>NC_135536.1:78047911-80547911 GCF_045843805.1 Urocitellus parryii | reverse complement strand
GGAGCAATAGCTGTTGAATATTTTCTTTTGCATCTAAGGAAATTTTTCTATGTATATGTAGGACATCCATTTTTTTTAACACAAAAGTATTACTCTCTTGGTCTATGGTGGAATTTTTAAAAGAAATTTTTCTAAGATCTAAGCCTTGTTAACTTGTGAATCCAGAGAAATGTGACAATGATCTCTGAGATTCTTTAAAATCATAACAAGAAAAATGAAGAATATTTTAAAAGGGATATTAAAAAGCAATAATTTGTGATTTTTTTGGTATAAATTTGTTTTTCCTTGTGACACATGTTTGAATGGCCTTCAAATCTGAGTGTAACCTGTGGTATGTGTATGAACAAGTTTCAAATGTAAAAGTTGTACAGAGGAAATATGAATGGCCAGGAAAACCACATTCTAAGTTGATATGCAGCAATATAAATAGAGGGTACAGAGAAGTTACTAAACATTTTACAAACAGTTGTAAAGTTTGAAAGTCAGGATATGAATTATGGAGAAGGCAGAAATAAAGTTGCAGGCTGAGGACATAATTTTAGTGGTAGAGCACTTACCTGGCATGTGCAACTTCATGGGTTTGATCCCCACCACTGCAAAAGTAAATAGATAAATAAATGCACCATATCTTCCTACAAGTCTTTCAGACATCTATCTATTTTTCTCCCAAAATGTGGACTCTGGCCTCACTGGGTGGGTGATCTTCTCACATTTCAGGAATGTTTTGACATTGTAGAGACACTGGATTTACTTAAAAGTTGGTTTGTTCATGTTGTTTTGTTCTAAGATAATGGGTTTGCCTAATTTTAAGAAAAACAATTTCTGGAGTCAGTTTTGAGTTTCAAGTCAGTTTCTTGAAACTGATCAGATTTATTTTGCATTTTAAATTGGTTTAAAAGTATAAAATCATTTTGAAATTTCTTCTGTGTCTATGTGTTTTTCTATCTTAAAATAAAATACTGTGAAATTGCATTTTCTTTATTTTTTATCATCACATTTTCCTCAAAAAAGTTATCTTCAATTTATTTGTTGATTTTTATATAAATCTAGTGGTTAACTGGTTAGTATTAATTAACAATTAACTAATTATTATTTTTTTAGTGCTGGGGATTGACCTTAGGTGTGCTCTACTATTGAGCTACAACCCCAGCTCTTTTTCATTTTTTATGTTGTGACAGGGTCTCTCTAAGTTTCCAAGGCTGGCCTTGAATGTATAATCGTGTTGCCACAGCCCCATTTTGCTGGGATTGGAGGCCTGGGTCACCATGCAGAGCTTAATTAGTATTTATTTTTATGTATTATTTTCTGACATTTTGCTTTGTTATATTGTATTGTTCATTACCTAAATGGTAAAGCTAGAAAGAAAGTATAATATTTTATTTATTCTTAATTGTGTTTGAGATGTTTAAGAGTGATTAATTTTTCTCTAACATTTTTTTAGCTACAATGTAAAGGTTCTGATGACTATATTTTATCATCATTATTATTATCGCTACTTGACATTTTTTTTTTTAGTTGTAGATGGACACAATATCTTTGTTTATTTTTTATGTGGTGCTGAGAACCCAGTGCCCTCCCCGTACAAGGCAGGCACTCTACCACTGAGTCCCAGCCCCAGCCCAGCTCCTCTACTTGACATTTTAAATTGAATTTTATTTGAACTAAAAGTTGCAAATTAATATTTTCTTTGTATTATACATTCCAATTATCTCCTCTCTTATTAATTACAATTTAAAACATTTTTGTAGTTGCTCTGGAATTAACAATATACATTTTTAACGAATTTACATTTTCAAACACCATTATACCATTTCATATTTCTTCAGGTAAAGTGGATCAATTCCTTGAAAGGTGAAAATTATAAAAAAAATAATTTGAAAGAAATAAATACTATGAATTGATCTACAGATAATAAAAAGATTATATAAATAATAATTTTTTCAAAGAAATACAGTTGGTTCAATGGGTTTCATTGGTGAGTTCTACCAAATATTATGGAAAATGATACCATTTTTCTAAAATTTATTCTAAAATACAGAATTGTGTGGGCTCCCTCTCATTCAGGGAGGAGGTCCACGGAACAGGGTAGAGGAGAGTGTGGCTGTGGAGTCCCTAATGAAGACATCAGGAGACCAAGCAGGAAGCAGGTCTGATTTTATTGTGTACTTACTATATATATATATATATATATATATATATACACTCAGGCAGTAGCTAAGCAGATTATAGGCAGCCACCAATGCAGTTTCTGGCCAACTGTCCCTGCAGTGACCAATGGAGAAGCTGGAGCTGTCAGTGGAGCAAGCACAGGGACTCATGCCCAGGGCTGTGTTTTCTGGGTAAGTCATTTGCCAATCATGTGCCTAGCATGAGGGGAGTGGCCTGCCACTCAGGAGCCTTGCATGTATGCCATGTATGCAATACTCCATGCACTTGTCCCCACATAGAAGCTAGACTAGAAACCTCTTAATTCATTTTATGAAGGCTGTATTACCCTTATGTCAAAGCATTTATGTAAACACTACAAGAAATGGAAAAAAAGACCAACATCTCTTCTGAACACAGATGCAAAAAAGTTTTAACAAAATATTAACCAATCACACATTGTAATGTATTAAAAATTATAGCCATGGTATGTTTATTGTAGCCATGCAAGGCTCAGTAAAATCAGTCAGTAAAATCCATCACAACAGACTAAAAAAGAAAAGTCAGGTGATTACATCAATCTGTGCAAAGTATTGTGTATTTTCTGGCAAAATACACCCCCTAGTCATGATAAAACTTCTCAGCAAACTAGAGATAGAGAAGAATTTCCTATATTTGATAAAGAACATGTGAAAAACCAATATTAAAATCACATTTAACAATGAGGAGAAACTGTATGCTTTCCCCAGTTTTAAAATGATATTTAAGTTTATAATCCATCTTAAATTAATTCTATACTCAATGACTTTGCTTATTAGTTACTTACTAGTTCCAGGAAGAACCCAAGTTATAAAATGAATATTCATAAGTTCACACTGTCACAAATGATTGACTTAATTAATCAGTGGATCAAATTAATTATTAATCACAAATTAATTATTAAAAATTAATTCCTCTTTACCTGTGGCCTTTCTCCATTACATTCATATGCTTGCTTAATAGTCTATCAGAAAACTATCAAATAAATCCCAATAAAGGGGAAACCTACAATATATTGGTCATGTTTCTTCAAAGCTGTAAATGTCAGGAAAAACAAGGAAAGTCTAGGAAACTACCAAGTAAGAGAAATCTAAGTAGACATTAGGTAAAATTAAGGAAATCTAAATAAGTCATGGACTCTAATTGGTAATGATGTGTTAATATTGGTTCATTAATTATAACAGATGTACCATACTAATGTAAGATATTAGTAGCAAAAGAAATTGTGTGTGTGTGTGTGTGTGTGTGTGTGATGTGTGTGAACTCTTTATCTATACTAGCTGCTGAGTTTTTCTCCAAATCAAAACTTCTAAAAATAAACTATTAATAAAAAATAAAAATAAAAAGACAGTATAAATACAAAAAATACTTAAAAAATTAACAGTGATTACTTGGGGGTTCCTAGAAGAGTTTTAATTTTCATTTTATGTTACACTTTTGAAATCATTCATCAGGAATAATTTTTACTTCACATAATGGAAAGCAAAGAACAAAGTTGGAGAAATCACATTTCTTAGTTTCAAAACTTACTACACAGCTACAACCGTATAAACTGTGTGGTAGCATAACACAAGGGGTGTGAGTGCTGAACAGTTCTTGTTTCCCACACCTGAAGAATGAAGTACCAGATGTCAGAGGGTGAGAGTTCAGCAGCAGATGTATTAGAAGTAAGCAAGGAAAGCTCCCAAAGAGGGTACCATGGGAACTTTCTGTCTGAGGGTTTTTATAGGATTTTGATGAGGAACTAAACTTTCATTGGAAAGTTTTTCTTGATTGTTCTCCTTTTCTGACTCAATTGACAATGTACAATGCTAATTGTACATTTTCCATAATGGGATGGTTTAATGTGTTTTTAAACCTGAGTTTGTCCGGTACTTGATCCTTAAAACAAAAGAATTGCTTGGGTTCAAAACAATCCTTTGAAGATGATTAAGGATAGGTATTTGAAGAAGCCTGGGGCAACGACAGAATGTAGGGGGTATCCAAGTGTGAGTGGAGCCATCCAGTCAGGCAGCCAAAACCAAAACACAAGCTTTAGCCTAGGGTTTTAATCCTGGGTTGTGGGACCCTCTTGCTCTCTGGTTCCCATTTTCCCATTTCTATCTTCTGCTTCAGTACTAGTATCAGGATAGACAAATAGACCAGCAGAGGAGAATGGGAATCCCATAAATAAATGTATACATTATGTTAATTGATTCTTGAACAGAGTGCCATGACTGTTCAGGGGAGAAAGGATCTGACTTCAGCTAACACTGCTGGAACAACTGGGAATCCATGTGCCCCAAAATTCCATGAAATGTCTCCAACAGAATTCTAAAAATGTCTCTTTAGTAAGTTCATTAATACCTATACCCTTTTCACTGATATTGGTCTACACCATAGTTAATTTATTAATAGACAAATATAAGATGTTAATTTTCTTTGAAAAGATTTTTCTATCATATTTTATTTGAAGTTTCCTTTGCCTTCTGCTTACATTCTTAATGAAACTTTCAGTTTTGTTTTGTTTTTTCCTCTTTAAGACCATGAGGATTCAAAAGTAGAATTCCCATGGTAAACGGCTTGGGGACTCAGAGCACCAGCCATCAGGTGGTCACCAAATGCTGCTGCTAGGTCCTTGTTAGAGCTGGAGCACTTGTGAGAGGCACTAAACACACAGCATGAGAAGAAAACATTTCTTAAAAAATCCTGTTAGGGCAGAGATATTGATTTCTGGCATCTTTCTTTTGCCGTTAGCCAGGTGAGTGGGGATGATGTAATTAAAGTTAACAGCTTACTAAAATTATCAGTTATTTTTCTTATATAGATAATGTCTGGTACCTATGCCAAAACATTAAAACTTTTTCTCCAATTCTATTCTTCCTTTCAAAAGCATCCATTGAGCATATACTTATTTTGTGTTTCCAAAGGGGAAGTTAGAGTTTTCATTGCTCTATATGCCTAGATTCTGCTTTGATTTGCAAGGAAATTTCTGGGTTTAGACCATATTATTTTTCTACAGAAACTAGCAAAGAGCCTGGAAATTGGTATCACACTGAATTTTCTCAGAACTGCCATAGGTTTATGATAATTTCTAGAGTTTAATAATTGAATTATTGTTTAACAATTTCACTAGCATCACTTTTCAATAGGACTGGCATCACTTTTCAATAGGATCAGGATGTAGTCTAAAATTTCTTTACCAAAGAGCTATCATCATCAATCATTTGTGCATTTATATACACATGCATGCTTGTACCCATATAACCACACACTTCTTTCTCAACATGACAGTACTTATGGTGAAGCAGGATTTGTGAAAAAGATACAGTCTCTGCTATCAAGAAGGCATGGATTTAGCATGGCAGACAAGGAGAACACTCAGTGTAAATTATACCATGGGACAGGCAATATAGGAAATTTGCCAGTATGGTGCAAGAGCAAAGAGGAGGAATACCTAATACAGACTGGATAGAGAGGGAGAAGAACTTTTAGTTGTTGTTATTGTTGTAACTATTTATTTTTAAATGTTATCCATATTTGTATTGGTGCATTATCATTGGGATTCATTGTTACCTATTTACACATTCACAAGATATAAGAATATAAATTGGCCAAGTGTGGAAGTTGTCCTTGATGAATTGACACATGGGATAGAATTTTTACAATAAAAAGGTAAGGGGTCCCTTTATTTCATATGTATACATATGTTGGACTGAACCTGGGCAGTAGACAGATTCCTAGAGTTTTATCACTATACTCAGATGTTCCCAAGGCAGAGGTCAGTAGGGAATTTAAGCAGGGAGCAGGCAGGGAAGATGCAGGAAATGCTCCTCCACTGGTAAGCTGGTTCAACTGCTTCCCTTTCACCTTTCTGCTGCTCCTTCTTGCCTGTGTTCTCTATTTCTTCCCTTTCCTTGTCCACGTCCCTTTCTCTACTCTCTTCTCCCTTTGCCTTTCATCTCCTCCCTGGAATGACAGACATATTCACAAGAAAGCAGCAACAGACTTCACAGGAATGTGAGGTTTTGTCTTGGTGATGAATCCCTTACCAAGAACAGACTCTGGGAGTAACTCTGAGGATTTTTCGTTTTCATTAAAATCAGAAAACAGTTGTTTTCTAAACATTTATAAAACTTTGTTACAATTTGTAAATGCTACTTTGAATCTTTATGATATCCCTACATTGAATTTGCAGGGGAATTTGTCTTTAATCTCTTATTTTGTATTTTAAAAATCAACTTTTATATCTAAAGCAATACAGTTTTTTAGGGTTGTATGACATAACACAGAAATATAGACCTTTGGAAGTGAAAACCACATTTTATCCTACTTCTCAGGATTTGCCACTGGTGGTATATGGTGTGCATTCCTGGACATTGTTTTATTCAAATACATACCCTCATTTCCATAGTATTAAATTCATTATGAGTTCTTGTTTTTCACTTAAATATGAAATATTTCCAGATTCATGTGTGTAAATGATGCAACTGATTTTAATAGCTTCATATGTGTTATTGCAGATATGTTCTATAACATGTTTAATACCTTCAATATTGATTTACACGCTTTTATATTTTACTATATGCACATGTTTCCACATGTAAATATATGTCATATAGATGCACCTAGATATATATTTGTTCATTTGCTAGTGTGTCTAGAAACAGATGTTACATTTTTGTAAATATCATCAATATGCAATTCAACAGTGTGAAAGAGTACCTTTTATTTTGAAAATTGAAAATCCCAGGGATTCTATTTTTCTCCTCTGTGTTCTCCCAACCCCTTATTCTTTTTCTTTTCTTGTTGATTAATTAAACAAAAACAATGAAACTAGTAATGACTGATAGTTGAATGTCAATCAGTCTACTTATTATCCATACTTGTGTGCCCTTGTTCCAGTTATTTCTGCTTCCTTATGTGGTTTTAAATTTAACCCTCTCTTCCTGTGGTGTTAATACATTGATCCTTCTATCAGTCATAATCCTCTGATAATGTTATTTTCTGTTCTTATTGAACTAACTATTAAGACAGTTTGTATCAACACAGGGAAATTTAACATTTCAAAAGTAAAAATAAAAGAAACAAATTAATCATTAACCATTCAGAAAAATAATTCCATTACCACTGCCATATTATACTTACTTCTGTTTTGGTCTTATTTTTTCATTTTTTCAGTTAGGAAATATAAAGAATGGGCATTATTTGTATTCCTGAATATGTGCACATTAAAATCCTCCCAATGCATGATCAAAACTTTTAGATAGACCTGATTATAACTTCTGTCCAATATAACATTCATTGTCATTCATTGCAATTATTGTCCCTTTCTCTCTTGCTCAATTCATTTTTAATTTAAATTAAAAATTAACTATTTTGTAAGAACTTAAATTGTACATATTTATGGATACCAAATGATGTTTAGATACATATGCAAGTTGTATAATGTTTAAATAGGGGTAAACATAACTATGTTCTCAAACATGTACCATTTTTTTGGGTGACAGCATTCAAAATCTTTTCCTTGGGCTGGAGTTGTGGCTCAGTGGTAGAGTGCTCACTTCATACGTGCAAGGCACTGGGTTCAATCCGCAGCATCTTATAAAAATAAATAAATAAAATAAAGGTTTTGTGTCCAATTACAATTAAAAAGAATTTTAAAAAATCTTTTCATCCAGAATTTTGAATATAGAGTACAGTAGCAATAAGGCATTATGTCCCCAATTCTGTTCTATTCTTTCCCACTTACTGTCTATGAAAGTCCTGACTTAGTGCCCTTTTGGTGGAGCCTCATCCCATCACCCCTGCTTGTTTCCCCCTGGCTACAGTGTCTGCTCTATACCTTATGAGTAACGTCTCTCCCTGCCTGGTCACTCTGCTTTTGTCTGTTTTTGACTATGATGGATCCATTTTATTTGCTTTCCTGCATATGCAGTGTGCAGTGGTTCCCACATGGAGCCAGGGCTTGTTGTGGAGTGGCAGCAGGGACAGTGATGACATGAGAAAGAAAGGTTGTTAGTGGGGTGAACCTGAGGAAAGCTTGGTGGTGGTAAAAGTAATTGGAACCCAGGCCATGGGTGGGAGAAGCATGAACTGTTGTTTATTCAAAGATGAATTGATTTTAAAAATTTAGATGGGAAAAAATAAGTCCATGGATTAGACCTTTATACAATTGATATTTAACCTTCATTTTACCGTGACTGAAAGAACAATTTTTTTTTCAAACTAAAAAGTACATCCATGAAAACCCAGAGATAATCATTTTGGAAAGGTATCTTTGTATATTTTCCTACATATACAATTTTTTAACAATAGGTTTCCTATGTGTTTTGATTAAATTGCAATAGTTTACACTGTCACTGTCAATGTAAGAGAGTGTCTAGTTCACTCATAGCACCATTTATGGTAACTTATCAATTACTGAAAAAATTGTGACTTAAGTTCAAAAGAGTAAACCAATGTTGTCCTATTTAAGTTTCTCTAATACTAATAATATATTTATTGTTCATATGTTGATTGACTATTAGGATTTCATCTTTTTTCCCTCGTCTTTATATAGTTTGTTCATTTTAAAATTAATAAACATTTTATCTATTATATTTGAAAGACTATTTTTTTATAAAAAGGTTAATGTTTTGTCTGATATTTTGCAACTATTTTCTAGTTTGTCTTTATTTTTATAGTGTTTTTAAGTTCTTATAAATATATCTACATGTATATCTACTTTCACTGTCTTCATACATCCATGTGTATACACACACACACACACATATGTGATATGTTATTTATATTTTGTTATTTTGGATACTAGTTTAATTATATTCTGCATGACTTGTGAATATGAGGTATTCTGGCATGAATTTTTAATATTAATATATGCCTAAATATTCCCATACCTTCTTTGGATTGTTTCTCCTTTCAACATTTAAGTATCCAGTTAATCTTTATTGACTTTATTATTTAAAATATTTTTAATTGTTCATGTACCTTTATTTTATATATTTGTATGTGGTGTTGAGAATCAAGTCTAGCGTCACACACATGCTAGGCAAGCATTCTTCTACTGAGCTACAAACCCAGCCCTGACTTTATATTGATAGGCAAAGATCTATAGTTTTCCCTGTTTTATCTTTTCTTTGACCATCATTGTTTGACTGATACACCTAGTCAACCAAATAACCAGTATAACTATGTTATGTATCTTCATTGGGTCACCTTATGGTCACTATAGCCCTTTCATTCCACTGAATCTTCTATGAACATTTGAAAATAGAAACATGAGGAAGCTTTTGTTTAAAATCCTTGATAGTTTTCTGTTGCTTTTAGGATAAAAAGCAAATCTCATAGATATAAGTTTCTGTATCAATGTAATGTGATCTCAGTTGTTCATCCTCCTGCCCAATGCCTTCCTGCAGGTCTCAGGGTCTTTGAACAAACATTTCACAATCTGGACTATACTTACTCTTAGTATAGTAACTTTCTAGTTAATTCAGTCAAAGCAGTCACCTTGAGTTAAGCCACTTGTTTTCGTGTAGTACTCAGTTCTTCTCTTCAATCAGTTATCAATGTCTTATCTACACTTAAAGATATTTAATACCTAGATGCACCACCATTAGCCCACAAATCTGCTGAGGCCAGAATCAATGTTTTACTTCTACTTCAGAACTTGACATAGTCCCTGGCATACTGTATACACTCATGGTGAGTAGTAGTTGAATGGATAACAAATATACTGATTTTTCAAAATATGTTATAGATATTTTTGAAGATTTCCTTTTTAATTATTCTACCTTATAAAATAATTTAAATCTGTTTCAATATTTATTGATGATTAATTATTTTATTATTGATTTGTTTTTGATGTTTTAGGTAGCACACATACACAAAAAGAAAGAGAACCAAATGTATGAATCCAATTTCTCTGAAGTTTCTGAATTTATATTGCTGGGACTTTCTAACTACAGACCAGTGCAGCATTTCCTCCTTGCCTTCTCTACAGTGTTTTATCTCACGATTATTCTGGGAAACACCCTTGTTGTGTTTACAGTGACCTTCGATGCTCATTTACATTCTCCCATGTACTTTCTTTTAGCTAACCTTTCATTTATTGATTTGTGTTTTTCCACCTTAGCAGTTCCTAAAATGATTCATGACCTGTATTCTAGGGATAAAACCATATCATTCCAGGAGTGTCTCATCCAAATTTTTGTCCTTCATATTCTGGGTGGATCTGAGATGGTGCTCCTGGTAGCCATGGCCTTGGACAGATATGTGGCCATCTGCAAGCCCCTCCACTACCTGACCATCATGAGCCCACGGATGTGCAGTTTGCTTCTGTCTGGTGCTTGGCTTATTGGTATCATTCACTCAGTGATTCAGGTAGCTTTTGTTGTCCATTTACCTTTCTGTGGTCCTAATGAGATAGACAGCTTTTACTGTGATCTTCCCTGGTTTATCAAACTGGCCTGCATAGATACCTATAGAATGGAGTTCTTGGTAACTGCTATCAGTGGATTCATTTCCATAGGCACCTTCTTCTTGCTGATTATCTCTTATATTCTCATCCTGTTCACTGTATGGAAATGCCCTTCAGGTGGTTTGTCCAAGGCCCTCTCTACCCTTTCAGCTCACATCTCTGTGGTGGTTTTGTTTTTTGGACCATGCATCTTTGTTTATATGTGGCCATTTCCCACAGTGCCAGTGGATAAGTTTCTTGCCATTGTGGACTTTCTGATCACACCCATCCTGAATCCTGCCATTTACACAATGAGGAACAAAGACATGAAGATGGCAATGAGGAGAATGATTAGTCAGCTCCTGGGTCTGCCGAAAATCTCCAAATAATTTATAAGAGCTCAATATGGATAATTTCACATATCTTAAGAGCTAGTAACACTTTTTTTTGGTGTTGTTCACATTTTGGTTAGACCTGAAAAAATCTGAAAGTTTCATGAATTCCAATGTTTGGTGTATATTTGTAGACCTACTGGTATAAGTTATTATTTTTCTGTCTCATTGAGTTAAAACTATTTACATCTAAAGAGGAGAATTGATTTATTACAGTTATTTTTTTTGGCAAGTGAAAAAAATTTATATTCTACACTGATTTGGGTTTGTTTTCCTTCATTCTGTACTTTATTCTATTACTTAAGTTAATAAATATACCCAGTTAAAATGCAATTTTTGTAAGAATTTTTAATATAGTAAGGATCATTTAATATTCATATATGCATAAAAATAACATTGATATAGGGACATATATTTGTATTTTGAGGACTGTTTTGGTATCTAGTTATAGAAATCTGATGTTATTCTATTTCTGTCCTTCTTTAGTTAACATGCCCTTTAAATGTGTACTTGAAAAGTAAGGTATGAATTTGGAAGTACCATTCCACCAATAAAACAATACTAGGTTGGGATTGAATAAATTTTAAAGAAAGGACCTCAGATGTGAGCTTGCCTCCAAAGGTATCCACTGTACAACTGAACACTACATAGTGTGCAATCAGGAATCTGGTTTTGAACATCCTGGCCTGGGACACTGACCTACACACAGAGCAGCACAGTTCCTTTTGTTGATATTATATTCTTAAACTGATTCCTATGATTTTCACACTGTGTGTTTATTTTATAATCTGGCATTGTGCATAATAAACTATCTTCCACATTGTTCCCCCTTTTATTGTTTAAAAATCAAAATAACTCTACTTAGTTTCAATATTCTATCTGAGGCTAAACATATGAATCTTACGTCTTTTTATTTAATTCAATTTTTGCCCAATTTTATTCTTTTTAAATGATACATAAAAACAAAAGTTGTACATGTTAAAGGGGTACCACGTAATGTCTGATATGTATATATGTTTTGTAATGTTTAAATCAGATGCAATGTATTTATCTCCACAAACATTTCTCCTCTCTTTGAGGTGAAAACTAAAAATCCTTTCTTCAAGCTCATTTCTATCTGTAGTCATAATCCTGTGCAATATTATCTGTTTCGAGCCATCCATGGGCTGTGGGTGTGAGCTATGTGCATTTGAGCATATGAGGGGATGGGTCTGGCATTGCACACTGATTGGGTTGTGCAACACAAGTGTGCCTTTCCTCTTGCTCTGCCTGTGATCCCACATAGCACCTGAGATAGGTGTGATTTGCCAAAATGTCAATCAATCTGCTGACCACAAGACTTTCACCCTTCGAAACCCTACCCTTGGCCTTATTTGGGTGCAATGCTCTATTGAATGCCTTTTCCCCCAAAAATAGGGGGGTTTCAGGTTCGCTCTCTCTCTCTCTCTCTCTCTCTCTCTCTCTCTCTCTCTCGTCTCTTTCCTTCCAGCGCTATACAGTGTGGAGGAGCTGACCCTTGGGGTCACTGAGCAGTTCCATCCTTGAAAATCATGTCCATGTTTTGTGTGGTTTCTTCGTCATTTTCTCAGTTTATTGCTGCAGCCAGCTCCTTTGAACCCAGCTCATCTCACCAGCCCAGCCAGCTGGCAACATGTATCCCGGAGATACCTTTCCTGACTAGCTGTACATTAATACTGATGAATCAACTTTTCCCCACCCCACATCCACCAATGTCCCTGGTTCCTGGCAACTGTCATTCTACTCTCAATTTCTTTTAAAAATTACACATACAAGTGAGAGCACGTGCTATTTGTCTTTCTGTGCCTGACTTATTGTACTGAACATACTTATTTATAGTCCCATCTTTGTTGCAAATGACAGGATTTCATTCTTTTTTTGGTGACCCAGTAGTATTCCATTGTGCTTCTGCATCACATTTTCTTTTTCATTAATTAGCTGAAGGACACTGCAATTGTTCCTGGTTATGGTGAATAGAACTGCACTTAACATGGAGATGCAGACATTTCTTTGATGAACTGATTTTATTTTCTTTGGATAAATAGCTAGTAGTGGAAATGCTGAATCATAGGGTAGATCTATTTTTTTATTTTTAAAAGGAAACTCTATACTATTTTCAATAATAGCCATACTTATTTACATTTCCACAAAAAGTATAAAAAAATTTCACTGTTTTCCACATCTTTGCTATACTTGTTATCTTAAGTCTTTTTGACAATGGTCATTCTTACTTCAGTGAGGTCATATCTCATCATAGTTTTTATTTCCAATTCCCTGATGACCAGTCATATTGAGCATCTGTTTTGTGCCTGTTTGTTCATCATTTATATGTCTTTGTTTTTGAGAAATGTCTATTTAGATCTATTGTCCATTTTAATCAGTGTTTTCGATTTTATTTTATGATTCTTTTTTTCTTGATTTCTTATATATTCTGGATATCAATCCTTTGTCAGAGATATGCATTGCAAATATTTTCTACTATTCTGTAGGTTCTTTCTACAATGTGTTGTTTCCTTTGCCGTGTAGAAGCTTTTTAGTTTGATGTAATCCTCTTTGTCTAATTTTTGTCTATTTGCTGTGCTTGTGGCATCTTGTCCACAAAAATCTTTGTCCATTCCAAGTGTCGAAGAAATTCCCATTTGTTTTTTCCTGGAAGTTTCAGTTTCAGGTCTTACATCTAAGTCCTTAATTAATTTTCATTTTATCCCTTTAACTAGTCAGAGACAGGGGTCTATTTTCATCTTTATGCATATTGATGTTCAGTTCTCCCATTACATTTATTGAAAAGTCTACCCTTTCTTCAGTGGTTGTTCTTATCATGTTTGTTGTAAATCAGTGACTGTAAATGTGTGGCTTTACGGCAGGCTCTTTATTCTGTTCCACTGATATATGTGGCTGTTTTAATTCAGTACCATATTTTGATTTCTATATCTTTGCAGTGTTTTAAAGTCATGTAAGATAATGCCTCCAGCTTTATTCTTTTTCTTCCTGGTCAGGTGAGTTCACAAGTTTTGCCCCAGAATTGAATGAGGTCACTGGCTTAGCCCCCTCCCTGGCACAGCCATGTTCCATGTCCTGAGCCTGTGAAGACAGCTGCTCATTTTCCCTGTCAGGTAGTGAAGGAGCCTATGCTCCATATTGGAATGGCTAATGGCTTGACTCCTGCCTAGGTGTGGCTGTAGACTTGGCTCCAAGGTTGCAAAGGTCACTTTGGGGGCTTTCTGGTTGGGCAAGCAAAGGCTGTGCTCCATAGTTATTTAGGGTTTTTGGCTTGGTTATGTGCCAGCTGAAACATTTTTAAAACAAAACCATATCTAGGTAATAATTCCAGAATGTACATAGTGTTATAAGGGCATGTAAAACATTTACCAGAGTAGACACTACTGCAGTCTTAAAATGATCAAAATCATACAGCGTAGGTTCCCAGATCAGTATGGAATTAAGTTCAGAATCACTAACATAGTTAACTAGGCTACATCCATGCATTTTGAGAGTATATATTCCCCTTTGAAAAACCCAAAGGTAAGAGGAAGAAATCATAAGGAAATAATAAAGTATATTATCTGCTGGATGAAAGTAAGAAGTACGACAAACTTCTGGAATGTGAGCTATACAACAGGGTCGCAGGATACAAGGTCCACATAAACAAAGTCAAATACTTTCCTATGTATCAGCAATAAAAAGGCAGAACAGGTAGAATTTGAAAGAAAAGTGATATTTTTTATCTTATAATAACTTTTATACAGTGTTCTCAAAGTATTTTGAGATTTTATTTAAATAATAAAATACATCTAATTATAAATAATAAAATCTAACAAAATCGGTACAAAAATCTATATGACAAAAACTCCCAAATGTTGATGAAAGAAGTCAAAGATAATTCAATAAATTGAGAGATTTTTTTCTATGTTTGTGGATGGGAAGACTTAGTGTTATTAGGATGTCCATTTCCACACTATTCTTGGTCTCTTATAATCTTTGTATCGAAGAATCATTGAAGTGTGAGTGTGGTTATTTTGGGGGTGTAGTAAGGTGCACTCTCTCTCAGCTGATCTAGCTCAGCATCAGGTTCTCTACCTGTGATCTTTTAGTGTCCCAGGAGTTTCCCAGATCCTCACAGAAAGAGGGTAATGACAGTAACAGAAGCAAACAACATACAGCATTAAAGTAAGTACTCTGTGCCTACCATGACATTTGCAACAATAATTCCCATAAAAACAGGAATGGTAGCCCCAGCAATTGCAAACAGCAAAACCACTACATAGCTGCAAACTAGCTTTGGTTTTAAAGTAAACAGCAGTATCTACGATGGTATCCACAATACTAATAACTGCAACAGTATGCATGGTTTTGGCAGGAATTATATGAATCAAATAATTCTAAAAGATGTGAAACTACAGTTTATTAATTTTAAAAATCTGATAGGAAGGTAGAAGAATCAAAATGTAAACAGAGAAAGCAGAAGAGATGTAGCAAGTGATGGCTATAAAGGAGGAGAAAAATAAAAAGAGAAACTAAAGCCAGAGATAAGGAGAAAACAAGAGAATTTGTCTATTAGAGGAAGAAGAAAGGAGTGAAATCAAAATAAGAGAAATAAACAATAGCAAAAGAGAACCAAAATAAACAATAAAAATCTACATGGGCTCTCTTGTCCAGAGAGGAGGTCCACGGAACAGAATAGAGGAGAGTGTGGCTGTGGAGTCACTAATCAAGACCTCTGGAGACCAAGCAGGAAGCAGGTCTGATTTTATTGAGCAGTTACCATGGATATATACACAGGCAGTAGCTAAGCAGATTACAGGCAGCCACAGTACAATTTCTGGCCAACTGTTCATGCAGTGACCAATGGAAGAGTGGGCTGTGGAGCAAGTGCTGGGATTGCAACACATGGCCTCACACCCAGGGCTGTGCCTATGGGATAAGCAGTTTGCTACTCATACGCCTTGCATGAGGGGAGTGGCCTGCCACTCAGACACCCTTAATGTATGTTATGGATGCAGTACTCCATGCATTTGTCCCCATGAAAATCCTTAACCTTCAAAAGACAAAACAAAGAGAAAAAAATTATAATGCTAAAAATGAGAAAAAGAAACATAGATAAATATCTACATCTATGTGAATATATGTGTATATATATATATATATATATATATATATATATCCACAAACCAATCAACACTGAAAGAACCCCAAAAGAAAAAAAGGAAGAAAAGAAAAATGATTCTTAATAAAAATGTAAGAATTATCTCCACTGAAGTGGCAAAACTGTCATTGAGGATAAAGGTTCATTGTCCTTCTTTCCATTTCTTCTTGGGCTGTGTATCCCTCAGAGCAAAGGCTAGGAGTTGTTAAACTCTTTCTCTTTATGTGTTTCTCATTGAACCACCAGCTGTAGTGGCCTAGGACTGAATGGCTTTCAACTTCCCTTCTCAGTAGGATAAGGAATGATGGAATGGGAAATATTATCAATTGGCATTCTGCTGGGACAGACCAGGTGGATGCACTCCCAGGGTAGGGCTGCTGCAGAATTCTAAGTGGTGGGCTTCAGTGGCTGAGCTAATCATGTCTTAGGAACTTTGTTAGGTGATATCCTCTCTGGATAGTTTAGATCACTACACCCCTAGGACAGGCAGATTCCTATCTCAGGTGGTTGTCTGGATCTGAGGAATCTCTCAATAATTTTTTACCAGGAGCTGGGAAACCAACCCTCCACAAGTCTTACACACTTTGCCATCCATGAATATGACCTTCCCAGGTTTACTCCCTGAGTGTATTCACACTCATCTGTTCAATTTCCTAACTCTCTTTAGTTCGTCATATGGGTCGCCATGCTCAAGGAAAAGGCCAGTTGTATTCCCCTACATATCTCTGGCTTGAATCCCCCTTTGTACAATCTTCTTTGTGCCTGTTTCACTAACATTCTGCTACATACATGCCTTACCACATGGTTGCACTTGCAGGGATAGTCTGGCAATGTCTGCTATGATGTCCTGGGCTCCCACAGCGGCAAGCTACATACAGCATGGCTCCTCAGCAGCGCTCCTACCTCAGCTCTCTGCTTGCCAGTTGAGAAACAGAGCACTTTTAAAATACCAGTTTGCTATACAGCCTCTGGATCAGCTAAGTCCATGTTGCTTTTCTGTTTCTACAGGTTTTTCCATGCCAGTTTTGTTGTCTGTTTTGTTTCTTTCTCTGTGTTATCCTTCCACTCTGAGGTGAACAGTGATGTTCCCTCTATTGTTAATTACTTGTCTTCAATGTAAGCATTCTTGTTCTTTGCTGAATGTACCCAAATTTATGAATCTAAGAGACTCTTACTGTCTATTAGTAAATTTCAGTGATTTCTCTTTTTTAGTCACTTTGCTGAAAAGCAGTATTTTTTCCTTTTGCATCAAGAACCACAGAAATATGGAAACGCAGCCTTCTTCCAATTCTCCATCTTGAATTTCCAACACCTCTTCCTAATCAAGTAATCACCATAGAATTCTTTTTTTGATTATTAATGTGAATTAAATTTCAAGTATTCAGCCAAATGTAAACCAATACAAAGCACGAGTAACATCTCTCAAAGAGAGTTGTGAGAATTAGAAAACAGACCTGGGATGTGGGATAATCCACAGTGCTGAGATTAATGAAAAATGAAAGAACTGTCTTCATTAAGGTGGTCAAAACTGTCACTGAGGATGGAGGATCACTGTGAATGCCCAACTGTTTTTCTTTCCATTCATTCCTGGGCTCTGTCATTTGATGAATCCAGTTGGAAGTAGGCTATGCTCCATGAACATGTTCATTAAATTCCTTTGACTTCACTGGGGAAAACTGGGTGCTTTTACATTGAAATTATCTCATTCTAGTCTTATGTTGTCAACTTTGTCACTTACCAATTCTATTTGTGACAGGATATGTTAAGTTTTCCACAGCATTATGATAAGCCCATACTGATTTCAGAAAACTTCTGAATGACTTGCATCAATATGTTTGTACATATATGGTTATGGACATCATATGTATATTGGCCATGCATTTCATCTTTATGAACATAATTCTTAAAAAGACTTATATCATCAAATAAACCATTTGACTCAGCAAACCCACTATTAGTCATTTACCTATTTAAAAAAAAACATTATGTATCACAATTCCATGAGTATTCACACAATTTTAAAATTAGCCACTACATATTAGACATAACCTTAATGTCCTAAAGTGGAAAATTAATAAAAGAAACATGCATGGAATTGAATGTGAATCACCAATGAATAGAAATTACTAACACACAAGCACATAAATGAATCTCAAGTGAAGAAACCTAGATTCAAAAGGGAACACTCTGGGTGGTTCTGGAAGTCAGAACCGCAATGAGAACAAACAAACAACAACAACAAAAAACCCTCTACTTGTTAGGATGTCTGTTATTAAAAAAAATAGAGTGAAATGTCAAATGAAGCACAATGGCACATACCTATAATCCCAGGTACTTGTAAGACTGAGGCAGGAAGATCCCAGTACCAAGTCAGGCTGGGCAAGTTAGGGAGACCCTATCTCGAAATATAAAGTTCTGGTGATATAGCTCAGTAGTAAAGGACTTGCCTAGCATCTCAGTGTCTTGGGTTCAATCCCCAGTACGGAAAAAAATGTTAAAGAGAGTAATTAAGTTATGTTGAGTATGTAAAAAGAGAACTCTTGGATACGGTTGGTAGGCATCAAAACATCAAGAATTATCAAAAATTAAAAATAGGACTACTATATGATGTAGCATTCACTATTGTATAAATATGCAAAGAAAGGAAATAAACATATCCAGGAGATAGTGTTTCACAGTCATTGCAGCATTATTTGCAATAGTCATTGTATTATTAACCTGTATTCATCAATGGATTAGCTGATAAAGGAAATGTGGCACATATAAAAACAATAGAATACTATTCGGCATGTATAAAGGATATAATTGTGACAACATGGATGAAACTGGAGGTCATTATACTAAATGAAATAAATCAGAATTAGAAAGAAAACTACCAGATAATCTCGTTTATATGCAGACATTAACAAAATCAATAAATAGCAAGATCAGAGAAATGGGATTACAAAAAGCAGAGTTGGGGAAGAAATAGGTAGAAGTATCAAATATTAAAATGTACTGTTAGGATGAATGAATCTACAGAAGTCATATGTTGCACGAAGACCATAGTTTATAATTTGGTATTGCATGCCAAAAATGTGCTGAAGATTTGTAGGTGCTCTCACCAATACAGTTTCTATATAAAGTGATGGATAATGTTAATTTGTTTGAGTCCAGAAAACATTTACTACTAAAATAAATAGCAAAACATCATGCTGTGCCATTTAAGTAGATACAATGAAGGCACATTTAAAAGCTAAAAGTAAGGCAAAACTGTAGGAAAAAAAATCAGATTCTTGGTTGTCTGAGTCAGAGTGTGGGGCTTGGTTAACTACAAGGAAAGTCTGGGGTTTAACAGGACTGTTGTATATCTGGATGGTGTGATAGTTTTCCAAATGTGCATGTTTAGCTCTAGACCTGCGGACTTAAACCTTTTCATGTTATTACATGTATATTATATCATGACAAAAATAAAAATATTACATCATCATTTACACACTGTAAGGAATTGATTTATTACATCACTAAGGTCCTACTACTTCTTCAAGTTTCACAGAAATCCTATACTCCCTCCAGCTCTCTAAACCAACATCCTTGCCCAGATGCTGCCTCTCATAGCTCCTTCACTTCATAGCTATGGGACATGCACAGGCACATACTATTGTTTATGCATTTTCACATCTGAAAGAGCCCAAGGGCTCTGGTTGAATGAGGCAGTGCCAGGAAGGCTTTTAGAGTCCCAGCCTGTGAGAAAGCCTTGAGTTCTTAGGTTCTCTGACTGAGATGACTTTGGACCCTAGTCCTCAGGTTACAATAATGAATTGTAGAGCAAATAAGTTCATGTAAATATGTGAGAAAACAAATGAAAGTAGTAAGGAAACAATGATAGAGAGTGGGGGAGAATGAGGGAGGAGGGTAGCTGAATCAGAAAAAAAATGCAAAAGGCAGGGGATAATCACACATTTCACATCAAACTAGTTGAAAATAAAAATGGAAAGCCAAGAAACACAAGGGGAAAAAATATCCTTTGATAGATATATGTTCAGTAGTCCCCCTTTCGAAAAAGGATGAGGGTTTGTTGGTTTCAGCAGATATCTGAAACCAACAAACCTTCCTAATTTTGCTTGTTCTTGTACATACTTACCTATGATAGAGTTAATTGACAGGATGAAATTAGCAACAATAACTAATGAAGTAGAAAAATTGTCATAGTGCACTGCAGTAGTGAATTGGAGCTCTCTCCTCTCCCCTCAAAGTGTCCACTGTCCTATACTGACCTTTCTTTTGGGCCATGGTTTATAGTGGGGAACTAAGACTGTGGAAAGTGAAATTGTGGATAAGTGAGGACAACTATATATACCCTTCTCATTTTTTATAGAAACAGTTAACAGATGAATTTGCTCCAAGCTCAGAAGTAACAATAGCATTTGGATAAAACTGATATAAAATGGCTGCATATAATTATTATGTATAGTATGATGAGTTTAATCTGTGCACACACCTGAGAAACCATGACCACAGCCAAGATAATACACATATCCAGCACTTGCCAGAGTTCCGTTGGGTCCCTTTGGTTTTGTTTGATTTGATGTATGGTATTTTGGGTTGGGGGTGCTAATTTTTGTTATTTTGCTATTTGGTTTTTGGCTTCTCTTGTAGGAACTCAACATTAGATCTATTCTCTTAAAAGATATTTAAGTGTACAATACCATGTTACTTAATCTGGACATAATGTTGTATGGTGGATCTCCAGGACTCATCTATCTGTAATAATTAAATCTTTATAGTTATTAATGCCTCTTTTTTTTCTTCCTCCCCAGCCCCTGGACACGACTATCCTGTGGTCCACTTCTATGAGTTTCACCATTTGAGATTCCTCACAGAAATAGAATCATGCAGCATTTGACCTTCTGCAACTGGTTTTAATTCATGTTCGTATAATGCCCTTAAAATTTATTCACGTTGTCAGAAATGACAGGCAATAATACTCCATTATATGTACACACAATTTCTTTATTGATTCATCTGTCCATGGACACTTAGATTCTGTATCTTGGCTATTGAGAATAATACCTCAAATTACATGAAAAATTATATATTTCTTCAAAATACTTATTCCATTTCTACAAAATATATGCCCAGTGTAGAGATTGGTGGGTCTCAGGATAATTCTATTTTTAATGTTTTGAGGAATTTCTACATTGTTTTTCATAGCAACTCTACCATTTCACATGGCCACCAACAATGTACAATTCCCCCATGTCCAGGCCAAAATAATTTACCTTTAATTTAAAATTTCTTTTCTTACATTGTAACTTGGTCTAACTTGTACCTAGCATTGAAAATGGTGCAGTATCACATAATGAGTTTTCAAATCAGGGAGGGCTGAAAGCTAAGGATCCCCAAGGAACATGTAAACAAAAGTCTCTCCACATACTTGGCCCTATTTAAAAGCAGAACTGGAAAGTCTCTAGCCCAGGTCTATTCTTCACAGTGTGTATGTATCACACTGAGGTGCACACACTGTCACCAACACGGATCACCTCGTAAAAACTGGACTTGGCTTGGGATGTAAAGTAGAATGTAAGGTAATCATCCTATGAGAATCTGGTGTCAGAGCTGACTTCTGTAGAGTAAGTAAATCACAAACGATCTGATTTTAAACCTACACTGCATCCCATCCAATAATTTAATTTTTTTTTTGTTGAGCAGTTTTTCACAGCTAAATCTATTATGTAGTTGCTGTGCTATCAGAAAATAATATAGTTTTTTTTTTTCCCCAACTGCTCCCTGAGACTTCTGGACTCTTTACAGCAGTTTCACAAAGTAACAAAAGACAAAGTCCTTCTACACTCTCACAAACTCCCAGACCCTCAGGTTTGGGAAGCTGTTTTACAGGTAATTTAATTTTCCTTAATTTTTTGTAATTATTTTTGGATTGTGATGACTCGTATCTTTTGCTCAAAGTGCAAAAAGCTGCAGAAATACTCAGGCACTATAATTAGTAGGATAATGTATAGTCAAGTTGAAAAGAAATGGTTAAGTTAAAATTATTTTAATACATAATTAGCTTCTTTCTCTACTTCCATATGCAATGTAAGTTTATTTTTATTTTGATTATCTCCTCATAGAAAAATATGTCTTATTTCACAAATATTATTAATTTCTTAGTCCTCTCAAAATCAAGATTTCTATAAAAAGCCATGTCTAACATGAAATTTATATTGCAGACTTTGAAGTCAGACAGACCTAGCTTCTATTTCAGCTCTGCTGCTCTCTAGCCATATGATGGGAAAATTGAGTTCTCACATCTGCAAAATGGCAATAAATGCTGTTTTATTAAAATATGATTCTTTCAATGAGCCTAATACAAAGCTGGAATATAATATCTGGTAATTGTTGAATTTGGAATCTTCCAGTTTCTAACCTAAAAATGGTAAGGGGAAAAAACATTGAAATTGAGATGGAAGGAGACAAAGAAAGAAAGGGAGAAAAAAAGAAGGAAATGAGGAAGGGAGTGAGGAGAGGAGAGAAGAAAGGAAGGAGAACAGGAGAGGGAGGCAGGGGGAGAAGAAAGAAGGAAGAAATTTAAAAAATGAACTTGGGGCTTTCTGGTATATGAATATAAATAGTTCAAGGAGAGAAAATGAAATAATATAGTTGAATAGCTTAAAAACAAATGAGTTTATAATCTTATTATATCCCATGAGGGGCTAGCTGTCACATAATGATCATTTAAACTATTCCCTAAGATGATACCTGTCTTACCAATAAGAGCCAGGAGCCCATCAAGGTATGACAATAGGGGCATTGCTCAGGCCAAGGAATATACAGTTTTGAAAACATATATTCTTATGGAGAAATTCAAAATATTCGGAAATACAGTATATAAAGATATAAATGTGCATTCAGCATCTGGGGGCACTTTTGGTAGCTAACTCCCCTATTTTAAATGATTCAATGAACAGTTTTTCACATACTTTGCAAGTAGACTTTGACTCAATTAATTCTCCTTTTACATATACATTTAACAATAGATTTATGTACAAGAAATATATTTTTGCATCTGGAATATATCTACATCGTTTCTCTGGATTCACTCTGGTAAAATAAAAAGAGTAAACATATTTTATAGCTGTGCATTAAAGACAAATCTTTCTTGCAGAAGAGGCAGATTCCTTTATGACTTGGAAAATCTGTTTATAGAGAATATTTTATTATACATATTTTAAATCAGAATATTCATTTTGATAAGTGTATATATTTCACTTTTGGTGAGTTAAGTTTTTTGACTTGCCCTTCTTTTTTCCTTTAAAACTTTTCTTCAAATGTCTCCAGTTTATTATATGTCAATTATGCCTTCAAAAGCTCTGTAAAAAGACAGTAGAAAGAACTATATTAAAGATTTATTAAAACCTCACTATAAGTATTAGAAAACTATAACAAAATAATTAGTGTGCATATGGGAAACATGAGCAAAATAGAAATTGTCATCTAGGATACTTTGTAATCATACTTGAAAATGACCTGCAGGGATGCACTGAGCAAGAAATACAACTTACTTCTCATTTCCTCAGAATATAACCTCAACCCACTTAGGGATGTGCAGCATTGTACTTCCTTTTATGTGTAAAATGGAGTGAGGTTTCCAATGAAGCACATCATAGCATTATTATTTTGAGTCTATAAAAATTTCTCTCCTTTGTACATCAAATAAATTCTTGGGATATAAGAATATCAGGAGAGCAACAATAAATGAGTAGCTCCACTATCTCACCAATTGCCCAAGATTTCTTCTGCTCTTGCCTTCCTCCATTATCACATACACCTGATTGATTCTATCTTCTTAATAATCACTCAAATGTAGCCATTTCCTTCCACCTCTTTTCTCTTTCTTCCACCAAATGGACTGTTGTGATGTTCGACCTGCCTTTCTATACTTTGGTAGCCTCCTGCTTAGCCACAGACTGTGCACACATCTAAATTCAAGAAAAATTTATTTTAGACCTCAAGTTTAGTACAATGCTAAAATTCCATTTTGTGCATGAGATATAGTTACCCCTGCAAGCTGAACATTAAGTTCTCGTTTTTATTCTAGAAGTTCATTACTTTCTCTTTGGATCCCATTACAACAGAAAATACTAAATGGAAGGAGCAAACCAATCTGTGGTGCATCAGTTCATTTTGCAGGGACTTTGTAACTCAAAGGAGCTACAGATCTTCCTCTTCCTCTCATTCTCCATACTCTACATGATGACTATGGTGGGCAACCTCTTTGTTGTGCTGTTAACCATCACTGACCCCCATCTTCATTCCCCCATGTACTTCCTGTTAGCTAATCTCTCCTTTGTTGACTTCTGCCTTTCCTCAGTCACCACCCCTAAATTGACCACAGACCTCCTAAAGGACAAGAAGACCATTTCTTTTGGGGGATGCATGAGCCAGATCCTCTGTGTTCATTTCTTTGCAGGGGGTGAGATGGTGCTTCTTGTGACAATGGCCTATGACCGTTATGTGGCCATCTGCAAACCACTCCATTACTCCAGCGTCATGGACAGACAAAAGTGCATCTGGCTAGTTCTGATATCATGGATCATTGGCTTTGTGCATGCCATGAGTCAACTGATTATGATTTTGGAGCTGCCCTTCTGTGGCCCCAGAGTAGTAGACAGCTTTTTCTGTGACATTCCTTTAGTGCTTAAATTAGCCTGCATGGACACTAATACTTTGGGAATGCTGATAAATGCAGACAGTGGTATTTTGGCAACAACTTGCTTCATTGTTTTGCTGGTCTCCTACACCTATATCCTATTAACTGTCCGCCTTCACTCTGAAGGTGGTGCCTCAAAGGCCCTGTCGACCTGCACTTCCCACATCATAGTGGTGGTGTTGTTCTTTGGACCCTGCATCTTCATCTATCTGTGGCCAGTCAGCATCACTTGGGTGGACAAGTTTCTAGCTGTGTTTTACACAGTAATCACACCTCTGCTGAACCCAGCCATTTACACACTGAGAAATAAAGATATTAAGAGAGCCACAAAGAAACTTCTGAATCAGCATGTGAAATCCATGGGATAATAATTAGGTCTCTCATGTCATCAGAAAATCTACTGTGGCAGCCCAGCTTGTCTGCACTTTGGCCTGTAAATTAAATTGTACTGCATATATGACTTATTCTTATCTATGTTCTATGAGTGCTCACAGATGTATGGCTTGTATTCTTTCAATTATGAAAATCATTAAATTTTCAAAAATTTAATATTTTTATCCTGACCACTTTTAGGGAATCATAACTCTATATCAATATCCCTTTGCATAATTCAAAGATTATTAAAATTATAGCTATAAAAATTTCAGCTATTTATTAAATACTACACATATTCTCAACACAGTGCACATATTTGACCTAGATTATGTAGTGCATACCAAATCTCTTTGAATTAATTATTTCTGTTTTAAAAATGAAACATGATTGCTGGGCATAGTGCACAACTATGATCCCAGGTGCTTGGGAGGCTGAGACAGGAGGATCATAAATTTGACACAAGACTCAGAAAATTAGTGAGGCCCTACGCAACTTAGACCTATCTTTAAAGGAAAAGTTATTTAAAAAGAGATAGAAAAAATTACTCAGCATTAAAAAAAGAACAAAATCATGGCATTTGCAGGTAAATGGATGGAGTTGGAGAATATTAAGCTAAGTGAAATAAGCTGATCCCCCAAAACCAAAGGACGAATGTTTTCTTTGATACAAGGATGCTGACATATAATGGTAATGGTGGGGGGAGCATGGGAGGAATGGAGGAACTTTAGATAGGGCAAAGGAGAGGGAGAGGAATGGAGGGTGCATGGAGGTAGGGAAGATGGTGGAAGGAGATGGACATCGTTACCCTGAATACATGTATGAATACACGAATGATATGAAACTATTTTGTGTACAACCAGAGACTTGAAAAATTGTGCTCTATATGTGTAATATGAACTGAATTACATTCTTCTGTCATATATAACAAATTAGAATAAATAAATAATTTAATTAAAAAGAGATATGGATGTATCTCAATGTAATGTGCTTCTGGGTTCAATCTCCAGTAGCCTCCTCCTAATTAATTTAAATAAATTCAGCATGATTGCAGGGGTATAGATCAATAGAAAATGTGTCACGCTTCTGAAATATAATTTAAAACCCTTAATCTCTAAGGGAGGGTCCCATTACACTTATATGCATGTTTTTGAAGGCTATTTTGTGTTCCATGCAATTCAAAGGAATCTAAGAATTTTTTTCCAAGAATAAGGAACATGGTAAATGAACTTATTAGAACTTTCCAATATAGTTATGGTATATCATCTACTCATAGTCTCTTTCTAAGGATACTGTTCAGGTTTATTTAAACATGGTTTCCCCTCCATTATTCAAAGCATAAAATTAAATCTTCATTTGATATATGGTTGAAAAATTCCAGTACAACATATTCATCTTAATTTGGAAATGGAGATGATACTAAAGACATTTGCACTGTCTTCTCCCACTTGGAAAACAAAATGATAAAGGAGTGGAACCACAATACCACTCCCTTTGCTCTATGAGAAAAACCTTTTAAGTTTTTGTATAAATGTAGAGTCCCTGGATTTTTCAATTTTCTAATACAAAGGGAGAGGTATTTGCAACCCTTAGTTATTTCTTGTCTTGGTTAATAAATTATTTTTACGATTACACTTTTCCTTACATGTAAAAAATTAACATAATGCAGGATGGAGAAGGAGAGAGTTTACTGATTCAAAGCAAAAGAAATGTAGACTGTTGGTTCCAAAGGCAAAGAATAAACATCAATAACAACAAAGTTAGATTACTCATTTAATTTATGCAAAGTTTGATCAGTTATATGATTATGTAATACTGCACCTGACAAATTTTCAACATTGTACTTATACCTGACAACAACCCTTACTCTCAAACAGCCAGATAGACACACATGATACAACACTTGCAACATGAGTGTCTATATAGATGTACACATAGATGCATGTGTATATATAATGTTTTCTATATTTTGTAAAATTGTTATTTTACTTTATGTAATACTGATGAAATTATTATTTTACTATATATAGTAACATAAACATATTATTACCAAAATATGGATAGTAAAATACAAATTATACTATATGTATTTATGTATATATGTGTGTGTGTGAGCATACATTCTCGCCCTTTTATTCAAGCATGTGGGTGAGGAGGATATTTTTATTTTCTAGTAATATTTTGTTGTGGTGGTGGTTTTTCTCTCTCTTCCTTCTTTCTTTTATTCTTTCCATATCTATCTCTTCTTTTCTCCTTTTCTTTGTAATTTTTCTTTTTTATTCTTTTTTATACTACCATACAATCCAGTTATACCACTACCGGTTGTATACTAAAAGGAAATGAGGTCAGCATAAAAAAGAGATACCTGCATACGCAGCACTATTCACAATAGCCAAGAGATGCAATCAGCTAAGTTCCCATCAACAGAAGAATACATAAAGAAAATTTTAGTTATGTACATATTGGGAGTATATTCAGCCATAAGGAAGAATGAAATCACACCCTTTATAGAAAAAAGGATGGAATAGGAAGATATCACATTAAATGAAAGAAGTCAGACACATAAAGACAAGTATCTCATGTTTTCTCTCATATACAGAAACTTAAAAAAAAAGCAAGATTTGAAAGGGGACCTTTTATGATGGGGGTGTGGGAGGAGATACGGAGAGTGAGGAAGTAGAGAAAGGTAGAAGGATATGCATGTTTGGAAAATTCATGGTGAAGCCAATTAGATGTATAATTAATATATGGTATTAATGAAACAAGTACCCCATAGAAATGATTCAAAATTGAACAAAAAATACTTTTTGTCTGGAAAAAATAAAACAAAATAAAATTCAATATATCAATAAAATCAGTTCATTATTTCAAAAGACAACCAAAACGGATCAAATATTAACAAGACTGATCAAGAAGGAAAGGAACAAGGCACAAATAAAGCCAGGAATGAAAAATAATGCCATTCTACAGATGCTTCAGTCCTTACATATCTTACCAGGTGGTGTATACACAACTTTGTGTCAAATATTTAAAAATTTACAAAAAATGAAAATTTTACTTTTTAAAAAACATTACTAAAGTCAGAATTTCTTAGCGTCTTGTATCTTATAAACAAATTAAAATATTGCAGTTAAAACATTTGCTGTCTCCACTGATCCCTCTCTTACACCATCACAGTGAGAGAAGGTGGGGTGCCTCATTCTTCATAGATAGGAATATAAATCTGTTGCACTACTCAGCAATCTGACCCAACCTGGGAGAAATCAAAAGTACCTGATTATATCCAGGCAGGCATTTAATCGCAAGTTATTATTCAGCCTTTACTATCATGAGTGTGGATAGGGCCACAACATCTTCTGTTATTTTAGAATATAGTAGAGCATTTACTGTATATTTTTTTTCAATCTTGCTAGGCTGCCCTTTTCCAGTTCTTCTGGATAGAAGCACAGGTTTTTGTTTGGACTATTTTTGTCTTTGCCTATTGGCATTTACCAGTTACCTGCATCTTCAATTTCCAATCTGAAATCTATGAGACAATGAAAAGCCCAGGGGACTTGTTACCATGTTGGTACTTGAGTTACAAAGTTGAAAGTGATATATTTTCTCACCACCATTCAGAGTCTTCTTAACATTATTCTATATACATATTGGTCTGGGTTTTTACTTGTACTTGGAGGGATAAAAATACCCTCCTTCACGTTTCCAGAAGTAGAAGTAGGATTTAGTTTGAGATATTTAACCTCCTTGAATTTCAATTTCCTTATTGATGCTATCACAATAATAACAGTTACCTTGCAGACTTGTTGAAATAATTACAAATAACTTTAAAACTTGGCCTTTCATGTTATGTACTCTCTAAATACAATTGTCCAAAAGATGCTGGTTGTGTGAATGACTCAGTATACTATGTCTCAACTGCAGCAGAGCACATTGTAGTTATAAAAGGAAGAAGGGAGGCAGGCAGAGAAGTAAAAGGGGGAAAACTATTATACAGTAAGGGCATCAGTGTGTTCAATTTTGACACAAATAATAATATTGCAATGAATTAAAGCTATTTCTAGATGTATCTCAGTTTGTAAAAGGGGCATTGGCAACATGGGATAATGCTGACAATCAAGAATTTTTCTTCTATGAAGACAACATAAGAAATGTTAAAATATGGGCGCTACTACATTTTAGATACAAGAAAGTTGTTATGGTTATATTTATTATTAGCAATATTGTAATATTATAAAATATTTGTAAAACATTTGAGTTACACTTTTTTATAACTTTAGGGTCATTTACATTCTAGGACACTTTATTGTGGCTTTTAAAAATAATAAAAAATCAGTTAAATAATTCACGCAATTTCAAGAAAATGTTAACAATAGGATCATATCATAATGGAAAAGAAGAAGAAAATGAAAAATTTTCTTTCTCTTCTCCCTCTTTAACATTCCGCAGCTTCCTCTA
The DNA here is from genome assembly GCF_045843805.1 of Urocitellus parryii. NCBI lineage: Eukaryota > Metazoa > Chordata > Mammalia > Rodentia > Sciuridae > Urocitellus > Urocitellus parryii. The sequence continues at coordinate 80,518,221 of NC_135536.1, read as the reverse complement.
GGTTCTCGTATTCTCTCCGTATCTCAGTCTCTTTTGATATTGTTGTAAAAAAAAAAAAAAAAAAACTGAGACTTGGTACTTTATGAAGAAAAAGAGGTTTATTTGGCTCTAGATTCTGGTGGCTAGAAAGACCAAAGAAGAAGACACAAGAGTCCTGATGAGGGGCATCCTTGCTGCATCAGAAGGCAGAGAAGTAGAAAGGGAACTGACAGGATGCAGAGGGGCCCAAGGCATGGGATAGCCTTGCTTTATATTAACCAACTCATGAAAACCCAGTTATAGGAGACCTGAATGATTCCCACAAGACAATTCTCCCACAAGAATGAACCCATTCATGAGGGTGGAGTCCCCATAACCTAATTACTTTATACTAGGCTCCACTTCTAAAGGTTCTGCCTCCTCAAATTGCCATACTGGAGACCCAGCTTCCAGCAAATGAACCTTTGGTGGAAAACTATATCTAAACCATAGAATTCTCCAGGCCTTTTCTTCCAAAAAATAAAACTTTCAATTGTAAAAAAAATTGCTGTCCCATAACTACTGACTCATGTCAACAGCTGTGTCTTCATAGTCACTGTGCAGAGCCATCAAAACAAAATATTACAATTAAAATTGTATAAATATGATCTCATTTTTTTTTTTGCAAATAGTCTTACTGGATTCTAATCACCCTTTTCTCACATTGAGGTCACTAATGGAAACCTGATATCACTTAAAGGGCAATCATGGATGGGAAGATTACAGTATGTGCTCTGCTCACTCTATATGTAGAAACAGAAGTTTCTACATATAGAGTTCAAGCACGGTGGTTGTTATATCCAAGAGTGAGCAAAACATGACAGGAGAAATTAAGGCCACCTTCAGAACAAATGTCTCCAGTGAATTGTAAGAACCTTTTAAAATTAGACTGGATATATATATATATATATATATATATATATATATATATATATATATATTATTGTTTTCACAATAAAACTGTGAACTTCAGACTTCCACTGAAGGAAGCACTGAGAATAATGAGACCCAAATGTTCCTCTGAACTTACAGGAAGCATAAGTCCAAGTGGACCCTAAGGTCACTAGTACAATGACAACATGGAGATGCTGAGTTGGACAGTACTGCCCTCAGCAGAACTCTAACCTTCAGAGTTGCCACCAGAACACACTTTAAGGTTCAATCATGTGACACCAGAGACGCACAACAAATAGAAGAGTGTCACATCCTCCTACACACACCAGAGAAAAATACTAAAGATCATTTTGTTGTTTGAACTAACTTTTGATTTTCTTTGACTAGAGTGACTCGAATCTAGCACAAACGTTTTCATATCCCTTGAGCATTAAGTTGAGAGAAAGTAGGTGGCTAAGAATCCCCAAGAGAAAGAGAGGGAGAGTCTTTCTAATCATGGCTCCACTTAAAACAGCTGAAAAGTTTCTCCACCAGAGTCCCTTCCACATGGAGTGCTGCAATGAGGAGGACACATTCTCACTGAAATTCTCACTGCAGAAAACAAACTGGAGTTTATTTCAGACTTAAAGTAGAATTTAAAGGAATTTCACCAACCAGGGCCTGTTTCCAGTAGTGGTGGCTGTGGGTAAGTATATCACAAATTGATTTTGGAGGTTTCACTTTTCATCACACCACTAATTTAGGAATTATATTAGCATATATATTTATAATTTTAATTTTAATTGGTGCATTTTAATTATGCAGAAAATTAGTTTTATTGTGACATATTCTTATATGTAAACAACATATTAGGCACCAAACCTTTCCTCCCGGACCATGCCACAATAATGCATGCATGTTTGCAAGTTTGGTCAGATTCACTCCACAGTTCTTTCCTTTTCCAGTCCTTTCTTCCTCTCCCCCAATCCCCTTTACCTGTCCTACCGATTTTCTCTTCCCCTCCCCCTCTAAAGATAGACAGAAGGGAAACAATTTTAATTTATCCAGTGACTGGTTAATTAATTTTCTTAAAAAATGTTTATGGAAATAGTTTTTAAATTCCAACTCTACTGATGACTTCTCACGGTTTTATGAGATATGACTTAGAAATTTAATATATTTGTAATACACCCAATAAAGTTTTCAGTAGAAACAACAAATAATCATATTTGACTTTATGCAAAAGATCTGAAAACAGACTATGGAATAGGCAGAATTTGGGGAAGAAAGGAGACAATGTCTTCTTCAATTGTTAAGATGGAAAAATACCTACATTGAAAGCAAAAAATGAAAATGACAATAGAAATGAGGAGGAAGCAAGTGAATTGAATGTTTGGATATAAAAATTGAGCCCTGGAGAAGGAATGTGGAAGACAGAAAGAGTACTCTCAGATATTTGAAAGAATAATTAAGACATTTATTAAAGCATTGTATTCTACTAAAAGACCATGAGTTTGAGTTTGACGGGTTGTTAGGAAGGCTGAGATGGAACTTTCTATGTATTTACTACATACAATTCTTGACACTATACTCTGTATTCCTGAAATAAAGAAACAGATTTAAAATTTAATTTGTATGTACTATTTAAAATCTGTAAAACTGATATTGAATAAAAAATAGGAATAGCCCATGAATCATCAAATAAATGAAGGATGAGCAGAAGAGGAATGACCATTATGTAATAGTAAGAAGTGCAGAAGAGAATGAAATAGTCTGAATTTTGTTATGTGAATGTATGAATGAGACACAATGAAACCCACTCTTTTGAATTATTATACACCAATAACTTTTTTTAAAGAAATGAATGAGAAAAATTGGGAATGAGATGTAATAGAAACAGTCAGTTTGCATTCTGCTGCAATTAACAGAAAAATAGGTTTATAATGTATGGAACAAACTAAAGTTTATTTTTTTCTCATTACAAAAAGAATTTAAAGCCTATTGATATCTTTTGTTAGCTTAACTTTCCCTTTGAATCCTGCTTTCTTTCAAAAATTTCAGTGTGTCACTTGTAGAATATAACATCTAGAACTTCATGCTTGCTGCACCTTTAGGAATAACAATAGCATTAAATGAATGAAATGATGGATGAATAGAGTACCTGCACCATATGAAACTTTGCTTTTGCATCAAATGCTCAATGTTCAATGAATCAGTGGACAAAGCAACGGGACCATAACATCAGAATTAGAAAAAATATATTTATATTCCTAATCTGAGATAAGGAATCTCTTTAGAAATTGAGAGATTTCAGGCAAAAGTATGAGGGAATTTCATTGATAAGAGGCAGGAAGGAGAACAGCATTGTAAATCCAAGAAGCCAAAGACAAAAGGAGTTACAGAAACAAAGTCATGATAAACATAATTCAATCCTACAGGGACAAAAATGGAAATGATGACCAAAAATGGACAATGATATGTAATATTCATAATTCAGATTTCTTCACAAGAAATAAGGCATCTGTACAAACTGGATTATTTTGATTTATGGAATAAACAAGAAGTAAGAATTACCAATGAAGGGTTGGGTAAAGAGTAATTAGAAAGGGTCCAAGTTATAGCTATTTAATTTTTAAATAGAATAGTTTTAAATAGTTTGCTGCATTGATAAGAGTCAACAGATCTTAAAGGAAGTACACTTGAATGATATCTGGGCAAGTTCCAGAGTGCCTTGAAGGGGCTATCCTTGTGCTATGTTGAAGAGTATGGGTTATGGTATCCTACATCTCTGGGTACAAGTCCTGGCTCTAAGAGCTAATCCATTTAAGACTCAGATTCTTCATTTACATAATGGGTCTCATTTAACAATATCTACACATAAAATTTGTGTTTTTAAAAATGATGATGTGGTTAGACCTAAGCTGTGTATGGAGGATGAAAATAATAAGTATTAATATCATTAATATTTAAGTAAAATTTTTGTTCATTACCAGCTATTCATTTTATTAGACATAAGTTATCCAATGTCAATGCCCAGACATCATGTGAATAACAACCTTGACATGTAAATTTCTGCCTCACTGGTGACATGTATAATAATCAAAGAAAAATTTGTGGATTATTATAGCAGAATAGTGTGTGAACATTTTGGGTAACATGCGATCTTTAGACTAGGAAAAAAACCAGAAAGAGGCAATGCAAGAATAACAAAAGTTTCTGGTCATAGCAAAAAGGAAATAAATTATTTTATTCTCATATAGTACACAGTATAATTTTATTTTAATTGAATCACAATAATTTGCTGCTTTTATTACTTTACTTATTTACATGTTGGTTAGTGAATTCAATGATTTTTACTAAGGCTTTTTGACCCACACAATGGGAAGCCCATGTTAATTCCACGAATTCTGACTCTTCATCATATTATATCCACAGGTGGTTTAAAACCAATTCTTACCATCAAAGCAATGGATGGACTGAATGGCTCTGTGGTTTCTGAGTTTGTGCTGCTGGGACTCTCAGGTTCTTGGGAAACTAGAGTTATTCTCACGATAACATTCTCCTTGCTCTACTTAGGGATCATCCTGGGAAACTTCTTTGTTGTCTTTTTGATAATTGTTGATTCTCACTTACATTCTCCTATGTACTTCCTGCTGGCCAACCTGTCCTTCAATGATATTGGTGTTTCCTCCACTGCAGTTCCCAGGATGATCACAGACCTGTTAACAGAACACAAAGTAATTTCCTTCCAAAGCTGTATGACACAGACATGCTTCATTCATGCTTTGGGAGGAACAGAAATGGTGCTGCTCATAGCCATGGCATTTGACAGGTACATAGCCATATGCAAACCTCTCCACTACTTGACCATTATGAAACCAAGAACATGTGTTCTGTTGATAGTCATCAGCTGGGTAACAGGAGTGATCCATGCTATAACTCAGTTTTCATTTGTTATCAACTTGCCTTTTTGTGGTCCTAATAAAATAGACAGCTTTTGTTGTGACTTTCCCAGGATCATACAGCTTGCATGCTCTGATGCAGCCAAGTTTGAGTTTGTTGTTGCTGCCAACAGTGGCATCCTAACCATAGGTACCTTCTTGATGCTCCTCCTTTCCTATGTCTTCATTTTGGTCACTGTCTGGAAACGTTCCTCTGGGGACTTATCCAAGGCTCTTGGCACGTTGTCAGCTCACATCACTGTGGTGGTTCTATTTTTCACTCCATGCATATTTATCTATACGTGGCCTTTCCCCACATCATCAGTTGATAAATACATGTTTATTGTTGACTTTACTATCACTCCTGCCTTGAATCCTCTTATCTATACATTGAGAAACAAAGATATAAAGATAGCAACACAAAGACTGAGCAAATGGCTTCATTATGATAGATTTTGCTGACCTCGGACACTAAAATCACGCATCCACCTGACTTTTGGACATTTACACTTAGGCATTTTCCAGTTAACATGGCCAACTGAATATGTCGGCTACCTCAGTGCCTACCCATAGCAAGACTATGTCTTCTTCTACTCCAGAGCATTTTCTCATTTCTTTTTACTAACTTCAAAATGATAATCCATTATCAATTTTTGGGGGGAGAGTGAGAAATTGAATAAATAAGGTTATGCATATTAATTTGAAATTATTTGGCCATAAATATAACTACATCCTTTTTATTTCCCAGAGTGTTCAAGTAACCTTAAACTTGCTTTGTTGAATGTCAGAAATCATCTTAAAAAATGGTTATATAGGTAGAGCAAACTCTAGTTAGTGCTCAAATCCATTCCCTCCAAACAGTATGTGAGACTAAATTTAACTGTAGTTAGTTTATCTGGCAGCTAATTTTTTGAAAAATCAGTGAGGAGGTTATATCAAGAAAGGAGACATACATATGCCCATAAATATAATTGGGATGCAAGCTCCTGGGACCTTCTAGGAGACTATATAGATTCTGTAATTTAGTATTATCTCACTTGAAAGACCAGGTATCTGGAGTATTGCTTCATGTTTAAGAGGTACATTGATTTTGAGGAGAACATCCAGTCTTTCTCAACAAAATGTTTTGTGGGCATTTTAGGCTGCCAGGACATGCTGGCAGGTAGCCTTTCTGGTACCTAAAGAGACATCACTAAAAATTTTTTAAAATAAAAACCCAACCAACCAAACAAACAAAAAACAACACCCTCCAATGTGACTTTGTTCTTACAGAAGTTCAAGTTGAACATTATTGCTCTTAATTTACATGATACTAATTAATCAATGAGTGTGTATAATTCTGTCCTCTGAAAAAATTCTGATTCTCTGCTTTGCACAAGTACCTTAAAACCAGAAGTTCAAGTGTTCCTTCAGCCATGAACATGATTAGCAAGACAGTTGCCACCTATAGTTTCAGCTACCAAAGATGTCACCATCTGACATCAACAGAAGTCATTTGACTTCTGATATACCAAAAATCAGCATCTTAGCTCCTGTCCAAAAATTATAGACCAAAATAAAGTAAGAAACTTACCATTTAAAAAATATATCAAAGGACCTTAAAGATATAAATTCTATTGCACTTTCATGTATATAATAGTTGCGAGTGCTTTATTTTTCTTTTGTATTTAAGAAAAGGCACACTATCAAATGATACTCTCACTTTAGGAAGCTCAGAAACAAGAGGTATCAACCTTTCTATATGCCCCACTTATCTAAAACACAGAACTTTATCACCCCAGAAGATACTATCTGTACTAAATACGTCCAACACTAATAATAATACTCCTACTTAACACCATCCAAATAAAACTGTGTTACTTGTTTCTTTGGGTTGAAAATATATTTCAAGCTCTAGTCACACTTAGAATCAGCATTATTCATGAAAAAGATCTGATCACAAACAATAATATTAAGGACCTATACCACAAACCTGATCATATTATCTTAATGTAATCTGTGTTTCCCATTCTTCCTCATATTTAAAGTAAATTTCTGGTGAATTTTATATGAAATTCCTATATACACACAACAAGACATCCAGGAAGTTTTATTAAAATAATTCAAATTTTTTTTTTCAAATTATTTCTGTGCCTCCAGCTCTTCTACAGCAAAGAACCATATGGAGAAAAGCCTCTGACATGCTATAAAAATTAATCATTTGCCATGGAAAAGAAAAAAGTCACTAGGACTAGAGAGTCTGGATGGCAACATAGCAATAGGAGCCAGAGCCCTTTATATGTGCACCCCAGTCATGCTGCCTTCCAGCTCTGTGACTTCCAACAAATTGAACTTCCCCAGATGCAACCTCTCCACAGTGAGGTCTACTCTATGAGGATATTGTAAAAATTAGGTCAGACAATATGAGTGGAAGCTCCTGGCATGTTAAGTATATTCAGACTCTCTGGTTTATCTTATAGAGCTCCACATATTTATACTTTGTCTTTAGGAAGAGTTCTGCCTTGAAGTATTTGATGACAAAAAATAACAATGGGAACATGAAAATATAACTTCTCTACCTTTAGCACCTCTTCATAATAAAGGAATCACACAGAATTCTTTCCCTGGTTATTAACATGAATTAAATTTTATAGCATTTTTAATAATTAATCGAAAATCAATACAAAGTATGAGTGACATCTATCAAGGAAAGTTGAGAGGGTGAGAAAGCAGACCTGGGCTGTGGGATAATCTACAGTGCTCAGGGTCTCTGTCATCTGATGTGTCTAGCTGGGAGTGGGCTGTGTTCCATGAACATGTCCATTAAAGTCCTTTGACTTCACAAGGAAAAACTGGGTGCTTTTACACTGAAATTACTTAGTTCTAGTCTCTTGTTGTCAAATTGGCCACCTACCAATTTTATTTGTGATACAAAATGTCACATTTTCCACAGCATTATGGAGAGCCATACTGCTTTATAGAAAATTTCTGAATGAATTGCACCAATACTTTGAAACATATACTTATGTATATAATTTCTTATGTATGTTAGCTATACACTTCATTTTTATGAATGTAATTCTTAGAAGGACTTATAGGATTTAATAAACCATTTGACTCAGCAAACCCACTCTTGGCTATTTATTTACAGGGGTGGGGGAAAACCCATATGTATCACAAGTCCATGAGTATTCACACAATTTTATAATTAACCACTACATAATGGACACAGCCCTAATGTCTTGAGTGGAAAATGAATAAGAAATTAAGCATGTAATGGAATGTGACTCAGAAATGAATAGAAATTACTAGGACACACAAGCATTTAAATGAATCTCAAGTGAAGAAACCTAGATTCCAAGGGAACACATTAGATGGTTCTGGAAATGCAAATCAAAACCACAATGATAGAAAAACACTTTAAACTGTTAGGATGCATGCTATCAAAAAAAAAGAAGAAGAAGAAAAGAAAAATAGAAAGATCAGATGGAACCGGATGCCTATAATGCTCAGTACTGGGGAGGCTGAGGCAGGAAGATCCCAAATTCCATACCAGCCTGGGCAAGTTAGGAAGATGCTATCTAAAAATATATAGTTCTGGAGATGTAGTTCAGTGGTACAGAAGTACCATGCTTAGCATGCCTGGTGCCCTGGGTTTCATCTCTATTATCAAAAATTTAAAAAAAAAATAAAATTAAAGAGAAATATCAAGGCTTGTTGAAAATGTGGAAAAAAGAACTCTTTTATATAGTAGGTATGCATCCCAGTATAAATGATTGCCAACAATTAAAAATAAACTTACTGTATGATGCAGTAAACACAGTTAGATAAATATGCAAAGAAATGAAATAGGAGCCTCAAAGAGATATCTGTGATCTCACTTTCATTGAAGCGTTATTCCCCAAAGCCATGACATTGTTAGCTTTAGTGTCCATCAGTGGATTAATGAATAAAAAAATGTGGCACACATAAATACAATGGAACACTATCTATCATGTATAAAGAATACATTGTCATTTGGTCAACAGGGGTGAAATTAGAAGTCATTAAGCTAAATAAGGCACAATCAGAAATAAAAATAATATATGACCTAATTTACATGCAGAAATATTTTTTACAAAGCTTAATAAATAGGAACAGAGGGGGAAAGTAATTACAAGAAGGACAGTTGGGAAGAAAATAGAAAGAAGCGAGTCAATGTTTTAAAATATTTTTAGGATGAATAAATCTAGGGAACTATATTGCATGAAGACTATCATTTATGATTTGGTGTTATATGGTGAAAATTTATAGGTGCTCTCCCCACATACATGCACAGTTTCTATGTAAAGTGATAGGATAATGTTAATTTTTTTGAGTATATAAAACATTTCATTATTTTTATGGATATCAAAATATGCTGCTCACCTTAAACAGATACAATAAAAATACATTTAAAAATTAAAAGAAAAACAAAACTGTAGGAACAACAATCAGAATCTGGGTTGTCTGAGTTTCGGTGTGGGGCTTAGTTAACTATGAAGTACCATAGCATAGTCTGGGGTTTAATGAAATTATTGTAAAATTGGGATGGTGTGATGGTTTTCCAAATGTATATGTGTAACTTTGGAACTGTAAACTTTTCATGTTTTTACACATAAATTATATCATAACTAAAATAAAAAGTGTCATATCATCAATTACAAACATTTGCACTCTGTAAGAATTGCTTTATTGCATCACTAAGGTCCTAGTACTTCTTCAAGGTCCACAGAAATCCTATACTCCCTCCAGTTCTCCTCTAAACTAATGTCCTTGCCCAGGTGCTGCCTCTCATAGCTCCTTCACTTCATAGCTACAGATCTTGCACAGGCACATACCATTGTTTATGCATTTTCACATCTGTGAAAGAGTCCAAGGGTCTCTGGTTGAATTAAGAACCACCAGAAAAATCTTTGGAGTCCCAACCTGAGAGAAAGCCTTGAGTCTTTAGGTTCTCTGACTGAGATGACTTTATACTCTAGGCCTCAGGATACAATAATGGATGGTAAAGCAAATAAGTTCATGTAAAGGTGTGAGAAAACAAATGAAAGTAGTAAGGAAACAATGAGAGAGTGAGGGAGAGAAGAGGGAAGTGAGTAGATGGGTCAGGAAAGAAGATGCAAAAGGCAGGTGATAATCACACATTTCACATCAAATTAGCTGAAAATAAAAATTGCAAGCCAAGAAACACAAGGAAAAAGTCTCCTTTGATGGACATATGTTCAGTAGTCCACCTTTCCAGGAAGAATGAATTCTATGATCCACAGATGATGTCTGAAACCAGCAAACCCTCGTAACTTTGCTTGTTCCTGTACATACTCACCTATGATAGAGTTAATTGACACAATGAGATTAGCAACAATAATTAATGAAGCAGAACAATTGTCACAGTGGACTGCAATAGTGAGTTGGAGCTCTCTGCTGTCTCCTCAAAATGTCCACTGTCCTATGCTGACCTTTCTTTTAGGCCATGGTTTATAGTGGAGAACTAAGACTGTGGAAAGTTAAATTGTGGATAAGTGAGAAAAACTATATATACACTTTTTATTATTTATAGAAACAGTTAATAGATGGATCTGCTCTAAAGTAGGAAGTTACAACTGCACTTGAATAAAACTAATATAAAATGGCTGCATATAATTATGTGCACAGTGTGGTGAGATTGACCCATGCACATACCTGAGAGACCATGACCACAACCAAGATAATACACATGTCCAGCACTTGCCAGAGTTCCATTGGGTCTGTTTGTTTGTGTTTGATTTTTTGCATGATATTTTGGGTTGGGGGTGTTCATTTTTTTTTGCCTATATTTTAATAGGAGTGTAGTGGCACCCCCTCCTCCATAGAAAAATCTTAATTAAACTTCTCTAGAAAGCCCCAACATAGTAGTTCTTAAACTCTCTTGACAGGGGACATGCCCGGAGAAACACAGTGTGATAAGAAAAACTAACTGCAGGCTTTCACAGAGGCACTTGCATTTCAGAGTTAAGTCGTTGAAGGGCAGCTGGTGAGACACAAAACAAAATAAAAACTCCCTTTCCCAGGCACTGATTTTCACAGAGAAAGGAGAGAGAATGTCCTTGGGGTTATTTTGTGAAACCTGGCCTAACCTAGGAGCCAAAAGGAGAAGAAAAAACCTGTTGCCATATGAACTTCTGTAGACTGTGAACCTCTGAGGTCCTCCCCCCATACACTGGGTATACAGTTATAAATCTTCCTGAACTGGAAGGGGATTGATTGATTATAGTGAAAGCTTTTCCCTCTGAATCTAGTTGCAGCCAAATAAATTTGATTCCTAATAATTCCTTGGTTTCATATCACCTCTGACCTTACAACATTTTTGGCACCCAGATGTGACAGAGAAGGTAAAGACAGCTGTTCTGCCTCTTTTATCTCCCGTGGGCTTTTCCAGGACAGTGGAAGACAATGTTTCCCCTGAGTGGGCACAGGTTTCTCTTTGACTGGAGGAGAAATGACTCATCTGGCACTTTGGAGCTGTCACCCCAGAGCACAATAGAATCCACAAGGAGTAGTAACCAGAGTTAGGAACTTGGAGCACCACCTGACTAGATAGGTAAGGACATGGGTCAATTTGTGGTAGCCCACCTGACTGCCCCACAGAGACCTAAGCAGATGAAAGAGAGGCTTGATCAAATTCTGTGGGTCCCCAGTACCCTCCAAAGTGTTTGGAGCTGAAACAGACCAGGGTGTCCCCTGAGTAGAGGTTCAGCAAGCAGAGGGGAAACTGTGACTCCTGTTTTGGTTTGCAATTTGTGGAACTTTTGGGATTTGGATGGTATAGATATTTTGCTCTGACAATATCTGTGTGAAAGTGTGTGAATGAGACAGACAAAGAGAAGGGCTCCCACCCAACCAGAGGGCCAAAGCGAATGTGGAGTCCCCTATCTGTGGTTCTGTGACACCTCATATAGTCTCTGGAGGAATTTCACCAACCAACATCTAGGCGAACACTCCAGGTTGGGGGTTAATACCAACCTGTAAGATTAAGAGGATCCTAAGTCCCCGCGACGGGAATGGCCAGAGATAGATGAAATGTGGGACACCAACACAGGGTGGAACATGGGAGACACACAAAGTAAACAGAGTTCCTTGAACCCATTGAAATGTATGTTGAAAAACTTTAAGAAGGGTTTTAAGGGAAACTATGGGGTGAAACTCACTCCACAAAGCTTGCACATTCTCTGTGAATTAGAAAGGCCCACCCTAGGTGTGGACTGGCCACCAGAAGGATCTTTAGATGAGAGAGTCATTGCAAAGATCCTTTTAATTGTTGTTGAAATCCCTGGACACCCAAACCAGTTCCCTTATATTGATCACTGGCAAGAAATAGTACAGAAACAGCCCCCTTGGTTGAGATCCTATCTAGATGGACAGTCCAAGCTGATGTTAGCTTGGAGGATAGCAGCCTCTAAGACCCAATGGAAGGCAGCTAGACAGAGAGAACCTGATAGAGAAAAGACAGAAAAGACTTTTGCCCAGTGAGCTAGAAGAATATTGACCACCCTATGTGGCACTCTACCCAGCTTTGCCAGGACCACTGGAACAACAGGCTGCCCCCTCAGCCCCCTCATCCTCAGAAGCATCAGATGATGGTACTTTGACACCAGCTACCCTTTCCTCCATGATGTCCTCAGAGCCAGAGTCTTCACCAGAACAAAAGACTCTTTCTCCATCCCCTGAGACCAGAATGGAAAACTGTCCTAAAACCAGAGCCACTACCCAGATAAGAGCTCTCCAGATGCCCCTATTAGAGACTAGATGACCTGCATATGTTGACCAAGAGGGAAATGTTTTGGGAGAACATTGCATTTATATGTACCAGCCTTTCACCTCCACCAATCTTTTAAGTTGGAAGAATCATACTCCCTCCTATACAGAAAAGCACCAGGCCATGATTGATTTGATGCAAGCTATTATCCAGACATAGCATCCTACTTGGGTGGACTGCCACCAGCTCCTTCTATCTCTGTTCAATACTGAGGAGCACAGATGAGTGACCCAAGAAGCTGTAAAATGGCTAGAGTAACATGCTCCAAACACACATGGCACTATCCAAGCCTAGGCCTAGGACCAATTCCCCAACACAGAACAAGGGTGGGACTCCAACAAGGAGAAAGACCTCCACAAGATAAAGAGATACCAAGAAGCCCTCATAGGAGGCCTGAAAGAAGAAGGAAGAAAAGCCCAAACCATGAACAAGATATCAGAAGTGCTTCAAAAGCCTGATGAAAGCCGCAGCCAATTCTAGGAATGACTGTGTGAGGCCTTCCAGCTTTTCACTTCCTTTGATCCTGAGGCACCAGACAACCAGTGGATGATCAATGCAGCCTTTGTGGGACAAGCCCACAAAGTGACATCTGTTGAAAATTACAAAACCTAGAGGGCTTTGCTGGGAAGTGTGCCAGTGAGCTGATCAAAGTGGCCACCACTCTGTTTATCAATCAAGACCAAGAGGCCCAATGAGAAGCACACAAAAGAATAAAAAGGAAGACTGCCACCCCTGGCCTGTGGGGGCAGCTTAAGGTCACTTGTGTGAATTTCCAGGGACACATATTCCTTCACACTAACACATACACACATACACCCACACAGTCACAACCCAACATGTCTGTGTAAAGTGATGGATGTGCTCATTTTTTTTAGTATAAAAAGCATTTTACTAAGTGTGTTTACATCAAAACATCATGTTATACACTCAAGTCTATACCATAAAAATGAATCTTAAAAAGGAGATACACTCACACTAGCCTCTGCTGGGCCTAGGGGCACAGCAGGCCAAGTCTATCCCTTTCCTGGTGGGGCAGACACTCACCGGAGCCTAACCTCTGGTGCAGGGCTTCCCCCTCTGACCAGCAAACTACCATGGGAGCCGAGATCCAGCCCAGACCAACCAGCCCAGCCCACGTGGGATCCAGGATCTCAGTATGCACAGATCACCCCTCCTGCAGCGGGCAGACACTGCCAGAGGCTAGACTTTAACGCAGGACCGCCCCTTCCTACCACCAGACTACCACAGGAGGTCAAGCCCAAATGCCCAGATCCACCCACAGTGGCCTCTGCAGGGCTCAGACATACAGCATGCCTGGTTCAGGCCCTTCCCATCAGGGAAGATACTTGCCAGAGCCTAGCCTCTGGTGCAGGACCACCCCTTCTGACAGCAGACTACCACAGGAGTTCAACTGCAGTGGCTCAGATTTATCTCCTCCAACTTACATAGGTCCCAGATCCAGGATGCAGTAGCATTCATTGAGGGACACCAGCAGGGTCTGGAAGCCCAACTTCAAAGTGATGTACAGACATTTTGTACAAGTACTACAAGAATATAGGGAAAAAATTATGATATCTCAGATCCACACTGCAAGAAAGTAAGACACAAAGACAACATGAAAAAACAAGGGAGGAAAGTGCCTCCAAACAAACCAGGATACTATAATAACAGAACCTATGAACAGCAAAGTTAAGGAAATGTCAGAGGAGTTCAGAAGGTTCATAATTAAAATGATCTGTGAATTAAAGAATGACGTAAATAAGCAAATACAGGCAAAAATTGATCACTGCAACAATGAGATAAAAGAGCAAAATACAGGTAGCAAAAGATTACTTCAAGAGAGAGAGACCCTGAAAAAAAAACCAGTCAGAAATCCTTGAAATGAAGGATACAATAAATCAAATAAAAAACTCAATAGAAAGCATGACCAACAGACTAGATCACTTGGAAGAAAGAATGTCAGATGATGAAAACAGAGTTTAAAATATGGAAAATAAAGTTGACCACACAGTGAAGAAAGTTATAAACCATAAACAGAACATCCAAGAATTATGGGAGAGCATCAACAGAACAAATATAAAGTTATTGGGATAGAGGAAGGCACAGAGTTTCATACCAAAGGAATGTATAATCTCTTCAATGAGATAATATTAGAAAATTTCCCAAGCATGAACAATGAATTGGAAAACCAGATACAAGAGGCTTACGAGACACCAAATGTACAAAATTACAACAGATCTACACCAAGGCACATTATAATGAAAATGCCTAGCATACAGAATAAAGATAGAATCTTAAAAGCAACAAGACAGAGATTACATATGGGGGGAGACCAATTTGTATCTCAGCAGATTTTTCAACCCAGACCCTCAAATCCAGGAGATCGTGGAAGAACATATACTAAGCTCTGAAAGAAAATGAATGCCAACCAAGAATCTTATATTCAGCAAAACTAAGTTTTAGATTTGATGATGAAATAAAAACCTTCCATAATAAATAAAAGTTAAAAGAATTTACCACTTGAAAGTCTGCACTACAGAATATCCTCAGAAAAGTATTCCAAGAAGAGAAAATGAAAAACAATAATGAAAATCAGCAGAGGGAGGAATTACACTAAAGGAAAATCTAACCAGAAGCAAAACCAAGTCATGTTAAATACCCAAAATAAACAAAAATGGCTGGGAATACAAATCATATCTCAATAATAACCCTGAATGTTGATGGTCTAAACTCACCAATCAAAAGACAGACTAACAGATTGAATAAAAAAAATGACACAACAATATGCTGCCTCCAAGAGACTCATCTCATAGGAAAAGACATCCACAGAATGAAGGTGAAGGGTTGGAAAAATCATACTACTCACATGGACTGGGGAAGCAAGCAGGGTCTTCCATCCTCATAGCAAACAAAGTAGACTTTAAGCCAAAGTTAATCAAAAGTGATAAAGAAGGACACTTCATACTTCTTAATGGAACCATACACGAATAAGACTTAACAATTATAAATATATATTCCCCAAACAATGGAGCATCTACATTCATGAAACAAACTTCTCAAGTTCAAGAGTCAAATAGACCACAGGGAGAACAGCAGCCGATTTGGATTCCAGAGAGATTAACTAAGGTTCTGACCCAGTGATTGTCTGGAGTCGAGGGTCTGTTTGTGTGTTTCCACAGGGAGAACAGCAGCTGATTTGGATTCCAGAGAGATTAACTAAAGCGATTTCTACAGACCAAAATAAGATGATTTGGCTCAAATCCATAAAGGCTGATATCCAGAACTCCAGTTTGGCTACCCTTACATCTGCGACAGAACCAGGATTCTTTTTTCAATATCTATTTTATTATTGCACTTTCCCAAATCATGAAGTTCTATTTTGTTTTTTGAGCTCATAGAGACCTAGGTTAATGTTTTGCTGATCAGTTCTATTTTTTTTTCAGTTCTACTTTTTGACTATAGAGTTTAATTTAAACATTGCAATGGAGATTTCACCTGTAAAAAGTTATAAGGCCTTTATTATTATGTTATGTGTTGTATGTATTATATTATGTGTGCACACTTGTGTTTTGTGTTATATGTTTGAATGTATGTATGTCCATATATCATATATGATGAGCACTCATGAAAAAATGGATCCAAATATTTTTTTTTCACATGATTTAAATGGTTTAATTTAAATTGGGTAAACAGCTGTTGAGGATTGTTTTAATATATGAACAAAAAAGGAGGTTAACAGATCTGTTTGTTTACTTTCACCTTTCCTTTTCATTATATTTAATAATTCTGTTGAAGATAAGGTACATTGTTAAGAAAATTGTTTTCTAAAAAAAAAAGAAAATTGTTTTCTTTTAGTGCCTTCTGGAATGTTATATAATTTTTTCTTTAGCCATTATTGCCAGATTTCCTATCTTTATCCAAGTGCCGGTGAAGACAAAGTTAAAACCAATCTACAGCTTCTGCAATAGCCATCACTGAACTGCTTGCAGAACTTGCCTGGACTATGTATCACTTGTATGCATTGTGAACTCACTTGTATGCATTGTGAACTATCTGTTGGTGCAGCGACTTGTGGTAGTGTTGGGGTATTTATGTTGATGGTGTCATTGGTGGTACAATTTTTCCAAAAGGAGCCATCACTGAACTGCTTGCAGAACTTGCCCGGACTATGTATCACTTGTATGCATTGTGAACTCACTTGTATGCATTGTGAACTATCTGTTGGTGCAGTGACTTATGGTAGTGTTGGGGTATTTATGCTGATGGTGTTATTGGTGGTACAATTTTTCCAAAAGGAGCCATCACTGAACTGCTTGCAGAACTTGCCTGGACTATGAATCATTTGTATGCATTGTGAACTCACCTGTATGCATTGTGAACTATCTGTTGATGCAGTGACTTATGGTAGTGTTGGGGTATCTTTGCTGATGATGTCATCGGTGGTACAATTTTTCCAAAAGGAGCCATCAATTGGCTTGGTGTATCTTCCTTCCTTCTGCTTGTCATGGTGGTTCAGCTGAAATTTGGGGGCCAACAGAGGTGAGGCAAAGAACCTCCCCCTCCCCCCACTGGTACAAAGACCTATCCACAGGTGTGGCTATATACTGGACCGGTAGTCAGTGATGGGTAAGATACAATTGCAATGGTACCAACCTAAGACAGGAGGCTGACACCTTGAGGTCAAACAGACCCCCAACTCCAGACAATTACTGGGTCAGGACCTTAGTTAATCTTTCTGGAATCCAAATCGGCTGCTGTTCTCCCAGTGGAAACAAACAAACAGACCCCCGACTCCAGACAATTACTGGGTCAGGACCTTTCCATTGTCCTGTTAGAATATCCTTCCAAAGTACCTTGGGCTTATGCACATTTTTTGGACACATATGCCTTTCTGAAGCACTAAGTCCTGATGAATCCAAATTTTAAAAGTTTAGAGTAAAAGGGTTATTTTAAGTTTATCTTTGGGGAATATATACCACTTTCCAATTCCCTCTTTTTGCTTTAATAAGTACATTTTAATAGTTTGATGAGCTCTTTCAACTATGCCTTGTCCCTGTGGATTGTATGGGATTCCTGTTATATGAGTAATGCCAAATAATGAGCAAAATTGTTTAAAAGAGGTATAAGTATAACCAGGGGCATTATCTGTTTTTAACTATTTGGAACGCCCACAGTGGCAAAATTTTATAAGCAATGAGCTATAATATCTTTAGTTTTTTCTCCGGCATAAAGGGAGCCAATCAAAAATACAGAAGAAGTATCAACTGTAACATGCAAATATTTTAATTTTCCAAATTCTGGCAAGTGTGTGACGTCCATCTGCCAAATATGGTTAGGTATCAATCCTCTAGGATTGACTCCAAGATTAACTTGTGGTAAAAAAGGTCACACAATTTTGATATTGTTTTATTATTTGTCTAGCTTGTTCCTTAGTTATTTTAAAACACTTTTGTAAAGTATTAGCATTGACATGGAACTTTTTATGAAAATTTATAGCTTCTTCTAGTGTAGAGAAAATATGTATGTCATGTGTAGTTTTATCTGCTAAATCATTGCCCAAACTAAGGGCTCCAGGCAATCCTGTATGTGCCCTGATATGTGCTATAAAGAATGGATCTTTTCTGTCCCAGATTAGACTTTGTATAGTGGAAAGCAAAGAGAAAACGGTAGAGGAAGGAGAAATCCTACCAGCAACTTCAAGGGATACTATAGCATTAACTATATACTGACTATTGGAAAATAAATTAAATACAGAATCTTTAAACATCACAAAAGCTTGTAATACTGCATTAAGCTCTACCTTTTGAGCTGATTGTTTGGGTACTAAAAATGTAAAAGTTTGATCAGGTGTAACTGTTACTGCTGTACCATTATTTGACCCATCAGTGAATATAATTGGAGCATTCATTATAGGTGTTTTTCTTGTCATTTTTGGAAAAATAACAGGATGCAATGACCAAAAAGACAATAAAGGATTAGATGGTAAGTGGTTATCAAATGAAACATTAGATTTACACATGATTATTGCCCAAGTATTTAACTCATTAGCTAACTCATCAATTTGATTCATAGTATATGGAGTAATAATTTTATTGGGAGAAATTCCAAACACTCCCTTTGCTGCTTTTATTCCTTTGAGTATTAATTGTCCTACAGCCTCAGGATACCTAGTAAGAATAGTGTTAGGAGAATAAGATAAATGTATCCATAATAATGGACCTTCTTGCCAAAATACTCCTGTAGGAATATTTTTTGTTGGTACTACAATAAATAATAAAAGCAAACTTATATCAATTCTATCCAAATGCATATTTTCCATATATGTTTCAATGATTTTTAATGCCTTTCTTGCTTCAGGCATTAACATTCAGGGTGAATTTGGATCTGATGGACCTTTTAGGATATCAAATAAAGGTGCCAACTCTCCTGTTGGTATACCTAGATAAGGCCTTATCCAATTTATGTCTCCCAATAACTTTTGAAAGTCATTAAGTGATTTGAGTTTATCTACTTGTATTTGAATTTTTGGTGGACGGACCATGGTTGAGGATAATAGAACTCCTAAATAATTAATTGGAAAATTTAATTGTACTTTATCTATTGCTATCTCTAGATTATAATTTTTTAATAAGTTTGTAAGTGTGGCATAACATTCTAGCAATGTGTGCTAATAATACATCATCCATATAGTGAAATATTTGTAGTTCAGGATTTTGATTTCTAAGTGGCTGGATTACTTTGTTAACATAAATTTGACACCTAGTTGGGCTGTTAGCCATCCCTTGAGGGTGTACTTTCCATTCATATCTCTAATCAGGACCTTCATGATTCAGTGCAGGGTTAGTAAATGCAAAATGTGGACTATCCTCAGGATGAATTGGAATTGAAAAAAAACAATCTTTAATATCTATAACTAAAACATATCAAGTTTTTGGCAAAGCAGACAATTGAGGAATCCCCAATTGAGCAGGTCCCATAATAACCATCTCATTATTAATGGCTCTTAAATCTTGCAATAATCTCCATTTACCAGATTTCTTTTTGATGACAAAAATGCGAGTATTATGGGGAGATACAGAAGGTTGTATATGTCCTTCCACTAATTGTTGTTTGACCAGGTCATGGGCTGCTTGTATCTTTTCTTTAGTCAGGGGCCACTGAGGAACCCATACTGGTCTTTCTGATTTCCAAGTAATTTTTATTGTCTCAGTGGCTCTTTCTGAAAATGCAACCCATGTCTGTCTGTTCCTTGATCTATTTGTATTGGTGCTGTTATACCTTGTTCTTGTTTTCCTAATCTTTTTCCTTTCCTAAAAACTTGTCTAGTCATAATAGTGGGTGCATTTTGGTTGATGTTATTTGTTAATGTCAAACCTAATTGATCTAGGACATCTCGTCCCCATAAATTTACGGGAAGATGATCTAATACATATGGCTGTATAGTTCCTTCACATCCTTCAGGATCCTTCCAATCTAATACCATTGCACTTCTATGGGGATTTGTCGCCACTCCTAGGCCTCAAAGTGTTTGAGTGGC
This sequence comes from Urocitellus parryii, assembly GCF_045843805.1. Classification (NCBI taxonomy): domain Eukaryota; kingdom Metazoa; phylum Chordata; class Mammalia; order Rodentia; family Sciuridae; genus Urocitellus; species Urocitellus parryii. The sequence goes on along the minus strand of NC_135536.1, from coordinate 80,498,060 downwards.
TTGTTGTAATGGCCAATGTTTTGGCCATTCTTGATGAGAGATGATGCTAAGGTCTGCACCTGTTTTCAGTAGCCCATTAAATTCATGTCCTTGAATATTTAGTTTTAGCATGAGGTGAGAATCTAAAGTTAAAGAAAGCATAGCTCAATCTACACCTGTGGAACCTAATCCCTTGTAACCTCTTTCTACAGTACGGCTGGAAAATTTATCATGTAGGCTTGGTATTATTAGTAACTGTGCTATTATATCTCCTGGTGAAATTACTGATATACCCTTTGGAGAACTGGCTATAATTTTTATTTCACCTTCATAATCAGGATCAATTACCCCAGGACTTATCATAAGTCCTTTTAGAGTAGAAGAGCTGTGTCCCAATAATAAGCCTACTGTTCCTTTGGGAAGAGGTCCTTTTACCCCTGTGGGAATGATTTGAACTCCCATATCTGGAGTTAGTACTGCTCTGGCAGAGGCACCGATGTCCAACCCTGTGCTTCCTCTGGTTTGTCTGATGAGGGATCTGATGGACAATGTGTCCTGGGCACTACCCTGATGGGGTTGCTGGGTTCCTCCAGTGCTCCGTATATTTGTGGTTTTGGGCCCCGGAGCATTGGGCCCCCCTGTCCATTTTTTGGCAATGGAGCCTGATGCCTTTCTCCATGATATCGTGGATAAACACCTGGTACTTGTTCATTTTTTGATAATGGAGTACTCTCTATGGTGGTTTGAGAACGGCATTCATTAGCCCAATGTCTCCCTCTATGACATTGTGGGCAAATCCCCGGTATTCTACTCCTTTGATACCTAGTTTTGTTAAACCCTCCTCCTATGGGGCAATTCCTTTTAAAATGTCCTGTTTGTTCACAATTGTAGCATGTTCTTGGCCTGGCATCTAAAGCCTGTTTTATTGCAACTGCCACGACTTGCCCTTGTTCTAAAGTCTGTTTTACTGTAGCTACCACGAGTTGCTCTTGTTCATTAATGTCTCTACATAATTTAATATATGTTTTTAAATCATGTTTCCATGGTCTAATGACTTCTCTGCACCAACGATTCGCTTGCTCATAAGACAGTTGTTTTACTAATGGCATTGCTTGTTCTGTATTCCCAAGAACTCTGGTAGCTGTTTGAATAAGCCTATCTATAAATTCAGCATAAGGTTCATTAGCTCCTTGTATTACCTTAGATAACTGACCTTGTAAACCTCCATGTCCTTGTAAAGTCTTCCATGCCTTAACTGCACCTTCAGCAATTTGTGCATATACACCAGGATCATATGCAATTTGTTGCTGCTGATCCTCATAAGGTTCCTTTCCTAACAACACATCTAGATTTCTCTGAAGACAACCAGCTTCTGCATTTCGCCTAGCAGTCTCCTTGCAAAATTCCTCATTGGCAACCTTCCATAACAGGTATTGACCTCCATTTAGCACAGCTTTACACATATTAGCCCAATCTGCTGGCGTCATGTTCAAGTTGTTAATGGACTTGACCATGCTTACAGTGAAGGGTGCTTGAGGACCATAGGTTGTTACAGTCTCTTTTAGCTGCTTCACTGTTTTGAAATTTAAAGCATGGTGAATTCGCTGTCCTCCTGCCTCAAATACAGGGCATATTAATATTTGAGATCCTGTCTCAGGATCCCAACTATCAACTGCAGGGGTTGGGGGCCTCCCAGCATATGGAGGTGGGCTGTTGTTTGCCCTCTGGTGATAGAAAGGTGTTAGTAGCAGTCTCCTGTAGAGGTGGCGCTGTTGGTTGGACACTTACACCCTCTTGTAATAGAAAGGTGTTAGTAGCAGTCTCCTGTTGTAATTTTTTCCTTGATGGCTTTTTCTGCTCTAAGCTTTCTTCCTCTATCTGACTAGCTTGAAAGACCTTCTCTTTTACTTGAATCTTTTTCTCTTTCTGACTAACTTGAGAGACCTTCTCTTTTACTTGAATCAATATGTCTTCTCCTTCCTCTACCTTTGTCTGAACTGAAGGCTTTGGTCTAAGCAAACAAGATACCAATGCCCACAAGGTCAATGTGCCAACTGGCAGAGTTCCTTGGCTTTTCTTTTCTATTCTTTTTAAATCTTCACCATGATGGTTCCATTGTGATATATTTAACAACTCCTCCTTAAAAAGCCATGGGCTACATTTTTGTATTGTATCAACGTATGCCCTGACTGCTCTTGATTTTACTGGGATGCCTCCTTCCTCTAACAATTTACTTAACACTCTTTCAGTTTATTTTTTACTAATTTCTGATCCCATATTTCTACTATAATACAACCCAACAAGATGACGCCAAACAAAACTGAAACAGAGTGAAACAAAATTGGAAAAACACAAAATCATTATAATAGCCTCCTGAAATGTCCATCTGTCCTTTCTCCCCATCTGTTCCTCAGATGTGAGCAGTTTTTCTTCCATCTTACACATCTCCAGGGACAGGCAACTTAAAACAAAAGTGAAGCAAAACAAAAGAATAATCTTAAAATGGCTACCCATCCTCTCGCCCTGCCCTCAGGGGCAAGCAGTTTACCTTATCACTTACCCTCAGTCATTCCAGTGAGGCCCACCAAATGCCACAGTCTGGCTGGGCACAATTCAGGAGCCACTTGTCAAAAGAAACAAACTTTATTTTTAGAAGCACACATGCCAAACAAAACAGCTCCTCAGAAAAAACCTTCAGAGCCCAACTGTCACCACCAGCTTCCCACAAGCCTCTCCACCTCCCCCACTCCTCCTGCTCTTGAGGCTGATTGGCTGGGTCACGTGGGCAGAGCCAAAAAAAGTCCCCCAATGAGCAGCTCCGGGGTCTGAAAGGGCGGGGAAACAGCCCAATGAGCATCACCGCAGAGGAGCCAATCAGTTGGCAGCTAGAAGTTTGCTGGCAGCTGGAAATTTGCTGGCAGCTGGAAATTTGCTGGGGCCCCTTCAGCTGTGGCGCTCAACACAACACAATAATTCTGGGTGACTTTAACACACCTCTTTCATCACTAGATAGATCTTCCAAACAAAAGCTGAACAAAGAAACTATAGAACTCAGTAATACAATCAATAACTTAAGACTTAACTGATATATATAGAATGTTCTAAGCTTCAATGAGAGAACATACTTTCTTCTCAGCAGCACATGGATCCTTCTTTAAAATAGACCATATACTATGCCACAAAGCAATTCTTAACAAATATAAAAAAGTAGAGATATTAGCCTGTATTCTAACAGACCATAATGGAATGAAATTAGAAATTAATGATGAAATAAGAAATAAAACCCCCTCCAACACCTGGAGACTAAATAATATACTACTGAATGAACAATGGGTTATAAAAGACATCAAGAAGGAGATTAAAAAGTTTTTAGAGGTGAGTAAGAACATAGATACAACATACCAAAATCTCTGGGACACTATGAAAGCAGTTCTGAGAAGAAAGTTCATTGCATGAAGTTCATTCCTAAAAAGAAGAAAAAGTCAACAAATAAATGACTTAACACTACATCTCAAAGTCCTAGAAAAAGTAGAACAAATCAACACCAAAAGCAGCAGAGAGGTGGGAGGGAAAAGAAGAGGGCAGGGGGCTAGCAATGATGGTGGAATACGGTGGACATCATTATTCAGAGTACATGTATGAAGACATAAATTGGTGTGAACCTACTTTATATACAGAGATCTGAAAAATTGTGTTCTATATGTGTAATAAGAATTGTGATGCATTCTGCTCTCATGTATTTAAAAAATAAAAGCAATTTAAAAAATTAAATTTATTAATTGATATGTAATATAAAATTGCAGGTATTAATGGTGTAACATGATATATCACTGTATATATGCATTGTATAATGTTTAACTCAGTTTAAACATGCGTATCTCCTCAAATGATTCTCATATACATATGATGAAAACTCAAAAATCATTTTTCTTTTAAAATATAGAGTATATTATTATTATTATCATCATCATCATCATCATCATCTAAGTTCACCTTAGAATACTGGACATTTAAGCTTATGAAGAATGCATTCAAAAATTGACTTAAAGCAATCAACAAGTTTGCCTCAGATGTGATATCAACTTCATGATGATAACTTGGAAGAATGTGTGATAATAAGCATCAGTTTAGTCCTGGAGAAGTAGAAACTGCACCACTATAAACAAAACGTCATTGCAAAGTATATCATGTGCACAGAGAACAATGAGGATAAAATTTATACTTAATGGTTCTTGGAGGAATGGAGAGAACTGAAATTATATTTCTATGAAGAAGAAAATATTTACAGAGCTTGTAAAAAGGTTGTGCGGATATAAAAAATTCTTCTTTCTTTGAAAAACAGTTAATGGATTTTATTTAATATTAATATATGAATATATGTATTCATATTTCTAAAATATTGACCAAGAAACAGATTTTTTTTTTCTGACTTGGATCAAGGTCTTACCAGCAGCCTAACCCACATACCCTGCTTGGATACTGAGTTGCCACATTTGCATAAAAATGGGCAAAAGATAGAAAAATGGAAAATGGATTTTATGCAATTTGATAAACTTTGGAGAAGCATTAAGATTGTTTCTCTCTAGATCTCACAAAAGCAGATGCTTTTTATAGACACAGAAGCTAACCTACCTGAGTAGGTTAGCTAGGGTATGTTAATCTATGTCAGTCATAATTTCCTTGGCATCTGTCCTCAGAAGGAGAAAGTCCTCATTCTCAGTGTGAGGAAGTTAAATGGTAAAAGCAGAAAGGATGCTTTTAATTTCAAAGGGTGTTGTTTCAAAGTTTGTATAGATAACAAATATTGTAATTATATATAAACATTGCCTCTCCTTTGATTATGGTTGCTATTGCTAACATGATAAAGAAAAAGTAATTGATTAAAACTCCAAGTGAATATTTTTAATATTCTCTTTCCAATACTCCCATATTTCTCAAATTCTAATTCATTATTCCTCAAAACCATAAGTTGAATGAATTCAACAAAACCATAATTTGAGGGGACATTGTAGGATTTGGTCCTTGAACTGTTATGAATGCCAAACAGATATAATTAGTGTTTTGGTAACTTTAAAGAAATCCAATAAACATTTAATGTTTAAAGTAAGAAAATATTTTCAGAGCCACATAATTACTGCTCATCACAGGGAATTGGTCAGTTTCTATTTTTCTCTATTCTATAGATAATGACACTTGACCCTTAGGGAAAACAATGTGCAGGGAACACCTAGTGTCTCCAAAAAGCCAATACCAAGGCAGGTGCTGGTCATTATTCCAGTCCTGATAATTGGCTTCATTCCTAAAGATAAGAGCTATTTATAGCCATGTGCCTTGAAAGGTAAAGATGCCTCTAAAAAAAGAGCAAATTTCTCTGCATTTCTCATACCTTGAAGCTGCTGAGGTAAGCTCTCTACTGGCACAGGTAGGTGGGATGCCCATCCTTCAATTCTTCAACATCAGGTTGCATTATTATCCTCTATATCCCTTGTTTTGCTCCCCATCATCTATTTTTTTTTCCTGTCTCCACTTTTCTTTATTAGCTGACTTCATTGACTGATTTCACTCAATTTGTTTTGTGTCCTCTGGTCTTTCCTCATAGTTGAAATTACATAATGAGATAAACTGAAAATATTCATCAAAGCTGTAATTCTTTTAAGCAGTACATGAAATACTTTGATTCTTCTATCTCTTCTTTCTCTCTGAAGACTAGGATAAAAAAAATTAAAAGCAATATCTGTAACTTGGCTATCACCTCCTTACTGATACAACGTGAAAACATGGTGCTTTTATTTTTACCACAACCATTCAATCACTGTTCCCACTCTGAAAAATTCTAGTTTAAATATTAATAATTATATTTATATTTAATACAAATTAATATATTTATGTTAATATTGATATATAATATAGATATTCCTAAATGTTATCAAAATTATTATGATAGATAATACTCCTTTAGAACTTACCGAGTGATAAAGTATTCATAGAAATGGCTCCATATAACTTTTCCTTTTTACTATATTTATTTTGATAGATCTGGTTTTAAATTAAAAAGAATTAATGTCTTTTAAAATAGAGAAAATCAAGTTGTAGACAAAGAAACAGCCATAAAGTTATTTAAATCATACAACCCTTAGAAATTTTTAATAACTTGAATATTTACTCATAGAAAATGCTATCAAGTCCATCCCCATAAAAATTATACTATTTCTTTGAGTTATTAATATTCTTTCCATGCTTATTAAGATGGACTGAAGAATCATTCATAAAGCCTGTATAAGAATTCATCCATTTACTTACCTAATTGGTCCCCTTTTAAGCAATTGATTTCTGCTCAGTATTAGAAGAGTACTCATAATGAAGCAAAGCAACTTTTAATACATTTTTCTGTTTGTCTGTTTATTTCCTTAAAGTTTATTCCATGACAGAGGACAGTTGAGTCACAGCTAAGAGTGATGGCTATCACCATGTCACCCTCTGCAGTGAACCCACACTTCACCTTCCCCTCAGCTGTGCTGAGCAACTCTGCCTCCCGGTCCTCCGCAGCCACAGGTGTGTTCTGTTCAAGAAACACTTTAAAAGTGGAAACCATCTTCTGAATTTGGAGTTAACTTAGGCCTCTTAACCTCAAGTTTTAAAAAATTAATTCAAACACATTTTATAAAAATTTCATATTTCCCTACATAATCATGATGTCTTCTTTGTCATGTACTAAATTTTCTTATATGCATCTATTTCTATACTTTCTTAAACATATTCTGTTAAATTTAGTCAAATAATTATGCCTTAATTATTGTAGTTTGTGATATATTCTAATTTGCTTTACAGAAAGCATTCAGTTCCTCCTCTAACTCCCTTTATGTTTACTTTTCATAATTTCCCTGATTTTGAAGTGGTCTTTGGTTTATTTTGCATTGTTCCATTAGATATCCACTGAACTGTTGATCTGCACTGCAGTTAATTCTTGGAATAGTTCAGTAAGGACTGGTAGTTATATAATTTTGAGTCTTCCTTTTTCTATTAGATAGTTTGAATTCCCATCTTATTCAGGGTTTCAAATGTATCAGAAAAAATACATATGCAAATCTCAATACAATGCATATATTTCATATTTCCTTTATAAACAACACATTTTATCATATTTTAATAGGCTGTTACTGCATTTTTATATTTAAATAATCTTATTAAATTTAATATTTTCTATGTAACATTTTGAGACAGGGAATTATGTGATTTGACAAGCAACAATTACAATTTCACTACCTTCTTTTCAATGGTATTACTTGAATTCATTTTTCTCTCTAACTTGTCATATATTATTGAACCATAATGCAGCAGGATTCTTTCCTTGACTTAAGTTTAATGATTTACCTGTAATCATTAGCTTGCAGCTTCAAGTCCATTAGAAACATCCTGAATGGACTATTTTTAACAGTTCTTATTTTCTTTTTTAAAAAATTTTATTATTAGTTGTTCAAAACATTACATAGTTCTTGACATATCATATTTCATACATTTGATTCAAGTGGGTTATGAACTCCCATTTTTACCCCATATACAGATTGCAGAATCACATCGGTTACACATCCACATTTTTACATACTGCCATACTAGTGTCTGTTGTGTTCTGTTGCCTTTCCTATCCTCTACTATCCCCCTCTCCTTCCCTCCCCTCCCATCTTCTCTCTCTACCCCATCTACTATAATTCATTTTTCCCCCTTGTTTTTTTTCCCTTTCCCCTCACTTCCTCTTATATGTAATTTTGTATAACAATGAGGGTCTCCTTCCATTTTCATGCAATTTCCCTTCTCTCTCCCATTCCCTCCCACCTCTCGTCCCTGTTTAATGTTAATCTTCTTCTCATGCTCTTCCTCCCTGCTCTGTTCTTAGTTGTTCTCCTTATATCAAAGAAGACATTTGGCATTTGTTTTTTAGGGATTGGTAGCTTCACTTAGCATAATCTGCTCTAATGCCGTCCATTTCCCTGCAAATTCCATGATTTTGTCATTTTTTAGTGCAGAGTAATACTACATGGTGTATAAATGCCACATTTTTAAAAATCCATTCATCTATTGAAGGGCATCTAGGTTGGTTCCACAGTCTAGCTATTATGAATTGTGCTGCTATGAACATCAATGTAGCAGTATCCCTATAGTACTCTCTTTTAATGTCTTTAGGGAATAGTCCGAGAAGGGGAATAGCTGGGTCAAATGGTAGTTCCATTCCCAGATTTCCAAGGAATCTCCATACTGCTTTCCAAATTGGCTGCACCAATTTGCAGTCCCACCAGCAATGTACAAATGTACCCTTTTTCCCACATACTCACCAGCACATGTTGTTGTTTGACTTCATGATGGCTGCCAATCTTACTGGAGTGAGATGGTATCTTAGGGTGGTTTTGATTTGCATTTCTCTAACTGCTAGAGATGGTGAGCATTTTTTCATGTACTTGTTGATTGATTGTATGTCCTCCTCTGAGAAGTGTCTGTTCAGGTCTTTGGCCCATTTGTTGATTGGGTTATTTGTTTTCTTATTGTTTAATTTTTTGAGTTCTTTGTATACTCTGGATATTAGGGCTCTATCTGAAGTGTGAGGAGTAAAAATTTGTTCCCATGATGTAGGCTCCCTGTTTACCTCTCTTATTGTTTCTCTTGCTGAGAAAAAACTTTTTAGTTTGAGTAAGTCCCATTTGTTGATTCTCGTTATTAACTCTTGTGCTATTGGTGTTCTATTAAGGAATTTGGAGCCCGACCCCACAATATGTAGATCGGAGCCAACTTTTTCTTCTATCAGATGCAGAGTTTCTGATTTGATATCAAGCTCTTTGATGCATTTTGAGTTAACTTTTGTGCATGGCGAGAGAAAGGGATTCAATTTCATTTTGTTGCATATGGATTTCCAGTTTTCCCAGCACTATTTGTTGAAGATGCTATCCTTCCTCCATTGCATGCTTTTAGCCCCTTTATCAAATATAAGATAGTTGTAATTTTGTGGATTGGTCTCTGTGTCCTCTATTCTGTACCATTGGTCCACCCGCCTGTTTTGGTACCAGTACCATGCTGTTTTTATTACTATTGCTCTGTAGTATAGCTTGAAGTCTGGTATCGCTATACCGCCTGATTCACACTTCCTGCTTAGAATTGCTTTTGGTATTCTGGGTCTTTTATTTTTCCATATGAGTTTCATGATTGCTTTATCTATTTCTACAAGAAATGCTGTTAGGATTTTGATTGGCATTGCATTAAACCTATAGAGAGCTTTGGTAATATTGCCATTTTGATGATGTTATTTCTGCCTATCCATGAATAGGGTATATTTTTCCATCTTCTAAGATCTTCTTCTATTTCTCTCTTTAGGGTTCTGTAGTTTTCATTGTATAAATCTTTCACCCCTTTTGTTAGGTTGATTCCCAAGTATTTTATTTTATTTTTTTGAGGATATTGTGAATGGGGTGGTTGTCCTCATTTCCATTTCAGAACATTTGTCGATGATATACAGGAATCCCTTTGATTTATGCGTGTTGATTTTATATCCTACCACTTTGCTGAATTCATTTATTAGCTCTAGTAGTTTCTTTGTAGACCCTTTTGGGTCTTCTAGGTATAGGATCATGTCATCCGCAAATAGTGATAATTTAAGTTCTTCTTTTTCTATTTTTATGCCTTTAATTTCTTTTGTCTGTCTAATTGCTCTGGCCAGTGTTTTGAGAACTATTTTGAACAGAAGTGGTGAGAGAGGGCATCCCTGTCTTGTTCCAGATTTTAGAGGGAATGCCTTCAATTTTTCTCCGTTCAGAATGATGCTAGCCTGAAGTTTAGCATAGATAGGTTTTACAATATCTTATTTTCCTAAGTTAAATAGAAATCAGTTTTGAAGTTCACTCCATGACTGCATTGTATGTTCATTTCCTAACATCATTAAGGAAATACCCTCTGAATCAAATGATGCTTTCTCACACATGAATTTTGTGTTGTAATGTGTGGAATTTCCCCTAGATAGAGCCATCAAAGGATATAAATTACAAAGTCACAGAGGTGTATTTGATCTTTACCTGGATTCCTCTGGAATAATAGTACACAATAGTGTGGACTTGGGGAAAAAGGAAAGCAAAGATATTATGCAATAAATTACCTTTTGGTTTTCAGGATGACAAAATATAAAAATTAAAGTAGAACAAAATGACAATGGAAATTGAGAGACTGGAGTTTATTTAAGAACTATTTGTGAATAAAAAGTGTGCGACCAGATATTAAAAGTGAAGGAAGGAGAAGAGTTCCACACAAATGCCTGTGTTGGATTTCTGGAAGAATGCTAATGACATTTATTAAGACATTGGAGTAAGTTAAATTTTATTAGTTAATGTGAAGTTTGGAGCTGGATATGATAGATAAGATGGTAGATAAGATGACGAGTTCAGTTTTAGGTTAGTTTAGTTTTAACTTGAAGGTGGAGGTGGATCTCCCATTTGTTATACCACAAACAGTATTGGACTTATGATTCTGGGGTTCAAGAATAAAGTTGACTTAGAAGTAAATATGTAAGTACTAACTTAAAAGAGTAAGTCAGTATTGGATCTTAAAAGAGACAGTTGGTTCAAAACTCTGAGTCATGTCAATTATTGAATATTAGCAGGTGATAAATAATCAGTGTCTCATATAGAAAAGTTACAGAGAAGTGGGAAGTATAAAGAACAATTAGGAGAGAACTTTTGTAGAAATATTAGGATTGCATTCATGTGTAATTAACAGAAAACTAGATTTTAGTGGAACAAAATATTATTATTATTTTTACACATTACAGAATCTGTAGTGACCACTGTCGGCTTTGTATAATTTGTGCAATATGCCCTTTAGGTCCTAGGGAGGGTCTTTCTATCTCTTCACTGTTATTTTATTTTATATTTTATAATTTCTGAGATGTTTCACCTTTAAGCTTAGCATTAACAATAAATACAGAAAAAAATATCCCTCTCTCGGGCTAGGGGTGTTGCTCAATGGTGGAGTGCTTGCCTAGCAAGTATGAGGCACTGGGTTCAATCCTCAGCACCACATAAAAATAAATTAATAAAATAAAGGGATTGTGTCCATCTACAACTTAAAATAAATAAATAAATAAATAAATAAATAAATAAATAAATAAATCCCTCTCTATATAAAGATTTATCCTTTTGTTTAAGAAAAGTCCTCTAGAGGAAATGTTGGATTACATCTCATCCTACAGTCCTGGATCATAGGCCCCATCTTAGACAAATTCATCGTGGAGGAAGTGGAATTAGAATAATAGATTTAGAAAAATAATGCATTGTGATCTTGATCTGGAGTAGAGTTATTTTGTCTAAAATTGACAGATTTTAGATAGATAAAATTCATCCCTCTACCTGAAAAACTAGACTTTCTGTTAGCAAGAAGTGGAAGGGGAACAAGGTTATAGAAGTCACAAAGCCAAGGGTAGGAAAATTTATAGCAATAAGGTCATGACAAAAAGTAACAAATCCTTCAGTGATATCAAGCAAATTAATATTAAAATATCATATTTCTTAGGATACTAAGCATTAAAATTTCTTTCTCTGCAAAATAAATCTATAGATCTAGAATGTTTCAGTTGAATGAAGGAAAAGTAAAGACAAACTTATCCCTGAAAAATTAGAGAGAAAAGGAAGAATTAAAAGGGGACATGGAATTAAAGGATTTTTATAAGTTATTACATTAATAATTTACAGATACTAAAAGTCAAATTCAGTTTAATTGATGGATGTTTGGAATAGATGTGTGTGGTGAGCCGTTTCTGTGAGCTGTGGTCGCCATTACAAGATGGCGCTGGTTTCCCCTGTAGTCTGTGACAAACAACTCCTTATCAGAATGAGTTGGCATGCTGTGACTTGGCACCCTGTGAGAAAAGTCCACGTGGCAGCTTCGCATTGGGGCTTGAGGTGCTTTATTAAGGCTGGGAGGGGCATCCAGGGGTTAAGAAGAAAAGTATCAAGGACCTGAATAAACTGCTGAAAGAAGATTCCTGAGTTGCGTCTTCCTTGCGGGCAAGGGGTCGCGACAGATGTGTACTACATACTTGAGGACACTGGCCTTGAAGAGCAGAGTACCATGGTTAGGTGTGTGATTACCATTGGGTGAGGTCTGGATTCAAGTGTTGGTTATAATACTTCATCCCTCTGAAATTCAGTTTCTTTATTTATTAAATAATTTTTTATTAAATGGAATTTTGTGTAGTTTAAATCCAATAATGTGCCAAGTTTAGTTCTTTGCATGAAAAACCATTTCATAAATGTTATCTATTAAATTTATCAAGGTTTAATCATCATATTTTACACTGTAAAGGTATTCTGTCATTGTAGGCAATTTTGTGTTGAGTATGTAAGTCCTTGTGTTGCTGCCAGTGATGAGAACCAATCAGGGCTGAGTTAAGTTTTCCGAGATGTGAAGATTTAACACCTGAGAAATGCTGAGACAAGTGTAGAAAGCAAGTTTTATTGAAAGTATAGAAACAGACTTCTGGGAGAAAGAAGGGGGCCCAGAGAAGGGTGTCCAAAGAAGTGGGACTGACCTGACGCTTTTATACCTTTTAGATTTCCTTTGTTCTCCTGCCCTCTTCTCCCTTTATCTTTCCCCTTTTCTCTCCTCATCCTACTTACTTATCCAAATGATGGGCCAAATGGTGGAGTGATCAAGGAAGGTAGCCTCAGCTCAGGAGGCATTAATTAACAACTCCTACAACTCCCTGCAAGGAGGAATAATTCCTGAGGCAGGTGGCCTTAGCAAAATGTTGGAGCAGGAAGGGAAAGGGCTTTGAAATGAGGAGGGAAAAAGGGTAGTATTTGACTTTCTTCCCTTTCCAACCAATACCCACCTTCCTGATTGGACGCAATTATTTATTATCTATATTGACTGTCTTTTTGTCCCCTTGCTTCACTTGTATACTTTATGATGAGCATCAGTTAAATATTATGAATCTCAATTTGTGCCCCTGGGCTCCATGGTAAATTGTTCAAATAAAAAAAATAAAACACAAAAAATGAAATATGGTGAAATGTACTAAAGAGTTTGGCCTGAAAACTCTGAAAGTAAAGTAAGAAATTCAGCTAAAAATATTTTTTTGAATTAGCACAAAAGCATTAACTTAGGAATAGCTGAAATGATTGTCACTTGAGATTATGAGAGAACATTTACAGAGTAGTGGCAGAAAAATCATACAAATCCTTAAGAGGCAAACAAAACAAAACAAAAAGCTTGCTCATGAAACAAAAAGAAGAGTAACCCATCTGTGTTCATCTGATATACATGATGCCTTTTACTTGTTATATGGCATATTCCTATAAATTTTCTATTTCATTTGTTTTCTATCAGGTTCAATCATTTCTAACTCTCATTTCTGTATCCCATAGAATAGACTAGCCAGACTTATGAGGAGCACACTTTATACCCTGGGATCTGACTCTGCCTCACTTTTTATCCACAGATGTTTGGAAACAACTTTCCTGCCCAAGTCAATGGAAGTACTGAATGATTCTGTGGTTTCTGAATTTGTATTTCTGGGATTCTTGGGATCTTGGGAAATTAAAGTTTTTCTCAAGCTGACATTCTCATTGCTGTACTTAGGTATTATCCTGGGCAATCTTTTCATCATCTTTTTGGTAATCACTGATTCTCACTTACATTCTCCTATGTACTTCCTGCTGGCCAACCTGTCCCTCATTGATGTGGGACTTTCTTCTACTACAGTTCCCAGGATGGTCACAGACCTGTTAAAGGAGAAGAAAGTAATTTCTTTCCAAAGCTGTATGACACAGATATGCTTCCTCCACATCATGGGAGGAACAGAAATGGTGCTGCTCATAGCCATGGCATTTGACAGGTATGCAGCCATCTGTAAGCCCCTCCACTACTTGAGCATTATGAGCCCGAAGAAATGCATTTTATTTGTAGTCATTAGCTGGGTAACTGGAACGATCCATTCTATGTCCCAGTTTTCTCTGATTGTAAACTTGCCTTTCTGTGGTCCTAATACCATAGACAGCTTTTACTGTGACTTTCCCAGGGTCATACAACTTGCATGCTCAGATTCAGCCATGTTTGAGTTTCTTGGAACTGCCAACAGTGGATTCATGAACCTGATCACCTTCTTGCTGCTCCTCCTTTCCTATGTCTTCATTTTGGTGACTGTCTGGAAAAGTTCCTCTGGGGACTTGTCCAAGGCTCTTGACACATTGTCAGCTCACATCACTGTGGTGGTTCTCTATTTCACTCCTTGTATATTTATCTATATGTGGCCTTTCCCCACATCATCAGTTGATAAATACATGTTTATAGTTGACTTTGCTATCACCCCTGCCTTGAATCCTATCATATATACATTAAGAAACAAAGATATAAAATTAGCAACAGAAAGACTTATTAAACATTATCATTCTGACAGATTCTCCTGACTAGTCCATTGTTGGACCCCTCTCCTTAGGCATCTGGTTCTTAATGTGCTCAAATTATAGTGGCATCTACCTTGCTGACCTGCTCCTATCTATAGTAGGATTATGCCTACTCCTCCTCTACAGAATTTACTCCCTGCTTTCTGCTAACATCAGAAATGTGTCCAATGTAATATGGGTTTATTTAGGAGGCAGAAGCAATGTGTATAAACAAGGTTGTATGATTTACCTTGTGATCACTTTACCATAAGAAATTTAAAATGTCATCTCCTCTATGTCCCATATTTTCTAAGTAACTGCAAACTTAAATTGTTGTATCTCTCTCTCTTTTTCTCTCCTTTTTTTAAAAAAATAATGTAGCCATCCTAACAATTGTGAAGTGTTTTGATTTTTTTATTATGGTTCTCAGTTGCATTTTCTGAGCCATACAGTGTATATATTTGACCTAGATCATATAGTAATTACCAAGTTTTTTTTGAATAGTTTATCATTTCTGTTTTAAAATTGTAGCATGATTGCTGGGCATAGTGGTACACATTGTAATCCCAGGTACTTGGGTTATTGAGATATGAGGATCTCAAGGACCAAGCCAGCCTGGACAATTTAGGGAGACCCTATTTCAAACTATACCCATGAATTATTATCAAAAGTTAAATGAATGTATAATATATAAATATGCAAATAAAGGAAATTAAAAATTCAGCATGTAAAAAGGACATAATTGTGACAACATTGATAACACTGGAGGTCATTATGCTATAGGAAATAAACCAGAATTAGAAAGAAAACTAATGTATGATCTTCTTTATATGCAGAAACTTGCCAAAAAGGTTCAACATAACGCTAGGGATATAGCTCAGTTTGTAGAGTTTTCACCATGCATGCACAAGGCCCTTTGTTCAGTCCCCAGCACCCTCCCCCAGAAAAAAGTTCAACATATTGGAACAGAGGAGAAATGAGATTGCCAAAATAGAGTTAAAAAGGAAATAGGTACAATTAGGTCAAATTTTTAAAGGTAATGCTAGAATTAATAAATCAACAAAAGCCACGAAGAACATAGTTTAAATTTGGTATTGTATGCTGAAAATTTGCTGGGGATATTTAAATGCTCTCAACATGCAAACACACACATAAACACCCACAAAGTTTTTATGTGCAATGATGGATAATGATAAGTAGTTTGAACACAGAAAACATTTTGCTTCCCATATGGATATCAAAATATCATGCTGATAACCTTACGTGGATACCATCAGAGTGAATTTCAAAACTAAAAAATAAAGGCAAAAATAATAGGAAAAAAGATCACAGTTCTGGTTGTCTGAGTTTGGATGTGGGGCATGGTTAACAACGACTTACCTCAGGTATATCTGAGATTTAATGGGACTATTTTATATTTGTTTTTTTTAAATGTATTTAAAAATTTGTTCTGATTAATTATACATGGCAGTAGGAATCTTTTTGACATGTCATACATGAATGGAATATAACTTCTCATTCTTCTGGTTGTACATGATGTAGAATCATACTTATCATGTTATAATATATGTACATATGGTAGTAATGTCTGATTCATTTTACTATACTTTGTACCCCCATACCACTCCCTTCCCTTCACTCTCTTCTACCTGATCCAAAGTACATCTATTCTTCCATAGCAACTCCTCTTCCCATTGTGAATTAGCATGCACATATCAGACAAAACATTCAGCTTTTGTTTCTTTGGGATTGGCTTATTTTGCTTAGCATGATATTCTCTACCTTCATCCAATTACCTGCAAATGCCATAATTTTATTCTTGTTTAATGCTGAGTGATATTCTATGTGTATATATACCACATTTTCTTTATCCATTCATTTGTTGAAGGGATTCTGTGTTGTTTTCATAGTTTAACTTTTGTGAATTGAGCTGCTATAAACATTGATGTGATGTGTCACTGTAGTATGCTGATTTTAAGTCCTTTGGATATAAACCAAGGGATGGATAGCTGGGTCAAATGGTGGTTCCATTTCAAGTTTTCTGAGGTATCTCCACACTTCTTTCCACAGAGATTGCACCAATTTTCAGGCCCACCAGCAGTGTATGAGTGTACGTTTTTCCCACATTCTTGCCAACACATTGTTTTGTATTCTTGATAATTGCCATTCTGACTGGAGTGAGAAGAATCTTACAGTAGTTTTGATTTCCATTTCTCTAATTTGCTAAAGATGTTGAGCATTTTTCATATATTTGTTGATAAATTGTATTTCCTCCTCTGTGAAGTGTCTGTTAGTTTCCTTAGCCCATTTATTGATTGTGTTATTTGATTTGTTGGTGTTAAGATTTTTTGAGATCTCTATATGTCCTGTAGGTTAATGCTCTATCTGAGGTGCCTGTGGTAAATATTTTCTCTCATCCTGTAGGCTCTCTCTTCATATTATTGATTGTTTCCTTTGCTGAGAAGAAGCTGTTTGGGTACATCCCATTTATTAATTCTTGATTTTGTTTCTTGTGCTTTAGGAGTATTTTTAAGAAAGTCAGATCCTAAGCCAACATGATGAAAATTTGGACCTGCTTTTTCTTCTATTAGGCACAGTGTCTCTGTTCTGGTGCCTAAGTCTTTGATCCACATTGAGTTGAATTTTGTGTAGGGTGAGAGATAGAGGCTTAATTTCATTTTGCTGCATATGGATTTTCAGTTTTCACAGCACCATTTGTTGAAGAGGCTGTTTTCTCCTCTGAATGTTTTTGGCACCTTTGTCTAATATGAGATAACTGTATTTATGAGGGTTTGTCTCTGTATATTCTATTCTATACCTCTGGTCTACAAGTCTGTTTTGGTGACAATACTATTTTTTTTTTCTTGTGGTGGGTGGGAGGGTATACCAGAAATTGAACTCAGGGGCACTGAGCCAAATCCCCAGTCCTATTTTGTATTTTATTTAGAGATGGGGTCTCACTGAGTTGCTTAGCACCTCAATTTCACTGAGGCTGGCTGGCTTTGAACTCATGATCCTCCTGCCTCACCCTCCAGAGCCACTGGTATTACAGGCATGCACCACCATGGCCATCTGTAGTACAGTTTAATGTCTGGTATTGTGATACCTCCTGCTTCATTCTTCTTGCTTAGTATTCCTTTTGCTCTTTTGGGTCTCATTTTTCCAAATGAATTTCATGCCTTTTCTAGCTCTATAAAGAATGTCACTGGGGTTTTAATTGGAATCACATTGAATCTATATAGCACTTTGATAGTATTAATTCTGCTTATTCAAGAGTATAGGAGATCATACCATCTTCTCAGGTCTTTTTCAATTTCTTGCTGTAATGTATTGTTCAGTAATTTTCACTTATAGATTTTTCACCTCATTTCTTAGATTAATTCCCAGGTTTTTTTTTGAGGCTATTGTGAATGAGGAAGGTTTCCTAATTTCTCTTTCAGTGGATTCATCACTGATGTATAGGAATGTGTTTTTACTGTTGGTATTGATTATATGTCCTACTACTTTGCTGAATTCACTTATTTGTCTTAGAAGTTTTTTGGATCTTCTAAATTTAGAATAATGTCATCAGCAAATGAGTTGCCTTTAATTTTTTTCTTCTGTCTAATTTCTTTGGCTAGAGTTTCAAGGATGATGTTGAATAGAAGTGGTGAATGAGGGTATCCTTGTATTGTTCTGGTTTTTCAAGGGAGTGGCTTCAATTTTTTTCTCCACTTAGAATTATTCTGGTCTTGGTTTTAGCATATATAGCTTTTACAATGTTGAGATATGATCCTACTTTGGCCTAGTTTTTCTAGTATTTTGAACATGAAGGGGTGATGTATTTTGTCAAATACTTTTTCTGCACCTCTTGAGGTAATCATATGATTCTTTCCCTTTAAGTCTATTGTCATGATGGATTATGTTTTTGATTATGTATTTTAGAAATAACCTTGCATTCCTAGAATGAACCCAGTTGATCGAGGTGCACTATCTGTTTAATATGTTTTTGTATGTGATTTGCCATAATTGCATTGAGATATTTTGCATGTGTGTTCATCACAGATATAGGCCAGAAATTTTCTTTCCTTGATCTGTCTTTGTCTGGTTTGGTGTCAGGGTGATAAATAGCCTTATAGAAGGAGTTTGGAAGGGTTCCCACCTCCTCCTCTTCCTCCTCCTCCTCCTCCTCCTCCTCCTCCTCCTCCTCCTCCTCCTTCTTCTTCTTCTTCATCATGGAATACTTTGAGTGGTCTTGGCTGTCTTGGTTGGTAGGCTTTTGCGGGCATCTTCTGTTCCATTATTTTTTAACTGATATATTTAAATTTTGTATGTCCTTCTGATTCAGTTTGGGTAGGTCATATTTCTGTAGATATTTGCTGATGTCTTCAAGATTTTCTGTTTTATTGGAATATAAATTTCTACAATAATATTTTATTTTATTTTGTATTTCAGTAGTGTTCATTTGATATTTATTTTTTATCATAAATTTCAGTAATTTGAGTTTTCTTTCTCTTTCTCTTTGTTAGCATGGCCAAGGCTTTATTAATGTTATTTATTTTTTTAAGAGAAACAACTTTTTGTTTTGCCACTGTTTTGTTTCTTTTATTTCAATTTCATTGATTTCAGCTGTGATTTTAATTATTTCCTGTCTTCTACTGCTTTTGGTTTTGATTTGTTCATCTTTTTCTAAAGCTTTGAGATGTAATATTAGGTCATTTATTCATTTACTTTCTATTTTTCTAATGAAGTGAGATCAATACAGTGAACTCTACTCTTAGTATTGCCTTTATGGTGTCTCAGAGATTTTGATATATTGTATTTGTATTCTCATTTACCTCTCAGTATTTATTTCATCCCTGATTTCTTCTGCTATACATGCGACTGTTGTATATATGAATGGTGCGGTGGGTTTCCACATGTGTATTTGTAAATGAATAGCTGTAAACTTAAAACTTTTCATGTGATTACATGTGAATTATACCACTACTAAAATAAAAGTATTACATCATCACACAAAATATATACACACCTTAAGGGATTGCTTTATTGCATCACAAAAACCTTACTACTTCAAGGTTCACAGAACCAATGTCCTTGCCCAGATGCTGCCTCTCAGAGCCCTGTCAATTCATAGCCATGGGACATGCACAGGCATGTAGCCTTGATTATGCTTTTTCGCATCTGTGAATGAGTCCAAGGGTCTAGTGATTGAAGGAGGAAGTACCAGGAATGGTCTGAAACATGCCAGCCTGGGCGAAAGGCTTGGGTCTTTAGTTCTCTCACTGAGTTGACTTTGGACCCTAGGCTTCAAGTTATAATAATGGATGGTAGAGCATCCATTATTTTCATCCATCCACTATTTACATGTTCATGTAAAGATTTGAGAAAAGAAATAAAAGGAGTAAAGAAACAATATAGAGAAGAATATAAGAGTGAGGAGGTTGCTAGGACAGAAAAAAATGCAAATGGGAGGTAATAATCACACATTTCACACGAAATTAACTGGAAATAAAGATTGCCAATGAGAAAAACAGGGAAGAAATCTCCACTGATGAACATGTGTTCAGTAGTCCCTCTTTCCAGGAAGGATGCATTCCACGATCCACAGAAAGTGACTGAAACCAACAAGCCCTCACATGAATGCTTTTTCCTATACATATTCACTTATGAAAAGTTGAATTTACACAATGAGAGTAGTAAGAATAACTAATGAAAAGGACAACTGTCACAATGCCCTGTAGAATTGAGTTTGGATTCTCTGCTCTCCCCTGTAAGTTATCCACTGTGCTATACTCACCTTTCTTTTAGGCCACAGTTTATAGTGGTTAACTGAATCATGGGAAGTGAAATTGTAGATAAGTGAGGAAAACAGCTTTCTGGGTCTTAGGAGAATTGTACTTTTAATGTTTTGGGGAATTTCTGTACTGGTTTTCATAGCTGTTGTACCATTTCTTGGGGCAACCAACAATGTACAATTTCTCCATATCCTGGACAGAATAGTTTACTTTTTATTTAAACTTTCTTTTCTTACACTATAACTTGGACTAACTGGCACCCGGCAATGGAAAGGGTGCATTATCACATGGTGTCTTTAAATCAAGGGAGGCTGGAAGTTAAGGATCCCCAAGGAGCATGAAAGCAAAAGTCTCTTCACACATCTGGCTTGATTTAAATGCAGTGCTGGAAGATCACTAGCTGGAGTCTACTCTTCACGTTGTGTATACACCATGGTGAGGTGCACACTCTGTCACCAACATGGGTCACTTCAGGAAGGAAACTGGAGTTGGCTTGAGATTTAAGGTAGAATGTAGGGTAAGCCTTGTCATCCAGAGAGGTTCTGGTGTCAGAGGTGAAACCTGTAAAGTAAATCACAAACTATCTATTTTAAAGTTCCACTGCATCCCATCCACTAATTTTAGAATGACTTTTGGGTTTTGTTGAGTGTTTTATATAGTTGAATCTGCTTTTTAGATGATGTGCCACCTAAAACTATGACAGGTTTTCTTCTTCCTACTGATCCCTGAGGCTTTGGGACTGTTTACAGAAATTTCACAAAGTCACGAAATACAAAGTCATTCTGCACTCTTACAAACTCCCAGACACCCAGGATTGGTAAGGTGGATTTTACAAGAGATTTAATTTGCCCTAATATTTTCTAATTATTTTTGGATTGTGTCTTTTCTATCTTTTCTCAAAGTGCAAAACACTGCAAAAATACTCAGACATTATAATTAGGAGGATAAAGAATAGTTAAGCTGAGGACAAGTGATGAAATTGAAATTATTTTAACATAAACAATTCTCATCCCCAGTTACTGGCAATTTAAAATTATTTGTATTTCATTAAGTATGATAGAACAGTATGTCTTATTTTACTAATTTATTAATTCTTAGTTTTCTAAAAATCAAGATTCCTATCTGAAGTCCTAGCATGGAGTTTATATTGGAGGCTTTGGCATTAGACAGACTTCAATTTGTATTATACCTTTGCCCCTTTCTAAGTGTATGATAGGAAAAAGCAAATTTTCACATCTGCAAAATGGCAATAAATGTTGTTATTATTAGAACATTTTTCTTTAAATGTGCCTAATAGAGAGCTGGCATATAATATCTTCAAATTGTTAATTTTGAATTTTCCAATTTCTTGCCTAAAACTAGTAAGAGAAAAAACATTAAAATTTAGACCAACGAAGTCAAAGAGAAAGGGATAAGAGAATAAAAGAATAAAAATGTGAGGGAGGAAAGGAGACATGAAAGGAAGAAAAAAAAACAGGAGGGGAAGCAGGCAGGGAAGAAAAAAGGAAAGGAATTTGAAAAATGCACTTAGGGCTCTCTGACTTATAACTATAAATATTTCAATGAGCACAAGTGAAATTATAAATGTGAATCATTCAAAGACAAATGAGCTTGCAATTTTATTATATATCACAAAACTATTATTTAAACTATTCTCTAAATGATATCTTTCTTTCCACTAAGAGCCCAGAACCAGTCAATGTATGACAATGGGTGGGATTACGCAGGCCAAGGAATATGTGTTTTTGAAGAAGTACACTCTCATGGGGAAATTAAAGGTGTGAGGAAATACACTGTGTAATGATATAAACGTGCATTCCGTGTATGGGGTCACTTTTGGTACTTAAACCCCCTCTCTCAAATGATTTGATGAACAATTTTTTTTCCATACTTTTCAGTAGACTTTGGATCAAATAATTCTTTACCTATCTATCCATTTAGTAATATGTTTATGTCCAAAAAGTGTATATTTATATTTGAAATATGTATAAAAATTGTTGCTCTGGATTCACTTAAATATAAAGTCTAAAATATATTTTAGAGCTGGGCATTAAAAACAAGTCTTTCTGGCAGAAGGGACAGAATCATTTAAGGATTGAAAAAACTGTTTATGGGGAAGATTATTTATGGACATTTTATCAGAATATTCATTTTTGATAACTGTATGTATTCTGCTTCTGATGGGTAACATTTTTGACCTTCCTTCCTCTAATTTTTTCTTTATTTATGTTTCACTTCAAAGGTCTATAGTTTATTATTTGTAAATTATGCTGCTCTTTAAAAAGAGAGTGGAAAGGGTTACATTAAAGGTTTATTAATTTGCATTTCTCTGATTGCTAGAGATGATGAACTTTTTTTCATTTGTGGATTGATTGTATATCTTCTTCTGTGAAGTATCTGTTCAGGTCCTTGACCCATTTATTTATTGGGTTATTTGTTTTGTATGTTTAGCTTTTTGAGTTCTTTATATTTCCTAAAGATAAGTGCTCTATCTGATGTGTTAGGGGTAAAAATTTGCTCTCATGATGTGGGCTCTCTATTCACCTCACAGATTATTTCTTTTGTTGAGAAGAAACTTTTTAGTTTCAAGGATTGGAAGGATCCCATTTATTGATTATTGGTTTTAATTCTTGCACTATAACAAATATATAAAAAAATGTTCATCATCTCTAGCAATTAGAGAAATGCAAATCAAAGCTACTCAAAGATAGAATCTCCAGTCAGAATGGCAGGTATTATGAAGATAAACAACAATAAGTGTTGGTGAGGATATAGGAAAAAAGGACACTCATACATTGCTGGTGGGACTGCAAATTGGTGCAGCCAATATGGAAAGCAGTATGGAGATTCCTTGGAAAACTGGGAATGAAACCAACATTTGATCCAGCTATTTCTCTCCTCAGTCTATACCCAAAGGACTTAAAATCAGCATACATCAATGTTTATAGCAGCACAATTCACAGTAGCTAAACTGTGGAACCAACCTAGATGCCCTTCAGTAGATGAATGAAAAAAAATTGTGGCATATATGCACAATGGAAAATTACTCTGCAATAAAAGAGAATAAAATCATGGCATTTGCAGGTAAATGGATGGAGTTGGAGAAGATGATGCTAAGTGAATTTAGCCAATCTCAAAAAAAAAAAATCCCCCCAAAATACAAATGCTGGATATTTTCTCTGATATAAGGTGACTGATTTATTGTGGGGTCTGGAGGAGGAGCATGGGAGGAATAGATTCTATTTAGGGCAGAGTGATGGGAGGGAAAGGAAGGGGCAGAGTGTTAGCAAAGATGGTGAAGTATGATGGAAATCATTATCCAAATACATGTATGAAAACATGAATTGTTGTGAACATACTTTATGTACAACCAGTGATATAGAAAATTGTGCTCTAAATGTGTAATAAGAATAGTAATGCATTCTGCTGTCATTTATTTAAAAAATCAAAAATACCAATAAAAAGATTTATTAAAACTTCATTATAAATAGTAGAAAGGTCTTAGAAATAATTATTATGTACATGAAAAACATGAGCAAAATATAAATTTTGTTCTATGATACTTTGTAATCATACTTAGAAATGACCCATAGGAATGCATTGAGCAAAAATTACAATTAATTCCCAGTTTCTCAGAATCCAGCATACAGATATTTTCATTAACCCACTGAAGGATGTGCACCACCCCACTTCCTTTGATGTATAAATGGAATTAGGTTTCCAATGAGGCACATTGCAGCAGCATTTTTTCTGAGAGTCTAGAAAATATTTTTCCTTTGTCCAATAAATAAAATATTCAGGTGTAAGAGAACAAGAGAGCAAAATGAATGATTATCTCAACTGTCTCACAATTGCTCAAGATTTCTGCTCTTCCCTTCCTCCTTTATCACAAATACCTAATTGAATCTACTTTCTTAATAATCAGTCTACTGCCTTTCTCTTTCCTCCACCAAATTGACTGGTTGGTTGCCCCCTGCTTAGACACAAGGCTGTGTACACATCTAAATTCAAAAAGTATTTATTTTAAACTTCAAGTTCAGTACAATGCTGAAATTCTTATTTTTGCAAGAGATGTAGTTTTCTGATCACTTCAAGCTGAACATTAAATTCTTTTTTCTCTTCTAGAAGTGCTCAGTTCATCTGTTTCTCTTTGGATCCCATTAGAAGAGAAAATACTAAATGGAAGAAGCAAACCAATCTGTGGTGCATGAGTTCATTTTGGAGGGCCTTTGTAACTCAAAGGAGCTGCAGATCTTCCTCTTCCTCTCATTCTACACGCTCTACCTAATGATTGTGTTGGGCAACCTTTTTGCTGTGCTATTAATCCTCTCAGACCCCCCTCTACATTCCCCCATCTACATTCCCCCATGTACTTCCTGTTAGCTAATCTCTCCTTTGTCCTCTGCCTTTCCTCAGTCACCACCTCCAAACTGACCACAGACCTCCTAAAGGACAAGAGGGCCATTTCTTTTGGGGGCTACATGAGCCAGATCCTTTCTCTGTGTGCATTTCTTTGCAGGGAGTGAAATGACACTTGTTGTGGCAATGCCTCTGACCATTCTGTAGAATTCTGCACAGGACTCCGTTACTCTAGCATCATAAAGAGACAAAATTGTATTTGGTACAATCATAAATTTAACCCCCCCCAAAAAAATAGACTATTCATGAAAATGAAAATAAAACAACCAACAAAAGACCCCAGAAACTGGATGAAAAATTTTTTAAGAATTATATGTTATATAAAAATAAATTTATATTTGAAGTGAAAGGTTAATTTAGAAATTAGAATAAAACACAGGTTTAAAATAAAAGAATCATGTGCATCTCAATAAATGCAGAAAAATGAAATGAATAAAATCTAATACAGGTTTATGGTAAAATTCTTAGAAATGAAGGCATAGAATGAAAATTCTCCAAAGTGATAAAGGATATTTATAAAATATCTCTAGCACAAGTTATATTAAATTATAAAATATTGAAAGGTTTCTCCCTGTTAGAAAGGAATGAGAAGACATGTTTGTTTTCACCGATGCATTTTTAATTTACTGCAAGGCCTGGACAGTTAAATAGGGTGAGAGAAGTACATAAACTCTACAAAAGAATAGAAATTAACCACTATTCTTCATAGATGGTAATTTTCTTAAAATCTTATATATGCCTCTATAGACTGCTCAAGTGTAAGAGAGTCTCCCTATTCCTAATAACTTTTAGCACATAATATTTCCTGTTTTATGTGTTTTCCTCAAAAGATGGCAACTGTAATAATGTGCAGAAATAAGAGTGAAAACAGATGGAAAATAGATCAAATAGTATTTTAGAAGCAAAGGGATAATAGCAAATAGAGTTGGGGCTCTGTTTAAACAAAACCAAGAGTAGGAGCCCCAATAAAAAATAAAGTCATCAAATGGCATTAACCCATAATACAGCAGAAAGGGAAGAGCTAGCATTGTGCTTCCCCTCAGGAAATTAATATCCTTTGACCCCCACCTCAAGATACCCCTTGCTTCAAGGAATGCAGCTGCAGACAGCATCCAGTTGTTGCCATTGCAGTTTCTACAGCTGCACTCCCATGGACATCACTGTCCTGGTTGGTCCAATCCAGTGACTGACAACAGTGAGTGTGGCAGAGCCTGGGCATTTCCACTCAATGCACAATTTCTCTAAGTTCCAGTCTTTGCCCTGGAGCTCCCATCAACATGGTTAAGACCTCCTCAGAATAGTTTGAGGCTATTCCATGCAATTCACCTTCCTTTCCCCTGTTCTTGTAAATGACTACTTTGTATATGTTTTCAGTGTTAATTTTTGTTTATATATTTATTTAAAAATTAAATGTGTAATATAAAAATGCACACAATAATGGGAAAACATGATGTTTCCATACATGTAATACATTGTGTAATACTGAAAACAGGGTATACACAAACATCTCCTCAAACATTTTTGTGTGATGAGAACTCAAGATCTTTTCTTCATTTTAAAATATACAGTAACTCTAATGTATATCTAAAAAGAACAAGTAAAATAAAAAATATGGAATACATTATTGTCATTTTCTAGTCACTTTACTTTACAACTTGATGCCCACTGATCAACGGCTTCACAGTCCTTTTTCCTCTATTCTTCTAGCCTCTAGGAGTCAACATGCCTGTCACAAGTTCCATGATGTCAAGGATTATAGATTCCACATGTGAGTTCTACTTGTCTTCTGTGCCTGGCTTAATTTCTTTAGCATAATGAGGAGTTAGCTCATCCATGTTATTTCAAATGACAGGATTTCTATATTTTTATGGCTGAATGATATTCCATTGTGTGTCAGGACAAGTGCATGGAGTACTGCATACATGGCATATGTTAAGGGCTTGTGAGTAGTAAACCACTCCCATGTCCTAGGCTTGTGAGCTACAAACTGCTTACCCGGTAGGTACAGCCCTGGGAATGAGGCAGAGTGTTGCAGTCCCTGGGCTTGCTCCACAGTCTGCATTTTGATTGGTTGCTTCAAAGACAGTTAGCAGAAATTGCATTTGTGTATATATACTACCTGTGTATGTATCCACAAATATATACACAATATAAATATATACACAATAAAATCAGACTTGTTTCCTGCTTTGTCTGCAGAGGTCGTGATTAGCAACTTTGCAGCCACACTCTCCTCTATCCTGTTCCATGGACCTCCTTGCTGGAGGAGAGAGTGCCCACACAGCTAGCATCTGAACAGGGATCTGAGGTAAGCCTATAAAACAGTGTGTGGCTACTCAGAAAGCAGTGAGAAAGGGGAAATAGGGAATCTATTGAGTTCTAGCAAAGACTCCCAGCTGCAAGTGCTGCACACTCTTTTTAGAGTTTAACCCCAATAAGAGAGAAGCCCAATGTTTCTGACCCTATAATAAGGGACAAGACAATGGCAAATGTGTGGTAAGCTGAAGTGAGACAGGGGTATACTTGACCACTACATCTTTTTTCCTATTGTGACAGTCATTCAGCAAGGTTTAAGGGGCACTGCAAGAGACCCTTGCCATATAATGATATCCCTGAGGGAAGATAAGGCTATGAAAGGCAAGAGGAAAAAAATTGGGAGAGGCCCACACTCTATCACAAACCAAGTAACCACAGCTGGAACAGGAAAGTGGGACAAGAATTTACTTCAAAGCAAGCAACCACAACCCAGGTGCAGGAGGGAGAGAGGTAGGAAACAGTACCACTAGCTTTCATAGTGCAGGGAGATGTGACCACCAATGGTGCAAGTGTGCCTTCTACTAACAGGCAAAGATTATATCCTTCCCCAAGTCAATGGTGACTTCCTCCTTATGAGGCAAAGCCAAAGCCAGCAAAGGACTATGGCAGCTTAGAGATGTCCAGGCTGTTGGACAGGCCCAGGCAATGGTCTCCCAGAAACCCATTCCAGGAGGCCAGAGATCCTTTTGAAGATCTCTGTACGATAGAGATGAAAATGGGGTTAGGGAATACAAGCCTTCTCAGTCTACACGGCCCCCACACAACAGCACCCTGCCACTTGGTATCCACATGTTCTGAATACCCTGAATGAGTGAAAGAAGGCAGTAAAAGAGGATGGGCCGCAGGGGTTGTTTGCAGAGCAAATGCTCAAATCACTGAGTCTTGAACTTAATTGCACTCAAGACTGGAAAGACCTAGCCAGAGTTGCTCTTGAGCCCACAATGTTTTTGAAGAGGAAGGCATTTTTCTATGATGAATGTGAACAGCAGGGGGATGGTAACCACACCACAAATATTAACCTCCCAGCTGAATGATTGAGGGGAGAAGGTATCTGCAGTTCTCCTGCAGTACAGGTACAGGCCCTACCAATTATTTTGATCAGGTGTGGCTCTGTGCTCCAAGAGCCTGGAGGAAGTTGCCAGCTGGGGGAGGTAGAGTTTCTATACAGGGCTTAAGGCAGAAAGCCACTGAGGACTTGCCACAGTTTATTGACAGAGTAAACAAGGCGGTAGAAGGGAAGGTGTCTCATGAAGGAGCTAGGGTGGTCTTAGCCAAGGAATTGTTCTGGGATGGACTAAATAAGGAACATAGAGCAGCAATGGCACCAGTAAAAAATGGTACACTGGATTATTGGATTTGGGGGCACACCATAGGATATAGGAACACCAGCAGCTCAAGCATCTCTGTTGGCTTCAATTGTGGTAATTGCATAAAAGCAGAACTAAGGAGGCTTGCAGACAGCTAGTGAGGGACTGCCAAAAATGTGCACCTTTTCTCCCCATTGGCCCTTTACAATCTCCTGGAGTGAATCCCTAAGAATTAAAATCTAATGCTAATTTATGGCAAATGGATGCCACTCATTATGCTTCTTTTTGGAAGTTTAACGTATATTCATGTAATTATTGATATCTATTCAGGCTGTGTCATGGCCACAGCCTCCATAGGAGAAACCACAAAAAAGGTCATCTCCCATCTACTTAAATGTTTTGGAATTATGAATGTTCCCATTTCTATGAAAACTGACAATGGGCCAGCCTATACTAGCAAGACATTTCAATCAATTTGCAATGATTGGCATATACGGCACTTAACTGTAACCCTGAGGCTCAAGGCATGATGGAAAGAACACACGAGGAATTAAAAACCATGCTACAAAATGGGGGGGGGGCTATAACATTTCCCCTTGCAATGCCTTGAACAAAACTTTATTTGCTTTAAATTTCCTTTCAGTGTCAAAATTTCCTACAGAAACAGCAGTCCATAACCATGGACCCCCACCTTATGGGACCCACCCATCTACCTATGGTCTCATGGAAGCATCCCATAACAAATGCATAGGATGGTCTGGGGCCCCTCACAACCATGGGTCAAGTGTTTGCATATGTTAACAGGAGCCTCACCCTATTTGGGTGTCTGCCAGTAAGTCAAGCCTTGGACCCCCAGAGCCACCAACCAAGAAGATAAAGAAACTAAATCTGGGGGGAAAACCCCACAAGCAAAGGACTCAACAATGTAAACGGACCTCACATAATGTAACCTGGGGTGATATTAAAGGTCTTGTTAAACGAGCCATCAGATTGGTCCCTTTGCCTGGTGGCAACCCCATCCCTGGGCCTAGGATGATGGTCCTAGTGTGTGCAATGTTCATTGTTAACAGTGAAGCCTCCTATCAGGTAAATTGGGCTTTGCTCACTAGGCCACCACCTTTAGCAGTGGTCAATTGGGAAGGGGCTTTATCCAAGCTGTTCTCTAACTATTCCAACGTTATTGACCCTGAGCTATCCATTAACCAAACCCTGGAATACCAGCATTTCCATACCCACTCTGCCTTTTTTTTTTTTTTCTCTCTGTAGTGGATAGTGAAACCTACAATCCAGACAGTCTCCTCTGTTTTGCTCTTGCCAATGAAACTATTGTAGATAACTATAATAAGTCATATGTTAGGCTGATCTTAGAGTTATAGTTAATACTATCTATAGCTACAGACTCTCCCATGGCAAATGCAGGAAACCCTTGCTGCCACCATGCCCAATAATGCTTTTTGGAAAGCCCCCTCTCAGATAGTGATAGCATCCCATGGAATCAATGTTTTACTGCCATACTTTATCTCTTTGATCAGCAGAATTTCCCAGGGGAAAAGAACATCTATGCTCCTGGGCGAGAATAGCTCCCTGGAATGTAACTGATGTGCCCCCAAACCACATGGGCTACTGCAGTATCTGCTACATGGGACAAACCGCTACCAGCCATTATGCAGAAAATCAATATGGCATGATGGATAGCATGCCAGTATTGCTAGCTGCTAGCCCCATCAAATGGATAGCAGCTGGTTGGATGAATGGGTCGATATTGAGTCCAGACCCTAACCATGGATTTGCTTTTGTGCCAAATTATACCCATACCCACTATGCACAAGCTTGTGTTACACCACCCTTTGCCACACTAATAATCAATGATATTGATGGCATAAATATCACTCATATAGAGATCCCTTGTACAGGCAATACATCCTTCTGGCTCACAAATTGTCTAACTCCAGCTATGAAAGCTAAAAATATTTATCCTCAGAGTGCTCCCAGCAATCTGGTTTCCAGTGAACCTGTCCAGACAATGAAGGAGTCCATGGGACTTGGAGATGAAGAATATTCTGAATGAGATTCTGCACCTGAGAAGGTGTGCAATTAGCATCATCATCACTGGAATTATTGCATTGGTAGCCGCCATTACCACCACAGCCACTGCAGCTGCTTCACTCACTCAGAGTATCCAGACTGCTCAGACTATAAAAAAATTTGTCTACTGCCATTGCAGAAGCTTTTGCCATTCAAAATTACTTAAATAAACTGTCCCAAGCAGCTGTTTTAGTCTTTCAGCAAGAACTGGAACTCCACCAGGACCAACTAGATATTCTGTTTATGTTTCAAAGGTTCACTTGTGACCCTGAATTTCATAGTATTTGTGTCACCCAATATGCTATATCTGAAGATGTAACCTTATAATTCTCCAATTTTTCTCAATATATTAATAGCACTTTGGTTGCTAACTATGTTATGACCATGTATAACCTTACTAAGGCAATTGTCAAAATCAATGAAACTAAGGTGTCTATTTTGACAATTTCCTCTTTCACTCAGGGATTAACTGAATTGGAAAAACCTGATAGCCAAATTAACTAATCCTCATAATGTTATTACCATGGCCCTACTGTTTATAATAGTGATAATTTTCTCTTGTGTTGTGAGGCACTTATGTAACCATGTAAAAGACACTGAAAAAAAAAAAAAAACTACAATGCTGGCTGAAGTCCTTGCAGCACAGTCAAGGAAGGGAGAGGTAGGGATAAGTGCATGGAGTACTGCATACATGACATATTAAGGGCTTCTGAGTGGCAAACCACTCCTTTGTGTTAGGCATGTGAGCCTCAAACCACTTACCCCCTAGGCACAGCCCATGGCAGGAGGCAGCTTGTTGCAGTTTCTGCACTTGCTCCAGGGCGTGCTTCTCAATTGGTTGCTACAGGATAGTTGGCCAGAAATTGTATTGGTGGCTGCCTGTAATCTGCTTAGCTACTGCCTGAATATATATACGTGGTAACTTTACAATAAAATCAGACTCTCTCCTACTTGGTCTCTGGAAGTTCTTGATAAGCGACTCCACAGCCACACTATTCTCTACCCTGTTCCGTGCTCCTGCTGGCTGGATGAGAGAGAGCAAACACAATTGTGCATATATACCAGTCTTCTTTATCCATTCATCAGCTGGTGGACACTTTGGTGGTTTCCACATCTTTGCTATTGTAAATAGTGCTACAATAAACATGGGAGTGAAGATGTTTCTTCCACATGCTGACTTCATTTTTTTTTTATCAATATCCAATAGTGGAATTGTTGTATCATATGGTAGTTCTATTTTTAATTTTCTGAGGAACCTCCACACCATTTCCCACAATGGCTGTACTGATGTACATTTCCACCAACAGTGTACCAAATTTTTCCCTCTTCTGCACTTTCTTGCCATCACTTATATTTTGCCTCTTTGATGAAGGGCATTGTCACTAGAGAGATGCTGGCATTTTGTTATGGAGGCCTTCTCTGCCTGTTCCTGTTCCTGTTTTGTGTGCTTTTGCCTGTAGTCTTTCTCTCTTTATAGGTATTTCTAAAGGAAATCTAATTCTGTCAAGACTGCTGCTTCACAATGTTCCTGAAGTGACACTAATGCATGGTTTGTGACAAAATAGTAACAGGCATACCAGATGTTTAAATTTATGAAGAGTTGTATAAAAAATTGAGTATTCAAGCCTCAGACACAAAGTCACCTTTCCAACCCCATTATGATGATGATATGCATCAATTAAGTCCTGGAGAAGTGGGAACTGCACCACCAAGTGCACAGAGAACTATGGGATGTAATGGTTCTTGGAGGGATGGGGAGAACTTACATGACAATATTTCTATGAAGAAGATGATATTCTCTAAGCTTGTAATAAAAGCTGTGGGAATATAATAAAATGTCTTCATTCTTTGAAAAATACTTAATGAATTTTATTTAATATTAATATAGGAGTACAAGTATTCATGTTTCTTAACTATTGGTAAAAAAACAAACAAAAAACCCCACACTGATTCCCTCTTCTGATTTTGATCAAGTTCTTATCAGAAGCCCTGACCAGGGACCTTGCTTGGATCCCAGGTGGCCACATTTGCATAAGAATTGGGAAAATGATGGAAAAACAAAAAATGGTGTTTGTGCCATTTGATCAAACTGGGGAGAAGCAGCTAGATTGTAAACTAGCAGGTGACACTTATAAAAATGAAAACCAGGTTGCAAACCTTTGTAGATTACCTAGGCTTGTTAGTCTGTTGATCATATTTTCTTGGCATCTGTCCTAAGTAAGAGAAATTCAGACTTCTTGTTCTGCACAACATGTTCATTAATTCTCAGACTCTTCAACTCTTGTTGTTTTGCAATCAAGTATTTTTCTAGCACATGTGTTGGGAGATGACAAGTAAGTTTATCATAAAAGTTCTGCTCTCTTGGCCCCAAAATAAATGAAACCCTGGAACATAATGCCTTCAGAAAAAAAATAAAATAAAAAACTCACTTTATATAAACAGGAATAGAATATCATAGTTCAAGGGATCCCAAGCAAGACCTGTACAAAAACAAGTCATAGAAAGCCTGAAAGGAATCCCATTGTAATGCTTCAATAAGTGGTTTTGGAAGACATGGTATACCCCCTTTAAGTATAATTAACCCAGGAATATACATTGCTTTTCATCCCCAACATTTTTTCTTGGAAAGCCTTTGACATAGAATGATTTTAGTTGTTAAACTACACATGCAAA
Source organism: Urocitellus parryii (assembly GCF_045843805.1). NCBI lineage: Eukaryota > Metazoa > Chordata > Mammalia > Rodentia > Sciuridae > Urocitellus > Urocitellus parryii. Next base: position 80,465,090 of record NC_135536.1, on the reverse strand, counting down.
TTTTTAATATTCTCTTTATTCTAAATGGCCATTTTTCTCAAATCCTACTGATTATTTCTAAAAACGATAAGTGGAATGAACAGGTAAGAGAACATAGTAGCATTAACCTGATATTAATGCCAAACAGATATAATTAGCGATTTTGATAAATTTTAAAATCCAGTAAACCTTTAATATCCAAATTAAAAAAATATTTTCAGAGCCATGTAATTACTACTAATCACTGGGAATTGGTCAGTTTCCATTTTACTCTACTCTGCAGCTAATGACACTTGAACCCTAAGGAAAACAATGTGCAGGGAAGAACTGTTTTCTCCAGAAAGCCAATACCAAGGAAGATCCTGGATATTATTCCAGTCCTGATAATTGGCTTCATTTCTAAAGATAAGAGCTATTTATAGCTGTATGTCTTGAGAGGTAATGATGACTTTAAAAAAGAGAAAATCTCTCTGTATTTCTCATACCTTGAAACTTCTGAGGGCACCTCTCTTCTGGCACAGGTAGGTGGGATGCTCATCCTAAAATTCCACAGCATCAGCTTGCATTATTATTCCCCACATTTCCTTTTTGCTCCCTATCATTCATTTTTCTGCCTGTCTCTGCTTTTCTTTATTAGTTCACTTCATTGAATGGTTCTTACTCAAGTTATATTTTATCCTCTGGTCTTTTAAGATAGATTCAAAATATTCTTCAAAGCTATAATATTTTAAATGTTATGTGAAATACTTTAAGTATAAGCTATATCAATAGCTTAAATTGTAGGTGGACTACTTTGACTCTTCCATTCCGTCTCTCTCTGAAGGCTAGAATCATAAAAAGTAAAAGCAATACATGTATCTTGGACAGCGCCTTCTTACTGATACAACGTGAAAAGACATACTAGTTTTTTTTCTGCCGCAGCGATTCAATCATTGTTCCCACTGTGAAAACTTCTAGGTTAAATATTAATGTTTATATTTAATACAAAACATTATATTTATGTTAATATCAACATTTAACATAGATATTCCTAAATGTTATCAGACTTATCATGATAGTTAATTTTGAACTTACTCTGTGCCAAAGTGTCCCATGACTTTTAATGCGGAAATTGCTCCATATAGCTTTTCTCTTTTCCCTTCATTAATTTTGATACATCTCATTTTTAAATAAATATAGATGTATTTTAAAAGGGAGTAAACCAATTCATGGACAAAGAAACAGGCATAAAGTTATGTAAATCCTACAACCCTTGGAAATTTTTAATAACTCTTGAATATTTACTCATAGAAATCACTATCCACTTCACTCCCATTAAAATTATAATATTTCCTTGATTTACTGGTATTCTTTCCATGCTCATTAAGAAGGTCTTGAGAGTAATTTGTAAAGCCAATGTTTTTAAGGAGAATCCATCCATTTACTGATCAAGTTGATCTCTTTTTAAGTGACTAGCTTCACCCAGTATTAGAAGAATACTCATGATTAAGTAATGAAAATTTCAAGACTGTCCATACATTTTTCTGTTTATTTCCTAAAAGATTATTCTATCACAAAGGACACAGCTAAGGGTGATGGCTATTACCACATCCCCCTCTACAGTGAGCCCACACTTCACCTTCCCCTCAGGTGGACTGAGCAGCTCTGCCTCCCAGTCCTCAGCAGCCACAGGTGTGCTTGTTTGTTCAAGAAAGAATTTAAAACTGGAATCCAGCTTCTGAATTTGGAGTTAACTTACAAAGGCTTCTTAACCTCAAGTGTTAAAGAAAAATCTACACACATTTTATAAAAAATTTACACTTATGTTTTACCGTAAAGCCTTCTATAAATCCCGATCTTATTATACCTTAAGACATGGGATATTGCCTGTGTAATTCTGTGTGTCTAGTATTGATATGAATGATTAAATATGGAATACTGTGACTTTTAAATATACCTTATTTTTCTATGTAATCATAATGTCATCTTTGCCATGTACTAAATTTCCTAATGTGCATCTAGTTCTAGATTTTTTAAAAATATAATCTATTCCACTAAAATTATAATGACTTAATAGTGTAGTTTATGATATATTTGGATTTATCTTATAGAAAGCATTCAATTCTTCTTCCTCCAATTCCCCTGTTCATAATTTCCCTTGTTTTTAAGTGAACTTTTTTTTTACTTTGCATTGTTCCATTAGATATCCACTGGAGTACTTCAATGAAGACTGGTAGATATATAACTTAGAGTCTTCTTTTTTTGAATATTTATTCTTTAGTTGTAGGTGGACATAATACCTTTATTTAATTTTGTATGGTGCTGGGGATTGAACTCAGTGCCTCACACATGCTAGGCGAGCGCTTTTCCTCTGAGCCACAACCCCAGCCCCTAACTTAGAGTCTTCTTATTTTTATTAGCATGATTTGAATTCCAATCTTATTCAATGTTTCAAATGTATCAAAAATATATTTCAATACAATGTATATTTTTCATTTTTATTTATGAAAAACACATTTTATCATATTTTAAGAGGTAGTTACTGAGTTTTTAAGTTTAAATAATGTTATTAAATTTAATATTTCACATGTAATTGTCTTAAGATTTTGAGGCAGAGAGTTATGTGATTTGACAAGCAATGACTACAATTTTACTACCCTTTTTTCAATGTTATGGCTTTATTTAAACTTCTTTTATAATTTGCAATATATTATTGAACCATAGTGCTAGCAGGCTTCATTCCTTGATTTAATTTTAATGTTTTATCTTTAATCAGAAGGTGATAGTTTTAAATCCATTAGAAATATCTTGAATGAACTACTTTTTTAGTTCTTATTTTTCCTAAATTTTTAAATAGAAATCAGTTATGAAGTTGACTCTGTAACTCCATTGTACATTCATTTCCTAACAATACCCTCTGAATCCAAGGATGCTTTCTTCACTCAAGAGTTTTTTGTAGTAATGTATGGAATTTCTCCTTGATAGACCCATCAAAGGATTCTTCCCTTGGTGGAACCATCAAAGAATATAAATTATAAATCACAGGAGTGTATTTGATCTTTAGATGGATTCCTCTGGAAGAATAGCACACAATAGTGTGTACTTGGGGAAAAAGGAAAGCAAAGGTATCTTGCAATAAATTACCTTTTAGTCTTTATGATGAGAAAATATGAACAATTAAAGTAGAACAAAATAACAATGTATATTGAGATACTGAAGTTTATTTAAGAACTCTTTAAGGATAAAAAGTGTGCCACCTGAGGTGAAAAGTGAAGGAAGGATGACAGTTCCACACATATGCCTGTGTTGGATTTCTGGAAGAATGCTAATGACATTTATTAAGGCATTGAAGTAAGTTAGATTTGATTAGAGATGACATGAAGACTGGAGCTGGATATGGGGTAGATAAGACCAGGAGTTCAGTTTTAGCCAGTTAACTTGAAGGTGGAGGTGAATATCCCATTTATTTATACCACAAACAGTATTGGACTGATGATTCTGGGGTTCAAGTATAAAGTCAATATGTAGGTTCTAACTAAAGTGTAGGTAGGTACTAACTAAAGAGTAATCCAACATTGAATTTTGTAAGAGACACTTGAGTCAAAACTCAAGTAGTTATGTCAATTATTAAAAATATGAGCAGGGAAATTAAAAGTAAGATTTCATGTCACTCCATAAGAATGGCAGTCATCAAGAATAGAAGCAACAATATATGTTGGTAAGAATGTGTGGAAAAAGAACACTCATACATAGCTGGTGTGGTTGCAAATTTGTGCAACTGCTATGAAAAGCAGTATTGGAGATACCTCAGAAATCTTGGAATGGAAATTCCATTTGACCCAGCTATGCCTTTCCTCAGTTTATACACAAAGGACTTTAAATCAGCATCTTACAGTGACACAGCCACATCAATGTTTATACCAGCTCAATTCACAAGGTTAAAATGTGGAACTAATTAAGTGCCCTTCAATAGATGAATGGATATGGAAAATGTGATATATATACACATGGCATATTATGAAATGCCAACATTTGCAAGAAAATGGATAAAGGTGGAGAATATCATGCTAAAGTAAATAAGTCAATACCAAAGAAGTGGAGGCCAAATGTTTTCTCTGATATACAGATCCTAAATCCTAATGAAGGGGAAAGGGGCTAAAAAAAAGTAGAGTACTTTGGTTTATGCAGAGGGGAGCGAAGAAACAGAATGTAGTGGAGGGTAGGAAAAAATAGTAAAATAAATTGGACATTATTATCCCATGTGTATATAGCATTTCATGACGGTGTAACTCTACATCATGTACAACCAGAAGAATGAGAAGTTATACTTCATTTACACATAATTAATGATGTATAAGTAATTACAACAAATAAAAAAAATTAAAAAGCTAAAAACAGGATAAGCAGGGAACAAATAATTGGTGCCTCATATAGACATGTTATAGACAATTGGAATTGTAAAGAACAATTAGGAGAGAAACATCATAGATATATTAGGATTGCATTCACCTGCAATTAACAGAAAACTAGATTCATAGTGGAACAAACAAATTATATATTTTTTTACATTACATAATCTGGAGACACTGTTTTTTTTCTTTTGACACATTATACAATATGCCTTTTTGGTCCCAGGGCCTTTTTAAGTCTTACTATTAATTTAATTTTTGTATTTTAGAGTTTATTGGTTCCTTCATCTTACATTAACAATAAATACAGGAAAAATACCCCTTCTGTACAATAATGTGTATTCTTTCACTTCAGGAAAGCCCTCCAGAGAACATACTGTTTTTATCTCATCCAACAGTCCTGGATCCCAGACCCCATATTAGACAAACACAAGGTTGAGGAAGATGGAATTAGAACAATAGATTTTGAAAACTAATGCATTGTTATTTTGATCTGCAGAAGTATTTTGTCTAAAATTGATAGATTTTGGCCCTCTACTGAAAAATTGAAATTTCTCTCATGACAGAATATGTGAAATCTTTACAGGATATCATACAAAATAAGATTTAAAAATCATATTGCATAGAATATTAAAAATTAGAAATTCTTTCCCTGAAATAGAAATCTATAGATCCAGAATATTTCAATTGAGTGAAGGAAAGTGAAGATTAGCCCTAACATTGGAGTGAAAAGGACACATTAGAAGGGGATATAAAATTATAGGGTGGATTTTGTTAAAAAAGTTACTACATTAATAGTTTAAGGAAAGTAAAGTGAAATGACATTTAATTAATAGATATTATGAAAAGATATGTAATACATACTTGAAGGCACTGGCCTTGAAAACAGACTTCCATGGTTAGGTGCACGATTACCATCTGCTGAAGTCTTGATGCAAGTCCTGATTCTGACAATTGATCTCTCTGAAACTCAGTTTTTCATTTTTTAAACGGATCTAACCAAGGACTAGAGGAAATTTTGTGAAGTTTAAATCTGATAATTTGCAAATCTAGTGTTTACATGAAAGACCATTTAATAAATGCTGTCTATTGAAATTAGCACACTTTAATCATCATATTTGCATTCTAAGAGGTAGAAAGTAATGTTTTGTGTAAGTCCTGTATTCATTTTGATTAGTCATGGGTTACATATTCTGAATCATCTAATCTGTGCACCTGGCCTCCATGGTGAGTTGTTCAAATAAAAACATCACATATACAAAAGCAAAATGAACTAAATAGTTGTGGCCTAAAAACATTGAATAGTGAAGTAAGAAATTCAGCTAAATATATTTTTTTGAACTAGCACAAAAGAATTAATGTGATAGTAGCTGAAAATATTGGCACTTGAGATCATGAGAGAACACTTTCAAAGTAGTGGCAGAAAACCCATAGTAATCCTTTAGAGGAAAACAAATCAAAACAGAAAGCTTGCTCATGAAACAAAAAGTAGAGTAACCCACCTGTGTTCATCTGATATACATGATGCCTTTTACTTGTTATATAGCATATTCCTATAAATTTTCTATTTCATTTGTTTTCTATCAGGTTCAATCATTTCTAACTCTCATTTCTGTATCCCATAGAATAGACTAGCTGGACTTATGAGGAGCACACTTTATACCACTGGATCTGACTCTTCCTCATTTTTATCCACAGATGTTTGGAAACAACTTTCCTGCCCAAGTCAATGGAAGGACTGAATGATTCTGTGGTCTCTGAGTTTGTGTTGCTGGGACTCTCTGGATCTTGGGAAATTAAAGTTTTTCTCAGGCTGACATTCTCATTGCTGTACTTAGGCATCATCCTGGGCAATCTCTTCATCGTCCTTTTGGTAATCACTGATTCTCACTTACATTCTCCTATGTACTTCCTGCTGGCCAATCTGTCCCTCATTGATGTGGGACTTTCTTCTACTACAGTTCCCAGGATGGTCACAGACCTGTTAAAGGAGAAGAAAGTAATTTCTTTCCAAAGCTGTATGGCACAGGTATGCTTCGTCCACATCATGGGAGGAACAGAAATGGTGCTGCTCATAGCCATGGCATTTGACAGGTATGCAGCCATCTGTAAGCCCCTCCACTACTTGAGCATTATGAGCCCGAAGAAATGCATTTTATTTGTAGTCATTAGCTGGGTAACTGGAACGATCCATTCTATGTCCCAGTTTTCTCTGATTGTAAACTTGCCTTTCTGTGGTCCTAATACCATAGACAGCTTTTACTGTGACTTTCCCAGGGTCATACAACTTGCATGCTCAGATTCAGCCATGTTTGAGTTTCTTGGAACTGCCAACAGTGGATTCATGAGCCTGATCACCTTCTTGCTGCTCCTCCTTTCCTATGTCTTCATTTTGGTCACTGTCTGGAAAAGTTCCTCTGGGGACTTGTCCAAGGCTCTTGGCACGTTGTCAGCTCACATCACTGTGGTGGTTCTATTTTTCACTCCATGTATATTTATCTATATGTGGCCTTTCCCCACATCATCAGTTGATAAATACATGTTTATAGTTGACTTTGCTATCACCCCTGCCTTGAATCCTATCATATATACATTAAGAAACAAAGATATAAAATTAGCAACAGAAAGATTTATTAAACATCATCAATCTGACAGATTCTCCTGACTAGTCCCTTGTTGAGAGCTCAGGAACTCCTGAGATGGACCCCTCTCCTTAGGCATCTGGTACTTAATGTGCTCAAATCATAGTGGCATCTACCTTGCTGACCTGCTCCTATCTATAGTAGGATTATGCCTACTCCTCCTCTACAGAATTTACTCCCTGCTTTCTGCTAACATCAGAAATGAGTCCAATGTAATATGGGTTTCTTTAGGAGGCAGAAGCAATGTGTATAAACAAGGTTGTATGATTTACCTTGTGATCACTTTACCATAAGAAAGTTATAATGCCATCTCCTCTATGTCCCATATTTTCTAAGTAACTGCAAACTTAAATTGTTGTATCTCTCTCTCTCTTTATCTCATTCTCTCCTTTAAAAAAATAATGTAGCCATCTTAACAATTGTAAAGTGTTTTTATTTTTTATTATGGTTCTGACTTATATTTCCTGAGCCATACAGTGTATATATTTGACCTAGGTCATATAGTAATTACCAATTTTCTTTGAATAGTTTATCATTTCTGTTTTAAAATCATAGCATGATTGCTGGGCACAGTGGTGCACATTGCAATCCCAGGTACTTGGGTTATTGAGGTATGAGGAGCCCAAGGACCAAGCCAACCTGGGCAAATTAGGGAGACCCTATTTCAAACTATACCCATGAATTATTACAAAAGTTAAATGAATGTATAATGTATAAATATGCAAATAAAGGAAATTAAAAATTCACCATGTAAAAAGGTCATAATTGTGACAACACTGATGACACTGGAGGTCATTATGCTATAGGAAATAAACCAGAATTAGAAAGAAAACTAATGTATGATCTTCTTTATGTGAGAAACTTGTCAAAAAGGTTCAACATAAGGCTAGGGATATAGCTCAGTTTGTAGAGTTTTCGCCATGCATGCACAAGGCCCTTTGTTCAGTCCCCAGCACCCTCCCACACAAAAAAGTTCAACATATTAGAACAGAGGAGAAATGAGATTGCCAAAATAGAGTTGAAAAGGAAAGAGGTACAATTAAGTCAAATTTTTAAAGGTAATGCTAGAATTAATAAATCAACAAAAGCCATGAAGAACATAGTTTACAATTTGGTATTGTATGCTGAAAATTTGCTGGGGATATTTAAATGCTCTCAATATGCAAACACACATAAACACCCACAAATTTTTTTATGTGCAATGATGGATAATGATAAGTAGTTTGAACACAGAAAACATTTTGCTTCCCATATGGATATCAAAATATCATGCTGAGAACCTTATGTAGATACAATCAGAGTGAATTTAAAAACTAAAAAAATGGCAAAAATAATAGGAAAAGAAGATCAGAGTTCTGGTTGTCTGAGTTGGGATGTGGGGCTTGGTTAACAAGGACGTACCTCAGGAATATCTGAGATTTAATGGGACTATTGTATATTTGTATTTTTAAAATGTATTTAAAAATTTGTTCTAATTAGTTATACATGGCAGTAGAAATCTTTTTGACATGTCATACAAGAATGGAATATAACTTCTCATTCTTCTGGTTGTACATGATGTAGAATCATACTTATCATGTTATAATATTTGTACATATGGTAGTAATGTCTGATTCATTTTACTATACTTTGTACCCCCATACCCTCCCTTCCCTTCACTCTCTTCTGCCTGATCCAAAGTACATCTATTCTTCCATAGCAACCCCTCTTCCCATTGTGAATTAGCATGCACATATCAGACAAAACATTCAGCTTTTGGTTCTTTGGGATTGGCTTATTTTGCTTAGCGTGATATTCTCTACCTCCATCCATTTACCTGAAAATGCCATAAATTTATTCTTGTTAAAGGCTGAGTGACATTCCATGTGTATATATACCACATTTTCTTTATCCATTCATCTGTTGAAGTTCATCTGTGTTGGGTCCATTGTTAAACTGTGTGAATTGAACTGCTATAAACATTGATGTGGCTGTGTCACTATAGTATGCTGATTTTAAGTCCTTTGGGTATAAATTAAGGAGTGTGATAGCTGGATCAAATGGTGGTTCTATTCCAAGTTTTCTGAGCTATCTCCATCTCTATGGCCATAGCACCCTGAACACGCCTGATCTTGCCGGAGGCATCTCCACACTTCTTTCCACAGTGGTTGCACCAATTTGCAGGCCCACCAACCGTGTATGAGTGTACGTTTTCCTCCACATTCTTGCCAACACTTATTGTTGCTTGTATTCTTGATAATTGCCATTTTACTGGAAAGAGAAGAATCTTAGAGATGTTTTTCGTTTCTCTAATTTCTAAAGATATTGTACATTTTTCATATTTTTTTATTTTATTTAGAGACAGGGTCTCACTGAGTTGCTTAGAACCTCACTTTCACTTTCATATATTTCTTGATCCATTGCATTTCTTCTTCTGTGTAGTGTCTGTTCAGTTTTTTAGCCCATTTATTGATGGGGTTATTTGATTTTTTGGTGTTAAGATTTTTTGAGTTCTTTATCTGTCCTGGAGATTAATGCTGTATCTGAGGTGCCTGTGGTAAATATTTTCTCTCATCCTGAAAGCTCTCTCTTCACATTATTGAATGGTTCCTTTGCTGAGAAGAAGCTGTTTAATTTGAATACATCCCATTTATTGATTCTTGATTTTGTTTCTTGTGCTTTAGGAGTCTTGTTAGGAAAGTCAGACCCTAAGCCAACATGATGAAGATTTGGGCCTGCTTTTCCTTCTTCTATTAGGCACAGTGTCTCTGTTCTAGTGCCTAAGTCTTTGATCCACATTGAGTTGAATTTTGTGTAGGGTGAGGGATAGAGGCTTAATTTCATTTTGCTGCATATGGATTTTCAGTTTTCACAGCACCATTTGTTGAAGAGGCTCTTTTCTCCTCTGAATGTTTTTGGCACCTTTGTCTAATATGAAATAACTGTATTTATGTGGGTTTGTCTCTTGTATTATATTCTGTACCAGGGATCTACATGTCTGTTTTGGTGCCAATACTATGCTATTTTCATTTCTCTGGCTCTGTGTTCACTGCATCACAGTGAACACTGAACACAGGCTCTGTAGATCAGTTTAGTTTTTTTCTTGTGGGGGTGTACCAGAGGAATTGTGTACCAGAAATTGAACTCAGGGGCACTTAGGGGCACTGAGCCAAATCCCCAGTCCTATTTTGTGTTTTATTTAGAGACAGGGTCTCATTGAGTTGGTTTGCACCTCACTTTCACTGAGGATGGCTGGCTTTGATCTCATGAGCCTCCTGCCTCAGCTTCCAGAGCCACTGGTATTACAGGCATGTACCACCACTACCAGCTGTAGTACAGTTTAATGTCTGGTATTGTGATGCTAACTGCTTCACTCTTCTTGCTAAGGATTGCATTGGCTCTTTTGGGTCTCGTTTTTCCAAATGAATTTGATGACTACCTTTTCTAGCTCTATGAAGAATATCACTGGTATTTTAATTGGAATCACATTGAGTCTGTATAGCACTTTTGTTAGTATGGCCATTTTGATGGTATTAAGTCTGCCTATTTAAGAGCATGGAAGATCATTTTATCTTCTAAGATCTTGTTCAATTTCTTGTTGTAGTGTTCAGTAATTTTCACTGTATAGGTCTTTCACCTGTTTTCTTAGATCAATTCAAAGCTATCTATCTATTTATTTATTTATTTATTTATTTTGAGGCTATTGTGAATGAGGTGGTTTTTCTCATTTCTCTTTCAGTGGATTCATTACTGATGTATAGAAATGTGTTTGACTGATGGTATTGATTTTATGTCTTACTAATTTGCTGAATTCATTTATTAGTTCCAGAATTTTTTGGTGGACTTGTTTGGATCTTGTACATTTTACAATCATGTCGTCAGCAAATAGTGATAGTTTTTGTTGCCTATTCATATCCCTTTATTTTTTTTTCTTTTGTCTAATTGCTTTGGTTAGAGTTTCAAGAATGGTGTTGAATAGAAGTAGTGAAAGAGGGTATCCTTGTCTTGTTCTGTTTTTTTTTTTTTTTTGAGGGAATGGCTTCAATTTTTCTCCATTTAGAATTATTTTGGTCTTGGTTTTAGCATATATAGCTTTTGCAATGCTGAGGTATGATCCTACTTTGCCTAGTTTGTCTAGTATTTTGAACATGAAGAGGTGCTGTATTTTGTCAAATACTTTTTCTGCACCTTTTGGGGTAATCATAATTCTTTTTCTTTATGTCTGTTGACAATATATGTTTTTGAAGAAATACACTCTCATGTGGAAATTAGAATGCATGTTTATATTTTATATACAGTATATAATAATATAAACGTGCATTCAGTGTATGGGGTCACTTTTGGTAGTTAAACCCCCTCTCTCAAATGACTTGATGAACAGTTTTTTCCCCTACTTGCAGTAGACTTTGGATGAAATAATTATTTATCTACATGTCCATTTAGTAATATATTTATGTGTAAGAAATGTATATTTGTATTTGAAATATATAAAAAAATGTTGCTTTGGATTCACTCTGAAAAAAAATATAAAGCCTAAGATATATTTTAGAACTGGGCATTTAAAAACAAGTCTTTCTGGCAGAAGGGAAAGATTCATTCAAGAATTGGAAAACCTGTTTAGGGTGAAGATTTTTTAATGCACATTTTCAAAATATTCATTTTTGATAACTGTATGTATATTCCTTTTCATGGGTAACGGTTTTGACCTTCTTTTCTTTCTTTTTTTCTTTATTTACATTTCACTTCAAATATCTCTGGTTTATTATTTATAAATTATGCCTTCCAAAGGTCTTTAAAGAGAGTGGAAAGGGTTACATTAAAAACTGATTAATTTGCATTTCTCTAATTGCTAGAGATAATGATCATTTTTTCATATATTTGTTGATTGATTGGATACCCTCTTCTGAGAAGTATCAGTTCAGGTCCTTGGCCCATTTATTGTTTGGATTATTTGTTTTTGTTTGTGTATTTAGCTTTTTGAGTTTTTTATATTCCCTAGAGATTAATGCTCTATCTGATGTGTTAAGGGTAAAAATTTGCTCCCAAGATGTAGGCTCTCTATTCACCTCACAGATTATTTCTTTTGCTGAGAAGAATGTTTTTAGTTGGAATCCATCCCATTTATTGATTCTTGGTTTTAATTCTTGTGCTATTAAAATATATAAAAAAATCTTCATGATCTCTAGAAATTAGAGAAATGCAAATCTAAAGTACTCTAAGATTTCATCTCACTCCAGTCAGAATGGCAGCTATTATGAAGACAAATAACAATAAATGCTAGTTAGGATGTGGGAAAAAGGTACATGCATAAACTGCTGGTGGGACTGCAAATTGGTGCAGCCAATTTGGAAAGCAGTATGGAGATTCCTTGGAAAACTGGGAATGGAACCACCATTTGACCCAGCTATTCCTCTTCTCGAACTATATTCAAAAGACCTAAAAACAGCATACTACAGGGACACAGCCACATCAATGTTTATAGCAGCACAATTCACAATAGCTAAACTATGGAGCCAACCTAGATATCCTTCAATGGATGAATGGATAAAAAAAAATGTGGCATTTATACATGATGGAATATTACTCAGCACTAAAAAATAACAAGATCATGGCATTTGCAGGGAAATGGATGGCATTAGATCAGACAATGCTAAGTGAAGTTAGCCAATCCCCCCAAAAAACAAATGCTGAATGTTTTCTCTGATATGAGGGAAGTGACTCAAAATGGAGTAGGGAGGAAGAGCATGAGAATAAAATTACCTCAAAATAGTGAAGAGAAGTGGGAGGGAAAGAGAGGGAGAAGATGAATTGCATGGAAGAGGGAAGAATACATGTATGATGATGTGAGAGGGAAAAAAAGAATTGTGTCACATTAGATTGGGTAGAGAGAAGTGATGGGAGGAGAGGGAAGGGAAAGTGGGGAATGGAAGGACAGCAGAATAAAATAGACATTATTATTGCTGTGGGTATATACATGACTGCATGGCCAATGTGATTCTGAAAACTGTACACTCAGAAAAATGAGAAATTATATCCCATCTGATTCAATTGTACAATGTCAAGATCATTGTACTGTCATGTGTAACTAAATGAAAACAAATACAAAAGAAAGCAATATGCAGATTACTTGGAATACTGTTAATGGGATCACCATTTGACCCAACTATCTCTCTCCTTGGTGTATACCCAAAGTAATTAAAAACTACAGAGATGCAGGCACATCAATTATAGCAACATAATTCACAATTCACAATACCTAAAAGTGTGTAACCAATCTAGATGCCCTTCAGTAGATGAATGGAAAAAAATATGTGGCATATACACACAATGGGATATTACTCAGCAAAAAAAAAAAAAAAGAGAATAAAATCACTACATTTGCAGGTAAATAGATGGAGTTGGAGAAGATAATGCTAAGTTAACCAATCCCCCCCAAATAAATGCCAGATGTTTTCTCTGATATAAGGTGACTGATTCATTGTGGGGTAGGGAGGGAGAGCATGGGGGCAATAGATTCTATATAGGGTGGAATGGTGGGAGAGAAAGCAGGGAGCAGAGTGTTAGCAAGGATGGTGCAATATGATGGACATCATTATCCAAATATATGTATGAAGACATGAATTGGTGTGAACATACTTTATATACAACCAGCAATATGAAAAACTGTGCTATATATGTGTAATAAGAATTGTAATGCATTCTGCTGACATTTATTTAAAAAATCAATAAAATAACAATGAAAGATTTATTAAAACCTCACTATAAATATTAGAAAGCTCTTACAAATAATATTATGTATATTTCCCCAAAAGATGGCAACCATAATGATGCGAGGAATCAGAGTGAAAACAGAGGGGAAATAGACCAAATGGTATTTTAGAGGCAAAGGGATATTAGCAAGTAGAGTTGGGGCTTTGTTTAAACAAAACCAAGAGTAGGAGCTCCAAGAAAAACTCAGTAAAGTCTTCAACTGGCATTAACCCATAATACAGCAGGAAGGGAAGAGCTAGCACTGTGCTTCCCCCCAGGAAGTTAATATCCTTTGACCCCCACCTCAAGATACCCCTTGCTTCAAGGAATGCAGCTGCAGACAGCATCTAGTTGTTGCCATTGCAGTTTCTACAGTTGCACTCCCAAGGACATCACTGTCCTGGTTGGTCCAATCCAGTGACTGACAACAGTGAGTGTGGCAGAGCCGGGGCATTTCCACCCAATTCAAAATTTCTCTAAGTTCCAGTCTTTTCCCCAAAGCTCCCATCAACCTGGTTAAGACCTCCCCAGAGCTGCCCTGCAGTCTGAGGCTACTCCATGCAATTCACCTTCCTTTCCCCTGTTCTTGTAAAGAAGTACTTCATATATTTTTTTCAGTGTTAATTTTTTTATATATTTATTTAAAAATTAAATGTGTAATATAAAAATGCACACATTAATGGGGAAACATGATGTTTCAATACATGTAATACATGGTGCAATACTGAAAACAGGGTATACACAACCATCTCCTCAAACATTTTTGTGTGATGAGAACTCAAGATCTTTTCTTCATTTTAAAATATACAGTAACTGTAATGTATATATAAAAAGAACAAATAAAATAAAAATATATATGAAATACATTATTATCATTTTCTAATCGCCCTACTGTATAACTTGGTACCCACTGATCAACGTCTTCTCAGTCTTTCTTCGTCTACTCTTCCAGCCTCTGGGAGCCACCATGTTGGTTACAACTTCCATGGTTCAACGTTTTCAGATTCTACAGGTGAGTTGTCCTTGTCTTATGTGCCTGGCTTAATTAATTTAGCATAATGAGGACTTAGCTCATCCATGTTATTTCAAATGACAGGATTTCTATCTTTTTATGGCTAAATAATATTCCATTGTGAATGTGTACCAGTCTTCTTTATCCATTCATCAGCTGGTGGACACTCTGGTGGTTTCCACATCTTCACTATTGTAAATAGTGCTACAACAAACATTTCTTCCATGTGTTGATTTCATTTTTTTATCAATACCCAATAGTGGAATTGTTGTATCATATGGTAGTTGTATTTTTAATTTTCTGAGGAACCTCCACACCATTTCCCACAATGGCTGTACTAATGTGCATTTCCACCAACACTGTACCAAAATTTCCCTCTTCTGCACTTTCTTGCCATCACTTACACTTTGTCTCTTTGATAAAAGGCATTGTCACTAGAGAGATGCTGGCATTTTTGTCATGGAGGCCTTCTCTGCCTGCTCCTGTTCCCATTCATGTGCTTTTGTCTGTAGTCTTTCTCTCTTTACAGGTATTTTTTTAAATTTTTTTTATTAGTTGCTCAAAACATTACAATGATCTTGACATATCATACATTTGATTCAAATGGGGTATGAATTCTTATTTTTCCACGTGTACAGATTGCAGGATCACATTTGTTATACAGCCACGTTTATACATACTGCCATACTAGTGTCTGTTGTATTCTGCTGCCCTTCCTATTCCCTTCCTATCCTCCCCTCCCCCCTCCCCTCCCATCACCTCCCTCTACCCCATCTACTGTGACACATTTCTCTCTCTTTTTTCTTTCCCCTTACACCATCTTATATGTAATTTTGCATAACAATGAGGGTCTCCTTTCATCTTTCCTGCAATTCCCCTTCTCTCTCCCATTCCCTCCCACCTCTTGTCCCTATTTAATGGTAATCTTCTTCTCATGCTCTTCCTCCCTGCTCTGTTTTGAGTCATCTCCCTTATATTAAAGAAGACATTCAGCATTTGCTCCTTAGGGATTGGCTAGCTTCACTCAGCATAATCTGCTCTAATGCCATCCATTTCCCTGCAAATGCCATGATTTTGTTATTTCTTAGTGCTGAGTAATATTCCATCGTGTATAAATGCCACATTTTTTATCCATTCATCTATTGAAGGGCATCTGGGTTGGTTCCACAGTCTAGCTATTGTGAATTGTGCTGCTATGAACATTGATGTAGCTGTGTCCCTGTAGTATGCTCTTTTAAGGTCTTTTGGGTATAGTTCGAGAAGAGGAATAGCTGGGTCTAATGGTGGTTCCATTCCCAGCTTTCCAAGAAATCTCCATACTGCTTTCCAAATTGGCCACACCAATTTGCAGTCCCACCAGCAATGTACAAGTGTACCCTTTTCCCCACATCCTCGCCAGCACTTGTTATTGTTTGACTTCATAATGGCTGCCAATCTTACTGGAAGGAGATGGTATCTTAGAGTGGTTTTAATTTGCATTTCTCTGACTGCTAGAGATGGTGAGCATTTTTTCGAGTATTTGTTGATTGATTGTATATCCTCCTCTGAGAAGTGTCTGTTCAGATCCTTGGCCCATTTGTTGATTGGGTTATTTATTTTCTTATTGTTTAATTTTTTGAGTTCTTTGTGTATTCTGGATATTAGGGCTCTATCTGAAAGTGTGAGGAGTAAAAATTTGTTCCCAGGATGTAGGCTCCGTATTTACCTCTCTTATTGCTTCTCTTGCTGAGAAAAAACTTTTTAGTTTGAATATGTCTTTACAGGTATTTCTAAAGAAAATCTAATTCTGTCAAGACTGCTGCTTCACAGTGTACCTGAAGTGACACTGATACATGGTTTGTGACTAAGCAGTAACAGGAGTACCGGATGTTTAAATTTATGAAGAGTTGTATTAAAAACTCGAGTATTCAAGGTTCAGACACAAAACCACCTTTCCTACCTCATTATGATGATGACTCAGAAGATTGATGATATGCATCAATTAAGTCCTGGAGAAGCGGGAACTGCACCACCAAGTGACAGAGAAGGATGGGATATAAGTTATACTTAATGGTTCTTGGAGGGTTGGGGAGAACTGATATGACAATACTTCTATGAAGAAGATGATATTCTCTAAGCTTGTAATAAAGGCTGTGGGAATATGATAAAATGTCTTCCGTCATTTACAAATAATTAATGAATTTTATTTAACATTAATATGGGAATACAAATATTCATATTTCTTAACTATTGGTAAAAGAAAACAAGATTACCTCTTCTGACTTTGATCAAGTTCTTATCAGAGACCCTGCCCTGGGACCTTGCTTAGATCCCAGGTGGCCACATTTGCATAAGAAGTGGGAAAACAATGGCACATTGGAAAATGGTGCTTGTGCCATTTTATCAAACTGTGGAGAAGCAGCTAGATTTTTTGTCTCCAGGTCTCACAAAAGCAGGTGCCATTTATAGAAAAGAAAACCAGGTTGCACACATGTGTAGATTAACTAGGTTTGTTAGTCTGTGGGCCAGATATAATTCCTTGGCATCTGTGTAATGCTTCAATAAGTGGTTTTGGAAGACCCCCTTTAAGTATAATTAACCCAGGAACATACATTGCTTTTCGTCCCCAACACTTTTTCTTAAAAAGCCTTCGACATAGAATAATTTTAGTTATTAAACTACACATGAAAATTTTTAATATTCTCTTTATTGTAAACACTCCCATTATCCTCAAATCCTACTTCGTTATTTCTCAAAACCCTAAGAGGAATGAATAGGTAAGGGAACATAGTAGCATTAGCCTGATATTAATGCCAAACAGATATAATTAGGGATTTTGATAATTTTTTAAAATTCAGTAAACATTTAATGTCCAGATTTTTAAAAAAGGTGCTTTCAGAGCCATTTAATTACTACTTATCCCTGGGAATTGGTCAGTTTCCATTTTCCTCTATTCTGCAGCTAATGACATTTGACCCCTGGGGGAAATAATGTACAGGGAAGAACTGTTTTCTCCAGAAAGCCAGCATCAAGGCAGATACTTGTTATTATTCCAGTCCTGATAATTGGCTTCACTCCTAAAAATAAGAGCTATTAATAGCTGTGTGTCTTGTGATGTAATGATGACTTTAAAAAGGAACAAACCTCTCTATGTTTCTCATAATTGAAGTTGCTAGGGGAACTCTCTGCTGGCACAGGTAGGTAGGATGCCCATCCTTTAATCCCACAGCATCAGCTTGCATTATTATTCCCCACTTTCACGTTTTTGTTCCCTATCATTCATTTTTCTGCCTGTCCCTGCTTTTCTTTATTAGCTCACTTCATGAATTATTTTTACTCAAGTTATTTTGTATCATCTGGTCTTTAGGTTGAATTATGTAATAAGATAGATTCAAAATATTCTTCAAAGCTATAATATTTAAAATGGTATGTGAAATACTTTAAGTATAAGCTATATCAATAGCTTAAATTGTAGGTGGACTACTTTGACTCTTCCATTCCTTCTCTCTCTGAAGACAAGAATCATAAAAATTAAAAGCAATAAATGTATCTTGGACAGCGCCTTCTTACTGATACAACATGAAAAGACATGCCCATTTTATTTTTACCACAGCAATTCAATCATTTTTCCTACTCTGAAGACTTCTAGGTTAAACATTAATATTTATATTTAATACAAGTCAATATATTATGTTAATATAAATATTTCACGTAGATATTCCTAAACGTTATCAAATTCATCATGATAGAGAACACTCATTTAGAAATTTCTATGTGCCAAAATATTCCATGACTTTTAATGTGGAAATTGCTCCATGTAACTTTCCCTTTTCCCTTCATTAATTGTAATACATCTCATTTTAAATAAGTAAATATGTCTTTTAAAAAGGAGCAAATGAAGTCATGGACAAAGAAACAGGCATAAAGTTATTTAAATCCTACAACCCTTAGAAAATTTAATAACTCTTGAATATTTACTCATAGAAATCACTATCCACTTCACTCCCATTAAAATTATAATATTTCCTTGATTTACTGGTATTCTTTCCATGCTCATTAAGGTCTTGAAAGTAATTTTACTGTTTATAAGGAGAATCCATCCATTTACTTATCAAGTTGATCTCTTTTTAAGACTAGCTTCCACCCAGTATTAGAAGAGTACTCATGATTAAGCAAAGCAATTTTCAAGACTGTCCATACATTTGTCTGTTTATTTCCTTAAAGTTTATTCTATGACAAAGGACACAGCTAAGAGTGATGGCTATTACCACGTCACCCTCTGCAATGAGCCCACACTTCACCTTGCCCTCAGGTGGACTGAGCAGCTCTGCCTCCCAGTCCTCAGCAGCCACAGGTGTGCTCATCTGTTCAGGAAACAATTTAAAACTGGAATCCAGCTTCTTAATTTGGAGTTAACTTACAAAAGGCTTCTTAACCTCAAGTGTTAAAAAAAATCTACACACATTTTATAAAAATTTCATATCTATGTTTTACCTTAAAGCCTTCTATACATCCTGATCTTATTTTAACATAGGACGTGGGATAATGCCTATATATTTCTGTGTGTCTAATATTGATATAAATGATTAAATATGGAATACTATGGCTTTTAAATATACCTTATTTTGCTTTGTAATCATAATGCCTTCTTTTCCATGTACTAAATTGCCTAATGTGCATCTAATTCTAGATTTTTAAAAAATATATTCTGTTCCACTCAGAATAATTTTATCATGATTTAATTATTGTAGTTTATGATATATTCTGATTTACCTTATAGAAAGCATTCAGTTCCTCCTCCTCCAACTCTCCTTTTCATAACTTCCCCTGTTCTGAAGTAGAATTGGGTTCTTATTGCATTGTTCCTTATATATCCACTGGATTATTTCAATGAGGACTGGTAGTTATATAACTTAGAGTCTTCTTACTTTTATTAACATGGTTTGAATTCCAAACTTATTTAATGTTTCAAATGTATCAGAAAAAATATTTCAATACAATGCATATTTTTCCATATTTCCTTTATGAAAAACACTTTTCATCATATTTTAGCCAGTTTTTACTGAGTTTTTATGTTTAAATAGTGTTATTAAATTTAATATTTCTTATATAATTTTCTTAAGGTTTTGAAGCAGGGAGTTATGTGATTTGACAAGCAATAATTAGAATTCTACTACCTTCTTACAATGGTATTACTTTATTTAAACTTCTGTTATAATTTGCAATATATTATTGAACCATAGTGCTAGCAGGCTTCCTTCCTTGATTTAATTTTGATGTTTTATCTTTAATCAGAAGCTGATAGTTTAAAATCCATTAGAAACCTCTTGAATGAACTATTTTTACAGTTCCTATTTTCGTAAGTTTTAAAGTAGAAATCAATTTTAAGTTGACTCTGTAACTCCATTGTACATTCATCTCCTAACATCATTAAGGAAATACGCCCTGAATCCAAGGATGCTTTCTTCACTCAACACTTTTGTGTGGTAATATGTGGAATTTCTCCTTGATAGACCCATCAAATGATTCTTCCCTTGATGGAACCAACAAAGGATATAAATTACAAAGTCACAGGAGTGTATTTGATCTTTACACGGATTTCTCTGGAAGAATAGCACACAATAGTGTGTACTTGGGGAAAAAGGAAAGCAAAGATATCATGCAATAAATTACCTTTTAGTTTTTATGATGAGAAAATATGAAAAATTAAAGTAGAAAAAATAACAATGGGTATTGAGATGCTGAAGTGTATTTAAGAACTCTTTGAAGATAAAAAGTGTGCAACCAGAGGTGAAAAGTGAAGGAAGGATGACAGTTCCACACATATGCCTGTGTTGGATTTCTGGAAGAATGCTAATGACATTTATTAAGGCATTGGAGTAAATTAGATTTGATTAGAGATGACATGAAGACTGGAGCTGGATATGGGGTAGATAAGACCAGGAGTTCAGTTTTAGCCAGTTAACTTGAAGGTGGAGGTGGATCTCCCATTTATTTTTACCACAAACAGTATTGGACTGATGATTCTGGAGTTCAAGAATAAAGTGAGACTTAGAAGTCAATATGTAGGTACTCATTTAAAGGAGTAACCCAGCATTGAATTTTGAAAGAGACAGTTGCATCAAAAACTCTGATTCATGTCAAATATTAAAGATGAGCAGGGAATTTAAAAGTAAGATTTCATGTCACTCCATAAGAATGGCAGTCATCAAGAATATAAGCAACAGTATATGTTGGTGAGGATGTGGGGAAGAACAACACTCATACATAGCTGGTGGGGTTGTAAATTTGTGCAACTACTATGGATAGCAGTATGGAGATACCTAAAAAACTTGGAATGGAACTTCCATTCAACCCAGCTATGCCATTCCTCAGATTGTACCTAAAGGACTTAAAATCAGCATAATATAGCAACACAACCACATTAATGTTTATAGCAGTTCAATTCACAGTTAAAATATGAACCAAATTATGTGCCCTTCAATAGATGAATGGATAAGGAAAATGTAGTATATATTTACATGACATATTATTTAGCCTTAACAAAATACGAAATTATGACATTGCATGTAAATGGATGGAGGTGGAGATTATCATGCTAAAGGAAATAAGTCCATCCCAAAGAAGCAAAGGCCAAATGTTTTCTCTGATATACAGATCCTAAATCAAAATGAAGGAGTTAAGAGCTAGAGAAAAATAGACTAGTTTGACTTAGGCAGAGAGGAATGAAGGGAGGGAAGGTAGTAGAGTGTAGGAAAAAATAGTAAAATAAATTAGACATTATTACCCCATGTGCATATAACATTTCATGACCATGTAACTCTACATCATGTACAACCAGAAGAATGAGAAGTTATACTTCATTTATATACAATTAATTATGCATAACTAATTAGAACGAATTAAAAAAATAAAAAGCTAAAAAAAGATAGCAGGGGACAAATAATCAGTGTCTCATATAGACATGTTATAGAGAAGTGGAAATGTAAAGAATAATTAGGAGAGAACCATCATAGAAATATTAGCGTTACATTTACCTGCAATTATCAGAAAACTAGATTCATAGTGGAACAAACAAATTAGATTTTTTTTTTTTTACATTACAGGATCTGGAGACACTGTTTTGGGCTTTGGACAAGTGATACTATATGACTCTTTTGGTCCCAGGGGTCTTTCTAACTCTTTACTATTAATATAATTTATGTGTTTTAGAATTTAATGGTTCTTTCACCCGACATTAACAAGAAATACAGGAAAATATCTCTTCTCTACACGAATGTGTACTCTTTCATTTCAGGAAAGCCTTCAAGAGGACATATTGTTTTTTATTTCATCTAATAATCCTGGGTCATAGGCCCCATATTAGACAAACCCAAGTTTGAGGAGAATGGAATTAGTACAATAGATTTAGAAAAAATAATACTTTGTGATCTTGATCTGTAGTAAAATGTTTTGCCCTGTTCCTGAAAAAAAAAAATAGAATTTCTATCAGCAAGAAGTTGGAGGGGAATGACCTTTTAGAAGTCAAGAGGCCAAAGCTAGGGAAAATTGTAGCAAATAGGCCATGACAGAATATTTCAAATCCTTCAGGGATATCAAGAAAAATAAGATGGAAAAATCATGTTGCATAGGATATTAAGTATTTGAATTTCTTTCTTTAAAATAGAAATCTGTAGAATCAGAATATTTCAATTAAATGAAGGAAAAATGAAGATTAATTTGAATGTAAACATTGGAGTGAAAAGGACACAATAGAAAGGGATTCGAAATTATAGAATGGATTTTGTCAAAGAAATTACATTAATAGTTTAAGGAAAGTAAATTTAAATGAAATTTAATTAATAGATGTTTGGAAAAGATATGTAATATATACTTGAAGGTGCTGGCCTTGAAAACAGATTACCATGGTTAGGTGCACGGTCACCATCTGCTGAGTTCTTGATTCAAGTCCTGGTTATGACACTTCATCTCTCTGAAACTCAGTTTTTTAACTTATTAAACAGGTCTAACAAAGTAGAGGAAATTTTGTGAAGTTTAAATCTGATAATGGGCCAAGTATAGTGTTTTGCATAGAAGACCATTTAATAAATTCTGTCCATTAAAATTAACACAGTTTAATTACATTATTTTCCATCCTACTAGATATTCTGTCTTTGTAGGAAATAATGTTTTGTGTAAGTCCTTGTATTCATTTTGATGAGTCATGGGTTACATATTATGAATCATCTAATCTGTGCTACTGGCCTCCATGGTAAGTTGTTCAAATAAAAACAAAACATACACAAAAGGAAAATGTATTAAACAATTGTGGTTTAAAAATATTGAATAGTGGAGTAAGAAATTCAGCTAAATATAATTTTTTGAATTAGCACAAAAGCATTAATGTGAAAATAGCTGAAATTATTGGCACTTGAGATCATGAGATAACACTTATAAAGTAGTGGCAGAAAACCCATAGAAATCCTTCAGAGGGAAACAAATCAAAACAAAAAGCTTGCTCATGAAACAAAAACGAGAGTAACCCATCTGCGTTCATCTGATATACATGATGCCTTTCACTTGTTATATGGCATATTCCTATAATTTTTCTATTTCATTTTGTTTTCTATCAGGTTAAATGTGTGGGCTCTCTCTCGTCCATCGAGGAGGTCCACGGAACAGGGTAGAGGAGGGTGTGGCTGTTGAGTTGCTAATTAAGACCTCCAGAGACCAAGCAGGAAGATGTCTGATTTTATTGCACATTTACCATGTATACATACTCAGACAGTAGCTAAGCATGTTTCAGGGAGCCACCGATACAATTTCTGGCCAACTGTTTTTGCAGCGACCAATCTAGGAGCAGGTCATGAAGCAAGTGCAGGAACTGCAACATGAGGCCTCATACCCAGGGCTGTGCCTACTGGGTAAGTGGTTTGACACTCACATGCCTAGTACATGGGAGTGTTTTGCCACTCAGATGCCCTTGACTTTTACCATGTACTTATTCCATGCACTTGTCCCCGCTGTTCAGTGATTTCTAACTCTCATATCTTTAACCCATAGCATAGATTAGCAGGACTAATGAGGAGTACATTTTATACCACTGGATCTGACTCTTCCTCATTTTTATCCACAGATATTTGGAAACAACTTTACTGCCCAAGTCAATGGAAGGACTGAATGATTCTGTGGTCTCTGAGTTTGTGTTGCTGGGACTCTCTGGTTCATGGGAAATTAAAGTTTTTCTCAAGCTGACATTCTCATTCATATACTTAGGGATCATACTGGGAAATCTCTTCATCGTCTTTTTGGTAATCACTGATTCTCACTTGCATTCTCCTATGTACTTCCTGCTGGCCAACCTGTCCCTCAGTGATGTGGGACTGTCCTCCATAACAGTTCCCAAGATGGTCACAGACCTGTTAAAGGAGAAGAAAGTAATTTCTTTCCAAAGCTGTATGGCACAGGTATGCTTCGTCCACATCATGGGAGGAACAGAAATGGTGCTGCTCATAGCCATGGCATTTGATAGGTATGCAGCCATCTGTAAGCCCCTCCACTACTTGAGCATTATGAGCCCGAAGAAATGCATTTTATTTGTAGTCATTAGCTGGGTAACTGGAACGATCCATTCTATTTCTCAATTTTCTCTGATTGTAAACTTGCCTTTTTGTGGTCCTAATACCATAGACAGCTTTTACTGTGACTTTCCCAGGGTCATACAACTTGCATGCTCAGATTCAGCCATGTTTGAGTTTCTTGGAACTGCCAACAGTGGATTCATGAGCCTGATCACCTTCTTGCTGCTCCTCCTTTCCTATGTCTTCATTTTGGTCACTGTCTGGAAAAGTTCCTCTGGGGACTTGTCCAAGGCTCTTGGCACGTTGTCAGCTCACATCACTGTGGTGGTGCTATATTTCACTCCATGCATATTTATCTACATGTGGCCTTTCCCAGAATCATCAGTTGATAAATACATGTTTATATTTGACTTTACTGTCACCCCTGCCTTAAATCCTATCATATATACATTAAGAAACAAAGATGTAAAAACAGCAATAAAAAGACTGAAAAAGCAGCATCATTATGACAGATTATGCTGACCAAGTCTGTTGTTGAGAACTCAGGAACTGTTTTCACCTACATGATGGAACCCTCCCCATAGGTATCTGGTATTTAATGTGCTTACTTGACAGAGGTCTGTACCTTTGCGATCTTCTCCTATCTATACTAGGACTATATCTACTTCTCTACAGAATTTACTCCCTGCTTTCTGCTGACATCAGAAATAAATCCAATGTATCATGAGTTTCTTTAGGAGGCAGAAATAATGTGTATAAACAATGTTGTATGATTTAACTTGTCATCATTTGTTCATCACTTCATCATAAGTCTGAATATAATGATATTCCCTCTGTTTCCCATTGAGTTTTCAAATAACTTCTAACTTAAACTGTTGAATATCAGGTCACCTTACAATGAATGGTTATATATGTGGGACTAGTAGGTCTATTAAGTTACTTAGATCAATTCCCTCCTAATAAAACCTTAGACAAATTTTAAATGAGTGTAGTTTATTTGGAGACTAAATTTTGGACACATCATTGGGAAGTGGTATTGAGAAGGGAGGCATGCACATGTGGAAAAGCATACTGGGTTACAATCCTCAATTGGCCCTTTAGGAGACTACATAGACCCTGTAGTTTAATATTTTTCCAAATAAAGAACAAGGTATTTGGAGTATTTCTTTACTTTTTAGGATGTATTATTTCTTGAGCATGTCCTATCTTTCTCATACAAAATGTTCAGTGCATTTTCAAAAGCCAGGACATGCTGTCAGACAGACTTTCTCTTGTTTAAAGTATAGAAACATTACTAATAAAATTAAACCACTTACTCTTAGGATTGTTTTTTCTTACAAAATGTAAATTAAACCTTACTGTTCTCTTTATGTAACACTAACAAAAGAGTTAATCTGAAAACTTCTATCCTTCGAAGAACTTCTGTGATTCTCTGCTTTGTACAAGTCCCACATAAACCAGCAGTTTAAGGTGTCTCTTCCGCCATGAACATGGTTCAGCAAGTCCATGGCCACCTATGGTTTTAGCTTAGCATGGTGATGTCTGACCTTCATCTCACATCAACACAAGTCATCTGATTGTGTAGATTCATTGTAGCTGATTCCCTTTGTGCCTTGCTTTTGCATTTGAGAAAAGTCACACTATCAGATGATGCTCTCAATTTAGGAAACAGAAGCTAAGAAGTCCCAAGCAGATGCCCATATGTCCAGCTTACCCACCACACAGTCCTCTAAAGTTTACCATCCCAGACGTTATTCTCTGCAGTACATATGTTCCACACTGACAATACATTCTCCATTCAAAACAAAATCATGTTGCTTATTTCACTGAGTGACAAATATATTTATGGAATTACTGAGAATTTAGAATCAGTATTACCCATGGAAGAGAGTATGGTCACAAATAATGATATTACTACATACATCTAAAACTCTGTCATAGATAAACTATTAATTTTCCTATATTCCTCACATTTAAAGCAAATTTCACATTTTTATGTCATGTTTCTTGATATATCCATTTGGAGGATATGGAAGTTCTATAAAGTTTCAAGAACCATTCAAAGTTTCCTCTCAAATAATTTTTGGGCTTCCTGGACTTTTATAGCAAAGCACTTTACAGAACCAAATCCCCCAACTTTCTTTTATACAGTCCCAGAGCTCAGTGGGTATCAAGATTCACAACAGCCTATACTGATATCATGATCCAGATTTCTCCTGAATTAAGAGGAGGCCCAATAAAGATATATATATATATATATATATATATATATATATATATATATATATATAATGATAATTTAAGCCATTTACTCTAAAGAGTAAATGGTTGATATTGTTTGCAAATAGTTTATATCAAGAAGATCTTGAATAAACTACAAGGAGGGAAGTCTCTAGAATGATATGAAAATAAGTTATTGGCCATGGAAAGGAGAAAAGTCATGGGGAGTACAGAATCATGATGGTACCTTAGCAGTTGGAGTCAGAGCCCCTTAGATGTGTATATCAGTCATGCTGCCTTCCTGCTCTGTGACTTCCAACAAGTTTCACTCCCAGAGGTGCAACCTCCCCACAGTGAGGTCCATTCTATGGGGTTATTGTGAAAATTAGGTCAGAAAATATGTGTGGAAGCTTCTGGTATGTGAGCTACATCTAAAACTGACATATATCTAAAACTCTGTAATAGATGACCTATTCATCTCCCAAATATTTATATTCTACTCTTAGGGAGAGTTCTGCCTTGCAATACTTGAGGACAAAAATTAACAATGGGAACTTGAAGATTTACCTTTTCTATCTTCAGCAACTCTTTTTAGTAAAGAAATTGCATAAAATTCTTTCCCTAGTTATTAATGTGAATTAAACTTTATAGCATTGTTAACACTCAGCCAACTGTAAATCAACACAAAATATGAGTGTCAGCTCTCCAGAAACTGGTGAAGGTGAGAAATTTCTGCACTAATGGATAATTCATAGAGTTCAGAGTCTCAGTCTATCACCTGATGTGCCCAGTTGGGAAAAGGCTTTGCTCCAAGTACAAGTTCAATAAATTCCTTTGTTTCCTTTAGTGAAAATTTTGTCTTCCAAAGATCACGCATCAATGCTATAAAAAATCCCCTACAGACATCATTTCATACATACATTGGCCATTCATTTCAACGTTTTGAGTCTAATTCTTATAAACACTAGTGTCACTAAATATACAATAAACATTCTGACTCAGCAAATCCACTCTTGGCTATTTACCTTAGTAAAGGAAAACTGCAATACACATGAATGCCCACATAATTTTACTTTTAATCACTGTAAATGGGACTGAGGCCAGAAGTTTGCATATTTGAGGATAGACTGGGCAATTTAGTGGTGCTTTTTCTCAAAATTTTAAAAAGGTTAGAATGTGTGGATAGCTGAGGAATATAGCACAATAGTGCAGTACCCCTGGGTTCAATAGCCAGTACCAAAATCAAAGAGGGTACATAATAATACCATTTGGGATAAATACAGATGAACATTTTGCTAAAATGAAATAAGGCAAAAAAGAGAAATAATATACAATCTCACTTAAATGCAGAAACTTCAGGAAAAATTTGAACTCCCTCTTTGGGAGTTCATAATAACCCCTGTTTTAAAATATTTATTTATTTTAAAAAATAAATATTTATTTTCTAATTTGAAAAATTTGATGATAAAAATTAACAGTGGAAATATGAATATTTACCTTTTCCACTTTAAGTACTTCATAGGCAGTGAGAACACTGGTTACCAGGACCATCATGTTATAGGAAATAGGGTGGAGGTCAGAGTTTAAAAAGGTGATGAATAAATGTAGAGAAGAAATGAATTACATAAAGACCTAAGTTCTAAAAGGAGATTTTAGGTGTTCTCAACTAATACAAACACACACACACACACACACACACACACACACACAATTTCTATGTGAAGTGATTGTGAATTTATTTGACTATAGAAATCATTTCAAAATGTGTATTGACATAACCACATCAGGTTATGCATCTAAGTAAAAACCATAAAAACAATTAAAAAAATAAAGAAAAGCACATCTGTGGGAACAAAGATCAGATCCTTGTTTGCCTGAATCAGAGATATGGACAGTTGTTGCTCCTAACAAAGAAGAGTTCAGGATACAGCTACTGCTGTATTCTTGACAGTGTGATGGTCTCCAAAATGTATGTGTGTAACAGCAAATATAGGTTTCATAGTTTAAATTTTATTAAGTATAAATTATATCATAACAAAAATTTTAAAAATATTAAGTTATGAATTCCAAATCATTTATATAATAAAAGGAATTCCTTTATTAATACAGGTTGTTACACAAGAAGCATTTTGAAAATTCACAAGAATTGTATATTCCCTCCAATTCCCCTTCAACCCAACATCCTTCCCCCAAACTTTCTACCCAAATATCTTTACATTTGTAACTATAAGTTAATTGAATGTTGATGTCCATGCATAGACTATGATTAAAAGTTTCATGAGCTGCACATGGTGAATAGTCTCCATTGGAGCCCCTGATCTCCATGGTAGTATGCAAAGAACAAAACTTATACACATTCTGAAATAAGGTGAAATGAAATAAAAATCTGAGCCTAAAATTCTGAAAAGCAATATCTATTGTTTATTTTGCTATCATTCCTGCTTTGAATCCTGTTATCTGTACATTCAAAAACAAAGATAAGACCTCTCTCCATATTTTCCAGAATTTCTACTATTTTGTATCACAATCCTTGTTCAGTTATAAAAATTTTTAAATTTCTCCCTGATTTCATCTCACACTTATTCATCATTCAAAAATAAATTGTTCAGTCTCCATGTGTATATATACTTTCTTTACTTTTTTTGTGCTGATTTCTAATTTTATTGTATTATAATCAGATAAGATGCAAGGGATATATAAAGGGAGAGGGCAGGGGATTAGCAAGAATAGTGGAATGTAATACACATCATTATCCAAAGTACATGAAGACATGAATTGGTGTGAACATACTTTATATACAAACAGAGGAATGAAAAATTGTTTGATATGTGAATAAGAATTGTGATGCATTCCACTGTTATATATTTAAAAAATAAAACCAATAAAAAATAGAGGTGGTTTGGGTACTAAAATATGGCCAAATTTCAGAAGCCAAGATGTAAATGAATTCAGCTGTTGTTGAAAATATTCTCTAGGTATCTGTTAGGTCCATTTGATTTATAATAATTGTTATGTCTGAAAGGTCTTTACTGAGTTTATGTCTAGATAATTTATGTATTGTTGAGGGAAGAGTGTTGAAATCACTCCGAATTATTGTAATATGGTCTACCTGAAATCTAAAATATCTAAAAATAGTCTAATAATAAAAAATAAATAAAAATGTACAAAATAAAAAAAATACTTAACAGGGGTTGGAGATGACTGATAGGAGGAGAGTTTTTATTTTCATTTTTCTTATATCCTTGAAAGTATTTCATCATCAAGAAAGTTTACTTTGAATAAAACAAAACAAATAACAATGTTGGGGAAGCCACACTTCTTAATTTCAAATTTTATTACATAGCTACAATGGTATACACAATGTAACAGTGGGAACAAATAGACATATAGGCCAGTGGAATAGAATGAGATTCCAGAAATTAATCTATATGAGTATGTTGATTCTTGAAGAGAGTGCCATGAGTGTTCAGGGAAGAAAAGATTGTGTCTCCAACTAACAGTGCTGAAACAACTGAATATATCCACATGCCAAAAAATTTCATGAATATGTAAGCAACATAATTTTAAATGATGTCTGTTTAATGAATTCATTCATATCTCTTCCCTTTTTCACATACATTGGTCTAAACCAGAGTTAATTTATTTAAAATCAAATGTAAATTGTTAATTTTCTTTGAAGATGTTTTTCTATCATATTTTGTTACAAATAATTTCTTTGCCTTGTATTGACATCCTTTTTTAAAAAAATGTTTAGTTCTTGATGGAAACAATAGCTTTATTTTATTTATTTATTTTTATGTGGGCTGAGGATGGATCCCAGTGCTTCACACGTGCTAGGCAAGTGCTCTACCACTGAATCAAGCCCCTCTATTTACATTGTTAATGAAAATTTCAGTATTTTTCTTTTTAGACAATGAGTATTCAAAAGTAAAATTCCCATGATAGATGGCTTGAGGACTCAGATCACCAGCCATCAGGTGGTCACCAAATGCTGCTGCTAGTTCTTATTAGAGCTGGAGCAGTTGTAAGAGGCACTAAACACCCAGCATGAGAAGAAAACATTTCTTAAAAGATTATATTAGGGCAGAAATATTGATTTCTGGCATCATTCTTTTGCCCATAGCCAGGTGAGTGGGGATGATGCAATTGAAGTTAATAGCTTACTAAAATGATCAGTTATTTTTCTTATATAGATGTCTGGTCCCTATGCCAAGACATTAAAACTTTTTCTCATCCCCATTTCTATTCTTCATTCTTTTCAAAAGCACTCATTGAGCACAAACTTATGCTGTGTTAACAAAGGAGAAATTAGAGTTTTCATTGTTTTATACGCCTAGATTCTGTCTTGATTTGCAGAGCAATTTCTCAATTTAGACCATACTGTATTTCTATAGGAACTAGCAAAAAGCCTGGAACTTGGTTTTACAGTTATATTTCTCATACCTTTCATGGGTTTATGATAATTTCTAGAGTTTAATAATTGTTTAATAATCTCACTGGCATCACTTTTAAATAGGATCAAAATATAGTACAAACATTCTTTACCAAGAAATTATCATCATCTATCATTCATGCATTTATATACAAATGCATGCCTGTACCCATCTAACTATGGATCTGTCTCTCAAACTCACAGCACTTATTATGGGCCAGTATTTGTGAATAAGTACAGTCCCTGCTCTCAAGAAGCTCATGGATTTAGAAAAGGAGACAAGGAGAATACACATTGTATACTATGGGACAGGCAATATAGGAAGTTTGCCTATAAGATGTGAGAGCAAAGAGGAGAAATATTTAATCCAGACTGGGTAGAGAGTGAGATGATCTTTTTTTCCCCTTGTAGTTATTTAAAAATTTTATCCATATTTTATTAATGTATTATCAATGAAATTCATTGTTACATATTTATACATGCAGATGTTATAAAAATATAAATTGGCCAATAGAGAGGAGGTTATTCTTGATGAATTAACACATAGGAAAGAATTTTTACATGAGAATTAATCAGCTAAATTAAAAAGGTAAGAGGTCCCTTAAATGTATATATATATATATATATGATCAGAAATATATTTCTGATCGATTCTGGGCAGTAGACAAATTCCAGGAGTTTTATCACCACACTAGAATGTTTCCAAGACAGAGATCAGTAGGGATTTTAAGCCGTAAGTAGGCAGGGAAGACGCAGGAAATGCTGCCTTGGTAAGCTGGCTCAACAGCCTCCCTTTTCACCTTTGTGCTGTTCCTTCTGCCTCTGTTCTCTGTCCTTGTCCAGTTCCCTCTCTCTACTCTTTTCTCAATTTGCCTTTCATCTCCTCCTTGGAATGACAGGCACATTTACAAGAAGCCAGCAACAGACTGATCAGGAAGGTGTGGTTTTATTTATTAAAGAATCCCATGCTTAGAAAAGGCTCTGTCTGGGTAGCCACTCTGAGGATTTTCTTTTTTCTTTTCTTTTTAAATCAGAACACAGTTGTATTTTAAACATTTAAAAACTTTGTTATAATTTATAAATGCTACTTTGAATAATTCTGGCATCCCTAAATTGAATTTGTAGGTTGTTTGTCTTTGACCTCTTACTTTGTATTTTAAAAAATCAACTTTTAAGTTTAAAGCAATATGCTGTTGATTTTTAGAGTTGTATTAAATAACTCAGAAATACAGCATTGGAAGTGAAAGCCGCTTGATCTTACTTTTCAGGACTTGCTACTGGTGGCATTTGGTGTGCATTTTTGGAGATTGTTTTATTCACATATATATACTCATTTCCATGGTATTAAATTCATTATGAATTTTCTTTTTTTCACTTAAATATAAAATATTTCTAGATTTATTTATGAAAAATAGTTTCATGTATTTCCTTGCATACAGGTTCTCTAATGTGAGTAATACCCCCACTACTGATTAACACTATTGATTTACTGTGTGTGTATGTGTGTGTGTGTGTGTGTGTGTGTGTATTTGCTCTTTGCTAGTGGGCCTAGAAATAGGTTTTTACATCTTAAATTTTCATAAATATTGGCAAGATAGAATTCAACTGTGTATAAGGGTAGTTTTTATTTTGAACATTGAAAATCCTGGGATTTTTTTTTTCTTTTATCCATGCTGCCCCATCCCCATTATTTTTCTTTCCTGCTTGAATGTTAAAACAAAAACAATGAACCTCCTAATGACCAAAGAGGCTGAATGTCAATCAGTCTGCTCATTGTCCATCCAGGGGTGTGGCTACTCCTGAGTCACTTGTGCTTCCTTGTCTCTTTTTAAAAATGACCCTCTCCTCTTGTGCTGTTGATATGTTAACCCTTCTATCATTCATAATATTCTGGTATTATTTTTTTGTTCCTATTGAACTATATTCAATGAATACATTGTGTATTAATAAGGAAAATTTTAACATTTAGAAGGAAAATAAATCAGTTTTCCCATGATTCAGAAAAAAAAATCAATCTATTAGTGATGTTTTATACTTATTTTTGTTTTGGTCATCTTTTTTCTTTCTTTTTTTTTCACTTGGAAACAGAGAATGGAGGTTAACTGTATTCCTGAACATGTGTATATTAAAATTTTCATAATAGATGATCAAAACTTTTATATAGACCTGATTATACCTGCTATGAAATATCGCATACATTGTCATTCGTTTTAGTTACTGTCCCTTTTCTGTACACTTGATTTTCTTTTATCTAAATTTTAAAAATGTAACAGGCTGTTTAGAATTTGTAGATATTTAAAAATTATACATTATAAAAATTGTACATATTTATGGGCACCAAATGATGTTTTGATACATATACACATTGTATAATGTTTAAATAGGGGTAAATATAATTATGTTCTCAAACATGGATCATTGCTTTGGGTGACAGCAATCAGAAATCTTTTCATCCATATTTTTGAATACAGAATACAGTGGCAATAATGTACTATGTCCCTAATTCTTTTTTATTCCTTCCCATTTACTGTCGATAAAAGTCCTGACTTAGTGCCCTTATAGTGGAGCCTCATCACATCACCTCTGCTCTTTTCCAGCCTGGCTCCAGTGCCTGCTCTATATCATATGAGTAATGCCACTCCCTTCCTGGTCTGTTTTTGACTCTGATGGGTCCAGGAAGCTCCACTGGTTGATTTGCTTTCCTTCATATGCAGTGTGCAGTGGTTTCCACATGGAGCCAGGGCTTGTTGTGGAGTGACAGCAGGGACAATGGTGACATGAGAAAGAAAGGTTGTCAGTGAGGTGAGCCAGAGGAAAGCTTGGTGGTGGTAAAGCTAGTTGTGAACCCAGGCCACTCCAGGTGGGAAAGCATGAACTGAGTGTTTATTCTAAATATTCCCATACCTTCTTTTGGATTCATTTCTCCTTTTGACATTTAAGTATCCAGTTAACCTTCATTGAGTCTATGTTGATAGGCAAATATCTATAGTTTTCCCTGTTTTATCTTTTCTGTGACCATCATTGGTTGACTGACACTCCTAGTCAATTGATAAAACAAGTATAACTATGTTATGTAGCTTCAGTACGTAACAATAGGGTCACTGTAGCCCTTTCTTTCTATTTTTTTTTTATATTGAAGCTTTTATGAACATTTGAAAATAGAAATATGGACAAGCTATTGTTTAAAACCCTTGGTAGGTTTCTATTGCTCTTAGAATAAAAATCAAATCCTTATGGATTTCAGTGCCTTCCTATAGGTTTCAGGGTCTTTGCCCAGAACATTTCAAAGTTTGGACTACTGCACTTATTGTTTTTAATTTTTTTTTAAATATA
This sequence comes from Urocitellus parryii, assembly GCF_045843805.1. Taxonomy (NCBI): domain Eukaryota; kingdom Metazoa; phylum Chordata; class Mammalia; order Rodentia; family Sciuridae; genus Urocitellus; species Urocitellus parryii. The sequence goes on along the minus strand of NC_135536.1, from coordinate 80,430,816 downwards.
TTTTTAGTTATATATGGACATAATACCTTTATTTTATTTACTTATTTTTATGTGGTGCTGAGAGGATAGAACCCAGTGCCTCACAGGTGCTAGGAAAGTGCTCCACCACTGAGCAACAATCCCAGCCCTCCATTACTCTTAAACAGTGACTTCCTATTTAGTTAAGTCAAAGCAGGCACGATTGAGATAAGTTGTTCTCATAGTATTCAGTTCTTCTCTTTAGTCAGTCATCAGTGTCTGTCCTACCTTTAAAGATATCTAATATCTAGATACACCTTTAGTCTGTAGATCCACTGAAGCCAGTGTTCTACTTCTAGTTCAGAACTTGACATATATACTTATATGTGAAGTATATACAGAACTTGTATACACTCATGGTGACTAATACTTGAATGAGTAAATAAATACACTAATTTTTCAAAATATGTTATAAATGTTGGTAAAAATTTCTTTTTAAAATTATTTTACCTTATAAAATAATTTAAATCTGTTTCAATATTTATTGATGAATATTTCTTATTGATTTGTTTTTGGCTTTTAGGCAGAACAAGGAATAAAAAAAAAAAAACGAATGTATGAATCCAATTTCTCTGAAGTTTCTGAATTTATATTGCTGGGACTTTCTAACTACAGACCATTGCAGCATTTCCTCCTTGCCTTCTCTACAGTGTTTTATCTCATGATTATTCTGGGAAACACCCTTGTTGTGTTTACTGTGACCTTTGACCCTCATTTACATTCTCCTATGTACTTTCTTTTAGCTAACCTTTCATTTACTGATTTATGTTTTTCCACCTTAGCAGTTCCTAAAATGATTCATGACCTATATTCTGGGGATAAAACCATATCATTCCAAGGGTGTGTCACCCAGATTTTTGTCCTTCATGTCCTGGGTGGATCTGAGATGGTACTCCTGGTAGCCATGGCCTTGGACAGATATGTGGCCATCTGCAAGCCCCTCCACTACCTGACCATCATGAGCCCACGGATGTGCAGTTTGCTTCTGTCTGGTGCTTGGCTTATTGGTATCATTCACTCAGTGATTCGGGTAGCTTTTGTTGTCCATTTGCCTTTCTGTGGTTCTCATGAGATAGATAGCTTTTACTGTGATCTTCCCTGGTTTATCAAACTGGTCTGCATAGATACCTATAGAATGGAGTTCTTGGTGACTGCCAACAGTGGGTTCATTTCCACAGGCACCTTCTTCTTATTGATTATCTCCTATATCCTCATCCTCTTCACTGTATGGAAACACAGTTCAGGTGGTTTGTCCAAGGCTCTCTCCACCCTTTCAGCTCACATCTCTGTGGTGGTTTTGTTTTTTGGACCATGCATCTTTGTTTATATGTGGCCATTTCCCACGGTGCCAGTGGATAAGTTTCTTGCCATTTTGGACTTTCTGATCACACCCATCCTGAATCCTGCCATTTACACAATGAGGAACAAAGACATGAAGATGGCAATGAGGAAACTGATTAGTCAGCTCTTGGGTCTTAGGAAAATCTCCAACTAACTTACAAGAGCTCTTATAGTACCTTATTTAAATAGGGTCTTCTGTAAACATAGGTCTTTAAAGGGCTGAGTTTTCTTGAGACATTTTTTTTAAATCCCTTCTCCAGCAGCCTGAAAAAAATCTTAGTTTATTTAAGTTAATAACCAATATAGTGGTTATATATTTAATTTATTTATATAATTATATAATTTATTTATAATTTATTTTAGATATCTCACCCTTTTTGTGTTGGCCAGCTCTTAATTAATTCAGTGAAAAACGAAAACTTTCATGAATTTCAATCTACTGTGTGTATATGTAGAGTTAATGATATAAGTTAATATTTTCTTCTATCATTGGATTAAAAAATATTCTCATCTTAAAAGGAAAATTGGTTCTTATAACTGTTATTTTTCTTTTGGTAAAGCAAAGTGGTACATATTCTACATTGATTGGGTTTGATTTCTTTTTTTGCTTTAAAACTTATGCTAATAAATATTCTCAGTTACAATAATATAATTTTGTAAGAAATTTATTTTGTTTAATAAAGTAAACATTGTTTAATATTCACATATGCATAATATTTAATAACATTGACTAAGAATAAAGTATTTTAATTTCCACTTTGTGCATATTAACTGTATCCCAAGTAATGTTTGATATGTGTATACATTGTGTAATGTTTGATATGTGATTACATTGTATAATGTTTAAATTATGAAGAAGGTTTTGCTCCATTTTGACATGGCTAATGGATGTTTTCTGCCTAAGTGTGGTCATAGACTTGACCTCATGTTTGGCCAAGAACTTTTGGGCTTCCTGATTGGGCAGAACAAAGGCTATGCTCCATAGTTCTTTAGGGACTGTGGTTTGGTTACCTACCTTCCAAATAATATATATTCAAAGCAAAACCACTGTTGAGCAGTAACTCTAAAATGTGCATAGTGTTGCAAGGGCCCCTAGAACATTAACCAAAATAGACATCATTATATTCTTATCAAAATATTAAATCATATAGTGTATGTTCCCAGATGAGTGTGAAACAGATGGGGAATAGAAGTAATAAAGACAGTGGAATGTATCTAACTAACTTTCCTATGTATATACAGAAATACACCACAGTGAATCCCTACATCATGTACATCCTCAAAACTGGAATCCTAATTAGAGTAAGATATACTCCTTTTTATAAATATGTGAAAACAAACTTTACTGTATTGTATAACTAAAAAGAACAAATAAAAACGTAAAAATACTAGCTAATTGTCTTTTTAAGAGTATTGATATCACCCTTTTCAATTATTTATAGGAAAAAAGTTTATAAAATCAGAAAAATGTGAGTTCATTGTTAAATGAACTTCTTTAGTTTAATCTATCTTTCACAATAGTCTGTATGTAAGCTGTGTATCTCATGAAGTCCCCTTCTAATTTTATATTAGTATTGAGAATGAATTAATTTACTACTGTTTACTTCTCCCATTTTCTTCAGGGACACATATTTTATTGAATGTAATAAAAATTCAATAAATTTTATCATCTGTAGATAAAAAATGAAGAAATCACTAGCATAGTTAACTCTCTATATCCATGTATTTTGACAGTACATATGCCACTTTGAAAAACTTTGAGGGAAGAGGAAGGAATCAAAAAGTAATAATATAGTATTGTGGTTTAATTTGAGATATCCACCCAAAATTTATCAGTGTGACAATGCAAGGAGTTTCAGAGGTAAAATGATTAGATTATGAGATATGTGACCTAATCAGTGAATTAACACAGTAACATGAATGAACTGGGTACTAAGTGTAGAGAGGTAGGTTGTGGCATGAGGAAGTATGTCACTAGGGGTATCCCGTTAGGATTTATATTTTGTCCTCTGGTGATCAAAGCATGCTCTCTCTCTCTCTCTCTCTCTCTCTCTCTCTCTCTCTCTCTCTCTGTCTTTCCTGGTTGCCACATTCTGAGATACTTGCCCTTCCATCTTGCTGTTCTGCATTACCTCAGGCCCATAGCTATGAAGTTGGCTGTTCATGGACTGAACCTCTGAAACTATGAGCCAAAATAAACTTTTTCTTCTCTATTGCGGAGAGCCATCTGTGAACTATGTGTGAACTAAATTGATGTTGAAGCTATTAGGAAGAAAACCTGGTATCAGGGACTCCCAGCAGCAAGCCCACTGGTTTGAGAATGCCTGGTTCATGTGGCATCCTACCTAGTTCCAGCTCAAGTTAGCATAGCACCAGTGATGGAGTGACCTGCTGGAGCTACACAGCCTCTCAGAGATGGGTATGGCTTTCTAAAATGTCAATCAACCTGTTTACTGCAAGGACCATGCCACCACAAGAAGCAAGACTCCTCCTGCTGAGCCTTTATCCCTGCCTTTAAAGTATTCCCCCTTAAATAAAGAATCAGGGTCCTTTTCAGTTGTTAGGTTTTCCAATTCCTATTAGGATTGGAAAACCTATCAGATGCTCCTCTTTTTATATCTAAATTCTGGTTCTGTCTCTGTTCTTACCAATTGCTTCAGACTTTTTATTTCCTAGGCAGCTCACACCTCCTGAGCAGGAACCTACTTTAGTGGGGTGCTGGTCACCCCACAATATTCTATGTTCACAAAACTCAAGGAAACATTTTTTGCTTACATATGTCCATTTATTGTAAGGATATGCCAATGGGTACAGATGAATAGCCACATGGAAAAGATACAAAGGGCAAGGCATGTAGGAAGGGGCATGTAGTTTCCTTGCCCTCTTTAGATGTACCATCCTCTAGGACCCGTAGGCAGGGTTGATTAAATTATTGGCTCCTTGGGATTAACTCTGCTTTCATCCATTTTCACCTACCTAGAGTTCAGGGTGGGCCAAAATTTTAATAATCTAATCACATAGTAGATTTTCCTTTCTTTTAGCCCCCATCCTGCAGCTATTCATGAGGCCATTAATTGTTACTTCATTAGTACAGAAGACACTTACATGTTCCCAGAAATTCTAAGGTATTTAAGTGTTTTGTGTCAAGAACCAGAGTCAAAATCAAATATTAGAACAGAAGAGTCTCCTGTAGCCGTACTTAGGAAGGTATTAGGAGATTTGTCTCAAGATCAAGGGCCTGAGATGAAACATTAAAAAAATATTCTCCTAGACCCTTAGTGCTCAGGAAATCAGGCATTTTGTGCCAGAGACTGGAGAAATAGACCAAGATGTAATTTCTTGTTATTTCACAGTCTACTCCTTGGTTTCTGACCACAGAGATCTTAGCACAAAAGGATCCTATAAGTCAAAAGTACTGGGAATTTACTGGAATCACATTCAACCATCAATATGTAGTTCAGGCCATCATGAAAGAGTATGAATATGTCTCCCAGGGTGGAGGCCACTCAAACTTTCAGGCTTCTTTCAGTTTTGTCAGGTTTCCTAAGCAGGAGTGGTCTTCACAATTATATGGCATTGCGTATAATTGAGATGAGAGAGATGTTTTAGTTAGCTTTTCACTGCAATGACCAAAATACCTGAGAAGAACAATAAAGGGGAGATAAACTTTATTTGGGGCTCATGGTTTCAGAGGTTTCAGTCCTTTGACTGAATGGAGCCAGCTCCATTGCTCTGGGCTCAAGGTAAGGCAGCACATATGGAGGGTGGGTGCCCAGCAGAGGAAAGCTGATCAGATCATGGTGGGCTCAGGAAGCCCAGACAGTGAGAACAAGTTGGGAAAAGAACTGTAGGGAAGATGCACCCTTATAGAGAGGGTTCCTGGTGAGCCACATGCTCTAGTCATGCCTCATAACTAAACCGTAACAAGAGATAAAGTCATCTCTTGCTATAAGTATCTTTCAAGGTGTTAGTGTGATATTGGAGTTTCTTCAGTTAATAGCTCATTTATTAATTTTTTAAACCTCACCCATTGTTCATATTTCTACTTATGAATATCCACAATTTTTCCAACATTACACAGTCAGTCACTGTGCTGTTCTAAATTGTGAGCAGCAAGTCTAGCAAGTACCTCTCCCTCAGTCCACTCCCATTCAGAGTATATGTAGAACTAGAATTAGTGAAATACTTCTGCCATTAGGAAATACAGCTTCACTTACTGTTAAGCTCAATTTTGCCAAATAGGATAGAGATAAAATCTACCCACATCAGTACTTTAGAAATACTAATATATGATTTTAAAATATAGCTACAGTTTCTTGCTTCTGTGACTCATCCCTGCTTTTAGCACTTGTACTTGCAGCCCTCACCCTGTGACCATTGCATTAGGTGGGAAAAAAAGTAAAAATAAAAACAACCCAAGATGGGCAGGGGTTGTGGTTCAGTGGTAAAGCACTTGACTCACATGCGTGAGGCAATGGGTTCGATCCTCAACACCACATACATAAATAAAATAAAGGTATTGTGCCCATCTACAAATTAAACACAAAGTCTTAAAAAACAAAACAGGTATTATGGGGAATAAAGGAAAAAAAGTATAGCCATTAATAGTCATAATACCAGCCTTCCTTGGCAGGAATTGCAGTCCTATCAGAATCCTCCACCACTCTCTCTTCCCAGATCCACAGAAAAACAGGGGATTAATTTAGTGGGGATACTTTAGTCCTACTCATGTCAAGTTTGAGCACACACTCAAGTGTCAACCCTTAAAATTGTATCCTCACCCATTTTAGATAATCTATGTTTCAGTTGCCCATTCCATTTTGTTATGAAACTACTATTCTGTGGAGGATATTTCTTGACCATTGTTTGTTTGACATTATGGGCTACTCAGAGGGTTCCTTGGTCTACCAACTTGGTGCAATATCTTCTGTTATACTTTTTCTATAGCTCTCTGAGCATTTGCAGCTTCCACCAGGAAAGGAAGCTCAGTCCAGAGTCTGTAAAACCAATCTGCCACCCCAAGGACTAGCAGCATCAGTCTGACTTGTCAACTGTGTTTAGGACCATATCTTGCCATTTCCATCTATAGTCTCTGTTTCTTTTGCTGGTAGACAGAACAATTCTTGTTAGTTTTTGTTCCTCAGGGGTACAAAGAAATATGTCTATGTTAGGCCCATCTCTGCAATGCTGCAGCTCTCCCATACCCACTCCCTTAGTGGAACAGGTGATCACCTCAATTGGGATTATCTGCTTGTCAATTCCAACCATCTTCTGAACCCAGGAGTTTTCTACTAGGCATCAACTTTTATCTCTTTAATGATCCCTTGAATTTTTATTTGTCTGCGTCTCATGCAGAATCCCTTTCTTAATCCCTGTTTCCATGGACTTTCTGCCTGCATGTATGGTGAGGCCAGTCACCACTGTTCATGAGCCAGTGAAAACTGAAATATAAGGTCTTTTACAACTATTCATTTTTTTCCATCACAGCTAGAAAATAACATGCAATTCATTCTACTGGGCTCATTAGTTCATATATATATATATATATATATATATATATATATATATATTAAGTATTTCAACATTTCCTCTTTTAAAGGCACATAAGGAAAAGTTGACAAGATCTTCTTGACATTTTCCACATTGTTACTAGGGATGTGCCCTTTGTTGATTGGTTCCTGGTATATCAATTGTCTCGCACTTGGGCTCTGGCTGGATTACACAGTCACTTTCTACAAAATGGAAACTTAACGCCCTTCTAAGAAATTAAAACTGATTCATAACATGGTGAGAAATGTTAAGATGGCTGTTCTCTTGTTTGCCCTCTTGTTGACATTTTCTCTCTCTTGCCTACTCCCAACTGCCTATCTTTTTCTATTTCAGTGACATCATTCCAGATAGGATGTTGTCCATTTGTTTTTGAACTGCCAGACACAAACAAGTAGCTGTTTGTTGGTTAATGCAAAACTACTTACAGAACACTGTCCATGTGGTGATCGAGTACTACAGTACCTCAAGCAATTTAGGTTATTCCTCAGAGAAACGGGGCTTCCTGCCTGTGAGCATCTATGCCCTCCTTGCATTCTTCACATATCTTGATCTGTACAAACCATTTCTATATATTATGGTACTATTATGGGCATGGCCATTATCATTAGGATATTTCTTTGACGTCCTCTTAAATATTAGTGGTATTTCTGGCTCCCTGATCATTTTATATGCTTCAGTCAGATGGGCAGCTTCAACTAATGTCTCATAACTGACATACCTAGCCTAGTTATCTCATTAGATCAGAAGCCAGCTTGTCACAAGTTATGAAGGATTCATTTCTGTTTTCTGTAAAAATATCAGGATGTCTGTATGGCCTGGCCATTAGTTGATGTTGTAAAGCTGATTGGAATGTCTGCCCGTGCCCTGAACTCACCCATGTCCGGTTTTCCCTGACCAGATAACAACCCTTTCCTAAACCTTAGTGACACCTCATAAATTCTGGCCTTCCCTGACCGGATAACGACCCTCTTTGAGTCTCTAAGATCTCCATAAATTCTGATGCAGGGCCAGCAAAAAAATGTAAACTTGTGTTATGCTCCTTAGAGTGTTGTTATCTGTAACCCCCCCCCCCTTTTGTGTAACTTTTTGGGCTATAAAACTGGGCCACAAAAAAGCCTCAGGCTGTCTTGTTCCCGCCGTTTTGGGAGGGAGAGGCAGTCCGGCTGGTAGAAATAATAAGCTTGCTTTAATTTGATTTTAATTGGAGTCAGTGGTCTTTTCTTGCATCCTGGTCTAACAATAACAATGTAGTAAAGGCCCTCAAATTGAAGGTCTCCTGGCCGAAATCCTTGCAGTTTTCTAGGATGTCTCAGAACCTGACCTGGAGAAGCACTTTACTTTCATTCATCCATTTACTATAAAAGATATTCAAGATCATTCAGAAAAACAGCCAATTAGAAGAGGTGCACAGGTCAAAGTCCTTGGGAAAGTGTGCAAAACTTTCATATCCTCCTGAGATGTGCCCATCCTTCAGGAACTGTTGCCAGAAACAGACTGACTGAGGAGACTCAAGCAGTACTTGGCTTTATTTATGCCAAAGGGCCCAGAGAAAAAACAAAACTCCAAATTTTTGAGCCCCTATTTCACAATATATTTGGCCTATCTAATGTCATATATTTTCTAGTCCACAGATAAACGATTGTGCATGAGGGTTTATAATGTGAAACAGTGTGATAAGAGGAAGAACTGGTTCCTCTTACCAAGACTTCAATAAAGATAAATGTCTAGCCTTGGGCTTAGAACCTCTATAGGTGCGTTTACATTTCAAAGGCGAGTAGTCAGGGGAAGTTATCTGCAGTCCAAAAAGTAGGGATCCATGGCCAATCAAGCTTCCTGGAGAAAGGCTGAGAGAAGGGAGGGGAACCTACCTCTTCCCCAGGCATAGGTTTCTTACCATATTTTTATAAGTTCTTTGAACAACTAGGTCTTGTTTGCTACCACAGCACCTCCATGTGTTCCCCTATCTTGAAACTCTCAAACACTGTTTTTTGAGATTTTATGGAAACATTATTATGTCGGTCTAATTGATTCAAACACTGGACCTTTATCATCTACTGTCAGCCTCTCCTCTCTCTCCCTGAATTTGTGGTGTTGGTCTGAAAGACTCAACCTTCCAACCTTATCTTGATTTTTTCTGTAAATATTTTTCTGGTGATAGTTTCAGCCCCATCCTGAAACTATCTACACCCCAGCACAACCCCCAGTCATTTCATTAGAAAAACAAGACTCTTTTGTCCATCCAAAGAGCCCAAGGGATTTAATAGCTTTATGTTAGGAGATGGATCAAATATGGAATGTATTACTGAGCTTGGTCCTTGTTTCCAATAACAATTCAAAGATGAAGACAAGAGTTTGAGAAAAAGGAAAAACTTTTATCACTTTGCTAGCAAAGAAGAAAAATGGGGGATTCCTGTTGCAGAGACTGTGATTCTGGCCATCATGGGGAAGAGAGGATTTTCAAAGAGGTAATTCAAAGGCTACATTCCAGTATTCCAGTGTACCTTGTTCTTTTTCTTTTTTTTTTTTTTTTTTTTTTTTTTTTTTTTTTTTAAATTCACTTGGTAATTTAGAAGGTAGCTAATTCTCCATCCCTTAAGTCTGAATTCCTTCCTTTCTGTTGTGGGCATGTGCTCAAGGACAGGTAACTTCACCTAGGATGGGAAGAAATATACTTCTGTTGTCTCCCCCCAGGTTAGGCATGGGGAGATGGAGAAGAGAAAAGATATATGTCTGTTTCAAAATGATCCTCAGTGGCAGAACAGCAAAAATTATATTCAAAGCATGAAGTGGACCATAATTACAAATATATATTTTAAAATATCATGCAAGGACAATGGATTTAAATGTCCTGAACCTCTGTGTTCTTTCCAATCTCAGGAGCATTCTTCTACCTGGTTCTGTTCATTAAATTAATTGTCCTCTTCTCTATTTTTTTCACATGGTGAGAAAAGTCCCCCTAAATTGAGTACCTTTTGGCACATACACAGTTTATCTCTGTTGGTCAGATTAGGACTGAAGAATTAATATTGCCAAAATGGCCATACTACTAAAATAACTACAACAATTCAATGAAATTTCCATTCAAATTCTAGTGGCATTCTTTATAGAAATAGAAAAAGCAGTCATGAAATTCATGAGAAAAAATAAGAGGCCCAGAATACATAGCAATCCTTAGTGAGAAAAGCAAAACAGGAGGCATCACAATACAGAACTTAAATTATACTACAGAGCTAGAGTAAGAAAACCAGCACCAAAACAGGCATGAAGACCAATGGAATAGAAGACATAGAGATGAACCCACATAAATACAATTATCTCATACTAGACAAAGATGTCAAAAAAAATACATTGGAGAAAAAATAGCCTCCTCCATAAATGGTTTAGGGAAAACTGGAAATCCATATGCAGTAGAATGAAATTAGACCTCTCTCTCTCACCCTGCACAAAACTCAACTCAAGGAGGATAAAAAACCTTGGCATTAGATCAGAAACACTGTACCTACTAGAAGAAAATGTAGGCCTAACATTCCATCATGTCATTTTAGAAAATGACTTCTTCAAAAAGACTCCTAAAGCATAAGAAGTAAAATAAAAAAAAAAAACAATAAATGGTATGGCATTAAACTAAAAAGTTTCTTCATAGCAAAGGAAACAATCCAGAGCATGAAGAGAGAGCCTCAGAATGGGACAAAATCTTTGCCACCTGAACCTCAGATGGGACATTAATTTCCAGGATATACAAAGAACTTAAAAAACCTTAACACCCAAAACACCCAAACAATAAATAGGCAAAGGAATTAAACAGATATTTCTCAAAAGAAGAAATATTAATAGTCAACAAATATACAAAAAAATTCAACATTTCTAGCAATTAGAGGAATGCAAATTAAAACTACACTGAGATTTCATCTCACTCCAGTCAGAGTAGCAATTATTAAGAGTACAGATAATAATAAATGTTGATGAGGATGTGGGGAAGAAGGCACACTCATAATTGTTGGTGGGACTGTAAATTGGTGCAACCACTCTGGAAAGCATTATGGAGATTCCTCAAAAAACTAGGAATGGGACCACCATTTGACTCAATATTCCTAATATTCAATATATATCCAAAGCTGTTGAAATCAGCATACTACAGTAATGAAGCCACATAAAAAGTTAATAGCAGTACATTTCACAATAGCTAAGCTATGAAGCCAATGTAGGTGTCCCTCAACAGATGAATGGATAAAGAAAATGTGGTATATATACACAATGGAGTATTCCTCAGCCATACAAAAGAATGACTTTATGACATTTGCCAGTAAATGGGTGGATCTGGAGACTATCATGCTAAGTGAAAAAAGCCAATTCCCCCAAACCAAAGGTTTGTTTTCTCTGATATGTGAAAGCTAACCCACAATAAGGGAGGTAGGGAGGAGTGAAAGAATAGAAGTTGAGTGGATTAAACAAAGGGGAATGAAGAGAAGGGAGGGAGTAAGAAGAGGAAAGACAGTGGAATGAATCTGATATAACTTAGTCCTGTGTACACATATAAATATATAACAGTGAACTGCACCTTCATATATATCCACAAGAATGGGGTCCAAATTAGAAAGAGATATATTCCATGTCTGTGTAGATATATCACAATGGAATCTACTGTCATGTATAACCAAAAAGAACCAATAAAAAAGGAAACAGAAGAAAAGAGGCACAGTGGGACTAAAGTTAGGAAATGTACATATGTAGATTCAGCTAGGCTGAGAAACAGGTTACATTCTGTTTCCCAGGCACCCACCAAGGTCAGAGGGTTGCCCCTCAGCCTCCATATTCAGTATGAGGAAGTTCAGGAGCTAAAACAATTTGGAGATTTTAACTTCAGAGGGGTTCTGTTTCAATAGGAGACTCAAAGAACGTCCAGATGTTTGAAGTGTAAAAAACATTTCTGGCTACAGGAGAAAATAAGGCCTTGGGATTCAGGGGTGGGGCATGGGGGGTAGTGATGGTTGTTTATGGTAGATAACAGGAATTAAACGAAATAAATGCATGGCAAATGGGAGAATTTGTTGTGTGCATGAAGTCTTTCAGGTAACCAGCTTCAGAAGAAAAGATGATTGCTTGCAACAAAGTTTTTCTGGAAGAGGTTTCAGACTATTTCATCCCTGAACCTTCTTGCAGTGTCTCCCACATCAACTTTCTGGGGAACACCTCATGTCTGGACCATAAAATTCTGGTAGAATGAGTGATCAGGAAAAAGGAGGTACTATTTTGAGGGCCTTAGACGTATCTAATCAGATGGTGTCAGAGATATCAATAAAGTGTCTTGAGGTCTAACTGTCACCATCTATTAGACCTGGACAGTATCTTACAATGTAATTCATAAATTGAAATGCAAAATTTCATGCTGTCATAGAGTAGAAATGGAACATGATCAAGCTTAGCAAGTCTGGGGCGTAAAGGGATTGCATGAGTTTCTGGTGCCACAACTACAATACCCACTTCTGCCAGGTTGTTTCCCTTGTTACACAGCTATGACTATGTGGGAAACTCCTTATAAACAGTGGACTGAAAATAAAAATTTTGCTTCATGTTTACATGAAATATGGGCAGTAACCAGAAGTGAAGGTCTGTGGTCTTATAGCCTCAGTCAAAAAATGCATTACGCTTAAGCATTTTTAATATGGTTGTGGTCATATAAAACAATGATTAGGAGAAATGATAAACATGGGAAGAAATTGTGACAGTACATTGGATTATTCCCTTTTGGCTTGTAAAAAGCATGAGTCTATATTGATTCATAAATAATGATAACAGTTTGTTTAGATGACTAGAACATAGAATGAAGACACTAGAAATATTGATGACAAACAAAGGAAAAAATCCTAGAATTAGATACTTTCAGAATGGGCACAGATTATCAAAATATAGGTGTCTATTTGAATGCTAGAGGGCATCCATTGTAGAGGAAGATTTTCTAGGTGGACAAAGCATAAGTTTTTTTTTTTAAGGTGTCCCAGTATTTCATCAATGGGTCCTCATATAAAGTGACCAGAGTTTGAAGTCCTGTATGCAATGAATCATATGCATTATATGGCTATCAGCACTTTAGAACCCATCCACTAATATGGCACAGTATTCTGTGGAGATCCTAGTGGTATGTTAGAATATGGATGATGTTAGAATATTTACACCATGGAGGAAGTAGAGAATTCACATTTATTATAGATATGAGAATGCACATTTATTGTAGATATGAGTATTCTTCCTATGACAATACTCAGCTTACACGACCATCCATGGGTTTAAGTATTTTCATATTCACCATCATGATATTTGTGCAAACTTTATTTGACAGCCACACAAATGAAGCAATGGGTTCATGACCAATGAATTTACAAGTCTGACCACATACATGATCACTCATAAACAACTGGTCTATAAGAATGTTGAATGGCATAGTGATGAGGCTGTATGGCTCTCATGGGAGAAAAACAATCATTATTTCTAAGATTTGGGAATGTAGATGAGAAAGTGGGAGAAGATCCTCTGATTGTTATACTTACTACTCACTCACAAATCTTTTACTTCCCTTCTGCTATCGTTGGGTTCTGTTGGATTGGAAGACTCTCTTCCTGAGAAAGTTATACTTCCATCAGAGTTTAAAACAATATTTTCATTAATTTGAAAATAAAAACTGGCTATGGTAATTTGTGCTTTGTCTAGGGAACATTCATATCTATAAGTTCTCTAGATTAGTATTTTATAGATGATTCTAACAAAAAAAAGAAATTAGGTCTGCAAATTAGATTAAAGTGTATATACTAGGCTTGAATTGCACAGTAAAAAATGATGAAAATGTCTGAGTTGAGGGCATTTACTCTTGGAATTTGTCATGCTGTGTTATACTACAGAATAGTCAAATCTGTGTTTTTAATTTTTATACTCATTTCATGAAACGTTTAAAATAGTGCTTAAATTTCAAGTTTACTTCTAACGACTTGCAAAGAGCTATAAACAGAATAAGCATTCTGGGTAGGAAAAAATGGTAACTTAGAACATACAGTGATGAAAACACAGTGGTTGAAAGAGTATCCCTTAAAGGTGAATTGAGGCAATTTCTAAGATAGAGACAACCAAATGATGGACTGCCAGTTCTTTGTGACCATGGGTGAACAGGCATGTGCTGGAGAAGTATTCACTTTCTTCACAATATATAATAAAATAGAAAACTTAATTGAAAATTATACCATTTACAATAATTAGTGTTTTATTTGTTAGCTTAATAGAGACAATTTGGTACTTTATATTTGACATGAGTTATGCTTTAACATATTTGGTGAAAAGTAAATTTTCTACTGTGATGTTGAGTGTCAAATAATAAATAAACACTCTTGGAAGTATGATTCACCCCTCAGTTCTTTAAGTAAAGCAAATAAAGCTGTGTTAACTTCAAGAAATTTGGTTCCTATATTTGGATCTTGTTTTTTCATTATTGACTTGGGAGTAATACTAAAGCACTGAAGAGAATACATAAAAAATAATGACATAATGACATAGATCAGGCAGTCAAGGATGATACCTACATTATTTTTTTTCTGTCATTTGTTGTAAACAGCTCCAAATAAAATAAATAAAAATTTCTCATATGGCATCCTTTCATTTTATCATTTTTTTATTGATTTCAACAATTCAGTTTTAATCCACTTAATTCATCATTCTGGAAAAAAGAACAGAAATATTATTTATAACCTGCAATCGTTAGGAAATTCTTTGAAATGTCAAAAGAGCTTATTGCTATACACATTGAGAAAGACATTTTATAAGCATATGAATGAAAATATTGGTATCTATTTGATTTATTAATGTATTTTGGTTGCTAAGTGCCATTGCAGTGCACTATGTACTATAGTTTTAAGAATAACTAGGTAAGCCATGTCCCTGCTTCAGGTAGATTACATTTTGGGATGTTTACAAAACTGATTAATACTTGAAAGCAAAAATATTATTCTTTTAGGTTAATAACTATAGCAAATATCATTATTACTGATTGAATTATTTTTATTGAATTAATTAAAACCAAATGAGTCATTACCTCTGCCATTTTCCCTAAGTGTTTTACCACTTTTATTTCATTCTCTTTCAATTTCCCCCCTTTATATTTGGATAAGAATCTCTGTTAAGGAAAAAATAATAATTTTTTTTGCCTTTTGTGAAAAGATAAGTGAAATTTGCAGAGGAAGAATAAGTGATTCATGAGCATGTTTTTTTTTCTAGGGGGTTAAAAATAATTCAAAAAAAATTCATGAAGATGCAGTCCATCAGATTGGATCTATGGTGGTGTTGACTGTATTGCATCAGTTTCTTTAATGTAGTGGAAAGCATAGGAAAACTAATCAAGTAATTCCCCCACAAAGAAGGACGAACAGTGTTTGAGTTTTAGAAAAAAAATCACATTGCTTTCCTGGGAAATGTTGATATGTCCTTATTTATAAAATCCTTTTTCTTATACCTGAAGACAGTAATAACCTGTAGACAAGATTGAACATGTCATAATTTTCAACCTATTTTATAAGATCAATATATTGTCAATTTGAAGCACTCACTTGCTTCTGGGCATTAAATATTAGCCTTGGAATCAAGCAATAGCTTTTGAATCTCTTCATAGCATCTTTAATTTCTTTATTTCTCAATGAGTAAATGGCAGGATTTAAAAGAGGTGTTATAGCAGTGTAAAACACAGCAAGAAATTTGTCCAACCATGTAGCGCTGACTGGCCACACATAGATGAAGATGCAGGGCCCAAAGAAGAGCACCACCACTGTGATGTGGGCAGTGCATGTAGAAAGAGCCTTGGATGCACCAGACTTAGAGCTTTGGCGAACTGTGACAAGAATATGTGTGTAGGATATCAGCAATAGAATAAAGGAGGTTACAGCCACAAACCCACAGTCAATGTTCATTAAAGTGTCCAGATTTTTTGAATCCATGCAGGCCAGCTTGATCACCAGAGGCATATCACAGAAGAAGCTGTCTATTTCTCTGGGGCCACAGAAAGGCAACTGCACAATCACACCCAGGTGACTCATGCCATGCACAAAGCCAGCAATCCAGGCAATGGCTACTAACCCAATGCACCTTTGCAGACTCATAATGGTGGTATAGTGGAGGGGTTTGCAGATGGCTACATAACGGTCATAAGCCATGGCCACCAGTATTACCATCTCAGTCCCTCCAACAAAATGTACAAAGAGAACCTGGCACATGCAGCCTCCAAAGGAAATGCTCTGGTTCTCCCTGAGAAATCCTATGATCATCTTAGGAGTGGTGATGGAGGAAAGCCACATGTCAACAAAGGATAGGTTGGCTAACAAGAAGTACATGGGGGAATGGAGATGGGTATCCTTGATGATTAGTAGCATGATAAAAATATTTCCAAATACAGTCATCAGGTAAATCATAAAAAATATTATGAAGAGCAAGACCTGAATATCCCATGAATGGCAAAGTCCCAGAAGCAAAAATTCTGACACTATGGATTGATTTCCTCCATCCATTTTATGCAATGTGTCTTCTGAAATATCCTTGAGAGAAACATAGATTATCAGTTATGGGGATAAAAAAGGAACTTGACTTTTAGAATTTGATGTTTACATTGATATTAGCATCTATATCTGAAATTAAAAGCATAATTGGAAGAAAACTCAGAGTTCAATATATCTAGTATTATGTTCAAATGGAAATATAGCCATGATGGGATTTTAAGAGAATAACATGGAATTGTTAGATGAATAATTCATTATGAGTGTTCTTTCAACAGGGTGTGAGGAAAGTAGGACAGCAAGAGGAAAAGCTAACACATGCTTGAGATGTTGCCTGGAAATAGCTCCAGTTTTCTGGTAAAAAGGATCAGTCCAGTAAAAGTGATCTGGGCAGGTCAACAACAGTAATCTTTATATTAAATAGCAAAAATTTAGATGATGTCCTTGGAAAAATGATGGCAAAGTAATATTGCAATTTGGTAAAAAGATTTGATATAACATTATGGTTTCTCTGTAGTTGTCCTATATAATAAAAATAACTATAAATTTTTCACTCTAAAATGTATGTTAGATCAGTGTTTTAGAGATAAACTATAGGAAAGGTCATATAATACATAACTGATATGATGCCATGCATGGTGGCACACACCTGTAATTCCTGTTGCTTGGGAGGCTGAGCCAGGAGGATCAGGAGTTCAAAGCCAGCCTCAGGAAAAGTGAGGTGCTAAGCAACTCAGTGAGACCACTTCTCTAAATAAAATACAAAATAGGGCTGGGATGTGGCTCTGTTGTTGAATGCCCTTGAGTTCAATTCCCGGTACCAATAAATAAATAAATAGACAAATAAATAAATAAATAAATAACTGATATGAAGATTTGGATACAAACTCAAATACTACCTTACTATTAATTTTAAAAATATATAATTAAGTGGATATTATTTAATCAGCTAAATGAATACAAAAAAATCTATGGAGAATTATGTAAGTCAGAAATTAAAGTAGAGGCCACTGAGACCAAAAAATCAGAATTCATGGATCTAAATTGAAGCTTAGTTTTACTCAAGATTATTAGCAGAAAGTATTTTTCTTCAGTTATATGAATGAATGTTGGGAAATCAACCAGCCTTGATATAGTATCATCTCTGTCAAAGTCATAAAATTTGTCTATTTTATGATCTATATATCTACCTATTATCTACTTAATCTAATTTGTCTAAGAATATATTATAGAGATATGTAGGAAGTTATTATATTTGACTATTAATGCTTAGTAGATAAGAAGTTAAAACTTCAGTGATGAGAAATTAAATCCAAATATAACAATGATATTGCTTATGTTCGTCTATAAATACACTGAGGTATCTGAAACTGGAGATTAGAAAGATTACTGCCCATTCTCCTCACCTCTTTATTAATTCTCTTTCTTGACATTGCTCCATTTTTTTTATCAGCTTTCATCTCCTTTTATACTCTGAACTTTCCAAGGTGATACAAAGGAGAACAGGTGAGGAATGGAAACCACTACAGCTTCCCAAACAGTTCCCTTATCTTACTCTGAGATCTCAGAAGTACAAAATAAGGACAGAAAGAAAGAATCATTCCTAAAGCAATTTGACAAAGCATACATTTTCTGTTGAAAGAGAGATGAATATGATAATAGCCTCAAAGTACAAGTAAACATATAATCTGTAATGAGAATTACCTGACTTAAGGATAATACCCTGGTAGCATACCAGATATGTGTGTGCCCCTGAGAAACTTGAAATATATATTTTTTTAAATTGAATTTTCTATCATGGCAAAACTTTCTAGGAAAAAAAAATTTAGTAGCAATTTCTCTACTTGTTGGAATAAATGACATAGAAGAGTGTTAATAACAAAAGCAGAATTTTGGTGGCAATCACTACAAAATGAACACATAGTTTCACAGGGAACATTTTTAGCAGTAAGAAATCCAGCTGATTTTTATTAGTTTTATAAACTACTAACGTAAGAATTATTATAGTATAACTATATTATCTAATATTAATAGGTAAATTAAACAATCATTATTTAAGAAAGTTTAACAGTCATCTGTTTTTTAATTTGTAAGATCTGGTCTGAGATATCACTCTTGTGAACTGTGACTTTGATACTAAACTATTACTTTTTCTATTTTCTCATTTAAAAAAAAAGATTATTCAATCTAATAGGCATGATGTGAAAATGAACAACAAAAAATAAAAAATCACATATATTTTTTGGTACTGTGAAGTTTAATAACTATTAGTTATTCCTCATCTTTAAGAGTACAAGTTTTCAAGGCTTTTTGGAAAAAAAAAAACAACTGTAAAGTACAGCCAATTACTTTCTCTCACTGAAACATACCCAATTGCCTTTCTTTATGAGTGGGGGTCAGGGAGGAACCTTTCGCCAAGTCCTGCAGAGAGAACATCTCAGGGAGAGGAACAGAACACTCAGGTCAGAGGTGAAGCCACATGACCTACAGGGAAACGACAAATGGCCCGAGTGAAGTGTGTGGGAGGCCAGTGGGAAGGTTGGCGGTGGCCAGCTGAAAGGCCCATGGGTATAGAGGACTTTGAATTTACTCTGAAGGCTTGGTGATGCTGTTGAATAATCCCAGCCCAAATGTGCCACAAGAAGATTGTTCCCTCTTTGTCCTGTCAGAGTACTGGTGAGCATACCTCTGTTAGAGCATTTATTACAATTGCCTTTTAAAAATGCTACTATTTCAATTTTCTCTAAATTAACACACACATGCTTAGCAAAACTATGGGATGGACAGGCACATAGCACATATCGGACATATCCTTTCTGCTATGCCCTTTTCATTTTTTAATTTTGCTTTGGCCCAGGAGGAGTTATTAATAATTTAAGAGGATCTATAGGAGACAGTAGAACATTGTGTTAGAGTGGATTTAGATTTCTTTAACTCGGAATTTTTACAAACAGGGTTAATGATAATTCTTAAACTGTTAAAATTGTAAATTTAAGGAAAACAGACAAATTGCTCTTCTTGGAGGTAGAGAATATAGCAGCATAATGGCTTCTAGGTTTGTAAGTCAGGCACAGAAAGATAAATGCTATATGATCTCACTTAAATGTGGAATCTAAAATGTTAAATGCACACAAAGAGTAGAATGGTGGTTACCAAAGGCAGGAGGTGATACTGGCCAAAGGATATAGCTTCAGTTGGTCAAGAGGAATTTGGTATATTGATCTATGCCACAGCTTATTATGATATTATAAAAATATAAATAAAATGCATTATATATTTTATTGTGGTGGCTGGGTATTGGGAATTCATCCCAGGGCACTTAAATCACTGAGCCATATCCCCAGCCTTTTAAAATTTTGTTTTGAGACAGGATCTCACTAAATTGCTTAGTGACTCACTAAGTTGCTTAGTACTTTGCTAAGTTGCTGAGGCTGGCCTCTAACTCGTGGATCTTCTTGCCTCAGCTTCCTGAATTGCTGAGAGTATTGCAGGTGTGCACTACCACATCCTGTGGTGTTTTATGTTTTAAACCTGCTAAAATACAAATTTAAAAAGTTGTAACATGAATAATGAGAAGATGGATATGTCAATTACCTTGATTTAGCCATTCCATGTTGTGCACATATATCAAGACAACAGATTGAACCACATAAATGTACAGAATTATTTGTTTATTAAAATAAATAAAATATAGCCACAAACTTTGGTTCTCCTTATAGATATGCTATCTTTCTATGAAAAATATTTTCTATCATAACCCTAAAACTCTGTGAGAATATCAATATTTACATAAGGACATTCTTACCCTTAAAGAAATTAATAGATTGTGTTAGGTATGTACTGGGTGAGGTCCACTGGAAGAAATGTTACGTTCCTTCTAGTGCCTTGTTCTGTTTTCCTTCTTCCTCAGGTTAGAAGTTTTAATACTATTTCAATATGAACATCATTATGCATTGGATTTTACTTCTAAATCTTTGAACATCACAGAGAATATTAAATGACTTACTCACCATGGGTGTTCTGTAAGGTCACATTTTCTTTCAGTGTGCTCTTCCGCAACACACTGGAGTTGACACCCATTGTTGTGTGGAGACAGTATCTGTGGAAGTGATTTCCCTCAGCCTGACGTATTTAAAACACAAAAGAGGTCCCTTGAGAGAAATTTTCCTGTTCTGTGTTTCAGGCAGAAAAAGAATCATGGATTTTTTTTTAAACATCCCTTGAGTACATCTTTGTTAGGAGTAACAACAACCTTTTCATACATTGGAAAACATAACAAGGAGACAAGATAAACATCACAGAGATCAGCTTTGGAACCAGCCTAGATGTCCATCAACAGATGAATGGTTAAAGAAAATGTAGCATTTATACACACAATGGAGTTTCATTCAACCATTAAGAAAAATCAAATTATGTCATTCGCAGTAAAATGGTTGGAATTTGAGAACATTATATTAAGCTAAATAAGCCAAACTCAGATCCAGGGTCATATATTTTTTTCTCACATGTGGAAGCTAGAGAGGAAAAAGGAAAAGAAACATGTTGGTAGATCTCATGAAAATCACAGGGAGATCAGTTCAGGAAAGATACCAGGAGGAGGAAGGAGGGGAGAGACTGAGAAGTGCTGGGAAGTGATATTGACCAAATTACATTGTTATATTTGTGCATATATGAACATTTGACAATGAATTCCACTATTATAATACTTAATAAAAAATGTAGAAAAAAATCATCCATGAGTTAAAACTTAGTAAAATTTAAACATTATGCCTATAAATAATAAAGAGGTAATATCTGAAAACTTGATCTGTAACTTGATATAATTAGATTCAACTAAAGTTTTAATTTCAGTTAAAAGACAAATCATAAACCTATGTGATATATGACTACATTGTTTAAATAGGTAGATAATCTTGGTTGGTTGACTGTTGTTTTAATATTATCTGTGATTAGTTGACATCCTGACAGTTATGCACTGGATATCTAATTATCAAGATTATTTCTAGAATTTTTTCAAAAAATAGGAAATTTTCCAGGCAGGAAGGCACATGCCTATAATCCCAGGATTGTAATTTTGAGGCCAGCCTCAACAATTTAGTGAGACCATGCCTTAAAATTTTTTTAAAAAAAGTAAATAATAAATAAATAAATAAAAATTGAAATACATCTGAGATCTTTTAAACAAAGCCTTTGTTTTTGTGCAATTAAGCATATAATAACTTGCGTATTTTCACAGTGCTGTTTTATACATCTTGAAATATATGCAGCCTGAAGAGGTCAACATAGCCAATCTGATGAATGTGCTTCAGCCTCCAAAGTTCTTCCTTCCTGATAACGTCTCTTTCCCCTTCATCCATACCATCTACACCGTGTTCTTCTCTGATTACTCTTGAGAAGGTGTAAACTGACATTTGTAAACAGGTTTCCAGAGTCTGGGTTGACTATAATCTCCTCTTGGGTGGTACTCACCATTATATTCCCATTTGCTCAGCTATTTTTACTGTTGCTACCAGTTTGTGGCACTTCCACCACCCTCTTGATTGTTCTTTGCCAAGGTAACCTTAGTTTCCATAGAGTCCTGGGACATGGAACCCTCCATGTGGTGTTCCATCTCAGGCAGAGCCCCAGAGATTTTTATATTTAAAGACTCTCTTCCTGATCAAATCCTCTGTAACACTGTATATGAGTTGTGGTAGAAGTTATTAATTATAGCTCTCTCAACTTCATCAATGTATTCTACATTCCCTTTCTTCTTTAGATTAATTAATCCTAAAGCATTTCTATTTGTTTTTTATGAAATATGATTATAAGTTCATTTGGAGGAGTCAATAATATTATTTTGTTTTAATATTTTTTAAAAATTGAGATTACCACATAATCTTTTTGGGTGGTAGGGTGGGGAATGTACTGGGGATTGAGCTCAGGGGGACTTGACCACTGAATCATGTCCCTAGCCCTATTTTTTATTTTTATTTAGAGAGAGTGTTTCAGTGATTTGCTTAGCACCTTGCCCTTGTGAGGTTGGCTTTGAACTTGGGATCCTCCTGCCTCAGTCTCCTGAGCCATTGGGTTTACGGACTTGTGCCAACATGCCTGGTTAAATTACCACATAATCTTATATGTGGAATTTACAAAGATTTAACTTAAAGGAGTAATAATAACATATGTGTGTGTGTATATATGTGCTATACACACACAAACAGACAAGCACATACATCTTACAAAATGTATAATACTCCATTGTATACATTTAATTTCTCAAGAAAATGTTCAGGTATAACACCTGATAGATTTATGCCCTCTGAGGAACTTGAAAAATTTGAACTCTATCACTAAACTTAATTTCTTATCAATTCAAACATTCTAGGATGATTTTTCAATAGCTAGTTCTAGATCTGTTATGTTAGAATAAGTGAGAGAAGATAGTTAACAGAAAAAAGTTCTTCAGTTGTATTTGAGAGAGAAATTTGCTAAAAGATGAATATATGCTTTCATAGGGAACTTTACCAGTTAGAAATTATATTTTTTCTTATCAGCTTTTGTTTTTAGTAGTTTTATAATGTTTAATATTATATTAATATTTATTTCATAGGAATATTAGCAGACTAGCCATAGACTTTTAATTTGTCATATCTGGTCTTAAATCTCTCTCTTTTTGGTTATCTTGATCTAAACCTACTTTACATTTCCATTTCTTCATCTGTGCAAAGAAGTCACTCAATCTAAAATGTATTGTAAAGATGTCAGAATTATACAGAAGGCAATTAAATTTTTATGACTTTTTCATAAATGTTGAATAAACATTAATTATTTTCTCTTTCTGTTCATTCAGTTTAATCTTGCAGTAGTACAGTTTCCAAATATTTTTTGGCAAAAATTTTATTTCACACAAAAGGACTTTCTGTAAAAAAAAAAAAAATTACAGGATAAACTTTCAGAAACATCCTTATTATATTCTCTTTAAATTATCACATACATACTCAGCAAAGCTACCTGGTATATACATCAAAAGACATGTCCTACATACTGTTGCCTTTTGGAAATATCATATCATCTTCAGCTTTCACCCTGCCATTTCTAGGAGCCAATGATATTTAAAGAGGAACTAAAAGAGGCAATAGGATAAAAGGTGCTATTAAAGGACCTAAGGGATTCTTAACTGGAACTCAGAGTGAATTCTAAAATATGTGTGTGGGGGCTAATTTTATGTCTTGAAATATTTACATTGCATAGTAAGTGAAAGGAGACAAACTGAGTTGCTTCTTTATGGGGTTTGAAATATAGCAATTTTTAAAAAATCTTCTTCTAGGTACAATATTCTTCTGTAAATGTTTGGACTAATAGTCCTAAAACCTTGCTAGATTAACATTTATGATTTACAAAGAGAAACTTAAATTTAGAAAATTCAATAGATCGCCTGAGATATTCTACACTGGGTGAGGTACTTCACACGTGATAGATAACCCTTTTTGCTTTTCTGTATGTATTAAAAGTTCTCTTACATAAACACTTTTTATGATGTAGAAAATATTATTTAATGGGAGGACCACTTGGACGAGGATAACTGGGTACTGCTCAGATGGAGTGGCCATCTAAGAACTGTGATATCTCCACACAGCAGACTTGAGAGCATCTCTGAAGCATAATGTTTTAGATATTCACTTCTTAGACTCTCTGAAAGTCATCTTCTTCCTGTGGTGTGTTTGTTCAAGGACAATTAACTGGGGGAACTAGGGAGGGAGAAAGGGGAGAAGAGAGAGAGAAAAAAATATCCTTTTCAAAATAAGCCTCAGAACAACAAGGGCTATATTTAAAATGTGAAGTGGACCCCTGTTACAATGATATTTTGGCAATAATTAGAAGTAATGGTCTGTAATCTTATAGCCCCAGTCATGAAATACATTATGCTTGTAGCAACGGTGCACTTTCACTTTTGAATATAGCCTTTGGTGCTTATTTTAAAAGAATATGTTTTTCTTTTCTATTCTTCCTCTCCCCTTTCCTAACCTGGGGGCAGGAAACCAGATTGCTTGGAGTTGTCTGTTCTTTGCAGGAAGAAGATGTCACCAGAAAAACTACAAAGTGACTATCTCCCAAATTAACAAGTGAATTTCAACACACCATCCAGGAAACACCTGGGATCCACTCTCAGGGCATACCTAGAATGGAGCCTTTACATATCTTCTTTAAAAGCCCTCTGTTTTCCCTGATGGGAAGAACCACAACCTCTGGGACTGGAGTCCTCTGTGTTTTTCCGCTGTTAGCAAAGCAATAAACCTCTTTTCCCCCTTTTTCTCAAAACCATGTCCTCATTATTAAATTGGCATAGGGACAGGAACCAAACTTTTGGTAACATGCTCAAGCATTTTTTAATATGGTTGTGGCCATATAAGATAATGATGAGGAGAAATGATGTACATGGGAAGAAATTGTGACAGTACATTTGTTTATTCCCTGTGACTTGTAAAAAGCATGGGACTATATTGATTCATGATTAATTGATAAAGGTTTCTTAGATGATCTGGACTTAGAATTAAGAGACTAGAAATATTGATGACAAAGAAAGTTAAGGATAAATTCTGGTAATAGATCTTTCAGAATGGGCACAGATTATCAAAATATAGATGCCCATTTGAATGTCCTAGAGGACATTCATTGCAGAAGAAGATATTTTAGGTAAAAAAAGCACAGGTTTTTTGTCTGTTAGCCTCTTTTTAATAAAGTTGTCCAGGTGCTTGCTCAGTGAGTCCACATTTAAAATGACAATATTTTGAGGTCCTGTATATGAGGGAGATATAGAAGGGCTTAGGTGGCCAGCGAAAGGTGGTATGTGAGGGGGTGGAGCAGGGCCAGAACAAAGGAGCAAAGATCTCTGATGAGATCAACTTCCTCATTAACTAAGGCAGAGCACCCAAGTGGAGGACAAAATCTGACAGACACATCTATACTCACGCTCCTAAGAAGGGGACCCAATAGAAAAACTAAAAATAGATGCATGGACCAAGGGGCCAACAGTCAATAATGGTGAGGAATGCATGGACAGGGAGGACAAAAGGAAAGGAGGAAATGCCAGATACCCTAAAAGACAACAGGCCCAAACTCCCCACCTGGATTTCCAGCTCTGGGTCCCCTTCTCTTCAGAAAGGTCTATCTTTCTATCTCTGTTGCTCTTGCAATAAACATACTTTTTGCTTGCTATCTCTGTGTTCTCTTCTTTAATTTTTTGCTGAAAAGAGAAAATGAGCCCAGCAACCCTAGAGAGTAAAACATAACACCTCGTATATATTCTCTGGCTATCAGCAATTTAGTACCCAGCTGCTAATGTGGCACAGTATTCTGTGGAGACCCTAATGGTAGGTTGATGGTGTTAGAATATTTATACCATGGAGGAAGTAGGATTTTGTCTCATTCGAATGCATATCTATTATAGGTATGCATATTTTTCTTATGGTAATATCTCACCTGGTACCACCATCTGTGGTTTTAAGGAGTTTCTTATTAACCATCATGGAACTTCTGCAAACTTTATTTGACAGCCACTCAAATGAAGCAATGGGTCCATGACCAATGAATTTACTAATTTGACCACATACATGATCACCCATAAACAAGTGGACTATCAGAATGTTGAATGTCATAGTGATGAGCCCTGTATGGCTCTCATGGGAGAAAAGATCTTCATTTTTAAGATTTGAAAATGAAGGTGAGAAAGTGGGAGAAGCTACTCTCATTATTATACTTACTATCCACTCACAACATTTTCCCTCTTTCCTCTAACTTCATGCTGTGCGCATTGGGGGTCTCTCATCCCAAGAAAGGTATATTTTCACCAGAGTTGAACACAATATTTTCAATAATTTGAAAATGAAAACTAGCTATGGTTATTTGTGCTTTATCTAAGAACATTCATATCTTCAAGACCCCTAGATTAGTATTTGTATAGATGATTCTAACAGAAAACAGAAGGAATTAATTAGACGGGTCTGCCAGATTAAAGTGTATATACTTGGATTACATTTTATGCTAAAATTTAAATTTTATGCTAAAAAGTATAAAGATGTCTGAGGGGAGGGCATTTACTAGTATGAATTTGTCATGCCAGGTTATGTTACAGATTGTGAAATCAGTGTTTTTAATTTTTATACCCATTTCATGAAATTCTTAAAATAGTGCTTAAATCTCAAGTTTACCTTCTAAGGACTTACAGAGTTATGAACAGAGTAAGCATTCTGGGTAGGAAAAAATTAACTTAGTACATACTCTGAAAACACAGTGGTTGAAAGAGTACCATTGAAGGTGAATTGAGACTATTTCTAAGATAGAGACAACCAAATGATGGACTGCCCGTTCTTTGTGACCATAGGTGTACAGGCATGTGCTGGAGAGGTATTCACTTTCTTCACAATATATATTGATAGAGAAAACTACATTGAAAATTATACCATTTACAGTAATTAGTGTTTTATTTGTTAGCTTAATAGAGATGTTTTCTTACTTCATTCTTGGCATGAGTTATCCTTTAACATAACTGGTGAAAAGTAAATTTTCTATAGTGCTGTTGAGTAGCAAATAATAAATAAACACTCTTGGAAGTATAATTCATCTCTGAGTTCTTTAAGTAAAGCAAAATAAAACTGGGTTACCTTCAAGAAATTTGGTTCCTATATTTGGGTCTTGTTTTTTCATTAACAACTTGGGCCTAATACTGAAGCACTGAAGAGAATACATAAAAAATAATGATATATAATGACATACATCAGGCAGTCAAGAATGATATCTGCAATATTATTTTTATTCTGTCATTTGTTGTAAACAGCTTCAATATAAAAGAAATAAAAATTGCTCGTATGCCATCTTTTCATTTTAACATTTTTAAATGCCTACAAATCCGTTTCAAGCCACTTAATCTATCATTCTGGAAAAAAGAAAAGAAATATCATTTTTAACCTAAACTTGTTGGGAAAATTTTTGAAATGTCAAAAGAGCTTATTTAAGTACACCTTGAGAAATAAATTTTATAGGCATATAAATAAAAATATTGGTTTCTATTTGATTTATTAAAGTACTTTGCTAAGTGTCTATTCCAGTGTATTATGTACTACAGTTTTAAGAAATAACTAGGTAAGCCACGTCCCTGCTTCAGGTAGATTACATTTCAGGATGTTTACAAAACTGATTAATAATTGACAGCAAAAATATCATTCTTTCAGGTTAATAACTATAGCAAATATCATTAATTATTTATTGATTTAATTTTTATTGAATTAATGAAAACCAAATAGAACATAATCTCTACCATTTTCCTCAAGTGTTTTATCACTTTTATTTCATTCTCTTTCAATTTCTCCCCTTCATATTTGGGTAAGAATCCCTGTTAAGGAAATAATAATGTTTTGCCTTTTGTAAAAAGATAAGTGAAATATGGAGAAGCCTCAAATGTTTCATCAGCCTCTTTTGTCTAATGGAATTAAAAGGAAATTTAAAAAGTTTCATGAAGATGCAGTCCACCAGATTGGATCTACGGTAGTGTTGAATGCATTACATGAGTTTCTTTAATGTAGTTGAAAGCATAGAGAGACTAATTAAATAATTTCCCCATAAAGAAGAATTAATATGTTTGGCTTCTAGGAAAATAATTCAAGGTATTACATTGCTTTCTTTGGAAATGTTGAAATGTCCTGATTTATAATACCCTTTTTCTTATATCTGAAGACAGTAATAACATGTGGACACAAATTGAACATGTTATAATTTTCAAGCTATTGTATAAGATTAACATATTGCCAATTTGAAACACTCACTTGCTTCAGGGCATTAAATATTAGCCTTGGAATCCATAGCAACAGCTTTTGAATCTCTTCATAGCTTCTTTAATATCTTTATTTCTCAAAGAGTAAATTGTAGGATTTAGAAGAGGTGTTATAGCAGTGTAAAACACGGCAAAAAATTTGTCCAACCACGGAACGCCGATTGGCCACACATAGATGAAGATGCACGGCCCAAAGAAGAGCACCACCACTATGATGTGGGCAGTGCATGTAGAAAGAGCCTTGGATGCACCAGACTTAGAGCTATGGCGAACTGTGACAAGAATATGTGTGTAGGATATCAGCAATAGAATAAAGGAGGTTACAGCCACAAACCCACAGTCAATGTTTATTAAAGTGTCTACATTAGAGGAATCCATGCAGGCCAGCTTGATTACCAGTGGTATGTCACAGAAGAAGCTGTCTATTTCTCTGGGGCCACAGAAAGGCAGCTGTGCAATTACAACCAATTGACTCATGCCATGCACAAAGCCAGCAATCCAGGCAATCACTACCAGCCTCATGCACTTTTGCAGACTCATAGTGGTAGTATAGTGGAGGGGTTTGCAGATGGCCACGTAGCGGTCATAGGCCATGGCCACCAGTATTATCATCTCACTTGATCCAATAAAATGGACAAAGAGAACCTGGCACATGCAGCCTCCAAAGGAAATGCTTTGGTTCTCCCTGAGAAATCCTATGATCATCTTAGGAGTGGTGATTGAGGAAAGCCACATGTCAATAAAGGATAGGTTGGCTAACAAGAAGTACATGGGGGTATGAAGATGGGTATCCTTCATGATTAGTAGTATGATAAAAATATTTCCAAATACAGTCATCAGGTAAATCATAAATAATATCATAAAGAGCAAAACCTGAATATCCCATGAATGGCAAAGTCCCAGAAGCAAAAATTCTGACACTATGGACTGATTTCCTCCATCCATTTTATTCAATGTGTCTTCTGAAATAACCTTGAGAGAAGAACAGATTGTCAGTTATGGGGATAAAAAAGGAACTTGACTTTTAGAATTTGATGTTTACATTTAGCATCTATGTCTGAAATTGAAAAGTATAAATAGAGGAAAATCAGGGCTAAACATATCTGGTATTATGCTCAAAAAGAAAGATAACTGTGATTGGCTTTTCAAGAGAATAAGGTGATTAGCATGTAAATAATTCATTATGAGTGTTATTTCACCAGCAGGGAATGAGGAGAGAAAGGGGAAAATCTAACAGATGTTTGAGGTGTTACCTGATAATTAGCTCCAGTTCACTGTTAAAAAGGATCAGATCAGTAAAAGTGATCTGGATTGGTAAACAACAGCAATCTTTATACTAAATAGCAAAAATTTAGATGATGTCCTTGGGAAGACATGGCATATTGAAATATGGTAAAAAGATTTGACATAATATTACAGTTTTTTTGTAGCTGTTCTATTTATCATAAAACTAATTATAAACTTATCACTAAAGTGTATAGTTATTCAATTTCTTATAGATAAAAACTGCAAGAAAGATCATATAATAAATATCTGATATGAATATTTGGATACAAACTCACATACATACCTCATCGTTAATTTTAAAATCTATAAATTAAATGAATATTATTTAATCAGCTAAATGAATTAGGTAAAATCTGTGGAGAATTATTAAACACTGAGACTAAAATGGAGCCAACTCAGACTTAAACATATATATATATATATATATATATATATATATATATATATATATTATTGGAGTGAGTGGGTCCTGGGAATTCATCCCAGGGCACTCTAACCCACTGAGCCATATCCCCTGCCCTTTTAAATTTTGTTTTGAGATAGGATCTCACTAAATTGTTTAGTGCCTGAAAAAGTTACTGAGCTGGCCTTTAACTTAGGATCCTATTGCTTCAGTCTCCTGAATTTCTGAGAATATTACAGGTGTCTATCACCATGTACTGAGGTGTACTATATGTTTTAAAACTACTATAATACAAATTTCAAATGTCGCAACATGAATAACAATTAAGTGAGACAATGTATATACCAATTACCTTGGTTTAGTCATTCCACATTGTACAGATATATCAAGATCAAGTTGACCACATTTAAAAGTACAGATTTATCAATTGATTAAAATAAATAAAATATAGTAACAAATTTTGGTTCTCCTTCTAGGTGTGATATCTTTCTATAAAAATCATTTTCTATAATAATCATAAAATTGAGATTCTTGATATTTATTTTTCACAAGGAGAATCTCTCCTCAAAGAACTTAATAGATTGGATGAGATCCACAGGAAGAAATTTCACGATCCTCTTAGTGCCTCGTTCCATTTTCCTTTTTCCTCAGGTTATAACGTTTAATACTATTTCAGTATGAATATCACTTTGCATTGGATTTTACTTCTATCTCTATACTAAAGTTACCTTAGAATACAATGATTTCTCTAATATAAGATTTTATTCATTCATATTCAATGGACCATTTAAGCAAGTATCATTGGAAACTTCTTGTCAAAGAACTACAATCCTTCTACTCACACCAGAGAGAATCTCTGAGGCAAAGCATTATGGTAGTGTGTGCATTGTTGTTAAATAAAACTCAGAAATTCCAATAAGAATAGGGGACAAAGAAAAACCCTGTGCAATATTTTATGGAAATACCTGAAGCTAAACCAGTCATTTTCAACTGTGTGAAACGGTTACATAGAAATCCTTTTAAAATAACCTTTGAGCATCACAGAGAACATGAAATGACTT
Organism: Urocitellus parryii; assembly: GCF_045843805.1. NCBI lineage: Eukaryota > Metazoa > Chordata > Mammalia > Rodentia > Sciuridae > Urocitellus > Urocitellus parryii. The sequence goes on along the minus strand of NC_135536.1, from coordinate 80,399,826 downwards.
ACTCAGCATGAGTGTTCTATCAGCTCACATTCTCTTTCAGTATCTTCTTCGGAAACACACTTGAGGTGACAACCATTGTTCTGGGAAGAGAGTATCTGTGGAAGTGATTTCTCTTAGCCTGAAATATATTCAATACTGAAAGAGATCCCTGGAGTGAAATATTCCTGTTCTGTGTTTTGTGGATTTGTGTTTTCATGAATTTGTTTTTGGTTTTTTACTTTAAACATCCCTTGAGTACATCTTTGTTAGGAGTTACATCAATCTGTTCATACATAAAACATAACAAGGAGACAAGAGAAACCACATAGAGATCAGCTTTGGCACCAGCCTAGGTGTTCATCAACAGATGAATGGATAAAGAAAATATGGCATATATACACAATGGAGTTTCATTCAGCCATAAAGAAAAATGAAATTATGTTTTTGCATGAAAATGGATGGAACTTGAGAACATTGTTCTAACTGAAAAGAGCCAAACTCAGAAAGTTAAGGGTCATATGTTTTCTCTTTCATGTGAAAGCTAGAGAGGAAAAAGAAAAGAAAAGAAATCAAATAAATAAATAAATAAAAGGACTGGGGATTTAGATCAGTGGTAAAGTAACTCTGGGTTCAATCCCTAGTGCCAAAACAACAACAATAACAAAACAAAAAACAAGAAAATTTACAATACAGGCATTGTGACATCTGAGATCTTTATTTATTTATTTAATTAATATTTTAGTTATAGTTGGACACAATACCTTTATTTATTTATTTATTTAAATGTAGTGCTGAGGATAGAACCAAAGGTCCCACACGTGCTAGGCAAGTGCTCTACCACTGAGCCACAACCTCAGCCCCATCTGAGATCTTTTTAACAAAGCCTTTATTTTTGTGCAATTGGTCATGTAATAACTTGCCTATATTCATAGTGTGCAGTTTTATGCGTTTTTATATATATTTATTTTATTTATTTGTTTATATGTGTTGCTGAGGATCAAACCCTATGCCTTGCACCTGCTAGGGGAGTGCTCTACCACTGAGACACAACTCCAGCCCAGTTTTATACATTTTGAAATATACATAGAGCCCGAAAAGATAAACACAGTCAACCTGGTGAACATGTGCTTCAACCCCCAATGTTCTTCCTCTCTGGATAAGCCCTTTTTCCATAAACTTAATTTCTTATCAATATAAAGAGTCCAGGATGAGTTTTCAATAGCTAGTTCTAGATCTGTTCTGTTGGAATAAGGGAGAGAAAACGACTAATAGAAAAAAGGATTTCAGGGGCTGGGGTTATGCTTTAGCAGTAGAGAGCTTGCCTAGCACGTGCAAGGCCCTATGTTCAATTCTCATCACCACATGAAAAATTAATTAATTAATTAATTAATTAAATGTATTAAAAAGAAAAAGAAAAAAAAGACTTCAACTGTGTTTGAGAGAGCAATTTGCTGAAATATGAATATTTACTTTCTTAGGAAACAATTTACCAGGAAGAAATCATATTTTTTATTATTAGCTGTTTTCAATTTTATAATAGTTAAGTTTATATCATTAATATTAATTGCATAGTTAGGAATATTAGTAGACTAGCTATTTCCTTTTAATTTGTCATATTGGTCTGAAATCTCACTCTTACTTACTAACCTTGTGACCTTGATCAAAAGGGCAACCTTGAGGCCACTCAATCTAAAATGTATTGAATAGATAAGTCAGAACTATAGAGAAGTTTTTATGATTTTCAGTCGATCTTTAATAAATATTAATCATTTTCCCTCTCTGTTCTTTCAGTTCAATCTTACAGAAGTAGTTTCCAATTGTTTTTTGACAAAATTTTTATTACACAGACAAGAACTTTCTGTAAAACAAAAATATAAGGCAACTTTCAGAAACATGCTCATTACCTTCTCTCTAAAATAACACACACATACTCAGCAAGGCTATCTGGTATACACATCAAAGGACATGTCCTACAAGCTGCTTGCTTTCTAGAAATATGCCAATTTCTTTACTTTCACACTGCTATTCCCAGGAGCCATTGATATTTTAAGAGGATCTAAAAAGGGCAATAAGATAAAAGGTGCCATTAAATCACCTTGGGAATTTGTATCTTGAACTCAGAGTGACTTCCACAATATGTGTGTAGGGGGGTAGTTTTATCTCTTAAAATAATTACATTGAAAAGTAAGGGAAAAGACACAAACTGACTTGGGGTTTAATCTATAGCAAAAAAATTATCTTATTCTAGGTACAATTTTCTTACCTAGAAGTAAATTTTTAAACTAATAATAGTTGTAAAATTATGGTAGATCCTTAATATTTATGTCTTACAAAGAGAAACTTAAATTTAGAAAATTCTAAAGATTGTCTGAAATATTCTGCATTGGATGAGGTACAAAAGGAAAGTCTATGATTCTCCCACTAGCTCACGATGTCCTCCTTTGCTCTTAGGTTATGAGTTTTGGTCATGTAGAGTCATGTACCAACTGAGTTTTATATCACTTCACATGTGATAGGTAATCCTTTTTGCTTCTCTGTATTTACTAATAGTCTTTTTACATAAAATACTATTATTTATGATGGAGTAACATCAACATCTTTATTTTATTTTTATGAGGTGCTCAGATGGAGTGGCCATCCAAGGACTGTCTCTGAGGCATTTTGGTGGTGTGTGCTAATAAAACCATGGAAATTCCAGTAAGAGTAGGGTATGAGGAGAAAACCCATGGACTAGTGTCTGATTTTCAGAGACTAAACAAGTCATTCTTCGCTCCAAGCATAGTGAGAACATGTGAAACATAGAAATATTTTAATAATATCTTGGAGAATCAGAGAAATGAGTTGACTTACTAAAAATAACTTGTCTCTAAGATCAGATTTCTTTTAGTCTTTTATTCTAAATGTTATTGAGATAATATCATTGTTGGGTAATGGTAGTGTCTGTGGAAGTGCTTTCCCTCAGCATGATACATATTCTCCATCTGAAGTGATCCCTTGGGTGAAATTACCTATTGTGTATCCTGGACAGAACAAGAATCATAAAAATAATTTACCATGGGAATCTCTTGGGGACTTCTATATTGAAAAATACCAAGTGTTGCATATTTTGGAAATCAGATCATGGAAACCAGAGATACCTCAAATAAATCAACCCATGATTAAAAATTGGTGGTTTTGAATATTACTCTTATATGGACACAGGAAATTTATATCTGATTAATTCTCTTGTATTTCCTACTGCCATCTCCACTCCCTTTCCATCATTCCCCTTTGTCTAATCCATTGAACTTCTATCTGCCCTCCTACCACCTTATTGTATGGTAGTGTCAATATATCAGAGAACATTTGGCATTTGATTTTTTGGGGTAGCTTATTGTACTTAGCATGATAGTCTCCAGTTCCATCAATTTACCAGTAAAGGCCATAATTTCACTCTACTTCATGGCTGAGTAATATTCCATTGTGTATATATAGCACATTTTCTTTATCCATTCATCTTTTGAAGGGCACCTAGGTTGGTTCCAAAGCTTTGCTGTTGTGAAATGACTTTCTGTAAACATTTATGTGGCTGTATCACTGTAGTATGCTGATTTTAATCCTTTCAGTGTGTGCCAAGGAGTGGGAAAACTGGGTTAAATTGTGGTTTGATTCCAAGTTTTCTGAGGAACTTCCATTCTGTTTTCCAAAGTGGTTGCACCAGTTTGCACTTCTACCACATTACCAGTGAAATTTCACCTTATTTACAACCACGAAGAATGGGATCCCAATTAGAATAAGTTATATTCCATGTATTATAATGTGTCAAAATACACTGTACTCTAATGTATACCTAAAAAGGACAAATAAAAATAATAATGAAAAAAAGTAAAAATGAAGGCAAAAAAATAGTATTTGTCATTTGATCTACAAGTAGTAAGGATATACTCTCTTCATTCATCTTGACCTGTGAATCATAATTGCATAATTGTGTCTGCCAAAAACTAAAAATAAATAAATAAATAAATATTAAATAATAAATATTAAAATTCTCTCTCTCTCTCCCTGTTTTTTAAAAAAAAAGTTGTCTATTAAATTTCAGTACAAATTTCTTTGTGACCCAAATATATTAAAGTTTGTTTAGACTTATTTTATAGCCTAGAATATGGTCCAACTCATTGTATGTTTTGTTTGCCATTGAAAATAAGAACTATTCTGATGTTTTTGGTCAAAATATTCTATGTATCACTTGCTGAAAAATTGCTACATGGTGATTTTCAGATCAACCACATCTCCATGAATTTTTGACCATGTTCTCTATTAATTATTGAAAGGTATATTCGAATACTTATTTAGAATTTTTGTCTATTTCTCTATGTATTTTGACCTGATTTTGTTTCCATATTGTAAAATTCCTCTTTAAGGCATTTACATAATTTCAATTGTTAAGTCTCCCTGATTAAGTGATATTTTAATAATATCTTGGAGAATCAGAGAAATGAATTGACTTACTAAAAATAACTTTACTTACTGAAAATAACTTACTAAAAATAAAATTAACTTTATTTAATTTTGGAAATATTATTTACAATGAAAGATGCTTTGTTATTAAAACATTCAATGAAACTTCTTTCAATTCAGTTAACCTCATATGTATTTTCCATTGTTTTGTAAAAATATATTTTCAATAAAAGTTTATTTTGTATTGAATTAAGGAATCCAAGAAAAATAATTTCCATTGTTATGCTCTATGTAGTTTATTGTTTCTATTTAATCCTTTTTATTTTTTCACTTTTGGCTTCGATAAGAATTTGAATAGAAAATGGGGTTAAGATAAAAATTATTACCACATACTGTTTTGGACAAAATGTAAGTACAAACATTGATGTGAAGACTCCATGCTACAGAAACATTTTATTTTCTAAATGAAATTAGAAGAAAATTTTTAAAAACCCAGAGTCTATCAAGATGCTGCCCAATAGGATGTATATACCCCTTTGTTAAAATAAATTTAGATCTCATTTAACAAAGTCAAACACTTAAGAAGATTGAGTAGATAATTCCATGACAACGAAGGATCACTAGATATTTAGGCATTAAGTGTTTCTCTTGCAATCTATGTAGTAGCTTCTGAATCTCTTCATAGCATTTTTCATCTCTTTGTTTCTCAGTGTGTAAATGACTGGATTGAGGAGAGGAGTAAATACAGAATAAAACACAGCAAGAAATTTGTCCATCCAGGTGATGCTGAGTGGCCACACATAGAGGAAGATGCAAGGCCCAAAGAAAAGAACCACCACTGTGATGTGGGCACTGCATGTGGACAGGGCCTTAGATGCACCAGTTTTAGAGCTTTTGCTTACGGTGATAAGAATATGTGTGTAGGATATCAGTAGCATAACAAAGGAAGTTATAGCCACAAACCCACAGTTAATATTCATGAAAATTTCTATATTATGGCGATCCATGCAGGCGAGCTTGACTACCAGTGGTCTATCACAGAAGAAACTGTCCACTTCCCTGGGGCCACAGAAAGGCAAGTGCACAATGACAACCACTTGGCTCAAGGCATGCACAAAGCCAATGGTCCAGGCAGTCACCACCAGCCCAATGCACTTTTGTAGGCTCATAATGGTGAAGTAGTGAAGTGGTTTGCAGATGGCCACGTAGCGGTCATAGGCCATGACCACCAGGAGCACCATCTCAAGTGCTGCAATTAATTGGGCAAGGAAGACCTGGGACATGCAGCCACCAAAGGAAATGGTCTTGTCCTCTCTGAGAAAGTCTATGATCATCTTAGGAGTGGTGATTGAGGAAAGCCACATGTCAACAAAGGACAAGTTAGCTAACAAAAAATACATGGGGGAATGGAGATGAGGGTCAGTGATGATTGAGGTCACAATGACAATATTTCCAGGAACAATGATGAGATAAAGTACCAAAAATATGACAAAGAGTAAGATCTGAACATTCCATGAGTGACAGAGTCCCAGGAGCACAAATTCTGACACTGCAGACTGATTTTCTCCACCCATTCTATTGTGTTATCTGAAAGAACCTGGGTATGGTAGAGTCTCAGTTAGTGAGATGAGAAAGGATGATTTTTAATATTTATTGTACACACAATAGTTAGCATCTTTATCAGAGAGTTAAAGGTATAAGTACAAAGAAACACGTTGTGCAAATTATATTGTATAATAACCCCTTTGAAAAGGTTAATGCCCAAGAATGACTTTCCAGGATGCAGAGACCAAGATGGGATTGTTGCACAAATTATTTATCATTAAATAGATTTTCTCACAAGAAGAGAGTAAGAAAACACACATATGGCTAATAAAAGACTTTGGTGTAACCTGGAAACTAGCTTCTTTCTACCATTCCTGTAAATTAATCTGTGCAGATCAATGGCAACCATTGTTTTAATTAACTATGATTAGGTCATATGCAGTAGTGGGTTTTCATTATTTCAGCTGCCTTAAACCAACTTCAGTATGAAAGCGTTAGTATTTGTTTTGAATCACTGAAAAAGTAATCACATTCACACAAGGGTTTTTTTTTTTTGTAATATGTGATGGTTATTCTATTTTATTATTTGTTATTGTTGAGCTCTTTCTTATTCTAGTTTGTATATTAAACATCATGATAGGTATGCATTTTTAGGGAAAATATACTATGTAAAATATACTATTTGCAGAACTGTCATCTACAGAATATTTTGAGATATGTCCCCTAGAGATAAGAATTGACTATTGTTCTTAGGAAATGAATAGATGTTGTTATCCAGTACAAATGAATAGAGATAACATGACAATTCTCTCTACCATGTATATCAATCTTTTCAATATTCAGTGGAACCTATTCTGTAAGACACCATAAATCTAAATCTTATTTTTATCAAATATATGGTGGGGCATGAGAGAAAGTATATAGAAGTGGATATAATACATATTTGGGCATAATGAATGGGATGCAATACCAGGCACATAATTTGTCATTAGTTAAAATCTACCACACAATCAACTGGTTTAGAAAAGTGAATTGACAAGGAAAACAATCAGTGGAGCACCACATGGAAAGACATTAATCAAATTTAAAAGCAACTTGAAGATTTTTACTTCTAGAACTCTGAAAAAGAAGCTCCTTATAAGTCAGGCCAATCAATAGACAATACTTATATTCTGTTACAATGCATGGAGGCAGTGAAATGCCTAGATTATGAACTATTTCCATCTCTTGACCAACAAAAGTTGAAACACCATCTGTTTGTCTATCTCTATATAGATCAATTTTCATAGATCTGCCATTATCTGTGTTTTCTGAGTATAAATTACACACATGTGTAAACAAAGTACATCACTGAGAGTCTGGGTTGGCAATAGGTAAATTTCAGGGTTCTTTGTTCATCTTTCAACTTAACACTGATTTTGCTTATGTTCAGTTTTGCTTGAATTCAATATTCTTCCAAAAATGGACCATAGAGAGATCTCATTCATGATTACCTTCTCCTGGCAGTTTCAGTTTTTGCCTGACATACCCTCCTTTGTACTATGAAATGTCCAGGTGTTTCCATGGAGAGCAGGGAAATTATGATATCTGTACTCATCAGGTGTATTACCTTACCCTACCCTTACAGTAAGACCTCAGAAGCAGTAGTTAAGACCAATAAGAACAAAATTTCTCCTAAAAAAATGACCTAGGACATACATTTACAATAGATTAGGGGACTAGTGTTAATGGCCTTAAAACTTACAAATAAACACATCCTCCATAATAGAAAAGATTACCTAATTTCTAAAATAAAAAAAATTCTAGAATGACTTCCAAGAGATTCATAACTATTGGGGAAATTCTCTCTGTAACCTGAGTTTCTTTTCTTAAAAGTCTCTTTTGGTCTCAAGAGAAAATCCTTTCAGGAGAAATTTTCAGTAACTAGTTCTGTACCTGTTGAATACGTGACAGAGAAGATAGCTAATAGCAAAACCAGTGTCCATCTGTTTGATAGAGAGATTTGTGAAAAGATGAATATTTACATTTTCAGAGAAGAATTCATCAGTAAGAATTTACACAGCTTTTTTAAAAACAATCAGTTCTGTAACTGTAAATATCATATATTGGTGGACAAATGATATTACCCTTAATATTAAATAAAATATTTAGAACAATTAGAGTAACTATAGAATCTTTATTTAGTCCTGTGTGGCCTGAAATCTTAGTCTACTATCTATGGTAAATTCAAAAGGAAGGTTTTATTACTTTCATTTCTATATCTGTAAGAAATAGAAATGAAGATGAACCACAAGATGAACTAGAACATATACAACACAGCTATACTTGTTGTCTTCCGTGAATAGTAATAAATATTAATTATTCTTCTATTTTTCAAGATGAATTTAAAAATTCCAGAGTTTATCCACAAAATATTTATTGTACAGCTGAGTATTTTCTGTAAGTTAAATGCATGTAATATGCTTTCTTTAAAACATCAGCTACTGACATTTTATATAAACTGATTGCACTGGTATCTCAGGAGTATGAAAATAAACAAAATATCAACTTGTATAGACAATGTCTTTCCATGAATATTTTTACTATATGAAAACTGAAGTTTTTCATACTTACACTTTAAGAAGAATCTTTTCTCCAGAACTTAATATATCACTGAAACATACCCCGGGTGGAGTGCACAGTGAGAAGGTGCACGTTCCTCCCACCAGCTCATGATGTCTTCCTTTACTCTCACTGATGAGTTTTAATCTATTTATTTAATAATGTCACTTCTCACTCAATATGTAACTCCTTTTACTTCTATCTATATGAGTAATGTTGCAGTACTCACCATTATATGAAAAACATTATTCTCTTAAATGGGAAGGACCATTTATACAAATATTTCTGGAAACCTCTCAGATGATTTAACCATTGGAGAACTATGAGACCCAACAGAGAGCTGAGGTGGTTTTTGAGGAGGTGCCTTATGGTATTGGGTCCATGGTTGTTAAGATACTGTAGGAATTCCAGAAACAAAGGGAGATGAGGAAAAACCCTTCAATTTATACAGAATTATGAATTGAGATCTGAAAATAACAGAAGCTAGACAAGCTTCTAATCTCAAAGCATAGTGGGCACATGTGAAACAGATATATAGAAATATTTTAATAAAAATCATGAAGAGAATCAAGAACATTAGTTGACTTACTAAACACAGTTTTTTTTTTCTTGGACTGGATCCCCTCTTATTCTTTTCTGATATGTGCAGGAGATGATAGCCCAGGATGTATGAGGCTGTGTCTGTGGACCTGCTCTCCTGAAGCTATGACATGTATTTTCCATCTAAAGTGATCCCCTGAGTATAAATTCCCATTCTACATCTGAACACAATGAGGATCATAAAACTAATTTACTTTGGACATCTCTTGGGGACTTCTTGGCTAAGAGTGATTCCACTATTAAATAGTTTGGAAATCAAAACAGGGAGTCCAGAAAACCTCAAATAAAAACCTAGTCTAGTTAAAAAATTATATTAGATAACAAATACTAAGAATTCGTATTCTGCAATTTTCATGTCTTGCTTGGTCTATGTAATCAGTTAATGTAGTCTTGATTTATAGAGAAATCACATCCCTGATATAGATGGAGTGTCCTTATACACATCACAGTCATCCAAGTAAGGAAGTAATCTTTTTCAACTGATTGATTATCTTCCATGATATCTGTGATTGATTGAGATCCTGAACATTTATTCACTGGCTATTAAATTATTAAGATATCTTTTGATTTTTTTGTAAATATATTGATGTTAGTTTAAAATCCATTTACTGTTTTGACATCTTAGATGAGATCATTGGGTACATTGGCACATCACAAACTACCCATATTTAAGTGTTTGACTTGATAAGTTTTGACACCTGAACACAGACATGAATAGATCATCATAGGATAAGTAACGTATGCTCATCCTCAAAGTTTCCTTGTACCTTGATAATCACTCCTTCCCTTCTCTATTTACAACCACAAATCTGTATGTATTTGCTATTTGTATTTTCCAGAGTTTTAATTGAATAGACTCCAGTTTATTTAATCTCTTTTTGGTCTGATTTCTTTTCATGTTTTTAGTTTCAAATGCATGACTTTGTTGAACCAATTCTGTATTCTTTTTCATTGCTGAGCAGTATTGCATCCTATCTCAATGCCACATTGAGTGGCCAGTTCATTTGTTGCAGGAAATTTTGCTAGATAAATCTAGAATGTGCATTTATAGAAAATTTGTATGACTTAAATACTTTTAAATTCATTATGATTTAGCTTATGATCCTGAATATGAGTCAACTTGGCAAATATTTTGTGTGTATTTTAAAAAAAGTAGCATGCTGATATTTTGTGTCTAAGCACTCTATAGGTATTAATTACATCACATTGTTTGATATTGTTATTCAGGTCTTGCTTATGTCTGAATTTTTGTCTACTATCAATAACTGAGAAAGAGATATAAAGTCTGCTTATAATTTTTGTGTAATTCTTGTTGCAATTCTCTCAGTCTTTATTTTTAAAATTCTCTTATTGAGGATATACATCAATAAAATCATTATATCTTCCTGATCAATTAACCCCTTCCTCATTACAAAATGCTCTTCTTTATCTCTGGTAGTATTTTGAATCATATTTTGCTTTTTATTAAAAGAGTTACTAATGAATAATAAGAATTGTAATTCATTCCACTGTTGTCATGTATTTAAAAAAAAGAGTTACTAATGTTTTCTTTTGGTTTGTATCAGCATTGTGTATATATTTCTATCCTTTCATTCAAAAATTTTAGGACTATTTTTAGAGCAATTTCAGGTTCTCAGAAAATGACTAGAAATTTCAAATTGTCATGCATAACACACACACAATTATTCAGTTTCTCCACTTTCAACATCCAAACCTCCAGGTGAAGTTTGAACATAGATGAACACACCTTAACACATCATCACTTCAAGTCTATAGTTTAGATTACAGTTCACTTTGGGTGTTGTGCACTCCATGGGTTTGGACAAATAATCACATCTATCCACACCATTATAGTACACTACCAAGTAGTTCTACTGCATTAGAAATTGTCTGTGTTCTGCTCATTCCTTCTTTCCTCCTTTCCTAAAACCTCCTGGAAGACACTTTAAACTGTCTCAATGTTTGTCTTTTTCAGAATTTCAGAAACTCAAACTCTACATAAGCTTTTCAGATTAGGGTTTTTGCTTATTAATGTGCATTTTTGGTTCCTCTGTGCCTTCTAGTGGTGTTTTTTGTATTTTTGACTGACTAATATTTAATTTTCTGTAATAGTTTATTATCCATTCATAAACTGAAGTCCATTGTAGTTCCTCCATTTTACAGAAAACGTGAAGAAAGCTCTTGTAAATATCCATGTTTCAGTGCTTTGATTTTGACTCTGCTAATAGTTACATAGTAGTATCTTTTTGTTGTTTTATTTCCCAGTTCTCTATTGATCTGAAGTTGAACCTCTTCTGTACACCTATTTACACTTTTTGCATGTTGTCATATGACATTTCTGTTTATATTTTGGGCAATACTTAAATTATTTCTCTTTTTGTTGACTTTTAAATGTTCTTGGTGCATTATGGATGACAATCCTTTATTAGATGTTTCTTTTGCAAATACTCTCTGCCAGTTTGACCTGTCTTCTCATTCTTTTCACATTGCCTCAAAAAGAAGAGTATATTAATTTTAATAGAATTCAGTTTGCAAATTTTATATTTCACAAATTGTGACTGACTCTAACAAGACATTTCCATACCTAATGTCATCTAGATTTACTCCTGTGTCATCATAAAGAATTTCAAGTTGTCATTTACCTTATGTCTCTTTAAGTTTTCTGAGTTAATTTTGAGTTAAGGTGTATTGTCTGTGTGCATGCATGTTGTGTCTATTTTGTGCATGGTCTAGTTGTTCCAGCCCCATTTATAGGAAAGATTGAATTTTCTCCTTTGCATTGTCTTTGCTCTTTTATAAAAGATCAATTATATTTGTGGATCTGTTTATGGTCTCTGTTCTGCTCCATTAACCTATATGTCTGTTCTTTTTCCAAAGCCTCATCTTGATTACAGCACCATTCCAGTTAAGTCTTGAAATCAGGTAGTGTCAGTCCTTTGACTTGTTTTTTTTAAGCTTATTTGTGTCTTTATACTTAACCTATGCTTCTGTTAGATAGTTTACAGTTGGGCCTACATCCATGATGTTTATTAGGTTATAGTTTTCTAACGTTTTGTTGTCTTTTCCTACTTTGTTATCAGAGTAAATTTGATATCATCGAATGAGTTATCTTGGAAGAGTTTGTGAAAAATTAGTATTGTTCTTCTTGTAATGTGTGATAGGAATCTCTAGTGAAGCTCTCAGGTCCTGAAATTTTTCTTGTAGGTAGTTTTAAATATTCTAATACAGTATCTTTAGTGGGTTTTTAAATATTTATTTATTTATTTATTAGTTTTAGGTGGACACAATATCTTTATTTTAGTTTTTACATGGTGCTGAGAATCGAACCCAGGGCCTCAAGCATGCTATGCGAGCACGCTACCACTTGAGCCACATCCTCAGCCCATCTTTACTGGTTTTGTCCCTTTATTTTTATATTCTCTCTGTCTTTCTAGATATTTTATATTCCACCAACATTTTATAAATTATTAGTATATAGTACTACACCAGATGGCTGGATTTCTTTCTTTCTTTTTTAAGAAAACTGTTAATAATGTTTCTGTTGTGATCTCAATCTTTTCATAATACCTGGACTTGGGTTTTCCATGTCTTTCTCCATATAAAGGCAGCTCACAGAACCAGGGAGCTTCTGGAATTTCCTCTCTGCCATGCTCACTTGGGTGGATCTCCACAATATGGCACCAAAGCAATGAGGGGAGAAGGAAGCCACCATTTATCACACCCTGCCTTGGCCCCACCTAGAAAAGAGTATGGGTTGAAATGTTGGAGCTGAGAGGGAGAAGGGGAGACATCCATTTCCAAGGCCAACCTTCCTGTGGTGGAAAGAAATTGAATAACACACAGCTGGAGAAATACTAGCCTCTATTAAAACACACACACACACACACACACACACACACACACACACACACATATATATATATATATATATATATATATATATATATATATATATTCCTATTTTTACTTAGATCTTGTCTATTTTCCTTAACAATTGTTTCTTAATTTGTTCTATGTCTTGTCATTTCCAGGGGCATTAAATGTTGTTTTCTGTGTGCATATCTAAAAATTGTGTCCAGTTTTATTGCTGTTTTTCTGGGGAAGTATTTTTCCAAGCTTTTCACTCAGTCATTCTGAATGCCCTACATCTAGATGATTGCTTTTTGTTCCTCAGAGTAATCTAGATGTTGATAAATCACAGTTTGTGTGGCCATTTTAATTTTTCAAGTGTTTTCCACTATAAATGTTGTATTGTGAACACTTACAAGGCTTTGATGTGAATCATTAAATCAAATAATTGGTTTCTTTTAGAACATGGCAGCATTGGGTATCTGTGCCTGTGATTCTGGACTGATATGATCCCCCATTTTTTTCCAGGTTGAATGTCATATAGTTAAAACTTACTGTCTAGTTACGCTAATGAAGCTTTCTTCAAAGTCATTCTCTCCCCTGTTGCAACTGTTATTCTTATTTCATTACAGTACAATGAAGATATGTCTGGGAAACATGAATGGTGTGACTCTACTTTGTGTACAACCAGAGACAGGAAAAAATGTGCTCTATATGTATACTGTGAATTCAAATGCATTCTCCTGTCATATATAACAAACTAAATTTTAAAAAACTACATTGAGATTTCATCTCACTTCAGTCAGAATGGCAATTATCAAGAATACAAATAAAAATAAATGTTGGCAAGGATATGTGGGGAAAGGTACATTACTGGTGAGACTGCAAATTGGTACAACTACTATGGAAAGCAGAATGGCGACTCCTTGAAAAAATTGGAATGGAACCATCAGTTGACCCAGCTATGCCACAACCCAGCATATACTCAAAGGACTTAAAAGCAGCATGCACTGATGCAACCACATCAATGTTTATAGCAGCCCAAGTTATAATAGCTAAGGTATGGATCTAACCTAGATGTCCTTCAACAGATGAATGGATAAAGAAAATGGGGTATATATACACAAAGGAATATTACTCAGTCTTAGAGAAGAATGAAATGATACCATTTGTCATTAAATCGATGGATCTGGAAAATATCATGGTAAGTGAAATAAGCCAATTGCAAAACCAAAGGCCCAATGTTTTTCTGATATGCAGATTCTAATACATAATAAGGGATGGAGGAGATCAGAAATTCATTGGATTAGACAAAGGGGAATAAAGGGAAGGTAGGGGTGATGGGAATAGGAAAGACAGTAGAATGAATTGGAGGTAACTTTCCTATGTTTTTTCATAACATTCATATGTTTCTGTATGAATAGATGACCAGTGTAACACCACATCATGTACAATCACCAGAATGGGATTCTGTATGTGGATGTTAATTCACAATGTGGGGTGAGGGGTGGGGAGTAGGGAAGAATAGAGTTACTTTAGATTATGGACAACGGATTGAAGGGAGGGGAGGGGCTATGAGGGTAGGAAGGATAGTAGAATGAAATAGACATTATTACCTTATATACATATATGACTGCCTGACCAATGTGATTCTGCAACATGTACAATCAGAAAAATGGGAAATTATAATCTATTTATGTATAATATGTATCAAAGTGCATAAATATATTCTACTGTAATGTACAACTAATTAGAACAAATTTAAATGTTTTTAAAAAAATGAATGGGATCTTAATTAGAATGAGTTATGTTCCATGTATGCATAATACATTGAAATATACTCTGTTGTGATGTATAACAAATGATCAAATAAATATGACAAAAATGAAAAAAAATGTCTGGGAAAAATATGAATGTTTATAATGTATGTGTCTCCCACCTATTTTCCTTGTCCTTTTCTGTATCTATTCCTCTTCTCCATATCTACTGGGATGCCATTTCCCTAGGGCTTTGATCTCAGCTGATTTTCAAAGAAGAAAAGAGTTGATAAAATCCCTCATGACTGAAAACAAATATGTTACCATTTCTATGTTTATATCCTTAACTAATAGTATGCTCTAAAAAGATCTGTTTTTATTACAATGGAATAACAAACAGTAGAACTTCAGGTCATGTAGCAAACAATATTGCTGGAAGATTTTGATCATTAAGTGGGATACTTCTGTGCAAATTCAGCATTATCACACAGGTGTATATTTTGTGCAGTCTATGTACAAACTGTCATTGTGTCTTCTCCTCTGGCAGTGGGGAGACGTCTCCATTCTGGGAGTGTTAAACAGAACTCTGCTCTTGGTTGTGCACAAGGGAGTTCTCCAAGTGCCATGGCTTCTATCTTGTTATTCTGTGATAGTTGTGGAGAATCCAGAAAGTCTGCTATCACAGGTTATAAAGACATTTGTCTTTTGTCTGGGAGGGTACTGGTGGTGGTGCTGAGGTATTTGCATGTATGGATTAAAAAAAAAAAAGTATGTGCTTTCCTCTTATACTGCTTTCCCTTCAGTTACTGATCTTGCTCATAAAATTATGTTTGCTTTTTCTTTCTTTTTAAAATCTTTATTGATTCTTTTTAGTTATACATAGTATTAGGATTCACTTTGATATAACCATAAAAACATACAATATAATTTAGTCCCCCGTATTCTTCCCCATAAAAAGGGGAAAACTTTATTTTCTTTTTAAATTCAGAACTCCTTCTTTTTTTATTGGTTCTTTTAGATATGTATGACAGTAGAATCCATTTGGATAAAATTATACAAGCATAGAATATATCTTATTCTAACTCAGACCCCATTCTTTTAGGTGGGCAAAATGTGGGATTCACTTAGGTGTTTTCCTATGTGTATGTAAGAAAATTATTCTAAAGCCTTTCTTATTCCTTCTTTTTGCCTCTTTGTCTAATCTACTGAATTTCCCTTTTTCCCTTTCTCCCTTTATTGTGGTTTAGCTCCCACATATCAGCAAAAACTTTTGATTTTTATGGATTGGCTTATTTCATTTAACATTTTGGTCTCCAGTTCCATCCATTTACTGACAAATGTTATAAAGGTCTTCTTCTTTATGGCTGTATATGTACCATATTCCCTTTATCCCTTCATTTGTTGATGGGCATCTAGGTTGGTTCCTTAGTTTAGCTATTATGAATTATGCTGCTATATATATTGATATGGCTGCATCACAATAGTGATGATATAAAGCCTTTGGATATATATCAAGGAGTACGAAAACTGGGTGAAATGGGGCTTCCATTACTAGTTTTTTGAGGAGTCTCTATGCTGTTTTCCACATATGTTACACCAATTTGCAATCCCATCAAAACATATGAGTGATCCCTTTTCCCCACATCCTTCTTAACATGTGTTGTTACTTATAATCTTGATACTTGTCATTCTGGCTAGAGTGAGATGAAATCTCAATGTAGTTTTAATTTGCATTTCTTTAATTGCTAGAGATATAGAGCATTTTTCATATGTTTGTTGACAATTCATATTTCTTCATTTGAAAAGTATCTGTTCAGTTATTTTTGCCCATTTATTGATTGGGTTATTTGTGTTTTTGGTGTTAAGCTTTTTGAGTTATTTTTATATATTGAAAATTAATGTCCTATCTGAATTACATGTGGCAAAGATTTTCTCCCATTCTGAAGGTTCTCTCTTCACACTCTTGAATGTTTTCTTTGCTGTAAGAATCTTTATGGTTTGATGTCATCCAATTTATTGATTTTTTAAATTTTACTTCTTGTGCTTGTTAAGGAAGTCTGTTCCTGAGCCAATATAGTAAAGTGTTAGGCCTATATTTTCTTCTAGTATGTGCAGGATTTATGGTCTAAGTCCTATGTATTTGAACCAAAAAAGACACCAGTTAGTTCATAAATGAATTCAGAAAGGTAGCAGTATGCAAAATTAACACTCATAAGTCAACTGTATTTCTATATAACAATGATGAACCAGCTGAAAGAGATGTTAGGAAAACTATCCATTCACAATAGTCTCAAAAAAAAAGTCAAATACTTAGGAATCAATTAAAAGAAAGAGATGAAGAATCTCTAAAATATAAACTAAGAACACAAAAGAAAAAAATTGAGGAAGACCTTTGAAGATAGAAAGACCTTCCATGTTTTTGGATTAGCAGAATCAATATTGTCAAATGGCCATACTATGAATAAAACTATACAGATTCATTGATATTACCATAAACAATTCCAATGATGTTCTTCATAGAAATAGAAAAAGCTGTCATGAAGTTCATTTGGAAAAAATAAGAGACTTAGAATAGCTGAATAAATCTTTACTGAGAAAAATTGAGAAGGAGGCATCACAATACCAGACCTTAAACTATACAACAGAGCTACGGTAACCAAACCACCATGGTATTGGCAACAAAATAGGAAAGAAGACCAATGGAACAAAATAGAATACACAGAAAAACCCACATAAAAACAGTTACCTCATACCATCCATCAAATGGTTCTGGGAAGACAGGAAATCCATATGTCACAGAATGAAAGTTAACCCCTATCTCTCAGCCTGCACAAAAATCAGCTTTAAGGTGATCACAACAATTTCTTTATTTTCCCTCAGTGAATCATCAGAAAGTAGTCTCTCAGGAATTTGCTATTTCTCAAAAGCGCACTTTGAGATAACATGACCAACATTGAGACTGTCCAAAGATTTTAGTTTGTAGATTGGCTATTCATTGAAGTGAAAGTATTTGATTTTTATGTTATTGAGATAATTTGTCTTACCTGATTGGATGAACAAGGTTATATTCCCGTGTTCTTTCTAGCCACAAGTTGCTGCCACTGATTTTTTTTCTTCATATTTCAATGTCTCCTGGACCATTAAATTCTACTCATGTGGTTAAGATCAAAGGACACACAGAAGAGGATAAAATAATGTATCCTAAATATGTATCTACCTTCCTCTCCTCACCAGATTTCTACTATGCTTATAATAAGACTTGCCAAAAATACAAAACAGTTTGATGTAGTTTCTATATTTTTCTCATATACAAATGTGATACAGACAGAGGAAATAAATGCATAGTTGAAAATAAGTCTGTGCATTTTTACAACAAGAGGAACATCAGAGAATTGTGATTTATTAAGTAAAATTACTAGTGCAATGGTATTCAAATGTTGTTACATAAGTTCCCTAGAAATCAACAACTTGTGTGATATAATTTATTATAGATGATAACATATTATAGTCCAATTACCTTAAGCAAAAATTCAATGTATTTCTGGAATGTGCAATCTTAGCTTTGGAATAGGGACAAAGTTCTTTGAAATCAAAATATTTGAGGGTAGAAAGATGGGAGTAAGAGTTGATACTAATGGACTTAAAGGCATTTTTTCTCCTTTTCAAGTGACATGAAAAATCATACATGTTTATTAGGAACCATGTGATAACTTCTTGATAAAATGAACTTCTACATACCTGTTGAAGGTGAGTCATTGAGTTTAATCAACATTTATAGAAAAATTCAACCCATCCAATTATTTTGCTGATACTATGTTAAAATATTGAATATTTGGTTATTATAATCTGGCTTTGTGTTTCTTGCTTACTCTACATGCTCTACATGGATCTAGGAAGTTCATCTTAAAAAGAGATCCTACATTTCCCCCTAAGAATTCCCCAGATCTCTTCAGAGAGCCCTCATGGTTGTCTCCACTTCTTTGTTGTTTGGATTACAGATGACTGGATTCCACAGAGCTCAGGGTGCTGTAGGATACAGAGGTGAACTTCTTCACACTGATGCAGAAGGAGCATGGTACAGCAGACCCAAGCTGGCCAGTGTGAGGTGAGGCTGGAGTCCACCTACTGCTGCTCTTTTTCCTCTTGAACATCCACCCACCTGTGAACAGACTTCCATTCTCCTCACTTTTCAGGAAAGCCTTTCTGAAAAAGATGAAGTTTGCTGATATGACTGTCTCTGTCTATAGCCTGCTGCAGCTGGAATTTACTGTCCCAGGGGAGGCTTGCAAGTCTCTTGAGTGGCAAAGGCAAGGAGGAATGTTCTGGGTCTTAGTGGCCCTGACACATTCTAAAGGGTCCACTTATCATAGATTGAGCAAGAAAGGTGCATGAGTACAAGTGACAATTCTTCCCACACTTAAGTGTCTTGAGTTCTTCCTTAATTCCCCTATTATATCCCACTTGTCTTTCTACAAATGCATTGTGTGAATAAGCCTTTTTGAACAATCCCTGCAATTAGATGTTGTCTGCATTGCAGCTGTCTTCATACTCATGCAGAACAACAATTACCTGATGATGGTGGAGGATGGCCCCTGTGCCGAAACTCAGCTCTGGATCTCACTGTAATCAATTAATACAGACAACATGGGCAGACTACTACTGTGCAGCAGAGGATGACTAAGTGTGTGTGTGTTTTTGTGTGTGTGTGTGTGTGTGTGTGTGTGTGTGAGAGAGAGAGAGAGAGAGAGAGAGAGAGAGAGAGAGAGAGATGCATTAGCATACTCAGTAAGTACAATGACTAATTACACAGGAAAGAGAAATAAGATTGAAAGCTATCCGCTGTATAAGGATTAAGGTTAAGAGAAGAATAAGCAGGACTAGGACTGAGAATCAATTTTGCTTACAAAAGTTGACTCATATTTCCTTCTTGATCTGTTAATAAGCAGTAAAGCTAGGTGGTTTCACTTGGTCTCTGAGTTCCTTAGTAGACCCCAAAATGGGCCTCTTGATAATGATTATTGTTCTCATTTATGGATCTACACTTTTACCCACATTTGGAGATTTTATTAGTTATTTGCCAATTTGATTGTAATTTTGACAAACATAAATGTCAGAGTTTGTATGACAGCTAGTTGAAAAGTAAAGAGAAAACATACAGAATGGGAAACATTATTTATAAACTATGCATCTGACAATGAGGATTCATATCTGTAATACATAAGGAACTCAAAAACTAAACAGAAAAAGAAATAAAATAAAACAAATAAGTTGACTTTGCAATAGGCAGTGTATGCCAGCAACCTTGGGGCATGCCTGTAATCTCAGCAACTTAGAAGAAGAGTCAGGACAATGAGAATCAGAAGTTGAAGAACAACCTGAACAACTTAGTGAGACTCTGTTACATACACACACATAAAAAAAAAATGGGACAGGTATTGTAGCTCTCTAGTGTATGCAGTAGAGTGTTACTGAATTTAATCCCCAGCATCACACACACACACACACACACACACACACACACACACACAAATTAGTTTTTAGACAAGTAGGAAATTTATCTGAATAGACATTTTCTAAAAAAAAAAAAAAGAAAAAGAAAAGACATACAAATAGTCAAAAGGTATATGAAAAAATATTCAATATCACTAATCAAAGAAAATGCAAATCAAACCACAATAAAATATTATCTTGCTTCAGTAAATAGAGCTATTATTAAAAAGACTAAAATTAACTAGTGCTGTAATATTGGGCCAAAGAGAACCACTGCAAACTTTTGGTGGAGATGCAAATTACTACAACTATTTTAGAAAATAAGGTAAAAATTTCTGAAAAAAAGACTTAAAAATTCAAGTACCATATTTTTCAGTAATCCCACTCCTTGTTACATGTTCAAATAACATGAAATCAGTGTGTCGAAGAAAAAAAAACCAAGTTTGTCGAAGAAACATCTGCACACCCATGTTCACGGAAGCACTATTACCTAGTGTTAGACCTTGTTTTATTAAATGTAATACCAAAAGTACATCTGACAAACAAAAGTAAGTAGATTAGACGAACTTCAACAAAATTCAAAGCTTCAAAATACATAATTTAGAATATAAAGATAGCTCCCAGTTTGGGAGAAAATTTTTCAAATTGTGCATTAGTAAAAAAATGTGACAAAACATACATCATTTATGAAAGTGGATTTATCATAATTGCAATGATGAGAAGATGATAACTAAATGAAACAGGCTCAGAAAATTTCTACTTTTCAGTTTGCAAGAAGTACTTAAAATGGTGATCAGCACATCAGGACTTAGGGAAAAGCCAATAAAAACCACAAGGAAAGTCCATTTGGCAGGGACTGAGATGGCAAAAGTTAAAAATACAGAAGATAACTAGTGTTGTCAAAGACACAGGGAAACAGAAATTCCTGTACATTGTGAACATTGCGTTTTGAGAATAATAGGGCATAGTTTTTCTGAGAACAGTTTGAAAATTCCTCAAAATGCTGCATAGAAAATTAACATATAATCTAGTTATTTTATTCCTAAATATACATTCTAGGGAAGTGAACACATATGTTCATGTTCAGAAAACCTGTTCATCCATTATTCATGATATTAATGAAGCAGAATCATTAAATGTCTAACAAAAGGTGAAGGGAAAAGAAAAGTGGTTGCATAGTTATTGAATTGAATGTTTTTCAATTTCAGAAAGGCTTGGTTTACAGCATGAGGAAAGTTCTTGCTTAAAGTTTGAATCACAAGTGTTCTTCAGAATGTTGGCAAAAGGCAAACCCAACTTCTGCTAAAAAAACATGACCCTAGAATTGCTATGCAAATTTATCATATATTAATTTCCACCCAAGATAAAGTTTTAGGAAGAACTGTAAATGTAGGATAGATTTTCTACTACATGTGTATATGTGCATCTGAGAACTATGAAATTTCTGAGAGAAAAATATGAACTATGAAAATAACTCTGAAAGCAAGCCAGATAAGCTATCATTTTGCTTTGAATATTAATCTTTTATTTGGAAGAACTTTATTATTAATTTTTTATCTAATAAATTGCACAAATGAATATAAGTAACTTTATAAACATTATATTAAACTTGAATATTTCTCATCCTCTATAAGAAATTTTTCTACTTCCATAAATACAACAAAAATCAAAGTGTTAATTATTTATCTGTGCACACAGCTTCTTCAGTAACCTTTGCCATGGCTGTTAGGAAACATCACAGTGCTGAACAGTTTTCTGAGGGCCTCCTTCATGTCCTTATTCCGTAAACTGTAGATCAAGGGGTTGAAAAGTGGAGTTAACATGGAATAGAACAAAGTCACAATTTTCTGCAACCCTGCTGGATTTCCTGCTGTGGGGCTCACATACACAACCATGATGGAGCCATAGAAGAGGGATACTACAGCCAGATGGGAGCCACATGTGGAGAAAGCCTTTTTCTGACCTTCTGCTGAAGGGACCCTGAGTACAGCTCTGATCACCAAGGTGTAGGAACTGGCAATATAGAGGAAGGTGGAGAAAATGAGGACTGAGTTATAGATGGCACAGATAATTTCAGTTCCAGGAGCTGGTTCACAGGACAGCTTTATAAGTGGTCCTGGGTCACATAGAAAGTGATCAATTTTATTTGCACAACAAAACGGGAGCTGAGAAACTAGGTAAACAGGCAAGAGGAAACACAAGAAGCCACATACCCAGCAGCCGGCTCCTATTCTGAAGGAGTTTTGAACAGTCATGATTGTAGGGTAGTGCAGGGGTTTGCATATTGCAAGGTACCTGTCAAAGGCCATGACAGACAAGAAGAAAGTCTCAGTGGTGCCCATGGAAAAGAAGAAGTAGAACTGGAGGAAGCATCCAGAGAAAGAAATGTCATGGCTCTCAGAGAGAAAATTGGCTAGCATATTGGGGACAGTAGAGTTGATATAACAGATCTCCAGGAAGGAAAAGTTGGCCAGCAGGATGTACATTGGCGTTTGTAGTCGATAGTCCCACCATACAGCACAGATAATGCTCAGGTTTCCAATTAGGGTTAAGATGTATGTTCCAGAAAAGATTGAAAAAAGGAGGATCTGAATCTTCCAGGTGTAAGGGAAGCCCAAGAGGATGAATTTACTCACAGAGCTGGAGCAATTATTTACATTCAAATTTTTATTTGTTCCTAAAGCTGCAAAGATAAAAGATTTCATGTGAGAAGTGATCTTATATAAGGTGACTTTTTAAGACAGATTCCTTGAGTGGGGTCACATTGGTATTCTTTCAAAAATAACAGATTATTCATGCAGAGATATTTACATGATTTTCAGATACTCATAGTCCTACCCTAGACACACCAACACAATTTGAAAAGAGGAAGAGAGAGTCTGGAGCCAAAGGAAGTTTACCACCTATGTTTTGGTTTTGACAAAAACAAAAGAAAACTAATGAAATGAAACAAAACAACATATTCAATATTAAGTCATGTGGTGAATGAAAGGAGACAATAAATAAAGAGATAAGTCATTATTTGTGACATACAAAGATATTACATTGATTGTGTTCAATATTCTTTGCTCTATTTGTGAGAGTAATACAAGATTTCATACTGATTTAAGGAGAGCATCTTGATGAGTAATAGAATTAAAATATACATGTAGGATAATTCATTTTAGCTTTGTTGTGTTAGGTTAAGTTATTTCTTTCTTCGTACATTTGAGACTGCAATTTAAGTAAATATTGAGATGAAAAAGTTTGAATGCTTAATAGGAGTTTCCACACATAAATTCATCTCATTAGTAAAAAGGTATTCTTTTGAAATACTATGCATTATAAATAAAAATACTATTTGTTAAAGAAATATGGTTATTATAGCATATTACTTGAAATATGGCAGGATAATTAGAACAATCTGGTTAAAAGAATTTGAGTCTGAAAATTTATTCTGAAAAATGAGCATTCAAGGTGGATGATATCCCATAATTTTCATTTCAGATCTAACCATAAATATTATTTGCTAATATTTTATCTCAATTTGTTATCCAATGTAATAATTGGGATGATTTGTAATACCATCATCATCAACGAACCCTTTAAATAAAATTAATATAAATATATGAGATATATGTAGTCAACCTCTTCAATACTTTGTAATTGGAATGAAGGGTGAGTGATCAACTCTCTTGTGGCTTTGGTATGGAAAGAGGTAAATAATCAATCATTATTACTTGATATTAGAGAGCCATGGTGGTCCAGGAATGATTGGTGGTCTTTGAGGGAAAAATATTTCAAAACTAATTTCATAATAATGTTAAGACAACATTTGGTTTTTCATTTTTCTTTTTTATTTATTATTACATTGGAGTTTTCAAGGCTTTGTGGTATGTAGTATCACAGTATATCAACCAGAGAAATAGGTAGGATTCAATAATTTTTATTGTATTAAGACAAATAGTAATGATATTGGCAAAAAGTTGTAAATTGCAACTCTTCTTAGTAAATTTGATGAAGTTATTTTTACATAGACCTCACATGCATAATTACTTTACATATGTTTAATTACTTAGTGCTACTATTTAAAATTAATTTATAAACAAATATTTTTTCAGGTTTAATTCCTAAATAATAAATATTATTGGCTATAATTTACATAAATAAAAGTTATGTGGGGTCCATTATAGTATGGAAGATTTTAAAGAGGTCCTGATACCAAGTATTTGATAACTATTCTCAATAAAACTATCCTTCAAAGAATAATTAAATGCCTTTCTTAGTCATTCATAGCAAAAGAATATATGTTGGATAAGAGTCTCATGTAGTCCTTGGCATGTATTCATTATTCTTCTGGTATGTTTTATTGAAATTACTTTATTTGAATAGTATTATTAAAGGGTTTCATATGCAAATAATAATTTTATTTTGGAAAAGTAAACATTAGGGCAAAAAGCATATGCCAATTTAAATTCCCCATTCAATATTTTAGAATGTTAAAACCTTAACTTTCAAAACACTAACCAGGCAACAAAATAATAAAGCTATTCTATTTGTATCATTTTGCCTTTGGGGGGTTTTAGCATATCATACAGACATGGAAGCTAAGTTGAAAGTAAATTGACTCATTCTTAAAATATTCACCATGTGTTTATGAATTCTAATCTTGGGAATTCAAAGATATATATTTTTTAAAGTTTTTTTTAAATAGGTCTAAAATTAGAAAAACAATATTTTGTTTTGTTTTTGGTACCAGGTCTTGAAGTCAGGAACATTTAACCACTGAGCTACATGCACAGCCTGTTTTATATGTGGAAAGAATTTTTCTAAACTGGTTATTTTATCCAAATTTAAAGTAATCCTATATAATACAAGCTGATGCTTTTGATGAGTGAAGAACACACTGCAATTCAATGCCAGTCCAGTAAGCCCTCAACATTTCAATACCACCTTTGCTGATGATTTTGAATTTTCATTCACTCTACTTCTTTCTCTGTGTTTCTGTATCTATCTCTATCCTTGTGCCCACAAATTTCCATTTGCTTCATTGGTCTTCTTTCTCTAAGGGTCTTGTGTATATGTGTTTGAAGCCTTCAATAATTTTTTGTTTTATATTTTATTCAACTGTGACTGTATTGTCTCCAGATTGCAAACAGCATCTGCCTAGTGTCTGTTTCTACAAACTATAATTAAAAGATAAAGAATATGATAGAAGAATGGACTAACATCAATGAATGTCTCATGCAGAAAGAGCCACTGATCATCTGATAGATTTTATTAAGAAACTCAAACCAAATTCTGTAATAACATTGTTCTTCATAAAATCTCACCTCTATTCTATATGATGTTGTTTTTCATTAATTTTACAGTTGAGATAAGATAGTAAGATAGATATTTAAATCAAATATATATATATATCATTTACAAAAATACGTAAAATTTTGTTATGTTCACAAAGGCTATTCCTCTAAATTTGCAATCAAAATGTGAATAAAATTTCCTTGCCTGGTAGTCTCTAAAATAATCAGAAAGTCACAGGGTCCATGCAATATGTTGCTTAAAATTTTAGTAAAGGAATATATGTCCACACTTGTTTTAAGAATCCTTCATAGTTAGGGTACAAACTCTACTATATGGAGTAGAACACAAAAGGTAATGTGACAAGAACTCCAGCAAATTTAGCTCTCAGATAAAACCTTGGCTTTGATTCTGAAGAAGCAGTGCTTTTTTAATTCACATACTGTGTGACAGAATATAAAACTAGAGCAGAGTGGAAGAAGGGCTGAAATCTGGTGGATCATTGATCATTACCTGAAGAAATAAGATGGGAATCATAGACACCTGTTTGATTGAATGCCATCTTCCACATCAGAATTCAAATTCCGGTCTCAGATCTCAGAGAAATGAAGTGATGTTTCAGGCATTACTGTGGGAACTCGTGAATCTTTTTGGAGGAAGAACATTATGAGATTAATAAATTAAGTATGAGGCATTTGTGTCTACTAATGTAAGTTGAAAAGACAACAGGCAACTTGACATTTGGAAAGAGAATCGTGATTTCTCATTGTCTAGGCAGAAAGAAATGAACTAGTGAAATAAGGAGCCTTTGTGCTGGCCATCTCTAGGGAGGGGGTCTGTAGAGAAGGAACTTATAACAATATTTTTAAGGAGCATAGTGTCATTTTCAGCACTTTATTAATTATGCTGAAATGTATTGAACATCTTTACTTACCTCTTATTCATTTTCAAGGATTTTTCACTTGGTGTTTCTAAGTAGGAAAAAAATACTCTTCTTTCTGATGATAAAGGGAAAATTGTGGCTCTAGCTGGGAGAATTTGGTCAAAGCTTGGAAAAATGTCTACAGGGTGTAAGTTAACACAGAAGTCATGTTGCAGTATACTCACCTTATGAAAGACGCATTTCTGTGTAATTTGGTGTAAATCACCACTCCATTACACCTTGTCATTTTGAGAGACAATTTCATTGGTTGTTTTTTAAAATAAGACATTTATGAAAATTTTTCAAGAATCTAAATATGTTGTTAATATACAGTTAGCTCTTCAACTTATGCTAAGGTTATACCCTGATAATCCAACTTATATGATAAAAACAAAGTTAAAAAATATATACAATATGCCTAACCTACCCAAATTGCTTACACTACTCTACTTTTATTCTACAGTTGGGTAAAATCATTCAATAAATGCCCATATCGTTACAAAATGTTGAATGTTTAATGTAATTCATTGAGTACTGCAAGAGATAAACAGAGTAGCTGTATGTATATATTTTCATACCATGGAAAAGTTGAAACATCATTAAATTGAACCATCCATAAGGGATTATCTGTATTTTAATGGCTCTCTAGTATAGCACTATCTTTGTACAGATATATAATTATTTATTTAATAATTCCCTAATTGTTTAGCTGTTAGCTAAAATGGTTCTAAATACATTAACTAAGATCTATAGTAGAATATCACTAAATGATAGAATATGATCAAGTGAGATTTATTCCTTTATTTTAAATTATCCAGCATCACACCATTTTTCATTAGCATATATGAATATAACTTGGGGTCACTTATTATTAGAAAAATATAGGGAGATTTTAATAGATATAGAAGTAGCATTAGATAAAATTAATTTTGATAAAACACAGAATTAAACAGAAATAAAAGGTGATTCCTGAATTTGTTACAAGATTGTATTTTCTAAAATAATTGGCAAAATCATACTTTAATAGTAAAATACACAAAAAATCCCATTTCAATTATACAAAGACAAATAACAATGATCACTTTGATAATCAGTGTTTCTGTTCCAAGTGATTCACTGTCCTTCATAGAGAAAGATTATGTTTTTATAACCTGCAGAAATAAGTAGGAAGTATTATCTTTGAGTATTAATGCTGAGTGTATAAGAAGTTAAAACTTCAGTGATGAGAAATCACTTCCAAATGTAACAATGATATTGGTCCTTTAGTAAACTGAGAATTCTAAATCTGGAGATTGAAGAGATTATTGCCCACTCTCCTTCCCTCTTTGTTAAATCTCTTCCTTGACAATTCTTCATTATTTTTAAATCAGCTTTCATCTCCTTTTCATACTCTGAACTTCCCAGGGTGTACAAAGGCAAGCAGGTGAGGAATGAAAAACAGTACTGCCTCTCAAACTGTCCCCTTAACTTACTCTGAACACTCAGAAGTATATATTAAGCACAGAAAGAAAGAATCATTCCTAAAGCAATTTGACAAAGCATACATTTGCTGTGGAAAGGGGGACGTATATGATGAGTCTCAAATTACAAGTAAGCATATAATCTATAAAGAGAATTACCTGATTTAAAGATGATATCCTGATACCATACCAGATCTGCCTATGCCCCTGAGATATGTGAAATATCTGATATTTGTTTTTGAATTGAATTTTCTATCATTGCAAACCTTTCCAGAATAAATTTTTAGTAGCTCTTTCCTCACGTTTTGGAATAAGTGACATAGAAGATAGATAATAACAAAAGCAGAATTTCAATGGCAATTGCTACAACATTAATATATAGTTGCAAGGGAACAATTTAGCATTAAGAAATCATCCTGATATTTTGTTTGTTTGTGTGTGTGTGTGTGTGTGTGTGTGTGTGTGTGTGTGTGTCTGGTGCTAGGGATTGAACTCAGGGCCTTCTAAATGCAAGCAAGCACTATACCAACTGACCTACATCCCCTGCTCTCATCGTGATTTTTATCAGTTTTTAAAACTATTACTATTTAATAATTATGGAAATTATATTATTTAATGCTATATTTAGGATACCTAATTAAACAGTCATTTGCTTTTTAATTGTTAAGATCTGGTCCGAAATATCGCTCCTACTTTTTGAACTGTGACTTTGATTTTAATCTATTTCTGTTTCTATTTCCTCATCTGACAAAAAAAAAAAAAGAATACTCAATCTATAGGAATGCTGTAAGAATGAACTACAAAATAACTACAAAACTTTTGGTACAGTAAAAGTTAATAATATTAATTAATTCCCGTCTTTAAGTTGTACAGTTTTCAAAGCTTTTTGGCAATAATTTTAACATATAACCAAGTTTTAGTCAGCTTTTTTTTTTTGCTGCTGTGACTAAAACATCTGACTAGAACAATTTGAAGGGAAGAAAATTTATTTAAGGGCTCACAATTTCAGAGATCTTAGTCCATAGAAGGCCGGCTCCATTCTTCAAGGCTGGAGATGAGGCAGAACATCATAGAGGAAGAGTGTGGCAGAGGGAAACAGCTCACATGGTGATAAGGAAACAGAGAGAGAAAGAGAGAGATCTCCACTTGTGAGACAAATAAATACCCCAAAGCCACATCCTAATTCCCACCTCCTCCAGCCATACCCTACCACTTCAGTTGCCATGCAGTTAGACTCTATCAGGGGATTAATTCACTGATTGGGTTAAGACTCTCACAACCCAATCATTTCTGAATCTTCTTGCATTATCTCACAAAGGAGCTTTAGGGAGACACCTTATGTCCAAACCATAACAGATAATTACACATATATCTTACAATGCCTCTGTTTAATATGTATAGTATTCTTTTATTCACTCATCTTTTCAAGGACACTTAGATTATTTCCATAAATTGACTACTATTAACCATTGGGATCAGTGTTGCACTGAACATGGGAATGCAGTTATCTCTTTGAATACTAATGTCATGTGCTTTGTGTATATAGGCTGGTATGGCTGGAAATATTGTTATTCAATTTAAATGTTCAATTCAATTTAAAGTTCTGTTTTATGCACTAAATGTACCAATTTACATTCCCACCAATTTTGTTAAAAAGAGTCTCCTTTCTATTTAATCTGGTCAACAATTTTTTATTATTTTTAATATTTTTGTAAAAATCCTTCTAAGAGATGTAAAATGAAGTTTCACTGTAGTTTTGATTTGTCTTTGCCTGATGGTTAGTATTGTTAAGCATCTTTTCATATACCTGTTGGCCATTTGTCTATATTTTTTCAAAAAATATCTATTCAATTCTTTTCATAGCTTTTAATTGGGTTACATGTTTTCTGTTTTTCACATATAGTTGCTTGTGTTCAGTACATACTTTAGATATTAACAACTTATCAGATGCAAGGTTTGAAAATATTTTCTTGAATTATATAGCTTATCTTTTCATATTGTTTCTTGATTCATTGTGAATAAGCTGCTTAATAATATATAGTCTCAATAGTTTATTTCAATGCTTTTTTGTCTGTGTTTTGGTTCATAGCCATAAATATATTGACAAGAATAATGTCAAGGAACTTTATTTACTCATAGGTGATTTTTTATTTCTGTTGTTATTAGTATTTAATGCATTTTGGTTGACTTTGGGGTATAGTGTAAGAAAAAATTTCATTTTCAACTTTTTTGCATGTGAATTTCTATGTCCCAACACCATTTATTGAAATAGAATACTTTCTTCATCGTGTATTCTTGTGCTCTTGTCTAAGATGAGTTGACTGTACACTCATGAGCTTATATCTGGGCTCTCCATTCTTATTTTATTTGTTTATGGGCCTGTTTTTATGTCAGTACTGTGCTGTTTAGATTTCTAATGCTTTGGAATATAATTTGGAATCACAAAATGCGATGCTTCCACCTTTGCTCATTTTCAGGTTTGCTTTATTTATTCAGTCTTTTAGTGGTTCCATTTAATTTTAGGATTGTAAGTTGTCTATCTGTAAAAAATGTCACTGGAACTCTGAATGGGATTTTATTGAATCTGTAGATTTGGGTGGGAGGTAGTGTGATATTTTAACAATATGATTTTTTCCAATTATGAATATAGGATAACTTCAAATTACTCGTGTTTTTTTTCCATTTCCTTATACACTGCTTTATAGTTTTTCATGTATTGATCTTTAACTTCCTTCTCTCATGACTGAACACAAACAAATATGTTACCATTTCTATTTTTGTATATACTTAGTTTATGTGTGTTTTTAAAAAATGTTTTTCTTACAAAATAATAACAAACTAGTGGAAATTTAGACAATATATCAAACAATACTGAATGAAGATTTTCATCATTGAGTTGGATTCTTCCGTGCAAATTCAGCATCACATGTATATTTTCTGTGTTCAATGTACAAACTGTTATTGTGCTCTCTCCTCTGACAGTGGGGAGAGGTCTCTATTCTGGAAGTATTAGACAGAACTCTGACCTTGGTTAGGAATTTCTCCAAGTGCCATATTTTAACCTATATTTTGATAGTGTGATATTTACAGAGAATTAAAAAAATTGTCATAACAACTATTTTTTAAGACAATTGTCTTTTGTCTGGGGAGGGGGTTGGTGGTAGAAGTGTTCAGGTGTTTTCATTTATGAATAAAAAAGTATGTGTTTTTCTCTTATGCTTCTTTCATTTCATTTATTGCTTTTGCTCATAAAAATTTGTTTACTATTTTCTTTCTTTTTTATTGTTCTTTTTAAGCATACATGAGGACTCATTTTGACATAAAAATAGAAGCACAGAATTTAATTTGCTCTAAATCAGTCTCCAGTATTTCCCTCGACCACCACCACAAAAAAAAAAACAAAAACAAAAACAAAAACAAAAACACTTCTTTTTCGGTTTTCAGTTTTAATCAGACCATTCCTTTACTTTTTCCTCAATGGATCATCAGAAAATAATCTCCAATGAATGTACAATTCATCAGAAATTCATTGTAAGATAACAAGATCAACATTAAGGGAATTGTCCAGAGATTTTAGTTCTTACATTTGCTATTCATTGAGGTGAAAGTACAACATTTACTTTTTGTGTTATTCAGACGATTTTTGTTCCCTCTTTGGATACATAGGATTATATTCATATGTCCTCTCTAGTCGAAAGTTGCTGCCACTAACTGACATTTTCTTGAAATTTTAAGGTATCCTGAGTCACTATTCTTGCAAGTAGGATCAAAAGACAAGCATAAGAAAAGAAAATAATCTACCAAAAAATACATATTGACTCCCTCACTCCAGTGTTCTTTTAGTGGTTCCATTCAATTTTAGGATTGTAAATTGTCTATTTGTAAAAAATGTCACTGGCTTTCACCATGGTAACCATGGATATCATAAGACTTGTTAAAAAGATAAAACACAATTTTCTGTAGTTGCTATATTTTCTCTCATATACAAATGTGGTATAGACAGAGGAATAAATGCATAGTTGGGAATAAGTCTGTGCATATTCACAGAAGAGAAACTTCAGAGAATTGTGTTTTATTAAGTAGAATTAGTAGTGCAATAGTATTCAAATGCTGTTAACATTAATTCTCCAGAAATCAATAATGTGCAACATCAAATATTATAGATGACATGTTATACTCCATTTACCTTAAGGAACAATTCATTGTGTTTCTGGAATGTGTAAACAGCTTTGGAATAACAAAGTTCTCTGAAATCCAGGTATTTGAGGGTAGAAAGATGCAAGTAAGATGTGGTATTGTGGACTTAAAGGCAACTTTTTCTCCTTTTTCAAAAGATATGGAAAATTATACATGTTTATTAGGAACCATGTGATAACTTCTTGATAAAATGAACTTCTACATACCTTTTGAAGGCGAGTCATTGAGTTTAATCAACATTTATAGAAAAATTCAACCCATCTAATTATTTTGCTGATACTATGTTAAAATATTATTGAATATTTGGTTATTATAATCTGGCTTTGTGTTTCTTGCCTTACTCTCTATGGATCCAGGAAGTTCATCTTAAAAAGAGATCCTACATTTCCCCCTAAGAATTCCCCAGATCTCTTCAGAGAGCCCTCATGGTTGTCTCCACTTCTTTGTTGTTTGGATTACAGATGACTGGATTCCACAGAGCTCAGGGTGCTGTAGGATACAGAGGTGAACTTCTTCACACTGATGCAGAAGGAGCATGGTACAGCAGACCCAAGCTGGCCAGTGTGAGGTGAGGCTGGAGTCCACCTACTGCTGCTCTTTTTCCTCTTGAACATCCACCCACCTGTGAGCAGACTTCCATTCTCCTCACTTTCCAGGAAAGCCTTTCTGAAAAAGATGAAGTTTACTGATATGACTGTCTCTGCCCATAGCCTGCTGCAACTGGAACTTACTGTCCCAGGGGAGGCTTGCAAGTCCCTTGAGTGGCAAAGGCAAGGAGGAATGTTCTGGGTCTTAGTGGCCCTGACACATTCTAAAAGGACCACTTATCATAGATTGAGCAAGAAAGGTGCATGAGTACAAGTGACAATTCTTCCACATTTAAGTGTCTTGACTTCTGCCTTAATTCCCCTGTTATGTCCCACTTGTCTTTCTACAAATGCATTGTGTGAATAAGCCTTTTTGAACAATCCCTGCAATTAGATGTTGTCTGCATTGCAGCTGTCTTTATACTCATGCAGAACAACAATTACCTGGTGATGGTGGAGGATGGCCCCTGTGCAGAAACTCAGCTCTGGATCTCACAGTAATCAATTAATACAGATAACATGGGCAGACTATTACTGTGCAGCAGAAGATGACTCAGTGTGTGTGTGTGTGTGTGTGTGTGTGTGTGTGTGTGTGTTGCATCAGAACATTCAGTAAATACAATGACTAATCACACAGGAAAGAGAGATAAGATTGAAAGCCATGAATTCTCTACTTTATATGGATTAAAGTAAAGAGAAGAATAGGACTGAGAATGAACTTTGCTTAAAATGTGGCTTCTTTTTCCCTCTTGATCTGTTTCATAATCAGTAAAGCAAGGTGGTTGCATTTAGTCTCTGAGTTTCTTAGTAGGCCCTGAATTTAATGGGCTCTTGATAATGGTTATATTGTTCTCTTTTATGAATCTACACTTTTAGCCCCATTTGGAGATTTTATTAATTATTTGCCAATTTGAAATTTTGATGAAATTTTTTGTCAGAGTTTGTATGACAGATAGTTGAAAAATAAAGAGACAACATACAGAATGGGAAATATTATTTGTAAACTATGCATCTGACTATGAGGATTCATATCCATAATACATAAGAACTCAAAAACTCAACAGAAAATAATGAAACAAAACAAATAAGTTGACTTTGAATGGGCAGTATATGCCAGCAACCTTGGGGCATGCCTGTTATCTCAGCAACTTGAAAGAAGAGTCAGGATAATGAGAATCAGAAGTTGAAGAACAGCCTGGACAACTTAGTGAGACTGTGTTACACACACACACACACACAAAATGGGGATACATATTGTAGCTCTGTAGTATCTGTAGTTTGATGTTCCTGAATTTAATCCTTAGAATCACCAATTAAAAAAAATTTAGACAACTAGGCAATTGATCTAAATAGACATTTCTCAGTAAAGAAAAGACATACAAAGGTTCAACATTACTAATCATAAGGAAAATGTAAATAAAACCACAATAAAATATTTTCTTGCTCCAGTAAATAAAAGAAGACTAAAGTTATCTAGTGCTGTTGAGGATGTGTCAAAGAGAACCATTGTAAATTTTTGATGGAGATGCAAATTATTACAACTACTTTAGAAAATGAGTTGGAAATTCCTGAAAAAAAGTTGAAAATACAAGCACCATATTGTTCAGTAATCGCATTCCTGGTTATATGTCCAAATGAAATAAAGTCAGTGTGTTAAAAAAATATCTGCATGCCGATGTTCATTGAAGCACTGTTACCTTGTGTTAGACCTTGTTTTATTAAATGTAACACCAAAATTACATCTGAAAAAATAAAAGTTAAGCAGATTATTCGAACTACAACAAAATACAAAGCTTCAAAATACATAATTTAGAACATAAAGATAGCCCCCAGTTTGGGAGAAAAATTTTCAAGTTATGCATTACTAAAATTATGACAAGATATACATCATCTTATGAAGGTGGATATATCACAATTGCAATGATGAGAAGATGAATAAATTGAAAGAGGCTCAGAAGTTTAAAATACTTCTTCAAAGAGGACTCTTCAGTTTGCAAGAAATACGTAAAATGGGGATCAGCACATCAGTCATTAGGGAAATGTCCATGAAAATCGCAATAAAATGTCACTCTGCACTGACTGAGATGGCAAAAGTTAAAAAGACAGAAGAAAACTAGTGTTGGCAAAAATACAGGGAAACAGAAATTCCTGTACATTGTGAACATTGAGTTTTGAGAATAATTGGTCATGGTCTTTCTGAGAATGGTCAGACAATTCCTCAAAATGCTGCATAGAAAATTAACATATAATCTAGTTATTTCATTCCAAAATACATGTTCTAAGGAAGTGAAAACATATGTTCCTATTCACAAACAAAACTTGTTCATGCATTATTTATGACATCACTGAAGCAGACTCATTAAATGTCCATCAAAGGTGAGGGGAAAAGAAAAGTGGTTACATTGTCTTTGAATTGAATGTTATTCAATTACAAAAAGGGTTGGTTTGCAGCATGAGGAAAATTCCTGCTAAAAGTTTGAGTCACTAGTGTTCTTCAGAAGATTGGAAGAAGGCAAATCCAACAACTTCTGTAATAAAAACACTACCCCAGAATTTCTATGCAAATTTATAATATATTAATTTCACGTCAGGAAAAAGTTTTAGGAAGAAATGTAAATGTAGGAAGATTGTCTACATGTGTTCATGTGTGTATCTGAGAACACTGAAATTTTTGAGAGAAAAATATTAACTAGTATTAACTCTGAAAACCAGCAAGATAAGTTATCATTTTCCATTGACTATAGTCTTTTACTTGGAAGAACTTTATTATTAATTTTTTATCTAATAAATTGCACAAATGAATATAGTTAACTTTATAAACAGGTTTTTGAACTTGATTATGTTCCCACTCCCAATAAAGATATTTTTCTAGTTCTGTAAATACAAACAAAAAATCAAAGTGCTAATTATTTATTTGGGTACATAGCTTCTTCAACAACCTTTGCCATGACTCTGTGGAAATTTCACAATTCTGAACAGTTTTCTCAGAGCCTCTTTTATCTCTTTATTTCGTAAACTATAGATCAAGGGGTTGAAGAGTGGAGTTAACATGGAGTAGAACAAAGTCACAATTTTCTGCATCCCTGCTGGATTTCCTGCTGTGGGGCTCACATAAACAACCATGAGGGAGCCATAGAAGAGGGATACTACAGCCAGATGGGAGCCACATGTGGAGAAAGCCTTTTTCTGGCCTTCTGCTGAAGGGACCCTGAGTACAGCTCTGATCACCAAAGTGTAGGAACTGGTAATGAAGAGGAAGGTGGAGAAAATGAGGACTGAGTTATAGATGGCACAGATAATTTCAGTTCCAGGAGCTGGTTCACAGGACAGCTTTATAAGTGGTCCTGGGTCACATAGAAAGTGATCAATTTTATTTGCACAACAAAATGGGAGCTGAGAAACTAGGTGAACAGGCAAGACGAAGTACAAGAAGCCACACACCCAGCAGCCAGCTCCCATTCTGAAGCAGTTTTGAACAGTTATGATGGTGGAATAGTGCAGGGGTTTGCATATTGCAAGGTACCTGTCAAAGGCCATGACAGACAAGAAGAAAGTCTCAGTGGTGCCCATGGAGAAGAAGAAATAGAACTGGAGGAAGCATCCAGAGAAAGAAATGTCATGGCTCTCAGAGAGAAAATTGGCTAGCATATTGGGGACAGTAGAGTTAATAAAGCAGATCTCCAGGAAGGAAAAGTTGGCCAGCAGGATGTACATTGGCGTTTGTAGTCGATAGTCCCACCATACAGCACAGATAATGCACAGGTTTCCAATTAGGGTTGAGATGTATGTTCCAGAAAAGATTGAAAAAAGGAGGATCTGAATCTTCCAGGTGTAAGGGAAGCCCAAGAGGATGAATTTACTCACAGAGCTGGAGCAATTATTTACAATCAAGTTTTTATTTGTTCCTAAAGCTGCAAAGATAAAAGATTTCATGTGAGAAGTGATCTTATATAAGGTGACTTTTTAAGACAGATTCCTTGAGTGGGGTCACATTGGTATTCCTTTCAAAAATAACAGGTTATTCATGCAGAGATATTTACATGATTTTCAGATACTCACAGTCCTACCCTAGACACACCAAACCCAATTTGAAAAGAGGAAGAGAGGGTCTGAAGTCAAAGGAAGTTTACCACCCATATGTTGGATTTGACCAAAACAAAACAATACAAAACAGTAGATACAATTTTAGGTCAAGTGGTGAATGAAAGGGGAAAATAAATATACTAAAGAGATAAATCAGTTTTTGTCACATACAAAGATATTACATTGATTGATGTTCAATATTCTTTGCTCTATTTGTGAGAGGAATACTTGTTCCCATACTGATTTGAGGATAATATCTCAGTGTATCTATAGAATTAAAATGTATGCATAGGATAATTCATTTTAGCTTTGTTGTGTTAGGTTAAAGATTTTCATTCTCTGTACATTTCAGACCACAATTTAATTAATAATTGAGGTGAAAAATATTGAATGATTAATAGAATTTTGACATTCATCTCATTGGTAAAAATATATTTTCTTAAACTATTTTATATAATAAGTAAAAATATTATTTTTAACAAATATGGTTATGGTAACACATAACTTTATACATTGCAAAGATAATAAGAAGGAATGGATAAACAAATTTCAGTCTAAAAATTTCTTCCAGAATAATGGGCATGTCTGCTATTTGTAGTTCAAAGAGTGGGAAATCCCACAATGTCATTTCAGGTCTAATCATAAATATTATTTGCTAATATTTATCTTAATTTGTTCTCCAAATAATAATTAGAATTCTTTATAATATCATCATCATCATAATTTAATCCTCTAAATAAAATTTATATGAATATATGAGATATATCATATTTTGTCAGCCTCTTGAATACTTTGTAATTGGAATGGAGGGTGAGTGATCAACTGTCATCTGGTTTGTATAGCAAAATGTAAATAATCAATGCTGATAGTAGAGAAAATTAGTTTTCAAAGTGTGGTCCAGGAATGGTTAGTGGACTTTGAGAGTCTTCAGGGAAAATAGATCAAAATTATTATTATTTTACATCAAAATTATTTTTATAATAATGTTAAGATAATATTTGGTTTTCCATTTTGCATTTTTTCTTTATTATTAAATTGGAGTTTTCAAGGCTATACGATACATGATATCACAAGAGACCAACCAGAGAAGTAGATATGATACAAAAATCTTTACTGTATTAAGACAAACAGTAATGATATTGGCAAAAAAGTTGTAAATTGAAACTCTTCTCAGTAATTTGGATGAAGTCACTTTTACATAAAATAGTCATCATTTGTCTATATATATGCCTAATTAATTACTGCTGCTATTTTAAAATTAATTTATAAGCAAATATTCCCAAGGTTTAATTTCCAAATAATAAATATTATTGGCAATAACTCACATAAATGCAAGTTCTGTGGTGTCCTTGAGAGTTTTTAACTTATAAGCATGTCCTAAAATCAAATATTGGATAACAACATTCCTAGAAAAATCTTACCCTCTAAAGAATAATTAAATGCTCTTCCTAGTCATCATAGCAAGCAGTATCTTGGATAAGAGTCTCATGTAGTCCTTTGCTTGTTTTCATTTCTCCTTTATTATTTTTTATTGACATTCCCTATTTGAGCAGTATTATGAATGGGTTTCATATGCAAATAGCAATTTTAGAAAGGTAATCTTTTGGAGATAAGCATATGCCAATTTAAATTCCCCATTCAATATTTCAGAATGTTAAGTCTTTAACATACAAAAAATTAACCAACCAATAAAATAATAATATTATTCTAGTTGTATCATATTGCTTCATTTTAGTTTTACCATAGCATAGAGACATGGAAGTTAAATGAAAATAAATTGACTCATTCTTAAAATATTCACCATGTGTCTATTAATTCCAACCCTGGAACTCAGAAATGTAGATTTTTTTAAAAGTTTTTTTTAATAGTTCTGTAATTTGAAAAGCAATTTTTTTTCATATCAGGAATCAAACCCACAAGCATTTAATCACTAAGCCACATCCCCAGCCCTTTTTGTATGTGGAAATAATTTTCCTGAACTAATTATTTTATCCAGTTTTCAAAGCAACCATTTATAATGCAGACTGATGCTCTCCATGAGTGAAGAACAGACTGCAATTCAATACCAGTCAATCAAGCCCTCGACATTTCAATATTCTATTTGCTGATGATTTTGAATTTTCATTAACTCCACTTCTTTTTATATGTTTGAAGATCTGTCTCTATCCTTGTGCCCACATATTTCTATTTGCTTTATTGGTCTTTCTCTAAGGGTCATGTATAGTTTTGTTTGTACCATTCCATATTTTTTTTGTTTTATATTTCGTTCAACTGTGACTCTGTTGTCTCCAGATTTCAAACAGCATCTGCATGGAATCTGTTTCTATAAAGTATAATTAAAAGACAAAGAATATGTTAAAAGATTGGACTAATATCAATCAGTATCTCAATGCAGAAAAAGCTACTGATCATCTGAAAGAATTCACCAAAAAAAAAAAATCTCAAACCACGTTCTGTAATAACATTGTCCTTCATAAAATCTCAACTCTATTCTATATGATGTTGTTCTTCCTTAATTTTACAGTTGAGATAAAAAGTAAGATAGATACTGAAATCAAATATGTATGATTTACAAATATATGTAGAATTCATTATGTTCACAAAGGCTGTTCCTCTAAATTTTCAATCAAAATGTGAATAAAATGTCCTTGTCTATTAGTCCCTAAAATTATCAGAAAGTCAAGGGATTCATGCAATGTTGTTTTATATTTTAGTAAAGGAAGATATGTCCACACTCATTTTAGGAGCCTTTCCATATTTAGGGTACAAACTCTGACATATATAGTAGAATACAAAAGGTGATGTGAGAAGAGCTTCAGCAAATTTAACTCTGAGATAAAACCATGGCTTTTATGTGGAAGAAGTGATGATCTTATAATTCACATACTATGTGGTAGAATATAAAACTAGAGTAGAGTGGAAGAAGGGCTGAAATCCAGTGGATTATACCTTACCTGAAAAGACAAGATGGGAATCATAGACACATGTATGATTGAATGCCATCTTCCACTTCAGAGTTCAAATTCTTATCTCAGATCTCAGAGAAATAAAGTCATGCTTCAAGCATTGCTGTGAGAACCCATGAACTGCTGTAGAGGCTTTTTGGAGAACATTATGAGATTAATAAATTAAGTATGAGGTGTTTGGGTCTGCTAATGTCAGTTGAAAAGACAACAGGCAACTTGACAATTGAAAAAAGAATGATGATCTCCCATTGTCTAGGCAGAATGAAATGAACCAGTAAAATATGAACTGGTCATCTCTGGGGAGTGGCTCTGTAGAGAGGGAACTTACAACAGTATTTTTATGGAGCATGGTGTTATGTTCAGCACTTTCCTCACCATGCTGAAATATATCAAATATCTTTACTAACTTCTTATTCTTTTTCAAGAATTTTTCACATAGCTTATGAAAAGAAATAGAATCAAATAAATTATTTAGCTGGGTGTAAGTTTGGTTTTAGTAGAAGGAAAGCATTCTTTTTCTGGTGAAAAAGGGAAAATTGTGACTCCAGCAGTGAGATTTGTTTCCCAGCTTGGAAAAATGTCCGCAAGTTGCAGGTTATCAGAAAGAGGTTACATTCCAGTGTATTACTCAACCTTATTAAAGACTCATTTCTATGTCATTTGGTGTTAATTACCTTGTATACACACCACTACATGTCTCAAAGCACTGTCTCTTTGAGACATGCTTTCATTAGCTGTTTTTTTAATGACAAATACATTTGTGAAAATTTCCCAAGCATCTAAATATATAGTTAATATACAGATAATTCTTCAACTTATGATGAGGTTATACCCTGATAAGCCCACTATAAGTTGAAAACAAAGTAAAAAAAGCACAATATGCCAAGTCTACTCAACATAGCTTACTCTAGCCTATTTCAAAATTTGCTCAGCGCTCTTATATAACTCTACAATTGGGTAAAATTATCCAACAAAAGCCTGTTTTATTATAAAATGTTGAATATTTAATGTAATTAATTGAGTACTGCAAGAGATAAACAGAGTCACAGTATGTGTACTTTCATATGATGTCAAAGTTGGGTCAGGGAGTATTTGCATTTTAATGGCTCTGTAGTATAGCACTACTCTCCTACAGATTTATAGCAGTTTATTTAATAATTCCTTAATTGTTTATTAGCTATGATTACCAGAGTTAAAATGGTTCTAAATACATTAACTCATATCTCTTGTAGAATATCTCTAAATAGTAGAATATGATCAAATAGGATTTATTTCTTTATTTTTTACATTATCCAACATTTTACCATTTTCAATAGCATATATGACTATAATTTTGGTTATTTATTACTAGAAAAATATAGGAAGATTTTAATAGATATAGAAGTAGCATTAAATAAAAATTAATTCAGATAAAATTCAGAATGAACCAGAAATAAAAGGCAATTTCTGAATTTGTTAAATGCTTGCATTTTCAAAAACAATTGGCAAAATCATACTTCCGTAGTAAAACACATACAACAGAAATGCTTTTAATTAAATTAAAGAGAAATAAAAATGATCACAATTACAATCAGTGTTTCTATTCCAAGTGATTCACTACCCTTAAAGAGCTGGGTTCAATCCTCAGCACCACATAAAAATAAACAAATAAAATAAAGGTACAAAAAAATAGAAAGATTATATTTCCATGACCTGCAGACTTTGTAAAGTGAATGTAACTTGTTGGTCAATCAAGTGGAGGACAATTTTTAAAATTCCACTTTTTTGGGCCTGGGGATGTGGCTCAAGGGGTAGCGCGTTTGTCTGGTATGTGCAGGGCTCTGGGTTCGATTCTCAGCACCACATAGAAATAAGATAAAGATGTTGTGTCCACCGAAAACTAAAAAGTAAATATTAAAAAATATTCTCTCTCTCTCCCTCAAAAAAAAATTCCACTTTTTTTCAAAATGTATTTTATATGTCAATAATACATAAGACTTTTACATATTTATACAGTGTAGTGTGATATTGATTACTATATGTAATTATGGGATCACAATTACTAGCTCACTCATCATCTTAAACATTTATTATTTCTTTCAAAATCTCAGTTATTTTGAAATATGAATCTAATTATTGTCAACCATTTACCATACCTTGCTATAGGAGATTAGAAGTTATTTCTACTATCTAATCACACTCCTGTACCCATTAATCATCCAAGCTCCATCCCCTTCTCCCCAATATTCTTCCCAGTCTCAGGTAATCACTGTTCTACTCTCTGCATTTAGGGGATTATGTTTTTTTAAGTTTCTACATATAAGTGATAATATGCAGAGCCTGTCTTTCTGTGCATAACTTAATTCACATAACAGAATGTCTTTATTCTTTCTTAGAGTTGAATAATAATTCATTTTGTATAAATACCACATTTTGAAGTCCATTCATCTATTGATGGATCCCTAACTGACAAC
This sequence comes from Urocitellus parryii, assembly GCF_045843805.1. Taxonomy (NCBI): domain Eukaryota; kingdom Metazoa; phylum Chordata; class Mammalia; order Rodentia; family Sciuridae; genus Urocitellus; species Urocitellus parryii. Next base: position 80,357,620 of record NC_135536.1, on the reverse strand, counting down.
ATTTATTGGATAAAGTGAATAGTACTGCAATAAACATGGAAATAGAGACATGTCTTCAAGATACTGATTTTCTTTCTTTTTTTTTTTAGAGAGAGAGAGAGAGAGAGAGAGAGAGAGAGAGAGAGAGAGAGAGAGAGAGAGAGAATTTTTTAATATTTATTTTTTAGTTTTTGGCGGACACAACATTTTTGTTTGTATGTGGTGCTTAGGATGGAACCCGGGCTGCATGCATGCCAGGTGAGCGCGCTACCACTTGAGCCACATCCCCAGCCCCTACTGTTTTTCTTTCTATTGGATATATACCCAGTAGTGGAATTGCTGTATCAAATTATCTATCTTGTTTCTTGAGAAATTTCTGTACTGATCTCCAGAATAGCTATACTTATTTTTAGTCTCAGCAATAACATATGAGAATTCCCCTTTCTCTGCATTCTCACCAGCATTGTTTTTTATCTTTGTGCTTATAGAAATTCTAATTTGAGTAAGACAATATCTCAGTTGAGACAATATCTGATATGTTTCTGATTTGCATTTTCCTATTGAGATGGCAATATGATTTTTATCTGTTATTTTGTTAATGTGTTGTAGTTCATTGGTTAATTTGCACATTCAGAGCCATCATTATATCTCAGGGATAGATTTTAGGTAACCAGGTGTAGTTGAACTCAATTTGCTAGTATATTTTGAAGATATTTCCATACATATTCTTCAGAAATATTGGCCAATTGATCTCAAATTGAAACCTCCTATAATTTTGTGTCTTTTTACCAGTATCTTTTAAACCCCTTTTTTTCACCCAACTTCCCCAGCCTCTGGTAACCAAAATTCTACTATTTGTATGAGACCAATGTTTTTAGATTCTGCATATGAGTAAGATCATGCAGTATTAATCTTTCTATACCTGGCTTATTTGACAAAACACAGTATCCTCTAGGTTTATCCAAGTTGCTGTGAACAACAAAATATCTTTTCTATTTTTATAACTGGAAGATATTCCATTGTGTATATGTAACACATTTTCTTTATACATTTATGTTTGATAGACACAAGTTGATTTTATCTCTTGGCTATTGTGAGTAGTGCTGCTATAAATATGTGTGTGTGTGTGTGTATGAAAGCAGCGTTTGTGTGTGTGTGTGTGTGTGTGTGTGTGTGTATAGACACCCCTTAACATACTCATTTCCTTTTTTTTAAATATATACCAGTTATTAGGTTTACTGAATGATGTGACAGTTCCATTTTTAATTTTTGAGGCACCATCATACTGTTTTTCATAATGGCTATACTAACTTACATCTCCACCAACAGTTTACAATGATTTCTCCATATCTTCTCCACCAGTTTATCTTTCTTTTCTTTTTGATAATAGTTATTTTAACAGGAGTGAGGTGATATCTTTTTGTCATTTAGATTTGCATCTTTCTGATGATTAGCAATGTGTTACCTTCATATTAAAGTGATACAAAGTGTAATGGTGCTTTTAAAATACTATAACATTATTTAAGTGTTCTCAATATGACTATCTACTTACTTTTACCAGTAAGTTTTTAACTTTAAATTTTGTTACTCCTTTGAATAGACTGAGATACTATGCACTGTGTTACTTTGAACATAACCTGAATAACACAGTCATAAAAGATGTGAGGAGGTAAAAACTGAAAAAAAAAACTAGAAAACAAAAAACAAAAAACAAAACCTTAGAAGTTTTGTTTTCTAATCTGAATAGTCATGGCATTCATCATTTAGAAAATAATCACAATCATCATCTGCATCACTTATGTGGAACCAAGTATTAGGAACATTGGTGTTTTCCTTTTCCAAATAATTCTTTTTGGTATTTTAATTTATTATTTGGTATACAAAGAGAGCTTTCTTGTGAGGATAAATTAAAATGAGTAGTAAAATATCTTGTGATTTTCTCATGGAGACATCCATACATTTGTATTTCTAAACTTGAAAGTACAAGTTAAGAAATCTTTTATTCTAATCATTAACAAAATATAATATTAAAAATTATATTACATGTATAATTATATTAGATATAGCTCAAATATCATAAAAATTTCACATTAATCATGATATGTTCTACAGAAATATTGAAACATTTTGATATTTTGAAAGCATATTGATCAACTACTTTAATGTTGTAATTCTCACTGAATCCAATAATCAGAAAAAAAGGAAAGTATTTTGGATGTCTTAGACATTCTCATTGGACCAAATAATCAGTAAAAAAAGGAAGCAATTTGGAGTAGACAATGGGCCACAAATCTCCTAATAATTTTTCTGAGAAACCAGTGGTCATTATCCTATTGAGCTATGGTAGATGCAAAGTATATAGATTTTTTAATGTTTTTTTTTTCTTTTGGTATCAGGAATTGAACTCAGGGACACTTAACCACTGATCCACAGCCCCAGCCCTTTTTTGTATTTAATTTAGATTTAGATTTGCAGGAGTAGTTGTGAAAGTAGATGCACCATCAGTATCATCATCTCAAGCCCAGCAATGAAATGGGAAAAGAAGATCTAGGACATGTAGCCTGCAAAGGAAATGGTCTTCCTCTCCCTGAGAAAGTCTGCAATCATCTTTGGAGTGGTGTTTGAAGAAAGCCACATATCAACAAAAGACAGGTTGGCCAGAAGGAAGTACATGGGGGAATGCAGATGAGTGTCATCATGATTAAGGTCATGATGACAACATTTCCAGACATTATCCTTTTCATTCTAATATATTGATGCTGAATTGTTTAGGGCCTCACTAAGTTGCTGAGGCTGACTTGGAACTCACAAACCTCTCGCCTCAGTTTCTGGAGCTGCAGGGGTTACAGGCATAGGCTAACACTACTGGCTCATGTGTGTAGGCTTTGACAGCAAGTGATTGTGTGATCTGTTGTTTATCATTACCCGAATCCCACCACATTCTTCATAGTGTAAATTGAGATGCAAAAATGGAATTTTATCATCAAGTAGAAATGGTACTCAAGAAATCAAGTTTTCTAACACCACATGAATAAAGAAATTGCATTAGCTGATGGTGCATCTACTTTTACAACTACTCCTGATTTTTTTCTCTCCTTCAGTGTACAACTCTGGCTACATGGAAAGTTCTTTTTTTATATATTTATTTTTTGGTTGTAGTTGGACACAATACCTTTATTTTACTTATTTATTTTTATGTGGTGCTGAGGATCAAACTCAGGACTTTACATGTGCTAGGCAAGCGCTCTACCACTGAGCCACAATCCCAGCCCAGGAGAGTCCTTTATAACCAGTGGATTGGCAAGTATAAATTTCAACCTGAATATACTGATGATTTTGCATGATAGCAAACTAGAAGAAGTAAAAAAGAAAGGTTGAATTTTTATAATGTCAATTAAATGAAGTATTCTGGTGAAATATTGGTATTGCTTAGTGTATCTATAGTCCTAAAGGGCAGTTATGAGGAGAAATTGTCCCACTAGAAAGAATGGAAGCAGTACACTGAGTTTTCACCTTTGCTACACCTGCGTTGTTGTCCTCCTTCCCTTCTTCCTCCTCTTCACTCTCCTTCTCCTCCTCCTCTTGCTCCTCCTCCACTATTTTTTTTTGTGTGTGGCTGGAAGCATACCTATATTGTTTCATGAGATTTTACTAGTTTGGCTAGATCATTGGGGTTAATAATGAATATAATTGACAGATTAATGACAATAAAGCTTGGGAATAATTCTGATGACAAACTTGTGAGAATAGGAACAGACTGTGATAATGAAGTGTCTCATTTGTATGATTGATAGACAGTATTCACTACAGGGGAAGTTTTAGTAATTAGATGGAGAGAAATACTTCAGTTTCATTATTAATCATGTATACCATGGTCCCTGGATTCAGGGAGATTGCATTTCAGGGGATAAAATAAATATAATTGTAATAATTTAAAGAATACATTTTGTTCTCCAGTTCTTAAATAACAAAAGGAAATAACATTAGATTTTATTTATTTTTTACTTTTATTGAGTTAATGAAACACAAGAAAGAGTAATCTTCATGGTTATTTCTTACATAACTTATCCTTTTCTCTCTCTCTCTCTCTCTCTCTCTCTCTCTCTCTCTCTCTCTCAATTGGCCACTGGTATTTAGATATGAATCTAAGGAAAAATAATATCCCATTGCCTACGGACAAATGGCACATGAAAGTTTTGAGGGAGCCATTAAAATACAGAACCACTTCTTCTCCAAATGAAATTAGATAAAATTCAAGAGAAATTTGATAAGATACTACCCTGTGGGACAGATTTACACCTTTGAAAAACAAATACAAATTTAGTTCATCATCTAAATATTTAAAAACATAGGATGGCTGATTGGATAACTCTCTGATAATTAAGGACTTTTAGTTTTCTAGGCATTAATTATTTCCTTTGAAATCCACATAGTAGTTTCCAAATCTCTTAATGGCATTTTTCATCTCTTTATTTCTCAGTGTATAAATGGCTGGATTGAGGAAAGGTGTAAAAATGGAGTAAAACACAGCAAGAAATTTGTCCATCCATGTGATGTTGAGTGGCCACACATAGATGAATATGCAGGGCCCAAAGAAGAGTACCACCACAGTGATGTGAGCAGTGCAGGTGGACAGGGCCTTGGATGCACCAGTTTTAGAGTTTTGGCATACTGTAACAAGAATGTATGTATAGGATATCAGCAAGAGGATAAAGCATGTTATGGCTACAACCCCACAGTCAACATTCATTAAAACTTTCAACTTATGGGAATCCATGCAGGCTAGATCAATTACCAGTGGTCTATCGCAGAAAAAGCTGTCTATTTCCCTAGGGCCACAAAATGGCAGCTCCACAATCACAACAATCTGACTCATGGCATGCACAAAGCCAACAGTCCAGGCAGTCACCACCAGCCCAATGCACCTGTGCAGGCTCATAATGGTCGAGTAGTGCAGTGGTTTACAGATGGCCACATAGCGGTCATAGGCCATTATCACCAGTATCACCATCTCAAGCCCAGCAATGAAATGGGAAAAGAAGATCTGAGACATGCAGCCTGCAAAGGAAATGGTCTTCTTCTCCCTGAGAAAGTCTGCAATCATCTTTGGAGTGGTGTTTGAAGAAAGCCACATATCAACAAAAGACAGGTTGGCCAGAAAGAAGTACATGGGGGAATGCAGATGAGGATCAGTGATGATTAAGGTCATGATGACAAAATTTCCAGACACAATGATCAGGTAAAACATCAAAAATATCATGAAGAGTAAGACTTGAATATCCCATGAGTGGCCAAGTCCCAGAAGCACAAATTCTGACATTACAGACTGATTTCCTCCATCCATTTTATTCACTTTATCTTCTGAGTTAACCTAAAGAATAGGGTATCAGTTGGTAGGATGAGTAATGATGGATTTTTACAATTTGTAAAATTTTATATTCATTTTGGAATTTAGCATCAATATATTAGAATGAAAAGGATAATTTTGAAAAGGAATCTGGGCCAGTTATCCATGGCATTATGTCTAAAAGAGAAACTAAATGTCTAATACTTTTTTTTTCAAGAAGTAGAACCAAAGATTTTTTTTTGTGCAAATAATTGAGAAGGTACACTCACAAGAAGCAGTGAAGAAAGCAGGACAGCAAGACGAAAAACTAAAATACTTGTGGTCTTACCCCAAATCTAACTATAGTCCACTATTCTAATAAGGAGATCTGAGTGAGATTCAATAAATACCCTTACAGTGAATGAAGAAAGTTAACCATCTGCTTAGGAAAATGAATGTAAATTAATACTGAAATATAGTATGAATGACAGTACAATATTTAATTTATCTGTACTATGCATACTGATTTCCAAACCCACTACTAAACCTCTTCTAATAAGGTATCATAAAACTGAAACTCTAACCCTTTAAAATGTATTCAAAAGAGCTTTAAGGAGGAAAATTATCTAGAAAGTAATTTGATAAATATCTTGATATAAAGATTTGGATGTAAAACTCGCATATAACTTATCATTAATTAAATCCCATCTGTGATCTAACAGAGATAATTTAGTAAACTAAATGGATTAGAAACAACTATCAGTGCAAAGTCATGTGGACAGAGATTAAAGTGGATGGCAACTGAAATTAGATTCAGACTTTATAAACTTTGAATGGATGCTCCTTATAACTTAAACATATCAATAGAAAATACGGATCTACTGTTTTATGTATGGATGCTGAGAAATTTCTAGACATTGAAATATTACTATTTCCTGAACAACACAGACACAAACATTATCTATTTACTTGTTTTCCCTTTGACTATGTATCCATCACTGATCTGTGTTTTCTAACAGGAAAATGTATTATGTTCATGTGTAAGAAAAGAACATCTTTGAGTGTTAGTGCTTAGTGAACATAAGGTAAATGTGTCAGTGAACACTGATTATTCATCTTTAAAGGTACTAATAATGTTGCTTATAACTATCTTTTTGCAAATACAAAGTTCTTGTGAAGATTGCTGTTAGGAAGATAATTGTCTAATTTTTCCTTTTATAATTTTTTTCTCTTGGTATTGTTTCAGTTTGTGTGTGTCACATCCTTTTATATATTTTGAAATCTCTAGGGTGGTGCCAAGGAAAAGATGAATGATCAAAACTCCTACAGTATCATGAACACTATTTCCCTTAACCTTATGTAAGAACTTGAAAGCATAAATTATAAATGACAAGAAATACAATTCTCCTAAAGAAATTAGTCACACCTATGTTTATTGTGGATAACAGAACATAGAATAGACTCATAATTTACAAATAAACACAATTACCATGACAGATATTTGCCTAATTTTTAAGAAAAATATCCTGATGTTATTCTCAATAAATATATGATCCCTGAGAAACTTGAACAATCTGAACTTATTTTTCTAATTTTTTTTTCTTATCAGTGCAAACTTTCCCAAAGTTTTCAAAAACTAGTCTTGTACCTGTTGAACAAAAGACAAGGAAGAGAGCTTATATTAAAACAAGACTCCAATTACATTTGAGAGAGGAATTTCTTCAAAGGTGAACATGTATATTCTCAGGGAACAATTAACCCATAATAAGCCATTCTTCCCTTTATGTTTTGAAATTAATAATATTTCATATTATAAATAGGCAAATTATCTTTCTCTGTTAATATTAATCAGCATTAATATTTAATAGAACTTGGACACTTTATTATAATAGATTCAGAATTTTTACCTGAAACACAGGGAGAATTCTCATAAAATTGGTACTTTTCCTTCTGAAATCAGTCAATTGAAACATTAGGGACATTGTATCACTCTTTTAGGAGTTCAAAAATAGACAAAAATGTTTCCCTTATAGATATAATGTCCTTCAATAAATATCACTTCCTATAATATTAACTCTGAAATTCTGTGAGGTACTCAGCATTTAATTTTTACAAAATGAACTTAGACCAGAAAATTTAATAAACTGCTTGAGGTAAATGCCAGATGTGATGAAAAGGGGTTGGGTTCCAGATCTTCCCATAGTACATCATGCCTTCCTTTTCCCACATGTATGATTTTTAATCTTATTTCTGTAGTAACGTCATTTATTTCTCAGTATTATATATATATATATATATATATATATATATATATATATATATAATATTATATATATACATACATCTATATGTATGTGTATATACATATATGTAAACTTCTTGCTCTATTTCAAAAGTTTTCTTTCAGGCAATACTGACTTAGAAAGCATCTCTGAGACAGTGTATTACAGTGGCTTGTAAACTGTTTTTGATGATAGAAATTCCAATATAAATAAGAAAGGAAAAGGAGAAAAAAATTGTGAATCATTTTCTGAAAATGTCAGAAGCTCAACAAGTCATTCTTACTCAAATCATAGAGGGCATTTGTGAAACAGAATAATAGAAATATTTTTAAATTATCTTAAAATAATCAGAAAAATGAAATAACTTACTAAATATTAATTATCCCCTCTCAGATTGTCTTTCTGATCATTCTTCTCCTCTGAAACATGTTTAAGGTGACATCAATGTTGTATAGGGACAGTATCTTTGGAAGTTCTTTTCCTCAGCCTGACATATATTTACCTTCTGAAGTGGTCCCTTGGGCTTAATTTTCCTGTTCTACATCTGAACAGATCAGAACAGAACATAGAAATAATTTTCCTTGGACATCTCTTGGGAACTTAATTGTTAAGAATTTTCACTTGTTGCACATTCTGAAAATTTATAACAGGAAGTCAAGAAAATCTCATATAAATTAACCCAGTGTTAAAAGTTAGTGGTTTTTAAAAATTATTATTTATCTAACTATAAGTGTTAAGGATACTTGTTTGGCAATCATACTTACTTATTTTATCTTTATCTACAGATATACTACACTGAAATTAATGTTTTAGTTTCTGTTTAGTACAAATCATAGCCTATGAGGTGTGATATATGCCCACCAACAAAAAACCCTCATATGGATCTGCATGTCATAGTCATCCAAATAGGTGGTTAGCCTTCGTCAGCTTATTGATTTGTTTCCATGTTATCTGTGATTAATTGAGGTACTGAATGGTTATGTACAAAGTCTTAAGTTATTAAAATACTTTCATTTTTTTATGAGAATATGAATGTTAGTTTAAAATACATTTATTGAATTTTGACATCTCAGATTTTAATATGATTTTTTGGGGTGCAATTGAAATGTAATAAACTGCTCATATTTAAGTGTGCAGTTTAACAAGTTTGACACATGTATACAGCCATAAAAAGATCATCGCAGTAAAGATAAAGAATATGGGGGACTCAAAGTTATTGCATTTGTGTGAGGAAGCATTTCTCTTAACTTGGCTACCCAAAACTCAAAGCAGCGGAAATACTACTTCTCCCTGAGGTTTAGAATGAAAAATCCTGACTGGAGGGGCAGTCTGACCTAGATGAACCAGAGACTGTTTGACTGATTAATTGGACATAAATAAAACCTCTCCACATCAGTTTGTCTATTGTTCACCAAAAGCGACTCAGGGGCCATCTTGGGACTGCCACATTGTGGAGTCTACAGAAACTGGAAACCCAGATGTGAGTTTGCAGTTAGTTTGGTGTGGGTCTGTCTGAGCCTAGCAATCCACTGGAAAGTCAGAAATTGGGAGCATTTTGCCTAAGGGAACTAATACAGGTTAAAGAAACTGATGAGAACTGTCTTTCTTCAGCTTCAGAAGTTCTGAGACTTTCAGGGAATGGCAGGCTGGCTATAGTGGATCAGAGTGAGAAGGTAGGAAGAGGGTGTGAGAGCATTTTGCTCTCTGCTTGACCAGATAGCAGGTCTGGGACCCACCAGCTTCCTGGGACCCACTCATGCAAGCACGAGCTGGGGGAACCAGCATAGTTGCTGACTTTCTCCCCAGTTTGGCATCCTCTGATCCCCTGGTCCAGCTTCCAGCTCCAGGATCAATCTGGCACCCAACAGGTCCCTCTGGGTCTCCAGATCCCAGTCTCCCAAACCCTCCTTAGTTCCTGACCTGGACCATTTCTTGCATCTTACAGCTGGCCTACAGGTTATAACATCTGACTTTGATCTACCAGACAGTACAGCTAGGCTTCTGTTGTGGCTGGGCTTCAACTCCCCACACATGCTGCTTAGCTGCCAGACCCATCAGGTCCATCATATAACTCCATGATGAGTGCACAGGTCCTGGCCCAAGCCCTCAGGACTGGCTGGGAGACAAGCACCTGACAAGGAAATCGAAACGGTAGAAGAGGGAGAGACTGAGTGCCGCTTTCTTGCTGGGCACAAAGTCAAGAGCCACTCAAGCAGGAACAAACTTTATTTTTGAAAATGCCGCCAATACCCCAGGAAGAAACCCATCCACACACGCGGCTACATTCTCCTGGAACCGGGAATAAGTTCCTCCCCCGGAATTCCATCCTACTGTACTTCCCCAACCAATGGGAACTCTCCAGGAGTCCCATAGCAGGCTGAGGTGAACAGCAGGAGTCCAATATCCATATGAATGCAAATCTTAACATAATCATATCATCTCAATGGCTAGATGGAGTCACCTTACAACCAAAAGTGCCATGCATCATATTACTTGGCTGTGGCTCTTAGCATCTGCCCCCTTCTGTTTAATTAAGCAACAGGCAATGTGGCTAGGGACCGTGCCTGTTAGGTTTGTCCAATTCAACATATGGTTCTTACCCGTCATGGGAAAACTGACCTCTAGGCGTCAGCCTGCTGTCTTAGGTTGATACCAGTGCAATTGAATCATACCCATCACTGACTACCAGTCCAGTATATAGCCATACCTGTGGATAGGCCTATGTACCAGTGGGGGGGTGAGGTTCTTTGCCTCACCTCTGTTGGCCCCCAAATTTGGCCTTGGTGCCAGTGGGGGGGTGAGGTTCTTTGCCTCACCTCAGTTGGCCCCCAAAATTAGACCATCACTAGTAGAAGGAGGAGAGGAGGATACAGAAATGCCACGACATCAAGTCAATTGACAGTTCCTTAGGAAAAATTGTAACACTGGTGACACATCAGCGACGATACGCCAGCACTACCATAATTGGCTGTGTCAACAAATAGAGCACAATGCATACAAGTGATACATAGTCCAGGCAAGTTTTGTAAGCACTTCAAAGTGGAGGAATCTATCAATATGTCCATTTCCTCCCAAAATAAATCGACTCAGTGATTGAGCATTACTTGTTGAGTTATTATTCATTGATGCATCAGTTTATAGTTTGTTGTGATAATTATTGAAGAAGTTGTAGTTTGGTTTCATCTTTGTCTTCATTGGCACTGGGATGAAAATAGGGATTTTGACAAAGATGTTAAAAAAAAAATATGTAACATTTCAACCGGTATTAGGAAAACAATTTTTAGAACAATTTACATTATCCTGAACAGAATTATTAAATATAATGAAAAGGAAAGGTGAAAGTAAACAAATAGATCTGTTAAGTTGCTTATTTGTACACATATTAAAACAGTCTTCAACAGATGTTCACCCAATTCAAATTAAACCATTAAAATCATGTGAATAATAAAAAAATGGATCCATTTATTCATGAGCACTCCTCATATATGATATATGGACATACGCACATACAGACATACAACACAAAAGTGTGCACACGTAACATACAACACATAAGACAATAGTAAAGGCCTTGTAGCTTTACCTAGGTGAAATCTCCATTGCAATGTTTAAAAACTCCAATAGCCAAAAAATAAAACTGATCAGGAAAACATTAACCTAGGTCTGTTTGAGCTCAAAAATATAATGGAACTTTATGATGTGGGAAAAAGCAATAATAAAATAGATATTGAAAAAAGCATCCTGGTTAATCAATGTCGCAGATGTAAGAATAGCCAAGCTGGAGTTCTGGATATCAGCTGTTATGGATTTGAGTCAAATCATCTTCCTTTTGGTCTGTAGAAATTGTTTTGGTTAACCTCTCTGGAATCCAAATCAGCTGCTGTTCTTCCTGCGGAAAAACACAGAGCCCCGACTCCAGACTATCACTGGGTCAGGACCTTTCCATTGTCCTGTTAGAATATCCTTCCAAAGTACCTTAGGCTTATGTACATTTTTTGGATACAAATGTCTTTCCGCAGCACTAAGCCCTGATGAATCCAAATTTAAAAAGTTTAGAGTAAAAAGGGTTATTTTAAGTTTATCTTTGGGAGATATATACCCCTTTCCAATTTGATCCTTTTGTTTTAATAAGTACATTTTAATAGTTTGATGAGCTCTTTCAATTATGCCTTGTCCTTGTGGATTGTATGGAATTCCTGTTATGTGAGTAATGCCAAATGATGAGCAAAATTGTTTAAAAGAGGTAGAAGCATAACCAGGACCATTATCTGTTTTTAACTGTTTTGGAACACCCACAGTGGCAAAATTTTGTAAGCAATGAGCTATAACATCTTTAGTTTTTTCTCTTGCATGAAGGGAGCCCATCAAAAATCTGGAAGAAGTATCAACTGTAACATGCAAATATTTTAATTTTCCAAATTCTGACAAGTGTGTGATGTCCATCTGCCAAATATGGTTAGATATCAGTCCTCTAGGATTAACTCCAAGATTAACTTGTGGTAAAAATGTCACACAATTTTGACATTGTTTTATTATGTGTCTGGCTTGTTCTTTAGTTATTTAAAAACACTTTTGTAAGGTATTAGCATTGACATGGAACCTTTTATGAAAATTTATAGCTTCTTCTATTGTGGAGAAAATATGTATGTCATGTGTAGATTTATCTGCTAGTTCATTGCTCAAACTAAGGGCTCCAGGCAATCCTGTATGTGCCCTGATATGTCCTATAAAGAATGGATCTTTTCTGTCCCAGATTAGACTTTGTTTAGCAGAAAACAAAGAGAAAACAATAGAAGAAGGGGAAATCCTACCAGCATCTTTATCATCTATAGCATTAGCGACATACAGACTATCAGAAAATAAATTAAATACAGAATCTTTAAACATCACAAAAGCTTGTAATACTGCATTAAGCTCTACCTTTTGCGCTGATTGTTTGGGTACTAAAAATGTAAAAGTTTGATCAGGAGTAAATACTGCTGCTGTACCATTATTTGACCCATCAGTGAATATATTTGGAGCATTCATGATAGTGTTTTTTCTTGTCATTTTTGGAAAAATAACAGGATGCTTAGACCAAAAAGACAACAAAGGATTAGATGGTATGTGATTATCAAATGAAACACTAGATTTACACATGATTATTGCCCAAGTATTTAACTCATTAGCTAACTCATCAATTTGATCCATAGTATATGGAGTAATAATTTTATTGGGAGAAATTCCAAACACTCCCTTTGCTGCTTTTATTCCTTTGAGTATTAATTGTCCTACAGCCTCAGGATATCTAGTAAGAATAGTGTTAGGAGAATAAGATAAATGTATCCACAATAATGGACCTTCTTGCCAAAATACTCCTGTAGGAATATTTTTTGTTGGTATTACAATAAATAATAAAGGCAAACTTATTTCAATTCTTTCCAAATGCATATTTTCCATATATGTTTCAATGATTTTTAATGATTTTCTTGCTTCAGGTGTTAACATTCAGGGTGAATTTGGATGTGATGGACCTTTTAGAATATCAAATAAAGGTCCCAACTCTCCTGTTGGTATGCCTAGATAAGGCCTTATCCAATTTATGTCTCCCAATAACTTTTGAAAGTCGTTAAGTGATTTGAGTTGATCTACTCGTATTTGAAATTTTGGTGGACGGACCATGGTTGAGGATAATAGAGCTCCTAAATAATTAATTTGAAGATTTGATTGTACTTTATCTATTGCTATTTCTAGATTATAATTTTTTAATAAATTTGTAAGTGTGGCATAACATTCTAGCAATGTGTTTTTAACTTTATGTGCCAATAACACATCATCCATATAGTGAAATATTTGTAGTTCAGGATTTTGATTTCTAAGTGGCTGGATTGCTTTGTTAACATAAATTTGACACATAGTTGGACTATTAGCCATCCCTTGAGGGAGTACTTTCCATTCATATCTCTGATCAGAACCTTCATGATTTAGTGCAGGGATAGTAAATGCAAAATGTGGACTATCTTCGGGATGAATTGGAATTGAAAAAAAAACAATCTTTAATATCTATAGCTAAAACATACCAGGTGTTTGGTAAAGCAGACAATTGGGGAATCCCTGATTGAGCAGGTCCCATAATAACCATCTCATTATTAATGGCTCTTAAATCTTGCAATAATCTCCATTTACCAGATTTCTTTTTAATGACAAAAATGGGAGTATTATGGGGAGATACGGAAGGTTGTATATGTCCCTCCACTAATTGTTGTTTGACCAGGTCATGGGCTATTTGTATCTTTTCTTTAGTCAGGGGCCACTGAGGAACTCACACTGGTCTTTCTGATTTCCAAGTAATTTTGATTGTCTCAGTGGCCCTTTCTGAATACCCAATCCATGTCTATTTATTTCTTGATCTATTTCAATTGGTGCTGTCATACCTTGTTCTTGTTCTCTTAATCTTTTTTCTTTCCTAAAGCCTTGTCTAGCCCTAGTAGTGGACGCGTTAGGATTGATGTTATTTGTTAATGTCAATCCTAATTGATATAGGACATCTTATCCCCATAAATTTATGGGAAGATGATCCAATACATAGGGCTGTATAGTTCCTTCACATCCTTCAGGATCCTTCCAATCTAATACCATTGACTTCTATGGGGATTTGTTGCCACTCCTAGGCCTCGAAGCATTTGAGTGGCTTGATGTAATGGCCAATGTTTTGGCCATTCTTGATGAGATATGATGCTAAGGTCAGCACCTGCGTCCAGTAGCCCATTAAAGTCATGTCCTTGAATATTTGATTTTAGCATGGGGCGAGAATCTAAATTTAAAGACAGCATAGCCCAATCTACACCTGTGGAGCCTAATCCCTTGGAACCTCTTTCTACAGTACGACTGGAAAATTTATCATGCAGGCTGGGTATTATTAATAACTATGCTATTCTATCTCCTGGTGAAATTACTGATATACCACTTGGAGAACTAGCTATAATTTTTATTTCACCCTCATAATCGGGATCAATTACCCCAGGACTTATCATAAGTCCTTTTAGTGTAGAAGAACTGCGTCCCAATAATAAGCCTACTATTCCCTGGGGAAGAGGTCTTTTTACTCCTGTGGGAATGATTTGAACTCCCATCTCTGGAGTCAGTACTGCTCTGGCAGAGGTGCAGATGTCCAACCCTGCCCTCCCTCTAGTTTGTCAGATGAGGGATTTAATGGATAATGTGTCCTGGGCACTACCTTGATGGTGTTGCTGGGTTCCTCCATTGCCCCATATATTTGTGGTTTTTGGCCCCGGGGCATTGGGCCCTCCAGTCCTTTTTTTGGCAATGGATACTGATGCATTTCTCCATGATATCATGGGTAAACACTTGGTCCTTGTCCATTTTTTGATAATGGAATACCCTCTATGTTGGTTTGAGAACGGCATTCATTAGCTCAATGTCTCTCTCTATGGCATCGTGGGCAAATACCTGGTAGGTATTCTATTCCTTTGATACCTAGCTTTGTTAAACCCTCCTCCTATGGGGCAACTCCTTTTAAAATGTCCTGTTTGATTACAATTATAGCATGTTTTCGGCCTGGCATCTAATGCCTGTTATACTGCTGCTAAGACTTGCCCTTGTTCATTAATGTCTCTACATAATTTAATATATGTGTTTAAATCTTCATATCTCCATGGTCTAATGACCTCTCTGCAGCAATGATTTGCTTGGTCATAAGCCAGTTGTTTTATAAATGGCATTGACTGTTCTTTATCTCCAAATATTCTAGAAGCTGTCTGAATAAGCCTATCTACAAATTCAGCGTAAGGTTCATTAGTTCCTTGTATTACCTTAGATAACTGACCTTGTAAATCTCCATGCCCCTGTAAAGTTTTCCATGCCCTAACTGCATCTACAGCAATTTGTGCGTATACGCCAGGATCATATTCAATTTTTTTGTCATTGACCCTCATAAAGGCCCTTTCCTAATAACATATCTAGATTTCTTTGAGGGTAACCGGCTGCTGCATTTTGCCTAGTTGTCTCCATGCAAAATTCCTCATTGGCAACCTTCCATAACAAATATTGTCCTCCATTTAGCACAGATTGACACATGTTAGCCCAATCTGCTGGCGTCATGTCTAAGTTGGTAATGGATTCGACCATGCTCACAGTGAAGGGTGCTTGCGGGCCATAGGTTGTTACAGCCTCCTTTAATTGCTTCACTGTTTTGAAATCTAAAGCGCAGTGAATTCATTGCCCTCCTGCCTGCTCAAGTACAGGGCATACTAATCTTTGGGGTCCTGCCTCAGGATTCCGTCCATCAACTACGGGAGTTGAGGGCCGCTCAGCTGTAGATGGAGCTGTTGGTTGAATTACGCCCTCTGGTGATAGAACGGAGTTAGTAGCAGCCTCCTGTTGTAATTCCCTGCCTGATGGTTGTTTTTCCTTTAAGCTTTCTTTGTTCAAATTTTCCTCTGTCTGACTAGCTCAAGAGACCTTCTCTTTTGCTTGACCTAACATGTTTTCTACCATATTCTGGACCTCTAACAATTTACTTAACAGTCTTTCGGATTGTTTTTTACTAGTTTCTAATCTACTATAAAGGTAATACAACCCAATAAAATAGCATAAAACAAAGTCGAAACAGAATGAAACAAATACGGAACAAAGAATAGTTGTATCAATTTTCTCTTTCTCAGGGCGGAGCAACTTCAAACCTTGAGCCAACCATTTTTCCGAGTTTGCCTGAGAAAATTCTAGGGCTAGGGAGCTTGAAACAATAACAAAATAAATCAAAACAAGAACACATTTTTTTTGAAATGTTCACCCATTCTGTTGCCTTCCTTCAGGGGCCAGCTATTTTACTCACCTCCAAGCTTCGGGCTTTCCCCGCACGGGCCACCAATTGCCGCAGTCTGGCTGGGCACAAAATCACGAGCCACTCAAGCAGGAACAAACTTTATTTTTGAAAATGCCGCCAATACCCCACACATATCCAGGAAGAAACCCCTCCACACAAGTGGCCTAGTTCTCCCAGAACCGGGAATAAGTTCCTCCCCCGGAATTCCCTCCTACTGTACTTCCCCAACCAATGGGAACTCTCCAGGAGTCCGGTAGCAGGCCGAGGTAAACAGCAGGAGTCCAATACCCATATGAATGCAAATCTTAACATAATCATATCATCTCAATGGGTAGCTGGAGTCACCTTACAACCAAAAGTGCCATGCATCATAGTACGTGGCTGTGGCTCTTAGTAACTGAGTTTGGAGACTGTATCAGAAACCAGGAATAATAGGGTCCACAGGCAACACAGGTAGCTATAAACAGGCTCCTACACTACCCAAGTGGAACCCACAGAGATTCCTGGGATGCAATCTTCCAGTGTGGACCAGAAATTATTTGGTCCTGGAAGTACAATGACTTAAAATCTTCAGATCATTTGGCATTTAGAGAAGAGACTGGATCATACATATAGCCTACACCCTGCCTCCAAAGTTCCATCTACAGGGTTAACCTTCTCATTCCAACAACCCCACCTACCCTGGGGGTGAAGCATCAAACTCAAGACATCCCCACCTAGATGCTGAGAAAAAAAGCTGAGAAACTTTTGAAATCCAATGAAAACTATTATCCAATTTTTCATTGAGTTTCTTTTTCTTTCATATTTCCACCATTTTTGAAACCAATTACTTTTCATGTATCAGTTTATTAAGGACTGAGATGTCTAAATTTCAGTTTTGTTTGTATTGTTTTATTTATACTTTTTCTTTCTATTTTAATTTTTTATTTTATTTTTAAAGTTTTTAATATATACTGTATATATATTTTCTCTCTCTCTCTCTCTCTCTCTCTCTATATATATATATATATATATATATATATATATAATTCCTTCTCAGCAAAAGAAAATAACAATGTAGTAAACAAAGAACCTACATTTTTGCCACACACATGACAGAGCACTAATCTCCAGGATATATAAATAACTTAAAAAACTTAACACCAAAAACAAAACCACCCCAATCATTAAATGGGCTAAGGAGCTGAACAGACACTTCTCAGAGAAAGATATACAATTTGTCAAAAAATATGTGAAAAAAATGTCCAACATCTCTAGTAATTAGAGAAATGCAAATCAAAACTACTTTAAAACTTTATCTCATACTTGTCAGAATGGAATTTATCAAGAATACAAACAATAAGTTTTGGCAAGGATTTGGGGAAAAGTCACACTCCATTACCAGTGGGATTGCAAATTGATGCAACCAATCTGGAAAGTAATATGGGGATTCCTTAGAAAGTTTGGAAAGGAACAACCATTTGATCCAGCTATCCAACTCCACCGTCTGTACCCAAAGCACTTAAAAACAGCATACTACAATGACACAGCCACTTCAGTGTTTATAGCAGCTCAATTCCACTAGCTAAACTGTGGAACCAACCTAGATGCCCTTCAATAGATGAATGGATAAAGGAAATGTAGTACATACACAATACAATATTACTCAGCATTAAAAGAGATAAAATTACAGCATTTGCAAGTAAATTGATGGAGTTGGAGAATATCATGCTAAGTAAAGTAAGCCAATACTCAAAAACCAAAGAACAAATGTTTTTCTGATAATGGATGCTGATCAGTAATTCGGGGGTGGGGAGCATAGGAAAAGTGGAGGAAACGTGAATGGTCAAAGCGGGAAAAGGGGGCAGAAAAGATGGTGGAATGAGATGGACATCATTACCCCAGGTACATGTATGACTGCACATATGGTGCAATGCTACATCATGTACAACCAGATAAGAGAAAAGTTGTGTTGCAATTGTGTACAATGAATCAAACTGTATCTGCTATCATATATACCTAATTAGAATAAATAAATACATTCTAAAAATATGTACTTTACAAAAATTATATATATAATTATATATATAATTTTACTCTCTGTTTTCCTTGATTCTTTTTCTTTTCTCCTGCTAACAGCCAACTTCTATTATTCCTTTTTTCACTCTTCCTATAATTTTAACTATCTTTTCTCCTCCTTTCTCAAAAACATCATATCCTTCAATACTTATGTTCTCTATTTGTCCACCATTTGAAATTATAAACACTTTTTCAAACTTATTGTTTTTATTTTAGCCAATAACTGAACACAATATTTTTGTTTATTGTAACAAAACTGTAGACATTGTAAGATAAAATATTTCATTTAACGCCATATATTATATGCATTGGATGCTGTTAATATTGGTCTACCCCTTAAAGGCAAGGTACTGGAAACATTTAGGGACACTATAAGTCTACAGGGTAGAAACTTTACTGCCTCAGATTCACACTGCTAAATGGGTAAACATACAAACAGTATGAAAAAACAGGGGAACAAATCACCCCAAACAAACCAAGATAATTCTATTCTATTATTGGACAGAATCCATAGACACCACAGTGGAAGAAATGTCAGAGAAGGAGTTTAAAATGTACAGAGCTAAACTAGTCCATGAGATAAAGAATGATGTAAAGAGTGAAATCAGAGAAAAAATTCAAGAGGTGAAAGATCACTTCAGTAAAGAAATAGAGATTCTGAAGAGAAATCAGGCAGAAATGATTGAAATGAAGGAATCAATAAACCAAATTAAAAATAGAATGGAAAGCATCAACAACAGACCAGACCAATTGTAAGACAGAATTTCAGGCAATGAAGACAAAATATATAACTTTGAAAATAAAATTGACCATGTAGCGAAGATGTTAAGAGAACATGAATAAAATTTCCAAGAAATATGGGATAACATAAAAAGACCAAATTTATGATTTATTAGGATAGTTGAAGGCATGGAGATACAAACCAAAGGAATGCATAATCTTTTCAGCAAGTGTACTGATTCATAGCAAGGTGCTGAGAAACTACAGGGACACTACAAATTTATTGGGGAAGAAAAAATTTAAAAAAAGGAAAAGTGACAACCACTACCCAAGTAGGACCAGCTAAAAATGAGCCCTTAGTTCTCACTCACAGACATCCACTCCTACAGAAAAAGGATAGAATTAAAACAAAGGCTATGGATACTTATGGATACTACAACTATGAAGGGGGTCTCAATCTAGATTGCCCTAGGATACTTTGGCAGGAGAAAGCCATGCCCTAAAAAGGTCTACATGTAAGAATAGAAGAGAAACCCATCTCAAGAGATACATAAAACTCAACACAAGAATACAAAAAATAAGGAAAATACAAGGTAACACAATGTCTTCTAAAGTTCACAATTCACCCATAACTTACTCCAAAGATATTGAAGTAATTGAAATATAATAGATAAAGAAATCAAAAGAATGATTATAAAAATAATCAATAGATTCCAAGAGATCACAGAAAAACAAATGAATGAATTAAGGAAGTTAGTA
Organism: Urocitellus parryii; assembly: GCF_045843805.1. NCBI lineage: Eukaryota > Metazoa > Chordata > Mammalia > Rodentia > Sciuridae > Urocitellus > Urocitellus parryii. The sequence continues at coordinate 80,337,672 of NC_135536.1, read as the reverse complement.
CAGGATATGAATAAAAAGATTGATAAGAGGATAGAGACACTGAAAAATAATCAAAGGGAAAATTGGAAATGAAAATACAATTAATCAAATAAATGTTCCATTGAATGCCCAAGCATAGATATCATGTTAAAACAGAATATAATAGAATCTCAGAGGGAAGACAAAGAGGCCAGTCTTGAACATTCAGGTAGTATTTAAGAAAAGAAAATAAGTGATCATGATTAGAATATTCCAGAACTCTAGGACATCATTAAGAGGCTAAATTTAAAAATTGTCAGAATTCAAGAGCATTGTATGATGTAGCCTAATGGAAATGATAACTTCTTTATATAAATATTAGCAAAAAAAGTTTCCAAAGGTTGAGAGTGAGATGTACATACAGATACAGAACACTTCAGAACTCCTAATATAAAGGTTTCAAAAAGAATCCTCCTGATCTGGGGCTGGGGCTCAGTGGTAGAATGTTTTCCTAGCATGTGTGAGGCACTGGCTCAATTCTCAGTACCACATATAAATAAATAAAGTCCATTGACATCTAAAAAATATTAAAAGTAACCCTCTGTGATACTTTATAATAAAAATTACTAGCACACAGCACAAGTATAGAATTTTAAAAGTCTCAAGATAAAAAGTCAGATCACGTTTAGAAGCAAGCCAATTAGAATTACTTCTGATTTCTCAATATGAATCCTAGAAAACAGGAAGGATGTATTCCATGTCCTGAAAAAAAATAACTGAAAACCAGGATTGCTAAAATCAGAAATGATCCTTAAATATTAAAAAAGAAATAAAATCCTTCCAATATAACTAGGAACAAATGTATTCTATGATTACTAAGCCGGCACTACAAAAATACTGAAAGAAACACTCCATGAAGAAAAAATAAAAAACAAACCCCAGAGCTCAGAATGAACAAATCTCATTTGAAGAGTAGCTAATCAAGTGAGAAACACGACCAAGTTACACATTAGAAATGAATTTAAGTGGAAGAATTATAAACCTTTTGCTATAATAACATTGAATGCAAATGGTTTCAACTATTTAATTAAAAGACAAGGGGTAGAAGGGATGGATTAATAAAACAAGCCCCGACTATATGTTGTTTGCAAAAAACTCACCTTAGAGGCAAAGACAGCCAAAGACTGAAAGTGAATGGATGGAAATTGATTAATCATGTGAATGTAGCCCCCAAACAAGGAGGATTAACTATTCAAATATATGACAAAGCAGACTTCAAGACAAATTTAATCAGAAAAGGCAAGGACAGTCACTTTGTACTGATGAAGAGAAAAATACAAAAATAAGATATAATATAGTAAATAATTATGCCCCAAATATTAGTTCATCTAATTACATAAAAGAGACACTATGCAAATTAAAGCCTCAGATAGACCCAAGTACAACACTACTAGGTAGATTCAACTTGTCTCTCTTACAAATAGATATTGCATTCAGACATAATACCAGCAAGGGTTCTTTGGACCTGAGAAATATTATAATCAAATGGACTTAACAGATATCTATTGAACATTTCATGGAACAACACCCTAATATACTTTCTTCTCAGATGTTCATGGAAAACGAATACAATTCCTTGCGTCTTATCAGATCATAATGGAATGAAATTAGAAATTAAAACCAAAAAAAAAAAACTCTAGAGAAACTATATAAACACATAGAGATTGAACAATAATACGCTTTTAAATAATGACTGACAATAGAAGTGACAAATTAAAAAATTTTTAGAATCAAATGAGAATAGCAATAAAATATAGCGGAAACTCTGGTATACTATGAAGGCAATTCTGAAAGGAAAGCTTAGAGTTATGATTTCTTACATAAAAAATCAGAAAAAATCTTAAATAACCTAATGATATATTTGAATGCTCTTGAAAAACAAGAACACACCTATTGAAAAACCAGTAGAAGGAAATAATTAAGTTGAGAGCTGAAATCAATGAAATTGGGACTAAAATAATACAAAAGATCAATTAAATGAAGACTTAGTTCCTTGAAAGAATACACAAAATTGATAAGTATTTAGCCAATCTAACTACAAGAAAAAGAAAGAAGATCCAATTTAACAAAATTAGAGATTAAAAAGGAGAAATTGCCACAGATATCACAGAAATCCAGAGGATCATGAGGAAACATTTCATAAACTTACACTCCAATAAATTGAAAAACCTAACAGAAATAATACATTTCTAGACAACACATAAAATCTGACAAAATTGAATCAAGAGAATATAGATAATTTAAACAGACTAATATGTTACAATGAGATAGAAGCATTAATAAAAAGCCTTCAAGCAGATTACAAGGATTAAAGCCTAGGACCAGATGAATTCTCAGTTGAATTCTACCAGAACTTTATAGAACTAATGTCAATTCCTCTCAATTTATTCTATGAAATAGAAAGAGATGGAACACTCCCAAATTAATTCTATAAATTCAGCATCATACTTATACTAAAACTAGATAAAAACACATCAAGAAAAGCAAATGATATATCAATATCCCTGAATAATTTGTATGTAAAAATCCTTAATGTTAGCAAATATACTCAAGAACATATTAAGAAGATTGTATATCAAAAACAAGTAGTTTTATCACAGGAATTCAAAGTTGTCTTAATACACACACACACACACACACACACACACACACACACACACATATATATATATATAATTTATAAATTATCCATTTGCATAAGCGGAATTAAGGACAAAAATCACTTATTTATCCTAATAGATGTGGAGAAAGTCTTCATCAAAATTCAGCATCCTTTAATGGTAAAAATATAGAAGAAACTGGGGATAAATGAAACTACCTGGACATCAAAAGGCTACAGAGAGAGAGAGAGAGAGAGAGAGAGAGAGAGAGAGAGAGAGAGAGAGAGAGAGAGAGAGAAAATTAACCTTATAGTAAATGGGGGAAAAATAAAAACCTTTCTTCTAAACTCTGAGATAAGTCAAGCATGTCCACTCTCATCACTGCTATTTAATAAGTAGTATAAATTTGAGCCAGAACAATTAGGCAAGAGAAGGCAATAAAAGGGATAAAAATAGGAAAGGAAGAAGTATATTTGACATCTTTTGCAGAAAATATGATCCTATACTAAGAAGATCCAAAAGACTCAATCAAATAGAGCTAATCAAAAATTTGGCAAAATAGCAGTTTACAAAATCAACATACAATAATCAATAGCTTTCCTATATACCAATAATGAATCTTATGAGAAAAAAAATTCAGGGAAAGAATCCCATTCATGATGGTCTCAAAATATAAAATATCTAAGGAATAAACAATGAGGTGAAAAATCTCTACAAGAAAACTATAAAACATTGAAGAAAGAAATTGAAGTAGACACAAGATAATGGAAATATATGTCATTGTTCATAGATAGGCAGAATTAATTATTGTTAAAATGGCCCACCATCAAAAGCAACACACAGATTCAATGCTACCTCCATCAAAATACCAATGACATTTCTCACAGAATTAGAAACCATAGTTCCAACATTCATTTGGAACAGTAACAACTCAGGATAGTCACAATAATTCTAAGCCAGAAAAACTGATTTCCAGTTATTGTATAGAGCTTCAGTAACAAAATTGTATGGTATTGGCATAAAAGCAGTCACATAGACCAATAATACAGAGTAGAAGACAAATTCACACATCTATAGCCATCTGATCCTTGACTAAATTGCCAAAAACAATTGAATAAAATAGTCTTAACAAACAGTGCTGATAAAACTGTTTATCCCGATGTAGAAGAATGAAACTAGACCCATATCTCTCACTACACAGAAGTCAATTCAAAACATATTCAAGACCTAGAAATTAGAAATTATGCAAATCCTTGACAAAACTATAGGGTAAATACTCCAACATATAGGCACAGGCAAAAAAAATTGCCATAAGACTCTTAAAGATTAGGAAATAATGCCAAGTGTTAACATATGAGTTGGAATCAAATTATAAAACTTCTGCACAGCAAAGGTAATAATTAATTAAGAATGTGAAGAGAGAACCTACGTAATGGGAGAAAATATTTGCTAACTATTCTTCTGACAGAGAATTTATATTGAGAATGTATAAAGAACTCAGAAAACTTCACACCAAAAATAATAATAATCTAGACTGAACAGACACTTCTCAAAAGGAAAAATGCAAATGGTCAACAAATATATGTAAAAAGTTTTCAACATCATTAATATTTCGGGAAATGAAAATCAAAACTACATTGAGATTTCATTTCCCTCATATTAGAATGGCAGTTATCAAGAATCCAAACCATAATAAAAGCTGGAAAGGATGTGGAGAAAAATAAACACTTTTACACTGTTGGCAGGACTGTAAATTAGTACAACCACTATGAAAATCAGTATAAAATTTCCTCAAAAGATGAGGCATGGACCCATCATAGGACCCAGGTATACCCCTCCTCAGTATTTATCCTAAAGAATTAAAGTCATCATACTATAGTATTTCATGCATACCCATGTTTACAGCAGCACAATTCACAATAGCTTAACTATGGAACCAGCATAGATGTCCATCAATAGATAACAAAAATGTGGTATTTATATATGAAAGAGTTTTACTCAGCCACAAAGAAAAATGAAATTTGCAGGAAATAGATAGAATTGAGGACATTATTTTAAGTGAAATAATCCAAACTCAGAGATTAAAAGTTGTATGTGTCTTATATGTGAAAGTTAGGAAAAAGGAAAAAAAAAAAAACATATGGATGGTCCTGATGAAAGTCAATGGGAGACCAGTAGAGTAGAAGAACAGGAATATGGGAAGAAAGGAAGGGTAGAAAAAGGGAAATACTGTGGAATGATATTGATTAAATTATACTACTATATTGCATGCTTGTACTAATAGGTAACAATAAATCCCACCATTATGTACAACTACAATGCACCAATTTAAAAAAATAGGCAGCCCTCTAAGTTTTCTTGTTCCTTGACAATCACTTTTTTCTTACCCTATTCACATCCACCCTCCATAGATGACCATAAATCTGTACCTATTACTAGTAATTTAGTTTGCACCTTTCAGTTTTTTATAAATAGAATAAAATCTTATGTACTCTTTTTGGGTATAGTATCTTTCACTCGGCATATTTACATTAATACTTACCATGTCATGTGAATATCAGTAGTTTGTTCCTTTTTAAATTTTGGGTAGTATTCCATTGTACCACAATTTGATCATTCATTCATCTGCTGAGGGGTATTTACATTGTTTCCAGTTTTGGGCTATTACAAATAAAGCTGTAATGACTTTTGTACTAATTTCTTTGTAATTTGAACATTTAAATTTATTGAGTTTTTTATGACAGAAATTATGGTCTGGTCTATCAATTATTGAGAGCGGAGTATGGATGTCTCTGATCATAAACCCTCATCCAAACTTCCTTATAAACCTATCAGTCATTTTTTGTTTCACCTGTTTTAAATCTCTGTTATTAGTGATATTTATTCTATCTTTAAACCACTAGCTCATCTGTTGGAGAAAATTTGAGTTGTTTCCTGTTATTGACTATTATGAATGAAGTTGAAATGTACATTTATGCATACATCTCTGTGTGACTTTAATACTTAAATTTAGTAAGTCTTTGTTTATAGCCCAGAACATGAGCTAACTTGCTGAATATTATTTGTGCATTTGAAAAAGATGGAGTAATCTGTGGGTTTTTGTAAAAACTTTCTACAATTTTCAGTTGCATCATATCACCTCATATGTGTCTTCAGGTCTTCTGCATCTCTGGTTGTTGGAATAACTTTCAGTTTACAACTAGCAGCTAGCAGCTATGGGCAGCTCGGAGGGCTTGAAGAATCTACTCTTGTTCAGGCCTGGTAGGAATGCCTATTCCTGTTAGGAACAGGATGGGATGCTCTGCTCTAGCGAGCCCTTAGTGAAACCACATCCTTAGCCCTTGTGGTTAGCGTTGCCAAGCTGCCAGGCCAGGTCAGGAGCTTCAGGAATGGAACTTCTAACTTAGAAATCCCCTCCCCTAGGGACAAAGACCCTTCCTGATGATAGCAATATTGAGAACATCCTCATAGTGTGGTTACATTAGGCATAAGATGATTGGCTTATGGATACTATCTTGCTTGTGAATGATTGATGGGCACGCCCCACTCGAACCCTGTAACAATTGTATGCATTCCAAAATAAACTGAGCTACTGAATGCTGACCTGAGGTGGTCTTCAGCCAGTTCTCTCACCAGCTTCCAGAGTCTGTGTGTTGATTCCATGTCTCTACCCCCTGTGACAAGGTAGCCGAGCAACTAGTTGACCAGAATCACAGCATCTGGCGAATTTTTGTTTACTTCTATTAATTATCAATAGAGGGATAGTACAGTCTTTTAGAATTAAAAGAAAATCTACCTCTTGTAGTTCTCTTAGTTTTTTTTCCATGCATTTTAAAGCTCTGCTATGGAAGACATACATGATTAAAAATATTAAATCCTCTTGATTAGTTGACCCCTTTATATGGCATGACTGTAATATTCTTTTCTTGTGAAACATGATTTACTCATTATTGAAATTGAAGTCTTGATGTGTGTTAGCATCATAATTTCAAAAAAAAAGTTACAGGCTGTTTTTTTTGTTTTTTTTTTTAAAGAGAGAGTGAGAGAGGGGAGAGAGAGAGAGAGAATTTTTAATATTTATTTTTTAGTTTTTGGCGGACACAACATCTTTGTTGGTATGTGGTGCTGAGGATCGAACCCGGGCCGCACGCATGCCAGGCGAGCGCGCTACCGCTGAGCCACATCTCCAGCCCTACAGACTGTTTTTGAGAGCAGCTTTACATTTCAGCAAACTTGGGTAGATAGTACAGAGAGTTCCATGTGTTTCTTCCTCAAATACAAACACCACTTCCTAATTATCAACAATCAACCCCATGATAGTGCATTTGTTACCGTACTTGAATTTACCCTAGCACATTATTCTCACCCAAAGTCTGTAATTGACTCTAGGGTTCAATTTTGAGATTATATATTCTATAGGTTTGAACAAATACATAATCACATACATCTAATATTGTATTGTTACTCCAAATAATTTTCCTGCCCTTAAATTTCTCTGGACTCTGCCCATTATTTTCTCCTTCTTTCCAATCTAAATCCTGCTCCTGGAAAAGTGGATCTACTGTCTCAATGGTTTTGTCTTTTCTGAAATGTTGAATAATTAGACTCACACTATACAGAGCCTATTTGGATTGGCACATGTGCTTATTAATACACGGTTTAGGTTTTTCTGTGCCTTTTTATACCTGATAGCTAATTTGTTTTTAAGACTGATTCTTTTTTATGAATGTGCCACACTTTATTTAACAATTCATATCCTGAAGAACATGTTGCTTATTTCTGTTTTATGGCAATTATGAAGAATACTACTGTAAATATCCAGGCTCAGATTTTTTTATGGTGATAAGTATTCAGGCCATTTGGGTATACATGATGGAGCACAACTGCTAGATGGCACTTTTGCCATCTTTGAAATGAAATAAAACATACTGATTCTTGTTATTTAGATCATTTTTATCCATTGATGGAATACACACAATTATTTTCTGATTTCATTTTGTCTCTAACATACTGCTTCCACTACCTGAAATGTTTTGTAAGACTTCAAAGTCTTCTTTAATAATTAAATTAACATCTTGATTATGATCAAAGGATATGCAAAAACAGAAAAAAGAGCTAAGATTAATATGTATTTATATTCTTTTGTTGTCAGTATTTCACTAAGACTACATTAAACTTATTAAATATGAAATAAAATTTTCCATAATCGCTAACTTTTATGTCACACATCAAAGAAATATATTATAGATGGAAATCAATAAAAAGTTGTCAATTAATATGGTGAAGGAACTAAAGAGAATCATGATTTATTAGTGGAATTAATAATGCTATGATGGTACTTGAATATTGCTAAAATAACTCCCTAGGAAACAATAATATATGTCATTTATTATTAGAGATAACATTTAAAAATCTACTTAACTGAAGGTAAAAATAAGTATCTTTACACAACATGTAAGCTTTTAGGGAGGGGTGATGGGAATAGAATCTTGTGCCAGATACATATTAGGCAAGTGCTTTGCTCTACATTACCTTATTTTGGGGGTCATGAGCATAATTACCTGATATTGGGATTTTGGGAACAGAAAGATGAGAGCAACATTTGATAATCTAGCACCCATAAGAACATCCTGAACAATTATGATTTGGAGGCAACAAGACATATGTGTTCTTTTTTTTTTATTCCCTCATTCTATTTTTTTATTTATTCTAATTATACATGAAAGCAGAATGCATTTCAACTCATTGCATACAAATGGAGCACAACTTCTCATTTCTCTGGCTGTACTCAATACAGAGTCACCCTGTTCATCTGTGAAGTCATACATGTACATAGGATAATAACATCTATCTCACTCCACCATTCTTCCCACTCCTCACCCCCTACCTGCTGCTCACTCCCCTCTGCCCAACCCAAAGTTTCTCCATCCTTCCCTAGCCCCCAGCTGCCTGCACCCCCTTATTGTGAATTAGCATCCGCATAGCAGAGAAACCATTTGGTCTTTGTTTTTGGGAGACTGGCTTACTTTGCTTAGCATAATATTCTCCAACTCCATCCTTTTACCTTCAAATGCCATAATTTCATTTTTGAAGGTTGAGTAATATTCCATTGTGTATATATTCCACATTTTCTTTATCCATTCATCTGTTGTGGGGTTGGTTCCATAGTTTAGCTATTGCAAATTGAGCTGCTATAAACCCTGATGTGGTTGTGTCACTGTAGTATGCCGATTTTAAGTCATTTGGGTATAAATGGAGAGGGATAACTGGGTCAAATGGTAGTTCTATCCCAAGTTTTCTAAGGAATCTCTGCACTGCTTTCCAGAAAGGTTGTACCAATTTGCAGTGCAGGTAGATCATGAAACACAAAGTTACTATTTTCTTAGGTGGCACCACATGTGTGTGCTGATGCAGGAATCAGTTTGCTGAAAAGATAGAAAGCCAACCTTGGACTCACAATAAGGGTCAAATCATTCTTCTTACACAGAAAAAAAAAAGTGCCAGACTTCCTAAAGTTGCAGTTTATTTTCCTTTAAATCAATGTCATTTTGATATCTTAATAAAATATACATGTACAAGCTTCTCTTAAAAATAGATTAATGGTGATTATACAGAACTCATCTTTCTGATTAATTTATATATACTAAGTTTGAATAGCATAGCAGGAAGTGACTAAAATATTTCAGTTTAGCATATGGACTACTTGAATATTGTTTTGCCAAGTCAGACTAAAGTATATTGTAAGCTGTGTTTTTTATTCTTATACCATTATTTCTAAAGATTCATGAAAGTATAAAAATTCCCACCTAAGGGGATACAGAGATATAAAGATACTCAGCATTCTAGATAGGAACAAACTTATTTAAAATATATAATGATTATAACTAAGTGATTAAATTAGTATACTCATGGAAGATTTAAGATTATGAGTAAGCTAGAAAATCAAATATTTCACTTCTAGCCCTTTAATGTTGTATGTATACTGGCATACGCTCAGGCTTACAATTCAGTGAGCATGATCCAAATTGTTTACTACCTATACTCTATAATCAAACAATATTGTGAATTTTGACATTTCTAACAATTATCTTTTTATTTTTTGTGCTCAATAGGAACTTTTTGGAATTTTACTTTTTGCATGGGTTATTCTTTTATGTGCTTTGTGAAAATGTTTTATTGCACTCTGCAATGTCATTTAATAAATGAATAGTCTTGAAATCAAGTTGTCTTCTGAAGCCTTATTTAAAGAAGATATGACTGTAGTTTTATGAGGAAATTTAATATTTATTTGATCTAAGTTGTGTTCAATAATTCACAATTTGAGGACAATAAGCAAAGTCTTTAAGATAATAATACATAAAACATGATCAACAGAATAGGTAGTCAAGGCTGATAAATGCATTAATTCTACCATTTTGTTATATTTTGCTCTCTTTTTAAAATAAAAATATAATTTGTTTATTCTCCATCTTTCTGCTTTAGGATTTTTATTGTTTTTATAGCAATTTCAATCCATTTAATGTATAATTCTGGAAGAAATAAAATAACTATTGTATATACTTGACACTTTAAAAAATATTTTAAAGGCCAAAATGTATACTTCAATATTTATTGAGAAATAAATGACATAAGTATTTGAATGGAACAACGGGACTGCATTGATTTTTTTGAAGTATATTTGTTGTCTATTATGTATTAGCCAGTATGTTATATGTTGTATTTTAATAAGGTAACATGCTAAGCTCACTTTCCCTGAGATTATATTTTAGAATTTTACAGAAATGGTAAATAATAATTTAAAGAATACATTTTAGTCCTTGGGACTGAGATAACTAAAAAAATAGCATTAGCTTTTATTTATGTATTCATCTATTTTATTTTAATTACATTAATGAAACCCAAACCAGTTATTCCCGGTATAGTTGATGACTTTTATTTTATTCCCTCTTTATTTTTTCTGTTTTTTCCACCATTAATATTTTGATGGGAATCTAGAGTAAGGCAAAAATTACAACCATGAAGTTAGCATTTGACAAAGTGTTAAGAGGAAGATTTGAGGGGAAGTGTTGCGGCACAGAATTTTTTGTGGGGGTGGGGGCAGGGTACCAGGGATTGAATTCAGGGGCACTCAACCACTGAACCACATCCCCAGGCTTATTTTGTATTTTATTTAGAGACAGGGTCTCACTGAGTTGCTTACTGCCTCACTTTTGCTAAGGCTGGCTTTGAACTCATGATACACCTGACTCAGCCTCCTGAGCTGCTGGGATTATAGGAGTGCACCAGTGCACCTACACAGAATAAATCTTAGAAAGTGAAGTTATGACAATATTCAAAGGAAGTTCCATGAAATTTACTCATTGGGATGGACATATGAGTTAGTTACACCAATTTTAGGGTCTTCTTCACATTGTTAGTGATTTAGGCAGATGAGTTCAATAATTTACCCCCCAAAGAAGGATCTTTCATATATGGATTTTATGGAAATATGTAACAGTGTTTCTGTTTGGTCAGTAAATGTTAAATTCCTTGAATTACATTGAATATATAATTGCATTTGGAGACTAGAAATAATTGTAGACATAAACTGAATTCCCTGAATTTAAGCCTATTTTATAGGATCAAAGCATTGTCACCGTGAAGTACATGCAATGAGTTTTGGGGCATTAAGTCTTTCCATGGGAACCCATGTAATAGCTCCAGAGTCTTTTCATAGCAATTTTCATCTCTTTATTTCTCATAGTATAAATAGCTGGATTGAGAAGAGGTGTATAAACAGAGTAAAACACAGCTAGAAATTTGTCTAACCAGGTGATATTGAGTGGACACACATAGATGAAGATGCAAGGTACAAAAAAGATCACCACTACTGAGATGTGGGCACTGCAGGTGGACAGGGCTTTAGACGCACCAGTTTTAGATCTCTGGTGAACACTGAGAAGAATATATGTGTAAGATATCAGCAAAAGAATAAAACAGGTTATGCCTACAAACCCACATCCAACATTCATTAAAAGGTCTAAATTATAGGAATCCATGCATGCCAGCTTGATCACCAGAGGCAAATCACAGAAGAAGCTGTCAATTTCCCTGGGGCCACAGAAGGGCAGCCGCACAATTACAACTATGTGACTCATGGCATGCACAAAGCCAACTGTCCAGGAAGAAACCACCAACCCAATGCACTTTTGCAGGTTCATAATGGTGGAGTAGTGGAGTGGTTTGCAGATGGCCACATAGCGGTCATAGGCCATGACCACCAGGAGCACCATCTCACCTGCTGCAATGAAATGGGCAAAGAAGATTTGGCACATGCAACCTGCAAAGGAAATGGTTTTGTTCTCCCTGAGAAAGTCTGTGATCATCTTTGGAGTGGTGACTGAGGACAGCCACATATCAACAAAGGACAGGTTGGCCAAAAAGAAGTACATGGGGGAATGGAGATGAGGGTCAGTGATGATTAAGGTCATGATGATAATATTTCCAGTTACAATGACAAAATAAAGCATCAAAAATATCATGAAAAGTAACACCTTCATATTCCATGAGTGGCCAAGTCCCAGAAGTGCAAATTCTGACACTACAGACTGATTTTCTCCGTCCATTTCATTCAGTGTTCCCTCTGAAATAACCTAGAGAGGAGGATAGATTATTAAATAGTAGAATGAGAAAATGTATTTAACTTTCAGAAGTTGATATGCACATTGAAATCTATCATCTATATCTGAAATTAGAAAGCATAATTTCAGGAGAAATCTTGGTTAAATGTGAATTGTATTATGCCCTAAAGAGAAGCTAACATTCCAAGACTTTAAGAGAGATTGTCTTGCAAATGATTTGCTGAGCAAGCACTCTCCCAAGAAGCCAGTAAGGAAAGCAGAAAAGGATCATGAAAGGATTAAAAAAATTATGGTAGTCACCTGGAAAATAGGTCTGTCTGAGTGTAGCACCAGCAATCATTATACTATATAACAAAAATTAAATCATATACTTGGGAAGATGATGGGAAACCCTTTGAAATTCAGTATAAATTATATGATAGAATCTTACACTTTCTTGTAATCTGTGTAACAACTACTTCAAGCCTCAATGGAACCTCTACTATATGACATCATAAAATTAAATTTTTAGTTGTTCCCTCAAAAATAAATGTTGGAACAACCTTTATGAGAGAAACTCATATAGTAAATATCTTCAAGGCCAAGTAATCAATATCCTGGCATAATGATCTGCATGCAAAACTGTGTGCATCATTTACCATTAATAAAAATTTTAAAAGTGTTTATTTTGTGAACTGAAAGGATTAGAAAAAATATTAATATAGAGTCATGTAGAAATGTTTTAACCAAAGTGAAGGCAATTCAGACTTAGGTTCCATCTTTTTTTTTTTTAGTATTGCATTAGGACTTTATTTTGCATTTTTCTTTTTTTAAAATTTTTATTGTTGGTTGTTCAAAACATTACATAGTTCTTGACATATCATATTTCCCACATTTGATTCAAGTGGGTTATGAACTCCCATTTTTACCCCATATACAGATTGCAGAATCACTCTGAAAGATACATATAACTCAAGATTATCAATAGAAAGTATTTGCCTTTAATTATGTTAAAGTATTTAATGAAATATCTAGGCTTTGAAATATTAGTCTCCTGAAAATGAAAGTTAAAAATGTCATGTATCTGGCTGTCTATCAACTATATATTATTCATAAGCTGGGAATAAATTACATACATATGTAAATTAAATACATTTTTGGTAATGCTGAGTATGAACGTGAAGTCAAACCTGTGAACACCAATATTCATCTCTAAATATTGCTTATATTGATGTCTTAAGTAAAATGACAATTTGTTTTTCAAGATTAATGGTAGAAAAATAATTACCCATTTTCCTTCCTTACTTAAATCTGCATGGTATTATTAACTTGTGTGTCTCATCTTCTTTTACCTATGGAAATCACCAGGATGGGGGTCAAGCATAGTGTTAATAATAAAAACCATTACTGTTTTCTGAGTTAGTACCTCTTCCTCTTTTACTGAGGAGTTAGAAGAATAAGTATATAAGGAAGAAAGAAGAGGGGAAGATAGAAGAACAAATAGAAGGAATAAAGAACATTTCCTAAAGGAATTAAGCAACACAAAGTTTGTGAGGGAAAAGGAGACACAGATTAATAGTCTCATAGCTTGTAAATACACATATTTTCAGCTCTATTTACTCAAATTATAAAGAAAATCAACTAATATTTCACCAAATAGAGTCATTCCTCCTGCAAAATTTGAACAATCTGAACTTTTTATCAAAATTAATTTCTTGTAAACAATAAATTTTCAAGTATACTTTTCAAAACTAACTGTTTCTGTTGGAATAAGTTACATAGATAACAATAATGGAAAAAGCATAATTTCAAATGTGTTTGAGAGAATAATTTGCTAAAAGATGACTATGTATGTTTTTAAGATGTATTTTAAAGAAAATTAGTTTTATAACTGTTATATTCAAAATATTGATGGACAAATTTTTAATATTACTATATTAATATTAGCCAATTTTGGTAGATATAATAGAATAACCTTAGATTTTAACATTATATACTACTGAAATCTCTGACCCTTTTAACCTTATAGCCTGTATTAAACCTACTTCTGTTTCCATTTCCTTATCCATAAAATGATCACAGTCAATCTAATACATTTCATAAATAAGTTAAAGAAAATATATACAGAAAACACATAATATCTTCAAGTACTGTGAGTATGTTAATAAACATTAGTTATTTCCTTTAACTTTTCTTTATAGTGGATCTCAAAACCATTCTGTTTCCAGAGCTATGGGCATCACTTTTACAACTCTGTTGAACTCTGTTAGCAAAATGTATACAATTCCCTTTCTTTAAAAGACTTACTGCTGATATTTTATCTAATGTCACATTATTCTATTCAGCAAGTGCAGGGGATTCAAATGTGATTGGTGTATTAGACATTCTGCTGGCTTTCCAAGAGCATAATCACTGTTTCACCTTTCACCTTTTTTTCTCCAGAAGGGGCTATTAATATTTTAGAGAAACTAGAGGCAATAGGACATTCTATTAAAACATCTTTGGAATTCTGATCTTTAATTTAGAAATAATTTTTATAAAAGGGGCTAATGTTACTTTTGGTACTAATAAAACTGAACATTGGAAAAGGAGACAGTTTGAGTTATTTTTTGAGGAGTATTAAAATACAGAAAAAAAATTAATTCAGTAACAAAAGTATTTGTTTCTCTCTAGATGTAATAAAGTTTTTTTTCTTGATCTGCAAAGATTTTTTGACTATTAAATCTCTTAACTCTGTGATATTCTCAATATGTGTATTTTTTCAAGAATATAATAGGACTTAGAAAATATAATAGGTTGCCTGAAATACATGCTCACGAGATACACAGAACTAGTTTAGTAGCTCATAATACTTTCCTTTGTTCTAAGGTTATCCATTTTAATCTTATGACTTCAGTTTTATATCACTTCTCATTAGGTTTGCAATCCTTTCTACTTCTCTCTCTAAGCTAAATGTTATCTTATCTACTCTCTGATATTAAACAAACAGACAAAGGAAAACTTTACTCTTTTAAAAGGCAGGGACCATTTGAGCTAGGGTAGCAGGAAGCTGCTCATGTTGATTAGAAAGCAGTAACCGTGATCTCCTGAGATAGATTTGACAACATCTTTGAAGCAGTACTTTTTATTGGTGTGTGCACTGTAAATACAAGTAGGAACAGAATAGTAGGAGAAAACCCATAAATAGTTTATTGAAAATGTCAAAATATAAAAAAAAGGTATTGTCAACTCCAAGTATATTGGACATTTTAAGATAAAGCATAAACTTGTTTTAAGAATTAGAAAACAGAATTAGAGAGATGAGATGACTTACTCAACCCTGTATTTTTGCTTAGATGAGATTCTCTTTTCTTCTCTTCTGATGTGTACTTGTTATGACATCCATTGTTTGGTGGAGACAGTGTCTGTGGAAATGCTCTCCCTCAGCATGACCTATATTTACCACCTGAAGCCATCCCTTGGGTGAAATTTATCTATTCTGTGCTCTGAACAAAACAAAATCATGGAAATAATTATCTTGAAATTCTCCTGGGGATTTCTTTGTTAAGAGTGATATTGAGTTTTGCATAATCTTGAATACTCAGGACAAGGAGTCAAGTTAAACCCCATGTAAATTAGTCCAATTTAAAAATAAATTAGTGAAGCTTTAAAAACTAAGCATTTGATCATAAATACTAAGGAGATACCTTCTGCAATTTTGATCTCTAACTCTATCTGTATAATAATATTTAATTCAAATCTTATTTCCAATTTCAAGGGAGATCATATGCTGGACAGTGTGACATGTGACCACAAACAGAAAACCATGATATGGTTGAGTGTCCTAGTACATGCCAAGGTTTTCTAAGCAGGTAGGGAGTCTTGGTCAAATGTCCAGTATCTTTCAATTTATTCTGATGACATGAGATATTAATTGTTATAAACTGGATGTAAAATTATTAGCATATCTTAAGTTTTTTAAAAGGACATTAATGTGAGTTTAAAATACATTCAATTTAACCTATTAGGTATTAAAAACTCTTTATAATAGTACATTTACATATAACAAACTACTCATATTTAAAAAGTTCAGTTTGATAGGTGTGGATACATATGTACAACCATGAAAAAAATCATCATAGTCTAGATGGTGACATGTGCCTCAGCCCCCAAAGCTCCCTTTCCAACTCCTCCACACATCCTAGCTCCACAGACAACCACTCACCTGTACTCTATTACTAATTTTGCATATTTTGAACTTTTATGTAAATGAAATCAAGTAGAATGTCCACTTTTTGAATCCTACTTCTTTAACCCATCATACTTATTTGAAAATTTGTCATGCTGTTATTTGTTTCAAAAGAATATATATGTTTTTAATTTGTATTGCTGAATGCTCTTGTACTTAAAAAAAACATAGTTTTGTTACCTGTTCACATGCTGTGGGAAATTTATGTTATTCCCAGTTTGGAGATTTTGCAAATACAGTGCTATTTGGATTTGTGTACGAATCTGGGTAATTTGAATGCTTTTTAGAATTAATGGAGACTTGTTTATTTGACTATAATAATAATTTTCAAATGGCTGTGTGCTTCAAAGAGAATGAGTATTGTGACATTTTGGTCATATTTTCATGTATACATAGATTATAGTGAATTAGTTGATCAAAGATCAATCTTTATTTAATTATATTAATTAGTGAGTGGTGATTATAATGCTTTTTAATACAAAATTTTGTGTGTGCCTCTTTCTCTTTGTAGTCCTATCAGTTTGTCACATACTTTAAAACTCCATTAGAGACAAACATGATTATATCTGATATGTCATCCTGAATAAATGCAATTAGGCAAGAGAAAGAAGTGAGTGCTGTCTCTGTGAGATGAGCTTCTTTGTCTCTGGTAATGTTGTTTGTTCTGAAATATACTTTGAGTGTTATTAAAATAGTCATGGGACTGGGGTTGTAGCTCAATGGTAGAGTGCTTGCCTAGCATGTGTGAGGCCCTGGGTTCAAGCCTCAGCACTACATAAAAAAATAAATAAAAGTAAAATAAAGGTATTATGTTCATCTACAACCAAAAAAATTTAAAAATCACTGACTTAAAATAATTTTAATATTATATTTTTTTCATCCTTTCATGCATTCCCTTTTTTTCCCTCAAAAGGCTATCTTTTCCCCATTGCTTGTTGTTGGCATCTTTGTTGAACATAAATTGACCAAAAATGCATGAAATACTTCATGTGCTCATTATTCTGTTCTATTGATTTATGTGTATGTTTTTATGTCAGCACCATGCTTTTTTGATTACCACAGATTTTCAGTAGTGTGATACCTCCCGCTTTGCCAATTTGATTAAGATTTCCTTGGTTCTTCAAGGTCTTTTTGGATCCAAATAAATTTTAGGAAGGTTTTTCCCATTTCTTTGAAAAAACATTTTTGGAATTTTGATGGGGGTTGCCGCAGTCTGGCTGGGCACAATTCACTCAGGAGCCACTTGTCAAGCAGAAACGAACTTTATTTTTAGAACACACGCTGCACCACTTGAGCTCTTCAGGAATTCCCTCAGAGCCCAACTGCCACCACTGGCTTCCAGGAGCCTCTCAACCCCTGACTCCTCCTGCTCTTGAGGCCGATTGGCTGGATCACGTGGGCGGAGCCAAAAGAGTCCCCCAAATGAGCAGCTCCGTGGTCTGAAAGGGCGGGGAAACAGCCCAATGATCATCACCGCAGAGGAGCCAGTCAGCTGGAAGTTTGCTGGGGCTGCTTCGGCTGTGGCTCTCAACAGGTGTTACATTTAACCTGTAGGTTTCTATGATGAATGTGGACATTTTAATAAGATTATTGTTTAAATGTATGAATTCTAGATATCTTTATGTTTATTTGTATTTTCAACACAATCTTTAGTCCCTTAGTTAAATCTATTCCCTACGTATTTTATTTTGTAGCTATTAAAATTGAGATTATTTCTTGACTTCCTTTCCAATTTATGTGGTTAGTATACAGAAATAATACTGACATATATTGATTTTGTATCCTGCAAGTTTATTAAATTCAGTTGTAATATCAATGAATTCTGTAGGATTTTATATATGGCTTTGTGTCATTTGGAGAGACAATTTTACATATTTCTTCCCAATTTTGATACTTTTTATTTCTTTCTTTTGCCTAATTGCACTTACTCAGACTTTAGTACTATATGTGAATAGAAATTGTAATCCTCTTTTTTTTTCTGTTCTTGTTCTTAGAGGAAACACTTTAAGCTTTTCATCAAGCTAAGAGCTTATCATTTGTGACCTAATATTTTGAGTTTTTATAAGAAAAAATATTACATTTTGTTAAATGCTTTTTCTTCATGTGTTCATATGATCACGTTATTGCTCTCCTACATTGTTATTTTGCTATATCCATTTTTTATATTTGCATATGTTGAACTACCTGTGATTTCTTAGAATGAATTCCTTTTAATAGATAAATGATCAATTGAATGTATGGTTAAATTCAGTTTGCTAATATTTTTCTGGTTTTTAAAAGATTTAGTTTCATGTCTGTTTTTGTCTGTTTGATCTATAATATTATTTTCTTTTAGTGGCTTTCATATTGGTGTAATGCTTTGCTCAAAGATTAGTTTGGAAATACTCATTTTAAAAATTTTTTTGAGAAAGTTTGAGCAAGATTGTTATTACTTCTTCTTCAAAATCTTCAGTAGATATCCATCAGGTCCAAGGTTTTGTTTGATGGGAAACTTTTTATTACTAACCCAATCTCGTTGCAAAATATTGGTCTTAAGAGATGAACCTGCTTAAGTGTTCATCAACAGATGAAAGGACTAAGAAAATGTGAATTAAGCCATAAAAAGAAATTTAAAAATGAAATTATGGCATTTTCTAGAAAATGGACTATCATTTGTTTCCATGGTTTTTATGAAACTTTATCTATTAGTTCTAATAATTTTGGTAGAATATTTTGGGTTTTATTTACATAAGAATATCATCTCAAAAAAGTGACAATTTGACTTCTTTTTTCAATTATTATTTTTTGCTATGCAAAATTACTCTGGGCATGCTAGATTTTTAATCATTGCCTAATAGTACTCTGAAAAGACATTAAATTCAGATCAATGGTAGAGTCAGTACAAGGTTAGTTGTTGGCTTATTATGCATGTTTTCTTAAGTTTGGGAAATATGTCTTCTATAACTAACTCACTCATAGGTTTTTTTCCACAAAGGGATGAATTTTTTGAAATGCCCTTTTTGTGTACATTGAGATGATCATACATTTTGGCTTTCATTCTGTTGGTGTGGTGTATCACATTTATTTATTTGTGTATGTGGAAGCCTACTTAAATCCCTGGGGTAAATTCCACTTCCTCATGGCAAATAATTTTTAATATGCTATTGGATTCAGTTTGTAAGTATTTTTTTGATGATATTCACAACTATATTCATCAAGAATATTGGCCTATGATTTCTGTTGTTGTTAGTGTTGTTGCCTTATCTGGTTATAGCCATTAGTCGAAGCCCTCAAACCAGTAATGGCACAGACATGAGAATAAATGAATGTCTTGAGGAACTATAGAAATATTTTTGAGACATCCTCCTGAAGCAGATTAGAGCACTTTCTGATATGGGGAATAACACTACTGCCAGAGAGATAAGGCCTGCCAAGGTTTTGAGATAACATATCAGAGACGCTTTAAATTAGGTTCCGTTTTTATTTTCCTAAACCATACCATATTTATCGCAATTCTGAGACTTGCAGCTCTAATAAAGAACATGGGAAATTTCTATGTCGCTTTTACGTCATGAGTATGAAGGAACAATTAAGGAATGGTTGAAGATTAATATATAATCTAGAGGCAGGCAATGCAATACATTCTGTGTCACTGGATTAGACTCTGCTCTAGGTGTTTTTTTTCTTTTCTAAAATGATTTTTTCAGGTAACTGATCACAAAATTGAATAAGATCTATAGATTAAATTTTGCTAAAACATTAATGCAATTTCCTGATTTTAAAAATTGCACTGCTTTTGGAAATACACAAAGAGCATGTTAGGAGTAAAAAGGCATCCCATGTTAAACTTATTTCCAAAATTCAGATAAAGTTTTATAATTATGATATTATGTATACTTATAATTTATAAACATATGAATATATATGTATGTGTGTGAATGTATATATTTGATTTAGAGTTCCCCAGAGAAACACTATCAACAACATGTTTCTATCTATCTCTCTCTCTCTCTCTCTCTCTCTCTCTCTCTCTCTATATATATATATATATATATATATATATATATATCTTAACTATAGAACATGTATATATATTTATACATAAATACTATATATGTATATATCTTAACTATAGAACATGTATATATATATTTATACATAAATACTATATATATATATATATATATATATATATATATATATATATATATATATATACACACACACACACAGAGAGAGAGAGAGAGAGAGAGAGAGAGAGAGAGATTTGTTTTGTTTTGTCTGTTTGTTAGTTTTAAACCCAGAGAGGCTCTTAACCACTGAGCAACATCCCCTGTCCCTTTTAACTTTTTATTTTGAGACTCAATCTTTCTAAGTTGCTGAGACTGGTTTTGAACCTGCAATCCTCACATTTTTTTAAAAGAATTGTTTCTCATGGTTGTAGAGGCTGAACAAATTCTAATGAGGTAGACTGGTAAATTGGAGGCTCAGGAGGATATATGCAGTTTGAGTTCCAAAGAGGGTCTTTAGGAAGAATTCTGCTCTGCTTGGGGAAGTCATGGAGGACACTCTCTTTTACTGTTTACCCATTTTATTGTTAATTTCATCTAAAAAACACCTTCACAAAAATACCCCAAATAATCCTAGACCAACTATCTCTGTGTGTGCCTTGGGCCAAATGAGTTGACCTATTAAAATTAACTATAGAACATGTATTTATATTTATCCATAAATGCAATTTTTATGTGTATATAATTTGGATACACTTAGATATCTATATTTAAATATATCAATGCATTCAAATATATTAAATATGTACCTATTATCTATCTTTACATATACATAAGCCATATCAAATAATATTTATATTATATCATAACAAAATATTAATTATGGTGAAAGATGATCTGAATCAAATGTGCTAAAAATTTGCTACAAATTGAAAGGGGTACATATTTATCAATATCCACATTTAACTCTATAATAAATATTAATCTTTAGAAATAGATACTTTTATGCCCTGTGTTCCCAGGGGCTCTGTTCCCAGTTTCCTCAATTCAGTTTTGAGAAAAGAATTTAGTATAACATATGCCTTGCACATATGCCTGTGAATTCATCCTTAGCTCTAGTTACTGTAGCTCACATATTACATAAGAGACAGTGACAGAGAAGTATTGTATAAAGCCTCTAAGAGATTATGAGGTCTTTGGTAAAGATGGACATTTTGAATTTCATATCAATAGGCCTAGAAAGTCAGTTCTAATATCCATGAACCACAGGTCTAAATTTATTAATTTAGTATACTTTATGACTTTCTTTATGCATCTTAATCCATTTGGATCTTCCTATTTTGTTGAGAGGTAAATGCCTGAAATTCATTGTTGTTTCTTCATTTATTCTTTTTTTAAAATACATGACAGCAGAGTACATTACAATTCTTATTGCACTAATAGAGCACAATTTTTCATATCTCTGGTTGTATACAAAGTATACTTACATCAATTTGTGTCTTTTTTTTTTAATCTTCTGCATCTTTATTTTATTTATTTTATTTTTTTATTGGTTGTTCACAGCATTACAAAGCTCTTGAAATATAATATTTCATACATTAGATTGAAGTGGGTTATGAACTCCCAATTTTACCCCAAATGTAGATTGCAGAATCACGAGGGATTAACACAAAAGTAGTGTTCTTATTTGCAGAGAGAAATATGAGAACAAATATGAATAGAAAATTTAATACACATTAAATTTAATACACAATTTATTTGTTATGTGGAATTTCTTTCAGTGGATAACATTTGCTTTATGGATCTTACTGCTCATAAAACTAATGTGCCAGCCTTGTTAAAAAGTAATTTTTGGCTGGGGCTGTAGCTCAGTGGTAAAGTGCATGCCTCATATGATTAGGCACTGGGTTGGATCCTCAGCACCACATAAAATTAAATAAAGATATGGTGTGTCCATCAACAACTAAAAAAAAATTTACAAAATGAATCTTATCACAATTAAAAGAAAAAAAAATCTAAATAAATGTATATGTGCCTATAAATTCAGAATGATCTATATAATTTTAATTATCTTTAGTAATCTAGAGAATTTAACTGAATGATCCATAATTAAAAGTAAACAATTTTACATTTTAATTTTTCTTTATGTGAAGAATATTAATATTAGATGTTTCTGGGTTACTAAATATAGTTAATGAGCCAGTATTTCTACTTTATTTTTAATTCCATTTAAAGAAACAATTTACTAATTTATTGATAAGTTTGAATTTTTTAAAACTCAATCTGAGTTGAATTTTAATGGGAAAACTTATTCTTTCAATAAAACTAAATATAAAAATATAATGATGGAACATGATATTAAATAATTTCAGTGTGCAATATGACTGATAGAAAACTTACAAATAAGACAAAATAATATCAGCCTAATCTGAAATGTTATTTACATGAGATTTCCATTAATACCATTCATTTTCATGATTGTTGTCTAGAAAGTGTGTCTGAAGCTGAAACACTGGGTCCTCAGTCTGCTCATGGCTGATTTCATCTCCCGATTCCTCAGAGTGTAAATAATGGGGTTCAGTAAGGGTGTTATGACCGAATAAAACACAGAAAGAAATTTATCCACTGAAACACTGCTAAAGGGCCAAGTGTATATGAAGATACAGGGCCCAAAGAACAGAGTGACCACGGTGATGTGAGCAGACAGTGTGGACAGAGCTTTAGAGAGCCCACCCGAGGATCCATGTCTCACAGTTACCAGAATGACAGTGTAGGAGATGAGCAAGAGTGTGAAGCAGATGAAGGACAAGAGGCCACTGTCAGCAATTACCAGCAACTCCAGAACATAGGTCTCAGTGCAGGCAAGCTTTATTACCAGGGGAAGGTCACAAAATATGTCGTCCACTATGTTGGGGCCGCAGAAGGGCAGGTTGACAGTGAAGACCATCTGGCTCATGGTGTGCACCAAGCCAACAGCCCAGGACAGCAGCACAGAGCCCACCAGCACCCTTCGGCTCATGATGGCTGTGTAGTGAAGAGGCTTGCAGATGGCAATGTACCTATCAACTGCCATAACTATGAGAAGAGTCATCTCACTGCCCCCCAAGAAATGGAGGAAGAACATCTGAGCCATACAGCCCCACAAGGAAATAGTTTTCTTCTCCCTAAGGAAATCTGCCACCATCTTAGGGGTCGTGATGGTGGAAAGAGACATGTCGAGAAAGGAGAGGTTTCCAAGGAGGAAGTACATTGGTGTGGAATGAAGGTGAGAGTCACAGGTGACAGTGATCACAATGAGAAGGTTTCCTGCCATGATGGCTGTATAGGCCAGCAAAAATATGCAAAAGAAGAAAATTTCCAGTTCCAGAGTGCTGGTGAGCCCTAGCAAAACAAACTCAGATATCGTAGAGATGTTCTTCATATTCATGCAGAAGTTTTCAGAAAGCCTCTAAGATGAAAATCATCTGAAAAAAAAACCCTGATATTTTAATCAGAGATAGTTTTCAGGGTAGGGATATTTAAGCAGTAAATGTTGGTTTCTATAGGAAGAGAGAAAATGGATATTTACAAATAAATCATTTTAATTAATACAAGTGCAATTAACATTATTGCATGTTTTTCAGCCAGAGAGGCACAGAATATGAGAAATCTATTTAAAATTTCATACATCTTGTTTGCATACATAGATTGTATCTAGATACATTTGTGGCTTCTGTTATGAGTTCATGCATTTATGCTCTTGTGTTCAATTTGTTTGATGAAGAAAAGGAGTCAAATGGCTAATGGTCAAATAAGTGATTTCAAGTGGGTTAGAGCATAATCATTGAGCTTTTTAAAACCTAAGTGTTCATTTTTTCCCTCTGTCTAATATAATCAGATGGTACATGTGAATTGAGTTACATACCCAACTCAGCAAATCAGTTCAATGTACTTTCTTCTATTGGTGATGCTATATTCCCTCCTCTTTCATTGTATAAATATAGACCAATAATTTTACTTATTTCTGAAGACTTAAACTGAGGTATCTGTCATATGCACTTGCTCCTCTCTAAATAATTATGCTCCCCTCCTAGAAAGATTTTGCATAGTAATATTAGTGTTTTTCAATATTCAGGTCTGTTTTTTGTTATCTTATGGAGCAGGGTGTGATTACTATTTTTTTTTTTGTGAGCAAAACTCCTGACATCTCCTTCCAGTTCTCTTGCTTATTTTCATGAATCTGTTGTACTTGACTCCTGGCTGGGATTTGTCCTTTTTTGTCCCTTTGTATTCTCTGAGCAGACAATCTCATGACTACCACCAAGCATTTTCCAAGTAGTGTTTGCTTTTTTTCCCTCCTAAACACTGAACTTCTCTTCTCTGCAGCCAGTGCTGTCCCCTGGTATTTCACACCTGAGCACACTGACTCTGGACTTGTCCACTGGCTCTTTAATCCTGACATTTGGATTCTGTTTTCCCACAGCAATCTGATACTGTCAACTCACTTCTATCTTAATTTTAATTTTGAGTTGGATCTTTTGGTCTCTGCTTTCTTTTCTTTTTCTTCTTCTTTCTTTAGAACTACTACTGATACCACCTACAGAGATAAAAAAGCAAACACACACACAAACACAGATGCAAAGGCCCATACTTGTACCATGTCCTGATTCTAAAGCACCAGAACAGAAGCCAGAAATTTATTCTGACTTTTCATTTTTTGACTTAGTAGTTCATCAAATATTCAGAAAACATTGTTTAGCCTACAGTTTTGGAATAAATAATATCTGCAGAAATAGTGTTTAAATCTCAGTCTGGACCTCAGTATTCATAAGGGAAATATACCTTTAACTCTTTTGAACATTGATTATTTTTCTGTAAAATTAGTTTAATATGCACTCTTTAAATACAAACTATTAAGAAGTATAAAGCTAACATATTGAGCATCTTTGTGTATTTCATTGACTATATATAAGTATGTGGACTGATGAGATTCTAGTCTTTAGAATTAGTTTCTTTTTTTGGTAATTACAAAGAAACTCAACCCAAAAGAAACCACAGAAGCACTTCACAACAGACAATCTGTAAGGAATAGTTAGCTTTGATAAAAATATTGTGCTCTATTTAATGCCATTGACATAATCACTCGTTGTCAATTTAATCAAAAATCATTTTTATATTCATCATTAGCCTACTCACACAATAATTGAGTCTATATATCAATCTTGACATTATTTTTGAAACTATATAGTCCTCAATCTCAAAAAACTGACAGGTAAAAATCTGGAGATAACACACAAAAATAACTTTTTAACTTACTAGTTAAAACTGGAAAATCAAGAAAAAAAAAACAGTACCCATTACTCTAGGTTTTTAAAACTTTTAATAATCATATTTGCGTATTTTGTAAGCAAAACTTTATAAATATTTAAGAAGCATGTTTTAAAAGCATATTTAAAAATCTTCAGCTCTCATATTCACCTATCTATAAATAGATGGACTGCAATCCTTAATTATTCATCATGAAAATTTGTTCATATTATCTGAGATGAAATTTTTTCAAAAGTATAAACATTTTTCACTCATAAAGTTAAAACAAACAAACAAAAAACCCCAAAAAACAAAAACAGACCTTCCTAAATAAAGCTATTGCTAAACCTAAAATGGAAAATTTAAAGTTTTGAATAGTATGTGTTATACAAACATCAGTAAACTAAAAAGGTGTGAAATGCATAAAATTGGGTCAGAAAATGTTTGGATTTGCTCTGGCAGAAACTACATCTGAGAATGGGGTAAATGACTTATTACTGTGGGACTGGAGGGGGGAAGCTCATTCAATGCCTTTCACATGGGTAAAAAATGAACAATTGCCTCACTGTTTTCAACTATAATCACTTTCTTACAAAACAAAAGCTATGGGGTCTCCAGTGCTGTTTGCCTGTGTTCTGTAGCCAAAATGTTTCCACAAAAGCATTTATGTAGAATAATTAGTGTATATGGAAATGTGTAAAGAAAGTTTTTTATTAGAATATGTATTATATGTTTTCTATTCATCATGTGGTTTCGCTATGTTACCTTTTCATGAAATTGTTAAGTTATAAACAAATAAGACAATACAAAGGTAATATTCACTTAATACTAAAAAATTTTGGGAAAGTGAAAAGTCAAATATACTGGGAAATTTTCACTATGAGTATTTTTCCTTATTAAAACACTTGTATATTTAATAGAAGAGGCTCTATACTACAAGTGCAAAAGGCTTCATTTTCAAATATTGAAACAGTTAATAAAGTAAGAAGATAACTGCATATATTAGCAGTAGAATCAGAGATTTGTATTTATGAATATATTATATAACCAATCAAGAAAAGAGGTGTTGACTTGAGAAAATTTAAAATAAAATTGATTTGAGTTAATTACCTCACATGTATCTATAACTGTTTTTGCAATTAAAGTAAATAATGAAGGAAACAAAAAAACACAGATAAGTAAATTACTATTAGAGCAAAATGAGTCAATAATTCTGACTTTTCTTGAGATATTATTAGATGAAATGTTAATTTATTATAGATGGTAACTATAGCCAAGAAAGAACTTAATTTACCATTATTTTAGCATGTTGTAAATTATTTTCTCCTTTTGTCTCCTGTAGATTAAACTAATGCAAGTTTATATTCTGAAAATTAAAACTAAGAGTATAAAAATGACCCCAAGGATTGGGAGGCTATTTCTCAGAGAGAGTGTAGAGGCTTTTAAATTACTGTTGCAACCAGATACATTCATCCAGATACTAGTGGATCTAACTTGCCTTTTACCCTTTCCCTCATGGTCAGAATAATATGGTTTTCATTCAGTTGCAAGCTCTAGGTAAAATATCTCCTCTTTCACTAAAGCCCATAATTCTAAGGTGTTTTCAGCACTGCTATTAAACCTACCAATCATTCTGAGGAGTCACTCCTTCAAAGACACGTAGACACAAAGAAATTCTGAAGAAAAATTGGCTATCTTGTTTTTAACTCCAAGAAAATACATGGCAATTGTTTGCAACTTAAAAATGCTTTTAAGAAGAATACAGAAAAGATGTACATAAAAAGGCAGACTGGTGACCCACCCCCAAGGGGAAATATGAAAATAAACATGTTGGTAATCCCTTGAGTTCAGAGCAAGGACTTTTTTCTTATTATTTAAGTGGATCATGAAGTTACCAAGTTTATGAATCATGTGAACTTTCTCTAGAAAGTGCTTTCTCTGGAAAACACTAATTGAAGTTGTTTGATTAATGTACCTTGGGAACATTCACAGAAAATAATCCTGTCATAGATGATGGATTTGAGGAAATATAATTATCTTAATTTTATTTCATAATTATGAAGGGTAATAATCAGTATAATAATTGAGTGATTTATCCAAGTAAAATTTTAAAATATGCCATCTACACTGAGTAAGGCTTATAAAAACTCACAAACAATTGACCATTTTTGAACATTTTTTTTAGTTGTAGGTGGACATAACTTTAATTACATATTTATTTTTATGTGGTGCTGAGGATCAAACCCAGTGCCTCATGCATGCTAGGCAAGCACTCTACCACTGAGCCACACCCCCAGATCTAACCATTTTTTAACATACAGAAAAATCTCCTTTTACCATGCAAGATAATTGAGGGTGGACAAAAGTTCAGAATCCTAAATAACTTTTATTGGCTGACTTTTATTTATTAGTGATAATCAATATATTAATAGATTTCAGCAGTGAATCATTATAAAAATTAATAACTTTCATAAGTTCTTAACAATTATGCCAAACTTCATAATGCCTTGACAACATTAGAAGAATATCATGGAAGTGACTCTAGTATAACTTTATCATACAACTAAGTAATTAACAGATAAAATTCAAGAGGCTAATAATACATGCTACAAGATGATTTCATTTGTTAAATAAATTTTTTGTTTATTTTTATATGTAATCCCACTGTGATTCTCCAATAATTATACCTTTCTGGAGAATAATAGAAAGAAATTAAGGTAGAAAACATATTTACAAAAATGCATTCCACGCTCAATTTTAAAACTGAGAGCAGATCCTGCTAACAAATTCTCACTTTGGTGAAGCGTCAGATTTTTATTGATAATTAATTGATATACAGAATTGTATTTATTTATGGGACACCATGAATGTATTAATACATATATACATTGTATATTGTTCAAATCAGGATAACATATTTTTTTCTCCTCAAACACTTACCATTTATTTACCTGTGGTGAAAACATTAAAAAATCTTTTATTTTAGCTTTTAGAAATTTATTCTACATTTTTGCTATGCCTACTCTAGTATACAATAGCATACCAGAACTTATATTTCTTATTTAACTGTAACTTTGTACCACTTGGCCAACCTTTCCCCATTTCTCCATTCCTGTAACTTCCCCAGACCTTGTTAAGCAACATTCTAAACTCCACTTCTATGAGATCAACATTTTTTAATTAATATATGAGTGAGATCATGCAGTATTTTTTCTGTGACTGGCTTATTTCACTTAACCTATTATCTTCCAGTTCTAGCCCTATTGTGGCAAATAAGAGATTACATTATTTTTATGACTGATTACTATTCTATTGTGTATGTCTTCCACCTTCTTTTTATTCATTCTTCCATTAATGGGCACTTAATTTGATTCCATGTCTTTGGTACTGTAATTAGTGCAATTAATTAGTGTATTTAATGAACATGAGAGCACAGTTGTCTTGTAATATATTTATTTCATTTCCTTTGAATATATACCAGCTAGGGGGATCCCTAGATCATATAACAGGTTAATTTTTTTTAATGTTTTGAGGAAACTCCACACTGTTTTCCTTATGGATATGCCCATGAACTATGTGGAAATGTTGCCAGTTCTCCACATCTTCACCAGGACCTATTATCTTTTGCCATTTTGATAATAGACATTCTTACTTAAATGAATGGGTATCTCACTTGACTTGAACTATCTCTATAATGAAAATTATATAATTTTTATTTTATTTCAATAAAAATTAGAGAAGACATACAATGGAAAGACATCCTATGTTCATGAATTGGAAGAATCAATGTTTTTAAAATGTACATACTATTTTAAGCAATCTAGAGGTTCTTTGGAACTCTTTATCAAAATGTCAATGAAATTCTTCACAAAACTAGATAAATGATCCTAAAATGCATACGGAACCCCAACAATTCTAAATAGACAAAGCAATATTGATAAAAATGACAAATTGTAGACATCACAAACTTTAAAATACAATACCTTAGTAATTCAAAATAGCATGATTTGGACATAAAATAGATACATAAACCAATGGTTCAAAATTAAGAAACTAAAAGTAAGAGCATACACCCACAGCCATCTGGTCTTTGACAAAGGTGTTCAAAACACATTGGCAATAGGACAGTCTCTTCAATTAATGATGGTGTGAAGACTGTATATCCCTTTTCCAAAGAATAAAACTAGATACTGTCTTTCATCATTATGTAAGTAAAAATTGGTTAAAGCATTAAAAGCAGGACATAAATCTAAGAAGGTAAATGGGGAAGAAAAATGGGAAATTCTTCAGGACATTGAAATGAACAGAAATATTTTGAAAAAGATCTCCAAAGTATAAGAAAAAAAGCAAAAGTACACTGATGAACCTAGTCTAATTCCAATTTAAGATTGGGAGCCATCACATCACAAAGTCATGAGAAGTTAATTTCTGTTTTACTATAAATTACTAAGATTTCTAAATTTGTTTGGAATTCTTGCCCATGCTTTAAACTCACTCATGCCTGGATTCCCTGACCAGATAACAACTCTCTCTGAAACCTCACCGGTGCCCCATAAATTCTGATGTTGGCATCTGAAAATACTTCCTACCTTAAAATATTATGCCATTTAGATCACTAATCTACTATCGGCCTTTGTATTATGCTTGTCAAAATCCTGTTAGCTTTAAGTTATCAAGACAACCCCCTTTTGCAACTTTTTGTGCTTTAAAAACTTTTCCTGGAGGGCTGCGGGGCTGTTCTCTGACTGGGTTTTAGGAGAGACAGTCGCTGGCCAGCTTTTGTGTACACAATACAGGGTTGCTGTTAGTTAATTTAAAACTGAGTTGGTGGTCTTTTCTTGCATTGTGGTTCAACATAGACAATGGGATCAGAGCTAACTGAAAGTCTTTTGCAATTATTCACACAATTATTAGAGTGAACATGAAGCAAGCCAGAGAGTAATGTATATGTTCCTCTTAGTCTTGTTGGAGAGCTTTTTACTTAGGGTGTCAGCAAAAACTTCAGTAGAAGGTCATTATCGTTGGTAGTTTCCTGTTTTCTGTAAATGTCAGGTTTGCAGAAAAAAGCAAACAACACCAAAAAAAAAAAAAACCTGTAAATGTCTCTGTCTAGTCAAAAAAATGATACAACAAAAAACACTTGTCATGTAAATCTTCAAGCCCCTCCTCCCACTGATATAAAAGTTCAAGGAATTTCTAGATTCATTGTCCAGAGAATGTTTGAGGCCATAGTTGCCCTCTGGACCCTTCAGTCAAAAACGTCCTTCCTGAAAGTTCCTCAGATGTCCAGACTTTCCTGTCCTGTCAAACAGACAATTTCTGGAATAGGATAAATTATTTATAAACTATAATCTGACAAGTCATGAAAAGATAATTTCTGTTTTACTATAAATTACTGTGATTTCTCAATTTGTTTGGAATACTTGCCCCTGCTCTGAACTCACCCATGCCTAGTATCCCTGACCAAATAACAGCCCTTTTTAAAACCTTAGTTGTGCCTCATAAATCCTTGGTCCCCCTTATCAGATAACAACCTACCTTGAAATATCATGCCATGTAGATAATTAGCCTACTGTATCCTTTGTATTATGCTTGTCAAAATTCTGTTATCTGGAAGTTCTCAAGACACCCACTTTTGCAACTTTTTTTTTCTATAAAACTGTGTTCCTGGAAAGCTGGGGTACTTATCTCTAGCCTCAGATTTCTAGGAAGATAGTCACTGGCCAGCCTTTGTGTACACAAATACAAGATTTTTAATTTGATTTAAAATTGGAGTCAATGATTTTTTTGTGTGTGTGGGGAACAACACTCAGGCCTTTTTATATTTTATTTTGAGATGGGGTCTGGCTAAGGTGCTTTGGGCCTTGCTAAATTGCTGAGACTGGCTTTGAACTTGTGATCTCCCTGCCTCATCCTCTAGAACTTCTGGGATTACAGATATGCAGGTATAGGCATGTGGAGCATAGTGGCACACACTTGTAATTCCAGTGGCTATGGAGGGTGAGGTCAGAGAATCACAAGTTCAAAGCCAGCCTCAGCAATTTAGCAAGGAACTGTTTCAAATAAAAATAATAACAATAACAAAAAAGGGCTAATGATGTGGCTCAGTGATTAAATGCTCCCCCCAAAAGTATATTGAATCTCATTCTGGAGACCCGTTTGTATCTTTCCATTTCTGATTTTGAAAAGGCATTCAGTAGAATTGTCCATTTTGATGTCTTTCCTTCCATACAATATCTCAGCATCAATCTTACTTACCTTTATTTATCAGTCTCCTTCACAGAGCTATATCTTCTTTCCTACAAGCTATTTTTCACTATACAATTCCAGTATAGACAGGCCCTTCTGCTTGGAATGCTCTTTTCCTCTTGGAGGAGGCATGAAGGAGTGCTGCAGAGGGTGTCAAATATGACAATGTAGGATATAACCAAGAGAAAGAAGCTGACCAGGGACGGAAGCGAAAATGTCTAATTCTGCAGCTTTTTAAATGCCTGGGCTTATCCATCTCCTCTTCTGAGTTCACTATACTTAACACAGGTAACTTTGTTAGGTCATCATCCACAGGGTAGGACCAGAAATATATTATTAACAGTTTATCTTTTGCTTAGAAAACAGTGTGGTACATAGTAAATATTTAAAAGCAAAATGTTTCAAAATTGAATTGAATTTTTTTAAAAAGTCATGTTTTTGGTAGAATATGAAAGGGTAAAGAGACATCATTTTAAATTTTAATTGATTGGATATTCTTAGAGAACTATTTGTGAAGTCAAGCAAACTTTTGATTTTTTTTTCCCTTAAGGACTCTCTAAATTACTGAATCTTGCTTTGAACTTCCAATTTGCCTCCTTAGACTCCTGAGCCACAGGGATTACAGGTGTGTGCCCCAACAATGAGCAAACGTTTGAAGTATTAATTTCTAAATAAGCTCATATGTTTTATAAGAATGGATAGTTATTGTAACCAGAGAATAAAAAAAAATTCATTAATTTCAATCCCGAACTTTACCAAATAACCTCCACAAAGTTAACATAGAGTGATAAAAAACTTTCTAAACATTGCACAAGTTAAAAAAAACATGATTTTAAAAAAAATAGATTCCCAAAACTGTCTTCTGTGTTATATTAAAAGTGTGCTAGTTTCACATATTAATACACTGAAATATCATACAATTTTAACATGGAGACATTATGTTTATATATTGCAAACATTTTCAGACAAGCAGGTACATGAAAAATATATTCATATCTAGGCATTATGTCTGTATTATGAACATTACCAAAATTTAAATCTTAAAGAAAAATATCTTAAAAATTCCAGTAATTTGGAGAGAATAATATTGATAATATTTTACATTTTCATTTTAATTAATTGAACAAGTATGCAATAATGAAAACTTAAAAATAGCAGAAGAAATACATAAAAATTAGAGATCACAAGCAATATTTACCTGTCCAGACAGAAAACACTATTCTGACTGCACAGTCTCTTAATGGCTCCTTTCATTTCATGATTCCTCAGAGTATAAATCATTGGATTAAGAAAGGGGGTTATTATAGTGTAAAACACAGACAGAAACTTATCTACTGAATAACTATTGAATGGAAAAGAATAGATGAAGATAGCAGGGCCAAAGAAGAGGATCACTACAGTGATGTGAGCAGAGAGTGTGGACACAGCCTTGGAGGAGGCCCTGGAGGAGTGCCGCCAGAGGGTGACGAACATGATGATGTAGGATATGACCAAGAGGATGAAGCAGACCAGGGACAGGAGCCCACTGTCCGCAATCACCAGGAGCTCCAGGACATAGGTGTCAGTGCAGGCCAGCTTGATGACCAGAGGGAGGTCACAGAAGATGCTGTCCACAACATTGGGACCACAGAAAGGTAAACCCACCATGAAAACTATTTGGCTTGTGGTATGAATGAATCCAATTGACCATGACAGAACCAGAAACCCAATGAGCATCCTGCGGTTCATGATGATCTGGTAGTGCAAGGGCTTGCATATGGCCACATACCTGTCGATGGCCATAGCTATCAAGAGAGACATCTCACCACCCCCAAAGAAGTGCATAAAGTACATCTGGACCATGCAGCCCCACAATGAGATGGTTTTGTGTTTTCTGAGGAAGTCTGCAATCACTTTGGGTGTTGCAGCAGAGGAAAAACATAGGTCAAAAAATGATAGATTTGCCAGAAGGAAGTACATGGGTGAGTGAAGACGGTTATCAAATATCACAGAGATGACAATGAGGAGGTTCCCCACTACAATGGCTACATAGACTAGAATGAAGATGGCAAGAAAAAGTAACTGAAGTTCTTGAGAACTGGAAAGTCCCAGCAGAATGAATTCAGAAATACTTGAATTGTTGTTTAGGATAGCCATTTATCAATTTTCATGAGTTTCTTAGATGTCATCTGGAAGGTGGAAAAAAACATAAAAAAATGACAAGGACTAACAAGACACCAAGTCTAATCTTTACTTAAAAATCTTATTTGTTATTTAGGGAGCCAACCATATTTGTAAGGAGACTGCTTTGTAGGTGTTCCTTTGTATTTTGTAGTCTGAGATATTTCACAGGGCAGAAAGTGAGTAGAAACTGTGGTGGATACCACTCCACAAAGATCAAATTTGTCCTTTGGTTATAATATGAGACAAAGTCAGTAGAACATGCTTAAACCTCGTCTGTTTTCATGTTCAGTTCCAGGCAGACTGTGAATGAATGCTTAGTTTAAAATGATACAGGAAGCATTTGAAAAGAATCAGAGGAATACATTTTTATATATGAAATCCCACAATATTCCTTTAACTTACCCTTTTTAAATTTTTGTTATTTTTTTAAAGTTTCCTTTTTTCCTGAATTCAAAAATAGGAACATAATCAAATCACAATTTTCATATAGATATGTTATCTGTTTTACCTCCAAATAATGAGGAAACCATTGATTACTACTTTTAGTACTGCTAAATAAAGCTGAATTTTCCACCTCTATAGTTTTATAAGAAGAAAGGACATTTTAAAAAAATTCTACAATATGCACTATAGTTCCATGAAGAGAACTAATAAGTTAAAAGTATATTATCTTATCCCACATATTCCTAGCTCTTTAGTTTGTGTATCCAGTAAAGTAAGTGTATGTTGTCTGTTCTTCTTATGCGATTGTTGTAAAATTGGATTAAAGACCATTTGTATCTGATATCCCTGTTTAACACATTTTTCCATGTCCTGTTTGTACAGAAAAAACAAAATCATGGTCATTAAGACCAAAATGTAGTGAAGTTGACTCCAATAGTCCTGTTTAACTTTTCTCCAAAAAGGAAGTTAAAGAGTGAGACAAATCACTAAAGTTTGCTAAGGTAAACCAAAAACAGAAATAAAGTATATGATGTGTAGTTTGACCTCTATGATATCTCTTGATACTTGTCCTCTTTGTAACAAATATTAGCACAATGATTTTATTTTAACTTTCTTAAGCTTTTAACATTTTCTGGCATGGATATAAATAATAAATATTGTGTTACTAACTGAGGAGGACTCAGCAAAGCTAAATGAATTTTTAAAAATATGAACACTTACATTTAAGAGACCAGGTCTATGAACAATCTATATCAGTCCAATTAGTTTAGCACATTCCTCTTTTGGCCCCTGGTTGCTCTGTTTCCCGAGTCTCATTCTTATTGTCGCTCAGCTGTATACCTTTATTTTGTCAGGGTCTAGACACAAACCTAATGAAATATCATAAATATTAAATCAAATGCATGTATGATTTTAGATATTTTAACCTTTAAAACACAGTTTAGATTTTTAGAGTATCATAATTTTGCTACTGAAATGAACATTTAACCATGTATATTTTTCCATGATAGTTAATATCATGAGGCAAATATTGTATCATTAAAAATGAACTGCATTCTAACCATTTTTTAAACCATGTTTGTGAAATCACCCTTTAAAGTAGCTTGAGAACTTCTAAAGTAATAGAATTTGAAAACAGAAAGCTTTCAATAGTTCATTCTCACAGCTGAGAATTTTTACTCTGCTTTGTGCTCTTATAGTCAGAAAATTGTGTTCTTTGAATTATACCTTCTGCAGTTTTTATAATTAAGTATGCAAGTAAGTTAATTTGCAGGTGCAAATGGATCTGGCAAAGATCAAGTCTAGACTTGATCTTTCGTCATATTCTTGGCAGCTTAATAGGTTTTTCAAATATATATTTTTAGTTGGAGGTGGACAAAATATCTTAATTTTTTTAATTTACTTTTTTGGGTAGGGCTGAGGATCAAACTCAGTGTATCACACATGCTAGGAAAGTGCTCTACCACTGAGCTACAACCCCAGCCCATTAACAGGGTTTTAAATGTTAGGCATCTTTAGATTGTTGTCATAGGAAAATTGAAGTTCCTCATGTATTCCTCTCTATTACTTTTTTAATTTTTCAAAATCTGTGCATTGTAATTACACATAACATTGGGATTTGTTATACCATAAAAATACATATATATAACACAGTTTAATAAATGTAATGATAGCATCAATATTTTATGGATGGTAATATACTATGATTTTTTAAGATATGGACCAGTCATTGTATCTTTGTGGTTTTATTATTTATCTCTCTTGAAATGATGTCATCCCTAAAGACAACAAAGTTACTTTCTCTATATCATATAATTATCCAAAGAATAAAATAATTCAATATAATCAGTATTGCTGAATAAGTCAAACATACATAGATCTCTCATCTCTAAAAGCAAGACTTATTTGATCTGAATTGATAATTTCTCAATTCGCATATACATTGTTATGATGATTTTCATATTTTTCCCTGATTTTAGCAAGGTAAAATTCATTTCATTTGAATTTCCTCATTTCATCTCTTCTATAAGTCCTGATTTCAGCATTTTAATCTTTCTTATTTAGGGACATATTTAACACTGCACATGGTGTGATAGATGTAGTAAGCAGGTTGAGTCACATAGATGAGGATTTTGTAACTTACCAGTTTGAAGTTGGACTTCAAAGCAGAATCATTATGAAAGATGATGCTCAATCTTCATCATCTTTATTTTCTACTCTGGACTTGCAAAAGGCAACAGTTTATAAATGTATCCCTGGATAGAAGGCATGAAGGAGGAATCTCATTTGATTGCTATTAGATTCCTCAGAGAATGGCAGTAAGAAAGCAATGGGGATTGTTAAAATAGACCATTCGACATTACAGAAAATGAGACACCATCTCTCCCCTATCAAATTGGTAATTCACTAAAGGCAAAAATCAATACTCAGGGGGTGTTGGAAAAGTATCACTTGAGGCAAATAATAAGATTTTTGTATGGTGGCTATTATTTTCTTTTATTTTTTTACAGTAAATATCAATAATTGTTACACTAATATAAGATAAATGATTTATTCTAGATTATTTTCATTCTAAATTTCATCAAAAGTGAATTTTTCACATTTAAACTAATTTTTCTGAAATTTATAAATAAATAACATAATTTAATGAGGTATCATTTCATTACTGTAATTAATTGATTCCTCTAAAATTATGCAATATTTACTTTATACTTTTTTAAATTTACTGATACACAAGGATCTTCTTTGAGTTTATCAATTTTCTTCTATTTTTGGTCTATTTCTTTCTTTCTTTCTTTCTTTCTTTTCTTTTCTTTTTTTTTTAATAAACTACCATGTATTTCATTCTTAGTCATTGTATTTTATAGCAAATGTCAACATCAGGAAACTTCAATGCTCACATATTGATCTAGTCATTTAAATTTTTTTATATATCTCAGTATTTCTTAATGAATAAAGTAATTTTTATATGTCATTTCTTAAGATTTTCTATTGTTATAGCATTAGACTTACAATAAGTGAAGGGAAAATGAACAACTGAAAAATTGAGTTTTTCATCCAGAAAACATTTTATTGGTCTTTAAATACTTATCTTCTTTATACTTCACAGAAGTTTTGTCATTATAGTTTTCTCATAAATAAAATTTGTTATATTTCTTATTCTGTTGTTATATTTAATGCTATTCCTTAACATAATTTATGTTATCTGCAAATGTAATTATTCATATATTTAAGGGTTAAGTAGAAAAATTATAAAAATCTCTCTCTCCTTTTCTGTGGGGTGGGCATGAGTTCTTACTATGTTGCCCTGGTTGCTCTCCAACTTCTGAGCTCAAGTGATCCTCTTGCCTATAGAGTGGCGAGAATTTCAGGCATATGCTACCATGTGACTCAGTCTTGAGCACATTTTGTCCAATGGGTCATTGTGTTTTTATGTTAAAGATAAAGCATTCTACAAATATTAAAATAGCTATCACTTTGTTTTCTCATTGCTTTATTCAGTTAACTGGAAGTTTTAGAAAAAAAAATTGAATAACTATGATGATTAATTCTTTATGGCTGAAATTGCTACTTTTACAATCATGATTTGTCCTTCTTCCTTGATAACTGAAACCAATTTCTTTGGAATTAATGAACTATATACTTTGGTGGAATCTCAAACCCTGCCCCCAAAGAGCCAGATTTTATCCACTTAGACCAATCACAGAACTGCCATTTTCTCACAAGAGACCAGGTTAGCAATGCGTTTAGAGGATGTGTCAGATTTATACTGCTGAGTGCCTCCTTGCCACTCTCCCCTTAGTAACAGACATCTGAATTCATTTAGAACATATTTTACCATCTTCCTTGCAAATAAAAATGGCAGATTACTTGAAAGCAATATTTTTGAGTGGCAATTTAGTGAAACTTCAGTGTAGGGCCTGGCTTGGTAGAGACTCAGAGAGACTTTATCTCCCTCCAGCTCCACAATTCTCTGAGGGCTACTTAGTGAAAGCAAAATCACTGCACATATTTAAAATGAAAAAATTTTGTTACTAAACTGACAAAATGAGATTATAAACAGGGTATGTACAGGGTATCCAAATTTTAGCATCTGATAGCCCTCCATTTCTTAATTGGAGTGGGAAGAGAAGTAGCTTTACCATAACCTCTTTCTGAAGACATGTGATTACATTGGGTGTACTATTCCAGAATAATTTCCTTAAATCAAAGTTATAAACTTAATCACATCAGAAAATTATTTTTGCATTGTAATGTAAAATATCCATAGGATTGAGGATTAGAATATGAACTTTGTGAAGTTAGTATTCTGCTTAAAACAGTTTGTGTGAAGAGTCAAAAATACAGTAATTCTTTCCACATAAGAACTGGAGCCACGGACCTGATACAACTACTTCTTCAGAGGCAGTGTGCTCCAGTGGAGGTGAGAGGTGCAGGGAAGGAGATACTTCTTCCTCTCTTCCTACCTCCCTTTATTAATCTTCCCATGACTTCCAATTGTGACTATCAGGAAGCCAGGGTCCAACTAGGCACTGGAAATTCAGTCTTAATGGATTTTTTTCATTTTTTAACAGAGCAAAGCTGATAAAATGAAACAATGAAAATAATGGGCTGGAAGACAAATGATTTCAGACATTAAACAGTTCTTTTATTTTTCATTATATCTAGAATATAAATTAAAGATGTGAAATTCCTACAGGCATTTTGTCACATTGAGAATAGAAGATACATGCTATGAGAAAAAAAGAGAAAAGGGAGTTATCAGTCTTTGATGATTTTCTGGGTCTATAATACAAACACTGGACTTATATGGATTTGTTTCACACTAAGAAATAATTCTAATTTATTTATAACCATAATCTGAGTTTATTAATAGCAGAATAAGAGGCATGAATATGATTCTGGTTATGGATGTGTGAGACACAGTCACCTAAAATGTAGGTAATTTGAGTTTCCAATACTCTCTTATATGAGATGGGAGAAAAGCAATATTTTCTCTTCCAGCATTAGGTCATTGTAAACCCTCAAGTTTGAGAACAAAAAACTTCATTTAAAATAAACAAAAACAACAACAACAACAAAAAAAAAACAAAAAACAAAATGCAGGATCTTTCCACATTTATGTAGTTTTTTGCAGTCTATTCACAGCAAATGTGCTGGGACCTCACCTGAAACATTAAGGGCAAAGTGTCATATTTTGCACTTCAATCACTCCACTGTTAAGAAGTTATGTCTGGTGGCACTCTTTATGACCTGGAGGCTGTACATTCCAGTCTGGGAATATTCATTTTCACCCTTTTATTGGACTGGAGGTCCAAGTTTTACTGGAACTTAATTCAGGAAAATAACCTTAGAATTCTTATTACACAGTAAAAGTAACCTTACCATTATACCCATATGTCTATGGAAAACCTATGATACTAAAGTTATCTTTCCTGAGAAATGCACCACATAAATTTTGACAAATTCTACTAGGAGAATTCCAGTGAAGATCCATAGGATTATGCAGCCTGACCACACTATATACAGCAGAGAACTATAGATGATTTGACAATCATCACCTCGGTATCTATTATACTCTAGTATCCCTGCCATTTGACGATAGATTATCATAGGATCACGGCTTTCCAACATGATCTGGGTTCTGTGGCAGTAGTATCCATTAGAGAGCATCAAAAATGGGCTGTTAAATAGCCAAGGAGACAGAGTGATTGGGTCAGTTGACATCACCTGCTATGATTATAACAGCCATAGTGGCAGAAAGAGAAGATATGTAATATCCCTACTCACCATGACTGATCTTGCTTTTGTCCCAACATTCAACTGATTACCAGCAAACACCAACCCACACCACCTGTATGGCAGCATTCCTTGAAGAGACTGAGAAGCCACCAAGAAATAAGCATGTTACATTAGCCCATTGCATTTTAGTTGAGACAATGATTTATCTTCACAGAAATCAGGGAATGACTCGCTATGCTTCTCTTTCATGTCCATAGTCTTTTATGTTATAAAAAATATCTAAGAGCATATGATAAAAGAGAGTCTTTCTATTACCACCAAATCAAAGCAGCCTATTTGCAGGAAAGGAAATGCAACAATTGGTCAGTTATCATGAATGTACATGTCCTTTCACGTTCTATATAACAGAATATACTGAGTTAACAGCACATTAGAATATTCACTTATAGACAGAGGTAAAATATCATGTTTCACACAATATCCTATATTGGAATGACATCATCAAGGACTGGGTGTAGACTCAGTCAGTGATAGTTATATATTACTGAATACTCAATAAGAAGATTCTTTGGGCTTTGGGAAAAGCCCAGTTATTATCACTCTCTATAATCCATTGATGCTTGAGCTATTTGTGCCTCTCTCCTATGGCATATAAATTCTACTTCTCATGCTTTCTCTAGCAGACATAGTAAGAGGTGTATAAACTTCAAATTATTGCTTAAAATTAATGTTTTCTATTATATATATGCATATTTTCAAATGCGCGCGCGTGCACACACACACACACACACACAATCTCAACAGAGGAAAAACAGTATTACTCTACTTGAAAGTTAGAGTGCAGGAATGCAGTAGGGATATGAGAGAGATTCCACAGAGTGGCATGCATGGAGAACTAGTATGGACTTATGAAGAAGATAATGAAGCACATGGTATCTACCATCCCGTTCTTCTCAGTTAAGATTAACCATGCTGGGAGCCATCTGTGAACTGTGCATGATCCAAATTGGCATAGAAGCCAATGAATAGGAAAGTCTGGTATCTGTGAAGTTCAAGCAGCAATCCTGCTGGTTTGAGACTTCCCACTACATGGGACTGTCTACCCAGCTCTGTCAGGTTCAGCACAGTACCTGAGATGGGAAGACCTGCTGGAGCCACACAGCCACATAGACTCTCAGAGAGGGGTATGGCTTTCCAAAATGACAATCAGCATTTTTGCTGCAAGACCCTTGCCACATGGAGAAACAAAACTTCTCCTGCGGAAACCTTATCCCTTCCTTTGATATACTCGCCCTTAAATAAAGAACCGGAGCCATTTTCTGCCATTTTCTGGTTGTTCAGTTCCAGCTCCTATGAGGACTGTAGGATCTATCAGGCACTCTGCTTCCTCTTTGATCTAATTTCTGGCTGAGTCTTAATCTTTATTAATTATTTCAAACTCTTTTTAGCAGGTGTCTTACACCTTCTGAGCAAGAAACTACCCTGGCTGGGTGCTAGCTGCCCCACAATACAACCATAAACCAAGAAAGCCATCACACAGCAAGGAAAAAATAAGCATGAGTCCCCCAGCAATTCCCACTATTTCCATGGACAAATAAAGAATTTACCATGGACAATGTTGTGACCCTTTCAACACTGAGCCTAGTTTTGGAATCTACTGCATTAACCCATGAAAGATTCCAGTTCACATGGTGCCACCCCATCCAGTATTCTGCTATATTGTGCCATCCTGAGACCACACTAACCTGAAGAAGTTGCTAAGTAAACCCACCCACCTTTCTCTGCCTCCTATTAAACAACTGAAGATGTTACCCACCAACTCACATCTTCAGGAAGCAGCTGGACAGCCTACCTTGAATGGATTGAGCTGCTGAGTTTCATGAAGTCTCTGTACAGGCCTCAGACACAGACGGATACTCCACCTGGGTACACTCATGCAGCTCAGTCATTGAATGGCCATCAAATACTGACAAGTGCCCCATCCCCACTGTTGGGACCACTGAACTCAATGTGTACTTGGATGACCTTATCATACCCATCCCCATGAAAACCTTGAAATCTGAGAACTGCATTGCCTCTATTATTCTACCAGTTGTTACTTGTCTGCTGGGGCTTAAGGAAGTGGACATCACACCACATGAACCTGGAAAATTGTTGAGTGCCCCTAACCACAACCATCTCATACAACACACAGAGAGGAATCCATTTTGTATAAGAAATCCACATCTCACCCTAGACCTGATGCTTACTGTTATCACCAACATTGATTACAAAAGGAGAAGCTACATGAAAATCACAGTTCTGTTCACACTTTGAACCAAAGTTTATATTGCTTCCCAATTGACATTAAAGAACACATCACCAGCTTAAAGTGTTTTGCTATAAAAGTCACTCTATAATATTAGTAAAAGCAAAATCAATATAGATAAACAAGAAGCATGAAAAAGAATGAAAACATGATACCTGATAATAGTCTAGTTATAGACCCAAAAGCAAAAGAAATCAGTGAATTGCTTAATGCTGGAAAATATTCATTTTAAGAAAAATCAATGAAGTACAAGAGAATATGGAGCGATAATTCAAAGAAATTAGGAAAATAATTAACGATTAAAAAATCGTAAAATAGAACCCCAATCTCTGGGAGTTAAAGAATAAATAAAATAAAATAAAATAAAAAATAGGGTTGGGAACCTTAACACAAGACTAGGTCAAACAGAATAAAGAATTTCTAAGCTTAAAGAGAGGAATTTTTTTTAAAAAAATAATCTAATTAGATTAAAAAAAAAACAACAACCTAGGAGAAAAAAAATTAATGAGAAGAAAAAGAGAACAAATAAAAACGTGGAAGAATTTTGAGTTATGAAACGTGATATACAAACAATTGCATTATGGAGATTCTAAAAAAGGAAGAGAGGAAATGAAGTGAAAACTTATTTAATAAAATTATATCTAAAAAATTCCCTAATTTTGGAAAAGATAGAAATATCCATATCAAAAGAACTTAACGGATCCAAATTGATTTGACCAAAGTGGTCATCTCCAGGGCTTAGTATACTCAAACTGTCAAAAATAAAAAGCAAAGGAAGGAATCTAAAAATAGAGAAAGTTTCAAGTGATCTTTAATGGAATCTTTATTAGACTAAGATGAAATTTCTGTGTGGAAACCTTATAAGTCAGGATAAAATGGTGTGGTATATTAAAAATTCTGAAAGAAGTAACTGAAACCAAAAATATTATACCCAACAAAGCTAATCTTGTGACATCAAGGAGAAATAAATTCTTTCTCACACATGCAGAAATGGAGAGGATTCACTACCAGACTATCCTTACATCAAACTTAAGGACATCCTTTTACTATCTATAAGAAATAATTCACCAGTAAAAACACACATAAACTAAAACAAAGGGATGTAAAAAGGGATTTTATTTTCATGCAAATGGAAATAAAAAGTTAGCAGGAATAACTACACTTACATCAAACAATACAGTTTTGAAATGAAAAAATGTAAAAATAGAATGTCTATGTAATGATAAGTAATCAATATAAAAAATTAATTTTGTATATATATATATATATACACACACACACACACACACACACACACACACACACACATATATCTCCAATAATGGAATACCCAATTTTATGAAGAAAAGATTTTTAGATCTAAGGAGAACAGATTATTATATCTAAGAAGACAGATGTGTTTCAAAACAGTTAATGACCATACATTCATCAAGGAAAAGATTGTTCAGAAAAAAAAATCAACAAAGGAACATTGTAGATAAACTCTATGGTAGATCAAGTGGACCTAATGTATATTTGCAGAACATTTCCCCAATAGCTGCAGAATATATTTTCGAATCACCAACTAGGACTTTCTCCAGCATGTTCAATATGTTAGGTCACAAAACTAATATTAATAAATTAAAAAATATTGAAATCATATCATATAACTTCTCTGACCACAATGGAATCTGTCCAAATAGCTACATATCAACAACATATAATTTTCAAATAGTACAAATACATGAAAATTAAGTGACTTGCTATTGAATGAACAATGACACATGAAGACATTTTTAAAAATTAAGTATTTCCTAAAAAAATCAAAATAAAAGAAAGCGTAGCATATCAAAACACAAGATAAAGCAAATTCAATACTAAGAATAACTTTCAAAGCAATAAGCATATATGTCAAAAAGGTAATGTGTTCAAGTAAACAATCTAATGTTGAAAAGAAAAAAAAAGCCCAAAATTCACAAAAACTAAATACATTAACAAA
Organism: Urocitellus parryii; assembly: GCF_045843805.1. Lineage (NCBI taxonomy): Eukaryota > Metazoa > Chordata > Mammalia > Rodentia > Sciuridae > Urocitellus > Urocitellus parryii. Next base: position 80,293,068 of record NC_135536.1, on the reverse strand, counting down.
GATCAGAGGAGAGACATATGAGAGACCAAAAAGAATACAAAAGTTATCAAAGTGGAGAGCTCCTTTTAAAATACATTTTAAAAAGCACAAATTTTAGCTAGATGAATCAAGATAAAAAAGAGATCACCTACAAACAAAGATACTAAAACAAATGCAAATAAGCACAAAGGAGAATTATGGACTGCTATGAACAGCTATTTGTCAATAAATTTAAAAATCCAGAAGAAATGTATGAATCTTTACATACATATAACATAGTGATATTGAACTGTAAAGACATAGAAAATGAACAAAGCCAATAATCATAGTAATATTGAAATGTAAAAAAAAAAGCCAAGATTGAATTAGTAATAGAATTCCAACAAGCAAACTCCTATGACCGGATGGTTTCACTTCTGAATTATACAAAATCTTCAAAGAAGAGCTGATATCAACTATCTCAAACTGTAAGAAAAAAGTAGAAAAAGAAGGAACTCTTTTGAGCTAATTCTATTAAACTAGACTCCCTTGATAGGAATACTAAGAAAAAAAAATATAACAAAAAGGACACTTAGAACAATATCCCTAATGAACATAGATACAAAAATTTTCAAGAAAATTCCAGTAAACAGGATCCAACAGCATATGTGAATCCATGATGCATTGTATGTTTCTTGATTATTCATGGTAGAACACACAAAATCCTGTAAATGTATCAATAGACTTAAGGCAAAAGCCATATGAGAATCTCATAGATGCAGAAAAGCATTTGGTAAAATTCAATATAATAAAAATAAACCCTCAAAAATATTATATCTACAAAGATTATGTCTCAACACAATAAAGGCTATATTACAAACCCATAATAGCCAACATCATGCTGATTGAAAGAAACACTGAAAACATTTTTTTCTAACATCAGGAAAGAGAAAAGGGTAGAATGATGGTTCCAGAGGCTGGGGAGAGTAGGGTTAAGAGGAATGGGAAAAGGTTGATAAGGGATAGTATATTACACTTAGATAGAAGCAAGATGTTCTGTTGTGCTCTTGAACTATAGTATGACTCTAGATAACAAAAATGTACTCTACATTTCAAAAAGCTGGAAGAAATTATTTTGAAAGTTTTACTATGAAGAAATGACAAATAAGAATATAGGGAAAAAAACAAATACCAAATGTTTTGTCTGATATAAGGTGACTGACCCATAATGGTAGGGAGGGGGAGCATGGGAGGAATAGATGAACTCTAGATAGGGCAGAGGAGTGGAAGGGGAACGGAGGGGGCACAGGGTTAGCAATGATGGTGGAATGTGATAGACATCATCATGTATGAAGACATGAATTAGTGTGAACATACACAGAGATATAAAAATTGTGCTCTATATGTGTAATAAGATTTGCAATGCATTCCGCTGTCATGTATTTAAAAAATAAAATCAATTTAAATATTTTATAAAATATATAGATACCTTTACTCTGAGGTAAAAATAAAACAACATATACACGTATCAAACAATCCCATGGTACACTCTTAATATGTACTATCTGTAAGTTTTTATGTATCAGAGAAAAATAAATTTAATTAAAAATCTCATTAGTGAAAAGTGGTAAAAATTAATGAAATAAGTAGAAAAATGCATAAAGAAATAGACAAGTGTCACTAAAGCACAATTAAAGAGTATGTGAAATATGTAATTGAAAGTTCTTTTGATAATGAATTGTAGTTTGTTTGATGCATGTTAAGCCACATATGTCTTACATAATCTGCAAGGAACATTCACATATCAACAAGAAAATATCTTTATTTAACCCTCATTTAAAGAATTTTTAGAAATCTCTTGAACATATGTATCTGAGTATTATCTTCTTTCAGCAACCTAAAGATGTCACCCCATTTCTGGCTTTTATGTTCCTGTTGTGGATAAAAGAGTCAATCTTGCTGTTGCTTCTTTGTGTTTCCTCATCTAAGTTTTTCCTGAGACTTTTTCTTTATTTTTGATTTTTATGTGTCTTACATTAGTATGTCTGGATCTCTCTTTTTTGTTGTTTATTCTGTTTTTTGTTTTGCATTTTTCTTTAATCTGGGTTGATGGCTTTGGCAATTTGTCAAAATTATTGGAGATTATCTTTTCAGATATCATTCTTTCTCATAATCCCTTTTACCTATTTATTAGGACTTCAATTACACATACAATTCAAACATTGTTTTTCTAGAAATGTTTATTAAATCATAAATGTAGTTTATTAAAAATTATTAATTATATGTGCTCTAGTTTATGCTGCACTCCCCAGAAAAGTTTTATTCATCTCACTATGAGATCAATATACTGGAAGTAAATAACCCAATGCTATGTTTCTCATTGAGGAAAATGTTCCCTTTACAGAACATTTGGAGATACGCAGTGATAATTTTTGTTGTTACAGTGGCGATGTAGCGGTCAAAGGCCATGACAACAAGGAGGAACATCTCTCCTGCTCCAAGGAAGTGCAAGAAAAACAGCTGGGTGATGCAGCCTCTGTAGGAGATCACCTTCTTCTCAGAGAAGAAGTCCACCAGCATCCTGGGAGCCACAATGAAGGAGTAGGAGGCATCTAGGAAGGCCAAGTTTCCCAGGAAGAAGTAGAGGGGGGCTGCCAGTCCAGGATCTGATTTTATGGTCAAAATGATAAGAAAATTTCCAGGGAGAATTACAACGTAGAAAAGTGAGGCTAGCACAAAGACCAGGAGCTCAGCATCTTGAGATTGGGTCAAACCAAGGAGGTTACCCTCAAAGAAATCTAGATATGTTATTAGGAAAAGGATCTTATGAGGGTCAATGACAACAAATTGAATATGATCCTGCTATATATGCACAAACTACTGCAGATGCAGTTAGGGCATAGAAGACTTTACAAGGACATGGAGATTTGCAAGGTCAATTATCTAAGGTAATACAGGGAGCTACTGAACCTTACATTGAATTTGTAGGTAGGCTTATTCAAACAGCTACCAGAGTTTTGGGGGATACAGAACAAGCAACGCCATTAATAAAACAATTGGCTTATGAGCAAGCAAATCCTTGGTGCAGAGAGGTCATTAGACCATGGAAACATGGAGATTTAACCACATATATTAAATTATGTAGAGACATTAATGAACAAGGGCAAGTCTTGGCAGCTGCAGTACAAAAGGGTTTAGATGCCAGGCCAAAAACATGCTACAATTGTGAACAAACAGGACATTTTAAAAGGAATTGCCCCATAGGAGGAGGGTTTAACAAAGCTAGGTATCAAACGAGCAGAATACCGGGTATTTGCCCACGATGCCGTAGAGGGAGACATTGGGCTAATGAATGCTGTTCACAAACCACTATAGAGGGTACTCTGTTATCAAAAAATGGACAAGTACCAGGTGTTTACCCATGATATCATGGAGAAAGGCATCGGGCTCCATTGCCAAAAAACGGACAGGGGGGCCCAATGCTCCGGGGCCCACGACCACAAATGTACGGGGCATTGGAGGAACCCAGAAACACCATGGAGGAACCCAGCAACACCATCAGGGTAGTGCCCAGGACACATTATCCATCAGACCTCTCATCAGACGAACCAGAGGGAGTGCAGGGTTGGACATCTGCACCTCCACCAGAGCAGTACTAACTCCAGAGATGGGAGGTCAAATCATTCCCACAGGAGTAAAAGGACCTCTTCCCCAAGGAACAGTAGGCTTATTGTTAGGACGCAGTTCTTCTACTCTAAAAGGACTTATGTTAAGTCCCAGGGTAATTGATCCCGATTATGAAGGTGAAATAAAAATTATAGCTAGTTTTCCAGAAGGTATATCAGTAATTTGACCAGGAGATAGCATAGCACAGTTATTAATAATACCCAGCCTACATGATAAATTTTCCAGTTGTAGTATAGAAAGAGGTTCCAGGGGATTAGGCTCCACAGGTGTAGATTGGGCTATGCTGTCTTTAAATTTAGATTCTTGCCCAATGCTAAAACTAAATTATCAAGGACATGAATTCAATGGGCTACTGGATACAGGTGCAGACCTTAGCATCATATCTCGTCAAGACTAGCCAAAACATTGGCCATTACAACAAGCCACTCAAACGCTTTGAGGCCTAGGAATGGCAACTAATCCCCATAGAAGTGCAATGGTATTAGATTGGAAGGATCCTGAAGGATGTAAAGGAACTATACAGCCATATGTATTGGATCATCTTCCTATAAATTTATGGGGACGAGATGTCCTAGATCAATTAGGTTTGACATTAACAAATAACATCAATCCAAATGCGCCCACTATTAGGGCTAGACAAGGTTTTAGGAAAGAAAAAAGATTAGGAGAACACGGTATAGCAGCACCAATTAAAATATATCAAGGAATAAATAGACATGGACTGGGTTTTCAGAAGGGGTCACTGAGGCAATAAAAATTACTTTGAAATCAGATAGACCAGTATGGGTTCCTCAGTGGCCCCTGACTAAAGAAAAGATACAAGCAGCCCATGACCTGGTCAAACAACAATTAGTGGAGGGACATATACAACCTTCCATATCTCCCTATAATACTCCCATTTTTGTCATTAAAAAGACATCTGGTAAAAGGAGATTATTGCAAGATTTAAGAGCCATTAATAATGAGATCGTTATCTGCTCAATCGGGGATTCCTCAATTGTCTGCTTTGCCAAAAACCTGGTACGTTTTAGCTATAGATATTAAAGACTTTTTTTTTTCAATTCCAATTCATCCTGAGGATAGTCCACGTTTGGCATTTACTATCCCTGCACTGAATCAGGAAGGTCCTGATCAGAGATATGAATGGAAAGTACTCCCTCAAGGGATGGCTAACAGCCCAACTATGTGTCAAATTTATGTTAACAAAGCAATCCAGCCACTTAGAAATCAAAATCCTGAACTACAAATATTTCACTATATGGATGATGTATTGTTAGCACACAAAGATAAAAACATATTGCTAGAATGTTATGCCACACTTACAAATTTATTGAAAAATTAAAATTATCTATAGCAATAGATAAAGTACAATTAAGTTTTCCAATTAATTATTTAGGAGTTCTATTATCCTCAACCATGGTCCATCCACCAAAAATTCAAATACAAGTAGATAAACTCAAATCACTTAATGACTTTCAAAAGTTATTAGGAGACATAAATTGGATAAGGCCTTATCTAGGCATACCAACAGGAGAGTTGGGACCTTTATTTGATATTCTAAAAGGTCCATCAGATCCAAATTCACCCCCCATGTTAACGCCTGAAGCAAGAAAGGCATTAAAAATTATTGAAACATATATGGAAAATATGCATTTGGACAGAATTGATATAACTTTGCCTTTATTATTTATTGTAATACCAACAAAAAATATTCCTACAGGAGTATTTTGGCAAGAAGGTCCATTATTGTGGATACATTTATCTTATTCTCCTAACACTATTCTTACTAGGTATCCTGAGGCTGTAGGACAATTAATACTCAAAGGAATAAAAGCAGCAAAGGGAGTGTTTGGAATTTCTCCCAATAAAATTATTACTCCATATACTATGAATCAAATTGATGAGTTAGCTAATGAGTTAAATACTTGGGCAATAATCATGTGTAAATCTAATGTTTCATTTGATAATCACTTACCATCTAATCCTTTGTTGTCTTTTTGGTCTTTGCATCCTCTGGTTTTTCCAAAAATGACAAGAAAAACCCCTATCATAAATGCTCCAAATGTATTCACTGATGGGTCAAATAATGGTACAGCAGCAGTAGTTACCCCTGATCAAACTTTTACATTTTTAGTACCCAAACAATCAGCTCAAAAGGTAGAGCTTAATGCAGTTTTACAAGCTTTTGTGATGTTTAAGATTCTGTATTTAATTTATTTTCTGAGAGTCAGTATATAGTTAATGTTATAGTATCCCTTGAAGATGCTGGTAGGATTTCCCCTTCCTCTACTGTTTTCTCTTTGTTTTCCACTATACAAAGTCTAATCTGGGACAGAAAAGATCCATTCTTTATAGGACATATCAGAGCACATACAGGATTGCCTGGAGCCCTTAGTTTGGGCAATGATTTAGCAGATAAAACTACACATGACATACATATTTTCTCTACACTAGAAGAAGCTACAAATTTTCATAAAAGGTTCCATGTCAATCCTAATACTTTACCAAAGCGTTTTAAAATAACTAAGGAACAAGCTAGACAAATAATAAAACAATGTCAAAATTGTGTGACCTTTTTACCACAAGTTAATCTTGGAGTCAATCCTAGAGGACTGATACCTAACCATATTTGGAAGATGGATGTCACACACTTGCCAGAATTTGGAAAATTAAAATATTTGCATGTTACAGTTGATACTTCTTGCCAACAGAGGTGAGGCAAAGAACCTCACCCCCCCACTGGTGCAAAGGCCTATCCACATGTATGGCTGTATGCTGGACTGGTAGTAAGTGATGGGTATGATCCAATTGCAGTGGAACCAACCTAAGACAGGAGGCTGATGCCTAGAGGTCAGCTCATCGGATGACGGGTAAGAACCATATGTTGAATTGGACAAACTAAGACAGGCAAGGTCCCTAAGCCACATTGCTTGTTGTTTAATTAATCAGAAGGGGGGGAGATGCTGAGAGCCACAGCCCATTCTGTATGGCCCCCGGCATTTTGCCAACAGTATTGGTTGACAGGCGAGGCATTACAATCCGCCTCGGCCGCTACTTTTGAGTTTTCACGCTACTTTGGAGTTCTCGTGGGGATTCCCATTGGTTGAGGAAGTGCAGGAGGAGGGATTTCCGGGAGCATGTGTGAAGTGTTTCCTTGCAGTTCAAAAATAAAGTTTGTTCCTGTTTCAGTGGCTCATGATTTGTGTCCAGCCAGACTGCTGCAGACATGGTCACTCTCCTCAAGGATATTATATTTTAGGATTCTAGGCCAATGGCAAATAATAATTGAAATAAAACATATTTAGTCCTTATGATTGAAAAACTGAAAAGATAACAGAATAATTTTTATTTACTAATTTTAAATTTATTATTTAATTTTATTTCACTTGAGCTAATGAAACCCAAACCATAGTAAAGTCTAATGTTATAATTGTTATTCAATTTTGTTTCCTTCTTTCTTCATTTTTCTCATTCTGTTTTCCCTGGTAGAATATTGCTACAAAAATAATAATGAAGTTACATTTTCACAAAGAGTAAAATGAAAGAATGGCAAAGAAATGTTAAAATACCAGATAAAGAATTTTAATGGAATGAAGACAATACTCAAGACAAATTAATTAAAATTATGCATTAGCATGAACACACGAGTGCTCATATTTTAGGTTCTTCTCACATCATTAATGGAATAAGAAGAATGACAAGCTAATTTCTCCATAATGAAGAATCATTCTTGTTTTGGTTGTAAGGAAATAATTCACAACATTAAGCTGTGTGGTGTGCAAATGTAAAAAAAAAAAAAAAGAAAAATCTGTGAATTGTCTTAAATGTATACTTGTGTCTAGAGAAAGGAACAATTTGTAGCTCTTCACTAAATCATCTGATTTTCAAACTATACTATAAGGTCAGTGTATTTTCAATTTGAAGTACATGCAATGAGTTTCTGGCAAAAGTCTTTTCCTTAGAACCCATGTAATAGCTCCTAAATCTCTCAGAGCCTTTTCATATCTTTATTTCTTAGTGTATAAATGGCTGGATTGAGAAGAGGTGTAAAAACAGAATAAAACACAGCAAGAAATTTACTCAACCAGGTGATGTTGAGGGGCCACACATAGATGAACACACAAGGGACAAAAAAGATCACCACCACTGTGACACGTGGGCACTGCAGTGGACAGGGCCTTAGATGCACCAGTTTTAGGTCTCTGGCAAACACTGAGAAGAATATACATTTAGGACACCAGCAAGAGGAAAAAAGAGTTATAGCCACAGTCACACGTTTAACATTCATTGATATTTTCAAATCAGAAGAATCCATGCAGGCCAACTAGATCACCAGTGGCATATCACAGAAGAAGCTACCTATTTCCCTTGGGCCACGGAAAGGCTACACAATCACAGCCAGGACTCACGGCATGCTCAAAGTCAGTAGTCCAGGAAAAAACCACTATTACAGTGCACCTTTGCAGGTTCATAATGGTGGAGTAGTGGAGTGTTTGCAGATGGCCACATAGCGGTCATAGGCCATGGACACCAGGAGCACCATCTCAACTGCTGCAATGAAATGGGTGAAGAAGGTTTGGCACATGCAACCTGCAAAGGAAATGGTCTTCGTCTGCCTGAGAAAGTTTGTGATTATCTTAGGAGTGGTGATTGAGGACAGCTACACATCAACAAAGAACAGTTTGGCCAAAAAGAAGTACATGGGGGAATGGAGATGAGGGTCAGTGATGATTAAGGTCACAGTTACAGTATTTCCAGATACAGTGATCAGGTACAGTAACAAAAATATCATGAAGAGTAAGACCTGCATACTCCATGAGTGGCCAAGTCCCACAAGTATAAATTATGACATTGTGGACTATTTTCCTTCATCCATTTTATTCAGTGTGTTTTCTGAAATAACCTGAAGAAGGTAGATTAGCAGTTAGTGGGAGGAGAAAGGAGACTTAATTTTGAGAATTTGATATTCACATTAAAATTCTGTTCTATTCTGACACATTCTAATAGAAATTCTATTCTAACATTAAAAGGCAGATTACAAGGAGAAATCTTGGTTAATTATGAATGGCATTATATCCACAAAAGAAGCTAACTGACTTTACTGGACATTAGATTGAATTGTTATGCAAATGATTTTCTTAGGAAGTGCTCTGATAAGAAAGGAGTAAGGAAAGTAGAGTAGCAAGATGAAAGGTTAAACAATGATTATGGTTGCACCTGGAATATAGGTTATATGCACTAGTAAGTGAAAAAAAATTTGAGTGTGAAACCTCCTGATCATTCCATTTTATAACAAAAATTAAATAATGTACTTCATATGATGGTGACTGATACTGCTGTGACAGAATCCTATTATTTCTTGGTCCTATGTGTAAAGATTCCTTCAAGTCTTGTTGGAACATCTTGTTAAGATATCATAAGATTAAAGTTTTAATTTATCCCTGTAAAATAAAAATTGAGCCAAACTTTAAGACAGAAATTTTATAAAAGCTGTATAAAAGTCCATATAATAGATTTGCTATGATGCATGCAAAACTAGGAACAAAATAATTTACCCTCAATTTCAATATATAAGAGAATGTTTTTAATAGAGTAAACAGATTAGTAAATAATAATCAATGTACATTCAGATAGAGGTGTATTAACCACACTGTCTACCAGTTCAAACTTAGATTAAAATACAATGAACTCTGAAAGTTTCATATAACAATGTTAGCAGTAGGAAACACTTTCCTTAAAATTTTTCAGTAAATGATGTAAAATTCATTGACTTTGAAATATTTGTCTTTTGCTTATGAAAGATAAAATCCATCTCTTTACACACATAGATACATATTATTTGTAAGATTAGAATAAATTACATCAATGTGTAAGTAAAATATATCTTCAAATGGTTAGTTCTGAGTGAATGTGAAGTTAAACCTTAAGTAGTGAACATCTGATATTCACCTTTAATTATAAAGATGTTGCTAAGAGCATCTCTGAGGCACTACAAATTAAAGTTGTGTGCATTGTTGTTAAGACCATAGAAATTTTACTAGGAACAGAATAGGAGGAGAAAATCTGTAGATTCTCAAATTGTCAGAAGCTAATGAAGCCATTCTCATCTCTAGGCATAGGGGCCATCCTTAAAATAAAGGCATGAAAATACTTTAAGAATTTTCCTAAATAAAATCAAATAAATGATTTACTAAAAACACAATTTTCTCTTAGAGCAGATTCTGTCTTCTGAAGTGTGCTTGTGACAGTGTCTGTGGATATGCTCTCCCTGAGCATGACCAGTATTCACCTCCTGAAGCCATCCCCAAATTTTTCTATTTTATGCTCAGTACAAAAACATGGAATCAGTTACCTGGACAACTCTTGGTATCTTCTTTGTAAGAGTGATACCAAGTGTTGCATATACTCTTGAAGTCGGACAAATAAAAATTCATGCAAATCAGCCCAATGTTAAAAATTATTGAAGTTTTAAATGTTATTCATTGGATCAATAAGTACTTAGGCAATATCTTCTGTGATCTTGATCTGTAACTCTATATACATAATCATATTTAAACAAAAATTTTATTTCTAATTGCCAGAGAGGTCATATGTGATACATGACCACAAACAAAATGATACAGTGCTCTAACACATATCAAGATTGTCTAATCAATAGGGAATCTTGGTCAAATGACTAGATCTGAGTCAGTTTATTCTATGATTACATGAGACACTGTGTGTATTTTATGACAAATTGCTAAAACATTTTTAGGGTATTTTTTTAAAGGACATTGATGCAATTTGAAAGTAAATTTATTTTGACCTGCTAGGTTTGAAAATAACTGTATTGTAGTATATTAACATATAATAAATTGCTCATTTTAAAAATGTACAATTTTATGTGTGTAGATACATGTATACAGCCATGAAATGGTCACCACAATCTAGATAGTCACATGTGCCTCTACCCCCAAAGCTCCTTTATCCCTCAGAAACTCTTTGCAGTCCTTGTACACATTCTCTCTCCACAGACAACCACCAATTTCCACTCAGATGCTAACTTTGCATATGCCAAAGCTTCATGTGAATAAAGTGAAGTAGCATGTACTCATTTAAAAATCTGACGTATTTTACTCATCATAATGGTTTTTGATAGTCAACATGTTGTTTATATCAACAGAGCATTCTTCTTCATTGCTGGGTAATATTCTGTTGAACTTTGTTACCCATTTATAACCTGAGGGAACTTCATATTATTTCCGCTTTATTTGCTATTACAAATAACCTTTGAACATTTGTGTACAAATATGAGTGACAGTTGAAAAGTTATTGAGACATTTAATGGCCCAGAAATTGTCTAATTTAAAAATTTTAAACTTTTAAAAAATGCATATTCTCATATTTTGTTCAAGGTATACTGAAAATATCAATTATATCTAATATATCCCTGGTATCCCTGGTGAATTATTGTCTGATTCTCTAAGTTATTGAGAATGAGATTTGAAGATTTTTAGATCATGATATTTTGAGTGTGCCTCTTTCTCCTTGTAATTTTCTTAGTTTTTTCACATATTGTAATGATCTATAATTAGAGGCAAACATAATTGAAATTATTGTTTCATTCTAATTAATTGAGCACTTTCTTTATGTGAGATGATTGTCATTTTCTGTTAATAACTTTGTTGTACAGTATAATATTCATGTTATTAAAATAGCCATTGATATTTCTTTTGATTAACATTGCATATATTTTTATCCTCCAAATTTTATTTTGTTTTTATTAAAGGGACTGTATTTTCCCCATTGTATGTTGTTGGCAACTTTCTTATTTGGGGGTGGGTGGGTGGGGTCATTACTTTATTTTATTTTCATATATGCTTGACATTTTCCATAAAAAGAAAGTTCCAAAAATTAAAGGTTAAATTGTATTTTATCCCAAAGCTATGCAATCTGAAAGACAAGGCCACTAGAAATAACTGTGGTGCAACGTGTTTGGTATGTAATATATTTTTACTGATACTGAACATTGAGAGAACTTAAATAAACTTGTTAGCAACTTTTTCTTTCTTTCTTTCTTTCTTTCTTTCTTTCTTTCTTTCTTTTTAAAAAGAGAGAGACAAAGAGAAAGAGAGAATTTTTTTATCTAAAGACTTTTTATTATAGCTCTCATTTCTGAAAATGATTTATAGTTCTAATGTATTACTGAGGACTTTTATCTGAGTTTTTCTTTTTTTATTGGTTGTTCAAAACATTACATTGCTCTTGACATATCATATTTCATACATAAACTTCAAGTGGGTTATGAACTCCCATTTTTACCCCATATACAGATTGCAGAATCATATCAGTTACTCATCCACGTTTTTATATAATGCCATAGTAGTGACTCTTGTATTCTGCTACCTTTCCTATCCTCTAATATCCCCCTCCCCTCCCCTCCCATCTTCTCTCCTTACCCCATCTGCTGTAATTCAATTCTCTTCCTTGTTTTTTTCCCTTCCCCCTCACATCCTCTTATATGTAATTTTGTATAACAATTAGTGTCTCCTTCCATTTCCATGCAATTTCCCTTCTATCTCCATTTCCCTCCCACCTCTCGTCCCTGTTTAATGTTAATCTTTTCCTCATGCTCCTCCTCCCTGCTCTGTTCTTAGTTGCTCTCCTTATATCAAAGAAGACATTTGGCATTTGTTTTTTAGGGATTGGCTAGCTTCACTTAGCATAATCTGCTCTAATTCCATCCATTTCCCTGCAAATTCCATGATTTTTTCATTTTGTATTGCTGCGTAATACTACATTGTGTATAAATGCCACATTTTTTTTATCCATTCATCTATTGAAGGGCATCTAGGTTGGTTCCATAGTCTAGCTATTGTGAATTGTGCTGCTATGAACATCAATGTCGCAGTATCCCTATAGTATGCTCTTTTAAAGTCTTCAGGGAATAGTCCCAGAAGGGTAATAGTTGGGTCAAATGGTAGTTCCATTCCCAGATTTCCCAGGAATCTCCATACTGCTTTCCAAATTGGCTGCACCAATTTGCAGTCCCACCAGTAATGTACAAGTGTTCCCTTTGCCCCACATCCTCGCTAGCACTTGTTGTTGTTTGACTTCAAAATGGCTGCCAATCTTACTGGAGTGAGATGGTATCTTAGGGTGGTTTTGATTTGCATTTTCTAACTGCTAGAGATGATGAGCATTTTTTCATGTCCTTGTTGATTGATTGTATGTCCTCCTCTGAGAAGTGTCTGTTCAGGCCCTTGGCCCATTTGTTGATTGGATTATTTGTTATCTTATTGTTTAGTTTTTTGAGTTCTTTGTATACTCTGGATATTAGGGCTCTATCTGAAGTGTGAGGAGTAAAAATCTGTTCCCAGGATGTAGGCTCCCTATTTACCTCTCTTATTGCTTCTCTTGCTGAGAAAAAAAATTTAGTTTGAGTAAGTCCCATTTGTTGATTCTAGTTATTAACTCTTGTGCTATGGGTGTCCTATTAAGGAATTTGGAACCCGACCCCACAATATGTAGATAGGAGCCAACTTTTTCTTCTATCAGACGCAGAGTCTCTGATTTGATATCAAGGTCTTTGATCCATTTTGAATTAACTTTTGTGTATGGCGAGAGAAAGGGATTCAGTTTCATTTTGTTGCATATGGATTTCCAGTTTTCCCAGCACCATTTGTTGAAGATTCTATCATTCCTCCATTGCATGCTTTTAGCCCCTTTATCAAATATAAGAAAGTCATAATTTTGTGGAATGGTCTCTGTGTCCTCTATTCTGTACCATTTGTCCACCCGCCTGTTTTGGTACCAGTACCATGCTGTTTTTGTTACTATTGCTTTGTAGTATAGTTTGAAATCTGGTATCCCTATACTGCCTGATTCACTCTTCCTGCTTAGAATTGCTTTTTGCTATTCTGGGTCTTTTATTCTTCCATATGAATTTCATGATTTCTTTATCCATTTCTACAAGAAATGCCGTTGGGATTTTGATTGGCATTGCATTAAACCTATAGAGAACTTTGGGTAATATTGCCATTTTGATGATGTTAGTTCTGTCTATCCATGAACAGGGTATATTTTTCCATCTTCTAAGATCTTCTTCTATTTCTCTCTTTAGGGTTCTGTAGTTTTCATTGTATAAATCTTTCACCTCTTTTGTTAGGTTGATTCCCAAGTATTTTATTTATTTTTGAGGATATTATGAATGGGGTGGTTGTCCTCATTTCCATTTCAGAAGATTTGTCACTGATATACAGGAATGCCTTTTATTTATGGGTGTTGATTTTATATCCTGCCACTTTGCCAAATTCATTTATTAGCTCTAGTAGCTTCTTTGTAGAACCTTTTGGGTCTGTTAGATATAGAATCATGTCTTCTGCAAATACTATTTTTATGCCTTTAATTTCTTTTGTCTGTCTAATTGCTCTGTCTAGTATTTCGAGAACTAAATTTTATAGAAGTGGTGAGTGAGGGCATCCCTGTCTTGTTCCAGATTTTAGCGGAAATGCCTTCAGTTTTTCTCCATTTAGAATGATGCTAGCCTGAGGCTTAGCATATATAGCTTTTACAATGTTGAGGTAAGTTCCTTTTATCCCTAGTTTTTCTAGTGTTTTGAACATAAAGGGATGCTGTCGAATGCTTTTTCTGCGTCTATCCAGATGATCATGTGGTTCTTATCGTTATGTCTATTGATGTGGTGAATAACGTTTATTGATTTCCGTATATTGAACCAGACTTGCATCCCAGGGATGAATCCTACTTGATCCTGGTGCACAATTTTTTTGATATGCTTTTGTATTTGATTTGCCAGGATTTTATTGAGGATTTTTGCATCTAAGTTCATTAGAGATATTGGTCTGTAGTTTTGTTTCTTTGAAGTGTCTTTGTCTGGTTTAGGGATCAAGGTGATGTTGGCCTCGTAGAATGAATTTGGAAGCTCTCCCTCTTTTTCTATTTCCTGAAATAGCTTGAAAAGCATTGGTATTAATTCTTCTTGAAGGTTGTGTAAAACTCCGCTGTATACCCATCCGGTCCAGGGCTTTTCTAGGTTAGTAGTCTTTTGATGGCTTCTTCTATTTCCTCCTTTGTTATTCGTCAGTTTAAATTGTGTGTATCTTCCTGACTCAATCTGGGCAAATTATATGACTTAGGAAATTTATCTATATCTTCACTATCTTCCATTTTATTGGAATATAGGGTTTCAAAATAATTTCTGATTATCTTCTGTATTTCTGTAGTGTCCGTTGTGATATTGCCTTTTTCATCCCATATGTTGGTAATTTGAGTTCTCTTCTTCTCTTCATTAGCATGGCTAAGGGTCTGTTGATCTCATTTATTTTTTCGAAGAACCAACTTTTAGTATTATCAATTTTTTCAATTTTTTTGTTTCAATATCACTGATTTCCGCTCTGATTTTAATTATTTCTTGCCTTCTACTACATTTGCTGTTGTTTTGCTCTTCCTTTTCTAGAGTTTTGAGAGGAAGTGTGAGCTCATTTATTTGTTGGTTTTTCTTTTTTTTTGAGGAATGAACTTCAGGCAATGAATTTCCCTCTTAAAACTGCTTTCATTGTGTCCCATAGATTCTGATTTGTTGTGTCTGTATTTTCATTTATCTCTAAGAATTTTTTGACTTCCTCCTTTATGTCTTCTGTAACCCATTGATCATTCAGTAACATATTGTTCATTTTCCAGGTGATGCAGGATTTTTCCTTCCTTCTTTTATCATTGATTTCCAGTTTCATTCCATTATGATCAGATAAGATACAAGGTATTATCTCCACACCTTTATATTTACTAAGGGTTGCCGTTTGGCATAGTATATGGTCTATCTTTGAGAAGGATCCATGTGCTGCTGAGAAGAACGTGTATCCACTTGATGATGGTTGATCTATTCTATATGTGTTGGTTAAGTCTAGATTATTGATTGTGTTATTGAGTTCTATAGTTTCTTTATTCAAATTTTTTCTGGAGGATCTGTCCAATGGAGAGAGCGGTGTGTTGAAGTCAACCATAATTATTGTGTTGTGGTCTATTTGACTCTTGAAGTTGAGGAGAGTTTGTTTTATGAACATTGAAGCACCATTATTTGGTGCATACATATTGATAATTGTTATGTCTTGTTGGTGAATGGTTCCTTTTAACAGTATATAGTGTCCTTATTTATCTCTTTTGATTAACTTAGGTTTGAAGTTGATTTTATTCCATATGAGTATGGCCACTCCTGCTTGCTTCCGAGGACCATGTGAGTGTTATTTTTTACAACCTTTTACCTTAAGCCTGTGTATGTCTTTTCCTATCATATGAGTCTCCTGAAGGCAGCATATTGTTGGATCTGTTTTTTTAATCCAGGTTACTAGCCTATGTCTCTTGATTGGTGAATTTAAGCCATTAATGTTTAGGGTTACTATTGATATATGGTTTGTAATTCCAGTCATGCTTATTTATTTATTTATTTATTTATTTTAATTTGGTTGGTTTTTCCTCTTTGGTTATTTTCCCCCCTTTACTGAGTTACCTCCCACTGTTAGTTTTGGGTGTTGTTTTTCAATTCCTCTTCTTGTAGTGTTTTGCTCAAAATGCCTTGCAGTGCTGGTGTTCTGGCTGCAAATTCTTTTAACTTTTGTTTATCATAAAATATTTTAATTTCAGTGTCAAATATGAGCTAACTTTTGCTGGATACTGTATTCTTGGTTGGAATCCATTATTTTTCAGCGTTTGAAATATGTTGTTACAGGATCTTCTCGCTTTCAACGTCTGTGATGAAAAATCAGCTGTTAACCTAATTGGTTTACCCCTGAATGTAATCTGCCTCCTTTTTCTCGTAGCTTTTAATATTCTCTCCTTGTTCTGTATGTTGGATATCTTTATAATTCTGTGTCTTGGAGTTGGTCTATTACATTTTTTATGTTTGGTGTCCTGTAGGTGTACAGGATTTGGCAATCCATTCCATCTCTCATATCTGGAAAGTTTTCTAAGATTATTTCATTCAACGGGGTGTTCATTCCTTTGGTTTGAACCTCTATGCCTTCTTCTATCCCAGTGACTCTCAAGTTTGGTTTTTTTATGACATCCCATATCTCTTGGATGCATTGCTTGTGATTTCTTACCATCCTTTTTGTGTTGACTAATTCTTTTCGAGTTGATAAACTTTGTCTTCATTATCTGATGTTCTGAGTTCTATTTGATCTAGTCTATTTGTAATATTCTCCTTTGAGTTTTTGATTTGGTTTATGGTTTCCTGCATTTCTAGGATTACTGTTTGATTTTTTAAAAAAATCTCTATCTCCTGGTAGAGTTCATTTTTTGCAATTTGAATTTGCTTATGTAATTTGTTTTCAAAGTACTCTTTCATTGTTTGGACTTGCTGTCTAATGACTTCTCTAAGATTCCATTCCATCTGAGTCAGGTATGCCTCGAGTTCTTTCTCTGTCCATTTTTCTGATGCGTCTAGGTTCTTCTGTAAATTTAAGTTGTCCTGCATTGTTTGTAATTCTTTTTTCCCTTGTTTTTTCATGGTGTTCACATTACTTTCCAACTCTGTTTAACTACTGTGTTTCTGTTTTCTCCTATAAATTTATTTTGGTTTTGTATATTTCAGTTTTCTCTCCTTTGTGGTGGGAGACTATGCCTAGAAATGTTGGGCTTTATTGTACTTTAAAGCTGATTCATTCAATTCATAAAAGGCTTACAGATTCTGTATGCATATAGTGACTTGTTGTTTGGTTTTAGGACTTTATGTTTAGGTTGGGTGCTATGATGGTATGAAGGATAGCATGTTTTAGCTACTTTGGAAGATTGCTCTACTGAAGGGGGATATTAACAGGTGATTGGATCAGGATATTTAGGTATTTAGGAGCCCTATAGACAGCCTCGAAACAATCACCTATTTGCATTTAGACAATTACAAGTAATGCAAGATGTAATGCTTGGGATGAAAGTTGCGGGGAAGGGGAAGGAAGGAGATCTTAAAAAGAAAGAGGAGAGAGAGATAAGTAGAATAGAGAAGAATGGAAAAAACAATAAAACTTGAAAGGGGAAAGAAAGAAGGAAGGAAAAGAAAAAAAACTAATAAAATAGAAAATAAAAAAATAGAAATAAAAAAAAAATGAAGTCTTAGAGATCCATTTTCTTCTCTTCCAGTAGGCGGAGCTGTGCCCTCCGAGCCGAGATTCTGCCCTCTATGTGCTGGCAGCAATCCATGTAAGGCGGTTCCTGGGAGTCTCTCAATCCTGTTAGTCCAGAGCCGTTTCTCTTCTCCGGCCCCTACCCCCCTTCCTCCTATCAGCCAGGTAGACCCTCCCCCCCCACCCGCTCACTGGAGGTGCTCTCTAAGGATTTGGTTACACTTGCAGGCCCACTGCGTGCCCTATTTCCTGAAAGACTGAGCTCTCTCTGTCATTCATTCAAACCGCAGTGCTGTGGAGCGGTGCTCTGGGAATGACAGTTTAATTTCTCTGAAGCCCTTTGGTGGGCACGCCCCCTGGAACTGGAGGTTAAGACCTTGGGTGTCGCCGCTGGTGGTAAGGGGAGTTGGGGATCCAGAAGCCCCTCTGCTTTCCTGGGCCCCTACAGTCATGCCAATGCTGCTGGCGGTAGTGGGAGTTGGGGGTCGCAAGTCTCCTCTGTTTTCCTTGGTCCCTACAGTCACACCCATGGAGCTTTGGGTCAAGATTTTTGAGGTTTCCTGGCTGTATGTATCTGGTGTGGGTGGGAGTCACATACCTGCTAAAGCCGATTCTGCTGGGAAGGAATCCCATCTGCCAAACTCTAGTGATGTCACCTCTCTGCTATGGCGGGCCCCAGACTCCTTGCCAGAGTGTCCAAAGGGAGGGGTGGGTCTGGCCTGCCTCTGGTCTGACCCAGTTGGTTTCAGTTCCAGTTCGCTGTTTCATGAAGGCTTGGTTATCGACCTCTTCATAGGGTCTGTATGCTGCGCCCTGGTGAACCACCTCCTACTGTGCTAGTTTTCAGTGGACACAACATCTTTATTTTTATATGGTGCTGAGGATTGAACCCAGTGCCCTGCACATGCCAGGAGAGTGCACTACCGCTTGAGCCATATCCCCAGCCCATTGTTAGCAACTTTCTTGAAAACAAATTGATCAAAAAGGCACAGAATTCTTTCTGTACTCACTATTGTGTCCCATTGAGGTGAATATATTTTTATGTCAACACTCATGTTTTTTACTACTACACATTCATAGCAGATTTTGTAGTCAGGTAATCTGAAACTTCCAGCTTTGTTCTGTTTGTTTGATTGATTAGGTTCTTCTGGGTCTTTTGTGGTTCCATATGAATGTTAAGATGTTTTTATTTCATTTCTGGGAAAAAAATTCATTGGAATTTTAATAGGAATTTTATTGAATTTATAGAATTCTTTGCAGAACATGAGCATTTTAGCAAGATTGATGCCTAAAATTCATAATTGTTTGGTATCTTTAAATCTGTTATGTTTAATTATTTTCAAAAAAGATCTTAAATCTTTATTTATAAGAATTTCATTTTCTGCATCTATTAATAATGAGGTGGTTTGAGGATTACCTTATATATTCTAAAGGTAGTAAGTAGAAATACAACTAAATTTGGTATATTGATTGTTTATCCCACAACTTTAATAGATTTGTTTACTACAATCCTTTTCTGCTGAAGTCTGTAGGAGATAGATGTGCTCTCTCTCTCTCTCTCTCTCTCTCTCTCTCTCTGTTATTTTTTTGCTATAAACTTCTGTCTTAGACCTATATTTTATGCTTCCCTTTAGTTTTGATGTGATATGTGACCATTTCATTTGTTCACATGTTTTTAAATTTTCATTTGGATTCTTCTCTATCCCATTGTTTGTTTAGAATTGTGGTATTTACTTTTCATACTTTTGTAAATTATCTTAAAATTCTTAGCTATTGACTTCTGATTTCATACCAATGTTGTCAGCATAGACACCTGAAATTATTTAAAGCTAACATTTCACAGGACTTGATTTGTGGTCTATATCTGGTCTATCCTGGAGAATGAACTACCTGCTCTTGAGAGAATGTGTGTTCTGTTGCTGTTGGATGGAATTTTCTGTGTGGTTTTTTAGGTCCATTTGCTGTTATTGTAGACTACGGCAGATATTTCTTTATAGATTTTTGTGTCTGCATGATATGTTCATTGTTGAAAGTGTAGTACTGACGTCCTTAATAATCACTGTATCACATTCTATCTCTCTTTGCAAAATCTTTCCCTCAATGTTAGTACACACATATTAAAAATTGTTAGGGTTTCAAGACTTAACCATTTTGTAATTGTATAATGACCTCCTGTGTTTCTTTGTACTTTGTGTATGTAATTTTTTTTATATAAGTTTAACCACCCTTGCTCTCTGGTTTCATTTTCACACATCTCATAATATTTTTAAGTGGGTAAATATTTAACTTTTTTCATATAAGAAATTGTTCTTTTACTCTATAACTTCCCATATTTCTTCTAGGAAATATAAAAGATATAAAATGTTTTACTTATGTATTTTATATTTTCTTTTATGTTGTTAGTCTTTCAATAAGTTTTTATATGTTTTATTTGATTTCAACAATTCTGTGGTATTTCAAATTTCTTTATTGATTTTCTGAAATTTTTATAATTGTTTAATCATTTCTTTCTATAACTAAGTTTGCTCAGCTTCCATAAAACTGTAATTGTGAATTCTTTGCCTGGTTGTCCATAGGTCTCCATTTCTTTGGAGTCTGCTTCTGGGGAAAATTTTGTGTTCATTGGGTAGAGGGAAGTCTTCATGGGTTTTCATGTTTCTTGTTGTCTTAAGTAGATTTCTGTGCATTTATTGGACCACTCAGCACTTTTAGACTTTATAGGGTTATTTCTGTGTGAAAAGATTTTACTCTGTATGGGTTTGTAAAAGAAATGACTGAAAAGGGTGAAACTATCCTGGCTAGCATGGGATCATTGAAGAGTGGAGCAGGGATCTTTGATGGCTAACAATTTAGGTGTTTGCCTTGGTGGAAACAGTTGATGTTCTCGGAGATTCTTGTTTCTTACCTGAGATCTTGAGACTCAGAGAAGCCCTGTTGGCATTGAGTCTTT
Source organism: Urocitellus parryii (assembly GCF_045843805.1). NCBI lineage: Eukaryota > Metazoa > Chordata > Mammalia > Rodentia > Sciuridae > Urocitellus > Urocitellus parryii. Next base: position 80,272,362 of record NC_135536.1, on the reverse strand, counting down.
CCCCATGGAGTATTGTGATAGTGGTGGCATGAGTTTATGATAAGTGATGTTCTCAGGAAGCCGTGGAACTGAGGAAAGAAGCATGGGCAGGTGCTGCCTTACTATAGATCTGTTTTCTCAGGTAGCCATGACAGAAAACCAAACTTAGGCCCACAGCGAGTGTCACTTACTCAAACTGTACAGAAAAACATTCAAAGGATTACCTTTATTTCCCACCATCTAAAGCCATCAGAATACTAGGTAAAATATATATCTACCAATCTGCTCTGAAGAACAAGTAAGTCTTTGACAATTATTATAATTCAGTCAACATCATTTTAAAAATTAATAACCATTTATATATTAACATTGTATAGATCAAAATATGATAGAATATCTGACTTTCATAATTTTTCTTCATTTGCTTACTTCTATATGACTCTAGTGACTCTCTTGTAAAGAAAATTTTAAAGATTTGAAAAATACTATTTTTCTTCAATTATATTTTTAATCTGGAATTCACAAAAGCTCTACAGAGTTTCCTAATGGCTGTCTTCATTTCTTAGTTTCCTAGAGTGTAGATAAGTGGGTTCAAGATAAAGGTGATAATGGTATAAAATACAGCAAGGAACTTATCCATGGAGTGGTTGCTAAAGGGCCAGACATAAATAAAGATGCATGGACCAAAGAAGAGAATGACCACAGTGATATGAGATGTCATAGTGGAACAGGCTTTGGACTGCCCAGTAGAAGAGAATCTCCTGATGGATATGAGGATCACAATAGAAAATAAGCAAAATAAGGAAACAACCCATGGAGAGCATGCCACCGTTGGCAACAATGAGTCTCTGTACAAAATATGTGTCTGTGCATGTTAGTTTGCTAACTAGAGGGAGATCACAGAATATGCTGTGCACCACATTGGGACCACAGAAAGGCAAGTTTACTGCAAAGACTAACTGAAGTCCTACATGAATGAGACCTGAGCACCATGACATCACTACAAGCAAAGTACAGAGTTTCTTGTTCATGATGGCCATATAGTGTAAGGGCTTACAAATGACCACATATCTATCGTAGGCCATGGAAACAAATAGTACCATTCAACATCACCCAGCACATGAAGAAGAAATGTTTGAGTGAAACAACAGCAAAAGAAAATAATCTTTTTTTTTAACCAAGTTCATAATCATGTTAGGGGTTGGCAAAGGAAGCAAAGGTCATATCCATAAAAGAGAGGTTTCCTAGGAATAAGTACATGGGGGTGTTCAAGTTTGGGGTAAAAAACACTGTAACCATTATAAGAAGGTTACCCAGTACAGTTCCAACATAGATAGCTAAGAAGAATACAAAGGGAATAACCTCTGCATCCTTGAAGACTGATTTAACAGTTCCAAGGACTCTGCCATGTTGCCTGCTCTTGGGTGACCTGTGGAGAGAAAGAAGAGATGACTCATACCATGAATGTGGCCAAGGTTTTTCATTCCTTTGGGTTTTTCAACATAATTCAAAAACAGGGAGAACAAAAGAAAACTAGACAGATGTGATTTCTTTAGACTAAAGAGTTTCTGTACATCAAGGGAAACAACTGACAGAGTGAAGAGATAACCTACTGAACAGAAAAAAATATTTGCAAACTATAAATCTGATAATGGTTTAATATCCAGAATATATAAGGAACTCCAAACACTTAATAATATAAAAAGACTAACTGATTAAAAGACAGACAATAGACTTATATCACAATAAGATATACAAATGGCCAACATACTAGAAAAAAAAGTTCAACATCACTTGCCATCAGGCAAATACAAATTAAAACCACAATGAGATATCCACTCCCTGTAATAATTATGGCTACTTAAAAAAAGAAAAAAAAAACTGAAGGTAAAAATGCTGGTGAGAATATAGAGAAAAAGTAACTGTTGCACACATTACATTTTCAAAATGTGAATTAGTCCAGTCATTATGGAAACCATATGGGGTTTCATTAAAAAAAATCAGTTGAACAATCACATCCATCAACTACTGGGTACATATGCAAAGAAAATGATGACAGAGTGGACCAAGTAGAAGAACAGTAATCATAATGACCTTTTAGGATAATGAATTGAACACATTAACATACTGAAAAAAACAGACACAAGATCATAAGACTTTAAAAATGTAGAAAATATATTTTCAACAAATTGTGATGGAAAAAAAAGGATATGGAAACAAAAATAACTCTAAAAAATTAAAAATTGGCAGTTACAGCAGGAGCAAGGTTTCAGAGAGTGCTGGGTACTCTAAGGTCAGGACAACCCCTGGCCCTGTGCTGCCCTGCGCTGCCCTGCGCTGCCCTGCAGCCTGGGTACCTTGCTTGTTTTCAGAAGTTTGGTCTCACTGGTTGGTACAGGCTTCTACCTCATCTGCTTTTGTCTGCTAAGGAGACTGGAGAATTACCAGAAAGAACATCCACAAATAGAGCTGTTATTAAAGATGATATGCAGCCTCAAGGATTCAATGTCTGGTCTGATTCATTTGGCAGATAGATAGACATAATTCCAATTTTCTAATTTTTGCTTTCATTTCATGGCCTTTTAAAGTCAAATTCAAAATAATTTTTCCCAATCCATGTAAGTTTTCTTCTATTAGATACATATTTTAAAAGACCAAAGGATAAAAATCACATGATTTTTTAATAAGTGCAAAAAAAAGCATTTTCATCTTTTTTTTTTTTTTTTTTTTTTAAAGAGAGAGTGAGAGAGGAGGGAGGGAGAGAGAGAGAGAGAGAATTTTTAATATTTATTTCTTAGTTCTCGGCGGACACAACATCTTTGTTGGTATGTGGTGCTGAGGATCGAACCCGGGCCGCACGCATGCCAGGCGAGCGCGCTACCGCTTGAGCCACATCCCCAGCCCAACATTTTCATCTTTTTAAGCGTATACTTGAAAAACAATTTACATAGCATATTTTACCTAATATTTTTACTTACAATATTTCTTGAATGTTTCCCTTAACATTCAGTTTCACAAATCCATATGTGCCATTTTACAATTCAATTTGTAGTTGTATAAGATATAAAAATTGTGTCTTTATTAGAAATATATAGGCTATCTACTTTTGTATCTATCCCACTCTATTTTATAATAATTAAACCTAAATTTGTATATGTATGTGAATAATATATTTCTAGAAATGTAATTTGAGGGTCAATGTTAGTGTTTGTATAGGTGTGTGCCTGGAATATTTCTGACTTTTACCATTATAATTTATGTACAGTTATAAAAATAAACATTAAATAAATAGCAAAAATTACTTTTAACATGAATAAACATATGAACACAATTAACATTATGATTCATAATATTTCCTTCACCTCATACTATGAATTTGCTTAAAAATGGCTGAGCCTTATCTTTAAGTGCCTGTGCATGTTTTCATATGAGATATTAAATTTGGAGAGAGTGTTGCCTAACACTTTATTATGATATAAGAGGTCCAAAGATTTCCATCTTCCAATGTTACTGTCCTTACTGCCGTTGAAGGATCAGTAGTCACTTACTCACTAGCTGTTTTTACTTGGCTCTTTTGCTACTGACACCAAAAGACCTGACAAGAAAAATTTGAGAGGAGGAAAAGTTTTTTGGGGGGATCCCAGTTTTAGAAGTCTTAGTCCATTGATGGATGACTCCATTCTTTGGGACCTGAGATGAGGCAAAAGTGTGTGGCAGAAGAAAATGGCTCAGGAAATGGCCATCAAGAAGGATAGATAGAGAGAGAGAAAGAGAGAGAGACAGAAAGAGAGAGAGAGAGAGAGAGAGAAAGAGAGAGAGACTCATTCTTCAGTGACAAATGAATGCATTAATTAGGTAACAGGTTCCATAACCCAGTCATTTCACCTCTAAGCTTTCTTGCATTGTCTCTCACATGAACTTTTGGGGGACATCAAATATATAAACCATAACATTAGCCTTCCAGACTTTGTTGCTTGACCACAAATCCAATTCCATATGTTTTCATTTTTGTTTTAGTAGCATCCCAATACTGGTACCTATTTCCATTTAAATTTTTATAGTTCTATGCATATTACAATATGACAGCAGCACAAAATAATAATTTTAAATGGCAATGCCACTTTCGAAAGATAAATTCAGACAAAGAAAGAAAAGATTTGTTACAAAACATTTTTGTTGAATTACACTGGCTAATTTGAAAACAGTCCACATGCAAGGGTTGGTGAAAACAAATCTATCCCTTGGTGGGAATAACTTCAAGGAGGAGTGAACACTTTTCTCTTCCAATTCATTCCTCCTAAATAGGGTTTATTCTTGATTCCTTCTAAGAGATTTCTTACAAAAAATTCTCATTGATTTATTCTATTTTTAAAAAATTATCTATGATTTCCTTTTGAGTGGCAGTTTCTGCTGTCAGAACTGAATATCATAGACCTGAAAAATCTATGAAGAAACAAGGACCAATTCAGCTTTTGTTCATGAAGGCTGAGGTATTCAAGATTGGGTGGCAGCAAAGTGAGGTCCTTCTTCCTGCTGTGGACTCTGTGGAGTCCCAAGGTGATGCTGGTCACTGCACTGTCTCTCTGTTATCATAAAGTCACCCATACAGTCATAGGGGCCCCACCCTAATGAGCTCATTTAATTATCTCCCCAAAGTACCATTGAAATACACCATAAACATCCAATTTGGGGGATGACATCTTGACATGAATTAAAGAGAGTACAACACCCACAGCGTAGCTGAATTTTCCCTACTATAAAGTTATTGGATTTTGTTTCTTTTTTCTCTATAAATCTTGAAGGTTGATTTAGTCAGCTTTTCCGTTCTCCTGTTACTAAGAGATTTGACAAGAACAATTGTAGAGGAGGAAAAGCTTATTTGGAGGGTTACAGTTTTAGAGTCACAGTCCATTGACAGCAGACTCCATTCCACAGGACTCAATGTGAGGTAGAACATCATGGCCTAAGAGTGTGGAGGAAGGAAACAGCTCACTTCATTATCAGAAAGCAGAGAGACAGGTCTCAACTTACCAGCTACAAATATATACTCCAAAGCCACGCCCCCAATTTCTTCATCCTCCAGCCACATCCAACCACTTCAGTTACCAGTTAATCCCTATCAGGGGGTTAATTCAGGTTAAGAGTCTCACAACCCTACCATTTCTCCTCTGAACCATCTTGCATTGTCTCATGTGTAAGCTTTTGGGTGATACCTCAAATCCAAACTGGAACAAAGGTTTTGTTTCAGTGTCACATTACTTTTCAAAAGATAGTTAAGTGTTTTCTAGAGCAATACATGAGGGACCAACTATCTTGCCTCCCAATGACAACTGTAGAGACTATATTTCTCTGAATGCTGTTAATAAAAATTCCTTTCTCTGGGATTTTTTTTTGTAATTTATATGTTTCATATTTTTTTATTTTAAGAAAATGAACTATTTTACTGTGTAATTTAAGAAACTATCTCCAATTTTGATACATAAATTATTTCCATTTTTATAAAAAGTATAACAGTGTGTTTTGTTCGCAATAACTAAAAAGACATAAATAAGTGGCGTATAGACCCTAATATTTTAGATAAACAAGAGAGTTCTGTATTCTGTAAAACTATTTGTTTTATACCAGGCCAGTCTTTTTCCAGAGAATTTTCTCTAACTAAAGTTTATGAAATATTGTGTGGCTAAATAAGTAAAATTTTAGGTATTCTAGGAGTTAGAGATGTGATATTATGGTAATAAGACATAAGGTAGAAAATAGAATCCATAATATTATTTACATATATAATATCTATACCTTTACTTCCTTCATTTTTTTCCTGTTTTCATTTCTTTTTAGGTAGATGTTTGATCATATGAAAAAATATATTGTTTCATAATTTCTGGGTAAAAAGAACTCTATTCAAGATCTAAGAATTATACTTAAAACCAGTCTTTAAGTTTTTAAAATAAAAGTCACCCTAGTACTTGTTAGGTCTATAGGCCAAAGTAACTCCATTTTGATAATCAGCACCTGTCCACCCAGGCAGGACCATCCCATTAGAGCCAACCTGATAGAGTCCCTAACTACCAAAACCACAGCCAAGAAATCAAATAACAATCACAAAATCAAACAGGTTATTTTTTAGCTACTCCATTGTACTTGACTATCTAGTTCAGCGGGCTGCTTCACATTGCAGAAGGGCAGCCTGGAAGATATTTTCAGTCAATGAATGTTTGCTTGAACTCAGAGATGTGTCTCTGATGGACATTTGTGCCAGCTAACCTAACAGTACTGAAGAAGGAAGCAGATGATTGCAGGACAAAATTCAATCTAAAAGAAACAGTCATGTTTTTCCCCAGTCCACATTGGTTCATAAGTGAAAACTATTCTTAGTGGAACATTAACATATCTTTAGATAAATTGAACCTCTGCTCCATCTTCTGTTATTCATTCATTCATCTTTGTTCATTCACAAGGAAATTGGAGAACTCCACTTCCCTGAGCTGGTGAACACATCAACTTCTTTCTAGCAGGAAGACTATGGCTGAATCAAGTTACAGAAAAGGACTTCTTCCTTTGATGACTATGTTTCTTAGTTTGGGAGAAAATTTGATATACATACACAGAAAAGTCATATGTTTTAAGCTGTGGTCTAAATCATAATGAACGGTCATTTATTAAAACCTTAGTTCCAGTAAAGAAAAAGTTTACATAGAAATAATTTATCCATGTATTGAAATTTATTTTGTTGCAAAGAAATAGAGAATTAGAAAACACAATCCATTAAAACATATTAGTGATTTAAATTTAACGCATAAGACAAACTTACAGACCAATTACAAATTATGGCAAAGAGGAGAATGAAACAAAACACAAATATATAACAAGATATCCCTTAAACCCAGCAATCAAGAATTTCTTTCCCCTTTTTCTGCTTTGCCTTTGGGGAATATAATTAGCCTCTGGCTATCAGAATGCAGAGTTGGCTAGAAATTAGAGATTTTAAAAAAGAGGTTTATGATAATGAAAAAAGACACAGTATTTGCTATGTCACAATTTTTGTTTTTGTTGTTGCCTATATGTTGAAAAGATCTACCCTGAACACTATTTAAAACCAGTACATTCTTTTGGCTTTGCTATTCTTTTTCTTACCAATTGACTTTTAATTCCTATTATATGAGAATTGATTTTCTGATACTAAAGTTCAAACTTCTAAATGATAAGATGGAAATTTTTCCCCTCATAAATGTACCTAAAATTATCACATTTATCAACTCTCAAATATTTTTCTCAAAGTTAAAAGTTTCCTTTATATACTTTTCAATCAGTATCACTAGACATAATAACTATTCTTATATCTATGATCAAGTATTAGTTATTAAATAAAGATAAACAATGTAAAAGACATGGTCTAGGGCCAAATTGAAATAGGGAACAATAAAGGCCTTAAAAGGGAAGATATGTAAGATTGATTTTCCAGGTGTAGGACATCAACCTGGAAATGTTCTGTTAGATTTTTTTTGCATAACTTTAGATTTTTATTTACCTTTAGAAGGCTTCATTGTACAGTTTCAATAAATTTATTGTCATTTAACAGATTCAGGATAAGAAGAAGAGCCACCTCACCTCCCTTTTTCACTTATCCACTTAAGAAGACAGAGCTGTATTAAATCAAAGGTTACTATCTCTAATTCCTCTCATTTAAATTCCTTTATTCATAATTTTTATTAAACAAGAGGATTTACCACATACATATTCTGAAGTCTTCACCTGTATTCAATCTCAGTATTAAACTTGCCACCTTTAATTCATAGGACTCCTTCATAAAGGTCTATCTTCAGTAGACACAGTTCGTTTTGACTCCACAATACCTATATAGACTGACACTTCTGTCTGAAAAGCTCTTCCTCTCTCTAATGTCCTATTATGCAATTTTCTTAAAGTTTATATCCTTGGTTTAAATATCTCATTCTCACAGTGGTTTTCTGAGAGCACTATGAGTAACAGAGATCTCTCACCCCACTCACCCCACTTCAACTTTGTAATCTTGTCTGGGACAGGAACTAGACATATACCACTAACAATGTATTATATTGCTTGAAAAAGAGTCCGGTTCTTAGCAACTATAAAAAAGGTTGCTTTGCAAACACTTCAATTAATATAAAGAAACATTGAACAATGCTTGTTATTTAGTATAAAACATATATTGACATAGAAAAAGTTTTAGTTATTATTACTGCCATTGATTTTGAATTTTAGGAAATGAATTCAGAACACAAAGAAATGTTTGAAATATTTTCCTAATTTTTATACCATTAATATAATTACACTGTTGAGGCCATAGAATTGAAGAAAGTTTTTATAAATTTCTAATTTAATACCACTGAGAAACCTTCATAATATTTATATATAATGGAAGATATTTTTAAGAACATTAAGTTAAAGAACACAACTGTAGAAGTAAAAATTTATCACCATCTTTGACATTCTTACTAAAGTAAATAGTATTCAATTTCATTCACCAAAATATTACAAAGATTTTATAAGGAAACAAAGTGTTTACATATTTTTGGTATCTTAAGTCTCCTGTTATAAAATGTTTGCTTTTCCAGGAACTGTATCTCTGTTATGAACATTTTAAATCAAAACACTTAAAGTACATTAATATATAGAATATGGCCGGAATTTAACTGACATCATTTAGTATTTTTATTTCAGCTACTTGATTAAGTACTTAAGACTCAAGTCTTTAAAATTGTAGAAGGCAGACAAATAAGCAAGAACACAAACAATATCTAAGGGAAAACACAGGAACCAATCTGTTGACTGCTCAGTCTCTTAATGGCTGCCTTCATCTCCTGATTCCTCAATGTATAAATAATTGGATTAAGGAAGGGGGTGATTATAGAGTAAAACACAGACAGAAACTTATCTACAGAATAACTATTGAATGGAAAAGCATAGATGAAGATAGCGGGGCCAAAGAAGAGAGTCACTACAGTGATGTGAGCAGAGAGTGTGGACACAGCCTTGGAGGAGGCGCTGGAGGAGCGCTGCCAGAGAGTGAGGAACATGATGATGTAGGATATGACCAAGAGGATGAAGCAGACCAGGGACAGGAGCCCACTGTCCGCAATCACCAGGAGCTCCGGGATATAGGTGTCAGTGCAGGCCAGCTTGATGACCAGAGGGAGGTCACAGAAGATGCTGTCCACAACATTGGGACCACAGAAAGGTAAACCCACTGTGAAAACCATTTGGCTTGTGGTATGAATGAATCCAACTGCCCATGACAGCACCAGAAACCCAATGAGCATCCTGTGGTTCATGATGGTCTGGTAGTGCAAGGGCTTGCATATGGCCACATACCTGTCAATGGCCATAGCTATCAAGAGAGACATCTCACCACCCCCAAAGAAGTGCATAAAGAACATCTGGACCATGCAGCCCCACAATGAGATGGTTTTGTGTTTTCTAAGGAAGTCTGCAATCACTTTGGGAGTTGCAACAGAGGAAAGACATAGGTCAAAAAATGATAGATTTGCCAGAAGGAAGTACATGGGTGAGTGAAGATGTTTATCAAATATCACAGAGATTACAATGAGGAGGTTCCCCACTACAATGGCTACATAGACAAGAAAGAAGATAACAAAAAAGAATATTTGAATTTCTTGGTAATGAGAAAGTCCAAGTAGGATAAACTCAGAAATACTTTTGTTTTTACTTAGGATATCCATATATCTACTTTTGTGAGTTTGTCAGAAGTTGTCTAAAAGAGAAGAAAACACAGAAAATCACAGAGAAAAATAAGACAGTGTTCTTATTCAATACTTCTGCATTTCAGTTTATTATTTATTCAGAACATCAACCCTTAAGTCTGTCTTCAGGATTCGCTCCAGATCAGACCATGGTTGAATTCTGAGTTTATTATGAACATAAAGAAGGAGTTTGAAAATCAATAATGAAGTACATTTTTATCTTAGAGTTTTGCAGAAATTCATTGACTGAAACATTCATATCCCATCTTCAGTATGCATTTAAAAAGTTTCATCATTGTCACATTAAAAAACAGTGTTCAAACAAAATATGCATTGTATATTACTGAAACGAACTATATGAGAGAATACTCATCATTAATTTAATGTTTAATGTTAATAAAGTTATATTGTTAATTGAAATTAAAGTCAGTATGTCAGGAAAGACAGTGGTTTTAGATTGAAATGATTCCTATTGCCTCTATAGACATTAATGCTATTCAGTTTATTTAGCCAACAAAATAATTGCTTGCAAGAGTTTTACAGAACTGGATTCAAAATCTGAAAGTGATATTTCCATTTAGTGCATAAATCTTTATACATCAACCATACACAGAACTTCCAAAATCACCACCTTAAGAATAGGATGTACCAAAGTTCATCATTATTGTTACTCAGCTTTTCTCAAAGAATTTGAGAAAAAAAAATAAGAGAGATGAACCATTAATTTTTGTTTATTAAAAGAAAAAAGAGACAATACCACAAAAATGTAGATGCACTGTGTCATGAAAGTTATTGTCCCCTTTGGATCCTGGTTTTTTCTCAATTATTTTCACAAAGGCTTATTTGAACTGAAGATTTTTCAGGATGAATTAAATCCAAGACATTGTGACACTGACTAAGGCGGACTAAGCTAAGTGAATTAAAAAACAACAACAAAAAAAGGATTTAAATTTAATGAGGTCAGGACTTGATCTACTTTAAGCCATAAAGTGCAGAGCCTCCCCTTTCCCTTAATGTAGGGCTCAATGCAATTCTTATTAGAGGCCTGTGAATTATTTCTAGAACTTTTCTAGTGTTTATCAGAATCTTATAACCAGAGCCAATAATGATTATTAAGAAAGAAAATTATATACGTGGAAATTTTTTTTGTAAATTTTAACCTGTAATCACATGATTTAAATGTGAAAATACAGTGTGTCTCTAGCTAACCACACAAAGCATGCAATTACATACCCTTCCCTTGCATAGCTAGCATTAACGCAAATATCTTATCCGAAGTGTCCCATATACCAACCATTATATTTCACTCCATCTTCCAGAGTTATGTAAAAATTAAATGAGCAGAATTTGAAAGTGGAAATGTCTGATTATTCTGACTGGCCACCAGGACTTTTGAATGTGCTTGTACTCTTGCAGTAAGCTATCATGTGCACTTCTTTCCTCTGGACAGCCTATATTTCTAGGAAGTATTAAATAATATACTTGCAGGAGCACATGAACCGCCAAACTATTGATTGTTTTCCAGTTGAATTAGTGTTTAAATAATTACCCATTTTTAGACTGTTTCTTAGAGATGTTAGATTTTCTCTTATGTCATTCCTCTTAAATTCTAATGAATATAACAATAGTATCATGTATGGTAACATGTTGTGACTTTCTAAGCTATGTATCAGGCATTTTATGCTTGCAGTCTTGTTATTTATCCACTTTTAAAAATTACTGCATGCCTTAACGAGAGTAGGTAAAGATTCTTATATCATGTGATAATATAAAACCATTCAATCTGATCAGTGTGGGCAAACAATTTAAACACAACATCTCTTTTCTAAAGATGACTTATTCAGCTAGTAGTATTAGTCAAATTTATTTCCATTTACTTAGCACTTTTCAATCCCCTCATTCTTTTAGAAATTTGGCATTTGTATTTATTATTTCGGTACACATTCAACTTCAAATAGTGTGGCATATGTAGTTTAAAGGTAGGGTAATGTGTAAGGTTCAGGAAACCTACCAGGTTGCACTTGGACTTTGGAAGTAACAACTTTATGAAATCCTGAAATGCTTAATCTTCATCATCCAGTGAACTTGTTTGCTCTGTTTAAAAGAGAACAGTATTTAAAAGTATCCATTGGTAAGGGACATATAGGAGAAAACAAATTTGATAGTTATTAGATCCCTCAGAGACTAGTGTAAAAATACACTGGAGATTTTTAAAATATCCTTTTGCCATTACAGAAAATGTGATTATTTTTGTGGTGAGAACACTGGAAATACATTCAGTAAGAAATTTTTAAGATGATAATATAAATTTTTAACTATAGTCTTCCTGATGTATAATAAACTTTTTAAATTTATTCCTCGTTTATAACAAAATTTTATGCTCTTTAATTAAACTATCTTTATCTCAGCCTCTAGTAACCACTTTCTACTCTGTATTTCTATTTGGTTGACTTTTTTCTTTCTGCATATAAGTAAGATCACATGCTATTTGTCTTGCTGTGCCTGACTTACCACATTTAACATGATATCTTGCAGGTTCATCCATGTTGTAACAAATGACAAGATTTCACCCATTTAAATTCTAAATATTATTTCACTGTTCATATATACCCACATTTCTTTATTCATTTGTTGATAAACACTGATATTGATTCTGTATCTTGGCTATTGTCAATAGTGCCAAATAAGCATGGGAGGGCAGAAAAATCTTCAGATATTGTTCTTTGGATACATAGTCAGTAGATAGGTAACTGGACTATGTGCAGCTCTATTTTGAATTTTGAGAAAACCCCCATATTTTTTCCCATTTAGGTTTACTAATTTACATTCCCTCAGTATTTTCCATTAATAGTGAATAAGAGTTCCCTTTTCTCCATGTTACTCTCATCTTTTTGATAGCAGCCTTTGTAACAAGTGTGAGGTAACAAGTGTGATGATACATTTGAGTGTATCATGATGATTAATGATAAAGGAGATTTTTCATATACATTGGCTTTTATTTTTATCCTTCTTTTGAGAAATTTCTACTCATATATACTGCCAATTTTTGAACTATTTTTTCTTAACATTGAGTTGTTTGGGATTTTTATATATTTTATCAGATGTGTATGTGTTGCCAATATTTTTTCACACTCTGGAATGTTTTCTTACTTGAATTCTTTGCTTTGCAGAATCTTTTAATTTGGCTCAATCCTTTCTATTTCTGTTTTTTTTTCTTGTTTATTTTCCTGTGTTCATATTCAAGGAAATATTGGTCAGAGTGATATCATAGCATTTTCTTTATTTTTGTGTTCTAGAAGTTTTAAAGGTTCAGCTATTGCCTCTGATTTTGTGTTTCTCTGAAAAACATATTGTACAGAAATGAACATAGACTTACAGAAGTTCATGAGACTGCAAAGACATTGTCTCACTATTTAAATATTTCTTGATTAATGAGTGTTTAAGTACTTACCATTTTTTGACTGTTTTTATAGGAATATTAAATTTTCTCATCTGTTGCTCCTCTTAAGTTCTAATGATTGGAATGAGATCATCAATATTTTATAGTAGTAACTTTCGGTGATTTTCTAAAGTATTTTATCCTTACAGTCTTATTATTTATCTATCTTGAAAAAAATGGCAGCCTAAAAGAAACATTTATTTATATTATATAATATAACATTATAATCAATTTTTAATGTTTATTAATAAATCACAATAATTTAGAGAATAATGCAACATATCTTTCTACAAATCTCGGGTCTCAACATTTTCATCAATCAATACATTATTTTGTTTTATCTGTGCTTGTTTTTATTTTATTTTATTTTTATTGTTGGTTGTTCAAAACATTACATAGTTCTTGATATATCATATTCCACACTTTGATTCAAGTGGGTTATGAACTCCTATTTTTACCCTGTATACAGATTGCAGAATCACATCAGTTACACTTCCATTGATTTACATATTGCCATACTAGTGTCTCTTGTATTCTGCTGCCTTTTCTATCCTCTACTATCCCCCCTCCCCTCCCCTCCCCTCCCCTCTTCTCTCTCTACCCCCTCTACTGTAATTAATTTCTACCCCTTGTATTATTTTTCCCTTTCCCCTCACTTCCTCTTGTATGTAATTTTCCTTTTTCAAAACTTGTCCTGAATTTTATAGTTAGAAGACTTCTTATTAGTATTTTACAGGATTTCATAAAGATTAAACATATATCCAGAGATTCTACTCGAAGTATTAGTTTGACCAAATAATTTAATATGTTCGAATTATAGAACACTTAAATTCCTTGTTCATTGTTTCTTTCATTGTTCATGACTCTTGTCATGTGCACATACAGCCACACAATATATATAATATGTATATATTACATATATGCTGTATGTATTTACTGTACATATGTATGATAAAACCTTTAAAATACACTACTGTTTGTACAGTCAATAGTCAGTCTATACTTATTTACATGTATCAACTTGACAATTAACAATACGTATTCTTTATTCTTTCATTTAATTTATTGTTTCCTTTCAGGATTAGGGTCTCTTTACTGAAGAACTGCTCCTAATAATAATTTAGTACAAATTCTCAGGCAACATATTTTCTGTCTAAAAAATGTCTTTCTCTTAACTTAAACGGTTTTCTTTATCTAATAACAATTATTTGACTTGTTTTGTTATCTTTCAGCAATTTCAAAGTATCATTGTACTCTCATTTCCATGTTTGTTTTATGGGGAAAAGCTGTCCTTACTGTTTATCCTTTCAAGTCAATATGTGCTTCCTTCTATCAGCAGCTTCTAAGAGTCTCTGTATCACTGACTTTTATCTGCTTTACATTCATGTGTTTGGGTCTTCTTTCTCAAAACTTTATTCTACTTATGGACCAAAGACTTGTGGTCCATGTGGTCCATGGTGATGCCCTTTATCACTTTATAGAAGTTCTCAGCAAATATTGCATCTTACCTATTTTCTCTTTTTCCCACACTACTTGGATGTCAACTATACATAGGTAGAATATTTCCATTTTATCTTACATATTTCTAATACCCTTTCCTTATTTTCCTTTTTATCCAATTTGCATTTAATTTGAAATTTTTTATTCCCTTTATTTCTAGATAACTTTTTTGTAATTTCCTGTGTTTAGTCAATTTAAAGTTATGATAAATTCTTACTTTAAAAAAATTTAATTAATATAATTTTAGTTGAAGATTTCTTGAATTATAATTTTCTGTTGAAATTCTTTTATCTTTTTTGGGGAGATGGGGGTTGAACTCAGGGGCACTAGAACAATTATCCACACCCCAACCCTATTTTGTATTTTATTTAGAGACAGGGTCTCACTGAATTGCTTAGTGCCTTGACTTTGCTAAGACTGTCTTTGAACTTGTGATCCTCCTGCCTCTGCCTCCTGAGCCACTGGGATTACACGCATGTGCCACATGTCCAATATTTTATCTTTTTTATACATTATTTTCTGCCATTTGAACACAGTCATCATAGTTAGTTTAATGATATTATTTTCTTTCATACTCTGGATGGTATGGAAATACATACAAATGATTTTTTCTTATATTTAGATAGCATACTAATATTTTCCAGTGTTTTTAATTATACTATTAATACAGTTTTTTAAAAATCATAGGTTGCATAGGCTCTGGATCATGTACTATTTGCAAAATGAGGTTGTTAACCATATTACTATAAGATCTACACACAGGAAGCTAATCTTCTTAACCCACAGAGTCTCAAGTGTGGGCAAACATTATGTCTAGTAGGTTGAGGTCAGATGTGCTACCCAGCAATCTACAATGCACAGGGCAGTACTGCACAACAAACAATTAGAAAGCCCTTGTTCATCCAAAAAAGACTTAGGTTGAAGCTGATTTCCAGTCTTCTTAAGACAGAATCCAACTTTGTCTTCTCCAGAGGTATCATGGATAAAAATTAGACCCTAAAGTCTTCTTACAACTTCTGATTGACTTAGTAAGTCTTAAATTCAGAAATCAGGAAAGTGGCATAGGGACTGAAATATAAGGTTTCCATTTTATATGGAAATATCTAGTATCTACTAGTGCTAGAGAAACTCTGAGCTATTTTCCTGAGTTTTGCACACAGTTTCAGTTCTGTGATCTTGTAGCCTGAAATAGAAAAATAATTGCTGTATGCTGCATATTAATAATTGCTATGAGGACAGGATTTCTTTAATTGACCCAGTTTGCTCATTCTCTCTCTCTCTCTCTCTCTCTCTCTCTCTCTCTCTCTCTCTCTCTCTCTATATATATATATATATATATATATATATATATATATATATATATAACTTGATTCCAAGTTCATAGGCTGCTTTTACCACCCATTCAACTATTTCAAATATAGGATATCTGGTATTACCCTCATCCAAGCAAACAAATAAACAAAGAAAGAAATTGAAGTGGTTTAGTCATCTATAACTAAATAAAGATTGACATACCAAATAGCTAACAGAATTATATTCAGGATGAAATCATTTAAAGGGATCTCAAATTCCTCTCCAAGATTAACCACAACAGTGAGGGAAATCACAACACTTTTCAAATTTAAGAAAAAGTAACTAATTAGGGCTCGATTAAAATTACTTAACTGCATGAATTTTTTCTACTTAATGAAATTTTATTTCCCATATTCCTCCAGAGATTTGAGGCTTTTTCATTAAGGCAAGTAGAAAACATTAATTCTCTCCAGTTGAATGCGTGAACTTTCTTCCATTGCTTGAAACACTTCAGGAGAATTTTACCTGCCAAACTCTCTTCTTTTCAATTCTTGCCACTTTCAAATGCTTCAACTCCACTAAGCTACATTGTTCTTCTTGTGGTCTTCAAACTTACCAAACTTATAAAATTGTGTATCCTTGTATTAGTAATCCTTTCTTCCTATAATATCTCAGGTAATTTTGTGGTTACTTTTTCAGATCATCTTATATCAGCTGAAACACAAGGACCAGCTGGTTTGTGTCAGAATACCTTATTGACAATCAAAAGCAAGGTATTTAGCACCTTCCCAGTCAATCTACTCTGTAGCACTGCTGTTGACATTTTTTCTGATTTAAAAGTTTCACCTGTATTTCTTCACTTGAATATAACCCTAGGACAACTGGGTGTTGTTTATCTCCTTCATATGCCACACAGCCCAAAAATTGAAAGTGATTGGTAACAGTATGCTTACCTAATGACTCATTTGTTCAATGCATAAAGAAATAATTTATTTCATTTTTATTGGACTTTCTCTGCTGTTGATTTACTCATGTTTCTACTCCATTTAGAACACCCTGTGTTGACATAACAGCTTTATCATGGAGTCTTTCAGTTCCTGGTTGGAAAGTGTATATATTACAGGGTTCAGCAAAGGAAAGATGACTGTATGAAAGACAGCAACCACTTTGTCAGCTGGGAAAACCCTGAAGGGGCGGGTGTAGATAAAAATGGCAGGTCCAAACATGAGGAACACAATGATAATGTGGGTGGTGCAAGTGGAGACAGCCTTGCTCTTCCCTTCTGAAGAGTGTCTCTTTATTCTGCAGAGGATAACAGCATAGGAGGCCAGAAGGCCCAGGAAGCACAGCAGGGTGAGCAGGCCACTGTTGGAGACCATCAGGAGCTCCACCACAAAGGTGTCAGTGCAGGCCAGCTTGATGACCTGTGGCACATCACAGAAGAAGTTGTCCAGCTGGTTTGGGCCACAGAAGGGCAAGTGCAGGATAATGGCCACTTGCACAATGGAGTGGGCAAAGGCCCCAAGCCACAGAGCCAACAGCAATGCATAGCAGACCCTGGGGCTCATGACTGTTGCATAGTGTAGAGGCCGACATATGGCGATGTAGCGGTCAAAGGCCATGACAAAAAAGAGGAACATCTCCCCTACACCAAGGAAATGCAAGAAAAACGGCTGGGTGATGCAGCAATTGTAGGAAATTACTTTCTTCTCAGAGAAGAAGTCCATCAGCATCCTGGGAGACACAATGAAGGAGTAGGAGGCATCCAGGAAGGCCAAGTTTCCCAAAAAGAAATAGAGGGGAGCATTAAGTCCAGGATTTGATCTTATAGTAAGAATGATAAGAACATTGCCAGGGAGGATTATGAGGTAGAACATTGAGACTAGCACAAAGAGCAGGATTTGGACATCTTGAGATTGGGTCAAACCAAGGAGGATGAATTCTGTCACCACTGTGCTGTTTCCTGTGTCCATCCCTTCCTTATCTGGAGAATCACAAAAAGCAAATTGTTACCTGTTAGGACCAACATTTTCTGCTCAAGGGAACCTCTCCTAGTAAAAATAATATTTGCTACATCCCAAATTAGCATATCTGAAAGCAACTTATGCCCCATAATTCCCGTGAACCCTGAGTTTACCCTTCTTTCATTCTACTCATTCCTCACCAAGACTCGGGTCTTCTAACTACACTTTCATTCCCATTTAACCTTGAGTTTCTATATAACTGTGCTTCTCTAGGACTCAAGGATATTTTGCTTACAATGTCTTAGGAATTTACTCACTAACACACAACATAAACTTTAGCAAGATTCTCTGTTTTGAGGTTATTGATGACTAATCTTTGTTGTTAATGGTAATTCACTGTTTCTGATTGTCAGAATATGGGCAAAGTGTGGGTCCCTTCTCCTTTTTGACACATAACAAAGTGCTTTTTCAAGTCCTACAGAAGCCCAAGTCCCTGCTTGTTATCTTTCTGTTTGTTTTCTGAATTGCAATGATAATTCTGATATCATGCTCTGCATAGATAGCCTTATGAATTCTCAATCTAAACTGGTCATCAGGCTCTTAAAACAAGATCTGTACCTTTGACCTGACTTAGAAGTATTACCCTGGTTATATACATGACCAGGTGCCAATCCTGTTTAGGCACTATATCCTGTTCCTAAATTCTAATTAGTAGTCTGCCGCAGTCTGTCTGGGCACAAAATAATCAAGCCACCACAAAAGCCTTGTAGATTCCAACAGCAACTCTTTATTCCCGAACTCTCACAGGCACTCTACATGCATGTTCTGGGAAAAATACTCTCCCTCCACCCAGCTCTGCGTACCAATTCTCCCAAAACCCTGCGAGAACTCCACAAGAATTCAAGGAGCTTTCGCCTGAGGCAGCAGGATATGCCCTATTCCCAGCAGGATCCACCCTAAACCTGGAGCTGCCCTAATCTTTGAGCAGGGTCACCTTCCAAAATGCCATGTGTCATTCCTACTTGGCTATGGCTCTCAGCATCTCCCCCCTTCTGATTAATTAAACAACAAGCAATGTGGCTTAGGGACTGTGCCTGTTAAGTTGTCCAATTCAACAGATGGTTCTTACCCGTCATCTGATGAGCTGACCTCTAGGTGTCAGCCTCCTGTCTTAGGTTGGTACCACTGCAATTGGATCATACCCTTCACTGACTACCGGTCCAGCATACAGCCATACTTGTGGATAGGCCTATGCACTAGTGTGTGTCGGGGGGTGAGGTTCTTTGCCTCACCTCTGTTGGCCCCCAAATTTGGCCTTTACACCAGTGGGGGGATGAGGTTCTTTGCCTCACCTCAGTTGGTCCCCAAATTTGGCCTTGGTGCCGGTGGGGGGGTGAGGTTCTTTGCCTCACCTCTGTTGGCCCCCAAATTTTAGACCACCACTAGCAGAAAGGAGGAGGATACAGAAATGCCATGACACCAAGCCAATTGATGGTTCTTTTGGAAAAATTACAGGTGACACCATCAGCAAAGATATGCCAGCACTACCACAATTTGTTGCACCAACAGATAGTTCACAATGCATACAAGTGATACATAGTCCAGGCAAGTTCTGCAAGCAGTTCAAAGTGGAGGAATCTATCAATGTGTTCATTTCTTCCCAAAATAAATGGACTCCTTGTTTGAGCATTACTTGTTGAGTTATTATTCACTGATGTATCAGTTGATACAGTTTACTGTGATAGCTATCATAGAAGCTGTAGTTTGGTTTTATCTTTGTCTTCACCGGCCCTGGAATGAAGATAGGAATTCTGGCAATGATGCTAGAAAGAAATTATGTAATATTCCAACAGGTACTAAGAAAACAATTTTCTGAAGAATTTACATTATCCTGAACAGAATTATTAAATATAATGAAAAGGAAAGGTGAAAGTAAACAAACAGATCTGTTAACCTCCTTTAAAAACAATCCTTAACAGCTGTTTACCTAATTTAAATTAAACTATTTAAATCACATGAATAAAAAAAAATTCGGTTCCATTTTTTCATGAGCGCTCCTCATATATGAAATATGGACATACGCACATACAGACATACAACACAAAACAGAAGAGTGCACACAAACATACACCACATAAGACAATATTAAAGGCCTTGTAGCTTTACACAGGTGAAATCTCCATTGCAACGTTTAAAAACTCCACAGTCAAAAAATAAAACCGATGAGAAAAACATTAACCTAGGTCTGTATGAGCTAAAAAAAAAATAAAATAAAAGAGAACTTTATGATGTGGGAAAAGGCTATAATAAAATAGATATTGAAAAAAGCATCCTGGTTAATCACTGTCGCAGATGTATGAATAGCCAAGCTGGAGCTCTGGATATCAGCTGTTATGGATTTTAGGCAAATCATCTCCTTTTTGGTCTGTAGAAATTGCTTTAGTTAGTCTCTCTGGAATCCAAATCGGCTGCTGTTCTCCCTGTGGAAACACACAAACAGAACCCTGACTCCAGACAATCACTGGGTCAGGAGCCTTCCATTGTCCTGTTAGAATATCTTTCCAAAGTACCTTAGGCTTATGTACATTTTTCAGATACATATGTCTTCCAGCAGCACTAAGTCCTGATGAATCCAAATTTAAAAAGTTTAGAGTAAAAAGCTTTATTTTAAGTTTATTTTTTGGGGATATATACCCCTGTCCAATTCCCTGTTTTTGCTTTAATAAGTACATTTTAATAGTTTGATAAGCTCTTTTAATTATGCCTTATCCCTGTGGATTGTATGGGATTCCTGTTAAGTAAAACATTAACTGATTTTTCTTCAGGGATGATGTTCCAAAATATCCTATATGCATCCTTTGGAAATTTAAAGATACTTTTAAATTCAAGTCTTCCAAAAGCATTTTGCCTTAGTTTTTAGAATTACTTTAGTCCTTTTAATTTTTTGATGTGGTTTTAAACCAATTTCCTTCTAGTGTAACGTTTTCTAAATTGGCTCTTGTCTGTAAATTTTAACACCCTCATCTGAGACTTCTAATTTCTGCACCACCAGAAATTAAAGTTGATGGGCTTTTTGAAAAAAATTACTAATAATCTCCTTGTTCTTTTATTGTATCCAATATTTGACTTTAAACTTCTCTCTTCTACCTTTTTCTATCTTGAATCTCTGTATGTAATAGTTGTATTAGCTTTTTACATTTTCTATCTGAAATACTTTTACTTGACATTTTCAACCATTTTCTATCTTATTTCTATCTTCTATTTTTTTTAAGGTTTGTACATTCACCCTTAGTTGCTCTTTTTCCTCCTAGTTTTCTTTTGTTTCCTATTTTGTGGGTTTAAAATTCTTGTCTTCCTACATCTTCTCTATCTTCCTACATCTTTTCTATCTTTTTTTCAACTTTATGTTCTTCTGTCTTCAAAGTTTTTCACTTCAGATTTCTAATATTCTTTCTCCAAATTGCTTTTATCCTATTATCTTCCTATTTTCATGGGCTTTATTTTAAGTAATGCTTTTAAGATTAACTAAGCTTTGAATGATGCAATCTTTTTTCCACCATGAAGGTATCTCAACCACCTTCAATTTAACCTTTTAAAGCCTTCCAATTATCATGTATACTGCACTTTCAAATGTACTTTTTCACCACCTACAGCTTCTTTTAAACGAGGCTTAGATTCTGTTTAAATCGCTTTAATGTTAGTTTAAATGGCTGCTCTTCAACTAAAGGCTTTTTTTTTTTTACTCCATTAAGAAGCTTTGTCTCAATCTGCCATGTACAAATATCTTTTTGTTTTCTTTCTTCCTTTCTCAAGCTTTTAAAGTAAGTCTAGTTTCCTCAAAATCTTTTTAAATGGCATTTTACAACCTTTTACTTTACTACACAGAGATTATCTCATCTAGAGACATTTCTTTTTTAACCTTTATATTAAAATATATTTTCACATCTTGAATCTTTTTATATCTCTTTTGTAGCCGATAACCCTTTTTAAAAATTTACATTGTGAAACAACCCTTATAAAATTTCTGAATTTCGATAAGTTATTCCACTTTAATAAGATGAAATATTTTTATGTTTTTTATGGTACTATAATAATATAATTGAAACCCAACTGAAACTTCTTATACTCTTTGTATATAAATTACACCTGATAGAATCTTAACACTTAGTAACCTTGTTTCAGCAAAGCCACAGAGCAAAGCAATATTAAACTTTTTTCCATTTACCGATTTATGAAAACACACATAATGTTTAAATATATTACTTTATGTAACTTAATAAGTAAGAGTACTTGATTTTATATTTAGTGGTTGATATTTCAACACTTTAGCTTTGTAAATTAATCAGATGTCTGTAAAAACCAAGATCTTAGACAAGTGTAGTAAACAGAATTAGCCATCTCTTTCTTGTTGAAGAAAAATCCTTCTACAGGATACCATGATGGTCCCATTCATATACTTAATGACTGGTCTTTAAAAAGCCATGGGCTACATTTTTGTATTGTATCAACATATTTCCTAACTGTTCTTGGTCTTACTGGGGTGCCTCCTTCCTCTAACAATTTCTCTACCTCCGGGGCGAACAACTTCAAACCTTGAGTCAATCATTTTCCCCAGTTTGCCTGAGAAAGTTCTAGGAACAGGCAACTTGAAATAAAAACAAAATAAATCAAAACAAGAACACATTGTTTTTTGAAATGGTCACCCATACTTTCGCTTTCCTTCAGGGGCGAGCAATTTTACTTACCTCCAAGCTTCAAACGCTCCCCATATGGGCCACCATATGCCGCAGTCTGGCTGGGCACAAAATAACCAAGCCACCACAAAGCCTTGTAGATTCCAACAGCAACTCTTTATTCCCGAACTCTCACCAGCAGTCTACACGCACGTTATGGGAAAAATACTCTCCCTCCACCCAGCTCTGCGTACCAATTCTCCCAAAACCCTGCAAGAACTCCACAGGAATTCAAGGAGCTGGCGCCTGAGGCAGCAGGATATGCCCTATTCCCAGCAGGATCCACCCTAAACCTGGAGCCACCCTAATCCATTCCTACTTGGCTATGGCTCTCAGCAGTAGTCCTTTATTTGCTTACCATATACCTAAAATATGCTTCTTGGAATGTCAGAATGGTAGCCAAATGATATCCTTCTCACAGATATTTTTTTTTAATAATACAAAAACGAATTTGACTATCCTAAGTAATATAATTAAAGCAGAGTGCATTGATATTGGCCATATACAACATATAATATATTTATTTAAAGACAATTAAATTAAAGTTAATTGCAGTTAACTTTTAATCTGCAATGTATTTCCTTCTTTGGTCTCATTAGCAATTGATTAAATGAGTGTGTATACCTCTGTCAAAACTAATTAGGAAAATATTGGTATCTCATTAACAGACACTAATGCATCAAGGCATTAAATGAGAAATCATGACTTTGTTTGACTTAATAATTCCCAGTTTAGCCAGATGAGGTGGTGCTTGCCTGTAATCCCAAAAGCTCAGGAGGCTGAGACAGGACAGTTGTGAGTTCACAGCCAGCTCAGCACTGTGAGCCACTAAGCGACTCAGTGAGACCCTGTCTCTAACTAATACACAAATTAGTGCTGGGGATGTCACTCAGTGGTCGAGTGCCCCTGAGTTCAATTCCAGTACCAAAAAAGAAGTCACCTTTTCTGTCTAAAGCTTTGTCTAAATAAGAGTTACAATCATGTTGGATAAATTGAGAAATAATACTTAGTCTATATACTAGTCTCTAACATAGAAAGTATTCATTCTGGGATGGAGGGAAGCAAGGTAATCTGTTGGAGTGCTGACATCAGTAGAATTTCTCTCTTTTACTGCAGATGTTTTTTTAAAATCATGTATTTGTGTTAGTCTAATATAAAAACATTTTACAAATACATAATTAATACTTTGAGACTACATAGTTCACTGTTGGAGTGGATTATATGGAAGAGAAATGACTACTGATTAGAACAAATTACTGCAATGTGAAATACACAGATGCTGGTTTGATTTTTAGTCACATTTAATACTTTCCAAAGGGGCTATGAAATAGACAAATACAATTTGGCAAAAAAGAAAAGAAAAGAAAAGCAGTGAAATATTGATTGATACATGTTACACTAGGAAGCAACCTCAAAAACACTATATTGTATGAAAAAAGAAATGACAGCACAAACAGTTATGTAAAATATCCAGACAAGGAAACTGTTAGAGGCTGATAGCTACAGTAGAAATTTACATAATGTACATGAGGATATATTTATCCTGATGAAAAGGTTTTAGAGTTATATCATGCTGATTCTTGTAGCTGTGCACGAATGTTATAATGTTATAGAATAAGTAGTTAAAATACTGGAGCACATATTTGATGAATGCACAAATACATAGTCCCACATGCATTAACACAAACATACTTAGTCTAAGAGATCTAAAATTTAACAAAATGTCTTTGATGTCCTTAGAAGTAGCTGGAGAGCTCTTTCTCTGTTCCCACTTAACCCAGTTGACCTCTATATCCACACCTCACACTGTCTGCAGAATCTGCTCCCAGGACAGTGAGCCTTGGAGCTCCTCTCCTGTACTTATACATGGTGCATCCAATGCACCCCTGGGTTGGGCACCTGTGCTTCTTCAGCTTCAGGATATCAAGAAACAGGTAGCACCTGATAGTGACAGTTTCTCTCACTCTTCCTTTTTAATTTTCTACTGTGTCTATTCCCTGTCACCCAACAGATGGAATTCCATATCTCCCCAAGTCTTTGGTTGGCTTCCTGCCCTCTTCTAGTCTCATTTCTGCACTCTGTTCCAGACAGTCTCAAATTGTGCTCATTACAGAGATTGAGGACAGCTGTGTCTGAGATGGGCATTCCTCTGCACAAAATGAGTTCCTTCCCAAGAGAGTGTCATAGGTTCAAGTGAGTGTTCAGGCAGGGAAGACAAAGAAGTGCTGTTAGTGTAGGCTAAAGAGGAGCCCCAAGTCTTTCACCACCTCTAGCCTTCCTAGTTATTTTACCTGACACAAAACTCCTCTTTCCTTGAAGATGCACAGGCAGAGCATGTCAGCTGGATATGCATACCTGTTCCATGCTTGTGAAGTCAATGAAGTTTGTCTTGAGACTCTGCCTACACTTTCTGACTGATTGGGATTTCTTATTCCTTTTTCCACTTTACCTTTGTTTCTGGGGGTGGGAAGGTTGGAATCAGTTGTTTGTATTACACCCAAATTAATATCCAAATGATTAATCTCTCAAAGATGACAATAATATGTTTAATATTAAATAATCAAAGTATGTGCCCATTAAGGTTCCCACATTTGTGTTTTCACTTTTCTTTTTTAATTAGTGTCTAATTATATACAAATAGTAGATTTCATTATGGTGTATTTGTACATGTACATAACATACTGTAGTAAATTTCATTTCCTAGTACCTGTCCTTTCCCTGTACTCATCCCTCTGTTCATCTTCTTCTCTACTAGTCTGTCTTATTTTGTTGTAATATCTTTTTCTCTTTGTTTTTCTCTCCTGTATCCACATATGAGAGATAACATTTGACCCTTGATTTTGAGTCTACAGTATTTCACTCAACATTATGCTTTCTAGTTTCATCCATTTTTTCTTTAAATAACATAATTTTGTTCTTCTTTATAACTAAATAAAACTCTATTGTGTATATACACCATATTTTCTTCATCTGTTCATGTGTTGATGGATATCTAGGCTTGTTCCATAGCTTGGCTACTTTGATTGTGCTACTACAAGAACAGGATTACATGTATCTGTGTAGTATTTGACAATTTGTTAGTGGCAGTGATAATAGAATGTCAGATGTTAATCAGGCATAATGAAAGCAGTAAGCCTAGACAGGTTATTTTAGATATGTAACTCATATCTGGGATAAGAAGTCATAGATCTTATCTAGGAAGTTAAATAGTGGTCCTGAATCAATACTAAATATCATAGTATCGGAATATTTTTGCTTCAAAAGAGTAAGATGAAGAGAATATATTAGGTTTCTAATGAATTGTCAGAAATAACTAATTATGCTTAACTAAAGACCTTCATGGTGTCTTGGAGACCAATGCCACTAGGTCTTTGTCCTCTCAAATAAAATAATAATCTATTGCACGTTTTGTATTGATAGTTATACATTTTTTCTAAAAAATGTGCTTTGTTACATTCAATTTCTCAATTAAGGAAATGAAATAGAAGAATATATTTAATCATGCAAAATTCTGCCTAGTTTTTCTTTTGTTTTAAATTCATTTTTTAGTTGTAGTTTTTTTTATTTTAAATTTTTAAGATATGGTGCTGAGGATGGAACCCAGGGCCTCACACGTGCTAGGTGAGCACTCTACTGCTGAGCCACTATCCCATCACTACCTAGTTTTTCTTATACATGAAAAAGAACCATGGCATTATTCTGAACAACATTAAAACCAAAATAAGGAACTTTAATTTTACAAAGTAAATACAATATTCAGTCAAGTATTCTTTCATTCAAATGTTGGTCAAGTTCAAACAGAAAGGCAATAGGAGATGATGAAAAGTGAATAAAAGAGGTAAAGGAAGGAAGATGATATTTGTAGGGGTTTCTTTCCTATTAGAGTCTATGCTGCTAATAACTTTGAACATACATAAGTAATCTTGCATGAAAAATATATCTATAGAGTAGATCCTCAGGAGTAAAAGTTAAATATATCGAAATCTGGAAAAGAAAGCACAGAAGAAACAAATAAACAATAATACACAAGAAAATATAGAAGTAAAGAGGAAAAGAAAGAGTGATAATGCCCAAAGAGATGGGTGAACTCAGAAAGTCATGAAGACAGAAGGGAAGGAGACTGAAGAGAGAGGGAGGGGGAGCCAGGGAGCATCCTTGGAAAGACAAAGTCTTTCACTTAATTTTGGATTTTTGTGGAGTTTTTCTTTCCTTTTTTTTTATATAATTACAGACTTTCTTTGGCTCCCATTTCTCAGTGTATAACATAGTACATTAGAATTAGTTAAAAGTAGTATCTTAGAGCTTTACTAGTCCAAAATAATCTCTACCTCTAAGAAACTTTTTCATGTTAGGCAATTTTATAATATTATAAAGGTATACTTTAGTGTGCATTCATGTGTAAGTTTTTAAAAATTACTTTTTAGAATTACTAATACTAATGATACACATTAGTGATACTTATTGTGGTATTTCTATACATGAATATACATTGACTATTGATCATGTCCATCTGCTTTTCTACCCTCTCCCCTTATCCTCTGCTTTCTTCCCTTCGCTTCCTTATCAATCTCTAATAATTTCTCTCCTGTTTTCAGCTTTTTCTGCTCCTGTTTCTACATGTGAGAGAAAGTATGCTCTTCTTGTCTGTGTGCCTTGTTTTGTTTAACATGCTGCTCACTTGTTCCCATTCATTTTACTACAAATGATAGGATGTCATTCTGCTTTATGGCTGAATCACAATCCCTGGCATAAAGACCACATTCCCTTTATCCATTCAGCTGTTGATGGGCCCATAGAATGATTGCATGTCTTATCTATTATAAACAGTATTGATATAAATGTGAGTCTGCCAGTATCTCTTACTACATTTCTAAAGGATATATACCTAGGATTTGAATAAATGGATCATATGGAAGTTCCATTTTTAGATTTTTGATGAAGCTCTGTACTCTTCCATTGCAGCTGTATTAACTCAAATTCCAAGCAATAGTGTGTTGCTCCTCCCCACACACATTCTTCAAAGCATCTATTATTTTCTATCTTGTTGTTGTTGTTGTTTTGATGGTAGCCATTCTACCTTGGGTGAGATGTAATGTCATTTTAGCTTTGACTTCCATTTCACTGATGGCTAACTATATATATATATATATATATATATATATATATATATATATATAGGATGTAAGGATATATACATCCTTACAAAGGATGTAAATATATGCTTTGTTACATTCCATTTCTCAATTAAGAAAATTAAATAGAAGAAAATATTTAATCATTTAAAATTCTGCCTAGTTTTTCTTTTGTTTTAAATTCATTTTTTAGTTGCAGTTGGATACAGTATCTTTATTTTAAATTTTTTTAAATTTGGTGCTGAGGATGAAACCCAGGGCCTCACACATGCTAGGTTAGCACTCTGTATAATTTGTACCAGGGATTGAACCCAGGGTCACTTGACCACTGAATCATATTGCCAGCCCTATTTCATATTTGGTTTAGAGACAGGGCCTCACTGAGTTGCTTAGCATCTCACTTTTGCTCAGGCTGGATTTGAGATCCTCCTGCCTCAAGATCCTGAGCTTCAGGGATTACAGGTGTGCACCATTACAATAGGATTTCTTTTCATATAACTATTTACTGGCTGTTTTTATTTCTTATAAGAAGTGTCTACACATGTCCTTTGCCTATTTTTAATTGAAATGCTTATATTATTGATGTTTGTGTTCTTCATATGTTGTAGATATTAATTCTCTGTCAGATAAATTGTTGCCAAATATTTTCCCCCATTTTTAAGTACTCTCTTCAGTCTATGAATTATTCTCTTCGTTGTGCTTCAGAAGCTTTTAAATTTGATGTAATCCCACTTGTCAATTAATCAGTACATAAAAATATAACATTGTACATATGAATGAAACACCAAGTAACATTTGATAGATGTATATCTTCTGTAATGATTACATCAGGTGAAACATTTACCCCCTTAAACCTCATCATTTCTGTGTGGAGAAAACTCAAAGTCTTTTAAATGGGAGCTTTTTGCTGACTTTGCTCTTACTTCCACTTTGAGTGAAAACATTTAACCTTGACCTTTTGAATCTGGTTTATTTCACTTAGCATTATATTCTGCAATTGCACCCTTTTGTTACCATTGAGATGTCCAGTAAAAGTACAGGTCCTTGGTGTCTCATACAAAGAATTGAGTGAAACACACCAAAGTAATAGGTAGAAAGGGATGGCCCATGCAGGAGAGAGAGGCTCAAGGCCTCAAAGTTTGGAAATTAGGGTCACATATCCTGAACTCTGGAGTGGTCTATTTCCTATATGGTTGTGATTGAAGAACTAACCATATTTGTCCTATTGGTTATCTTATGATATCTGATTAGAATAATTTTCAATTTTCTCCCACCATTGGTTAGGTTAGAAAACCTAATTAGAATACTGCACATTTTACTTCCATTGGTCATTTTAAAATTTGAACTTGTGGGGGGCAGTTGTCATGGTCATAATTCCTCATTGATGGGAATTGTCATGGTGATGTCCTCAGTGGTGGGAGTTTTCTTGATAATGAGATTTATTGTAAATAGGGATCAGACACTGTAAGTATTCTAACAGTGGAATTAGTCAGGGGAGCATTTCCCCAGTGAGCAAACTCCCAGGGGATAACTGGAGCCCTGATTCCCACAATAAGAATGCCCAGCCTCCTCCCTCTGAGGCAACTATGCAGGCTCTGCCTGGTTTCTTTAGCAAAGTCCTTGGAGAGAAGGGGCTCTATGTTTGTACTAACCTGGACCTTATGTCAGTTAGCTAGCCCTTGAGTTAAAGAAATACTAATTAGAATATAGTCATGATAATGGAGGTATGTGTTCTTTGAGTTAACAAACTCCCAGGCCAGGAGGAACAGACACTTCACTTCTGCACTTCTCATTTACACTTCACTTAACTCTCTACTCCATCCTGTTTGTCTACTTACTCTTTGGTATCTTTGACTGTTCTTTTTTTGTGCTTTCTCCACAGGTCTCCAGACAAGGGTGTTCCTTTGTAAGACACCTTTCCTTCTTTTGTCTAATACTTTGTCACCAACATCTTGGTGTCCCTGAGCTCCTACCTAAACTTTTTTTTCCCAACAAATGCTATAATTTCATTCTTTATGGTTGAATAAAACTCCATTATGCATGTGTATCACATTTTCTTTATTCATTACTCTGTTGAACAGCACCTGGGATGGTTCCATAACTTTGCAGTTGTAAGTTGTATTGCTATAAACATTGATATGCCTATATCATATAGCATGCTGATTTAAAGTCTTCTGGATAAATACTAAGAAATGTGATAGGTAGGCTATATGGTGATTTTATTCCTAATCTTTGAAAAATTTCCATACAGTTCTTCAAAGTCATTGTAGTAATTTGTAGCCCCATCAACTTGTATGAGTGTATCTTTTCCCCCATATCCTTACCAGTATTTATTGTTACTTATATTATTGAATATTGTTCTTCTAACTAAATGTTGAACCATGATACAAAGAAAAGACCACCATTTGATTTTTGCTTTAAATTAAATTTAAAGCAAGCTTGTATTTGTGTACACAAAAGCTGGCCAGCAACTGTCTCTCCTGAAAACACCAGACTAGAGAACAGCACCCCAGCTCCCCAGGAAACAGATTTTATACCACAAAAAGTTGCAAAAGAGGGGTGTCTTGAAAAGTTACAGCTAAAAGGATTTTGACAAGCATAATATAAAGGCAGATAGTAGGTTAATGATCTACATGGTATGACATTTCAAGGTGGGGAGTAATTCAGATCCCAACGTTAGAAATTCTGAGGGGACACTGAGGTTTCAGAGAGGGTTGTTATCTGGTCAGGGAGAGTTGAAGGCATGGGTGAATTCAAGGCATGGGCAGGAATTCCAAACAAGTTTAGAAATCTCAGTAATTTATAGTAAAACAGAAATTAATTTTCATGACTTTGTGATGAGATGGGTCTCAATCTTAAAATGGAATTAGGCTGGGTTCATCTTAAAACAAAATGTGTACGTGTGTGTGTGTGTGTGAAGAATAAAGTTCAGAAATAAAAGTTGAAAGTCAGCATTGGTGTGGACACCTGCATGTACATCTTACTTTTTTCTGAAATTTATCAGGTTTTAATTTATGTAAAATAAATGAACAATTCCTATGAATATAGTAAAAGTATAACAGGGGTCACTTGATGTTTTGACTCTATCCTTTGTTGCTTTGAAAGTTACATGCTTTTTTTTCTTTTTCCCAACCTTCTTCTCTCTGATCTTCTCCTGAGTAATGATGTCTTATTTGGCTTACAGTTCTGAAGTTGAGATGTGCAAGATCAGGCAGCTGCCTCTAGTAAGGTCCTTTTCGCTCTGTGGGCTGTCTGCATGTGAGATAGAACAAGCTTTCTACCTTGGATCTCTCTCCCTATTATTATAATGCAGTCCTGGAGGCCCCACCCTCATGACCTGGTCTACCTACCACCAAAAAGCCCCACTGCAAAATACTATATAGCTTTGAGAATTAATTTCAAGCTGAGTTAAGGAGACTACAAATACCCAGACCCTCGCTGGCAGTTTACCTAAATATGAAATCCTTGGGTCTGGTGTTCTCTAAATTTGTCAAAGTTTTGCTTCAGTGCCACTTCCATTTTCTTCATGATAAATAATCAACTTCTGGAGCTATATATGGGTGACCAACTATATTCCTACCCAATTAGAACAGTAGGGCTTACAAGTCTAATGAAGAATTTCTTTATCAGGGTGATTATTTTGTAATTTATATATTTCACATTTTTAATTTTAGTAAAATGAGTTATTTCAGTTTGTAATTTAAGAAGCAGTAGCTGCAGTTTATTTTAATAAATAAATCATTTCCATCTTTTCCAGATATATAGCAAACAGACTCTTTTACTCAGGAGAGAAAATGAGGCATAAATGGGACAAATTGAATCGAATATTTTTGAAAAGTCAGAGAGTTTTTGATAGTGTAACAGAATGGGTGACTAAAAAATCTTGTTTTATGTAATAATAAATTACTAATATTAAAAGCAGTTGATAAACAGGAATTTGAAGGGGATGTAAGTGGGGGAAGCCATCTGTGATTTACATGAGAGTCATCTCCAGGAATACTCGCCAGGGAGATTTGGGTTTGGTATTGTGAACTATCCAACTACCATGGCTCTCCCAATAGATTGCCCAAAGCGTGTGACTTTTATCTCTGCTGTGCTAGGAAGTTCCCCCATAGTAGCTCAGGAGCTGGGTGTAACCCATTGGGAACTGGACAGCCTACCTTTAACCTTTTTTGATGAAGAACATTCTATGGAAGGCCTTTGCTATTTCCTAATATAAATAAAGCAGGCCTGGGCTCCATTTTGTGATACTATAGAAGCTCCATCTGTATGATTGAATTGCCCATCCTGCCCCCACTCTTGAAATTACTTTCTGTGTTCTGTGATATTTTGCTGTTTTATTTCTCTTAGCTTTTATTTCTCACCCAACCCATTCCACCAAGGGGAAACCCGTTTCCACCACCTGAGCTGGAAGAGGGCGAGATATAAATAGGAAAGGAACCCAGAAAACCTAAATTCACATTGGTATAGCTGAGGCAGACGCTGTAGGTTCAGCTGTGAATTTGGTGTTGGCTGGCTGAAGCAGAGGCAGCAATGAACTTCAAAGCTCAGCTAGGAGGTTGTGTTCTACCTGACTCTACCATGCACCTGCCTTCTCTGAGCCCCACTATAGCATGTCCTCCACAGTTCAAGTTAGCTCTATGCTTTCTGAAACTTTCTTTCTACTTTAGTTCTTAAATTCTCATGTGATTTTGAAGTTAGCCATACTTCATTGTTTTACAATGATAGTTTGTCTGTTTTAGGATCCATAACATTATTTAGATATGTTTTACCTATACTTCCTTCAGTTTTTTCTATTTTTATTTCTTTTAGGTGGATGTTTGATCCTATGAAAAAGTGTATTGTTTCATCATTTTTTAAAAGAAAACTCTATT
This sequence comes from Urocitellus parryii, assembly GCF_045843805.1. NCBI lineage: Eukaryota > Metazoa > Chordata > Mammalia > Rodentia > Sciuridae > Urocitellus > Urocitellus parryii. Next base: position 80,239,711 of record NC_135536.1, on the reverse strand, counting down.
CAAGATCTAAGACTTATAACTCAAAACCAGTCTTTAAGTTCTAAAATTAAAAGTCACCTTAGTACTGAAGAAGGAACCAGATAGATGATTAGGAGACATTTGAATCTAAAAGAAGCAGCCATGTCTACCTCCTTTCCACATTGGATCATGAGGTGCGACCTCTATTTTTAATGGAACATCAGTACATCTTTAGATAAATTGAATCTCTGGTCTTGCTTCTGTTACCCATTCATCTTTGTTCTTTCACAATGAAATAGTTGTAACCCAATTTCTTGAGCTGCTGAACACATCAACTGGTCAAATAAGAAGACTGTGGCTTTATCTAGTTATAGGAAAGGATTTCTCTCTTTGATAACTCTGTGTCTTAGATTGGGAAGAAATTTGATATACATACACAGACATAGATGAAAAGTTATGTGTTTTAAACCATAATGAATTTGGTCTAAATCAAAATGAATGATAATTTATTCAAACCTTTGTGCTAGTAAAGACAAAGATTACATAAAAAATTAATTTATTGGTGCAATGAAATTAAGTTTGTTGCAAAGAAATAACAAATTATTAAGTGAAGTTAGCTAATCCCCCCAAAAAAACCAAATGCCAAATGTTTTCTCTGATATAAGGAGGCTGACTCAGAGTGGGATAAGGTGTGGGAGCATGGGAGGAATAGATGAATTCTATGTAGGGAAGAGGGGTGGGAGGGAAAAGGAAGAGGCAAGAAATTAGCAAGGATGATTGCATGTGATGGACACCATTATCCAAAGTACATGTATGAAGACATGAATTGGGTGTCAATCTAGTTTATATACAAACAGAGATATGAAAAAATTTGGTATATATGTGTAATAAGAATTGTAATGCAAAAAGAAAACAAAACAAAGTATATGTAAAAAGACAAAAATTGACGTGGATACAGTTTATATACAAAGATATGAAAAATTGTGCTCTATATTTGTAATAACAATTGTAATGCATTCCTCTGTCATGTATTTTTTTTAAAAAATAAAATCATTAAATAAATAAAAGAAAAAATTAAGGACAAGGCTGGGGATGTGACTTGATGTAGACTGTTTACCTGGCAAGTGTGAAGCCCTAGGTTTAATGCCCAGCACCAAGGGCTGAAAATGAGGGAAATAAGGATGTGTGTAATAATTTGATTGCAAGAGTGTGCTTTACTCCATTGTTTATTATTTAACTAGATTAGGAAACATACCTACGATGAATTATTCTCAACCATTAAAAATATTATGGAGAAAATTTTAAGAAATAGTAAATTAGAAAACACTATCAATTAAAATACATTGCTGGATTAAATTTAACACATAAGACACAATTGCATACAAATCACAAGTTAAGGCAAAGGACGAAAATGAAAAACTACAAATAAATAACAAGATGTTCCCTAAGCCCAGCAAATAAGAATTCCATTCCCAATTGCCTCCTTTGACCTTGGAGAATATAATGAGTCACTGGCTATCATAATACAGAGTTGGCTAAAATGTACCTCAGGGGAGGTTTTTCAAAAGAGGTTATCATAATGAAATAAAGACACTGCTTTTTAATAATTAATACTATATCTACCATGTGCCCAATTTTTTTGACCTGTATATTGAAAAGATCTACCCTGAACATTTTAAACTATTTTAAACCAGTACTTTTTTTGTTTTGCCATTCTTAATTCCTGTTATTATATGAAAATTAATTTGTAGATATTAAGGTGCAAACACTTAAATGAAAAGATTAAAATTTTCCCCTCATAAATGTACCTGAAATTACCACATTTATCAACTACCAGATATTTTTGTCAAAGTTAAAAGTTTCCTTAATCCACTTTGCAGTTAGTATCACTAGAAAGAATAACTCTTCTTATTTCTATCATTAAATATTCATTTCTCTATTTTTTTATTCCTATTAAATAAATCTTTGACAGGATTTACTCTTGTTTAAAATATCTCCTTATCAATATAAATAATGTTTCAGACATATCTCTATACTGTTTGTGTATCAATTCTCTTTGTCTTGCTGTTTTCCCTGTGTGAGTATACTGGAATCCATCTTTATGTCTGCCTCTCGGATTAGCCAAGCTTACACAACTAGAAACGAGAATAGCTTGGGAAAGTAGATGGTAAATGTGGATTTGTGGCTGAGTCACTGAGCAACTTGGTGGACAAGTAAGACTCAGTCCCAGGGACTATACAGATTCCAGTTCTGGAAGAAGATTCCTGATTGATAAAAGATTTCACTGATAATCCTGGGCAAAAACAGCAAACAAATAAAGAAACAAAAAACTATTTTTGGTGTTTGTTTTTAGTCTTGTTTTTAAATTTAGTTTCTTTCCAATTGCCCAGTCTGGCCTTGAAACCACAATCCTCCTGCCTTAGCCTGCCACCAACCCTCACTGGAAAAAAATATTCATTTGGAAATGAACACCCCTGCGGGAAGTGATTCAGGTGTTCAAAGATTGGGAATAGCTATTCCATTCCTATAGGGGAGTTGTTTACTCATTGCTAAACTGCAGGACTCCCTTCAGAGGAATAGTGAACAGAAGGCTACAAACAAGTACTTAAAGGTCCAGTGCAAGGGCCTGAAGAAATATTTGGTAGGAAAAAAACAGAAGTTTATTTCCTGTGGTGAAGGGATAGTACTTACCTACTTTTAACATCTAATGCAATAATGCTCCAGAAATGTATAAGCACTTATCCAGATATGGGTGTTGTTGGGAGTTTCCCTGAGGATTCCTTGGGTTTTTCTCATAATGGGTCCATGAATGTAACATGGCAGCGGGCAAATTGCCAATGGGAGGATAACAGGTTATTTAAAAATTTTTTTTCAGTTGATTCACCCACCTGGGCTTGTGAATAGCTCATGATCCCCATGAATCCCAAACCACAGATGATGACCTGACCGTTACTATGATTGGTCCCAGGGGGTTCCTGTTTTAGGATAACTGACTTTCATTTCCCTATATAAGCTGGCAACAGCTTGCAATAAAGTGCTTCATTTTTGTCATTGCTATCTGTGTGTGTGCATTTTAATCTCTGACGACGAGTCTTGACTGTTCATCTCGTGCCAAAACCCAGGAGGGGGAGTTTCCTCATTCTGAGGACCACCTCTCTCAAGGTTCGCCCTTCTCCTTCACCTTTTTGAGCGCTGCTGCTACATTTCACCCAACATCGGCTCTCCAATAGGTAATTCCTTCTGATCCACAATCAGTGAGTTCCCCTTCCCCTTTTTGGGAGTCCATCTCCAAACAGCTATATGCAAAGACTTTGGCTGTGATCTACCAGCAAGGCCCTTGACACTTAGTTTGGAGGAGAGAACGCACCCCACCACGACTTTCACAGTTAAGGTGGACTCTCTGGATGCCCATTTCATAGTTGAAAAGTTATAGGAACCCAAGAATAAGCGCTCTCTGACTCTCTTCTTCCCAATTCTCCTTCTCCTCTCCTGGGAAAAGCCCTGATGTCAGGTGGCCTGTGACTCCCCACCTTCAGAAGGTCTCACCAATTGGGCTCTTGGGTGACGACTCATTTGTCCTCTAGCAGACATGCCTAATGTGGTTCACATACAATGAGGTTTTATTTGGTGTCCTGTACTGATATATGCTGCAGTGGAGATGAATACTAAAGTCACTATGCTTGTTTGCAGGTTCTTTTTCATATTATTAGTGGTGTAGAAAGACTGAAAAGATGATTTTTCCATAATTAAGGATTGTTCTTGTATGGATTTCAGAGAAATAATTCACAACATTGGCTGATTAGTAAAATTTAAGATCTCTGCATTGCCTCAAATCTACATATGTATCTGGAAACTGGAACTATTTATAGCTATAAACTATATTCCTTGAATTTTAAACTATATCATAAGGTCAGTGTATTGTCAATTTAAAGTACATGCAATGAATTTCTGGGCAGTAAGCCTTTTCCTGGGAACCTACATCATAACTCCTGAGTCTTTTCAAAGACTTTTTTATCTCTTTATTTCTTAATGTATAAATGGCTGGATTGAGGAGATGTGTAAAAACAGAATAAAACACAGCAAGAAGTTTGTCCAACCAGGTGATGTTGAGTGGCCACACATAAATGAAGATACAGGGCACAAAAAAGATCACCACAACTGTGATGTGGGCACTGAAGGTGGACAGGGCTTTAGATGCACCAGTTTTAGATCTCTGACAAACACTGAGAAGAATATATGTGTATGATATCAGCAAGAGGATAAAGCAGGTTATAGGCACAAACCCACAGTCAACATTCATCAAAATGTCTAAATTATAGAAATCCATGCAGGCCAGCTTGATCACCAGAGGCATATCACAGAAGCTGTCTGTTTCCCTGGGGCCACAGAAAGGCAACTGCACTATCACAGCCAGGTGACTCATGGCATGCACAAAGCCAGTGGTCCAGGAAGAAACCACCAGCCCAATGCACCTTTGCAGGCTCATAATGGTGGAGTAATGAAGTGGTTTGCAGATGGCTACAGAGCGGTCATAGGCCATGGACACCAGAAGCACCATCTCACTTGCTGCAATGAAATGGGCAAAGATGACTTGATACATGCAACCTGTAAAGGAAATGGTTTTGCTCTCCCTGAGAAAGTCTGTGATCATCTTAGGAGTGGTGACTGAGAAAAGCCACATATCACAAAGGATAGGTTGGCCAAAAAGAAGTACATGGGGGAATGGAGATGAGGGTCAGTGACGATTAAGGTCACGATGATAATATTTCCAGATACAATGATCACATAAAGCAACAAAAATATCATGAAGAGTAAGACCTGCATACTCTATGAGTGTCCAAGTCCCAGAAGCACAAATTCTGACACTGTGGACTGATTTCCTCCATCAATTTTATTGAGTATGCCCTCTAAAATAACCTGGAGAAAGTAGATTAGCAGTTAGTGGGAGGAGAAAGGAGACTAAATGTCACATTGAAATTCTTCATATCTAACATTAAAAGTTGTGATTGCAAGGAGAAACATTGGTTAAATATGAATAGCATCATATCTCCAAAATAATCTAATTGTAAGCCTGACTTTCTTGTCTGTGAAATGTAATTTTTATTTAAATGATTTGCCTAGAAAGCTCTCTTACAAGAAATGAGTGAGGAAAGCAGTGAAGCAAGGTGAAATCTAAACAATGATTGTGGTTTCACTTGGTATTGTGGTTATGTACACTACTAAGTGAAAAAAAAAACTGAGCCTGAAACTCACAATCATCACATTTTATAAAAAAATTAAATTATGCTGGGGAAGATAATGGAGAACTGATATTGCAACCCAGTAGAAATGATTTGACATACTCTTACTGTTTCTATGTCCTATGTTTAATGATTTTAAGTCCTGATAAAACTTCCTCTTAAAAGATGATAAAATTGAAATTTTACTTCTCTTTCTAAAAGACATCTTCAGCCACCCTTAATGGGAGAAGCTGAATTGAGGGCCATATAATAAAAATTTGGCATATGATTTGGATACAAAACCAGGCATAAAATGTATCAGCATTTAAAATTTATCAGAGGATAGAATGTATTTAGTAAAGTGAATGGGTTAGGAAAAAATATGTTTACTATAGAGTCACATAGAAGTGGATGAACCAAAGTGGATGGAAACTCAAACTTAGATTCAAATATAATGAGTTCTAGATATCTTAAGGTTAGCAAAAAAATTCATTTCCCTTAAATTGTATCAGTGGATGGTAGAAAATCATAGGCTTTGAAACATTAATTTCTTGACAATCAAAAATACAAATCTCTCTCTCTCTTCTGTTTTTTCCCTCTCTCCCTCTCTTTATGTATCCATCTCTCTATATATGTATATATACATATATACATACATTTATATGTTTACATATACATATAATAGTTACAACAGATTTTATTGCTTTCTACATAAATATATATACATATGCATATGCATGTATATGTGTGTATGTATGTGTGTGTGCATATATATATATATATATATAAATTGGGAATAAATTTCATTTGCATACATGTGTAAATAAATTGCACCTTTGGAATGTTAGTACTGAATGAATGTAAAATTAAACTTTCAAGAGTAAACACCAATATTGCTTAGCTTGATCTCTTAGCAAATGACTATACTTCCCTCTGGAAAATAACCCATTTTATGCTCAAGATGGATGGTGGGACCATAATATCCCTCCACCATGATTATTTCTTGGCATTGTTTTTCTCATCTTTTTCTAGCCTTTAAAATGTCACATTTGGACCAAGGAGAGCAGGTGAGTAACAAAATCCATTACCTTAGTGTGACTAATTTTCGTTCACTTTTACTGAGGACTCAGAAGTACAGATTAAAAAGAGAAAAATTGCAAAATCAAACAAAAATTTGCTAGGGAAAAGGAGATATATGATAATAGTCTCATAAGTTGCAAATAGACGTTATGTACTGTCATAGAGATTTACCAAATTTCTAAGAAAAATAAATCAATATTACAACTAATTGATTTATGCCCATTGCAAAATTTGAACAGATTGAACTTTTAACCAAAATTTAGTTTCTTTTTACAGAATATTTTCTGGGCTAAATTTTCAAAAGATATTTCTATACCCCCTGGAATAAATTACATAGACAGTACTGTCACAAATACTACTGCAAATATGTTTGAGATAGAAATTTACTAAAAGATAACTATGCATATTCAAGAGAAACAAATGACCCATAAAAACTCATATAGCTACTTAAAAATAAGTTTCGGAACTATTATTTTTGAAAATGTTGGTGAATAATTATACAAAACAGATTTATTGATTAATATTTGCATTTTTCATGCATATATAGGACTTAGATGATTTAATTAATTCTGTGATAACTACAGGTGAAATATGTAGTTATATTCTATAGTTCATAATTATACTCTTTATTCTTAGGCTGTTAGTTTAGTCATATTTTGTAATAACCAGGTTTAGAACGTTTCTGTGTGTTTTCTTTTTTCTTTATGCTAAGAGCTATCATCATATACTATGCATTCTTTGATAATAAAAATAATTTTATCCTCTTAAAAGTCAGGGACTTCTTGAACAAGGTTTACTAGAACCTGTTCATGTTGATTCATGGGGAAACGACTATGTCTTCCTACCTGGATCTGAGAACATCTCTGAGAAAAGGCATATTACAGTTGTGTTTACTCTTGATAACTCCATAGAAATTCTACTAGGAACAGGTAGGAGAAGAAAATTTGTGGATTCTCTTTTGAAATTTTCAAAATCTAATGAAGCCATTCTTTCCACCAGGTATAGCACGGATCTTTAAAATAAAGGCATGAAAATATTTTAAGAATTATCTTAAAGAAAATCAAAGAAATGAGATGACTTACAAAACACACTTTTCTCTTAGAGCAGATTCTGTCTTCTGAAGTGTGCTTGTGTTACATCCATTTATGGGTGGAGATAGTGTCTGCTGAGGTGCTCTCCCTCTGCATGACCTATATTCACCACCTGAAGCCATCCCTTGGGGGAAATTAACCCATTTTATGCTCAGAACACAAGTATGGAAATAATTACCTGGATAACTCTTCAGGTCTTTTTTATAAGAGTGATACCAAGTGTTGCATACTCTTGAAGTCAGAAAAGGGAGATAAGTGAAAAATCATGCAAATCAGCCCAATGTTAAAAATCAGTGAATATTTTAAACTTTATTCACTGGGACAATAAGCATAATAAGTTTCACATTCTATTCAAATTTTATTTCCAATTGCCACAGAGGTCATACTCTGAAAGGTGTGATAGACAGTGCCGTAACACATGTCAAGATTGTCTGAATTGATAGGGAATCTTGGTTAAAAAACCTAATGTAATGTTTATTCTATGATTACATGAGATGCTGACTGTTACATATTGTATGTCAAGTTATTAAGCTGTTTGCAGTTTTTTAAAAAGGACTTTGATATGAGTTCTAAATATATTTATTTTGACCTCTTGAATTTAAAACCATATTTATTATAGTACATTGATATATGAGACAGGGCTCATATTTAAGATGTACAAATTAATGAGTGTGGATACATGCATACAGCTGTAAAAAGACCACCACCATCTAAATAGTGACATGTGCTTTAGCCCCCAAAGCTCAGTTGTCCTTAGATAATCTCCTTCCAGACCTTCCATATATCCTCCCTCACAGGCAACCATCAGTCTACAATCTATCATGTGTTAGGGTTTCATGTAAAAAAAACTGGAGTAGCATGCACTCTTTTTAAAAATTTTCTTGCTTGGGTGCTGTGACACATGCCTATAATCTCAGTGGCTCATGAGGCTATAACAGGAGGATTGTGAGTTCAAAGCTAGTCTCAGCAAAATTGAGGCCCTAAACAACTCAGTGGGACCCTGTCTCTAAATAAAATACAATATAGGACTGGGGATGTGGCTCAGCGGTTGAGTGTCCTGGATTCAATCCTTGGTAACCCCCCCCATTTTTTTTCTTTTATTAATCATAATTATTTTTATATTCATAATGATATTTATATCAATAGAACATTCCTTTTCATTGCCAAATACTTCATTGTACTTAAAAGCCATAACTGTTTTCACATTCATGTCCTGGGGCACATTTGTGTTGTTTCCAGTTTCAGATTATTACAAATAAACCTTCTTTGCTTATCTTTGTACAACTCTGAGTGACTTGAATACTTTCAAAGTTAATGAGACTTGTTTTATGGCCAAGAATATTATCTAACTTGGCAAGTGTTTGTGCATTTCAAAATGGTGTATTTTGAAAAAGCAGCACTCTAAGGTTGTTGGTGGGACTACAAATTAGAACAACCATCTTGGAAAACAGTATGGAAATTCCTCTAAAGTCTACAAATGAAACCACCACATGACCCACTTGTTCCAATCCTCAATATTTATCTCACAACTAAAATCAGCATATTATAGTGATATAGGTTCATCCATGTTTACAGCAGTAAAATTCCCACTAACCAAGTCATGGAAACAGTCCAGGTGCCTGTCCAATGAATGGATTTTAAAATGTGGTATATATATATATATATATATATATATATATATATATATATACACACACACACACACACACACACACACACACACAATGGAGTTTTACTTAATTATATAGAATAATAAAATTATGCCATTTGCATGTAAATGGATATCAGTGAAGATTATTATGCTAAGTAAAATAAGCAAGACTCAGAAAGTCAAGGAATCACTGAAAAGGATATATCTTGGGGGGTTCTACTGCCACAAGTGAATAATCTGAATCTACTCATTATAAAATATTACATATTTCATATAAAATATTATGAACATTATGAAACATATAAAACCTTATAAAACATTATCTGAACTCTGACAGACTCTACAAGTTCTATTATTTATCACCATAAAAATATCAAGGAAAAATTGAGGAATTGTTGAAGATTAATACATAATAAAGAGACATGGTGATGCAGTACAACTTGTGGTTCCAGAGGTTTTACCTTGCTTAAAAGACACTATTTAGTTTGTGTTTAATAAAATTGAATGTTTCTATTGATTAGCTATTAATAAAATAGCACTCTGAATTTCCTGATTTGGAAATTATGCTGTCTTAGGAAATGCACTGAACTAGTCAGTAGTAAAATAGCATTGAGTCTTTACCTTCCTCTCAAGTTTGCAAACAATTATTATATGTGTCTACTTATAAAATACATGTATTACATATAAGATTACGTATATGCATATGTAAATATGCATATATGTGTATCAGTCAGTATTCTATGGAGAAACAGAATAAAAATGATGTGAGTGTATATCTGGCTCTGCAATTGAAAGTAGGTAATAATCTGTAGCTGCTAGTGAAATTAATTATTTTCTTCCCTGGGTGTTTATACTACAGAAATTTTTACACAGGTTTACATGCAGAGAGGGTATAAAGATATTAATCATGAAAATGCTTGTATTATTAGGAAATTGAAGGTACCTTAGTTATTAATTAAGGCACAGTTGGTTAAATTGAGTTTGATTTATATGATGAAAAAATAACAACACTTTGAATCAATGAATTCTCTCTAGAATTACCTTATTGATGGGTTTGAGAAGAAAGAAAACTGAATGGCACTTATGCAAGTTAAATCACTACATTGGTAAGCATTATTTGAGGGACAATAGTAAACAATTTTCGAGTAAATGATAATTTAAACATAAGATAGAATTAATTTAGGAAAAAAAGTAAAATATTAAATTCTAGTTCATTTTGCCTCGAGTCAATTATAATCTTAGCCTTATATATGCATCTTCAAGGGATCATAGATGGTCTATTTATTCCAAATTTAGGGTTTATGTAGGCAATTTTATCAGCTTTCCTAATCCTGTTTTTTAATGGTATAAATGCCAGGAATCCATGGGGGCTACTTTAGTTTTTCTTTGTTCAGAGGAAGAACACTAAAGTAATGTTCCTACTTGTTTTTAGAAAGGTGCATTGTGTAAATCTGTACACAAACATGAATGAAAGATAAAACAAAAGGTGCAATGTCACCCTCATTAGCTGTTATTTCTGTTAAGGAAAAAATGCATTCTTATATCAATTGATATCTGATTCTATTCGGTCATAAAAACCACTTGTTTGCTCTGTTACAAAATAATCTTTTGACTTGTTAGGATCCTCAAAAATGTAAATGTTTGTGTCCACGCCTGTGGGCTCAGAAGAATTCACATAAACTTGACTCTCTTTACTCATCTATAGAATTGAGCTGAAAGATCCTTGATTTAAAGTATAGAAATTCAGTTTTTCTCTCTTTTCAATATCTACTAACTTTCTGAATGTAGTTAATGAGCCAAATTTTCAATCACAATAATTATTATATTAAAAAATCGATTTACTAATGCATAGATGAAATAGATTCCAATGAAAATAATTCTTCTCTCAATAAAACTATATATATATATATATATATATATATATATATATATATATATATCATAGAAATACAACAATGGGACATTTTTTAAAACTTTAAACGTATGATATAAAAATATTTAAAAACCTACAAGGAACCTCCATTTCAGGCCAACCTATTCTGACAGGTAATTTATGTGGGTTTTCCACAAAACCCTTCATCTCCATGGATGTTGTTTAGAAGGTGTGTATGGAGCTAGTGTGTTGGGTCCTCAGTCTGTTCATGGCTGCTTTCATCTCCTGATTCCTCAGTGTGTAATTAATGGGGTTCAGTAAGGATGTAATGACTGAATAAAACACAGAAAGAAATTTGTCCACTGAAAGACTACTGAACAGCCAAGTGTAAATGAAGATGCAGAGCGCAAAGAACAGAGTGACCACGGTGATGTGAGCAGACAGTGTGGACAGAGCTTTAGAGAGCCCACCCGAGGATACATGTCTCACAGTTACCAGAATGACAGTGTAGGAGATGAACAAGAGTGTGAAGCAGATGAAGGACAAGAGGCCACTGTCAGCAATTACCAGCAACTCCAGAACATAGGTCTCAGTGCAGGCAAGCTTTATTACCAGGGGAAGGTCACAAAATATGTCGTCCACTATGTTGGGGCCACAGAAGGGCAGGTTGACAGTGAAAACCATCTGGCTTATGGTGTGCACCAAGCCAACAGCCCAGGACAGCAGCACAGAGCCCACCAGCACCCTGCGGCTCATGATGGCTGTGTAGTGAAGAGGCTTGCAGATGGCAATGTACCTATCAACCGCCATAACTATGAGAAGAGTCATCTCACTGCCCCCCAAGAAATGGAGGAAGAACATCTGAGCCATACAGCCCCACAAGGAAGTAGTTTTCCTATCCCTGAGGAAATCTGCCACCATTTTAGGGGTCGTGATGGTGGAAAGAGACATGTCGAGAAAGGAGAGATTTCCAAGGGGGAAGTACATTGGTGTGGAATGAAGGTGAGAGTCACAGGTGACAGTGATCACAATGAGAAGGTTTCCTGCCATGATTGCTGCATAGGCCAGCAAAAATATGCAAAAGAGAAAATTTCCAGTTCCAGAGTGCTGGTGAGCCCTAACAAAACCATCGCAGATATCGTAGAGCTGTTCTTCATATTCATGCAGAAATTTTCAGAAAGCCTCTAAGATGAAAATCATCTGGAAAACAACTGATATTTTAACCAGGATTGTTTTCAGGGTATGGATATTTAAGCTGTAAATGTTGGTTTCTATAGGAAAAGAGAAAATGGATATTTACAAATAAATCATTTTAATTAATACAAGTGCCATTAACATTATTGCAAGTTTTTCAGACAGAGAGGCACAGAATATGAGAAATCTATTTTAAAATTTCATACATCTTGTTTGCATACATAGATTGTATCTAGATACATTTGTTGTTTCTATTATGAGTTCATGCATTTATGCTGTTGTGTTCAATTTGTTTGATGAGGAAAAGGAGTCAAATGGCTAATGGTCAAATAAGTGATTTCAAGTGGGTTAACGCATAATCATTGAGTTTTTTGAAACCTAAGTGTTCACTTTTTCCCTCTGTCTGATATATTCAGATGGGTACATGTGAATTGAGTTACATACCCAACTCAGCAAATCAGTTCAATGTACTTTTTTTTTTTTAAGAGAGAGGAGAGAGAATGAGAGAGGAGAGAGAGAGAGAGAGAGAGAGAGAGAGAGAGAGAGAGAGAGAGAGAATTTTTAATATTTATTTTTTAGTTCTCGGCGGACACAACATCTTTGTTGGTATGTGGTGCTGAGGATTGAACCCAGGCCGCACGCATGCCAGGCGAGCGCACTACCGCTTGAGCCACATCCCCAGCCCCGCAATGTACTTTCTTCTATTGGTGATGCTATATTCCCTGCTCTGTCTTTCATTGTACAAATATAGACCAATAATTTTACTTATTTCTGAAGACTTAAACTGAGGTATCTCTCATATGCACTTGCTCCTCTCTAAATAATTATACTCCCCTCCTAGAAAGTTTCTGCATAGTAACATTAGTGTTTTTCAGTATTCAGGTCTGTTTTTTGTTATCTCATGGAGCAGGGTGTGATTATTACTTTGTTGTGAGCAAAAGTCCTGACCTCTCCTTCCAGTTCTCTTGCTTATTTTCATGAATCTGTTGTACTTGACTTCTGGCTGGGATTTGTCCTTTTTTGTCCCTTTGTATTCTCTGTGCAGACAATCTCATGACTACCACCAAGCATTTTCCAAGTAGTGTTTGCTTTTTTCCCTCCTAAACACTGAACTTCTCTTCTCTGCTGCCAGTAAGTACTGTTCCCTGGTGTTTCATACCTGAGCACACTGACTCTAGACTAATACACTGGCTCTTTAATCCTGGCATTTGGATTCTGTTTTCCCACAGCAATCTGATATTGCCAACTCACTTCTATCTTACTTTTTAATTTTGATTTGGATCTTTTTGTCTCTGCTTTCTTTTCTGTTCCTTCTTCTTTCTTTAGAATTACTACTGATACCACCTACAGAGATAAAAAAGCAAACACATATACAAACACAGGTGTAAAGGCACATACTTATACCATGTCCTGATTCTGAAGCACCAGAACAGAAGCCGGAAATTTATTCTGACTTTTGACTTAGTAGTTCTTCAAATATTCAGAAAACATTGTTCAGCCTACATCTTTGGAATGAATAATATCTGCAGAAATAGTACTTAAATCTCAGCCTGGGCCTCAGTATTTACAAGGGAAATACACCTTTTACTCTTTTGAACATTGATTATTTTTTTCTGTAAAATTAGTCTAATATGCATTCTTTAAATGCAGACTATTAAGAAGGTATGAAGCTAACATATTGAGCATCTTTGTGTATTTCATTGACTACATATAAGTATGTGCACTAATGAGATTCTATTCTTTAGAATTAGTTTCTTTTTTTGATAATTATAAGGAAACTCAACCCAAAAGAGACCACAGAAGCACTTCACAATAGACAATCTGTAAGGAATAGTGAACTTTGATTAAAATATTGTGCTCTATTTAATGCCATTGACATAATCACCTCGTTGTCAATTTTATCAAGAATCATTTTGATATTCATCATTAGCCCACTCACACAATAATTGAGTCTACATATCAATCTTGACATTATTTTTGAAACTATATAATCCTCAATCTCAAAAAACTGACAGGTAAAAATCTGGAGATAACACACAAAAATAACTTTTTAATTTACTATGTAAAACCGCAAAGTCAAGAAAAGAAAACAGTACTCATTACTCTAGGTTTTTAAAACTTTTAATAATCATATTTGCATATTTTTAAGCAAAAACTTTATCAATATTTAAGAAGTATGTTTTAAAAGCATATTTAAAAATCTTCAAATCTCATATTCACCTGTGTATAAGTAGATGGACTGAAATCCTTCATTATTCATCATGAAAATTTGTGCATATTATCAGAGATGAAATATTTTCAAAAGTATAAGCATTTTTCACTCATAAATAAAGTTAAAATAGAAAAAAAAACAGACCTTCCTAAGTAAAGCCACTGCTAAACCTAAGATGGAAAATTTAAAGTTTTGAGTAGTATGTGTTATTCAAACATGAGTAAACTAAAAAGTTGTGACATGCATAAAATTGGGTCAGAAAATGTTTGGCTTTGCTCTGGCAGAAACTACATCTGAGAATGGGGTAAATGACTTATTATTGTGGGACTGGAGGGGGGAAGCTCATTCAATGCCTTTCACCTGGGTAAAAACTGAACAATTGACTCACTGTTTTCAACTATAATCTCTTTCTTACAAAACAAAAGCTATGGTGTCTCCAGTGCTGTTTGCCTGTGTTCAGTAGCCAATACATTTCCACAGAAGCACTTATGTAGAACAATTAGTGTATATGGAAATGTGTAAAAGAGAAGTTTTTTTATTAGAATATGTAGTATAAGTTTTATATTGATCATGTGGTTTCACTATGTTACCTTTTCATGAAATTGTTAAGTTATAAACAAATAAGATATACAAAGGTAATATTCATTTTATACTAATAAAATTTTGGGAAAGTGAAAAGTCAAATATACTGGGAAATTATCACTATGAATATTTTTCCTTATTAAAATAATATACTTGTATACTTAATAAAAGAGGCTCCATATTATTAGTGCAAAAAGGCTTCATTTTCAAATATTCATAGAGTTAATAAAGTAAGAAAATAAATGTTTAAAATGCATAGATTAGCAGTTGAATTAGACATTTGTATCTATGAAAATATTATATGACCAATCAAGAAAAGAGGTGTAGACTTGAGAAAATTTTTAAAAAATTGATTTGAATTAATTACCTCACATGTATCTATAATTGGTTTTGCAATTAAAATAAATAATGAAAGAAACTAAAAACTCAGATAAGTAAATTACCAATAGAGCAAAATGAGTCAATAATTCTCAATTTTCTTGAGATATTATTAGATGAAATGTTAGATTTATTATAGATGGTAACTAAGCCAAGAAAGCACTTAATTTACCATTATTTTAGCATGTTGTAAATTATTTTCTCCTTTTGTCTCCTGTAGATTAAACTAATGCAAGTTTATATTATGAAAAATAAAACTAAGAGTATAAAAATGACCCCAAGTTTTGGGAGGCTATTTCTCAGAGAGAGTGTAGAGGCTTTTAAATTACTGTTGCAACCAGATACATTCATCCAGATACTAGTGGATCTAACTTGCCCCATGATCAGAATAATATGGTTTTCATTCAGTTGCAAGCTCTAGGTAAAATATCTCCTCTTTTACTAAAGCCCATAATTCTAAGGTGTTTTCAGCACTGCTATTAAATCTACCAATTATTCTGAGGAGTCACTCCTTCAAAGACATGTAGACACAAAGAAATTCTGAAGAAAAATTGGCTATCTTGTTTTTAACTCCAAGAAAATACATGGCAATTACTTGCAGTTTTAAAGAAGGATACAGAAAAGATGTACATAAAAAGGCAGACTGGTGACCCACCCCAGAAGAAAATATGAAAATAAACATGTTGGTTTTCCCTTGAGTTATTAGCAAGGACTCTTTCCCATTATTTAAGTGGATTATGAAGTCACCAATTTTATGAGTCCTGTGAACTTTCTCTAGAAAGTGCTTTCTCTGGAAAACACTACTTGAAGTTGTTTAATTAATGTACCTTTGGCACATTCACAGAAAATAAACCTGATGAGGGACTTGAGGAAATATAATTATCTTAATTTAATATCATAAATATTAAGGGTAATAATCAGTATAATAATTTGAGTGTTTTATCCAAGTAAAATTTAAAAATATTCATCTACACTGAGTAAGGCTTATAAAAAACTCACAAACAATTGACCATTTTTTAAAATAATTTTTTAATTGTAGATGGACATAACTTCAATTACTTATTTATTTTTATGTGGTGCTGAGGATCAAAAACTGTGCCTCACGCATGCTAAGCAAGCTCTCTAAAACTGAGCCACACCCCCAGCTCTAAACATTTTTTAACATGGAGAAAAATCTCCTTTTACCATGCAAGATAATTGAGGATAGGTAGAAGTTCATAACCCTAAATAACTTTCATTGGCTGACCCTTATAAATTATTGATAATCAAACAATTAATAGATGTCAGCAGTGAATCATTCCAAAAGTTTGTAACTTTCATAAGTTCTTAACAATTATGCCAAACTTCATAATGCCTTGACAACATTAGAAGAATATCATGGAAGTGACTCTAGTATAACTTTATCATACAACTAAGTAATTAACAGATAAAATTCAAAGGCTAACAATACATGCTACAAGATGATTTCATTTGTTAAATAAATTTTTTGTTTATTTTTATATATAATCCCACTGTAATTCTCTAATAATTATAGCTTTCTGGAAAATAATAGAAAGAAATTAAGGTGAAAAACATATTTACAAAAATGCATTCCACGTTCAATTTTAAAACTCAGAGCAGGCCCTGCTAACAAATTTCTCACTTTGGTGAAGCCTCAGATTTTTATTGATAACTAATTGGTACACAAAAATGTATTCATTTATGGGACACCATAAATGTATTAATACATATATACATTGTGTATTGTTCAAATCAGGATAACCTATATTTTCTCCTCAAACAATTACCATTTACCTGTGGTGAAAACATTAAAATTCTTTTATTATAGCTTTTAGAAATGTATTCTACATTTTTGCTATGCCTACTCACTCTAGTATACAATAGCACATCAGAACTTATGTTTCTTATTTAACTGTAACTTTGTACCAGTTGGCCAAACTTTCCCCATTTCTCCATTCCTGTAACTTCCCCAGACCTTGTTAAGCAACATTCTTAACTCCACTTCTATGAAATCAACATTTTTTAAATTAATATATGAGTGAGATCATGCAGTATTTTTTTTTTTCTGTGACTGGCTTATTTGCTTAATCTAATATCTTCCAGTACTATTCCTGTTGTGGCAAATCAGAGATTACATTATTTTTATGGCTGATTAGTATTCCATTGTGTATGTCTTCCACCTTCTTTTTATTCATTCTTCCATTAATGGGCACTTAATTTGATTCCATGTCTTTGGTACTGTAAATAGTGCTTTAATGAGCATGGGAGCACAGTTGTCTTGTAATATATTTATTTCATTTCCTTTGGATATATACCAGCTAGGAGGAACCCTGGTTCATATAACAGGTTAATTTTTTAATGTTTTTAGGAAACTCCACACTGTTTTCCTTATGGATATGCCCATGAACTATGTGAAAATGTTCCCAGTTCTCCACATCTTCACCAGAATCTATTATTATCTTTTGCCTTTTTGATAATAGCCATTCTTACTGAAATGAATGGGTATCTCACTTGACTTGAACTATCTGTATAATAAATATTATATAACTTCAATAAAAAATTAGAAAAGACATACAAAATGGAAACACTTGTTTTCATGCATTGGAAGAATCAATATTGTTAAAATGTCCATACTATTCTAAGCAATCTACAGGTTCATTAGAACTCTTTATCAAAATATCAATGGAATCCTTCACAAAACTAGAAAAATGATCCTAAAATGCATATGGAACCCAAATAATTCTAAATAGACAAACACAATGTTGAGAAAAATGACCAAATTTAGATATCACAAAAAATAATTGACTTTAAAATATATTATTACCCCTTAGTAATTCAAATAGCATGATTAGCACATAAAAATAGATACATAAACCAATGGTTCAAAATTAAGAAACTAAAAATAAACCCATACACCCACAGCCATCTAGTCTTTGACAAAGGTGTTCAAACACATTGGCAAAAGGACAGTCTCTTCAATTAACAATGGTGTGAAGACTGTATATCCCTTTGCCGAAGAATAAAACTAGACACTGTCTTTCATCATTATATAAGTAAAAATTGGTTAAAGAATTAAATGTAGGACCTAAATCTAAGACAGTAAATGAGGAAGAAAAAAAATGGGAAATGCTTCAAGACATTGAAATGAACAGAAATATTTTGAATAAGATCTCTAAAGTACAACAAAAAAAGCAAAAGTACACTGATGAACCCAGCCTAATTCCACTTTTGGATTGGATGCCATTTCATCACAAAGTCATGAGAAGTTAATTTCTGTTTTAATATAAATTACTGAGATTTCTAAACTTGTTTGGAATTCTTGCCCATGCTCTGAACTCACTAATGCCTGGGATTCCCTGACCAGATAACAACTCTCTCTGAAACTTCAGCGTTGGCTCCTAAGTTCTGATGTTGGGATCTGAATTTACTCCCTGCCTTAAAATATTATGCCATGTAGATCACTAATCTACTATATGCCTTTGTATTATTCTTGCCAAAATCCTGTTAGCTGTAAGATATCAAGCCAATCCCCTTTTGCAATTTTTTGTGCTTTAAAAACTTTTTCCTGGAGTGCTGGGGGGCTGTTCTCTGGCCGGGTTTTGGGAGAGACAGTCGCTGGCCAGCTTTTGTGTACACAATACAAGGTTGCTGTTATTTGATTTAAAACTGAGTTGGTGGTCTTTTCCTGCATTGTGGTTCAACATAGACAATGGGATTACAGCTAACTGAAACTCTTTTACATAGCAACACAATCATTAGAGTGAACATGAAGCAAGCCAGAGAGTAACATATATGTTCCTCTTAGTCTTGTTGGAAAGCTTTTTACATAGGGTGTCAGCAAAAACTTCTATAGAAGAGCATTACGGTTGGTAGTTTCCTGTTTTCTGTAAATATCAGGTTTCCAGAAAAACAACAACAACAAAAAAAACCCTGTAAATGCCTTTGTCTAGTCTAAAAAAGATAGAACAAATAACACTTGTCATGTAAATCTTCAAGCCCCTCCTCCCACTGGTATAAAGTTCAAGGAATTTCTTGATTCTTTTTCCAGAGAAGGCTTTAGGCCATAGTTGCCCTCTGAACACTTTAGTCAATAACCTGATTCCTGAAAATTCCTCAGATGTTCAGACTTTCCTGTCCTGTCAAACAGACAATTTCTGAAATAGAATAAATTATGACTAAGCTATAATCTGACAAGGGGTTATATTCATAATATATAAGAAACCAAAACAACTCAATCATCATCATCATCATCATCATCATCATCATCATCATCATCCCATTTAAAAATGGGCTATAAATCTTACTAGACATTTGTCAAAAAAAGACTTACAAATGACCAAGAGTCCCACATGAAAATACTCAATATTGTTAATTGTCAGCAAAACTGGTCATACCCAACTAGACACTAACAATCAGTAGTGCTATGAAAAAAATAATATTTTAAATTTTAATTGCTCTTAATATATATGCCACTTTTTAGTGTCACATTCATTTTTGAAGAGGTCATTCTGATACCACTGGTTATTGGTGACAAATCCTGCTTCCTCACATGTTGAAGTTTGAACATTAGAGAAACAGGCCGAAACAAGTATATAAAGCAGGGTTTATTTAAAAAGGGGTAACATAGGCTTCTCCTGGGAGGGAGAAGAGGGCCACAGCTGGTATCCTGGTATCCTAAGAAGCTAGGCTTCTCCTCTGTTTATATTCCCTAGGCTTCCTTTGTTCTCCTTCCCTCTACCCCATCTTTCTCCTTCCTGAGTACTTGACTAGGCCTGGGAAATCCTTGTTGGGATGGCCAAAAATGGGAACCAGTGGGCTGAAGGGGGAAAAGCAGGGTGGTGCAGCAGAGGACACATTAAAAACCTTATCACTCACTGTAGGCAGGGGCAATTCCTGGGACAGGTTACTTTGGCAACAGGTTGGAGCAGGGACAGTTTCTTGATAAGGGTGGAGGAAGGGCTCTGAAGGAATTAACATTTCAATCCTTGGGGGACTGTCTCCAATTTCCCCAACTCACTCAAAATTGGCCTACTTGATCCAACCTGACTGATTTACCTATTGCCTAGCTTCAATTCTAAGAAAGAAAAAATTCCTTAATAAAGAAATTAGAAATATAGCATATGCAGCGATTGGGTGTCTAGATTTGATTAACTAAATCAGTTATCAGACATAGCATTTTTCCAAAATAAAGCTAACTTTTTTGTTCATATTTTGTTTGGAGTTATTTATTTGCTTTTTTCTTTTATATTGACAAATTGTGGTTGTTTGGGATTATGGGTTAGAAAGTAAGGTTATGATTCTTTTATTCAATGTGGAATGATTAAATCAAGCTAATTAACATAACTACTATTGTAAATATTAACATATTTTGTGATGAGAACATTCAGAATTCACTCTCATAATGATACTAAAATGTATGAAATATAATTATTAGCTATATTCACCAAGCTATGCAATAGATATCAAAAGAAAAATGTCTACCATTCCCCTGATCTTCCTGAGGCTGTGTGCTTTTTGGTTATCAACTCCTCATTTCTCCCACCCTACCCCAGACTTAGTAACGTTACATTATCAAATATTTTGGAATCTACATACAAGTGGCAATAATTACTGTTTGTTTTTCTGTTTGACTTTTTCAATTAGAATGGAACACAGGTCTGTGGCCAAACTTAAGTACAGTAAAAGGCCAAACTTAAGTACAGTAAAAATACTTTAAAGGAAGAGGATAAAGAAGGAATACATGTAAGTTAGAATTTAGAGGTACATATTCAATCAAATAAAAGATGTCACCCCAGGAAAGTCTCTGGAGGTGTTTTATCTAATTTTAGTTTTTTACTTGTCTTTAAAAGTGATTATTTTAAAGTTTCAGTAAACTTACTATTCACTTCACTTCATAAATTCAAGTCCAGGCTTATTAACCAAATTTACCAATAACTTATTTTTCTGCACTTAGTTTTGTCACATTTATTTCATTTTCTGCTTAAGTGGATATAGCTATATCAAACTTAAAAGTATATAGAATCTTTTATTTTCTTTTTCTTTCTTTCTTTCTTTCTTTCTTTCTTTTTTTTTTGGTATCAGGGATTGAACCCAGGGGTACTTAATCACTGAGTCACATCCTCAGTGATGAACCCAACCTAATTCCATCTTAAGATTGGGAGCCATCTCATCACAAAGTCATAAAAAGGTAATTTCTGTTTTAGTATAAATTACTGCGACTTCTTAATTTGTTTGTAAAACTTGCCCGTGCTCTGAAATCACCCATGCCTAGTTTCCCTGACCAGGTAACAACCCTTTCTAAAAACTTAGTTGTGCCTCATAAATCCTGGCTCCCCCTGACAAGATAATAACCCTCTCTGAAACCTCAGCAGTACCTCATAAATTCTGATGTTTGAATCTGAATTTACTCCCTACCTTGAAATATCATGCCATGTAGATAATTAGCCTACTATCTCCTTTGTATTATGCTTGTCAAAATTCTGTTATCTGGGAATTCTCAAGACACCCACCTTTGCAACTTTTTTGCTATAAAACTGTGTTCCTGGAAAGATTTGGTACTGATCTCTAGCCTGGTATTTCTGGTAGGACAGTCGCTGGCTGGCCTTTGTGTACACAAATACAAGCTTGCTTTAATTTGATTTAAAATTGGAGTCGATGATCTTTTCTTAGAGTGGGGAACAACACTCAGCCCTTTTTATATTTTATTTTGAGATGGGGTCTGGCTAAGTTGCTTCAGGCCTTGCTAAATTGCTGAGAGTGGTTTTGAACTTGTGATCTCCCTGCCTCATCCTCTTGAGTTGCTGGGATTACAGGTGTGCAGGTATAGGCATGCAGAGCATGGTGGCACACACCTGTAATTCCAGTGGCTATGGAGGCTGAGGTCAGAGGATCACAATTTCAAAGCCAGCCTCAGCAATTTAGTAAGGAACTGTTTCAAATAAAAATAATAACAATAATAAAAAAAGGCTAATGATGTGGTTCAGTGATTAAATGCTACCCCAAAAGTACATTGAATCTCATTCTCAAGTCCCATTTGTATCCTTCCATTTCTGATTTTGAAAATGCATTCACTAGAATTGTCCATTTTGATGTCTTTCCTTCCATACAATATCTCAGCATCAATCTTACTTACTTTTATTTATCAGTCTCCTTCATAGAGCTCTGTCTTCTTTCCTACATGCTATTTCTCACTCTACAATTCCAGTATAGACAGGCCCTTCTGCTTGGAATGCTCTTCTCCTCTTGGAGGAGGCATTGAGGAGTGCTGCAGAGGGTGTCAAATATGACAATGTAGGATATGACCAAGAGAATGAAGCAGACCAGGAAGGGAAGCAAAAATGTCTAATTCTGCAGCTTTTTAAATGCCTGGGCTTATCCATCTCCTCTTCCAAGTTCACTATACTTAACACAGGTAACTCTGTGATATCATCTTCCACAGGGTAGGACCAGAAATATATCACTAACAGTTTATCTATTGCTTAGAAAACAATGTGGTACACAGTAAATAATTAAAAGCAAAAAGTTTCAAAATTGAATTGAATTTTTAAAAAGTCATGTTTTTTGGTAGAACATGAAAGGGTAAAAGAGACATCATTTTAAATTTTAATTGATTGGATATTCTTAGATAACTATTTGTGCAGTCAAGCAAAAGTTTGATTTTATTTATTTTTTTGCTTAGGGCTTTTCTAAATTGCTGAAGCTGGCTTTGAACTTCTGATTTTCTGCCTTAGCCTCCTGAGCCACTAGGATTACAGGTTTGTGCCTAAACAATGGGCAGCTGTTTAAAGTATTAATTTCTAAATAAGTTCATATGTTTTATAAGAATGGATAATTATTTGAACCAGAGAGTAAAAAAATATTCACTAATTTCAATGATGAACTTTACCAAATAACCTCCACAAAGTAAACATAGAGTGATAAAAATCTTTTAAACTTTACACAAGTTAAAAAAACATGATTTTAAAAACAGATGCCAAACACCATCTTCTGTGTTATATTAAAGTGTTCTAGTTTTACATATTAATACATTGAAATGTCATACAATTTTAACATGGAGACATTATGTTTATATATTGCAAACATTTTAAGACAAACAGATACATAAAAAATATATTCATATCTAGGCATTACATCTGTATTATGAACATTTCAATTTAAATCTTAAAGAAAATATCTTAAAAATTCCAGTAATTTGGAGGGAATGATATTAATAATATTTTATATTTTCATTTTAATTATTTGAACAAGTATGCAATAATGAAAATATAAAATTTAGGAGAAGAAATACACAAAAATTAGAGATCACAAGCAATATTTACCTGTCCAGACAGAAAACTATGTTCTGACTGCACAATCTGTTAATTGCTCCTTTCATTTCCTGATTCCTCAGAGTATAAATAATTGGATTAAGAAAGGGAGTAATTAAAATGTAAAACACAGACAGAAACTTATCTACAGAATAACTATTGAACGGAAAAGCATAGATGAAGATAGCAGGGCCAAAGGAGAGGATCACTACAGTGATGTGAGCAGAGAGTGTGGACACAGCCTTGGAGGAGGCCCTGGAGGAATGCTGCCAGAGGGTGATGAACATGATGATGTAGGATATGACCAAGAGGATGAAGCAGACCAGAGACAGGAGACCACTGTCCGCAATCACCAGGAGTTCCAGGATATAGGTGTCAGTGCAGGCCAGCTTGATGACCAGAGGGAGGTCACAGAAGATGCTGTCCACAACATTGGGACCACAGAAATGTAAACCCACCATGAAAACCATTTGGCTTGTGGTATGAATGAATCCAACTGCCCATGACAGAACCAGAAACCCAATGACCATCCTGCGGTTCATGATGATCTGGTAGTGCAAGGGCTTGCATATGGCCACATACCTGTCAATGGCCATAGCTATCAAGAGAGACATCTCACCACCCCCAAAGAAGTGCATAAAGTACATCTGGACCATGCAGCTCCACAATGAGATGGTTTTGCATTTTCTGAGGAAGTCTGCAATCACTTTAGGAGTTGCAACAGAGGAAAGACATAGGTCAAAAAATGATAGATTTGCCAGAAGGAAGTACATGGGTGAGTGAAGATGGTTATCAAATATCACAGAGATGACAATGAGGAGGTTCCCCACTATAATAGCTACATAGACAAGTATGAAGATGGCAAGAAAAAGTAACTGAAGTCCTTGAGAACTGGAAAGTCCCAGCAGGATGAACTCAGAAATACTTGAATTGTTGTTTAGGATAGCCATTTATCAATTTTCATGAGTTTCTTAGATGTCATCTGGAAGGTGGAAAAAAACAAAAAATGACAAGGACTAACAAGACACCAAGTCTAATCTTTACTTAAACACCTTATTTGTTATTTAGGGAGCCAACCCTTTTGGTAAGGTGATTGCTTGGTAGGTGTTCCTTGGTATTTTGTAGTCTGAAATATTTCACAGGGCAGAAAGTGAGTAGAAACTGTGGTGGAAATCACTCCACATAGATCAAATTTGTCCTTTGGTTATAATATGAGACAAAGTCAGTAGAACATGCTTAAACCTTGTCTGTTTTCATGTTCAGTTCCAGGCAGACTGTGAATGAATGCTTAGTTTAGAATGATACAGGAGGCTTTTATGAAGAATCAGAGAAATACATTTTTATATATGAAATCTTAAAATATTCCTTTTAACTTCCCCCTTTTTAAATTTTTATTATTTTTTAAAGTTTTCCTTTTTCCTGAATTCAAAAATAGGAACATAATCAAATTACAATTTTCATATAGATATGTTATCTATTTTACCTTCAAATAATGAGAAAAACCATTGATTACTACTTTTACTACTGCTAAATAAAGCTGAATTTTCCACCTGTATAGTTTTATAAGAAGAAAGAAATCATACAAAAAAAAATTCTACAATATGCACTATGGTTCCATGAAGAGAACTAATAAGTTGCTATCCCCATATTGTTGATATAAAGAAAAACATTGATAGAGTTACAGTAAGTTGAGATCAGACCATATTGCTGTGAAAGATTAAGGTCTTAGACTGAAATACTCTGATTCTTACAAGTATATTATCTTATCCCACATATTCCTAGCTCTTTAGTTTGTGTATCCAGTAAAGTAAGTGTATGTTGTCTGTTCTTCTTATGCAATTGTTGTAAAATTGTTTAAAGACCATTTGTATCTGATATCCCTGTTTAACACGTTTTTCCATGTCGTGTTTGCATAGAAAAAACAAAATCATGGTCATTAAGACCAGAATGTAGTTAAGTTGACTCCTATTGTTCTGTTCAAATTTTCTCCCTCAAGGAAATTAAAGAGTGAGACAAATCATCAAACTTTGCTAAGGTAAATCAAAAACAGAAATAAAGTATATGATGTGTTGTTTGACCCATGTGATATCTATTGGTACTTGTCCTCTTTGTACCTACTATTTGCACAATGATTTTAACTTTCTTTAGCTTTTAACATTTTCTGGCATGGATATAAATAATAAAGATTGTGTTACTAACTGAGGAGGACTCAGCTAAGCTAAATGAATTTTTTTAAAAATATGAACACTTACATTTAAGAGACCAGGTCAATGAACAATCTATCAGTCCAATTAGTTCAGCACATTCCTCTTTTGGCCCCTAGTTGCTCTGTTTCCTTAGTCTCATTCTTTTTGTTGCTCAGCTGTATACCTTTATTTTGTCAGGGTCTAGACACAAACCTAATGAAATATCATAAAAATCAAATCAAATGCATGTATGCTTTTATACCTTTAAAACACAGTTTTGATTTTTAGAGTATCATAATTTTAGCTACTAAAATGAACATTTAACCATGTATATTTTTCCATGATAGTTAATATCATGAGGCAAATGTTGTATCATTAAAAATGACCTGCATTCTAACCATTTCTTTAACCATGTTTGTGAAACCACCCTTTAAAGTAGCTTGAGAATTTCTAAAGTAATAGAATTTGAAAACAGAAAGCTTTTAATAGTTCTTTCTCACAGCTGAGAATTTTTACTCTGCTTTGTCCCTTATAGTAAGACAATTGTGTTCTTTGAATTATACCCTCTGCATTTTTTTTATAATTAAGTATGCAAGTAAGTTAATTTGCAGGTGCAAATGAATCTGGCAATAATCAAGTCCTAGACATGATCTTTCATCATATTCTTGGCAGCTTAATGGGTTTTTCAAAAATATATTTTTAGTTGTGGGTGGGAAAAATATCTTAATTTTTTAATTTATTTTTGTGTGTGTGTGCACAGCTGAGGATCAAACTCAGTATCTCACACATGCTAGGCAAGTGCTCTATCACTGAGCTACAACCAAAGGCCATTAACAGGGTTTTAAATGTTGGGCATTTTTAGATGGTTGTCATAGGAAAATTAAAGTTCCTTATATATTCTTCTCTATCATTTTGTTAATTTTAAAAAATCTGTGCATTGAAATTACACATAACATTGGGATTCATTATACCAGAGCAACACATATATACAACACAGTTTAATAAATGTAATTATAGCATCAATACTTTATGTATGGTAACATATTATGATTTTTTTAAGCCATGAATCAGGCATTGTATATTTGTGGTTTTATTATTTATCTCTCTTGAAATGATGTCATCTCTAAAGACAACAAAGTTACTTTCTCTATATCATGTAATTATCCAAAGAATAAAATAATTCAATATAATCAGTATTGCTGAATAAGTCAAACATACATAGATCTCTCATCTCTAAAAGCAAGACTTATTTGGTCTGAATTGATAATTTCTCAATTTGAATACACATTGTTATGATGATTTTCATATTTTTCCCTGATTTTAGCAAGGTAAAATTCATTTCATTTGAATTTTCTCATTTCATCTCTTCTATAAGTCCTGATTTCAGCATTTTAATCTTTCTTATTTAGGGACATATTTAACACTGCACATGGTGTGATAGATGTAGTAAGCAGGTTGAGTCACATAGATGAGGATTTTGTAACTTACCAGTTTGAAGTTGGACTTCAAAGGAGAATCATTATGAAATCATGGATGCTCAATCTTCATCATCTTTATTTTCTACTCTGGACTTGCAAAAGGCAACAGTATATAAATGTATCCCTGGATAGAAGGCATGAAGGAGGAATCTCATTTGATTGCTATTAGATTCCTCAGAGAATGGCAGTAAGAAAGCAATGGGGATTGTTAAGATAGACCTTTGAACATTAGAGAAAATGAGACACCATTTCTCCATTATCAAATTGGTAATTCACTAAAGGCAAAAATCAATACTCAGGAGGTGTTGGAAAAGTATTAGTTGAGGCAAACAATAATATTTTTGTATAGTGGCTATTATTCTCTTTTATTTTTTACAATAAGTATCAATAATTGTTACACTAATAAAAGATAAATGATTTATTCTAGATTATTTTCATTCTAAATTTTATCATAAGTGAATTTTTCACATTTAAACTAATTTTTCTAAAATTTATAAATAAATAACTTATAAATTAGTAAGGTATCTTTTCATTACTGTAATTGATTCCTCTTAAATTGTGCAATGTTTCCTTTATAATTTATTTTTGTTGTTGTTTTTTTTTTGTTTGTTTTATTGGTTGTTCAAAACATTACAAAGCTCATGACATATCATCTTTCAAACATTTGATTCAAGTAGGTTATGAACTCCCATTTTCCCCCAAATACAAATTGCAGAATCACATCAGTTGCACATTCACAATTTTTACATAATGCCATATTAGTGACTGTTGTATTCTGCTGCCTTTCCTATCCCGTACTATCCTCCCTCCCTCCCCTCCCATCTTCCCTCTCTACCTCACCTTCTGTTGTTCAATTCTCTCCCTTGTTTTCCCCCCTTTCCCCTCACAACCTCTTATATGTAATTTTGTGTAACATTGAGAGTCTCCTACCATTTCCATATGCTTTCCTTTCTCTCTCCCTTTCTCTCCCCCCACTCATCTCTGTTTAAATGTTAATCTTTTCCTCATGCTCTTCCTCCCTGTTCTGTTCTTAGTTGCTCTCTTTATATCAAAGAAGACATTTGGCATTTGTTTTTTAAGGATTGGCTAGCTTCACTTAGCATAATCTGTTCTAATGCCATCCATTTCCCTGCAAATTCCATGATTTTGTCATTTTTTAGTGCTGTACTCCATTGTGTACAGATGCCACATTTTTTTTATCCATTCATCTATTGAAGGGCATCTAGGTTGGTTCCACAATCTAGCTATTGAGAATTGTGCCGCTATGATCATTGATGTGGCAGTATCCCTATAGTACACTCTTTTAAGATTCTCAGGGAATAGTCCGAGAAGGGCAATAGCTGGATCAAATGTTGGATCCATTCCTAGCTTTCCCAGGAATCTCCATACTGCTTTCCAAATTGGCCTCACTAATTTGCAGTCCCACCAGCAGTGTAGAAGTGTTCCCTTTTCCCCACATCCTCGCCAACACTTATTGTTGTTTGACTTCATAATGGCTACCAATCTTACTGGAGTGAGATGGTATCTTAGAGTGGTTTTGATTTGCATTTCTCTGACTGCTAGAGATGGTGAGCATTTTTTCATGTCCTTGTTGATTGATTGTATGTCCTCCTCTGTGAAGTGTCTGTTCGGGTCCTTGGCCCATTTGTTGATTGCGTTATTTGTTATCTTATTGTTTAATTTTTTGAGTTCTTTGTATATTCTGGATATTAGGGCTCTATCTGAAGTGTGAGGGGTAAAAATGTGTTCCCAGGATGTAGGCTCTCTATTTACCTCTCTTATTGTTTCTCTTGCTGAGAAAAAACTTTTTAGTTTAAGTAAGTCCCATTTGTTTATTCTTGTTATTAACTCTTGGGCTATGGGCGTCCTATTAAGGAATTTGGAGCCCGACCCCACAGTATGTAGATCGTAGCCAACTTTTTCTTCTATCAGACACAGTGTCTCTGATTTGATATCAAGCTCCTTGATCCATTTTGAGTTAATTTTTGTGCATGGCAAGAGAAAGGGATTCAGTTTCATTTTGTTGCATATGGATTTCCAGTTTTCCCAGCACCATTTGTTGAAGATGCTATCTTACTTCCATTGCATGCTTTTAGCCCCTTTATCAAATATAAGAAAGTTGTACTTTTGTGGATTGGTGTCTGTGTCCTCTATTCTGTACCATTGGTCCACCTGCCTGTTTTTGTACCAGTACCATGCTGTTTTTGTTACTATTGCTTTGTAGTACAGTTTGAACTCTGGTATGGCTATACCGCCTGATTCACACTTCCTGCTTAGAATTGCTTTTGCTATTCTGAGTCTTTTGCTTTTCCATATGAATTTCATGATTGCTTTCTCTATTTCTACAAGAAATGCCATTGGGATTTTGATTGGCATCACATTAAACCTGTAGAGAACTTTGGGTAATATCGCCATTTTGATGATGTTAGTTCTGCCTATCCATGAACAGGGTACATTTTTCCATCTTCTAAGATCTTCTTCTATCTCTCTCTTCAGGGTTCTGTAGTTTTCATTGTATAAATCTTTCACCTCTTTTTGTTAGGTTGATTCCCAAGTATCTTATTTTCTTTGAGGATATTGTGAATGGAGTGGTTTTCCTCATTTCCTCTAAAATTATACAATGTTTCCTTTATAATTTTTTAAATTTACAGATAGACAAGGTTCTTCTTTGAGTTTATCAATTTTCTTCTATTTTGGGTCTATTTTTATTTATTTTTTTCTTTTTATTTTAAATATGCTACCATGTATTTCATTCTTTTGTTTTATTTTAATTAGCTATACATTATATTACAATGAACTTGGCAATTCATACATTTGTATCAATTGGGGTATAATTTCTCATTTTTCTGATTGTACAAATTGCAGAATCACATTGGTCATAGAGTCATCTATGTACATACAGCAATCATAATGTCTATTCTATTCTGCTGCCCTTCCTAACCCCCCTTCCCATCCCTCCCCTCCCATCACTTCTCTCTATCAAATCTAATGTGACACACTGTTTTTTTTCTTTTTCTCCTCAAAACATCTTACATGTAGTCTGTATAATGATGAGGATCTCCTTCCGTCTTCCATGCAACTCCCCTTCTCACTCCTTTTCCCACTCACCTCTCTTCTCTATTTATTGGTAGACTTCTTCTCATGCTCTTCCTCCCTATCCCATTTTGAGTCACTCCCCTTCTATCAGAGAAGATATTTGGCATTTGTTTTTTGGGGATTGGCTAACTTCACTTAGCATAATCTGCTCTAATGCCATCCATTTCGCTGCAAATTCCATGATTTTGTTATTTTTTAGGGTTGAGTAATATTCCATTGTGTATAAATGCAGCATTTTATAATCCACTCTTCTATTGAAGGGCATCTAGGTTGGTTCCACAGTCTAGCTATTGTGAATAGTGCTTCTATAAACATTGATGTGGCTGTGTCCCTGTAGTATGCTCTTTTTAGGTCTTTTGGGTACAGTTCAAGAAGGGGAATATCTGGGTCAAATGGTGGTTCCATTCTCAGCTTTCCAAGGAATCTCCATACTGCTTTCCAAATTGCCTGCACCAATTTGCAGTCCCACCAGCAATGTATGAGTGTACCTTTTCCCCACATCCTTGCCAGCACTTATTGTTGTTTGACTTCATAATGGCTGCCATTCTATTAGA
Organism: Urocitellus parryii; assembly: GCF_045843805.1. Taxonomy (NCBI): domain Eukaryota; kingdom Metazoa; phylum Chordata; class Mammalia; order Rodentia; family Sciuridae; genus Urocitellus; species Urocitellus parryii. The sequence goes on along the minus strand of NC_135536.1, from coordinate 80,208,853 downwards.
TGGAGAGTCTCTGGTTTGATTCCTAGCTTCTTGATTCATCTTTTTTTTTTTAAAGAGAGAGTGAGAGAGGAGAGAGAGAGAGAGAGAGAGAGAGAGAGAGAGAGAGAGAATTTTTAATATTTATTTTTTAGTTCTCGGCGGACACAACATCTTTGTTGGTATGTGGTGCTGAGGATCGAACCCGGGCTGCACGCATGCCAGGCGAGCGCGCTACCGCTTGAGCCACATCCCCAGCCCCTTGATTCATCTTGAGTTAACTTTTGTGCATGATGAGAGAAAAGGATTAAATTTCAATTTGTTGCGTATGGATTTCCAATTCTCCCAGCACCATTTGTTGAAGATGCTATCCTTTCTCCATTGCATGCTTTTAGCACCTTTGTCTAAGGTAGTTGTAATTTTGTGGATTTGTCTCTGTGTCTTCTATTCTGTACCATTGGTCTACCATCCTGTTTTGGTGCCAGTACCATGCTGTTTTTGTTACTATTGCACTATACTATAGTTTAAAATCTGGAATTGCAATACCACCAGTTTCACTCTTCCTGCTTAGAATTACTTTAGCTATTCTGGGTATCTTAGTTTTCCAGAAGAATTTTATGATTACTTTTTCTCTTTCTGCATGGAATCCCATTGGGATTTTGATGGGAATTGCATTGAATCTGTAAAGTGTTTTTGGTAATGTGGCCATTTTAATAATATTAATTCTGCCTATCCATGAGCAAGGTATATCCATCTTCTAAGGTCTTCCTCTATTTCTTTCTTTAGGGTTCTGTAGTTTTCATTGCACAGATCTTTCACCTCTTTTGTCAGATTAATTCGAAGGGTTTTTTTTTTTTTTTTTGAGGATATTGTGAATGGGGTAGTTGTCCTCATTTCCATTTCAGAGAATTTGTCACTGATATACAGGAATTCCTTTGATTTATGGGTGTTGATTTTATATCCTGCCACCTTGCTGAATTCATTTACTAGTTCTAGAAGTTTCTTGGTTGGACTTTTTCGGTCTACTAGGTATAGGATCATGTCATCAGCAAATAGTGCTAATTTAAGTTCTTATTTTCCTATATTTATGCCTTTAATTTCTTTCATCTGTCTAATTGCTCTGGCTAGTGTTTCAAGAACTATGTTGAATAGAAGTGGTGAGAGAGGGCTTCCATGTCTTGTTCCAGATTTTAGAGGGAATGCCTTCAGTTTTTCTCCATTTAGAATGATGCTGGCCTGAGGCTTAGCATATAGAGCTTTTACCATGTTGAGGTAATTTCCTGTTATACCTAATTTTTCTAGTGTTTTGAACATAAAGGGAGGCTGTATTTTGTCGAATGCTTTTTCTGCATCTATCAAGATGATTATGTGGTTCTTATCTTTAAGTCTATTGATGTGGTGAATTACATTTATTGATTTCCATATATTGAACCAGCCTTGCATCCTGGGGAATAATCCCACTTGGTCATGGTGCACGATCTTTTTGATATGTTTTTGTATCCGATTTGCCAGAATTTTATTGAGCATTTTTGCATCTATATTCATTAGGGATATTAGTCTGAAATTTTCTTTCTTTGAAGTGTCTTTATCTGGTTTTGGAATCAGGGTGATGTTGGCCTCGTAGAATAAATTTGGAAGTACTCCCTTTTTTTCTATTTCCTGAAATAGATTGAAGAGTATTGGTATTAGTTCTTCTTTAAAGGTCTAAAACTCTGTTGTATATCCGTCCAGTCCTGGGCTTTTCTTGGTTAGTAATCTTTTGATTGCTTCTTCTATTTCCTCACTTGATATTGGTCTGGTTAGGTTGTGTATATCATCCTGACTCAATCTGGGTAGTTCATATGCCTTAAGGAATTTATCAATGCCTTCACTATCCTCTATTTTATTAGAGTATAGGGTTTCAAAATAATTTATTTTCTAATTATCTTCTGTATTTCTGAAGTGTCTGTTGTGATGTTGCCTTTTTCATCCCATAAGCTACTAATTTGGGTTCTCTCTCCTCTTTGTTAGTGTGGCTAGTGGTCTATCAATCTTATTTATTTTTTCAAAGAACCAACTTTTAGTTTTGTCAATTTTTTTGATTGTTTCTTTTGTTTTGATTTCATTGATTTCAGCTCTGATTTTAATTATTTCTTGGCTTCTACTGTATTTGGTGCTGATTTGTTCTTCTTTTTCTAGGGCTTTGAGATGTAGTGTGAGGTCATTTATTTGTTGGCTTTTTCTTCTTTTAAGCAATGAACTTCTTCTTTTAAGCAATGAGTAATAAGAGGAAATTAATTTTCCTCTTATTACTGCTTTCAGAGTGTCCCAGAGATTTCAATATGTTGTGTCTGAGTTTTCATTTACCTCTAAGAATTTTTTAATTTCCTTTCTGATGACTTCTGTAACCCTTTGTTCATTCAGTAGCATATTTCTTATTCTCCATGTGATGTAGGAATTTTTCTTCCTTATTTTATCATTGATTTCCAATTTCATTCCATTATGATCAGATAAAATGTATGGTAGTGTCTCTACTCCTTTATATTTACTAAGATTTGCCCTGTGACATAATATATGATCTATTTTTGAGAAGGATCCATAAGCTGCTGAGAAAGGTGTATCCAATTGATGTTGGGTGGTATATTCTATATATGTCAATTACGTCTAAGTAATTAATTGCATTATTGAGTTCTATAGTTTCTTTATTCAACTTTTATTTGGAAGATCTGTCCAGTGGTGAGAGAGGTCTGTTAAAATCTCCAATGATTATTGTGTTGTGGTCTATTTGACTGTTGAACTTGAGAAGAGTTTGTTTGATGAATGTAGCTGCACCATTATTTAGGCATATATATTAATGATCGCTAAGTCTTGTTGGTGTATGGTTCCCTTGAGCAGTATACAGTGTCCTTCTTTATCCCTTTTGATTAACTTTGGCTTATAGTCTATTTTATTTGATGAGTATGGATACCCCTGTTGCTTCTGAGATCCATGTGAGTGGTATGATTTTTCCCAACCTTTCACCTTCAGTCTGTGTATGTCTTTTCCTATCAGATGAATCTCCTGTAGGCAGCATATTGTTGGATCTTTTTTTAATCCAGTCTACTAGCTTATGTCTTTTGATTGGTGTGTTTAAGCCATTACCATTTAGGGTTACCATTGAAATATGGTTTGTACTTTCAGCCATATTTGTTTATTTATGTTACTTAACATGATTTGTTTTTCCTCATTGATTAGTTTTTCCTTTACTGTACTACCTCCCACTGTTGGTTTTCATTGTTATTTTTCCTTTCCTCTTCCTATAATGTTTTGCCTAGGATATTTTGAAGCACTGGTTTTCTAGCTGCAAATTCTTTTAACTTTTGTTTATTGTGGAAGATTTTTATTTCATCTTCAATCCTGAAGCTTAATTTCGCTGGATACATGATTCTTGGTTGGAACCCATTTTCTTTCAGCTTTTGAAATATGTTGTTCCACGATCTTCTAACTTTCAGAGTCTGTGTTGAATGATCAGCCATTATCCTGATTGGTTTACCCCAAAATGTAATCTGCTTCCTTTCTCTTGTGCCTTTTAAGATTCTCTCCTTTTTCTGTATGTTGGGCATCTTCATTATAATGTGGCTTGGTGTGGACCTCTTATGATTTTGCATATTCGGTATCCTGTAGGCTTCTAGGATTTGGATTTCTGTTTCATTCTTCAAGTCTGGGAAGTTTTCTAGAATTATTTCATTAAACAGATTGCTCATTCCTTTGGTTTGGAACTCTATACACTCCTGTATTCCAATAACTCTTAAGTTTGGTCTCTTTTTGTTATCCCATAATTCTTGGATATTCTGCTCATGGTTTCTTAACATTCTTGCTGAGCTGTCTGTGTTCTTTTCAAGTTGAAATACTTTGTCTTTGTTTTCTGATATTGTATCTTCTAAGTGTTCTACTCTGCTGGTAATACTCTCATTTGAGTTTTCAATTTGGTTTATTGTTTCCTTCATTTCCAGGATTTCTGTGTTTTTGTTTTTTTTTAATAACCTCTATCTCCCTGTAAAGTTGATCTTCTGCTTCTTGGATTTGTTTATGTAATTTATTGTCAAAGTGATCTTTTATTGTCTGATTTTGCTGTCTAATGTCTTCCTTGAGACTCCAGATCATCTGAAGCATGTATATCCTGAACTCTTTATCTGACATTCCATCTGCTGCAGATATTACCTCTTCTAATGTTGAATTAATCTGCATTGTTTGTGGTCCTTTCTTTCCTTGCCTTTTATACTGCTCATGTTTCTTTCCAGCTTTGTGAAACTGTTGTGTTAAAGATTTCCCCCTCATATATTTATATTGCTCTTGTATAGCTCCAAAATGTCTCTTTTGTGGAGAAAGACAATGTTAACAGTTCCAAATATCAATAGTACATCATCTAAGCACAAGTTTTCATTTTTAATACATTTACAATTAGACTCTAATTCTACAGATATTGGCTTCAATTATTATTTAAAAATATGGTCATTTGTTTCATAAAAACTTATCATTTCTAGTGGCATATAGAAAACTGAATTTCAGGGGCTGGGGATGTGGCTCAAGTGGTAGAGCACTCGACTGGCATGCATGCAGCCTGGGTTTGATCCTCAGCACCACATACAAACAAAGATGTTGTGTCTGCCGAAAAACTAACTAAATAAATAAATATTTTTAAAAAATTCTCTCTCTCTCTCTCTCTTTCTCTTTAAAAAAAATGAAAACTGAATTTCAGATGTAGGATGTTATGCTTAGGGGGAAAGGAGTGAGGGTATGAGGTTAATCTAACTTAGCAACTTTGGAGAACTCTAACCAATAGACTGGTAATTTATGGAAGAATGTATAGATTCAACCTCCTATCTGTATTTAGAAAGTTACCATAAGTATAGATAGTAAAATTTAGGAGGTTGAAAGTGGGATAGAGGGAGTAAGTATGAAGAAAAAAATAACAAGGAAGGAAAGAGAAAAAAGAGAGAGAGAAAAAGAAAATAAGAAAGTAAAAGGAAAAAGGGGGGGTGGGGCATATGAAATTCCTCTATATTATATTATTCTGGTGATTCAGTTGTTAAAGTCCTATTTCATGCACAGTTCTTCGTTTCACATACGTTGAGGTTGTGAAAGAGAGAGAAGAAAAGATAGGCAAAAAAAAAAAAAAAAAAGTCTCTCAGAACTCTGTTTTCCTTTCTTCCAGTAGGTGGCGATGTCTATTCCTAGCTTGAGCCTCTGTGTTCAGGGTGGTGGATGAAGCCAGTGTGAAAGGATATGAGCTTCCACCAGTAGCCTCCCTACTCTAGTCTCTGAGATGGAAACCAGGTGCCTGTACAGTTGTTGTTTTGCTTTGATAGCTACACCCCTCAAAAGCTTGTGGGAAAAATTTTGAGTTATCCCAGCTAACGGTGGGGGAGTTGAAAACCAACCGGGTACCTGGATCAACTGCAGAACCATGCTGGTAGCCACGCCCTCGGTTGATGGGTTTTAAGGGTTGATGGTCTTCTTCCTCTAAGCTGGCGTGCAAGGGCAGGGCCAGGCTTCCTCCTCCAGTTTGGCTTGGGCCAGGCTTCCTCCTCCAGTGTATTTCATTCTTAGTCATTTTAATTTATAGAAAATGTCAACATCAGGAAACTTCAATGCTCACATATTGATCTAGTCATTTAAATTTTTCTTATATATCTCAGTATTTCTTAATGAATAAAGTCATTTTTATATGTCATTTCCTAAGATTTTCAATCATTATAGCATTCGACTTACAATAAGTGTAGGGAAAATGAACAACTGAAAAATTGAGTTTTTTAATCCAGAAAATATTTTATTGGTCTTCAAATACTTATTTTCTTTATACTTCACAGAAGTTTTGTCATTATAATTTTCTCATAAACACAATTTGGTATATTTCATATTTTATTGATATAATTTAATGCTATTCCTTGACATAAATTATTTTATCTGCAAATGTAATTATTCATATATTTAAGGGTTAAGTAGAAAAATTATAAAAATCTCTCTCTCCTTCTCTGTGGGGTGGGGATGAGTTCTTACTATGTTGCCCTGGATTCTCTCCAACTTCTGAGCTCAAGTAAACCTCTTGCCTATAGAGTCCCTAGAATTTCAGGCATATGCTACCATGTGACTCAATCTTGAGCACATTTTGTCCAATGGGTCATTGTGTTTTTAAGTTATAGATAAAGCAATCTACAAATATTAAAATAACTTTCTTTTTATTTTCTCATTGCTTTATTCAATTAACTGGAAGTTTTAGAAAAAAAAATGAATAAATGTGATGATTAATTCTCTATGGCAGACATTGCTAGTTTTCCAAACTTGATTTGTCCTTCTTCCTTGGTAATTGAAACCAATTTCTTTGGAATCAATGAACTATATACTTTGGTGGAGTCTCAAACCCTGTCCACAAAGAGCCAGATTTTATCCACTTAGAACAATCACAGCAATTCCATTTTCTCACAAGATTTCAGATTAGCAATGTGCATAGACCATGTGTCAGAGTTGTATTGCTGAGTGCCTCCTTGCCACTCTCCCCTTAGTAACAAACATCTGAATTCATTTATTACCATCTTCCTTGCAAATAGAAATGGTGGATTACATGAAAGCAATATTTTTGAGTGGATATTTGGTGAAACTTCAGTATAGGACCTGGCTTGGTAGAGACTTACAGAGACTTATGTCCTTTATCTCCCTCCAGCTCACAATTCTCTGAAGGCTACTTAGTGAAAGCCAAATCACTGCACATATTTAAAAGGAAAAAATTTTGTTACTAAACTGACAAAATGAGATTATAAACAGGGTATATACAGGGTATCCAAAGTTTAGCATCTGATAGCCCCTCCATTTCTAAATTGGAGTGGGAAGAGAAGTAGCTTTACGATAACCTCCTTCTGAAGACATGTAATTACATTGGGTGTACTATGATATTCCAGGATAATTTCCTTAGATCAAAATTTATAAACTTAATCATATCAGAAAATTATGTTTGCATTGTAATGTAAAATATCCATAGATTTGGGGATTAGAATATGAACTTTGTGAAGTTATTATTCTGCTTAAAATAGTTTATGTGAAGAGTCAAAAATACAGTAATTCTTTCCACATAAGAACTGGAGCCATGGACCTGATACAATTACTTCTTCAGAGGCAGTGTGCTCCAGTGGAGGTGAGAGGTGCAGGGAAGGAGATACTTCTTCCTCCCTTCCTATTTCCATATATTAATTTTCTCATGACTCCCAATTGTGACTATCAGGAAGCCAGGGTCTGACTAGGCACTGGAAATTCAGTCTTAATAGATTAAAGCATCCTATAATAGAGCAAAGCTGATAAAATGAAACAATGAAAATAATGGGCTGGAAGACAAATGATTTTAGACATTAAACAGTTCTTTTATTTTTCACTATATCTGGAATATAAATTAAAGATATGAAATTCCTAAAGGCATTTTGTCACATTGAGAATAGAAGATACATGCTATGAGAAAAAAAAGAAAAAAAAGGAGTTTTCAGTCTTTGATGATTTTCTGGGTCTATAATAAAAACACTGGACTTATATGGATTTGTTTCACACTAAGAAATAATTTTAATTTATTTATAACCATAATCTGAGTTTATTAATAGCAGAATAACAGGCGTGAATATGATTCTGGTTATGGATGTGTGAGACACAGTCACCTAAAATGTAGGTAATTTGAGTTTCCAATACTCTCTTATATGAGATGGGAGAAAAGCAGTATTTTCCCTTCCAGCATTAGGTCATTGTAAACCGTCAAGTTTGAGGACAAAAAACTTCATTTAAAATAAACAACAACAACAAAAACCAAAATGCAGGATCTTTCCACATTTATGAAGTTTTTTGCAGTCTATTCACAGCAAATGTGCTGGGACCTCACCCTAAACATTAAGGGCAAAGTGTCATATTTTGCACTTCAATCGCTCCACTGTTAAGAAGAAGTTATGATGTCTGGTGGCACTCTTTATGACCTGGAGGCAGTGTATTCCAGTCTTGGAATATTCCTTTTAACCCTTTTATTGGACTGGGGGTCCAGGTTTTACTGGAACTTAATTCAGGAAAGTAATTTTAGAAGTCTTATTACACAGTAAAAGTAACCAGTATAGCCATATGTCTATGGAAAACCTATGATACTAAAGTTATCTTTCCTGAGAAATGCACCACATAAATTTTGACAAATCCTATTAGGAGAATTCCAGTGTAGATCCATAGGATTATGCATCCTGACCACACTATATACAGTAGAGAACTATAGATGATTTGACAATCATCTCCTAGGTTTCTATTATACACTAGTATCCCTACCATTTGACGATAGATTATCATAGGATCAGAGCTTTCCAACATGATCTGGGTTCTGTGGCAGTAGTATCCATTAGAGAGCATCACAAACAGGCTGTTAAATAGCCAAGGAAACAGAGTGATTGGGTCAGTTGACATCACCTGCTATGATTATAACAGCCAGAAAGAGAAGATATGCATAATCCCTAATCACCATGAGTGATCTTGCTTTTGTCCCAACAAGCATTCAACTGATTACCAACAAACACCAACCCACACCACCTCTATGGCAGCATTCCTTGAAGACACTGACAAGCCACCAAAAAATAAGCATGTTACATTAGCCCATTGCATTTTAGTTGAGACAATGATTTATCCTCGCAGAAATCAGGGTATGACTCGCTATGCTTCTCTTTCATGACCATGGTCTTTCTTGTTATAAACAATATCTAAGGTCATATGATAAAAGAGAGTCCTTCTAGTACCACCAAATCAAAGCAGTCTATTTGCAGGAATGGAAATGCAACAATTGGTCAGTTATCATGAATGTACTTGGCTTTCACATTCTATATAACAGAATATACTGAGTTAACAGCACATTAGAATAGTCATTTATAGACAGAGGTAAAATATTATGTTTTACACAATATCCTATATTGGAATGACATCATCAAGGACTGGGTGTAGACTCAGTCAGTGATAGTTATATATTACTGAATACTCAATAAGAAGATTCTTTGGGCCTTGGGAAAAGCCCAGTTATTATCACTCTCTATAATCCATTGATGCTTGATCTATTTGTGCCTCTCTCCTGTGGCATATAAATTCTACTTCTCATGCTTTCTCTAGCAGACATAGTAAGAGGTGTATAAACTTCAAATTATTGCTTACAATTAATGTTTTCTATTATATATATGCATATTTTCAAATGCGCGCGTGTGCGCACACACACACACACACACACACACAGGACCTCAGAAGAGGAAAATCAGTATTACTCTACTGCAAAGTTAGAGTCCAGGAGTGCAGTAGGGATATGAGAGAGATACCACAGAGTGGCATGCATGGAGAACTAGTATGGACTTATGAAGAAGGTAATGAAGCACATGGTATCTACCTTCTTATTCTTCTCAGTTAAGATTAACCATGCTGGGAGCCATCTGTAAACTGTGTATGAACCAAATTGGCATAGAAGCCAATGGATAGGAAACTCTGGTATCTGCGAAGTTCAAGGGGCAATCTTGCTGGCTTGAGACTTCCCACTACATGGGACTGCCTACCCAGCTCTGTCAGGTTCAGCACAGTACCTGAGATGTGGTGACCTGCTGAGGCCACACAGCCACATAGCCTCTCAGAGAGGGGTATGGCTTTCCAAGATGACAATCAGCCTGTTTGCTGCAAGACCCTTGCCACACGGAGAAACAAGACTTATCCTGCGGAAACCTTATCCCTGCCTTTGATGTACTCACCCTTAAATAAAGAACCAGAGCCATTTTCTGCCATTTTCTGGTTGTTCAGTTCCAGGTCCTATGAGGACTGGAGGATCTATCAGGCACTCTGCTTCCTCTTTGATCTAATTTATGGCTGAGTTTTAATCTTTATTAATTATTTCAACTCTTTTTAGCAGGTGTCTTACACCTTCTGAGCAAGAAACTACCTTGGCTGGGTGCAGGCTGCCCCACAATACAACCATAAATGAGAAGGCCATCACATGGCAAGGAAAGAATAAGCAAGAGTCCCCCAGCAATTCCCACTATTTCCATGGACAAATAAAGAATTTACTATGGACAACATTGTGACCCTTACAACACTGAGCCCAGTTTAGGAATCTGCTGCATTAACCCATGAAAGATCCCAGTTCACATGGTGCCACCCCATCCAGTATTCTGCTCAGGGTGCCATCCTGAGACCACACTAACCTGAAGAAGTTGCTAAGTAAACCCACCCACCTTTCTCTGCCTCCTATTAAACAACTGAAGATCTTACCCACCAACTCACATCTTCAAGAAGCAGCTGGACAGCCTACTATGAATGGATTGAGCTGCTGAGTTTCATGAAGTTTCTGTACAGTCCTCAGACATAGACGGATACTCCACCTGGGTACACTCATGCAGCTCAGTCATTGAATGGCCATCAGATACTGACAATGCCCCAACCCCACTGTTGGGACCACTGAACTCAATGTGTACTTGGACGACCTTATCATACCCACCCCCATGCAAACCTTGAAATCTGAGAACTGCATTGCCTCTATTATTCTACCAGTTGTTCCTTGTCTGCTGGGGCCTAAGGAAGTGGACATCACACCACATGAACCTGGAAAATTGTTAAGTGCCCCCTACCCTCAACCATCTCATACAACACACAGAGAGGAATCCATTTTTTATAAGAAATCCACATCTCACCCTAGACCAGATGCTTACTGTTACCACCAACATTGATTACAAAAGGAGAAGCTACATGAAAATCACAGTTCTGTTCACACTTTGAACCAAAGTTTCTATTGCTTCCCAATTGACATTATAGAACGCATCACCAGCCTAAAGTGTTTTACTACAAAAGTTACTCTATAATATTAGTAAAAGCAAATATCAATATAGATAAACAAGAAGCATGAAAAATAAAGATAACATGATACCTGATAATAGTCTAGTTATAGATCCAAAAGCAAAAGAAATCAATGAATTGCTTAATACTGGAAAATATTCATTTTAAGAAAAATCAATGAAGTACAAGAGAATATAGAGTGATAATTCAAAGAAGTTAGGAAAATAATTAAAGATTTTAAAAAGCTAGTGATCATAAAAAATAACTGCAAACTCTTGGAGCTAAAGAATAAATAAAATAAAATAAAAAATAGGGTTGGGAACCTTAACACAAGACTAGGTCAAACAGAATAAAGAATTTCTAAGCTTAAAGATCGGAGTTTTTTTTTAATTATCTAGGTAGATTAAAACAACCTAGGAGAAAAAACAATTTATGAGAAGACAGAAAAAGAGAACTAAAAAAACTTGGAAGATTTTTGAGATACGAAACATGATATACAAACAATTGCATTATGGAGATTCTAAAAAAAGGAAGAGAAGAAATGAAGTGAAAACTTATTTAATAAAATTATATATAAAATTTCCCTAATTTTGGAAAAGATAGAAATATCCATATCAAAAGAACTTAACGGATCCAGAATAGATTTGACCAAAGTGGTCATCTCCAGGGCTTAGTATACTCAAACTGTCAAAAATAAAAAGCAAAGGCAGAAATCTAAAAATAGAGAAAGTTTCAAGTGATCTTTAATGGAATCTTTATTAGACTAAGATGAAATTTATCTGTGGAAACTTTATAGGTCAGGAGAAAATTGTGTGGTAAATTAAAAATTCTGATAGAAGTAACTGAAACCAAAAATATTATACCCAACAAAGCTAAACTTCTGACATCAAGGAGAAATAAATTCTTTCTCACACATGCAGAACTGGAGAGGATTCACCACCAGACTATCCTTACACCAAACTTAAGGACATTCTATTGCTGTCTATAAGAAATAATTCACCAGTAAAAACACACATAAACTAAAACAAAGGGATGTAACAAGGGATTTTATTTCCATGCAAATGGAAATAAAAAGTTAGCAGGAATAACTACACTTACAACAATACAGATTTGAAGTCAAAAAATGTCAAAATAGAATGTCTATATAATGATAAGAATTCAATACAAAAAAGAAATTATATATATATGCACACAAACATATCTCCAATAATGGAGTATATTTGCAGAATATTTCACCAATAGCTGCAGAATATATTTCAGATCAGCAACTGGGACTTTCTCCAGCATGGTCAATATGTTTGGTCACAAAACTAATCTTAATAAATTAAAAAAATATTGAAATCATATCATATAGCTTCTCTGACCACAATGGATTCTGTCCACATAGCTAGATATCAAAAACACATAATTTACAAATAGTACAAATCCATGAAAATTAAGTGACTTGCTCTTGAATGAACAATGACACATGAAGACTTTTTTAAAAATTAAGTATTTCCTAAAAAATCAAAATAAAAGGAAGCACAGGATATCAAAACACAAGATAATGCAAATGCAGTACTAAGAAAAACTTTCAAAGCAATAAGCATATATGCCCAAAAGGTAAAGCGTTCAAGTAAACAATCTAGTGTTGAAAAGAAAAAAAAGCCCAAAATTCATAAAAAGAAAATAAATTAACAAAGATCAGAGGAGAGACATATGAGAGACCAAAAAGAATACAAAAGTTATCAAAGTGGAGAGCTACTTTTAAAATGCATTTTAAAAAGGACATTTTTTAGCTAGATGAATCAAGATAGAAAATATATTACCTACAAACAAAGATACTAAAACAAATGAAAATAAGCACAAAGGAGAATTATGGACTGCTATGGACGGCTATTGGTCAATAAATCTAAAAATCCAGAAGAAATGTATCAATTTTTACATACATATAACATAGTGATATTGAAGTGTAAAGACACAGAAAATGAACTAAGCCAATAATCATAGTGATATTGAAATCTAAAAAACAAAACAAAAAAAAAAACAGAAAATGAATAAAGCCAAGATTGAATTAGTAATAGAATTTCAACAACAAAATCCTAGGACTGGATGATTTTCCTGCTGAATTATACAACAACTTAAAAAGAAGAGCTGATATCAACTATCTCAAAGTATAAGAAAAAAAGGAGAAAAAGAGAGAACTCTTTTGAGCTAATTCTATTAAACTAGACTCCCTTAATAGCAATACTAAGAAAAAATGTACATAACAAAAAGGACACTTAGAACAATATCCCTAATGAACATAGATACAAAAATTTTCAAGAAAATTCCAGTAAACAGGATTCAACAGCACATCTCAATCCATGATGCATTGTTGCCGTAGTCTGGCTGTGCACAAATAACCAGGAGGTCTTGAGCCACTTGTAGGTTCAAACAGGAACTACTTTATTGCCCAAACCCAAAGGGAACTCAACCGTTAGATAGAATTGAAACTCTGCAAGAACCAACGGGAACTCAACGGGAACACAAAAGTAGCAGGCACCAAGGTAGCAGGAGCCACCTTATTGCCGGACAGTAGGGGTTTATATACACAACTGAATATACAGCTTGTTTCAATTTAGCATAATTCAGTTACAGCAATCAGTCATTATCTTAATAATTACACACAGCTTAACTTAATTATCATCATCTTAATGGCTCCCTGGCATTACTTCTCAACCACTCCTTCTGGCAAAATGCCAGGTGCCATCTTAACTTGGTTGTGTCTCTCAACACATTGTATTTTTCTTGATTATTCATGGTAGAACACACAAAATCCTGTAAATGTGTCAATAGACTTAAGGAAGAAGCCATATGAGTATCTCATAGACCCAGAAAAGCATTTTGTGAAATTCAATATGATAAAAATAAACCCTCAAAAATATTATATCTACAAAGATTATGTCTCAACACAATAAAGGCTATATTACAAACCCATAATAGCCAACATCATGCTGATTGAAAGAAACACTAAAAACGTTTTTTTCTAACATCAGGAAAGAGAAAAGGGTAGAATGATGGTTCCAGAGGCTGGGGAGAGTAGGGTTAAGAGGAATGGGAAAAGGTTGATAAGGGATAGTATATTACACTTAGATAGAAGCAAGATGTTCTGTTGTGCTCTTGAACTATAGTATGATTCTAGATAACAAAAATGTACTCTACATTTCAAAAAGCTGGAAGAAATTATTTTGAAAGTTTTACTATGAAGAAATGACAAATAAGAATATAGGGAAAAAAACCCCAAATACCGAATGTTTTGTCTGATATAAGGTGACTGACCCATAATGGTAGGGAGGGGGAGCATGGGAGGAATAGATGAACTCTAAATAGGGCAGAGGGGTGGAAGGGGAAGGGAGGGGGCACAGGGTTAGCAATGATGGTGGAATGTGATAGACATCATCATGTATGAAGACATGAATTAGTGTGAACATACTTTATACACAGAGATATAAAACTTGTTTTCTATATGTGTAATAAGAATTGCAATGCATTCTGCTGTAATGTATTTAAAAAATAAAATCAATTAAATATTTTATAAAATATATAGATACCTTTAGTGTGAGTTAAAACTAACACAACGTATACACGTATCAAACCATCCCATGGAACATTCTTAATGTGTACTATCTGTAAGTTTTTATGTATCAGAGAAAAATAAATTTAATTAAAAATCTCATCAGTGAAAAGTGGTAAAAATTAATAAAATAAGTAGAAAACTGCATAAAAAATAGACAAATGTCACTAAAGCACAGTTAAAGAATATATGAAATATGTAATTGAAAGTTCTTTTGATAATGAATTGTAGTTTTTTTGATGCATGTTAAGCCACATATGTCTTACATAATCTGCAAGGAACATTCACATATCAACAAGAAAATATCTTTATTTAACCCTCATTTAAAGAATTTTTAAAAATCTCTTGAACATACGTATCTGAGTATTATCTTCTTTCAGCAACCTAAAGATGTCACCCCATCTCTGGCTTTCATGTTCCTGTTGTGGATAAAGGAGTCAATCTTGCTGTTGCTTCTTTGTGTTTCCTCATCTAAGTTTTTTCTGAGATTTTTTTCTTTATTTTTGATTTTTATGTGTCTTACATTAATATGTCTGGATCTCTCTTTTTTGTTGTTAATTCTGTTTTTTGTTTTGCATTTTTCTTTAATCTGGGTTGATGGCTTTGCCAGTTTTTCAAAATTATTGGTGATTATCTTTTCAGATATTGTTCTTTCCCATACTCCCTTTTACCTATTTATTAGGACTTCAATTACACATAGAATTCAAACATATTGCTTTTCTAGAAATGTTTATTAAATCATAAATATAGTTTATTAAAATTATTAATTATATGTGCTCCAGTTTATGCTGCACTCCCCAGAAAAGTTTAATTAATCTCACTATGAGATCAATATACTGGAAGTAAATAACCTAATGCTATGTTTCTCATTGAGGAAAATGTTCCCTTTACAGAAAATATGGTGATATGCAGAGATAACTTTTGTTGTTACAGTTATTAAGATACAACGAGTACCTTATAGTAAGTAGACATCAAGGAACTGCAAAAGAATTTACAGATCACATGAAATTATGTGGCCCTAAATGACAGTAGAGTCAAACTGACAAACTCTGCCTTACTCTAAACAGAGAGGTTTGGTGGTTCAAAGCTGGTATTTAGCCTTCATAAGATTTAGTCTACATTGGATTTATCTATTAAGTTCCAGGATTTTAAAAAAGACCATGACATATTCTAAAGACTTCTAATTAACTTATACAAGATTTATATTGAGAAATTAGTGGAGTGGGTAGAGTTTACAGAATACAAAATTTGCATTCTTTGCCATGATATCTAGTAGTGCTAGGATACCTCTGGATTATTTTCATGATCTTAAGCTATGGTTGAAGAATACTGGAGACTGCAGTTAAATGATTTCTGCATTACCCACATCCATAATTCCTATGAGAATAGTAATTTCTTATTATGAGAGTAGTTTCTTAAACAGTTCTCTGATAATTTTAATAGATTTACTAGTCTTCATACACTTGAATGCAACCTCAGGAGACCTAGAATCTTACCTGTCTCATCAATGTGCCTAGAATAATGTAAGAAAATTGGAAGTGCTTAATATAGTTTTTGCTAAATGATAGATTCAGCACATGAATGAGGACACACTTTAATTAATTCAAACTGCATTTTCTTCTTTTTGTTTTGCTTATTATGTTATTCAGCAAACCACATACTGACTTAACAACTTTATCATGGAGGCTTTCACTTCCTGGTTGCGAAGTGTATAAATTACAGGGTTCAGCAAAGGAAAGATGACTGTATGGAAGAGAGAAACCACTTTGTCAGCGGGGAAAGCCCTGAAGGGGCGGGTGTAGATAAAAATGGCAGGTCCAAACATGAGGAACACAATGATAATGTGGGTGGTGCAAGTGGAGACAGCCTTGCTCTTCCCTTCTGAGGAGTGTCCCTTTACTCTGCAGAGGATGACAGCATAGGAGGCCAGAAGGCCCAGGAAGCACAGCAGGGTGAGCAGGCCACTGTTGGAGACCATCAGGAGCTCCACCACAAAGGTGTCAGTGCAGGCCAGCTTGATGACCTGTGGCACATCACAGAAGAAGTTGTCCAGCTGGTTTGGGCCACAGAAGGGCAAGTGAAGGATAAGGGCCACTTGCACAATGGAGTGAGCAAAACCCCCAAGCCACAGAGCCAATAGCAATGCATAGCAGACCCTGGGGCTCATGACTGTTGCATAGTGTAGAGGCCGACATATGGCGATGTAGCGGTCAAAGGCCATGACAACAAGGAGGAACATCTCCCCTGCTCCAAGGAAGTGCAAGAAAAACAGCTGGGTGATGCAGCCTCTGTAGGAGATCACCTTCTTCTCAGAGAAGAAGTCCACCAGCATCCTGGGAGCCACAATGAAGGAGTAGGAGGCATCCAGGAAGGCCAAGTTGCCCAGGAAGAAGTAGAGGGGGGCTGCCAGTCCAGGATCTGATTTTATGGTCAAAATGATAAGAAAATTTCCAGGGAGAATTACAACGTAGAAAAGTGAGACTAGCACAAAGACCAGGAGCTCAGCATCTTGAGATTGGGTCAAACCAAGGAGGATAAATTCTGTCACCACTGTGCTGTTCCCTCTCTCCATCACTTCTCATTCTACAGAATAAAAGCAAAACAGAGCATCATCTTTAGAAACACTTTATCTTTTGTTTCACAGGTCCACCCCAGATAAAAGCAATATTTGCCATAGCCAACACATCCTAGTTAAATACAATTTATACCCCATAAGACTTCTGTGTCCTGGATTAATCCCTCTATCCTTCTTCTAATTTCTCACTAAGGCTCTCTTTTTCTAGTCACATGCACATTTTCCTTGTAACCTGTGTTTCTATATAACTGTCTTCTGTAGGACCCTGGGACCTTTTGCTTGGGATATGTTAGAAATTTCCCATTTAAAGGAAAATTTAACCATTATCAAGGTTATCCTTTTTGTGGTGTTGTAGGCCTATTATTGTTGTTAATGGTTCTTCATCATTTCTAATCGTTAGATTATTGGCCAAGTTTGGGTTCCTTCTCTTTATTCTCAAAAAACAGAGTGCTTTTGCACTTGCTTTTCTATTCAGGTCCTATGCAAGCCTGAGTTCCTGCTTGCTATCTTTCTGTTTTCTGAATTTATGTATTGCTGGTTTGCAACTCTCTGCTCTGCTTTGTTGTCCTTTGTGCATTCTCCCTCTAAACTGGTCATCAGGATCTCAAGCAAAATCTGTACATGTGACTTGCCTTATGAGGTTCCTTTAATTAAACATGGTCTGGGTGCCAATCCTATATCCGCACTATATCCTGCTCTTAAATTCTAATTAATATTCACCCAGCCTCATTTGCTTAATCTATTTTCCCAAATCTCAGAATGTTAGTCCAATGATTTTCTTCTCACTCATGGATATTGTTTTGTAATACAAAAATTCATCAGAATATATAAAACATTTTGTCTATCCCTACTAATGATACTAAAGCATAGTAGAGTAGGAATTGGCCAGATGGAAATATACTGTAACATATTTATTAGAGAGATAAGAAAAAAATGAAAGTTTTAAATTTATGGTTAATGTACTCTTTTTTATCTTATTAGCAAGTGATAGGCAAAATTATGGGTGCATATTTTTCCATTTCAACTGCAATTTTATTTATAACTTTAACAAATCATGATATTGCTTGTCAAAATATTTTCTCTTTTCTGGCTATAATGTTTTTCTAAATATTTATGCTAGAGAAATTGGGAATTAAGGTGTAGTCCATATGCTGGTTTGCAAAGTACAATATTCATTCTAGGGAGGGGGCACATCATATTTAATTGGGGTTATTAATTATAGTGGACCTTCTTTCTTTGTTACTCTAAACTATATTTTTGAAAAATCTTGAATTTCCCAATGTGTTATAATTTTTGTGTTAGTATAATTGTACAAATATTTAATAAAATATAAATTCTCACACATTGTTAGACTATTTGTTTCAGTACTGGAGTGAATGACTTAAAAGATGAATCATTACTAATTAAAACTAATTGCTGCCATGTGACATACAGGCAGTACCATTGAGTTTTGATGACATGTAATGCTTACTTTTCAGAAGTTCCATGAATACAGTGTAATGCAATTTGGCAATGAAAAGTAATGAAATACACATGCTACAACATGAATAAAAAGAAAAAGCATTACACTATGTTAAAGGGGACAGTCACAAAAACAATATTTAAAAGTTCCAGAAGTGGAAAATTTAGAGGAAATGTAGAATAATGATTGCCTAGGTTTAGGGGGTGGAATGAAGATTGACACAACATATAAGAGAACATTTTAGCCTGATGAATCTGTTCTAGAATTATATCATAATTATTCTTGCATGATAAACTATGATTAAATAGTGCATTTTAAATGTTGTATTTTATGATGTGCTGATAATATCAATATTTTTCAACAGTGTAAATAAATGTGGGGTGATACTTATGTAAATTTAATATAAATTACTAATGACATCCTACATAGATAGATGGGAAGGGAAAAATGAGGGAAAGAATAAAAAATAATCAGATCCAAAAGACCTTAGAGAACTCATGGGACACTTAGGCAATGTGTTATATTTTACCACACACCTGTGAGGAAATATCTAAACATTTATTTTATGTGATTAGTAACATTTGTAACTAATAGCTAAATGTTATAGAACAAGTACTCACAACACAGGAGCACATATTTAGACACACAAACACATAATCCCACATGCATTAGCACACATAGAGTGAGTCTAAAAAATCTGAAATATGACATAATGCCTTTGACATCCTTAGAAGTAGCTAGGGAGCTGCCTTCTCTGTACGTACTTACACCTCCATATCCACACACTTCACACTGTCTGCAGAATCTGTTCCCAGGACAGTGAACTTGGGAGCTCCCCTCCTGTACTTACATCTGGTGCATCCACTGCTCACCTGAGTTGATCACCTGTGCTTCTTGAGGTTCAGGATTCTAAGACATAGGTAGCTCTCACTCTTCCTTTGTTTACTTTCCATTGTCTGTATCCATTCCCTGTCACCCAACAGATGGAATTCCATACCATCCCAAGTCTTTGGTCCACTTCCTGCCCTCTTCTAGTCTCATTTCTTTTCCTGAGGTTCTCAAATCATGCTCACCAGAGACTGAGGAGAGCTATGTATGAGATGAAATTCCTCTGTTTGAGCCTGGAGAACAGGCTCAAGCAATGGGTGTCACAAGTGAAAGTGAATGTTCAGGCAGGGAGGACAAAGAAGTTATGTTAGTGTGGGCTAAGGTGGAGCCTGAAGGTGTTTACACCTCTAGCCTTCCTTGTCATTTCACCTGCTACAAAACTTATCTGGCACTGCAGATGCACAGACAGAGGGGAGCTCATATCCTCACTCTTTCTCAGAATTCAGTTGCACAAGCATCTGCAGGCCAGATTGTGCATAACTAGGTAGCTATTAGTCCATCTCCTAGAGCCAGGGGCTTGAAGACAGAATCACTATCCTAGCAGCTCTCTCCTTCATCATTCCCAATTAATTTTCTTTTGCTTCTTTTTCTTTCCTCATCCTTCTGCTAATTCTATCGTCATATATTCATAAGTATTCTTTCACATTGCTTTCAATTTTGTTGTTTTTTCCCTTTTATTTTTCCCTGTAATTTTCCCTCTATTCTCTTCTTTTCCTCATTTGCTCTCTTGCTTATTCTTTTCTCTTCCTCCCATTTGACCACATTATTTGAGACTGAAGTATTTTCCACTGTCTTTTCTACATACATAATTTCACTACATTCAATGCTCTTTTTTCCAACAATTCTGAAGTAGTGGATTGTTTACCTTTGGTTAAGTGAGGTGGGGATCCATTATTTGCATTAAAATCAAATTAAGATCTAGTTGGTGAATCTTCCTAATTTTCATTTTTTAATCATTTAGGTATGGCAGAAACTTTATTTAAAGGTCAAGGTAGAAAGTGCTATACACCTGAATTTAGAGCTCACCATTTATGTACCTGCAGCAATATTCTCAGTGAATTTCAAGGCAGCAGATGTCCCAGACAAATATATTATCTTTTTCTAGTTCTTCCTTCTTTTCATTTATTTTAAATATAAAGGAAAACAGAAAAAATTCACCTTATAAGAAATTCACTGCTACTCCCAGACTTCCCAGGGACTGAATGGGAACTTAATAGATCTTTCCAGAAGTTGTCCTTAAATATATGTTCTCATGTTGGAACATTATGAATTTTGAAATCCACTCTTCTAATTTATGATGCAATAGAGAATGTACATTGGGATTTTATAACTAACTACTTTAATCCTGTAGAGTACTGCCAATGGGAATTAGTGGATGTTGACTACAAACAGACCAAAAGGAAAAAAAGAGAGAGAGAGAGAGAGAGAGAACATTTTAATATTATGTAGTCAAAACATGTGCCAGTGAAAGCCCAATTGGATCATGTTAGGTTTTCGAATTTGACATTGTATCAGTTGTACAGACATTGGAACGACACTTGTGTTTATTAGGCAAAATAAAAACAGTAAGCCTATGGAGGTTATTCTAGATCTTATACAATTCATGGGTGTAATAAGAAGTCATTCATCTTTAAGAGATTATGTTGTAGGACTAAGCCAATAATCAGTATGTTATTATTTGTATGATTTGGGGCACAAAAGAGTCAGATAGAATATATTATGCTCAAAAAATATTTTTCAGGAATTATTGTTCTTAAATAAAATACCTTCATGATGGCTTATAGACCAGTTGATCTAGGCCTGTATCCTCTCAAATAAAAGAATGAATAATATATTGTTATTTTTATTTATACTTACTTATTGTTTGGCTTGGTAGTTCATGTGTTCCTTTCTATTCATCAATCAAAGAATTTTACGTAGAAAAAATTATTAAAACCTCCTGTTTCAGTTTTTCTTACCTATTAAAATAAAACTTGGCATTGCTTAGTCATTAAACTTAAAGGAAGGCATTTTAGTTTTATATTTTATTGTATATCAATATAATACATGGTCAAGTATATTTTTATTCAAATTTAGACCCATAATTTATACTCATATTAGCCAGAGTACAATAGGAGATGATGAAAAGTGAACAAAAGATGGAAAATTGTTATTGATATTTGTAGCAATTTATTTCCTTTTTGAGTCTGTGCTACAAACATATAAATTTGAATGTATGTCATTAGTCTTGTATAAAAGTTATGCAGAATGGCTAGAAATGAAATAATAGAGGAAAGAACTGAAAAGACACATGAAAATGTAGAAGAAAAGGTGAAGAGAAAAAGTAACTGTGCCCACAACTGTAGATATACCCATGAAGTCATGGTGGGACATACAAGAAAAGGGGGAGAAGGAGGGAAGGGGAAGAGAGAGAAAGTAAGGAAGACAGAAAGTGACTGAAACCCTTGGAAAGACAAACTCCTTTGTTTTAATTTTAATTAATTTTTTTAAATTTTACATTTTTAAATATAATTATAGACTTTCCTGGCATTTTACCTCTCAGCATTTATCACAATGCTTTAGCATTAGTCAAAAGGAGTAGCAGATCTAAACTTGTCCACAATACTCTGTTGACTTCCCTGATGAGAACGTTTTTCTCTGAGGCAATCGTATAGCATTAAAAAAAAAAGTTTATGTTTGTGTTAAGGTGTTTTTCCTTTTAAAATTTAATTACACTTTTATTGATTTTATTATTTTTACATAATTTTAATTATTTTTGAAATGATACATAAAATATAAAATTGTACATATTAATTGGACATCAATGTTTCAGAGATCATGGTATCAGAGGTTCATCCCATTGATGGTATATTGTACAGCATAAATATATTGCATAATGCTAAAATCAGGACAAGTATTTCTCACCTCAAACATTTATCAATTCTTTGTGGTGCAAACTTCCAAAAGACATCCAGATTTCTGAAATGTCCAATACATTATCTATAACACATTATCTATAGCACTGCATTAGCACACCAGAACTTCTTAGTCCTTTCTGTTACTTGATATACATTTGTTTTAGTTAGTTTTGGTGTTTCAGTAACCAAAATACTCAACAAGAGATAAGAACAACTTAGAGGAGGGAAAGTTTATTTAGAGGTCATGGTTTCAGAGGTTCAGCCCATAGATAGTCAATTTTATTACTCTGCACCCAAAGTGAGGCAACATATCATGGGGAAAGGATCCAGAGGAAGAAAGCTGCTCAGTTCATGGCAGTGTTAGGAAGGAGAGAGAGAAAGAGAGAGAGGGAGAGAGGAAGAGAGAAAGGGAGAGGGGGAGAGGGAGGGAGGGAGGGAGAGAGAGAGAGAGAGAGAGAGAGAGAGAGAGAGAGAGAGAGAGAATCAACCAGTCATTCCATTCAAACTAGGAATAACTAATTAGGTTATGACTCTTATAATATAATCATTTCATCTCCAAACATTTCTGCATTAAAAGGAGATTCTTAGAGACACCTGATATCCAAACCATATCATTCTGCTCCTTGCACAAAAGTGTCCATCTCACAGTGCAAAATGCATTTGGTTCATCTCAAAGAATCTCATACTCTTAACAGTTTCAGTATTATCCATGTCCAGAGACTCTCCTGAGACGAATGGTAAATTCTTGTCTGTGAGACCCTGTAAGTCTCAAGAGCAAGTTACACATATTCAATATTCAGTGACACAGTGTTTACAAAGTAAACATTCCCATTCCAATGGATGAAATAGGGCACATTAGTATTCCCTGTGTATTAATCTTACACCAAAGACAGTTTAGTATTAATGATTTATTTAAGTGATACCAGCACAATTTCTTTTTTCTTTTTTTTCTTTCTTTTTTGTTTGTTTAACATAATGGTACACCCTTCTTATTTTGAAAAAAAGAAAAAAAAACAAAATCTATGACTATGGGGTAAACCACTGTTGATTTTTATTTCCCTGATCATTACTGATGTTGAATATGTTCTCATGTACCTATTGCTATTTGCATGCCTTCTTTTGAGAAATGTCTACTTAGGTCTATTGCCTATTTTAAAATCAGGTTATGTATTTATTTGCTTTTGTTGTTCTTTGATTTCCTTGCATGTTTTGGATATAACTCCTTGTCATATTTTGCAAATATTTCTCCCATTTTGTAGGTTGTAGTTTTTTTCTGTTGATAGCTTCCTTTATCATGTAGAAGGTTTTTATTTTGGTATCACCCCATATGTCTATTTCTATTGTTAATATTGCTCTGATTTTGGACTTATCCAATCAGATTTGCCAAATCCAACTTCATTCAATATTTTCTATAAGCTTTCTTCTATTTGATTTTAAAAGAATGAAGAATGAAAATCACATATAAATTCAACAGATACAGAAAAAATATCCTTTTTAAACATACACCTGAAGATTATTTTATGTAATATTTTAAACCAAATTTTTTAACTTACAACTCATCTTGAAAGTTTTCCTTGTTAACATTCAATTATATATCTCCTATTTACAATTCACCTTATGAATATACAAGATATATAAAATTTTGTCCTATTTAGGTATATATAGGCTATGTGTAAATTTTTATCTATCCCAATCTATTTTATAATAATTAAATCTAAATATCTAAATGTTTACGTGAAGGATATATTCCTAGAAATCTAAGTTTAGAATCAAAGTTGGTGTTTGTGAAAATGTGTGGTTTGGAACATATCTGACTTTTACTGAGTTACAATTTATGTATAATAACAAAAATGTTAAATAAATAGCTAAGGGACTATTAGCATGCATAAACCTATGAACAACACAAAGATCATGATGTATAATATTTCCATGAACTTGCTTAAAAAATGACTGAGCCTTATCTTCAAATCCAAGTGTATGTTTTCATATGAGATATTAATTTAGGTAACAGTGTTGCATTATGATAAAAGAGGGTCTTAAGCTTTCCATCTTACAATGTACTCTCTTTGTGGCTCTTCAAGACCCATCAATCATTTCCTCACTAAACTTCTAGAATTTGTTGTTTGTTTTCAAAGCCAATGCCATATATTCTTATTTTTGTTACAGCAGCATCCCTAAACTGTTACTATTTCCATTTCAAATATTTTCAACTCCATGAAGATCACAATATATCAGTGGCACAAAATATTTTTTAAATTTGAATGTCACATTGAAAGAAAAATTCAGGTAAAGAAAGGAGAAATTTGTGGTACAAAATATTTCTGCTGAATTACATGGGCTAAATTCTAAACAGTACACAAGCAAGGACCAGAAAAATGAAATCTATCACTCAATGGGAAAACTTCAAAGACAAATTCTTTTCAACTTGCTCCATGAAGATAGTGTATTCTTGATTTCTTCTCAGATATTCCTTTTAAAAAATAACAAATGAATTATCGTATTAAAATTTGTCTATGATTCTTTAATTTGAGTGACAAGTATCTTGGTCTGTTTCTCCTATTAGAACTGAATACCATAGGCCTGAGAAATTTATAAAAAACAAGGAACAATTCAGCTCATATTTCTGAAAGTTGAGGTATTCAAGATGGGGTGGCATACCTACTGTGGGGTTTCTTGCTGCTGTGGATTTTTGAAAAGTACCAAGGTGGTGCCAGTCATTACATGTTTGGACAGAACAATCTTGCTAACTTGGGTCTCTCTATTATTTTAAAGTTACTAATAGAGTCATAGGGCCCCACGTTCATGATGTTATCTAATCACCTTCCAAAAACCCTAATGCAAAATATGTAAACAAAAATTTGGAGGATTAAGTTTTGACATGAGTTAGGGAGGGTACAAACACCCACATCAAAGCTAGCCATTTTTCCAAAATGAAATCCTTGAGTTTTGTTTTTCTGCCCTGAAAATTTTGGAGATTTTTCTTTAGGGTCACAGCCATTTTTTAATGAGGGATTACTATTTTTTGGAGCAATACATGAGTCCCTAACTAACTTGCCCCCAATTAGAATTTAAAGATTACATGTCTCTAAATACTGATAATAAAAAACTGCTTTCTCTAGAATGGTTTTTATTTTGTAATTTATGTTTAATGTTTTTGATTTTAGTAAAATGAGCTTTTTCAGTTTATAATTTTAAAAACAGTGTCTTTAGTTAATTTTGATAAATTAATTATTTCAATTTTTATAAAAGTTATTATCTACTTTTTCAGGATAGCTAACAAGACGTGACTAGGTGGCAAATAGACCCTAAAATTTTAGATGATCCAGAGAATTCTGGATACAATGACATGATATCTATTATATTAGGCCACAGTCCTATTAGAAAACATTGCATGATTAAATAGGTAAAATTGCAGGTATTCTAGAGTTATAGATGTGATATTATGATAATAAGACATAAAAGTAGAAAATATGGTTGATAACTTATTTACATAAATAATACATATATGTTTTCTTCTTTCATTTTTCTCTTTTCATTTAATTTTTAGATAGACTTTTAATCATTAAAAAAAATTTTGTTTCATCATTTCCAGGGAAAGAAACTCTAATAATTATAACTCAAAACCAATCTTTAAGTTCTAAAAATAAAAGTCACCTTAGTACCAAAGAAGGAAGCAGATGATTTGTAGGAGAAAACTAAATCTAAAAAACCCAAGCCATCTACCCCCGTTAGACATTGGATCATGAAGTGCAAACTCTATTATTCGTGGATCATCAGTATATCTTTAGATAAATTGACTCTCTGGTCTTGTTTCTGTTACATGTTCATCTTTGTTCATTCACAGTGAAATTGTAGAAACCCACTTGTCTGAGCTGCTGAACACCCCAACTGATCAAGTAAGAAGACTGCGGATTTATCTTATCACAGGAAAAGACTTCTCTCTTTGATGACTCTACTTCTCAGTTTGGATGGAAATTTGATATACATATACAGACATAGACAAAAGTAATGTATTTTCAGCAGTGGTCTAAATCATAAAGCATAATAATTGATTGAAACCATAGTATTAGGACAAAAGGAAAGAATTAAAATGAAAAATTTATTGGCATATTGGAATTTATTTGGCTGTAAGGAAAATACCAAATTAGAAATGATAAGGCAGTATTAGTTTAAATATAATAACGGAGCAAAACTGCGGGCAAAGTACAAATTAAGGCAAAAGTGGAGATTAAAATACACTAAGAAATAACAAGATGTTTATTAAGCCCAGCCAACTTCCCCCTTTGCCTGTTTGACCTTGGAAAATATAATTAGCCACTGGCTATCAGAATGCTGAGCTGGCTAGAAACTATGTTAGGGGAGATTTTACAAAAGATGTCTGTGGTAAAGGAATAAAAAAAGATACTGCTTTTTAATAATTAATACTATATCTACCATGTGCGATTTTTAAATTGTACTGTTGAAAGACACTGCCCTGAACATTATTTTAAACCATTTAATTTTTTGGTGATGCTTCTTCTTTCCAGTCTACTTTTAATGCCTCTTACTATATGAGAAATAATTTACAGATGCAAGTGAATAAAAGTTTTTTTCTCCTATACATATATCTGAAATTACCACACTTATCAAACTATAAAATATTTCTCTCAACCTTAGGCATTTCCTTGGAGCTTTTTATGGTCAATATTACCTGAGACAATAGCTATTTCATTCTTGTTATTACATATTAGTTTCATCTATTCTTGAATCTGTATAAAATAAAATTTCATAGTTTTTTTCATTTTGTTTTAAGTTTCTTCTTCTAAACATAAATAATTATTTAGAGATATCTCTGTGGTTAGTGTATCTGTTCTATTTTTCTTACTGAGTAGCATTTCACTGTGTGAATAAGCTTTAGTCCTATCATGACATCTACCTCTCACATGAGCCAAGGTAACATGTCTAGTATTGAGAAGAACCTTGAAAGGCAGGTGGTAAATGTAGAAGACAGGACCCCAGCCCTGGAACAAGATAGAGGCTTGCTTGTTAAAGATTGTTAAATAAGTAATATAGGAAACATTTCTTCTTTTTAATGTGTCTTTTTTTTTAAGACTTAGGATCTTGCTAAGTTGTCCAAGCTGGCTTTGAAGTCGCAATCCTCCTGCCTTATCCTCCAAGGCAGGTGTTACAAGTGTGCATCCCCAGGCTCTGCTGGCAAAACATTCTTCTGTAAATAACACAACTGCAGGGAAGCATTTGAGGGTTTAAAAATGAAACGCTATTCCCACAGTGGAGCTCTTTGCAGTTTGCTAAGCTGTATTGGCTTATTGTAGAGGAATAGTGCATAAAAGGCCACAAACGAGTATATAAAAGGCCAGTGTAAAGTCCCAAGGTAATATTTGGTAGTTCCAAAAAGGTACTTACTTCCCATGGTAAAGGGATATTTATTAGCTCTACAGAATATCTAATACAATTACATAGCTGCAGAAATACATCTATACTTGGTCAGGTATGTGTGTTCTACTCAGGTCAGGGCACTGGCAGAGAAAAGTTGGACATCTGAAGTATGTGGTTGGTACACCTGAATGGATGATCCTGAAGGCTTTGCCCCAGCATACTCCCTCCTTGAGTAGAATTAGAACTTCACCCTACTCAAAGAAACTTCAGATGACAGAGAACCCTTTTGTTCTGGCCTGGCTTCTTCACCATGATGATAACTATAATTCCAGCAAAACCACTGGGACCCACTAGACTTGACAAGAGAGGAAGAAACAGCAATTGCAAGAAATAGCTTTCTTGTACTGATAGGACCCATGGGAGTGCTCTTAGAATCAGACATTTTAAAAAAAATCTTGTTGTGATAAAATTGCCATACCATAAAATTCACCTATATATGTATGTGAGTTCCTGTGTTTGTTGCATTCACAGAATTATGAACAAAACATGACAATCTAATTTTAGAATATGTTCATGTTAAAAAACAAAAATACGTATCCTTTTAACACATTTCTAATGTGATAACAATACACATGAGATTTTATTTGGTGTCCTGTAAGGATGCATGCTGCAGTGTGATGAATATTAAGGTCACTAGGCTAAACTAAATGATACAGTCACAAAAGATTACATTTTACCACATTTCCACAGCTCTGGATAATCATTAATCTATTTTCTGCCCCTAAATTTTGCTGATTCTGGACATTGGATACAAATGGATTTATGTCTTTTGGTCTTTCAGGGAGCCCGATATTTTCATGATTCATACATGTTTTAGTATACATCAGGTTTTGATTATTTTTTATTGCAAATAACATTTTTTGTATAGATACATCACATTTTATTTATTCATTCACCAGGTAGTAAGTATTTTGTGCTGTTTTTACTTCTGAGCATTTAAGATTAGAGTTGCTATTATTCACAGGCAAATTTGAGTATGGGCATTGGATTTCACTGGGGGGAGGAATATATAATTGGAAATTCCAGGTAACAAATATTGTAGTTTGTATTTGAAACCTTCTTCAAAGACTCTTGTGTTGAAAGCTTGGTCACCAATGCCAAGCTTTTAAAAGGAGTGTTTTCAGGGAAGGAGATTGGATCTTGATTGCATTTTAGTTGGGTGATAATGTTCTTTAAAAAATGATAAGGTTGATTAAATGAAAAAAAAAAAAGAATTAACATGTCCAGACATGGTCACTCTCCTCAGTGATATTATATTTTAGGATTCTAGGCCAATGGTAAATAATAATTGAAATAATATGTATTTAGTTGGTATGATTTAAAAGATGAAAAGATAACAGAATAATTTTTATTTATTAATTTTAAATTTATTATTTAATTTTATTTCACTTGAGTTAATGAAACCCAAACCATAGTAAAGTCTAATGTTATGTTATAATTGTTATTCAATTTTGTTTCCTTCTTTCTTCATTTTTCTCTGTTCTGTTCTCTCTGTTAGAATATTGCTACAAAAATAATAATGAAGTTGCATTTTCACAAAGAGTAAAATGAAAGAATGTCAGAGAAATGTTAAAATACCAAATAACGTATTTTAAATGGAATTAAGACAATACTCCTACGTGAATGAGACCTGAGCACCATGACATCACTACAAGCAAAGCACACAGTTTCTTGTTCATGATGCTCATATAGTGTAGGGGCTTACAAATGGCCACATATCTATCATAGGCCATGGAAACAAATAGTACCATTCAACATCACCCAGCACATGAAGAAGAAATGTTTGAGTGAAACAACAGCAAAAGAAAATAACCTTTTTTTTTAACCAAGTTCATGATCATGTTAGGGTTGGCAAAGGAAGCAAAGGTCATATCCATAAAAGAGAGATTTCCTAGGAAGAAGTACATGGGGTGTTCAAGTTTGGGGTAAAAACACTGTAACCATTATGAGAGGGTTACCTAGTACAGTTCCAACATAGATAGCTAAGAAGAATACAAAGGGAATAATCTCTGCATCCTTGAAGACTGATTTAACAGTTCCAAGGACTCTGCCATGTTGCCTGCTCTTGGGTGACCTGTGGAGAGAAAGAAGAGATGACTCATACCATGAATGTGGCCAAGCTTTTTCATTCCTTTGGGTTTTTCAACATAATTCAAAAACAGGGAGAACAAAAGAAAACTAGACAGATGTGATTTCCTTAGACTAAACAGCTTCTGTACATCAAGGGAAACAATTGACAGAGTGAAGAAATAACCTACTATAAACTATAAACTATAAACCTGATAATGGTTTAATATCTAGAATATATAAGTAACTCCAAACACTCAATAATATTAAAATTCTAACTTATTAAAAGACAGACAATAGACATATCTCACAAGAAGATATACAAATGGCCAACATACTTAGAAAAACTGTTCAACATCACTAGCCATCAGGGGAATACAAATTGAAACCACAATAAGATATCAACTCCCTGCAATAATAATGGCTACTTAAAAAAGAATAAAAATGAAGATAAAAATGCTGATGAGGATATAGAGAAAAAGAAACTGTTGCACACATTTTCAAAATGTGAATTAGTCCAGTCATTATGGAAAATCATATGGGGTTTCATTAAAAGAAAATTAGTTGAACTATCACATCCCTCAATCTCACTACTGGGTATATATGCAAAGAAAATGATGACAGAGTGGACCAAGTAGAAGAACAGTAATCATAATGATCTCTTAGGATGATGAATCAAACACATTAACATACTTAAAAACAGCCAAAAGATTATAAGACACTAAAAATTCAGAAAAGAGATTTTCAACAAATTGTGATGGAAAAAAATGGATATGGAAACAAAAAATAAATCTAAAATTAAAAATAGGCAATTATGGCAGAAGCAGGTTTCAGAGAGTGCAGGGTACTCTAAGGTCAGGAAAACCCCTGGCCCTGTGCTGCCCTGCAGCCTGAGTACCTTGCTTGTTTTCAGAGGCTTGGTCTCACTAGTTGGTACAGGCTTCTACCTCATTTGTTTTTGCCCACTAAGGAGGCTGGAGAATTACCAGAAGGAACATCCACAAATCGAGCTGTTATTAAAGATTATATGCAGCCTCAAGGGTTCAATGTCTGGTCTAATTCATTTGGCAGATAGATAGATGTAATTCCAATGGTCTAATTTTTACTTTCATTTCATGCCCTTTTAAAGTCAGATTCAAAATAATTTTGCCCAATCCATGTAAGTTTTCTTCTATTAGATACATATTTTAAAAGAACAAAGGATAAAAATCACATGATTATTTCAATAAGTGCAAAAAAGCATTTTCCCCTTTTTAAACATATACTTGAAAAACAATTTACATAATATATTTTACCTCATTTTTTTACTTACAATATTTCTTGAATGTTTCCCTTAACATTCAGTTTCACAAATCCTTATATGCCAGATTACTATTCAATTTACACTTGTATAAGATAAAAAAAAATTGTGTCTTTATTAGAAATATATAGGTTACGTACTTTTTTATCTATCCCACTCTATTTTACAATAATTAAACCTAAATTCTATATGTATGTGAAGAATATATTTCTAGAAATGTAATTTGAGGGTCAATGTTAGTGCTTGTATAGGTGTGTACCTGGAAGATTTCTAACTTTTATCATTATAATTTATGTAAAGTTATAAAAATAAACATTAAATAAACAGCAAAAATTACTTTTAACATGAATAAACATATGAACACAATGAAGATTATGATGCATACATAATATTTCCTTCACCTCATACCATAAACTTGCTTAAAATGGCTTTAAGTGCATATGCATTTTCATATGACATATTAATTTTGGAGAGAGTGTTGAATAACATTTTATTATGATTTAAGAGGTCCAAAGATTTCCATCTTCCAATATTACTGTCCTTACTGCTGTTGAAGAATCACTAGTCATTTACTCATGGCTGTTTTTAGTTACCTTTTTTTGCTACTGTGACCAAAAGACCTGACAAGAAAAATTTCAGAGGAGGAAAAGTTTTGGGGGGATCCCAATTTTAGAGGTCTTAGTCCATAGATGGATGTCTCCATTCTTTGGGACCTGAGAAGAGGCAAAGAGTGTGGCAGAAGAAAATGGCTCAGGAAATGGCCATCAAGAAGGACAGAAAGAGAGAGAGAAAGAGAGAGAGAGAGAGGGAAAGAGACAGAGAGACCTATTCTTCAGTGACAAAATTAATATCTCAATGGCAAACCAACAATGACCCAACTCCTCCATTCAAACATGCTTTCAGTAAATCATTAGTACTAGATGAATGAATTAATTAGGTCACTGGTTCCATAACCCAATCATTTCACCTCTAAGCTTTCTTG
Organism: Urocitellus parryii; assembly: GCF_045843805.1. Lineage (NCBI taxonomy): Eukaryota > Metazoa > Chordata > Mammalia > Rodentia > Sciuridae > Urocitellus > Urocitellus parryii. Next base: position 80,176,854 of record NC_135536.1, on the reverse strand, counting down.
AATTATTACATACATGAAATTTGGGGAGACATATATAAACCATAACACTAGCCTTCCAGCCTTTGTTGCTTGGTCACAAATTCAATGCCATATGTTTTCATTTTTGTTTTAGTAGCATCCCAATACTGATACCTATTTCCATTTCAATTTTTATAGTTCTATGTATATTACAATATGACAGCAGCAGAAAACAATAATTTTTAAATGGCAATGCCACTTTGGAAAGATAAATTCAGACAAAGAAAGAAAAAAATTGTGGTACAAAACATTTTTGTTGAATTACACTGGCTAAATTCAAAACAATCCACATGCAAGGGTTGGTGAAAACAAATCTATCCCTTGGTGGGAATAACTTCAAGGAGGAGTGAACACTTTTTTCCCCCAACTCATTCCTCCTAGATAGAGTTTATTCTTGATTTCTTCTAAGAGATTTCTTACAAAAATGCTCATTGAGTTATTCTATTTTTAAAAAAATTGTCTATGATTTTTTGAGTGGCAGTTTCTGCTGTCAGAACTGAATATCATAGACCTGAAAAATCTATGAAGAAACAAAGACCAATTCAGCTTTTGTTTCTGAAGGCTGAGGTATTCAAGATTGGGTGGCAGTACCTAGTGAGGTCCTTCTTCCTGCTGTGCACTCTACAGAGTCCCAAGGTGATGCTGGTCACTGCACTGTCTCTCTATTATCATAAAGTCACTACTACAATCATAGGGGCCCCACCCTAACAAATTCATTTAATTGTCTCCCTAAAGTACCATTGCAGAACACCATAAACATCCAACTTTGGGGATTACATTTTGACATGAACTAAAGAGAGTACAACACCCACAACATAGCTGAGTTTTCCCTACTCTAAAGTTATTGGATTTTATTTCTTTTTTCTCTATAAAACTTGAAGGTTTATTTAGTCAGCTTTTTTGTTCTCCTGTGACTAAGAGATTTGACAAGAACAATTGTACAGGAGGAAAAGCTTATTTGGAGGGTTACAGTTTTAGAGGTCACAGTCCATTGACAGCAGACTCCATTCCACAGGGCTCAAGGTGAGGTAGAACATCATGGCCTAAGAGTGTGGCAGAGGGAAACAGCTCACTTCATGATCAGAAAGCAGAGAGACAAGTCTCTATTTACCAGCTACAAATATATACTACAAAGCCACACCCCCAATTTCTTCATCCTCTAGGCACACCCAACCACTTCAGTTACCAGTTAATCCCTATCAGGTTGTTAACTCATTAATTGGGTTAAGAGTCTCACAACCCTACCATTTCTCCTCTGAACCTTCTTGCATTGTCTCATGTGTAAGCTTTTGGGTGATACCTCACATCCAAACTTGAACAAAGGTTTTGTTTCAGAGTCACATCCCTTTTCAAAAGATAGTTAAGTGTTTTCTAGAGCAATACATGAGGGACCAACTATCTTGCCTCCCAATCAGAACTGTAGAGACTATACCTAAATGAATGCTGTTAATAAAAATTCCTTTCTCTGGGATTTTTTTGTAATTTATATGTTTCATATTTTTTACTTTAGTAAAATGAACTACTTTAGTGTGTAATTTAAGAAACTATCTCCAATTTTGAGACAAAAATTATTTACATTTTTATTAAAAGTATAACAGTATGTTTTGTTTGCAATAGCTAACAAGACATAAATAAGTGGCGCATAGACCCTAATATTTTAGATAAACCAGAGAGATCTGTATTCTGTAAAACTATTTGTTTTATATCAGGCCACAGTCTTTTTCCAGAGAATTCTCTCTAACTATTTTTTTTAAATATTGTGTGGCTAAATAAGTAAAATTTTAGATATTCTAGGTATTAGAGGTATGATATTATGGTAACAAGACATAAGGTAGAAAATAGAATCCATAACATTATTTACGTATATAATATCTATAACTTTACTTCCTTCATTTTTTTTTCTGTTTTCATTTCTTTTTAGTTAGATGTTTGATCATATGAAAAAATCCATTGTTTCATCATTTCTGGGTAAAAAGAACTCTATTCAAGATCTAAGAGTTATACTTAAAACCAGTCTTTAAGTTTTTAAAATAAAAGTCACCCTAGTACTTGTTAGGTCCATAGGCCAAAGTAACTCTATTTTGATAATCAGCACATGTCCACCCAGGCAGGACCATCCCATTAGAGCCAACCTGAAAGAGTCCCTCACTACCAAAACCACAGCCAAGAAATCAAGTAACAATCACAAAATCAAACAGGTTATTTTTTAACTACTCCATTGTACTTGACTATCTAGTTCGGCAGGCTGCTTCACATTGCAGAAGGGCAGCCTGGAAGATATTTTCAGTCAATGAATGTTTGCTTGAACTCAGAGATGTGTGTCTGATGGATATTTGTGCCAGCTCCCCGAACAATACTAAAGAACGAAGAAGATGATTGTAGGACAAAATTCAATCTAAAAGAAACAGTCATGTCTTTCCCCAGTCCACACTGGATCATAAGTGTAAACTATTCTTAGTGGAACATTAACGTATCTTTAGATAAGTTGAACCTCAGCTCCATCTTCTGTTATTCATTCATTCGTCTTTGTTAATTCACAAGGAAATTGTAGAATTACACTTCCCTGAGCTGGTGAACACATCAACTTCTTTCTAGCAGGAAGACTATGGCTGAATCAAGTTATAGGAAAGTACTTCTTCCTTTGATGACTCAGTTTCTTAGTTTGGGAGAAAATTTGATATACATACAAAGAAAAGTCATATGTTTTAAGCTGTGGTCTAAAGCATAATGAATGGTCATTTATTAAACCTTAGTTTCAGTAAAGAAAAAGTTTACATAGAAATAATTTATTGGTGTATTGAAATTTATTTTCTTGCAAAGAAATAGTGAATTAGGAAACACAATCAATTGGAACACTTAGTGATTTAAATTTGACACATAAGACAAACTTACAGACCAATTACAAATTAAGGTAAAGAGGAGAATGAAAAAAAATACAAATAAATACCAAGATATCCCTTAAGCCAGCAAACAAGAATTTCTTTCCCCTTTGCCTGCTTTGACTTTGGGGAATATAATTAACCACTGGCTATCAGAATGCAGAGTTGGCTAGAAATTACCTAAGGGGAGATTTTAAAAAAGAGGTGTATAATAATGAAAAAATTATTAAAACACTGCATTTAAATAATTAATACGGTATCTACCATGTGATGTTGCCTATATATTGAAAAGATCTACCCTGAACACTATTTTAAACCAGTGCATTCTTTTGGCTTTGCTATTCTTCTTCTTGACTTTTAATTCCTATTATATGAGAATTGATTTGCAGATACTAAGGCTCAAACTTTTAATTGGTAAAATGGAAATTTTTCCCCTCATAAATGTACCTAAAATATCACATTTATCAACTATCAAATATATCTCAAAGTTAAAAGTTTCCTTTATATACTTTTCAATCAGTATCACTAGACACAATAACTATTCTTATACCTATGATCAAGTATTAGTTATTAAATAAAGATAAACAATTTAAAAGACATGGTCTAGGGCCAAACTGAAGTAGGGAACAATAAAGGGGTAAAAAGGGAAGATATGTAAGCTTTATTTCCAGGTGTAGGATATCACCCTAGAAATGGTCTGTTAGATTTTTTTTTTGCATAACTTTAGATTTTTATTTACCTTTAGATGCTTCATTGTACAGTTTCAATAAATTTACTATCATTTAACAGATTCAGGATAAGAAGAAGAGCCTGCTCAACTCCCTTTTTCACTTATCCACTTAAGAAGACAGAGCTGTATTAAAATCAAAGGTTACTATCTCTAATCTTTCCCATTTAAATTCCTTTATTTATAATTTTTATTAAACAAGAGGATTTACCGCTTACATATTCTGGAGTCTTCATCTGTATTCAATCTCACTATTAAACTTGCCATCTTCAGTTCATAGGACTTCTTCATAAAGGTCTATCTTCAGTAGACACAGTTCTTTTTGACTCCACAATACCTATATAGACTGACACTTCTGTCTGAAAATCTCTTCCTCTCTCTAATGTCCTGTTATGCAGTTTCCTAAATGTTTATATCCTTGGTTTAAATATCTCATTCTCACAGTGGTTTTCTGAGATCACTGTGTGTAACATAGATCTCTCACCCCACTTCAACCTTGTAATCCTCTCTGGGACAAGAACTAGACATATACCACTAACAATGTATTATATTGCTTGAAAAAGAGTCTGGTTCTTAGTATAAAAAAGGTTGCTTTCCAAACACTTGAATTAATATAAAGAAACATTGAACAATGCTTGTTATTTAGTATAAAAAATATATTGACACACAAAAAGTTTTAATTATTATTACTGCCATTGATTTTGAATTTTAGGAAATGAATTCAGAACACAAAGAAATGTTTGAAAATATTTTCCTAATTTTTTATACCACTAGTATACTTAGACTGTTGAGGCCATAGAATTGAAGAAAGTTTTTATAAATTCTAATTTAATACCACTGATAAACCTTCATAATATTGATATTTAATGGAAGATATTTTTAAGAACATTAAGAACACAACTGTAGAAGTAAATATTTATCACCATTTTGATATTCTTACTAAAAATAAATAGTTTGCGATTTCATTCACCAAAATATTACAAATATTTTATAAGGAAACACTTTGTTTATATATTTTTGATATCTTAAAACTCCTGTTATAAAACAATGTTTGATTTTCCAGGAACTGTGTCTCTGTTATGAACATTTTTTTTAGAGAGAGAGAGAGAGAAGTTTTAAATATTTATTTTTTAGTTTTCGGTGGACACAACATCTTTATTTGTATGTGGTGCTGAGGATCGAACCCAGCGCTGTGGGCATGCCAGGTGAGCGCACTACTTTTTGAGCCACATCCCCAGCCCTGTTATGAACATTTTAAATTAAAACACTTAAAGTTCTTAATATATAGAATATGGCAGGAATAAAACTGATATCATTTAGTATTTTTATTTCAGCCACTTCATTACATACTTAAGACTCAAGTCCCTAAAATTGTAGAAGGCAGACAAATAAGCAAGAAATGAACAATATCTAAGAGAAAACACAGGAACCAATCTGTTGACTGCTCAGTCTCTTAATGGCTGCCTTCATCTCCTGATTCCTCAAAGTATAAATAATTGGATTAAGGAAGGGGGTGATGTTAGAGTTTGTAAACAAGTCAGGATGGTGCCTGGCATTTTGCCAGAGAAATGTTTGAGTTCTTAAACAAGTTTGGATGGTTTCTGGCAAAATGCCAGAGGGAGTGGTTTGAGAAGTAACAAAAGTGTGGAGATTCCTTATTGGTTGACTGATGTATCTAGTTTATGCTAATTAAGATAAGCTGTGTGGAATGTATAAATATCGCTCAGGTCCTACAATAAACGGCTCCTACTCCTGCTGTATCAACGCACACAAGTTATTCGTCACCCCCTGGTTATTTTGCTGCAGCCAGACGGGCTGCAACAGGGTGATTATAGAGTAAAACACAGACAGAAACTTATCTACAGAATAACTATTGAACAGAAAAGCATAGATGAAGATACCAGGGCCAAAGAAGAGAGTCACTACAGTGATGTGAGCAGAGAGTGTGGACACAGCCTTGGAGGCGGCGCTGGAGGAGCGCTGCCAGAGGGTGATGAACATGATGATGTAGGATATGACCAAGAGGATGAAGCAGACCAGGGACAGGAGCCCACTGTCCACAATCACCAGGAGCTCCGGAATATAGGTGTCAGTGCAGGCCAGCTTGATGACCAGAGGGAGGTCACAGGAGATGCTGTCCACAACATTGGGACCACAGAAAGGTAAACCCACTGTGAAATCCATTTGGCTTGTGGTATGAATGAATCCAACTGCCCATGACAGCACCAGAAACCCAATGAGCATCCTGTGGTTCATGATGGTCTGGTAGTGCAAGGGCTTGCATATGGCCACATACCTGTCAATGGCCATAGCTATCAAGAGAGACATCTCACCACCCCCAAAGAAGCGCATAAAGAATATCTGGACCATGCAGCCCCACAATGAGATGGTTTTCTAAGGAAGTCTGCAATCACTTTGGGAGTTGCAACAGAGGAAAGACATAGGTCAAAAAATGATAGATTTGCCAGAAGGAAGTACATGGGTGAGTGAAGATGTTTATCAAATATCACAGAGATTACAATGAGGAGGTTCCCCACTACAATGGCTACATAGACAAGAAAGAAGATAACAAAAAAGAATACTTGAATTACTTGGGAATGAGAAAGTCCAAGCAGGATAAACTCAGAAATACTTGTGTTTTTACTTAGGATATCCATATATCTACTTTTGTGAGTCTGTCAGAAGTTGTCTAAAAGAGACGAAAACACAGAAAATCACAGAGAAAAATAAGACAGTGTTCCTATTCAATACTTCTGCATTTCAGTTTATTATTTATTCAGAACATCAACCCTTAAGTCTGTCTTCAGGTTTGGCTCCAGATCAGACCGTGGTTGAATTCTTAGTTTATCATGAACATAAAGAAGGACTTTGAAAATCAATAATGAAGTACATTTTTATCTTATAGTTTTGCAGACATTCATTCACTGAAACATTCATATCCCATCTTCAGTATGCACTAAAAAGTTTTGTCATTGTCACATTAAAAAGCAGTGTTCAAACAAAATGTGCATTGTATATTACTGAAAGGAATTATAAAAGAGAATACTCATATCATTAATGTAATATTTAATGTTAATACTGTTACATTGTTAATTGAAATTAAAGTCAATATGTCAAGAAAGACAGAGGTTTTAGACTGGAATGATTCCTATTGCCTCTATAGACATTAATGCTATTGGGTTTATTTACTCAACAAAATAATTGCTTGCAAGTGTTTTACAAAACTGATTCAAAATCTGAATGTGATATTTCTATTTAGTGCATATGTCTTCATACATCAACCATACACAGAACATCCAAAATCACCTCCTTAAAACTAAGATGTACCAAAGTTCACCATTATTATGTTACTCAACTTTTCTCAAATAATTTGAGAAAAATAATAAGAGAGATGAACCATTAATTTTTGTTTATTAAAAGAAAAAGAGGGGTGGGAATCTGGCTCAAACAGTAGTGCACTCAACTGGTATGCATGCGGCGCCGGGTTCCATCCTCAGCATCACATAAAACAAAGATGTGGTGTCCGCCAAAAACTAAAAAATAAATATTAAAATAATTCTCTCTCTCTCTCTCTCTCTCTCTCTCTCTCTCTAAAAAAAAAGAAAGAAAAAGGAAAGACAATACCACAAAAAATGTAGATACACTGTATGTACAGTGTCATGAAAGTTGTTGTCCCCTTTGGGTCTTTGTTTCTTCTCAATTATTTTCACAAAGGCTTATTTAAACTTAACATTTTTCAGGATGATTTAAATCAAAGACATTGTGACACTGACTGAGGCGGCTCAGCCAAGTGAATTTAAAAAATGGAAAAAAAAAAGTGCTTACATTTAATGAGGTCAGGACTTGATCTACTTTAAGCCATAAAGTGCAGAGCCTCCCCTTTCCCTTGATGTAGGGCTGCAATGCAATTCTTATTAGAGGCCTGTGAATTATTTCTAGAACTTTTCTTGTGTTTACCAGAATCTTATAGCCAGAACCAATATGATTATTAAGAAAGAAAATTAGATACGTGAGAATATTTTTTTTGTAAATTTTAACCTGTTAGTCACACGATTTAAATGTGAAAATACAGTGTGTCTCTAGCTAACCACACAAAGCATGCAATTACATACCTTCCCTTGCATAGCTAGCATTAAGATAAATATCTTATCAGAAGTGTCCCATTGACTCCATCTTCCAGAGATATGTAAAAATTAAATGAGCAGAATTTGAAAGTGGAAATGTCTGATTATTCTCACTGGCCACCAGGACTTTTTGAATGTTCTTGTACTCTTGCAGTAAGACTATCATGTGCTGTTATTTCCTCTGGACAGTCTATATTTCTAGGAAGTATTAAATAATATACTTGTAGGAGCACATGAACCTCCAAACTATTGATTGTTTTCCAGTTAAATTAGTGTTTAAATATTTACCCATTTTATACTGTTTCTTAGAGATGTTAGATTTTCTCTTAAGTCATTCCTCTTAAATTCTAATGAATATAACAATAGTATCATTTGTGGTAACATGTTGTGACTTTCTAGGCTATGGATCAGGAATTTTACCCTTGCAGTCTTGTTATACATCCACTATTAAAAATTACTGCATGCCTTAAAGAGAGTTGGTAAAGATTCTTATATCATGTGATAATATAAAACCATTCAATCTGATCAGTGTGGGCAAACAATTTAAACACATCATCTCTTTTCTAAAGATGACTTATTCAGCTAGGAGTATTGAATTAATTTCTTAGCACACAATATAAAATGTATTTTTAATATTTTTTCAATTTGAAACTAAGTTAAATTTATTTCCATTTAGTTAGCTCTTTTCAATCCCCTCATTCTTTTAGAAATATGGCATTTGTATTTATTAATTAGGTACACATTTAATTTGTAACTTCAAATAGTGTGGCATATGTAGTTTAAAGGTAGGGTAATGTGAAAGGGTCAGGAAACCTACCAGGTTGCACTTGGACTTTGGAAGTAACAACTTTATGAAATCCTGAAATGCTTTCGTCTTCATCATCCAGTGAACTTATCTGTTCTAGATTGAAAAGAGTACAGTATTTAAAAGTATCCATTGGTAAGGGACATATAGGAGAAAACAAATTTGATAGTTATTAGATCCCTCAGAGACTAGAGGTAAAAATACACTGGGGATTTTTAAAATATCCTTTTGCCATTTCAGAAAATGTGATTATTTTTGTGGTGAGAACACTTAAAATACAGTAAGTAAGAAATTTTTAAGATGATAATATAAATTTTAAACTATGGTCTCCTTGATGTATAACAAACTTTTTAAATTTACTCCTCTTTTATAACAAAATTTTGTGCTCTTTAATTAGACTATCTTCATCTCAGCCTCTGGTAACCACCTTTCTACTCTGTATTTCTATTTGTTTGACTTTTTTGGTCCTGCATATAAGTAAGATCACATGGTATTTGTCTTGCTGTGTCTGACTAACCACATTTAACATGATATCGTCCAGGTTCATCCATGTTGTAACCAATGACAAGATTTCACCCATTTAAATTCTAAATATTATTTCACTGTGCATATATACCCACATTTCTTTATTCATTTGTTGATAGACACTGATGTTGATTCTGTATCTTGACTATTGTGAATAGTGCAAAATAAGAAAGGGAGGGCAGAAAAACCTTCAGATATTGTTCTTTGGATACATAGTCAGTAGATAGGTAACTGGACTATGTGCAGCTCTATTTTGAATTTTGAGAAAACCCCATACTTTTTTTTCCCATTTAAGTTTACTAATTTACATTCCCTCAGTATTTTCCATTAATAGTGTATAAGAGTTCCCTTTTCTCCATGTTACTCTCATCTTTTTGATAGCAGCCTTTGTAACAGGTGTGAGGAGACATCTCATTTGAGTGAATCCTGATGACTAATGATAAAGGAGATTTTTCATATACATTGGCTATTATTTTTATCCTTCTTTTGAGAAATTTCTGCTCAGATCTACTGTCAATTTTTGAATTTTTTTCTTAACTTTCAGTTGTTTGGGATTTTTATATATTTTATCAGATGTGTATGTGTTGCCAATATTTTTTCACACTCTGGAATGTTTTCTTACTTGAATTCTTTGCTTTGCAGAGTATTTTAATTTGGCTCAATCCTTTCTATTTCTGTTTTTTTTTTCTGTTTGTTTTCTTGGGGTCATATTCAAGGAAATATTGGTCAGAGTGATATCATAGCATTTTCTTTATTTTTGTGTTCTAGTAGTTTTAAAGTTTCAGCTATTGCCTCTGGATTTTCTGTATCTCTGAAAAACATATTGTACAAAAAAGAACATGGACTTACAGAAGCTCATGAGACTGTAAAGACAGTGTCTCTCTATTTAAATATTTCTAGATTAATGAGTGTTTAAGTACTTACCCATTTTTTTTTTTTACTTTATTCAGGAAGATTAAATTTCCTCATCTGTTGCTCCTCTTAAGTTCTAACGATTGTAATGAGCTCATCAATATTTTATAGTGGTAACATTCTGTGATTTTCTAACATATTTTATCCTTACAGTCTTATTATTTATCTATATTTAAAAAATGGTAGCCTAAAAGAAACTTTTATTTATACTATGTAATATAGCATTATAATTAATCATTAATGTTTATTAATAAATGACAATAATTTAGAGAATAATGCAACATATTTTTCTACAAATCTCTGGTCTCAACATTTTCATCAAACAATCAATACATTATTTTGTTTTATCTGTGCTTCTTTTAAAAGACTCCTGTTTTAAAATGACCTCGCCACCACCAGCATCACTCCTGCTTGAATGAAGCTAACACAAGCATTGGTCTCTAAGGCATATCACAGAATTCTTGTGTTTTGGAACATTGTTAGGACTCTGACTGGGGGCCCTTTAAACAGCAGAATCACCAACAATAACTGTAAATACATGGAAAACAGTGCTGTCAACAGACTGTGAAAAGGACACTTGTTATAGAAAGAGAGCTGAAAGAAAACTCAGTGTCACTTTGTGCCACCTTAGCTGGGAGTGCCCACACAGGGTGATTCAAGTATTTTTGTTTTTGTTTCTGCTGTTCTCTGCATGTCCTCAAATTACTCCAAAAGCATAACAGATGTTGACTTGGGGTTTCAGATAAATTTCCTGAGTAGGCAAATAAACAAATATGGAACTCATGAACAACAAACAACAACTGTATTTATTTTATTTCAAACTTTCCTTTTATTTCAACTTTTTTCTACCTATTAATTAAATATGGAAAGCATTCATGCTTGAATTTTAGCAATTCCAGATTTTAAATGAAGCTTTTAATGTTTATTTTTTGTAGTATATTTACTTTTCTACCTGTTTTTTCCTATTTCATACACTCTTTCTTTCTTTTATTTAGCTGTTTTCAGTCATATAATCCTTTTCAAAACTTGTCCTGAATTTTATAGTTAGAAAACTTCTTATTAGTATTTTACAGGATTTCATAAAGATTAAACATATATATACATAGATTCTACTCAAAGTATTAGTTTGACCAAATATTTTAATATATTAGAATCATAGAACACTTAAATTCCTTGTTTATTGTTTCTTTCATTGTTCATGACTCTTGTCATGTGTACATACAGACACACAATATATATAATATGTATATATTACATATATGCTGTATGTATTTACTGTACTTATGTATGATAAAACCTTTAAAATACACTACTGTTTGTACAGTCAATAGTCTATATTTATTTACATGTATCAACTTGACAATTAATTTAATCTTTCTTTAATTTATTGTTTCTTTCAGGATTAGAGTCTCTTAACTGAAGAACTACTCCCAATACCGATTTAGTACAAATTCTCAGGCAACAGATTTTCTGTCTAAAAATGTCTTTCTTTTAACTTAAACGGTTTATTTATCTAATAACAATTATTTGACTTGTTTTGTCATCTTTCAGCAATATCAAAGCATCATTTTACTCTGATTTCCATGTTTGTTTTATGGGGAAAAGCTGTCCTTACCGTTTATTCTTTTAAGTCAATATGTGCTTCCTTCTCTCAGTGGCTTCTAAGAGTCTCTGTATCATTGACTTTTATCTGCTTTACATTCATGTGTTTGGGTCTTCTTTCTCAAAACTTTATTCTGCTTATGACCAAAGACTTGTGGTCCATGTGGTCCATGTTGATGCCCTTTATCACTTTGTAGAAGTCCTCTGCAAATATTGCATCTTTCCCATTTTCTCTTTTCCCCACACTACTTGGATGTCAACTATACATAGGTAGGACGTTTCCATTGTATCTTACATATTTCTAATACCCTTTCCTTATTTTCCTTTTTATCCAATTTGCATTTCATTTGAATTTTTTATTCACTTTATTTCTACCTAACTTTTTCGTAGTTTCCTGTGTTTAATCAATTTTAAAGTCGTGATGAATTCTTACTTTAACAATTTTTAATTAATAGAATTTTAGATGATGATTTCTTGAATTATAATTTTCTGTTGAAATTCTTTTAACTTTTTTGGGGGGACAGGGATTGAACTCAGGGGCACTCGAACAATTATCCACACCCCCACCCTATTTTGTATTTTACTTAGAGATAGGGTCTCACAGGATTGCTCAGTGCCTTACCTTTGCTAGGACTAGATTTGAACTCATGATCCTTCTGCCTCTGCCTCCTGAGCCACTTGGATTACAGGTATGTGCCACGTGTCCAACCTTAAATCTTTTTTATACATTATTTTCTGCCATTTTCAACACAGTCATCATAGTTAGTTTAATGAAATTATTTTATTTCATAGTCTGGATAGTATCGAAAAATACAAATGATTTTTTTTCTTATATTTAGATAACATACTAATATTTTCCAGTGATTTTTTTATACTGTTAATACAGTTTTTTAAAAATCATAGGTTGCATAGGCTGTAGATCATGTACTAATTGCAAAATGAGGTTGTTAACCATATTACTATAAGATCTACACACAGGAATCTAATCTTCTTAACCCAGAGAGTCTCAAGTGTGGACAAACTTTACCTCTAGTAGTTTGCGGTTAGAGATGCTACCCAGCAATCTACAATGCACAGGACAGCACCTCACAACAAACAATTAGAAAGCCCTTGTTCATCCAAAGAAGACTGTAGGTTGAAGCTGATTTGATTCTTAAGACAGAATCAAACTTTGTCTTCTCCAGAGGCATCATGGCTAAAAATTAAACCCTAAAGTCTTCTTACAATTTCTGATTGACTTAGTTAGTCTTAAATTCAGAAAACAGGTAAGTGGCATAGGGACTGCAGGATATAAGGTTTCTGTTTTATATGGAGATATCTACTATCTACTAGTGCTAGAGAAGCTCTGAGCTATTTTCCTGAGAATTGCACACAGTTTCAGTTCTGTGATCTTGTAGCCTACAATAGAAAAATAATTGCTGTATTCTGCATATTAATATTTGCTTTGAGGACAGGATTTCTTTAATTGACCATATATATATGGTCAATTAATATATATATAAACTATATATAATTATAATTATATATAATTTATATTATATGTTATATATAATATAAATAATATATATAACTTGATTATATATATATAATATAAATAATATATATAACTTGATTCCAAGTTCATAGGCTGCTTTTACCACCCATTCAACTATTTCAAATATAGGATACTTGATATTACCCCCATCCAAGCAAACAAATAAAGAAAGAAAGAAATTGAAGTGGTTTAGTCATCTATAACTAAATAAAGATTAACATACCAAATAGAAACATAATTACATTTAGGATGAAACCATTTGAAGGGAACTCAAATTCCTCTCCAATATTAACAACAACAGTGAGGGAAAACACAACACTTTTCAAATTTAGGAAAAAATAACTAATTAAGGCTCTATTAAAATTACTTAACAGTATGATTTTTTCTATTTAATTAAATTTTATTTCCCATATTCCTCCAGAGTCTTGAGGCTATTTCCTTAAGGCAAGTAGAAAACATTAACACTCTCCAGTTTAATGCCTTTTATGATCTCATTTGAGATTTAAATGGCGTGAACTTCTTTCCATTGCTTGAAATACTTCAGGAGAGTTTTACCTGCCAACTTCTCTTCTTTCAATTCTTGCCACTTTCAACTGCTTCAACTCCACTAAGCTACATTATTCTTCTAGTGGTCTTAAAATGTACCAAACTTATAATTGTGGATCCTTGTATTAGTCATCCTTTCTTCCTATAATATCTCAGGTAATTGTGTGATTACTACTTTTAGATCATCTTGAATCAGCTGAATCTCAAGGACCAGCTGGTTTGTATCCGAATACCTTATTGACAGTAAAAAAGCAAGGTATTTAGTACCTCCCCAGTCTACAGTGTAGCACTGCTGTTGACATTTTTTCTCTGATTTGATACTTTCACCTGTATTTATTCACTTGAATATAATCCTAGGACAACTGGATGTAGTTTATCTCCTTCATATGCCACACAGCCTGAAAATTGAAAGTGATTGGTAACAGTATGTTTACTAAATGACTCATTAGTTAAGTGCATAAAGAAATAATTTATTTCATTTTGATTGAACTTTCTCTGCTGTTGATTTACTCATGTTTCTACTCCATTTAGAACACCCTGTGCTGACATAACAGCTTTTTCATGGAGGATTTCACTTCCTGGTTGCGAAGAGTATATATTACAGGGTTCAGCAAAGGAAAGATGACTGTATGAAAGAGAGCAACCACTTTGTCAGCTGGGAAAGCCCTGAAGGGGCGGGTGTAGATAAAAATGGCAGGTCCAAACATGAGGAACACAATGATAATGTGGGTGGTGCAAGTGGAGACAGCCTTGCTCTTCCCTTCTGAAGAGTGTCTCTTTACTCTGCAGAGGATGACAGCATAGGAGGCCAGAAGGCCCAGGAAGCACAGCAGGGTGAGCAGGCCACTGTTGGAGACCATCAGGAGCTCCACCACAAAGGTGTCAGTGCAGGCCAGTTTGATGATCTGTGGCACATCACAGAAGAAGTTGTCCAGCTGGTTTGGGCCACAGAAGGGCAAGTGCAGGATAATGGCCACTTGCACAATGGAGTGGGCAAAGGCCCCAAGCCACAGAGCCAACAGCAATGCATAGCAGACCCTGGGGCTCATGACTGTTGCATAGTGTAGAGGCCGACATATGGCGATGTAGCGGTCAAAGGCCATGACAACAAGGAGGAACATCTCCCCTACACCAAGGAAGTGCAAGAAAAACAGCTGGGTGATGCAGCAATTGTAGGAAATTACTTTCTTCTCAGAGAAGAAGTCCACCAGCATCCTGGGAGCCACAATGAAGGAGTAGGAGGCATCCAGGAAGGCCAAGTTTCCCAAGAAGAAATAGAGGGGAGCATTAAGTCCAGGATCTGATCTTATAGTAAGAATGATAAGAACATTGCCAGGGAGGATTATGAGGTAGAACATTGAGACTAGCACAAAGAGCAGGATTTGGACATCTTGAGATTGGGTCAAACCAAGGAGGATGAATTCTGTCACCACTGTGCTGTTTCCTGTGTCCATCCCTTCCTAATCCGGAGAATCACAAAAGCAAATTGTTACCTGTTATGACCAACTTTTTTCTGCTCAAAGACTCTGTACTAGCAAAAATAATATTTGCTACATTCCAAATTAGCATAGCTGAAAGCAACTTATGCCCCATAATTCCCCTGAACCCTGAGTTTACCCTTCTTTCATTCTAATCATTCCTCACCAAGAGTTGGGTCTTCTAACTACAGTTTCATTCCCATTTAACCTTGAGTTTCTATATAACTGTCCTTCTGTAGGACTGGTGGCTATTTTGCTTACAATGTCTTAGGAATTTACTCACTAACACACAACATAAACTTTAGCAAGATTCTCTGTTTTGGGGTTATTGATGACTAATCTTTGTTGTTAATGGTAACTCACTGTTTCTGATTGTCAGAATATGGGCAAAGTGTGGGTCCCTTCTCCTTATTGACACATAACAAAGTGCTTTTTCAAGTCCTACAGAAGCCCAAGTCGCTTTCTGTTTGTTTTCTGAATTGCAATGATAATTCTGATGTCATGCTCTGCATAGATAGCCTTATGAATTCTCAATCTAAACTGATCATAAGGCACTTAAAACAAGATCTGTACCTTTGACCTGACTTAGAAGTATTATCCTGGTTATATACATGACCAGGTGCAGATCCTGTTCTTAAATTCTAATTAGTAGTCCTTTATTCGCTTACCATATACCTAAAATCTGCTTCTCCAAATGTCAAATGATAGCCAAATGATATCCTTCTCACAGATATTTTTTAATAATATGAAAATTAATTTGACTATCCTAAGTAATATTTAAAGCAGAGTGCATTGGTATTGGCCATAGACAACATATAATATACTCATTTAAGAGATAATTAAATTAAAGTTAATTGCAGTTAACTTTAAATTTGCAATGTATTTCCTTCTTTGGTCTCATTAGCAAGTGATTAAATGAGTATGTATACCTCTTTCAAAACTAATTAGGAAAGTAGTGGTATTTCATTAACTGACACTATTTCATCAAGGCATTAATTAACAAATCATGACTTTGTTTGACTTAATAATTTCCATTTTAGCCAGGTAGATGGTGTGTGCCTGTAATCCCAATAGCTCCGGAGGCTGAGCCAGGACAATTGTGAGTTCACAGCCAGCTCAGCACTGTGAGCCACTAAGCAACTCAGTGAGACCCTGTCTCTAACTAATACACAAAATAGTGCTGGGGATATCACTCAGTGGTCGAGTGCCCCTGAGTTCAATTCCAGTACCAAAAAAGAAGTCACCTTTTCTGTCTAAAGCTTTGTCTAAATAAGAGTTACAATCATTTTGGAGAAATTGAGAAATAATATTTAGTCTGTATACTAGTCTCTAAAGTAGAAAGTATTCATTCTGGGTTGGAGGGTAATTAGATAATCTGTTGGAGTGCTGAAATCAGTGGAATTTATTTCTTTTACTACAGATGTTTTTTAAAATCTTGTATTTGTGTTAGTCTAATATGAAAACATTTTACAAACAAATAATTAATCCTTTGAGACTACATAGTTCACTGTTGGAGTGGATTATATGGAAGAGAAATGATTACTGATTAGAACAATTACTGCACTGTGAAATATACAGATGCTGGTTTGATTTTTAGTTACATGTAATACTTTTCAAAAATGCTATGAAATAGACAAATACAATTTGGCCAAAAATAAGAAAGAAAAGAAAAGCAGTAAAATATATATTGATACATGTTACAATAGGAAGGAACCTCAAAAACACTATACTGTATGAAAGAAGAAAGACAGCCCAAAATAGTTGTGTAAAATATCCATACAAAGAAACTGTTAGAGGCTGAAAGTTACAGTGGAAATTTACATAATGTACATGAGGATATATTTATCCTGATGAAAAGGTCTTAGAGTTATATCATGCTGTTTCTTGCACAGTAGCTGTACACGAATGTTACAATGTTATAGAATAAGTAGTTAAAATACAGGAGCACATATTTGATGAACACACAAACACATGCATTAGCACAAACATACTGAGTCTAAGAGATCTGATATATAACAAAATGTCTTTGATGCCCTTAGAAGTAGCTAGAGAGCTCCTTTCTCTGAACCCACTTAACCCAGTTGACCTCCATATCCACACCTCAGTGTCTGCAGAATCTGCTCCCAGGACAGTGAGCCTTGGAGCTTCCCTCCTGTACTTACTTACACATGGTGCATCCACTGCAACCCTGGATTGGGCACCTGTGCTTCTTCAGGTTCAGGATGCCAAGAAACAGGTAGCATCTGATTCCTTTTTCATTTTCTACTGTGTCTATTCCCTGTCACCCAATAGATGGAATTCCATATATCCCAAGTTTTTGGTTCGCTTCCTGCCTTCTTCTAGTCTCATTTCTGTACTCTGTTCCAGACAGTCTAAAATTGTGCTCATTACAGAGACTGAGGACAGCTGTGTCTGAGATGGACATTCCTCTGCACAAAATGAGTTCCTGCACAAGAGAGTGTCACAGGTTCAAGTGAGTGTTCAGGCAGGGAAGACAAAGAAGTGCTGTTAGTGTAAGCTAAAGAGGAGACCAAAGGCTTTCACCACCTCTAGCCTTCCTTGTCATTTTACCTGACACAAAACTCCTCTTGCCTTGAAGATGCACAGGCAGAGCATGTCAGCTGTATATGCATACCTGTTGCATGCTTGTGAAGTCAATGAAGTTTGTCTTGAGTCTCTGCCTACACTTTCTGACTGATTGGGATTTTTGATTCCTTTTTCCACTTTACCTTTGTTTCTGGGGGTGGGAAGGTTGGAATCAGTCGTTTGTCTTACACCCAAATTAATATCAAATGATTAATCTCTCAAAGTTCTTGGCATTTCCCCTTATTTTAATCTCTTTCAAATAAGGGTAGGAATCAAACATAAAATGGGCTTCATTTCAGTGACAGGGTAGAAAGTGCTCACCTTTATTCTATTTCTGCAATATTATTCTGTTCTCATAAATTTGAAGGCAGCAGATGTTTCAAATAAATGCATGATTTTTTGCATTTCTTCTTTCTATTTCAAGTACAAAAGATGAAACTTTCACTTTGTCACGAATCCAATCCTACCCTCAAACAGCTATCCTCTTCCACGTACTGAAGAGGAAGTTCAAAGAACATTATAAATAGTGTTTTAAATATGTTCTCATGTTTGTATATCATAGATTCCAAAATATGCACTTCTAATTTATGATGCAATACACAATGTGCTCTGGGTTTTATGACAACTGTAACCTGTAGAGTACTACCAGTGGGAATTAGTAGAATGCCACCTAGAAGCATACAAGGATAATGACAAGAATATATTTAATATTAAATAATCAAAGTATGTGCCAATTAAGGTTCCCACATTTATGTTTTCACTTTTCTTTTTGTAATTAGTGTCTAATTATATACAAATAGTAGGTTTCATTATGGTGTATTTCTACACGTACATAACATACTGTGGTAAATTTCATTTCCTAGTACCTGTCCTTTCCCTGTACTCATCCCTCTGATCATCTTCTTTTCTACTAGTCTGTCTTATTTTGTTGTAATCTCTTTTTCTCTTTGTTGTTTCTCTCCTGTATCCACATATGAGAGATAACATTTGACCCTTGATTTTGAGTCTACAGTATTTCACTCAACATTATGTTCTCTAGTTCCATCCATTTTCCTTTAAATGACATAATTTTGTTCTTCTTTATAACTGAATAAAACTGTATTGTGTATATACACCATATTTTCTTCATCTGTTCATATGTTGAAGGATATCTAGGCTTGTTCTATAACTCGGCTATTTTGATTGTGCTACTACAAGAACAGGATTACATGTATCTGTGTGGTATTTGACAATTTGTTAGTGGCAGTGATAATAGAATGTCAGATTTCAATCAGGCATAATGAAAGCAGTAAGCCTAGACAGATTATTTTAGATATGTAACTTATATCTGGGATAAGAAGTCATAGATCTTATCTAGGAAATTAAATAGTGGTCCTGAACCAATAATAAATATCATATTATCTGCATATTTTTGGTGCAAAAAGAGTAAGATGAAGCGAATACTTTAGGTTTCTAATGAATTGTCAGAAATTACTAATTATGCTTAACTAAAGACTTTCATGGTGTCATGGAGACCAATGCCTTTAGGTCTTTGTCCTCTCAAATAAAATAATAATCTATTGCACGTTTTGTATTGATAGTAATACATTTTTTCTAAAAATATGCTTTATAACATTCCATTTCTCAATTAAGGAAATGAAATAGAAGAAAATATTTAATCATTCAAAATTCTGCCTAGTTTTTCTTTTTTAATTTCTTTTTTAGTTTTAGTTGGACACAGTGACTTTATTTTAAAATTTTTTAATGTGATGCTGAGGATGAAACCCAGGGCCTCACACGTGCTAGGTGAGCACTCTACCACTAAGCTACAATCCCAGCCCTACCTAGTTTTTCTTATACATGAAAAAGAACCATGGCATTATTGTGAACAACATTAAAACCAAAATAAGGAACTTTAATTTTGCAAAGTAAATACAATATTCAGTCAAGTATTCTTTCATTCAAATGTTTGTCAAGTTCAGACAGAAAGGCAATAGGAGGTGATGAAAAGTGAATAAAAGAGGTAAAGGAAGGAAGATGATATTTCGGGGCTCCTTTCCTATTAGAGTCAATGCTGCTATTAACTTTGAACATACATAATTAATCTTGCATGAAAAATATATCTGTAGAGTAAATCCTCAGGAGTAAATAAAAAGTTAAATATATCAGTATCTAGAAAAGAAAGCACAGAAGAAACAAATAAACAAAAATACATATGAAAATACAGAAGTAAAGATGAATTGAAAGAGTGATAATGCCCAAAGAGATGGGTGAACTCAAAAAGTCGTGGACAGACAGAGAGGAAGGGGCTGGAAAAGAGAGGGAGGGGGAGCAGGGGAGCATCCTTGGAAAGACAAAGTCTTAATTTTGGATTTTTGTGGAGTTTTTATTTCCTTTTTTATATAATTACAGATTTTCTTTGGCTCCCATTTCTCAGTGTATAACATAGTACATTAGAATTAGTTAAAAGTAGTATCTTAGAGCTTTACTAGTCCAAAATAATCTCTACCTGTGAGAAACTTTTTCATGTTAGGCAATTTTATAACATTATAAAGATATACTTTAGTGTGCATTCATGTGTAAGTTTTTTAAAATTACTTTTTAGAATTAATAATACTAATGATACACATTAGTGACACTTATTGTGGTATTTGTATACATGAATATACAGTGACTATTGATCATGTCCATCTGCTTTTCTCCCCTCTCCCCTCATCCTTCTGCTTTCTTCCCTTTGCCTCCTTATCAATCTCTAATAATTTCTCTCCTGTTTTCAGCTTTTTCTGCTTATGTTTCTACATGTGAGAGAAAATATGCTCTACTTGTCTGTGTGCCTTGTTTTGTTTATCATGCTGCACACTTGTTCCCATTCATTTTACTACAAATGATAGGATGTCATTCTGCTTTATGGCTGAATCACAATCCCTGGCATAAAGACCACATTTCCTTTATCCATTCAGCTGTTGATGGGCCCATAGAATGATTGCATGTCTTATCTATTGTAAATAGTCTGTGAACAGTATTGATATAAATGTGGGTCTGCCAGTATCTCTTACTACATTTCTTAAGGAGATACGCCTAAGATTTGAATAAATGGATCATATGTAAGTTCCATTTTTAGATTTTTGATGAAGCTCTATACTCTCCCATTGCAGCTATATTAACTAACTTTCCAAGAAATAGTGTGTTGCTTTCCCCCACCCACATTCCACATTCTTCAAAGCATCTATTATTTTCTCTCTTGTTGTTGTTGTTGTTTCAGAAAGAGAGAGAGAGAGAGAGAGAGAGAGAGAGAGAGAGAGAGAGGAGAGAGAATTTCAATATTTATTTTTCAGTTTTCAGCGTACACAACATCTTCTGTTTTGTATGTGGTGCTGAGGATCTAACCTGGGCCACATGCATGCTCGCTACTGCTTGAGCCACACCCCCAGCCCCATTGTTGTTTTGATGGCAGTCATTCTACCTGGGGTGAGACGGAATGTCATTTTAGCTTTGACTTCCATTTCACTGATGGCTAACTATATATACATACACATACATACATACACACACACTTTGTTACATTCCATTTCCCAATTAAGAAAATTAAATACAAGAAAATATTGAATCATTCAAAATTCTGCCTGTTTTTTCTTTTGTTTTAAATTCATTTTTTTAGTTGTAGTTGGACACAGTATCTTTATTTTAAATATTTTTTAAATGTGTTACTGAGGATTAAACCCAGGGACTCACACATGCTAGGTGAGCACTCTATATAATTTGTACCAGGGATTTAACTCAGGGTCACTTGACCACTTAATCATATTGCCAGCACTATTTTGTATTGGATTTAGAGACAGGGCCTCAGTGAGTTGCTTAGCATCTCACTTTTGCTTGGGCTGGATTTGAACTCCTGATCCTCCTGCCTCAGGATCCTGAGCCTCAGGGATTACAGGTGTGCACCACTGCACAAGGATTTTTTTTCATATAATTATTTACTAGCTGTTTTTATTTCTTATAAGAAGTGTCTATGCATGTCATTTGCCTATTTTTAATTGAAATTCTTATTTTATTGTTGTTTGTGTTCTTCATATGTTTTAGATATTCTCTGTCAGATAAATTGTTGCCAAAGGTTTTCCCCCATTTTTAAGTAGTCTCTTAAGTCTATTAATTATTCTCTTCATTGTGCTTCAGAAGTTTTTAAATTTGATGTAATTCCACTTGTCAATTAACCAGTACATAAAAATATAACATTGTACATATGAATGGAACACCAAGTAACATTTGATAGATGTATATGTTCTGTAATGATTACATCAGGTGAAACATTTACCTCCTCAAACCTCATCTTTTCAGTGTGGAGAAAACTCAAAAACTTTTAGATGGGAGCTTTTTGCTGACTTTGCTCTTACTTCCACTTTGAGTGAAAACATTTAACTTTGATCTTTTGAATTTATTTTATTTTATTTTTTTTACTTTCATTATTTTCTTATTTTTTTATTTTTGCATCCTCAATGATAGCAGAGACCCTGTTGTTTAACAAACATTTGTTCAGATCAAATAAGTGGAAGAAATAGTCATTTGCTCATCTGAGTCAATGTTGAGAGCCACAGCCGAAGGGGCCACAGCAAACTTCCAGCTGCCAGCAAACTTCCAGCTGCCCCCTGATGATTGGTTCACAGCGGCCCCAGCAACTTCTAGCTACCAACTGACTGGCTCCTCTGCAGTGATGCTCATTGGGCTGTTTCCCTGCCTTTTCAGACCACAGAGCTGCTCATTGGGGGACTTTTTGGCTTCGCCCACGTGACCCAGCCAATCGGCCTCAAGAGCAAGAGGAGTGGGGGAGGTGGAGAGGCTTGTGGGAAGCCGGTGGTGGCAGTTGGGCTCTGAGGGTTTTTCCTGAGGAGCTGTTTGTTTGGCCTGTGTGGTTCTAAAAATAAAGTTCGTTTCTTTTGACAAGTGGCTCCTGAATTGTTCCCAGCCAGACTGCGGCATTTGGTGGGCTGCACGGGGAACAACTGAGGGTAAGTGATAAGGTAAACTGCTCGCCACTGAGGGCAGGGCGAGAGGATGAGTAGCCATTTTAAGATTCGTCTTTTGTTTTGTTTCACTTTTGTTTTAAGTTGCCTGTCCCTGGAGATGTGTAAGATGGAAGAAAAACTGCTCACATCTGAGGAAAAACTATTTGCATCTGAGGAACACATAGGGAGAAAGGACGGATGGACATTTCAGGAGGATAGAAAGGCTGATATAATGATTTTGTGTGGTTCCATTTTTATTTCATTCTGTCTCGGTTTTGTTTGGTGTTATCTTGTTGGGTTGTATTATAGTAGAAATATGGGATCAGAAATTAGTAAAAAACAAACTGAAAGAGTGTTAAGTAAATTGTTAGAGGAAGGAGGCTTCCCAATAAAATCAAGAGCAGTCAGGGCATACGTTGATATAATACAAAAATGTAGTCCATGACTTTTTAAGGAGGAGTTGTTAAATATATCACAATGGAACCATCATGGTGAAGATTTAAAAAGAATAGAAAAGAAAAGCCAAGGAACTCTGCCAGTTGGCACATTGACATTGTGGGCATTGGTATCTGGTTTACTTAGTCCAAAGCCTTCAGTTCAGACAAAGGTAGAGGAAGGAGAAGACATATTGAGTCAAGTAAAAGAGAAGGTCTTTCAAGCTAGTCAGATAGAGGAAGAAAGCTTAGAGCAGAAAAAGCCATCAAGGGAAAAATTACAACAGGAGACTGCTACTAACACCTTTCTATCACCAGAGGGCAAAAGTGCCCAACCAAGAGTGCCACCTCCATATGCTGGGAGGCCCCCAACCCCTGCAGTTGATAGTTGGGATCCTGAGACAGGATCTCAAATATTAACATGCCCTGTATTTGAGGCAGGAGGGCAGCGAATTCACCGTGCTTTAAATTTCAAAACAGTGAAGCAGCTAAAAGAGGCTATAACAACCTATGGTCCTCAAGCACCCTTCACTGTAAGCATGGTCGAATCCATTAACAACTTGAACATGTCGGCAACAGATTGGGCTAATATGTGTAAAGCTGTGTGAAATGGAGGTCAATACCTGTTATGGAAGGTTGCCAATGAGGAATTTTGCAAGGAGATGGCTAGGCGAAATGCAGAAGCTGGTTATCCTCAGAGAAATCTAGATATGTTGTTAGGAAAGGGACCTTATGAGGATCAGCAGCAACAAATTGAATATGATCCTAGTGTATATGCACAAATTGCTGCAGAGGCGGTTAGGGCATGGAAGACTTTAAAAGGACATGGAGGTTTACAAGGTCGATTATCTAAGGTAATACAAGGAGCTAATGAATCTTACACTGAATTTGTAGATAAGCTTGTTCAAACAGCTACCAGAGTTTTGGGGAATACAGAATAAGCAATGTCATTAATAAAACAAATGGCTTATGAGCAAGTGAATCGTTGGTGCAGAGAAGTCATTAGACCATGGAAACATGAAGATTTAAACACATATATTAAATTATGTAGAGACCTTAATGAACAAGAGCAAGTCATGGCAGCTGCAGTAAAACAGGCTTTAGATGCCAGGCCAAGAACATGCTACAATTGTGAACAAACAGGATATTTTAAAAGGAATTGCCCCATAGGAGGAGGGTTTAACAAAACTAGGTATCAAAGGAGTAGAATACCAGGTATTTGCCCACGATGCCATAGAGAGAGACATTGGGCTAATGAATGCCATTCTCAAACCACCATAGAGGGTACTCCATTATCAAAAAACAAACAAGGACCAGGTGTTTATCCACGATATCATGGAGAAAGGCATCGGGCTCCATTGCCTAATAATGGACAGGGGGGCCCAATGCTCCGGGGCCCAAAACCACAAATATATGGAGCACTGGAGGAACCCAGCAACCCCATCAGGTTACTGCCCAGGACACATTGTCCATTAGATCCCTCATCAGACAAACAAGAGGGAGCGCAGGGTTGGACATCTGCGCCTCTGCCAGATCAGTACTAACTCCAGAGATGGGAGTTCAAATCATTCCCACAGGGGTAAAAGGACCTCTTCCCAAAGGAACAGTAGGTTTATATTGGAATGCAGCTCTTCTACTCTAAAAGGAATTATGATAATTCCTGGGGTAATTGATCCCTATTATGAAGGTGAAATAAAAATTTAGCCAGTTCTCTAAAGGGTATATCAGTAATTTCACCAGGAGATAGAATAGCACAATTATTAATAATACCCAGCCTACATGACAAATTTTCCAGTCGTACTGTAGAAAGAGGTTCCAAGGGATTAGGCTCCACAGGTGTAGATTGGGCTATGCTTTCTTTAAATTTAGATTCTCGCCCCATGCTAAAACTAAATATTCAAGGACATGAATTTAATGGGCTACTGGATACAGGTGCAGACCTTAGCATCTTCTCTCATCAAGAATGGCCAAAACATTGGCCATTACAACAAGCCACTCAAATGTTTCGAGGCCTAGGAGTGGCGACTAATCCCCATAGAAGTGCAATGGTATTAGATTGGAAGGATCCTGAAGGATGTGAAGGAACTATACAACCATATGTATTGGATCATCTCCCTGTAAATTTATGGGGACGGGATGACCTAGATCAATTAGGTTTGACATTAACAAATAACATCAATCAAAATGCACCCACTATTATGGCTAGACAAGGTTTTAGGAGAGGAAAAAGATTAGAAAAACAAGAACAAGGTATAGCAGCACCAGTACAAATTGATCAAGGAACAGACAGACATGGGTTGGATTTTCAGAAAGGGCCACTGAGACAATAAAAATTACTTGGAAATCAGAAAGACCAGTATGGGTTCCTCAGTGGCCTGTGACTAAAGAAAAGATACAAGCAGCCCATGACCTGATCAAACAACAATTAGCAGAAGGACATATACAACCTTCTGTATCTCCCCATAATTCTCCCATTTTTGTCATCAAAAAGAAATCTGGTAAATGGTGATTATTGCACGATTTAAGAGCCATTAATAATGAGATGGTTATTGTGGAACCTGCTCAATCAGGGATTCCTCAATTGTCTGCTTTACCAAAAACCTGGTATGTTTTAGTTATACATATTAAAGATTGTTCTTTTTTCAATTCCAATTCATCCTGAGGATAGTCCACGTTTTGCATTTACTAATCCTGCACTGAATCATGAAGGTCCTTATCAGAGATGTAAATGGAAAGTACTCCCTCAAGGGATGGCTAACAGCCCAACTATGTGTCAAATTTATGTTAACAAAGTAATCCAGCAACTTAGAAATCAAAATCCTGAACTACAAATATTTCACTATATGGATGATGTATTATTAGCACACATTGCTAGAATGTTATGCCACACTTACAAACTTATTAAAAAATTATAATCTAGAGATAGCAATAGATAAAGTACAATTAAATTTTCCAATTAATTATTCAGGAGTTCTATTATCCTCAACCATGGTCCGTCCACCAAAAATTTAAATACAAGTAGATCAACTCAAATCACTTAACGACTTTCAAAAGTTATTAGGAGACATAAATTGGATAAGGCCTTATCTAGGTATAACAACAGGAGAGTTGGGACCTTTATTTGATATCCTAAAAGGTCCATCAGATCCAAATTCTCCCCAAATGTTAATGCCTGAAGCAAGAAAGGCATTAGAAATCATTGAAACATATATGGAAAATATGCATTTGGATAGAATTGATATAAGTTTGCCTTTATTATTTATTGTAGTACCAACAAAAAATATTCCTACAGGAGTATTTTGGCAAGAAGGTCCATTATTATGGATACATGTATCTTATTCTCCTAACACTATTCTTACTAGGTATCCTGAGGCTGTAGGACAATTAATACTCAAAGGAATAAAAGCAGCAAAGGGAGTGCTTGGAATTTCTCCCAATAAAGTTATTACTCCATATACTATGAATCAAATTGATGAGTTAGCTAATGAGTTAAATACTTGGGCAATAATCATGTGCAAATCTAATGTTTCATTTGATAACCACTTACCATCTAATCCTTTATTGTCCTTTTGGTCATCACATTCTGTAATTTTTCCAAAAATGACAAGAAAAACACCTATCATGAATGCTCCAAATATATCCACTGATGGGTCAAATAATGGTACAGCAGCAATAGTTACCCCTGATCAAACTTTTACATTTTTAGTACCCAAACAATCATCTCAAAAGGTAGAGCTTAATGCAGAATTACAAGCTTTTGTGATGTTTAAAGATTCTGTATTTAATTTATTTTCTGATAGTCAGTATATAGTTAATGCTATAATATCCATTGAAGATGCTGGTAGGATTTCCCCTTCCTCTACCGTTCATTTCTTTTGACAAGTGGCTCCTGAATTGTGCCCAGCCAGACTGCAGCAAGTCATACTTCCCTGTGATAAGTCTTTTCCTGGTTCAACATATGGATCTAAATAAAACCTTGCTTAGGGGAAGGGAGGAGGAGAAGGAAAGAAGGTTCTGGGAAGGAGAGTGAGCAACTAATGTTGCATGCATGGGTGATAAGAGCATTAACAAAATCCCATTATGTACAATTATAATACACTAATAATTTTTTTAAAAAAAATTGCCTAGATTCTGACAAGATCAAAGACAATATAATTTCATATAATTTTAGCTAAAATGGGCCTCAGGGAGAGTAAATTCCACTTCAGTGAAGAGAAAGAATCCACCAGGTGTCTCATCAGGATATTTAGCTTCAGTAATCGGCAGTGAAAGGGTAGTCCAGCAAATTAGCCTGGTTATCCAGGACACAGATCCTCCAGTTTGTGTTGAAGCTGAGTAAGGTCACCATCACTCAATTTGAAGTCAAAGACCTGAAAGTTATCGAGAATACGTTCTACACTCACAGACTTGGGGATCACCACACATTCCTCTGGATATGGAACCGGATCAGAACCTGGGCTGGGGTTTTTTGTGCCTTGCAGAAATCTCCTTGATTTTAGTGTCCTCCAGTAGTGAAGGGTCTTCTGGTTTGGCCCAAAGTCTATATGGAAAGCCCAGGGGGCTGTAGGCTGTGGCCGTGATGCCCTTAGAGTGGCAGTATTGAATCAGTTTCTCCTGGGTGCGGTATGGGTGACACTCCACCTGGTTAGTCAATGGTTTATATTTGAGTCCAGGCTCATTCAAGATATTTTCAATCTGGAAGTGGTTGAAGTTGGAAACACCAAGAGCTTTCACCAACCCCTCATCCACCAGTTTCTCCATGACCTCCCAGACATCCAAGAATGTTTCTTTACTGATGAGGTTGTTGCCTTTATCATCTTTGGGGAATAAGTCCTTCCAAGCCTGAAATCCCTGGGGCCAATGAATAAGGTAGACATCCAGATAGTCGAGTTTCAGATCTTTGAGGGTCTTCCAACAGGCTTCCTTCACAAGCTTCCTCTCAATGAAGGTGCACCACAACTTGCTCACAAGAAAGAGGTCCTCCCGCTTCACCACTTTCTCCAGATCTCCTCTTGGATGGCTTCTCCCACCTCATTCTCATTCTTATAGACATAGGCACAGTGTATGTGGCGATATCCTGCATCAATGGTCACCTTCATGGCTTCTATGACTTTGTTTGGGGGAGACTTCCAGGAGCCCAGATCCAACATGGGCATCTTGGCTTTGGTGCTGAGCTCCACGAAGGTTGCCATGGTTGGTGCAGAAATGGCTTTGAGAGAGAAAATAGATGTCTGGTGTCAAAATTGGTTTATTTCAATTAGCATTATGTTCTGCAGTTCCACCCTTTTGTTACCATTGAGATGTCCAGTAAAAGTACAGGTCCCCAGTGTCAAACACAAAGAATTGAGTGAAACACACAGAAGTAATATGTAGAAAGGAATGGCCCAAGCAAGAAAGAGAGGCTTCAGGCTCCAATGTTTGGTAATTAGGGTCACGTATCCTGAAGTGTGGAGTGGTCTATTCCTATATGGTTGTGATTGAAGATCTAACCATATTTGTCCCATTGGTTATCTTATGATATCTGATTAGAATAATTTCCAATTTCCTCCCACCATTGATTAGGTTAGAAAACCTAATTAGAATACTGCACACTTTATTTCTATTGGTCATTTTAAAATTTGAACTTGTGGGGGGCAGTTGTCATGGTCATAATTCCTCCTTGGTGGGAATTGTCATGGCGATGTCCTTAGTGGTGGGAGTTTTCATGATAATGAGATTTATTGTAAATATGGATCAGACACTGTAAGTATTGTGACAGTGGAATTAATCAGGGGAGCATTCCCCCAGTGAGCAAACTCCCAGAGGATAACTGGAGCCCTGAATCCCACAATCAGAATGCCCAGCCTCCTCCCTCTGAGGCAACTATGCAGGCCCTGTATGGTTTCTTTAGCAGTGTCCTTGGAGAGAAGGGGCTCTGTGTTTTCACTAACCTGGACCTTATGTCAGTTAGCTAGCCCTTGGGTTAAAGAGATACTGATTAGAATATAGTCATGATAACGGGAGGTATGTGTTCTTTGAGTTAACAAACTCCCAGGCCAGGAGGAAGAGACACTTCACTTGTGCACTTCTGATTTACACTTCACTTCACTCTCTCTACTCCATCTTGTCTGTCTACTTACACTTTTGTATCTTTGACTGTTCTTTTGTGCGCCTCCTCCACAGGTCTCCTGTCACAGGTATCTCTTTATAAGACCTTTCCTTCTTTTGTCTAATACTTTGTCACCACCATCCCGATGTCCCTGAGCTCCTACCTCATTATTTTCCCAATAAGTACCATAATTTCATTCTTTATGGTTGAATAAAACTCCATTGTGCATGTGGATCACATTTTCTTTAATCATTAATCTGTTGAACAGCACCTGGGATGGTTCCATAACTTTGCAGTTGTAAGTTGTATTGCTATAAACATTGTTGTGCCTGTATCTATAATATAGCATGCTGATTTAAGGTCTTCTGAATAAATACTAAGGAATGTGATAGCTGGGTTATATGGTGATTCTATTCCTAGTCTTTGAATAATTTCCATACAGATCTTCAAAGTCATTGTAGTAATTTGTATCCCCATCAACAATGTATGAGTGTATCTTTTCCCCCACATCCTTAGCAGTATTTATTATTACTTTTTTTTTATTGGTTGTTCAAAACATTACAAAGCTCATGACATATCATCTTTCATACATTTAATTCAAGTAGGTTATGAACTCCCATTTTTACCCCAAATACAAGTTGCAGAATCACATCGGTTACACATCCACATTTTTACATAATGCCATATTAGTGACTGTTGTATTCTGCTATCTTTCCTATCCCCTACTATCCCCCTCCCCTTCCCTCTCATCTTCCCTCTCTACCCCATCTGCTGTTATTCAATTCTCTCCCTTGTTTTTTTCCCCTTTCCCCTCACAAACTCTTATATGTAATTTTGTGTAACAATGAGGGGCTCCTTCCATTTCCATACAGTTTCCCTTGTCTCTCCCTTTCTCTCCCCCCACTCGTCTCTGTTTAATGTTAATCTTTTCCTCATGCTCTTCCTCCCTGTTCTGTTCTTAGTTGCTCTCTTTATATCAAAGAAGACATTTGGTATTTGTTTTTTAAGGATTGGCTAGCTTCACTTAGCATAATCTGCTCTAATGACATCCATTTCCCTGCAAATTCTATGATTTTGTCATTTTTTAGTGTTGTGTAATACTCCATTGTGTATAAATACCACATTTTTTTATCCATTCATCTATTGAATGGCATCTAGGCTGATTCCAGAGTCTAGCTATTGTGAATTGTGCTGCTATGATCATTGATGTGGCAGTATCCCTATAGTATGCTCTTTTAAGGTCCTCAGGGAATAGACCGAGAAGCGTGATAGCTGGGTCAAATGGTGGTTCCATTCCCAGCTTTCCCAGGAATCTCCATACTGCTTTCCATATTGGCCGCACCAATTTGCAGTCCCACCAGCAATGTACAAATGTACCCATTTCCCCACATCCTTGCCAGCACTTGTTGTTGTTTGACTTCATATTGGCTGCCAATCTTACTGAAGTGAGATGGTATCTTAGGGTGGTTTTGATTTGCATTTCTCTGACTGCTAGAGATGGTGATCATTTTTTCATGTACTTTTTGATTGATTGTATGTCCTCCTCTGAGAAGTGTCTGTTCAGGTCCTTGGCCCATTTGTTGATAGGGTTATTTGTTATCTTATTGTTTAATTTTTTGAGTTCTTTGTATATTCTGGATTTTAGGGCTCTATCTTAAGTGTGAGGTCTAAAAATTTGTTCCCAGGATGTAGGTTCTCTATTTACCTCTCTTATTGTTTCTCTTGCTGAGAAAAAACTTTTTAGTTTAAGTAAGTCCCATTTGTTTATTCTTGTATTTAACTCTTGGGCTATGGGTGTCCTATTAAGGAATTTGGAGCCCGACCCCACAATATGTAGATCAGAGCCAACTTTTTCTTCTATCAGACGCAGAGTCTCTGATTTGATATCAAGCTCTTTGATCAATTTTGAATTAACTTTTGTGCATGGCGAGAGAAAGGGGTTCAGCTTCATTTTGTTGCATATGGATTTCCAGTTTTCCCAGCACCATCTGTTGAAGATGCTATCCTTTCTCCATTGCATGCTTTTAGCCCCTTTATCAAAAATAAGAAAGTTGTAATATTGTGTATTGGTTTCTGTGTCCTCTATTCTGTACCATTGGTCCACCCGCCTGTTTTGGTACCAGTACCATGCTGTTTTTGTTACTATTGCTTTGTAGTACAGTTTGAAATCTGGTATCGCTATACCTCCAGATTCACACTTCCTGCTTAGAATTGCTTTTGCTATTCTGGGTCTTTTGTTTTTCCATATGAATTTCATGATTGCTTTATCTATTTCTACAAGAAATGCCATTGGGATTTTGATTGGAATTGCATTGAAACTGTAGAGAACTTTTGGTAATATCGCCATTTTGATGATGTTGTTTCTGCCTATCCATGAACAGGGTACATTTTTCCATCTTCTAAGGTCTTCTATCTCTCTCTTTAGGGTTCTTTAGGTTTTTGTTAGGTTGATTCCAAAGTATTTTTTTTTTTGAGGATATTGTGAATGGGGTGGTTTTCCTCATTTCCATTTCAGAAGGTTTGTTGCTGATATACAGGAATGTCTTTGACTTATGTGTGTTGATTTTATATCCTGCCACTTTGCTGAATTCATTTATTAGTTCTAGTAGTTTCTTTGTAGATCCTTTTGGGTCTTCTAGGTATAGGATCATGTCGTCTGCATATAGTGATATTTTAAGTTCTTCTTTTCCTATTTTTATGCCTTTAATTTCTTTTGTCTAATTGCTCTGCCTAGTATTTCAAGGACTAAATTAAATAGAAGTGGTGAGAGAGGGAATACCTGTCTTGTTCCAGATTTTAGCAGGAATGCTTTCAGTTTTTCTCCATTTAGAATGATGCTAGACTTAGGCTTAGCATATATAGCTTTTACAATGTTGAGGTAAGTTCCTGTTATCCCTAGTTTTTCTAGTTTTTTGAACATAAAGGGATGCTGTACTTTGTCAAATGCTTTTTCTGCATCTATCAAGACGATCATATGGTTCTTATATTTAAGTCTATTGATGTGGTGAATAACATTTATTGATTTCCGTATATTGAACCAACCTTGCATCACAGAGATGAATCCTACTTGTTCATGGTGCACAATTTTTTGATATGCTTTTGTATTCCTTTCACCAGGATTTTATTGAGAATTTTTGCATCTATGTTCATTAGAGATATTGGTCTGTAGTTTTCTTTCTTTGAAGTGTCTTTGTCTGGTTTCGGTATCAGGGTGATGTTGGCCTCATAGAATGAATTTGGAAGAGCTCCTTCTTTTTCTATTTCTTGAAATAGCTTGAAAAGTATTGGTATTAATTCTTCTTTGAAGGTTTTGTAAAACTCCGCTGTATACCCATCCAGTCCAGGGCTTTTCTTGGTTGGTAGTCTTTTGATGGCTTCTTCTATTTCTTCCTTTGTTATTTATCTGTTTAAATTGTGTGTGTCTTCCTGACTCAATCTGGAGAGATCATATGACTTAGGAAATTTATCGATATCTTCACTGTCTTCTATTTTATTAGAATATAGGGTTTCAAAATACTTTCTAATTATCTTCTGTATTTCTGTAGTGTCTGTTGTGATATTGCCTTTTTCATCCCGTATGTTAGTAATTTGAGTTTTCTCTCTTCTCTTCGTTAGTATGGCTAAGGGTCTGTAGATCTTATTTATTTATTCAAAGAACCAACTTTTAGTTTTATCAATTTTTTCAATGGTTTTGTTTGTTTCCAATTTTGTTGATTTCCACTCTGATTTTAATTATTTCTTGTCTTCTGCTATATTTGCTGTTGTTTTGCTCTTTATTTTCTAGGGTTTTGAGATGTAGTGTGAGTTCATTTATTTGTTGTTTTTTTCTTTTTTGGAGGAATGAACTCCAGGAAATGAATTTCCCTCTTAAAACTGCTTTCATTGTGTCCCATAGATTCTGGTATGTTGTGTCTGAATTGTCGTTTATCTCTAAGAATTTTTTTGATTTCCTCCTTTATGTCTTTTGTAACCCATTGATCATTCAGTAACCTATTGTTTATTTTCCATGTGATGCAGGATTTTTCCTTCTTTCTTTTATCATTGATTTCCAGTTTCATTCCATTATGATCAGATATGGGGCATGGTATTATCTCCACATCTTTATATTTACTAAGAGTTGCCCTATGGCATAATATATGATCTATCTTTGAGTAAGATCCATGTGCTGCTGAGAAGAATGTGTATCCACTTGATGATGGTTGATATATTCTATATATGTCAGTTAAATCTAGGTTATTGATTGTATCATTGAGTTCTATAGTTTCTTTATTCAGCTTTTGTCTGGAGGATGTGTCTAATGGTGAGAGCAGTGTGTTTTAGTCACCCATAATTATTTTGTTGTGGTCTATTT
Organism: Urocitellus parryii; assembly: GCF_045843805.1. Taxonomy (NCBI): domain Eukaryota; kingdom Metazoa; phylum Chordata; class Mammalia; order Rodentia; family Sciuridae; genus Urocitellus; species Urocitellus parryii. The sequence continues at coordinate 80,143,266 of NC_135536.1, read as the reverse complement.
GACTCTTGAACTTGAGGAGAGTTTGTTTTATGAACGTTGCAGCACCATTGTTTGGTGCATACAAATTGATAATTGTTATGTCTTGTTGGTGGATGGTTCCTTTTAACTGGATATAGTGTCCTTCTTTATCCCTTTTGTTTAACTTAGGTTTGAAGTTGATTTTATTCAATATGAGTATGGCCACACCTGCTTGCTTCCGAGGGCCATGTGAGTGGTATGATTTTTCCCAACCTTTCACCTTCAGCCTGTGTATGCCTTTTCCTATCATATGAGTCTCCTGAAGGCAGCATATTGTTGGATTTGTTTTTTGATCCAGGTTACTAGCTTGTGTCTCTTGATTGGTGAGTTTAGTCCATTAACATTTAAGGTTACAATTGAAATATGATTTGTACTTCCAGTCATGTTTATTTATTTATTTATTTATTTTAGTTTGTCTGTTTTTTACTTTTTGGTTATTTTCCTCCCCCTTTACTGAGATACCTCCCACTGTTAGTTTTGTGCACTATTTTTCCATTTCTCTTCTTGTAGAATTTTGCCCAAAATGCTTTGCAGTGCTGGTTTGGTTTTCTGGCTGCGAATTCTATTAGCTTTTGTTTATCGTGAAAGATTTTAATTTCATTGTCAAATCTGAAGCTTAATTTTGCTGGATACAGTATTCTTGGTTGGAATCCACTATTTTTCAGTGTTTGAAATATATTGTTCCAGGATCTTCTCTCTTTCAAAGTCTGTGATGAAAAATCATTCGTTAACCTAATTGGTTTACCCCTGAATGTAATCTGCCTCCTTTCTCTCGTAGCTTTTCATATTCTCTCCTTGTTCTGTATGTTGGCTATCTTCATAATTATATGTCTTGAAGTTGGTCTATTATGGTTTTGGATGTTTGGGGTCCTGTAGGCTTCCAGAATTTGGCAATCCATTCCATCTTTCATCTCTGAGAAGTTTTGTAGGATTATTTCATTTAATAAATTGTCCATTTCTTTGGTTTGAGCCTCTGTGCCTTCTTCTATCCCAATGACTCTCAAATTTGTTTTTTTTTTATGAGATCCCATATCTCTTGGATAGATTGCTCGTCGGATTTAAGCATCTTTTCTGTGTTGACTATATTCTTTTCACGTTGGTAAACTTTGTCTTCATTATCTGATGTTCTGACTTCTACTTGATCTAGTCTATTTGTAATATTCTCATTAGAGTTTTTAATCTGGTTTATGGTTTCTTGCATTTCTAGGATTACTCTTTGGTTTTGTTTTAAGATCTCTATCTCCTGGTAAAGCTTGTTCTTTGCAGTTTGAATTTGTTTGTTTAGTTCGTTTTCAAAATGTACTTTCAATGCTTGGACTTGCTATCTCATATCTTCTCTAATATTCCGTTCCATCTGAGTTAGGTATGCCTTGATTTCTTTCCCTGTCCATGTTTCTGATGCTTTTTAGGTCCTCCTGTAGATTTAAGTTGTCCTGCATTGTTTGTAATCCTTTTTTCCCTTGTTTTTTCATGTTGTTCATGTTACTTTCCAGCTCTGTTTGACTGCTTTGTAACTGCTTTCTCCTATACATTTGTTTTGGATTTGTATATCTCTGTTGTCTCTCCTTTGTGGTGGGAGATAATGCCTAGAGATGTTGGGCTTTATTGTACTTTAGAGCTGATACATTCAATTTATAAAGGGCTTCCGGATTCTGTATGCATATAGTGATTTGTTGTTTGTTCTTAGGACTTTAGGTTAGGTGCTATGAAGGTATAAGGGTTATAACCGTCGATTGGATCAGGGTGTTGGTAGTAGCTAGGTGTTTAGGAGCCCTATAGATGGCCTCAAAACATTCACCTATTTGCATTCAGACAATTACACGTAATGGAGGGTGTAATGCTTGGGATGAAAGTTGGGAGGAAGGGGAAGGAAGGTGCTCTTGAAAAGAAAGAAGGAGAGGGAGATAGATAGCATAGAGGAGAATGGAAAGAACAATAAAACTTGAAAGGGGAAAGAAAGAGGGAAAAGGGGAGATAAAAAATAAAATAAAATAAAATGAGAAATAAAATTAGGTCTTAGAGATCCATTTTCTTCTCTTCCCGTAGGCAGAGCTCTGCCCTCCGAGCTGAGTTTTGCCCTCAATGTGTCGACAGCAATCCCTGTAAGGCAGTTCCTGGGAGTCCCTCAATCCTGTTTGTCATGCCATTTCACTTCTATGGCCCCTCCTCCCCTTCCTCCTGCCAGCCAGCCAGGTCCTGCTCACCGGAGGCGGTTCCCCAAGGATCTGGTTACACTTTCACCCCCACCGTGTGCCCTATTTCCAGAACAACTGTCATTCCTCTAAGCCCCAGTGCTGTGGAGCTATGGTCTGGGAGTCAATAGTTTAATTTTTCCGGACCCCTTTGGTGGGCACGCCCTCGGAAGCTGGCGGCTAAGACCTTTGGTGTTGCCACTGGTGGTTATGGGAGTTGGGGGTCAAGGATCCCCTCTGCTTCCCTCAGCCCCTATAATCACGACCACTCCACTGGTAGTAGGAGGAGTTGGGGGCCTGGAGTGTCCTCTGTTTCCCTCCACCCTACCATCACGCCCTCTCAGTTGGTGGTTGGGGGACTTGGGGGTGGGGAGTCTTCTCTGCTTTCCTCTGCCCCTGCAGTCATGCCCACGTCACTGGCAGTAGGGGGAGTTGGGGGTCAGGAGTCCCTTGGCCCTTACGGTCACGCCCACGGAGAGATTTTTGAAGTTTCCCGGTTGTTTGTATCTGATGTGGGTGGGAGTCACACACCTGCTAAAGTAGATTCTGCTGGGAAGGAATCTCCTTGGCCGAACTTTGGTGACTTCCCCTCTCTGCTATGGTGGTCCCCTGGCTCCTTGCCGGAGTGTCCGAAGGGAGGGGTGGGACTGGCTTGTCTCTGGTCTGACTCAATCTCTAGTTTTAGTTCCCAGTTCGCTATTTCATAAAGGCTTGGTTAGAGTCCCTTCGCTTTGCCTCCTGAACCAGGCGGGTGGGGGCCATTCGCAGAGCCGTGCAGGCGGGGCAGTCAGCGGCCTGCGGCCTTTTGGCGGCGGCCCGTGGGACTGGACCTCTGCGTTGCGTGGCCAAGATTCACTCGTTTGGGACAAACTGTCACCTCTACTAAACTTACTAATTCCCAGCAGGTCTCCTTTCAGTGGAATTTTGCTAGAAGTTCCTCAGCAGGTAGAATCCAGGCATATTAATTGGTCTTTCTGATCCCGTTAATGTGGAGATACTGAAAGTGCTGCTTCCTCGCCGGGCGCCATGTTGGGTTATTATTGCTTATATTATTGAATATTGTCCTTCTAACTAAATGTTGAACCACGATACAAAGAAAAGACCACCATTTGATTTTTGCTTTAAATCAAATTAAAGCAAGCTTGTATTTGTGTACACAAAACTGGCCAGCGACTGTCTCTCCTGAAAACCCAGTTAGAGACCAGCACCCCAGCTCCCCAGGAAAAAAGGTTTTATAGCACAAAAAGTTGAAAAAGAGGGGTGTCTTGAGAACTTAAAGCTAAAAAGATTTTGACAAGCATAATATAAAGGCAGATAGTAGGTTAATGATCTACATGGCATGATATTTCAGGTAGGGAGTAAATTCAGATCCCAACATTAGAATTTCTGAGAGGATACTGAGGTTTCAGAGAGTGTTGTTATCTGGTCAGGGAGAGTCAGGCATGGGTGAGTTCAAGGCATCTGCAGGAATTCCAAACAAGTTTAGAAATCTCAGTAATTTATAGTAAAACAGAAATTAATTTTTCATGACTTTGTGATGAGATGGTTCTCAATCTTAAGATGGAATTAGGCTGGGGTCGTCATAAAACAAAATGTATACGTGTGTATGTGTGAAGAACTATAAGTTGAAGCTCAGCATTAGTGTGGACACCTGCATGTACATCTTATTTTTTTCTGAAATTTATCAGGTTTTAATTTATGTAAAATAAATGAACAATTCCTACGAATATAGTAAAAGTGTAACAGGGGTTCACTTGATGCTTTGACTCTATCACTTGTTGATTTGAAAGTTACATGCTTTTTTTCTTTTTCCCAACCTTCTTCTCTCTGATCTTCTTCTGAATAATGATGTCTTATTTGGCTTTTTATAATGCAGTCCTGGAGGCCCCACCTTCATGACCTGATCTACCTACCTCCAAAAAGCCCCACTGCTAAATACTATATAGCTTTGAGAATTAATTTCAACCTGAGTTAAGGAGACTACAAATACACAGACCACCACTGACAGTTTCCCTAAGTATGAAATCCTTGGGTCTCGTGTTATCCTCTAAAATTTCTTAAAGTTTTGTTTCAGTGCCACTTCCATATTCTTAATGATAGGTAATCATCTTCTGGATCAATACATGGCTGACTAACTGTCGCGACCCTTCGCCAGGAAGGAAAACACGACACAGGATTCTTCTTTCAGCAGTTTATTCAGGACCCTTGAAGCATGACGGGAAAACAGGAAAAGAGAGCGAGCGGTCGGTCTGCCCTAGCTTAAGTACCCAGCCCCACCAATGAACTAGCACCACGTGGAAAAGTCTAATAGGTACAGCGCAGCAGAAGCAGGCCAGAGCCCAGCCCCACAGCCTTACAAGGAGTTGTTTACCTCTAACAACTCTAACTGCTAAAGAAGCAGAAGCAGGAAACCAGTGCCATTTTCAGGGTGCGGTCGCCAGCTCCCAATAGTTCCCCTTTTCTAATTACAAGCAACAGGTAAAAGTAGAGGTCCTATCTCCATTGTGCAAAAGTGGCCGTAAATAATGGCACACTCCTGAGGGGCGCCTCCCCAGGTGAGTCACCATTCCGACCGATGCCTTTTTCATGGAGGTGGGGCATCGACATCAAACCCACATGCAATAGGACATGCTTTTCTTGGGACTCAAACCTAGAGCTCCCAAGTGCAGTGCCTTGCCTCGCACCCTGTGCTGTGTCGATCACTTGAGCATGGTGAGCCATGCTTGAGGGGACTGTCCTGCCTCCAAAGCAGCAAAGGCTTGTATGAGCATAAGATTCCGCACCCGCTGCCGCCTGCGCATACGAACCAGACACCACAGGCACAATACAATGGCAAGTACTAGGAGCACAGCCAGTGCACCCATGCCTGCCCATTGTTTTAAAAAACTAAAAAATCTAGATAACCATGAGATTACATCTTTCATGGGAGCGATGTGGACACGCATATTATTCACTCTAACAATTTCTTGCCTCAACAGCATAATCAGGTTATCAAACTCTGCTGAACAGACCCCTGTAAGCATAGCTCCCAGTTGTCTAGACAAATTAGTGGCCCTAGTCAAGTTATTGAAAGCTAAGGGAGTAATACATAGTCCATCCATGGGCAGTAAACACCCATGAGTGAGTACTTGACTCAAAATGTCCACTTGGTCTTGTAGTAGATCTACCCGCTGGTTTAGAAGCACAATGCCACGATGTAGATGTTGATTCATCATAGTCTGAGTCTCCATGGCTGTTGTAGCAGTACCTGCAAGTTTGTTCACAGCATCAGCAGTAGGCACAGCAGTAGCGAGAGCTGCGGTGGCAGTGGCCCCCGCAACAGCAGTAGCTGCAACGGCCGCCACAATGGCTGCAGTTATACCAAAGTCTCTTTTGTTTCTTTGCAATAATACAGGCAAATTATCATCATCAATAGACACAGGTAAAGGCAAGTAGGAGGGCACATGTACTACCACAACAGAGTCCTCCAAAGAGGCATTCCAGCATTGTACAAGTCTACACGTCTGGTTAGAACAATTGAGTAAAGGAGATGAATAATTGAACACCAATAACATGAATGGGGGCCATACACACACAGATGTTGGTGCAAACCTAAATAGGTCACTGCAATTGACTTTCACTTGCTCTTTGAAACTACCAGCAGAAGTATTGTAAGTGTAGTTACATTTTTGAACACTACCTCCATCAATAAATCCGAGGGCATTAAGTTGTGAGCAGGCACCCAAACGAGTGCATAATACCCAGGAGTCAAAAGGATTCGAGAGAGCAGCTTGAGTAGGATTATTATAAGTGAAATTGAACCCTAGAAAAGCAGCATTCTTGTAGGTGGTTGTTAAAGAAAAGGTAAAGGTTTTGTTAGAATTAATAAACTGAGGGGTCAATGAGCCCTGACATCCAGTCCAAGCTGGTGAACTAGTTTTTATGGCTTTACTACGGAGCAACAATGCAGGTTGTTGAGGAATAGAAGTATTGGCTCTCAATACCTTAGCAGGAAAAACACCATTGATTACAGTAGCATTACCATTTGAGCCCTGGGAACCATCACTATCAAACCAGCCCAAAGATTGATTGGCTAACATAATACAAGGTATGGAATCAGAGTAATTAGCATGTACAGAGAAACACAATGTGTCAAATAATGAAACAGTAGAAAAGTTATCAATAGCTGCTACAGTGTCCATAGGCAAGGTCGGCCAATCCATGGTAGCAGAGCCATTAGTAGTGAAGAAAAATGGAAGTACACCAGCCTGAGAAGTAACAGGCAATGGATATGGCCACGTCTTTACCACCGCCCAGAGGAGTCGTTCTGCAGTCCAGACGACCTCATGTCCGATCATCATCAGGAAAAGCATCAAGCACCTCATCTTGTTCATCTTCATTCTTCCTTCCTGACGGAGCTTGAGGAACTTTCCACACGAGGCGCTCTGGCACCCACAACGGTTCCGTTCGGTCCTGTGGGAAAACACAAACAGAACCTCGTGCCCATGTCAGCACGGGATCAAGCCCATACCATTGTCCAGAAAGTACATCTTTCCACTTAACGTGCCCAAAGTTCGGGGCAGAGGGCAAACAGTGCCTAGTCACAGCAGAGCGCCCTTGGATGTCCAGATTCAAAAAATTAATAGTGAATAGAGCCAAGGAGAGGCGCTCTTTCGGGGTGTGGCCTAAGCCAATTCCCCCTTTTTGTTTTACTAACATCAGTTTTAGAGTCTTATGAGCACGCTCTACAATACCCTGACCTTGTGGATTGTAGGGTAAACCATGGACAAGCTGGATACCCATCTGGTTGCAAAAGGAAGAAAATTGTCGTCCAGTATACGCTGGACCATTGTCAGTCTTAATGGTCTGTGGTAATCCCCAGGCTGCCCAGGCTTCCAAGCAATGCGTGATAACATTTCCAGCCTTTTCACCAGACAAAGCAGAAGCATGGATAATGCCAGAACAAGTATCTACAGATACATGGACATATTTAAGTTTGCCAAAGTCGGGAACATGAGTGACATCCATTTGCCATATAGTTAAAGGCCGCAAACCACGAGGATTTACGCCCACAGAAGGGGGATGATGTAAAATGATACAATTAGGACAATCCAATACAATCTGCCTAGCATCAGCAAGGGAGATAGTAAAGCGCTTCTGGAGTGCTCGTGCATTAATATGAAATTTACTATGAAAGTTTCTAGCTTGATCTAAGGAGGAAACAGGGAACATCCAAGAAGGACGAGTAGCAAGATCAGCTTGGGCATTGCCAGCAGAAAGAGCACCCAGTAAACCTGTGTGGGCTCGAATATGCAAGGGGTAAAAACAGGCGGAGCGATTCCAAATCAATGTTTGAAGATGGAGAAAAAGGGAAGACATTACTCCTGATGAGTGTATGGGACCCACTGCTTCCAACATCTTTAAAGCTTGAACTACATAAACAGAATCTGAGATTAAATTAAAAGGAAACGGACATTGTTCAAATACTTTTATGACAATTTGCAGCTCCACCCATTGTGGATTGCCAGGAGCAAACTGATGTAGGATAGGAGGTTGATCATTTACCACATAGGCTCCAATACCAGTTTTAGATCCATCTGTAAAGATATTTGCAGCTCTTGGGATAGGCGTAGAAGAAGTGATTTTAGGGAAAATGATAGGATGTTCTTTAACAAATGTAATAAGAGGGTGTGAAGGATAGTGATTATCTATTTCTCCTAGAAAAGAGCATAGTAATATAGCCCAAATATCCAGGTTAGCACACAAAACTTAAATTTGTTGACACGTATAAGGGACAATCACAGATGTAGGAGGAAAACCAAAAAATTGTATACTTTGTTGTATCCCTAACATAGCTAAAGAAGCAACTGCATCAGGATAATACTCAAGGGATTTTCCAGGGGATATACGTGGATGTATCCACAACAAAGGACCATCTTGCCACAAAACTCCAGTAGGTTGCCGTACAGTGGCGAGCACACATAATTGAAGAGGCTTATCCTCTTGAAGCCTGCAAAGGCTAGCATGTTGTATAGCCTCTTCCACTTTAAGCAACGCTGACCTGGCTTCCTCAGTAAGATGTCGCGGGGAAATAAGATCTGAATCACCTTTAAGAATTTCATACAAGGGTTTTAATTCAACATTGGGAATATGCAAGTAGCCCCTAATCCAATTTATGTCACCCAATAATTTTTGAAAATCATTTAACGTATGTAAATTATCAGTCCTAAGAGTTACCTTTTGGGGTGTAATAGTTTCACAAGAGATACTAGCACCAAGATAATCAATGGAGTCTCTTGTCTGTACTTTATCAGGTGAAATAAGCAAACCCTTTAATTGTAGTAAATGTACTAAATCAGTGTAAGCCGCCTCCAACATACATTTGGTTTTGGCTGCCAGCAATATATCATCCATATAATGTATACACTTTAGCAATGGATACTTTTGTCTGAGTGGAGCAATGGTCGCTCTCACAAACATTTGACACATGGTAGGACTATTAGCCATGCCTTGAGGTAGAACCACCCATTCAAACCTCAGATCGGGCTCCTCATGATTGCGCGAAAGCAAAGTAAAGGCAAAACTTTCGGAGTCCTGAGGATGTAACGGAATGGAGAAAAAACAATCTTTAATATCTATGCATATAACTGGCCAATATTTAGGAATGGTTGAAAGTAAAGGCAAACCTCTCTGAATGGGCCCCATAAGCTGCATTTGAGCATTAATGGCCCGTAGATCATGTAATAACCGCCACTTTCCAGATTTTTTTTAATAACAAATATGGGTGTATTCCATGGAGAAGTGGAGGGTTTTATATGTCCCAACTTTAATTGTTCTTGTACTAAAGTATGAGCCACAGTCGATTTCTCAGAGGAGAGTGGCCACTGAGGCACCCACACCGGCTCCCCTGATTTCCAGGTAATGGGCACCTGATCCTCAGCTGCCCCTAAGAAAAATCCAGCCCATGCCTATTAAATTTTTGTTGAGGTTCTAATGGATGTCTACGTCCTTGCAATTTTTTTCCTAATCCTAAACCTGGTTTATAACCCATGTCTTGCATTATCTTCTGGGCAACTACTGAGTATTCATTACTAAGTTGAAACCCCATGTCCTTCATAAGATCACGTCCCCATAGGGAGATTGGGAGATCAAGCACGTATGGTTGAAAAGTGCCAGAATGTCCTTCAGAATCCTTCCATGATAAATGCCTACAACTGACTTATGGAGCTTGAGCGTATCCTAAACCTCTTAGGGATTGATCTGGGAGTTGCACCGACCACCCTTTTGACCAGTCCTTTTGTGCAATTATGCTATGATATGCCCCAGTATCTAGTAGCCCTAAAATTGATTTGCCTTCTATAGTTAATTTTAAAGTAGGACGGTCACTCATATCCAAGGACAAATAAACACAATTCCCTCCGGTGGCTCCAATCTCATCACTTGTCCTTAAAAAGGAATCAGCAGGAAAACGGGTATGTAAACTGGGTAAAATTAACAATTGAGCAATCCGGTCTCCTGGGGAAATGGACACAATACCTTTTGGAGCTTCCACCATAACCTTTACTGCTCCCACCGTATCCGGATTAATAATCCCAGGGAAAATGTGAAGGCCTTGTAAAATAGAGGAAGCACGTCCAATTAACAAACCCACAGTGCCAGGTGGCAAAGGTCCTTTAAAGTCAGTTTCCACCAGTTGGTGTTAATACGAGTCTGGAGGCGGAACAGAGGTCCAATCCCGCGGCACCTGTAGTGGCTCTCCGCGAATTTTGGGATGGCGCAGGGATGGCCATGACTCGTTCTCCATTGTCCCATTCTCCATTGCCCCATATATTTGCAGGCCCTGGGGTTGGGGGCCCCCCCGGCCGTTTTTTGACATGTTTCTATCTTGTAAGGGCTGACCATGTATATCTTTGACAGACCTACACTCATTAGCCCAATGCTTTCCGTTTTTACATCTAGGGTACAAGCCGGGCTGACGGCTAGCAGAATTGGACTCAATTTTAGATGCTCCCCTTTTATTAGGACATTCTCGTTTAAAATGTCCTTCTTGACCGCACTTAAAACACTTTCCGGCAACAGGGCTGGACTTACGAGAGAGTTGAAGAACAGCAGCAGCAAGGCCTGCATTAGTTAACGGCCCACCTATTTCTCTACAGACTTTCATCCAAGCCTCTATACCTTTATCTTTATAGGGAGTAATAGCTGCCTTACATTCTTTAGTACATTGCTCAAAAACAAGTTGCTTAATCAAAGGCATGGCTCTATCGGGATCACCAAAGATTTTTCCCGCAGCATCCACCATCCTAGCAACAAAGTCTGAGAAAGGTTCTGTAGGGCCCTGTATAATTTTAGTCAGATTGCCAGACACTTCTCCTCTATTTGGGAGTGACTTCCATGCACGGATACAAATGTTATTAATCTGTTCATATACTTCAGGAGGATATCCCGTCTGTTGATTGGCAAACCTGCCCTGCCCCAAAAGCATATCTTTATCCCAGGCGGGGCGTCCCGCCGCATGATTTTGGGCAGCCTGCTCTACCGCGCCCTCTAGCATAAATGCTCTCCAGTCCAAATATTTGCCTGGGGAGACACAAGCGTGCACCAGACTAGCCCAATCTGAGGGAGTCATGCAAAATCTGGTAAGCCCCTCTACCTGAGTAAGAGTGAAAGCAGCATCTACACCATAAGTGCGAACGGATTCTGCCAAGGTTTTAATTATTTTAAAATCTAAAGGCTCATGGTATCTTCCCCTATTAGCGTCCTGAAAAACCGGGTATGCTAGTCCCATGTCTGTATTAACTATTCTCCAAACTTGTGTATGAAAAGTTCTCCCGGAGCTTTGGACTCCCCCCACATATGGGGGCGGTGCAACAGGCACTGCATCTTCTTCTAAATTCTCAACCTCTTCTTCAGAATTAGATTTATCAAAATTAGATTTATCCCCCTTCTCACGGTAGGCTTTCATGCTTTGTGTCTCCCTTTTTTTCCTTTTCATTTTTATCTTACGTAGTTGCTGTAACAATATATCAAGGTCCTCAGAACTCTCTGAGCCGCTTGTGTCCTCGGGTGTTTTTAGTTAGGTCAAGTCTGGATAGAGCCTTCTCCTATTTTTATTTTCAGGCTCTTTTGCCTTTTCACTACTCTTACTCTTAATACTCTCTGCCACTTCGCTATGTGACCCCTCAGATTTTTCCTCATGTAGTTGTTCAAGAACGGCCTGACCCTCACCCACAGCTTCCTGGCATTTACCGTCTGCTATACATCCTCTAATCAACTTTCAAAGTGGTATAACGCCACCCTCTAAAGTACCTTGCTCATAAGCGAAATCCAGATCTTTCCCTAATTTGTCCCAGCTAGGAATCGTAAGACTCCCCGAAAAAGCAAACCAAGGAGCCGCTATATCAGCTTCTCTTAAAAACATCTGCAAAGTGCTCTGCCTTACCTTAAGTCCTTTTGAACGTAGCAACCCATCCAGGGCCAACAAAATTGGGCTTGAAGACGTAGCGCCCATGATGTTTTCAAAGCTATAAAGAAAGTGAAAGTACAAAAGCCCCCCTCTCTCTTTATCTACAGAGGAGCATCCCATTCTATTAGTTCCCTGCTCTCTCTTTGTCTACAGAGGAGAGCCCCGCTATTTGCTTGTGGATTCCCACTTACCTGGGAAACTTACCGGTGCACCACCTTGGCTGCTGAAAGTTCTGAATCCCGGGTTCGAGGAATATTCTTCCCCGTACGGGCCACCAATTATCGCAACCCCTCGCCAGCAAGGAAAACATGACACAGGATTCTTCTTTCAGCAGTTTATTCAGGACCCTTGAAGCATGACGGGAAAACAGGAAAAGAGAGCGAGCGGTCGGTCTGCCCTAGCTTAAGTACCCAGCCCCGCCAATGTACTAGCACCATGTGGAAAAGTCTAATAGGTACAGCGAAGCGGAAGCAGGCCAGAGCCCAGCCCCACAGCCTTACAAGGAGTTGTTTACCTCTAACAACTCTAACTGCTAAAGAAGCAGAAGCAGGAAAACAGCGCCATTTTCAGGGTGCGGTCGCTAGCTCCCAACAACTAACTATATTCCTACCCAATTAGAACAGTAGAGCTTACAAGTCGAATGAAGAACTCCTTTATCAGGGTGATTATTTTGTAATTTATGTATTTCACATTTTTAATTTTAGTAAAATGAGTTATTTCAGTTTGTAATTTAAGAATCAGTAGCTGCAGTTAATTTTAATAAATAAATAATTTCCATCTTTTCCAGGTATATAGCAAACAGACTCTTTTACTCAGGAGAGAAAATGAGGCATAAATGAGACAAGTTGAATAGAATATTTTTGAAAAGTCAAGAGAGTTTTTGATAGTGTAACAGAATCTGTGACTCAAAATCTTGTTTTATGTAATAATAAATTACTAATGTTGAAAGGAGTTGATACCCAGGAGTTTGAAGGGGATGTAAGTGGGGGAAGCCATCTGTGATTTACATGAGGGTCTTCTCCAGGAATGGTGGCCAGGGAGATTTGGGTTTGGTATTGTGAACTATCCAACTACCCGTGGCCCTCCCAATAGATTGCCCAATGCATGTGATTTCTATCTCTGCTGTGCTAGGAAGTTCCCCCATAGTAGCTCAGGAGATGGGTTTAACCCGTTGGGAACTGGACAGCCTACCTTTAACCTTTTTTGATGAAGGATATTCTATGGAAGGACTTTGCTGTTTTCTAATATAAATAAAGCAGGCCCGGGCTCCATTTGTCATAGTATAGGAGCTCGATCTATGATTGAGTTGCCCGTCCTGCCCCCACTCTTGAAATTACTTTCTGTGTTATGTGTTATTTTGCTGTTTTATTTCTCTTAGCTTTTATTTCTTACACAGCCCATTCCACCAAGGGGAACCCAATTTCCACCACCTGAGCTGGAAGAGGGCGAGATATAAATAGGAAAGGAACCCAGAAAACCTAAATTCACATTGGTAAAGCTGAGCAGATGCTGTAGGTTCAGATGTGAATTTGGTGTTGGCTGGCTGAAGCAGAGGCAGCAATGCACATCAAAGGCTTGGCTAGGAGGTTCTGTTCTACCTGTCTCTCCCACGCACCTGCCTCATCTGAGCCCCACTATAGCATGTCCTCCACAGTTCAAGTTAGCTCTATGCTTTCTGAAACTTTCTTTCTACTTTAGTTCTTAAATTCTCATGTGATTTTGAAGTTAGCCATACTTCATTGTTTTACAATGATAGTTTGTCTGTTTTAGGATCCGTAACATTATTTAGATATGTATTACCTATACTCCCTTCATTTTTTTCTGCTTTTATTTCTTTTAAGTGGATGTTTGATCCTATGAAAAAGTGTATTGTTTTATCATTTCTTTTAAAAGAAAACTCTATTTCAGACCTAAGAATTATAACTCAAAACCAGTTTTTAAGTTCTGAAATTAAAAGTCACCTTAGTACTGAAGAAGGAACCAGATAGATGATTGTAGGAGACACTTGAATCTAAAAGAAGCAGCCATGTCTACCGCCTTTCCACATTGGATCATGAGGTGCAACCTCTATTTTTAATGGAACATCAGTACATCTTTAGATAAATTGAACCTCTGTTCTTGCTTCTGTTACCCATTCATCTTTGTTCATTCACAATGAAATTGTTGTAACCCAATTCCTTGAGCTGCTGAACACATCAACTGGTCAAATAAGAAGACTGTGGCTTTATCTAGTTACAGGAAAGGACTTCTCTCTTTGATGACTCTGTGTCTTAGATTGGGAATTAATTTGATATACATACACAGACATAGATAAAAAGTTATGTGTTTTAACCTATAATGAATTTGGTCTAAATCAAAATGAATGGAAATTTATTCAATTCTTTGTGCCAGTAAAGACAAAGATTACATAAAAAAACAATTTATTGGTGCAATGAAAGTAAGTTCGTTGCAAAGAAATAACAAATTATTAAGTGAAGTTAGCCAATCCCCCAAAAAAACAAATGCCAAATATTTTCTCTGATGTAAGTAGGCTGACTCAGAATGAGATAGGGTGGGAGAGCATGGGAGGAATAGATGAATTCAAGGTAGGGAAGAGGGGTGGGAGGGAAAGGGTGGAGGCAGGGAATTAGCAAGGATGATTGCATGTGATGGACACCATTATCCAAAGTACATGTATGAAGAAATGAATTGGGTGTCAACCTACTTTATATACAAACAGAGATATGAAAAATTGTGGTATATATGTGTAATAAGAATTGTAATGCAAAAACAAAACAAAGTATATGTAAAAAGACATGAATTGGTGTGAACATACTTTATATAAAAAGATATGAAAAAGTGTGTTCTATATATGTAATAAGAATTGTAATGCATCCTGCTGTTGTGTATTTAAAAAATAAAATCAATTAAATAAAAAAAATTAAGGACAAGGCTGGGGATGTGACTTGGTGTAAAGTGTTTACCTGGGAAGTGTGAAGCCCTAGGTTTAATGCCCAGCAGCGGGTGGAGGGGGGGGGAGGTGCCTATGAGGGAAATAAGGATGTGTGTAATAATTTGATTGCAAGAGTGTGCTTTACTCCATTGTTTATTAGTTAACTAGATTAGGAAACATACCTACAATGAATTACTCTCAACCATTAAAAATAATATGGAGAAAATTTTAAGAAATAGTAAATTAGAAAACACTATCAATTAAAATACATTGCTGGATTAAATTTAACACATAAGACACAATTACATACAAATTACAAGTTAAGACAAAAGACAAAAATGAAAAACTACAAATAAATAACAAGATGTTCCCTAAGCCCAGAAAACAAGAATTCCATTCCCCTTTGCCTGCTTTGACCTTGGAGAATATAATGAGACACTGGCTATCATAATACAGAGTTGGCTAGAAAGTACCTCAGGGGAGATTTTTAAAAAGAGGTTATGAAAATGAAATAGACACTGCTTTTTAATAATTAGTACTATATCTAGCATGTGCCAATTTTTTTTTGGCCTGTATATTGAAAAGATCTACACTGAACATTTTAAACTATTTTAAACCAGTACTTTTTTTTGTTTTGCCATTCTTAATTCCTGTTATTATATGAGAATTAATTTGCAGATATTAAGGTGCAAACTCTTAAATGAAAAGATTAAAATTTTTCCCTCATAAATATACCTGAAATAGTCACATTTATCAACTACCAAATATTTTTTCTCAAAGTTAAAAATTTCCTTAATCCACGTTGCAGTTAGTATCACTAGAAAGAATGACTATTCTTATTTCTATCATTAAATATTTGTTTCTCTATTTTTGAATTCTTATTAGTTAAAACTTTGACAGGATTTACTCTTGTTTTAAGTGTCTCTGTATCTACATAAATAATGTTTTAGACATATCTCTATGCTGTTCGTGAATCAATTCTGTTTTTCTTGCAGTTTTCCCTGTGTGAGTATACTGGAATCCATCTTTATGTCTGCCTCTCAGTATAGCCAAGCTTACACAACTAGGAATGAGAATAGCTTGGGAAAGTAGATGGTAAATGTGGATTTGTGGCTGAGTCACTGAGCAACTTGATGGACAAGTAAGATTCAGTCCCAGGAACGATATAGAACCCCAGTCCTGGAAGAAGATTCCTGATTGTTAAAAGATTTCACTGATGGATCTGAGAAAATATTTTTTGACTTTGTATTTAATCTTGTTTTTAAATTTATTTTCTTTCTAGTTTCCCAGTCTGGGCTTGAAATCACAATACTCCAACCTTAGACTCCTACCAGGCCTCACTGGAAAAAAAATATTCATTTGGAAATGAACACCCCTGCAGGGAAGTGATTCAGTTGTTCAAAGATTGGGAATAGCTACTCCATTCCTATTGGGGAGTTGTTTACTCATTGCTAAACTGTAGGACTCCCTTCAGAGGAATAGTGAACAGAAGGCTAAAAACAAGTGCTTAAAGATCCAGTGCAAGGGCCTGAAGAAATATTTGGTAGGAAAAAAAAACAGAAGCTTATTTCCTGTGGTGAAGGGATAGTACTTACCTACATTTAATATCTAATGCAATAACACAGCTCCAGAAATGTATAAGCACTTAGTCCAGGTATGGGTGTTATGCTCAGATCAGGGCACTGGGAGAAAACCTAGAAGTCCAAAGTGTGGGAACAACTGGATGTTGCTCATGAAAGATTTACCCCAGCATTCTCCCTACCTCACCCTGCTCAAAGAAGCTTCAGGCAACTTAAGACTCTTTTTTTTTTTGCACCTGACTTCCTCTCCAAGAGGATTACTAAAGTCCCAGTGAAAGCCCTGGGCCATGGTAGGCCTAACAAAGGAGGAAAAAGCCTGCGAACAGTATAAATTCAAAGAAAGAGCTTTCATGTTTTGATAGGTTCCATGGGTGTACTCCTGGAATTGGATTTTTTTTAAAGAATAATCTTGTTGAGATACAATTACCGAACCACAAAACTCACTTATATATGTGAATAACTTGAAAGTAGTATATTCACACAGCTATGAACAAACATGAGAATCTTATTTTAGAATGCTTTCATGTCCCACCAAGAAAAATCAACACCATTTTAGCAGATATACATAATGTGGTTCACACACAATGAGGTTTAATTAGATGTCCTGTACTGATGCATGCTGCAATGCAGATGAACACTAAAGTCACTATGCTTGCTTGCAGGTGCTTTTTCCTATTATTAATGGTGTAGAAAGACTGAAAAGATCATTTTTACATAATAAAGGATTGTTCTTGTATGGATTTTAGGGAAATAATTCACAAATTGGCTGATTAGTAAAATTTAAGATCTCTGCATTGCCTCAAATCTACAGATGTATCTGGAAACTGGAACTATTTATAGCTATAAACTATATTCCTTGAATTTTAAACTATATCATAAGGTCTGTGTATTGTCAATTTAAAGTACATGCAATGAATTTCTGGGCATTAAGCCTTTTCCTGGGAACCTACATAATAACTCCTGAATCTTTTCAAAGCCTTTTTAATCTCTTTATTTCTTAATGTATAAATGGCCGGATTGAGGAGAGGTGTAAAAACAGAATAAAACACAGCAAGAAATTTGTCCAACCAGGTGATGTTGAGTGGCCACACATAAATGAAGATACAGGGCACAAAAAAGATCACCACAACTGTGATGTGGGCACTGCAGGTGGACAGGGCTTTAGATGCACCACTTTTAGATCTCTGGGAAACACTGAGAAGAATATATGTGTACGGTATCAGCAAGAGAATAAAGCAGGTTACAACCACAAACCCACAGTCAACATTCATTAAAGTGTCTAAATTATAGGAATCCATGCAGGCCAGCTTGATCACCAGAGGCATATCACAGAAGAAGCTGTCTATTTCCCTGGGGCCACAGAAAGGCAACTGCACTATCACAGCCAGGTGACTCATGGCATGCACAAAGCCAGTGGTCCAGGAAGAAACCACCAGCCCAGTGCACCTTTGCAGGCTCATAATGGTGGAGTAATGAAGTGGTTTGCAGATGGCCACATAGCGGTCATAGGCCATGGACACCAGAAGCACCATCTCACTTGCTGCAATGAAATGGGCAAAGAAGATTTGGCACATGCAACCTGCAAAGGAAATGGTTTTGTTCTCTCTGAGAAAGTCTGTGATCATCTTAGGAGTGGTGACTGAGGAAAGCCACATATCAACAAAGGACAGGTTAGCCAAAAAGAAGTACATGGGGGAATGGAGATGAGGGTCAGTGATGATTAAGGTCACAATGACAATATTTCCAGATACAATGATCACGTAAAGCAGAAAAAATATCATGAAGAGTAAGACCTGCATACTCCATGAGTGGCCAAGTCCCAGAAGCACAAATTCTGACACTGTGGACTGATTTCCTCCATCCATTTTATTGAGTATGCCCTGTAAAATAACCTGGAGAAAGTAGATTAGCAGTTAGTGAGAGGAAAAGGAGACTAAATGTTTAGAATTTGATATTCACATTGAAATTCTTCATATCTAACATTAAAAAGTATGATTGCGAGGAGAAATCTTGGTTAAATATGAATAGCATCATATATCCAAAAGAATCTAACTGTGAGCCTGACTTTCCTGCATGTTAGTTGGAATTTTTATCCAAATGATTTGCCTAGAAAGCTCTCTCACAAGAAAGGAGTGAGGAAAGCAGAGAAGCAAGGTGAAGTGCTAAACAATGATTGTGGTTACACCTGCTATTATGGTTATGTACACTACTAAGTGAAAAAAAAAAAACTGAGCCTGAAACTCACAATCACCACATTTTATAAAAAAAAACTAAATCATGTTGGGAAGATAATGGAGAACTGATATTTCAATCCAGTATAAATGATTTGACATACTCCTACTGTTTCTATGTCCTATGTTTAATGATTTCAAGTCCTGATAAACTGTCCTCTTAAAAGATGATAAAATTAAAATTTTATTTCTCTTTCTAAAACAAATCTTGAGCCAACCTTCATGGAAGAAGCTGAATTGAGGGTCATATAATAAAACTTTGGCATATGATTTGGATGCAAAACTAGGCATAAAATTTACCAGCATTTAAAATCTATCAGAAGATAGAATGTATTTTGTAAAGTGAACAGATTAGGAAAAAAAATATGTTCACTATAAAGTCACATAGAAGTGAAAAAAACTAAAGTGGATGGGAACTCAAACTTAGATTCAAATATAATGAGCTATGAATGTTCCAGATATCTTAAGGTTAGCAAAAAAACCTCATTTGCCTTAAATTGTATCAGTGGATGCTAGAAAATCATAGGCTTTGAAACATTAGTTTCTTGACCATCAAAAATACAATACTCTCTCTCTCTTCTGTTTTTTCTCTCTCCCTCTCTTTATGTATCCAACTCTCTATATATGTATATATACATATATGCATACAAATATGTTTATATATACGTATAATAGTTACAACAGTTTTATTGCTTTCTACATAAACATATATACATATACGTATGCATGTATATTCGAGTATATATGTGTGTGTATGTATACATATATTTATTTATAATTTGGGAATAAATTACATTTACATACATGTATAAGTAAATTGCACCTTTGGAATGTTAGTACTGAATGAATGTAAAATTAAACCTTCAGTAGTAAACACCAATATTGCTTAGCTTGATCTCTTAGCAAACGACAACACTTCTCAAGCTGGACAATACTTCTCAAGCTCTTAGCAAATGACAATACTTCCCTCGGGGGAAATAACCCATCTTATGCTCAAGCTGGATGGTGGGACCATAATTTCCCTTCGCCATGATTATTTCTTGGCATTGTTTTTCTCATCTTTTTCTAGCCTTTAAAATGTCAAGTTTGGACCAAGGAGAGCAGGTGAGTAACAAAATCCATTATCTTATTGTGACTATTTTTCCCTTTCCTTTTACTGAGGACTCAGAAGTACAGATTAAAAAGAGAAAAATTGCAAAATCAAACAAAATTTTGCTAGGGAAAAGGAGATATATGATAATAGTCTCATAACTTGCAAATAGATGTTATATTCTGTCATAGAGATTTACCAAATTTCTAAGGAAAATAAATCAATATTACAACTAATTGATTTATGCCCATTGCAAAATTTAAACAAATTGAACTTTTAACCAAAATTTAGTTTCTTCTTACAGAATATTTTCTGGGCTAAATTTTCAAATGATATTTCTATACCCCCTGGAATCATTTACATATACAGTAGTGTCACAAATACTATTGCAAATATGTTTGAGGTAGAAATTTACTAAAAGATAACTATGCATATTCGAGAGAAACAACTGACCCATAAAAACTCATATAGCTACTTAAAAATAAGTTTTGTAATTATTATTTTTGAAAATATTGGTGAATAATTACACACAACAGATTTATTGATTAATATTTGCATTTTTGCATGCATATATAGGACTCAGACTATTTAATTAATTCTGTGATATTTACAGATGAAATATGTAGTTATATTCTATAGTTCATAATTATACTCTTTATTCTTAAGCTGTTAGTTTAAACATATTTTGTAATAACCAGGTTTATAACGTTTCTGTGTGTTTACTTTTTTGTTTATGCTAAGAGCTATCATCATATACTATGCATTCTTTGATAATAAAAATAATTTTATCCTCTTAAAAGTCAGGAACTACTTGAAAAAGGTTTACTAGAACCTGTTCATGTTGATTCATGGGGAAACGACTATGCTCTTCCTACCTGGATCTGAGAACTTCTTTGAGGAAGGCATATTACAGTTGTGTTTTTACTCTTAACTCCATAGAAATTCTACTAGGAACAGGTAGGAGGAGAAAATTTGTGGATTCTCTTTTGAAATTTTCAGAAGCTAATGAAGCCATTCTTCCCATCAGGTGTAGCACGGATCTTTTAAAATAAAGGCATGCAAATATTTTAAGAATTATCTTAAAGAAAATCAAAGAAATGAGATGACTTACTAAACACACATTTCTCTTAGAGCAGATTCTGTCTTCTGAAGTGTGCTTGTGTTACATCCATTTATGGGTGGAGATAGTGTCTGCAGAGGTGCTCTCCCTCAGCATGACCTATATTCACCACCTGAAGCCATCCCTTAGGGGATATTAACCCATTTTATGCTCAGAACACAAGTATGGAAATAATTACCTGAATAACTCTTCAGGTCTTCTTTAAAAGGGTGATACCAAGTGTTGCATCCTCTTGAAGTCAGAAAAGGGAGATAAGTAAAAAAATTGCAAATCAGCCCAATGTTAAAAATCAGTGAGTATTTTAAACTTTATTCAATGGGACAATAAGCACAATAAGTACCACATTTAATTCAGTTTTATTTCCAATTGCCTGAGAGGTCATATGCTGAAAGGTGTGATAGACAGTGCCGTAACCCATGTCAAGATTGTCTGAATTGATAGGGAATCTTGGTCAAATGACCTCATGTAATGTTTATTCCATGATTACATGAGATGCTGACTGTTACATATTGTATGTCAAATTATTAAGCTGTTTTCAGTTTTTTAAAAAGGACTGTGATATGAGTTCTAAATATATTTATTTTGTATTCTTAAATTTAAAACCAAATTTATTATAGTACATTGGTATATGTACAGGAGGATTGTGAGTTCAAAACTGTCTCAGCAAAATCAAGGCCCTAAACAACTCAGTGAGATCCTGTCTCTAAATAAAATACAAAATAGGACTGGGGATGTGGCTCAGAGGTTGAGTGCCCTGGGTTCAATCCTTGGTAACCCCCCCAATTTTTTCTTTTATTAATCATAATTATTTTATATTCATCATGCTATTTATATCAATAGAACATTCCTTTTCATTGCCAAATATTTCATTGTACTTAAAAGCCATAACTGTTTTCACATTCATGTCCTGAGGCACATTTGTGTTTTTTCCAGCCTCAGACTATTACAAATAAAACCTTCTTTGCTTATCTGTGTACAACTCTGAGTGACTTGAATACTTTCAAAGTTAATGAGACTTGTTATATGGCCAAGAATATTATCTAACTTGGCAAGTGTTTGTGCATTTCAAAATGGTGTATTCTGAAAAGGCAGCACTCTTAGGTGGGACTGCAAATTAGAACAACCACCTTGGAAAACAGTTTGGAAATTCCTCTAAAGACTACAAATGAAACCACCACATGACCCAGTTGTTCCAATCCTCAATATTTATCCCACACCTAAAATCAGCATATTATAGTGATATAGGTTCATCGATGTTTACAGCAGTACAATTCCCACTAAGTCATGGAAACAGTCCAGGTGCCTGTCTAATAAATGGATTTAAAATGTGGTATATATATACACAATGGAGTTTTACTTAATTATAAAGAATAATAAAATTATGCCATTTACATGTAAATGGATACAAGTGAAGAATATTATGCTAAGCAAATAAGCAAGACTCGGAAATTCATGGAATCACTGAGAAGGACACATCTTGGGGGGGTTCTCCTGCCGCAATTGAGTAATCTGAATTTACTGATTATATAATATTATATATGTCATATAAAATATTATTAATATTATGAAACATTACATAAAACCTTATAAAACATTATCTGAACTTTGACAGATTCGACACATTCTAATATTTATCGCCATAAAAATATCTAGGAAAAATTGCGGAATTGTTGATTAATACATAATAAAGAGACATAGTAATGAAGTAAAATTTGTGGTTCCAGAGATTTTACCTTGTTAAAAGGATACCATTTAGTTCGTGTTTAATAAAATCGAATGAGTCTATCGATTAGCTATTCATAAAATAGCACTGTGAATTTCCTGATTTGGAAATTATGCTGTCTTAGGAAATGCACTGAACTAGTCAGTAGTAAAATACCATTGAGTCTTTACCTTCCTCTCAAGTTTGCAAACAAATATTATATATGTATATTTATAAAATACATGTATTACATATGAGATTATGTATATGCATATATAAACATGCATATATGTGTATCAGTCAGTATTCTATGGAAAACAGAACAAAAAGGATGTGTGTATATATCTTTGTGTGTATATGTGCATATGTACACATACATGAAAGATTTTTGAGTAATTGGTTCTTGTGATTGTGAAGACACTGAATTCAATATCTGAGAAAATAAATCAATATTTAATCTGATACATTTGCAGTGGGAAACTTGGAGAATTAAGGCATTTTGGTACAATGGCTGTCTCCTGACAGTTCCTCATGCTTATTAGAGGTCAGTCTTTTGTCTTTTGAAGCCTTCAAGTGATTGAATGAGTTTTATGTTAAGTATAGAGGGTAATCTGCTCCATTGATCCATCAACTCAAATGCTAATTTCATCAAAACCAGAAACTTCCAATATAATGTTATCCAAATATCTGTGTACCATGAAATTAATATGCATATGCATTTATATGCATATTATTTATATGTGTACTTATATATTACCTATATCTCTATATGGATATATTCATTATATATGCATCCTTGTCACATTTATTTTTATTTTATTTATAAAACAAATTTTAAAAATATTTATATTGTTATTTTATTATAACAATATGAATTTCTTTATTTACCTTAAAGAAAAATGATACATGTACAAATTGACAATAACAGAGGGCATTACAGGGGAAAAATTGAACTCTTACAGAATATAAACTGCAATTCAAATAAACAAAAGGATTTTCTCATGCCCATGATCATATGCAGGATAACACAGCATAACACAAATGTCAATGTTATCTCAGATATACATACTCAATAAAAATTTAGCTTGTCTTAAACTAATCTTAATAAAACTAAAATAAAGAGTCATGCTTTTCTATTTCAACTTTCAATAGGAAAATGAAGAGAGGGATCACATCCACTAAATGTTAAACCATATACAAAGTGATTGTCCCCAATATAATGAAGGTAAAGCAAAAGACATCTATGAAACTAAACAGAAAACTTGGATCATAAATGTATACATGAGCTGACATACACACAGAGCCATATTGTGGTACAGTTCTATGCTGCCCTTTGAAAGCAATGGAGGAAGAGAAGATTAAATTGGAAATATTGCTGGGAACAGTCATTTAGTAAAAGGAGGTAAAAAATTGAGTGTCTCCTTCCATAGAAAGGTGAACTACAGAAACTTTTAATCACAAAATGCAAACAATTAAACAATAATAATAAAAGAAAATGTTGAGGAATATCTTGGCAATCTGTTGCTGGGAAAGAACATCTATAAACAAAACTTTAAAAGTAAATAGAAGGTAACATTTGAGTAAATATGAAGATATAATTAGTGAAAAATAGCTGTCTAATGAAAGGTACTAGGAGGAAACTAAACAGACAGCAAAGTCAAAAGTTATTTGTAGTATATAAAATCAATAAAACCCCTGCTTTCAAAAATAACTTTCTATGATGGTGGACATGCTCTATACCTGTCCGATCTGGTAACAAATATTTACATGCGGATGTTGGACATTAGATGAATGTATGTGAAGAGCTAAATTTTCAATTTCTAAGAAAAAATAATTTAAATTTATGCTTACCTATCCATATATGATAATAGCTACTTTATTTTACTGTGCAGATTTATATCATTCCAATGAATAAGAAAAGTAAAGAAAACCCTCTTAAGTGAATGAAGATCATGAAAGAGTAAGAAATTGAAGTTTATAGCTAATGGATATGGGAAGGAGGCTCCAAAATTTCTCGGAATCTGAAAAAGCAATAAAGAAATAAGCTATTAAGTTATATAGAAAACAAAAGTTAGAATACTGACTGGTGGAAACTCTGTCTCTGCAATTGAAAGTAAGTAATAATCTGTAGCTGTTAGTGAAATTAATTATTTTCTTCCCTGGGTGTTTATACTACAGAAATTTTTACTCAGGTTTACATGCAGAGAGAGTATAAAGATATTAATCATGAAAATCCTTATATTATTAGGAAATTGAAGGTACCTTAATTATTAATTATTAATTAAGGGACAGTTGGTTAAAGTGAGTTTGATTTATATGATGAAAAATTAACAACACGTTGAATCAATGACTTCTCTCTAGAATTACCTTACTGATGGGTTTGAGAAGAAAGGAAACTGAATGGCACTTATGCAAGTCAAATCACTACACTGATAAGCATTTGAGGGACAATAGTAAACAATTTTTGAGTAAATGATAATATAAGCATAACATAAGAAAGAATTAATTTAGGAAGAACAAAGTAAAATATCAAATTCTAGTGCATTTAGCTGAGGGTCAATTATGATCTTAGCCTTTTATATACATGTTCAAGCGGTCATGGATGGTCTATTTATTCCAAATTTAGGGTTTCTGTAGGCAATTTTATCAGCTTTCCTAATCCTGATTTTTCATGGTATAAATGCCAGGAATCCATGGGGGCTACTTTAGTTTTTCTTTGTCCAGGGGAGGACAATAAAGTGATGTTCTTACTTGTTTATCGAAAGGTGCATGATGTAAATCTGTACACAAACATGAATGAAAGATAAGACAAAACGTGCAATGTCACCCTTGTTAGCTGTAATTTCTGTTAAGGAAAAAATGCATTCTTATATCAATTGATATCTGCTTCTGTTCAGTCACAAAAACAACTTGTTTGCCCTGTTGCAAAATAATCTTTTGACTTGTTAGGATCCCCAAAAATGTAAATGTTTATGTCCACGCCTGGGGCTCAGAAGAATTTACATAAACTTGACTCTCTTTACTCATCTAGAGAATTGAGCTGAAAGATCCTTGATTTAAAGTATAGAAATTCAGTTTTCTTTCTTTTCAGTAACTACTAAATTTCTAAATATAGTTATTGAGCCAAATTTTCAATCACAATACTTATTATGTTAAAAAATCAATTTACTAATGCATATCTGAAATAGATTTCAATGAAAATAATTTCTTTCGATAAAACTACATATATCATAGAAATACAACAATGGGACATTTTGTAAAATTTTAAACGTATGATATAAAAATATTTAAAAAGCTACAAGGAACCTCCATTTCAGGCCAACCTATTCTGACATGTAATTTATGTGGCTTTTCCACAAAACCCTTCATCTCCATGACTATTGTTTAGAAGGTGTGTATGGAGCTCGTGTGTTGGGTCCTCAGTCTGTTCATGGCTGATTTCATCTCCTGATTCCTCAGAGTGTAAATAATGGGATTCAGTAAGGGTGTAATGACTGAATAAAACACAGAAAGAAATTTATCCACTGAAAGACTACTGAACGGCCAAGTGTAAATGAAGATGCAGGGCCCAAAGAACAGAGTGACCACGGTGATGTGAGCAGACAGTGTGGACAGAGCTCTGGAGAGCCCACCCGAGGCTCCATGTCTCACAGTTACCAGAATGATAGAGTAGGAAATAAGCAAGAGTATGAAGCAGATGAAGGACAGGAGGCCACTGTCAGCAATTACCAGCAACTCCAGAACATAGGTCTCAGTGCAGGCAAGCTTTATTACCAGGGGAAGGTCACAAAATATGTCGTCCACAATGTTGGGGCCGCAGAAAGGCAGGGTGACAGTGAAGACCATCTGGCTCATGGTGTGCACCAAGCCAACAGCCCAGGACAGCAGCACAGAGCCCACCAGCACCCTGCAGCTCATGATGGCTGTGTAGTGAAGAGGCTTGCAGATGGCAATGTACCGATCAACCGCCATAACTATGAGAAGAGTCATCTCACTGCCCCCCAAGAAATGGAGGAAGAACATCTGAGCCATACAGCCCCACAAGGAAATAGTTTTCTTCTCCCTAAGGAAATCTGCCAACATCTTAGGGGTTGTAATGGTGGAAATGGACATATCCAGAAAGGAGAGGTTTCCAAGGAGGAAGTACATTGGTGTGGAATGAAGGTGAGAGTCACAGGTCACAGTGATCACAATGAGAAGGTTTCCTGCCATGATTGCTGCATAGGCCACCAAAAATATGCAAAAGAAGAAAATTTCCAGTTCCGGAGTGCTGGTGAGCCCTAACAAAACAAACTCAGATATCGTAGAACTGTTCTTCATAACCATGCAGTGGGAATTACAAAAGTGTTTGAAGTGAAGGTAATCTGGAAAATGTTAACAGCCTGTGATGGTTTGAAGGTGTGGGCATAAATGAAGTGAAAATTTGAGTCCTATAGAAAGGAAAAAGATGGACATTTATGAAAAATACATTTTATTTGATTAATACAAGGGGTGCTAATCACTGATATTGGAATTTTTATCATTCAGAAAGGCAGAAAAGATGAGAAATTTATTACAAAATTTCACACATGTATATACAGGCCTAGATGCATCTCCACATGTATTTGTTGTTTCTATCATGAAGTCATGAGTTCATGAACCCTGTGTTCAATGTAATCAATGAGAAACACGCCAATCACAATTAGTTAAATACGTTAGTTCAAGTGATAAAAATATTCACTTCACATTTTGATGATGAGTATTCATTCTTTTCCACTCCTAAATTTGAAGTATTTATATATGTGTATGTAATTTGAAAACATATATACGTTTATATCAATATATGTAATATATATCATATATAAATTATATTTATAATACATAGGTGCATACACAAAATTCATCATCATACAGGTACTTACACAAAGCAGATTAAGGTACATTATCCTACCAGCTCCAGTATGTTCTTACCTTTCCCATTCATTCTAAAATGATAGCTCAATAATTTTACCAATTCCTGAATAAGCAAAGCTTAAGCTATGAACAGGTTGTATTTTTCCTCTGAGCCCTCCAAATTATTAGATAAACTCTGTTCCTGAGGAGTTTTTGTATATTTAGATAATTGTTTTTTCATTGTCTCAGATTTTTCTTCTTTTGGAGCCATGTTCTTATTTATACTTTGGTTATGAGCAGAAGTCCTGACCTCTCCTGTCTAGTCCTCTTGCTTATTTTCCTGAATCTGTTGTTGCCTGGCTCTTGTCTGAAGCTCTTCCTTTCTTCCCTTTGTGTTGTCAGGGCAGGTGTGCCCTGTGAGAAGTATTTGTTTTCCTGGCTCCTCAGAGCTGACCTTCTCTTCTGTGTCTGTGCTGCCCTGTGACATCTCCACCTGTGGAGACTCGGGGGACTCACACAGCTCACCTTTGCCCTCTGTGAGATTTCCCACGTTGAACTGCAATGTATACAGCTTTCTATTTTTAGTACTCCAAATTTACATATAAAATTATGTAATGTACCCTTTTAATCACCTCCATATTTTCTACTTTTAGCATGTTAAGACTAAGGACTGCATAGATATGAAGAATAATTTTGTCACTATTGTGTGGGATCAATTTTTGCCAGGGCAAGGATACTAACAATGATGATAATAACTCTTAATAAAATAGACAATTTGACAGCTGTAAAGTTTTATTTACCAGAGAAAAACATTTTCATCCACACAAATTTCAGTACTAGCCTTTCCTAGTAAAATGTATCTGAAGTGTGTACTGGTTTAAATATCTTGACAGTCAACAGAAAATACATAAATGTTGAAAGACATAATTTCATTAATGCACATACATATCACTTGTATGTACACTATGAAATATACAAGTATATTCACATACATTACCCTTTGGATTCTCATAATTATTTTTAATAGGATATTATTTCTAAGTGGGTATTATTTCATTTTAACAATCAAATAAATACATATTACAAAGTATTGGAAATAGATAAACATCGAAATAGTTAACATTGAAGGCAGGACTACTTTTTTATATTGTACTTTGAGACAAGGTTTCACTAAGTTGCTCAGAGCCTTGGTAATTGCTGAGGCTGGCTTTGAACTTGCAATCTTCCTGCTGCAGCCTCCCAAACCACTGGGAATACAGGTGTGCACCACAGAGCCTGGCTAGAGCTGACACTGTCAGCTCACAGGATCACTTCTATATTATATTTTAGCTTTGTATTTGGATTATTTTTGTTTCAGATTTTTTCTTTTGAACTCATACTACACATATGAATAAAGCTACAAATACACACATACACACACACAAATTCAAATGACCATGCTTGTGCCTCATCCTATTCTGGACTATCAGAATGGAAGGTGGAAATCTATTCTTGTTTTTAGTTGGTTTTTGCCTAATACTTTATCACATATTCAGAAACAATATTTATCCCGAAATTATAATTAAAAACAAACTGAACTGCCAAGATTTAAATTATAGGTCTTTCCTCACCATTTGCTAGGAATATATATTGGCATATTTATTTATTTGACTGTTAAAATGAAATAATACCCACTTAGAAAAAAATACCCTATTAGAAATAATTATGAGAATCCAAAAGGTAACATATGTGAAATATACTTGTATATTTCATAGTATACATAGGTTATATGTACATTAATGAACTTATGTTCTTCAATATTATCTATTTTCTGGTGATAAGATATTTAAACCAGTATACCCTTCAGATGCGGTTCATGATGGTCTGGTAGTGCAAGGGCTTGCATATGGCCACATACCTGTCGATGGCCATAGCTATCAAGAGAGAAATCTCACCACCCCCAAAGAAGTGCATAAAGTACATCTGGACCATGCAGCCCCACAATGAGATGGTCTTGTGTTTTTTTAAGTAAGTCTGCAATTACTTTGGGAGTTGCAACAGAGGAAAGACATAGGTCTTTTCCTTTGCCAGAAGGAAGTACATTGGTGAGTGAAGATGGTTATCAAATATCAGAGATCACTATGAGGAGGTTCCCCACTACTGCAGTTACATAAACAAGAAAGAAGATAACAAAAAAGAATATCTGAATATCTTGGGAATGAGAAAGTCCAAGCAGAATAAACTCAGAAATACTTGTGTTTTTACTTAGGATATCCATATATTTACTTTTGTGAGTCTGTCAGAAGCTGTCTAAAAGAGAAGAAAACACAGAAAATCACAGAGAATAATAAGACAGTGTTCCTATTCATTACTTCTGCATTTCACTTTATTATTTATTCAGAGCATCAATCCTTGTGTCTGTCTTCATGTTCGGCTCCAGATCAAACTGTGGTTAAAAGCTTAGTTTATTATAGAGATAGTGAAGGACTTTGAAAATCAATAATGAAGTACACTTTTATCTTGAGCTTTGTGGAAGTACATTGAAGCATTCATATCCCATCTTCACTATGCACTAAAAAGGCTTTTCATTTACACATTAAAAAATAGTGTTCAAATAAAATGTGCATTAAATATTACTGAAAGAAACCATAAGAGAGAATACTCATATCATTAGTATAAAGTTTAATGTTGATAAATGTTATATTGTTAATTGAAATTAAAGTTAATATGTGAGGAAAGATAGAGATTTGGAACTAGAATGACCCATATGACCTCTGATAGACATTAATGATTTTCAGTTTATTTACCTAACAAAATAATTATTTGCAAGTGTGTTACAAAACTGAATCCAAAGGCCATCTTGATGTGATGTTTCTATTTAGTGCATATGTCTTCATATATTAACAGTGCATAGAAATCCAGAATCACCTTCTTAAGGCTAAGATGTACCAAAGTTCACCATTACTGTGTTACTCAATTTTTCTTAAAGAAGTTGAGAAAAAAAATGAGTGAGATGAACCATTAACTTTTGCTTATTAAAAGAAAAAACAAAGACAAGACCTCTAAAAATGTGGATGCATTGTTTGTACAGTATCGTTATGAAAGTTATTGTCCCCTTTGGATCTTTGTTTCTTTTCAATTATTTTCACAAGGGCTTTATTTAAACTTAAGTTTTTTCAGAATAAATTAAAGATATTGTGCCACTGACTGAGGTAGATTCAGCTTAGTGAATTAAGAAAAAAAATAACATACTCACATTTAATGGGGTCAGGACTTGATCTACTTTGAGCCATAAAGTGGAGAGCCTTACCTTTTCCTTGATTGGGGCTGTAATGCAATTCTTATTAGAGGTCTGTGAATTATTTATAGAACTTTTCTTGTGTTTATCAGAATCTTATAACCAGACTCAATAATGATTATTAAGAAAGAAAATTAGATACATGGGATTATTTTTTTGTAAGTTTTAACCTGTAAGTCACATGTTTTAAATGTGAAAATACAGTGTCTCTAGCTAACCACACTAAGCATTAAACTACATATTTTCCCTTGCAGAGCTAACATTAAGGCAAAATCTTATCAGAATTGTATTATATGCCAATCATTATGTTTGATTACATCTTCCAGAGTTATGTAAAAATTAAATGAGCAGAATTTGAAAGTGGAAATGTCTGATTATTCTCATTGACCACCAAGACTTGTTGACTATACTTGTACTCTTGCAGTAAGACCATCATGTGCAGTTATTTCCTCTGGACAGTCTATATTTCTAGGAAGTATATAAATAATATACTTTTAGAAGCACATGGACCCCCAAACTATTGATTGCTTTCTAGTTGAATTAGTGTTTAAACAATTACCCATTTTTAGACTGCTTCTTTGAGGTGCTAGATTTTCTCTCATGTCATTTCTCTTAAATTTTAATGAGTCTAGCAATAGAATCATGTGTGGTAACATATTGTGACTTTCTAAGCTATGGATCAGGCACATTATGCTTGCAGTCTTATTATTTATCCACTTTTTAAAATAATTGCATGCTGAAAAAATGTTCAACATCTCTAGCAGTCAGAGAAATGCAAATCAAAACCACCCTAAGATACCATCTCACTCCAGTAAGATTGGCAGCCACTATGAAATCAAACAACAAGTGCTGGCTAGGATGTGGAGAAAAGGGTACACTTGTACATTGCTGATGGGACTGCAAATTGGTGCGGCCAATTTGGAAAGCAGTATGGAGATTCCTGGGAAAGCTGGGAATGGAACCACCATTTGACCCTGCTACTGCCCTTCTCGGACTATTCCCTGAAGACCTTAAAAGAGCATGCTACAGGGATACTGCCACATCGATGTTCATAGCAGCACAATTCACAATAGCTAGACTCTGGGATCAACCTAGATGCCCTTCAATAGATGAATGAATTAAAAAAATGTGGTATTTATACACCATGGAATATTACACAGCACTTAAAAATGACAAAATCGTGGAATTTGCAGGGAAATGGATGGCACTAGAGCAGATTATGCTTAGTGAAGCTAGTCAATCCCTAAAAAACAAATACCAAATGTCTTCTTTGATATAATGAGAACAACTATGAACAGAGCAGGGAGGAAGAGCAGGAAGAAAAGATTAACATTAATCAGAGACATGAGATGGGAGGGAAAGGGAGAGAAAAGGGAAATTGCATGGAAATGAAGGAAGACCCTCATTACTATACAAAATTACATATAAGAGGTTGTGAGGGGAATGGGAAAATAAACAAGGAGAGAAATGAATTACAGTAGATGAGGTAGAGAGAGAAGATGTGAGGGAAGGGGAGAGGGGATAGTAGGGGATAGGAAAGGTAGCAGAATACAACAACTACTAATAGGGCATTATGTAAAATTGTGGATGTGTAACCGACGTGATTCTGCAATCTGCATTTGGGGTAAAATTGGGAGTTCATAACCCACTTCAATCTAATGTATGAAATATGATATGTAAAGAGCTTTGTAATGTTGTGAACAACCAATAAAAAAATAAAAAGCATGAAGTGATGAAAAAAAATAAAAAAATAAAAAATAAAATGAAATAATTGCATGCCCTGAAAAGAGTAGGTGACTTTCTTCATATTATGTGATAATATAAGACCATTCCATCTAATCAGTGTGGCTGAACAATTTAAACACACCGACATCTCTTTTTTCTAAAGAACACTTATTCATCTGGGAGTATTGAATTAATTTCTTAGCACTTATATAAAAATATTGTTTCATTTTTGTCAGTTTGAAACAAAGTCAAATTCATTTCCATTTAGCTAAAGCTTTCCAATTCCTTCCTTCTTCTAGAAATTTGGCATTTGTATCTATCACTTAGGAACAAATTCAATTTGTAAGTTCAAATAATGTGGAAGATGTAGTTTATAGTTAGGATAATACATCAGGGTCATCAAACCTACCAGGCTGCACTTGGACTTTGGACGTAACACCATTATGAAATCCTGAAATGCTTAGTCTTCAACATCTAGTGAGATTGTCTGCCCTGAATTCAAAAAAGTACAGTATTTAAAAGGATGCATTGGTAAGGGACATACAGGAGAAAACAAATTTGATAGTTGTTAGATCCCTCAGAGACTGGTGGTAAAAATATCCTGGGGATTGTTAAAATCTCTCTGCCATTGCAGAAAATGTGAGGTAATTTTTTACCTATGGTAAGATTTTAAAGACAACAACTAATATTCATAGGGTGCAGAAAGATAGATCTAAAGGTAAATTATGGGATTTTTGTATAATATTCATACTTCTGCTTCCAAAATTTTATACAATAAACATTTATAATAATCCTATTAGAAAACTATAAGAATTTACTCTGTTTTGTTTTCATTTATTTGACAAAATATATGTATGTTGTCCCATGTGATATTTTGATGTAAGTACACATTGTGAAATGAGTAAATTAAGCTAATTAACATATAGATTAATTAAAATAATTATTTTTGTGATGAGAACACTTAAAATGTATTCAGAAAATTTTAAGATAATCATACACACTTTAACTATTATATCCTTGATGTATAATAAACTTGTGAAATTTATTCCTATTTTATAACAATTTTGTACCCTTTGATAACTCTTTTCAGTTCATCCTCTGGTAACCACCTTTCCATTCTTTATTTCTACGAGCTTGACTTTTTTGTTTTCACATATAAGTGAGATTATGTGGTATTTGTCTTGCTGTACTTGACATACCACATTTAACATAAGATCTTTCAGTTTCATCCATGTTGTAACAAATGTCAAAATTTCATCCATTTAAATCCTAAATATTATTTCATTGTGCATATATACTCAAATTTATTCATTTGTTTGTTGATGGATGGTTATGTTGATTGTATATCTTGGCTATTGTGAATAGTACTAAATAAACATGGGAGGAATTAGACCAGAGGCCCTACACCTAATAGAAGAAAAAGTAGGTCCAAATCTTTATCATGTCAGATTAAACCCTGTCTTCCCTAATAGGACTCCTAAAGCACAAGAAGTAAAATCAAGAATCAATAAATGGGATGAATTCAAACTAAAAAAAAAAAAACTTCTTCTCAGCAAAATAAATAATGAAGTGAAGAGAGAGCCTACAGAATGGGAGCAAATTTTTTTATCACATGCACAGCAGATAGAGTACTAATCTCCAGAATATATATAAAAAAATTCAAAAAACTTAACACCAAGAAAAAAAAACATTCAATTAAATGGAATAAGGAACTGAGCAGATACTTCTCAGAAGATGATATACTATCAATCAACAAATATATGAAAATATGTTCTTCAGCTCTCTAAATAGGGAAATGCAAATAAAATCTACTCTAATATTTCATTTCACTCTAGTCAGAATGGCAGTTACCAAGAACATAAGCAACAATAAATGTTGGTGGTGATGTGGAGGAAAAGGTACACTCATACATTGCTGGCAGGATTACAAATTAGTGCACCAATCTGGTAAGTAGTATGGAAATTCCTTTAATAAATTTGGAAAGGACCCACCATTTGACCCAGCTATATATATATATATATATATATATATATATATATATATATCCTTCCATAGATGAATGGATAAAAAAACTGTGTTATGTATACACAGTGGAATATTAATATTACTCAGCAATGAAGGAGAATAAAAGTATGGCATTTGCAGCAATATGGACAGAGTTGGAGAATATCATGTTAAGCAGATTAAGTCAATCCCTCCAAAACAAAGGCTGAATGTTTCCTCTGATAAGTGGATGCTAATCCATAATGGAGGGGGCCATGGGACAAGTGGAGGAACTTTGGTTTGGGTAGAGGGGAGAGGGAATGATGGTAGGAAAGATGGTGGAATGAGATGGGCATCATTACCCTAGGTACATGTATGATTTCACTAATGGTGTGACCCTATTTTGTATACAAGCAGAGAAGTGAAAAATTGTACACCATTTATGTACCACAAATCGAAGAGCATTTTGCTGTCATGTATAACTGATTAGAACAAATTTAAAAAATTTTAAAAAGTGTGGTAGGGCAGATACATCTTCAGCATGCTAATGTCCTTTGGATGCATAGTCAGTAGACAGGTAGCTAGATCATAAGCAGTTCTATTTTGAATTTTGAGAAAACCTTCACACTTTTTCCCATTTATCTGTATTAATTTATATTCCCTCAGTATTTTCCATTAATACTGTACAGGAATTTCCTTTCTTCCATATTCTATCCATACTTGTTACTTTCATCTCTGGCAGCCTTTGTAATGGGTGTGAGGATACATCTCATTCAAGATTTAAGGTATGTATCCTGGTAACTAATAATAAAGGAGATTTTTCATATACATGTTGGCTATTTTTATGCTTCTTTTGAGAAATGTCTACTCACACCCTTTGCTGATTTTTGAATTATTTTCTATTTAATTGTTTGAGATGTTTATATATTTTAAACATTAACCCCCTTATCAGATGTATATGCTGCCAATATTTTCTCACACTCTGAGATGTTTTCCTACTTACATTGTTTGCTGTGCAGAATCTTTTAATTTGTCTCAATCCTTTTTTTTCTGGTTTTTTGTTTGTTTGTTTGTTTGTTTGTTTTCTTGCTTTGTGGTCATAGTCAAGAAATCATTGGCCATAGTGATATTATAGTGGTTTTTTGACATTTGTATTATGGTAGTTTTAAAGTTCAGCTATTGAATCTGGATTCTGTATTTCTAAAAAACATATTGTTCAAATGTAGAAAATAGACTTTCAGAATCTCATGGGACTGAAAAGACAAATTCCCATTATTGAAATATTTCTTGATTAATGAGTATTTAGTACTTACTCATTTTTTTTACTGTTTTCATAGGAAGATTAAATTTTCTCATCTGTTGCTCCTCTCTCTCTTTCTCTCTCTCTCTCTCTCTCAGTATTGAGGATTGAACTCAGGGACACTCAACCACTGAGCTACTTCCCCAAACCTATTGTATTTTATTTAGATACAGGGTCTAACTGAGTTGCTTTGTGCCTCACCATTGCTGATGCTGGCTTTGAACTCATGATCCTCCTGTTTCAGCCTTTGGAGCTGCTGGGATTACAAGTGTGCACCATAGCACCTGGCCCTTACAATCTTATCATTTATCTATCCTTAAAAATTATTGCATCCTATGTGGGGGGAAAGGTACATTAATACATTGCTGGTGGCACTGAAAATTGGTGCAACCAATCTGGAAAGTAATATGGAGATGTCACAGAAAACTTAGAATGGAACCAGCATTTGACCCCAGCTATCCCACTCCTTGGTCTGTATGCAAAGGACTTAAAAATAGCATAATACAGTGATGCAGCCACATCAATTTTTATGGCAGCACAATTCATAATAGCCGAACTATTGAACCAAACTAGATGTCCTTCTGTAGATGAATGAATGAAGAAACGGTGGTATATATACACAATGGAATATTACTCAGCAATAAAAGAAAATAAAACTATGGAGTTTACAGGTAAATGTATGGAGTTAGGGAATATTATGTTAAGCAAAGTAAGTCAAACCCAAAAAAACAAAGGCTGCATGGTTTCTCTGGTAAGTGGATGCTAATCCATAATGGGTGGGGGGGAGCACAAGGGATGAGTGGTGGAACTTTGGATTGGGCAAGGAGAAAGTGGGGGAAGAGAAGGGGAATGGGGATAGGAAAGATGGTAAAATGAGATGGATATCATTACTTTAGGTAGCTATATGATTGCAGGAACAGTATACATGCAGAGAAGTGAAAAATTGTGCTCCATTTATGTACAATGAATCAAAGAGCATTTAGCTGTCATGTATAACTGATTAGAACAAATAAAATTTTAAAAAGTGTACCCTAAAATAAACTTTATTTATAAAGTTTAATAATAACACATATAATGATAGTTAACCATTAATGACAGTAATTTAGAGAATAATGCAATGTATCTTTCCACAAATCTCTGGTCTCAACATTTTCATCAAACAATCAATACATTATTTTGTTTATCTGTGCTTCTTTTAAAAGACTCCTGTTTTAAAATGACCTCACTGCCACCAGCATCACTCCTGCTTGAATGAAACTTAACTAACACAAGCATTATTAGTCCCAAAGGCATATCACAGACTCCTTGTGCTTTGGAATATTGTTGGTAATTAGCACTCTGATGGGGGCCTGTTGGGAGTCACCCAGGCTCCAAAGACTAACTTCCCCATCCCCCAAGAAGAGCCATCCAATGGTGAGCCCTGCTGGCTCACTTTATCCTTACCCACCAATCAGACTAGCCATGCTGACTCACATGATCCTTATCCACCAATCAGAAGCCACCTCTTGCCAACTGTCAAACCCTTCAACCATTAAACTGTCATATCTGTCAAACCACCCCTGGCTCTATAAATATGCAGAGCTGTTCCTCAATAAACGGGCATTTTCTCCGACAACAAACCTTGTTCGTTCTTTCATTGGTGCTGAAACCCAGGAGGGGGAATGCCTCACTGCTCAAGGGCCCCCTCTCTCAAAGCTTGCCATCCTTGTCCACTCTTTCGAGCACTGCTACTACTCACACAACACCGGCTCTTCAGTAGTTGAGTTCCCCTATCCGGTATCCAATTTCAGATGGGCTATACACAGAGGCTTTGACCATGACATCCGGCAAATTTCTGATGCCCAATATGGAGGAGAGAATGCACCCCACCATGGTCTTCATGGTCACGGTAGACTCTCTGGAACCTGTTCATGAGTGGGAGGTACTGAGAAGTGGAAGAACAGGCACTCCTCTCTCTCTCTCTCTCTCTCTCTCTCTCTCTCTCTCTCTCTCTCTCTTCTTCTCTCTCAATAACCACCCTTGTATGGGGGCCTCTTCTTCCCTCCCTGCAGACTCCCCCTTATTAAATTCTGTACACAAGATTGGTCTTACTATCAATTAGACAATAAAAGTCAATGGCCCCCAGGAGGATCCCTAAATCCCGCAATTCTCAGAGATCTGTTTAACTTATGCAAGCA
Organism: Urocitellus parryii; assembly: GCF_045843805.1. Lineage (NCBI taxonomy): Eukaryota > Metazoa > Chordata > Mammalia > Rodentia > Sciuridae > Urocitellus > Urocitellus parryii. The sequence continues at coordinate 80,105,622 of NC_135536.1, read as the reverse complement.
TTCGAAAAAGTGGAAGGAGATCCCCTATGTTGAGGCTTTTTCTCTTCTTTGATCTCACCCTGATCTATCCAGCAGATGAACCCTCTCCCTACCGACCTCTCCCATCGGTGCCGTCCAGCCCCTCAGGTGCTCCCCCTAACTCGGCAAACATCTTTAGTCCCCCCAAGCTAGGTCTCACACCCTAGTCCCACAAACTATGGCCCCTTAAGAGAGGTTGCTGGAACTGAGGGCATTATCTGGGTACATGTCCCGTTCTCCATGAATGACCTCATGCAACTCAAGTGAAGGTTGGACTCATTCACCACAGAAGAGCATTTCAATGGATCCTCCAGGCTTGTATATTATTGGCTAATACTCTCCTTCTTGAGGAACGTACCAGAGTCTGGGAACTTGCCAGAGCCCATTCGGATGAAACTCACCAAGTTAATCCCAATCACTCTCTGGGGCCACTTGCTGCCCCAGATCAAACTTCCGACTGGGATTATACACAAGCTTGCATACAGAGGAGGGACCGATTCTCCACATGTATTATTGCTGGACTCAAAAAAAAAGTGACACATAAGGCTGTCAATTTCCAAAAATTACAAGAGACCCCATTGGAATTTCTGGATTGGCTTACGAAAGCCCTTCAGCAACAACCTAGATCCCGAAACCCCAGATGACTGTCATGTCCTTATGACATATTTCTTCTTGCAGAGCTACCCCGACATCCAGGCCAAACTAAAAAACTTGAACAAGGCCCTGCCATCCCCCAGACTGAGAAATTTCAGATGCTCACTGAGGCCCTTTCGGGTGTTTCCTCAGGTCACTACCCATCACCGCAGGTCAAAATCCCCCTGGGTGCCTGCTTCAAGTGTGGCAAGGAGGGATATTGGGCAAGGGCATGCCTGCACCACGCACTCCGTGTAGCCCATGCCCTAAATGTCAACAACAAGTCATTGGGACTCTGACTGTTCTAGATCCCGTAGGAGGCCTATGGCCAGGGAACCCTCCAACCTTCTGGTCATGGCAATCGAAGATTGACAGAGCCTTGGGTCCTTGTCCCCAGCTGTAACGATCAATAGACAGGAACCCAGGGTGTGGATTCATGAGGATTGACACAAGGTTGACTTTCTCCTTGACACTGGGACTACCTTCTCAGTCCTGACAGAATTCTGAGGGAAAACAGTGCTGTCCACCTCTCCTACTGTTGGGGTAGGAGGAAAGACCATCTATCAAAAAAAGACTCTCCTATTACTCTGATCCATAGAAAACTTCCCATTCTCTCAGATGATCCTAGTTATGCCCCAATGTCCAGTTCCTTTGCTCTGTCAAGATAGTCTTTCTAAATTCAATACAATAATCAACATCTGGGCTTCTGGCATCAGTCAGGCCCCAGAATTGGCCTGTTCATCTTTTCTGGCCCTTTTGGCATGAGACGTGAAACATCATACTAAAAAGGACCCCTTACCTACGAACTTGGTTGACTTGATTGTATGGGATACCCACACCCCCTCCACCGTTTCCTGCCCACCAGTTAGCATTCATCTCAAAGATCCTACACCTTCCCCAATCAGGCTCAATACCCCCTGTCCACAAAAGCTCTTCTGGGCCTACAACCTATTATTCAGGACCTTCTTAGCAAGGGTACCTCCATCCTGCTCACAATACTCTCATACTAGCAACAGAAAATCCCAAAGGGTCCTATCATTTAGTTCAGGACCTACGACTCATCAACACCTCTGTTAGGCCCATACATCCTTTGGTTCCCAACCCGTACACTCTGCTGTCTCAGATCCCCCACACTGCCACCCACTTCTTGGTCATAGATTTAAAGGATATCTTTTTGCCTTTAACCCGGACTGTCCTTCCTCAGGGATTTCGAGATAGTCCACACCTCTTTGGACAAACCTTGGCCTCCGACCTCCAATCTTTTCACCCCCAGTGCCCCGAATCCACCCTCTTGCAATTGTCCGGCAAATCTCTTTGCCCACCTGTGGGGAGGAAAGCACCCCACCACAGCCTTTAAGGCTACGGTGGCCCTCAGGGACTCCTTCCTTGGGCAGATTCAAAAGTCCTAATCTTCTCATCTTTAAGACTCGGCCGCTAGAGAGATGCTTACCCACCCCTTCCTCTCTCTTGCCCTGCCTCTCTCTCTCCCTCTTTCAGGCCCTGGGAGTATCCTGCCTCTCCAGGAGGGGTCCAGAAAAGCCTTGGCCAACATCTCCCACAACTCCGGCTCCGTCCAGGATGAGAGCTTCAACTCTAGGATTTGGTGATGACCAATCTCTGCAGCTCGAACCTGCCACTTAGGCACTCCTGATTTTTTGGATCTAGTGGGGATGCCCCTTTTGCCCATAAATCAGTTTTATCCTTCTCTCTTACTACCACGTTTGCGTCCTCTTCCCTCCTCCTTACATGGGTAATATGTCCTCTCTGCTGGTTGACTCTCCCCTATAGCACCCAGGCCTGGTCCACTTATCCCTTAGACAACCAAAGCAGATGGCCCCTTTGTGGGTCCCTGGATCCCTCCATTCTAAGGGGTTGCTACAATTACTGTGAGCGTTCAAAAACAATGGGTAGAGATCTCTTATGTCTAGGCTTTCTTTTTGCTCCGATCCAATCCTGCTTTCTGCACCTCTTGCAAACCTCTACAAATTCTTCTAGCCCGTCCAAAGGGAACTCAACAGATGACACAGTTCTCCTACTTAATTTCTTGGTCTTAAAGGGATATCAGGCCTATGCACAAAAGGCCCAAATAGCATGTAAAGAGGTCACATATCTCTCAAGGGAAAAAGGCCATTACAGTAGACAGAAAACAGCTTATTGTGTCTATACCTACACCAAAGACCAAAGATGACATACTCTCCTTCTTGGGTTTGGCTGGGTACTTCAGGGCCTGGACTCCCTCCTCACCAGGCTGCTATATAATCTGGCCAAGGGCCCCCAAGATGAACTCCTACCCTCAGCAGCAGGGAAGCCCTTTACAATCCTTAAAAAGGCCCTCTTCCAGGCACCTACACTGCATCTCTCCAGCCTCTCCCAGTCCTTCACCCTCTATGTACATGAGAAACAGGGACAAAGTCTGGGAGTTCTGGGTCAGCAATATGGCCCCACATTTGCACCAGTGGCCTACCTATCCAAACAGCTTGACCCCACCATCAGGGGCTGGCCCCCATGCCTCAGAGCCCTTGCAGCAGCCCATGACCTCCAGGAAGAAGCATACAAGCTTACCTTTGGCTCCCTTCTAACCATCTCATCTCTTCACTATCTAAAGGATTTCCTCACTTACAAGGGGCTACAGTCACTTCCTCCTTCCAGGGTTCTATCCCTCCTTGTCTCATTCCTTGAAAATCCCTCCATCTCTTTTCAGTCCTGCCCTCCATTAAACCCTGCCTCCCTCCTCCCATCTTCTCCCTTACAAGATCCCATCCACAAATGCCTGGAGGTATTAGAGATGATTTTACCCTGCCCTACCACCATTTCTGAGGGACCCCTGCCCTCTTATACATGAAGGGTTAAAGTGGCGGGGTATGCTGTCATTTCCTTCTCATCCATCATAGAGGCAAAACCTCTCCCACCCAATACCACCAACCAACAAGCTGAACTCATAGCTGCCACAAGGACATGTGAGCTAGCAGAGGGAAAAACCCTCTCCCTATATACAGATTCCAAATATGTCTTCCATATCCTGATCTCCCACGCAGCCATTTGGAAAGAAAGGGGGCTATTGACCACCAGAGGGATGGCAGTCATTAATTCCACACTTATTTCTGGACTACTATGAGCCTCCAGGCTGCCTTCCCAACTAGGAATAATCCACTGCAAGGCCCATCAGACTGACTAATTCCAAGGCTGATCAAGCAGCTCAATCAGCCACCCTACAGAGCTTTACCTCCTCTCCACTACTCTTCGTTACCACCAGGGATCGGCCCAAAGATCCCCAAAAACTCTTCCAGTTTCTTCACTCTCTATTCCATTCTAGTCCACAGAGTCTCACTATTTTCCTTCACTCCTTTTTCACCCTTTCCCCATGCGATAAGACCCTCCTACAACAGATCACTTCCACTTGTCAGATCTGCCAGAGAACCAATACCAATACTCCATTAAAACCTAAACCTTTCCCTTCTCATCAGGCCCACGGTCATATACTTTTTCGGGATGGGTTGAAGCTTTCCCACTTCTAACAAAAGGGCCTCTACAGTAGTTGATCTGTTGCTTACTCACATAATCCCCCGTTTCGGGATGCCCACTTCTATCCAATCAGACAATGGCCCAGAATTCACCTCACAGATAACTCAGGGACTGGCTCACATGCTATCACTCCCTTGGCATTTCCATTACCCTTACTGCCCCTAGGCTTCTGTAGAGGTTAAAAGGACCCATCGGTCCCTTAAAGAGACCCTCACCAAGCTCACCATGGAATTAAGCCTGGACTGGGTAAAGGTGCTCCCTTTGGCTTTATTGCTCATTAGGGCCTTGCCAAAGAAGCCTTCTAATCTCTCACCTTATGAAGTCATGTATGGCTGTCCCCTCATTCCTCCCGGATTGCCTACAGAACCTCTACCCGTCTCCAAAACCTATGCCCTGCCCCTCCTCTGAACTCTGGTGCTATCAGGACTGGCTCCTTCCTGACCCCAGTCTCTCTGAAAACCCTACCTACTTAACACCTGGTCAACTTGTTTACTATTGCCCACTGGGGGAAAAGCCCCCTCTAAAACCAAAATGGGAGGGCCCTGCTCAGGTGATTATGTGCACTCCCTTGGCGGCCAAACTCAAGTTGTCTGATAACCAACCTACCCCGTGGATTCACATTTCCAGGCTTAAGCCCAGCACTCCTACACCTTCATCAGAAGAGCCAATGATTGTCACCTGTCATTAAGTACTCTTGTCATCCCTCCCCACAATATTCCCTCAAGCTCCGCTGATGCCCTCAAGCTCTGCCTCTCCCATGTGTCCGTCTCTGTTCTTAGCCCAATACCTAATGCTCCCCCTCATTTCTGGCCCCTCTTGGTTCCTCTCTTCACCCTATGTCTGGAGATTCAAAGCAAGTGACCCTAAGGGCCCCCTCCAGCCAGACCCCCTTCTCCTCCTTACAGACACCCTACTTGCTTGGATCTGGCCGGTAGTGGGACTGTTGTGTGTTGTCCTTCTGACAAACCACTTAGGTGTCCGGAGCATGCTGACCCCTGAATAAGTGTGAATTACCTTTATCATAAGAGAGCACTTTACCAGTTGCCTTCTGGGCCTAAGGAGTAACATGTGTGTTTTGTTTACCCTCCCAGAATTTTAAGTATTTAAGGTTGAGGTGTTTCACATAAAACCTGGAGAGATCTGAACAATGGGCCACCATCCTCCCTTGGCCACCTTCCTTCAGAGCTTAGGAGAAGCTGCCTTCTTTATTACAAAGCCCGTGCTTTTTTGATGTGACTAGGGAAAGCTGGGAACAGTGATAGAAGTGAGAGAAGCAAGCTGGTTTGGAAAGCTGGAAAGAGAGAAGCAAGCTGGTTTCAGAGACACCCAGGTAGAAGAGAGTTTGAAGAGCAGCCTTAATAGAGAGGGGAGGGAGCTAGATTGTACTAGGAATGAAGAGTGGAATTGAGGGTGTTAGGTGCAGGACAGACTGGTCTGCAGGGCATGCCAAACAAAGCTAGCTGCAGGATGACCTGGCTTCTCAAGCACTCTGTCTGGTTCTTTATCACCTGTTTGTTTCAAGCCCAAATGCCCAAGCCCCCACTCAAGGTTGAATCCTTAACCTCCCTTGTGCCAACAAGGCAGCTTGCAGACCCAGAGACCCCCTTTGATTTGGGCTATAAAAACTCCCTGTGCCTCTTCCTTCCCTTTATCATAAAGTTCATTCAGACTTGGGTAAAAAACTTCTAATCAAGATTTTAACCAGCTTCTCCTCAGGAATTACCAACTTCTGGCTGCTGGATGATACCTCCAGTCGAGACCTATGCCGAATGGACAGACATCATCATGGATCCCTGATGGCAAGGAATCTTCATTGATCTGGTTCCTGAAGTTATACCAGTCCTCTCTGCCCTCCTGTGGGGGCTCCTTACTTCCCTCCTCTCTGATTCTCCCACACCGCCCCATCTCAGCAGGAAGCAGCCAGAATGAGTTGATGCTCACCCTCATTTAATAACAAAGATGGGGGAATGTTGGAAGTCACCCTGGCTCCAAAGACTAACTTCCCCATCCCCCAAAAAGAGCCATCCAATGGTGAGCCCTGCTGGCTCACATGATCCTTTCCCACCAATCAGACTAGCCCTGCTAGCTCACATGATCCTTACCCACCAATCAGAAAGCACCCAATGCCAACTGTCAAACCCTTCAACCGTTAAACTGTCATATCTGTCAAACCACCCCCAGCTCTATAAATATGAAGAGCTGTTCTTCAATAAATGGGCATTTTCTCCTACGATGAGCCTTTTTCGTTCTTTCAGGGCTCTTCAAACAGCAGAATCACCAACAATAACTGTAAATACATGGAAAACAGTGCTGTGAATAGACTGTGAAAGGGACACCTTTTACAGGAAGAGAGCTGAAAGAAAACTCAGTGTCACTTTGTGCCACCTTAGCTGGGAGTGCACACACAGGGTGATTCAAAGATTTTTGTTTTTGTTTCTGCTATTCTCTGCATGTGCTCAAATCACTCTAAAAGCATAACAGATGTTGACTTGGGGTTTCAGATAAATTTCCTGAGTAGGCAAATAAACAAATATCGAACTCATGAACGAAAAACAACAACTGTTTTTATTTTATTTCAAACTTTCCTTTTATTTCAAATTTTTTCTACCTATGTATTTAGTATGTGAAAATATTCATGCTTGAATTTTAGCAATTCCAGATTTTAAATGAAGCTTTTAATGTTTATTTTTTGTAGTATATTTACTTTTCTATGTTTTTTCTTATTTCATACATTCTTTCTTTCCTCTTTCTAGCTGTTTTCAGGCAAAATAATCCTTTTTCAAAACTTGTCCTGAATTTTATAGTTAGAAGCCCTCTTATTAATATTTTACAAGATTTCATAAAGATTAATATCAAAGTATTAGTTTGACCAAATATTTTAATATATTAGAATCATAGAACACTTAAATTCCATGTTTATTGTTTCTTTCATTGTTCATGATTCTTTTCATGTGTACATACAAACAATATGTATAATATGTATATATTACATATATTCTGTATGTATGTACTGTACATATGTATGATAAACCCCTTAAAATACACTACTGTTTGTACAGTCAATAGTTAGTCTATACTTATTTACATATATCAACTTGACAATTAACTTATTCTTCATTCTTTCCTTTAATTTATTGTTTCCTTCCAGGATTAGGGTCTCTTAACTGAAGAACTACTCCTAATACTGATTTAATACAAATTCTCAGGAAACAGATTTTCTAATTCTGTCTGAAAATGTCTTTCTCTCTTCTTCATTTAAATGTTTTTTTTTTTGTTTTTATCTCATAAAAATTATTTGAGGTCTGGGGATTTGGCTCAAGCAGTAGAGCGCTCACCTGGCATGCGTGCAGCCTGGGTTCGATCCTCAGCACCACATAGAAACAAAGATGTTGTGTCCTCCGAAAACTAAAAAATAAATATTAAATTCCGCCCCCCCTCTCTCTCTTTAAAAAAAAATTATTTAACTTGCATTGTCATCTTTCAGCAATTTCAAGATATAATTGTACTCTGATTTCCATGTTTTATGAGAAAAAGCTGTCCTTACTGTTTATCTTTTCAAGTCAATATGTGCTTCATTCTCTCAGTGGCTTCTAAGAGTCTCTGTATCATTGACTTTTATCTGCTTTACATTCATGTGTTTGGGTCTTCTTTCTCAAATCTTTATTCTGCTTATGAACCAAAGACTTGTGGTACATGTGGTCCATGTTGATGCCCTTAATCACTTTGTAGAAGTTCTCTGCAAATATTGCATCCCAGTTTCTCTTTTTCCCACAGTAATTGGATGTCCACTACACATAGGTAGGACATTTCCTTGTATTTTACATAATTCTAATACCCTTTCCTTATTTTCCTTTTTATCCAATTTGCATTTCATTTGAAAATTTTTTATTCACTTTATTTCTTGCTAACTCTTTAGTATTTTCCTGTGTTTACTCCAATTTTAAACTCATGATGAATTCTTATTTTCACAATTTTCAATAAATAGAATTTTATTTGATTTTTTCGTGAATTCTAATTTTCTGTTTAAATTTTTTATCTACTTATTATACATTATCTTCTGCTATCTTGAACATATTTATCATTGTTATTTTAATATTATTATTTATGTTTATACACTGGATAGTCTGAGTGTACATGCAAGTGATTTTTTTCTTATATTTAGATAGCATACTCATATATTCCAATGATTTTCATTATACTATGAGTATAGTTTATTAAAAATAATAAGTTGCCTAGGCTCCAGATCATATACTCACTGCAAAATAAGATTGACCATGTTACTATAAGATCTACACACAGCACACTATTCTTCTTAACCCATGGAGTTAAGTGTGGGCAAACATTACCTTCAAGGGACATAGGCAATACATGGAGATAGTTGTCATTATTACAAGTGAGGAGGTGGTATTGGCATCAAGGTAGAGGTCAGGGATGCTTCACAGCAATCTATAACGTACAGGGAAGCACTTCACAACAAAGAATTTTTGGGCTATAAATATCAGTAGTGTCATGGTTTAGAAAGCCCTCCTTTATCTAAAGAAGACTGTGGGTTTAAGCTGATTTCCAGCCTTCTTATTTCTATATTTATCCTCTTCAGAGGCATGGGAGATTAAAATTAGACCCTAAAGTCTTCTTACAACTTCTGATTGACTTATGTAAGTATTCAATTCAGAAATCAGGGAAGTGGCCTAGGGACTAAAGAATATAAGGTTTCCATTTTATTTTTTTTAATTTTTTTAAGAGAGAGTGAGAGAGGGGGGAGAGAGAGAGAGAGAGAGAGAATTTTTAATATTTATTTTTTACTTCTTGGCGGACACAACATCTTTGTTGGTATGTGGTGCTGAGGATTGAACCCGGGCCTCAAGCATGCCAGGCAAGCGTGCTACTGCTTGAGCCACATCCCCAGCCCCAAGGTTTCCATTTTATATGGGGATATCTACTAGTGCTAGAGAAGCTCTAAGCTATTTTCCTGAGTATTACACACAGTTTCAGTTCTGTGGTCTAGTAGACTGCAATAGAAAAATAACTGTTCTATTCCCCATATCAATAATTGCTATGAGGACAGGATTTGCTGTTAACATTTTAATATATACTATGGCATTCCAAATTTACAGGCTGTTTTACAGTCCATTCAACTATTTTAAAAATACACGATACTTGGTACTACCCCCATCCAAGCAAACAAATAAATAAACAAAGAAATTGTAATGGCTAAACATCTATAACTAAATAAAAATTAATACAACAAATAACCAACATAATTGCATTCAGGATGAAATCATTTGAAGTGAACTCAAGTTCCTCTCCAAGATTAACAACAATAGTAAAGGAGATCACAACATTCTCCAAATTTAGGAAAAAATAACTAATTAAGGTACCATTAAAATTACTTAACAGCATGAATTGTTTCTACTTAATAATATTTTATTTCTCATAGAATTCCTCCAGAATCTTGAAGCTCTTGCCTTAAGGCAAGAAAAACATTAATACTTACTCTCCAGTTTAATGCCTTTTATGGCCTCATTTAAAGTTTAAATGGCATGAACTTCTTTCCATTGCTTAAAATACTTCATGAGAGTTTTACCTGCAACCTCTCCTCTTTCAATTCTTTCTACTTTCAGATTCTTAAACTCCACTAAGCAACATTGTTCTTCTTTGTGGTCTTCAAACGTACCAATCTTATAAAATTGTGGATCTTTGTGTTAGTCATCCTTTCTGCCTAGAATATCTCAGGAAATTGTGTGGTTTCTTCTTTCAGATCATCTTGTATCAGCTGAACCTCAAAAGACCACCTGGTTTGTGTCAGAATATCATACTTAACTATGAAAATTAAGGTATTTAGTACCTCCCCAATCAAACCACGGTACACCTGCATTTATTCACATGAATATAACCTAAGACACCTGGAAAGTTAGTTTATCTCATTCATATGCTTTAAACAGAGCCTGAAAATTGGAAGTGATTCATAATAGTTTGTTTACTAAATGACTCACTTATTCAGTACATGAAGTAATAATTTATATTATTTGGATTGGACTTTCTACTTTGTTGATTTACTCATTTTTCTACTTCATTTAGAACACCCTGTGCTGTCTTAATAGCTTTATCATGGAAGTTTTAACTTCCTGGTTGCGAAGTGTATAAATTACAGGGTTCAGCAAAGGAAAGATGACTGTATGGAAGAGTGCAACTACTTTGTCAACTGTAAAAACCCGGAAGGGGCGGGTGTAGATAAAAATGGCAGGTCCAAACATGAGGAACACAATGATAATGTGGGTGGTGCAAGTGGAGATAGCCTTGCTCTTCCCTTCTGAGGAGTGTCCCTTTACTCTGTAGAGGATGACAGTATAGGAGGCCAGAAGGCCCAGGAAGCAAAGCAGGGTGAGCAGGCCATTATTGGAGACCATCAGGAGCTCCACCACAAAGGTGTCAGTGCAGGCCAGCTTGATGACCTGTGGCACATCACAGAAGAAGTTGTCCAGCTGGTTTGGGCCACAAAAGGGCAAGTTCAGGATAAGGGCCACTTGCACAATGGCATGGGCAAAGGCCCCAAGCCACAGAGCCAACAGCAATGCATAGCAGACCCTGGGGCTCATGACTGTTGCATAGTGTAGAGGCCGACATATGGCGATGTAGCGGTCAAAGGCCATGACAACAAGGAGGAACATCTCCCCTACACCAAGGAAGTGCAAGAAAAACAGCTGGGTGATGCAGCAATTGTAGGAAATTACTTTCTTCTCAGAGAAGAAGTCCACCAGCATCCTGGGAGACACAATGAAGGAGTAGGAGGCATCCAGGAAGGCCAAGTTTCCCAAGAAGAAATAGAGGGGAGCATTAAGTCTAGGATCTGATCTTATAGTAAGAATGATAAGAACATTGCCAGGGAGGATTATGAGGTAGAACATTGAGACTAGCACAAAGAGCAGGATTTGGGCATCTTGAGATTGGGTCAAACCAAGGAGGATGAATTCTGTCACCACTGTGCTGTTTCCTGTGTCCATCCCTTCCTAATCCAGAGAATCACAAAAGCAAATTGTTACCTGTTATGACCAACATTTTTCTGCTCAATAGAACTTCTCCTAGTAAAAGTAATATTTGCTACATCCCAAATTAGCATAGGTGAAAGCAACTTATGCCCCATAATTCCCCTGAACCCTGAGTTTACCCTTCTTTCATTCTAATCATTCCTCACCAAGAGTTGGGTCTTCTAACTATAGTTTCATTCCCATTTAACCTTGAGTTTCTATATAACTGTGCTTCTGTAGGACTCAAGGCTATTTTGCTCACAATGTTTGGGAATATCCTCACTAACACACAACATAACCTTTAGCAAGATTGTCTGTTTTGGGGTTATTGATGACTTATCATTGTTGTTAATAGTAATTCATTATTTATAATTGTCAGAATATGGGCCAAGTCTGGGTCCCTTCTCCTGATTGACACACAGAAGCCTGAATTCCTGCTTGTTACCTTTCTGTTTGTTTTCTGAATTGCAATGATATTTCTGATGTCATGCTCTGCATGGATAGCTTTGTGAATTCTCAATCTAAACTTGTCATCAGGCTCTCAAACAAGATCTGTACATTTGACATGACTTAGAGGTATTATCTTGAATAGGAAAAATTACATGGTTATATCCATGATTAGGTGCCAATCTTATATATGCACTCCATTCTGTTTTGAATTCTAATTAGTAGCAAGCTTTATTTGTTTACCATATACCTAAAGTCTGATTCTCCAAATGTTATAAGGTTAGCCAAATGATATACTTCTCTCAGATATTTTTTCGTGTTACCAAAAGATTTTGACTGTCCCAACCAATATAATTAGAATTCAGCTTAAATTTGCCATATACAACATATAATATACAAATTTAAGAGATAATTAAAATTAATTGCAGTTGATTTTTAATTTGCTATGTATTTACTTCTTTGGTCTCATTAGCCAGTGGTAAAGTGGGTGTGTATTTGATTAGGAAAGTATTAGTGGTTCATTTATTGGCACTATTTTATGAAGACATTAAATGACAAATCATGACATTGCTTGCCTTGATAATTTCCCTTTTTGCTGGATATGATGTAGTTTGCCTGTAATCCCAAAATCTCAGGAGGCTGAGGCAAGAGAAATGCAAGTTCACAGACAGCCTCAGCAACTGCCTTTGGTTAGGCACTAAGCACCTCATTGAGACCCTGTCTCCAAATAATATACAAAACAGAGCTGAGGATGTGGCTTAGTGATAGAGGGCCCCTGAGTCCAATCCCTAATAACCCCTACCCCATCCAAAACCTTCTTTGATGTCTAAAACTTTGTCTAAATAAGAGTTCTACTCATTTTGGAGAAATTGAGAATTAATATTTAGTCTGTGTACTAGTATCCAAGTAGAATGTGTTCATTCTGGGATGGGGAAAGTAACAGAATAACCTGTTGGAGTGTTAAACTCTGTGGAATTTCTGTTACTGATGTTTTTTTTTTTAATCATACATTTGTGTTAGTTTATTGTAAAAACATTTTACAAATAAAAAATTAATATTGTGAGACTACATAGTTTACTGTTGGTTTATATAAAAGACAAATGACCACTGATTAGGAAAAATTACTGTCATGTGAAATATTCATATATTAGGATTTATTTTCATGTATATGTAATACTTTTCAAAAGTGCTGTGGATACAGAGGAATGCAATTTGGCAAAAAAAAAGTGAAATATTGGTACATGTTACAATAGGAAAGAACCTCAAAAACATTATACATGAGAAAGGAGGCAACAAAAAATAGCTATGTAAAATGTCCAAAGAAACTATTACAGGCTGAGAGTGTAACAGTGATTTCCTAGGACTTGAGATAAGGCGAAAATTAACACAATGTTCCTGACAAAAAAGTTGTAGAATTATATCATGCTGATTCTTGAACAGTTTTGTGAATACACTCAACATGATTAAATTATGCATTTTAATTTTTGAGTTTTGTGATGTGCTGATTATATCAATATTTTGCAATAGTATAAGTGAATGTGGGGGAAGAATACTAATGGAAACATAAATTATCAATGACACACTATATAGGGGAGTTATGGACAGAAAAAAAGAAAGGTAAGGAATAAAGAACCATCAGCCTTAAAAGTCCCTAGAGAACTCATGAAACTTAGGCAATGCATTGCATTTTACAGCACACCTGTGAGGAAATATCCAAACATTTGTTGTATGTGATTAATAACAATTGTAATTATCATAAAATGTTATAGAAGAAGTAGTTAAAATACAGGAGCACATATATGAACACAAAGACACATCATCCCACATGCATTAGCACAAAAATAGTGAGTCTAAGAGATCTGAAATACAACAAAATGTCTTTGATGTCCTTAGAAGTAGCTGGGGAGCTCCTTTCTCTGAACTCACTCAACCCAGTTGACTTTCATATCCACACCTCACGCTGTCTGCAGAATCTGCTCCCAGAACAGTAAGCCTGGGAGCTCCTTACATCTGGTGCACCCACTGCACCCCTGGGTTGGGCACCTGTGCTTCTTCAGCTTCAGGATATCGAGACACAGGTAGCGCCTGATAGTGACAGTTTCTCTCACTCTTCCTTTTTCATTTTCTACTGTGTCTATTCCCTGTCACCAAACAGATGGAATTCCATATCTCCCCAAGTCTTTGGTTCGCTTCCTGCCCTCTTCTAGTCTCATTTCTGCACTCTGTTCCAGACAGTCTCAAATTGTGCTCATTACAGAGATTGAGGACAGCTGTGTCTGAGATGGACATTCCTCTGCACAAAATGAGTTCCTGCACAAGAGAGTGTCACAGGTTCAAGTGAGTTTTCAGGCAGGGAAGACAAAGAAGTGCTGCTAGTGTAGGCTAAAGAGGAGCCCAAAGGCTTTCATCCCCTCTAGCCTTCCTAGTCATTTTACCTGACACAAAACTCCTCTTGCCTTCAAGATGCACAGGCAGAGCATGTCAGCTGGATATGCATACCTGTGTCATGCTTGTGAAGTCAATGAAGTTTGTCTTGAGACTCTGCCTACACTTTCTGACTGATTGGGATTTCTTATTCCTTTTTCAACTTTACCTATTGTTTCTGGGGGTGGGAAGGTTGGAATCAATCATTTGTATTACACCCAAATTAATATCTAAATGATTAATCTCCCAAAGTTCTTGGCATTTCCCCTTATTTTAGTCTCTTTCAAATAATGGTAGGAATCAAATGTGAAAGGGGCTTCATTTCAGGGTCAGGATAGAAAGTGCTCACCTTTATTCTATTTCTGCAGCATTATTCTGTTCTCATGAAATTGAAGGCAGCAGACCTCCCTGGTAAATGCATGAATTTTTGCATTTCTTCTTTCTAATTCAAATACAAATGACGACAAGTTTTACCTTGTAGGTATCCTATGCTACTCTCATATAGCTGTACTTTCTATGTGCTGAAGGGGAAGTCAATGGGACATTCTAAATGTTTTCCTTAAATATATGTTCTAATGTTTGTACATCACAGATTCTGAAATATGCAGTTCTAGTTTATGATGCAATACAGAATATGCTCTGGGTTTTATAACAACTTTCCTCCTGTAGAGTACTACCAGTGGGAATTACTGGAATGCCACCTAGAAGCATACAAGGAAAATAACAAGAACATGTTTGATATTAAATAATCAAAGCATGTGCCAGTTAAAGCTCCCACATTCATGTTTTCTCTCTTCTTTTTTTAATTAGTTTCTAATTATATACAAATAGTGGGTTTCATTATGGTGTATTTCTACACATACATTACATATTGTGGTCAATTTCATTTCCTAGACCTCCCCTTTCCCTGTACTCATACCTCTGATCCTCCTCCACTCTACTTTTTTTTTCTTATTGTGTTGTTAGATATCTGCAAAAGAAAGCAGAGAAGAAACAAATAAACAAAAATACACATGAAAATGGAGAAGCAAAGATGAAAAGAAAGAGTTATAATGCCCAAAGAGATGGGTGAACAAAGTCATGGAGACAGTGGGGAAGGAACTGGAAGAGAAAGGGAGAGGGAGCCGGGGAGCATCCTTGGAAAGACAAAGTCTTTCACTTAATTTTGGATTTTTGTGGATATTTTATTTCCTTTTTTATATAATTACAGTCTTTCTTTGGCACTCACTTCTTAGTACATTAAAATTATTTAAAAGCATTATTTTAGATCTTTACTCGTCCAAAATAATCTACTACTTCTAAGAAGTTTTTTCATGTTAGGCCACTTTATAACATTATAAAGATATAATTTAGTGTTCATTTGTGTATAAGATTTTTGAAATTACTTTTTACAATTATCAAGACATATTAATGATACACATTAGCGATATTTATTGGGTATTTCCACACATGATCTACATTGACTATTGATCATGTCTATCCACTCTTCTACTCTCTCCTCTCATTCCTCTGCTTCCTTCCCTTTGCCTCCTTATTAATTACTAATCATTCCTCTCCTATTTTCAGTTTTTATGTCTACATATGAGACAAAATAAACTATACTTTTCTGTGTGCCTTGCTTGGTTTAACACAGTGCCCTGAGGTTTTGAAAGGTTAATAAAATAGGTACTTTTCACTCTGTTTCTCTATGTGCTTAACAAAACACTGTTGAAATCTTAAGAACTGTCTGCTAATCTTGTTCCCAGAATGTGCTGTCCCTAACTGTGGACTGTCTGCTAATCTTCTTCCCAGAATGAGCTGTCCCCAACTGCCAAACTACAAAATGTTAACTTCTCTCGCTGCCCTCTCCAGGAAAAGTATATAAGCTCTGCTCAAGCTGCTCTCAGGGCTCTATCTCTCTTTGCTATAGAGAGCTCTGGACCCTAGCATGCTGGTCTCCAAATAAACCCACCCTTCTGCTGTTGCATAAGAGAGTCTCTTGTGGTCTCTTACTCCGACGTTTTGCCGGACCCTTACAGTTTCATTCATTTTACTAGAGATGATAGGATGTCATTCTGTTTTATGGCTTAATCACATTCCATGACAAAGACCACATTCCCTTTATCCATTCAGCTGTTAATGGGTCCATAAAATGGTTGCATATTTTATTTATTGGCAATAGTTTGTCACCAGTGTTGCTATAAACACTGGCTCTGTAGGCATCTTTGATTACATTTCCTAAGGATATATACCTAAGAATTGGATAAATGGATTATATGAAAGTACCATTTTAGATTTTCGAGGAAGCTCTAAACCCTTCCATTGCAGCTGAATTAATTCACTTTCCAAGAAACAGTGTATTTCTTCTTGTTCACATCCTTCAAAGCATCTATTATTTTCTGTATTCTTGGGGTTTTTATTGCTTGTTTGTTTATTTGTTTGTTTTGATGATAGTCATTCTGCATGGTGTGAGATGAAATGACATTTTAGCTTTGACTTCCATGTCCTTGATGGTTAAAGATTTGGAACATTTCTCTCTCTCTCTCTCTCTCTCTCTCTCTCTCTCTCTCTCTCTCTCTCACACACACACACACACACACACACATTATACATATAATATATATATATATATATATATATATATATGTAATTTTTTTTTGGTACAGAGATTAAACTCAGGGGCACTCAGCCACTGAGTCATATCGCTAGCCCTATTTTGTATTTTATTTAGAGACAGGGTCTCACTGAGTTGCTAAGTACCTGGCCTTTCCTGAGTCTGGCTTTGAATTACTGATAGTCTTGCTTCAGTCTCCTGTTGCTGGGAATAGAGGCTTGCGCTACCATGCCTGGCTTTTTTTTTTTCACATATTTACTGGCTGTTTTTACTTCTTTTGAGAAGTGTCTACTCAAGTAATTTGCCTATTTTTAATTGAAAAGCTTATTTTATTGATGTTTGTATTCTTCATATATTATAGATATTAATTCTCTGACAGATAAATAGCTGCCAAAGATTTTCTCACATTTGTAAGTAGTCTCTTCATCCTATTATTCTCTTTGTGGTGCTTCAGGAGCTTTTAAATTTGATGTAATCCCATTTGTCAACTAACCAGTATATAAAATATAACATTGTACATATGAATGGAATACCATGTAACATCTGATGGATGCGTATATTCCTGATTGCTTAAATCAGGTTAAACATTTATCTCTTCAAGCCTTTATCTTTTCTGTATAGAGAAAACTCAAAGTCCTTTAGATGGGAGCTTCTTGATGATTTTGCTTTTGCTTCCACTTTGAGTGAATACATTTAATCCTCGACATGTTGAATCAGGTTTGTTTGACTTAGCATCATGTTCTCCAATTTCACCTTTTTGTTTCTGTTGTGATGTCCAGTCAAAGTCCAGGTCCTTGGTGTCCTGAACAAAGAATTGAGTGAGATACACAGAAGTAACAGAGTATAGCACTTCGTTAGGTAGAAAAGAGGGGGGCAAGCAAGAAAGAGAGGCTCAAGGCCCAATGTCTGGAAATTAAGGTTACAAATCCTGAACTTTGGGGTGGTCTCTTTCCTACATGGACCTGATTGAAGACCTTACCCTATTTTCTCTCATTGGTAATTTTATGATTCCTGATGAGTATAATTTTTAGTCCCCAACACCACTGGTTAGATTAGAAAACCTAATTAGAATACTGCCCACTTTACTTTCATTGGTCATTTTAAATTTGAACTTGTAGGGGGAGTTGTCAAGGTCATAAGTCCTCAGTGGTGGGAACTGTCACGGTGATGTCCTCAGTGGAGGGAGCTGCCATGGTAATGGGAGTTATTGTAACAGGGATCAGACACCTTTCCTTCTCTCATCTTACAGCAGCTTCTTTCTAATACCTTTTCTCTACCATCTTGGTGTCCCTGAGCTCCTACCTCACACTTTTACCAACAAATGCCATGTTTCCATTGTTCAGGTTAGGTCTATGCTTTCTGAAACTTTTAATTTAATTTTGTTTATTTTTCATTCTAATTTGTTATATATGGCATCAGAATGCATTATAATTCATATTACACATATAGAGCACATTTTTTCATATCTCTGTTTGTATACAAAGTATATTCACACCATTCGTGTCTTCATACATGTACTTAGGGAAATTATATCCATCTCATTCCACCATCTTTTTTGCATCCCTTGCCCCTTCCTTCCCCTTCCTCCCCTTTGCCCTATCTAGAGTTCATCAAATCTTCACATGCTTCCCCTCCCAACCCCAGTATGAATCAGCCTCCTTATATCAGAGAAAATATAGAACTTTCCTTCTACTTTAGTTCCAAAATTCACGTGTGATTTTGAAGTTAGCCATATTTCACTGCTATACAATTATCATTTGTTTGTTTTATTTAGTCTAGGATAAAATGTTCTAGGAAAACACTGCTGTGTGTCAATACCATATCTAAGCTTCACATCAGGCCATGATCTCTTTCATGCTGACATTGAGCTTACTTAAAAAAAAAAAAAAAAAAAAACATGGGGTGACAGAATGAGTAAGCATCCAGTTCCATGACATGTGGAGGTGTAACATTGAGGTAATGAGACAAAAGGTATAAAATGTGCTCCATTGCCTACTATTCTTATGTATGTGTATATACCTTTTCTTCCTTCTCAGTTTAATATATATATATATATATATATATATATATATATATAATAAAATAAACATATATATTCACACAAGTGATATGAATATATATATATATATATATATATATATATATATATATATATATATATATACTTTTTAGGATGTTTGATCCTATTAAAAAAATTTATTTCTTTAGTATGTCCAGGTAAAGAGAAGTCTATTCAAGATACAAGATCCATGAGTTAATACCTGGCTTAGAATTCTTAAAATAAAAGTCACTGTAGTATTTAGGATGGAAGCTGTCTCATCTAACTCAATTTAAAAGAAAGAATCACATCTACCACAATTCCATATTGAATCCTGAGTTGTAAACTTAGTTCTAAATTAATTATTAGAGTATCTTTAGACAAACAGAACTTCTGGGATTGTTTCTGTTATCCATTTAATTGGTTCACTCATAATGAAATTATGGTAGAAATCCATTTTTTCTAAATAGCTAGACATATTATCTAATCAAATAAGGAGAGTGCAGCTCTATATAGCCACAGGAAAGAATCTGTAACTTTGCTGGTTCTCTCAGTTTGTAAAATTGATGTTTCTACACAGATATAGACTAGCGGACACTTGTCTCAAAGTGTGGTCTAAATTATAAAGTAATTTGTTGAAATCTTAGAGGAAAGAAAAGGAAAGGATAGGTAATAAATAATTTACTGGTGTATCATAATTATTTGGCTGAAAAGAAAATAGCAAACTAGAAGCTATTTATTATACTGCATTGCTAGTTTAATTTTAACAAGAGACAAAATTAGAGACAAAGTGAAAAATAAAGCAAAAAAGAGGAGATTAGGAAAAACAAATAAATACCAAAATGTCTATTAAGCCCAGCCAATCTAGATTTGCTTTCCCCTAGGGCTACTTTGGCCTGGGAGAATATAATTAAACCTTGGCTATCAGAATGTTGAGCTATCTAGAAACTACCCCAGGAGGGATGCAAAATAGGTTTCTGGCAAAGAAACACAAAGAGATGCAACTCTTTAATAATTAATGTCTTTTACACAATGTGCCAAAAATTTCTTTTTTATTGCCAGTACTTTTAAAATGTACTGCTTTGAATACTATTTTAGACCTTGTTATGTGTTGATTTTCTATTCTTTTTTTTTTGCTAGTGTTTTAATGTCTTTCATCATATGAGAAATAATTTACAAATATTAAAGTGCACTAATCTTAAATACGTAGATTCAAGGGTTTTTTTATTTTATACATTAATCAAACTACAAAATATTTCTCTCGATTTTAAATATTTTCTTGGACCACTTTGCAGTCATATCACCAGAGACAATATTGTTTCTCATTTTTATCAGTAAATATAATTAGTTTTGGCCATTCTTAAATTACTATTAAAATTTTCATAGAATTTACTCTTTTATTTTAAGTGTCTTCTGCCTAGCATAAATAATGTTTTAGAGATGTTTCCATTTTCATATTTCAGTTCTGTTTGTCTTGCTGGGTTATATTTCACTATGTGAATATACTTTAACCCACATTACTGTCAACTTTCAGATGAGCCAAGGTAGCACAAATGCCCTGGAAAGCAGGTGATAAAATGGGAATTTGTAGGTGTGTCACTCAGTAACCTGGTGGGCAAACAGGACTTAATCCTATGGAGTAGATGGGACCCCAGCCCTGAAAGAAGATAGATTCCCAATTGCTAAAAATTTCACTGGTGGGAAAAAAAAAGTCATCTTTTTTTAATTTTATTTATTTATTTATTTATTTATTTTTTTGTTTATTTGTTTATTTTTGAAACTTGGGGTCTTGCTGAATTTCCCAGAATGGTCTCCATTAGATAAACATTCTTTTGGAAAAGAATACCTCTGCAGGGGATAGATTTGGATGTTTAAATATTGAGGGAGAGGTTTTTGCAAGGTGGAGCTGTTTGCTCACTGCTAAACTGTATTGATGCCCTGTAGAGAAATAGTGAGAAGGAGGCCACAAACAAGTAGTGAAAGGTCCAGTGTTAGGACCAAAGGCAATCTCTGGTAGTTTACAAAGAGACACTTATTTCCTGTGGTTAAGGGACAGTTATTTAGAAGCAATACACCAAATATGTAATGCAATAACAGAGTTCCAGAAATATTTAAATATTTGGTCAAGGTATATGTGTTATGCTCAGATCAGGACATGGGCAGGGAAAACCTAGAAATCTGAAGTATATGTTGGGTACACATGGATGATGCTTCTGATGACTTTGGCTGGCAGACTCTCTTCCCTAGATCTTCACTGTGCTCAAAGAAGCTTCAAGCAACAGAAGACCTTTTTGACCTGGCCTGACTCTCTGCATGATGATAAGTAAAGTACCAGCAAAACCTAAGATTTACTAGGTTCCATGAAAGAGTAAAGACACTGTATACTAAAGCAATTGCAAGAACTAGCTTTCATGTACTTGCAAGATCCATGGGGTACTCCTCCCATGAATTGATTGGATTGTTTTTAATAATCTTGTTGAGATAGAATTACCATCCTGTAAAATTGACCTATATATATGTACAATTATTTATTGATTATTTTATTCACAGTTTTAAACAAAGAATGGCAATCTAATTATACATTTTTTTCTGAACCCCCATCAAAAAATCCACATTTATTTTAGTAGATACTCTCCTAATGTTGTACATTAGATAAATGAGATTCTATTTGGTATCACGTATGAATGCATGCTGCAATGTGAATCAATACTAAAATCACCAAGCCAACCTAAATATGTCTGTAACCATTAATCTACATTCTATTTTTGATAATTTGCTTATTCTGAACATTTCACATAAATGGAATCGTGCAAAATATGACTGGCTTCTTTCACTGAATCTGACACTTTTCTGATTCAGCCATGTTTTATTATGTATCAGTATTTGATTTTTGCAAGTAATATTACATTGTATGGATATAACATACTTTTTATTTATTTATCAGCTAATAAGTATTTGTGCTGTTTTACTTAGTATTTATGATTAAAGTAAATATGTGAATTCATGAGCAAGTTTGTGTGAGGATACGTTTTCATTTTTCTTGGGTACCTTATTGGAAATGCTAATATAATTTGTTGTATTTGGGATGTGCGATGTCCCTCAAAGATTCATGTGTTGAAAGATTGATACCCAATATAATAGTTTTCAAAGGTAGGGCCTGCAGGAAGGTGTTTGGATCATGGGCTCTAACCTCATTTGCACAGTAATTCATTTATAGATTCACAATTTCATGGCATTATTCAGAATCCGTGAAAACTGTAGGAGTTTGCATCTAGTTGGAGGACGTAGGTCACTGGGGAGGATATATATCTTTGTCCTGACCCCTTCAACTTTCTCTGTGCTTCTTGACCATCACGAGGTGAGCAGATTTCCTCTGCCATCACTACTACATTTCATTTCAGGCCAAAACAATGGAGTCAGATGAACATAGATGGAAACCTCAGAATCTGTAGAGCCAAAATAAATCTTTCCCCTGGAATTTGTTTTGCTCAGGTATTTTGTCACAGCAATGAAAAGTTGAGTAATACATGCCAACTCTATATTTAACATTTGAGGTATTGTCCAAATGTTCTCTGCAATGGCTACACCATTTTATACAACTAGAAAAGTACTAGAGCTCCTATTGTTGTATTAAAATCCTTGTTGATCCTTACTATTTTCTTTACTTTTGAGTGTACAATTCTAGTGATTTGAAGTGGTATCTTATTGTGATTTTGATTTTATTTTCCTAACAACTAATTATGTTTAGAGTTTTTATAAGTAATAATTGGCCATTATATATATATATCATTGGAGACTTACTTATTTAGATCCTTTGCCCATTTTAAATTGTTTTATTTGGGTATATTTGTCTTTTTATTGTAGAATTAATTGTAAAAGTTCCTTATCTCATGTAGATTGTATATCTTGTGAAGTAAATAATTTATAAATATTGTCTCCTATTTAGTTTTTTATATTACCATATCCTTTTTTCTCTCTTTCATGGTGATATTATTTTCAGTACATAATGATTTTCAGTTGATAAAATATAATTTATATTTTAGTTGCTTTCGTTTCTAGTATCTTATCTAAGAAATTATTGCCTGTCTTCAGTTCCTGAAGATTTACTTCTAAATTTGATTGTAAGAGTTTTATAGTTTTAGCCTTCATATTTAGGTCTTGTAAGCATCTGTTTGGCTTTTATTTCTATGTATAAATCTATATATAGTGTAATTTTGAAGTTCAACATTATATTATTTGTATGCAGATATAAAGTTATCCCAGGGTAGTTTATGGTAGACTATGATTTACCCCATTCAATTGTCTTATCACCATTATTAAACAAAATTTGGTCATAAGTGTGAAGGATTATTGTTTATAGTATCAATTCTACTCTACAGATCCACAGCTAGGAAGGATCTGAGCTTTTATTTGTGGGCTTCCTCGGGAGTAAGGAAGATACTTCAGACTAGAAATCTGAAGTATGTGTTGGGTACATTTGCATCATGCCTCTGATGACTTTGGCTGGCAGACTCTCTTCTTTAGTAGAATTAGAACTTCACTGTGCTCAAAGAAGCTTCAGACAACGGAAGACCTTTTTTGACCTGGCCTGACTCTGCATGATGATAACTAAAGCACCAGCAAAACCTGATCCTTACTCTTGAGGAAGCTCATAAATAAAAGCTCAGGTCAAATGATTTACTGTTAAATTCCACCATATATTTAAAGAGGAATTAATATCAATGCTTAGAACTCTGCCTTGATGGCTATAGGGATGTTTTAAATGCAAGCTCTTTAGTTTTTTTGCTGTTTGCTAAGATTGGCTCTTATTTTTTTATGAATGGTTTGCAAAATGTTAACAGCTTAACAACATTGTATATTAAATTCACAAATGTTCATCTCTTTAATTTCTTTCTAAATTTGTCATTTTTATAGTACAAATTTAAGATTTTAACAAACTTCTTCCTGTTTTATTATTTTAATGATGTTATAAAAGGAATAGTTTTCTTGTTTTTTTTATATTGCTTGTTGTTAATAATAGAAAATTTGTTTATATTGATATTGATCTTATATGTCTTATACCTTGTTGAGTGTTATTATTAGATCTCTTAGTTTCTTAAGAGATTTCTCAAAATTTTCTGTATATTTTATCAATGGCTTACTGAGAGCCTGAATAAGCAGGAATTAAAATGTAAGGCAGAGTCATACAGTGTGTTACTATTGTTTAAGGTGTGCCTCCACATGTATTTAATCCCTCAGTAATGATGGAAAACTTATTGGTTGAACCCTTCTATGGAAATGCCTGACTAATCAATAGCTGACCATTAAGTTAAATGAACCGAGACTTCAGTGATCCATACTGTAGTGATCCCCAACTACATAGAATTAGTTAAGGAAAGAAACATACTAACAAGCAACAAGAAAAGAAAAACAAAGAAAGGACAACAAATATACTGTGTGAAAGGGAAATGTAATTTCAAGTTATCACATATCATTTAAATGTCCAATTTTTAATATGAAAGTGTAAGAACAGAGAAGGAGAAAAATATGGCTTCAGATTCAGAATAACTTCCAGCAATCAACAGAAATTACTCCTGAGGAAAACCACAAATAAATGCTCAGATCAAGTGAATTTACTGTTGAATTCCACCACATGTCAATGTTTTATAAAATCACATCAAAAAAAGATGAGAAAATTTCCAAACTCATTCTGTGCTGCAAGTATAACCTTGGTGTCAAAACCATACAATGAAATCACAAGAAAAGAAAGCTAGAAACTAACAAATATTCTTCATGAATATAAATACTAAGTCATTGAAGAATATAAATTCTAAGTCATTCAACAAAACATGAACAATCTGATGTAGCTACATATAAAAATGAATGTACACTATGGAAATGTTAGGGTGTTTTGTAATTATGTACAAATTTTATGATTATTTATTCTATCTATGTGAAAATGCATTTGAATATTTATAGTAAATGCATTGACTCTGTAGATTGCTTTGGTAATGTGAATTTTTCACATTATTAACTTCCAATCAATAAATAATGGGTACTTGTCCATTTATTTGTATCTTTTCTGATTTCTTTTATAAATGTTTTATCATATCTATGTACAGATTTTTCTTTTTTTCATTAAATTTATTTTTATGTATTTTATTTTTATTG
The DNA here is from genome assembly GCF_045843805.1 of Urocitellus parryii. Classification (NCBI taxonomy): domain Eukaryota; kingdom Metazoa; phylum Chordata; class Mammalia; order Rodentia; family Sciuridae; genus Urocitellus; species Urocitellus parryii. The sequence continues at coordinate 80,080,772 of NC_135536.1, read as the reverse complement.
CTATTTAAAATAAAGTGGTTTCCTTTCTTGATAATTCAATAGTGGATAGATATGCATCTCATTTTTTATGACTCATTTTTGCATGTACATTTTATATAGCAATTTTGCTAAATTTATTCAGTAGTTTAAGTGTTTTTGTTAATTCTTTGGAATTTCTAAAATAAAATCAGATCTGCTAATAGAGACAATTTTACTTCTCTCTTATTTTTATTCACTTTTCTTGTCTAATTGCTTTGGGAACACTTTAGACACACTGTTTAATAGAAGTGGTGAGTGTGGGAATTGTCTTGCTCCTTACAGTAGAGGAAAATATTTCATGTTTTCAATGCTTGATATCTGTCAATTATAATTTAACAGTGGCCAATAGTGTATGGCTTTAATTATGTTGAGATGCACTCTTTCTCTAAAACATTATTTTTTTTCAGTACATAATAGATTTTCTCAATTTTTTTCTCTGCATCTATGGAGATAATCCAATGCCTTTATCTTTTGTTCTATACAAGTGATGTTTCCTGTTCATAGATCTGCCTATGTTGAATTATCCTTGTATCCCAAGGATAAAGCACAATTCATCATGGTACATGATCATTTTAATGTGCAGTTAAACTCAGTTTGTTTATATATTGTTGAAAAAATTGGGGTACATCTTCATCAGGGATATTGGCCTGTAACTTTCTTTTTTTGTTGTCATTTCCTCATGTCAATTTTAGGGTAATCTGGGTTTCACTCAATTAACTTGGAATTATTCCTTTTTCATCAAATTTTTGGATAGTTTTTTTAAAAAGATGAGTCAAGGCAACAACTTCAACTTTTTGGATGGGTATTTAACTCAGTAGTTGAGTGCTTACCTAACAAGTACAGGTCCAAGGTCATCTCCCACCATCACACGTGCACAAACATACACCAATTGTGGTATTGATCTATTATTAGCTACTTGATGGAATTCTTCTGTGAGGCTATCTAACCCTGAGCTTTTTTTAATGTTAGGGGTTTTGTGATTACTACTTTGAATTCTTGTTATTGACCTATTCAGACTTTCAGAATTTCTATGTATTTCTGATTCTATCTGGATGTCTTATGTTTGTAGGGATTAATCCATTTTTGCTAGATTATCCCAATTTGTTGGTGTATAAATTCTCACAGTAGTCCTTTATTCTATTTCCGTCATATTGGATATAATATTTATTTTTAATTTATAGTTATATTTTTCTGAATGATCGATTTTGTTCTTTGGTTAGTTTAAATGATCATTGCATTGGCTCATCTTGTTAAAAATATTGAGGGCTGTTTTTAAAAAAGTATTTTGTTGTGTTTTTAGCTTCAAAATTGATCAGGTTTACACTAATATTTGTTATTTCCATCCTTCTATGAATTTTAGGCTTATTATATTCTTTTATTAGTTCCTTCATATGTATTGTTTGTTTGATTATTTGAGATTATTCTTTTTTTCCTGAATGTAGGCAACTATTACTATAAAATTACCTGTTAGAACTTATTTTTCTTCATCCTATAAGCTTTGCTATGGAGTGTTTCCATTTTTGTTTCTCAGACTTTTTTAAATTCCCTTTTTAATTTTTACTTTGATTCATTGATTGCTTAGGAATATGGTGTTTACTTTCCACATATTGTGAGTTCTCTGCTTTTTAAATATGTAGTCTTATAATATCTTTTCAGACCATAATACTATTTTGGTCAAAAAAGAAACTTGATATGATTTCACTCTTCTTAAGACTTACTTTAGTGGCCAAACCTAGAAATTGTCCTGGAGAATACTCTGCATGCTCTTCAGAAGAATGACATTTTTGTTTGCTGTTTCCATTTTGACTTAAATGTTATTTCATCTAATATAAATATATCTACCCTGATATATTTTGATTTCCATTTGCATGGACTACCTTTTCCTTTTCATTTTTATGTCAGTCTATATAAATTCTTAAAGTTAAAATGCATCTATAGTTGGTTCTTTCTTTTATATCTCTATCCATCACTCTAAGTCTTTTGAGTGAAAAATGTAAATATTTATATTTAAAGTAATTATCAATAGGAAAATATTTAATGTCATCCAAATATGTCTGACTGTTTTGCAGGGTTTTCCCCCTTTCTTCATTTTGTTTATTTTCCTTTATTATTTGAAAATTATTTTAGCACTAGTATGCTTTAGCTCCATTACTTTTGATATATATAAGTTTGTGCTTTATAGTTATCATGGGCATGCGTAAAACCTCTTATAGTTTTAATGTCACAATTTACTTCTTTTTTATTATGCTTTCATTAACTTATACTATTAATGATTTTGTATTTTAAACATTATGATAAAGAGTGATTTACCAGCCACATTTACAGTATTATACATTGCTGGATTTGACTATATACTTAGGACTACCAGTGACTGACTCTTTCATTGTGAGTTTCATTGTGTTCCATGAGGACTTCATATTTCATGTACCAAGTGTGATGCTCTAAGTATAGTATAAAGACACATAGTCATATAAAAAGTTGGGAGAAGGTTTAAGAAGGTTTAAGAAAGGAGTACAGGAATGTGTATGGAGGTTTCCCTTTCTCCTCTGAATAATCATAGTGTATAATAGATAGAAGTCAGACACACCTGAACCAGACTGTAGGTGATAAACTACCCCAGTAAATTTTGTGAACTTTCAATCGTCAGCATCCCTTTGGAGTTTGATAGATACCAAATGCATAAAGTTGAACATCAAGAAATTATGTGATCTAAGCTACTTATTTTGGCCTATATACAAAATAACCTTACTCTTTAACCAAAAAATTGAGATGTAATAATATCCAGTGGAAAATTGTGGATGTGAGTAAGTGTAGCAGGTATGAACAGGAATAATTAAGTTGCATTTGCTCATGATTTAACTCTTTCTATAGCCACCACTGCTGAATTACCTTCTGTCCCTCAGTATATACCTCTGACTAAACAGGGTGTTCCTTAATACTAGTGGAGTGACAATTTAAAATTTGAGCCTGAATATACATATTTTTAAGATACCAAATTAGAAGTATCAACTAGAAGAAAATAGAAGTAAAATATTGCTAACACTGCTAAGAGAAATATTATGAGAAAACATTAGTTTTGGTTGGTATTATAGTTGTGGTCTTGAAAGAGTGATATAGAGAAGGTAATACCATTGAAGAAGTGGAAACAGTACATTTAATTGTTCACTTTGGCTAGAGGTAAGCATAGATTTATATTGATTCTTAAAAAGTTGTTAATGGTTTGGTTAGATGGCCAGCATTTAGAATGAATACAACTAGCAGATAAGTGACAAAGAATCCTCAGAAAATGCCGGTTATAGAACTCTCAGAATGGAAAGAGACTGTGGAAATACAGGTGTTCCATTTGAATACTTGTCAGCAGGCATTCACTATAGATGCAGCTTTCATAATTAGGTACACAAATGACAAACTCAATGTATGTTAGTCTCTATTCACCTAAGAACTTATTTAATTGGTTCCTATAAAAAACTACTAGAATTGGAGGTTATATTTTCTAGCATGATCTAGCCTGTTATTACTGTAAAGACTGTCTCATTCTGAATCACCAATTTGGCATTGTTTTCTGGTAATGTGTCAGTCACTTAGTAGCATATCAATTATAATGAAATTCTTCCATAAAGAAGGAGGTAAAATTTTATCTTGATGGTGTGAATATATATTCTAGATATGCTTTTTATTCCTTACCATAATATTTTAACTTGCACAAAACTATTAATTTAAGCAATGCCTTTGTCTCTGTCACAGTACTCTGTAAAAAAATATTTTGAATCCAGGAATCTATTTTATAGCACAACAAATGGAGTATTGGTCTCATGGCCATAGAATTCACCAATCTGAATATATTTATGATCATTCTACAATAGCTTGTCTAAATCATGGATGGCATACTGAAGATTCCTTTATGTCTTTTCTTTATATCTCTTCATTCCCTCCATTTGGGAATGAAGATGTGTGAATGGGAGTAGATTCTCTCATTGTTACATTTTATTGAACTTATAAAAAAATTCATTTCACATTTCCAAAAATTTGAGCACTTTAGTTTGAAATCTTGGTACCCAATGAAGAAATGCTTCCATCTGAGTAAAAAAACAACATTTTATTATATTGGAAATAAAGACTACCTACTGGATGTTTGAGTTTTGTCTAGGGAATATGCATATCAAGAAGTCCTCTGGATTGGTATTTATTAAGATTCTAACCGAAACCAGTGAGAATTAAGGTCACTTGGTCTCTGTGATTATTGTATAATATTAAGAGAGGGTGGCACATTGATGTTATGAAAATGTTTAATTTGGAAACATATACTACTTGAGTATTTTGTGATGCTCAATTATAGGACTATGCAAACTGTGATTTTATGTTCTTATAACCTTCCTAAGGAAAATTTAGGAAATCCATCAAAATAGTTGTTACCACTTAGGTTTGCCTTCTAAAGTCATGCACAGATTTAAAGATATTAAGCAGGAAAATGTTACTTAAATGATACAATTACAGTGAAGTGTTTAAAATTGGTTTCCCTTGTGGTAGAATTGAGGCTATAGATAAAGGCAGAGACAAGCCAATAGTTGGCCATTAGTTCTTTAATACCATCTATGTGTAGTTGTGTCTTAGCTTTACAATGGAGACTACATTGATTTTTAACAACCCTTTTTGATCAAACTAGGTTACAATTAATGGCATTTTCAACATTTTAAAAGTTGTATTAGAGTAGTATATATTTTATGGTATTTTATCCACACATAGCTATTTATTCACCACCTTTGCTAGAAATAAATTATCTATTTTATTATATAGCATTATTTAATAAATTAGCTGCCTATTAAATCATATTGATATCTGATGTTTCCCAGAAAAATAAAAATCTAAAGTTGTACTATTTTGAAGAATATAATTCCTATTTCACTGGTTTGTTTTCTTATTATCAAATTGGATATAAAAATAACATCAAGTAAGGCAATACATATTTGGCAGTGAGTTGTGAGGCAAGGAATATAACAGCATAGTATTGTTCCACTTTCTTTAAAAAAAAAGTGAAACAAAATCAGCATATGTAAACTATATTTTCTTTGAAGAAAATAACTACTGATATAACAATTAATTTTTAATCCACTTATACTAGTGGAAGACAAATAGTGAATGATTTGAAGGTTTGGGAAATATTTTTCAAAATGCAAAGGAACATATTGAAATTTGCCAAAAGTTATGAATATTTGAATCAAACAAATGGACACTATTGACTGATTAAAATGTATGTATTTAATATGTATTATATATACATATATATATATATATATATATATATATATATATTAACCACTGAAGCAGGTACTGATTTCAGTTTAACAAATTAAACAGGCAAGGTTTGATTCCAGATTTTAGGGAGATTTCAAATCTACATTTTAAGTAAAGAATTAAAACTTTAAATATAAACATGAATATTTGACCATGAGATAACCAAGAAAATTAGCAATAGTTTCCATTCTTTGTTTTAAATTTTATTGAGTATTAAAGTTCACATAGAAGTTACATCCACTGTTATTCAGTTTGAAGTATATTACCTTATTCATCTTTTGTTGATATTTCCTTGCTTCTTGGTATTAATATTTAGAAGTAAATTTACATTAGGGAAAAAATAATAATTCACTTGGGTCCTGACAAAATGTATATGGAAGTTTTGAGGGAGATGTCAATGCTAAGAAAATGTGGTTCCCCCCCAATGAAACTAGGAGGAAATTCAAGAGAAATTAATTAAGATATTTTCTATCCAATAGTATGATATTTTTAAGTCTTTTGGGTATAGACTGAGGAGAGGGATAACTGGGTCAAATGGTGGTTCCATTCCCAGATTGCTAAGGAATCTCCATACTGCTTTCCATATTGGCTGCACCAATTTTCAGTCCCACCAGCAATGTATGAGTATGCCTTTTTCCCTACATCCTCACCAATACTTATTGTTGTTTGTCTTCAGAATAGCTGACATTCTGACTATAGTGAAGTGATATCTTCAGTAGTTTTGATTTGCATTTCTCTAATTACTAGAGATTATGAGCAATTTTTTATATATGTGTTGATTGATTGTATATCCTCCTCTGAGAAGTGTCTGTTTGGATCCTTGGCCCATTTATTGATTGGGTTATTTGATTTTTCAGTGCTTAGCATTTTGAGTTCTTTATAACCCTAGAGGTTAGTGTTGTATCTGATGTGTGAGGGATAAAAATTTGCTCCCAGGATGTAGACTCACAGTTTATTTCTTTTGCTGAGAAGAAACTTTTTAATTTGATTCCAACCCATTTATTTATTCTTGGTTTTAATTCTTGTGGTATAAGAGTCTCATTAAGGAAAGGAAGTTGGGGCCTAATCCCACATGATGAAGATTAGGGCCTACTTTTTCTTCTATTAGACACAGAGTCTCTGGTTTAATTCCTAGGTAATTGATCCACTTTGAGTTAAGTTTTGTGTCTGGTGAGAGATAGGAGTTTAATTTCATTTTGTTGCACACGGATTTCCAGTTTTTCCAGCACCATTTGTTGAAGATGCTATCTTTTCTCCACTATCCCTCTCCACGGTCTGTACCCAAAAGACTTAAAAACAGCATACTACAGGGGCACAGCCACATCAATGTTTATATCAGCATAATTCACAAGAGCTAAACTGTGAAGCCAACCTAGATGCCTTTCAGTGGACGAATGGATAAAAAAAAAAAAATGTGGCATATGCACACGATGGAATTTTACTCAGCAATAAAAGAGAACAAAATCATGGCATTTGCAGTAAGTGGATGGCTTTGGGGAAGTTAATGCTAAGTGAAGTGTGAAGTTATCCAATCCCAAAAAAACAAATGTCAAATGTTTTCTCTGATATAAGGAGGCTGACTCATAGTGGGGTAGGGAGGGGGAGCATGGGAGGAATAGATTAATTCTAGATAGGGAAAAGGCATAGGAGGGAAAGGAAAGGGTCAAGGGATTAGCAAGGGCAGTGGAATGTGATGGACATCATTATCGAAAGTACAAGTATGAAGACAAAAATTGGTGTCAACATACTTTATATACAATTAGAGATATGAAAAATTGCTCTGTATATGTGTAATAAGAATTGTAATACATTCTACTGTCATTTATTTTTTTAAAAAATCAATAAAAAAGATATTATCTATCCAAAAAGAGAGGCATGCCTTTCTAAAATAATTTCAGATTTTTATTTAAAAGTTTAAAAGCACAGGAAAACTGATTATATGAGATTTATTATGTAGACAGATCATTAGGATGAATTTTAGAGTAATGATTAATAGTGTTCTACTTGCTGATTAACAAATGTGGAATTTGCCTATATTTTATTAAATAAATAAACAGGATTTTTGAATTTTAAACTATTTTGTGAGGTCAAGTATTCACAATTTGGGTTGCTTAGGTTTCTCTCAGCATTATGTATTTCCTTTGGAATTCATATAGTAGTTTCTAAATCGCTTCATAGCACTTTTAATCTCTTTATTTCTCAGTGTATAAATGGCTGGATTAAGGAGTGGTGTAAAAACAGAATAAAACACAGCAAGAAACTTGTCCAACCAGGTAATGTTGAGGGGCCACACATAGATGAAGATGCAGGGCACAAAAAAAATCATCACCACTGTGACGTGGGCACTGCAGGTGGACAGGGCTTTAGATGCACCAGTTTTAGAGCTCTGGCGAACAGTAAGAAGAATGTATGTGTAAGATATCAGCAGGAGGATAAAGCAAGTTACAGCCACAATTCCACTGTCAGCATTCATTACTATTCCCAAGTCATAAGAATCCATGCAGGCCAGCTTGATTACCAGTGGTATGTCACAGAAGAAGCTGTCTATTTCCCTGGGGCCACAGAAAGGCAGATGCACAATCACAGCCATTTGACTCATGGCATGCACAAAGCCCACAGTCCAGGATGTCAACACCAGCCCAAAGCACCTTTGCAGGCTCATAATGGTGGAGTAGTGGAGTGGTTTGCAAATGGCCACATAGCGGTCATAAGCCATAACCACCAGGAGCACCATCTCACTTCCTGCAATTAAATGGACAAATAGAATTTGGCACATACAACCTGCAAAGGAAATGGTCTTATTCTCCCTGAGAAAGTCAGCAATCATCTTAGGAGTGGTGACTGAGGACAGCCACATATCAATAAAGGACAAGATGGCCAGAAAGAAGTACATGGGAGAATGAAGATGAGGGTCAGTGAGGATTAAGGTCAAAATGACAATATTTCCAGATACAATGATCAGGTAAAGCATCAAAAATACCATGAAGAGTAAGAACTGAATACTCCATGAGTGAACAAGTCCCAGAAACACAAATTCTGACACTGTGGACTGGTTTCCTCCATCCATTTTATTCAGTGTGTCCTCTGGAATAACCTAGAGAGTTTAGAGTATCCATTAGTGGGATGAGAAATGGGCATTAATTTTTAGAATTTAGTGTTCATAACAAAATTTAGCAACTATATCTGCAGTTAAAGAGAAATATTCATCACCTGCAAATGGCGTTATTTGTAAAAGAGAATACAAATAATGCCTGAAAATGGCTTTTTAAGGAGTCTGATATCGGATTGTTATCGAGTGTTGGGTTGAGAGTCAAGAAAACAGGACAGTGAAGGTGAAGTCTAGGAATAGAATTGTGATGCTACCTGGTCACTAGCTTCTTTCCACTATGCTAGTTAAAAGAACCTGGAGAGAGTAGCAGACATCATGCTAAAAACAACAAAAATTAGGTCACATATTCAGGAAGATGACAGTCAAATGGTATTGAAATCCTGTAGAAATAACCTGATGCATCATTATAGCTTTCCTGTATTATGTATAATGATTACTTCAAGCCTTAGATTACACACCCTAAGGTAAAATTTTAGGTTTTCCTTCTTAAACATCTTGGGGAAACCTTTATGAGAGAAGCTATAAAAAAGGTATATAATAAACATTTGATATGGAGATCTGATGTAAAATCAGGCACATAATCTCTTATTAATTAAAATCTAAAGTATAATGGAATTCATGTGGCATACTAAGTTTATTAGAAAAAAATAACAGTGTAGTGTCATCAAAAATGGATTGTTCAAAGTTGAAGGCAACTAAAACTGAGATTCTGATTTAATGAACTCTGAATGGAAGTTCTTTATAATTCCAGCTTATCATTAGTAAATATTTATCTTCAACTAGTGGTGGATTTAGAAATTGCTTAGGTTTTGAAATTTTATGATTTCTGACCAGAGGAGATACTGATGTTTTCTACCTGTGTTTTCTAAGATAATAAATGCCACATGAGTAAACAAGACCAATGTCTGACTATTAGTGATGAGTAAACATGTCATCATAGATTGTTCTCCAAATAGAGTAATGACAAGACTTGCATTAATTCCTAAGTAAATGAACAATACTCCTCAAGCTATAGAGAGGAAAGATGATTCTCCATTGTGTATTTCATCTTTTATTCTTTGAAATAGAACAGCCAAGGAGAACAGGTGAACAATGAGAACAAGGGCTTCATCCTGAGCACTAGTTTTCCTTTCCCTTTCACTGGAACAGAGGCTTAAATTAAGGATTAAGGAGAGAAAGAGAGAAAAACTTTCTAAATATAGTATTGTTGGTAACATATATACTTAATATGAGAAAGGAGACATTATAATACTCTCACAACCTACTGACATATTTTTTATAATAGAAAAGATGTACCAAATTTTTCAAGAAATTGCCGTGGTTTATAAGCATTGAGAAACTTGAAATATCTGAACTTTATCTTGAATTTCAATTTCATAACAATGCACACTTTTCCTAGAATAATGTTTAAACAACTAGTTCTATACTTTGGGTAGAAAAAGCAATATTTCAACTGTGCTTGACAATGGATATTGCTAAACAGATGATTTTCTACATTCCTATGAAACAATTTACCAACAAAACCATATTCCTTTCTCAGAAATTTTGGAATTGTTAATATAGTCATAATATTAACAGGTTAATTATATTACTCTATTATTAGCAACCAATTTGTAGGAGAATTTTTAGAATGGAATAGTCATTGACCTTTTACGTAGTCACACAATGGTCTGTAATCAAACTCTAGTTCTTGTTGATCTACTAATCTAAATCTCGTTCTGTTTTAACTTCCTAATTTGTGAAAAGAGGATTCAGAGTGACGGTAGTAATGTTATAAGAAGATGTGTAAGATGAACCATAAAACATATAGAAAATTTCAATTATTTTAGTCCTCAGTGAATGTTAATGACTATTAGTGATTTCTCCTCTGTTCCTTATGGTGGTATTTAAAGCAGTAAAATTCCCAAAACTAATTCGACAGAAATTTTATTGCACAGATATGTACAACATTGAGCAACATTATAGCTTCTTTCTCTTTTTTTGACTTTATGAATTAATTTTCATTATTTTAAGTTCATGTATTTTGGGTGCTTTCTGTAAGCAAATATATAACATCATTTTCTTTAAAATATATACTACTTACATTTTTTTCTAAATTAACATACACATACTCAACAATCTTATAGAATAAAGATTGAAAGAATATATCAGACATATTTCTTGCTTTCCGGGAACTTATCATTTTCATCCTTCACTCTGCCCTTCCCCAAAGTGGTTAATAATGCTATAAGAAGAGGTGTAAGAGGCAAAAGGACTTTCTATTAAAGCACTTTTGAAATTTTTACTTTAAACACAAAATTCTCCTAAAAAAGTAAATATAATTCTGGATATGTTAAAATTGAAAAATTAGGGAAATGAGACATTTTGTTGTTCTTTTATAAATATGAGATATTAGGAAAATAAGCAACACAGTTTTCATCCTTTTCTATATATGTGCTCTTCTATAATGTTTTTCTATGAAACAGTCCTAAAATTATGAGGTTGTTAGTATTTATATTTTTACAAAGAAAATCTTGAACTCAGACAATTTAATAGATACATACTTAGTAAGGTATGCAGGGACAAAGTCTAAGTTCTACTCACTTATGTTCACTTACTTGGGTTAAGGGTTTTAATACTATTTCCGTGGAAATGTCACTTACTATATAACCTTTGTTTCTTCTATCTCTATGTGAACTATTATCTGACATAGAATGCTGTTTCTCTGATATGAAATAATTATATAAAATAGGAGAGATTGTTTGAACAAGAATAGCTGGAGATTGTCACATTGAGTATTTATCACAGAACTGTGATCTAGGTACATAGACTTGAGAGCATCTCTGTAGCAGTGGATTTTGGTGTTGTGTGCACTATTGTTAAGACCACAGAAACTCCATTAGGAACAGGGAGGACAAAACACCTGAATTCTGTTCTGACAATGTTAGGAGCTAATGAATCCATTCTCAACTCCAAAGGTAGTGGGTATAATTAAAATAGATACAAAGAAATATTTTCAGAATTATCTTAAAGGAGAAGATCAAAGAGATGAATGACTTACTAAACACACTTTTTCCCTCTTAGATCAGATTCTGTTTAAGTCTTCTCTTCTGATGTGTGCCTGAGATGACATCTATATTGGGTGGAGGCAGTATCTGGAAGTACTTTCTATCAGTTTGACATATATACACCACCAAAAGTGGTCTCTTGAGTAAAATTACCTACTCACATAACAGAAGTTTCATGGAAATAATTTATTTTAGATACCTATAGGGAATTCTTTGTTAAGAGTGATATCAACTGTTGCATACTGTAAAAATTAGAACAAGAAGACAAGTAACCTCACCTGAATCAGGTCACTGGTAAAAATTAATTTTTTAAATTCAAGTGTTCTTTTAAATTAAATTAAATTTAAATTTGTCAAACACAAAAATTGCAAGTGCTAAATGTTGCATCTCATGTTTGGAAACTAAGAAATGGGACTAAATATAAAATACTGACTAGTAGATGTTTGGAAGTGTATTGAGGGAAGAAGGACAAAGGGAAGTGAATTGCATTTGGTCAGTGCAAGCTGCATGTGTGTATGGAAACCTAACACTGAACTCCACTAATACTTACAATTAATGGATGATAAAAAAATAAAAGAAAAACACAAAAATCATGCCTCTTAACTGGGTATCATTAGACATTTAACTACACATACACATTGTATAATATTTAAATCAACTGAAACATAGCTGTCTTTAAATATTTTTCATTTCTTTATGGTGAAAATATTCAAAATATGTTCTCCTACCATTTTAATATATACAGACTTCTTATATGAGGTCACTCTACTGTATAATAGAACACGAAAATTTCTTACTTCTACATTTATATCAGATGGCTTCATTGCTTAGGTTTATTACCAAACATTTAAAGCAGATCTAATATCAATTTTTCTTAAATTAGTTCAAATATTCAGAGAGAATTATTCTAAATCGCTGCATAAAGTAGTGATATTTGAAATTGTTTTTTCTTCTTTTCATGGAGCAATAATGAGATGTCTTCTCAATTCTTATATATAACTTGATCAACATAATCATATCCACTTTGATGTAAAATTTTTTGTTTTCATTAGTACATAATGAATATACATAATAGTGGAGTTCATTGTGACATATTCACTAATATATATGATATACTGACAATTGACTACATTTTGCTCCTGGGTATTTTCCCGTTCCCTTCCTTGCTCCCTTCCCCAGTACTCTTTTACTACTGGTATCCCTTATATTTTTAATTGGTTTGTTATAATTATACATAAAACTGAGATCTTGTGACATATTCATATTCACCCAAGCATTGTTTCAATTTCAGTAGGTTTTTATTGTGTTTACAAGAGATATCTAATCATAAAAACTATATGTGTGCTATATATGAAGACCAAACAAAAGAAAACAAAATAAACCTGGTAAAAATGGAGTGCCTTAATTCCTGTCAACATTGTCTAATTAGTCAGATATTCTTGGCTATCTGATTTATCTTAGTATTACCTATGGTAATTTGAGTTTTTACATGTCAAATTATTGAGTTACCTTTTAGTATATTTCCTCCCCAAAATTTATTAATATTTTTAAAAATAACTTTAGTTTGTCATTTTAGATTTTGAAATGACTTAATTTGGGCACTATTGATATTAAATAAAATGTATGCATTTAAAGAAAAATATGGTCAATTTTGTACATATGCATATAAATATGAATAGATCAACAAAATCCAGATCTTGAACATGTGCAGATAGAGACAGGGATGGAATTCCAGCAGAGACTACAAAAAATGGATTATTAAAATGCTCAATGAGCTAAACATAGATCTAAAGAATACAATTTCAATGAAGAGAAAAAGATTCTGAAAAAAAAAAAAACAATTTGAACTCCTGGAAATGAAAGACACAAAATTAAATAACAATTTAGCTAAAAGTATCATCAAGAGATTAGATATGTATAAAACAGAATTTCAGACCTTGAAGGTATGATATATAAACTTAAACACTAAGTAAGCAATAAATAAAAGAAATTAAAGACATGATCTGAATTTACAAAAAAACTTTGATACATCATTGAGAGATCAACTTAGGGGTTCTTCGGTGTCAGGAGGAAATGGAGATACAGGCTAATAACATTAAGTACCTTTTCAGAGAAATAATGGCAAAAAAATTTTCTAAAACTTAGGAATGAGATGGACATCTACCTACAGAAGACATATAACCCTAAATACACAAGATCAAAAATGATCTTTTCAAGACATGCCATAATCAATATGCCTAACATAGATAAAAAGAATAGAATGTTAGAAGCCACAACAGAAAAATATCAGGTCACACTAGAGGTAAAGTAATAAGGCTTACTTCTGACTTCTCAGCTGAGACTCTAAAATTCATGAGGGCTTCAAAAAAGATAATTCTATCTTTGAAAGAAAACATTTGCCAACCATGATTTCCATATTCATCAGAATCAAAAGAGATATAAAAACTTTGCAAGATAAGGATAAAGTAAAATAAATTGAGCCAGTACCACAAAAAGACTGAAAAAATACTAATTCTAGAAGAACTGATAAACAAACCCCAGAGTTCACAAATGGATAAAGTTTTCCAGAAGACCAGTTAAGCAACTGAAAATTAAGACCAATGAAATATGTGAAAAGAGAAATCAAAATGGCATGAAATAATAAACATCTCACAATACTGTGAGTATAAATAATATCAACTCTACAATTAAAAGATGTAGACTGACAGAATGGATAAAAACAAACACAAACCTACACCTGTTTTGTAATACTTATGTTATAGGCAAAGATATCCATGACAGAAAGCAAAAGAATAGAAAAGAACATTCCATACAAATAGAGTCTGAAAACAAATAGGAATAGCTATTGTCATATCAACAGAGCATATTTCAAGCAAAAATTAATCAGAATGGATAAAAAGGGTCACTACACACTAGTAAAGGGAATAATCCAAGAAGAAAATAGAACAATATTTATGCCACAACCATAGGTACACCTAATTACATTAAAATATGACATTAAGTCTTAACAAGTTGCCAGTAGACTAATAATGGGTAATTATTACACTTCTCACCAATAGGAATGTCATACAGACCTAAAATCACCAAAGGCAATTCTGACATAGTTAATACTATCAATCAAATGGACTAACAGACATTTTTAGAGTATTTCATCCAGTAACTATTGAGTTTACTTTCTTCTTAACAGCTCATGGAAATATCTTCAAAATAGATAATATTTTAGGTCACAAAGCAAGTCTAAGCCAACACAAAAAAATCAATATAATTCCTTGCATCTTACCAGATCAAAGTGGAATGAAATTAGAATTCAGCAGGAAGAATAATTATAGAAAACACATAAGCACAGAGAGATCAAAAAACTATGTTTTTGAACAAGTAATTGATCATAGAAAAAATGAGATGAGAAATAAAAGATTTTTTTCTAGAGTCAAAGAAGTTAGCGATACAATAAATCAAAAATCTCTGGGATGTTGAAAAGGCTATTAGTATAGTTCCTACATTAAAGTGTCTAGGAGGAATGACTTTATGACGTTTTCAAGTAAATAAATGGAGCTGGAGACTATCACACTAAGTGAAATAAGATAGTCCCAAAAGCCAAAGATCCAATGTTTATTCTGATATGTGGAAGCTAACCCATAATAAAAGGGGTGGGGAATGAGAAATTTAGTGGATTAGACAATGGTGAGTGGAAGGAAGAGAGGGGGGATAGGAAAAGGAAAAGCAGTGTAAGGAATCTGACATAATTTTCCCATGTATACACATGAATATACCATGGTGAATATAGATATAGATTCAAATATATAAATCAAAAAAATACAATTCTGTTGTCAATTGGATGATACAAAGAAATTAATTTCTTTTATAAATTCATAGCTCAATTTATTTAACAAAACTATTTCTGCATTGACTTCTCTCCACAAATATAAATCATGACTATAGGGAATATTGCTTAATACCAAATGACCAAAATTTAAAATCTGGAACTGCAGGGGATTTTGCATGATATGTTGGTTGTAACTACAATCAAAGACCTGTGATAAGTAAAGATAAGGAAAAAATATATTCAAGTATTACTATGATTAATTGTTTAATTGTGATTATATACCACATCGGGAAGAGCCACACTCCTACCAGGAAGAAGCCTGAAATCCAACTGGGCATGCAAATTGTATAACTCCACATCGGGCATCTGGGGCACATGGCATGATGATATTTGGTCCAAAGTGTTTGGGTAGCTCTGCCATGTTAGTTGCAGTCCAAGTGGCTTTTCTGTTGGTTTGTCTCATCTCAGTTTCTGCAGCCTTCCTTAGTGGACATTCTATGCTACTGCATTTCTTAATCTTGGGTGTCTCCACTGCATCTTTGATTTACTCTTCACATCTCCATGCCATGCATCGCCTTCTCAGGATGCCTGCAGAAACTCTGACCCTGATGCACTTTTATCTGGCCTCCCAGGTTTTTCTTTGAAATCTCGGTTGAAGCCTCCATGACCCCCCTAACTCCAGTATCCTGCATTCCTGCAGAACAAACACTACACCAATATTTTCTGCCATCTTGAGCAGTGCCTGGGTAGCTAAGCATGTCGATAAAACTTCCTAGGGCCCCTTGTGCAAGAAGGATACATGATTGGTCTCTTCTTAAAGAAAATCTTACTTTTATATCCTTAAGTCTAAGATATATGTATTTGCATATATATATATATATATATATATATATATATATATATGCAAGAAAACCACATTTGTTCTGGAAGAAATAAAATAAATATTTATTTATGATTTTAAGGTTTGGGAAATACTTGTTAAATTCCAATGAAGTGTGCCTGAATGATGCACATAAACCAATATCATGAGAATTTGAATGCAACAAGTGGACACCATTTACTCATTAAAATGTTTTAATTTATTATGTATTTTTTATATATATATATATATACATATTCCATCCCCATGGATTAAGTACTGTATTTTCACAAAATAAAGAAGCAAAACTTAGTTTGCATTGTGCCTACAGCATGGCTGGTGCAAGAGGAATTGTGGAAGTAAAAAAGATTCTGTCAATTTTCCAGAAATTGATTAACATTAATTTGATTTTTAATCTACTAATCCTGACATTCACTCTTACTTTTTAATATGTTTTTATTCTTAATTGACATATAATAATTAAACATAGTTATGGATGATATAGTGACATTTCAGTCCATATATGTAATGAATGATGAGTTGACAGTAATTGGCATGTCTATAATATCATTTATTAGAACTTATATTATCATGAACAGAGAATCTGATTTGTTTCATGTAATGCTATCTGACAGTTTTACTTTTGTTGCCTGTGCTTTAAGGATTGTTGAGAGCCATCCATGGGTTGTGTGTGAGCTATGAGAATTTGAGCACATGAGGAGACTATACTGATGTTGCTTCTCTGACTGGGCTGAGCGATGTATGTGTCCTTTTCTCCTTCCTCTGCCTTTGATCCACACAGGACCTGAAATGGGTGCGGCCTACCAAGATGTTAGTCAATCTGCGGACTGCTAGACATCACCAAGCAACCACCTGATATCCAATTCCTTGCCTTATTTGGGTTGAACTTTCAAAGGTCTGCCCCTCAATAAACAGGATGGTCTCACGTGTGCTCTCTCTCTTTTGCCAGGCTTCCTTGCCTCTCTTCTGGGAACTGGGGCAGAGAAGCCATGTCTAAACCCTAAGAAAAAGGTACTTTCTGTGTCTGTGAGATTATTCAGTGACAACCCAATTCACCTGGAGCGACCCTGACTGATTTAGTCATGTGTAGCAGCAAGGGATTATATACAAAAAACCATTGTTCAGACCAGTGTCCTGAAGCATTTTCTCCATTTAAATAATTGATCCATTTTGAGGTGCTGTTTGTATAGGGAGAGAGATAGGTGTCCGGTATCTTTCTTCTTCATATGGCATCCTGCTGTCCAGGAACAATTTACAGAAAGGACTTCCTTTCTCTGATGAGTGTTTTCCCTGCTTTTGTTTTTTTGTTTATTTGTTACTTATATTTGTGAAATGGATAGTTAAATGAAAGGAAGATTGAGTAATAGATGCCTAGCTGGCTTAATGAATGATTACAGGGTGAATGGATGAATAAATAAAAGAATAAACAAATTCAACATGACTGCACACCTAGAAAAAAAAAGACCCAGTTCTTGCCTTTATGTTGATTTCCATTCTGAATTACACACAAATAATTAATAATAATTTAATCATTAAATTGCAGTATTTGACACTGACATTACCAATGGAAACAGAATTAGTTTTCTTTTTTTGTTTGTTTGTTTTAACTTGTATTGAGTTAAT
Source organism: Urocitellus parryii (assembly GCF_045843805.1). NCBI lineage: Eukaryota > Metazoa > Chordata > Mammalia > Rodentia > Sciuridae > Urocitellus > Urocitellus parryii. Next base: position 80,062,980 of record NC_135536.1, on the reverse strand, counting down.
GAATTTCACATAGAAATTCCATTGTTCTTCTTTATATTATTTATCACCCTTGTTTACCACCCACATCTCCCCGGTAACTGAATCAGGGTCACTCCGCATGGTTTGGGCTGGCAACGAAAAGACCACACGGACACAGAAGTACCTTTTGTGGGGGGTCAGGAAGGCTCTGCAAGCTGCAACCTCAAAGGTCAAGTTCCTACACTGGACAGCACTGAAAAGGGCACAAGGAGCACGAGAGGCAAGAGAGCGAGTGCACCCTGAACCCCCCCTGTTTATTACGGAAAAGACATAAAAGACATTCAATAGCATATTCCACCTAAATCAGGCAAGGGATTGTGTTACAAGAAACAGGTGGGTAGCCCAATCCCATTGGGTAACACCCAAGCCAAGGCACTTCCTTGCACTTTCTTACATTTCCTTGTTAGACCAACCTGCTTCGCACAGCTGGGAACCCCAGTTTAATACCCCCATTTCTCAAGGCTGAGGGGATGTGCCTTGCTCCTGTACAGGGCGGCCTGACACTTGTTCATTCTCTGTTTTTTTCTACTGTTAATATTTGTTAAGAAGAAAAATAATAATTTGTATTCTGACAAAATGTAAATGGAAGTTAGAAGAGGAGTTCAATATTAATAAGTGCTTATTTTTTAAATAAGGTTAAGAGAAAACTCAAGAGGAGTTTATTAAGATACTACCAACCCAAATGAATGCATGTTGTTGAGAAATAAATTTTAGATTATTGTTTAAATATTTGTAGGAAAACTGAGTAGATGTATTTCCCAGATTGGTAGATTTGATTTCAGTAATAATTCTTAGTGTACTACTAGCTAACTACTAAGTATTGAATTTTCCTGTGTTTTAGTAACCCCATTTCTATATCTGGAGACAGGAACACTAAGGCTCATATTTTCAACCTATTTTATAAGGTCTGTCTTACCAATTTAAAGTGTTCATGAAATTCTCAGACACTAATCATTTCATTTCATTTGGAATCCAGATGGTAGTTTCTAAGTCTCTCCATAGCACTTTTCATTTCTTTGTTTCTCAGGGTATATATGGCTGGATTAAGGAGAGGTGTAAAAACAGAGTAAAACACAGCAAGAAATTTGTCCAACCAGGTGATGTTGAGTGGCCACACATAGATGAACATACAAGGCACAAAAAAGATCACTACCACTGTGATGTGGGCACTGCAGGTGGACAGGGCTTTAGATGCACCAGTTTTAGACCTCTGGTGAACAGTGAGAAGAATGTATGTGTAGGACATCAGCAAGAGAATGAAGCAGGTTACAACCACAACCCCACTGTCAGCATTCATTACTATTCCCAAGTTAGAAGAATCCATGCAGGCCAGCTTGATCACCAGTGGTATGTCACAGAAGAAGCTGTCTATTTCCCTGGGGCCACAGAAAGGCAGATGCACAATCACAGCCATTTGACTTATGGCATGCACAAAGCCCGCGGTCCAGGATGTCAACACCAGCCCAATGCACCTTTGCAGGCTCATAATGGTGGAGTAGTGGAGTGGTTTGCAGATGGCCACATAGCGGTCATAGGCCATGACCATGAGGAGCACCATCTCACCCCCTCCAACAAAATGCACGAAGAGGATCTGGCACATGCAGCCTGCAAAAGAAATGGTCTTATTGTCCTTGAGAAAGTCAGCAATCATCTTAGGAGTGGTGACTGAGGACAGCCACAAATCAATGAAGGACAGGTTGGCCAGAAAGAAGTACATGGGGGAATGGAGATGAGGGTCAGTGATGATTAAAGTCACAATGACAATATTTCCAGATACAATGATCACGTAAAGCAACAAAAATATTATTAAAAGTAAGACCTGCATACTCCATGAATGGCCAAGTCCCAGAAGCACAAATTCTGACACTGTGGACTGATTTCCTCCAAACATTTTACTCAGTGTCTCCTCTGACATGACCTGGAGAGGATAGAGTATCAATTAGTGGGATTAATTTTTAGAATTTAGCATTCACATTGAAATTTAGCAACTATATCTGCAGTTAAAAAGATATATATGGTATTATCTGTAAAAGAGAATCTAAATGATGTCTGAGAATGGGTTTTCAAGAAGCCTAGTCTGAGATGGGATTTTTATCCAGCGCCTGGTTGAAAGAGTCAAAAACAATAGGACAGTGAGTGTAAAGTCTAGGAAAAGAGTTGTTATGCCCCCTGGACACTAGCTTATTCTGTCCACTGTGCTACTTAAAAGAACCTGGAAAGGGCAGCCACCACCATACTAAACAACAAAAGAAGGTCACATATTTACGAAGAAGATGGTTAAATGATATTGATATCTAGAGCAAATGACATGACATGACATGACAGTTTCTCAGTATCATGTATAATGATTGCTTTAATCTTCAGTAAAACGTTTTTCAATTAGACTCATAAGCTAAACTTTTAAGTCTTCAATCCAAAATATATGTTGGCTTGAAACAGAAAAAAATAAAAAGAAAACAAATATGTGTTGGGACAAGCTTTATAAGAGAAGCTATACAGAAGGGTATATAATAAATGCCTTTACATGATTAATTGCATGTAGGACTAGGCCCATATTCTATTATTAACTAAAATCCAAAATGTAGTGGAATTTATTTAACACAATAAATGAACTGAAAGAAAATAATGTAGAGTTCTTAGAAAGTTGAAAGAAACTGTGACTCAGATTCTGATTTCATTAACTCTGAATCAAAGTTTCTTATGATTCAGGTTTATCATTAGAAAATATTTGCCTTGAATTCACAACTGAATTTTAGGAATTGCTAAGATTTTGAAATGTTGCAGTCTCTGACCATCAGAAATACGAATGTGTTCCATGTTTTCTAAGACAATAAATTACATACATGTGTAAGCAAGGCCCATCTTTCCCTATTAGTGAAAACTGAACAGGTAGTTAAGCCTTCAGTGATCAATAGTTCATTTCTAAATAAAATAATGACATTGCTTAAAATTATCCATAAGTAAACTGACAACACTTCCAACTCTTCCTAGTGGAAAGATAATTATCCATTTCCTCCGTCCATTTATTCTCTCTCCACATTGTTTCAGTTTTGTGTATTTCATCTTCTATTCCTTGAAATAGGAACATAGGTGAAAAATGAGAATCCCCGCTTCACCATGAGCGCTAGTGTTCCTTTCCCTTTTACTGGGAATTCAGTGGCCTAGAATAAAGATTAATGATGGAAAGAGAAGATTTTCCTAAATACATACTGTAAGTAGTAACACCTACAGTTACCGTGAGAAAGGAGACATATGACCATAGTTTCACAACTTACAAATGAACATATTTTCAAAAATAGAAAAGGTTTAACGAATTTCTGAAAAAAAATCCTGATTTATGAGCACTAAAAAACTTGAAGGTTCTGACCTATATTTTGAATCTTAATTTCTTATCAATACAAACTTCTTCTAGATTAATGTTTGAAGCACTAGTTCTGTACTATTGGTAGGGAAAGGAGTATTTTGACTCTGCTTGAGAAAGGATATTGCTTAATGATTTTTGTACATTCCTAGAAACAATTTACCAATAAAAAAATCACACTTTTTTTCATCAGCTTTTAAATTTTTTTATATTTTCATAACGTTAGTAGGCTAATTATATAACTCTATTATTGTCAACTAATATTTAAGAGATTTTGTAGAAGGGAATAATCAAACTTTTGATTTAGTCATACCTGGGCTGAAATCCAACTTTATCACTTGTTGACCTATTCCATTAAGCCAAACTAGTTCTGTTTTTACTTCCTTTTTTGTGAAAAGAGGACACTCAATCTGATAGATGTGTCCAAAATATGAACCAGAAAATATACAGAAATCTCTTTGATTTGTTCAGTACTCAGTGAATGTTAATAAACATTAGTTCTTTGTTCTAGTTTATATGGTGATACTTAAAGCGGTATAGTTTCCAAAACTTATTAGTAGTACTTTTTTTGTATAGTTGTAAATTTCTTTTTTAATTTATAAATTATTATTTTATTAGTTGTACATATTAAAATTATTATTTGTAAGCAAAATGTATGCAATAATTTATCTCTGAAATATCCACTCATTTTTTTCTCTTAATTAACATACACATACTGAATAATCTTAATGAGATGTAGATTGAAGAAACATATCAGACATGTTTCTTTCTTTTCAGGAATTTAATGTTTTCATCCTTACCTCTGCCCTTGCTTAGAGGGGTTAATAATATTATAATAGGACCTATAAGTGTCAAAAGGGCATTCTATTACAGCACTTTTGAATTCTTACTTGTAACAATGGGAATATTCTTCTAGAATGTATAATGCCAATTATTGGATTAGTAAAATTGAAAAATTAAGAAAAGGAGACAAATATTTTTTCTCTTTCAGGAGAATCAAAATAAGCAAAATATTTTCAACCTCTTTCATGTGCAATATTCTTCAATAAAGATTTTTTTCTAAGTAAAGCAGTGTTGCATGCCTGTAATCCTAATGACTCAGAAAGTTCCAGGCAGGAGGATCACATGTTTGAGGCCAGCCTCAATAACTTGTTGAGACCTATATCAAAATAAAAAAAAGGGACTGAAAGTGTAGTTATATGACTCTGGTCTCAATCCTTATTACAACAACAAAAAAAGACTTTCTTCCTATAATAATCATAAAATAGTGAAAGTTTCAGTATTTGTATTTTTACAAAGAGAAATATGAATTTGGACAATTTAATAGATTACCTAATATACTCTGTGTGAGTACACAGGGAGAAAGACCAAGTGACTTCCACAGGCTCATGCTAACTTCTTGTTTTGAGGGGTTATGAGTTTTGATTCTATTTCTGTGGTAATGTCATTTCTCACTCAATATATAAACTTTAAACTCCAATCTCTATGATAAAATATCTTACATATAATACCATCTCTCTAATATGAAAACAATATTGTTTCAAGTGGAAAGATTACGTGAACAAGAATAGCTGGAGATGGTCGTATTGAGTAGCTGTCAAAAAGCTATGCAGACGTGACAACTTCTCTGAGGCAGAGCAACATGATGTTGGGTGCACTGTTGTTAAAAAGACCACAGAAATTCCAATAGTAAGAGGGCAAGAGAATAAACCATGAATTGTCATCTAGAAATGTCAGAAGCCAAAAAAGCTTGTCTCAATTCAAGCATAGAGGACATTTTTAAAACAGATACAAAAAAGTATTTTGAGAATTACCTTTAAAAAGAACATCAGAGAGATATGACTTACAGAACACAATATTTTATCTTAGATCACCTTCTCTTTTAGTGTCCTCTTCTGCCCGTCCCTGAGATGACTATCCAAGATGGGTAGAGACAGTATCTGTGGATGTGCTTTTCCTCAGCCTGACATATATTCACCACTGGAAGTAGTCCCTTGGTGAAATGACCTATTATATGCTCATAATAGAAGAAACATGGAAATAATTTTCTTCAGATATCCATAGAGAATTCTTTCTTAAGAGTGATGTCAACTATTGGCTACCAAGGAAATTAGAGCAAGAAGACAAATAATCTCACTTAAATCAATGCTATGTTAAAAATTAGTGTTGTTTCTTAAGTTAAATTAAATTAATTTTGTCAGACAGATATACAAATATTTCACATTCTGTTTCATATTTTGAAACCAAGACAAATTGCCCTGAATATAGAATAGTCATTAATAGAGGTATAAAAAAACCACTTTTTTCTACATTTTAAAAATATATAGTAGGGCTGGGATATGACTCAATGGTAAAAAGGTTTAGAATGGTGTGGGGGGGGGAGGGATCAAAGGAGGCTGGTTTGATCAGACCAAGCTTATGCATATATAAAAAATATAAAACTGAACCTCATTAATACATAACTAATATATATTAAAATTAAAACATTAAAGAAAAAATAACAATATTGTCCATACTAAATGAGGTAATATGATTTGGGGATATATACATACATATATGGATATATATGGATATATCCGATATCCAAGCTCCAAGCTCCCTGCCTGGAAAAATTCTAATTTTTATTTTATTACTACTTATTCATTTTCATATTCTGGAATTCTATACAAATAAAATCAAGTAGGATGGACTCTGTTTTTTTTTTAAATCAGGCTTTTTTCCCACTCAGATATTTTGCTATTTGGAGATATAGATAGATAGATATAAATATAGATATATATAAATATAGATATCCAAATTATATATGTGTGTGTATATATATATATATATATATATATATATATATATATATATAATTTAATGTTTAAATTAACCTAAACAGGGGCTGGGGTTATGACTCAGTGGTAGAGTGTTCGCCTTGCACATGCAAGGCCCTGGATTCAATCCTCAGCACCACATATAACTATATAAATAAAGTTATAAAAAAATTAACCTAAACATATCTATCTCCTCAAATATATATAATTTTTTATGATAAAAATTTTCAAAATACTTTTTTCTACATTTTAATAATATATAGTAGGGCTGGGATATGACTCAATGGTAAAGCACTTGCCTAGCCTGTGTGAAGCTCTGGGTTCAATCACCAGTACTAGGAAAAAAAGTAAAATATATAGTACATAGTTGCTATCTATGGTCATTGTATTGTGTGAAAGTGCACAGAAAATTCTTACTCCTCGTGTACCATCAGTTTCATTGTTGAGATCTACCAAACATTTAAAGAAGAAATAACAATAATTCTTCTGAAATAACCTGAAGATTTGAATAGGAGAATTTTTTTCCAAATACATTCTGTACATTTTTTTACTTATAGAAGATACAAGAGACTTCCCCAGAAGAATTCTAGAGTTGATAAATTAATTCAGAAAAGTAGCAGGACACAAGATCAGCATTAAGAAAAAAATCAGTGATATTCCTATACTCTCATACTGAGAAAGATATCAAAATAAACCCATTTACAAGAACTTCAAAAACTTGGGAAAATTCATGTATTTGAGTAAAAATTTAATAAATATTGGCATTTGTACACAAACATGAAAAGATCAAAACAATCAACATAATGAATTCGTGTCACATTCTGCAAAATTTCATTCCCCCTGATAACTCTTCTGTCTAGTCCCTCTTTCCAAGCTCCCTCCCTGGAAAACTACTAATTTTTATTTTATTACTATTTATTTATTTTTATATTGTGAAATTCTATACAAACTCAATCAAGTAGAATGGACTCTTTTTTTTTTAATCAGGCTTTTTATCCCTATTGAGATATTTATTTTGATATTTATTATAATATGTGCATTCCTTTTTGTTAGTAAGTAGCATTCCATTGTATGTATATAACCATAATTTGATTATTGATTCATCTGTGGGGAACATATTAATCTATTACAAAGAATGTTTTAGGCTATTACAAATAGATCTGCTATGCACATTCATGATCAAATCTCTGTATGATGGGAAAACTTTTAAATTATTGAGAATTGTTTTATGGTCTAGAATACATTCAAATTTGATTAATGTCCTGTGTACAATTAAAAGGAAAGATTAGACTGATATTTCAGGTCAATGTGTTTCACAAATGTCAATTATATCAAATTGTTTCAGAGTTCTTGTCTAGTGTATCTCTCTTTGATTCGCGACCCCCCCCCCCTTTTGGGGGGTCTGTTTCTTCTGTCAAATATTGAAAGGGGTGATATATTAAAATCTTTGATTAAAACTTTTTATTGAAATATAAAACGTGCTTCGTATTTATTGAGTAACATCATTTTTATTTTGGCACTGGGATGCTCTACAATTAAAATGCATCCCCAGCCTTTTTTTTTATTTTTTAGACAGGGTTTCACCAAGCTATTCAGACCAGGTTTGAACTAGCAATCCTCTTGTCTCACCATCCTGCTTAGGGAATACAGACATGTATCACCACACCAGTTCCATATGATATTTTGATGCATGCATACATTCTAATATTAAAATCAGTGTAAACATGACCATTTCTTTATGGTAAAAACATTCAAAATCCCTTATTCCAGCTTTTTATTTGAAATATGCAATATATTTTCACTATATTCAGTCACCCTAATATAAAATAGAACATCATAATTTATTTTTTTATATTTAATCGTAGCTATGTACTCATTGACCAACGTTTACCCATCCCTCTCTACCTCCTAATCCTCCAGGCTGTCATACCCATTGCTCTATCTCAACTTCTATGGGATCAGGTTCTTAGGTTCCACAGAATGAGATCATATGGTATTGGTTATTTTGTGGTTGCATAATTTAGTTTACTTAATGACCTCTTCTTAAATTCCTCTTGTTGCAGATGATAGGATTCTATCTGTTGTTATGGTTGAGAAGTCTTGCATTGTGATTGTGTGCCTTATTTTCTTTATTTGTTCATCAGCTTAATTATACATAGATTGTTTCCATTTCTTGGCTATTTTTGATAGTACTGCAATGAACATAGGCGTACAGATATCTTCAACCTACTCCATTATTTTATTGGGATATATACTCATTAGTGCAATAATTGGATTATTAAGGGGTTCTCTTTGTTTTTATGGAGGAAATACATTACTATTTTCCATGATAGCTGTAATAATTTATATTCTGACTAGTAGTGTACATAGAATCATTTTTATCCAAATCCTTGCCAGAATTTATTATATTTGGTCTTTTTTAATATCCATGTTTCATTGTGGGTTTTATTTATATTTCCCTAATTACTAGTGAAGTTGAATTTTTTTTATAATCCTGTTGACCGTCTCTATGTCTTCTTTGAGACATGTCCATTTAGTTTTATTATTTTTAAATAAAATGATGTTGATAATTACCATTATCATTATTGTTATTTACTATTGAGGGGTTTTTTTGTCCTTATATATTCTGGATATTAACCTCTGTCATATGTATGACATATAAAGTTCCAACTATAAAAAAAATAAGACTTCTACTATGTATTTCATTGCAAGGTAACCATAGTTAATAATGTGTTACATATATCAAAATTGCATGAAGAATAGATTTTAAATTTTCTCACTTTAAATAAAGGATAAATATGTAAGGTTACAGTACTTTGACTATGTCATCATTTGAAAATGTGTATCTATATAAAAACAACATATTATATCCCATAAGTATGACTATTATTTTTCAACTGAAATTTATAAATTAAAAACAAGAAAAGTGTCTACTGAATCTCAGCAAGAACTATAAGAGTCTTTAAACCAGAACCTGTTCCTATTTCTCCACTTGTCTATTTTTAAAATTTCTTTATGGAATTGGCAGACTATCCCATAAGGTTAGGCATCTTTAATAGTCAATTCTAGTCGTGTATTAATAAATGTTCCTTGCTAAGTTGGGACAAGACAGTGTATGAAAATTGGTGTATTCCATCTCTCTTTTTGCTTCAAAGCCATTGGTTAAAATTTTCCCAGACAAGCATGACAGATAGGTAGGCCTGACCACTCAGTGGCTCTCCCCGATGGAGATAGCTTTACATGGAGAAAAACATGGAAAACCCAGAAAAAGGCTCTAATGTTTAAAATAACTGAGATCAAACTAGGATCATCACTAATAACTTTACAAAAATAAAAAGCATTATAAGTGAATATTTTGAACCATTCTAAGAATATATAAAATGTACATGGAATAGAAAATGCACAGAAAGACAAAAAATATAAAATAATAAAAGACATATAAGAACAAAAGGTATTGAATTGCTAGTTTTAAACTTCATGTAATGAAAAGTCCAGGCCTTTATAGCCTCACTAGAGAGTGCTACCAACTATTTAAAGAAGAAATAATAATGAATCTTCCCAAACTCTTCTAGAAAATAATGGACTATGGAATACTTACCAACTCATTCCATAAGAGATATTTTACCTTGATATGAAAGTCTGTCCAATGCATCACTAAACAGGAAAAGTATAAACTGATATCCTTCATGGATATAGAAAAAGCATAAACTACCAATCAAAAAATCATTTTAAGTATAAAGGTGCATATATATTAATAATAAAAAGATAGAAAATAACAAAAAACTCATACTACCTGATTTTGTGACTTATTATAATGTGACAGTAATTAAGAGCATGTGTTATTGGTAAGAGAATAGATAAACAGATCAATGGAATAGAACAGATCCCACAAACAGGCATACAAATGTAGACATCTCATCCTTCACAAAGGGGAAAAGAAGGAATGAAGGAAAAAAGCTGGTCTTTCCAACGAATTATGTTGGAACAACTGGATGTCCATGTACAAAAAGAAAAGAAAAGGAGAATCCAACATAGATTACACATAGATTATACTACTTAACTCAAATGGATAATAGGACTAAATATAAAATAAAGAACTATGAAACTATAGAAATAGAAGGAATAAATTGAATTGACTTCATATAGGGCCAGAAGCAGGCCACAGAAGCAGGTAGATCATAGTAACATGGACCTTGGTTTGCTATTGCATTGTGGTAGTCTCTATGAAATGCGGGCTCTGGATGTGAATGAGCTTTGCAATATTGGTGAACACAAGACTGCCTACCCCGTGCTTGTACAAACCAGGCACTACTACCTGGAAAGAGTAATTGTCCTTTGGAGAGGAAAAAAAAGGGGGGGTGTGATACGTACCAGAACGTAAGGAACCTGGTGACACAGCTTCCCAGCTGTAAAATCATGCAGCTGGCCTATTGATCCCTCCAGAGGACGGCAGTGGAGTGGAGGAATGGCAGAACATCTTAGTGGTTACCCCCAAGTAGTTTGGACGCCAGGAGGCAAACACAGCCATGGCGCCATGGAGCTAGCCATGCAGGCATAGTGGGCCGGAGGCACTGTGAGTAAGGGTGTGTCAACCAAGGATGTGTCACCCTTCCCTGGACAGGCCTAGGCATGATACCAATGCCTGCTGCAGAAGCTGGTTCCATGTAGTGCTATAGTCCTGAACCTGAAAGCATAGACCATCCATCCAATGACCTTAACCTCCCACTTCCTGACTTCCCCAGTGCCAGAAAATGAATGCAGGGCAGACCTGAATGGAAGCTGGGACTCAAGAGTTGACCAATAGCAATGAGTATTTACAAACCCTAATTAGCATAAGTTTAGACCAATAGCATTGACCCGGTGCTATATAAACCCCTAGAACAGCACACTTGGAAGGAGAAAACCTTCTATCAGCCTCCCTCTTGCACTACAAGAGGGAGGCTGTTCCTGTTCTTCAATAAGTCTTACTTTTACACTCATTCATCCTGAGTGTGGATTTCATTCTTTGAATTCAAAAGACTAGACCACAGAAAGAAGAAATCCATGGTAAATTGCTAGGGTCTGTGAACCACTGCAGGGCATGGCCTACCATTAAAAGCTGCAACACTTCTCAGCTGGAGCGGTCTGAAACCTTAGGCGGACCCCACCCAGCAGAAGAAGTGGAAAACAAGTTTCATCTCAAAACTTTGGTTTCATCTTTTAGCCAGCATGAAGGAACACTTTGGAAGGGGACTGAAACAGACCAACAAAATTATTGCTTTTTTTCCTAGAGTTCTATACTCCTTTTAGAAATCTCTCTCTCTCTCTCTCTCTCTCTCTCTCTCTCTCTCTCTCTCTTTCTCTCTCTCTCTCTCTCTCTCTCTCTCTCTCTCTCTCTCTCTCTATATATATATATATATATATATATATATATATATATATATTAAAAGTGGATAGTTCAGCCACTGGCCTAAAAACAGAGGTGAAAAGCTTACTGGAGGAGGCTTCCTCCATCCCTTTTGTCTCTGATGGAGAAATGTTGGTCAAGCTCTGCTTCTACTTCTCTCCATGAAACACAAACCAGGTAGATAGATCAGTTCAAGCATCTTCTTTCTTTCTCTTTCAGACTGACTTGGCCTGATGGCAGAGGGTGCTCACACTGGATGTATCTTGAATACTGAGACAAAGTCTTAGTCTGACCTGAGGTCTTGGGAAAAGAGGCAAGCACTAATCCCTAGAGCATGAGCCAAGCATTCTCTAGTTCTGTGTACTCTCTTCTCAGGTGCACCACAAAACACATGTAGATCCAGGTTTTGTATACCCATCTGAACCTCCATTTTTTCATTAGGTTACTGGGAATTCTTGAGACATTGAGTGCCTTTTGGGCCCAAACCTCATACTCTCTCTGTTGAGCTCCCATCCACAAGAAAGTTTTCCAAACCCTGTCAGTTTTCCTTTGGATGATTTTAAACCCATCAAAGAAAAAAAAACAAATACAATCCAAACAAAGATTCTCAGGCAATTTAGATCAAATATTTACAGCAAATAAAATAGGACTTAGTAGCCCTTAGTAAGAGTATTATGACAAGGGGTTGAGGGTATAGTTCAGTGGTACAGCACTTGCCGTGCAGGTATGAGGCCTTGGGTTTGAACCTCAGCACCACATAAAAACAAATAAATAGGATTCCAACATGGCGGCGGGCGCGGAGAGATCAAGTCTCTGAACTCTTCGGCTGTGCAGGCATAGGGAGTTGTAAACAGCCTAAATCTGTTTGCTCAGGATCACTAGGCAATGCTGAGCTGACGTGGATCTGGGGCGATCAGTCTGGACCTCTCAGAACACACACCGAGCCTGGAGCAGCTGAATTCAAGCTCCCGTTCGCCTGCTTCCCGCAGACAAACAGCTGTGACTCAGCACTAATCCATCTGGCTGAAACAACTGGTCAGCCCTTCTGATCCTACGGAGGTAAATGCCAACCGAGCCTTCATAGGTAGTGGCCACAGGTTTGAAATGGGGCTTGGGAGAGACAGTAAGGACCCACCCGTTGCATTGGTCACCCGGCAAAGGGAAACGAACTGTCGCCATTTGCAAGAGATACCACCATGGCAGAGAACTGACGTCACCAGACTGCGGCAGAGGAGATAACTTCATTGAAACCTGCGGCTACAGGTGTGTAATCCCCTAGCCTTCCCTCTCCACACATCGGGGAAACCTTAAGGGCGCCTCCCAGCTCTCCCGTAAGGGCCCCTCCCAGCTCTCCCGTGAGCGCAGTAGCCAGACCCAGGGAATTAGAGGTGGCGCAGGACCCGTGGCGCGGGACCCGCGGCGCGGGACCCGCGGCGCGGAACTACCGCTCCCACCAGTGCTGACAGCTGAGGTCTCTTGCACCAGCTACCGGGGGCGTGGCTACTGGAGGGGCAGTAAAATTCGCTGAGGATTCTCAGCCCCAAGCTCTACAAACTTAGGGTCTGAGGGAATGGCAAACAGGGAGAGTGTGCCCAGTCATTCATGACAACAGGGCTCCTTGGAGCAGCAGACCTGGCGAGTAGCCAGTATTGTGGTGAGCGGCACCCGTGAGAGGGGCCTGGCTAGAGGAAAAGTGGGGAAGTGACTAGACACAAGAGGAGGCCCTAGGCACTCAGGATTGGAGACTCGCCCAGTCTGGGAGGAGGAGCTGCTGCACAGTGATTGGTTCCCGCGTATTGACAGGAGAAACGTGGACTGGTGGGCACAGCGCCACCTACTGGAAGAGAAGTTAATCAAACTCTAAGACTGCATTTATTAGTTTTTTTTTTCTTTTTTCTTTTCTCTTGTTTTTTCTTTTTTTTATTTTGATTTGGGTTTTTCTTTCATTTTCATTTTTCTTTCTTGTTTCTTAAATTTTTTTTATAATTTTTTTTAATTTTTTTCTTCCAATTTTAATTTTAATTTTTTTTATTATTTTTTTAAATTTTTTTTTTCTTTTTTTATTTCCTATTTTTTTCTTCTTTTGTCTTTTCATTTCTTTTCAATTATCTTGTCCCCCCTTCCTTGAATTCTACCTGCTTACTCTCATTCTCTTTAGTGACTTCTTCCTTTCCCTTCTAATACCTTTCCTCCCAAGCATCAAATAAATTTATAGGAGTAAACAGTAACTCAGCAGTCAAACAGAACAAGAAGTAACATGAGCAGCTTCAAAAAGCAAGGAAGAAATGGAGTACAAACAATGCAGGACAGCCTAAATATTCAGGAGGACCTAGAGTCATCAGAGAAATGGTCATATAAAGAACTCATGGAACACCTTAGACAGATGGAATGGAACCTTAAAGAGGATACGAGACAGCAAATTCAAGCAGCGAAAGAACACATTGAGAATGAATTACATAAACAGATAAAAGAAGAAGTTAAGCATCTAATAAAATAGAAGATAGTGAAGACATCCATAAATTCCTTAAGTCATATGATTTGCCCAGACTGAGTCAGGAGGATACCCACAACTTAAACAGACCAATATCAATAGACGAAATAGAAGAATCAAAAGACTTCCAACCAAGAAAAGCCCAGGACCGGATAGGTATATAGCGGAGTTTTACAAAACCTTTAAAGAAGAATTAATACCAATACTTTTCAATTTATTTCAGGAAATAGAAAAAGAGGGAGCTCTGCCAAATTCATTCTATGAGGCCAACATCACATTGATTCCGAAACCAGACAAAGACACCTCAAAGAAAGAAAACTACAGACCAATATCTCTGATGAACCTGAATGCAAAAATCCTCAATAAAATTCTGGCGAATCGAACACAAAAACACATCAAAAAAATTGTGCACCATGATCAAGTAGGATTCATCCCTGGGATGCAAGGCTGGTTCAATATACGGAAATCAATAAATGTTATTCACCACATCAATAGACTTAAAGATAAGAACCATATGATCATCTCGATAGACGCAGAGAAAGCATTCGACAAAGTACAGCATCCTTTTATGTTCAAAACATTAGAAAAACTAGGGATAACAGGAACTTATCTTGACATTGTAAAAGCAATCTATGCTAAGCCTCAGGCTAGCATCATTCTGAATGGACAAAAGTTAAAGGCATTCCCTCTAAAATCTGGAACAAGACAGGGATGCCCTCTATCACCACTTCTATTCAATATAGTTCTCGGAACACTGGCCAGAGCAATTAGACAGACAAAAGAAATTAAAGGCATAAAAATAGGAAAAGAAGAACTTAAATTATCACTATTTGCAGATGACATGATTCTATACCTAGAAGACCCAAAAGGGTCTACAAAGAAACTACTAGAACTAATAAATGAATTCAGCAAACAGGCAGGATATAAAATCAACTCGCATAAATCAAAGGCATTTCTGTATATCAGCGACAAAACTTCTGAAACGGAAATAAGGAAAAACACTCCATTCACAATATCCTCAAAAAAAATAAAATACTTGGGAATCAACCTAACAAAAGAGGTGAAAGATTTATACAATGAAAACTACAGAACCCTAAAGAGAGAAGTAGAAGAAGATCTTAGAAGATGGAAAAATATACCCTGTTCATGGATAGGCAGAACTAACCTTATCAAAATGGCGATATTACCAAAAGTTCTCTATAGGTTTAATGCAATGCCAATCAAAATCCCAATGGCATTTCTTGTAGAAATAGATAAAGCAATCATGAAATTCATATGGAAAAATAAAAGACCCAGAATAGCAAAAGCAATTCTAAGCAGGAAGTGTGAATCAGGCGGTATAGTGATACCAGATTTCAAACTATATTACAGAGCAATAGTGACAAAAACAGCATGGTACTGGTACCAAAACAGGCGGGTGGACCAATGGTATAGAATAGAGGACACAGAGACTAATCCACAAAGTTAAAACTATCTTATATTTGATAAAGGGGCTAAAAGCATGCAATGGAGGAAGGATAGCATCTTCAACAAATGGTGCTGGGAAAACTGGAAATCCATATGCAACAAAATAAAACTGAATCCCTTTCTCTCACCATGCACAAAAGTTAACTCAAAATGGATCAAGGAGCTTGATATCAAATCAGAGACTTTGTGTCTGATAGAAGAAAAAGTTGGCTCCGATCTCCATATTGTGGGGTCGGGCTCCAAATTCCTTAATAGGACACCCATAGCACAAGAATTAACAACAAGAATCAACAAATGGGACTTACTTAAACTAAAAAGTTTTTTCTCAGCAAGAGAAACAATAAGAGAGGTAAATAGGGAGCCTACATCCTGGGAACAAATTTTTACTCCTCACACTTCAGATAGAGCCCTAATATCCAGAGTATACAAAGAACTCAAAAAATTAGACAATAAGATAACAAATAATCCAATCAACAAATGGGCCAAGGACCTGAACAGACACTTCTCAGAGGAGGATATACAATCAATCAACAAGTACATGAAAAAATGCTCACCATCTCTAGCAGTCAGAGAAATGCAAATCAAAACCACCCTAAGATACCATCTCACTCCAGTAAGATTGGCAGCCACTATGAAGACAATCAACAACAAGTGCTGGCGAGGATGTGGAGAAAAGGGTACTCTTATACATTGCTGGTGGGACTGTAAATTGGTGCGACCAATTTGGAAAGCAGTATGGAGATTCCTGGGAAAGCTGGGAATGGAACCACCATTTGACCCTGCTATTGCCCTTCTCGGACTATTCCCTGAAGACCTTAAAAGAGCATGCTACAGGGATGCTGCCACATCGATGTTCATAGCAGCACAATTCACAGTAGCTAGACTGTGGAACCAACCCAGATGCCCTTCAATAGATGAATGGATAAAAAAATGTGGCATCTATACACAATGGAGTACTATGCAGCAATAAAAAATGACAAAATCATAGAATTTGCAGGGAAATGGATGGCACTAGAGCAGATTATGCTTAGTGAAGCTAGTCAATCCCTAAAAAACAAATACCAAATGTCGTCTTTGATATAATGAGAGCAACTATGAACAGAGCAGGGAGGAAGAGCAGGAAGAAAAGATTAACATTAATCAGAGACATGAGATGGGAGGGAAAGGGAGAGAAAAGGGAAATTGCATGGAAATGAAGGAAGACCCTCATTGCTATACAAAATTACATATAAGAGGTTGTGAGGGGAATGGGAAAATAAACAAGGAGAGAAATGAATTACAGTAGATGGGGTAGAGAGAGAAGATGGGAGGGGAGGAGAGGGGGGATAGTAGGGGATAGGAAAGGTAGCAGAATATAACAATTACTAATTGGGCATTATGTAAAATTGTGGATGTGTAACCAACGTGATTCTGCAATCTGCATTTGGGGTAAAATTGGGAGTTCATAACCCACTTCAATCTAATGTATGAAATATGATATGTAAAGAGCTTTGTAATGTTGTGAACAACCAATAAAAATAAATAAATAAATAAATAAATAAAACTGTGTCCATCTACAACTAAAAAAAATTTTTTTAAAAAAAGAATATGATGACAAAACATCAGGAAAGACAAAGAATTTGTCTGGGGCATGTGACCTTAGGAAGAGGTCTCTCTGTTAGTTCAATAATTGAGTTCCTCCAGAACATATAATCCTGACCATAGTGCCTCCATAATTAAGGGTAAGTACAGTACATAAAATTCAGAGTTTTTCCTTTTAAGAGGGAAATGACACAAAGAAAGGAGATTTGGGGTCATGCCTTGGTCAGAGAATATGATCCAATCAGCATAAATCCTGGTTAAGCTTCAATATGTGGTCATTTGTGTTTTGAGGATTTAAGAGAGATAACGGAAACTTTGAGCACTTTGCCTTAGTAAGAGCAACTAATGCAACCAGCAGGCCTCAAGGGGTGACTGCCAATGGCTTTGAGGTCAACAGGGGATGAAGGATGGAGGAATGCCTTCTTTCCCTTGTCCTCTAGATTGGTAATACACCATCTGGCACAAGCACTCATACACTGGATTCCTTTGACCTTCAAACCTTGGACTGAGGGGAATGCCTGATATTTTCTGTACTCAAATTGGCCCAAATATCAGCTGGAGGACAGGGACACATGACATAAACTGTAATACTAGGCTTGCATGAGCAATTGCTCAAACTGCCTCTAGATCAGAAGGAAAAAAGTGCAAACTGCTGTGGCACTTTCTCATATTCTGGGTTTCTACTCTCTCAGTAAGTTATAGAAAGAAGGGAAACAAAGCGGAAAGGGATATGGAGAGACCAGTTTCTCCAAGTCCCGAGACTTTTGAGGACACTTAAGAGGCTTACATTCTTCTTATTTGGATCCAATGCAGCAGGGACCCACCTTCAGAAAGCTGATATGGCGGGTCCAGAAATATTAGAAAACATCCTGATTCTCATGGGATTTTCTTTTTATCCAGATGAATGTAGGAAAGGAAAATAGAAAGATTCCATACATATAGGTTTTCTTTTCTAAAACAAAAACAAAATAAAAAACACAAAAATATTTTCCTGAGGACCTCAGGGGCTCACATTTCTATCAATCTCTGGGTTAAGTCTGATCTGATCCAAAAGTGCATTCTGATCTGATAAAGATGTTCTTAGTGATTCTTCACTAGAGTAATTAGAGGCTGTTTCATTTTGCCGGGAGGAAAACCTTTTTTTTTTTTTTTAGCTTAATTTTTCTGGTGAATTCACCTATGCTTCCATGCACTTGATGTATATTTTTCTCCAATCAGTCTTGCCTAACCAGAGTTTTATAAGTCCTCTTATTTTTTTCCTGCCATCTTTTATTCAAAGGTCAATTTTTCAAGGTTTAACTCTGAAATGCATTGGAAAAAAATCTCCTTTTACAGAATCCTAAGGAGGGAAATGAACAGTGGTGACGATGAGTGTGAGTCTGACCACTGTAAAGGACAAGTGACACCTAAAACTTTGATTTTAGAGTCTACCATGGCTGCCAGATTATTCCTAATATTTACAATTATATAAGACTCCCCTATATTTAAGTCATAATGTAAAAATCTGTGAAAGGCTATTTTTAATTTCTAAATGGTTAAATCTAATAGAGACTTTAATAAACATCTATAGCTGTTGTCTCATACCTGTGGAGATCTAGTACCTGCTTAAAAGCTACAAGATCTTTGCTTCCTGTTTTATGCATATGTGTGTACACCTGTATAGTATGTGTTGTTTCTACATATGTGCTTGGGTCCATATAACATGTACATGTATTGATTGACTTATAGATAAATAAGTACCCAGAACTTAATGAGCAGATTTAAATGCCTTTTATGTTCATGTGACTTAATGAAACTAACTAACTAATGAAACTAACCCACACATTTTTTTAAAGTGTTCAGCCATTCAAAGTGTTGGTTTCCATAAAATAGTTAAAGTACAATATCCATTGCTTTAAGTAACATTTCTTTGGCAGGAATAACCACTTAAAGTGTTTACTAGACTTCTCTGATATCTTGGTTTTCATGAGTAGCTTAAGATAGAAATGAGTAAATAGATTTAACATAAAATGGAATTAATCTTCATGCATGTTTGTTAAAAGACATCTGATTTATTTGCAATGTTAGATTCTAAAACAGCAACTGCTAAATACAAACTCAAGTGCTACTGACTTGGAGATCTTGACTCATAAAAAAGAAGTGTTTTCAGAGAAATCATCAATATTTTCATTGAATTAAGACTGGATGTTCGATATTTGAGATTTTTCTAGTGAATGTGCATATGTACATGTCTTCTAGATTAGTGTCTGTTAAGATGATTCTTATTTTAATAGCAATGGGAATTATGATAAATTACTCAATGTTGCATCGTGTGACCATAATACCTGACAAGAATAACTTAGAGGAGGGAAAGTTTATTTGAGTTCACAGTTTCAGAGATTTCATCCACAGTGGGTCACTCCATGGCTCTGAGCTCAAGCTGAGGCAGCATATGATGGTGGAAGGGAGTGGCAAAGGGAAGCTGTTCAGGACATGATGGCTGGGAAGCCATGAGTGGGGGTAGGTGGGTGGTGGAAGGGCCTCAGGGAAGATGTTCCTTTCCAGAGCACAGCCCCATCTGCCCACTTCCTGCAGCCAGGTCCCACATGTCTACCTTTACCACCCAGTTGGTCCATTCAAACTTGGATGGATGGATTAGGTAACAGTTCTCACAATCTAATCATTTTACCTCCAAACATTCCTGCATTCACACAGGAGCATTTGGAGGGATGCCTCATATTCACACCATAATGTAAGGAGAACCTGTCTTTATGATTTTTTTTTTTATGTAGACTAATTTTGGAGAGTGTAACAGAAAAGCAACCAAAAATGTTTCAATTTATTGCAGGTACTATTTGAATATTGTTCTTTCAATACACATTACAGGGTAAGACAAGCTGTGTTTTTCATTTTTACACTTTTCTTTCTACATATTCAGAAAACTCAAAGAATGTATTCAACAAATCAGGCTACCAGGACATATGGAGACATAAAAACACTCAGCATATGGGTAGAAAAAAGTTATTTTAAACATAGACTGATTAGAACAAAGTGGGTGAATTAGTATACCCATGAGGAAAAATTAGGGTTACAGATGACATGGAAGCAAGTCAAACATGTTGCCAGCTTGTTCTTTAATGTTATACATAGGCTGACATGTGCTAAGGTTTACAATTCACACTGCATGATCTGAATTTTCCACAACTCCTATTGCATGATCAAACAAGATCTTAAATTATGTCATTTCTGACAATTATTTTTTTAATTTTGTGAGATTAGTAGAGATGTTCTGATATTTTATTCTTGGTGTGTTACTCTTTAAAATTCAGTATAAAAATAGTTATGTCTTTGTATTGTGAGTTGTGTTTTCATAAATGAATAGTTTTTTAGTCATTTGCTTTACATAAACAAAATATAAATCTGTGTTCTCTTAAGGAAATGTAACATATATTTGCATGTTCTTTAGTTATTCACAACTTGAAGATAATAATAAAGCATTAAAGGGAATAACCATTATATAACTTGATGACATGGAATAAGCAGTTAAGGATGATAAGTGAAAGGTATTTTTTCTACCATTTTATTTTATTTTGTTCTTGTATTAAGAAAAAATTAAAAACTGTATATATTCTATCTGTTGTTCAGAAATTTGAATTGGTCTTATAAAGAGTTCAATCATTTAATGTATAATTTAGAAAATTATAGAAAAATATTACATATTTGAGCTTTCAGAACCATTTTTTAAGTGCTAACAAGTACTTACACGAATCATAATGAATAAATGTTTAAAATATTTTTAATGGAAAAATGGAAATGCATAGAGGTTTTAAAATATGCTTACTATATATTAACTATGTACTATCCCCTTTACTGTTACTGAAGTTTGCAAAATTAACCTGCTATGTCATACTTATTTCCCTCCGGAGATTATATTTCAGGATTTTTACAGAAAAGGTAAATAATAATTTAAACAAATTTTAAGCTTTGAGACTGAGATAAACAGTAGAAATAACATCAGGCTTTACTAATTTATTATTTTATTTTATTTTGTAAACTGTATTTTAATTGAGTTAATGAAACTCGACACAGAGTAAACTCCATTGTTATGTCCTACAAACTTTGTTGTTTTTATGTTACTCTTACTGCAGATTTCTGTTTTATTTTTTCCCTATTAATATTTTAGTGGGAACTTAGGATAAGACAAAAGTAATAATGATTGCCTTTTGAGAGGGTAAAGAAAAACTTAAAAGGAGTGTTAATTTACAAAGTAGATTTTTTAAAATGTGGTTAGGATAGTATTCAAGCCAAGTTCATTAAACAGTTATCCATCCATCAGGAAGGATATATTTGTTGAACAAATTTTAGGTTCTTCTTTTTATTTATAAAGACATAGCAAGAGTAATTGGATAATTTTCCCATAAAAAGAAATTATTTAAATTTGGAATTTGGGGAAGTAATTCAGTGTTCTGCTAGTTGATTATTAAATGTTAAATGCCCTGAGTTATAATAACCTACATGCATAACTAGAGGCTGGAGCAATTTGTAGATATTCACTAATTCCCTGAATTTAAACCTATTTTACCTGACAATTGTGGCATCAATTAGAAGTACTTAGAGTGAGTATTCTGGGCAATTAAGTATTTCCTTTGGAACTCATATAATAGCTCTTGAATCTTTTCAAAGCCTTTCTCATCTCTTTATTCCTCAGTGTATAAATGGCTGGATTTAGGAGAGGTGTAATAACAGAGTAAAACACAGCTAGAAATTTGTCAACCCAGGTGATGCTGATTGGCCATACATAGATGAAGATGCAGGGCCCAAAGAAGAGCACCACCACTGTGATGTGGGCAGTGCACGTAGAAAGAGCTTTGGATGCACCAGTTTTAGAGCTTTGGAGGACAGTGAAAAGAATATATGTGTATGATATCAGCAACAAAATAAAGCTGGTTACAGTAACAACTCCTGTATCAATATTAATTAAAATGTTCAAATTATCAGATTCTACACAGGCTAGCTTGATCACCAGTGGTATGTCACAGAAAAAACTGTCTATTTCCCTGGGACCACAGAAAGGCAGCTGTATAGTCACAGCCATTTGACTCATGGCATGCACAAAGCCAACAGTCCAGGATGTCAACACCATCCCAATGCACCTTTGCAGACTCATAATGGTGGAGTAGTAGAGTGGTTTGCAGATGGCCACATAACGGTCATAGGCCATGGCCACAAGAAGCACCATTTCACCCCCTCCACAAATATGCACAAAAAGAATCTGGCACATGCAACCTCCAAAAGAAATGGTCTTGTTCTCTCTCAGACAGTCTGTGATCATCTTAGGAGTGGTGATTGAGAAAAGCCACATATCAACAAAAGACAGATTAGCTAATAAGAAATACATGGGGGAATGGAGATGAGGGTCAGTGATTATTAATATCATAATGATGATATTCCCAGAGACTATAATCAGGTAAAGCATCAAAAATATTATGAAGAGTAAGACCTCCACATTCCATGAGTGGCCAAGTCCAAGAAGCAAAAATTCTGAAACTTCAGACTGATTTCCTCCATCCATTTTACTTATCACATCCTCTAAAATAACCTGGAGAGAACAAAAGATTTTTAATTAGCAAGATTGAGAAAGGGCACTTTATATTTAGAATTTAACATTTACATTGAAATTTAACATCTAAATCTGAAATTGAAAAAAAATAACGAGGAAGAGAAATCTTGGCCCAAATAGCATTATCCCCAAAAGCAAAGTTAGCTAACATTCAAAGACACAGGACATGAGATGGGGTTTATATTGCAAATGACCTACTGAGAGAGTTCTTTCACAAGAAAGTAATGAAGAAAGTAGACAGCAAAGTTGAAAGGTTAGATTGTAATTATGACTTCACCTGAAAGTAGCTTCAGTCCATTAAAAAAACAAAAACAAAGCTGAGCATGTTACTAACAATCATTATACTACATAACAAAAATGTAGTCATTTATTTTGGAAGATGACAGTAAACTTGCATTGAATTCAGCATAGTTAAAAATGATTCAAAATTACCATTTCTTCGTATTGGGCATAATAATTACTTCAACCCTCCATGAAACCTCTTCT
Organism: Urocitellus parryii; assembly: GCF_045843805.1. Taxonomy (NCBI): domain Eukaryota; kingdom Metazoa; phylum Chordata; class Mammalia; order Rodentia; family Sciuridae; genus Urocitellus; species Urocitellus parryii. The sequence goes on along the minus strand of NC_135536.1, from coordinate 80,039,775 downwards.
ATATGACATCATAAAATTAAATTTTTCACATATACATTTAAAATAAGTTGTTACAACCTTTATAAGAAAAGGTCTTATAATAAATACCTTGAAAGCCAAATAATGAACATGTTGGCATAATGATCTAGAGGCAAAAACAGGTGTACAATTTATCATAAATTAAAAGCTGCAACATAGTAGAATTTGTTTAGTGAACTGAATGGATTAGAAAATAATCAATGTAGATTCATGTAGAAATTTTTTAACCTAAGTGGAAGGCCACTAAAAATTAGGTTTAAATTAATTTAAACTATTTTGAACTCTGAATATTTCATAAAACTTTAGGTTGTCAAAATATTGGCCTTCAATTATATCGTGGACACAAGATACTTAGGCTTTGAAATTTTAGTCTCCTGATCATGAACATCACCCAAAGTCTTATCTATTTATCTATCTATCTATCCATCCATCCATCCATCCATCCATCTAATGATATATTATTTGCAAAATGAGAATTGACTATGACTGAGTGAATGTAAACTTTCAGTAAGCACTGATTATTCATCTTTAAATGTAATGATGTTGCTTATATTAATCTCTAAATAAATGGACAAGACTTCTTAAACTGAATGGTGGAAAATAATCACCCATTTTTCTTCCCTTTGGCATTGTTTCAGTGTGTGTCTTAATTTCCTTTTTTTAATATTTTTTTCAGTTGTCAATGGACTTGAATCCAGTGCCTCACACATGCTAGGAAAGCACTCTCCTCTGAGCCAAGCCCCAGCCCATTTTAATTTCTTTTATACCTTCCAATCTCTATGGTGGGGGCAAGGAGTGAATGAGTAATAAAACCCATAACATATTTTGGCAATTTTTTTCTCTTTCATTTTATTGAAAACTCAGAGACAAAGATAAAAGACAAAGATAAATAGATAAAGATAAGATAAATAGACAAAAGATAAATAGACAAAGATAAAATAAAAACTAAATTCTCCTAAATAAATGAAATAACATATACATTTGGTATAGAAAAAAAGGACATATAATAATAGTATTTTTGCTTGAAAATAAAAATTTCTTCTTATTAAAAATGTATTTAATTTCTAAGGACAATACATTGATATGGAATATAATAGGTTTATGTCCCCTGAAAATATGAACAATCTGATCCTCATAAGTTAATTTCCTGTAGACACAAAATTTTCCAGGATAAATTTTCAAAAACTACTCTGTACCTGATAAATAAGTTACATAGGTGATAGTTAATGGAGAAAGAGTGATTTTAATTATGTTTGAGATAAAAGATGACTATGTACCTTTTTAAAGAAATTACACAGCATTTTTGTTAAAAAATCAAGTAATTGCTATTTTCTGTTAAAAAAATTAAAATTGCTATCACTCAAAATACTAGTGGACTAGCTGTATTACTATATTAATATTAACCAGCATTTAAGAGAATTAGAAAACTCATCATAGTTTTAATTTAGACCTGATTAAAGAAAGTCCCACTTCAATACTTGTTGACCTTATGACCTAGTATTAAATCTATTTTTTGTTCCCATTTCCTTACCTCAGAAATGAGTACAATTAATTAATAAAAAATTTGTAATTATGTAAAGAAAACCCTTAACCATACAGAAAATCCTTAACCCTTTCAAGAACTCAGAATATCTTAATAAAGAATTACTTCCTTTCTCCATTCTTTGTGGTAAATTTTGACACAGTCCCAGTTTCAAAGCTTTGGGCCACAGTTGTATTGGTGAGCTAAACACTTTCTGTAAATAAAATATATGCAATTTCCTTTCTTTAAAGGCCTACTATTGACTTTTTGTCTAAACTGATACTCACCTACCTATTCAGTGACCACAGGAGATGCATATGCAACACCTCCTTGTTCTCTAGGAACATAGCAACTCATTCTGCCTTTACATTTCTTGCTCAGGAACCATTATTCCCATCTTACAGGAACAAAGAGAATAGGATATTATAACAAAGTATCTTTAGAATTCTCATTTTAAAATAACTGTCATAAAAGGCCTAATGTTAGGTCTGGAATTAATTAAATTGAACATTTAGGCAAAGGAGAAAAACTGAATTACTCTTTTAGAGAGTATTAAAAGACACCAATAAAATAATTAATTCCTTCTAATGTAATATCCTTCCATAGGTATTTTTTAACAGAAATAGTATTAAACTGTGTGATATTTTCAATATTTGTATTTTTGCAAGCATATAATAAGACTTAGACAATTTAATATGTTGTTGCTGCACTACACAGGGATTTTCTAGTAGCTCTTAATGCCTTCCTTTGTTTTCCAGTCTGGAGTGACCAGATTTTATGTAATTTTTCTTCAGAATTGTGATCATTTTTACTTATATATCTATGATTACTTATATATCTTTCTGATTAAAAAAAAAACATATATCCTCTTCAAACCCAGGGATCATTAGAACAAGGATAGCTAGAAGCAGCCCATATTGATTGGCAGGCAGAAAAAAGAATGATCTCCCTACACAGACTTGAGAGCATCACTGAGGTAGAACATCTTAGTGTTGTGTATACTATTGTTAAAACCATAGAAATTCCAGTAAGAGCAGGATAGAAGGGAAAAGTCCATGAATTGACTTCTGGGAAGATCAGAGGCATAGTGGGCATCCTTAAATACACACATACAAATATTATAAGAGTTATCTTAATGGAGAAAATCAGAGAGCTGAGATAACTTACTAAATACTAGGTTTTCTCTCGCCTTCTAAAATGTTCTTCTGATGACATCCATTGCTGGATGGAGACAGTGTCTGTGGAAGTGCTTTCCCTCAGCATGACCTATATTCACCACCTGAAGCCTTCCCTTGGGTGAAATTTTCTATTCTATTCTCTGAACAGAACATGAATCATGGAAATAATTACCTGGACATCTCTTAGGATTTTCTTCCTAAGAGTGACACCAAGTATTGTGTACTCTCGATGTCAGAACACAGAGACAAGATAAACTGCATGCAAATCAAACCAATATTAAAAATTAATAAAGTTATTCATTTGGCCAATAAATACTTGGGAGATGTCTTCTGCAATCTTGAACCATTATTCTGTCTACATAAGCACATTTAATGAAGATTTTATTTCCAATTTCCAGAGAGTTCAAACACTGAGCAGTGAGACATAACCACAAACAAAAAACCATGATATGACACAATGCCTGGACATAAGTCAAGGTAGTCTAAATAGGCAGGTAATCTTGGTCAAATGTCCTGATGTAATTCAGTTTATTCTATGATTATATGAGATACTGGCTTTTTAAAAATGGACATAAAATTATTAAAATATCTCTAAGTTTTAAAAAGGTCATTGAAGTGCGTTAAAATACCTTTATTTTAATTTCTTAGCTTTAAATGCAATTTTTGTAGGGCACTGACATATAATGAATTGTTAACATTGAAAATGTACAATTTAATAAGCATGGACACATACATACAGTCATAAAAAGACCATCACCATCTAGTGATCGACGTATGCCTCAGCCCCCAGAGTTTCCTTGTTCCTGGACAACCTCTTTCATTCTTCCACACATCCTCCCTCCAAAGAAAACTACCAGTCTGTGAACTCAAGTAGTCTGAACTCTTATTAAATCTGACTTCTTTCTCTCTCATACTTATTTTGACATTTATCATGTCAGAGTTTGCATCAATAAAACATTTCTTTCTTTTGCTGAATGCTATTCAGCCATACATAAAGACCAGCATGTTGTCATCCATTCATCTGCTGAAGGATATTTGTGTTCTTTCCACTTTGGAGATATTACAAATTGAGCTGTTTTATACATCTATGTACAAATCTGGGAAACTTTAAGACTTCTTAATTGAGAATGTTTCTATGGTACAGGATATTCTCTAACTTGGAAAACATCTATGCAACTGCAAATTGGTGCAACCAATATGGAAAGCATTATGGAGATTTTTTAATCTCCTCCTTGATGTCTTCTGTGACCAATTGTTCATTCAGTAGCATATTGTTTAGTTTCTAGGTGATGGAGAAATTTTTATTTTTTATTTTGTCATTGATTTCCAATGTCATTCCATTATGATCTGATAAAATACATGGTAGTATCTCTACATTTTTGTATTTGCTAAGAGTTGTTTTGTGGCATATTATATGCTCTATTATAGAGAAGGATCCCATGTGCTGCTGAGAAGAACACGTATTTGCTTGGTGCAGGATGAAATATTCTATATATGTCAGTTAAGTCTAAATTATTGATTGTATTATTGAGATCTATCATTTCTATATTCAACTTTTGTTTGCAAGATCTATCCAGTGGTGAGAGAGGTGTGTTAAAGTCACCCAAGATTATTGTGTTGTGGTCTATTTGACTCTTGAACTTCAGAAGAGTTTGTTTGAGAAACATCACTGTTCCATAGTTTGGGGCATATTTATGATTGTTATGTCTTATTGGTGTATGGTTCCCTTGAGCAGTAAGTAATAACCTTCTTTATCCCTTTTGATTAACTTTGGTTTGAAGTCTATTTGAAAGGAGGAAGGAAACCCCTACTTGCTTCCACAGTCCATGTGAGTGGTATGATTTTTCACAGACTTTCACCTTCAGTCTGTGTATGTCTTTTTCTATCAGATGAGTTTCCTGGAGGCAGCATATTGTTGGGTCTTTTTTTAAAAAAAAATCCAATCTGCTAGCCTATGTCTTATGATTAGTGAATTTAAGCCATTAATATTCAGGGTTACTATTGAAACATGGTTTGTATTTCCAGACATATTTGTTTAGTTTTGTTATTTAACTTGACTTCATTTTTTATTAATTTTTCCTTTATGATACTACCTCCCTCTGCTGATTTTCATTATTGTTTTTTGTTTGCTCTTCATGGAATATTTTTCCAAGGATGTTTTATAGTGCCGATTTTCTAGCTGTAAATTCTTTTAACTTTTGTTTATCATGGAAGGTTTTTATTTCATCATCAAACCTAAAGCTTAATTTTGCTAGATATAAGATTCTTGTTTTGCATCCATTTTCTTTCAGAGCTTGATATATGAAAGATGTATCTTGTTCTAGGATCTCCTAGCTTTCAGTGTCTGTGTTGAGAAATCTGCAGTTATCCTAATTGGTTTACCCCTATACATAATCTGATTCCTTTCTCTCCTTATTCTTTATGTTGGACATTTTTATTATAATGTGCTTGGTGTGGATCTGTAGTGATTTTGTACATTTGGTGTACTATAGGCTTCTTGAAATTTGATTTCCAATTCATTCTTCATGTTTGGAAAGTTTTATGATGTTATTTTGTTGAATAGATTGTTCATTGCTTTGGTTTGGTACTCTATGCCTTCCTCTATCCCAACAACTCTTAAGTTTGATCTTTTTATGCTATCCCATATTTCTTGCATGTTCTGCTCATGATGTCTTTATCATTTTCACTAATGTGGTCTACATTCTTTTTCAAGATTATATATTTTGTCTTCATTGTCTGATGTTGTATATTCCAAGTGGTCTACTCTGTTGGTGATACTTTCATTGGAGCTTTCAATTTGGTTTATTGCACCTTTCATTTCAAGGAACTTTTTATCTCCCTGTTAAGGTGATCTTTTGCTTCCTATATTTTTTATGCAGCTCCTTGTCAAAATGTTCTTTTGCTGCCTGTATTTGCTTTATTATATCTTCCTTGAGTTCACAGAACATTTTAATCATGTACTTCTTTAACTCCTTATCTGTCATTTCTTCTGCTTTAACGTGTATTTCAATTCTTTCAGTAATAATTTTGGCTTTTATGGAAGAAACTGTCCTTTCGGTATTGTGTGTTATAAGTATCTTCCTTGAGAATAAATTTAACAAAAGTAACTAAAATTCTTTTTTGCTCACTATTTCATCCCATTGAGTTATGTGTCTCTTTTTATGCCACTACCATAGTTTTTTGATTCTTACTCATTTGTAGTAAATTTTGAAGTCAAGAAGTGGGATGTTGCCAGCTTTGGTCAGTTTGCTCAAGATTGCTTTGGTTCTTCAGGGTCTCTTTGGTTACACAGAAATTTTAATGTTTTTTTTTTCCTCTAATTTTGTAAAATAAAAAAGTCATTGGATTTTAATCAAGAATTGTGTTGAATTGATACGTATCTTTGAAGAATATGGATGTTTTTGCAATCCATGAATTCTGGGTATATTTCTATTTATTTGTATCCACTTATTGTCAACAAAAATCTTTCAGCTTTCCAGTTAAACTTACATCTACAAATTTTACATATTGTAGTCATTATAATTGTTTCATGATTTTCTTTACTTTGTATATGTGAAAAAACTACTAAGTTTTATATATTAATTTTATATTCTGCAGCACTCTTAAATTCAGCTATAAGATTGAACATTTTCTAGCTGGTGTGGTGGCACATGCTTGTAATCCCAGCAGCTTGAGATGATGAGGCAAGAGTATTGTAAGTTCAAAACCAATCTTAGGAACAGTGAAATGCTAAGCAACTCAGTGAGACTCTATCTCTAAATAATATACAAAAAGGGGACTTGTGCTGGGGATGTGGCTCAGTTTTCAGTGGTCAAGTGCCTCTGAGTTTAATCCTCAGTAAGGAGCCCACCTCAAAAAAAAAATCTAACATTTTCTAGTGAAGTCTGTAGGGTTTTTTTAAAATATAATTTTATGGCATCTGAAAATGAAATAATTTGACTTCTTTCTTCCAAACATGGGCAGCTTTTATTTCTTTCTCTTACCAACTGAATGAAACTTCCAGTACTGTATTTGAATGGTAGTGGTAGACTGTACATCCTTTTCTTGTTCTTGATAAGTAAAAAGTTTTAAGCTTTTTTGCCAATCAATGAACTTGTTATATATGGCCTGATTTGTTAAAATTTTGTCCAAGAAAGCATTTTGAATTTTGTTAACTGTTTTTTCTGCATGTATTGGCATGATTGTATATTAATTCTCACTTCCATTCTGTCACTATGTTGTATCCCATTTATAGATTTGCATAGGTTGAACTATCTTTTTATCTTGGAACAACTTACTTTATTATAGTGAGTGGTAGATTTAATGTGCTGGTGAATTCATTTCATGAGTATTTTCGTGGATATATATCTGTACTGATGTTCATCAGGAATAATAACCAGTAAGTTTCTTTTCTTTTAGTGTCTGGCTTGGCTAGAAGGATAATGGTGCCCTCTGAAAATGAGTTTGAAGCACTCCTTCTTGATAATTCTTTTTAGAAAAAAAAGTTTGAGAAATGTTGATTTTTTTCTGTTAAAGGAATTCAGCAGTGTGGTGCTGGGATTGTGGCTCAGCGGTAGAGCGCTCCCCTAGCATGGGCAGGACCCGGGTTCGATCCTCAAGGCCACATAAAAATAAAGGCATTGTGTTGTGTCCATCTACACCTAAAAAAATAAATAAATATTTTTAAAAAAGAAATCAGCAGTGTGGCCATCAGCTCCAGGTTTTCTCTGGCAGAACATGTTCTACTACTGATTCAATCTCCTTAATTACTACTTGTCTGGTCAGATTTTCTGTTTCCTCGTGGTGATTTCTAGGAATTTTCCATTTCTAATAGATAATACACTTTGTTGGATAACACTTCTTTATAGCCTTTTATTATCCTTTATATTTCCTTGCTATCATTTGTAATGTCTCCTCTTTCTGCTTTTATTTATTAGGCTTTTCCCACATTTTCTTAGGGTAACTCAAGGTTTCTCAAAACTCAGGTTTTTCCTTTTCAAAACTCTGAGTCTGCTGATCTTTTCCATTGTATCTAGTCTGTAGTTTCCTCTTTGATCTTTTATTCCTTCTACAGTGTTTGAGCTTATTTTGTTGTTGTTTTCTTATTCCTTTTAGGAATCACAGTAGACTATATGGGATCTTTCTTCTTTTTTTTGATGTTTGTAGAGAATCAGATGTGCCTGCGTTACTATTACTGTCCTTGATGGAGTCTGCCTGCAAACGAGATATTCTGTCAAGGTATAGATAGGTAACAGCGGACATGCTTGAAAACGAGATGTCTGCTCTCCTTGGGAGGACTTGCCTGCAAACAGGATGTTCTGCCAAGTGGGCTAAGAGGGCACTGAGAAAAATTTTATTATCTGTTCTTAACAAGAGCAGAGCTCAGCATGCACCAGGCCGATAGTAGATTAGCCATGAGAAGCAGGTCACTTCTGATTAGAAAGTAAAACTTCTGTATGCTATGTTTAATTAGCTGAAAGACCTGATTTATTGCTGTTAAGGCTGCCTTCTTTGTTCACAATACTATAAAAAGATTGCTTGTATAAAGGACTTTCTTTTCTGCTGCTGCTTTGCTTGTTCTGTTTCTTCTTTCTTTCTCATGCTGACCTGTGAGTGAATTACTTCAACAGATGTTGTTCTTTATTGTTGTAAGCTTACTTCTTAAACTATATTTTCTGTATCACTTTAGTTATAATATGTTGTGTATCCATTTTGTTATTTTTAAGTATTTTCAAAATTTCCTTTTTTGTTGCTCCCTTGACTCCTTAGTTTTTTTATGTTCACAATAGTTATTTTCTAAGCAATTTTTAAGTTACATAAATTTTCTGTACTTATTTATTTCTAGTGTCATGCCATGGTGATGAGAATAAATAGCCAATATGATTTTTATCTTAAATTCGATAGAACTTATCTTGTGGCCTAACACATGATCTATGATGATCTATCATATCTATCCTTGTATGCTTGAGAAGAACATGTATTCTGTGGATGGAATGTTGTGTATATTTATATTATACCAGTTTGTAGTGTAGGTCTTATTTTCAGCACTGGTTTTTTGTTTGTATAATATATCTAAATTGAAACATTACCATCAAAGGGATTGAAGGCTTTTATTATCATTATCTTACATTTTATCTATAGATGGAATAATTATGTATTTTAAGTTGATAAATACTTTACCTTGATTTACATTAAACATTATAATTTCACTCTATCCCTTCCCATATTTTAAGTTTTTTATGTTATAGTTCAAATCTTTTTAAATGTTATTAATCTCTTAAAAATGATTTCAACCACTCTGTAAAATTTCTATTGGGCAATTATTTTTCTGATTTTTTTTGTTAAATTATTTATAGATATACTGAAGTTCTGTGAGCTCCCTTAAAGCAATTTAAACTGTGTGCCTGGTAGATTATTGTTATTAATTTCCTTATATTCAGATACTTGGAAATTACTAAGATTTTTGTAGAAGTGTGTCTTCTAGGTTTTTCATGCATTGTTGTCTTAAGTATACTCCTTGTATTTGCTGGAGCCCTTACCTCTCCAAGATATCACATGCTGGTTTCAGTGGGAAAGACACTTCCCTATGTGGGAGTGCTATGGCATTGTCAGATAGGCTGAAACTATTGTGATTACCATGAGTGCCCAGCGGTATTGACTCTACTTCCCTCTATAAGTTAAATTGGGGTTGAGGAAGATTACAGGAACCTTCAGTGACTGACAGCATGGAACTCTGCAGTGGTGGTGATCTAGGTCTTTATAGAGATGGCTGTTATCATCTTTCCAGACTCCTTGTGTCTTATTAAGGATGTTATGACAGAGATAAGTGCTTCTGGCCCAGCATTTGGCTTCCTGGACCACTTGAGGTGATGGTGGTATGACTGATAGATGGTGTTCTTGAGAAGCCTTGGAATGGAGGCCAGAAGCACAAGCAGTGCTTAGATGTGCATTCTCAGGAGGGGATAATAGTGATACCTAGAACAAGGCACTCCCATTGCCCATTGGTAATGATATGTGAGGGACAGAGGCTTTTGAAGCAACTAAGGAGCCAGAGAGAAGATCTATAATGGCTCTGGATTCATGTCAGGAACTTTCTCAATATGGTCACTAAGCTGATGTCTTGGCCACAGGGATAGACACAAAAAATATTGCTTCCAAAATCCAGGGTTTATCTTTCTGCAAAGTATAATCTGATATTTGGAGTCAGAGCATAATGTTATGGAATAGAAATACTGAGATCAGGAAGATGGTAGTAAAATGGCATTATATTAACAGCCTTAAAGACAACTATACAAACTCTCATGTTAGTGGCTACAGAAAAAAATGAGTGACTTTGATGGGGAAGGTCAATGGTCAATTCAGCTTCTGGTTTCTTAGAAGGCACCACATATAATTTGTGACTCAGACAGTATCATTGAGCAAAAGAAATCCAACATTAAGACCATACTGAGTACTGAATCACTCAAACTATACAGAAAATTATGGTATATTTCTGAAGATTGACTTTATTTTATTCTCATATAAAGTTTTATGAGTACTTCATTAAAATGTATACTATGAAATTAAAATGTGTATCTATGTAACTTCTCTGAAGGACAAGGATTGTTGACAATTATTTTAAAACCACTAAAAAATTATCGATTAAATTTACATTCAAAATGTTATCATATATCTATCTTCTGCAATCCTGCTGTTTTGTCTCTCTCTATATGACTTAGATAAGTCTATTTCCAAAGAAAATTTTAGAGATCTGAGCAATACCCCATTTCTCTGTAATTATGCATTTAACCTAAGTATCTTCTTTAGAATGTACAAAACCTCTCCAGAGTTTCCTCATGGCTGTCTTCATTTCTTTATTTCGTAGAGTGTAGATAAGTGGATTCAAGATAGGGGTGATGATGGTATAAAATACAGCAAGAAACTTATCCACAGAATGGTTGTTGAAAGGCCAGACATAGATGAAGATGCATGGACCAAAGAAGATCATCACCACTGTGATATGAGCTGTCAGAGTGGAACGGGCTTTGGATTGCCCAGTAGAAGCATGCCTCCTGATGGTTATGAGGATCACACTGTAGGAGACAAGCAAAATGAGGAAACAACTCATGGAGAGCATGCCACTGTTAGCAACAATGACTATCTGAACAAAATATGTGTCTGTGCATGCAAGTTTGCTAACCAGAGGGAGATCACAGAAAATGCTATCCACCACATTGGGACCACAGAAGGGCAAGTTCACAACAAATGGTACCTGAAGTCCTGCATGAAGGAGACCTATTAACCAAGGAATAATTGCAAGCAAAGTACACACCTTCTTGTTCATGATGGTCATGTAGTGTAAGGGCTTACAAATGGCCACATATCTGTCAAAGGCCATGGAAACCAATAGTACCATTTCATTTCCACCCAGTAAATGAAGAAGAAATATCTGAGTGAAGCAACCAAGAAAAGAAATAGTCTTCTTGTTTTTTACCAAGTTCACAATCATTTTAGGTGTGGCAAAGGAAGCAAGGGTCATATCTACAAAAGATAGATTCCCAAGGAGGAAGTACATGGGAGTGTTCAGATTTGGGGTGAAAAAAACAGTAACTATAATGAGAAGGTTACCTAAAACTGTTAACAAATAGATAATTGAGAAGAGTGGAAAGAGAAGAAACTCTATATCCGTGAAGCTTGTCAGTCCCACCAAAATGAATTCTGATACTTGAGTCTGATTTAATACTTCCATGGACTTGATCATATGGCTTGCTCACCGACGACCTGTATAGAGAAAACAAGATTACTTACACCATAGAGTTTGCTAAGTTCTGGGAAGAATGTGGAGAAAAATGTGAATACCTGTCCATTGTTGGTGGAATATAAATTAGTACAGCCAGTATGATAAACAATATGGAGATTCTTCAAGAAACTAAAAACAGAATGACCATATGATACAACTATTCTACTACTGGGTATATGTCCAAAGAAAATGAAGCCAGTATGTCAAATACACATCTGTACTCTCATGTTTATTACAGCACTATCCACAATAGCTAAGAAATGGAAAAACCTGCACATCCATTTCAAAAAATTACAATAAAGGATTTTAATATGTTCATTATAAAGAAATGATAAATGTTTATGATTCAAAACATGTCATGTACCCATAAGTTTGTACATTTTATGTTATTAGCTAAAAATAAATTTAATTCAAAATTAAAAGGAAAATGTGAAGAGATCCTACTGTACCTCTGAAATCAAATATTTTATTTGCAAACACATACATTAACTTACAACTAAGTATAATGTTTCGGAAATGAAAGATTGATGGCTGAGATACTACTTAAAGATATTTGTGATCTGAATGAGCTTAGAAAATAGCTCTCTCTGGTATCAAGTGGTGTGATCCTTTAGACTTGATTATCCACTCATATTCTATCCTTCAGCAAATAAGTTAATTGATTGAAAACTGGGGAAACTAAATCAATGTGAAAGCAAGAAACTGAGACAGTGAGTGGGACACTCAGTATTGGGGATGCAAGGATAGGAAAGATGACAGAATGAACAGAGCAGAAACATAATTAAGAATGATTTTAGGGTGATGAAGATTTAAATAGATTAACATTTGTGTAAAATAGATAAAACATGAGATTATACTTAAAATTCAAAAAGGTCTTTGAAGCAAATCATTATGGAAAAAAATGGATATACAAAAAAGTAGAGGAAAATAACACAGACATAATGCAGCTCAAACTCAATCTCATAACTTCTACAAAAATTAACTTTAAAGTGGATAATAAACCTAAATGTCACATTGAAAGCTAAAATCTCTTAAAAAATCAAAAACAGTGTGAGAGAGAGCAGGCAAAACTTTGGGTGAGGCAAATACTTTTAGACACAACTTCAAAATTGATGAAATACAAAATTGCATATGTCCTACAGAGTAGGACAAATTTATAAAAATGAATGTGTCACATGTGGAATAGCCACTGAATTAACAGTCACTCATAGAACACATGCAGAGCTATATGCTAGATCCAAACTGCATCTACCACAAATTTTCAGCTGTAGGATTTAGCCCTCAAGCCCTCACCTGTACAGTGCTTCCTTGCACTTATGAACAAATACAGTATGCCAAATGGGCTTAAGGATTTAGATGCAGGGATGTAACTTCTTTGTAAATAGAAAAAAAAATCTCTACTGCTTTGAAAAATACTCTTTTAAGTTGTTCCTGATTCCATTCTTCACATGATCTGTAACTTATCTCAGTGAAATCTCTATTTAAGGGCTATTATGGAGCAACAAAAAGAATAAAAGAATTGCAGGAATTCCATGATTTCCCTGAATGCTAAGTTATCTGAAGGACTTTGTGTTAGATGATGAGGGGGAAACATGCTTAGGTTTTCTCTACCACCAAAATGTACCCACTGGTACTATGAATATTATATAATCTTCTAAGCACTGTGCCACATCATAAAACTAACATAAAGAATATGACTCAGAAGTAAAAAACTTTAATTAATATAGTATATAAAAAGTCCTTAGCACAACATTCATCACACAGCTGGCACCCAGTAAATGTTAACTGTTGACACTATTCTTACTGCTTACTTAGTTCATTAGGGTAAAGCAAAGGGATTTAAACTCCGGAATTAATGACAGCAAATTTAAATGTCCATAAACCTGGAGTTAGGCTTATCACTGGAATAGGTTGTATACTATTAAAGGCATTTAAACACTATAAGTTTTATAATACAATTATTAAAATTAGTAGGCAATTGCCTAGTAAAAAGGAAACACTGAATAATGGAATGAATAGCATCATTATTGCATTCATACACTGAGTCATTTTCCATACTGTGTTGCTATTTGAATTGAACTCTGCTGTTCTGAAGCAAATTCTTGCATGATGTAGTTAAACACATGATCTCTCTTTGTCATGGGGTTGATGCTCTGCCATGTTTCTTTTCTCTTTGTTCACAATAAGTTAAATTGAACTCTATAATACACTGTAACAAAGTGTATCATCAGCTGAATCAACAAACAATCAACATTGGTTTGAATCTCATTATTCATCCTATTAACTTTAGGCAACAAGAAAACACTGGTCATGCCCAGAACACTCTGTACATAATAAAAATCTTAATTTTTCCATTATTTCACAAGATTCAATTTTTCAGCCATGAATTTGGAAATTTTGGTACATGAATATTGTATTAGCTATAACTTGAAATTCAGAGAAAAACTTAACAAGAGTCAGGATGTTGCCTCTCATCTTTCACATAGTTCTGATAACAAAAGCATTTACCCCTGCTTGCTGCATCACCGCAGAAGGAGTGTGTAAACCTTCTCTGGGGAAAATATTTATTTTGAGTTCAAGACTTGAGCTGGTGATCTGGTCCTCTCTAAATTTAAATTGTCAGCAGCACATTTACTTCAGTTTCTGATTTGAATGCTAAGATATCACCTGAATAGTGTGTCTTACTGGTTTTTGACCACAGCACTGTTGCAGAACTCTGCTGGTCAGACACCCCTGTGTAGCCAAGTGGGTCTAAGTCCTCTGTCAACCCTGGTATGGGACAGAAACTAAAGATTTCCAGAGCACACAGGCATGGAATGCACACTTTGCCTGGTTAAGGAGGAGTCTCCTTTCCTGATCAAATGTTGCCTTTGTGAAGTTGGACTCCCACTGTGCTATCTGATTCTGACCAATTCAGGAGACCTTGGGTCTCCCTAACCTCCAAGGGAATGTGTTGTATAGTAGATGGAGTCAGGAACTAATAATTTATTTCTGAAACTTATGTCAGATTTTAGATTCCACCACACCTCTTCCCACCAGGACGCCCCGCTGAAACTCCCCCCTACAAACACTGCTTCTCTTTATCTGCCTCCTTACCTGTTCTCCTCACTTCTCTGAGTGAATGACAAGGCTCAAACTTTTCTTGACTTTCACCTACTCAGTCCTTCCAGGTCTCCATTTTCATCATTTTCTCTCCAGGCTGACTTAACTTTGAAGAGAAAGTGGGTGTGGAATCCTTGCTCTTCCCACTGTGGGGAGGAATTGGGAATGCCTCGGAGCAGCTCACACAACAGAAGGGAGCCAAGGCTCAGAGAGGGGAGGGAATTATTGGTGGAGTCATGGAAGTAAAGCTGAATTCTTGATCTTCTAACTTCTGTGCTTCCTGCAGGCTGTAAGAGGTGTGTAGGACAGGTCTGCACTTCTTGTTTAGCACATCTTTGTGTTTCCTAAGCTCTTCATTCTTCCCAACTTCTTGGCAAAAGTTCTTTAATTGGAGCAGTTTCTCTCCTGAACTGGATGGAGTCTAATCAACAAGGATAATAACAAAATAAAATTCCAAGTAGAACTTCTGCCTAGGAATAGCGATGCTCAGAATCTCTGAAATTAGCAAGAGTCCTTGAGAGTTGGCTATTTTAAAAACTCATTTAATAGCAGCCCAGCTCTCTCCATAAAGCATTTAGAAAGAAAGATTTCAGGAAATTCGAGTCCCTCCTAAGAAGAAACTCATATGTGCCAATCAATCAGCTATCCTTTGCTTTTCTAACTCATGCTACTCTTGCACAAATTCTAAATTGAGACATTCTCAGTGGCACATTTCCTAACACACTGAATCAGAATTGATAATTCTCTCTTCTGTGTTCCCAAAACACTACCCTTACAATCTGTATGCAGTTGTTTTTATGTATTTCTTTCTCACTTCAATTTTTGTAAATCTTTTGATATATTATTATTGGCATATTAGCACCTAGCACAGTGTCTGACATATAATAAAGGCTCAACATTTTTCCTCAATGATAATAATTTTATTTATACATTAATATTATTATATGCCAACCCCTTTACTATGAACTTCTTGTAAATCTTATCATTAGCTTTTACTGCTACTGTTTTAATCCCCAGTAACTAACACACACACACACACACACACAAATCTGTTTTTAATTCTTCTTTTGGAAAACTTTTCAGAATTTCTGCAGTGTTTTCTGAAACCTGAGATTCTGCCTTTTACATATCAAGTCACAACACATTTATTGAACAATTGCTATTGTGTATGAGCTCTAATAGGCAAATGCATCGACTTTAATATTAACGATGCCTTCTTACCAGTTCAGATATAAGAAACACAATTCTAACGGGGAAATGGAGATGGTCATCAGCCTTCTGAATTCAGAGTTCCATAATAAAGTACAGATCATTGGATTATATCAACTCTAAACTTCAGACCTCCTAATATAGTCTGTTAGAATTAGGTAGTGGCCAATAAGTGCCAGAAAACTCTGCAAACTCTCAATAGGTGATTCTTATGGGAATTTGGTTTGTTGAGGGAATAATGCTTCAGGGCTACAAATTACTTGTCCAGTCTTTAACATTAATGATAGTTTGAATATCCAGATGCAGTTGGTCATACTAGGAAGACTGAAGAAGAATTTTTGAGCTGATGACTTCTTTTTATCTTTCTCTTATCCAAGCTATCTGTAGAATCATTATTTTTTCATTCTTCATTATTGAATAATGAGATTAAGCTAAATGTGTATGAGATAAGAGCATGCTGAGGTGGGACCTTAGGACTATACTCAGGTGTTAAAAATGTCACCTTTGCCACAAGCTACCACAAAGGCGGTTACACTTTACTAAGGAGAGAGGAATACACAATAGTAGGGGTAGGGGTTATGAAAGGTAGAGAGGACATTCAGAGGGATACAAGGCAGCAGAGAATGTATCTTCTGCAGAACAGCATGTACGGGTTTGGAGTTTAATCATTACACTGCACCTATAAGCCACCAATTTCTCAGTGCCTCAAACTTTTGTTAGTTCCATTCCTTTTCTGGACAATTAATCAGATAATACTTAAAGCAAATGTTTGTTGAGTGCCACTCTATGCCAGTCACTAGGCTAACATAAGGTACACAAATGCAGAAACAGGCCTCTATCCCTTCAGGAGCTGATAGTCTAGTGAAAATAAATAGCCTATGCACAAAGAGTTTTCTGTATAATAGGTATGGGGTCCACCTTTTATTATAATTCTCTCCTTTAGTCTTCACATGGAACTAATATGAATGTGTTTGTTCATGTGATTATCATTACTGCTATTATTAGTAGTAGTTGATAAATGATTGAATTTTCATTGTTTTTATAATTATCTCAAGATGAGAAAAATTTATTAAATTTAGTAAATTTACTAAGATAATTAATTTTCCCTGGCTTATCACAAATAATAATCCATTCTGTTATACAAGTCAGTGTTTCTTAGCCTGTATTTCATACTATGTCTTTAAAACAATTGAATAAATTGAATAATTTTTTTCTGCTAATACCTGCTTTAAAAATCTTTAGATGTTTACAAAACTGTAAATGTGTCCAGTTTCAGGACACCTTCAACAACTTCTTTCTGTCCAGCCTGGTTGCAAGGGATTCTAGTTGTTTGCCATGACAGTATTTACTTTATATAAAAAAAATGAAGACTAAGTAAAGCAATAGTGGAAATAGCAGGTTATTGTAGGAAAATTGCAGGAAACAACATAATCCATTTAATTCACATGGGTAGTTTGTATAGTTTTAATAATGGGGGTAGGGAGATAAATGCGTACTTTTATGCTATTATTCTTGCTTATTATTTTAGTTATCACATTAGTCCCTCTCAGTAACCAAATAAGAGATGGAAAATGTAAGAATATGTTGTAACTGTAAAGCTTTTAGGTACGGACAATGAAATCTAATCTGGCTACCTTTACTTGGAAGGACTAATGGACCTTTTGAAAGATGATGAAATATATGGAAATACCAGGAAATCAGATCTTTATGAGATTATAGAATTATGCACAGCTGTATGAAGAGCACTGCTCTCACTGTTGATTGCATGTTCAATCTGCCCGTGGTACCACAGGCAAAATACCACTTAAATTGCCAACCTTACAACCACAGGGACTTTACTGATACTAATTCTAACAAAGTTAGTTTCCATTCCCAGACATTACATATGTCTTCCACAGGAAGATACCTCTAAATATCGAAGCCATGCATCTGCACCTTATTTGTGAGGGTTTTGAGAAATATCATATTTTTACTGTATTTTTATTATTCTTTTTGACAAGTCAATTTACTCTAGTAATATTATCAAAATATAAAGATTTTCAAAAACTTTTAAGAAGTCACAGACAAGACAGGTTCTTGTATATATAATAATCATTGTTAATAATTTAAAATGTATGTGCATGGAGTTAGAATGAGGTTCAACCTTTTTTTTTTTCTTTCAAATCACCCTTAGAAGTGATGGGAAAAGGGAGAAACAGGTTTTCAGTGCCTTTATTTTGAATCAATTACAGAGTAAAATACACCAGCCTAGGCACCAGGTACAAATTCATAGAAAATGTCAATACAATTTCATCTACAAAAATAAGAATATTTTCTTTGTGACAAATTTGCAGCAAATTCTAAGGATATACAAGCTCTTGAATTGAAGGCCAGTCCAGCAATGACACAGAAATACAAACCTGAATGAGCTGAGGAACAAAATAAAGCAAAGACTATCTTGCTTAAGTAGGTGGAAGGAGCAGTCAGACTCAGGAAGGACATTTTAGACCCAGTCATGGGATGGCTTACTGAGGCTGAGTACACTGCCAGAGAGCATGGAATTGTGTTTCTTTCATATTACTTTTATTATACCATTTAAGATGTGGCTATGGTAAAGAACACGAAATTTTGCTGTGACTTATTTGAAGATCATATGATATAATATCTCCAGAAAACAGTGCTGTAAGGAAAAAAACAAAATAATATCTACAGTAATAACTGGGCATAGTGGTGCACACCTGTAATCCCAGTGGTTTAGGAGGCTGAGGCAGAAGGATCTAGAGTTCAAAGTCAGCCTCAGGAACTGTGAGGCACTAAGCAACTCAGTGAGACTCTGTCTCTAAATAGGGCTGGGGATGTTGCTCAGTGATCGAGTACCCCTGAGTTCATCCCTGGTACCCACCCCCTCAAAAAATTCTACAGAAAGTTACCTTTTGTAGTTTTTTACAAGATAAAAGGGGAAATAGGGTGAAAGTTACATTTCTGCATATCTGGGCAGAAAACAAAACACAAAATAATCAAACTTTTTTTCTTCAAGTGGCAAATGGCTATGAAATGGAAAAGATGGGGTACTGGATAGGTTTGAGAGAAGATGAAAGAAGAGTAGTAATTCTGTGAGTATACATTTTTTTCTATAACACTTGACACACATATGCATACATATGCTCATATATATTACTTATGGAATATATGGAGATTCAATACACACATATTAAACAAAGAAGGAGGGAAAGACCATAAAATGGAAATCAAGAGAATCAAACAAACCTAACGAGATTTCAAATGGATACAATAACAACACTGAACTAAGATAGAGTATAATTATCCAGCAACATCACCCCTGGGCATATGTTCAAGGGATATGGAATCAGTAAGTCAAAAAGACACTTGCAGTTCATTGCAACACTAATGCAATAGCCAAAACCAGTAATCAAAATATGTTATAGCAATAAAAAATTTCATTAATTACCTGTAACAGCAAACTTTTTTTTTCTTTTTTTTTTTATTGGTCGTTCATAACATTACATAGTTCTTAATACATCATATTACATGGTTTGATTCAAGTGGATTATGAACTCCCGCTTTTACCCCGTATACAAATTGCTGTATCACATCAGTTACACTTCCATTGATTGACATATTGCCTTTCTAGTGTCTGATGTATTCTGCTGTCTGTCCTATTCTCTACTATCCCCCCTCCCCTCCCCTCCCCTCCCCTCCCCTTTTCTCTCTCTACCCCTTCTACTGTAAATCATTTCTTCCATTTGTATTATCTTGTCTTACCCCTCCTTTCCTCTTATATGACATTTTGTATAACCCTGAGGATCGCCTTCCATTTCCATGCAATTTCCCTTCTCACTCCCTTTCCCTCCCACCTCTCATCCCTGTTTAATGTAAATATTCTTCTCAAGCTCTTCGTCCCTACCCTGTCCTTGTTAACTCCCCTTATATCAAAGGAGTCATTTGGTATTTGTTTTTTAAAGATTGACTAGCTTCACTTAGCATAATCTGCTCTAATGCCATCCATTTCCCTCCAAATTCTATGATTTTGTCATTTTTTAATGCAGAATAATACTCCATAGTATATAAATGCCACATTTTTTTTATCCATTCATCTATTGAAGGGCATCTAGGCTGGTTCCACAGTCTTGCTATCGTGAATTGAGCTGCTATGAACATCGATGTAGCAGTGTCCCTGTAGCATGCTCTTGTTAGGGCTTTAGGGAATAGACCAAGAAGGGGAATAGCTGGGTCAAATGGTGGTTCCATTCCCAGCTTTCCGAGAAATCTCCATACTGCTTTCCAAATTGGCTGCACCAATTTGCAGTCCCACCAGCAATGAACAAGAGTGCCCTTTTCCCCGCATCCTCTCCAGCACTTATTGTTGTTTGACTTCCTAATGGCTGCCAGTCTTACTGGAGTGAGATGGTATCTTAGGGTAGTTTTGATTTGCATTTCTCTGACTGCTAGCGATGGTGAGCATTTTTTCATGTACTTGTTGATTGATTGTATGTCCTCCTCTGAGAAGTGTCTGTTCAGGTCCTTGGCCCATTTATTGATTGGGTTATTTGTTATCTTATTGTCTAATTTTTTGAGTTCTTTGTATATTCTGGTTATTAGGGCTCTATCTGAAGTGTGTGGAGTAAAGATTTGTTCCCAGGATGTAGGCTCCCTGTTTACCTCTCTTATTGTTTCTTTTGCTGAGAAAAAACTTTTTAGTTTGAGTAAGTCCCATTTGTTGATTCTATTTGTTAACTCTAGCGCTATGGGTGTCCTATTGAGGAATTTGGAGCCCGATCCCACAGCGTGTAGATCATAACCAACTTTTTCTTCTATCAGATGCCGTGTCTCTGATTTAATATCAAGCTCCTTGATCCATTTTGAGTTAACTTTTGTGCACGGCGAGAGATAGGGATTCAGATTCATTTTGGTGCAAATGGATTTCCAGTTTTCCCAGCACCATTTGTTGAAGATGCTATCCTTCCTCCATTGTATGCTTTTAGCCCCTTTATCAAATATAAGATAGTTGTAGTTTTGTGGATTGGTTACTGTGTCCTCTATTCTGTACCATTGGTCCACCCGCCTGTTTTGGTACCAGTACCATGCTGTTTTTGTTACTATTGCTCTGTAGTATAGTTTGAAATCTGGTATCGCTATACCGCCTGATTGTAACAGCAAACTTAAAACAAATATTTGAAACTTGAAAATAAAAGAAGAGCATTACAGAGTAAATCATAAAGATTTTATATAATATAAATTGTGATTCAAATAAACAGAAAGATATTCTTATGTCAATGCTCATATGTAGGATAAACAACATAGCAAAATATGTCAATATTATCCCAAATATACATACTCAATAACTTTTAAAAAATGTTTGCAAAGCTATCATAAAGATTTATGCTATAGTAACCCAACTTTAAATAGAATAGAAAATATTGTGAACATAAAGATTGTGAACATGTCAACCAGTTGTTTAACCATATATAAATTGATAGTACACAAATTAATAAAGTAATCATAAGACAAAAGGTATATGGAACTGAATAGAAACATAGTTCTCAGTTTTATACGTGCATATACACACAAACATATATGAGCCGAGATCCACACAGAGATGTATGCTATGATGCTGACCAAGGAAGACAATGGAGGAAGGGCAGATTAAATCGGAGGTGTTCCTGGGAATAGTGGCTCATTAAAGAACATAAATGAAATTGGTTTCTACTCTACATGTATCCAAAGGTGCAGTCTGGAAGCACTGAATTACAAATTCAAAAACAATACAATAATAATACAATAAAATATTGAGGAATACATTTGAAATACATAGATGAGGAAGAACATCTATAAAAAAAAACTTTAAAAGTGAATAAAAAGGTAACATTTTAATAAATATAAAGAGATAAATAGTAAAAAATAGAATAAACTAGAATATACTAGAAAACATAACAAGTAAATCACAAATTCAAAAGAGAGATTTATAACATAGAAAACTGAAAAATTCACTTTTTCCACAAAAGCTGGGAAATTATTTTTCCCATGATTAAAATGATCTTTCCCATGATGAAAATTTTATGTGAAGGATTGCTTAGGGATCTTTGTTATCATGAAAAATCCACTTTGTGGTAAAAGAATATCTGAAACCGATGTGGCAAAACCTAAGAAATTTGGTAAAGTTACTTGTTATATCAGTACATGTTGGAATAACTTTCAGTTTACAGCTAGCAGCTACGAGCAACTCAGAGTGCTTGAAAAATCTATACTTGTTCAAGCCTGACAGAAACATCTGCAGGATGGGGTTCTCTGCTCTAGTGAACCATTAGTGAAACCACTTTCTTAGCACTTGTGGTTAGCGATGCCAAACTACCAGGCCAGGAAACTGATAGTCAGGAGCGTCAGGGCATGAAACCCCTGACTCAGAAGGCCTCCTCCCCTAGAGACAAAGACCCTTCCAGACTGCTTTCCACCATGATAGCAATATTTAGAGCTTCCTCATAGTGAGGTTACATTAGGCATAAGATGATTAGCTTATGGATATTATCTTGCTTATGTATGATTGGTGGGCATGCCTCACCAGAACCCTATAATAGTTGTATGCATTCCAAAAATAAACAGGCTGCTGGACATCGACTGCCATTGTCACCAGCCAGCTTCTCACCAGCCCCTGGTGTCTGTGTGTTGACTCCACATCTCTATTCCTGTGACTGAGGTAGCCAATGGACTAATTGACCACACCAGTGACCAGAACGACCACAAGTACATACATTTGACTCTACAATTGAAATATTTTACAGGAATGAATACAAAGATGCCTAAGAAACACAAGGACCCTATGCTTCTTCCTACATTTATTAAAATAACAATTCATTGTAAAATATTCTGCAAACATGTGCCTAGGAATACAGGTCTTTAAGTGACCTTTAACTCTCTTAGCTATAGCATATTGCTTAGAGGCAGTGTAGGAGAATTATGGGACTGAAGACTGCAGGTGTCACTAGGAGTTTGGTAAACAGAGCATTTGACTTTGATATGAAAAATGACATAAAATGTTTGTTTATTCTAATTCCCACAGACTGGAGATCAAAACTTACAAGTTAGTATACTCTAAGGCTTTTTTGTTGCAACTTAATGAGATGATGTATGGTGTGAATGCCTGAATAAATAGAGGCTACTTCATATATTCTTTGTCCCTGGGAATTAAAGTCATAAGAGCACTGCTATTTGCTTATGAAAAGATGTGAAAAAATATGAAAAAACATGAATGAAAGTATAAGACAAAGTGTGATATGTACAACTAGTCACATGCAATTTCAATTTTCTTGAGAAAAAAATGTGTTTTTCATTTTAAGGGATAGAAAGTTCTATATGCATATATCCACTTATAAAAACTAGTCTCTCTTCCTTATTAAGAAAAAATCTATGTACATAAGATCTAAAATATGTTAAGTGTATGTGATGTGTATATGTGCATGTGGGTTTGGAAAAATTCCCACATTTTAATTATATTCAGTCATCAAGAAAACTTAGCTGAAAGATTCCTACTTAAAAGTAGATAAATTAATTTTATTTTTCTTTTTTAAAGGGAATGAGTATGGGATACTTTGGGGTTTCTAAAGTTAATGAACTGTTTTTCTATTTAACACTTTATTATATTTTAAAAATAATCTATTAGTCCAAATACATATTAAATTTCTAAGAAAATAATTAGTTCCAATAAAACCAAATGTCAAAGGAATATAGTGATAGAAAATTATATTTAATAACTTCAATTTACAATATGATTATTTTATAAAATATACAAATAAAAAATAATACCAACCTAATCTGAAATGAAATTTATATAGGTTATCCACTAACACACTTTTCTTCACAACTTATTTGAGAAAGTCTGTACAGGGCTGATGCACCAGGTTCTCAGTCTGCTCGTGGCTGATTTTATCTGATTCTTCAGTAATGGGGTTTATTGAGGTACATTATTGTGGAATGAAGATGAGAGTCACAGGTCACAGTGATCACAATGAGAAGATTTCCTGCCATGATTGCTGCATAGGCCAGCAAAAATATAAAAGAGAAGAAAATTTCAAGTTCCCAAGTGCTGGTGAATCCTAACAAAACAAACTCGGATATTACAGAGCTGTTCTTTGTATCCATGCACTAATGAAACTACTATGGAAAAATGCTAATGTAACCTGTGATGTTTTGAAGGTGTAAACATAAAGGAAGTGAAAACTTGATTCCTGTAGGAAGAGAGAAGATGGACATTTATGAAACATAATTTCAATTGATTAGTATATGGCACAATGACATTATTGAATTTTTATTCTAGAAAGTTCCAAAAGATGAGAAATTTATTAGAAAATTCTATACATCTAGTTTTCAGGCCTAAATTGTGTCTTCACATGCATTTGTTGTTACTATTATGAGTTCATGATCCATAAGTCCAGTTGAGTCTATGAATAAAATCTTAATTACTATTGGTCAAATAAGTTCCAGTGGATAAAACAGTCACTTAACATTTGGTGATTAGTATTTTTTTCTATTTTCCCCTTCTTAGTTAAGTACATGTAAGTTGAAATTCTCTCTCTCTCTCTCTCTCTCTCATATATGTGTGTATAAATATATATTTCATTTATATATATATATATATATATATACACATAAATTTAACTTACTTTCTCCTCTCAGCTATACAGCTATAGTATATTCTCTTTCATCATAAAAATAAAACATTAATTTCACTTCTTTTTAAATCTTTAAACTTTACATAATTTAATATTTATTCTTACTTTCTACTTCCAATCATGTTTTTAAAAAGCACCCTCCAGTGAAGTTTCTAAATAATAGGATAAATATTTTTCAGGGTTCTAGTTTATTTTTTTCTTTTGGAGAAATATTCTAATTCATACTTTGGTTCTGAACAGAAGTTCTAGTCTCTTCTGTCCTCTTGCTTATTTTTTTGAATCTTTGCCTGACTCCAGCCTAGAGCTCTTCCTTTTGCAATCTCTGATACTGCACACAGCCTCTAGGAAGCTTCAAAGCTTTTGCAAATAGTGTTCATTTCCTTGGCTCCTAAGTGATTACCTTCTCTTTTTGGCACCCAGTGTTTTCCTCTGAGGTTTCACACCTGTGCAGACTGACTCTGGTTTAGCACCCTGGCTCACTCATTCTTATTCTGGCATTCAATTTTCCCACATTGAACAGACACTGTGGGTTTACATCTATCTTAGGTTTATCTGATATTTTAATTTTGATTTGGAAATTTTGATTTGGAAATATGTGCTGTACTTTGTAAAATAAAAAGAAAATAAAAATTTCTTTTTATTTTCTTTCTTTATATTTTCTTTAGAACTCTTATGAATACTACAACAATAGAGACACAAATAGTCAAAAATGCAAATACATATGTTCCACATCTTGGTTCTGGTACTCCAGAACAGAAGGTAGAAATCTGCTCTGATTTCTAATCTTGGGGATTAGTAATTCATAAAATAATCTGAAAATATTCCTTATCCCACAATTAGAATAAAAAAGGGACATCTAAGACTTAAATTGTAGTCTTGCTCTCCATATTTACTAGGAAAAACTATTCCTAAATTTTTTAATATTTATTTATTTATTTTCCTGTAAAATAAAATAATAACCTCAGTTTCATTTAATTTTTGGTACTAGGGATTGAACTCGGAGGTATTTTACCTGATCTACATCCTCAGTCCTATTTATTTATTTATTTTCAGAAAGGATCTCACTAAGTTGCTCATGTTGACCTGGAATTTTGATCTTCTTGCCTCAGCCTCCCAAGCAGTGGCAGTGTGTGCCTTTGCACCTAGCCAAAAACTTCAACTTTTGAGTATTATATACTATATAAGAACAGTGACCTGAAAAGAAATGAAAAATAAATGAATAATAATGGATCAAGCAATGTTGACTTTCTCTATAGAAAAAAAATGGAGAATGAGATGGATTGAGTGTGACTGGGGAGACAGTCTCTCTTACAATCTTTCCTGGGGCTATAAGATGGTCAATAACTATTCTCCTTTCGACTGTGTTTGGTGCGTAGGGTAAAAATCCATGCCTTTAGTTTGTGTTCAGTAATAAAAACATTTCCACAAAGCACTTAGAGAGCACACATAGTGTAGAAATGTATTACTGAGTTTTGATGGGAATAGAGTGCACATGAATTTGTTTCCTATTTAAGAAAGTGGCAAAGCACATATGGATGTGAAAAGGCATGAGTTCCATTTGTCTCCTTTCAGTTTGATGTTGGCCTTGGCTGGCCTTTACAATATTGAACTAAATTCCTTCTATCTGTATTTTTTTATCATGTTTCAACATGAATATGTGCTGCACTTTGTCAAATGCCTTTTCTGCATCTATTGGTA
Organism: Urocitellus parryii; assembly: GCF_045843805.1. Classification (NCBI taxonomy): domain Eukaryota; kingdom Metazoa; phylum Chordata; class Mammalia; order Rodentia; family Sciuridae; genus Urocitellus; species Urocitellus parryii. The sequence continues at coordinate 80,013,627 of NC_135536.1, read as the reverse complement.
CAAGCAGGTGATTCTTTTTCTCAAGTCTGTGTGTTGAAGTCTTTCTGTTGAACCAAACTTGCATCCCTGGAATGAAACCCACTTGACCATAGAGAACTATTTTTTAATATGTTTTGGTATGCAGTTTGTCAGTCCTTTATTAAGAAATTTTCAGGGGGGATCCAACATGGCGGCCGGTGAGGGGAAGCAGCGATTCCAATGTCTCCACTTTAATGGAATCAGAAAGACCCAGTGGAACAGCTGCAGTCTACCTACTGAGGAACTTCTAGCAAAATTCCGCTAAGAGGAGACCTTCCGAGAACTGGTAGGTTTATTGGAAGTGACAGTTTGTCCCAGAGAAGTGGATCTTGGCCGGACACTCGGGCACAGAGGTCCAGTCCCGCAACCATCAGCCGCTTTTGCAAGCGGCTACCCCAGGAGGCCCCGCGGCTGCCCCACCCACCCGGCTCTTAACCACTCGGCTCTACAGGCAGCCCCACGGCGGGTGCAGAAGCCCAGGCCCGCAGCCACCAGCCGCCTCTGCAAGGGCTGGCACCCGGAGCGGAGCGGCCCGCCCCACCCGAACCGGCAGATGCCCCCGCCATCCTGGCTCTCCCGGGAGGCCCTGCTCTTGCACTGCGAACAGCCACACAGTCCGCCTGGATCTTAGCCATGCAGCCGCAGCTGCCCCGCTCTTCAGGTGGCCCCTGGCGGCCCAATTCAGCTAGAAGTGTCCCCACCTGGCCCAAATTTCTTAAGTAATATGATCTGCCCAGATTGAGTCAGGAGGATATAGACAACCTAAACAGACCAAAACAATTGTGGAAATAGAAGAAACCATCAAAAGACTCCCAACTAAGAAAAGCCCAGGAGTGGATGGGTATACAGCAGAGTTTTACAAAACCTTTAAAGAGGAACTAACACCAATACTTTTCAAGTTATTTCAGGAAATAGAAAGAGGGTGAACTTCCAAATACATTCTATGAGGCCAGCATCACCCTGATGCCTAAACCAGACAAAGACACTTCAAAGAAAGAAAACAACAGACCAATATCTCTAATGAACCTAGATGCAAAAATCCTCAATAAAATTCTGGCGAATCGGATTCAAAATCATATCAAAAAAATTGTACACCATGATCAAGTAGGATTCATCCCTGGGAGGCAAGGCTGATTCAATATACGGAAATCAATGAATGTTATTCACCACATCAATAGACTTAAAAATAAGAACCATATGATCATCTCAATAGATGCAGAAAAAGCATTCGACAAAGAACAGCATCCCTTTATGTTCAAAACTCTAGAAAAATTAGGGATAATAGGATCATACCTCAACATTGTAAAAGCAATCTATGATAAGCCACAGGTCAGCATCATTCTGAATGGAGAAAAATTATCGGCAGACACAACATCTTTGTTTTTTTGTATGTGGTGCTGAGGATCGAACCCGGGCCGCATGCATGCCAGGCAAGCGCGCTACCACTTGAGCCACATCCCTAGCCCTGAATGGAGAAAAATTGAAGGCATTCCCTCTAAAATCTGGAACAAGACAGGGATGCCCTCTCTCACCACTTCTGTTCAACATAGTCCTCGAAACACTCACCAGAGCAATTAGACAGACGAAAGAAATTAAAGGCATAAAAATTGGAAAGGAAGAACTTAAATTATCACTATTTGCAGATGACATGATTCTATACCTAGCAGACCCAAAAGGGTCTACAAAGAAACTATTAGAGCTAATAAATGAATTCAGCAAAGTGGCAGGATATAAAATCAACACGCATAAATCAAAGGCATTCCTGTGTATCAGCGACAAATCCTCTGAAATGGAAATGAGGACAACTACTCCATTCACAATATCCTCAAAAAATAAAAATAAAACACTTGGGAATCAACCTAACAAAAGAGGTGAAAGACTTATACAATGAAAACTACAGAACCCTAAAGAGAGAAGTAGAAGAAGATCTTAGAAGATGGAAAAATATACCCTGTTCATGGATAGGCAGAACTAACATCATCAAAATGGCGATATTACCAAAAGTTCTCTATAAGTTCAATGCAATGCCAATCAAAATCCCAATGGCATTTCTTGTAGAAATAGATAAAACAATCATTAAATTCATATGGAAAAATAAAAGACCCAGAATAGCAAAAGCAATGCTAAGCAGGAAATGTGAATCAGGCGGTATAGCGATACCAGACTTCAAACTATACTACAGAGCAATAGTAACAAAAACAGCATGGTACTGGTACCAAAACAGGTGGGTGGACCAATGGTACAGAATAGAGGATACAGTAACCAATCCATAAAACTACAACTATCTTATATTTGATAAAGGGGTTAAAAGCATGCAATGGAGGAAGGATAGCATCTTCAACAAATGGTGCTGGGAAAACTGGAAACCCATTTGCATCAAAATGAAACTGAATCCCTTTCTCTCGCCATGCACAAAAGTTAATTCAAAATGGATCAAAGAGCTTGATATCAAATCAGAGACTCTGCGTCTGAGAGAAGAAAAAGTTGGCTCTGATCTACATACTGTGGGGTCGGGCTCCAAATTCCTCAATAGGACACCCATAGCGCAAGAGTTAACAACTAGAATTAACAAATGGGACTTACTCAAACTAAAAAGTTTTTTTTCAGCAAAGGAAACAATAAGAGAGGTAAACAGGGAGCCTACATCCTGGGAACAAATCTTTACTCCTCACACTTCAGATAGAGCCCTAATATCCAGAGTATACAAAGAACTCAAAAAATTAGACAATAAGATAACAAATAACCCAATCAACAAATGGGCCAAGGACCTGAACAGACACTTCTCAGAGGAGGACATACAATCAATCAATAAGCACATGAAAAAATGCTCACCATCTCTAGCAGTCAGAGAAATGCAAATCAAAACCACCCTAAGATACCATCTCACTCCAGTAAGATTGGCAGCCATTATGAAGTCAAACAACAACAAGTGCTGGAGAGGATGTGGGGAAATGTGTACACTGGTTCACTGTTGGTGGGACTGCAAATTGGTGCAGCCAATTTGGAAAGCAGTATGGAGATTTCTTGGAAAGCTGGGAATGGAACCACCATTTGACCCAGCTATTCCCCTTCTGGGTCTATTCCCTAAAGACCTAAAAAGAGCATGCTACAGGGACACTGCTACATCGATGTTCATAGCAGCACAATTCACGATAGCAAGATTGTGGAACCAACCTAGATGCCCTTCAATAGATGAATGGATAAAAAAAATGTGGCATTTATACACAATGGAGTATTACTCTGCATTAAGAAATGACAAAATCATAGAATTTGGAGGGAAATGGATGGCATTAGAGCAGATTATGCTAAGTGAAGCTAGCCAATCCTTAAAAAACAAATGCCAAATGACTTCTTTGATATAAGGGGAGTAACTAAGGACAGAGTAGGGATGAAGAGCATGAGAAGAAGATTAACATTAAATTGGGATGAGAGGTGGAGGGATAGGGAGAGAGAAGGGAAATTGCATGGAAATGGAAGGTGATCCTCAGGGTTATACAAAATTACATACAAGAGGAAGTGAGGGTTAAGGGAAGAATAATACAAGTGGAAATGTTTTACAGTAGAGGGGGTAGAGAGAGAAGAGGGGAGGGGAGGGGAGGGGAGGGCGGATAGTAGAGGATAGGATAGAGAGCAGAATACATCAGACACTAGAATAGCAATATGTAAATCAATGGAAATGTAACTGATGTGATTCAGCAATCTGTATATGGGGTAAAAATGGGAGTTCATAACCCTTTTTAATCAAACTGTGAATTATGATATATCAAGAAAGATGTAATGTTTTGAACGACCAACAATAAAAAAAGAAAAAAAAAGAAATTTTCAACTGTGTTCATCAAGGATATTGGCCTGAAGTTCTCTTTCTTTTATGTGTCTGTCTAGTTTGGGTATCAGGGTGATACTGAATGCATAGGATGAATTTGGCTGGGTTCCTTCCTCTCATATTTCATGGAAGAATTTGAGGAAGAGTGGTATTAGTTTTTTAGAGTTCTGGTGGAACTCAGCTGAAGAATTTGTCCTGGGTATTCTTTGTTGGAAGGCTTTTGATGGCTGCTTCAATATCATTACTTGCAAATGATCTATTTAAGATTTCTATATCCTTATGGTTCAATTTAGGTAGGTCAGATGTCTCTAAGAATTTGTCCGTATCTTCAAGATTTTGAGATTTTTTTTAAAAAAAATATTAGTTCTAATTAGTTATACATCACAGTACAGTGTAGTTTTACAAATTGTATATAAATAGAACACAATTTCTCATTCCTCTGGCTGTACATGGTGCAGTCACTCCAATAGCATAATCATACATGTATATAAGGTAATAATGTCTATCTCATTCTACTGTCCTTCCCATCCACACATCCCTACCCTTCCCCTCACTTCCCTACATTTTCCCAATCTCTCCCCACTATGGATTAGCAACCCCTTAATCAGAGAAAACATTCAGCTTTTGGTTTGGGGGAATTGGCTTATCTCACTTAGTATGATATTCTGTAGTTCCATCCATTTATCTGTAAATGCCATAATTCCATTCTTCTTTAAGGCTGAGTAATATTTCACTATGTATATGTACCACATTTTCTTTATCCATGTATCTGTTGAAGGGCATCTAAGCTGGTTCCATAGTTTAGCTATTAGGAATTGAGTGGATATAACCATTGCTGTGGTTGTGTCACTGTAGTACTCTGATTTTAAATCCTTTGGGTATAAACTGAGGAGTGGGATAGCTGGATCAAATGGTGGTTCCATTCCAAGTTTTCTGAGGAATCTCCATAGTGCTTTCCAAAGCAGTTGCACCAATTTTCATTCCCACAAGCAACGTATGAGTGTACCTTTCCCACACATCCTCTCCAAGACTTATTATTGCTTGTATTCTTGATAATTGCCATTCTGACTAGAGTGAGCTGAAATCTTAGGGTGGTTTTAATTTGCATTTCTCTAATTGTTAGAGATAATGAACATTTTTTCATGTTTGTTTATCAATTGTATTTCTTCTGTGAAGTGTCTGTTCAGTTCTATCGCCCATTTATTGATTGAGTTATTTGTGCGTTTTTTTTATGTTAAGTTTCTTTTTAGTTCTTTTATAGCTTGAAGATTAGTGCTCTGTCTGAGGTGTATGTGATAAAGATTTTTTTTTTCATTCTGTAGACTCTCTCATCACGTTACTGTTTTTTCCTTTACTGAGAAGAAGCTTTTTAGCTTGACTCCACACATTTTTTGATTCTTGATTTTACTTCTTGTGCTTTAGGAGATTTTTAAGTGCAAATTTTTATGATAGTTTCTAATGATCCTCTGAAGAACCATTTCAGAAGTGTCTGTGGTGATATGTTCTTTTCATCTACAATTTTATTGATTGGGGCCATCTCTGTCTTTCTTTTGGTTAGGTTGGTTAAGGTTTTATCAATCTTGTTTCATCATTTAACAGAACCAATTTTCTGTTTCATTGATCTTTTGTATTCTCTTTCTAATCTCAACTTCATTGATTTTGGCTCTGATCTCAATTATTTCCTATCTTCTGCTCACTTTGGAATTAGTTTGTTCTTCTTTCTCTAGAGCCTTGAGGTATAACATGAGATTATTTATTTCGGGATTTGATTTTTTTAATGTAGGAACCCAGTGCTATTTCCTTTAAAAATTGGCTTCATACTGTCCCAGATTCCAAGATTTTTAAAAAGAATTTTCCCCTGATTTCGTCCCCAGTCTAATCCCCATTCCAACATGTTATTATTTAATCTCCAGATGTTAAAATGATTTCTCTTGACATTTATTTCTAATTTCATTCCATTTGGGTCTGACAAATTATGTGGAATTATGTCTACTTTTTGTATTTCCTAACATTTGTTTTGTGTCCTAAGATCTGATCTATTTTAGAGATGATTCATCTGCCAGTGAGAAGTGAATTTAGTTGTTGATGGGTGAAATATTTTACAAATGTCTGTTATATACATTTGAGTAATAGTTATCTTTTAAGTATGAAGTGTCTTTACTTCATTTATATCTGTCTCATCTATCTTTTGGTGATAAAGTTATGTTGAGATCACGGATCATCAATATACTGAATTCTATTGATTCTTTATATTGAAAAAAATTTGTTTTACATATACAAGTGCACCATTGTTTGGGACATAAATATTTAAAATTATTATATTCTACAGAGCAATAGTAACAAAAACAGCATGGTGCTGGCACCAAAACAGGCAGGTAGACCAATGGTACAGAATAGAGGACACAGAGACCAATCCACAAAATTACAACTACCTTATATTAGACAAAGGTGCTAAAAACATGCAATGGAGAAAGGATAGCATCTTCAACAAATGGTGCTGGAAGAACTGGAAATCCATAAGCAACAAAATGAAACTGAATCCCTTTATCTCACCATGCACAAAAGTTAACTCAAAATGGATCAAGGAGCTAGGAATCAAACCAAAGACTCTGTGTCTAATTGAAGAAAAAGTTGGCCCTAATCTCCATCACATGGAGTTGGGCCCCAAATTCCTTAATAGAACACCTATAGCACAAGAGTTAAAACCAAGAATCAACAAATGGGACATATTCAAACTAAAAAGTTTTTTCTCAGCAAGAGAAATAATATGCGAGGTGAATAGGGACCCTACATCCTGTGAACAAATTTTTACACCTCACACTTCATATAGAGCTCTAATATCTAGAGTATACAAAGAATTCAAAAAGTTAAACAAAAATAAATAAATAAATAACCCAATCAACAAATGGGCCAAAGATCTTAACAGACACTTCTCAGAGGAGGATATACAATCAATCAACAAATACACGAAAAAAATGCTCACCATCTCTAGCAATAAGAGAAATGCAAATTAAAACTACTCTAAGATACCATCTCACTCCAGTAAGAATGGCAGCCATTATGAAGTCAAACAATAACAAGTGCTGGCGAGGATGCAGAGGAAAAAGGTACACTTGTACATTGCTGGTGGTACTGCAAATTGGTGCAGCCAATTTGGAAAGCAGTATGGAGATTCTTTGGAAAGCTGAAAATGGAACCACCATTTGACCCAGCTATTCCCCTTCTTGGACTATACCCAAAAGACCTAAAAAGAGCATACTACAGGGACACAGCCACATCAATGTTTATAGCAGCACAATTCTCAATAGCTAGAATGTGGAACTAACCTAGATGCCCTTCAATAGATGAATAGATAAAAAATGTGGCATTTATACACAATGGAATATTACACAGCACTAAAAAATAACAAGATCATGGCATTTGCAGGGAAATGATTGGCATTACAGCAGATTATGCTAAGTGAAGTTAGCCGATCCCTAAAAAACAAATGTCGAATGTCTTCTCTGATATAAGGGGGGTGACTCAAAATAGGGTAGGAAGGAAGAGCATGAGAAGAAGATTACCACTAAATAGGGAAGAGAGGTGGGAGGGAATGGGAGGGAGAAGGGGAATTGCACAGAAAATGGAAGGATACCCTCATCTTTATACAAAATATATATATGATGATGTGAGGGGGAAGGAAAAAAAGAGAGAAATGTGTCACATTAGATTGGGTAGAGAGAGATGATGGGAGGGGAGGGAAAGGGAAGGGGGGATAGGAAGGGCAGCAGAATAAAATAGACACTAGTATTGCTGTATGTATATACATGGCCGTATAACCAATGTGATTCTGCAACCTGTACACTTGGAAAGAATAGAAATTATACCCCATTTGATTCAAATGTATGATATGTCAACATCATTGTATTGTCATGAACAACTAATAAAAAAATAAAATTATTATATCTTATTGTTGCATAATTCCTTAACCACTCTGAAGTGAATTTCCTTGTCTCTTCTGTTTAATTTTGATTTGAAATCTACTTTGTCTGATATGAGAGTAGCTACCCATGATTTCTATTTTTTCTATTTGCATGATATTTTTTCTACCCTTCACCAACATTCTGTGGATTTCTTGTCTATAGGTTAGTATCTTGCAAGCAACATATTGTTGAGTCTTGATTTTTTAATCCAATTTACCAATCTAATTCTTTTTATTAAAGAGTTTAGATCACTTACATTCAATGTTATTATAGAAATATGACTTTTATTTATAGCCATTTTGATTTATTTCTAATGCTTATTCAGACTTGATTCACATCTAATTGAATATTCTAGTGCAATTCATCTCTATGCTGATTTTCATATTTATTTTTTTATTTCTTCATGAAATATTTCATTGAGTGTTTCATAGTGTAGGCTTAATGCTTATGAATTCATTTAGTTTCTATATATGGTGGATGGTTTTATTGCATCTTCAATTCTGAATGATATTTTTTCTGGGTATAGTAATCTTGGTTAGCCTCCATGTTTTTGAAAGTTTGGTACATATTATTCCAAGCCCTTCTAGTTCTTATGGTCTGAGTTGAGAAATCAATTGAAATCCAAATTGATTTCCTTCTAAATGGTGATCTGCTATTGTGGTCATGTAAGTTTGAAAATTCTACTCTTATTCTGTCTTCCAAGTGGTCTAGTCTGTTGGTGATACTTTCCATGGTGTTGTTAATTTGGTTAATTGATTCCTTTATTTCTAAGATTTCTGCTTGATTTCTTTTCATAATCTCTATCACTTTATTGAAGTGATCTTTCATCCTTACTCCTAACTTTATCCTCTGCGTTGCAGATCCATTTAAGTATGTACATTCTGAACTCCTCTGACATTTCTTCTACTGTGTTGTCAATGGATTCTATTATTAGAGCATCTTGGTTTCTTTGGAGTGCTTTGTTCCCTTGTTTTTTCATATTGTCTGTGTGTCTTCCCATCTAGCAGTGTGGATCTGAGGTATTACAATTTTAACCCTGTAGACTTATAGTGTCCCTGCAGGTTTCCAGTATCTTGCCTTTAATGAGGAGATCAGTATTAATAGCACCCTATGCAAAAAATACACAGCCTTAAATCAAATAACTCCTATTAAGATGCTTACAATTTTCTTGCAATAAATATAAATTATGTGCTCAATTATTGTCTGCAATATAAAGACTATGCAACAGGTTTTACAATTTCCAATGGTGGAAAAAGAGAGAACAGGAGTGGTAAAGGATGTGATATTTATAAAGTAGGAGGGGAACAGATAGAAATATAAGACCAAAGGAAAAGTGAAAGAAGAATTAATAGAAGTTGGCTATTAGCAGAAGAAAAGAGAGAAAGAGAATCCAAGGAAACAGATAAGTTAGAAGAAAAAAATGAATAAATACACACACAATATATATAAAAATAATAAAAAGAGGAACAAATTTAAAAATACACAAAAAACTGTAATATACTGCTGAGTTTCTGTTCTTGCCACTAAAAGGCTCAGGGGTTACTCCAATTGAACTGGGTTAACTGGGCTGTGCAAAATAACCACACAAGAGACACAAATACCTTTTTCTTTGGGGTTGTTATGATGGTTCCTCTGACCTTAAGGGTCCCCAGAAAGAGAGTGAGAGCACTCACTGACCCTTTTATTGAGGAGAAGCTATTCAAATGAGGCAAGGGGTCAGGTTTCAGAGGGCTGAGTCTATCTTCATGATGTCCACTGTCAGCAGGTTGACTGGCATCTGGGTAGGCCACACCCAAGGACACAGTAAGAGAAAGGGACACACACAAGGCACTTCCATGAAACATTCTATCCTAAAGAGGGCAAGGGGTTATATTACAAAGGAACAGGTGAGCATAGCTTCACCCATGGGGCTGTAGGAAGACATACCCATGCACGAGACACCGACCCTTGAACCCAAGAAGTGTGGGGAAAGCTCTGCCACATTTCTGTGAGTGAGCACCTTAGCACCCAGCCAGGGAGTGTGACTCAGTCACATGCAAGGTTGGTCTCCCATAATATACTGTTCAGACATCCAAGTCCTCAATAGCCTGATGCATGAAGAGTACTTGCTTTCAAAAATGGTGGGATGTGAAAGCAGAAAAAGAAAAAAAAACTCAAAGGAAAACTGAACAATTGTTTCTGTTGGAGTTCAAAAACTTTTCTGCATCCCTTCGCAGCTGATAGGTAGGGAGTTTGTTGGTATAGCTGAAGTTTGTTGGTATCTCCACCCTCAGGATGGTGAGGGTTACTAGGGTGGTAGGGTTAGCCTTAGTAGGTTAGCCTGGAGGTGGGGTACAGCCATTGCCAGTCCCCATTGGAATACTGCATTCTAAGAATCTCCTTTGGGTTCCATTTGTGTGATGTAGGAGCCTGATCTTAGCTCCTTAGGTCCCTGACCCCATAATTCCTGGTCTCTGATTTAGTCTCTGAACTGTATCTCTCCTTTCTGTGCCTTTTAGACATCCCAATAAGGCACCTCTCTCTCCGTCAGTCCTGAGCACTGGGACCTGTGCACCTGTAGTGGAGAACTGTTCTGTATTGGGCAGATCAGGACCAGGCACTGAGAGCTGTAGGCTGGCCACAAAGCTCGGAGTGCTGGGCTGGGTTGTTGGCTAGGGAGGAGTTGGAAGACTAGGGTCTGGGGAGTTGATTGCTGAACAAGTGGGACCAGGGGATTGATGGTTGCCAGATTAGGGAGGGAGTCAGGGACTGGGTTGGTATCAGGTCCTAGCAAGTGTTGGCCTAAGTGTGCCGCAGTCTGGCTGGGCACAATTCAGGAGCCACTTGTCAAAAGAAACTAACTTTATTTTTAAAACTACAAACGCCAAGCAAAACAGCTCCTCAGGAAAAACCCTCAGAGCCCAACTGCCACCACCGGCTTCCACAAGCCTCTCACACCCACACCAACCACCACCTCCCACCATCCTCCTGCTCTTGAGGCCGATTGGCTAGGTGGCGTGGGCGGAGCCAAAGAAGTCCCCCAATGAGCAGTTCCGTAGTCTGAAGGGCAGTGAAACAGCCCAATGAACACCACCGCAGAGGAGCCAATCAGCTAGATGTTGCTGGGGCCGCTGTGAGCCAATCATCAGCTGGCAGTCTGAAGGGCAGGGAAACAGCCCAATGAACATGACCGCAGAGGAGCCAATCAGCTAGATGTTGCTGGGGCCACTGTGAGCCAATCATCAGCCGGCAGCTGGAAGTTTGCTGGCAGCTGGAAGTTTGCTGGCAGCTGGAAGTTTGCTGGGGCCCCTTTGGCTGTGGCTCTCAACATAAGTGTGCACTGGGAACCCAATAGGTGGCAGACTGGATGCCCTCACACCCTTTTTCAACCTACTGACCCTCAATAGCTGGTCCTATCCTTCCCCATGTATGGCTCTCTCCAGCCTCTGTAGCAAAAGGGTGGCTATTAGCACACCTAGCCAGAAGACCACAGGTATAAGCAAGCCTGCAGGCACCTTGTGATGGTCCTCTAGGCCCTGACTGGTGTCTCTAGATGAAAGCAGCATGGCAAACCTGTAGATACCTTGATGTTGGGCTTCGAGGCCCTAGCCAGTGTCCCAAGATGGAAGCTCGAGATGGCCATGGCATTGGCAGAGGTTTCCCAAGACGATGTCGAAATTGCCCCAAGATGGAGTTGACCATGTTTGAAGATGGGGCAGTGACAGAAGTTAGCACAGTGATGGTGGGCAGCTGCATTTGGAGATGCAGAGCTGTGACAGTCAGTGTTGTGGCTGGTGGCTTCCTCCAGGCCCTGTCAAGGGTCCCAAGATGGAGGCTTCCATGTTGTGATGGCTATGGAGGCAGCTGCAGTATCCCAAAATTGAGGCAGCCATGGTGGGAGATGACACAGCCAAGGCAGGTCACTCTGTAATGGTGGGCAGCCACATTGTAGATGGAGAGCCCACAGCACAGATGTCTGCACAGAACAGAGGTCTGCCTCTATTTTTTTCTACATATTGGAGAAGATGTATTTGGATTCTTTCTATTTGCAGTTTATGTTTCTTGTATTTGAATTTTCATTTCAGTCCTAAGATTTGAAAAATTTTCTAATATTCTTTATTTGAAAAGATTCTGTATTTCTTTAATTTGTATTTTAGAGCCTATGTCTACCCCAATGATTGATTTGTTCTCTTGATATTATCCCAGATTTCTTGAATATTCTGGTCATAAACATCTTTTCTTTATGGTCAACTTTATTTTCAAGATTATAAAAATTTGTCTTCAAGGCCTAAAAATAAATCTGTCTTTTAAGTGGCATAATCTATTGGTGAGACTTTTCATTGAATTGTAAGTTTGGTTTATTGAATCTTTCATTTCCAGGATTTTCTCTGTTTTCTTTTTCAGAATCTTAATATCTTTATTGAAATTATCTTTCACTTTCTGTATATTCTGTCTAATTTCACTCCTTACATCTTCTTTAATTCATTAAATATTTTTAATGAATTAAAATTCATTTAATGAATTAAAATTCCTAAATTCTTTCTCTGACATTTCTTCTACTCTTTTGTTGATTGATTCAGTTGTTGATGTGTTATGAGCTGTTTGGGATGATTTTTTTTCTCTTGATTTTTCATTTTGTTCCTATGTCTACCCATCTAATGGGATGCATATCACTTATTCTTTTAAGCAAGGGGCTACTTCATAAATTTCTTTATCTTATGAGTTCTGGATTAGGCAAATATCCAGGTATGGATACTTTAACTTAATATGTGGCCTCTGCTTTCCCCAGAATTAGTACCACTTTGAGAGAAGCCATTGAATCCTATTTAATACAAATATATTAGAGCCAAGTGTCACACTATTTGATCTTTTGAAAAGTGAAAAACTTGTTGATATTGTTCTCCACGGTTCCTCTAATCCAGATATAAACTTGAAGAAGTTTATTGTCTGATTTTCAGCGTGTCTGTCAGGTATTCTTCCTTTAGGTTTTCCAGCACCTGCACAATACAGCAAACTGGGCCTTCTGAGTATAGGACAGAGAGACTAGAAATGTATCCCAATAATCCAGAAACAGTTTCTATTGTTTGAATTTTGATTTCTTATTTTTCTGCTTCCTTGCTTTTCTTAAATTTCTTACTAAAAAGTATATATTTAAAGTATATGCGCTAACTTGGATGGTAATTTCTCTTCACCTCTCCCTGTATAGGTTGTTTTTGTTAGTTTTTTTTTCTCTTTTTCCTGTTGTTTTACATTAGTATGTTTCTTTCCTGGACTAATTCTGTATAGTCTGTGCACACTCTAGTATGAAGTTGTTGATGTCTCTGTTCATTTACCTTAATAATCAGCTATCAATTAGTCAGGCATTTCCAGAAATGGCTTCAACCCATAGATTTCACACAATTACTAAAAGACTATGTGCACATTTAGACACTTATCCTTCAATTATTGCCTCTTCAGAGCCTAGGCAAACCATAAACAAGAGAATATTAAGACCTATGGATCACCTTTTCCCCAAGTATTCCTTTTTAAGTTTTGACTATCCTCTTGTTTTCCTGGACTGTTTAGCATTCATCAGCTGTAATATTAAATAATTGCCACTGATTTTGAATAATACCCTATGGATTATTCCTTATTCACACACCAGCAAGCTCAAGATCAGGTCAAGTAATAACAATAATGCTACTTGGAACTTCAGGGAAATACAACATGGATCATACTTCTCCTGTACTCAGAAGTAATTCTATGAGGTGTTCCATACACATTGAGCTCTGTCCCCAGTTTTTCTCAAATGATTTCTCTTCCTATTTTGAAAGGATTTGATTAATTTTCAAATATCTGAAAAAATGAATATAACATTTTGCTTGTGATTTTTCTATAGCAAAGTTTATTTATGTACCTCCTCATTCTAGAATTCTGAAAGTTTTGACCTCCTAAGATTGAATTTTGAAAGTGTTTGATTAAAGGAAATGAAAAGTAGAACTTTATGAACCAGAAAATTTTATAAACCATTTAATTTAGGTAACTTCCTTGAAACATAGAATTTAACAACTAGGCAAAGACTGTGAATGTGTGTATTCATTTTCATTTCAATTGTAATTAAGACAACAGACAGTTTTCATGTATTTGAGTTAATAATATTGATAGTTTTGCCTTAGCACAATGCTAATTATCCTGTTCTTCATAAAAGTATAGTCCAAAGAGTTTTGACATACCTGACCAGTCCATTGAACATGAGAAGGATCAATTGTATCAACAATATTATGCTCATTAGGCAGAATGAGAAAAAGTTGAACTCCACATGGTGAGAAATAAATTATATGAAGTCTTTGACTTGCCATTTCAGTCAAAAATATGTAGTGTATCTTTTCTAAAATAAAAGAAAAATTTATTTTCCTTGTGCTTCTTATCAGAGAGAATGAAGCAGCATATCTAACAGACCTCAAGGTTTTGTAGAAATAAATCACCAACATATATATAATTCCAGGCCTGGAGTTTGATCCATATGTAAAATAATATAGAATGCTGACAACTTTTAGTAAAACATTTGTCCATACTGTGTTGCACCCAGCTCTGTTATTTAGGCCAAACAAACTATCAGACCCTAAAATTCTGGAGGAGTCAAAGATGGAAAAAGATGGAATTATGGATCTCATGGAGAGTCCTAGTGAATAAATAAAATGCAGAAATGAAGCCATGCCATTTGTGGCATAGAATTATACCTCTTCTAAAACAACATATCCTTTTTTACCCAGCCTTAGAAGAGTTGGAATGCTTACTCACATGGCACCACTTGCTCATGTTTTATAATTTCCATTGGGATTGCACCCTGCTTACCCAATGATATTATAAAGTAGGACAACCAAAGTCCATCATACATTGAAAATGGTGCATATGAAGCCAAATCAAGAAGAACAGAGGGCAAAAAGTTGCATGTGTAGATGAACAGGTAGCATGGGCCTCAGATGGCCATAACAGGGTCCTGTGTAATAGCTGAAGAATTATGAAACATCCCAAGCTTGATTTATACAGAGTTTGGATTGGTATGTGAGAGAAGAGAAAGGTTGAATATTATCTGCCTGATGATCATAACCCAACACAGCTTTGAAAAGTCAGTATAGAAGTCAGTTCTTTTAAATGGGTAGACCTGAAGCATTGCATCATAGTATGAACTTTGTGTGGAAGAAATGCTCCAGGGTACAAAAGTAGATAGATATTGAGTAATCAATAACTGTCTCCATGGTCAGGTTCCTGTAAAGAAATGAACTGGAAGATTGGAGACATAAAGGTCTGGTGCAGAGGCATGTGGATGAATATGTGGGCATGGCATTGACATACAAAAATGTTTGTATCTTAATTGAATATCCACAATAAATCATTCTATACATAAAAGCAGAAATGATACTGAGCATCCAAGAAAAAATGATTCACATAGTGGATACTACTGATGTTAGCCACTATATTTGCCTCTATAGATAGCAAGTATGGACACAACCCAAAATCTACATCTACATTTATGTTGATATCTATATATATGTATGCTTTATTTTTTCTCTTTTGCCTATGTGTTCATCATGCACATATACACCAAAAGACAGAAATAATGATGTTTAACAAGAACTTAATTTATAATGGCCTGTGATAGTTCATAATCTTTGAAATGCAGACACCAAGATGTGAGTAGACATGTAAGAATTTATTAATGGAAATGCCTGTGAAGGAGAAAAGGGAGGGAGCCAGAGGAGACAGGGATGGTTTTCAGCATATGATACCATTCAGAGTCCTCTGAAGTAGAGCAGAAAGAAAACATGTCTGGGATCTCCTCTGGACCCTCTGTTATGTTCGACTGATGCATTGCCATTTTTATATCAATGTCATGCTATCTTAATTATTGCGTGTGTTTAGAAGTTCTTAAGAACAATAAAAATATGTTCTCTAGTTTTACTTTAGTTTTTCAAGACCACGTTGGCTATTGTAAGCATTTAAATTTTCCAAAAAAAATTTTACTATTCATCTGTTAAATTTTATGAAAATTTATTAGATGTTCACTTGGGATTAAAGTTTGTTTGTTTGGTAGAAGGGATTCAACCTAGGGACATTTAACAACTGAGTCATATCCCCAGCCTGGTTTTTTGTTTGTTTGTTTGTATGTCTGATTTTTGCTTTGTTTTGAGAGAGATTTTTATTAAGTTGCTTAGAGCCCCACTAATTTGCTGATACTGAACTTGAACTTGTCATCCTCCTGCTTCAGCCTTCCTGGTTGCTGAGATTACAGGCATGTGCCGCAGCATCTGGCTTGAAGATGTTTTATAAAATGATTTGAAAAGAAAAAAATTTTGTTTCTGTGTCTTTCAATTTGTGTACATATATTTTTTTCATTTAGGCCTTATTTCACTTATTTTATAAATATTTTACAAATTTCAGTAATTAGTCTTGCATATATTCCATCACATTTGCTTATGTAATTCTATTTTTGAGATTTTATTTTGCTGCAAAACAAAAAGTAGATGTATACTTGGTAGGATCTGTTAGTGATAAATGATTTCAGGTTTATTTTTTAAAGTAACTCTCAACCATTTCGAAAGTAATATTTTATTTATTATTTTCTGGTTTGTATTACTGTTTAGCACATTTAAAAATTACTCACCTTGATGTGTCGAATCATAAAAAGAATGTAATGATTAGCCAAACTTTTCTTAAGGAAACAATTATTTTAGTCACTTCCAAGAGTGAAGGTTGGAGCAGACATTCTTTGCCTTGCCATCTTCTTCTGCTGGGCTGGCTTTCCATTTATTTTTTTCCCTCCTTTTTCCTGTTTAAGCTTTCAAGGCGGCCTTCCATCAGTCCTTCACCCTGTGTAGGTTCAAAGCCCTATCAACAGTGCTCTCCTAAACTCAAGGTACTAATAGTGGGAGCTCTAAGCAAAGGCACTCTGGACTTTCTGAGTAGGAAATGACCCAGATCTAATTCAATTTCCCTTCTGGGTCTCAGATATAATTCCATCTTATCATTTTATTTCTTTATATTTTAATTTTTTTTGTACTGGTATTTGAACCCAGGGGCACTTAACCACTGAGCCACATCCCCAGCCCTTTTTCATATTTTATTTAGAGACAGGGTCTCACTGAATTTCTCAAGGCCTCACTAAATTGCTGAGGCTGGCTTTGAACTTGCAATCCTCCTGCCTCCAAAGTCACTGGGATTAAAAGTGTGCACCACTACACCCAGCAACTTATCATTTTAATTAATTTAAAAATGTATTTTAAATATTTTTAACAAGTTCATTTTGTAATCAAAGGATTTAGAATCTTGAGTGTGCTGCACTACAGACTAACGATCTTACACGTTTTATTAAATGCAGTATAATTCCACCAATCATTAGATGCGTATTTCACCTTGTGTTAAAGACATAGAGGATGTTCTATAACCCATGACTCTGAGATTATGCTCTTGCTGTTTACTAAGGATCAATAGACTTCCATGTGGTTTACAATAGCCTATATTCTAAATTTGCTTTTATGTCTCACTTCCTTTTGTTTTAAATTTGCTATGTACTATTTTGATACAAATACTTTAAAAAGGGTAAAGTGACATTGTATATTACTCAAAATAAAGGAGCATGCTTTTGTTTTTCTTTTATTTACTGAGGTTTCAAAGTTAGCTATGCATACTTATATTCACAGCATTTAAGGTGAAGATTTGCTTTTTGTGTTTCTGTTGAAATTGTCCTTTACATGAATTTTTCCTTATACTCACTTTACTTTTGAATTTACTGACATTTGCCTCAAAGATTGGAGAAATTAGAATTATATTTCCCCTTTATTAACTTATATAAATCATAATTTATTCATAGTATTTAAGTAAATAATGTATAAATCTATTAATACCATTAATTTTCCATACCTATTAAAACAATTACTAAGAATATTCATTTTTTATATAATTATTCTTTCACCAGTAAACCGATATTGAAAGTCTAAGGGAAAAATGTTCAATGATTTCATATGTCTGTTTTTCTGTAGGGCTCATTGTTTTTATTAGAGCTATTATAACACCTTTAACTGCCAGTTTAAAGTAATTTGGTATTTTTTTCCTCACTGGTTATGTTTCTAACATAAAAAGTAAAAGAAAGTATGATACACAATCCATTCAATCTATCTTACTATAGTATTTAAAATTTGTGTTAATTACATAGTGCTCAACTCTAGAAGTTCTGTGTGGAACTAACAGGACTGGAACCATAATTTTCTCATGGCCCCTTGCATTTTCTGGTTTCTCAGAGTGTAAATAATAGGATTCATTAAGGGAGTAATAACAGTGTAAAATACAGCAAGGGTTTTATTACTTGCAAAACCACTGAAAGGCCAGCCATATATAAAAATACATGGTCCAAAGAACAGAGTGACCACAATGATGTGGGCAGACAATGTGGACAGAGCCTTGGAGAGCCCCCCAGATGTCCTTTGCTGCACGGTGACCAGGATGACAGTGTAGGAGACAAGCAAGAGGATGAAACAGATAAAAGAGAGAAGCCCACTGTCAGCAATGACAAATAATTCTAGGGTATAAGTTTCAACACAAGCAAGCTTGATCACAAGGGGAAGATCACAAAATATGTTGTCCACAACATTGTTGCCACAGAAAGGCAAGTTGACTGTCAATATCATCTGGCTCATAGTGTGTATAAAACCAATTATCCATGAAAGTATCACAAACCGATTCAGCAACTTGTGGCTCATTATTGTCCTGTAGTGCAGGGGTTTACATATGGCTACATATCTGTCAAAAGCCATGATTATCAAAAGCGTCATCTCAGCACCCCCAAAGAGGTGCATAAAGAACATCTGGGTCATGCAACCCCATAGAGAGATAGTCTTGTGTTCAGCAAGCAAGTCTGTGATCATCTTGGGTGTTGTGACAGTAGAGAGACACATGTCCAACAAGGAAAGGTTTCCAAGGAGGAAGTACATGGGAGAATGAAGAGCAGAACTAACTGTCACAGTGACCATGATAAGAATGTTTCCCACCACAGTAGCGCCGTAGATCAAGGAAAATGTCACAAAGAAGAAAATCTGAAGTTCCCATTGTCCAGAAAATCCAAGTAAAATAAACTCAGTCACAACAGATCCATTTTTATGATCCATTTACCCAATTCAGAAAGTATCCAGAAGTTCTTTATATACAAAGAGAGAAAAAAAGAGCCATAGTTAGCACCAATATTTGTAGGAAGATTAAACTTTCAGATAAAACTTCAGGCTTTGTTGCCATCTTCATAATATTTTGAAAAATAAAATGGGCTTCAGAGTCAGCAAACAAAGAAGAGTGAGGTATTGAGAATGTGTAAACATGGAAAATTAAAAAAAAATTAGGAACAGTGACTAGGAAGTATGGTGTACTTAGAAAAGGGAGTGAATAAAGATATGAAGATGAGTAGAAAGCACCTCTTCCTTTTTTTCCAAATAACTATAATTCCCTCTTATTTTCATTTCTACTCAGGTTTCAGTCAAAATATTGTCATTATCAAAAATACCTTAATTTTCCTACCTTAGTTTTTTTTTTAATGAATAAGGTAAGACTTAAATTGGTGGGCAGATAAAATGATGAAACATCTATAGGTCAACCTCCAAGAGCAAACCAAGAGGGCACTGAATAATGGGATACTGCCCTGTGGTGTTGGTGGGTGGGTTTTTGCAGAGGCACAGCCAGCACACCATACATCTTGCACTTTTGTGTGACATAATTATTATGTGCATGAGCAGGAGTTTTGGTTTGGGGACTTGTATGGTAATATCAATAATTAGATGCAGTTTGGAGAAAAATAAGGGTTGGTAATTGTTAGGTGGAATGGATATATCAACTATAATTTTGGATGAATAAATAATACATGAAATTTTATGCCCTCTGATATGAAAATACACAAACTTGAAAAAGAAATCAATATAATTAAGCATAGATTGATTAAGTAAGCCTTTTATTTCAGTGGGAAATTTGGCATTCACTTATGCTGATGCTTTCCCAGTTTTGGCTTCTTTTATTCCTCTCTTCCCTTTTCAAGCAAGTTTTTTGTGTTTGTTTGTTTGTTGTTGTTTTTTCTGGTGCTGGGGATTGAACCCAGGGTCTTGTGCATTCGAGGCAAGCACTACAACTGAGATATATCCCTAGCTCCACAAGCAAGTTTTCTAAAAAATATTTCTTCAGGTTTGTGTTTAATATGCTTATTCTTATTGTGTGAATATACAAAGACAGTATAAATGGAAAAAAAAGAAATTATATGGTTCTGACAAAAATTCTATTAGTAAGGAAAATTTTCTAATAAAATTTTCTTTTTTTTAAAGAGAGAGAGAGAGAGAGAGAGAGAGAGAGAGAGAGAGAGAGAATTTTAATATTTATTTTTTAGTTCTCGGCGGACACAACATCTTTGTTGATATGTGGTGCTGAGGATCGAACCCGGGCCGCACGCATGCCAGGCGAGCGCTACCGCTTGAGCCACATCCCCAGACCTCTAATAAAATTTTCTAATCACACATTTTATTATAATTACTTTTACTTTTACTTACCAATTTATTATGTTTATAAATTGAAGGAAATTGAAGGTAGAGGGAACTTTATAATCATTTATTTCCCATACCTTTTTAATAAGTGAGAAATCAAGACTCACACTATTAAGTAAATCTTCCCAGGTCTTATAGACAGGATTACCCCCCAAAGAGATGCAATAAATATAAAAACAATTGATGTGAACATTTCTACTCTTACCTATGTGTATACAAAAGATATTACTTAAGATAAAAATAATTGATTCAAGAAAATATTTGCTTCTCCTTTCATCATAGCCAATTAAAGAAAATGTAAGTTCAATTCTCAGTGATTTTGTTTGGTAAAAATTATACATACTTTTACTAAAGCAGAGATTAATCTCAAAAACATAATACTCAGTAAATAAGCCTGAAAAAGACTACTTCCATTTATATGAATTCCATTTATAAATTTGGTGTATATGAAAGACCTAGAAAAGTCAAACATAAATACAGAAAGCATGTTAGTTATCTTATTCTGGAAAGTATCTACAAATAGGTATATGAGATTTTCTTTTTGTGGTGATGAAAATGATTTAAAATAAGAGTATGGGGATGATTGCACAACTCTGTAAATATAATAAAAATCATTGAATGTGTACTTAAAGTGATGAATTTTATAGTATATGAATTATATTCAGTAGAATGTAAACCACTATATATACTTTGTTTTTAACCTTCAATTAAAATTAACCTTAAATTAAAATTATTATTGTTAAATTAATTTTAATAAATTAATTTAATATTATCATATGCAATATTCCAGTTCTATACAACTGCTTGAACTGAAATATGTTTCACTCTCAGGCACTCAAGGACACACTGTAAATCGAATCTAGTGTAGTTTACAAATTGCTTAAGATCCTCTGTTTGAATTTGCATTTTTGGCTGCCTGTTATATTCGGAAGCTTGCTATTCTGCTTTTTCTGCTATGTACAGCATTTATAGTAAAATTCCTGAATCATTTAAATTTTCTTCATTTTTTTGAATATGAACATCTTCTAAAGATTTCTCCCTTGAAGTTCTCTAAGATCTCTTTTCTATTTATGATCTAATAATCATCTTTATGCAAAGATTTTCCAAATATCTGGTTTGGATCAACAATTCTCTCACTCCAGCTCCTCCTCCAACTGTCAAAATGTGTTTATTTGAAAAAATATACTCATTTACATGTTCTACTAACTATGAAATTTGAAGAAAATAAATACCTCCAACTGGAAAATAACCTATGTGTTGCTAGATTTTCCAGTGTTTTCAACAATGGTATGAGTTTTCTGTTGCATCAAGATTAATCTTTCTTACCTCTATTCATCATTAATCATTAACAATATAATTCTGACTATCATTTGAGATCATATTTCCTCTCAGTTTTCACAAAAATTGTTGATCCCAGTCCACTGTGAGTCAGAGAGGGTTTGGTGCCTCAGAATCCAAAGCCTTTCGCTGATAACCAACTCAAAACTAATTAAAACACCACTATTAAACATCTAATGAATTATCCCTCTATAATATTTTCACTTACCTTTTCTAAAGACAGAGTATGAAAATCAACATTTCAAATGATTATTCAGTATGTAATGTCTGCTTTCTATTTTTTGTGATGCTTTATGATTCTGTATACTACTTTCTACCTCTTTTAAAACGATGTGAGCCACTTGATGTGGGGCAGGAAGCAGGGGGATTTGCTGGAGCTCTGGGAATCCAAACTTCAGTGGGAGTTGTTAAAATGCTGAGACTGCCACTTAGTATGACCAAGATAGATGTTTACAATTAATTTATGATCTTGTAATAAACTGGGTTCTCTCTGGGTAGTGCCTTGTTTAAAATAGCCTTGAAATTGTTGTTTGATTAGCTGCAATATAGTGAGTGTAGACAATTTTGTTTAATGGAATTTCCCTTCCATCTTATTACCCTAAAGCTATCCTTTTTGTTTCCCCTACCAACTTTGTGGTAATTAAAAAAAAACACAACATATTTTCTAATACAACTTCCTCAATATAAATAATGTATGTGTATATTTTATAAGTTTATTATTAAAAAGATATATTATATAAAATACAAAACACCATAGTAGAGGTTTAAAAGAAAATTAATTATGTTAAATAATTAAAAATTCAAGAAATATAAAGTTTGAAAGAAAATAATTTATATTAAATAACTAAACACTGTATGTTACAAATAGTATAAATAACTTGTGTTCATAAAAGTAAAAAGTTTTTAAATTTAGATACTTTGATTAGAGATATTCAGAGACTATCTTTATGGTGTAAGAGAGTTTCATACTTATTACCAAATTATAAAATATTATAATAAGTACTTATTTCACAATATTTTTCACAAAATATTGCTTTTGTGAAATAATCATATTGATGATTCTGTTATACTCTGTACCATAAATTCTGCTTCAATAACTTTCCTAAATAGAATTCAGTGAATAAATTCAATTTGGTTGATATCTGTCATCTATCCACAAGTCCTTATGTATTTCCAAATTCACCACATAACCTATAGCTTAATGTAGATTTTTCTCAGAGATATTGATTTTAAAGGAATAATTAAAACAGATGAAAATTTTATATATAAATTATACAATCATCCATGTATTTATATATAGTTTGATAGTGTTTACTGACAAGTAATACATTTTATGTATCACCATATCACCCATTTGTGAAATTGTTGGCCATCTATATTTCTTCTTTTGAGAAGTGTCTGTTTCTTTCTTTTGCCCATTTATTAATTGGGTTATTTTGTTGTTGAGTTTTTTAGTTCTTTATATATTCTGGATATTAATTCACTGTTGGAGAACTAGGAGGCAAAGATTTTCTCCCTCCTGTAGGTTCTCTCTTTATGCTATTTTTTCCTTTACTGAGCAGAAAGTTTTAAATTTGATGTCATCACACTAATTGACTCTCAGTTTTTTTCTTGCACTTTAAAGTAATGTTAAGGAAGTCAATGCCTTTGATGATATGTTGGAGTATTGAATCTATGTTTTCTTCTAGCACTTGCAATGTTTCTGGTCTAATTCCTAGGTCATTGATTCACTTTGAGTTGACTTTTATGACGGGTGAGAGATAGGGATCTAGACTCATTCTTCTACACATGATATCCAGTTTTGCCAGAACAATTTGTTTAAAAGGCTATCTCTTCTGTATGTTTTTGACAATTTTGTCAAGGATCAGATGATTGTAGATTTCTCTCTTCAGTTTGCATTCTTTTCCATTGGTCTTCATGTCAGTTTTGATGTCAATACCAATTTATGTTACTGTAGCATTTAGTATGATTCACAGTCTTGTATTGTGATGCTCTTTTTGCCCAGGATTGCTTTGGCTTTTCTGGGTCTTTTATTTTTCCAAATAAATTTTAGGACTTTTTTTCTAGTTTGGTGAAGAATACTATTAATATTTTGATAGAGATCACATTGAACCTGTATAATGCTTTTGGTAATATGATCATTTGGATAATACTAATTCTGCCTATTCAAGAACATGGGTCGTCTTTCAATCTTCTAAATTCTTCTTCAATTTTTTTTCTTTAGTGTCCTTTTGTTGTAAATGTCTTTTACCTCCTTGGTTTGATTTATTATCAAGTAATTTTCTTGAAGTTATTGTAAACAAGATTAGTTTTCCTGATTTCTTTTTAGTGGATTCATTATTGGATTATAGGAAGGAAATTAATTTATATATTTTGATTTTACATACTGCTACTTTGCTGAATTTATCAGTTCAAAGTGTCTTCTGGCGTAGTTTTTTGAGCCTTCAAAATATAAGATCATATCAATAGAACACAGATAATTTGACGTCTTCTTTTCCTATTTGTATCCCTTGAATTTAATTCTCTTGCCTGATTGATCTGACTAAAATTCCAAGGTTTTGCTGAATAGAAGTGGTAAGAATGAATATACCTGTTTTGATTTTGATTTTAAAGGAAATATTTTTAGTTTTTTTTTCCATTTAGTATGATTTTGGCCTAGGATTTGTTATGTATATAGACTTTACAACATTATCATTGGGCTGAGCAATCATTTTGACTTTTCAAGGCTGGACATACTGTAAGTAATGCTAACCTCGCTGTTTTGCTGGTGGAAATAGACTCTTGTTGCCCCTGGTACCCAGAAAGTAGTTCTTTAATTTCAAAGGATTGGGAAAATATAGGTATGAAGCTTCATGAGGAGCCAAGAACTCCCGTGTTTGTGTTGCATGTTTGGTATCTTTGTGGTAATGCTATTTCTAAGTTCTCTCTTTCTCTTTCTCAGCACGTGTCCTCTTCCTTAGCAATGGCTGCCAAAGCATCCTTTAAAGAGGTGTTCCCTCCACCATCACTTTCCCCCTCCCCCGTTACATCTTTTTTGGCCAAATGAGAAATGCATACTTCAGTTGTTTGCCCTATTAAGCTAAATCCTGCTGGCCAGCCAGAGCATGAACAATAACCTTTGCTGTATTTAAAGAATTGTGATGCACTGTTCAGGAAAGTAGCATAAATATACTTTTACCCTCAACTTGATTGAGAGACTGGGAATAGGATATGCCTTGGTTCTTAGTGGTTGAAAGGTGCTAGTTAAGATGGTTACATTGATTATGATGATCTTTTCAGAGTTGGGCAATATGTTACTTTACAACAAGCTGCCATTGCTCAAATTAGAACACTTGTATATAAAGCATGACCATTAGATTCCTGACACGCAAGAGCCCTCTAACTCATTTGCAATAATCAGACAAGCTTCTGAGGAGCCTTTCATGTTTTTTTTCCCCCACGTCTTTTGAGATGATCATGTGATTATTGTCCTTAACACTATTTATATGGTGTGTTACATTTATTTATTATCAAACCAATCTTGCATTCCTGAGATGAAATCCACTTGAACATGGTGTACTATCTTCTAATGTGTTTTTTAAATGCAGCTTGAAAATATTTTATTAAGGATTTTTGCATCAGGGATACTGATCTAAAATTTTCTTTCATTTTATCTGGCTTCTTCCTGCTGGAGATGGGTGGAATAAGGGATCCCCTGTTAGAGATCTGGAAGAGATGAGGATGTGGGGGGTATTTTAGCTCCTCTACAAACCTGATGTTTGTGGCATGAGGTGAGGTGTAGAGGTGGGGAAACTTCAACATCATCATGGGTGATTCCTTCCTTATGGGGCTCAGGAGAGTCCCATTGTGAGTGAAAGATGAGAATGGCTTTTGCATGTTCTTAGGAGGTGGTCTTGGCTAGACAGATCACCTTGACTACAAGTTGCTTCTGAATAAAATTAACAAGGCAGAGGTAAAAGTTATTACAAGAAAAAATGAGTATTATCAATCCTGATTGACATCTTAATTGTGCTGCTGAGAAGAAAATGAATTCAGTTGTGGATAGATGAAATATTCTGTAAATATCTGTTAGGTCCAACTGATTAATATTTAGTTTAGTTCTAAAGTGACTTTATTTAATTTATATCTGGCTGACATATCCCATGGTGTGTTTAAATCATCCAGTATTATTTTATTAACTTCTATTTGATTCTTTACTGAAACGTTTGTTTTACATATATAGGTGCACCATTGTTTGGGGTATAAAATATTTACAACCATATATCTTGTTGAATGATTCCCAAACAGTATGCAGTGACCTTCCCTGTCTCTTCTATTAATTTTGTCTTGAAGTC
The DNA here is from genome assembly GCF_045843805.1 of Urocitellus parryii. Lineage (NCBI taxonomy): Eukaryota > Metazoa > Chordata > Mammalia > Rodentia > Sciuridae > Urocitellus > Urocitellus parryii. The sequence goes on along the minus strand of NC_135536.1, from coordinate 79,987,625 downwards.
TAGTCTGTATTATATAAGAGTAGCTACTCCTGCTTATGTCTGTGCTCCATTTGCATATCTTTTTTGATCCTTACACTTTAAGTCTGTAGAATGTTTGCCTAAAAGGTCAATCTATTGTAAACAACATATAGTTTGTTCTTGTGTTTTAATCCAATCTGTCAATCTATGACTTTTGATTGGAGAGTTTGAAAAATATATACTACATGTTATTGTAAGGATATAGTTTTTGTTTCCAGTAATTTTTATTTATTTATAATGCTTATTTCAGACTAGATTCTCCTTTGACTATTCTTTTATTGCAATTCATCCCTATGCTGGTTTTTATTTTATTTTTCATTTATTTACATGAAATATTCCACTGTGTTTTGTAAGGCAGGTGTGTGGTTATGAATTACTTTGCTTTCTGCATATTATGGATGATTTTTATTTCATCTTAAAGTCTGAATGATTGTTTTACTGGATATAGAATCTCAGTTGGCACTTATTTTCTTTAGGGCTTAATATATTTTTTCTAAGCACTCCTGGCTTTAAGGGTACCAGTTGAAAATTCAGTTAAAATCTGAATTGGGTTACCACTAAATATGGCCTTCCCTTTTTCTCTTGTGACTTTTAAAAATTCTATGTTTATTCTGTATATTTGGTGTTTTCCATTATAATGTGTTTTGGAGAGAATTGTCTTGATATTGCTTATTTGGGGTTCTCTATGCATCTTGTACTTGGCTTTAGTCTAATTCCTAAGATTTGGGGAAATTTCTGATTCTATTATTTCCTTGAAATAATCATACATTCCTTTTTTTGTATTTTTCACCTTTTTCTATGTCAATATTTATTAGATTTTTGTTCCTCTTCGTTTTATCCCAGATTTTTTTGAATATTATGGTCATGATCTCTTAATAACTTTTCTTTATTGTTGACTTTATTTTCAAGATTATATACTTTGTCTTCAAGCCCTGAGAATTTGTGTGAAAAGTAGTCTAATGGTGAATATTTCCATCAAATTTTCAGTTTGATTTCTTAGTCTTTTCCAGGATTTCCATTTGGTTCTTTTTCAAAATATCTGTCTTTTTCAAATCACTTGTAGTACATTTAGTGAAGATTCTAAAGCCCTCCATTATCATATGACAATATTACAAGGAAAATTATAGTAATTCATTGATTTTAATTTTCTTTTTAAATGTTTTGCTTAACATAATGAAGTCAGATAATAATTCTCTATTATATAGGCATGTCTTTAGATTGTCAAGTCCAGCATTAATAGTAATTGAAGTAAATTCATATTGTGAAAAAAATGTTTCTTAGCAATTTTCAATAGTTTCAGTCAGCTTACTCTCAATTATGATAATTAATTATCCTACTTTGCAATTTGACAGAAGTTCATAGTATACGTAGAATTGTTGCCCTGCCATTTTATAGCAAGGATTGTATTCAAAATACACTTCTTCCCCTTAATATCTTACTTTTGGTGGATTTAATAAGTAATTTTTTTCAGCTCTCTAATGTCCATTAACTCTCTGGATGAATAGAATGCTTCCTTCTGAATTCCTCTGACAATTATAACAGAAAAAAATTCAGCTATTCAAACTTCACTTTTATTTTCTGGCAGCATAAGTACTTATAGAGTAGATAGTATTCCAAGAAATAAGAAAATGGTTCACAAGTAGTTCACAAGGAACTAAAAGGAGGCCTTGATATAATTATTGAATGCATCAAGTCTCAAACCTTTATTGTGTCTATACATGAACTTGTCCTCAGGGAGTTCAAAGTCCTATCATTGGAGACCTGCCCTGTATAATCCATGCTGATATGAATATGCCATGAGTCAACATGTTCTGTAATGATTGCAAATTTCTCATAAAAATTACCACCTGTTCCAAAAAAAAAAAGAAATTATACTTTTAACAACTATTATATAATTGCTACACAGAGAAGTCAGAAGATAATTTAATGCAGAGATAATTATATATAAAGGCAAGAAAGCATAAAATATTCTCATGTATTAAGTAAACAAAATAACTAGTAGATTTGAAGTATACCATATGTCGGAAGGATGATGTCCTTATCTTTCTAATAAAGACAGAAAGGTTAGGTCAAGAACTTTGAAAGATGAGAAATATCAATCAAAGCAGTTTATCATACATTCTATTGTTAATGAGCAGTTATTTGCAAGATAAAGACTATGAAGAGAAATGAGCTTTTAGGTAATGGTAGTCACATTGAGAGGCAGTAATACCTTATTCCTTACATAGAGTCTGGTGGCTGTCTGCAATTTCAGGCTCTCTGTAGCTGGTCCATGGTGCAATAACCTCCATGCTGGCTGATGTAGATCACTAGCATACTCTCCCTGAAACTGGAGTAGGGAGTCAGATGGTCTGCCTGAGTCTGAGCTCTTACTGCTGTCAGTTATCAATCTGGGGAGTCTGTTCCCCTCCACTGGGACTTCTGTGGAGCAGTGCTGCCTAAGCTCTTGGTGGCATCTGTGACTGTGTAGCCCATGAGTACAGGCTGTCTATGAGCCATGTGTGGCAGAGAAGCCTCTGCCTGGTTGGTGTAGCTCACTGGTATTTTACCTGTCACCATCATGGGAATAGGATATCAGTTGTGAATAAAAAACTAAGCTTCTAATAAAAACAAGAAAAGTTCCCGAGAAGAGCAATAGAACTCTAGTAAGAATCACATCACAGGCCTATATTAATTCTACTTAAGATTTACATTTTCTGTTGAATTTTAATTCCAGGTTTAGTTAGGAAGACCCCCTTTTTTATTCTCACCAGAACTTAGTTTAGCTGCATCTAAGGAAATAAAACACACATTTCTAAAAATATTTAATCTTTCATAGTATGGACAAATTGTGTTAATACATCATTTAAAAGCAAACAAACTGAACAGCCAAGATTTAAATTGTTGTCTTTCCCTGAACATTGGGGAGTGTCACCCATGGAGAGGACAGTCTGCCCAGGACTTCCCAGTCAGAACCTGAAAAGCTGCCCCAGGACTCCAAAGCTACATGACTGTAGGTGTTGTTTTCCCCAATCTGGTGACACATTTTCTTCTCTTTCTCTCTTGACTATTACTTTTGCTTTTGCTCTTGCTTTCATATTATTACTAAGAGGCATCTTTTATGAAGAGAGTGTTTCTATTTTCTATCGGATCTTATCTGCCAAATTAAGCAGAATTTAACATTACAAGTATGATTTGTTCAGACTCATCAGCATTGGAGAACTTGAAATTTTCTTCTTTTTCATATTTTTGCTGGTCTATAAAATAATCATAACAGGAAAGCTTCTCACTGTGACCTGTAACCCTCACCTTCATTCACACCAATGTATTTCCTTCTTGGAAAACTCTCTTTTCTAGATACATCTATTTCTACAATTATGACCCCTAAAATAGTTGAAGAATTCCTCAAGAAAGAAAACTGCTTCCTTGTGGGGCTGTATGGCTCAGATGTTCTTCCTCCATTTCTTGGGGGGCAGTGAGATGACTCTTCTCATAGTTATGGCGGTTGATCGGTACATTGCCATCTGCAAGCCTCTTCACTACACAGCCATCATGAGCCGCAGGGTGCTGGTGGGCTCTGTGTTGCTGTCCTGGGCTATTGGCTTGGTGCACACCATGAGCCAGATGGTCTTCACTGTCACCCTGCCCTTTTATGGCCCCAACATAGTGGATGACATATTTTGTGACCTTCCCTGGTAATAAAGCTTGCCTGCACGAAGACCTATGTTCTGGAGTTGCATGTAATTGCTGAGTGTCCTCCTGTCCTTCATCTGCTTCACACTCTTGCTCATCTCCTACTCTGTCATTCTGGTAACTGTATGGTGTGGATTCTCTCCAGAGTTTTGTTCATACTGTCTGCTCACATCACTTGGTCACTCTGTTGTTTGGGCTCTTCATCTTCACTTACACTTTGTGCTTCAGTAGTCTTTCAGTGGAAGAATTTCTTTCTGTGTTTTATTTAATTATTATACCCTTCCATTTAACCTCTGAGGAATCAGGACATGAAATCAGCCATGAGCAGACTGAAGCTGCAACATGCCAGCTTCATACACACCTTCTAAACAACAGGCATGAAGATGAAGGGTTTTGTGGAAAACTCACATAAATTACATGTCGGAATAGGTTGGTATGATCTTTTTTTAAATTTTTATAGATTTTTAAATATTATCATATTATACATTGAAAGTTCCACAGAATGTCCCATTATTATGTTTCTATGATTTACATATATAGTTTTGTTGAAAGGAATATTATTTTCATTAAAAGTATTTCAGATATTCATTAGTAAATTATTTTTTTTAATATAATAAATACTACATTTGAAAATTTGATGGGCTGGGAATGTGGCTCAGGCGGTAGCATGCTCGTCTGGCATGCGTGCGGCCTGGGTTCGATCCTCAGCACCACATACCAACAAAGATGTTGTGTCCACCGAGAACTAAGAAATAAATATTAAAAATTCTCTCTCTCTCTCTCTCTCTCTCTCTCTCTCTCTCTCTCTCTCCTCTCTCACTCTCTCTTAAAAATAAATAAATAAATAAATAAAAATTAAAAAAAGAAAATTTGACTTATTCACTATATTTAGAAACATTCACTAGTTATTAAAAAAGAAAGAAAAATGAATTACTGTACTTTAAATCAGGAATCTTTCAGCTCAATTCTGTAGATGAGTAAAGCAATCAAGTTTGTGTGAATTCTTTTGATCCTACAGGCATTTACATACATACTCACATTTTCATGGATTCTACTATGTCAAAAGTCTATTCTTCCAAGATGAATGCATTAATTTTCATGAATGGATAGAAGCAAATAGTAATTGTCATTCACATAAAAGAAAAATACATTTATTTTTTAAGCAAATAGAAATTACACCTGACAAGGATCATATTGCACATTATGTCTCTTCTTTAATTCATGTTTGTGTATATATTTGCATCATATATTTTTCTAGAAAGAAATGTTACTTTTGGGTTAGTTCCCTAGACAAAGAAAAACTGAAGTGGGCCCAAGGATTTCTGGAATCCACTCAGGACAAAACAGAAAGTAGGCCAGCTGATGAATTTGCCTTAAAACCCTTAGATTGTACTAAATTATGAATTTAATTGTCCATAAACATTACAACAAATAGACATAATATGACCTTTGAACATTTGTATGCAAAGTTGACCTAATAATCAATGCCTCAGCTTAATATAATCTAGAATTTAATGATTTTAAATTGTCTTCCTATATCAGTTCTTCATTATAGTTTCGTCATTATTAACATTTACTCTAAATATGTTAAATGTTGCCCCTTAAATAATGCTTAATTATTTTAACAGTATAGTGATTTAACTTGCACAAGTACCAGTTTTCTTTTTTTCTCAATACAATCTATAATGGATTTCCAGAGAAAGTTTATCAATTCAACATGTTGCTATTTTTCCAGAGTCTGAATCAAAATCAATTTACCCATCTGTGCCTTAAATGATAGCTAAAATACCTCCAACTTCCTATTAATAGAAGCAATACAAAATTAATACCTTTATACCCTATTTGCAAGTAAACTTGAGAAAGAATTTCTCTAGCATAAACACCCAGGGAAGAAAATAACTTGGCCACAAAGTTTTTACCCATTTAATTTTATTAAAAGCTGCAGATCATTTCCTGATTTCAATTACAGAGCAAGAGTGTTCTGCTTTCATAAATTTTTACCCATATAATCTAAAGCATATTACTTTAATTGCATTTTCAGATACCCAGTAAATTTGGAACCTCCTTCTCATATCCATTAGCCTTCAATCCATAAGGCTTCAATTTCTTTGACTTGCTCTTTTATGACCTTCATTCCCTTAAGTTGATTTATTTACTTTTCTTATTGATTTGCATCATTATTATTGATTTGCCTTATTACAAATAGTAGCTATTATTATGTGGCCATTTAACTGTTGCTTAGTTTTCTATTGAACACAATTTTTTACTGTTTGTGTCTTCATTTACTAAAATGCTACCTTTTATTTTTAAGTGTTTATAGATGTTCTTTCCCAACAACAGATTGTAAAAATATTCCTTAATATTTTATTCTATTACTATTGCTAACATAACATTACATAGCATTTTGTAGCTAAATGTTATGGAGTTCACTTTTACATCTTCTTTACCAAACCACTCTTCCCAGCAACATTCCAATTTAATCTTCCCTTTCTCCATTGTTTTACTTGGGCATCATATAACTGTACCACAATATGTCTCTCTGTGTGTCTCAGTTTATATATAAATATATATACACATTCATGATCTGAGTTTCCTATTGAGTCCCATGAATATGTTTTGTTTTATCATTTGTGGGACAATAACTTTGTACATGGTTTAACATTTAAAAGATGTGTTCCCTCTTTGTTATTCTATTAAAAGTTGACTTAGCACAACATGAAACTTTAGTTTTACTAAGATTATTTTACTAAATTTTTGTTGTTGGGGTCTGAGCTTCTGAGATCATGGAAAGTGCATCCTGAAGAATCCGCATGCAGAATTCCTGTTTATCAGGTGAAGCCATGGAGGTTGGAATGCTGCACAAGGCAGGACAGCAATAACTCCTCATGCTAAGCTAATTCTTGTGGAGCATGATGACTCCATGGAGAAAAATAAGGCTCACCAGGCACAATGGCGTTCACCCCTGTAACTTCAGTGGCTGCAGAGCCTGAGACAGGAGGATTGCAAGTTCAAAGCCAGCCTCAGCAAAAGTGACGTGCTAAGCAACTCAGTGAAACTCTGTCTCTAAATAAAAATATAAAATAGGGCTGGGGATGTAGCTCAGTGGTCAAATGCCCCTGAGTTCAATCCCTGGAACCCCCACCACCTCCAAAATAAGGTTCAAACTGTACTATCTGCTATGTATTTAAGTGTATGTTTTCTGTTCCATTATGAGAACATATCCATTTTTGTCACTGGGAAAAATTTTTACTTAGTACTAACAAACATGTTAGTTGTTTTCATTACGTTATGTCATAGTTAAGATTTAACCTCACAATGCCCTATAAAAGATGTGCTGTGCAAGGACAAAGCAGCCCGCAGCTTTGCAAGCCCCTAGCTTCCCCTAGGAAACTAATTGCAAATTTTAAGACTCAGAGTCTTCAGGCATAATTGTGGAACCAAATGCTCAATAGTAGTTCATTTGTAGCATTTTATTGAATATGTATATTTGGGATAATTTGACATCTGTGCTATTCAGTATCATCTTACATATGAGCATAGGAAAGAACATCCTTCTGTTTATTCAGATCATATTTTGTGTCCTATAAGACTTAAAATTTTCTCATAATGCCCTTCCTTTATTGTCAACTTGTAAATATCATTTTTCTTTAAGTTTGCTGCTTTAGATAATCAATTAAATTTATATTGCTATAATATAATAAAATATAAATATTATTTAAATTGGGTAAAATTATGATTATGTATAACTGGGATTCATATATAATAAATATCTTCACATATAGATATTAGGTATAAACACACATGTAAGTATATGTTCATATAAATACGCCTGCATATGAAATTGTATTTCTGTATCTATATATTGCCCACATACCATAATCACTCTGCAAACTTAAAGATCCAGCTATCATGTTGGAAGACAGGAGAGCAAGAGAGCGCATTCCCCTGGGATCTCTTTATAGGGAAAAGAACAAAGGATTTTTGATAGAATGTTCTACTTCAAATAAGGCAGGGGGTGGACTGGTCAAGCCCCAATGGGTAACGCTCAGATGCAGAGCCATGAGAAATCAAAACTTCTTTGCCCAGCTAAGGTGGAGGTCACCTGCATTGGGCAGCCTACAGCATGCAATGACAGACCAACACCCTCTTGGCTCAAGGATGAGAAAGAATGCTTAATCATAGCTCATGGGTAGCCACCCACAGATATACATATTGTGTCATTATGATATCAAATTATCTGGCCAATTTGTTTAGTCAAACAATATTTAGGATGTTTCTGATCAGATTGAAATCTCAGAATTGACATTTTTTATGAGATTGGTATCTAAATTGATTGGATTCTGTATAAGAAGATTACCCTTCATAATTCCCTACAACTCAAAGAATCACTTGAAGGCCTTGATAGAACAAAGACTGACCTTCTATCAGCAAAAGGAACTCTGTCAGTAGGCTGCCAATTAACTAAAACTTCTACAGATTTGAATTTCTAAAATGTATGTTTATAGGGTCAGATTTTGATTCAACTCATCAAACATTGAATTCATTTAGTCTCTAAAATTTTTTAGAGCCAGTTCCTCAAGATCTCTTTCCATCTGCATACATATGCACACACATACATATCCTGTTGGTTCTATTTCTCTGTAGAGCCCTGAGTGATACATATATACATATATATGATACATACATACGTACACATGTACTATACTCATAGGTGCAATATCTATATATTATAAACATATATATACAAAGTGTGATTTCAGACTTTGAGAGTAAGGTAAAGACATGATGCCATTTTACTCCTGACTAACTCAATGTGTATTTCCTAAGACAGCATCATTTTCAGAATCAGGAATTCTATATTACTATTTTATGAATATCTAATCAAAAGACTCACTCAATTTCAATGACCATTAACTGATTGGTGTCCTTTAAATAAGACAAAACCTGGAATCACAACTTATACTTCATTGCCATGCCTTTTTATCATGCATTTATCTTCAACAATTCTTTAATTTTTTTTGAGCTTCACGGCCATGATTTTTTATGGTTAAAACCAATAGAATTTGTAGAATATGACAATGAGTTTTGATAATGTTTCCTTCTCAGTAGATCGTGGCAGTACTATCACAAAAATGGTGCTGTGTCCTTCTCAATAATTCATATCAAGATCAGATAATGGCAACTTGTCCCATTACAATTGGTATTAAACTTGACAACATCAGCAACATGGCCTGCCAGATATCTCCTTTAAAATTACTACTTATGCAACCATGCTGTTATATAATTAAAGAGTGCTATTTAGGGAAAATATTTGAGACTATATAAATATTTTACTCCTCGCTACAACTAACTGGTAATTTTAGTATAAATTGAAGATTTTTCCCTATATCAATTATTAAAACGATAATTTCCAAATAATTCTTTTTCACTTCCATCATTTGATCTATATTTACCAGTTATTTCTTGACAAAAGAGAAATACTAATTTTCCCCCATGTATTTATTCACTTATAGACACATTTATTTATTTACATATGGATTTAATTCTAGTTTTTCAATGATTTAGAATCTGTTATTATTTTCACAATGTTAAAATGATCTTACATTTGTATATTAGATCCCCTCTCACGTTGGCATATCAATAGTCTTCTCTTTTTTAACTGGAAAGTTATTTTCTGCACAAAATTTATTCCAGACTCATCTTCCACTTTCTTCATCTAGCCTCAAGATTAACAATTTCTCCAAGGATTACAGTTTCATTTGATACCAAGATTTTGGAATTAGTTGAGGTCATTGCTATTGTAGTATAATTGCTTCTAGGTAGTCCTAAAGGACAGAGATAAGGGGAAAAAAGTACGATTATATATGTATATACACATGTGTTTACAGATGAACATGTGTGTATAATGTAAATGAATAATAAATGTGATTTATATAAAACTAATTATTCGTACTGACATTTCCAATTCCAGTCCAAAACCAAATGTTTTATTTTAACCTTCTTCATCATTATTTGTGGTCCCATCATGAATCATTTATATAAGTCACTTCCATTGTTCACTGTCTTCTTCCATCTATTCAATTAAAGACTGCATAGAATGCAGTTTCAGAATTAACCATACCATATCCAAAGTACATGTATGAAGACATAAATTGGTGTGAATATAGTTTGTATACAACCAGAGATATGAAAAACTGTGCTCTATAAATGTAATAAGAATTGTAATAAATTCCACTGTCATATATAAATTAAAAAATAATTTTAAAAGAGTTAACCATACCAATATGATAAGAAAGCTGACTAGACTTCAATATTTTATTTAAAAAATCTAGTTGTTTGTATTCTTGTGAATATATTCAAAATACTGTGATCAAAAGCTATGAGTTCTTAAAATTAAATTTAACTGATATATGAAAACAAAAATTTATGTATTAATAAGATTAAGTAATGTTTTGAAATCATGTTTTTTAATGTTTAAAAATATCTAACTAGTCAGATATTTATCACTTCTTTGTGATGAAAACTTTAAATATTATGATTTCCAGATATTCGAAATAAATTCTACATTATTGTTATCTATAGTCACTCTACTGTGAACTACTACACCAGAACTCCTCTCTCCTAATCTAACTTAGTACCCATTCATCAACCTCTTTCATCCTTCCCTCTCAGTACTCTCTCCAGCATCTGGTAACCACCATTCTACTCTCAACTTCTTTGAGATCAACTTTTAAGGTTCTATACATGAGTAAGATCACACAGTGCTTGTCCTTATATGCCTAGCTTACTTCATTTAACATAATGGCCTCCAATGCAAGCCAGGATGTCACAAATGACAGGATTCATGGATTTTTATGGATGAATAATATTACATTATGTATATATACCACTTCTTTATGTATTTATCACTTAACAGACACTTAATAGTCTGCTTCTATTTCTTGTTATGTTAAATATTGCTATAAAAAAACATCAGAATATAAGTGAATTTCTTTCATACTGAGATAATTTCCTTTGAACATATTACCTACTAGAATTTCTGGATAACTCTATCCTTTTTCAGTGTGGTTAGATTATCAATTTAAAAGACAATTTGTTTTATTGATTTTCTTCTTTTGCATTTAAGAGTATTTACTTCATTTAAGAGTATTTACCTCATTCTTTGTTGGATATGTTATATAAAATTTCAATTAATTATATTTATGTGTAAATGTAAAGACATTCACACATATATGTATATGCATGTGAAGTGTTTATACTAAGATGTATACTTAGAGCAGTATTACTCCCCTTTGATCTTTTCCAAATCATTCGAGTCCCCTATCTTTTCCATTTCATCGCCAGTTGCTACATAAAATAAATAATCCAATTATTTTATGTTTTGCTTTCTACACTAATATGCACATTTAAAGCCACCCCAGTTTGTTTTTTCCTTTTATCTAATTAATGATAGTTTACTGGGCTGGGGATATTGCTCAGTTGGTAGTGTGCTTACCTCACATGCACAAGGCCCTGGTTTCAATCCCCAGCATCACACACACACACACACACACACACACACACACACACACACAATAAATAAATAAATAAATATTATAGCTTACTGTCAACATTTTTTAATCTGTTCTTATAAAACTATTTTCTGGATATTAGACCATGACACAATAATCCATGACACAGTATTAAACACAGGTCACAGTAATCTATCTCATTCTTCATTACAGGCAAACATTTCAAGTATGATAATAAATATAACATGATAAATCAATAGAAAGGAACAGAATTCAACTGCTCCCTAGCAGCCTATCACAACCATGGCATTTTATACACACGACTTTGTCTAAAATGTCCTCCCCTCATCAGATTACTGCTATTATGAATTTAAGAAGAATAGCATTATGTTTTAATCTGATTTGTCAGATTGTTCGCTTTCTTCTCAACTATGTGTCATTCAACTGCGATTCAATTAGGGAGTCTGTACATGCTCAGAACTTGTTTCCAGCTGACAAGGAAAAATGTTATTGACCATATTTTCATAGATTAGTTATAAACATTTTCTCTGAATTAATTCCTGACCCCTTGACATGGAAGGCTTTACTATTAATTGGTTCAAAATGAAAAACACTGAGAAACTGCTCCTTACCTTTCCCATCCCTTCTTAGGATGAATTCACAAAGAGAGTTTGAACCATATTCAAATACATGCATATAAATTAATCATATCTTCCCTTGGGTGAACACTAACAGGGTGAAATGTTTCTGCTTTGAAATCTGCAGTCATTGCAATGATTAGATATACAGGGACTTCTACATTTTGTAGTTTCAAAAAGCTCTTCAACTCTCTCTCTCTCTCTCTCTCTCTCTCTCTCTCTCTCTCTCTCTCTCTCACACACACACACACACACACACACACACACTATATGTATATACATGGGATCAAACCTAGAGTCATTTAACCACTGAGCCACATGTCCAGCCATTTTGACATATTTATTTATTTTTATTTTGATTTTGATACACAATTTTGCTATTTCTTGGGGTCTCATCCTCTTCATATTTTGATAATCCAACTATAGAACTCTACATCACCAATAAATAATAATAATACTAATAAAGTATAACTACTTTTCATTCACTCTTACCAATGAAGCAGACATGATTTAACTTCCACCAATAAGATATATATCTTGGGGAGAGATTTTATATAAAACTCAACAATATAAATCATATCTGAGAATGAGAATTCATTTGGTTAATACCAGTATTGGCAAAGCCTGATGTTTCAAGTTGGTGATGTAAGTAACATTTGACTAGCAGAGGCAGAATATATATGTAGTCAGCAGTGAGAGTACTCACCCAGATAGCTGTGCAATGTAGATCAGGATAGTAATTCTATAAATTCAATATAGATATGATCCCCTGGTATTTCCACATATTTTGCCACATTTTTAAAAGTCCCCATTAATCCTTGCAAGTAAAGCCAACTAGATCTATTGTCTGAAACTGAAAATGCTTATCATTACAACATTAAGTTATATTTTCCTTTTCTTTTTGGAGACTAAGAGAAGGAGTTCTATTGATTATAATAAATATCACAGTCTTTATAAGGAATAATAATAAGGTATAGAATAGAATACAATTTAAGATATTAGTTGATAATTCTATGCTTCTATTTCCCCACTCCCTTTTCTTTATAAGTTTTATAAACAACTAATTGTAAATAGTATTGACCAAATGGTAACACATGATGTTCTTGTGATAATCTGCCATTGAAATTAAAACAGTTTTCTTAATACATTTGTTCCAATGAAGGAAAATTGTCAGATGTTAAACCAGAAACTCTTCTGCCTAGATTGCTAGGCAGAAGTTTTTCAATGTGTCCTAAAATGAGAACATTCACCTTTTTGTCTATGTTTCAAATGTTTTACAACTTCAATTTGCACAATTATTTGTACAATGTTGTAGAGACATGATATGAAATAGAAGCTTAAAGACATTGTCTTTGAAACAGAATGATGAAGGATCTAGTACATTGGTTGATGTAAAAAGTCCATTCACAATACCTTAAAAAAGAATAAAACACTTAAAAATAAACCTAATCAAGGAGGTAAAAGAACTCTACAATGAAAATTATAGAACAAGAATGGAAGAAATTGAAGAACAAACTAGAAAATGAAATGATCTCATGGATAGTCAGAATTAATATTAAAATGCACCTATTACCAAAAGCAATCTGCAGATTCAATACAAACACTATCAAAATACCAATGATATTATTCTCATAACTAGGAAAAGGCATTCCTAAAATTTATATGGAAAAACAAAACATCCAAAATAGCCAAAGAAATCCTGAGCAAAGAAAAGTAATGCATAGTACAGAGCCATATTAACAAAAGAGAATGATACTGGCATGCAAAGAACATTTACTTCAATGGAACAGAAGCCATAATCCCAGCCTTGGAAAATAATTTAAAAATATCAAAATGGACATACATTGTACAAAAAAATAATGGGAGGCAGCAACTGCAGTTAAAAGAAGAAAGTTTATAGCTATGAAGACCAACATCAAAAAAAAGAAGATGGGTCTGACAGCCTAATGTGACACGTAAAAGGAACCAAAGCAAGAACAATTAAGTTCAAAGATGGCAAAAAGAAAATTATTAAAGATCAAAGAGGAAATAAAGTACAAGCCTGGAAACAATAAAAAGGTCAACAAATTAAAAGTTGATTTTTTGAAAAGGAAAACAGAATAGAGAAACCTTGAACTACACTAAGAAAAAGTGAGATTCATAAATAAATAAAAGCAGAAATTATAGCACAGAAATATAAAGAATAATGAAAAGCTACTATGCATAACTATTTAACAAAAAATGAATAACCTAGAAAAATGGATAATTACTAGAAACCACATACAAAAACTAAATCATGAAGAAATAGAAAATCTGACCAGATCAATAGCAATTAAGGAGATTGAATCAGTAGTGAAATGTCTTCCATCATAGAAAACCCTGGACCTGTTATCCACACTCTGTTGAATTCTTTAAATAGAAAAAATATTGGTATTTCATAAACTTTATTTTCTCAAAAGAATTGTCAAAATGGAGTATTTTCAAACTCATTTTTAGAGGGAAACATTATCCTTCTAGCAAAGCCAGACTAGAACACTGAAAGAAAAAGAAAATTAAAAAGTAAATTTCAAAACCTCCTATAAATATATATTAATCACAAAGAGCATGATACTGACATAAAAAGAGACCCACTGCTCTATGGGACAGAATAATGAACACAAAAGAAATTCCAAACTGGATGGGGTGGCACATGCTTGTAATTTCCACCTGCTCAGGAGGCTGAGGCAGAAGAATCACAAGTCCAAAGCCAGCATCAGCAACTTAGAGAGGCCCTAACCAACTCAGTGAGACCCTGTCTCTAAATAAAATATAAAAATGGCTGAGGATGTGGCTTAGTGGTTAAGTGCCCCAGGGGTTTAATCTCTGGTTACTCCCTCCCCTCCACCCCCGAAAAAAAAATAATAATTTGGACACTTTTGGTCAATTTATTTTGAAGGTACCTACTAACAACACAAAATAGTGAAAGAACAGTCTCTTTTATGAAAAAGCAAAATTATTAATTAAAGGGTAGAACTACACATAATGCTAACACAAACCCGATGGTAACATCTGTAGCTCTTTTAATAACACGAAAAGTAAATTTCAGAATATTACAAAGGAATATTACTAAAGGCAACAGAAGATCATCAGGTCATCTCACCCAGAAACAGCACTCAATCAGGATGATGTAACAATTTTCCTAATTGTTATTACGGACCATGTATGCCCCTAATCATAGAGCTGAAATATGGGAATAAAACTACTAGGAGGAGGAACAGAGAGAAAATTATAATAAAAACATCAAAATCCACACTGTCAATAATTGATTAAAGTTGATAAAAATTCATTGGAGTTGAACCACTTTTATATAATTGATATTTATAAAATACTTTGATCAAATTTATTAAATTTCTCTTTTTTTCTGAAGTGAAAATACATACATTTGCCAAGTTAGAGAATATTCTGAGCCATAAAACAGTCATAATTAATTTTAAAAGTGTTTAAGTTACCCAGATTTGTACATAGATGTATAAAACAGTTCTATTTGTAATATCCCAAAGTAGAAAGAAGACAAATATCCTAAAGCAGATGAATGGATGACAATATGCTGGTCTTTAAGTATGACTTAATAGTATTAAGCAACAGAAAAGAATGTTCCATTGATGCAAACACCAAAATTACAAATACCACAATGTGTATGATGAGAGAAAGAAGTCATATTTAATACAAGTTCAGACTACTTAAGTTCAAGACTAGTGGTTTTCTACAGAGGGAGGATTTGTGCATGGAAAGACTGGAAAGAGGTTATCCAGGGACAAGAAATCTTTGGGAGCTGAGGTCCATATCACTGTTTAGATGATGATGGTCTTTTCATGGCCATATGCAAGAGTACAAGTGTATTAAGTTGTACATTTTCTTTGGGCATGGTGGCACACACCTATAATTCCAGCAGTTTTTAGAGACTGAGGCAGGAGGATTGAGAGTTCAAAGCAAGCCTCAGCAACCATGAGGCACTAAATAACTCAGTGAGACCCTGAGAGTTCAAAGCAAGTCTCAGCAACCACGAGGTGCTAAGCAACTCAGTGAGATCCTGTCTCTAAATAAAATACAAAAAAATGGGCTGGGTATGTGGCTCAGTGGTAAAGCATCCCTGGGTTCAATCCCTGGTACAAAAAAATGTACATTTTCAATATGAACAGTTTATTATGTGTGAATGTACTGTTTTCATCATCTCTAGCAATTAGAGAAATACAAATCAAAACTACTCTAAAATTTCATCTCACTCCAGTCAGAATGGCAATTATCAATAATACAAGCAACAGTAAATGTTGGCAAGGATATGGAGAAAAAGGTCCAATCATACTTTGCTGGTGGGACTGCAAATTGATGCAACCACTATGGAAAGCAGTATGGACAGTCCTCAGAAAACTTGGAATGGAACCACCAGTTTACCCAGCTATCCCACTCCTTGGTTTGTACCCAAAGGACTTAAAGTCAGCATACTACAGTGATGCAGTCACATCAATGTTTATAGCAGCTCAATTCACAATAGCTAGACCATGGAACCAACCTATATGCCCTTCAAAAGATGAATGATAAAGAAAATGTGGTACATATACATAATGAAATATTATACCACCTTAAAGAAGAATGAAATCATAGCATTTGCACTTAAATGGATGGAGCTGGAGAATATCATACTAAATATCATACTAAGTGAAAGAAGCCAAGCCCCTAAAACCAAAGCCTCAATGTTTTCTCTGATAGGTGTATCTGATTCATAATAGAGTTCGGGGAATAAAGGGACTTTGAATTATGCAGAGGGAAGTGAGGGAAGGGGAAAGGGTGTGGAGATAGGAAGGCAGTGGAATGAGATGGGCACTATTATTCTATATACATGTATGATTACACTCTTGGTGTGACTCTGGACCATGCTCAGCCAGAGGAAAGAGAAATTGTGCTTCGTTGTGTACAATGTGTCAAAATGCATTCTATTGTCATGTATAACTAATTAGAACAAATTCAAAATTTTAAAAAGCTAAGAAATAAAAATAAAGGTATTTTAAACTCATTTTAATATCCTTTTTTAAAACAAATATATCTTAATAAATTTTACAAACCATTTCACAAACTCAGCATCTCATGTAATCATTATTGGCATCAGATCAATTTTGGTGTCAGATTCGCCATTTTAGGTCAGGGGCCATTTTATCTAGAGGCTCCCGAGTTTTGATTCTGAGGCATTGCTGCTTAACTTCCTGTAAGAACATGTGCCTGCTAAATGATTAACCCCACCCCAGCTTATGATGCAACTCCTAAGCAGCTGATGAAAAGCCTCTTGCAGGCTATAAAGCTCTCTGAGTGCCTACATGCTACTGCTCTCCTCGGAGGGACAGCCTGCTGGTTTGCCTGGCCTCACTAACAATAAATCTCTTGTGTGAGATTCAGGTGTGTGGAGTGGTCTTTGGACTTTGTGTGGAATCTTCGAGTGTCCACAGGTGCTGTGATTGAGATTAGGCTCTCCCATCAACCTTGCTCTCCCTTTGGGGATCTGAGCTGCTTTGAGATCCTATACTTTGTCCTAAGCTGCCCTCACTGTGAATTCACCTTCCATTTCACTGAGCGCTTAACTTCTCATCCACCACCCACTGACTTGGGTAAGTTCCCCTGCCTTAAGTCCACTCAAAGGACCTGTGGGTCCTGGGAAGTGACCTTGAACATCCAGCACTCCCAGGGTTCCCATTCGGTTAGGGGAACCCCCATCCACGGCTTTCAGAGATACATTTGGTCCCTACTGTTGGCCAAGTCCATAAGCTCAGAAGGTCTCACACCAGGCAAAAGATCTTTCTCTGGGTCTCAGCCTGAAAGCCCTGGTGCCAGACACTGAGAATCCCTACAGGCCTTCGACCCAGCTACTGTCCTGAGGCAGTGAGGACTCCCAAAGCGGTTAGCTCTTCCTCATTCGATATAAGAGAACACAGAGGGACACCTCTGCTTCTCACTACCGACTCTCTTTCTCTCTTGCCATGGGTGTAGCCACCCCTCTCATCCCCAGAACATCCCCTTGGGGGTTGCCTTTTAGCAAACTTAAACTCACTCTGCATTACCCCTGACTTAATGGTGCAAAAACTAATTTGACTCTGCACCCAAATTTGGCCTCTATATACCTTAGACATTGACTCTAAATAGCTGCAAACAGCACTCTAGATCCCAACATTTTGAGGGATCTTTTTAACTTCTGAGTGCTTGGGAAACATGGAAAGCAATCTCCCGTATTCAGGCCTTCTCTTTACTTAGTTCCAAAGATATACTCTTTTTATATCTGCTCTTCTTGTTCTCAGGCCCAAGTTCTCTGGCTCTTGAAACCCTCTCTTCTCTAGCTCAGGACCTTCCTGAAACCCCAGACTTAAACCCTGCTGATGAACCCCCTTTCTACTGTTCTCCACTTTCTGCTCCAAATCCTCCGGGATCTCTGTCACCTACTTTCAGTCTACCCGCTACTTGCTTTAGCTCCAGCACAAACCCCTCTGCCCAGCACACACCTCTGCTTCCCCTTTGTGAAGAAACAGAGTCAGAGGGAGTTGTTTGGCTACACATCTCTTTCTCCTTTAGTGACCTCTCCGGGATCAAAATAAGGCTAGGGTCCTTCACCTCCAATCTTTCAGGGTGCATTAAAGAATTTCAATACCTAATCCAATCATATGATCTAACTCTCCATGACATCCATAAGATCCAATCCAACATCCTCCTACATGAGGAACACAGGCAAGTTTGGGATAGTCCAGAAATTATGTTGAGGAGGTCCACCAAACCTTCCCTACTCACCCAATTGGCACTGATCCAGTCCCTGACCATGACCCCAACTGGAATTCCAGTTTGGTTGGAGGGATCACTAGTAGGAACCAATTTATTTCCTGCCTCATGGAAGACTAAGAAAATCGGCACATAAGGCTATTAACTATAAGAAACTCCAAGAAGAACTTCAGGACAAAACTGAAATCCCCTCAATATTCTTGGACCACCTTACAAAGGCCCTTTTGCAGTACAGCAGTCTAGACCCTGAAACCCCAGATGGGAGACAACTACTAATGACCTACTTATTCTCCCAGAGCTTCTCCAACATTTAGGCTAAACCCAAACACCTAGAGAAGGTACCCCACACTCCTCAAGCAGAGGTTTGGCAATGGGAGAGATGAGAAGGCCCATAAACAAAAATACCAGGTGCTGGCCAAGGCCTTTCAACCTGCCTCCACCTCTGTCACTGGGGTATCCCTGCTCCCTAGGAAGGAGCCAGGGGAACCCTGGACCCCTGCTTCATATGTGTCAAAGGGGTCATTGAGCCATAGCATGCCCAAGTGCCCAGAAACCTCCTGGTGCATGTCCCAAATGCCATCAAGAAGGACACTGGGCCATCAACTGTCCTCACACACCAAGAGTTGCAAGGCCATCCAGCTCTGATACCTTTCAAGCATATCTTCTAGGTCTGGCAACAGATGACTGAGAAGGCCCAGGATCCCCTCACCCGACCACCACCATTACTTCTCCAGAGCCTAGAGTGATCATTGTGGTAGCAGGTGGGCCTATCTCTTTCCATGTGGACACTGGAGCCACATATTCTGTCATAAAGGAGTTTTGGGGACCTACTTCTCTTTCTTGTTCATCTATTGTCAGGGTAGAAGAAATACTTTACCAGTCCCAACTCACCCCTTTGCTTCACTGCATATTCCAGGGCATTACCCTTTCCCATTCCTTCCTGGTGATTCCCCACCGCCCAGTTCCTGTCTTATTCAGGGATCTCCTAGCCAAAGTTGGAGCTTCCATTACCTTAGCTCCCGAGTCTCGCCTCAATCTCAGCTCATCTCCGGTCCCCTTCATGCTAGTACTCCAGACAAATTCCATGAGCCCTTACCTGCATCAAGGTTGATCCCTCAATCTGGGACCTTCAAAACCCCTCCATAGCCACCCACCACCCTCCCTTGATAATACATCTCAAGGTCCCCACCTATTTCCCTGAACAACCCCAATACCCACTTACCCTCCAGACCCTTAGGAGTCTCAAATCTTTAATCTTTGATCTGCTCCAAAAAGGCTTCTTATGCCAAATGAACTCCTGTTTAACACATCATCTTAGCAGTTAAGAAACCAAATGGATCCTACAGAAAAGTACAGAATCTTCACCTCATAAATATTGCTTTAATCCCCATTCCCCCAGTTGTTCCCAACCCCTATATCCTCCTCTCCACTATTCCCTCACACAACACTCTTTTTCAGTTTTGGATCTAAAAGATGCCTTTCTCTCCATTACCTTATAACACCAATCCCAGTACATTTTCACCTTCACCTGGACAGACCCAGACACTCATACCTCTACTCCATTAACTTGGACTGTCGTACCCCAAGGATTTAGAGATAGTCCCCATCTGTTTGGCCAAGTGCTTTTTAGGGATCTATTTTTCCTCTCACTCCCCCAATTTAAACTTATTCAATATGTAGATGACCTCCTTCTTTACAGCCCCTCTTTACAGATCAGTCTCACTATATGGCAATCCCACAGGACCTCTGTCTTTGCACATCTTCAGAACCTCGACTTTCAACCCTCCAAAGCTCTCTGCTACTTCCTAAAGAAGACTCTTGTCGGGCAGAGGAGGTTACTGCAAAGACTACCAGCCCCTGATGCCCAAGACTGAGACCTATGACTCACGGTCAACTCCTCTGACTCCAGAGACTCTGCCCCCACCTAAAACCCTCCCTGACCCCCTTTAAGGGAATGAGATTCTTCTCCCCTAACCAGCAGAAAGAAGCTACAAAAGAAAGATCATTGTCCTCACCCCCAGTTTCTATAAAACAAAAAGGGAGGAATGATGGCATCAAATCAATATTGGCATCAGATTCACCATGTTAGGTCAGGAGCCATTTTATCTAGAGGCTTCAAAGTTTCAATTCTGAGGCAATGCTGCTTAATATCTCATAAAAACATGTGCCTGCTAAATGATCAACCCCACCCCAACTTATGCTACAATTCCTCAGCAGCTTATGAAATTCCTCTTGCAGGCTATAAAGCTTCTCTGAGTGCAGTCACGCTGCTGCTATCCCCAGAGGGACAGCCTTGTTGGTGTACCTCATGTTACTGACAATAAATCTCTTGTGTGAGATTCAGGTGTGTGGCATGGTCTTTGGATTTTGTACGAACTCTTTGAGTGTCCATTCAATCATAAAATAAACTGAACTATATTAGGACATTCGATCAAGATTCTCTGCTATTCAGACAACTTTGACATGCATTGATATGAGAGAAAATGATAGGCAATGGGGAGCAGGAATGGGAGAGTAAAGGTGGACCAGAGGGCAAGCACCAAGACAGTCATTTTAAAATTTTAACATGCCTAGACATGTTATAAAACATTTCCTTTTCTCAAAAAGGTGGTATGTTTCCAAATTGACTGAAAAATCAGGGTGGGCCTCTTGGGACCATTGAAATATCAAGAATCAATTTTTTAAAAATCACAGAAAATACCAATAATACCAACAACAACAACAAAACTGATCAACCAAGTGTACACCCCCAGTAAGAGTGAAGAATCCATCAGGAGGAGCTTATCAACTTCTCCTTACATGCCTTTAAAAGAAAGAATGCCCCCAAACTTAAAGGTACTCTTGCTCTTCCCAGGCATGCTAATGCAGGGAGTTCTGAGTGATTTTCTTTTACTCTCCTTTTTAATAAAATCCCTGCTTGCTTATTTCCCTCCTATGGTGTTCATTCCTTGATTCTGTGGAACACAAACCCAGTCTAAATCCTGCTAGTAACAATAGGGCACAGTGACATATCCTAGCCTTTTGTTGTGGTCATATGTAATACTGCTTAGTGTATGACCTCTCTGGCAACTGGAAATAAAAATCTGAATTGAATGTAATTATGTAGATAGAGTTACAGAATTAGATTGCAGAAGACATCTCCTTAGTACTTACTGGCCAAATGAATAACTTTACTAATTTTTAACATTTGGTTGATTTACATGAGGTTTAACTTCTCTCCTTGTTTTGATTTCAAGGGTATGCAACAATTGATATCACTTTTAAAAAGAGTTAGATGTCCAGATAATTATTTCCATGAGTTAGATGTCCAGATAATTATTTCCATGATTCTTGTTCTATTCAGAGCAAAGTTTCAATCAAAGAACATCTTCAGGTGGTGAATATGGTCATGCTGAGGGAGAGCACTTCCACAGATCCACCAAGCAATAGATGTCAGCACAAGCACATTTCAGAAGGAGACAGAATCTGCTCTAAGAGAAAAATCCATGTTTACATAGCCATCTCATCTATCTGACTCTGTCTGTTAATTCTTTAAACATTTCTAGGTACCTGTTTTAAGAAAGTCTACTGTGCTAGAGTTGAGAACAGTTCCTATAGCTGCTGACATTCTTCAGACTGCTATTGTTACCTGCAGGAATTGGAATGAGATTTTTGTTCCATGGAGTTGAAGAATGAACACTGAAAATGCCTTTGAGGTAAACAAGCAAGCAGGAATTTTATTTAAAAGGAAAGTGATAGAACGATTCAGAACTTCTCTCCCAGAATACCTGGGAAGGGCAAGAGTATTTTAGTGGGCACACATTTTTAGTCCTTCTTTTTTCTTTTATTTTTATTTAGAGATAGGATGTGAGTTGCTTAGGACCTCCCTAAGTTTCTAAAGCTGGCTTTGAACTTGCAATTCTCCTACATTATCCTTCCGAGGCACTGGATTTACAGGCATGCACTACTGCACTGGGCTAGTGCTCCTTCTTCAAAGACAAGTAAGGAGAAGTTGATGGACTCCTCTTGACTGGTTTTTGATATTTCAATTGTCCAGTGAGAGACATAAGCCAGATTATAGATGATGCAGTCCCTTTTGGCTAAATGGAAACTCACACCCTTTTGAGAAAGAGGAACTGCCTCATAACAAGAAGGGCAGGTGAAAGTGGCTGTCCTGGTGCTTGCACTCTTGTTGACCTTTACTGTCCCTTTCCTCCTCTCCACTGCCAAACTTTTTCTAGCTCAACACTATGGCAGGGGGTGTTACAGAGGAAAGCTGCTTGCCTAGTGACAGCCAGGAATCAGACAGAGAGAGACAGACAGACAGACAGACAGACAGAGACAGAGAGGGAAAGGGGAAGGGGCCAGGGCAAAGTATACCCTTCCAGGGTCATCCCCAAGTGACTTACATCCTCCAACTAGAACTGACCTTCTGAAATTTCCACTTCCTCTCTATCATGCCATGAAATTGTGAACCCAGGAATGCATTTATCCACTGATGGGGTTAGAGCCCTTAATGTCATTTCTGATCACTGCTGCATCAGGGAGCATAACTTCTAACATGTGAGTCTTGGATAACATTCCAAACACATACTATTACAGATTGATTATACCTAGCATTTCCAATTACATATCCAAGAAAAATAAAAATATAGGTCCACACCCAGACTTGTCAATGAATGTACATACACTTTAATCATAAATTCTGAAAAGTAAAAGTAGCCCAAATGTTTATTACTCTTTGAATGAATAAACAAAATGTGAATGAAATATACGATGAAATATTCTTTGGCATAAAATCAATCAAATAATGATACATGCCAAAACATGTGTTACCGTGTACACTCTGAAAGTGTCAAGCTGGGCAAAAGAAGCTAGTCACAAAAAGGAGCACATATTACATGATTTCATTGACACAAAATGTCTAGAATAAGCAAATCTTTAGAGACAGAGAATAGAGTGATGAAATAATGGTTTCCTAGGGACCTGGAAGTGTGCCAGATGTGGTTTTTTATAACTGGCTTATTTAGTTCAGCCTTGTGATTTTAGTATTCATCCACACTGCAGCATGCATCAATATTTGGTGCAAAATAAATTACATTGTTTGTGTGTTCCGCATTAGGAGTGTCTGATAAAATTCTGGATTTGGGGGAGGGAGGATATAAAACTTTCTAAAATTACACTGTCATACTTTTTCAAAATTCTGTTAATGTATTAAACATTATATAATTGTACACATATGAAGGTGAATTTTATGGTATGGTAGTTCTATCTCAACAAAGTTGGTGGAAAACTAAATACAATTCTAGGAGCTCTCCTGTGGGTCCTGTTAATACATGACAGCTACTTTTATCAATTGCTTCAATGTGTAGTCTTTTTCTTTCTTTATCAGGCCTAGGGTACCCTAGTGGTATTTTGGAGGAGTTTGGTTATTATGGAGAAGAAATCAGGTCAGGGCAAAAGTGTCATCTGTTGCCTGAAGCTTCCTTGAGCAGGGTGAAGTCCCAGGTCTAGTAAGGGACCACTTTGCTAGGGCAAAGTCTTCAGGAACATCATCCAGGTATACCCATCACACACTTCAGATTTCTAGGTTTTCCCTGCCAGTTTTCTGCTCTGAGCATCACAGACATACCTAACCAAGTGTTTATATATTTCTGGACCTGTGTTATTGCATTAGATATTGAGCATACTGCTGGTAAATAACTATTCCTTAACCATAGGAGGTGTCTCTTTGCAAACTACCAAAGAGTTCTTTGGGCCCTTACACTGGCTCTTTAATGGCTATTCCTCTGCAAGAAGTCAATCCAGCTCCACTCTAGGAATAGCTCTTCCTAATCTTTAACATCTAATCTTTAAACATCTGAATTATTTTCCTAAAGGAATGTTCTTTTCCAAAATAATATTGGTTTTCAGATAACATCTAGTAAATTTTTCTTTTTTTGGTACCAGGGATTAAACTAAGGAATACTCAACCACTGAGCCACATCCCCAGGCCTATTTTGTGTTTTATTTAAAAACAAGGTCTCACTGAGTTGCTTAGTGCCTTGTCATTCCTGAGGCTGGCTTTAAACTCACAATGTTCCTGTCTCAGCCTCCTGAGGTGCTGGGATTATAGGCCTGTGCCACCATGTTCAGCCCACCAGTGAAATTTTTAATAATCAGGCATCCTTCTCATTTGGGGGCTGATGTGCCATGTTATCCATGAGATTGAGCCTATTTGTTTATCATGGTGTTGAGTACCCCATCCACGAATTTCTACTTACTACCTAGTTTCCCAGGCCACTATCATTACCAGTTGTGTTTTCTTGACTCATTTTAGAAATAGACAGCAAGGTGGAATTAGAGTATACTCACTCAGTGAAATACCCAGAAAGAAAAAGAGAAGTGATCCATGGACAACTTGGAGACATTTCTAAAATATTATTTATGTTCAGCAGAAGACAATTAAAACATAATAATAGATTCTATAAAATTTATTTAATAGAAATTCAAGAAGACACAAAATTAATATTTAATGATAGAAATGAGAATGGTCATTGTCTCCCATGTTTTTTTTTATTTTTCCTAATTAGTTATACATGATAGCAGAATGCATTTGATTCATTGTACACAAATGAAGCACAACTTTTCATTTCTCTGGTTGTACACGAGTTACACCACATGTGAAATTAGGGTAGTGATGTTCATCTCATTCCACCATCTTTCTCACCTCCATACCCTCTTCCCTTCCCTCCCTCCTCTTTGCCCAAAGTTCCTCCATTCTCCCCATGCCACCCCTCCACTCCGCATTATGGATCTGCATCCACTTATCAGACAGAACATTCAGCCTTTGTTTTTTTTTGGGATTGGCTTACTTAGCTGAACATGATATTCTCCAGCTTCCATCCATTTACCTGTAAATAGCAGAATTTTATTCTCTTTTAATTCTGAGTAATATTCTACTGTGTATATGTACCATAGTTTCTTTATACATTCATTGGTTAAAGGGCATCTAGATTGGTTCCACAATTAGCTATTGTGAATCTTTCATGGTATTGACTGCAAAATGATCAAAGAAAATATTTAAGATTGAGAGAAATACTTTTTATCTTGTAAATGCAGTGATTTTGCATAGGAAAAAAATATACTTGAATTTGTATATTTAAAATGTGTATACCTTGCTACTCATAAATTATTTCTCATATAATAACAGAAATTTAAAAACATACAAGTAAAAAGAAAGAATAGAAAACCAGCAAATATAATGGTTTAAAATAGTGTTCAGGGCACACTAAACCACAGTTTCTCTTTTATTGCCAAGACATTTTCAACAGTCTTGGCAATAAAAGAGAAATTGTTGGCACAGTGTGTAAAGGATGTTAATTATTAAAAAGCATATAGCTCTTTGTTCTGTTTCCTGGGGGAGTTTCTAGGCAGCTCTACATTCTGATAGCCAGGATCTAATTATATTCTCCCAGGCCAAAGTAGGCCTAGGGAAAAACAAGTCTAGTTTGGCTGGGCTTAATAGATATCTTGTTATTTGTTTTTCTTATTCTACTTTTTGCCTTATATTTCACTTGGTCTTGCCAAGTGTTAAAATTAAATTAGCAATGCTGTATAATACATACCTGCAATGGACTGTAATTAATATTGTAATACTAAAATTAATAGTATTTTCTAGTTTGCTATTTTCATTGCAGGAGAATGATTATGATATATCAATAAATTATTCCTTATTCTTCCTTTTCCTGGCACTAATAGTTCAATAAATACCATGCTTTATAATTTAGGACATAGATTAGTACATTTTTCTTTTAGTCTATATTTGTGTAGAGACACTAATTTTCCATTCAAACTAAGAAATGGACATCAAAGTAACAGATCTTTCCTACAACCATACAGAACTGCAAGCATCTTATTTGATTAAGTAACATGTCCAGCTGTTTAGAGAAACAGATTTCTACCACAATTTTATTAAGAATGAATCAAATGAATGGATAACATAAACAATCCCAGAGGTTCTGTTTATCTAAAAATAATCTAATAATTAATTTATAACCAAGTTTACAATTCATGGTCTAATGTGAGCTGGTGGTAGATACGGTTGTTTCTTTTAGATTGAGTTATCTCCTATGATGATCTGCCTCCTTCCTCAAAACTAATGTGACTTTTATTTTTAAAACTTTAAGCCAGATTTTTACTCATGATTCTGGCATCTTGAACGGAGTTCTTTTTACTTGGAATGATAAAAACAATACATTTACTTATAGGATCAAACATTCATCTAAAATAAAAAATATAATAAAATTAAAGTTAAGAAGGAAAAAAAAAGATATACACATACATAAGAATAGTAAACAGTGGAGCCTATTTTGTAACTTTTGTCTCATTACCACAATGTCACACCTCCACGTCTAATGGAGCTAGAGGCTTACTCATTCTTCCATCTCATTTTGAAATAAATAAGCTCAAAGTCACTAGGAAAGAGACCATGGCCTGATATGAAGCATAGGTGTGGTGTTACCACACAGCAGTGTTTTCCTAGAATCTTTTATCCTGGACTAAGCAAAACAAACAAATGATAATTGTAAATTAATAAAGTATGGCTAACTTCAAAATCTCATGTGAATTTAGGAACTAAAATAGAAAGAAAATTCCAGAAATCAGAGAGTTAACCTGAATAATGGGAGACATGGTGGTAGTGGGGCTCATAGAAGGTAGGCTCATGGGAGAGACAGGAAGAACAGAATCCTTCAACTAAGCCTTTAATGTGCTTTGCTTCTTCCACATCAGCCAGCAAATGCCAAAAACAGAAAAGTCTTCAAAATGTTTAAGAAACAATCCATAACCTCAGTAGTTCATGTTTATAAAAATTGCCAGCTATTATCTGGGGATATGTAGTCTCCTTATCTCAGGTTGAATTTAATCCTCAAAGTTGTATGTTGATAGTATTTGGCAGTGAGGTTTTTGGGGCGTGATTAGATGAGGTCTTGAGGGTAGGACAGTATAATAATAGGAAGAGAGACCCAAATGAGAAAGCTTGTTCTGTGTCACCATGCACAGAGCCCGAAGCATCAAGAAGGACCTCGCCTGATGCAACTGCCTGATCTCTGGCTTCAGAATTGTGGGTTAAATAACATGTTACTCTGTAAAAGTTACTCAGTCTCTGGTATTCAGTTATAATAGAAGAAAATAGACAAAGATACTGCCACCCAAACTAAAGGATTATAGACAAATTTTGAAAATGGAATAACTCATTGAGTTTTCTTTGTAAGGAACTTCTTGGCAGGAACTAAGAATAAACATTGGTAAGTTAAAAAAAATAATAAATGCATCATTATCCAAAGTACATGTATGAAGACACAAATTGGTCTGAACATACTTTGTTTATAACCAGAGATATAAAAAATTGTGCTTTATATGAGTAATAAGAATTGTAATGCACTGTCATTTATTTCTAAAAAAAATCAATTAAAAAAAAAAAGAACTGCTCACTTTTGTTTGTAGCTATTCTCATCTAAGTATGGAGCCCATTTCCTGAAATCTTGCTTCTGTGGCTGTTTTTATGACTTAATTTGGCCAATGGAATTTGAAAAAATTTTTGCAATACACATTTCTCCTTTCCATTCATGAATTCGAAAGAAGTATGGAGATTCCTTGGAAAGCTGGGAATGGAACTGCCATTTGACCCAGGTATTCCCCTTCTCAGACTATACCCAAAAGACCTAAAAAGAGCATACTACAGGGACACAGCCACATCAATGTTTATAGCAGCACAATTCACAATAGCTAGACTGTCGAACCTATCTAGATGCCCTTCAATAGATGAATGGATAAAAAAGAAATGTGGCATTGATACACAATGGAATATTACGCAGCACTAAAAAATAACAAGATCATGGCATTTGCAGGGAAATGGATGGCATTAGAGCAGATTATGCTAAATGAATTCTTTTTAATGTGAAAATGTCATTGCTACATTCAAAAGATTGATTCTGATTCTCTATCCTCTTATATTTTGAAAGGCTTTGTACCTGCTTTGTTTAATAGGATATCAGACATGGAATTCTTCATTTCTCAAGCTTAGGTATTAACAATCACTGATAATTGCTCTTTATGTTCTCGGTAATGAGAGAATACCAGGATTCACAGAATCTCATACAAGCCATCCTTAAAATGAGAGCCTATATAAAGAGAAAAGACCTAAAAAATGAAAGAGCTCAGAGAGAGTAAAATGCCAAGTCATAACACAGCTTATGTACAAAGTAGGTGAATGAGGTCATCTTAGGTAATGGGTGGTCTGGTGATCTGCCCAACCAAATTCACATGGAGAAGTGACAGTATATAACAGCTGAAGTGTTGCCCAACTCATGAATCACAAGCAATAATAATAACAAAAGATTATCATTGTTTGTGTTCCTAGGTTATGGGGTGATTTTCATGGAGTTATAAGTAACTGAAACAGGAATAATTCCCTTTATTGTGCTGCTGCTGTAACAAAACCGAAAAATATATAGCAAAGGTTTTGGAACCCAGCAACAAAGAAATACTGGAATACAGGTGAGAAAATAATTCATGGGGCTTGAAGGTTATTATTATATAAAAGTGCAAAGAAACAGGATCTTTTCTATTAATTTTTTAAATATTTATTTATTTATTTTTAGTTTTTTGGCAGACACAACATCTTTGTTTGTCTGAGGATCGAACTCAGGCTGCACACATGCCAGGCGAGCATGCTACCACTTGAGCCACATCCCCAGCCCGAGGATCTTTTCTATTATAATAAAATGTCAGGCAATGTTGTTACCAACATTTATATAGCCTATGAAAATGTGCACATTTCTAGGTAGCCCATGATATGACAGAAATATTGCATATCTTGACCGTTGCAGTAGATTTATGCATACAAGAAGTCATTTTACTGTACACTCAAAGATTGTTCATTTTATGTACATAAATTAGAACTTGGTATAAAGTACAGATAAAATGTGATGCACATGCTGTCATACACACTAACATTAACCTTCCCTTAAATTTCTGAACACTTATCCTTCACAGACACATGTAAATATTTAGGCTTACTTATTATAGAATGGATTGGGATTGACAAAAAAAGTTGTATTTTCCTTATTAGGAGACATTGTTCAGAGGATTATACATTCATAAAACGAATAGTAAAAAGACATATAAACAGTTAAGAAATAGTGTTAACTGAAAAAATTTTAAGACACATTTTAATTACAGAAAGAAAGAGAAAGCATACGCAACACCCTTCAAACATGAAGAGCTGGACCTCGGGGCTGACTAATAAGCACTGACTGGAGAGAGAACTATAGCAACCAAAGAAGTAGCTCCTGTGCCCCAGTATCTCCAGGAAGGTTCAGATCTGTAAGTTCCAGAAAAGAGAGGAAACTCAATTCTCATTCATTTTAATGGACCTAAAGAAGACATTTCCTGAGGTTAACCCCAAGCAGTAAGCAGAGAACTTCATGCATAGATAAAAGCACTACACCAGAGAAACGAGCTTATAGAGGAGCAGCGCACAAACACCAGAAACCACCCATGTGCCCAGATACAAGTCCACCAACCTGCAATCTATGCACAAAACAGAGGACATAAGCCCTACACTCTCCCAAGGGCTTTTCAACCAAACTACAATACCTCTATCTTAAACTGTCATATGCCACACACTCCAAAATGTACATGGGGATACCCACACTGAATTTGACAATCCTGAATGCATGGAGTTTTTCTTCAGGATGGCCCACAAGACTACACCCCTTAAAGAAGAGTATCCTGGCTGCTATGTCAATGACAATTGAGGGTCATGTCCTCTGGCCCACCAAAAACCTAGTAGGTACTTGGACACACCAAGACCAGAAAAAGACAGGAAAAAGACAGGAGAAACAGGACCCAACCATATGTTGTTTATAAGAAACTCACCCTTATAGACAAAGACATACAGACTTAGAAGTCTGGGTGAAAGTGAAAGGATGAGAAAAGATATATCCTTCAGAAGGAAACGTAAAGCAAGAAGAAGTAGCTGTTCACATATCTGACAAAGTAGACTTCAAGCTAAAATTTGTCTTCCAAGAGACAAAGAAGACCAATTCATACTGGTAAGGGAAGTATCTAATAACATGATATAATGATTTGTGGAGACAGGTTCATGGAGTACTGCATACATCGTGCTAGGTGTGTGAGCTGCAAACTGCTTGCCCCTAGGCACAGTGCCCAAGCATGGGACCACTTGTTGTGGTACCAGCGTTTGCTCCACAGTCCACTCCTCGATTGATTGCCACAAGTACTGCTGGCCAGAAATTGTATTGGTGGCTGGCTATGATCTTCTTAGCTACTGCTTGAGTATATATACATGGTAACTATGCAATAAAATCAGACCTGCTTCCAGCTTGGTCTCCCGAGGTCTTGATTCATGACTCAGCAGCCACACTCTGCCCTGTTCCATGGACCTCCTCGCTGGACAAGAGAGAGCCCACACAATGATTGTAAATATTTATGTCCCAAATGTTGATGCACCTACCTACATAAAACAAAATTTACTCGATATAATTAAATAAGCCTCAATATAATAATACTGGTTGATTTTCACATAACTCTCTCACCAATAGAGAGACTATCTAAACATAAACTAAGTAGACTCATGAGAACTAAAAAATATTATAAATCAAATGAAACTATAGAATCTATAAAATATTTTGTGCAGCAAACTTAGACTCACATTATTCTCAGCTGCACATGGAAACTTCTCTAAAATAGACTGTATTTAGGAAACAGACCAAGTCTTAGCAAATACAAAAAAAAGAAATAGAGAGAAAGAGATAATTCCTTGTATCCTAACAGACCAAAATGGGATGAAATTAGAAATCAATAGCAGAAAACAAAACAAAACATTTAATCATTCAACATAGAGATATTACAAATACACTCTTGAATAAAGTGTGGGTCCAACAAGAAAACAATGGAGAAATTAAATATGTCCTAGAAACAAATGAGATCAGAGACAAACATCAAGTTACAGCATAGAGGTGGATCTAAGAGAAAATTTTATAGACTACAAAAATAAAGACATACAAAAACAAAAACAAAAAAACAAAGCTCATATAATATCAGTATCCTCAATAAACTAACATTACACCTTAAAGCTCTA
Organism: Urocitellus parryii; assembly: GCF_045843805.1. NCBI lineage: Eukaryota > Metazoa > Chordata > Mammalia > Rodentia > Sciuridae > Urocitellus > Urocitellus parryii. Next base: position 79,955,889 of record NC_135536.1, on the reverse strand, counting down.
AAAAATTCAGAACAAACTAATCCCCAAAGCAGCAGAACACAGAACATCAAAGCCAAACTTAGTGAACTGAGAATTTTTTAAAAAGAGATCAAGGAAATAAAATTGGCTTTTTGAAAAGATAAACAAGATTGATAGTCCTTAGCCAAACTATGCAAAAGAATAAAGAGAAGACCCAAGGAAACAAAATTAAAAATAATAAAAAGAGGTGGTTAATTACATTTATTGATTTGCATTTGTTGAAACAACCTTGCATGCCTGCAATGAAACCCACTTGATTGTGGTGTACCATCTTCTTAACCTGTTTTGGAATGTGGTTTGCTAATATTTTATGAAGGATTTTTGTGTCTATGTTCATCAGGGATATTTGAGTGTGGTTTTCTTTCTTTTCTTATGTCTTTCTGGTTTGGGTATAACAGTGTGATACTGCCTTCATAGAAAGAATTTGGGAGTGTTTTCTCCCTCTCTACCTCATGGAATAATTTGAGGAAAATTGGCTTTATTTCATTTTTAAAGGGCTAGAATCCATCTGGGCCTAGACTTTTCTTTGTCAGATATCTCTTAATTGTGCTTCCATCTCATCTGCTTGTTATACTAGTCAGTTTAGATTTTCTATCTACTCATGGTTCAAGTTGGGTAGGTTATACATAACTGGAAATTATGTATGAGCTACATCTTCAACTCTTTTCATTTTTTTTATTTTGAGAAAAGACCTCACTAAGTTGCTCAGGCTGCTCTTGAACTTGTGATGCTCCTGACCCAGACTCCTGAGTAACTGAGATTGCAAGCATGCCCAGCCCAGCTGATATGCACATTTTTAACTTGTCAATAATCCACTGTCTCCTTGAGAAGGGAAAATGAAGACAAAAACAAAACAAAACAAACTGGTGAATTTGTCAACAAATGTAATGAAGGAAAAAATATTCTTATTTTCTACAAACATCATTTTGTTCATGGGTCCCCAAAATTAATATTTGTGGTTGCTTAGCTTTATAGCCTATTGCATTCTTCTTTTATCTTCACCTATATTTCTGATTATGGTCTTTCCTTATTAAGTAGAATGAGTCAAATTTTTATTTTTACCCAGTTTTGTAATTTTTCACTTACTTTTACTACATAATATGTAAATACAATGAGGTACCATAACAAATTAGTTGAATTTCACACATGGTATTCTCTACCCTATTTAACAACAACAAACCGAGTACACGTTAATAACTAGGTTCTATCTTTTTAGCTAGTAAGATCTTTTCTATTGAGAAGCAAAAGAAGACTGGGCAAGTCTTGGTGACTGTTTTTGCTTTCAAATTAATGAAAAACTCTTTGTTATAACTATATATTTGGGGGGAACTATGATCTAAAAGGATGGTACAGAAAACAAATACTTATTACTGTTATTAAAATGTAGGTAGGAAAATATTTTAAGTTAGGAGGTATACATATTTGTAGTTAGGTGTAGGTTGTTATTATGAATATAGTTTATAAATTTACTATGACAAGTTCACTAAATTTTCTACTGCTTAATTTTGTTTCTTATTGACAACATGCAAATCATGTTCTCTATTTTCATTTTTGTGAAAATGAGAAAACATATAAAGTGCCTTGTATGTGGTTAGACCTTTAAAAATTCTACTTAAGATATAATTTATTTTATCAAAGAACATAAAACTGTGACAAATGGAATGTTCAATGGTTTATACTTTGATAGTCAAGTCAGAATGTTTTATTGCATATATGCTTATGTAGGAAAAAAGTTATTCCTCAAACTGTGATTTATGTTTAATATAAAATCATATACCTTAATGTCTTTGGATGTGCTGCTGCTGCTGATGTTACTTTTGATGATTATAATATCCCAGTTAAAAGATTGATCTGGAACTAATATGCTTAGTCTTTATTTTTCTTAATGCATTCCTCATGTCTTTATTTCTGAATGTATAGATGATTGGATTTAAAAGGGGAGTAAAAATTGTATAAAACACAGAGAGAATCTTATCAATGGACACACTGTTGAATGGCCATACATAGATAAAGATGCAAGGTCCAAAGAATAGCACAACCACTGTAATATGGGCTGAAAGAGTGGACAAAGCTTTGGAAGACCCCCTGGAGGAGCGATGCTGAACAATAATCAGGATAATGCTGTAGGAGATGAACAGAACAATGAAACAGAACAAAGAGAGTAGTCCACTATCTGCAATGACTAACAGCTCCAAGATGTAAGTATCAGTGCAAGCAAGTTTGATGACCCGAGGAAGATCACAAAAAAAACTATCCACAACATTTGGACCACAGAAGGGCAAAGTAATTGTAAAAACCATTTGGCTCATAGTGTGCACAAAACCAGTGGTCCAGGAAAGAAGTATAAGTCCAATACAAACACGATTGCTCATGATAGTTTTGTAATGGAGGGGTTTACATATGGCAATGTATCTATCAATTGCCATGGCTACCAGCACCATCATCTCACTTCCACCTAAAAGGTGAAGGAAGAACATCTGGGTCATGCAGCCTTCATAGGATATGGTATTATATCCACTATTTAAGTTATAGATCATCTTAGGAGTAGCAAAGGAGGCCAGGGACATATCAATGAAGGACAGGTTAGCCAGCAGGAAGTACACAGGAGAGTGCAGTTGGGGATCCAATTTCACTACAAAGATAACGATTAGGTTACCTAGCACAATGGATACGTAGATAGTGGAAAAAAACAAGTAAAAGAAAACCTGTAATTCGTGAGACTCTGTGAGTCCCAACAAAATAAACTCAGACACCATGGAGTGATTTTCTTTTTCCATTTGTTTGGCTGTTGGTATGTGTTACCTAAAACAAAAACAAAATAGATTACATTCTAAAGTTTAGAGATTAAGGTGGACATCTGGGAGTCTGCGTGTTGGTATTCAGTAGTGGTTTCAAGTCTTGATTTGTGATTGTAGATGGACCATAATTTGTACAGATCTGTAAAGAGAACAGATGAATGATGAAAAGAAGCTGTTGGGCCGTAAAGTATGTAGCAAAAACAGAATTTAAGGTACCACCCTAGATAGAAACTGTTGGAAGTGCCTTTTGCACCAGTTCTTTCCAGTCTCTTTTTTCCTTCAAGCCAGCTTGAACTTCTTCAGCCACCTTAGACATGGGATCCAAAGTGCCAGTCAAAATGGAAGCAAATCAATCCCCCCAAACAGGAGCAACAGCTGGTGCTGAAAAGTCCTGTTCTCCTTGGTTTGACAAGAGAGACAGTCTTGTGCTAGTAAATTAACATTCTAGCTCTGAAGAGTTCAGCTAAGAAATTTTTTCTTCATTGAGAGTAAATGGATTATTGCAGAATGACTACAGAAGTAATATTACTTTATCGACTGAGTCATCATTATGAAAATGATCCCACACAACTGTCAAAAATTGCAGAAAAAGCAATTCAAGACTCTCGTACTCGTCCATCATCAAGATTTATTCCTTGGATTAAATCACGGAGTTATGATTGGAGGTAGTATAATGCACAGTAATCTTTCAGAGTTTCAACCTAGTTTGAAAAAGCAGCAGTTAATCCAGTCAGACACATTGAATGAATACACTGATTCAGGAAAGCTGGATAAGAAATAAGAAAAAAATAAAACAGCATAAAAGGAGGTCTTGCAGTGTTTCACTTGCAAACAATAATTGTACTGAGAACATTTTACTTTGTCTAAAAAAAATGCAAGACATTTTAGAGGCACTAAATTTGTACTCACTTTAAGAGCAAGGTGGACAATAGAACACAATGTTTCTAACAACCAAACTCTGGAAGATATTTGAGCAAAATTCAATTGAATTATTCAGCATAATGAACTTCCATCTTGTAATGCTACAATTCAGAGACGTTTAGGCCAAAAATGGGTATTCTATGATGTTAAGTACTGTGAATATGAGCAAGAAATGAAGAGGTATCCAGGTGAATTCCTCAACTTATTAGGTCAAAAACTTCCTGTATGATACTTATTAGCAGTATTATTTTAAGTAAATTGTAATAAAGTATTGTTTATACTGAAAAACAAAGCTGAGAAATTAAATATATATTCTCTTAACTCTACTTTTGAAAATTCACAATTGCAGAAAGAACCAAAAATATCAATGAATTAAAAAATGTTCAAGAAATAGATATAATTTCTCAGCAAAAATCATGAGAAATATTTCCTATAGCCAAAACATTTGAATAAAATTAAAGCCTTCAACATGTAATTCATACACACTCTAATCTTGAGAAAACTAATTGTCTTAGTTGGTGAGAGAGTATGTAAGTTCCCTGCCCTCTGCTTTGTAATTAAGGAACAGATGTATTGGTCCTCCATGGGCAAAGAAGAGAACCATTCTGTCTTGAAATCTATGGCTAAACTGTGCAATAGCAATGGGAAAGAAAAGAGGAACCAAATGGATTTCTCATTGAGAAAAAAAGAAGAAGAAAAATAAAATTAATTATATGGAGTGTTGAACACTCACATCTAGGAGTTGGTTCCCTTGTTGCTGCTGTAAATCAGAAAGGCAGAGATGATTTTACACAATGAATCTTTGAGACACACGAATATGTGGTTGCTCAAAGTGCAGTGACTTCTCACCTTCTTTATCCTTAAGGTGGAAAACAAATCTAAATATTTTGTTCTTTCCATGAATGCAGGCTTCACTTTTGAATCTATGGATTTCAGAAATTTGAAAATAAAGTGCTCAGAGGTAGTATAATGGAGTTTGCTGCTCTTTTCCCATTTCCCTACTTTACTTTCTCTATCAAGCAGGTGATTATCCAAACATATATATTAAACAATATAGATCATTTATATAGATATAATAAATGCAGAACTCTGGTGAACAAAGAGGGATCTACAGAGAACACATTCTTACTTACATCTTGTTCTAGAAAAATAAAGCAGATCTATGAGGAATGATGCCCATTTAAACAGAATTAATGCTAGCCGGAATTTTTGAAACAGGATATCAAGTAAGATATGCTTTATAGGGCTGGGGATGTGGCTCAAGCGGTAACATGCTCGTCTGGCATGCTCGGGGCTCTGGGTTTCATCCTCAGCACCACATAAAAATAAAATAAAGATGTTGTGTCCACCAAAAACTGAAAAATAAATATTAAAAAATTCTCTCTTTCTCTCTTATCTCTCTCCTCTCTCTCTCTTTAAAAAAAAAAGATATGCTTTATAGCTAAGTGGAGAAAATAATGCCTTGTGAAGAAAATTTAGCATTAATTAAGAAAATGTTTCAGAAATAATTGAAAAGCGAGTAAGTCAGAGCATTGTCATTTGCCAAAATTAGTAAAAATATCTTTAACATGGAAGTGCTCAAGTTTTTTAATAATCTAAAAATTCAAGTTAAAAAATAAAATACCTACTGTTTTAAAAATATGTTTAATATTAGGATGTTAGAAGGGAGTATAAGAATATTTATTTATTATTTCTTGTACATTAGCACAATTTTTGGGTGAAATACAGTACTTTTTTCTGGGTGAAATGTCACTTATTTAAAAGTTTTGCAACAGTTCAACAAAGAATCTCTACTTCTAGGATTTATAGCCTAAATTTTCAAATAAAATGATCAAAATGCTCATTGTAGAATTGTCTTTAATAAACAAATATTAGAAAGCACCCCAGAATTCCATCAATAATCTAATGATTAAAAAATGAAAATCTCTGTGTGCTGATGTAGAAAAATGTATAAAATATATTATTAAATTATAGTAGCATTTTGATGAAAAATTATGCACATAAATGTTTTAAATGTCTAAGGAACCCTAAATTCATTACTATTGGTTCGTATGGTTTAACTCAGATTCTAATTTTTTTAAGTTAAAACTGTATAGAATTAGCTTCCACACTGTGCCTCATAAATATGTATAATTATTTTCTGCCAATTAAAAAGAAAAAAAATTCTATGAAATTTGATAGGCTTAAATTAGGTTCTAGTTCTTCCTTCCCCCTACCCCGTATAATTGGAATTTAGCTTGTAAGGACTTCATATCAGAGAATCACTTGTTTTCTGTGAAGACATTTTTAAAACAATAAAATAATGGGAGGTTTATGATGGTCATTTCCTCTACTGGCTCATCATTTACCACCCAACATATTTATAGTTTCAGCAGCACTGAAACCAAGGTAGATGGTTACTGATCAGGCAATTCACTACAGATGATCTGGACCAGAAATATCTTTTAAATGTATTCTGACAAAGCCATTTCCCCAGGTACACAGGAGCATGTCTCTAATTCTCTTTTCCCACTAACCCCTTCAATGTATGCTGGGAGAATTGCTAGCAAAATTTAAGTGAAGATAAACAAGCAGATAGATTTGATGTTAAAATATACCATAAACCTAAAGTAATTGTTGTGATCCTTTCCATTCACAAGAGAGAATGAGAAGTAGATGTAAGAAATCCAGAGAGTTCAGAACACAAGTATTTAAAATGTACTATTGAGGATAATGGTGATTTTCAAATCATTGGGAAGTTCTTTGGAGAAAGGACTGCTTAGCTATTCAAGATTTAAGGAAAAATAAATACAAATGTTTTAAGTAATATTTCAAACAATAAAATGTCTAGATAAATATACAAGCGAGTAAATGTGGTTTATTTTATTTTGTAATATTGAGTTGGTGAAACTTTTTAAAGAATCATGATAAAAGAATACATTATAGAAGAAAAATATTAGTAGATTTTCTTTGGTAAAGTAGAGCAACCTCCCTATATCATCTCAAAAACATTAACAAAAATGCAAGAGACAAAAGCTGACTGGGGAAATCCAAACATATATATATATATGTCCTTATTATAAAATTCCTATAAGTGAGTGAGGAAACTTTTAAAACCTCTATATAAAAAGAATAAGCCAACATAAAGTAGAAATATTTAATAAAATAAACAAATTATATTCATACAGTGAGAAAAAGTTTAATTTTAAAATTGAAAAATTGTGTGAGATGCACACGAGGTAACTCAGTGATTTACTTTGGATGGTAAAATGACAGGTCCCATAAGGCTTTTCTCCATCTCTTGACCTCTGACAAATATTCTGCAACAAAAGTGCTTTATTTTTGAAATTAGAAAAAATAAACAATATTTTATTTAATCAAGCATAAAAATATCTACAACTTTTTTTTCTCCATACCTCTTTCTTGCTCTTGAAATTGAACTGGAATTCACGAAGACTGTTATGGGTTTTTTTCATTTGTTCCCACTTTGGTCAATCTTCCTTTTTAATGTTCATATTCTAGCAAAAGTCACATTCCTTTTATTTTGAAGCCGTATAAGACAACCTAAGAAATATGTCAATTAATGACCCTGGGAAAAACACTTATTGTGCTAGTGAATTCCCTCAGCAATTAAAAGACCTTGAAGTTGGTGAGTTAGAATCTTTAAAATCTCTAATTAGCATGTAGGTTTTTACCATAAGGAAGAGACAAAAAAATAAGGCATTAACATCCAAACAATATACTTGTTTCCATGCATAAACATGGACATAAAAGCTGAGTGACTATTTTAAAAGAGTGTTTATTTAAAAAAAAAATCAATGCTGTTGACTTTTCAAAGGTCTAAATTAAAGTAAGAAGAATTTAGGAACGTGATGTAGAGGCAAAATATATTGTACTATATTTCCCTTTGTTATAGAAAATTTCTTAGAAAACTTTGGTGGTCGTAAGTATCTTTCTTTAATCCTATCTTCTGAATAAAGAGCAGGATTATAAACTTAACTGGAACAACTATTTCTTAAGAATCACATCCTTCTGATAACTGACATAACTACCTTCATAATTTTTCTATGTAATTAGTTTCTTTTGGATTTAAGAACTGTACTGGTACCATGCTCTGCCAGGAGAGTTCATAGGTAAAGTGAAAGAAACTTGCTATGCTCAATCATTAGTCTCTCCTTTGGCAAACAAAAACTGAGCAATTTCTTGTTTCTCACAGTTGACTTTCTATGTTTATTATGTCGACAAAAGGCCTGTACAACCTTTCACAAAAAAATGTCAAAATTTGCATAAAATTCTGGTCAACAATGATAAAATTACTTTGCTGTCATAGTCTCTGAGTTGATAACTTCACACATTGATTACTCACATACTCAGATCTCAGACCTTTATAAGGAAAGAGAACAACTGCTAGAGGGGTTGTTGAAACTAAATGTTCTTCCATTTCTTTGTTTTGTTTTTCTCCTACAACAGCTGAATACAAATATGTGTTTTCATCTGGCTATTCTTATAGTTTGTGTATTCTTCTTTCCTTATATTGGGAAATAAAAATCAGCACAATTCCAATGTAAGTTTTGTTAAAAAATATTGAAATGATATAAAATGTCCTTTATAAAATAAAAAGGGTAAAAGATAAATATCAACTTGCATTAGCCCACCATTTATATAAAGGAAAAGATTTTCTCTTTAAATTTTTTCTTTTGTTTTCCCTTTTTGAAAATAAACTATTGAGTTTTGATAATTATAATGTTTTCTGTTTTATATTTTATGAGAAAATGCTTAAAGGATTTCTGTGGACTGTGGTATCAATATGTTTATACTGACACTAATAAATTGTTTACTTCTAACACAGCCAGTTGAAACCTGAATCCCTTTCATAGTCGCTAACCAAAATTCCTTCTCCTCTCAGATACTCAGGTTACTTCCAATATATTACCCAAGGTTTTGAATTCCGCTTCACTAGTGTAGATACATTATCAATCATTATAATCTCAGAAGATTCTTTATCAAATAATGCTGCAGAGAAGATGACATGCCATTTATTTCTATCTTAACCATTAGTAAGTTTTTAAGAGACCTAACATATACAAAAAGCATGCAAAGTAGTTTTTATTCAAAATGTGCAAGGTCCATGTGTACAGTTAGATGATGTTTTTATGTGTGATTGAAGCCTAAATCCAACCCAGATCCCCTAGATCACCACAGAGAAGCTCTGCTCATTCTCATATTTGGAAAAGTAGAGCCTGGTGAGAGGTACGACGAGACAACTCATTCTGTAGTTGAAATGGTTCTGTCATCAATGGTTTGCCTGCTCTTGAACAATTTGACTTTAAGTCAAATTAAATAGTATGTATAATTTTGTTAGTGCTATTTTTTTATAATAGTATCTGTGAGTTTGATCCATATCATATCAGGAGTTTGTTCTTTTTAAATGTGGTGTTATATTGCACCGAGTGAGATTCCACATTTTTTAAAAATCTATCCACCTCTTGTTGGACACTTGTGTTGTTTCCAGAGCTGTTTTTAACAGTTGTGCACATTTCTTAAGGATATAATCACTCTTTCCTCTTAAGTCAGTCCCTTGCACATAATTACTGAACCACAGGATAGGCATGAAACAGACAAAAGGTTTCCAGTGAGTGTGCACAACTTTATACCCCCTGTCAGCTTTACACAAGAGTTTCAGGTGCTCCACATCCTTGGCAGGCTTTACTATCCTCAGGAATTTTTAATTTTAGATATTTTATTGGGTTATGCAGAAATGATTGTGGATATAAGCATTTCATTGATTTTTAACAATGTAGAACACCTTTTCAAGTGATTACTATCTGAATATTCTTTATAAAACACTTAAATTGGATTTATTTATTAATTGAATATTTATTTGGGGCCAGGGATTGAACTCAGGGCCTTGCATGTAATGCACACTCTACCATTGACCTACATCCCTAGCTCCAAATTTACTTAACAGACACATAAAAAATGTACATATTAATTTTGACATATGTATATATTTTGTAACAATTAAGTCAGGATTAACATCTCTCTCTGCAAAGAGTAAGCATTTTTTATGGTGAAACTTCTAAATCCTTTCTTGTAGGTTTTTGAAATATTCTCCTTGCTGAAGTAAATATTTAACCCTTGCCTCAATCTGTTGAATGCTAGACAACTTTGAAATAAAGATGTTTCTTGGGGCTGGGGTTGTGGCTCAGTGGCATAACACTTGCCTCACACATGTGAGGCACTGGGTTCAATCCTCAGCACCACATAAAATGAATAAACAAAATAAAGATATTGTGTCCATGTATAACTAAAAAATATTTTTTAAAAAAGAAATAAGGATGTTTCTTTAAAAGCTCAATTTATGCTACCAACAAAATGAGAAATGATAACATGCACATTGCATATTATTAAAGAAATTAAAATCATAATTTAAAATATTCTCTTTAAAACACACACACAAGAGCCAGTTATCTTTACTGAAGAACTTATTTACACTCAATTGAGAATGACACAATGTAGATTCTCTCAGAGAAAAAGGCACACTTCACAAAGAGTTGTATTAGTCCAGAATAAACTTAATATCAATTAAGTTTAACAAGGAAATGAAATGCTAACAAGACATGAAAAATACATAAACATGAAACAAAATGTGATAATGAAAAATTTAACAAACGAGATACACAAATATAGAATGACTTGGTTGACAGAACATTTAAAAATCAACCACTGTTATTCATCATATTTGTTAGAGTCTTGTTTAAACAAAAGGGGGAAATGTTAGAGTCTGTAAACAAGTCAAGATGGCACCTGGCATTTTGCAGAGGGAGTGGTTTGTGAAGTAACGCCAGCGAGCCATTAAGTGTGGAGATTCCTTATTGGTTGACTGCTGTATCTAGTTTATGTTAATTAAGATAAGCTGTGTGGAATGTATATATATCCCTCCTGTTCTACAATAAAAGGCTTCCACTCCTGCTGTATCAATGTACACAAGTTGCTCTTCACCCTCCCCCACCCCCCGTTATTGTGCTGCAGCCGGACTGCGGCACATATTAACAGAATAAATAATAAATACGTATAATCCTCAAACTGACATTCCCATAAAATTTGAAAAACTTCAATTACCCATTCTAAATTTAAAAATAAAACAGCCGGATGCTTCCACAATGTTTTGAAAAGATGAAGACTCAGGAAAAACTCTCCACTGTTACCACTCCTGTTTCTATTTTAGAGGCAGCCTTAGCCAATAGGTAAGCCAAAACAAAACATAAATGGTACATATATTGGAAAAGAAGAAACAGGACAATCTTTTGGCAGACATGACATAATTATATAACAGTAAATTCAAAATAATATACCAACATTGGTCAAAATTAGTAAGTGAAACCAGGGAGATTTTGAATTCAAGATCAATATATTAAAACTAGTTGTAACAATAAACAAAAAATATGCAAGAGATCTAAACCAACAATTACAAAACATTACTAAGTAAAGAAAACTTAAAAGAAATCCATTATGGATTAGAATTCTCAACATAATTTTAGTCTCTCATTCATCCTATATATATGTAGTACAATTCTCCTAAAACTTCTAGAAGGCTAGTTTTTGTGAAAATGAAGAAAGGAATTGTATAAGTATATATAAAAATGCTAATGATTTTAAATAGCAAATCCTCAAGGAGGAGAAGGAAGGGATGGAGAAGGTATGCAGGAAACAGGAAGATTTATACTACCAGATTTCAGTACTTTTTAAAGAATCCATATTACTTAAGACATAGTGGTTTTGGTAAAGAATAGGCAAATAAGAACATTAAAATAGTTATAATTTATAAATTGATTAACATATTTCAACTATTTGACCTATAACAAAATGTTACTGTAATTCAGTGGAAGAAAAAAGATATTTTAAACAAATAGTATTGAAGCTGTTTGATGTTTATTGGACATCCAAGGAACAACATTGAGGCAAAATGGAACACATGCATAATTGTGGGAAATAAAACAATAGCATATTATAATGTAATGAACATAATAAATAATAGTCAAACTTGACTTCTTAACTATGACAAAAACATCACTGTAAAAATAAGAAAAACTAGATGTCTGTTACAAAAAATTGTGTTGTGAATGGATAATTATGAATGTAATGCACTCCACTATTGTCATGTATGTAAGAAATAAATAAAAAAGAAAAAAAATTTAAAATAAGAAAAACTAGATGTCATCAAAATGTTTTAAATTATTTACTGAAAGAAACCATTAAGAAAGTGAAGGTTGTCAGGTATAATGGAGCGCACCTGCAGTCACAGTGACTCGGGAGGCTGAGGCAGGAAGACAGCAAGTTCGAGGCCAGCCTCAGCAACTTAAGGAGGCCCTAAGCAACTCAGCAAGACCCTATCTCAATATTAAAAAAAAAATAGGTGGGGAAGGGTTGCTAGGAATGCAGGTCAGTGGTTAAGTGCCCCTGGATCCAATACCTAGCACCCCCAAAATTTTTTAAATAAATAAAAAATGAAAACTTTCTACTTTAATCATACTAACCACTCTTTAAGGGCTCAAATAAGCACATATCTCCACTGTTACCACTCCTATTTCTAGTTTAGAGGAAGCCTTAGCCAATATGTAAGCCAAAACACATATGATAGCTGATGAATTGGACAGGCTAGATCTAAACCATTTCCTGGCCTAGTCAAAACCGTCTCCTTATTTTGGATTTTTTCAGAGTGAGAAATCATTCATAATACATCCTAAAGTTCTAAATATAGTAAATATCTGGTGGAAGACATTAAGAGAAAATAAATCTACAAAATAGATGAATGTTTTCAAGTGCCATATATAGCATTTTGCAGGACTGATGAAATTCATACTCTCAATAATAACTTTAGATATAGTATATTATCTTAATCCAGTGAAAGAATTGATCCTAAATAGCTGGAAAATTAAAATATTCTTATCTGCAGCACATACTTATGGAATTAAGAGAGGTGATATACAAACTGGCACAAAAACCTGATGTTATCGATAGAAACTGGAATGCTGACATTGTATTTGCTTTAGAGATACCTAGACACAGCTACTCATTATTATACAACAACAAAAAAGGCTTTAGGATCATTTAAGAAAAGAAAGGAGGAGCCAAGTGATGACATAGGTCTTTCACAACCCCAAATTCACTATCCTGGACTGATCTCAATGTCCCAGAGAGGATATGTCATGTAAAGATGATGAGGCATACTTCTCTGAAGATAGGCTGCTACATGGAGCCAGGAAAAGAATATATAAGATTCATTGCAGAAGCCCCAAGGGTGTAACAATGAACATTAAAGACAGTTGCCACCTATTAGCTCCAGGACTTGCTTTACCTCCAACATAAGCAAACACCAAGCATAAAGTGTGAGTTTTTTAAAACATTGGAGAGTCTATCAGCTTGTTTAATGTGGCCAAATTCCTCTGATCAAGAGAAGAACTTCACTGTTACTAATATATAAAATTGAGCAAAAATGCTTGGATTACATGGTTATATCACATTTCTCATCATTCCAGAGCAGGTGTCTTATTGAAAACTAAAGGAGAATTTGAAATAGGAGCGCACAAATACATGGAAATCTAATGAATATTGGATAAAAGTGTTCTTCAGTTGGGTATAAAAGAGACTAAGGGGGAGACTCCATGGAAAATTTCTTAGAACTACAGGTGGGAATAACGAAGAAAGGTAAAGCACAATTACCCACCTTTGTCTCTTTATGCCTTTTGTTTTGATGTGTACATTTGTGCTTAAAATATACTAATGTGGGCTGGGGATTTGGTTCAATCGATAGAGCGCTCGTCTGGCATGTGTGCAGCCCGGGTTCGATCCTCAGCACCACATACAAACAAAGATGTTGTGTCCGCCGAAAACTAAAAAATAAATATTAAAAAATTCTCTCTCTCTCTCTCTCTCTCTCTCTCTCTCTCTCTCTCTCTCTCTCTCTCTTAAAAAAAATATACTAATGTACAGTAAATGCTAGTTTTCATGTTTGATGTATTATAATATACTTCAGGTAAATTTTCTTATTAGAACACTTGAGACCAGATAGTGGTTTTCTATTGTTCCTCTTATCTCTTGTCCCTAATAAGTCAAACATGCCCATTTCTGTAATTATGCAATGCCAGAAAGGAATTAATTTTCTTTGTTGTGACTCAGGGAAAACAAAATTTTATCTTTAATAATTCCCATTGCTATTTGATATCAGTTGGGTATTATTAGGTCTCAAAGTACAGCATGTCTTTATTATCACCCTCTCAGTATTTGCAATCCTTTTCAAGAGAAAATAATCATATATGGCATTATTTTATAGAGGTAATACCATTATTTTTGAAAAGAGAAACTCATTAGGTTTCAATGTGTCCTGGGTCCAGCAATATTCTGAAACACTCTGAAGAATTGGTAAGTGGTTGGGAAAAGCTTTAAAGAACATTAAAGCAATATATTTCTTTTCCTGAAAAAGGCTTCTACTCACATTGTCCACAGTTGCCATCCAACGTGACAACCCATTTAGAACCTGAGAAATGTGATAGAATTCTAGAGTTCAGGAGGCATTGCTACTTCATGTATCACATACATATAACATGCTCTCATTTTAAGTGTCCCAATGTGGAATAAATTAAATAATTATCTTAAATACAATTTGATGTGCTATAAATAACTTTATTTTCTACCAGCTAAACAGTCTCCATATGAAACTTCATCATGCCAACATAAACCAATCAAAATGTTATAACATTTCCAATATATACCAGAGATTATTCCAGTAGAAGTGAAGGGCTAAATAGAATCTTCACTTTTGTTCCCAAAGAGATATGTGATTTACTCTTGTTGATCAAGTATCTATCACCCTATTTTTTAACATCTATTATATTATTTATTTTTTATATTTATTATATATCTATATATTATGTTATAATATATTTGTATATTTATTTTATTTTATTATATTTTTTCTAAATCAGACCTAAGCTATAATTCTATTTCATATTTTAATGTATTAATATGATAAGTGTATATACCAGGGACTAAACCACTTAGCCACTTTACCAGGCCTTTTGATTTTTATTTTGAGACAGGGTCTTGCTAAGTTTCCTAGATCCTCAATAGGTTGCTGAGTCTGGCTTTGAACCTGTGATCTTCCTGCCTCAGCCTCCTGAGCAACGGGGATTATAGGCATGTACAACCATGCTCGGCTTAAACATTACATTTTAAAAGGATAAAATATTTGTATGTTCTCAAGTACTTAGGCATCTGTGTAAATTCAGCAACTAAGTGTTTAATTACAATTTTTTCATTGCTTGCATTTTGATGACAATTATTTCTTGTAATTAAATTTCACATTTTAATGCCCAATGTTAATATAGAAGTATTTTTCAGGTTACAATAATTAGAAGGGGGTTACGTTCTGAAAATTTTCATTAAATTGAAAATATTATGTCACAAATGGATTTAATACACAATCTACTAGCATCCTAGCTTATCAGCATAGTACACTGTAAAGTACTTGTTGTTCACCCTTGTGATTGCATAGGCACCTGGGAGCTGGGAGTCACTGCTGCAGCTGCCCAGCAGTATAAGAGATATCATAACACATTTTGCTAGCCCAGGAAAAGATCAAAATTCAAAATTGGAATTATAATTTTTACTGAAAACATATTGCTTTCACATAATCTCAATGTTGAAAAAAATGTAAGTCAAATCATTCTTTTGAAAAGTGTCTGTATTTTTTACATATAAGCTCATGCATTATAGTGATTTCAGAATTTATATCATTACCTAATTTTATCAGACTGGTCTTTGTTTCTTACAATAAAAGGAAAGATTAAAAGTTTTAATTCATTTTAAAGTTACATTTAAACAGAATTTGTATAAGTTATGTTACATCTAAAAATATACTATTTAGGGGATTATCTCATACAACTTATAAAAATAAAATTCTATGAAGACATTTTAAAAGTTATGAATTTCTGTGTATTTTAATATGTTAAGTGAGAATTCAAGAGAAATAACATATATACAATATGAAAACTATCCCATTAACAAAATCAGTATAAGTATTAACATACACATTCAAAAATTTTAAAAATTTCAAAAATTTTTAGTTTGCAAAAAAGAACAATAATATGAATCCTTAAAATAAGAGACTTGGAACTGAAAGGAGCTATAACTTTTCGGGACATACAAATAAATAACTTTAACTGCATATTTGATGTGATTTAGTACTACATATAAATCCAAGTTTTTTAAGTGGGAAATTGGCCAAGTTATATGTTTTCATAGTGTAAAATATATGTCTAATTAGATAAATCTTCCCATGGGATTATTCAAAAGAAACAGAATATAAAGCATTATGATCCCATTTCTTTCTGTTTCTGATTATTGGGAGAGCAAACTACAAAAAAATGGTGGGGATAGAAGAATAAGAGTTGTAAAGTCATTCCCAGGCAGCACCTAAGACACGTTCACATCAAAGTATGGCTCTTCTCCCTGGTAAATAATAGTGGGACAAGAAGGTGGCTATCCTTCCTATGATAAAGGGAATGGGGAAAAAAACCTAAAATTTAACAATTATGAACGCTGAGTAATTTCTTAAAAAAATTGAAACAGTAAAACTGATTTTACAATAAGCATGTGCTGATGAGAAACTATGTCATAAACTTAGATGATTATGCTAAAATAACTGTATTTCTTTTACCTACCTAAATCAGTTACCTCAAGCTTGCTTGGTCATTTTGAAGCCTCAACAAATAGCCATGTAAAAGTTAATCAATTATCATCTATAGAATAATAAACATAAAAGTGAATGAATGAAACAAACTGCAAAAGAAATAAGTTCAGTTATATCTGGCCATATCCTTCCTGCTGTACTCTGTCCTCCTTGTCTAAAATCCAGAAAAGGTATCTGATGTGGATAATGTGAAATATATATATATATATATTTATTATATATATATATAAATAACATATATATGTTATTTACATAAAAATATGTAATATGTTATATGTGCTAAAATGTTATACACACACATCTCTTGACTATTAAAAAGCTTGTAGTGAAGTCAGGAATAGTGGCTCACGCCTATAATCCCAGTGGCTTGGAAGGCTGAGGTAGGAGGATTTCAAGTTCAAAGCCAGCCTCAGAAAAATTGATGCACTAAGCAACTCATTAAGATCCTGTCTCTAAATAGAATACAACACAGATCTGGGGATGTGGTTCAATAGTTGAGTGTCCCTGAGGTCAATCCCCAGTATCCTCCCCATAAAAGAAAAAAGAAAAGTTTATGGTGATCACTACTAATTTAAGAATTTCTGATGAGAAATGAAGGAGGAAAGAGAAGAAGTACATTTCCCAGGCTCAATTCATATTTCTTTACGTGTGTGTGTGTGTGTGTGTGTGCGTGTGTGTGTGTTTGTATATAGTTTCCAAGTTTAAAAAATAATTTGGTGAATATAAAATTCAACATGAAAATTGTCATATTCATGGAGATCTTTACACCACAATGAGACATTAAATATGATGTGATCCAATTCTCTAGTTTAACAGAAAAGGAAACTTAACTCCCAAGAGGAGTCTCTGCCCTATGCTGCCCAATAGGTAGCTCAGTTTGGTGTTATATGGATGTCTTCTAATTCTGGTTCTCATTTTATATATTTGCAGTTTCACATACTATTTTTTATTTTTGCCTTTCAGAATTCTATTGACTATTTAGTGTACTTCCCTGGGCCATTAAGGAAAACAATGACCAACCAAATTCGACAAAACTAAAGGGTAATTTTAGGTGCCAACTCTCTGACTGAACAGCAAAGTTGAACACCAAAAATAACCTCTTCTTCCAGCAAACACAATTTGCCTGCCTCTTGTTGTCTTTCATTTTGATCATTATGGTATAACGTTGACAATATGGAAAAAGCAAACCATTCAGTGGTGTCTGAATTCATATTGCTGGGACTTTCCCATTCCCAGAATCTTCAGATTTTATTCTTCTTGGGATTCTCTGTGGTCTATGTGGGGATTATATTAGGAAACAGTCTCATCTTGGTCACTGTCACCTTCGACTCATGCCTTCACACACCAATGTACTTTTTGCTTATCAGTCTCTCCTGTGTTGATATGATCCTGGCTTCTTTTGCTACACCTAAGATGATTGTGGATTTCCTCAGAGAACAGAAAACCATATCCTGGTGGGGATGCTATTCTCAGATGTTCTTCATGCACCTCCTGGGTGGGAGTGAGATGATGTTGCTTGTAGCCATGGCAATAGACAGGTATGTTGCCATATGCAAACCTCTCCATTATATGACCATCATGAACCCACGGGTGCTCATTGGGCTGCTGTTATCTTCCTATGCAGTTGGATTTGTACATTCATCTAGTCAGATGGCTTTCATGCTGACTTTGCCTTTTTGTGGTCCCAATGTTGTAGACAGCTTTTTCTGTGACCTTCCCCTTGTGATCAAACTTGCCTGCCAGGACACCTACTTGCTACAACTCCTGGTCATTGCTGACAGTGGTCTCCTGTCCCTGGTCTGTTTCCTTCTCTTACTTGTCTCCTACACAGTCATAATATACTCAGTTAGGCACCGTGCTACCACTGGATCCTCTAAGGCCTTCTCCACTCTCTCAGCTCACATCACAGTTGTGACTCTCTTCTTTGCTCCATGCGTCTTTATCTACGTATGGCCCTTCCATCGATACTCTATAGATAAAATACTTTCTGTGTTTTACACAATTTTCACACCTCTCTTAAATCCTATTATTTATACATTAAGAAATCAAGAGGTAAAAGCAGCGATTAAGAAAATAAGGACTAAATACAGAAATTCAAAACACACTTTTTAAATAACAAAGTCTCTTCTGAAGAGACTTTGTTTTGTTTGGGCACTATTAAGGAATTTATTTTTAATGCATTCCAAGTTCTGTATAAAGAAACAGTAAAGGTAATGCTTAAAAATCAGATCCATCTTTGTGACCTTTAATGGTTAAAAACAATGACATCTTCAGCCTGGCAGGTGTACCTTTATGTCCCACATTTACAACTTTTATTCATGTAAATTTGAAATAAAAAAGCAATCCCCTTTAATTTAGTTTCTTCATCTGTGGACTCTTATTTATTTACTTCTTTTATTATAATTTTACCTTTTTTGTGTGTGGAGCTAAGGACAGAGCCCATATTCTTGTACATATTAGGCAAGTACTCTACCACTGAACTATAACACCAGCACAGTTTTAGCATTTTTTAACTCTTAAAAACCATTTTATTACTGATATTTGTTTTCTCGTTATTGGTAATCTGTATCTAGAGAATACACAAAGGGGATAGATAACCATAGTTGTTTTTCCAAGTGCCTGGTTAACTACTGCTCAGTGATAACAAACTCCCTTTTCTGAGTAATCTCTGGCTAATGTTTATTAAATTTTACCTACTCACTTGTGCAGGCAAAGTGCATTCAACCATTATTCAACCAGGTTACCTGAACTCACTATATAACAGAAGATACACCTAAGGTTTCCAGTCTACTTATACCCAATAGATAGAAAGAATGAACCAAATTTGCAATTATGCTCTGCCCCAAGCAGTGCTGTTATCCAATGCACAAGGTGTTATTGGATGTGCAAAAGACTGGCCTCTAAATCAGGGTAGAGGTGGGGAGGGTTTCCAGAAGGAGGCATTTACAGCAAGCATCAGCTAGATTGAGAAGACTGGCATTCCAGATGAAGGAAACACCATGTAAGAATGCATGGAAACACTGAACATGACTTGTTTGAGGAACTATGCATAATGTCATTGAGTTGACCAACTGGTTTGATGACAAGATTGAGGTAGAGAGGGACAAAGGTAGTCTGAGTATAAATAGAAGACTTAGGTATTCAAAACTATCTGCTAAAATTTTAAAAAGGTTTCAGGAAAGAAAGAAAGTACACATAGGCCATCCCTGCCCAAATTGTACATTGTACTACTTCTGTTCCAAGTTTTTGCCTCCTTCTCATTTTCGTCATAATATTCCTCTGTAGTCTAGGCAACTAGGCCTGTAACTGAATGAAAGGCAAAAGAAATTTATGGTAAACTGGCTATGGAAGGAGATACTTGCTTACTTTCAACTTTAGCACATATTCAAAGAGACTTGTATGTTCTTTGTTGGAATTGTCATACAGAAGAATTATACCTATTCCAGAGAGAGAAAATAAAACATAGAATACTAAGATACATTTCAACTAATAATTTTCTACATAATGGGCACCTCACACCAACCCTGGTTGTTTCATACTAAACAAACAATTTTATGGGTAAAACACATCATGCAGATTGAATTGTAACTGGCTATAGACGTTGCTGAGTGTATATCATGAAATTGCTTCGAACATTTAGAGAAACCTAGAGGGTTTTTTGTTTGTTTGTTTGTTTTGCAAGTATATTACTGATTAGCTGATGTGCCTTAAAAATTGTTAACCAAGTTGTCAAACATATGTGATATAGCTATTGTGTAAATTATGCTATGTACTCTACTTCCACCTCACTAAAATGCCCCTAACTACTATGTTATTCTCTCCAAAGAGTTAGATGGTTTACTGAACATCATTATTTTAAGATAATTTCTGAGGTTTGAAGGTAGTTCAGTTGTACAGCACACCATGTACAAGGTTCTGGGCTCAGATCCTAACATCAAAAATAAATAAATAAATCTTTACTGCTAATGTTCTTGTATGATTTTGTAAACTATCATTATTGAAAGGAATTATTTTATCCCTCTTCTAACCTGCTGCCTACCATGGATATATGATAAAGAAAGTCTAATTTTGATGGTATAGGTAGGTACAAACTCTGCCCTCCTTCCATTACTCTTTTGTTCTAACAAGTGCCTGGTATGCTTTACAGATTACTGAAATTTGGGCAAAAGACTGAATATGAGGTCCTCATCATTTTATGTTCTAGCTCTTTCTGAGTATGTTAGAGGTACACAATTCCTAAACCTCAATCAGAGGCCAGAACCTGCCTTTTGGAGGAAAAGCTTTACCCCAATATGCACATTTTTGTCTCTGCCTGGGTAAGTGCTGGTTCTTCAAGTTTTCCCTGGATGAGTCTCAGGGTTAAAATTAAGGGAAAATCATAAAAAGAATTTTACAGTTGCAAGTTAATATACTTGCATCATGAAAAACACTAATATTTGTATCTTCCTAATTCTATTTACAAATAGATTCATTACTCACAACAGGGAAGAAAATACTGACGCTTAAGGGGAATCTACAACCAATTCTTAGTCACGGGGCCACACATTATTCCTTCATTTTTAAAGTGCAGTCTATATATACAAAATACTCTCCTGAGTGTACAGTTCTAAGTTGTGATAAATGGATATAGTCATGATATAGAAGAGTTGCATTAACCTCAAAATTTCTCTTGTGCTCATGAGATTCAGCCCCATTATGGATGCCTAGTGCTCAACCTCATGAAATGTCATGCTCCCCCAAAGACCTCAAGGATTCAGGGAAAAACTGTTGGTCATGGGCAAGTAATATGGTCTAAAGAAAAAGAAAGAACTATGCTTGGTCCTTCCTCATAGTTCTGTGGGCAACAACTGATGCAGATTTGCAGGCCCAAACTCATGTTAAGCAATTGTAGGAGAAATTATATCTAACTTCAACAGTGAATACTGGGCAATTACTTCCTTGTGTGAAGATTGCAGTCAAAAAAATTGAAATTGTAGTCTTCCAATTTACAAAACTGAAAAGTAAACTTACCAAGAGCTAGAGTAAAGTGGTTTCTCATACTGACTGGGACCCCCATAAATGGGATCTTTGTGAACCTCAAAACCAGAAGAAGATGGGGACACGGATGAGTTGATTGACAGTGCCAAGGACCAGATTAGTCATAACTCAAAATATAAAGACAGTCACAGCTGGTGGGAGTGTATGTTAGGGAGCTATTCTTCATGACCAACAAATGCTTATCTGCAGGAGAGATTATACTGCTGCTGGACTGGTAGAACTCAGAAACAAGTTTAGGCAGAAAACAAGGGAAAACATAATATAACTAAATTTGTGACTTTAAGATCACTAGATCTGAAGGCATACTCCTGTTAGGGAGTGCAGTGAATAAAATTACTTCTGTCATCACCCACCTACCCTACAGGAACATTTACATCATTTGTTAATGACAACCATGCCATCTCTTTATTGGCCTGGATAATGCTTCGTGTAAAAATGCTTGGTGGGATATGGGAGTGTTACTTATGAAGCCCCAAGATAGAAATTCATGGAAGAACTACAAAAGCTCCTAAGAGAGGTATGAAGCAGCCCATTTATGAAATGAACTGCACTGGTCCTGATAATGAAGTATTCACAACAGAAATGAAGGAGATTATTGTTTAAATGGTTCCAATGAAGTTGTATAGAAGTATAAATCCTGAGCTCATCATCAGACCTTCCTGTTCTTTGAGCAGCACAGACTTGCTGGAAGCCATCTGTGAAATGTGCATTAACCAAATGCACATAAAAGCCATTGGGTAGAAAAGTTTAGTATCTGGGAATTCCCAGCAGCAATCCTGCTGGTTTGAGACTGTTTGACTTCCTACTCAGCTCTGTCAGGTTCAGCACTGCACTGGAGATGGGGTGACCCACTGGAACCACACAGTCTCTCAGAGATGGGTGTGGCTTGCCAAGATGACAATCAACCTGTTTGCTACAAGACACTATCACACCAAGAAGCAAGACTCCTCCTGCTGAAACCTTATCCCTGCCTTTGATGTACCCGCCTTTAAATAAAGGACTGGAGCCACATTTTTGGTTGTTCAGTTCCAGTTCTTATGTGGGCTGAAGGATCTATCAAGCGCTCCATTTCCTCTTTAATCTAATTTCTGGTTCTGACTCTTTTACTTTACTAATTATTTTAGACTTTCGTTTTCTCAAGTGGCTCGCATCCTTCTGAGCAGGAAACTACCCTGATGGGCTGCTAGCCACCCCATGATACAGGCTATACTCCATATAGGGAAATGCGAAAAGATTAGAAAGTGAGGGATATACAGTCTTCATCAGAAGATTGAAGAAACAGAAGGGAAAGGAATATTCATAACTATATTTATACTTTATCCTGAACACCAATGATAAACCAAACATCATTAACACTACCAATAGTGATATATATTTTTATATATGAATTTATACATACTTTATATATGCCATTATATAAATTTATGTTCACATATAAATTCATATATATTTTATATTCATATCCTATCTTGAAAAAGCCTTAACCATACACCTAATCCCAAAGCTACCAATATATGAAACCATATATGTATATAAAATATATATATTTATATAGGTTCTCATATATATTTTACATACATATTATTACATACATGAATATGTATATAAAATATATATTTATATAGGTTTTCATATATATTTTATATACATATTCATGTATATAATCATATACATTGATATATATATA
This sequence comes from Urocitellus parryii, assembly GCF_045843805.1. NCBI lineage: Eukaryota > Metazoa > Chordata > Mammalia > Rodentia > Sciuridae > Urocitellus > Urocitellus parryii. The sequence continues at coordinate 79,932,698 of NC_135536.1, read as the reverse complement.
TATATATATATATATATATATATGTGTGTTCATAGACTAAACCTAACCCTAACCCTAAACCTAGGCTTAAACTTTGTCCTAAATGTAACACTGCCTCTAACAATATATATATATATATATATATATATATATATATATTCATAATAGATTTATATATATATTCATAATAGATTTATATAAATATTCACATATATTTGGAGACATATATTTATATTTTCATATATATTGATATATGTATTAATATATGTTCATATATATACATTTATATATCTATACCCTATTTTAAATCAAACTGTAATCATATACTTCACCTTAAACCTATTCATACATGAAGGCATATATATTTATATAGGTTTTTCATATGTATGTTCACATATATGTGTTCATGTATATTGACATATATGTTCATAACCAAACCTAAACCTAAACCTAAACCTAACTCTAAACTTACTCCTGAATTCAAAATACCCCTAAACATAAAAGTAATTATATATAAAGTCATATATTTATATGAACATATATATATATATATAGAAAAGGATATTTATATATTCACATATAAATTCATACATATAATAATTTTGTTTATTTATATATTCATAACCTATATTTAAACCAAATGCTAACTATGTACCTAATCCTAAAACAATCCAAATATAAAAACATATATTCATACAGATTTTCACATATACATTCATTTATGTATCCACATATGTTATACATACATATATATACATATGTGTATTTTCATGCCTTAGAGATAACACCACACAAACATAATACTTAGTCCTAGAACTAAAAATACAATTATCATAGAACAATTTATATATAAAACCATATATGTGTATATAAATATTCATATATATTTCACATATATATTTATATATCCAAATATATATTCCTATATACACATACATACATATGCATATGCATACATACATATACCGAAATGAATTAAAAAATGAAATCTCCATGAAAAATCATGTCTGAAAACCTACATAAGTATTCATTTTTCTCAAGTTTGTTCAGTTTTTTTCTTAGCTGTGTTGCCATTTGGGATTAAAACTGGTTCTTGAGAAGAAGAGTACCATTAAACAGGGACAAGAGGTGGGAGGGAATGGGAGAGAGAAGGGGAATTGCATGGAAATGGAAGGAGACCTTCATTGTTATACAAAATTACATATAAGAGGATGTGAGGGGAAAGGGAAAAAAACAAGAGAGAAATGAATTACAGTAGATGTGGTAGAGAGAGAATATGGGAGGGGATGGGAGGGAGGGGGATAGGAAGGGGATAGGAAAGGCAGCAGAATACAACAGACACTAGTATGGCAGTATGTATAAATATGGATGTGTAACCAATGTGACCCTGCAATCTGTACACGTGGTAAAAATGGGAGTTCATAACCCACTTGAATCAAATGTATGAAATATGATATGTCAAGAGCATTGTAATGTTTTGAGCAACCAATAAAAAACTGGTTCATGTAGTCATTATAACAATAAATTAACATATATAATATTATAGGTGGGTACATAAATCTACATGTCCAAAGATCTATGATTTTGATATCAGAGCCCAAGTTTATACATGGAAGGGCTTTTGTCATTCACTGTAGCCTTAGGGATAGAGGTCCATTGAGGGGTGGGGCTAGGGTTATGGTTAGGGAATGAGCATAGACATTAATACAAATGAATAAAAATTGAACATACACATAAAATTTTGTCACAAAATCTACGTAAAAGTGTATGGTTTCTTCTAAACTGTGTTGCCCTTTGAAATTTAAACTGGGCCATGTAGTCATTATAGCAATAAATTCATATATATTGTATTATATGTCAGTATATAAATGTACTTCTGCAAACATCTATAGTTTTCATATCAGAGCCCGATATTATACATGCAAGGTCTTTGATCTTTGTTGAATTGTTATGGGTAGGAGTCCTTTGAGTTATGGGCCTAGAATTAGGGTTAGGGAATGATCATCTATACCAATATAAATTAATAAGAAAATGAAAATACACCTAAGATTACGTTGAAAAACCTACATAAATATTCATGTATTTTCAAATAGGATCGGTTTCTGGGTAGCAATGTGCTGTACTTTGTGATTGAAACTGGGCAATGGAGTCATCATGACAATATATGAATATATTGTGATATTATTCATAAATGTATGAAAATACCTATCAAAACATCTATGATTTTCATGTCAGAATCCAAGATTACGCATGCAAGTGTTTTTGCATGTTGTGCTAGTGTTAGGAGTAAGAGCTCATTAAGGAGTGAAGCTAGGGTTAGAGTTAGGGAGTGAGCACATTTATCAATACAAATAAAAACAAGTAAAAATTCACATTAATGTATGTCAGGAAGCCCTCATAAAATTATGTATGTTTTCTCAAATTGGATCTATTTCTGAGTACTTGTGTTGCTTTGAAGGATTAAAACTGAGCCATTCAGTCATCATTACAATATATTTATAATATATGATATTACATGTGAGTATATATATGTGTGTGTGTGTGTGTGTGTGTGTGTGTGTGTGTGTGTATCTGTCAAAACATATATAATTTTCAAGTCAGACCAAAGATTATACACTCAAGGTCTTTTTTGCTTCATGGTAAGGTTAGGGTTAGTAGTATATTCAGGGATGGGGCTAGGATTATGGTTAGAGAATGAGTAAGTATATCAATTAAAAAAAAAGCAATAAAAATGTACACGTTTTCTCAAATTGAATGAGTTTCTTCTTATTTGTGTACTGCCTTTTGGGATTAAAACTGGGCCATGCAGTCATCATTAAACTATATTAACATATATGACATTATTTGTGAGCATCTAAATGTTTATTTGAAAACACCTAGAACTTTCATATTAGATACCAAGATTATATGTTCAGGGTCTGTGCACTTCATGATAGTGTTATGAGTAGGAATTCACTGAGGGTTGTTGGGACAAGGATTAGGGTTAGGGAATGAGCATGCTAATATAAATGACTTAAAAAATGAAAATTTATATATAATATGTTGGAAAGTCTACATAAATATGAATGTTTTCTCAAATTGATTAGTTTCTGAGTAGTTCTGTACTGCACTTTGGGATTAAAATTGGGCCATGCAGTCATAATGAGAATATATATATATATATGTATATATGATATTATATGTGAGTATATAAATGTTCCTGTTCAAACATCTATGATTTTCATGTAGTATTCCATGTTTATATTTGGGAGGACTCTGCATTTCATAGTAGTGTTGGGGTAGGAGTCCCTTGAGGGGTGGAACTAGGGTTAGGTTTACAGTTATATCCTCACATATAATATTGTATATCTCAATATATATTCATGATAACTACAGAGTCCTGTTTTAATTTCAAATATCAACTCACAGATACCAAGAAACCACCTGGATTAAAAAACATATATTTATTTAGGTTGTCCAACATATTTTTACATATGTTTTCAGATTTTTACCCATTCATATTATTACATATGTTCATTACATAATCCCAATCCTAAGATCACTCCACAATGGACTCCTACCCCTAACACTACCAAAAAGCTCAATAGCCCTAGTACATATCATCTTGGGCATTTATATGAAAATCACAGATGTTTTGATCGATACATTTATATACTCACATATAACATCATATATATTAATATTCTTACATATTGACTGCATGGGCTAGTTTTAATTTAAAAAGTCAGCACAGACACATCCAGAAACCTTTATAATTGATAAAACATACATATTTATGTAGGTTTTCCAACATAATTTTATGTATATTTTCATATATTTATTTATTTTTCTTAATTTTTCTAATTATTTGTATATGACAGTAGCATGCATTTTGACCCATTGTGAACAAATGGAGCACAACTTCTCATTTTTCTGGCTATTCATGATGCAGAGTCAAACTGGTTGTGAAATCATTCATGTATCTAGAATAATAATTCTGTCTCATTCCCCCCATTTTTTCCACCCCCAAACCTCCTCCCCTTCCCTCACTATACCTAATCTAAGTTCCTCCATTCTTCCATAGACACCCCCATTATGAATCAGCATCCACTTATCAGAGAAAATAGTTGGCCTTTTGGGGGAGAATAAATTTTTTCGATTAGTATGATATTCTCTAGATCAATCCATATACCTGCAAATTTCACAATTTCATTCTTCTTTAAGGCTGAGTAATGTTCCATTGTGTGTGTATGTACCACATTTTTTTTTATCAACTCATCTGTTGAAAGGCATCTAGGTTGGTTCCTTAGTTTAGTTATTAGGAATTGAACTGATATAGACATTGATGTGGCTGTGTCACTGTAGTATGCTGACTTTAAGACCTTTGGACATAAACCCAGAAAGTGAGATAGCTAGGTCATCTAGTGGGTCCACTCCAAGTTTTCTGAGGAATCTCCATACTGCTTTCCAGAGTTGTTGCATCAATTTTCAGTCCCACCAGCAATATATGAGTGTAACTTTTTCTCCACATCCTTGCCACACTTCTTTTTGCTTGTATTGTTTTTCTTTCTTTTCTTTTTCTTTTCTTTTTCTGGGATGCTGGGGGTACTGGGGATTGAACTCAGGAACACTCAAGCACTGAGCCACATCCTCAGCCCTATTTTGTATTTTATTTAGAGACAGGGTCTCTCTGAGTTGCTAAGCACTGTTGCTGAGACTGACTTTGAACTAGTGATTCTCCTGCCACAGCCTCCTGGGCTGCTGGGATTACAGGCCTGTGCCACCATACCCAACTTGTTGTTTGTATTCTTGATAATTGTCATTCTGACTGGAGTGAGATGAAATTTCATAGAGGTCTTGATTTACATTTCTCTAATTACTAGAAGTGTTGAACATTTTTTTCATATATTTGTTGATCGATTACATTTATATTGATATATATGTTTATTCCCTAACCTAAACCCAAGAAACACCCCTCAATGGACTCTTACCGATAATACTATCACAAAGTACAAAAGACTTTGCACTTATTGTCAAGGGCACTGATATGAAAATCATAGATCTTTTGACAGATGGAGTTATATACTCGTATATAATATCATATATATTAATATATTTTCATGATAACTACATGTATTTTTATAAATTCCAAATGCCAAAGCACAGATACTCAGAAACTGACCCAATTGAAAAAACATACATATTGATGTAGGTTTTCTGCTATAGGTTTACATATATTTTCATGTTTTTATTAATTTATGTTGATATATATGTTCATTCCCTAACTCTAACTCTAGAATCACCCCTCAAGGGAATCATACTGCTAAGACTACCAAAAAGTCCAAACCCCCTGGTATGTACAATAATAGACATTTATATGAAAATCATAGATGTTTTCACGGATACAGTTATATCTCATATATTACATCATATATACTAATTTATTTAAGTAATGACTATGTGGTCTAGTTTTAAAAAAAATGTCAGCACAGAGCTACCCAGAAACCTATCTGATTAAAGAATATATATATATATACTTATGTAGCTTTTTCAAAATGACTTTAGGTATATTTTCATTTTTTAATCATTTATTTTGATATATATGTTTATTCCCTAACCCTAAACCTAGAAGCATCCCTCAATGGACTCCTAACCCAGCACAACCACAAAGCACAAAAGCCCTTGCACATATAACTATGATCACTAATATGAAAATCATAGATTTTTTACAGGCATACTTATATTCTCAAATATAATATTATACATATTAATATATTGTTATAATAACTGAATGGCCTTGTTTTAATTTCAAATATCAACACACAGACACCCGGAAACTTACCTGACTAAGAAAACAGAAATATTTATGTAGGATTTTGAGCATATTACTACATATACAATCTTTTATTATTCATTTATATTGAAAACAATGCTCATTCTCTAACCCTAACCTTAGTAGGACCCCTCAATGAACTCCTACCCATAACCATACCACAAGTGTAATAGCCCTTGCATGCATAAACATTGGCACTGATATGAAAACCTTAAATGTTTAAACAGATAACTTAATATACTTAAATATGACATCATATATATTAATTAACTTACATGATGACTGCATGTCCTAGTTTTAATAAAAAATGTCAGCACAGAGCAACCAAGAAACCTATCCAATTATGGAAACATATATACTTATGTAGGTCTTCTTACATAATTCCACATATATTTTTATTTTTTCATTTATTTATATTTATATATATGCACATTCCCTAACCATAACCCAGGTAACAACCTTCAATGCAATCCTAACCCTGTCACTACCATAAAGCCCCAAAACATTTACATGTATAATATTAGGCATTCATATGAAAATCATAAATGTTTTTAAGAGATACATTTATAGAGTCACATAAACCACCATATATATTAATTTATTTATAGGATGACTACCCGGCCCTGTTTTAATTCTAAATGTCAGCAAAGTGCTTCCAAGAAATCTATCCAATTGAGAAAACATCTAGATTTGTGTAGATTTTCCAACATAATTTTACATATTTTTTATTTTTTCATTCACTTATATTGATATATATGGTCATTCACTAACCAAAACTCTATACCTAAAGCATGTAAACTTGAGTGTGCACATGTAAACCTGGGGTCTGATATGAAAATCAAAGATTGTTGGAAAGGTACATTTATATAGTCACATATAATATCATATATATTAATATGTTGTCATGATGAATGCATGGCCCAGTTTTAATTCTAAAGGCAGCATACAGCTAACTTGACCCATTACAATTTAAGGAAACATACATATTCATGTATGTGTTCTGATATAATTTTACATACATTTTTATTTTTTATTCGTTTGTATTGATATATCCTCATTTTCTAAACTTCCATAGCCCCATGCCTCAATGGACTTCTTCCCAGGACACTATCTCAAAGCCCAAAAGCCTTTGCAAGTATAATCTTGGTCTCCATATAAAAATCATTGATATTTTATATATATATATATATATATATATATATATATATATATATATATACACACACACACACACATTATATGTGTATATATATATATAAACATATGTTATTTTTTATATATAAACATATGTTATTATATATAATAACATATATGTTCATATATTATCATGATGATTGCAAGGCCCAGTGTTAATCCCAAAATACAACAGAACTACCCAGAAAAAGTTCCAGTTTGAGAAAATTACATATTTATGCAGCTTTTCCAACATAATTTTATGTGAATTTTCATTTTTTATTTTTTTAATCGATACATATGATCATAAATTTGCTGACATAATTTTATGTGCATTTTCTTTTTTTATTTATTTGTATTGATGTATATGCTCATTCCCTAACCCTAACAAGAGTCCCAACCCTCCATGGACTCATAAACATAACACTACCATAAAGCACAAAGCCCTTGCATGTATAAATTTTGACACTGATATGAAATCATGGATATTTGGATACATCCTTTATATACTCACATATAATATCATCTATAAGAATATATTGTTATGATGACTGGATAGCCCAGTGTAACCTCCAAACCAACAATCCTACCCAGAAACCAATCTGATCTAATTGGCGGAAAAAATATATACACACACACACACACACACACACACACACACACACACATAATTTTACATGAATTTTAACATTTATTTATTCATTTGCATTGATATATATGCTCATTCCCTAACACTAACATCAGCCCCATTCTTCCATGGACTCCACAATTAACACCACCATGAAGCACAAAAGTCCTTGCAAGTATAATCTTGGGCTCTGATATGAAAATCATTGATGTTTGACAGGTACATTTTTATACTAAACTGGAATATTACATATATATATATATATATATATATATATATATATATATATATACTCAATATTTATTTATTTATTTATAAATGACTGCATGGCCTGATTTTAATCCCAAATGTCAGTATACAGCTACTTAGAGCCCTATCTAATTGTGAAAACATATGTATTTAAATAGGTTTTGCCATATAATATTACATACTTTTTATTCATTTTTTTTATTTTTACATGACAGTGGAATGCAATACAAATCTTTTTACACATATAGAGCACAGTTTTATATCTCTGGTTGTATACAAAGTATATTCACATCAATCTATGTCTTCATACATGTACTTTGGATAATAATGTCCATCACATTCCACCATCACTTTTAACTCTATGCCTCCTCTCTTCCCCTCCCATCCCTCTTCCCTATCTAGAGGTCCTCTATTCTTCCCATGCTCCCTCTCCCTATTCCACAATGAATCAGCCTCCTTATATTAGAGAAAACATGTGGCATTTGGTTTTGGGGGATTGGCTAACTTCACTTAGCATTATCTTTTCTAACTCCATTCTTTTACCTGCAAATGCCATAATTTTATTCTATTTTATTGCTGAGTAATATTCTATTGTGTATATTAGCAATTATGAATTGTGCTGCTATAAACATTGATGTGCCTGTGTCCCTAGAGTATACTATTTTTAAGATCTTTGGTTATAGACCAAGGAGAGGGATAGCTGGGTCATGATGATTCAATCCCTAATTTTCCAAGAAATCTCCATACTGCTTTCCATATTGGCTGCACCAGTTTGCCATCCCACCAGCAATGTATGAGTGTATCTTTTTTCCCACATCCTCGCCAACACATTGTTTGTATCTTGATAGCTGCCATTCTGACTGGAGCAATATGAAATCTTAGAGTACTTTTGGTTTGCATTTCTCTAATTGCTAGTGATGATGAACATTTTTTCATATATTTGTTGGTTGATTGTATATCATCTTCTAAAAAGTGTCTGTTAAGGTATTTGACCCATTTATTTGTTGAGTTATTTGTTTTTATGGTGCATAACTTTTTGAGTTCTTTATATATCCTAGAGATTAGTGGTCTATCTGATGTGTGAGGGGTAAAGATTTGCTCCCAAGATGTAGGCTTTCTATTCATCTCACAGATTGTTTCTTTTGCTGAGAGAAGCTTTTAGTTTGAGACTGCCCCACTTGTTGATCCTTGATTTTAATTCTTGCACCAAAGGAGTCTTATTAAGGAAATTGGGCCTAATCTCACATGATGAAGATTAGGGCCTACTTTTTCTTCTATTAGATGCAGGGTCTCTGGTTTTATTCCTAAGTTCTTGATCCAATTGTAGTTGACTTTTGTGCATGGTGAGAGAGAGAGATTCAATTTCATTTTGTTGCATATGGATTTCTAGTTTTCCCAGCACCATTTGTTGAAGAGGCTATCTTTTCTTCATTGTACGTTTTTGGCACATTTGTCTAATAAGATAATTGTAATTTTATGGATTAGACTCTGTGTCCTCTATTCTGTACCATTGGTCTTCACGTTTGTTTTGTTGCCAGTACCATGCTGTTTTTGTTACTATTGCTCTATAGTATAGTTTAAAGTCTGGTATAGTGATAGCACCTACTTCACTCTTCTTGCTTTAGCTATTCTGGGTCTCTTATTTTTCCAGATAAATTTCAATACTGCTTTTTCTATTTCTATGAGGAATGTCATTGGGTTTTTGATCAGAAGCAGGGGTTTCCATCCTCATCAAATAAAGTAGACTTCAAACTAAAGACAATCAAAAAGGACAAAGAATGGCACTACATACTGCTCAAGGGAACCACACAGCAACAAGACTTAACAATAATAAATATATATGCCCCAAACAATGTAGCATCCACACTCATCAAACGAAATCTTCTCAAGTTCAAGAATCAAATAGACCACAACACAATAATTTTGTGTGACTTTAACACACCTCTTTTGTCACTAGATAGATCTTCCAAACAAAAGTAGAACAAAGAAACTATAGAACTCAATAATACCAAATAATACCAAAACTTAGACTTAACTGACATATATAGAATATTTCACCCTTCAATGAGAGAATACACTTTCATCTCAGCACCACATAAAATTTTCTCTAAAATAGACCATATACAATGCCATAAAGCAACTCTTAGCAAATATAAAAAAGTAGAGATAATACCCTGTATTCTATCAGACCATAATGGAATGAAATTAGAAATCAATGATAAAATAAGAAATAAAAGCCACTCCAACACCTGAAGACTAAATAATATGCTACTGAATGAAAAATGGATTCCAGAAGACATCAAAGAGGAGATAAAAAATTTTAGAGGTGAATGAGAACACAGATACAACATATTAAAATCTCTAGGACACTATGGAAGCAGTTCTAAGAGGAAAGTTCACTGTATGGAGTTCATTCCTTAAAATAAGAAAATTTCAACAAATAAATGACTTAACATTACATTTCAAAGCCCTAGAAAAAAAAAAGAACAAATCAACCCCCAAAGCAGTAGAAGACAGGAAATAATTAAAATCAGAGCTGAAATCAATAAAATTGAAACAGAAGAAACAATTGAAAAAATTGACAGAACAAAAAGTTGGTTCTTTAAAAAATTAAATGAAATTGACAGACTCTTAACTATGCTAAAGAAGAGGAGAGAAAACTCCAATTACTAACTCACATAATGAAAAAAGAAATATCACAACAGACATTACAGAAATACAGAAGACAATTAAAAATTATTTTGAAAACTTGTACTCCAATAAAATAGAAAATATCGAAGGCATCAACAAATTTCTATTCATATAATTTACCCAGATTGAATCAGTATACTATACACAAGTTAAACAGATAAATTTCAAATGATGAAATAGAAGACACCATCAAAAGTCTACCAACCAAGAAAATCCCAGGACTGGATGGATACACAGCTGAGTTTTACAAGACCATTAAAGAAGAACTAATATCAATACCCTTCAATTTATTTTATGAAATAGAAAAAGAAAGAACACTTCCAAACTCATTTTCTGTGAGGCCAATATCACCTGATTCAAAAACCAGGCAAAGACACATCAAAAAAAAAAAAAAAGAAAACTTCAGACCAATATCTCTAATGAACATAGATGCAAAAATCCTCAATAAATTCTGGCAAATTGAACACAAAACATATTAACATACACCATGATCAAGTAGGTTTCATCCCAGGGATGCAAGGTTGGTTCAACATACAAAAATAAATAAATGTAATGCATCACATCAATAGACTTAAAGATAAGAACCATGTGATCATCTCAATAGATGCAGAAAAAGCATTTGAGAAAATACAGCACCCCTTTATGTTCGAAAGACTAGGGATAACAGGAACATATATCAACATCTTAAAGGCTGTCTATGCTAAGCCCAAGGCCCACACCATACTACTGGAGAAAAATTGAAGGCATTCCCTCTAAAAACTGGAACAAGACAGGGATGCCCTCTTTCACCACTGCTATTTAACATAGCTCTTGAAACACTGGACAGAGCAATTAGACAGACTAAAAAAATTAAAGGAATACACATTGGAAAAGAAGAACTCAAATTGGCACTATTTTCTGATGATATGATTCTATATCTAGAATACCCTAAAAGCTCCACCAGAAATCTTCTAGAACTAGTAAATGAATTCAGCAAAGTAGTAGGATATAAAATCAACACCCACAAATCAAAGGAATTTCTGTATATCAGTAATAAATCCTCAGAAAGAAAATGAGGAAAACTGCCCCATTTACAATAGCCTCAAAAAAAAAGGAAAAAAAAAGAAAAATACTTGGGAATCAACTAAAGAGGTGAAAGATCTATATAATAAAAATTACAGAGCCCTAAAGAAAAAAGTCAAAAAATAACTTAGACTATGAAAAGATCTTACCTTGCTCTTAGGCAGAATTAATATTACAATTTTACATATATTTTTATTTTGTTGTTCATTTATATTGATATATGTGTTCATTCCCTAATCATAATTCTAGACCTACCCCTTAGTGTACTCCTACCCCTAACACTACCACAAAGCACTAAAGTCCTTGCACATATAATTCTGGGCATTTACATGAAAATCATAGGTATTTTGACAGTCATATTTATATAATCACCTATAATATCATATATGTATATAAATGCATGGCCCAGTTTTAATCACAAATATCAGCACCGAGCTGTTCAGAAGCCTATTGGATTGTGAAAACTTATGTATTTATATGTTTTCTGACATAATTTCACATATATTTTTATTTTCCATTCATTTATATTAATATATTTGCTCATTGCCTGACCCTAAGCATAGTCCTGCCCATCAATGTACTCCTAATCCTAACACTGCCTCAAAGCCCATAAACTTTTGAATATACAATCATGAGCATTTATATGAAAAGCATAAATACTTTGACAAGTATATTTATATACTCATGTATAATATCATATGTAAATATATTTTATAAATAAAAATTCCCCCATGTGGATTCTAAATTTCAATCTCCAGCTACCAAAAACTTATCTGATTTTGAAAATATATTATTTATATAGGATTTGTCACATAATTTTACATTTTCTTATTTTTTATTCATTTATATTTATTTATATGTTCATTATCCATCCTAACACTTGCCCTACTCATCAGTGTACTCCTATTCTTAATATATCACAAAGAACTAAAGTTTTTGCACCTATAACCCTGGGCATTTTTATGAAAATCATAGATATCTTGAGAGGTACATTTATATACTCACATGTAGTTCCAAATATATAAACATATTTTCATGTATGAATACATAGCCACATTTTAATCCCAAATATATGTACCCTGTTACTCAGAAACCTATCCAATTGTGAAAAGCTATGCATGTATAAGTTTTCAAAAATAGTTACATGCATGTAGATCTTCCTACATAATTTCACATATATTTTTGTATTAGGGTTCTCTAGAGGAATAAAATCAATAGGAAGTATAATTATAAAAAGGGGATTTATTAGGTTGGCTTGTGCAACCAGAAGCTTGATAGTCCACAATTTCTGTCTGCAGACTGGAGAGCTGGAAGAACCAGTACCTGCACAGTCCAAGAAGATAAAGCCCCATAACAAGAGGGATCAACAGTGCTACCCTAGTTAAAGACCAAAGGCTTATGGAGAATCACTGGTACAATCTGCTTTGGAAGAGGGAAGAACCAAGCATTGGATATCCTCAGAGGATTTCAGCAGCAATCAAGAACTCATTCAAGAAAAATTGAGCTTGCATCTGCTGCTGCTTCCTTGGTCTTCCAACTTTTATTCCACCCAAGCCGTCATCCTATTTGACGGTTCTGCCCACACTTAGGCAGGGTCTCCATTTCAGTTGGCTATCCCACATGCCAATCATTCCTAGACATACCCTCACTGATACACCCATATGGCCCTTAGTCATCAGCATCTCTTAATACAATCAAGTTGACAATTCAAATAAGCCATTATAACTTTAATTTTTGTATTGATTTTTATTGGTATATATGTTCATTTCCTAACCCTAGACTTGCACCTAAATGCACTACTACCCTCAACACTACCACAAAGCACTAAAGGCTTTGCACATATATTCATAGGATTTCTAAGAAAAGCATAGAATCTTGACAGGTGCTCAAACATAATATCTTATATATGAATATATTTTCACATATGAATGCATGGCTCAGTTATAATCCCAAATATTAGCATCTAGCTACTCAGAAACCTACCCAATTTTGAAAACATATGTATTTATATAGGTTTTCTGACATAATTTCATATATATTTTTATTTTTATATTCATTTATATTTACATATACATTCTCTTTCTAAACCTAACCCTAACCCTATTGCTCAATGTACTCCTACCCCTAATAATACCACAAAGCACAAAAGCCCTTGCGCATATAATCTTGGGCATTTACATAAAAATCACAGATATGTTGACAGGTACATTTATATGCTCACATAAAATATCATATCTATAAATATATATTTATGTATGAAACCATGGCTCTGGTTTCCTCAAAGCCCCTGCCTCTGACACTAGAGCTATATTTTGTTCCTAAAGTGTGCTTTTTCTGCAGTATCATACAATTAAATTCATATAATAAACTGCCTGCTTAATGTGCCTTCTTTCACTTAGGGTAATGAGTCTGAGATTAATTTGTAGAAGATATAATAATTTATTTGAATTTTTGTTGCATTTTAACATCTCTCTCTGTGAATTCCCTCAATATTATTTCTTCCTCATACTATCATAGATTTTTCTTTCAGTAATTCATCTATATTAACTAGAATTATTTTACCAAATAACAGAAAAACTAAATGATTAAAACTGCATTAGTCTTATCTGTTATTTTAGAAAGAAATGTGATAGATACAACATGGAACTATAATTTATAATGTTTTTATTTATCAACTTATTTAGAAGTTCTTTTGTGTCCTCTAGTATTTTTTATAAATACTATAAAAACATATATAGTATGTTACAAAATATATGAATTATTTAATCTCAGTTTTGATGAGATAATTATCTATTGTAGTTTACTGTGCCTATAATGTAGAAAGTCTACAATTTTTATGTCTTTGTTATTAATCATTATACTGAACTCTCTGAATAATTCAAATTTTGGCTAATTATCTTGAACTTAGTATATAATTTCTCACCTATGAAAGCATTCAGTTCTCTCTTATTTTTCAATATCTTATTTTATATTTGCTTATGGCACCTAGGAATTATTTTTTGAACTTTTTTCCTCATAGGTAAATAAAAATTTCTGATTCTGATATGTTTATCTAATATTGTATATGCAATGCTTTTTTAAATTTTTTACAAAAATATAAATACAATACTTGAAATTTAAAAACTTCCATTTGCACTCTTTTTTGACATGGATAAAATTACTATTTTAAATTAAACTATTGTCCAAATTTTGATAAGTAGAAATAACTCTTTTTATTTGGGATAAGAAACTTCAAACTGAAGTTGAACATTAACTTTCAGCAAAAGCAAAACAAGTAAACCAGGAGCTTGTGCGCCATCTACTGATAATTTTGTTTCTCTTTTTTACTTGAAGGAAAGAAGCAAAGGTTAGGAGACAAATGTGCTGGAATCTTTCCAATCCCAGCAGACAAGCTACAGGCAGTCCTGAATAATTAAACTTCCAAAAAACCAATCAAGTTGATGATCTTTTCTCCATTTCCCCAAAATAGCCTTATTGACAAACAAACTTTAAGCTTTCTTTGAGAGGTTTTCTTCCACCAGTACCCATCAGCTAACTTCAGAATTCTAGTGGACATCACAATCAACTAAGTCACCATTGAGAATAAAGCTCTGCTTACAAAGGCAAGGCAAACTAGTAAAAAGAAGTGAACTGGATGTCACAGTCATTGTTGCCAGTTTTAAATACGTGATTCTCATCAACCTCAAACTCAAAATTCTGTTTAATTTTCCTAAAAATATGGATGATCTTTCCAAATTTCAGGGGGAACTAAATATGTGTAATAATAATTGTTATTAGCTTTTCTTACTGTAACCCTTTACCTACAATATTTATCCTTCCCAAAACATTTTAAATTAAATGTGATGGATCAGGTAGGTTGATATGTCTAGAGAAAAACAGAAATTACCTCAGACTACTAAAGTAAGATTCACCAAATGCAATTCTTCATTTTATAACCAAAGAAAAATTATGAAAATCAAGAGTCAGATGAACAACTAAATAAACAACTAGACTATTAAAGCTTCTGATTATGAATCTTACAATTCAGGCATTGTTTTGGATCTCATGCACTTATAAGGGAACTAATGCAGAGGTATTTTGTAACTTACCTGTTTCTTCAGTTATCAGGGGAAAGATAAGATTAAGGACCACCCTGTTTGCCATACAGAAGAATGACCATTGCCCATCTACAAATGTGTGGCTCCCCCAAGCTTCACCCATCTTGGGACATTGCAGCCACTGCCATAGTAAACAGCCTGCTGAAGGTGCCTTCCCCACATGGTAGCCTCCACCTTGAGACAACAGACAGGGTGTGGAGGCAGCTGCCTGCTTCAGCACTGCAATGCCACAATGCTACATCCCCCAACAGTCTGCCCAATGCCACCACACAGCCACCCTTGCAGCTCCATCTCTGACAGGGGTTGCCTCCATCTTGGGACAATTCCACTGCCATCTTGCGTTACCTCCACTGCCATCACCACCATCATTAGTTGGGGCAACTTCAATCTTGGGACACTGGCAGGAGCCTGGAAGCTCAATATCAAAGTACATACAGGTTTGAAACTCACCACCAACAACTACGGACATGGCTACTTCCATCTAGGGACAATAGCCAGAACTTGAAACACCATCACCAAGGTACCTGCAGTCTTGGATACACCCGAGGGATTCCTGTTAGGTGTGCTATTAGCCACCATCTTGTTGCAGAGGCAAGAGAGAGCCTTGCATGGAGTTGATAGGTAGAAAGACTGTGTGAGGCTATCTTGATCCTGGCTTGCTCAGCCAACCAGTCCAGCACCCATGGTGATCCCAAGGTCAACTCGAGATGCATATGCTGGAACCCCATACCATCCTGGGCCCTGACATCCTCCCCAATCTGACATCTACTAATCACCTGGTCCTGCTGGTTTGGCAATCAACAGAGCCCTCCAGCTCCTCAATTCCCAGTCTCCCAACCCCACCCTCAGCCACCAATAGGGCCCTGCACTTGTAGCTATGTAGCCAACCTGCAGCTCTCAATGGCTGGTCTTGATCTGCCCAATACAGAACAGCTTTTCATGACATGTGCACAGGTCCTGGCACTCAGCCCCCAGGATCTCTGGAAAGAGAGGTTCCTCATTGGGAAGTCAAAAGGGTGGAGGCTGGTAAAAATACAACTGAGATACTAAACTAGAGACTAGAAATTTGTGGGGTCTACAAGTGTTGTAAGGGGCTAAGACCAGGCTCATGCATAAAAATCCCAAAGGAGATTCCTGGAGTGCAGTCTTCCAGTGGGATGGCAATTGCTATACCCCACTCTAGGATTCCTATCTCCCAGTTTAACCCTCCCATCCTAGAAACCTTCAGCATCCTGATGGTGGAGATACCAGCAAACTCCAGACAAACCCACCTATTGGATAAGATGGAAATCAGAGAAGACATTGTGCTGCAACAGTAACAATTATCCAACTTTCCTTTGAGATTTTTGTTTGTTTTTTGTTTTTCTCTTTTTTTGTTTTGTTTTGTTTCCATGCTCACTTCCACAACATTTTTGAAACCAAGTACTTTTTATGCATCAGGCTACCGAGGACTAGAATGTTTGAATAGTATATTACAGTATTGTTATATATTTATTTATTTATACTTTTTTCTTTTTCTTTTCTCTTTCTTTTCTTTTTTACTTTCTCTGTTTCCACTGACTTATCTGTTTCTCTAGAGTCCCTTTTCTCCTGTCAACAGTCAACTTCTTTTGATTCTTCTTTCACACACTTCCTATGATCTAATACCTCTATATTCTCACCTCCTACCTCATAAACATCACATACTACACACCCTCCAGTTCTCTCTTTGACAATTAGAAACTGTAGACACTTTTGCCAACATACTGTTTATATTGTAGATGATAATCAAACACATCATTTCTAGACTATTAAAGCTTCTGATTGTTAATCTTATGATTCAGGCATTGTTTTGGTCTCATGTACATATAAAGGAGCTAATGCAGAGGTATTTTGTAAATTACCTGTTTCTTCAGTTATCAGGGGGAAAAATGAGATTAAGAACCACCTCGTTTTTCTGTTAATTGCGACCAAACTGTAATTGTCTAAATAGGAACTATTTGGTTTAAGTCTGCATATTGTTTGCATTAGGTGCTATTAATATTGATCTTCCCCTTAAAGGCAAGCTATTTTAAACCTTTAGGGACACTATAAGATTGTAAGGTAGAAACTGTAATACCTCAGCTCTGCACTGCTAGAGAGAAAGATGCATGAACAATATAAAGAAACAAGGGAAAGAAAATGCCCCAAACAAACTAACATGCTACAATTCTTTTATGTGCTGTCAATAACCCACTGAAGCAAAGTAAAAGAAATTACAGAAAAGGAGGTTATAATACAAATAATTAAAATTTTGATCCCTGAATTAAAGAATAATATAAAAGAACAAATACAGGCAACAAATGATCACTTTAATAAAGAGATAAGATTACTTAAAGATTGCTTAAAGAAAGAGACAGAGACTCTAAAAAAGAAAAGAAATCCTTGAAATGAAGGAAACAATAAACCAAATTAAAAATTCAATAGAAAGCATCACCAACTAGATCATTTTAAAGACAGAGCCTCATGCAATGAGGATAAAATATATAATCTTGAAAATAAAGTTGACTGCTCAGTGAAGATGGTAAGAAACATGAAGAAAACCTCCAAGAATTATGGGATAAAATGAAAAGACCAAATTTAAAGATTATTATGATAGAGGAAGGCACAAAGATACAAAACAAATGAATGCACAATCTTTTCTATGAAATAATATAAGAAAAGTGCCCAAACCTGAAGAAGGAATTGGAAAATCAAATACAAGAGGCTTAAATAACCCTAAATATTTAAAATTTATATTAAAGATGTTGTGTCCACTGAAAACTAAAAAATAAATATTAAAAAATTCTCTCTCTCTCTCTCTCTCTCTCTCTCTCAAAAAATATATCATTCACGTGGACTGCATAAATAAGCAGGGATTTCTATTATCATATCAGATAAAGCTGACTTCAATCCAAAGTCAATCAAAAGAGATAAAGAAGGAGATTTCATACTGCTTAAGGGAATCATTCATCAATGAGACATAATAATCACAAATATTTATGGCCCAAACAGTCGAGCATCTACATACATCTAACAAACACTTCTCAATTTCAAGAAGCAAATACAACACAACACAATAATACTGGGTTCAAGTATTTAACACACCTTTCTCACCACTAGATAATCTTCCAAACAAAAACTTAACAAAGAACCTCTGAACTCAATAATGCAATCAATAATTGAGACTTAACAGACATATATAGAATACTTCGACCACAAATAAACAAATACACTTTTTTTTCTCAGCAGCACATGGATCCTTCTCTAAAATAGATCATATGTTATGCCACCAAGCAAGTCTTAGCAAATACAAAAAAAAAAAAATAGAGGTACTACCTTGCATTCTATCAGACCATAAGGAATGAAATTAGAAATCATTGAGAAAATAATAAATAGAAGCTACATGAACACTTGGAGACTAAATAATGTACTATTGATTGACAAATGGATGGCTGAAAATATCAAAGAAAAGATAAAAAAACAATTCGTAGATGTAAAGGGAAAGTTTGATACAACATATCAAAACTTTGGACACATGAAGGCAGTGCTAAGACAAAAGTTCATTGATTTAAGCTCATTAATTAAAGGAATAAAATGTCAAAAAATAAATAAGTTAACATTACATCTCAAAGCCCTAGGAAAAAAAGAACAAATCCACATGAAAAGTAGTAGAGAACAGAAAATAATTAAAATTGGAGCTGAAATCAGTGAAATTGAAATGATTTCAATGTACAAAATTAACAACATTGTACAAGAAACAATTTGAAAAAATAATAAAACAAAAAGTGGGTTCTTTGAAAAAATAAATAAAATTAATAAACCCTTGGCCACCATAATGAAAAAAGGAGAGAGTAAACTCAAATTACTAAAATTTGTCATGAAAAAGGAATATCACAATAAGACACTATTGAAATACAGAAGATAATTAGAAACTATTTTGAAAATGTATAGTCCAATAAAATAGAAAATCAGTGAAATAGAAGATTCCATCAAAAACCTAACAACAAAAAAAAGCCAAAGACAACAAGAATTATGAAATGAGTTCTACAAGATGTTCAGAGAAGAATTAATACCAATAATCCTCAAATTATTCCATTAAATAGAAAAGGAGGAAATCCTTCCAAACTCATTCTATGAGGCTACTATCACCTTAATACCAAAACCAAACAAAGACACATTAAGAAAATAAAATTTCAGACCAATATCTCTGATGAACATAGATGCAAAATTTCTCAATAAGATTTTGGCAAATTACATACAAAAACATATTAAAAATATAGTGCACCATGATTAAGTGGGGTTCATCCCAAGAATGCAAGGTTGGTTCAACATATGGTAATAAATAAATATATTTTACCACATCAATAGACTAATGATAAGAATTATATAATCATCTCAATAGATGCAGAAAAAGCATTTGACAAAATACAGCACCCTTTCATGTTCAAAACACTAGAAAAACTAAGGATATCAGGAACATATCTCAACATTGTAAAAGCTTATCTATGCAATATCCAAAGCAGACAGCATTCTAAATGTAGAAAAATTTAAAGCATTCCCTCTAAAACTGGAACAAGACAGGGATGGCCTCTTTTATCACTTCTACTCAACATGTCCTTGAAACTCTAGCCAGAGCAATTAGAGAGATAAAAGAAATTAAAGGCACAATGGAATATTACTCAGCAATAAAATAAAATGAAATCATGGCATTTGCAGGTAAATGAATGGAGTTAGAGAAGATAATGGTAAGTAAAGTTAGCCAATCCAAAAAAAAACAAATATCGAATGTTTTCTTTGATATAAGGAGGCTAATTCATAGTGGGATAGGCAGCAGGAGCATGGAAGGAATAGATGAACTCTAGATAGGGCAGAGGGGATGGAAGGAAAGGGAGGAGGCATGGGGTAATTAATGATGGTGGAATTTGATGATCATTACTATTCAAAGTGAATATTTGAAGACACAAATTGGTGTGAATATACTATGTATATAACCAAAGATATAAAAAAATTGTGCTCTATATGTATAATAAGAATTGTAATGCATTCTGCTATCATATAAAATAAAAAAATGTACATTAAAAATTAAAGAGATATGAATAGAAAGAGAATAACTCAAATTATCACAATTTGCCTATGACATGATTCTATATTTAGAGGATCCAAAAAAATTCCACCAGAAATCTTCTAGAAATAATAAATGAACTCAGCAAAGTAGCAGGATATAAAGTCAATACCCATAAATCAAATGCATTTCTATACATCAGTGATGAATCCTCCGAAAGAAAAATTAGGAAAACTACCCCATTCACAATAGCCTCAAAAAAAATTAAATACTTGGGGATCAATCTAACAAAAGAGGTGAAAGGCCTTGAAAATGAAACTATAGAAATCTTTAAAAAGAAATTAATGAATACCTTAGAAGATGAAAAGATCCCCCATGTCCTGGATAGGAAGAATTAATATTGTCAAAATGGCCATATACAGATTTAATTCAATTCCAATTAAAATCTCAGTGACATTCCTCATAGAAATAGAAAAGGCAATCATGAAATCCATTTGGAAAAATAAGAGACCCAGAATAGGAAAAGCAATCCTTAGCAAGAAGAGTGAAGCTGGAGGCATCATAATACCAGAATTTAAACTATACTATAGAACTATAGTAACAAAAATGTCATGGTGTTTGGCACCAAAATAGGTATGTAAACCAATGGTACATAATAAAAGACACAGAGATAAACCCTCATATATACATTATCTCATAGTAGACAAAGGTGCCAAAAACATACATTGGAGAAAAGATAGCCTATTCAACAAATGCTGCTGGGAAAACTAGAAATCAGTATGCAGGAAAATTATATTAAACCCCTGTTTCTCACCATGCACAAAACTCAAAGTGGATCAAAGACCCATGAATTAGAACAGAGACTTTGTGCCTAATAGAAGAAAAAGTAGGCCCAAATCTTCATCATGTTGGTTTAGGACCTGGCTTCCTTAACAAGACCACTAAAGCAC
Organism: Urocitellus parryii; assembly: GCF_045843805.1. NCBI lineage: Eukaryota > Metazoa > Chordata > Mammalia > Rodentia > Sciuridae > Urocitellus > Urocitellus parryii. The sequence goes on along the minus strand of NC_135536.1, from coordinate 79,910,995 downwards.
AAGAAATAAAATCATGTATTAATAAATGGGATGTATTAAAACTGAAAAGCTTCTTCTCAGCAAAGGAAATAATCAATAACATAAATAGAGAGCCTAAATAATGGGAGAAAGTCTTTACCTCAGATATAGCATTAATCTCCAGGATATGTAAAGAACTCAAATGGCTTAACACCAAAAACCACCCAAATAACCCACTCAAAAGATGGGGTAAGGAACTGAACAGACACTTCTCAGAAGAAGATGTACAATCAATCAACAAATATATATAAAAAAAAAAGTTCAACATCTCTAGCAGTTAAAACAATGCAAATGAAAACACCTCTAGATTTCATCTCCATTCAGAATGGCAATTATCAAGAATACAAGCAAGAATAAGTGTTGGCAAGGATGTAGGAAAAAAGGTATACTCATACACTGCTGGTGGAACTGCAAATTGTTGTGACCATATGGAAAGTGGTTTGGAGATTTCTCAGAAAATTTGGAATGGATTTATAATTTGACTCAGCTATCCCACTCCTTGGTTCATATTCAAATGACTTAAAATCATCATAGTACAATGACACAGCCACGTTAATATTTATAGCAGCTCAATTCACAATAGTTAAACATGAAAACAACTTAGATGCCCTTGGATAGATGAATGGATAAATAAACTATGGTACATATGCACAATGTAATATTACTCAATGTTGAAAGAGAATAAAATTATGGCATTTTCAGGTAACTAGATGGAGTTGAAGAATGTCATGGTAAGTGAAATAAGTCAATTTCAAAAAACCAAAGGCCAAATGTTTTCTCTGATATTTGGGGAAGGGGAGCATGGGGATAGGAAAGATGGTGGAATGAGAGGGACATCATTATCCTCAGTACATGTATGATTGCAGAAATGGTGTGACTATATCATGTACAACAAGAGAAATGAAAAGTTGTGCTCCATTTGTATACATGAATTGAAATGCATTCTACTGTCATGTATAACTAATTAGAACAAATTTTTTAAATGATATTCAAATTGAAACGTGCTTTCAGAACCCATGCACCATTTCATAATCCTATGCTGAAACATACCACACTTGTAAGTAACCTACTTCCCAAACCTAGAAACAGTTTAAAATATAATAGTGGGCCAGAAATAAAATTTTCTGGAAATAAGCAAAGACGAATTTCTAAATCTTGTACACTTATTACAAACAAAAAGAATGTGAAATCCTCTGTAACAGTCACCTATTCACAGTGCAATTTTTAAAACAACTGCATGAAGCAATGTGATAAAGTTTACAAATAGAGTTGATTTTAAAAAAAAAAAACAACAACGAACAGTAAATCATTTATAATCCTACCTATAAAAAAATCTGAATGGAAAGTGATAGGTGGGACACTGTTCCTTCAAATCCAGAACCCAAAACATAACAGTTGCAATGGGGTATATACCATTGTAATTAAGATAAGGATCAAAACTAGTTCATTCTATACTAAAATAGGCTCTAAATACAATGAGAGTGCCTCATCACAGACAGAAAAGGACACACAATCACAGAAAGAAAAATTTTATGTGAAGACACAGGCAAGAAGAGACTGGAGTTACGTTATCACAAACCAAAGAACAAGTTGGGGCCTCCAGAAGTGAAGTGAGCCAATTCTTTCCCAAAGCCTCAGAGTGAGCATAGCCTGCTGACATCTTGATTTCAGACTTACAGACCATGTAACTGTGAAGGAATAAATTGATGTTTTTGAAAGCCATAATGTTTGTGATCATTTGTTGTGGCAAAATTATTGGGAACTATATAATAGTCAGAACTTCTTTTGGTGGAAAATAATGAAAATAAATTCAAATATGAACCTTAAAATCAACAAAATATAGCAAGTTGTATGATTCAAACTGATGGCAAGAATGTGGAAATGGAGGACTCATTTGGGGTTAAGTGAAAAGTGAACTAATTTGGAGTATAATTTGGAATTATTTAATTAAATTATATACATATGTAATATATATATGCAATACTATCATGCAATTTCTTTCCTAAGTATTTATCCAAACAAAACAAAACAAAAAACCCTGTGCCATTAATACAGGTCAGATATACAATGGGGTTAAGCAAGAATCAAAATTCAAATATGAATGGATTTCATCACCAGTTAATTATAATGTCTAGGAAACCATGTCAGTTTTATAGTAGGAATTATTTAAACATGTCATTATTAAATTAGCTGTCTCCTCATTAAGTGATAAATGGATGTGAATATTACATTTGTTCTCAACAAAAACCATCAGAGAAATATTGAATTCAAGTAGTGCCACTGGGAAAATGACACTACTTGATTTGGATATTTTGTTATCATCTACATTAGAAAGTGCTCCCTAGAATAAAAGTCATTTTTTCACCCCCCCCCCCTTACACTAATTTATTCTACAGCATATATTACACATTCAATACTTGGTAGTAAAAAAAAGAAAAAAATAGTAGGATAATATAGTAGGATAAAATAGTAGGATAATAATTATATGTCTTCAATTATTCTTTGTTCAACTTGACTTCTTGGAGTAGCATTAGTAACATCTGTTCTGTGTATCCATTGTTCCTGCTACATCACATTGGCATTTCAAGTATAGTTTTTATTGCATTTATTTTTGTAAAGTCCCACTAACAAAGTTATTCCTTGAAACTTGCAATCATGCATTTTTTTATTCCCACTAGATTTTTGAATAATCTCTGGCACATAATAGAATCTCAAAACAATTTTATTTTTAATAGTCTTAATAGATTAGCTAATTATTAATTATAAAGTAAATCTTTGGAAATTTTAGGAGAAAAAATATGTAAATAAATTTCAAAAGGTATAATAGTGAAATAGTACACACATTTCACAGGACAATGATGGCTTGACCCTGAAAGGAGAGAGAGAATGAGAAAATGAGAGGGGCTTGTGGAAAAAATTGTACTTTGGTTCCTAACATGGTTGCAAACCTAAATATACAACTAAAATGATATATTGATATCAGATGTGCTGACCTACTGTTTAATGCTTTTTGGAAGCCAGACAATTAGTCAATTATCCAAGCATAATAGACTAACATGGTAACAATGTTCATAACATGATTATCAATGTTGTTTCTTCTGCACATCCCAAGGACTTACCCTTTTTTACAGTAGTTTTAACACTTTCTTCTCTTATAGATAGCAGCACAGATTTCATTAAAGTAAATGTCATTTCAGGGGACTTTTAATAAGTGTCTAAGTAACACTAATTACATATTTTTGGTAATGGAACATGGTGAATAAAGGAGATCTATGATTTCTTAAAGAATATTGTTTCAGCCTTTCTAGAGAAAGACGTGTAAACTGATATTACAATTTAACCAAAATCACAAGCATTTTTTTATTTTTTCCATTAATCCATGGAAATATGGTATCACATTTATCTTGTGAGCAGTTACAGCCTGTGATGGATAACCAGGGTGCACCACCATGGAAATTTGATGATCCTCAGCAGAGCAGTACAGGCAGAAAAGGTGGTGTGGTCTCTAAGAAAAACAGCAGTAGCAGTTATATTAGTAAGTGTTAAGAATGCTTCAAAAACTCAAGAGTAATGACAGATTTGTCTTAAGAATTTTTACAGACTGAAAAAAGAGAGTTTTCAAAGCACAAGAATCAAATGCAAACAGCTTTGACAAGAAAAAAAATAATTTCATGACAGGAAAATTTGTAAAAGTGGCCAAAAAGTAGTATTAAGGGGGATGCCTTGGGACACTTGCCATGAAAATGGATATCTATAAGGTAAATTATATTGAAGCCTATTAGTGATAACTTTATGGGGCTCAAAGATGATTGTAGATTAGTATTAGTATTGCATTTTGTTATTTATCAAACCATTCCAAAATATTCTGGTTGAAAATTTAACTTTATTCTGCTCACAGTTTTGAAAGTCAATGTTTGGGAAAGGGTCTATGGGTAATTTATGTCTTAGCCACATAGAATTATCTGAATTGAAAGATTCAAGTTTTTAGATGATTTCTCCACTAAAATGTTTGGAATGTAAAATTGTGGATGTGTAACCGACGTGATTCTGCAATCTGCATTTGGGGTAAAATTGGGAGTTCATAACCCACTTCAATCTAATGTATGTAATATGATATGTCAAGAGCTTTTTAATGTTGTGAACAACCAATAAAAAAAAGAAAAAGAAAATAAAATAAAATGTTTGGAATCTTATATTGCAAATTTGATAGGGAGAGGCATTGTCATGTTGTAGGCTAATATGAAGGTATTAATATGATTATCCTTGGAAAAAGCAATCTGCCAAAGGAACAGAGGCTTGATTGTACCTCATATCTTGCCAACACTTGATGAGTGATGTTGAACCATAAGAATAATAGATAATATAAATGAAGAGAAGGAAGTAATAAAAACACAAAAATTTTAGGAAAAAATCAAAATTATACATTCACCTGAAGGACTAAGCATCAGTTTTGAGGTATCAGAAAAATGAATCAGCAAACCTAAAGAAGAGTCAATTGAGATTATTCAGTCTAAGAAAGAAAAAAAGAATAAAGAAGAACTAACAGACCCACAAAGATACATGGGATGCTGTCAGAAGAATAAATAAGAACAATCCCTGATTTCTTAAAGATTATTGTTTAGTATTAAGCTTTTTGAGTTCTTTATATATCCTGGAAATTAACGCCTTATCTGAAGTGTGTGAGGCAAAGATTTTCTCCCATTCTGTAGGCTCTCTTTTCATGTTCTGATTGTTTTCTTTGCTGTGAAGAAGCTTTTTAGTTTGATACCACCCCCATTTATTATTGTCTTATTTTACTTCTTGCACTTTAAGAGTCTTGATGAGGAAGTCAGTTCCTAAGCCAAAGTGTTGAAGCATTGGGCCTACCTTTTATTCTAGTAGGTGCAGGGTTTCTGGTCTAATACCTAGGTCCTTGATTCACATTGAGCTGAATTTTGTGCAAGGTGAGAGACAGGGTTAAATTTATTTCTACTACATATGGATTTCCAGTTTTTCCAGCACCATTTGTAGAAGAGGCTTTTCTTCAATGTATGTTCATGGCAACTTTTTAGTATGAAATAATTGTATTTATGTGGATTTCTCTATATATCTTATATTCTGCTGCTGGCATAACACTGCATACAATTTTATAGCAATATTTTACTAGTAGGAGTGTACTGTAAAGTAGCAATTAAATATATAGTATAGTAAGTACATAAATAAATATCTCCTAATCACTAATTATTATTATTAACATCATGTATTATAGGAAATTGTATGCATTATATATTTATATAATTGACAGTGGAGAGTTGCTTATATGAACATGACCACAAATGAATGAGTAAAGTGTTGTGCTATTATATTAGCAACAGCTATGATGTCACCAGGTGACAGGAAATTTTCAAATCCATATAATTATATTGGCCTCATATTCATAATTTCAAAAATATTCCATAATTTGATTAAAAATATTATATACATATCTATAAAGTTTAGTAACCTCAATAAACTCAGATTCAGAGCAAGCAAGACACATCATAATAAAATTGTGTATGTCAAGGATAAATTATATATATTGAAACAATCAGAGAGAGAAAGACCCTCAATAAATCAATAGCTAATATCTTATCAGAAACTATGGAGGATAAAAAGTGGTAAAATAACATAATTCAAGTAAGAATAAAAAGACAGTCAATCAAAAAGTCTCTTCCAGCTAGACTTTTCTTTAAAGGAAAGAGTTTCAATCATAAGGGAAGCAATGTTTTTAGCAACTCCAAATGACTGTCTCTCCACACAGATTTTTTTAAAGAAATAAACAGCTGAAATCAACATTGTAAAAATTCTTTACAACTATCAGGAAAATGCTGAATCAAGGAAAAATCAAATGGCATAAACTCATATGTAAAGGATCCAGAAGAATGCCACCAAAAACTACTGCAACTAATAAACAATCAGACCAGGTTTCAGTGTGAAAGGCAACTTAAAAAAAACTACAGTTTTTCTGTATTTTTTTAAATAAAAAACCTGAAAATGAAGTGAAGAAACTTTTCATTTAACTAGGAATACATTGTAATTGCATAATTTTTTAAATCTTTAAGATTTATACTCTGAAAACTAAGAAATACTATTAAAATAAATTAATGAAGACCTTAACAAATACAAAGATTCTCATGGATTGGAAGACTTAAAATTGTTCAAAAGTCCAGATTTCTTAAGTTGATACTTAATTCATTGAAATCACTATCAAAATGTAAGCTGGATATTTTGTAGAAATTGACAAACTAATACTAAAATCAAGAGACTAAAATATCCAAACAATCTTTATACAAGAATGAAGTTGGAAGATTCCCATTTCCCAGTTTCACATCTTGCTATAAATTATACTAATCAAGTCTATGAAACTGACATTAGTATACACATATAGATCAACAGAATTAAATTTCATACAGAAATAAACTCATACATCTATGATTAAGGAATTTTAGAAAGGATGTCAAGACCATTAAATGGAGAAAGGATAATATTTACAATAAACAACCAGATAACCATATGCAAAAGAATGAAGGTGACTTTAATTCACACATATTCAAAGATAATTATAAAATGGATTAAAGACCTAAAGGCAAGTGCTAAAGCTTAAAATTCTTTGAAGAAAACTTACACAGACATCATTCTAACCTTAAATGAGGCAATGGTTTCTTAGAAATGATTTCCAAAGCACATGCAATTAGAGAAAAAATATTTAACAAATCCAATAATCAAAATTTGAGGCCTAGTTTACAGTATCGAGAATGTAAAAAGGCAACTCAAACAAAAAAAAAAACCAACATGTTAGCAGATCATTTACCTGATGAAAGGGGCTGGAGTTCAAGATATATAAAAATGACTCCCACAACTTAATATTAGAAGAAGAAACCTTACAAAAATATTGACAGAGAATCTGAATAGGAGGACCACCAGCATCAGCACCAATGCAAGACTCCTGTCCACCCACCCACGTGGGAATCCCATCCACAGCCCAAGCACAGAAACTTCAGCCACCACTACTGTGTGGACTCCCATCCACCAATGAGGGACTCCCCGGTTGTCTCCATTTTGGGACTCTGCAGCCACTGCTATAATCCTCTACATGTGGTAGCCTGCCTGCATCTGGGGACATGACATAGGGTCTGGAGACAGCCATCAGCCACAACACCACACACCACAGAGCTGCATCTCTGAATATGTTGCCCAACACCACTGTCAGGCCCCACCCTATCTGACGATACCCCATTGCTAAAAGTAGCTGCCTCCATTTTGAGAAACCTTCATTGCCATCTTTAGTTGGGGAAACTCCAAAGTTGGAACACTAGCTAGGCAGGTATCAATTATTCCCAACTCCCCTCCTCACCAGCAGCCACCAACCTGGCACAGTGACTGCCCAATACAAAAACAGCTCTCCGTGAGAAGTGTGCAGTCCCCAAATCACTGCCCACAAGACCTCCAGAGAAAAGGGTTTTCTGATTAGGATGTAGAAAGGTAGGGGGTGAGTAAGATTCAGTTTAGAGACTAAATTAGAGACTAGGAATTATAAGGTCTACAAGTGATATGAGGAGATAAGATCAGGAACCCACATGACATGAGCGAGCCCCAAAAGAGATTCTTGAGGTGAAGTTTTCCATCAGGGACTTTCAGGTGCTATAACCCACTTCCAGGAGTCCTGCACCCAAGACCAACTCTGCCACCCTGTAAACTTCAGCATCATCAGGGTGGAGATACAAGCAAACAACCGCAACCCCATCTATTGGAAAGAAGGGAAGCAAGAAGATACTGATCTCCAACAAAAATAACCCTGTACCTTCCTTTGAGATTTTTTTTTCTCTCTCTCTTCTCCCACTCTCACATCCCCAGCATGTGTGAAACCAAGTACTTTTCATGGATTAGGCTACCAAGGATGGTGATATCTGAAAGTATATTACAGTTGTGTTGTATATTCTTTTATCTCCTATTTTTACATTTTTTAATTTTTCTTAATATTTGTTTTATTTTATTGTGTTCTCACTTTTTTGGTCTCACCAAAATCACTTCCTCTCTCTTCTCGTGCAACTAATTTCTCTTTCACACTTTCTAAGGTCTAATAATGCTATATCCCCAATTTCTACCCCCTCAACATCTCACCCTACACCTCACCCCAGGTTCTTTGATTATCATCATAAATTGTAGACTATTTTACAAACTACTGTGTATACTGTAGGTAATAATTGAATTTGCCATTTCTGTATATTGTGGAAAAACTATAAATATATATACATATACATATATGTGTGTTTATATACATATATATATATGTATATATATATGCTCAAAACAGCAGAAGTTTATTTTCTGAATTTCAAGTGAAGAAAAGTACAAAAGAAAGGTGTCAAATCACAGTGATTCCTTCTAGGAATCTGTTCCATGCCTTTCTCCTAGTTTCTGGTGACTAACAGAAGTTATTGATCTTCCTTGGCTTGTTGTTTAACCACTCCAAATTCTGTCTTTGCTTTCCCTGGCCTTCTTTGCAATGTATGTCATCTCCTCTGCAAATATCAATTTTTTAATTTAAGGTCAATTGTAATTCAGTTTGATCTTATCTCAACTAATTAACACTGGCAAAGACCTAGTCAAGTTTTCTCATTGCTTCTATTCGGAACTATATCTAATTCTTTTATTCAAAATTAGTAGTCCATTAAAGGTACATTTCTCAATTACCTAAAGCTTCTAAGCCAAAAAATAGTACAAATTTTCTCATAGAAAATAGGTCTCTTATCAAGCAGAATATTTATTTATTTAATCTCTTAAAAAGTCTCCATGTCTGGACCAAATAAACATTATATAAAGAAAATTACAAATCAAGCTATCTTGACAAATCTATTCCTCATGATGATCGGGCATGAGATGATCTAATAAAATTGGGTTTCACAGCCCAGGTACTCACTATAAAGTGAGATGAGAAATATTTAGACTTAGGTGCATTCAATTTGGTTATTCTCTATTGCAAATCATTATGAAAACAGGCAATAGGGATAGAGTGAGAACTCTATGATCTTGTTTTAGCAAGAAAAAATCTTATTCAAAAGTTTCCAGGTGCTTCTTTGTCTTTAAGACAATTACCCTGTGTAGAACCATTTGAACACTGTTTATTCCATTGAAATTACATGGGGTAAAGGGGAAAAGTTATTTTTAGTTTGATAATGGCTTCCACTGAAGGAATCTAGGGAGTGAGTAGATAAATCTACATAAGGGTAAATAAGGCATCTGCAAAGAAATGATTAAACAATTCTCTTTTTTTAGTATAAACACTTAATCAAGATTTATTCACTATCATACAGTGCTTTCAAAGCATAAAATTAATCTTTAGAAGAAGCACAAGCTTATGTGACTCTGCCACTAATTATAGTATAATTTTAATACCCCACAAAGAAATTCTATATAAATTGATAGCTATTTTTATACCCTCATATGAACATCAAGAAATTACTAATCTTTTTTTATATCAGCTATTTGCTTTAGGGTTGTATATTGTTTGTATTGAGATCTGTTTACATTGTTCTCCCCCTCAAAGGAGAGATATTGGAACCCTGCAGGGGCACTACAAGCCCATAGGGTAAAAACAATAATGCCTTGGATCCACAGTGCTAAAAGTTAAAACACACAAGCCACATGAAAAACAAGGGAAAAAAGAGTCCCAAACAAATCAAGATACTACATTATTAGAATCCATGGCCAGCACAACAGAAGAAATTACAGAGAAGGAGTTCAAGATGTACATAATTAAAATTATCTGAGAATTAAAGGGTGATATAAGAGAGCAAATATAGGCAGCAAAAGATCAGTTCAATAAAGAGCTACATAAGCAAATACAGGAAGCAAAAGATTACTTCAATAGGGAGATAGAGGTTCTAAAAAACAAACAAACAAAAAAGAAATCCTTAAAATGGAAAAAAATAAGCCAAATTAAACATTTAACAGAAATTATCACCAATAGATGAGATCTCTTGAAGACAGGATCTCAGACAATGAAGACAAAATATATAATCTTAAAAAGAATGTTGACAACACAGTGACAATGGTAAGAAACCATGAGCAGAGCATTCAGAAATTATGGGATAACATAAAAAGACCAAATTTAAGGATTACTGGGATAGAGAAAGGCATAGTGTTCCAAACAAAGAAATGAACAATCTATTCAATGAAATAATACTAGAAAATTTTCCAAACATAAAGAATAAAGTGGAAAATCAAATATAAGAGTCTTATAGGATTCCAAACATAGAAAATCACAACAGATCCACACAAAGGCACATTATAATGAAAATGTCTAGCATACAAAAAAAAAAAGGGAGATAATCTTAAAGGCTGCAAGAGAGAGGAATCAGATCACATATAGGGGGATACCAATTCATATCTCAGCAGATTTTTCAATCCAGAACCTCAAAGTCAGGAGATCCTGGAACAACATATATCAAGATCTGAAAGAAAATGGATGCCAACCAAGAATCTTATATCCAGCAAAACTAAGCCTTTGATTTTGATGGTTAAATAAAAACCTTACCTGATAAGCAAAAGTTAAAAAAAAATTATAACTAGAATGCCTGCACTCCAGAACATCCTTGGCAAGATTTTCCATGAGGAGAAAATAAAAAACAACAATAAAAATCAGCAGAGGGACATATTCCAATAAAGTAAAAAAAAATCAAAGGAGAAACTAAGTCAAGTTAAATACCAAAAATAATCAAAAATGATTGGGAATATAAATTATGTCTCAATAATAACCCTGAATGTTAATGGCTTAAGCTTAAAAAACAAAAGACATGGACCTGCAGATTTGATTTTAAAAAGAAGACCCAACAATATGCTGCCTTTGAGAGACTCATCTCATAGGAAAAAAGACATCCACAGACTGAGAGTGAAAGGTTGGGGAAAAAACATACCACTCACATTGACTGCAGAAACAAGCAGGGGGTTTCATCCTTATAGAAAAGAAAGTAGACTTCAAGCCAAAGTTAAATGAAAGGAATAAAGAAGGACATTTCATACTGCTTAAGGGAACCTTACACCAACAAGACATAACAATCACAAATATTATACCCCAAAGAATGGAACATCTACATTCATCAAACAAACTCTCCTCAAGTTTAAGAGTCAAATAGACCAAAGCAATAATTCTGGCTGACTTTATCACACCCATTTTACCACTGGATAGATGTTTCAAACAAAAGCTAAACAAAGAAATTATAGAACTCAATAGTACAATCAGTAATTTAGACTTAACTGACATATATAGAATATTTCATTCATCAATGAGTGAATACACTTTCTCCTCAGCAGCACATGGATCCTTCTCTAAAATAGACCATATACTATGGCACAAAAAAACTCTTAGCAAATACAAAAAAAAGAGCACTCTATAAGATCATAATGGAATGAAATTAGAAATCAATGAGAAGAAATAAAAATTACTCCAACACCTGGAGACTGAACAAAATGCTACTGAATGAACAATGGATTACAAAAGACATCAAAGACAAGATTTAAAAATTCTTGGAGGTAAATTAGAACATGGACACAACATTTTGAAATCTCTGGGACACTATGAAAGCAGTACTAAGAGGAAAGTTCATTGCATGGAGTTCATTTCTTAAAAGAAGAAAAAGTCAAAAAATAAATGACTTAACATTACACCTCAAAACCCTAGGAAAAAAACAACAAATCAACCCCAAAAGCAGTAAAAGACAGGGAATAATTAAAATCAGAGCTGAAATCAATAAAATTGGGGGGAAAAAAAAGAAACAATTGAAAAAAAATTGACAAAACTTTTTAGATTTTTTTTTTTAAAAAAATAAATAAGATTGTAAACCCTTAGCCATGCTAATGAAGAGAAAGGAGAGAGAAAACTCAAATTACCAACATCTGTGATGAAAAAGTAAATATCACAAAAGAAACTATAGAAATACAGGAGGTAACTAGAAATTATCTTGAAAATTGTACTACAATGAATTAGAAAATATCAAAGGCATCGACAAATTTTTAGAATCATATAATTTGTCCAAACTGAATCAGGATGATATACACAAGATCAATTTCATGCAATAAAATAGAAGATGCCATCAAAAGCCTACCAACTAAGAAAAGTCCAGGAACAGAGGGATACAAAGCTGAGTTCAACAAGAATTTTAAAGAACGAATACCAATACTCCTCAAATTATTTCATAAAAATAGAAAAAGAAAGAATACTTCCAAACTAATTCTATGAGGCCAATATCACACTGATTCCAAAACCAGAGTAAGACACCTCAAAGAAAGAAAACTTCAAACATTAACTAATATGATGATATATAATCAATCAACAAATATATGAAAAAATGTTCACCATCTCTAGAAACCAGAGTAAGCTACCTCAAAGAAAGAAAACTTCAGACCAATATCTCTAATGAACATAGATGAAAAATTCTAAATAAAATTCTGGCAAATTGAATACAAAAACATATCAAAAAGATAGTGCACTATGATCAAGTGGAATTCATCCCAGGGATGAAAGATTGGTTCAACGTATAGAAATCAATACATGTAATTCATCACATTAATAGACTTAACGGTAAGAATCATGTGGTCATCTCAATAGATGCAGAAAAGGCATTCTGCAAATACAGCACCCCTTCATGTTCAAAACACTAGAGATAACAGGGACATATCTCAACATTTTAAAAGCTATGTAGACTAAGCCTCAGGCCACCATCGTCCTAAATGTAGAAAAATTGAAAGCATTCCCCCAAAAACTGGAAAAAGACAGGGATGCCCTCTTTTACCACTTCTATCTAACATAGTTCTTGAAACTCTAGCCAGAGCAATTAGATGAAAGAAATTAAAGGGATATGGATAGGAAAAAAAAGAACTCAAATGAGCACTATTTGCCAAACATATGACTCTATACCTAGAAGACCCAAACATTCCACCAGAAAATTTCTAGAACTAATAAATTAATTCAGCAAAGTAGTAGGATATAAAATCAAAGGTATTTCTGTATGTCAGTAACAAATTCTCTGAGAGAGAAACAAGAAAAACTACCCCATTTACAAAAGCCTCAAAAAAAAAAAACTTTTGATCAACCTAACGCAAGAGGTGAAAGATCTCTACAATGAAAACTACAGAACTCCAAAGAAAGAAGTTACAGAAGACCTAAGAAGATGAAAATATCTCCCTTGTTCTTGCATAGGAAGAATTAATATTGTCATAATTACCATACTACCAAAATTGCTATACAGATTTAATACAATTTCAATCAAAATCCCAAGGACATTCCTCATAGAAATAGAAAGCAGTCATAAAATTCACCTGGAAAAATAAGAGACCCAGAATAGCTAAAGCAATCCTTAGCAAGAAGAGTGAAATAGGTCACATCACAATACCAGACCTAATAATACAGAGCAATAGTAACAAAAAATGGCATAGTATTGGTACCAAAATAGATTTCTAGACCGGTGGTACAGAATAGAGGACACAGAGACAAACACCCATATAAATACAGTTATTTCTTATTAGACAAAGACACCAAAATCATATATTAGAGAAAGGATAGCCTCTTCAACAAATGGTGCTGGGAAAACTAGAAATCCATATGCAGAAAAAAGAAATTAAACCCCTATCTCTGACCATGCACAAAACTCAACTCAAAGTGGATCAAAGACCTAGGAATTAAACCAGAGACCCTGTGCCTAATAGATAAAAAAAGTAGGCCCAAATCTCTATCGTGTCAGATTAGGCCCTGACTTCCTTAATAAGACTCTTATTGTGCAAGAAATAAAATCAAGAATCAATAAATGGGATGGATTCAAATTAAAAAGCTTCTTCTGAGCAAATGAAACAATCAGTGAGCTGAATAGAGAGCCTACAGAATGGGAGCAAAGTTTTTACTACACGCACATCAGATGCATGTTGAGAGCCACAGCCGAAGGGGCCCCAGCAAACTTGCAGCTGCCAGCTGATGATTGGCTCACAGTGGCCCCAGCAAACTTCTAGCTGCCAACTGATTGGCTCCTCTGCGGTGATGCTCATTGGGCTGTTTCCCCGCCCTTTCAGACCACAGAGCTGCTCATTGGGGGACTTTTTTTGGCTCTGCCCACGCGACCCAGCCAATCAGTCTCAAGAGCAGGAGGAGTCGGGGAGGTGGAGAGACTTGTGGGAAGCCGGTGGTGTCAGTTGGGCTCTGAGGGTTTTTCCTGAAGAGCTGTGTGGTGCGGTGTGTGTGTTCTAAAAATAAAGTTCGTTTCTTTTGACAAGTGGCTCCTGAATTGTGCCCAGCCAGACTGCGGCAGATGCAGCACTAATTTCTAGGATATATAAATAACTCAAAAATCTTAACACCAAAAAACAAATAGCCCAATCAATAAATGGGCCAAGGAACTGAGCAGACACTTGATTGCTTATATATATATATATATATATATATATATATATATATATAATGATATATAAGCAATCAACAAATATATGAAAAAATGTTCACATCTCTAGCAATTAGAGAAATGCAAATCAAAACTCCTCTAAAATTTCATCTCACTCCAGTCAGAGTAGCAGCTATTAAGAATAAAAACACCATAAGTATTGGGGAGGATGGAGTGGGGGAGGCACACTCATACATTGCTGGTGGTACTGCAAATTGGTGCAGCCAAGATGCAAAGCAGTATGAAGATTCCTTGGAAAACTTGAAGTGGAACCACCATTTGACCCAGCTATCCCACTCCTCGGTGTATACCCAAAGGACTTAAAAACAGCATACTACAGGGACACAGCCACATCAATGTTTTTAGCAGCACAATTCACAATAGCTAAACTGTGGAACCAACCCAGATGCCCTTCAGTAGAGGAATGTATAGGGAAATTTGTATATATACACAATGGAACATTACTCAGAATTAAAAGAGAATAAAATCATGGCATTTTCAAGAAAATAGATGGAGTTGGAGAATATCATGCTAAGTGAAGTAAGCCAATCCTGAAAAACCAAATACTGAGTATTTTCTCTGATATGAGGATGGTGATCCATAATGGGGATGGAGGGAGCATGGGAAGAATGAACAAACTTTAGATAGGGCAAAGGGGAGGGAGAGGAATGAAGGGGAATGTGGGTAGGAAAGATGGTGAAATGAGATGGACAACATTACTCTAAGTACATGTATTTTAAAAAAGAATCTGAATAGACATTTCCCCAAAGAATATACACAAGTGGTAAATAAGCACATGGAAGGACACTCCACATCAATAATCATTGTGGAAAAAGCAAAACTCCAATGAAATACCATCTTGCACCCAACTAGGATGTCTATAACAAAACTATGGAAAATAATGTAGTAAAATGTAGGAAAATCAGAATCCTCTTACATTGCTGTTAGGAATGTAGCAGAATTCAGCTGACTTGGAAAATTTTGTGCAGTTCCTCTCAATTTAAATGAAGTTGCTATGTGACCCTGAAATTCTACCCTTGTATGTATATACTCTAGAGAATTTTAAATACCCTCTAGTCACACTTTCGTCACTGTGACCAAACTATCTGACAATAGCAACATAAAGGAGGACAAATTTATTTGGCTCACAGTTTCAGAGGTTTAGTTCCTGGTTAGTCAAGTCCATTGCTCTCAGACCAAGGTGAGGCAGAACATCATGGTAAAAAGGCATGGCAGGGGCTGGGGATATAGCTCAGTTGATAAAGTGATTGCTTTTCATACACAAGGCTCTGGGTTCAATCCCCAGCACACACACAAAAAAAAGTCATTCCAGAAGGAAGCCACACCCCTCATTGTGTCAGGGAAACAAGGAAAGAAAGGGGAAGGAACTGCGGGAAGGATGAACCCTTCCAGAGCATAACTTCAGTGACCAATCTTCTCCAGGTACACCCTACCTGTCTATGGTTATCATCTAGTACATTCAAACTAGGATGGACTGATTAGGTTATACCTCTCATAATTGAATCATTTCACTTCTGAATATTCTTGCACTAACACAGAAGCATTTGTGGGACACTTCATTTCCCAATCATAAAAATAGCAGCATTATACATAATAGTAAAAATTCATAAACAATCCACATATGCAGTAACTGATGAATGGATGAACATCTGTGGTATATATGCAATGAGACATTATGCAGCCATAAAAAAGAATGGAGTACTGGTATGTGGCCCACCATGATTCAACCTGTAAAATATTATGCTAAGTGAAAGAAGCCAGACAAAAGACCACATCTTGTATGATTCTATTATATAACATCCTGAACAAAGAAGCACACAGAGACAGCGAGTAGATCAAGTGGTTTTCAGGGACTGAGTAAAGTGGGAAAATGTAGAGTGACTGCTCATGGTCACAGGTTTTCTTTTGGGGGTGAGAAAAATTCTGGTGATAGATAGTAATGCTGATTTCACAATCTTGTGAACGCAATAAAGTCAACTTTTTCACCGCTGTGTCCAAAAATCTGATAAGAACAATTTTAAAGGAGGAAAAGTTAATTTAGGGCTTCCAATTTCAGAGTTCTCAGTATACAGATGGCCAACTCCATTGCTCTGGGCCTGAGGTAAGATAGAACATCAGGGTGAAAGAATGTGGAGAAGAAAAGTACCCCCAAACATGACAATCAAGAAGCAGAGAGAGGGAGAGAGAGATAGAGAAAGCTCTTCTATCTGTGGACAAAATATCAACCCCAAAGGCATGCTCCCAGTGACTCACCTCTTCCATCAAAACCCTACCTGCCTACAGTTACCACCCAGTTAATCCCTAGGAAGGGATTAATGTACTGATTAAGTTAGTGCTCTCATAATACAATCATTTCACCTCTATAATTTCTTGCCATAATAGTTATGTAAGTCAATACCTCTATTGACTACCGATAGATCTTGCCTATCTAGTTATCAAATTAGACACCTACCAGTCAAGAGCTCTGTCTTGCTGCACACTGTTGAATTATGATGATTGCCTCTCATGGTTACACACTACAACGGAGGCTCTTAATTTCAGCCTCCTGTTGTTGTGCTTAACAATAAGGAGTCTATTATTTGAAGATTGAATGAAAGATTGCCTCTGAACCTTCCTTTAAAATATGGTTAGTGGGTGGAGTCACTGGCTTTATAAAATATATCCTTTGATTGTGGCAAGCTCTCTTAGATCTTTGGATCCTTCGTTAAACATCTGTAAAGCAGTTCTAGCACTTATTTCACTTATTCTGGGCCATCCTTCTGCCCAAATGTCAAAGACATTAAAGTCTTAATACATAAATTATTTCCATGTAAATAATCTCCATTGTCTAATTTATGTATTAAGACTTTAATGCCTTTGACATTTGGGCAGAAGGATGGCCCAGAATAAGTGAAATAAGTCTTGTTCTTCCTCATCCATTGTCTTGTGCTTCCTCATCCATTACTAAATCAGTTTTCTTGATTTCTGAAGTGCTTAGTAGCCACTTCATGAAGTTCCTTTCATGGACTTTCCTCTTCTTCCAGAAGCAGGCTCGATATTTCCTTAGTCTAGGATTATGTAACTAGTTATTTTCTAGTAACAGTGAGGCATGATCTTGAGATGGATGTGTATTATATTGCAAGGCACACACCTTAGTTGATGCCTTCCCTTTTCAACAGGCAATGTGAAGGAGCCTTTTTCCATATTAATGACCCAAAAGATTCAAAGGAAAATATTCTCATATTAGAAACCAGATTCTAACAATTTCTTTACTTGGACCCTGACTTTAGATGAGTTTCCACAGTTGTGAATTCAGGCTTTTTTACAATTCCTCCACTCTCATAATGGGTGTTTGTTCTAGACTTTTAGCACAGCCAGTAACTGTGAGCACTGTGCACATTGCTTATGCACTACCATGGGCCTTTCATTTTTCTCACCATGGCCTGACTTGATAACTGAATGACCTCTGCCTGCTCTTTACTTCTGCCAGTGCTTTGGGTCCTAATCTATAATCAGCCTGCTCACTATTCTTATAAAGTAACATAATCTCACCTCTCTCAAATTCTAGACATCTATCTCAACCTAAACAATCCCAGGCCAGAGTCTTGCTAACTGAGATGTTGCCCTGTGTGCAAGGTTATCGTCATCTTACCACCAACAACAGGGGCCTCTTGCCATCGGGCCTGTGAGTGATTCAATTTTAACATCCCAATTTGAGCATGTTTCCATAGGGTCACTACTAGTGTTAACTCCCTTAATTTGTGTTTACTTAGAGATCTCTGATATAAGAATTTGAGTACAAATAGTTTTACTGGCAGAAGTGATCTCAGAAAAAAACCTGTACTTTCCTGGTAGATAAAGTGAGACCAGAGAGGAAGAGAATGCAACAACCCATGTGTTACCCACCAGCATAGCACTGCCAGAAACTGAGATTCATTCCCTTTCTGGAAGTCTGGAAACCACATACAACATGCACCTAGGAATTAGCCTAGCCTGTGTGCATAGAGGGTGCTGTAGTATTTATTAGTATTGCCTGGAGGTTGCTTTCCAAGACATTAAATCCCTCACTCTTCTCTTCCTACCCAAAGTGTAAAGTACAGTAGGATTAGCCAAACAGCTTTCAATCAAGAGTGGTAACTTTTTGCATTTTAGCTTGTATATAAATGTTATATGCTGAGGAGATGAGACCAGGATACTGGCAAAATAGGCTACACAGTAATTATTTTCAAATTTATATATACAGTCTAGACTTTTGGGTTAGTATTTCACTGTTGTGACTAAAGCACCTGATATAAATAACTTATTAGGAGCAAGGATTTATTTTGGCTCATGTTTTAAGAGTTTGAGTCCATGATGAGCTGCCTGCATTGCTTTAAGGCAGAACATCATGGAGAAAAGATGCTTTTCTTACAGCCAGGAGGCCGAAGGAGAATGGGGGGGGGGGGTGTGGGGCAGGATAGAGACTAGAAATGCCCTTCTAGAGCATTCCTCTAGTGACCTCCTTCCAATTATGCCCCACCACCTGCAACTATCAACATTTCTCAGCAGTCCCTTCTGCTAGCAATGGATTCATTGACTGCTGAGGTCAGAGCCCTCATTATCCACCCCTGCCAATTGCTATATTGGTGTCCAAGTCTTCCACACATGAACCTTAGGGAGACATTCTAGATTCAAACCATAATACCTTCTCTCCTGAACTCTGAACTCATATATCCAGGAGTTATTCAGTCTCCCCAGTTTGACTCAGAATCAGAATTTCAATTCAATAGGTCTAAAATTATCCTCTTTATCTTTCTTCCAAAATGTCTACACATACCATTTTTAGCCATATTACTTAATGGCAACTTCATCTGTTTAGCTTTGTAGGCTAAAACATCTGGAATTGGGCATGATTGATCTATTATATTTGTTCTCGATAATGATCTTCAGGAAATCCTATTGCCTCTAATGTTGAAACACTTTTAGAATCTGACCAGGACTTTTTGCTTCCCATGTTCCCTTCAAGTGTGGGCTGTTGTAACACCTGGCCTGAATTAGTCAACTTGCTGCAAGTCTAGACTCCTATCCACCCTGCCCTTTTCCAGCACAGCATTCAGTTTTTCTCCAAAATCCTGATCAGTATTAACACCTCTCTACTCAAAATTCTCCAAATCCTCACCATTTTACCTGGGAAGAGAAGGCAATATACTGATTATTTATTATTTTCTCTTTTTTTAATTTTTACTACTTTTATTATCATATCTGAACTAATGTTTGATGTATTCATTCTAAACTTGGTATGTGAAGAAAGTAATTTCTGGTTAATTTTTGTTTGATATCATTGAACCAACCTTTATTATGTATTGCTATATAATTTCTTTTATTTTTAAAATGTTATTTTCTCATGTTTTTATGTATCTCTTCAGGGTTTTTTATGTATACTTTTTCATTTTTTAAATGTCTTTCTGTATAAAAAAGATCAATTATTTTCATTTTTTTTCTCTAATACACTCAAAGTTCTGTGGATTAGAAAAACTTCCATTTTGGCAGATCAAGGGCTCAGGACTGCACGGTTTGTCAGATGTGTGGTGCACATGCTGGATAAGGAGTTAAAATTAGCATGACTATGTGGTGAGTCTGGGTATCACAAGATGGTAAATATAGTTAACCAGGTGGAGTTTAATATTATTGTGTTTCTTTTGCAGACACAAAGATTTTTAAAAGCACTTTTATATCTGTTCACTTTTTGAATGTTTCTACTGTTGACTTTATATTTAATTTATTAGGATTCTTCAGAGAAAATCAACACAAATACATATATATAAAGAGACAGAAAAACAGAGACACATACTTGCAAATCCAGAATCTGCAGTATCAGCCATGGAGACCCAGGAGAGTGGGCGGCAAGGATGATGTCTAAAGGGGAGGACCCCTCCTGCTTGGGAACACTGGTCTTTTTTTAATCCTAGCCTTCATTATGGAGGGCATTCTACATTACTCAAAGTGCAATTTAAATGTGTCATTCAAAAGCACCCTCTAAGTTGACACATAAAATTAACAACATTTTTAGTGTCCTTCCCTTCCTCCAAATCAAGCATACTCTTCATCTGGCTGTTACAAATTTCTATGTAATTCTTTATATTATGTATTTGTACCCACATGATAACCATACTTCAGGAACAAATTACATTGAAGCTGGTAGCCTGTTTCTGTAATCTTTATTTAATAATTACCATCAGTGTGTTTTAAAGAGGGAAACCAAACTTACAAAAATTTTGTGGCTAATTTTAAGTGAAAGACAATTATCTGATGTCAATATAGAATGTGAGACTTCTTGGTTCACTCAGAGGCTGTCTTGGTGGTGATTCCCTTATAAATCTGGTTGTGCATACAGTGAGTGTCACATGAATGGTTGTAAATGTGGTAATGATTCAGCAGAACATTCTGGGATATTTGTAATCAGCAAAGATCCATTGGTGGGAGAAGTCTGCATTACATCAATGATACTGATAAGTAAGCAGCCTATCAATTATAGCAGATGTCCAGAGTAACCCATAACCAGGAGACTGTATGATACCTGACAATATAAATCCAGAGATGACAAATATTCTGTCACATTCAAATCTGACTCCTAGTATGAATAAGTTTTCTTCAGTATTATGCTTGATTAAAAACTATATAAAATCATGTGCAGAATACATAAATTTTCAGTGTATTTTCAGAATCTCTGTATTTAATTTGATTGTATAAAGGAAAAAATTTTAGTCTATTAACTAGATAAGGACATATATTTTTCTGATTAAATTATTAAAATAATTTCAATCATGCTCATTTAATAGGGCAGATCTTTGAAATTTCCTTCTTGTGTTACCTGGGGAAAAGAATGAGATTCATTACCACAAATTTCCACTCTAGGATGATTTATTCCCCAGCCTCCATTATGGGAGTTGATCACGAGTGTCCCATCATTAAAGTGTTCTTAATTCTGTGGGGCAGAGGATATATATGTATTATATCTTAAATCCAAAGAAAGCTGAAGTCTGAAGTTTTCTGTCTTCTTAAAATGATGCTCTCCTCAAATTATCTTTTAGGAGGCAGGAGAAAGATGCAAATAAATCACATCTGTAATAAAATTGTAAGTGGTTTCAAAAGCTCCATTCAAGCATGTATAGAAGATGTGATATACAAATTTGGTGACCTGCAATTTCAGCATTGAGCACTTTACCTCTAGGTAAGTAAAGAGCTTTTGACATGGATATGAACACCTTTTAAGATATGAGTCTAATAGAGACTCATTTATTCTATTATCTTATACTTTGTCACTTGAGTGCATCATAATAATTTGTTACTTAAAATTAAATTTTATCATTGTAAGATGTATTTTTCTATCTGTGGTTCTGTGGTTCCTTGTATTTAAATTTTAAAATGCTATTATTTTTATACAAAATTAACCTACTGTTTTCTGATAATAAACTTAATACTCATTTAACAATTTTATAATTGTTAAATTATAAAGAGTTCTCCGAAATTAGAACTCTATTTGAGTCTATTTTATATTTTTAATATCCATCTCAATAGAACATTATTGAATTATAATTTATGTATCATAAAGTTAATTCATTTTTAGAGTACAATTCAATGGTTTGATTTTAGAATACAGTTGACTCAAAAGCAAGTAAGAGATCTTTATATTAATCTCCTTAGTTTTCCACTTGATTATTTTAACTATCCACTTAATCTTCATTTAAACGAAACACTAAATTAAATTATATTTTTAAATTACATGTGAAAACTGTCATAGGTACAAAAAAGGTAAAGAATACAAGTAGAGGTACTGATCTATGGCATGTGTGATACACACTAGGATGGCTGTCAGGCTAACAGCCAAACCAGCAAATGTTCTTCAGTTGTGATTATGTTCATGGTGTCCACAAGGCATTAGTTAATACTTTAGACTAAAACTATATTACATTTTAATTTAAAAGAATGAAAATTAAAATAAATTAAAATCCTCATGTAACTATGCTATTATTAGATCTCTTTCCTCAAAGATGTTCTCTGAGAATATGCCATTCTGTAACACATACAACACAATAGTGCTGTTACCATAAAATATCTAAAGAACAAACATAATCTAGTTTTAAGGGCTGGGCTTATGGCTCAGTGGTAGAGAGCTTGCCTCGCATGTGTGAGACCCTGGGTTTGATCCTCAGCACCACATTAAAACAAAAAAAAAAAGATAAATACAAATAAAGATAATCTAGTTTTAAGATCTGAGACTATCCTGTGTTTATAAGCAACACCTTAATACACTTTACATTCAGAACCTGGTTTTTTAGCTTAAATAATACTTGTTCTCTTAAATTTGTCATCCACTGCTTCTCCTGACTCAGGACAGAGATACATTGATTGGTATTTGGGTATATACATACAGACACCCACCAAATTTTTTTCCTTGTTTTTTTTTGTTTTGTTTTGTTTTTGTTTTTGTTTTTGTGGACATCAATGGGGAGGAGGTGTGTGTGCAATTTTCTGTTTGACATAATAATAATTTTAAACTAAGTTGCAACTTCAATTTTTAGGTCTGATGTTTAAAAACAATTGCCCATGGACAATGGTAGTACCCTGGTGGGTAAATAAAAAACCAGGAAATCCTCTTAAATATTCTTGGTTCATTCTCTGCACTAGATTACTTCCACATCTCCCACGGACAAAGGCTCCAAAGTGAGGGGAAAAAATGTTTCAACAGCTCTCACCTATGCTGAAGTCTTCTAGAATGTACAACTACCCCCATGGAAACACGAAAGTCTGAAAGAGGCAGATGTACATGTTGGTATGGACTTGTTTATAAAATTCCATCTATTGTTAAATTATCTGTTACGTATGAAACTTATATTGAAACAACCCCTAGCTGATCACTTTCATGTGCCTGACAGTTGATAGCACTTTCACTTAACACCTCTCTTCCCTTCCTTCCTTCATTCTTTTCTACTTTCGTTCCTTTCTTCTTTCCTTCATCCTATTTGCCTGCCTTCCTGATTTTTCTACCATTCTATCTTCCTGCCTTTGCTTATATTTTAATTGATAAAATTATATATATTTATGGTGTACAAATTATATATATTTATGATGTACAAATATATATATTTTCATATATGTTGTGGGATGGCTAAGTCAAGCTATTTTACATGCATTGCCATTTTTTTGTAGTTAGAACATTAAAAATCTGCTGTCTCCACAACATTGAAGTATACAATATACTGTTGCTAGCTATGATGTTAAATAGATTCTCTTGTGTAACTACAACTTTTTGCCTTTTGACCAACTTTGCCCATATTCTCTCACCTCCCACCATCTGATAACTACATTATATTCTGTTTTTATGCATTCCACTTTTCTAGATTCCACATATTATTAAGATCATGCAATATTTGTCTTTCTGTGAGTGAGGACTCCCCTTCTCATAATGTGCTCTAGGTTCTTGCAACCTGACATGAATGACATGATTACCATTTCTTTGTGTTGATGCAGAGCAGAATCTGATATCTGGGACAATGGAAATGAAAAATTATTCGGTGGTGTCAGAATTTGTATTGCATGGACTCTGTTCTTCACAATATCTACAAAAATTTTTATTTGTATTTTTCTCTGGGATGTATGTAGCCATTATTCTGGGTAACCTCCTCATTGTGGTCACTGTAATTTCTGCCCCCAACTTGCAGTCCTCCCCTATGTACTTCCTGCTAGGGAATCTGTCCTTCTTGGATATGTGGCTATCCTCATTTGCCACCCCCAAGATGATCAGAGATTTCCTTAGTGATAGAAAGATAATCTCCTTTGGAGGATGTATGTTTCAAATCTTTCTCTTGCACTTTACTGGAGGGGCTGAGATGGTGCTGCTGGTTTCCATGGCCTATGACAGATACGTGGCCATATGCAAACCCTTGCACTATATGACAATGATGAGCCGGCAGACTTGCATCAAGCTGGTGCTCATTTCCTGGGTCATTGGATTTCTGCATTCCATCACTCAAGTAGCCTTTACTGTGAATTTACCTTACTGCGGCCCCAATGAGGTGGACAGCTTCTTCTGCGACCTTCCTCTGGTGATCAAACTTGCCTGCATGGACACCTATGTCTTGGGTATACTTATGATCTCAGACAGTGGCTTGATTTCCGTCAGCTGTTTCCTGCTGGTCATGATCTCCTACACTGCCATCCTCCTCAGTGTCCGGCAGCGTGCTGCAGGAGGTGTCACCAAAGCTCTGTCCACTTGCTCTGCCCATATCATGGTGGTCACACTTTTCTTTGGGCCCTGCATTTTCATTTACCTGTGGCCCTTTAGTAGGTTTTCTGTGGACAAGCTCTTGTCTGTGTTTTACACTATTTTCACTCCACTCTTGAACCCCCTTATCTACACATTGAGAAATGAGGAGATGAAAACAGCTATGAAGAAACTGTGGAACCAAGTTGTGAATTTTCACTGACTTCCTGCTTTCCATGGTCTCTCATGCTTCCACTTATTCAGGAGATATAGATTCTTAAATATGATTCTTATCAAAGATTTCTTTCTGACCTGTGTTTACATAATTATAATATGTTCTGTAAAAGGTGATTTACTGCAACAAAATTATTTATATAATTTATATACATATTTTCATATTTATATGAATGCCTATGTAGATGATGCATAATTGTCACCCATATACATTTTAAAGTTAACTCTATGATTACCTTTCTCTGTTAAAACATGATTTATGTTACTAGTTATTTTGCTTAAAATGTTGATACAAAATTAATTTTCATTTCATAGTCATAGCCTATTATAGCAATGGGAAATATTCAAAACATGATATATTTGGCACTCAGAGGGTAGACTGGGTTTAAATAATAAATGCCCACTGCATTTGTATACTGATTTTGATAAGCTTGAGAGGACAAAATAGTTCACTAATTCAAGATACTATCAATTTTAAAAATCATATTTTTCCTTGTGTATATTATGCTTAATGCTTTTATTTAAAAAAAAATGCTTGCAACTGATAGGCAATTTCAGTAGTTAGTTGAAACTGGGAAAATGAATATTTTATTAAAATTTATTTTTATGGCTAAATTATTTCTATTATGTTACAGTTAATATGCATACGGTTATTAAATTAATACATTTCACTTAAAGTTGATTCTCAATAAGCACTACATCTTTTACTGAGATGATCCTACCCTTTGGGCCATCATTTAATAGGAAGTATGTTCTTGGATTCCACAAATTCAGATCTTATGCTGAATTTTTGTTTTTATTTTTTTATTGGCCCTTTTTAATTATACATAACATTAGGATTCATTTTGTCACACTTATAAAATCATGGAATATGATTTTCTCAAATTCAATTCCCATTACTTCCTCTTCTCTCTCTCCTCTTCCCTTGTTTTCTTTTCTCTACTGATCTTTCTGCTATTTACTTATAGGTTTTCTTTTAAAATTAGTGTCTTTGGGATGTACATGTTGGTAAGATTCACTGTAGCGTATTCATACATGTACATAGGAAAATTCCTCCCTTATCCCATCCCCTTTCCCTCCCACTCAATCCCCTTCATATACTCCACTGATTTTTCTTCCATCTTGATAGAATCCCCCCTTTTTTCCTCTTTTCTTTTCTCTCCCTCTTCCTCTTAATCTCTCTCTCTCTCTCTCTCTCTCTCTCTCTCTCTCTCTCTCTCCCTCTTAATCTCCCTCTCTCTCTCTCTCTCTCTCTCTCTCTCTCTCTCTCTCTCTCTCTCTCCCTCCCTCCCTCCCTCCCTCCCTTTCTCCTTCTTTCTCATTGTCTTGTTCCCCTCACCCCCTTTATTTTGGACTTGTTCCTGAATATTACAAAGACTATCATTAAACAACAGTTGAATTTGATTTTAAATAAATTAACCTTCAGAAATTCAAGCAATTTTCTCACAGGTTGACTTGGAAACATCAAACTAAAGGAAAGGATTAGAAATTGAATAAATTAAATAACCAGATGAAACTTCCAAAATTGTTGAACTTAGTCTTCAATCAGAGAAACATGCTGTGGATATTTTCTGACATCCCTTATTACTGCAACTCTACACATGTGCATAAATATAATAGAACATACAAGAATTCCAATTTTGTCTTAAGATTATATCCTTTACCTGCTATTATAACAATACTGTATTTCTATTTTAAAGACTTTACACATAATTAATTTTTTAAGAGAGAGAGAGAGAATTTTTTAATATTTATTTTTTTTTTAGTTCTTAGCGGACACAACATCTTTGTTTGGTATGTGGTGCTGAGGATCGAACCTGGGCCGCACGCATGCCAGGCGAGCACGCTACCGCTTGAGCCACATCCCCAGCCCACATAATTAATTTTTATAATCAGTTCCGCTTATGTATATGAACATTTAAAGAGCTTAAGAGGATGTCAATGTTTGCCTTAGTTATTGATATAATACTGACTATTGACAGTAATAGATCATAGAGGTATTTTTATTTGATTTTTTAGTAAGATTAATTTTACATGTTAGTATGACTCCATCCCACTTATTGATTCTTGGTTTTAATTCTTGCACTATAGGAGTCTTATTAAGGAAGTTAGGGCCTAATCCCACATGATGAAGATTAGGGTGTACTTTTTCTTCTATTAGACGCAGAGTCTCTGGTTCTCTTCCTAGGTTCTTGATCCACTTTGAGTTGAGTTTTGTGCATGGTGAGAGAGGGGATTTTAATTTCATTTTGTTGCATATAGATTTCCAGTTTTCCCAGCACCATTTATTGAAGAGGCTATCTTTTCTCCAATGCATGTTTTTGGTGCCTTCGTCTTATATAAAATAATTGCACATAGCCACATCAATGTTTATAGCAGCACAATTCACAATAGCTAAACTGTGGAACCAACCTAGATGCCCTTCAGTAGATGAATGGATTAAAAATGTGGCATAAGGGGATAGGAAAGGTAGCAGAATACAACAGTCACTAATATGCCATTATGTAAAAATGTGAGTGTGTAACCGATGTGATTCTGCAATTTGTATTTGGAGTAAAAATGGGAGTTCACAACCCAATTGAGTTAATGTATGAAAGATGATATATCATGAGCTTTGTAATGTTTTGAACAACCAATTAAAAAAATTTTAAAAATGTGGCATACATACACAAAGGAATATTATTCAGCAATAAAAGATAAAAAATATGGCATTTGCATGTAAATGGGTGCAGTTGGAGAAGATAATGCTAAGTGAAGTTAGCCAATCCCCAAAAAACAAATGGTGAATGCTATCTCTGATATAAGGTGACTGACTTATAGTGGAGTAGGAAGAGGGCGCATGGGAAAAATAGACTAACTCTAGATAGGGCAGAGGGGTTGCGGGGAAGGAAGGGGGCAGGTTATTAGCAAAGGTGGTGGAATGTGATGGACATCCTTATTTAAAGTACATGTATGAAGACATGAATTGGTGTGAAAATACTTTATATAAAAACAGAGATATGAAAAATTGTGTTCTTTATGTGTAATAAGAATGTGATCTATTCTGCTGTCATGTATTTAAAAAATAAAAGCAATTAAAAAACAAAAAAAAATTTACATGTTAATGGTGCTCTGTGTGAAATTTAACATTTCAATACATGCATCAGCATATATGAATCAAATCCAGCATCCCTCTATTCACCGTTTTTCCCCACATCCAATGCTTTTTTTTTTCTGAGAACTGGTCTCACTAAGTTGCTTAGGGCCATGCTAACTTGTTGAAACTAGCTTTGAACTCATGATCCTCCTGCCTTAACCTTTTGAGTTGCTGGTATTATAGGTTTGTGCCACAGTGTCTGGTCCTTTATTCCCTCTTTCTACTTTCTAGTAATCACTATTTCATAATCAGGTTGACAGTTTTTAAAATTCTGCATGTGAGAAAGAACAGGTTATACTTCTCTATGGAATTTGGCTTTTCCTTAACATAATGTCCTCCTGTCTTATCCATTTTGCCTCCAAGAGCAGCTTTTCATTATTCTTTATGGTTGAATAATATTTCATTTTGCACATATACCATATTTTGTTTATCCATTTTAACATTGATGTGTACCTCGATTAATTCTGTATCTTGGCTATTGTGAGTAGTCAGATACTTATGGCATGAGGTTATTTCCTTGTTAAACTGATTTAGTTACATTTGGAGATATACAAAGAAGTAGAATAGCTGGATCATATGATAGCTCATTTTTTAGTTTATTGGGGAAAATTAATATTGTTCTACATGTTTGTACCATCTTTATCATCAAAATGAAACAGATGCTATTTATACATATAGTTATTAAATAAATATTTTTTGAACACATACTATATTCATATTTTAGACACTGAACTAGTTTTGGAGGTAGAATATTTAAGAACATATATTCCCAGACTCTCAAATGTTTCAGTTTAATGGAATGAAGGCAAGTAGACAGGAACAAAATATACATAGGACATGTTGTAAAAGCCCATTAAAGGAAACAACCTAGGTTTATAGTTAGGGAAAGGGAAATGTGTGTGTGTGTGTGTGTATGTGTGCACACATGTGTGTGTTTTCAGCACAGGAACACTCACATAGAAAGTTCCTTAATATATGATCACATGAGGTTTCAAACCTCTTAGAACTACCCAGTGACTCATACTCCATTTCTAATCTCTACTCCAGTTTCCATCTTTCTTTGACCAATTCATATTCATTCCTGAGGATGAATATGAATCATTGCACTGTCAGTCTAGGTGCGGACATCTCGGGGTTTAGTTAGTTGTGTAAGCTGATATGCATGGCTGTTGGATGTGTTAGTGAAACTCAAGTACAAGAAACCATCAGTTTCTGTTTTGTGAAAATTATGGGCTCTGGTATGGAACTTGTCATTGTCAGTTCAGAGGAAACCACAAATTGCAAATTAAAGGAGTTACTATCTGTGGAAGTTTTTGTGAAATTCATTTCCCATTCAACTCAGGGGTCTTAACCACTGCAGCCCTTTTTATTTTATTTTTTATTTTGGGATAAGTTCTCGCTAATTTGATGAGGCTAGCTTCAAATTTGAGATTCTCCTGCCTCAGCCTCCCTAGTCGCTGAAATTATAGGCATGGGCCACCACACCTGGCTCATTTCCCATTTTTTAATGAGGTAATTTAAATGCGTGATACAGTGTAGGCTTTTTTTAAAAAGCAAGCAAGCCAGCCTCAGTGTGGCTTACCTGTAATCCCAGCTACTTGGGAGTCTGAAGCAGAAAGATTGCAAGTCTGAGGCCAGCCTGGCAACAATGATACCCCACACTCAAACATAAAATGCAAATAATATGGCTCTGTAATTGACATTAGGATTTAAATTGTAGGAATTTTAATTGTAGGTATTAATCTCAGAAGTCTGCTTTTCACTGTAAACTGCCTCAACTCACTCTTAATCACTACTAGCATTAAAAATTATTGGATATTTGCTAATGTCAACCACTTGCACAAAATACTGTTTAGAAAGATTTTCTTATGAGAAAATGCTCTATTAAGGGAGCAGGATGTGTTACCAGAAGTATATCACTAGGATATACTAATTCTAACAATGCAATCTCCTAAAATATATTGTTTATGGCTAAAAGACAAGGTCAATAAGAAATTTCTGAGAAGTTCAAGGAATCTGACATATTCCTTCTTCTTTTTAACTGCAATCATTGAGAGATCAACTGATTCTTCTTCTAATTCTCTGTGATATATCAATGTTTCTCTTCAACATGAATATTAAAATAAATTTTAAATTATTTAACTGAAGCATTTTACTATTGTAAGTAATTTCTACATATTCAGTTCTCAAATAAAACCTCAACATTTCAGGATATTTTTTGGAAGTAAAATTTTATTTCTATGTAGAATAATTTTTTTTCTACTAAAGATTGAACCCTGGGATGCATTTATTTATTGAATAATTATATATATAAATAGTATCTGTTTAATTTTGATGATAAAGATGGTACAAACATGTAAAACAATATCAATTTTCCTCAAGTTACATCTTCAGCACCCCCTCCATCTCTTTCTTTGATTTTTTATTTTAAGACAGGTCTCACTAAATTTCTTAAGGCCATGTTAATTTGTCCAACCTGGTCTTGATTTTGGGATACTCCTGCCTCAGCCTCCCAAGTCACTGAGGCTATAGGTTCAAATCACAGCTCCAGGCTTCATTTTTATCTCTTCTTTGACTTCAGATGACACTTGAAGAAAAGTTTAAAAAGACTTTCATAGAGTAAAACTATATACTTTCAACCATTGGCTCTCCAGGTATCTCCCCTTCCATTGAGAATAACCTGGGGACCCTATCCAAGGAAGTGCCTCACTGCATTACGGGCAGATCTCTGCAGAGTATTGCAGCTCTCATTGGTGGGCTATGCCCTCCAATGTGGTAGCAGACTCTAGCAGTTCACTGTTAATTTATTCTTCTTCCTGGGTTTTTATCTCCTAAGTTCCAAAGAATGAGCTCTGCTGACCAGGATGAGTGAGTATAACAGTAGGATTTATTGAAGAACAGGAACAGAATTCTTGCAGTGCAAGAAGGAACGTGGTAGCAGGTTTCCCCGACCAAGTGTGCTAGTCTAGTGCTTTATATAGCACTTGGTTCATTGCTATTGGTCCAAACTTATGTTAATTAGAGCTTGGAAATGGTACTAACACTATTGGTCAATTCTTGAGTCACAACTTCATTCAATTTCCTCCATTTTCATTTTTCTCATGGCAGATCAGGAAGGGGGAGGTTGAAGTCATTGGATGGATGCTGCTTGGAGCAGGCTTCTGCAGCAGGCATCAGAACAGCACCCAGGCCTGGCCTATGAAGGATGACAGGTTGGCATGACTTGGCTATCCTCAGCTCACCTCAGTGCTATCCTCACCCATGCCTACCAGGAGAGCTCCACATGGCCATAGGCTATGCCTGCCAACTGTACCTCAACTTACTGAGGCCACCACTCAGCTGCTCCACTGATTCATCATTCCATTGCCACTTCTTGGCAGGGACCAGGAGGCTGGCTGCACAGCTTGGCGTCTAGGGAGTCATGCCACTGGTGGAATTATTAAAGTTCCAACCAAATTCAAATATAGACCCATCTGATTCCATACTCACCTTCCCATAGACAGAGTCAGTATTCATAGTTGTGTATATTATGAATTAGATTACTTAATTATCTGCTCAACATTGAGATATTTTATGGAATTCTATCATAATAATAGTGGTATATCCATATGAGCTTTGGTTGGTGTCAGGTATTGACTTTGAGTTGCTTTTTATAATAATCTCATCAACTCCTGTTTACTCAGAGTTCCCAATGCTTCAAAAAAGGTTTACAAGTTATGTTTCCAAGTATGGGAAAAGGTTAGAACTTTGAAATATTCTTCCCTAGTCAACATCACATGGATGACAGTAGATATAAAGCCTTCTACACTAATTCAACACATTTTTTGGTCTCTATTTTATTCATTTTACTTTAGCTATGGTAACAATTTTAGAAATATAACGAGAATAAAGATAAAATTACAATCTTTAATGATTACCAAATGCTCTTGTCTTCTATCTCTATTTGTGACAAAACCAGTTGCTGAATTTGCTTTTATCATCCCCTGACTAAAAATGGTGTCAAAATGAAAATATTTCAGTTTATTCGTATTTTAGATTTATATTTTATTTGTATTGTTTGTTCTAAACTTGAATATCAATTTAGTTTTCCTTTCTTTGAATATAAAGACTCATTATGCAGTAAAACAGGTCTATGACTTAATGTAACTCTAAGGATTCAAGGGGTGATAGTGATATAAACTGTGCCCAACAATTGACAAAGGTGAAAGTACCATATACTCTTTCCTATACACTTTACAGTGTCCTCCAAAAACTAGTGACAATGCATCAAACTGTTGCTACATTAAGGTAAATTCACTAGTTCAAAGTTTCATCATTTATACTTTTTTCATATTGAAAAAAATCAATTTTAATGAATAAATATTTGTTGAACACTGCTATGAGCCACATACCAACTCAGACCCACTCACATCCTGTGCTTTTTTAATTTTCATAACAGCATTGAGAAGTTGGTCTTTCTAGTCATGGAAGAGAAGAGGAAATTAGGGCTCCCATGTTCTAGCTGATTCATCCAAATTCACTTGGCTGAGAATTAAAAGAGGAATATTTGAACCCACAATTATTAAATGATTGCTCCCTCACTTTCCCTTCTAGATATCAGTGGTGTGGTGAGCTGACAAAACTGACAAATATATCCCATTAACTAACAAATATATCCCATTCATAAATGTAAATCATTAACTCATCAAACATTTATCTTTTAAAATATTTAGTGAGAATAAGAAACACAAGTTTCTCATTGAATTGAATGTAATGAGAATAATTTGAAACTGCAAAGAAAGTAAAGTCTGTAGCTAAGCAAATAAGAAGCTATTGAGAGCTCAGAAAGAATAGTTTGTGGCAGTTTGTAGTGACAAACTGAGCACAAAGAGATCATGGAATGAAATTTTATCAGATGAAGAGATAAAATTTAAAAACACAAATCAATAGGAAAACACAAACTATATTTGCTTCAGTTAAGAAAAGAAAGCAGAATACAGAACAATTCAGCAATCTTGCACAGTTTAGATATAAAGCCAGAAGCAGTGGCATTGTGACTTAATGGAAGACAATTAAACATAGAGGCTTCTGCCTCCTGATTCATTAGTCAAAAAGTAGTATTCTCATAGTCTCTGCTATCAAAAACTCACTTCAGTGTCTCATGTCTCCTATTTTTTCCAAAGTCTACTCCTATCCCACAGCTTTCGCATGGCAGACTTGACCTCTTTGTTCCGAAGTGTGTAGATGAGGGGGTTTAGCATGGGGGTAATGACATTGTAGAGTACAGATACCATCTTGTCCACGGAAAAAGTGGAGAAAGGGCGGGCGTAGATGAAAATACAGGGTCCAAAAAAGAGTGTTACCACCATGAGGTGGGATGCACAGGTGGAGAGAGCTTTTCTCCTTCCTTCCTTGGAGCGAATCTTAACCAGGATAGTGGTGTAGGAACAAATCAGCACCACAAAGGAGCTGGTTGATATCAACCCACTGTTAGATACCATGAGAAGTTCAATGACAAAGGTGTCTGCACATGCAAGTTTGATGACAGGGGGGACATCACAGAAGAAGTTATCCACCTGGTTTGGCCCACAAAAGGGTAAACGGATGGTGAGGATGGTCTGGACAGTGGAGTGCACAAATCCTCCCATCCATGAGGCAACCACCAACACGCAGCACAGACCCCGACTCATGACTGTAGTATAGTGCAGAGGGCGACAGATTGCTACATAGCGATCATAAGCCATCACTGTGAGCAGGAACATTTCAGCTGCCCCTACAAAATGCAGGAAGAAGAGTTGCACAATGCACTGGTTGTAGGGAATGAGCTTTTTATTATCAAGGAAGTCAGCCAGAAGCTTAGGGGTTGTTACTGTTGAATAGCACAGATCAAGGAATGAGAGGTTACCAAGAAGGAAGTACATAGGCGATGAATTTAGGTAGTTATCAGAGGCCACTGTCACCATGATGAGGACATTGCCTACCCATGTGGACACATAAAAGAAAAGGAATAATAAAAATAGCCCTGCCTCAATAGATGAATTTTCTGAGAATCCTGCCAGAGCAAACTCTTTCACCCCTTCTGTTTGGTTTTCATCCATTTGACTTGGTTTTACCTAGATAAAAAATATTGAAAGACAGAACATTAGCAGCATTCAAAATAGATATGTCACATCAAATACAAAAATCTTATTTCTAAAGAGACACATAGTAAATCAAAATTTAGATATTAGAGAATTTTCTTTGTTTTAGCATACATATTTTACATCTCGAAATTTATGAACAGGATACTTTCCATTTAGGCAAGTCAACAAGAATAAAAGTTATTATAAATGTTAGCTTAAATAAAATGTTTGTCAATAAAGGCAATTATGCATATAAAAATATTATATAATTTTACACTAAAACCTTAAAATATGAAGGAATATATGAAGTAAAATGACAACATTTAAAAACTATCTTGGTAAAATTATATTTATAAAAATAGTTATTAAACTAAGAAAAATGGTTATATAATGAAGAAAAAGAAGACAAGACTATATTTAAAATACAATAAATTGTATATACATGGAAAACTAAACTATTTAAGAAAGAACATTAAAACTAATGATAAAAAACGGAAGTTTATTGTGACAATTTGAATTTTCTTCTTAGTCCTGGATAATTTCTAATTTCACAATGAACTCAACCATATTTCTGATAAATATATAAGCTTTTTGAGAATTCATGTAGTAATACATATCTTCAAGGTTTATGACATTTCTTAATTTTATGTGAAAACCATATACAGTTGGATTTTCTCTCTTTGTGCAATTTAACTATTACATATTAAGAATTTACTTAAATTATAGGTAAAAATTTCACTTAATTAAAATTTTGGAACTTGTCCTAAGAACAATGTCATAGTTTAGGTATGACATCAAATAATCTCAGGTTGTTATAAAGCAAGTTTTAAATAATAGATTTGTTTTTCAACAAATTTTCACTTTATTCAGTTTCATATGTATAATTTTTTATCTAACTATCAAAATAATGAATGTTTTTTAATATAATATATATTTTTTTAAAGAGAGAGTGAGAGAGGAGAGAGAGAGAGAGAGAGAGAGAGAGAGAGAGAGAGAAAGAGAGAGAGAGAATTTTTAATATTTATTTTTTAATTCTCGGCGGACACAACATCTTTGTTGGTATGTGGTGCTGAGGATCGAACCTGGGCCACACGCATGCCAGGTGAGCGCGCTACCACTTGAGCCACATCCCCAGCCCGAAAATACTTTTCTTACAATGCCAAAAGCAAACACTGTTAATTTTGGCAATCCATATATTCTTACAACTTATTCTTATTTTAAAACTCAGTTTGATTTTACACCTAACTGATACATGATTGCATATGCAAT
The DNA here is from genome assembly GCF_045843805.1 of Urocitellus parryii. Classification (NCBI taxonomy): domain Eukaryota; kingdom Metazoa; phylum Chordata; class Mammalia; order Rodentia; family Sciuridae; genus Urocitellus; species Urocitellus parryii. The sequence continues at coordinate 79,875,550 of NC_135536.1, read as the reverse complement.
ATTATATGCTTTTGGAAAAGACCACAGGTGACATTAAATGCTAATTCTGAAAGTGACTACTAATGATAAGAACATGAAGACCAGTTTTCAGTATAACAAATTTTAAGCCAAATTACTTACCTTCTTTTTGTAAAAGATAGATTTTTAGTCTTGTACTCACATGTTATGGGCACACTAAAACTATAGAAATATCTTACATATTATAGAATCAAAAAGATAAATGAATAAGGAAGTAAGTACCTATTTACACTGGCCAACAATATGGAATTTTGACATTTAGAGATTTAGGAATTCAGACATTCACAATCCAATAACAAAGGGAATTGTTACAAAGTTTTAATCACAACCTTGAGTGTGTAAAATGGGGATTTGAGAATCCTTACATATTACTGTTCAAACATGGGCACATTTGGGGGAGAACTTGGTACTTTATTTTAGATGTAAAAGTTATACAACATCTTGAAAGAGACTCAACTTCTAGGATTTATAGCATAAATTTTCAAATAAAAATGATCAATAATAACATTGTCTAAATAATCAATATTAGAAAGCACTCCAGAAGTCCATCAACAGTGTAATAATTTAAAAATGAAAATATGTGTAAGATACAATATTAACTTTAAAATGTGAATATAGTATATATAGATAATAGCATTTTAATGAAAAATAATGCATACATGTATAAGTTTTACACAAATTTAAGGGAACCATAAATTCATTAAACTATCAACACTACTTTTCACTATTGGCTTATAAAATTTACCTTCCACACCATACCACACAAATATGTACAATTATTTCATGTTAATTAAAAAGAAAAAAGCCTATAAAAGGTAATGAGGTTAAGTCAGATTTGAACCCATATATAACTAGTATTTAGTTATCAAGGATTTCATATCAGAGAATTGCCTGTTTTATATATTTTTTAAAATTAATATTTTTTTAAATTAATAAATAACAAGGTTTGTGATAGTCACTAACTATACTGGCTCACAATCTACCACACAGATAGATCATCTACCACACAAAATATTTTGAGTTATAGCAGCACTGAAACCAAGGTAGATAAGTATTGATCAGTAAATTTACTACAAATGAGCTGGACTGGAAATATATCTAAAATCACATTTGAAATTCTGACAAACTCACTTCACCAGGGAGACAGGAACATATCCCTCATCCTTTTTCCTACCAGTCCCTTCAATATATGCTTAAAGAATCTCTACAAAAATTTTAGAGAAGAGAAACAGACAGATAGATTTGATATTAAAATGTACCATAGGAGCTGGGGATGTGGCTCAAGCGGTAGTGCGCTCGCCTGGCATGCGTGCGGCCCAGGTTCGATCCTCAGCACCACATACCAACAAAGATGTTGTGTCTGCCGAGAACTAAAAAATAAATATTAAAAAATTCTCTCTCTCTCCTCTCTCTCTCTCTCTCTCTCTCTCTCTCTCTCTCTCTCCCCCCCCCCACTCTCTCTCTCTTATTAAATAAAATAAAATAAAATGTACCATAAACCTACAGCAATTGGTATGGTTCTTTACTTTCCATAAACAATAATGATAAATAGATGGAAGAAATCCAGAGAGTTCAGAACAAAGGCAATTATTTAAAAGGTGCTGTTGATGATAAAGTGATTTTCAAATCATTGGAAAGTTCTTTGGAGAAGGACTGGTTAGCTACTAGAGACATACAGAAAAATAAATTCCAATGTTTTAAGCATTTAAATAAAAGTTCAAAAAATAAAATGTCTAAATAAATATACAAGTGAGTATATGTGGCTCATTGTATTTTATATTATTAGTGAAACTTTTTAAAGGATCATTATAAATCAGAAATCACAGAAGAAAGTAGATTTCATTTGATGAAGATGAGCAAACTCCCTTTATCATCTCAAAAACACAAATGCCAGAGGCAAAAGCTGAAGTGGGGAAATGCAGATGCATGTATGTTCTTAATATAAAAGATTACATTGATGTTCTTATAATTAGTAAGGAAAGTTTCAAGAGCCTTGTATTTTTAAAATAAGCCAAAATAAGATATGAATGTTTAAGAAAATAGACAGATTTTTTTGAACAAATGGGAAAAAAATTAATTTCAGTAGAAAAATACCTTGAGATGCATTCAAAGCATTTAAACAATTTCTTTGCATGGTGGAATGACAGAGCCTCTTATGATTTCTAATAGCTTTTTAATATTAACAAGTGTTCTGCAATAAATGTGTCTTACTTTTGAAATTGGAAAATATATTTTATTTAAGAAAACATCACATAAAAATATCCTCAACTTCTTTTCTCCATACCTCTCTATCTTGTTTTTGAAGTTGAGACTGGAAAAAACTGAGACTGTTCAAGGTTTCTTTCACTTGCTCTTACTTTGGTCAGTCTTCCTTGTTATGATTCAGTTCTACCAAAAAAAGAGGTATGTCCCTTTTATTTTGAAGCTGAATAAGACAACATGAGAAATGTATCAATTAATGACCCTGGGAAAACCTTGTATGATGTTAGTGAATTCCCTTAGCAATTAAAACTCTATGTAGTAAGCAAGTTAGAATCTTTAATTAGTGTACAAATTTTACTATAAAGAATAAACAAAAAAAGACATTAGCTTCCAAACAATATATTCATGTTTCCATGCATAGATATATATGTGAAAGCTGACTGTCTACTTAAAAAGTAGGTAACTTCAAAGATCTAAAGTAATAAAAATTTAAGAACATGGACTAGGGTTGTGGCTCAGTGGTACAGCACTTGCCTCATATGCATGGGTCACTGGATTTGATTCCTAAGCACTACATAAATAAATAAAAGTATTAAGAAAATAATAAAATAAAAAGACCAGATATATTACAATATATTTCAATTTATTATAGAAAATTTCTTAGAAAAATTTGGTGGCCATAAATATCATTTTCATTAATCCTATTATGTAACCAAAGATTAGGTTTTCAAGCTTAATCAGTATTTCAGTTAGCTTTTTCATCAGTGTGACCAGAAGATCTGACAATTTCATGTATTTTGGCTCATGGTTTCAAAGGTTGTGTATGGTCAGCCAAATCCATATCTCCAGGTCTGAAGTGAGGCAGAACAGCATGGTAGAACAGAGTCCCAGAGTGAAGCAGTGTGGACATGGCAACCAGGAAACAGACAGAGAGCTCTGTTTACCAGGAACAAAAGATAAACCCCAAAGACATGTCCCCAGTGACCTACTTCCTGCACCACACCCTACCTACCTACAGTGGCTGCCCAGTCAATTCATATCAGTGGATGAATTCATTGATTAGGTCAGACCTCATAATCTAATCACTTCACCTCTGAACATTCTAACATTGTCTTACACATGACCTTTCTGGGGGACACCTCATATGTAAATGATAACAATTGGAAATATGATAAATAATTGCTTCTTTTTTTTTGCATAGTGCCTCACTTTTTTTTTTATTGTTGGTCGTTCAAAACATTACATAGTTCTTAATACATCATATTTCACAGTTTGATTCAAGTGGGTTATGAACTCCCAATTATACCCCGTATACAGATTGCTGAATCACATCAGTTACCCTTCCATTGATTGACAAATTGCCTTTCTAGTGTCTGATGTATTCTGCTGTCTGTCCTATTCTCTGCTATCCCCCCTCCCAATTGCTTCTTAACAGTCACCTCCTTCTGACTGCGGACATAACTAACTTTGTAATTTTTCTCTGCAATTAATCTGTTTTGGATTTGGAAACACTTGTATTACTATTTTGTAGACAGGATAGTTCATAGTTAATATGAAAGACATGTCTTATTTTTAATTGTTTGATCTCTTACATGGCAAACAAGTCTGCTAATTACTTGTTTCTTTCATTTAATAGTCTATGTTAATTATATCAGAAAATGGCCTGTAAAACCAAATATTTTGTCTATGGCTTTGAAATTCCAGTCAAAAATGTCTAAAGTTTCTTAGTTGTCATTGGCTCTGAATTGACCACTTCATGTGTTGATTTCTCAAATATGCATAGCTTAGAATTTTTTAACTTTTAAGAAAAAAAAAACACATCTACTAAAGGGAGTAATGAAATGGACTAATGTTCTCATCTCGCTATACCTCTGGTTATATACTTATACCAGGAGATTTAAAATCACCTCAATTACCAATACAAATGTGTTTTTGTTAAATATTTAAAAGGTAAAAAATGACCTTTATAAATTACAAGATAAATATCAACTTGCATTAACCCACCATTCATGTAAAGGATAATATTTTTCTTATCTGTTTTTCCTTTGTTTTATTTTTCTTCTTTGAAAATCAAACTATTGCATTTTTCTGATAATTCCAAAATTAATTAACTTATCTTCTGTAAGAATTATTTAAAAGGCTTCTTTTAGACTATTGTATCAAGATGGTTATATTTACATTGATCAACAACTTTCATAATTTTCAACAAGTCAAAAACCTGAAACCCTTTTATGTTCCTCAACTAAAATTTCTTTTCCTCTCAGATATAAATGTATCTTCAATACACGTATCACCCAAAATTTTAATTTTGGACAAAAAAAAAAGATTTCTTGTTTTATCAAATATTATGATTTCAGGATACTCTTTGTCAAAGAATGTTGCAGGAACAATGATGTCTTGTTTATCTCTACCTTTTATAATTTTATGTTAATGCTTTCTAAGAGGTCTAACATATATATGAAAACCTCTGCAAAATAGTGTTTATTCAAAATGTGCCAACATCAAATTCTCATGTGTACTAGTAAATGACTCTGGTTTTTTTAGTACTAGGGATTGAAGTCAGGGTCACTCAATCTCTGAGCCACATCACCTACCCTTTTTATAAATTTAATTTAGAGACAGGGTCTCAGTTGCTTAGTGCCTTGCTATTGCTGAGGCTGGCTTTGAATTCATAATTCTCCTGCCTCAGTCTCTGGAGCCTTTGGAATTACAGGCATGAGCCATGGTAAATGTTTATATATATATATATTTGCCAGTGTTTGCACAGCCAAATTCAACACATAGAGCTTACATAAATTTTACATAGGTAGAGAGAAGTAGAATCTGTGAAAATACAAAATAATGTGATAGGTAGATGAAATTGCCCTATCATTATGTTAGTTTTTCCTGTTCCAGAAATACATTAAATAATACATACCATTTTATGATGATTGTACTTTAAATTTTCAATAAATACATGTGAGATTCATTCTTATCATAAGTTTATTTTTTTCAATGTAATATTCTATCCCACTGAGTAACAGTCTACATTTTTAAAATCCTTTCATCTCTTATTGTATACTTGTGGTGTTTTCAGAGCTGCTATCAATAGTTTTGCACATTTCTTATGGACATAATCACTCAGTCCTCTTAGACGTATGACTTGGATTGAATTACTGGATGATAGGATAGGCATGAAACTGCCTAAGGATTTCCAATGTATTTGCACCATATTATATTAGCACTACTGTGGATGGGGTAAGAGGTGTCCCAAAAAAAACTTCTTGTGTTAATGTAGAAATATTAAGAGGTGAAATTATCAGATCATAAGAACTATATTCTAATCAGTGGATAATCCATTTATGCATTAATAATTTGAAAGAACTACTGTTCTGGGTGGTAACCAGGGTTATGCCCTGCCAGGATTCATCTTTCCTGTGGACCCTTCCACTCTCCTACTCTGTTTCCTGGTTGCTATATCCTGAGCTGCTTCCCTCCAGCATGCTGTTTTGTTATAATTCTCTGCCTTACCTCAGGTCCAAAGCAATTGTATCAGCTGATCATGGACTAACCTCTGAAATCATGAACCCAAAATAAACTTTTCCTCCTCTAAGTCGTTTTTGTCAGGTATTTGTGTCACAACAATGAAAAACTGACTAGCACAAAAATTAGTATTGGGAGCAGGGTCATTGCTGTAAATAACCTGATTAAGTGATTTAGAAGTCTTTGGAAAATTTTTGTGGGAAGAGTTAGGGAAAGTTTGGAGAAACAGGATGGTTAATATTTACAATGTTATAAACATCTTTTTTTTTAAGAGAGAAAGAGAGAGAATTTTCTTAATATTTATTTTTTAGTTTTGGGCAGAAACAACATCTTTGTCTGTATGTGGTGCTTAGGATCAAACCCAGGCCGCACGCATGCCAGGCGAGTGCGCTACCGCTTGAGCCACACCCCCAGCCCCCTACAATGTTATAAACATCTTGATGGGTAATTCTGGTGGGAACTCAGAAGACAAGAATTCCAATAGGAATGTGGACAATAAATATTGTGGTTATAAGGTTTTAAAGGGAAGAGGGGACTATATTGAGAATTTGACAAGAGGCCATGCTTATCATATTCTGGCAAAGAACTTGTCTTTTTCCATGTCCTTAGACTTTGTGTGATGCCATGTTGAAAGGTGATAGACTAATTAATCTGATGGAGGAAATTTCAAGGCAGCACAGAATTCAGGCAATGGCATGGGAATTGTTTTTGGCATTTAAGCAGATTCACTGTAAGAATAAGGAATATAAAGCAAAGCAAAAGAACTTTTAAAACTTGCAGTTCAGGCTGAAAAGTGTGTGTAAAACTGGGGCCAAGAAAGATATGGTTTGATGAAATTATTGCCACTCAAGTTATGCTAAGTAGACAATAATAAAGATACATTGAGGGTGTCTCAAGAATTGGTGAGAACATGCACAGTAGGCACAAGGGTAAAATAAAAATTCCTTTTTGGAAGACATTGTGGAGTTATCCTGATCACACAAAGGAAACTAGAAAGTTGTTTCTCCATACTTAGTTACCCTGCCAAAGTTGTGATTCCAGGATTTCCAGCTGCTGCTCAAGCTGGTGGCAGATCTTGGAATCATCCATATGGAGCTGGTTCCACAAGTGTGTAGGATGATGAAGTTGAGCGGTCATAGAGGCTTCCACAAAGATTTCAAAGGAAACCTGTAAGGCCAATCAAAGTGTAGCAGGGTCCACCACTGAGCGGGTGATGTGAAAATCTGTGAAGGTAAAGACAAAGGTGGGATGGAGACCTCAGGAATGAAGAGATGTCAATAATCTGGACTGTCTGCCAAGAAAAAGTGCTGGCAGTGGAAAGAAGCAGGCTAAAAGAGAGTCCATTTGGGATTCAATCACCAAGACCAAATGGGCAGGGCTGTCCAAGCTCTTTGAAGATCATACTTCACCAACATGTGATCAATATGACAGAAATGGAACTACATGAAATGTTTGCCTGGATGGATTTAGGTCTGGTGATGTTTCCCCTTCATTCTGTGCCTCATTCCTCCATTTTGGAATGGGTATACTAACTCTGTACCATTGTATTTGGGGTGTATGTAATTTATTCTTGATCATCATAGGGTATCACAGACAAGAGTTACCTAAAATCTCAGATAAGACTTTGGACTCGGACTTTGAGGCTGTCTTGGAACTGTTAAGATGATAGTGACTCTTGAAAGTAGACTAAATCCATTTGGGATTGTGAAATGAACAAGAGATTTTAGAGGCCAGAGGAGAATATTATGGTTTGCAAATGAGGTGTTAATACAAGAATGTTCATAACTGAAATGTTTGGATTGTGAGAGCAGTAATCAAATAAGTAGATTGATCCATTTAATGGATTAATAATTTGTAATAACTACTTTTCAGGATGGTAACTTTAGGCCTATGAAGAATGACTGGAGTAAGCAGATCTTTGGGGGCATGCCGTAGAAGGGTTCATCTTCCCCATGGCCCCTTCCCCCTCTCCCTCTCAGCTTTCGGACTGCTATGTCCTGAGAAACTTTCCTCTGCTTCAACCTTCTGCCATATGTTGCTTCATCTTAAACCATATCAATGAAGTCAAGGGACCATGGACTGAAACTTCTGAAACCATTAGTACAGTCCACCATGGCCAGCACAGTGGATGGACTGTTAACTGATGAAGGCTATGAGCCAGATTGAGAAAATTAATTAGAAATTATAGAAATAAGTCTTACATGGTATGGCAGGCAACATTAGTTAGCACTTGCTCCACTCTTTGTAATAGAAAAGCAGTGTACTACAATACACTAAAGTGTATCTGCCATTTCGGAACTGTGTCTGCGACTCTTTCCAGCAGAGTCACATATAACTTTTGCTCACACATGCATACACACACACACACACAAAAAAAAAAAGCTAGAAAAATTTTATTAATCCTTTTTTAAAAAATTAATATAAAGTTATAGCCAAAAAAAGGCACCTAAATTTTAGAACCTGAAATTTAGTAACTGCTGTATAATCTGCAGCAGCGGCAGCAGCGGCAGCAGCAGCAGCGGCAGCAGCGGCAGCAGCAGCAGCAGCAGGAGAAGAGATTTGACTTAGTTGACTTTCTGTGGTTGTTGGTTGTTCTCACTCTCACAGTGTCAGAAGCTGCACATTTTTCAAAGAGATCAAGAAGCTGCTGGAGGTTTGTTTCTCCTGGCCGCAAACCAAGGGTCTGGGAATCTTCACACTAACCCAAGAATCAGAGTGGAATATATTTTGAAGGATGTAAAATGTTCAATCCTAAGTGTGACAAAAACTGACAAGCCAGAAGCTTATGTACTCAGTGAGAATAACATGCTTGTCTCCAACAGAGGTTTCATTTTGAAGACATGTAGTACCACCCTCTTGCTGAAAGCACTGGTTCCCCTGTTGAAGCTTGCTAGGGATTACAGTGGATTCGACTCAATTCAAAGATTCTTTTATTCTTGTAAAACTTTCATGAAGCCTTCTCATTAAGGATACCCACACTGGAATTTCCAAGAAGAAATAGAATTTCTTAATGCAATCTTCCCAAATGGAGCAGCATATTGTATGGAACGTATAAATTCTGCTGTTGGTACTTTTATACTCTGGATTTCCCAGAGAGTCAGGTAACAAGTCAGCCAGATTAAACCCTGGATATTCTGATGGGTGAGATTGACCCAGAAGTTATGGACCAGTTCTACATGAAAAGTTGTGAAAAAGTTGTATCACTGCAAAGGATGAAACTTTTCAACACTTGCAAAAATAATTCAATTTGGTTTATTCACTGTGTAGTATTTCTGCAGGTATCATCCAAAATTTCCCACATACCAGGCTTTTGTCCTCATTAGGTGTTGGCCTCACCCTCACCATCTGGGAATGTTCTATTAAATTGCTGACAGCATTTTACATCCAGTTACCTCCGTATTCTAGAATATTCTCTACTAAGGTTATTAAAACCAGTTTTTACTTCATACAGATGCTTTTGCAACAGCAATTAAATTTTTATTTCACAAGACAAATCCTTAAGAAAATTATTCCAATTACTCTCTTAATAATTGTTTACTCTTTTAGTAATTATTTCTGCATTTGTAGTCCTTTGATTTCTTCCCTCAACCTGGTGTCTTCCCTCCAGCCCCACAAATGAAGCAATACACTTACACTGTGGGTTTATATACTAATCTTACACCCCAGGTGGGGAAATGAGGAAGTCTCTGGGCTTAATTTTCTTTTAAAGACGTACTAACTTGGCCTTCATTTTATTGGCATAGGCCCTTTTGAAATATCAGTGACAAAATTAAATGTCTCCCACAAAAGAATTTTGAGCATCTCCAATATTGACTAGCAGGGAGGAGGCATAGAGTTATAGATTGAGATTAGAGTGTACTGACTGAACTGTATACCCCATGCAATGCTGTGTTCTTTTATAAATGTGATTAGCTTCTAATGGAATACCATGCCTTTACTAACTTGCTAAGTAGTGGTAGAAAAGTAGATAAGTGGGAAGATTTAACATATAGGTTGTCCTAGATTCATTAAATGATCTAGCATTAGAGAAATGCAAATCAAAATTACTCTAAGATTTCATCTCAATCTAGTCAGATTGGCAGCTATTATGCATACAAACAACAATAAATGTTGGCAAGGAAGTGGGGGGGGAAGTACATTCATATATTGCTGGTGGATTACAAATTGGAGCAACTAATCTGGAAAGCAGTATTGAGATTCCTTAGAAAACTGGGAATGGAACCACCATTTGACCAGCTATTCCACTCCTTGTCTATACCCAAAGGACTTAAAAAGAGCATACTACAGGGACACAACCACATCAATGTTAATAGCAGCACAATTCAGAATAACTAAACAGTGGAATCAACCTAGATGCCCTTCAGTAGATGAATGGATTAAAAAAATATGGTACATACACACAATGGGATATTACACAGAAATAAAAGAAAATAAAATCGTGGCATTTACAGGTAAATGGATGGGGTTGGAGAACATAATGCTACATGAAGTGAGCCAATTCCATAAAACCAAATGCTGAATGTTTTCTCTGATATAAGGAGGCTGATTTATAGTGGGGTGGGGAGGGGAAGCATAGGAGAATAGATATAACTGTAGATAGGCCAAAGGGGTAGGAGGAGAAAGAGGTTGTTTACTGAAAAAAAGAAATTATGGAAATAAGACAAAGACTCATTTATCAGTGAAAAGCAGGGTCACAGTGGATGACCAATTCTGGTCAAAGTTGGATCTAACAAACAAATGAAGCCCACACGCTTTACTTATATGGGCAGGAACCCCATAGGGTTCAGTGTGAAGAACATCTTGAGAGAAACAGGATGAAGATGAAAAATACAACTTCTTGGAGCTTAGCAGGTTATGCCCACCTCCTCTACCTCTGGACTGCCATGTTTGAACATAGGGCTGTCTTAGAAAACTGGAAATGGAACCACCATTTGACTCAGCTATCCCACTCCTCAATCTATACTCAAAGGACTTAAAAACAGCACACTACAGGGACACAGCCACATCAATATTTATAGCAGCACAATTCATAATAGCTAAACTGTGGAACCAACCTAGATGCCCTTAAGGGCAGGGTGTCCGTATAAACTGAATGGTCTGGAATCAATTGAATTTCACCAAATGTTCTCAGAAAAGCAACCCCCTGTCTTGAGATAACTCAAACAATCCCATAATTCATTAACAGGCCCCAACACATGAGAACAAAATAAACATTTCCTCTTTTAAGATATTTTTGTCAGGTGTTTTTATCAACATGATGAAAAGCCGTCCAACACACCCACCAAAGATGTATAAGAGTTCCAGTTGCTCCACATCCTTGGCAGGCTTTTCTAGTCTCAGGACATTTGTTTGCTTTTTACCTTTTTTTGGTTTTGTTCTTTTGCAATTGTAGGGATATAACCAAGGACCATACATACTACACATGCACTCTGCCAATGAGCTCCACCCCACCACACACACCCTTTAATTTTATTTTGAACAAGGATCTCATTAAGTTGCCCAGGTTAACTTTTGAGCTTGCATTCCTCTTGCCTTAGCCTCCTGAGTCACTGAGATCATGGGCATGCACCACTGTGCCTAGACTTTTAATTGCAGCTGTTTTCTTTAACACAAAGCAATACAGATTGTAGACTTAATTTGCATTTTTCTGATTTCTAACAATGTGCAACAACTTCTCACATGGTTACTACTTGAATGCTATTTTCTTAAATATTTAAATTAGGTTTATGTAATTTTATTTATTTATTTTGGCCTGGGGATAGACCCTAGGACCTCATATATGCTGAGCATACACTCTATTACAGAGAAACTTCTCTCACTCTTTATTTATTTTTCAACTGAAGCATAAAAATTGTACATTTCTTGGGGGACATTTTGATAAATGTCAAATTGTGTAGTATTTCAAACAGTGTCAGCATATCTCTTTCAACATTTATCATGTCTTCATAGTAAAAACTTTAAAATCCTTTCCTTTAGGCCTTCAAAATATTCCCTTTTATATAATAAATATTTAACTCCTTTAACAAGTCTTACAAATATTTAAGATCTCTGAGAAAAGCAAATGACTTGAAAGCACAATTCACACTACTAACAAAGAAGGAAATTAAAAATTGTATTCATTGTGTATTTATTAAAAATTAAAAGCGTAATTTACAATTGTCTCCTTAACACAAAGAAATTTCACAAACTCTTTTGAGAATGACACAACATAAAATCTCTCAGAGAAAAAAGACACACTTCACAAAGAGTTGTATTTGTGCAGAATAAATCTGGTATTCAGTTTATTCAATTTAACAAAGAAATGAAAATCTAACAAGATAGTAAAACTACTTGAACATAGAAGGAAAAATGTAACAAACCAAATATATAAAATATAGCATACCTGAGTTGACTAAACATTTAAAAACCTACCACCATAATTCATCACACTAACAGAATGAATAAATCACCTAGAACCATCAAACTGATACCACCAAACAAGCTGAAACTTTAATGACCCCTTTCAAATTTAAAATTTAAAAAACTAAACAAAAAATAGAGGAAAACTTCCACAATTTGATTAAATATAACAACAGAAACTCTCAGCCTATGTTATACTTAGAACTGAAAATAGTTAAAACCAAAATGAAAGTCTCCTATTACTATTTATCTATCTCTATTTATATTTCATAGAAGGCCGTAGGCAGCATAGGCAAAAGCAAGAAATTAATAGTATAAATATCCAAATGGGGTCAGCATATCTCTTTAAACAAACATTTATCATATCTTTTTACATCGTCCATATTTGCATCCAATGTGAAAACCTAGAAATGTAACAGAATTCTAGATTTCAGGAGGCATTCTTACTCCATATGTCATAAATATACAAGATGTTCTCATTGTATGTGTGACTGTGTGAAATAATTAAGTAATTGCCTAGAGTACATTTTTATATACTTTAAGTCTGACTTTGATTTAACATCTAAGGTTTCCATATGAAATTTCATTGTGGTAATATTACCAATCAAATTTTAATAGCATGTTATTACCAAACAGATTTTTCTTTTCAAGTAAAAGTTACTGAATGGAATCTTCACTTTTGCTACCAAAGAAACATGTTATTTCCCCTTGCTTATAAACCCACTAATCCAAAGAGATGAGAAAATGCTGAAGAGCTAAGACAGGATACTGAGAAAAATCTGCTGCACAAAAACAATTCCTAAAGTTGTATGAACAATCTAGAATTCTCTGTTAGGTTTTTTGTTGTTGTTGTTGTTGTTGTTGTTTTTGTCACTGTGACCAAAGCACTTTTTATCAACAAGGGAAGGAGAGGTGGGGGGGGGCAGGAGAGAGAGAGAGACAGAGAGAGAGAGAGAGAGAGAGAAAGCAGGAAACAAAATATATAATTTCCAAGGGCAAAGCCCCAGTGACCCACTTTCTTCACCCGTACCTGAGTTACCACCCCGTAATCCATTCAAATTATAAATCCATTAAATAGATTAATCCACCAATTAGGTCACATCTGTTATAATCTATTCATTTTATCTCTGAGTATTCCTCACTTTATAACATGAGCTTTTCTGGGTGACACCTCACATTCAAACCATAATGATCAGGAAATCCTATTGTCTCCACCATCAAAATACTTTTAGAGTCTGACCACTACATTTCACCTGCAGTGTTCCCCTCTAGCGCCAGCTGTTGTAACAGCCAGCCTGAATTAGTCAACATGCTACCTATCTAGTTTCCTGTCTTCCACCCTGCCCTTTTCCAGCAGAGCTTCCAAACCTGTTTTCAAAATCACATCTATTGTTAGTACTCTTCTACTCAAAACTCCCCAAATCCACCCCATTTCACCTGAGAAGACAAAGTACTGATTCTCTATATAGGGCTTACATTTTCTGTGCCCACCTCATTACTTATTAGACTTCATCTCCAACTTCTGTCCACTTGTTTGCCCACCTTCAGCCACATAAGATCTTTGAACATTTCAGGCATCACTCACCTGAACATAGTGCCAGTTCTTTTTTTCCTTCCCCTAGTATAGACACAGTGGATTCTATTTCTACTTGGAGTGCTTCATCAAAACTTACTTCTTGATGAGGCCTATTTTTTGTATATGTGTATCAAAATATCACACAAGATCATATAATATATATATATATGTATATATATACACACATATATAACACATATATATAACATTACATTTTAATTAATTTTTATGCTTAGAGAGATGGAAAATTTAACTATAGTTGATCTTTATACATTGTATCTCTCTGTTGAATTATCACAATGTAACCCATAAAATTGCAAAATTAAAATAATAATTTGTTTAAAAGAAAAAATTAAATATCAATCTGTAATTATTCTTGTTACATTCCTAATACACTTTGCCCTGCTTGATTGTTGTGCCCCAAGCATTTATCATAAAAGACTCATTTATTTGGATTTCTTTTTTTCTACTAACATGTAAGCACCATGAGGGAAGAGATTCTAGTGTATTTAATTCACTGCTGCATTCTAAGGATTTGTACTATATTTATAGCTTGTTGTTATTCTTTTTTCTTTCTGTCTCTTAAGAAAATACTCCAAACCCTTCCTCAAACATTGAAAAATTTTTGATAACATTATTTTTCATTTCTTATTATCTTCTCTCACACCCATGAACTTCCAATTGATTTTTTAACCACTCTAGCAAATTTAAATTACTTAAAACTTTTATGTACTGCTCAGTAACTTCATAATACACATCTTTATCAGAGAAATAATGGCACCCAGATCTAAGGATAGCCTGGTGTGGTGGCTCCTGCATGTCATCGCAGTGACTAAGGATGCTGAGACAGGAAGATTGAAAGTTTAAAGCTAGTCTCATGTATGAGGGGTAAAATTTTGCTCCCAGGATGTAGGATCTCTGTTCACCTTGCAGATTGTTTCTTTTTCTGAAAAGAAACTTTTTCATTTGATTTCATCCCATTTGTTGATTCTTAGTTTTAATTCTTATGCTATAGGAGTCTTATTAAGGAAGTTGGGGCCTAATCTCACATGATGAAGATTAGGGCCTACTTTTTCTTCTATTAGACACAGAGTCTCTGGTTGTATTTCTAGGTCCTTGATCCATTTTGAGTTAAGTTTTGAGCATGGTGAAAGATAGAGGTATAATTTCATTTTGTTGCATGTGGATTTCCAGTTTTCCCAACACGATTTGTTGAAGATGATATCTTTTCTCCAGTGCATGTTTTTGGCACCTTTGTCTAATATAAGATAATTGTAACTTTGTGGGGTAGTCTCTGTGTGCTGTATTCTATAGCATTGGTCTACCAGTTAGTTTTAGTGCCAATACCATGCTGTTTTTGTTACTATTGCTCTGTACTGTAGTTTAAGGTCTGGTATAGTGATGCCACCTGCTTCACTCTTCCTGTTAAGGACTGCTTTAGCTATTCTGCGGCTCTTATTTTTCCAGATGAATTTCATGATTGCTTTTGCATTTCTATGAGGAATGCCATTGGAATTTTGATCAGAATTGCATTAAATCTGTATAGTGCTTTTGATAGTATGGTCATTTTGATAATATTAATTCTGCCTATCCAAGAGCAAGGTAAATCTTTCCATTTTCTAAGGTTTTCTTTGATTTCTTTCTTTAGGGTTCTATAATTTTCATTACATAGCTCTTTCACCTCTTTCATTAAGTTGATTCCCAAGGTTTTTTTTTTTTTTTTTGAGGCTATTGGAAATGGATGGTTTTCTTCATTTCCTTTTCTAAGGTTTTTGTCATTGATACACAGAAATGCCTTTGATTTATGAGTGTTGATTTTATATCCTGCTACTTTGCTGAATTCATTTACTAGTTCTAGAAGTTTTCTGGTGGATTTTTTTGGGTCTTCTAGCTATAGAATCATATCGTCAGTAAATAATGCTAATTTAAGTTCTTCTTTTCCTATACATCTCTCTTTAATTTCTTTCATCTGCCTAATTGCTCTGGCCAGTGTTGCAAGAACTATGTTTAATAGAACACTAATCTCTAGTGTATATAAAGAACTCAAAAAGCTAAGCACCAAAAAAACAAATAACCCAATCAACAAAAGGGCCAAAGACCTGAACAAACACTTCTCAGAAGAGGATATACAATCAATCAACAAACATATGAAAAAATGCTCATCATCTCTAACTATCAGAGAATTGCAAATCAAAACTACTCTAAGATTTCATCTCACTCCAGTCAGAATGGCAGCTATTATGAAGACAAACAACAATAAGTGTTGGTGAGGATGTAGGGAAAAAGGTACACTTATACATTGCTGGTGGGACTGCAAATTGGTGCAGCCACTATGGAAAACAGTATGGAGATTCCTTGGAAATCTGGGAATGGAACCACCATTTGACCCAGCTATCTCTCTCCTCAGACTCTACCTAAAGGACTTAAAAGAGCATACTACAGGGACACAGCTACATCAATGTTTATAGCAGCACAGTTCACAATAGCTAAACTGTGGAGCCAACTTAGATGCCCTTCAGTGGATGAATGGATTTTAAAAATGTGGCATATATACACAGTGGAATATTACTCAGAAATAAAGGAGAATAAAATCATGGCATTTGCAGGTAAATGGATGGTGTTGGAGAAGATAATAATAAATGAAGTTAGCCAATCCCCAAAAAACAAATGCCAAATATTTTCTCTGATATAAGGAGGCTGACTCATAATGGGGTTGGGGCGGAGCATGTGAAGATTCAATGAATTCTAAATAGGAAAGAGGGGTAGGAGGGAAAGGGAGGCGGCAGGAGATTAGCAAGGGTGGTGGGATGTGTTGGACATCATTAGCCAAAGTACATGTATGAAGACTCAAATTGGGTGTCAATATACTTTATATACTAACAGAGATATGAAAAAAAATGTGTGGTATACACGTGTAATAAGAATTGTAATGCCAAAAAAAGTACATGTACAAAGGCAAAAAAATAAAAAATAAAGAATAAAGCCAATCTCAACAACTAAGTAAGGCCCTGAACAACTTAGCGAGTCCCTGTTTCAAAATATAAATAAATAAATAACAGGCTGGGAATAAGGCTCCATGCTTAAGCACCTCTCAGTTCAATTCCTGGTAGAAAGAGAGAGAGAGAGAGAGAGAGAGAGAGAGAGAGAGAGAGAGAAAGGAAGGAAGGAAGTGGGAGGGAGGGAAGGAGGGAGAGAAAGAGATAGAGAGAGAGAGAAAGATATAAGTGCATTTTCAAGCAAAAAGATATATCTTTTCCAAATTGCTATCAAAAAAGTCTTAACAATTTATGCTCCGTCTTACAAAGAGGAAGAAGCATTCATTAGTTTGGGAATATGGATTCTGGAGTCCAAATGCCTGGCTTAGAATTTTAACTTTGCTATGGAAAATTTGAACACATAAAGGGGACTTAGTATGCTTATTTTATTAGATTTTTATGAATATTAATTGAAAAAAATAAACAGCATAGTGCTAGAATAGAGGAAACACTCAATAGATATGTGATATTCCTTAAATATTTATTGGGACTTTTACTAAATTATTTTTAATCATACCTAAACAAAAGTTTGATGCATTTACCCTAAATTTGACATGTGAAATAAACTATCCCTTGTTGAATTTTGTTTGATATTTAATGAGGTAAACTTTGCAATATATGTTGCCCTATTATTTCTTTTATTTCTAAAAATCATTTTTTATGTTTGCTCGTTTTTCTGTTCAGATTTTATTTATTCAGTCCTAAATGCTTTTGTGCATTAAGAATATTAGTTCTTTATCATCAGGGCTAAGATAGTCGCACTGGAATTTTGGGTGGATTTTTAAAAATGTATTTCCATTTTGGCATGTAGGCCTTGGTATTGTACAGTCTATCAGATGATTAAGGCACATGATGCAGTAAATACCCACAGGCCCACATACATACACACACACACACACACACACACACAGAGAGAGAGAGAGAGAGAGAGAGAGACAGAGACAGAGACAGAGACAGAGAGACAGACAGAGACAGAGAAAACGAGAGAAAAGTAACCTGGCAAGTCCAGAATTGGCAGTGTGGGCAATGGAAACCCAGGACAGCAGATGGCATAGATGACATCTGAAAGTGATCTGATGGTGGTCCCCTCCTGCTTGGGAACACTGGTCTTTTGTTTCATCTTGGCCTTCATCTGCATTATGGAGGGCAGGACACTTCACTCAAGGTGAAATTTTAATGTGTCAGTCAAAAGCATCCTCTAAGTTAACACATAAAATTAACGATACATTAGTGTTTTCCCTACCTCCAAATCAAGCATTCTCTTCAGCTGGCTGTTTAAAACTTCTCTGTAATTCTTTATGTTTTATATCTGTACTCACATGATCACCACATTTTAGAAACAAATTACACTGAAGTTGTTAACCTGTTTCTGTAATCTTTATTTAATAATTATCATCTGTATGTTTTATTTAAGTTCATCTAACCAAACTTAGAAAGAGTTTGTGACTCATTTGAAGTGGAAGACAATGTCAGTGTAGAACATGAGACTTCTTGGTTCACTTAGAGGGTATCTTGGTGGTGAAATCCCTTATGAATTTGGTGGTGCTTACTCATGCAATAGGGAAGTGAGTGTGATGCAAATGGTTGTAAATGTGGTGATGGTTCAGCAGAACATTCTGGGATATTTGCCATCCACAAAGATTCGTTGGTGGGAAAAGCCTGCATTAACATCAATGATATTGATAAGTAAGCAGCCTATCAATTGTAGCAGATGTCCAGAGTAGCCCAGAACCAGGAGATTATATGATACCTGACAATATAATTCTAGAGATGACAAATATTATGTCACATTCAAATCTGATTCTCCTAGTAGGAATGCCTTCATCAGTGTTATACTTGATCAAAACTACCTAAAACAATGTGCAGGACAGGCAAATTTTCAGAATCTATTTGATTAAAGGAAATACATATTTTTTGGTTCATTAAATTACTAATGACATGTATTATTATTCTTGAATTACTAAAATACTGCAAGTATGTTCATATAATAAGGCAGAAGTTTAAAATTTTATTCCTGTGCCTCTGGGGAAATGAATGAGATTCATTACCACAAATTTCCCACCCTAACGTGATTTATTCCCCAGCCTCCGTTATGGCAATTGACCATGAATGATCCATCATTAAGGTATTCTTAATTTGGTGGGGGAAGAAATATATATGTATGTAAACATTTATATCTTAAATCCAAAGAAAGCTGAAGTCTGAAGTTTTTCTAGCTTCTTAAAATGGTGCTCTCCCCAAATTATTTTTAGGACACAGGGAAAATTTAAAATCAAACAGCATCTAGAATGAAAATATATGTGTCTTCAGAAGCTCCGTTTAAGTATCTACACTAGATGTGAAATATAAATGGGGTAATCTTCAGTTTCAGCGCTGACCATCTTGCCTCCAGGTTAGTAAAGAGACTTTAACATAAATGTGAACACTTATCTAAGGTATCAGTCAAATAAACACTCATTTATTATCTTTTTATTATGTCATTGGAATGAGTCATAATACCTTGTTAAGTAAAATAAAAATTTATCATTGTTGAATTTTTACCACACTACTTACTTGCATTTTAATTTAAAAATACTGTTTTATGTAGAAAATTAACCTCAGTTTTTTATTATAAATTTAACATTAAGTTAATAACTTTATAAAGGACTTCTTAAGTCATAAAGAGTAACCGGAAATTAATACTTTATTTTCTTACATTTAACATTCATTTTTTAAAAGAGCATTATTTAGTCATAATTTGTATATCATAAAGTTTACTCATTTTTAGTGCACAATTCAGTGTTTTTTAGTTTAGTTAGAGAACTTTGCAACCATTACCCTTACCGAATATTACAACATCTTAAACTTAAGAGCAAGTAGGAACTCTTTTGTATTTATTTCCTGAGTCTTCCATTTAATCATTTCAATTTTCCATTCACTCAATTTTTATAAACATATAAATTATATTCCATTATATTTTACATTTATATATTAAATATTTTATGGGCACATAAGGAAAGGAATGCTAAAAACATTAAAGCTCCATGGAATGTGACACATACTAGAACATACTAGTGTCAGGATACAATAACCAAACTTGCTAAGTATTCTTAATTTGTGATGATGTGCATTGTGTCCAGTGTTTTAGCTTCAGATGCAAAATTCTAGTCTAAAGGAGTATAGCATGAAATTACAATAAAAAGTATTGTAAATAAGTGTTCTCATGCAATGCATTTATGAAAGTTCAAGGGGAATAAAAGGAATTTCAGTCCTCATTATTTTTTAAAAGTCTGGTTAAGATGATTCCTAATTGAGAGAATTAAAGCAGATTTAATAGATGCCAATTCATTTAGATTTTAAGATTCTATTATTACCTCATTTCACATTATTAAGAGTATTTTACATATGTTATTTACTTTGTTTCCCTGTAGAAGCCTTACAGAACTATTTTTTTCAGATTATGTTCTTCAGTTTTATACCAAAAAAAAACCTCATATGAAAGCTAGTTCTGTAATTTTTAGAAAATTGCTCGTGAAGAATTCAATTCAATGCTCTTTTTAAAAGATTTTTATACAGTATCTTCCTCTTAGTGAGGAAAATTAAGGTCTAATTTATTTCTTATGAAAAATTATTACTGAGACCTATGCATCCTATCCTATTTCATCTGGAACTTCAGAACTAGATTTATTTTAATTCCATTTTGAATTTGTCAGAAACTCGTGTCTATTCATGAAAACATCCCATGAAATTATTGCACAAATTTTATGTTTTGGTGTGTGAGAAATGTCCTGAAAAACATCCCTTTCATTGAAAGCCATTCTAAAATCCTCTGAGAGATAATTTATGAAAAATAATTAATTAATAAATTTGATCAATGACTTTTAATCCCAAACAAAACTTATAAAAGAAAATAATCAGAACAACAATAAAGATTTGTGGGCTGATATCGTTAACACTTAAGTTAATTGATTTATTTCCCTTTACATCACTTAAACACTAAGGTAAGTGAAATGGAATACTGTGTTGATGTTATATAGATTTGGTCTAAATGAGTGAGGTTGTAAGTTAAGTAACTAAGAAGGAAAGACAACAACCTGACCATTGCTAGAAATCTGAGAGAAGCTAAGTTGTCAAAATTCCAAAGCAAGCATTCAGAAAATTATTATACAACTCATTAAAATCACTAAAATTCATTAACCTTTACTTTTAAAATGACTGAATTTTACAGTAGAAAAATTACACTGTAATAAATAATACAAAATACAAAAATACAAAAAAAGCAATAAGTTTTAACACAAGAGAAACCTCAAGTCTATTGCTCTTTAGAAAGCAGTTTCTTGAACTGAACTTTAATTGAAAATAAAAAATAAATGTTCTGAACCAGATTTTCTTTTGGTGCATTTAATCAGAAACATTAAAGCAAAATACTCCACAATTTATTTTTTTAAAAGTTTTCCTTACTTTTAAATCACAAAAGCTACATTTTCATTATAATTATAATCACAAAGGGAACAGCACTTGTAAAGAAACATATTAATAATAGACTACCGTTACCTTGATAGTATCAACCTACATTCTTTTCCCTTTTATCTTTCTCCCTCACCATTCCACTCATTCTCTGGTTCTTGCTCTCTGGAACTTGATTGCAGCCCATATTTTCCGTTTATGAAATAGTCAGTAAGTGAACCTTGTCACATTTCTGTTATATGAAAATCTGCTAAGTATCTCCTATCTGGGTTGTTGGTGAAAAGAAGGGGAGAATAAGGGGTCTATAATTTAGAGGCTATCCCCCAGGTGGCATAGATTAGTATCTTATATTAAAATTTCATTACATATTTTTTGGAACTAAAAAAAATAAGAATTTTTATGTAACTATACTATCATTTAGATCAAAGTTTCCTCAAAGACATTTTCTGAGACTATGATGTCGTTCTGTAAAATACATATAACATAATAATGACATTCCCATAAAATTACCAAGCATACACACATTGATTAAAAATCCAAAACCTATCCTGTACTTAATATACTTCAACTTTGAAAGGATTTTACATCCAGAATAAGCTTTTATAGATTAAAGAAATCTTTCTCTTTTAAATTTTGATTATTATGGATTCAGGAGAGAGGCATATTGATTAGATAATTAGACATATTTAGGGAGATATATACATAGAGTCACCCACCAAAATGCTTTACTTGATTTTGTTTTGGTTTTGTTTATATAACTGGAGAGAGAAAAAGAGGAAGAAGAGACATGATAATGTATATATAATTTTCTGTGTTTTACATGATGATATGTTTAAACTAGTTTTCATTTTTACTTTTAGGCATGATGTTTAAATACAATTACCCATTAGACAATGATATCTACGTTGATGGGTAAAACATAGCACTACTCTGAAAATATGCATATTCTTGATTCTCCTAACAGTTTTTGTTCAAACTTTGCACATCATTCCTTCCATCTTTCTATGGGAAAAGGACAACAGGGGAAAGAAAGAAAAGAAAAAAAAATGTTCCTAAAGTTCTCACCTATGTTAAAGTCTTCCAAAGTGTCTAACTACTCTTAAAGAAACTCTGAAATCTGAAAAGGGCAAATATACATGTTGGTATGAAACTGTTTATAATGTTCCATACTGAATTTTTAGATTTTGTGTTACATATTAAAATTATATTGAGACAAGACCTAGTTGATCATTTTCATTTCCCTGGCAGCTAACAGGCACTTCAAATTGCATATTCTCTGTCTACTTCTCTTTCCCTTCTTTTCTTCCTTCCTCCCTTTTTTAATTCAAAAGAGTTGTACATATTTCTGTACACAAAATGATAGTTTAATACATGAATACATTGTGTAATATATAAACTAAACTATTTAACATACATTAACTCACTATTTTGTTGTGAGACCATTTAAATTCTGACTCAGAAACTTTGAAATATATAATCAACCATTATTATTGCTATTAGTTATAACCACCATGATATGTAGTAGACCTTTTGTACACATTCCCCATTTATCTCAAACCCTGAATCTTTTGACCACCTTTGCCCCAATTATCACCACCCACCCAAGCCCAATCTCTGGTAAATACTATTTGACTCTGTTTCTATAAATTCTACTTTTATAAATTCTGAATATTACTAACATCCTGCAATTTTCTCTTTATATGCCTGACTGACTTTAATGCCTTCCCTTTATATAAGGTGTTCTAGTCCACCCATCTTGATACAAATGACATGATTTTCTTTTCCTTATGTAGATTCAGAAGAGAATCTGATACCTGTGATAATGGACATGCAGAATTATTCGGTGGTGTCAGAATTTGTGTTGCTTGGACTTTGCTCTTCACGATATCTACAAAATTTTTTCTTTGTATTTTTCTCTGGGATGTATGTAGCCATTATTCTGGGTAACCTCCTCATTGTGGTCACTGTAATTTCTGCCCCCAACTTGCAGTCCTCCCCTATGTACTTCCTGCTGGGGAATCTGTCTTTTGTGGACATGTGGCTGGCCTCATTTGCTACCCCCAAGATGATCAGAGATTTCCTTAGTGATAGAAAGATAATCTCCTTTGGAGGATGTATGTTTCAAATCTTTCTCTTCCACTTTGCTGGAGGGGCTGAGATGGTGCTGCTGGTTTCCATGGCCTATGACAGATACGTGGCCATATGCAAACCCTTGCACTATATGACAATGATGAGCCGGCAGACTTGCATCAAGCTGGTGTTCATTTCCTGGGTCATTGGATTTCTGCATTCCATCAGTCAAATTGCCTTCACTGTGAATTTACCTTTCTGTGGCCCCAATGAGGTGGACAGTTTCCACTGTGACCTTCCTCAGGTGATCAAACTTGCCTGCATAGACACCTATGTCTTGGGTATACTTATGATCTCAGACAGTGGCTTGATTTCCGTCAGCTGTTTCCTGCTGGTCATGATCTCCTACACTGCCATCCTCCTCAGTGTCCGGCAGCGTGCTGCAGGAGGTGTCACCAAAGCTCTGTCCACTTGCTCTGCCCATATCATGGTGGTCACACTCTTCTTTGGGCCCTGCATTTTCATTTACCTGTGGCCCTTCAGTGAGTTTGCTGTGGACAAATTCCTGTCTGTATTTTACACAGTTTTCACTCCACTCTTGAACCCCTTCATCTACACATTGAGAAATGAGGAGATGAAAACGGCTATGAAGAAACTGTGGAATCAACAAGTGACTTTTCACTGACTTCCTGCTTTCCATAGCACCACATGGTCCCACTCATTCAGGAGATAAAGATTCTGAGATAAGATTCTGACCTTGTGTTTGCTTTTATAATTTTAAACATTTTATGTAATAGACAATTCATTTAAGCACAAATTATTTCTATGACTTTATTTTATATATAAAAACAAATGCATGTATGTACAAATGTACATATATATGTGTATGTGTATGTGTGTGTGTATATATATGTGTGTGTGTGTGTGTGTGTATATATATATATTTGCATCTACATTTGGAACAAACTCTATGTTTAATTGTCTTTGTTATAACCAGATTTATCTCTCTAGCTTATTTTGCTTAAAATGTTGATATAAAATGAATTTCAATTTTATAATCATAATCCAACATACCATAGAGGAGTTATCCAATACATTAGACATTTTGTATAAGGCAGATAAACTGGAATTAAATAATGAGTGCCCTGTGAATCTTTCACTTGATTTTTAGAAACTGGAGAGGATGAAAACACCCTCCAATTCAAGACTCTTTAATTTTAAACAGTGTTTGTTTCCTTGTGAATGTGTAGTATACTTTAATCTTTTATTTTAAAAAATAGATGTTTGCCACTGTTATGCAATTTCAGTAGCTATTTTTAACATGGGAAAATCCTTGTTTTATGGCACAATATTTTATGGTATGATCACAAGCTAGTATGTTATGTTTAATATGCACTGGATTGTTAAATTAATATATTGCCACCCAAAGTAGTTTTTATATACATTGCATCCTTTACTTAGTTGATTCTATTATTTGGGGCATCATTTAATAGGAAGTTTGAATCCCACAGATTAATCTTATACTTATTTTAAATGTCTCTGTATTCTAGATAATCTTATGTTCTATAATCAGATCTCCTTTTAAAAATATTTATTTTCTTCCACATATGATAGAGAACATGTAGTATTTATCTCTCTGTGTCTGCTTCATTTCCCTTAATGTAGTGTCCTCCAGCTCCATCTATTTTGCTACAAATACCAGGATTTCATTCTTCCTTAGGGCTAAATAATATTCTATTGTGCATATATGCCACATTTTCTTGCCCACATTTCGTGCCCACGATGTGCACCTAGGTTGATTGCATGACTTAACTATTGTGAATAATCCTACAATACAGTGGGCATAATCATTACCTTTGGATATATATCTAAAAGTGGGATAGCTAGATCATAAAATATTTCTATTTAGTTTATTGAGGAATCTCCATGCTGTTCTCTGTAATGGCTATGCCATTTTTTTATCATTAAAATAAAACAAATACTATGTAAGCATTCTTTTAGGCAATAAATAAGCATTTCTGAAGTACCTACTATAATTCAGATTTTAGACACTGAGCTAGTATTAGAAATAGAGTATTTAAGAACATACATTCCCAGAATCATGGAGCTTTTACTTTAATGAGTAAAAAAGGAAGGTACACAGTCATAAAATTTGCTAAAGTAGGAATACATAGGATATGATCTAAGAGCACTTAGAGAAACTACCCAGACCTTACAGTTAGGAAAAATATCCTTTCCTCCTTTATTCTTCCAAAATTTCCTAGAATTCTATCCTATCAATTTATACACATGCACATGAACATACACACACACACAAAAACACACAACACACACATACACGAGAGAAAGAGTGTGTGTATGTGTTTAGCATAAGAACACCCTTACACAAAGTTCCTAAATATCCAATCACATGAGGTACTTCATACCTCTTACAACTATCCAGTGACTCACATTCCATTTTTTAATCTCTGCTCCAATCTCTACCTTGCTTTGGCCAGATCCTTGAGGATGAATATGAATCATTGTACTGTCAGTCTATATACAGACACCCTGGGGTTAATTGGTTGTGTAAGTGA
Source organism: Urocitellus parryii (assembly GCF_045843805.1). Taxonomy (NCBI): domain Eukaryota; kingdom Metazoa; phylum Chordata; class Mammalia; order Rodentia; family Sciuridae; genus Urocitellus; species Urocitellus parryii. Next base: position 79,849,706 of record NC_135536.1, on the reverse strand, counting down.
TACACATGGCTGTTGGATGTATTAGTGAAATTCAAGGGCAAGAAATCATCTATTTTCTGAAAATTATGAACTCTTGTATAGAACTTGCATAGGGAGCCATATATTGCAAATTAAAGGAACTTACAATCTGAAGAAGTGTTTGTGAAATTCATTTCTCACTTTTAAATGAGGTAATTTGAATGCACCAGGAGAATTGCAAGTTTGAGGCCAGCCTGAGCAACTTAGTGAGACTCCATCTTAAAAACAGAATGCAAGTAATATGGCTCTGTAATTGATATTTGAGTTTAAATTGTAGGAACCAGTCCAAGAAATCTACTTTTTACTTTAAACTGCCTCAAGTGACTCTTATTCACCACTAGTATTAAAAACTATGGGCTAATTGCTGATCTCAACCACTTGCAGCAGTAACTGCTACTAAGAATTTTTTGGAAGGATTTTCTTATGAGAGAAGACTCTATAAAGGGACCAGGTTGTGTTTCTAGAAATACATCACTAGGATACAATAATTTTAAAAATTCAACCACCTAAATAAAATACATTGCTTATGGCTAGTGGACCAGGTCAGTAAGAAATCTCTGAAAAGTTCAGGGAATCTGAAATATACTTCTTTTCTTTAACTGCAATCATTGAAAGATTGGCTAATTCTTCTCCTAATTCTCTGTAACATATCAATGTTTTTCTTCAACATGAATATTAAAATAAATTTTAATAATATAAGTCATTCCTAAATACTAAATTCTTAAATGAGACTTTCAAATTTCAGGATATCTTTTGGGAGTAAAATTTCAAACATACATAGAAGAAATTATTTTTTTCCTGTGTTACTAGGGATTGAATCCAGTCATGTTCTGAGCTACATCTACAGCCCCTTTTTAATTTTATTTTGAGATAAGGTCTTGATAAGTGGCCTAAGCTGGCTTCAAACTTATGATCCTGCTGCATCAGACTTCAAGTTGTTGGCACTACAGGTGTGAGCTCCTGCTTCCAACTTCATTTTTATCTCTTCCTCTGATTTCTGACGAAATTTTGAAGAAAAGAATTGAAAGACTTTCATAGAGCAAAATATATATCACCAACCATTGGCTCTTCAGTTAACTTCCTCCTCCATCCACTAAGAATGACACAGGTGGTAGTGATATCTCTGTGTGTGTGTGTGTGTGTGTGTGTGTGTGTGTGTGTGTGAGAGAGAGAGAGAGAGAGAGAGAGAGAGAGAGAGAGAGAGAGAGAAAAGACAGAGTAAAATGGTAGTTTCCTATATTTGCTTTATCAACCCAAAATGTGTTTTTTGTATGCATCTCAGTAATGAATTTTACTAACTAGCACATTTCATTAATTTTTTTGCCAATTTCTAAGTATTCTTGTCTAAATACATACATTTATGATAATGAAATACAAAATCTCCACTAACTACTTTATCTTTAGCTTTCTTTTTTTTCTATTATGTTATTTGCCTGTCAAAGTATTGAAGCCTGCTAAGCATTTCATAAACTTTAATCATTTTTTTCTGCCTCTTAAAGATATTCACACTTTTGAGTAAAGCACACTTATAGTTCTTTTTTGTCTTTATAAGATAGTTAATAAGTAAGTCTAAACTATTATTGGCAATTATTCTTATCTTCAGTCTTGCATCAACATTCTGCTGAACAGTTTCACTGGGATATTACATCATGACATGAAACTATTGAGAAAGCAAACCTTCTATCAATTAATGTAATATATCACATCAATAGATTTAAAGATGAGAATCATAGGATTATCTCAATTGATTCAGAAAATGCATTTGACAAAATGCCCTTTCCTGTTCAAAATGCTAGAAAAACTAGGCATAGTAGGAACATTCCTCAACATTATAAAAGGTGTATATGCTAAGCCCAAGACCAGCATCATTCTAAATGGAGAAAAATTTAAAGCATTCCCTCTAAAAACTGGAACAAGACAGGGATGCACTCTTTCACCACTTCTATTCAAAAGAGTCCTTGAAACTCTACTCAGAGCAGTTAGATAGATGAAAGATATTAAAGGGATACAAATAGAAAAAGAAAACTATCACTATTTGCCTACAACATGATTCTCTATTTAGAAGATTCAGAAAACTTCTAGAACTAATAAATGAATTCAGCAAAGTAGCAGAATTCAAAATCTAGTCCCATAAATCAAAATAATTTCTATACATAAGCAATTAATCTACTGCAAGAGAATTTAGGAAAACTACCCCATTTATAATACTCTAAAAATACCTGGGAATCAATCTAACAAAAGTGGTGAAAGATGTCTACAAAGAAAACTACAGAACACTGAAGAGAGACATAGAAAAAGACCTTAGAAGATGGAAAGATCTTCCATGCTCTTGGATAGACAAAATTAATATAGTCAAAATGGTCATACTCCCAAAACTGTTACACAGATTTAATGCAATTCCAATTAAAATCCCAATGACATTCTTCATATAACTAGAAAAAATAATCATGAAATTCATTTGGAAAAATCAGAGACCCAGAATAGGCAAAGCAATCCTTAGCAAATAGAGTAAAGAAGAAAGCATCACAATATCAGACCTTAAACTATACTACAGAGCTATAGTAATAAAAATGGCAAAGTATTGGCAACAAAATAGACATGTAGACCAATGGTACAAAATAGAAGACAAAGAAACAAACCTAAATAAACATGGTTATCTCATACTAGACAAAGGTGCCAAACCTTCATTGGATAAAAGATAGCCTACTCACAAATGATGCTGGGAAAACTAGAAATCCACATGTAGCAAAATGAAATTAAACATCTGTCTCTTGCCCTGCACAAAAATCAACTCAACGTGGATCAAAGACTTTAGCACTAGAACAGAGACTCTGTGGCTAATAAAAGAAAAAGTAGGCCCAAGTCAGAGTAAGACCTGACTTCCTGAACAAGACTCCTAACGCACAAGAAGTAAAATCAAGAATCAATAAATGGGATGGATTCAAACTAAAAGGCTTCTTCTCAGCAAAGGAAACAATCAATAAGGTGAAAAGAAAGCCTACAGAATGGGAAAAAAATCTTTACCACTCACACCTCAGAACACTAATCTCCAGGAGAACTCAAAAAAATTAACACCAAAGAAACAAACAACCCAATCAATAAATAGGGTAAGGAATTGAACAAACACCTCTCAGAAGAAGAAATACAATTGATCAACAAACATATGAAAAAAAATGTTCATCATCTCTAGCAGTTAGAGAATTACAAATCAAAACTTCTGTAAGATTTCATTTCACTCCAGTCAGAATGGTAATTATCAAGAATACAAGCAATAATAAGTGTTTGCTAGGATATGGGGAAAGTGGTTCACTCATACATTGCATGTGGGGATGCAGACTGATGCAACCACTCTGGAAAGCAGTAGGGAGATTCCTCAGAAAACGTGGAATGGAACCACCATTTGACCCAGCTATCTCATTTCTCAGTCTATACCCAAAGGAGTTAAAATCAGCATACTGCAGTGATGAAGCCACATCAATGTTGATAGCAGCTCAATTTACAATAGGTAAACTATGGAACCAACCTAGATGCCCTTCAACAAATGAATGGTTAAAGAAAATGTGGTATGTATACACAATGGAATATTTCTCAGCCTCAAAGAAGAATAAAATTATGGCATTTGCAGGTAAATGATGGAACTAGAGAATATCATGCTAAGTGAAATAAGCCAAACTCAAAAAACCAAAGGCTGAGTGTTTTTCTGATCAGCAGATGTTGATCCATAGTAGTGGGGGGCAGGTAGGAAAGAATGAAGGAATTTTGGATTGTACAGAAGGGAGTGAGTGAGGGGAGGGATGAGTCTGTGGGGAAGGGAAGGACAGTAGAATGAGACAGACATTATTACCCTATATACAAGTATGATTACACTACTGGTGTGACTTTGCACCATGTACAGCCAGAGGGATGAGAAATTGTGCTCCATTTGTATACAATGTGTAAAACTATGTTCTACTGTCATGTATAACTAATTAGAACAATTTTTTTAAATTTATAAATTTCAATGTTTAAAATCCTAAACTTAGAATGTAACTGTCTTTGCATCTAATCTAAACCCTAAATCTCACTGTGTTAAGGGCATTTTCCCACTTTTGCTCTTTGAAGCTTACACAACTTAATCAGCATATTTAGCATGTAAAAATGTCAGTTAGCTACAATACCAGGCTCCTACAATCCCTCCTACAATACAACCTACAATACCAGCTCTAGCTCCTGTCACCCAGATCCTATCAGGAGGGAATGTGGAATCTGTGATTGCCAAGGCAAGCACAGCTTAGTACTGTTCCACTCACAGATCCAATAGTCAGTCCTCTGAGCAATAGTGGCTTCTCTGGAACACAGCCAGACTACGAGGAAAAGATCCATGGATTCTAAGGATGCTGCTTCTGTCATCCCCCAGGTCCTCTAAGCTGTGATCAATGCTGTCACTATTGCTGGGGCCTCATAGGAGTTCACAGTGACTGCAATTCAGCCCCACACCAACACTTCCACAGAAACTAGGAGGCTATCAGTCATGAAGCTGCTTCTTTGGAGCCATCATCACAAAAACTAGATGTGCATGGAATTCCTGCAGCTCCAGCGTGTTCTACTTTAGCCATGGACACTGCAGGCACCACACACATCTCTGAATGATACCACTTCCTCATTTCCTCTATGGCAGTCTCTGGACCTCCTGTGGCCACCCCTGATGACTCTACCCTAAATGTCTCTGCCCATAATTAACAGTCCTCAATTAGGTTAGTGAGCATGCATGGCCCCACCCTTCTTTAGCTATATAAGCATCCTTCTTCCACCCTCATCAGGTGAATCTGAGAACTCCTTTCTATGGACTGTCCACTGTGCTACAGCTTTGACCTCAATAAATTCTTGTTTGGATGGATTTTATTGTCTAGTTATGATCTTTGTCTTGGAAAGAATGGGCTAAGCTGGTTACAATAAGAGCTGATAATTCCAAGGGTTAATAACCCTGAGAACGCCTAGCAGCCTGAGAGCAGTGGAGAACTTCAAGGATCTGAGAGCTATGGGAGAAACCCAGAGAAGAGCAGCCTGCTACCCTTGGCTGCTGAGGATATTCCCAGAAATGGCTAGGAAATCTGCAGACACCAGCAGCCAGAAACTGCTGGCGCTCAGTACACAGAGCTACACTAAGAGCCAGGAGTCACTGGTTGTCATGCTTAGAGCTGCTAATATTCAGGTAGATACATTTTTTCCATTAGTGATTTGTATCCTAATTAAGCAGAAGGACCCTCAGCTGATTGGTAACAACACTGGTTGTACCACTATAATAGTCTCTATGGCAGGCTCTGACTTGGTTTCAGAAACTTTATTTTCTGAATTAGTATATTATTACTAATTATACAACTGCAGTGGTCTTTAAAATTCTGTGGGCTCTGTTTTGATTTCTGGAACTCTGAATCTGCAAACATTATGTTTGGTGAGCATGTGTAATTCTGTTGTTCCTTGCTGCCCTACCTGTGGAGACCCAATATCTGGTCTGTGTATATGGTTAAAATCAGCACTTTAAAACCCTGGAATATCTGCCTCTGCCTCTTTTTCTTGTCTCATGATACACTATAATTTCTATCTCTCAGTGAAAAGTATACATGTAAAACAGTATTTCATAAAGTTTCCTGCTCAGCGAAATAATTAATGAGGATCAGTTTAAATCAGAGGTTTAAAGAAGATTGTCTTCTCTAATATTACCAGGTCTCAACATAAATTGGTAACCAGGAGCACCAGCCACAAATTGGGTCTTTGAATTACAACACCAGACTCCAACTGGATTTGTTCTGCATAAAGGAGGTAAGTGAAGAGAAAGCCCAGGATTTCATGAAGCTCTTTCTGGACCCTAGATTAAGGAAGTTCTGTTGGTTTTATGTAATTGCCCACAGAAAAAAATCAACATGGACATCCTGACTGACTCTTACCTTCATCCAACACCTCACAGGTAGATTTCCATGCTTCCTCTGTACCCAGCATGGGAACCTATAGCACCTAACATGGGATCACATCCTTTTCCCCCTGAGTCAGTTACTATCTCTCCTTCCTCCTCCTCTTTCTCCTTCTCACCCATGGCAGGTGCCTCTTGCTCTCTGTTTTCCCTGCACACCTATCCCACCAAGCCAATCTCCAAAGGAATTTGAGGTCAGGAAAAAAAATTGCACCCTAGCTTACTAAAAGGAATATTTTTGCTTAATCTAATATGGATATGGGAATCATCAGGGTGCATATTCTCTTTTCAATGACAGGCTCAGCATAAGGAAAAGTCTGGTAATTTTCAGAAAAGCCTGGTAGATTCAGGGAAGAGTTTCTTAAGCTGAATTTGATGATTATAGGAGGGATGTGGTTGCAGTGTTGACTCACCACTGCAACCTGATGATAGAAAGCACATCCTTGAAAACACTGCTAAGGTAGCTGATGGTCCAACAGCCAATGCGTTAGCCATGATATCTCAAGGTCCTTGTACAGAGACCCCAATAGAGCTCTGTTGGCCCTATTCATAGAGCTAGAGTAGAGCATCCCATCCCTTGTGTCTCAGAGAGGATGCAGAGATGCCTAGCTTAAGCCTGTCCATTAACACAGGGTCAAGGAGCTGACAAAGGAGGATGAGAAACCTGTGGTGTTCTTAAACTGCTTATCAGAGGCCACTGATGCTGATGGATCCAGAATCCTTGGAAGGAGGGAACTTAATATCCATGCTTTCCATGACATAAACTGCTAGAGTCATTCAGAGGAAGATACAGAAGCTTGAGGCAGAACCCCAACCCCACTGTTGATTTCAGTAGAAGAGACCTTCAGTGTTTCCTAACAGGGGTCATGCAGGAGAGGGGCTAAGGAGGATAGGAGATCAGAGAAAAAATTGCAGCTTTGGACACCTTAATTATCTTAGTATTCATGCATTATACTTGATAGATTTATTATAGTTTACTTAAAATTATTATTTACAACTTCCTAAACAATGGTGAAAACAAGAAAAATTTTATTTGTCTAATTGTACTTCTTTTTATTGTCAATTCAGTTTTACATTATGAATATTGTGATTATTTCATCATGATTTTTGAGTAGTTATTTTGTACTCCATATTTATACTTGCTGGTTCTCATTAATTCTTCCTGAAACTTTGTGTTTTCATCTGGGACCATTTTCTTCAGCCTATAGAGCTAATTTTATTGTTACATGTAGTGTTAAAAAGTCTTCCCATAATGAATTTTCTTAAGTTTTTTTTTCTCCTTAGGAGCAACATTTTGTTGTATATAGAATTCTATATTGATAATTTTTCCCTCCCTTTGGTTGCTTTATAGATATCACATTCAAGATATGTGTAATTGGAATCCCACATATAAATTATAAATTTACTACTGCTTTTAATTGTTTCTACTAAAAAGTTTTCATCAGTCATAGTGTTTCTCCCCTGGAAATAATATGACTCCCTTTCCCCTTGTTTGTTTTATAATTATTTTCTTTTTCTTTGATTTTCAGAAATATTCCAAGTATAATTGAACTTGTATCTATCCTACTTAGGATTTCCAAATCATTATAGGGTGAATGCTCAGAAAATACTATAATTCTGGATTTAAGTCAAATTAGAGACTTTTATTATCTGGCCAGAGACTGTTTCTCCCAGAGTCCAAGTGACCCTAGGGAGAACAGCAATAGGCTGCAAATAGGTCAGAGTACTTAAAGGGAGGAAGCATATCTTACAAAATCTGCAAGTTGCAAGCCAGCAGGATTCAAGGGCTGAGAACACAGTTAGCAGAGAAAATCTCAACCCTGTCCTCATTTATGGGAGTCTACATCCTCATTTGTGTGGGTCTACATTCTCACTTGTATGGGCATATACACAAAAACAATGTTTAAACATCTTAGAAACAGCTTAAATAACAGTTTCAAATGGGAGTCATAAAAATTGAGTCACTATGGCTAGATTCACTTATACTTGCCTATAGTTACACCTTGTACTTAACTATTATTCCATTAATCTATACTTTTCTGAAACTATATTAACCTATGGGCTTGTACTCATCGCCTTACATTGCTCTATATCTTATTTCTAACAACTTAAATCTTATGTCTTACAGTTACACGATTATGCTGTCCAACTACTACTTCTTATAACCAGAGCTACCTAACATTTTTTATTCTATAACACTTTTCACAGTAGGCATAGAATCTGCCCCATTAACAGCTAAGACCTGCAAATGGGTGTGTCTTTCAGCATATGGCACTGAAAGATTCCCAGAAGTAGCAGTCTCCCTGTGGAAGGCTAAAGAATTCAAAGCAATGATTTATTTGCTGCTGCCTACAATGAGACTTGAGAAAAGTTCAAGATATGTGTAATTGGAATCCCACATATAAATTATAAGAGACACCAAATAGAAACGATATTTGAATAAATTGTGTTTGGGGTTTTTCCCAATGTGATAAAATACCTCAACTTGCACATTCAAGAAACTCTGTGTTATGGTCTGAGCTTAATCAACATAGATTATAGATTATAGGTTATAAAATATTAATAAGTAGGATAATAGAATTATGTGATATCTATGGTTGATAGTTTTGAATTCAGACACCTGCTGCCCTGTGGTGGAAGCAATATGGGCATGCTCAGTACCCTTGAAGTGCCAGCTGTCAGAGCTACAGAAGATATCACCCAAGTAGATAAACTCCAACTAGCCTGTTCCTGCTGGACTTTGCTTTTTGTTTACATTGAAGATGTTTTTCTCACAATAAATCTTTTTGGTATTTTTCTCCTCCTCCTCCTCCTCCTCCTCCTCCTCCTCCTCCTTCTTCTTCTTCTTCTTTTTGCCTATGAAATTTAAAGCACATGAAGCCTCACTTTTTGTTAGAGGTCAGACCCATGGGGCTGACCAAACCACTGGCCCCCTTTTTAAACTGTTTTCATGTATTTTGTCTTTATTCTTTATTATTCTTTCTGATCTTTACTTTCTCAACCAGCTGACAACCTGCATGCGGTCAACTGGCTCACTCGTTGTGCAGGACATGGAGAGGTGTCAAATTTCTATTACACGTTGGAAGTATAGATTTCAGTGAATGTCATAGATCCTATAAACATGGTTTTCAGCATGGTCAGTATTCATCTATTTCAGTTTAGCCATTTATTCCTGATGATCATCCCTTGATTCTTGAGTTAAATGTTCTTATCTAGGAGTGGTCTCTCTGTGGTAATGAACTGAAATTCAAGGTCTCTCTATCAAGGCAGGACCAATGATGTTCCTTCTAAAATGTTTGCTTATTTGTATAGTTTTTTAGCAGTTGTTTTTACTAGGCAGTTTAGAGTCTTGTCTTGTTCATCCATAGTTTAGAAGTTAATCAAGGACCTGAGATAAATTTTACATAGTTTTTTTTCTCTCCTTTTATTCAGTTCCTTCCCCTTTAGAACCCTTCTCTCCAAATATCTGCCATTTTAATAGTTTCAAAATCATAAGTGGCTCCTTTCAGAGAATTTCACTTCCTCCTTGGATGCTTTTCCTATGTTTTACTTGGGAAAATACCCTGAAGAAAGAAGCCAGAGATGATGTGGAATTCACATAATAGACTCTCTTCTAAAGAATCATAGCCCTACCTTGGTGACTAGGACTACAATTTTGTATATACTCTGTCTAAAAATTTGCAGTAATTTATGCTGACAATGTAAGACTGATAATGACTACAGTCTCTTGGTGAGCCTCCTAAAAAGCCATATCTCAGTAATTCAGCACTCTTACCAGTTCTCTTTTTCTTTTTAATTTTTAAAATTAGTTCTAATCAGTTATACATGACAGCAGAACTTTTCACTTCTCTAGTTGTACATGAAGTAGAGTCACACCATTATGCAATCATACATGTACCCAAGGTATCATGTCCATCTCATTCCACCTTTTTTCCTACCCCCATGCCCCCTCCTTCTCCTCCCATTTGTCCCATCCAAAGTTCCTTCACTCATCCAATGCCCCCCACCCCATTATAAATTAGTATTCACTTATCAGAGAAAACACTCAGCCTCTGATTTTGGGGGATTGGTTTATTTTACTTAGCATGGTATTCTCCAACTCCATCCATTTACCTGCAAATGCCATAATTTTATTCTTTTTCAATGCTGAGTAATATTCCATTGTGTATATATACCACAGTTTCTTTATTCATTCATCTGTTGAAGGGCATCTAGGTTGGTTCCACTGTTTACCTATTGTGAATTGAACTGCTGCAAACATTGAAGTGGCTCTGTCACTGTAGTATGCTATTTTTAAGTCCTTTGGGTATAGCCAGAAGCATGAGATTGCTGGTCAAATGTTGGTTTCATTCCAAGTTTTCTAAGGAATCTCCATACTACTTTCCAAAGTGATTGCACCAATTTGCATTGCCACCAGCAAAGTATGATTGTACCTTTTTATCCACATCATTGCCAACACTTATTGTTGCTTACATTCTTGATAACTGCCATTCTGACTAGAGTGAGATGAAATCTGAGAGCAGTTTTGATTTGCATTTTTCTAATTACTAGAGATGTTGAACATTTTTCATATATTTGTTGATTGATTGTATATCTTCTTCTGAGAAGTGTCTGTTAAGTTCCTTAGCCCATTTATTGATTGGACTGTTTGCTTTTTTGGTGTTAAGTTTTTGAGTTCTTTATATATCCTGGAGATTAGTGCTCTATCTGACAAGTGTGTAGCAAAAGTTTGCTCCTAAAATGTAGACTCTTCCTTCACCTAATTGTTTCTTTTGCTGAGAAGCCTTTTAGTTCGAATCCATCACATTTATTGATTTTTAATTTTATTTATTGTGCTTTAAGAGTCTTATTAAGGAAATCAAGGCTTAATCCTACATGATGAAGATTTAAGCCTACTTTTTTCGATTAGGCACAGGGTCTCTGATCTAATTCTTAGGTCCTTGATCCACTTTGAATTGAGTTTTGTGCATGGTGAGAGATAAGGGTTTATTTTCATCTTGCTGCATATGGATTTCCTGTTGTCCCAGCACCATTTGTAGAAGAGGCTATCTTTTCTCCAATGTATGTTTTTAGCACCTTTGTCTAATATAACTGTAATTATGTGGGTTTGTCTCTGTATCCTCTGTTCTATATCATTTGTCTACCAGTCTATTTTGGTGCCCAAACCATGCTGTTTTTGCTACTATAGTTTTGTAGCATGGTTTAATTTCTAGTATTATGATGCCCCCTGCTTCACTCATCTTGCTAAGGATTGCTTTGACATGTCTCTCACCACTGGATAGAGCTTCTAAACAAAAAGTAACAAAAAAACTATAAAACTTAATAAAACAATCAATAATTTAGACTTAACAAACATATATAGAGTATTCATCCATCAATGAATGAATACACTGTTTTCTCAGCAGACATGTATCTTTCTCTAAAATATACCATGTTATGCCACAAAGCAAGTCTTAAGAAATATAAAAAATAAAACTTAAAAACATAGATATACTACCCTGCATTCTATCTGACAATGATGGGATGAAATTAGAAATCTATGATAAAATACCAAATGGAAGCTACTCCAACAACTGGAGACAAGATAATACACTATTGAATGATGTATGTATAACAGAAGACATCAGGGAGGAAATAAAAAAAATCTTAGACTTAAATGAGAAGTTCAATGCAACATAACAAAATCTCTGGGACACTATGAAGGCAGTGCTAAGAGAACAGTTCATTGCACTAAGCTCATTCATTAAAAGAATAAGAAGTCAACAAATAAATTACCTTACATTACATCTCAAAGCCCTAGGAAAGAAGAATAAACCAACACCAAAAGTAGTAGAAGACAGGAAATAATTAAAATCAGAGCTGAAATTAAGACAAAAGAAACAGTTCGAAAAACTGACAAAACAAAACACTGGTTCTTTGGAAAAATTAATAAAATTGACAAACCCTTAGATACATAAAAAAGGAGAGAGAAAACTCAAATTACAAAAATTTGTGATGAAAAAGGAAATATTGCCGCAGTCTGGCTGGGCACAATTCAGGAGCCACTTGTCAAAAGAAATGAACTTTATTTTTAGAACCACACACGCCAAACAAAACAGCTCCTCAGGAAAACCTTCAGAGCCCAACTACCACCACCGGCTTCCCACAAGCCTCTCAACCTCCCCCACTCCTCCTGCTCTTGAGGCCGATTGGCTGGGTCGCATGGGCGGAGCCAAAAAAAGTCCCCCAGTGAGCAGCTCTATGGTCTGAAAGGGCAGGGAAACAGCCCAATGAGCATCACCGCAGAGGAGCCAATCAGTTGGCAGCTAGAAGTTGTTGGGGCCACTGTAAGCCAATCATCAGCTGGCAGCTGGAAGTTTGCTGGCAGCTGGAAGTTTGCTGGGGCCCCTTTGGCTGTGGCTCTCAACAAAATATCTCAACAGACACTATTGAATTACAGAAAACAATTAGAAATATATTGAAAACTTATATTCCAGTAAAAAAGAAAACTTCAACAACACTCACAAATTTCTAGAGACATATGATCTACCCAAACTGAATTAGGAGAACATACACAATTTAAACAGATCGATTTCAAGCAAGGAAATAGAAGATGCCATCAAATGCTTACCAATCAAGAAAAGCCAAATCCAGACAGATTCTCACCCAAGTTCTACAAGACCTACAAAGAAGAATTAATACCAATACCCCTCAAATTATTCCATAAAATAGAAAAGAAAGGAACAATTCCAAATTCAATATATGAGACTATTATCATCCTGATTACAAAACCTGACAAAGGCACATCAAGGAAAAAAAAATTCAAACCAATATCCCTGATGAACATAAATGCAAAAATTCTCAATAAAATTCTGGCAAATTGCATGCAAACACATACTTAAAAAAATAGTGCACCTTGATCTATTGGGGTTCACTAAGAGATGTAAATTTGGTTCAACATATAGAAATCAATAAACATAATTCATCACATCAATAGACTTAAAGATAAGAATCATATGATTATATTAATTGCTGCAGAGAAAGCATTTCACAAAATACAGCACCCCTTCATGTTCAAAACACTAGAAAAACTAGACGTAGTAGGAACATATCTCAACATTGTAAAAGCTATCTATGCTAAACTCAAGGCCAACGTTATTCTAAATGGAGAAAGAACTGAAACATTCCCTCTAAAAACTGGAACAAGACAGGGATGCCCTCTTTCACCACTTCTATTCAACATAGTCCTTGAAACTGTAGCCAGAGCAATTAGACAGATGAAAGCAATTAAAGGGACACTAATGGAAAAAGTGGAACTCAAACTATCATTATTTTCTCACAACATGATTCCATACTTAGAGGATCCAAAATATTCCACCAGAAAACTTACAGAACTAATAAATTAATTCAATAAAGTAGTAGGATATAAAATCAATACCCATAAATCAAATGCATTTCTACACATCAGTGAATAATCCTTTGAAAGAGAAATTAGGAAAACTACCCCATTCACAATAGACTCAAAAAAATAATAAAATACTGGGGAATTAACTTAAGAAAAGAGGTGAAAGACCTCTACAATGAAAACTAAACACTAAAAAAAAGAAATTGAAGAAGACCTTAGAAGATAGAAAGACCTCATGCTTTTTTATAGGCAGAAATAATATTATCAAAATAGCCATAATACCCAAAGTACTACACAGACTGAATGTGATTTCAATTAACATCCCAATGTCACTTCTTATAGAAATAGAGAAAGCACTCTTTATTGGTAACATTTTAAGTTTTTATTAAGTCAATAAATGTTAGTCTATTCTAAGCTTTGGGTTTTAAATTTCTAAATATTTTTCTTTTTTATTATTGTTGGTTGTTCAGAACATTACATAGTTCTTGATATATCATATTTCACACTTTGATTCAAGTGGGTTATGAACTCCCATTTTTACCCCATATACAGATTGCAGAATCACATCAGTTACACTTCCATTGATTTACATATTGCCATACTACTGTCTGTTGTATTCTGCTGCCTTTCCTATCCTCTACTATCCTCCCTCCCCTCCCCTCCCCTCCCCTCTTCTCTCTCTACCCCCTCTACTGTAATTCATTTCTCCCCCTTGTATTATTTTTCCCTTTCCCCTCACATCCTCTTGTATGTAATTTTGTATAACCCTGATGGTCTCCTTCCATTTCCATGCAATTTCCCTTCTCTCTCCCTTTCCCTCCCACCTCTCATCCCTATTTAATGTTAATCTTCTTCTCATGCTCTTCGTCCCTACTCTGTTCTTAGTTACTCTCCTTATATCAAAGAAGACATTTGTCATTTGTTTTTTAGGGATTGTCTGGCTTCACTTAGCATAATCTGCTCTAATGCCATCCATTTCCCTCCAAATTCTATGATTTTGTCATTTTTTAATGCAGAGTAATATTCCATTGTGTATAAATGCCACATTTTTTTATCCATTCGTCTATTGAAGGGCATCTAGGTTGGTTCCATAGTCTTGCTATCGTGAATTGTGCTGCTATGAACATCGATGTAGCAGTGTCCCTGTAGCATGCTCTTTTAAGGTCTTTAGGGAATAGACCGAGAAGGGGAATAGCTGGGTCAAATGGTGGTTCCATTCCCAACTTTCCAAGAAATCTCCATACTGCTTTCCAAATTGGCTGCACCAATTTGCAGTCCCACCAACAATGAACAAGTGTACCCTTTTCCCCACATCCTTGCCAGCACTTGTTGTTGTTTGACTTCATAATGGCTGCCAATCTTACTGAAGTGAGATGGTATCTTAGGGTGGTTTTGATTTGCATTTCTCTGACTCCTAGAGATGGTGAGCATTTTTTCATGTACTTGTTGATTGATTGTATGTCCTCCCCTGAGAAGTGTCTGTTCAGGTCCTTGGCCCATTTGTTGATTGGGTTATTTGTTATCTTATTGTCTAATTTTTTGAGTTCTTTGTATACTCTGGATATTAGGGCTCATCTGAAGTGTGAGGAGTAAAGATTTGTTCCCAGGATGTAGGCTCCCTATTTACCTCTCTTATTGTTTCTTTTGCTGAGAAAAAACTTTTTAGTTTGAGTAAGTCCCATTTGTTGATTCTAGTTATTAACTCTTGTGCTATGGGTGTCCTATTGAGGAATTTGGAGCCCGACCCCACAGTATGTAGATTGTAGCCAACTTCTTCTATCAGACGCCGTGTCTCTGATTTGATATCAAGCTCCTTGATCCATTTTGAGTTAACTTTTGTGCATGGCGAGAGAAAGGGATTCAGTTTCATTTTCTTGCATATGGATTTCCAGTTTTCCCAGCACCATTTGTTGAAGATGCTATCCTTCCTCCATTGCATGCTTTTAGCCCCTTTATCAAATATAAGATAGTTGTAGTTTTGTGGATTGGTTTCTGTGTCCTCTATTCTGTACCATTGGTCCACCGCCTGTTTTGGTACCATTAGCATGCTGTTTTTGTTACTATTGCTCTGTAGTATAGTTTGAAGTCTGGTATCGATATTCTGCCTGATTCACACTTCCTGCTTAGCATTGTTTTTGCTATTCTGGGTCTTTTATTTTTCTATATGAATTTCATGATTGCTTTCTCTATTTCTACAAGAAATGCTGTTGGGATTTTGATTGGCATTGCATTGAACTTATAGAGAACTTTTGGTAATATCGCCATTTTGATGATGTTAGTTCTGCCTATCCAGGAACAGGGTATATTTTTCCATCTTCTAAGATCTTCTTCTATTTCTCTCCTTAGGGTTCTGTAGTTTTCATTGTATAAGTCTTTCACCTCTTTTGTTAGGTTGATTCCCAAGTTTTTTTTTTTTTTTTGAGGATATTGTGAATGGAGTGGTTGTCCTCATTTCCATTTCAGAGGATTTCTTGCTGATATACATGAATGCCTTTGATTTATGCGTGTTGATTTTATATCCTGCCACTTTGCTGAATTCATTTATTAGCTCTAATAGTTTCTTTGTAGACCCTTTTGGGTCTGCTAGGTATAGAATCATGTCATCTGCAAATAGTGATAATTTAAGTTCTTCTTTTCCTATTTTTATGCCTTTAATTTCTTTCGTTTGCCTAATTGCTCTGGCCAGTGTTTCGAGAACTATGTTGAACAGAAGTGGTGAGAGAGGGCATCCCTGTCTTGTTCCAGATTTTAGAGGGAATGCCTTCAATTTTTCTCCATTCAGAATCATGCTAGCCTGAGGCTTAGCATATATAGCTTTTACAATGTTGAGGTATGTTCCTGTTATCCCTAGTTTTTCTAGAGTTTTGAACATAAAGGGATGCTGTACTTTGTCGAATGCTTTTTCTGCATCTATCGAGATGATCATATGGTTCTTATCTTTAAGTCTATTGATGTGGTGAATAACATTTATTGATTTTGTATATTGAACCAGCCTTGCATCCCAGGGATGAATCCTACTTGATCATGGTGTATAATTCTTTTGATATGTTTTTGAATCCAATTTGCCAGAATTTTATTGAGGATTTTTGCATCTAGGTTCATTAGAGATATTGGTCTGTAGTTTTCTTTCTTTAGGTATCTTTGTCTGGTTTCGGAATCAGGGTGATGTTGGCCTCATAGAATGAATTTGGAAGAGCTCCCTCTTTTTCTATTTCCTGAAATAACTTGAAAAATATTGGTATTAATTCTTCTTTAAAGGTTTTGTAAAACTCCGCTGTATATCCATCCGGTCCTGGGCTTTTCTTGGTTGGTAGTCTTTTGATTGCTTCTTCAATTTCATCCATTCATATTGGTCTGTTCAAATTGTGTGTATCCTCCTGACTCAGTCTGGGCAAATCATATGACTTAAGAAATTTATCGATGCCTTCACTATCTTCTATTTTATTGGAGTATAAGGATTCAAAATAATTTCTGATTATCTTCTGTATTTCTGAACTGTCTGTTGTGATGTTGCCTTTTTCATCCCGTATGCTAGTAATTTGAGTTCTCTCTCTTCTTCTCTTCATTAGCATGGCTAAGGGTCTGTCGATTTTATTTATTTTTTCAAAGAACCAACTTTTAGTTTTGTCAATTTTTTCAATTAATGAAATCGAAATTTTTTGTTTCGATTTCATTAATTTCAGCTCTGGTTTTAATTATTTCTTGCCTTCTACTTCTTTTGCTGTTGTTTTGCTCTTTTTTTTCTAGGATTTTGAGATGAAGTATGAGATCAGTTATTTGTTGGTTTTTTCTTTTTCTAAGGAATGAACTCCAAGCAATGAATTTTCCTCTTAGAACTGCTATCAATGTGTTCCATAGATTCTGATATGTTGTGTCTGTGTTTTCATTTATCCCTAAGAATTTTTTAATTTCCTCCTTGATGTCTTCTATAAACCATTGATCATTCAGTAACCTATTCTTCATTCTCCAAGTGATACATGATTTTTCCTTCCTTCTTTTATTGTTGATTTTCAGTTTTATCCCATTATGATCAGATAAGATGCATGGTATTATCTCTACTCCTTTATATTGTCTAAGAGTTGCCTTGTGACATAATATATGATCTATTTTTGAGAAGAATCCATGTGCTGCTGAGAAAAAAATTGTAAATGCTTGATGTTGGGTGGTATATTCTATATATGTCAATTAAGTATAGGTTATTAAATGTGTTATGAGTTCTATAGTTTCCTTATTCAACTTTTGTTTGGAAGATCTGTCCAGTGGTGAGAGAGGTGTTTTGAAGTCTCCCATTATTATTGTATGGTGGTCTATTAGACTCTTGAACTTGAGAAGAGTTTGCTTGATGAACATAGCTGCACCATTGTTTGGAGCATATATATTTATGATTGTTATGTCTTGTTGGTGTATGGTTCCCTTGAGCAGTATGTAGTGTCCCTCTTTATCCCTTTTGATTAACTTTGGCTTGAAATCTATTTTATTTGATATGAGTATGGACACTCCTGCTTGTTCCCGAAGTCCATATGAGTGATATGATTTTTCCCAACCTTTCACCTTCAGTCTATGTATATCTTTTCCTATCAAATGCGTCTCCTGTAGGCAGCATATTGTTGGGTCTTTTTTTTTTTTTAGAATTTTTAATATTTATTTTTTTTAGTTCTCGGCGGACACAACATCTTTGTTGGTATGTGGTGCTGAGGATCGAACCCGGGCCGCACGCATGCCAGGCGAGCACGCTACCACTTGAGCCACATCCCCAGCCCTTGTTGGGTCTTGTTTTGTGATCCATTCTACTAGCCTGTGTCTCTTAATTGGTGAGTTTAAGCCATTAACATTTAGGGTTATTATTGAGATATGGTTCATTCTTCCAGCCATATTTGTTTATTTATGTTTCTAAACATGGTTTGTTTTCCTCTTTGATTATTTTCCCCCCTTTACTGTCCTACCTCCCACTGTTGGTTTTCATTGTTATTTTCCATTTCCTCTTCCTGTAATGTTTTGCCAAGGATGTTTTGAAGAGATGGTTTTCTAGCTGCAAATTCTTTTAACTTTTGTTTATTGTGGAAGGTTTTAATTTCATCTTCCATCCTGAAGCTTAATTTCACTGGATACACGATTCTTGTTTGGAACCCATTTTCTTTCAGTGTTTGAAATATGTTATTCCAGGATCTTCTAGCTTTCAGAGTCTGTGTTGAAAGATCAGCTGTTATCCTGATTGATTTACCCCTGAATGTAATCTGCTTCCTTTCTCTTGTAGCTTTTAAAATTCTCTCCTTATTCTGTATGTTGGGCATCTTTATTATAATGTGTCTAGGTGTGGATCTCTTATGATTTTGCACATTTGGCGTCCTGTAGGCTTCTAGGATTTGGGATTCTGACTCATTCTTCAAGTCTGGGAAGTTTTCTTGTATTATTTCATTGAATAGGTTGCTCATTCCTTTGGTTTGGACCTCTATACCTTCCTGTATCCCAATGACTCTTAAGTTTGGTCTCTTTATGTTATCCCATATTTCTTGGATGTTCTGCTCATGGTTTCTTAACAGTCTTGCTGAGCTGTCTATGTTCTTTTCAAGTTGAAATACTTTGTCTTCATTGTCTGATGTTCTATCTTCTAAGTGTTCTACTCTGCTGGTAGTATTCTCAATTGAGTTTTTAAGTTGGTTTAATGCTTCCTGCATTTCTAGGATTTCTGTTTGTTTTTTATTACCTCTATCTCCCTGTATAGTTGATCTTTTGCTTCTTGGATTTGTTTATGTAATTCATTGTCAATGTGATCTTTCATTGTCTGATTTTGCTGTCTAATGTCTTCCTTGAGACTCCAGATCATCTGAAGCATGTATATCCTGAATTCTTTATCTGACATTCCATCTTCTGCAGCTATTACCTCTTCTAAAGTTGAGTTGACCTGCATTGCTTGTGGTCCTTTCTTTCCTTGTCTTTTCATACTGCTCGCGTTTCTTTCTGCTTGGTGAAACTGTTGTGTTTTTGAAATTTTCCCCCTATATATTTATATTGCTCTTGTATAGTTGAAAAGTCTCCCTTGCAGGGCGGGCAGTGGCTGTGCTCCTCCTCCAATTGGGGTGATCTGTGTACCACGCTGGCGGGTCGCTATGCCTGTTCCGGGCGCGGGTGGCGGCTCTGCTCTGCCCCTACTCCAATTGGGGTGATGTGTCTACCATGCCGGCAGGCCGCTGGGCCTGTTCCTCCAGTCGGTCACAGGCCTGCCTACCTTGCAGGAGCGGGTGGCAGCTCTGCTCTGCCCCTACTCCAATTGGGGTGACATGACTACCATGCCATTGCGCCTCTGGGCCTGTCCCAGGCACGGGCGGCAGTTCTGCTCTGCCCCTACTCCAATTGGTGTGACGTGTCTACCACGCAGGCAGGCCGCTGGGCCTGTTCTGCTGGTCGGTCGCAGGTCTGCCTACCTTGCGGGCTCAGGCAGCGGCTCTGCTCGGCCCCTACTCCAAATGGAGTGACGTGACTGCCACGCCGGCGGGTCTCTGGGCCTGTTCCAGGCGCAGGCGGTGGCTCTGCTCTGCCCCTCTGGCCTCCACAGTATTCAGCAGGACCGGGACCGAGAAGCAGTTTCCACAGGTTCTTTAGCCCTGGGCCAGAGCAGTTCTGGGAGCCAGAATTCGGCTGCTGCAGGCTCAGTGTATGTTCTGATAGGAGCAGGCTCCAAGAAGCAGTTTCCACAGGTTCTTTAGCACTGAGCCTGAGTAATTTGTCTGCAAGACACAGGCAAATGGCAGCCTGAAATTACCTGTTCTATAGCTGAATGAGCTGCAATCAGTCGAAAACAGGGATGGTGACTTCAGCTCTCCAAGATGGTGGCCACTGGCTTCCTCTGTGGTCTGACCGATGTGGAGCACCGAATTGGACCACTTCCTCAAACCCAGAATTCAGCACTGAGTACAGTGATTGCACAGCTGGCAGGAGCCCACAGAATCTGCAGCGCTGTATCTTTGCGTTGCTAACTCATCGTTTCCCAGTGCGCGCCGCAGATTCTAGCCGCGGGGCAATTCGCTGAATAAGCAGCGTAACCCTCCATGCGGACAAATCGCTCCAGTTTGAGCCCCCGTAGCTGATCCTTGTGTGATGAAAAACCTTCCACTAGGTTTTGGAGCACCCCAATTTTGCTGGAAATTCCTAACGAGATAGCTTTTAGCTGTTCTAATTCGTCATTCCCCGCACAGTGATGCGGTACACGGGGGTGATGCACTCACTTCACCGCCATCTTCCAGCTCTGCTCTAAATATTTTTCTTATGCCAAAATTATGGAAGTGATTTTGTGCATTTTCACTTTTCGCATATATTTGAAGTTTATCTTATTAAATAATCTAGGCTTTATTTACATAGACTAAGATGGAATCATAACTTAATTTTTAAATTTTTTCAGATATCATTTTGTTCTTGTTGGAGTTTAAAAGAAATTTGTTATAAAGTCTTAAAAATTAAGTATGTTCATATATAATATACTATCCACTTGATTGGCTAATTTAATTTTAAATATGAATAATGTTGCTTTAAACAACCGTGAACAACTTTTTATGTAAATATGTTTTCACTTCCCCATGTTATATACCTAGAAGTGAAATCACAAATTCTTTGATGAGCTTTCAGATTGTTTTCCAAAGTGGCTGCAACACTGTTTTTTAATAACATCTGCATTGTAGGCAATATATGGAAATTACAATTTCCCTATTTCGTCTCCAGTGTTTTATTGTATTGTCTTATAATAGCCACTCTGGAGGGTATGAAGAGGTATTTTATTGTGCTTTTTATTTACACTTTCTTAATGATTAAATGATGTTGTTCATCTATTCATGTACTTCCCTGGAGAGGGAGAAATACATATGTAAATCCTTTGACAATTTTAACTGGATTATTTGTCTTTTTGTTGTTGTTATTGAAGGTCTTTATTTATCTTGATACAGTCCTTCATCAGAAATATAATTCTCAAATATTTTTTCCTAAATTGTGGTTACTCTTCTACTTTCTTATTTATATCCAAGTTTGATTTGTGATAAAATCCAATTTATCCAAGACAAGTGTCTTTTGTTATTATATTAAAATTATTATCTAATCCAGAGTAATAAAAATTGCACTTATGCCTATTTATATCATTATTTTAATATAAATATCTCAAACTTATGTTTTTATTTTTTTACAGGTATTTGTTAGGACAAGAATCAAGTGCAAGTTACAAAGTACTTTTTGAAGTAAAATCTCCCTAATAACTTTATGGAATATTCAACTGTTCGAAAGTCTATAGGGCTTATGAGTCACTGTATAATCATTTATTTCTTATTTTGAATCTTTGTATTACTGAAGACATTGTCTCATATCTTCAAGAAGAACCTGATTATTTCTCTAAGACTATTAAACCTTGATTTAATATTCATATATTATAAAGATAATTTATAATTAAATGACACATTGCAGAAACATTTAAAGCACTAATTCAGGATAGAAATACAGAATAAGTAAATTGTAAAATAACTAAAATAGGAAAATTGTGAAATACGGAGTAAAAGAGAAGAGTTAATGGACTCATTATAAAAATTATTATAACATAGCCTTATAAAATAATTTTCTTTTAGTACCTTATGAAAAAAAAGAGATATGTAGCAAAAACTTACTGCATCTAAACTTTTGGTTATTGTTGTCAAAGTTTTTGTTCACAATTTTTTCTTTGCTTTTGTCTCTTCAAGATGGGTAATTTTCACATCATTCAATATAATTGTGTTGAAAACACATATTGATGAATTGATTTAAATAAATTGGTGTTCTCTTATTTTATTTTTTCACAATACTACTAGTTAATTGTTTAAAAATTGTAATATATTGCTACAATTAAATGTAATATTGAGGGTACTTTTTAATTTTTTTAGTGTACATAGTTATATATAATATTGAAGTTGATTTTGACATAATCATACATGTGTAGAATATAATTTGCTCCATTCAGTTTCCAGTACTATTAATGGGTGCCAATGTTGCAGAAAATAGTATGTCTTAGTATGTGAGAGCAAAATATTAAAGCAGCTGGTCTGCTTCTCATTCACTCCCTTTACAAGGAAGAGCATCCCTTGGAGTGAATAAAATAATGCAGGGGAACTACATTACAATCACCACTGGATTCCAGATAAATCACTTAAAGACATTTTCCAGAAGAAATAGGCCTTATGTCTTAAATCCCTTTAGCAGAAAGTGAAGGCTAATGATTACCATAGTAAGTAGAATCCAGTATCTATAAGGCATGATTCCCTGGACAATTTCATGTAAGTTATACAACTCTTGGGAATGTAAAATGGAAATATTTCACCAAATTAAATGCTTTTAGTTATGTGAGAAACCCTGTGAAATTCAATTTGAAACCCTAATTTATTCTGGGTCAGAGAAGATTTTCCAAATTTGGGGAAAAAACAACTTGTTTTACATAAAGGAAGTACCTAGGGAATGGGCCTTGCTGCTTCAGCAATTTCTTTCTTTCTTCTGAATCTGTTCATTACCTATAAACCACATATTATTTATTAAAATTTATAATAGGTAAAATCATGGATTTTTGCAAGATTTGATAATCTAATTGTGTATGTTAGTTGGCTATAAAAGACAAACAATAAATAGCATGAAGAATATGAAAAATAGGAAATATTGAGATTTAAATGAGAAATTATTCAACTCTTACTTTTTTCTGAAAGAATTGCACTGTATGCATCTTAATTTTTTCAATGAGAAAATTAATGTCTTAAAAGTATATGAAAATAAAATTCAAACACTATTCATAGTAAGATAACAAACTACAGATATTCCACATGTAATTCACAATGCATATCATATAATAAGAAGTTACTAAACATATATACAAGCAGAAAAAATGAGATTCATAAACTGAAAGAAAAATAAGCCCATAAAATAGAGAAGTCTGAGATCATGGAATGAGAAGGCATGATTTTAAAAAAATAACTTTTCAAAAAAAAATAAAAAGAGAAAATTAAACACATTGAGGATATAAAATTTCTAAACAGTTATGTACCTAAAATTAAAGCCTCAGAATTCTTATATAATGCAAGAACTTATAGAACTTCAAGGAAAAAGTAAACCAACTTGCAATTATAAGCGGAGATTATAATTAGCATAGAAAAGGTATAGAAAATAAGCATATAAGAGGCATCTTTTAAATATCCAACTTTCATTTTTGATAAAAAAAAATTCAACCACTTGAGAATTGAAAGGAAACTCCTCAGAATAAAGGGAATCCACAAAAACATCTATAACATTACACTTAATGATAAAAGACTGAATATTCTCACACTGTCATTCAGTATCATACTGGAAGTTCTAGCCAGTGCAATCAGACAAGAAAAAGATATAAAAGACATCTAGCTCCAATGGCACAATCATTTAGCACAGAGTACTTATAAATAAAAGACATTCAGATGGGAAAAATAAATAGTAAAACTTCATTTGTAGTTAGCATGTTTATCTATAGAAAAAATCTGAAGGAATATACAAAAAGGTTGTCTCAAAATAATAACTGAGTTTAGCAAGGTTTTAAGCTATGGGAATGATATTATCAATTATATATACTGAATACTAGCAGTAAAAATGTCTATGTACTATATAAAATACAATAGCAAATAAATTTAAAATTTATTTTAGCAACATCACCTACACTAGCATGTAATGACATGAAATACTTAAAGAAATCTGAAAAATAAATGAAAAACTTATACACTAAGTTGGAAAATATTACTGATAGAAATGAAAGAAATTCCAAAGACATGCAATTTCTATTCTAAATATTAAATACTATTAATATCTGCCCAAATTAATCCATAGATTAAATATAATCCCAAATAAAATCTCATCAGGTTTTATTGTCGAAATTGGAAAACTTGGGCAGGGGATGTGGCTCAAGCGGTAGCGCGCTCGCCTGGCATGTGTGCGACCCGGGTTCGATCCTCAGCACCACATACCAACAAAGATGTTGTGTCTGCCGAGAACTAAAAAATAAATATTAAAAATTCTCTCTCTCTCTCTCTCTCTCTCTCTCTCTCTCTCTCTCTCTCTCCTCTCTCACTCTCTCTTAAAAAAAAAAAAGAAAAAAAAAGAAATTGGAAAACTCATTCTAGAATTTATTTGTAAATGTGAAGTACCTAGAAAAACCATCATAACAATAAAATTTTGTAAAAGTAGAAAATTGGAGAAATAAATCCACCTGATTTCAAAACTTATTATAAATATTTAGTAATCAAAATACTGTGAGATTAATGTAAATATAGGCAAATAGATTTGTGAAGTCACATAACTCAAAAAATGACCAATTGAATACCGGCCAGTACAAAAAGATTAAGATAGCATTTTAAACAAATGATGTTAGAATAATTAAGCAGGAAACAACAAAAGCAAACCTAGGAAAACAAACAACAACAACAAAAAAAAAAGTTGACCCACACCTCACAAAGTAAATAATTTAACTCAAAATGGGCATTAGATCAAACTGTAAAATCAAAAATTATAAAGCTTATTGAAGAAAATGAAGGGGAGGACTTGTGTTTCCTTGGATTAGGTGAAAAATTTCTTACATATGATACAAAAAGACTGTTCCTTAAAAAGCAAATTAATAAATTAGGCTAAAAATTAATTCAAAATTTACCTTTAAAATCACAGTGCAAAGAAAGAAGAACAAGCCCAAAACTGGGAGAGGATAATTGAAAAGCATATCTGATAAAGAACTTTAATCAAAATAAAAAATTCACAGACCTTAATAATTAGAAAGCAAAGTACCAATTACAAATGGCCAAAAGATTTGAACATTCACTTCACCAAAGAAGATACACAAATATTTCAATAAGCATAGAATAATCCCAATATCACTGGGATTATTATAATTAAAATTATAACCATGTGGAGTTGTTACAGTACACCTCCAGAATGATTCAAATGCAAAAAGCTGACCCCACACAGTGTTGAGAAGCAAACAAATGAACTGAAACTCTCATATACTGCTAGGGGAATACTTAGAAAACCAATATGCTTTTCTTCAAAAGTTGAAAAAAAATCCACATGTATACATGCAAACACATACACATTGTACTTGTACTATAAGGCATTTTTCCAAAAAAGAAAAATAAGAAATTATATATTTGCACAAACTTGTACACAAATGCTGGTAACAACTGCATTTAAAATTTAAAAAAAAATGAAAGCAAAAGAAATGCCTTTCAACAGGTGAATGGACACAGAAAGTGTAATATATACGTACAACACAGGCTAGGCAGATTAATGTCTCCCTCAAAGATACAATTTAATCCCCATAACCCGTGAGTATGTTTACTGAAAGGTGAAAAGAATGTTGCCATTATGATTAGGGGTATGGACCTTGAGATGGGAATCAATCTAATCATGTGTATCGTCATAAATGAAGAACACTTCCTGAATGTAGTAAAAAGGGAGAAAGATGTGATGACTAAAGAAAGGTCGTCTTGCTATTTTGGAAGATTGAAGGAAGTGGGCCATCAAGCAACAGAATTCAGAAGGTCTGTAGAATCTGTAAAAAAGGAACAGATTTTTCCCTACAGACTCCAGAGAAAACAATCCTATGCATAGCTTGGGTTTTGCCAGACAGACATACACTGGACTTCTTACCTCATACTTGAAAGATAAAAATTTATGTTTAAGCTCCCAAGTTTATAGTAATTGGTCATGGCATCAACATAAAACAATTGAATTTCACTTGGCAATAAAAAGAATAAGAAATTGCTATATGCAGCAATACATATGAATCTCAAAATGATTTTGCAGATTGAAAAGACAGACATGATTCTATATATATAAATCTCTACAAAATTCAAACCGATCTTAATTGACAGAAGGATAGATCATTGATCATTTGGGAACAGGGTAGAAAGGAGGGATATTTTATTATTAGGAGGAATCTCTTGGGGTGATAGATGTGTGGTGATGTTTTGACATATTTATGTAACATTGTTTACTCGCTGCTTGCTTTCTGAGTCTCCCACTAAAATTCATGGTCATGGCCAAAATTGGCAAATTATGGCTCCAAGGGAAAGATATGGCTCATAGTCTGTTTATGTATGGCCCAAAATCTAAGAAGGATTTTTATATTTGTAAGGAGATATAAAACAAAAAAGAAGAAGAATATACAACAGAAAGTATATGGGCCTCAAAAGTCTAATATTTACTAACTAGCCTGTTATAGAAAGCTTCCCAATCCCTATCCTATTTGGTCAGGTATTTGGTTTAGTATGGTAAACCCAAGAACAATGTTTGGCATGTAAAAGGTGAAATTTTAATCCATTAAATCCAAATTTTTCAATTCTGTGAACATAATAAATTCAAATTTTGTTTCAAAGTTACCATAAGTGATGTGTTTGTTTATTTGTTGCTTAATTTAGCTTTCTACAGGTATTCCACAACTGGGATAATGGGACACAATGGGTTACTCTGTGCATGTAAGTGTGTGCATGTAACTGTGTACATAATGATTGAGAGCAGGAACAGGAGAAACTACTCTAAGACAAGATAGTCGGGCGTAATGACACATGTCTGTAATCCCAGTGGTTGGGCGGTTGAGGCATAAGGATTGAGGGTTCAAAGCCAGCCTCCTCAGCAAAAGTGAGGCACTAAGCAACTCAGTGAGACCCTGTCTCTAAATAAAATACAAAATAGGGTTGGGGATGTGGCTCGATGGTCAAGTGCCCCTGAGTTCAATCCCTGGTACCACACCCCAAAATTATTTTATCAGTATTAGACAGAAGTTAACATAACAAAATATAAAATTCTTGTGAGTAAATTTGTTCAGTGACTGGTTTTCCATGAACCATGTTTATTTAGTAGCCACATTGAGTAAAGACTTGTGAAAGTGTTGAATAAAATGATTTCTGCTGGTTAGTCATGTCATTTTGCCATATCACCAACAGGAAACAGAATTGTCTTCATTCACTATCACCTACATACAGTGTGAAATGAATTCTTATCAAGGAAAATAAAATATTTTATATCATATTATACATGTAAATAGATATATTAACTTTGTGATCTAGAGATATATGCCTATGATTAATACAAAGTTGACATCAAAGTGACACTTCTTTCAGAGTGAGAGAAGGTCTTTATTAATCATTCAAAGTTTTTACGTAAACAAGGAAAAGAAGAAAATAGGAAGCAAAAGAGAAAAATACACAAAATGAAAAAAAATAATTTAATTGCTAAGGCTGTTTTTATCACTTTTGATTATCAGATTAATTCAAGTAAATCTTTCAGACCAGTCAAAATTATTTGCTTTAATATTACAGTAATTCCATTTAGAAATCTCCAAAGACAAAGTCAAAATATGGACAATTCTGTGAGTTTACTTTGTTTCTAGGAAAAGAGCCTTTCTTATCACTACAGAAACCTGGCAAGGCTTCAGATACCGACTCTTCAGTTTGGACATAGCTACTTTCATTTCTTTTTCCTCAGAGTGTAGATAACAGGGTTTAGGACGTGAGTAAAGATGGTGTAGAACACAGCAAGGACCCCCCAACACCTCCAGTAGGGAGATCCCTCTAACCTGAGTGTCAGGGGAGTTCTCCAAAGCACCCAGGTTAGAAGGGACTCCATCCTCCAGGGGGAAGACCCCCCTAACCTTAGTGTCTGGGGCAGCTCCCCACCGCACCCAGAGTGGAGGGGTCCCCCACTAAAAGGGGGGGCCCTCAGAGTGGAGGAGTCGCCCTCTCAAAGGGGAGACCCCTCTACCCTGGGTGTCACGGGGAGCTCTATACCATCTCACCCAGGGTAGAGAAGACCCCCCTCCATGGGGGAGACTCCTTCCTCTACCCTGGGTGTTAGGCGAACAGGTGGCGCAGGGGAAAAAAAAAGGTTCAAGGCCAAGGTCCACTGCCAGATATCAGGGTTCCAGGTGCAGGACCAAGGGCCCTGAAAGAGCAAGGGGCCCAGGCAAGGGGCAGGGCTCTGTTTCCCATAAGGTGCCCTGGCCCAGATCAGAATCCAGGGCCAGGTACCAGACAAAGGGGGTCTGACAAGGGACAGGGGCCAGGAAGAGGTCAATGGGGGGGCCTGGTGGGGGGCTGCGGTGGGTGAGGAGAGGAGCAAGAGCCAGGACCCAAGCAGGAGCCCAGGCAAGGGACTCATCTGACCAAAGAGTTTGAAGAAACCAAGGAGCAGGAGACCCTTGCATCAGGGGAAAACCTGAGGGGAAGGGGAGAAAGGGGCTCAGCTAGGACCAGGAGACAGCTGGCAACACAAGAGGCACAGAGGGGAGTTGGCTAATGGGGCACAAACAAGGGGCCCCAAGATCAGACTTGACAGGAAGTGGCTCCATGCTACCCCATGCAACACTAGGAACTAGTCAGGGTAGTCAGGGGCTCAGGCAAGTGGACAGGCCTGGGAATGGAGTGCAAAGGGTCAGGGTTAGGGAAGGCTGGGTTGGGGTAGGGGCAGCATGCAAGGCAAGAGGGCAGGGGAGAAAAGGGAGGGGATAGTGCAGGGCAAGGTCAGCACAAGTCCCAAGTTCACTGCCAGGTGTCAAGTTTCAGGAGGCCCAGGTAAGGGGCAGGGCTGAGTTTCCCTTAGAGAGCCCTCAGGCCCCAGACCAGCCAATTCCACTCCTCTGCCCAAGATGAGTAGATCCTCAGAGAGGGACCTGGACCAAAGGAGGGTACTGTGAGAGATAACTTGCCTCTGGAGATGGGGGGCACTGGTGGAAAGCCAGGACCCATTCGAGGAGCGCAGGATAGGGAGAAGCAGGGGTTGGCGTGGGTCTGGGCAGTGCCAGGATACCACAGCACAAGGGGAACAGAGGGGAGGCACAGGAGGGGGCCAGAAAAGGGGCCTGAAATCAAGGAACAGGGACAGGATCCTCAAGAAGGGCGGCCAGGGGCTCAACAAGGAGCCAGGCCCAGGGATGGAGAACCAAGTGCAAGGAAAGGAGCCTCAGTGCATGAAAAAAGGACAAGACTGGAGAGCAGAGGGAGGTGAGAAAGCGGATTGATTGGTCCAGGGGGAGGAAGAGTCAAGGCCCAAGTCGACTGCCAGGTGTCAGTGATCCAGAGCCGGGCCAGGGCTGAGGGAGGCCAAAGGGCGCAAACAAGGAGCAGGGCTACATTTTCCCAAAGAGAGCGGTCAGAGCCAAGAGGCCAGGTCCAGTCCCCTGGCCCGGATGAGCATCCTGGGAAAGGGATCAGGAAAAGGGGCCTGGCAGGGACAATAGGAGGGCCAGAGAAGGGCACAGCCTGAAGGGCCAAAGGATGGGTGTACGTGGGATGGTGGGCCAGAACCCCAGAAAAAAACCTCAAGTTAGGGACCTAGAGGAGGGCACATGCCAGGGGAGAACAGGGAAGGGTGGGGCCGGTCAGGTGGGGCAGCACTAGGATACTGCAGTATAGGGAAGCCAAGGGGAGCAGGGAAGCAGCCCCAGAGCGGGGCCCTCAGACAAATCCCAGAAAAGCATGCAGCAAGAAGGGTCATCAGAGGCTCAAGTAAGGAGCCAGGCCAGGGATTGGA
The DNA here is from genome assembly GCF_045843805.1 of Urocitellus parryii. Lineage (NCBI taxonomy): Eukaryota > Metazoa > Chordata > Mammalia > Rodentia > Sciuridae > Urocitellus > Urocitellus parryii. The sequence goes on along the minus strand of NC_135536.1, from coordinate 79,819,827 downwards.
GAGCCAAGGGCCACAGCTGGAGCAGGGGGCTCAGGTCAGTGGCCAAGGTTGGGCAGAGAAGGCAGAGGATTCGGCAGGAAGGATGCAGTCTCCAGGCCCATGGCCATTGCCAGGTTTCAGGGTTCCTGGTGCAGGACCAAAGGCCCAGAAAAACCAAGGGGCCCAGGCAAGGGGTAGGGGTCTGCACTCTGGCCCAGATGAGAATCCAGGGCCAGGGACCAGGCAAAGCAAGCCTGGCAAAGGATGGGGGCCAGGAGGAGAGGGACTGGAGGGCTCTGAATGTGGTGGCGGTGGGTGCAGAGAAGGGAGAGAGCCTGGACCCAAGAAAGGAGTACAGACAAGGGACCAACCACACCGACCAAGGATGAGGGTATCAAAGAGCAGGAGACCTGCATGAACCAGGGGAAAGCTCTAGGGGAAGGGGAGGAAGAGGCTGCACCAGGACCAGGAGACAGTGGGCTAAGCAAGGGGCATCTAGGGGAGCATGCTAGGTGGCCCAGGCAAGGGGCCCCAAGTTCAGAAAAGACAGTAAGGGATGCTAGGCTACCCCATGCGACACTAGGAACACGGTCAAAGGCTCAGGTAAGTGGCCAGGCCCTGGACTGGAGAGCAAAGGGTCAGGGTAAAGGAGGGCAGGGCTGGGATAGGGGCAGCATGCAAGGTGAGAGGTCAGGGAATGGAAGGGAGAGGTTGCTCAGGGCAAGGTCAGCGCAAGTCCCAAGGTTCGGGTGGCAAAGAGGGCCCAGGAGAGGGGCAGGGTTGTGTTTCACCTTGGTAACATTCAGGGCACAGAGGCCAGCCAATTCCACTCCTCTGTCCCAGATGAGTAGATCCTCAGAGAGGGACCAGGACCAAAGGAGGGCCAAAGGAGGGCACTTGTTGGGAAACCCTGTATCCAGATTCTGGGGCTGGGGTGGCTGGGTGGGTGGGGAATCAGGACACTTTGGAGGAGCCCAAGCTAGGGAGAAGCAGGGGAAGCTGAGAGTCCGGGCAGTGCCAGGATACCACAGCACAAGGGGAACAGTGGGGAGGCACAGGAGGGGGCAGCAAATGGGGCAAGAGACAGGGACAGAGTCCTCCAGAAGGGTGGCCAGAGGCTCAAGGAAGGAGCCAGGCCAAGGAATGGAGAGCCAAGTGCAAGGCCTGGACCATGGTGCATGAAAACAGACAGGGCTGGGGAGGGGATGGAGGAAAGAAAGTTGATTGGGTGGCGTAGAGGGAGGAAGGCTCAAGGCCCAAGTCCACTGCTGGGTACCAGTGTTCAGGAGGAGAGCCCAGGCTGAGGGAGGCCAAAGTGCCCAGGCAAGGGGCAGGGCTATGTTTTCTCAAAGTGAGCCATCAGGGCCAAGAGGCCAGGTCCAGTCCCCTGGCCTGGGTGAGCATCCTGGGAAGGCAATCAGGAAAAGGGACCTGGCAGGGACAGGAACGACAGGAGAGCCTAAGGATGACACAGCCTAAAGTGCAGGAAAATGGGTGTTGGTGGGTGGGGGCCAGGACCTCAGCAAGGAGCCCAAGTTAGGGACCTAGAGGAGGACCCAAGCCAGGAGAGAGCAGGAAAGGGCAGGGCAGGCCATGAAGGCAGGGTGGCACTAGGGCAGTGCAGTATAGGGAAGCCAAGGAGAGCAGGGAAATGGCCCAGGCTAGGGGCCTGCAGTCAAAGCCGAGGAACTCATGAACAAGAAGGGCTGTCAGAGAGACCAGAGAGACCAGAGGAGGAAGCCCGGCACCCACCCCAGATGGGAGGAGGAAGCCCGGCCCCACGTGCTAGTCTGGATGAAGCCCATCAACCCTTAAAACCCATCAAAGGGGGTGTGACTACCAGCACAGTTCTGCGGCTGATCCAGGTACCTGGTTTCCACCCCCCCACCCTTAGCTACGATAACTCAAAATATTTCCCACAAGCTTTTGGGGGTTGTAGCTATCAACGCAAAACAACAACTATACAGGCACCTGGTTTCCACCTCAGAGACTAGAGTAGGGAAGATATAGGTGGAAGCTCATGTCCTTTCACACTGGCTATACCCACCATCCAGAACACAGAGGCTCAAGCTAGGAATAGACAATGCCACCTACTGGGAGCAAGGAAAACAGTGTTCTGAGAGACTTTTTTTTTTCTCTTTCTCTCTCTTCTTCTCTCTTTCACAACTTCAACGTATGTGAAACAAAGAACTGTGCATGAACAACCGAATTACCAAAGTAATATAATATAGAGGAATTGCATATACCCCACCATCCCCCCATTTTTTTTCTTTATTTCTAGCTTACTTTCCTTTTCCTTCTCTCTTATTTCTCTTTTCTTCCTTGTTATTTTTTTTCTTTTTGTCATTCGTATTCCCTCTATACCACTTTCAACCTCCTAACTTTTGTTATCTATACATAGGGTAACTATCTAAATACAGATGGGAGGTTGAGTCTATACATTCTTCCATAAATTACCAGTCTATTGGTTAGAGTTCTCCAAAGTTGCAAAGTTAGTTTAGCCTCATATCCTCTCTCCTTTCTCTCTAAGTATAACATCCTTCATCTGAAATTAAGTTTTCTATATGCCACCAGATATGGTATGCCTTTAATAAAACTAATGACTATATTCTTAAATAATAATTAAAACCAATATCTATAGACTTAGAATCTAACTATAAATGTATTAATAATGAAAACTTGTGCTTAGATGATGTACTGTTGATATTGGGAACTGTTAACATTGTCTTTCTCCACAAAAGAGGGATTTTGGAGCTATACAAGAACAATATAAATATATAAGGGGAAAACCATTAACACAGCAGTTTCACAAAGCTAGAAAGAAACATGAGCAGTATGAAAAGACAAGGAAAGAAAGGACCACAAAAAATACAGATCAATTCAACATTAAATGAGGTAATATCTGCAGCTGATGGAAAGTCAGATAAAGAGTTCAGGATATACATGCTTCAGATGATCTGGAGACTCAAGGAAGACATTATACAGCAAATTCAGACAATGAAAGATCACTTTGACAATGAATTACATAAACAAATCCAAGAAACAAAAGATCAACTCTATAGGGAGATAGAAGATATAAAAAACAAACAAACAGAAATACTGGAAATGTAGGAAACAATAAACCAAATTAAAAACTCAAATGAGAGTATTACCAGCAGAGTAGAACACTTACAATATAGAACTTCAGACAATGAAGACAAAGTTTTTCAACTTGAAAAGAACATAGACAGCTCAGGGAGAATGTTAAGAAATCATGAGCAGAACATCCAAGAATTATGGGATAACATAAAGAAACCAAACTTAAGAGTTATTGGGATACAAGAGGGTATAGAGGTCCAAACCAAGGGAATGAGCAATCTATTCAATGAAATAATACTAGAAAACTTCCCAGACTTAAAGAATGAAAAAGAAATCCAAATACTGGAAGCCTACAGGACACTGAATGTACAAAATCATAAGAGATCCACACCAAGACACATAATAATGAAGATGCCCAACATACAGAATAAGGAGAGAATCTTAAAAGTCACAAGAGAGAGGAAACAGATTACATTTAGGGGTAAACCAATCAGGATAACAGCTGATCTTTCAACACAGACTCTGAAAGCTAGAAGATCCTGGAACAACATATTTCAAACACTGAAAGAAAAAGGGTTCCAACCAAGAATCATGTATCCAGTGAAATTAAGCTTCAGAATTGAAGATGAAATAAAAAACTTCCACGATAAACAAAAGTTAAAAGAATTTGCAGCTACAAAACCAGCTCTTCAAAACATCCTTGGAAAAACATTACAGGAAGAGGAAAAGAAAAATAACAATGAAAACCAACAGCTGGAGGTAGTACAGTAAAGGAAAAACTAATCATAGAGGAAAAACAAATCATGTTAAGTAACATGCATAATCAAATATGGCTGGAAGTACAAACCATATCTCAATAGTAACCCTAAATGTTAATGGCTTAAATGCACCAATCAAAAGACATAGGCTAGTAGAATGGATTAAAAAGAAAGATCCAACAATATGCTGCCTACAGGAGACTCATCTGATAAGAAAAGACATACATAGACTGAAGGTGAAAGGTTGGGAAAAATCATACCACTCATATGGACCCCGGAAGCAAGCAGGTGTGTCCATACTTGTATCAAATAAAATAGACTTCAAGCCAAAGTTAATCAAAAGGGATAAACAAGGACACTACATACTGCTCAAGGGAACCATACACCAACAAGACTTGACAATCATTAATATATATGCCCCAAACAATGGTGCAGCTACGTTCATCAAACAAACTCTTCTAAAGTTCAAGAGTCAAATAGACCACAACACAATAATCATGGGAGATTTTAACACACCTCTCTCACCACTGGACAGATCTTGCAAACAAAAGTTGAATGAAAGGAAAAAAACAAAAGTTGAATAAAGGAACCATAGAGCTCAATAATACAATTAATAACATAGACTTTATTGATATATAAGAATATACCTCCCAACATCAAGCATCAAGAATATACCTCCCAACATCTTCTCAGCAGCACATGGATCCTTCTCAAAAATAGACCATATATTATATCACAGGGCAAATCTTAGCAATTACAAAGGAGTAGAGATACTACCATGCATTTTATCTGACCATAATGGAATGAAATTGGAAATCAATAATAAAATGAGAAAGAAAAAATCCTACATCACATGGAGATTAAACAATATGCTACTGAAAAACAAAGGGTTACAGAAGACATCAAAGAGGAAATTAAAAAATTCTTAGAGGTAAATGAAAACTCAGACACAACATATTGAAATCTCTGGGACACTATGAAAGCAGTACTAAGAGGAAAATTCATTTCATGGAGTTCATTCCTTAAAAGAAGGAAAAACCAACAAATAAATCATCTCACACTACACCTCGAAGCCTTAGAAAAAGAAGAACAAATCAGCAGCAAAATATAGTAGAAGGCAAGAAATAATTAAAATCAGAGCTGAAATCAATGAAATCGAAACAAAAGAAACAATCAAAAAAATTGACAAAACTAAAAGTTGTTTATTTGAAAAAATAAATAAGATTGATAGACCACTAGCCACAGTAACAAAGAGAAGAAGAGAGAGAACCCAAATTACTAGCTTATGGGATGAAAAAGGTAACATCACAACAGACAATTCAGAAATACAGAAGATAATTACAAATTATTTTGAAACCCTATACTCTAATAAAATAGAAGATAATGAAGGCATCGATAAATTCCTTAAGACATATGAGCTACCCAGATTGAGTCAGGATGATATAACAACCTAAACAGACCAATATCAAGTGAGGAAATAGAAGAAGACATCAAAGGACTACCAACCAAGAAAAGCCCAGGACTGGACGGATATACAGCAGAGTTTTACAAGAACTTTAAAGAAGAGCTAATACCAATACTCTACAATCTATTTCAGGAGATAGAAAAAGAGGGAGAACTTCCACATTCATTCTATGAGGCCAATATCACACTGATTCCCAAACCAGATAAAGACACCTCAAAAAAAGAAAGCTACAGACCAATATCCCTAATGAATTTAGATGCAAAAATCCTCAATACAATTCTGGCAAATAGGATACAAAAACATATCAAAAAGATAATGCACCATGACCAAGTGGGATTCATCCCTGGGATGCAAGGCTAGTTCAATATACGGAAATCAATAAATGTAATTCACCACATCAATAGACTTAAAGAAAAGAACCACATGATCTTCTTGATAGATGCTGAAAAAGCATGCAACAAAATACAGCATCTCTTCATATTCAAAACTCTAGAAAAATTGGGGATAACAGGAAATTACTTCAAAATGGTAAAAGCTATATATGCTAAGCCTCAGGCCAGCATCATTCTAAATGGAGAAAAATTGAAGGCATTCCCTTTAAAATCTGGAACAAGACAGGGATGCCCTCTCTCACCACTTCTATTCAACATAGTTCTTGAAACACTAGCCATAGACAGACGAAAGAAATTAAAGGCATAAATATCGGAAAACAAGAACTTAAATTAGCACTATTTGCCAATGACATGATCCTACACCTAGCAGACCCAAAAAATTCAACCAAGAAACTTCTAGAACTAGTAAATGAATTCAGCAGAGTGGCAGAATATAAAATCAATACCAATAAATCAAAGGCATTCCTGTATATCAGTGACAAATTCTCTGAAATGGAAATGAGGACAACTACTCCATTCACAATATCCTCGAAAAAAAAATAAAATACCTGGGAATAAACTTAACAAAAGAGGTGAAAGAGCTATACAATGAAAACAACAGAACCCTGAAGAAAGAAATAGAAGAAGACCTTAGAAGATGGAAGGATTTACCTTGCTCATGGATTGGTAGAATTAATATTATTAAGATGGCCATACTACCAAAAGCACTTTACAGATTCAATGCAATCCCCATCAAAATCCCAATGACATTCTTTGCAGAAATAGAAAAAGCAATCATGAAATGCATCTGGAAAAACAAGAGACCCAGAATAACTAAAGTAATTCTAAGCAGGAAGAGTGAAATTGGTGGTATCATGATTCCAGATTTTAAACTATACTATAGAGCAATAGTAACAAAAACAGCATGGTACTGGCAACAAAACAGGCTGGCAGACCAATGGTACAAAATAGAGGACACAGAGACAAATCCACAAAATTACAACTACCTTATATTAGACAAAGGTGCTAAAAACATGCAATGGAGAAAGGATAGCATCTTCAACAAATGGTGCTGGGAGAACTGGAAATCCATATGCAACAAAATGAAATTGAATCCCTTTCTCTCACCATGCACAAAAGTCAACTCAAAATGGATCAAGGAGCTAGGAATCAGACCAGAGACTCTGTGTCTAATAGAAGATAAAGTTGTTCCTAATCTTCATTACGTGGGGGCAGGCCCCAAATTTCTTAATAAGACACCTATAGCACAAGAGTTAAAACCAAGAATCAACAAATGGGACGAATTCAAACTAAAAAGTTTTTTCTCAGCAAGAGAAATAATATGCAAGGTGAATAAGGAGCCTACATTCTGGAAAGAAATTTTTACCCCTCAAACATCAGATAGAGCTCTAATCTCTAGAGTATACAAAGAACTCAAAAAGTTAAACAACATAAAGCAAATAACCGTATCAACAAATGGGCCAAGGACTTGAACAGAAACTTCCCAGAAGAGGATATACAATCAATTAACAAATACATGAAAAAATGCTCACCATCTCTAGCAATCAGAGAAATGCAAATTAAAACTACTCTAAAATACCATCTCACTCCAATTAGAATGGCAGCCATTATGAAGTCAAACAACAATAGGTGCTGGCGGGGATTCGGGGAAAATGGTACACTAATACATTGCTGGTGGGACTGCAAATTGGTGCAGCCAATTTGGAAAGCAGTATGGAGATTCCTTGGAAAGCTGAAAATGGAACCACCATTTGACCCAGATATTCCACTTCTCGGACTATACCCAAAAGACCTAAGAAGAGCATACTACAGGGACACAGCCACATCAATGTTTATAGCAGCACAATTCACAATAGCTAGAATGTGGAAGCAACCTAGATGCCCTTCAATAGATGAATAGATTTTAAAAATGTGGCATTTATACACAATGGAATATTACTCAGCACTAAAAAATAATAAACTCATGGCATTTGCAGGCAAATGGATGGCATTAGAGCAGATTATGCTAAGTAAAGTTAACCAATCCCTAAAACACAAATGCTGAATGTCTGCTGCAGTTTGGCTAGGCACAAATCATGAGCCACTGAAGCAAGAACAAACTTTATTTCTGAACTCCACCACCACATCCACACACGCTCCGCGGGAATTCTCCTGAACTCCACCCCGCTGCTCCAGGAACCAACAACCGGAAATCCCTCTTCCAGAAATCCCCCCTCCAGCACTTCCCCAACCAATGGGAACTCTCCGGGTATCCCCATGAGAATTCCAAAGTAGCAGACTGAGGGCAACAGTAAAGGTCTAATTACAACCGAATCAATCCAGCATCATCTTAATGGCTTGCCTCTCAACCAATACTATTGACAAAATGCCAGGGGCCATTCTGAAGTGGCTGTGGCTCTCAGCATCTCCCCCCTTCTGTTTAATTAAACAACAAGCAATGTGGCTTAGGGACCATGCCTATTAGGTTGTCCAATATACATATGGTCCTTACCCGTCATCAAATGAGCTGACCTCAAGACGTCAGCCTCTTGTCTTAGGTTGGTACCACTGCAATTGGATCTTACCCATCACTGACTACCGGTCCAGCATACAGCCATACTTGTGGATAGGCCTATGCACCAGTGGGGGGATGAGGTTCTTTGCCTCACCTCTGTTGGCCCCCAAATTTGGCCTTTGCACCAGTGGGGGGGTGAGGTTCATTGCCTCACCTCTGTTGGCACCCAAATTTGGCCTTGGTGACAGTGGGGGGGGTGAGGTTCTTTACCTCACCTCTGTTGGCCCCCAAATTTTAGACCATCACTAGCAGAAGGGAGGAGGATACAGAAATGCCACGACACCAAGCCAATTGATGGCTCCTGTGGAAAAATTGTACCACCGGTGACACCATCAGCAAAGATACACCAGCACTACCACAATTTGCTGCACCAATAGATAGTTCACAATGCATACAAGTGATACATAGTCCAGGCAAGTTCTGCAAGCAGTTCAAAGCAGAGGAATCTATCAATATGTCCATTTCCTCCCAAAGTACATCAACTCCTTGATTGAGCATTACTTGTTAAGTCATTATTCATTGATGCATCAGTTTATACAATTTACTGTGATAGCTATCAAAGAAGCTGTAGTTTTATCTTTGCCTTCACTGGCACTAGGATGAAGGTAGGAATTCTGGCAATGATGGTTAAAAAAAATTTATGTAACATTCCAATAGGCACTAAGAAAACAATTTTCTGAACAATTTACATTATCCTGAATAGAATGATTAAATATAATGAAAAGGAAAGGTGAAAGTAAACAAACAGATATGTTAACCTCCTTATTTGTTCATATATTAAAACAATCCTCAACAGCTGTTTACCCAATATAAATTAAACCATTTAAATCACTTGAATAAAAAAAAATTTGGATCCATTTTTTCATGAGCGCTCCTCATATGTGATATATGGACATATGCACACACAGACATACAACACAAAACACAAGTGTGCACACATAACATACAACACATAAGACAATAGTAAAAGGCCTTGTAGCTTTACACTGGTGAAATCTCCATTGCAATGTTTAAAAACTCCACAGTCAAAAAAATAAAACTGATCAGAAAAATATTAACCTAGGTCTCTATGAGCTCAAAAAATAAAATAGAACTTCATGATGTGAGAAAAGGCAATAATAAAATAGATATTGAAAAAAGCATGCTGGTTACTACTTAGGTTTGACTATTATTTGGATATCCCATCCTTCTTCCTGTAACTTACATATGGGTCTGAAGATATTCCCACAAGCAAGCCTCAAGGTTTATTACATTTGAAATAGGCTTTAATGGTATTCATTATTCATTAGCCTCCATGTGTGGGAGAATCACTGTCACAGATGTAAGAATAGCCAAGCTGGAGCTCTGGATATCAGCTGTTATGGATTTGAGTCAAATCATCTTCTGTAGAAATCACATTGGTTAGTCTCTCTAGAATCCAAATTGGCTGCTGTTCTCCCTGTGGAAACACACAAACAGACCCCCGACTCCAGACAATCACTTTGTCAGGACCTTTCCATTGACCTGTTAGAATATCCTTCCAAAGTACCTTAGACTTATGTACATTTTTTGGACACATATGCCTTTCTGCAGCACTAAGTCCTGATGAATCCAAATTTTAAAAGTTTAGAGTAAAAAGGGTTATTTTAAGTTTATCTGTGGGGAATATATACCACTTCCCAATTCCATCTTTTTGCTTTAATAAGTACATTTTAATAGTTTGATGAGCTCTTTCAACTATGCCTTGTCCCTGTGGATTGTATGGGATTCCTGTTATATGAGTAATGCCAAATGATGAGCAAAATTGTTTAAAAGAGGTAGAAGTATAACCAGGACCATTATCTGTTTTTAACTGTTTTGGAATGCCCACAGTGGCAAAATTTTTTAAGCAATGAGCTATAATATCTTTAGTTTTTTCTCCAGCATGAAGGGAGCCCATCAAAAATCCAGAAGAAGTATCAACTGTAACATGCAAATATTTTAATTTTCCAAATTCTGGCAAGTGTGTGACTTCCATCTGCCAAATATAATTAGGTATCAGTTCTCTAGGATTGACTCCAAGATTAACTTGTGGTAAAAAGGTCACACAATTTTGACATTGTTTTATTATTTGTCTAGCTTCTTCCTTAGTTATTTTAAAGCGCTTTTGTAAAGAATTAGCATTGACATGGAACCATTTAAGAAAACTTGTAGCTTCTTCTAGTGTAGATAAAATATGTATGTCATGTGTAGTTTTATCTGCTAAATCATTGCCCAAACTAAGGGCTCCAGGCAATCCTGTATGTACTCTGATATGTCCTATAAAGAGTGGATCTTTTCTGTCCCAGATTAGACTTTGTATAGTGGAAAACAAAGAGAAAACAGTAGAGGAAGGAGAAATCCTACCAGCATCTTGAAGGCATTAACTATATACTATCAGAAAATAAATTAAATATAGAATCTTTAAACATCACAAAAGCTTGTAAAACTGCATTAAGCTCTACCTTTTGAGCTGATTGTTTGGGTACTAAAAATGTAAAAGTTTGATCAGGGGTAACTACTGGTGCTGTACCATTATTAGACCCATCAGTGAATATATTTGGAGCATTCATGATAGGTGTTTATCATTTTTGGAAAAACTACAGGATGGGAAGACCAAAAAGACAATAAAGGATATGATGGTAAGTGGTTATCAAATGAAACATTAGATTTGCACATGATTATTGCCCAAGCATTTAACTCATTAGCTAACTCATCAATTTGATCCATAGTATATGGAGTAATAATTTTATTGGGAGAAATTCCAAACACTCCCTTTGCTGCTTTTATTCCTTTGAGTATTAATTGTCCTACAGCCTCAGGATACCTAGTAAGAATACTGTTAGGAGAATAAGATAAATGTATCCACAATAATGGACCCTTTTGCCAAAATACTCCTATAGGAATATTTTTTGTTGGTATTACAATAAATAATAAAGGCAAACTTATATTGATTCTATCCAAATGCATTTTTCCATATATGTTTCAATAATTTTTAATGTCTTTCTTGCTTCAGGTGTTAATATGAGGGGTGAATTTGGATCTGATGGACCTTTTAGGATATCAAATAAAGGTCCCAATTCTCCTGTTGGTATGCCTAGATAAGGCCTTATACAACTTATGTATCCTAATAACTTTTGAAAGTCATTAAGTGATTTGAGTTGATCTACTAGTATTTGAATTTTGGGTGCATGGACCATGGTTGAGGATAATAGAACTCCTAAATAATTAATTAGAAAATTTAATTGTACTTTATCTATTGCTATCTCTAGATTATAATTTTTTAATAAATTTGTAAGTGTGGCATAACATTCTAGCAATGTGTTTTTATCTTTGTGTGCTAATAATACATCATCCATATAGTGAAATATTTGTAGTTGAGGATTTTGATTTCTAAGTGGCGGGATTGCTTTGTTAACATAAATTTGACACATAGTTTGGCTGTTAGCCATCCCTTGAGGGAGTAATTTCCATTCATATCTCTGATCAGGACCTTCATGATTCAGTGCAGGGACAGTAAATACAAAACGTGGACTATTCTCAGGATGAATTGGAATTGAAAAAAAAAACAATCTTTAATAACTATAGCTAAAATGTACCAGGTTTTTGGCAAAGCAGACAATTGAGGAATCCCTGATTGAGCAGGTCCCATAAAAACCATCTCATTATTAATGGCTCCTAAATCTTGCAATAATCTCCATTTACCAGATTTCTTTTTAATGACAAAAATGGGAGTATTATAGGGAGATATGGAAGATTGTATATGTCCCTCCGCTAATTGTTGTTTGACGAGGTCATGGGCTACTTGTATCTTTTCTTTAGTCAGGGGCCACTGAGGAACCCATACTGGTCTTTCTGATTTCCAAGTAATTTTTATTGTCTCAGTGACCCCTTCTGAAAACCCAATCCATGTCTATCTATTTCTTGATCTATTTGTATTGGTGCTGCTATACCTTGTTCTTGTTCTCCTAATCTTTTTTCTTTCTTAAAACCTTGTCTAGCCCTAAGAGTGGGCACATTTGGATTGATGTTATTTGTTAATGTCAAACCTAATTGAACTAGGACATCTAGTCCCCATAAATTTATAGGAAGATGATCCAACACATATGGCTATATAGTTCCTTCACATCCTTCAGGATCCTTCCAATCTAATACCATTGCACTTCTATGAGGATTAGTTGCTACTGCTAGGCCTCAAAGTGTTTGAGTGGCCTGTTGTAATGGCCAATGTTTTGGCCATTCTTGACTAGATATGATGCTAAGGTCTGCACCTGTATCCAGTAGCCCATTAAATTCATGTCCTTGAATATTTAGTTTTAGCATGGGGCGAGAACCTAAATTTAAAGAAAGCATAGCCCAATCTATACCTGTGGAGCCTAATCCCCTGGAACCTCTTTCTATAGTACTACTGGAAAATTTATCATGTAGGCTGGGTATTATTAATAACTGTGCTATTCTATCTCCTGGCAAAATTACTGATATACCCTTTGGAGAACTAGCTATAATTTTTATTTCACCTTCATAATCGGGATCAATTACCCCAGGACTTATCATAAGTCCTTTTAGAGTAGAAGAACTGCGTCCTAACAATAAGCCTACTGTTCCTTGGAGAAGAGGTCCTTTCACCCCTGTGTGAATGATTTAAACTCTCATCTCTGAAGTTAGTACTGCTCTGGCAGAGGCGCAGATGTCCAACCCTTTGCTCCCTCTCTTTCATCTGATGAGAGATCTGATGGATAATGTGTCCTGGGCAATACCCTGATGGTGTTGCTGGGTTCCTCCATGGTGATTCTGGGTTCCTCCAGTGCCCTGTATATTTGTGGTCGTGGGCCCCGGAGCATTGGGCCCCCCGTCCATTTTTTGGCAATGGAGCCCGATGTCTTTCTGCATGATATCATGGGTAAACACCTGGTCCTTGTCCATTTTTTGATAATGGAGTACCCTCTATGGTGGTTTGAGAATGGCATTCATTAGCCCAATGTCTCCCTCTATGGCATCATGGGCAAATACCCAGTATTCTACTCCTTTGATACCTAGTTTTGTTAAACCCTCCTCCTATGGGGCAATTCCTTTTAAAATGTCCTGTTTGTTCACAATTGTAGCATATTCTTGGCCTGGCATCTAAAGCCTGTTGTACTGCAGCTGCCAAGAGTTGCCCTTGTTCATTAATGTCTCTACATAATTTAATATATGTGTTTAAATCTTCATGTTTCCATGGTCTAATGACCTCTCTGCACCAACGATTTGCTTGCTAGTAAGCCAGTTGTTTTATTAATGGCATTACTTGTTCTGTATCCCCAGAAACTCTGGTCGCTGTTTGAATAAGCCTATCTACAAATTTAGCTTAAGGTTCATTAGCTCCCTATATTACCTTAGATAATTGACCTTGTAAATCTCCATGTCCTTTTAAAGTCTTCCATGCCCTAACTGCATCTGCAGCAATTTGTGAATATATAGCAGGATCATATTCAATTTGTTGCCATTGACCCTCATAAGGTCCTTTTCCTAACAACATATCTAGATTTCTTTGAGGGTAACCAGCTGCTGCATTTCACCTAGCTGTCTCCATGCAAAATTCCTCATTGGCAACCTTCCATAACAAATATTGTCCTCCATTTAGCACAGATTTACACATGCTAGCCCTATCTGCTGGCACAAGTCCAAATTGGTAATGGATTCGACCATGCTTACAGTGAAGGATGCTTGGGGATCATAGGTTGTTACAGCCTCCTTTAACTGCTTCACTGTTTTGAAATCTAAAGCACGGTGAATTCACTGCCCTCCTGCTTGCTCAAATACAGGGCATGCTAATCTTTGAGGTCCTGTCTCAGGATCCCATCTATCAACTACGGGGGTTCAGGGCCACTCAGCTGTCTCCAAAGGTGGAGCTGTTGGTTGAATTACACCCTCTGGTGATAGAACACAGTTAGTAGCAGCCTCCTGTTGTAGCTTCCCCCTGATAGCTGTTTCTCCTCTAAGCTTTCTTCGTTTAAATTTTCTTCCTCTATCTGACTAGCTCGAGAGACCTTCTCTTTTGCTTGATCTAACATGTTTTCTACCATAGTCTGGACCTCTAACAATTTACTTAACACTCTTTCAGTTTGTTTTTACTAATTTCTAATCTACTATAAAGATAACGCAATCCAACAAGATAACACAAAACAAAACCGAAACAGAATGAAACAAAAATGGAACAAAAAATCGTTGCATCAATTTTTTATTTTCTTGACATGTGCATTTGTGGTCTATTTCTATCTCTTCCTCAGGGGTGAACAACTTCAGACCTTGAGCCAACCATTTTTCCCAGTTTGCCTTAGAAAGTTCTAGGGATAGGCAGCTTGAAACAAAAACAAAACAAATCAAAACAAGAGCACATTGTTTTTTGAAATGGTCACCCATTCTCTTGCCTTCCCTCAGGGGAGAGCAATTTCACTTACCTCCGAGCTTCAGGCATTCCCCGCATGGGCCACCAAATGCTGCAGTCTGGCTGGGCACAAATCATGAGCCACTGAAGCAAGAACAAACTTTATTTCTGAACTCCACCAGCACATCCACACACGCTCCCTGGGAACTCTCCCAAATGCCACACTGCTCCTCCAGGAACCAACAACCAGAAATCCCTCTTCCAGAAATCCCCCCTCCCGCACTTCCCTAACCAATGGGAACTCTCTGGGAATTCCCATGAGAACTCCAAAGTAGCAGGCCAAGGCGGACAGTAAAGGTCTAATATACAACCGAATCAATCCAGCATCATCTTAATGGCTTGCCTCTCAACCAATACTATTGGCAAAATGCCAGGGGCCATTCCAACTTGGCTGTGGCTATCAGCAAATGTCTTCTCTGATATAAGGGGGTGACTCAAAATGGGATAGGGAGGAAGAGCATGAGAAGAATACTACCACTAAATAGGGAAAAGAGGTGAGAGGGAAAAAGAGGGAGAAGGGGAGTTTCACAGAAGATGGAAGGAGAACCTCATTGTTATACAGAACACATATATGATGTTGTAATGAGAAAAAGAAAAAAAGTGTGTCACATTAGATTGGATAGAGAGAAAGGATGGGAGAGGAGGGGGAAAGTAGGGAGGATATGAAGGGCAGCAGAATAGAATAGACAATGATTGATGTATGTACATTCCATGTATGTATTATATATCAAAATGCATTCTACTGTCATGTATGACTGAAAAAATAAATAAATAAAAATTTAAAAAAAGAAGAAGAAGGGCCACTAGAGGCTCAAGCAAGGAGCCAGGCCAGGTAATGGAGAGCCAAGGGCCTGGGCTGGGGCAGGGGGCTCAGGAAAGAGGACAAGGCTGGGGAGGGAAACAGGGGATCTGGCAGGAGGGAGCTAGGCTCCAGGCCCAGGGCCACTGCCAGGTTCCAGATGCAGGACCAAGGGCCTAGGAAGGATAAGGGGCCCAGACAAGGGGCAGGGCTCTGTTTCCCATAAGGCACTCTGGCCAAGATGAGAATCCAGAACCAGGGACTGGGTAAATGGGGCCTGGAAAGGAAAGGGGGCCAGGAGGAGGGAGACAGGAGGGAACAGCTGTGGGTCACATTGTGTGTGGAGCAGGAAGAGAGCCAGGACCCAAGCCAGGAGCCCAGGCAAGGGACTGACCTGACCAACCTAGGATGAGGGACCCAAGGAGCAGGAGACCTGTGAGCACCAGGGGAAAGCGCTAGGAGAACAGGAGAAAGGGGCTGCATGAGGCCAGGAGACAGAGAAAGGAGCAAGGAGCACCGAGGGGAAGGCTCTAGAGGGCCCAAGCAAGGGGCCCCTGAAGTGGCATCCCCTTTCTCCACAGAAAATCCCTCTTCTCCATGGCTGATTTTAGGATTGTCAGCAAAAGAGTCTCTGCAGCAGGATCCAATGTAGATAAACTTCCTATTTTCATGTTGTTCTGTTTACTTGGCCACTGGCCGAGAAGATACCAGAACTCCAGGTGCTGGAACACCCCCTTACTAGTTTTCACAAACATATCCAGTACAGTACTTTGAAGAAATGTGCAAAAAGGCCTCTGGCCTTGAGCTGGGGTTCACAGAGATGTCTACATTTTTAAGATAAGTTACTAACTGGACTCCATGGTAGGGGGAGGAAAGAAAGGGGAGAAGAAGCTCTCCCCTTCTCAGGAGTTGTCCTTGAAGAGTTAACTTGCCCAAAACAGTGAAAGAAAAAGCTGCTTTTATGTGAAGTTCTGCAGACTGTGAACTTCTGAGCCCCTCCCCTTACATGTTGGGTATAAAGTTCTGAAACTCCCTGAACTCGGGGTTCAGGGGATTAATTGATTACAGCAAAAGCTGTGCCCTCTGAACCTGGCTGCAGACAAATAAAACTGTTTCCTGCTGTCTTTGGTGCCTTGCCTTGTTTGTCCCTACAACATTTTTGGTGAACCAGATGGGACAGAGGAGGTAGGGATGGCTATTCTGCCTCTCTTGTCTCCAGGGACCGGCTTTCCTGGGGCAATGGGGGACAGCAGTCCCCTAGGCATGCCCAGGCCACTCTTGGCCTGAAGGAGGATCTCGACTCACCCAGAGCCCTGGGGCTGCCACCCTGGAGCACAATGGAACCCACCGGCAGCAGGAACCAGAATTAGGGTTTTAGAGCACCGCCCAACTGAACAGGTAGGACCAGGATCCATTTGGTTTAGCAGCCCACCTTATTTCCTCTTCGAGGCCTAAGTGGGTGGAAGAGAGGCTTGATCAACCTCTGTTGGGTCCCAAGTACCCTCCAAAGTGATTGGAGCTGAATTGGACCGAGTAGTCTCTGTTCGGGGTCAGCGAGCAGAGGGGAAACTGTGACTCACTTTTTGTTTGGTTTGGAATTGTTGGAATTTGGGCAGTATAGAAATTCTGTCCTAGACATGTCTGTGTGAATGTGTGTGAAAGTATGAGACTGAGATGAACAAAGGAAAGGGTTCTGACCCAAACCGAGGGCCAATGTGAGTGCAGAGTCCCGATCCGCGGTTCCGTGGCACCTCATACAGTCTATGGCGGAATTTCACCAACCAATGCCTAGGTGAAAGCTCCAGGTCGGGGGTTGATACTGACCTGCAAGGTTAAGAGGGCCCTAAGTCCCCGCAAGGGGAGCAGCCAGAGACGAGTCTTGTCCTAAGTGTGTTTTGTTCTAAGTGTGCAACACTGACACAGGGTAGAACACGGGAGGCACACTAAGGAAACTGAGCCTTCTGAAATGTATGTTAGAAACCTTTAGAAAGGTTTTCATGGTAACTGTGGGGTGAAACTCACTCCACAAAGGTTGCATACTATGTGAATTACAGTTGCCACCCAAGATGTTGGCTGGCCACCAGAAGATTCCTTAGATGAGAGAGTCATTGCTGAGGTCCTTTTGATTGTTGTTGGATCCCCTGAACCAATTCTCTTATATTGATTGCTGGCAAGAGATAGTTCAGAAACAACCTCCTTGGTTGACAGCCTGTCTAGATGGACAGTCCAAGCTGATGTTAGCCAGGAGCATAGTGGTCTCTAAGACCCAGCATAAAGCAGCTAAACAGAAGACCTGACTAGGAAAGAAAACAGTTTTTCCCGTGAGCCAGAAGAAGACCCACCACCTTATGTGCCACTCTACCCAACTTTGCCAAGACCACTTGGACAACAGACTGTCCCCTAGCCTCCTTGTCCTCGGAGGCAACAAATTATGGCCCCCAATACTGACTATTACTTCCTCTGTGATGTCTTCAGAGCCAAAGGCTTCCTAGGACCAAAGACTCTTTCACCTCCCAAGATTGGTGGGAGATTTGTCCCAAGACTAGAGCTACAACTAAGATGAGAACCCTACAGATGCTCCTGCAAGGGACTAAAGGACCTGCCCATATTGACCAGAGGGAAGCACCTGAGGGAGACAAGGAAGTTTTATATGCCAGCCTTTCTCCACCATTGAGCTCATAGGCTGGAAAAATCATACTCCCTCCTACACAGAGAAACCCTGGGCCATGACTGATCTGATGCAGCCCATTAGCCAGACCTAGGATGGGGCCCCAACAAATAAGAAGGTCTAAAGATAAAGAGATGTCAAGAAGCCCTCAGAGAAAGTCTAAAAGAACAGAAAAAGAGAACAAAACACACTGTCTGTGCCCAAGAGTTAGAAAGAATCGGAGCCAGCCCTGAGCCCTAGCCTAAGCCGAGCGCATCTGCAGACAAACAGAGCCGAGTTAAGCCTCCCACTGCTCCAGCATCTCCCCTCTTGATAGCCCTGAACATTTCTCTCAGCCCCACATCTGCCTAAGGCCCCTCTGCCCTATGAAACTGGCAGCAATAATTGAAAGAGATGTGCCCAACTGACTCAAAGCTAAATGTCCAGGCCACCGCTGCTGCCGCCTCTCTCCCTACCCAGAGGCGCCCGGGGGGGAGGAGGGGCACCACAGTGCAAGTTTGTCAGTGAAGAAATGCACAGACACAAGCGACAGGTGATCAATGCAGCCTTTGTGGGACAAGCTCAGATAGCCATTTGCCAAAAATTACAATCCTAGAGGACTTTACTGAAAAGTGTGCCAGTGAACTGATTAAGGTGGCCACTACAGTTTTTATCAGTCAAGATCCAGAGACTCAAAGACAGGCAGACCAGAAAGATAAAGAGGAGAATGGATCTCCTACAAACCCAGAGGTCACTCAAAGGGGGGTCTCACTAGTACAACGCCAATGGTCCAAATGTTTATAAGGAAGAAAAAAGCATGGCCAGACAAAAGGGGAAGCCTCCAATGGCCCCCTATAGCCCACTATTGGCTGTTAACATGAACATATACCTGGTTCATGTGGGGGCTTGCAGCGCTGGGTCTTATGCATCAGATGCAGTTGTGTGTGTCTATGGGAACCCTGCCATATTCATCAATCATCAACTTCTGAACAAGTGGGAAGAAACTGAAAGGAGGAGCTGGGGCCAAAGTCTTGGGGAAAAACATTCACTCCTTCTCTGTTCAAGTCTTAGCTTTTGAGCATGGCAGTGGGCCATAGGGTGCTCACTCCAAAAGGACATGCCACTCTGGCTCCAAGCCACTCACTGTGAGCCACCAGCAGGAAGGGCCACAGAGCCCCACACACCCAGGCATTCTGAATGGGGCACCCAGGCATAAGCGGGGCAGCTACAATATACAATTAGAGCAGGCTCCCACCTGGCTGGAGGATAAAGTTACACAGACAAAGAACAACACCTAGGTGGGCACAATGTGGCTGCCACACTGGGACCTGCACAGGACCACACTGCTGCCCTCCATCCTTGGCAGACAGCCCACAGCGAGTTTGACATAGGTGCCTTTTATACAAATGATGCCCCAGGTCATCAATCTCTGCTAAGATTTATATTAGATTTAAGAGTTGGAGAATCCTAGCAGCCAAGATCCTGCACTGGGAGATAACAAAAAAATTCCTGCATCTTAAAGCACCAGACACTCTATGTCCACCTCCCTTCCCTAGATGACAGTTCCTTCCAGGAGCTTGAGTACACCATCCTTGGGACAGCACTGGACTCTGACTTAAAAGCCCATATCTATCAAGAAAAAAGTCGAATACCTTGGTTACCATCTGATTCAGCAACAGAACAGATCAACCACTGGGCCTCAAAAGAAACAGGAGATCTGCTCAATTCCAGTCCCTTCAACCTGCCATCAGACTAGAGAATTCTTAGGGACTACTGGGTTCAGCCATGTATGGATCCCTAACTTTTCAGTTATGACAAACCCTCTCTATAAAGCCACAAAGGGGGAGGAATGGGATCCTCTAATATGGGGGTCAACTAAGTAAAAGGCCTTTGAGGACATTAAACAAGCACTCACCAGTGCACCTGGATTAGTGCTCCCTGACCTCACAAAGCCTTTATTTCTGTATATCCATGATTGATCTGGAGTGGCTATGGGAGTTTTGACTCAGATGCTGGGGACATGGTACCATCCAGTGGCCTATTTGTCCAAACAGCTGGACTCTGTAGCCCAGGGCTGGCCACCTTGTTTATGGGCACTTGCAGCCATAGCTCTTCTGTTGTTGGAAGCTGATAAACTGGCAGTGAGACAAGAACTGGTTGTCAGAGTTCCTCATTCAATTTTGACATTGTTACAATATAAAGGACACTATTGGTTGGCTAATGAAAGAATGGTCAAATATCAGGGCATATTATGTAAAAACCCACGTATCCACGTTGAGATCTTCAGAACTCTAAACCCAGTAACTTTGCTGCCCATTGGATCTGGAAAATATGATCACAAATGTGTTGAGGTCATGGATGAAGTATTCTCCAGCAGACCAGACTTAATAGACCAGCCTCTCAAGGACGCTGATGGAGTACTTCACAGATGGAAGCAGTTTTATAAAAGATGAGGTATGTTTTGCTGGATATGCAATGGTCACTCTGGACTCTACTGTCAAGGCAGAACCTCTGCCTCAGGGAACTTGAGCACAAAAAGTAAAACTTATTGCTTTGACTGGAGCACCTCAGTTGACAGCAGGAGTCTGTGTGGAATATTTACATAGACTCAAAATATGCATTAGCTACCTTTCATGTTCATAGGGCCTTATGTAGTCTAATTAACTCAGGAGAGAAAAAAGAGGGGCAAGAAATTCTTAAACTTTTGGATGTACTGTGGACTCCCATGAAAGTTGTGATTATGTATTGCCAAGGTCATCGAAAGGGAAACACTGTGGTTTCTCAGGGCAACAGGAGAGCTGACAGAGAGGCCAGGTTAGCTGTCTGCAAGAAACAGGAAGATAATATAGTCCCAGGTTTAAATGCTGCCCTTTTGCCTAGCCAACTATCTAACAGAATGGGAGCCAACATACTCCCAACATGAAAGTAAGTGATATAAGACTGAACAAGAAAAATTTCTCCCAGGAGGATGGTGGAGATTTTCTGATGGCCAAAATAGCCAACCCGGGAATTCTAGCCCCAGCCTTTATCAGACTGTTTCACAGGAAAACATGTTGGACATACAGCACTTGAGACAGTTCTGAGTTGACATTTCTATGTCCCCCAGCTCACAAGCAACACATGGATGATCTTCAAACAATGTGAGATTTGTGCTCTCAACAATTCTTGTCAGGGACCAAAGCTTCCACCAGGAATCCAAACTATAGGAGGAGCACCTTTTGAAGACTTGGAAGTAAACTTCACTAAACTACCAGGCTCACAGGACTATAATTAACTTTTGGTTTTTGCGTATTCCCACTCTGACTGGGAGGAAGCCTTTCCTACCTGCACTAAGAAGGCTAGGGAGATACTAGGATGATTCTCTGGGAAATTATTCCCAGATTTGGTGTCCCAATAACTATTGGCTCAGACAATGAGCCAACTTTGGGGCAGAAGTGATATGATTACTGACCAAAAGTTTAAATATCAGATGAAAATTACATACTGCGTATAGGCTGCAGAGTTCTGGTAAAGTTAAAAGGATGAACAGGACTTTAAGGCTCAATTGGGTAAGCTGTGTCAGGAGACTCACTTCCATTGTGATGAACTTCTCCCTATTACACTGTTGAGGATTTAGATCCACTCCCACTAGGAGGACTGGATTCTTTTCTTTTGAAATAATATATGGGAGGCCCTCCTCTTATTAGGAGACTGAAGAGAGATAGAAAAATTAACCCTGAGATGAAAGCCTCAGGTCTTAGGGAAAACTTTATAGGTTCTCAACCAATGGGTTAGAGAAAGATTGCCAGTAAGTTTGACCACAGGTGCACACTCCTTCAAGCCAGGAGATTCAGTCTGGGTCAAAGAATGGAATATTCAACCCTAAACTTCTTTGGAAGGACCTTTCACTGTTATTTTATCCACCCCAACTGCAGTCAAGTTTGCAGGGATAGGTCCCTGGATTCACTTCACCAGACTCAAGCCTGCAGCTGCGGACTGAGAGTGCTCTCCAGATGGTGATACACCCTTGAAGCTGACCATCCCAAAGAAAAAGGAGCACCAGAGAAACTTGAGGATCAGAAGGACTACAGCCCTGCTCCAGTCACTCTGGAAGCTAACTGGTCTACGCAAGCACGGCCAAAGCTTGAGCAGACTATGGCTCTGTTTCAGCCACACAGGAGGGACTGGCTGATCAATTCACAGTGAGATAAACTTCCCACCAGGACTAATGAACTCTTTCAACCTCTAAGATAGTTCTTATACTATAACACATTGCCACCCCTTGCTTCTAGATAAATATATAGTTCTCTGTTTGGTTTTTGCTACTGGTTTGATAATAGTAACTCCTACTGATTGGACTCTGGGAAACAAAATTTCACTTATACTTTTTTATCTTGCTTATGTAAGTTTTCTAGGATTTGTTTGGTGTCATTAGTTTGGCTTTGTTAATTTATGCTGTTTAACCTATGCTAACCAAAATGTTAGTTTAGTTTGGTCTCCTTTGATAACTATAAGAGATTCTTTTGCTGAAAGTCCTAAAATCAGCCATGGTGAATATTCTGGAGAAGGTCAGTTAAGACTTTTCTGTGGGCCTGGGTAGGGAAGGGGAAGACGGGAAGGTGGGTCTGAGAGCAGCTCCAGTGGATCTGAGAATGAAGAAGGAGATGTAAAAGAATAATGGGAAAGGGGTTTGGGATTTTCCTAGCAAGGAAACTTGAGCAATAGAACAGGTAGAGCAGAGGGGAAGACAGGAATGAATATCCCAAAAAGCCTATAAGGGACTTTAATTTTTAGTAACCTGTTTTCAGTGATAACAAAGCAACTTTAAAGGCCATTTTCACCAGATCTTGGAGGGTTCAGGAGATTAATTGATTAGTGAAAACTGTACCCTCTGAACCTGGCTGCAGCCAAATAAAATTGTTTCCTGCTATCTTTGGTGTCTTGCCTCATTTGTCCCTACTACATAGTGACGCATAGAGTTGTAATGCCAGATTTGTAGGATCCCCCAATAGACCTTCAGGAGCCAAATCCAATGCAATCACACAAGAGTCTTTATTGCAAGCTCGAGCCTGGACTCAAAATCAATTCCAACACAGGGGCCCGAGAAGTGAGTCCCAGCCCTTAGTTCAGTGAGGATTCATAGGTTTTGTGGGGATATTCTATGCATCACAACATCACACAGCAAATCATGTCACACCAAGGGAAAATAAAACAACAACTCTTAACATTGATTAGTACATTCACTGGCAGGAAAAAGTTGGGTAAGGGTGATTGGTTAGTTCAAGAGGTGGATATATTTGAATTGATTGGTTTAAGCTGAGAAGGGTGTAGGCACTAAACTACATGGTTTCCTAACAAGTTATCAATCACCTAAACTACTGGGAAAGTCCCTTGGTATTTCAGGCATTTTCCCTGTCTCACGCTAATTGGTGGTTGCTAGGAAGTTGCTATGGGTCCTCACCTAACTGAGTCAGGGACTGATCTCTCTTGCTATTTACAGACAAACAACTCAGCAGGGTGAGTATTTGCCTAGGAGTGCTCTGTGGGTTTTTCCGAGGATAAGTGTCATGCCCCGTTCCTCTGGACAGGCCTTGAGGTAGAAGCTGGTTTCTCAAAAATGAGTCATGTCAGATTCTCAGAGTATCCCCCAAAACTTATAAATCCTCACTGAACTAGGGGCCAGGACTCACTCCTCAGGACTTCTGCATTGGAATGGTTGTGAGTCGCAGCTCAAGCTTGCAACAAAGACTCTTCTGTGATTGCATCAGATTCAGCTCCTGGAGGTCTATTGGGGTCCACGAATCTGGCATTACATGGGCACACCTGGGAACCAGATCCCAGGTTTCAGCACCAATGAAAGGAAATCGAGAAATAGGGGAGAGGGGCAAGCTAGAAATGAAAGACGGAGACCAGGCAGAGATACATGGGAGAGATTATTTGTCAGAGCTGACAAATAAAGGCCATCTCTCCATAGAAAAAGACATGGTTGGGGTTGGAGACTTTTATGGGGGTGGCTCAGAAATTAGAGCCAGGTGGGCCCTGATGGGCAATTAAGGGTGGGGTTGATATGCCCTTGGGCGGGATAGAATGTTGGTGCTGAAGGGTTGGATTGATATGAGGGAGTGGTGAGCCTCTCTCAGAAAGGCCCTAGGGAGGGAAAGCAAAACCTTTTCTTAAAATGGCTGCTGTCCCTTTACATGGCCATTCAGATGCTAAACAAGGACCTTACAGCTGCCAAAGCCTCTTTTGCTCTGGGGAACTCCTGCCTTCCTTCCTTGAATATATGGATTGTTTGTCTTGGTCTACTTTGAGAAAAAGGAAACTGAACACAGTAAAATTACAACACGTGGCCATTTGGTAAGCTCCCTGGATGAGCACCTCAAGACCCTTGATTCTACACCCCTCTTTCCCCTTTGTGGGAACATCTGATTCCCATTTTTGTGGGGACATCTGTGATGCTGCTGGTGTAGAAGTCGTGGCTAAGTGGGAATTAGGAACTTAGGGAGTTTTTCACCTATCTGGTCTGTTTTAAAAGTTCCAGTCTGACTGCCATGATTTAGGGATCCTCTCAGTCTGTCTCTGGTTTTTTGTTTATATCTGTTTCTTGCTCTTTAAGACATGGGCAATACTGTGTTGAGCCCATAGATGGTTTCTTGGGAAAGATCTTGGCTGAATGGGCCACCTATAGGCATAAATCTGTCTAAAAAAAAGATGATGTTTTACTGTAACAATCTGGTCTTTACATGGTTTTCTGAATTATTGTACAATCTTTCAATTGGAAGTTGGTCTGTCAGAGATAAAATAAGTGAAAGATTCTGGATGTGCAGGCATGTATACAATTACATAATAAGGAGTCTAAACAGTCAAAAACTAAGTTGGATGCAAAAAGGTGCTGCCTCTAATGTGTAAGTATAGCAGGACACCAAAAGAGGATTTTTAAAAAATGTTTTTTAACCCAGTGCTGACAGTCTGAGTACTGCTTTTCAGCCTGGACCCTGGAAGCTGCAAATCATTCTACTGTGGGTGAAGGACATCAGTCTTGGTGATATTGATATCCCAGATTCGTGGGACCCCAATAGACCTCCAGGAGCTGAATCTGATGCAATCACACCAGAGTCTTTATTGCAAGCTCCAGCCTGGACTCACAACCGTCCCTGACAGAGCGGTCCCAGGGAGTGAGTCCTGGTCCTTTGTTCAGTGAGATTTTATAGGTTTGGAGGGTACTCTATTCGTCACAACATCACACAGCAAATCATTCCATAGCTCGGGAAAATCAAGCAACAACTCTTAACATTGATTAGCACATTCAATGGCGGGAATAAATTGGGTAGGGGTGATTGGTTAGTACAAGAGGGGGATTCCTTTGGACTGATTGGTTTAGGTCACGAGGGGTGTACGTGCTAAACTACATGGTTTCCCAACATGTTATCAACCACCATAAACTACTTGGGAGTCATCTGACATTCCAGGTATTTTCTCTGTCTCATGCTGATTGGAGGTTGCTAGGGGAGTTGCTATGGGTCCTCACCTAGCCTAACTGAGTCAGGGACACCTGGCACCACAGATCTCTCCTGTTATTTACAAACAACTCAGCAGGGTGGGTAAGTGCTTAGGAGTGCTCTGTGGGTTTTTCCAAGGACAAGGGTCATGCTCCCTTCCTTAGGACAGGCCTTGAGGCAGAAGCTGCTGTTATTTATTTTTTAAAATGGAGTCACATCAGTTTTTCAATATTGCCAGTTATCAGAGATGATTTCTGCTTCCTCAAATGTTGAAGTTTGAACATTAGGGAAGCACCAAGCATATAAAGCAGGTTTTATTTTTAAAATAGTAATACAGGGGCTGAGGTTGTGGCTCAGTGGTAGATCGCTTGCCCCACATGTGCAAGGCCCTGGGTTTGATCCTCAGCACCACATAAAAATAAATAAATAAATAAAGTTATAAAAAAAATAGTAAC
Organism: Urocitellus parryii; assembly: GCF_045843805.1. Classification (NCBI taxonomy): domain Eukaryota; kingdom Metazoa; phylum Chordata; class Mammalia; order Rodentia; family Sciuridae; genus Urocitellus; species Urocitellus parryii. The sequence continues at coordinate 79,793,801 of NC_135536.1, read as the reverse complement.
ACAGGGCTGGGGTTGTGCCTCAGTGGTAGAGGGCTTGCCTGGCATGTGTGAGGCACTGGATTCAATCCTCAGCACTATACAGAAATAAATAAATAAATAAAGGTATTGTGTTCATCTACAGCTAATAAATAAATAAAAGATCAGAAAAGATCAGGGAGAAGAAGGCTGGGAAACATGTTGTAAGGGGGGGGTCCGGCGGAACGTCGGAGGAAGAGACCACACACAAGAGACTTACTCCATGCAATTGGCAAAAGGGGATTTATTGGGGATCCATTCCAGCGCGCTGGGACTCTGTGCCCACTCAAGAAGGGAGCGCAGCTCAGAGCCCAGAGCAAAGGTCAAGCAGAGCTTAAGTACACTTTTTGGAGAGGGCGGTGGGCTTTGCATACATCAGAACAAATCATCATGAGGCGCGGGGAAATTGAACAACAACTCTGAGATGTGATTGGCACATTCATTGGCGGGAACCGGCCGGGCGGCGGTGATTGGTCATTCGTAAGCGGGTTACACATTCAAACTGATTGGTTCGGGCCCTGTGAGGAACTGCCCTAGGCTAAACGGCCAGTAGGGCATTGTTTTAACTATCTCAGGAATCTGGGTGTAACAGAGGAACTTAATAATACCTAATCTTTTACATTCAAGCTTTCCAGCTTAGAAACTTTACCCTTTCATTGTAAGTTTCAAATCCAAAAGAGGTATAGTCAAAGCATCTTCACGTTACACAGTAAAGTTTATTTTTAGATGAGTTTAATTATTAAATCAATAGATTTTGACTAATGCAGATTACCATCCATGATGGGACTTGAGCCTTGTCTAATCAGTTGATGGTTAAAGAGGAGTGTGGGGGTCAGACACCTTGTCAGGAGGGGGTAAAATTGTGACATATGCAGTTGAGAGGAGAAATAAGGAATGTCCATGTGTTTCTGCCCCTTTAAATGTTTTATTCACTCAAATTACTCAATACAATTTCACTCTATATGTTCTTTTTTTATATTTATTTTTTAGTTTTTGGTGGACACAACATCTTTATTTTATTTGTATGTGGTGCTGAGGATCGAACCCATCGGCCCATGCATGCCAGGCGATCGCGCTACTGCTTGAGCCACATCCCCAGCCCCACTATAGGTTCTTTATGAAGAAAACTGACAATCCTTAATGCTAGGCACTGCAATAGACATAATAAATTCACAGCAAACAATTCTAGATTAATTCTAAGCACTGCAAAACACACTTAATTATGACAGCCTAGTGACAGACATTTCCTCTGTGTGCTAAGTTTAAAAGTCTTAAGCCTTAGGGTTTATGTCCAGCAGATGTACACTCACTTAAACAGCGGTGACCAGATCTGGAACCAAGGCAGGCTTTTCCTGGTGTGGAGTGGACAACCGGTTGAGGAGAGGGTCATAGGGAGAAGTTGTGACTCTCACCGAGGACCAGACAGGTGGTAGAGTTTGAGAGCAGTGAGGATCACACAGAGGATCAGTAAACGATGACAAGTGATGGGATGTCAGGTTTTCATCAGGCTCTCCAGCTTGAGTACGTCTTTGTTTTGGCTGGCCAAATCCCTGTTCATCAGCTCTATTATTTATACTAACTTGGGGGTTTTTGACCCCTCCTTTCAATCCTTATGAGCTACCACTGGATTTCTCCATGATATCATTTACCCTGGGCCTGATCTGGTAGCCATCCTGATCTTTTTGCCTTTCCCTCTTACCAGGCCAGGACAGCCTGCAGGGGGCTTTACTCTGTTTATCAGGGTGAGGGGAAGTAACTTGTTTGAGGTCATACTGGAGGTCTCTGTGGTTGTGCCTCGTTGTGCAGGTTTCAAACTGGAGTTTTTAAAATGGAGTTGCTTAGGCTCAGGCCTAAGGCCATCCTCACCTCCTGAGGAAAATATCTCCCTATTGGTTAGGTTACTCTGGAGAGCCATGACTAATACCAATACTATGTTTTTTTCTTTCTTTCATTTTGGTCTAAAAACTCTTTCCTTGTACTCAGTCACAATGTGCATGGTACAGCTGTTGCTAAGAATTCAACTAACTCACAGGAAAACAGAGGAGCAAATTACTGGATGCCATTAGATTCCTCAACCCTTCCCCACAGCCCCTCAGTCCCTATGCCTGAGAACCAATTCTTAAGGATGGCAAGAGCCAAAATATCTCTGAAGAGAGAGACCAGTACAAAAATGGTTAAGATATTGTTGTGCCATTTTTAGGAAGAACCATAGAAGAAACAGCCACCAATTACCCAGAAACTTTAGACGGTGCCTATGTAAATTCCCAGCAACATGATTTATAGCCTATGCTAATTAAATGTTATCAGGTAAGGTTTCTTGTTAACAAAGGTTTGTTGGCTCTTGTCAAAGCTCAAGTGAAAGTTTTTTTAAATATTTATTTTTCGATTGTAGTTGGACACAATACCTTTATTTTTATTTATTTATTTTTATGTGGTGCTGAGGATCGAACCCAGGGCATTGCACGTGCTAGGTGAGCACTCTACCACTAAGCCACAATCCCAGCCCCCTCAAGTGAAAGGTTTTTAATTTGTTCATTATTACCTCCTCCTCCTCCTCCTTCTCCTCCTACTACTCCTCCTCTTCTTCTTCTTCTTAAAAATCGTTTTGTTGTTGTTTATTTCTTATGTGGTGATGGGGATTGAACCCAGAGCCTCATGCATGCTAGGCAAGTGCTTTATCACTGAGTAGACAACCAACCCCTGCTCATTTGTTTTCAATGAAGTCAATTTGGAAATCTCCTCTAGAGCAATGTCTTTAATTGGTGAATACTTCCTCATTCATGAATGAACAATGTGTCTACCCAGGTCATTGATGAGATTCCCTTAGAATGAGCAGGAAACTATGGTGGTGCTCTATTCAGGATTGCAGAAACATCTGGAATATTGTTCTGTAACAAGAGCAGAACATTATGGGAGGAGAAAAGTCAGAAGACAATTTATTTTTAAAAGGTAAGAAATGAAGAAAAGAGTCATTAAAATACAAAGCACAAAAACAGGTTCAAAGATAGGTCCATGACAAAGTCAGTTGTGAAAGAAAAGTGAGGAGAGATGGAGGAGAGAATGAGAGGCACTGACATTCATCTGAGTGGCCAATGGTTTAAGATATTAGGTCTTTTGTTTCTCCTCATTACAGGAGATGAATCTTCTAGATGAAGATTCTCAGATACTTTGCTGTCTTTTAAAATGTTTCTCTTAAAAATGACCATGTAAAAAAGTGATAACCATGATGAGATTGTGAAAAAATGATCACTTTTATTAATTAATATAGGCAATCAAATTTAGTAATTCAGGTAACCCCTTCCTGGTTTTATCAATCTTACATCTTATTTTTAATTTCATTTCATTTATTTACGTTTGAGTCATACTAGGGATTGAAATCCACCACTGAGCTACATTCCAACCCTTTTTATTTGTTGAATCAGGGTCTCACTGACCTTGAGCCAGGTTGTCCTGCCTTCCTTGTTTTTATTCTTTTTTTTCCCCAGGACTGAGGATTGGACCCAGGGGAGCTCTACTACGGAGCCACAACCCCAATCCTCTTTATTTTTATTTTGATACAGGGTCTGGATAAGTTACCTAGAGCCTTTCTAAATTGGTGAGGCAGCTTTGAACATGGGATCTTCCTGTCTCACCTCTGAGTCACTGGGATTACACTTGTGCTCTTTTCTACACCTGCCTCTTCTCTTTATTCTTAAATAATCTCACATACTAAATCAGTTTCCCTTTCTCTCCCCACCCCCTCTTTTTCTGACCCTCTCTCTCCCCCTCTCTCTAGCTCTCTTTTTTTCCCTCTGGTAATAGAAGTGAACCCAGGGCCTCAAGTATGCTTATTTTGCTTTTATAAGTACATAGACTTTAAATTGATTAATATTCATATTTTTAAAATAACTTTAGTTGTAGTGGACACAATACCTTTATTTTATTTATTTATCTTTATGTGGTGCTGAGGATTGAACCCAGTGCCTCACACATGCTAGGCAAGTACTGTACCACTGAGCCCCAGTCCCAGCCCCTGATACTCATATTTTGACACTTGTACTCTTTTAGTTCCAGAATTGACTACATCTCTATAGAGTAAGATCTAAAATTTATTCAGTATTCATTATATACTGAGCACTGATGGATGGTTTGCTGTCTCATTTGATTTCACAATAATCTAACATGGGAGAGATATTATTTTCATACATTGACAGATGAAGGAGAGGAGAAGAAAGAGTTTAAGAAACTTGTCCAAGGTGATACAGGTGTTTGACCATAAAAGAAAAGAATTAACATTTTAGGCCAAGGTTGATTGATTAAAAAAATGATCCCACCATCCACCCTGGGTATCAGGGGAGCACCCACTGCACCCAGAGTAGAGGGGACTCCCCCCTCCATGGAGGAAACCCTTCTAAACTGAGAGCTCCCAACACACCCAGGGAGGGGAGGATTCCCCATTCCAGGGAAGAGACCCCTCCAACATGGGAGTTGGGGGAAGCTCCCACTGCACCCAGGGTAGAGGGGACTACCCTGGCCAGGGAAAAGACCCCTGCAAACTTGGTGTTGGGGGAGCTCCCTCAGCACCCAGGGTAGAGGGGACTCCTCCCTTGAGGAGGGAGACCCCTCCAACCTGGGTGTCAGGGGAGCTCCCACCACACCAAGGGTAGAGGGGAATCTCTCCCCTGCAGGGGGGGAGACTCCTCCAACCTGAGTGTTGGGGGGAGCTCCCATTACACCCAGGGAAGTGGGGATCTCTCCCCACTCCAGGAGGGAGACCCCTATAATCTGGGTGTCCATGGGAACTCCTAAACCATCGCACCCAGTGTATAGGGGACTCCCCCCTCTAAGGGGCAGACACCTCTAACCTGGGTATCAGGGGGAGATCATATACCATCGCACTCAAGGTAGAGGGGACTTCCCCCTCCACAGGGGAGATCCCTCTAACCTGGTTGTAGGGGGGAGCTCCTATACCATGGCACCCAGGATAGAGTCCACTCCTCAGCCTCACGACCAGCACTCTAACTTCATAATAGAGGTTCGAAACATAGAAATTAACTAGTGAGTTCAAATTAAAGAGACATGACTCTCAATTACCTTTTTTGCCCAGCTCAGAGATGGCTCCTCCCACCTCCTGCCTCCACCTGATGCCTAGCAAGGTTTACACAAGAGGCCAGCAAGAGAGACAGAAACACGGCAGGGAGTGAGCTTTTATTGGGGAACAAAAAATTCATGGGAAAATTCCATCCAATGAAGGTCAGTGTCACTGATTGGTCTTTAGGTCAGTAGTCAGGCACACCCCCACACGGACAAGCCCTGGCACCTTGGGAATGATGGGGAAGGGTCTGACACAGTGTGTCTAAGCGCCTCACACCCAGCCAGGGAGGTAGCTCAAATCACGAGTGAGAACGGCTTCCCACACACTCCCAACTCCAGGAGGGAGTCCCCTCTGACCTGGGTGTGCATAGCACTTAGGGTAGAGTGAACTCCCCCCTCCAAGGGGGAGACCCCTCTAACCTGGGTATCAGGGGGAGCTCATATACCATCACACCAAAAGGACTCCCCTCTACAGGGGAAAGACTTCTCTAATTTGGGTGTTGGTGGGAGCTCCTATACCATCGCACCCAGGGTACAGTCGACTCTGTTCTTCAGGATGTGACCCCTCTAACCTAGGTGTCAGGTGAGCTTGTAACCATCACATCCAGGGTAGTGAAGATGCACCAGGGGAAAGATACTTCTAACCTGGGAGTTGGGGGAAGCTCCCCAATGCACCAAGTGTATAAGGGACTCCCCACTCTAGGGGGGAGAAACCTTTAACCTGGGTTTCAGTTGGAGCACCCCATTGTATCCAGGGTGGAGAAGACTCCCCCCTCCAGGGGGAAGACACCTCTAACCTGGGGTTCAAGAAAAGCTTTCCATCGCACTCAGGGTTGAAGGGACTCCCTCCTCCAGAGGTGAGAGCCCTCTAACCTGGGTGTCAGGGGAAGCTCTTATAATATTGCACCCAGGATGGAGGGGACTCCCCTCTCCAGGGGTGAGACCCCTCTAGCCTGGGTGTCGAGGGATCTCGTATATCATTAATCCCAGGGTAGATGGGACTCCCCCCTCCAGGGGGGAGACATCCCTAACCTTGGTATTGGAGGGATCTCCTATACCATGGCACCCAGGGTATAGGGTACTCCCCTCCCCAGGGGAAAGACATCTCTAACCTGAATTTCTGGGGGGATCTATATACCATTGCCCACAAAGTAGAGGGAACTCCCCCCTCCAGGGAGTAGACGCCTCTAATCTGTGTATCTGGGAAACCTCATATACCATCCCACACAGGGTAGAGAGGACTCCCTTTTTTTAGGGGGGAGACATCTCTAACCTGGGTGTGGGGGGTAATTCATATACCATCTCATTCATGGTAGATGGGACTCTCCTCTCCAGAGGTGCAACCACCTCTAACCTGGGTGTCAGGGAGATCTTTCCATCACATACAGGGTAGAGGGGACTCCCCATGCCAGGGGCAGACACCTCTAACCTGGTTGTCATGGGGAGCTCCCGACTACAACCAGGGTAGAGGTGACTCCCCCCTCCAGGGGAGAAACCCCTATAACCTGGGTATCTGGGGGAGCTCCCCACTGCACCCAGGGTGGACAGAACACACCCCTTCAGGAGGGAGAGAACTCTAAACTGGGTGTTGGGGGGAGTTCCCCACGACACCCAGGGTATAGGGGACTCCGTCCTCCAGCAGGAAGACACCTCTAACAGGAGGGTGTCGGGGTGAGATCCAAATCACACCCAGGGTGGAGGAGACTCCCCCCTCCAGAAGGGGACACCTCTAATTTGGTTGTTCAAGGGGCTCTTCACCAGTTAGTTAGGGTAAAGAGAACTCCCCACTCCAGGGGAGAGCTCCCCACAGGCACCCAGGGTGAATGGGACTCCTGTTGGTAAAGATGGCACCCCCCCCCCCAGCGCTTCTCTTCCGGGAGCTCAGGTCCATGACACACTAAATGGCACGCGAACCATCACCTCCAAACCCTGTGAATGGCATGAACTCCAATCCCTGAAGTGGCAGGAACTCTTGGCCAATGAAGAAGTAACAGCCCACTTGCCTTGCTCCTCCTCATTCTGCATTGAGCCCGTAAATAACAACACTCTGTTCATGCTCTTTCTCTCACTCTCCCTCCTCTCTCTCTCTCCCCCTCTCCCCTTCTCCCTCCTCTCTCCCCCTCTCCCCTTCTCCTCCCTCCCCCCCCTCCTCCTCCTCCTCTTTCTCTCTCTCTCTCTCTCTCTCCCCCCCCCCCCTTCTCTTCTGCGACTGCCTGTTATGGCCCTGCTGTTGTTTTGGCTTTTTGAGTTTATGGAGCTTTTTCCATTGTTCCTACAACTCCCTTCTTCATAGGGGAGAAACTTCTAATCTGGGTGTGGGAGGGAGCTCCCCACCACACCCAGGGCGAATGGGACTCCCCTTTCCATGCGTGACACACCTTTCACATGGATGTGGAGGGAACTCCCCCCACCAGGGGGTAGACACCTCTAACCTGGGTGTGGTGGGGGAGCTCATATACTATTACACCCAGCATAGAGGGGACTCCCCCCTTTAGCGGGGAGACCTCTCTAACCTGGATGTCTGTGGGAGTTTTTATATCATCACAACCAGGGTAGAGTGGACTCCCTTCTCCAAGGGGAAGACCCCTCTACCCTGGGTGTCAGGGGAGCTCGTATACCATGACACCAAGGATAGAGGAGACTCCCCTCTCCATGGGAAAGACACCTCTAACCTGGGTGTCTGAGAAAATTTATATACCATCGCACCCATGGTAGATGGGACTCCCTTCTCCAGGGGGGCGACAACTCTAACCTGGGTGTCAGGGGGACATCCAGGATAGAAGGGACTCCCTCTCCAGTGGGGAGACACCTCTAACCTGAGTATTGGGGAGGAATTTATATACCATCACACCCATGGTCTATCTACAGGGGGGCAACCCCTCTAACCTGGGTGTCAGGGAGAGCTTTCCATTGCACCTAGGGTAGAGGGGACTCCCCACTCCAGGAAAAGGACATCTCTAACCTGGGTGTTGGGGGGAGCGCCCTACTGCACCCAGGGTAGAGGGGACTCCCCGCTCCAGGGGGGAGATACCTCTAACATGGGTGTAAGTGTGAGCTCCCAGACACAACTAGGGTGGAGTTGTCTCCAACCTCCAGGGGGCAGACCCCTCTAACCTGGGTGTCAGGAGGAGCTCCCATCGCAACCAGGATAGAGGGAACTCCCCGCTCCAGGAGGGAGACACCTCTAACCTGGGTGTTGGGTGGAGCACCCCACAGCACCCTGGATGGAGGGGACTCCCCTCTCCAGGGAAGAGACACCTCTAACCTTGCTGTCAGAGGAGCTTGTATACCATCGCACCTAGGGTAAAGTGGAAAGCCCCCTCCAGGGAAAAGACCCCTGTAATGTGGGTGTCGGGGGAGCTCATATATCATAGCACCCTGGGTAGAGGGGACTCCCCGCTCCAGGAGGGAGACCCCTCTAACCTGAGTGTCAGAGGAGCTCATATACCATTGCACCCAGGGTACAGTGGATTCCCATTTTTAATGGGGAGACCCCTCTAACCTGAGTGTCCAGGAAAACTCATATATCATCGCACCCAGGGTAGGGGGGGCTCCACCTCCATGAGGGAGAACCAACTAACCTGGGTGTCAGGAGGAGCTCATATACCATCGACCCAGAGAAGTGGGGACTTCCTCCTCCAGGGGGTAGACACCTCTAACAGGGGAGCTTGCATACCATGGCACCCAGAGTAGAGAGGACTCCCCCTGCCGCAGTCCGGCTGCAGCAAAATAGCCGGGGGGTGACGAATAACTTGTGTACGTTGATAAAGCAGGAATAGGAGCCGTTTATTGTAGGACAACAGAGCTATTTATACATTTTGCACAGCTTATCTTAATTAGCATAAACTAGATACATCAATCAACCAATAAGGAATCTCCACACTTAATGGCTCGCTTTTGTTACTTCTCAAACCACTCCCTCTGACATTTTGCCAGGCACCATCCAGACTTGTTTACGAACTCTAACATTTCTCTGGCAAAATACCAGGTGTTATTTTTGATTTGTTTACAGACCTTAACATCCCCCCTCCAGAAGGGAGACCCCTCTAACCTGAGTATCAAGAGGAGCTCGTATACCATTGCACCCATGGTAGAGGGGACTCTCCTTTCCAAGGGGGAAACTCAACTAACCTGGGTGTCAGGGGGAGCTCATATATCATCACACCCCTTCAAGGGGGAGACCCCTCTAACCTGGGTGTTGTGGGGAGCTTGTATACCATTGCATCAGGGTAGAGGGGATTCCCCCCTCCAGTGGAGAGACATCTTTTACCTGGGTTTCGGGAAGAGATCCCCACTGCACCCAGGGTAGAGGGGACTCCTTCCTCCAGGGGGAGACACCTCTAACCTGGGTGTCAGGGGGAGCTCCCCACCACATGCAGGATAGATAGGACTCTCCCTCCAGGGGGGGACACCTCTAACCTGGGTGTCGGAGGAGCTCGTATACCATCACACCCAGGGAACAGTTGAAGTGGCAACCCCTTTCTCCACTGAAAAGTCTTAATTGGGCCTCTCCAGAAATCTTCACCCAGACTGATTTTAGGACTGTCAGCAAAAGAGTCTCTGCAAAAGAGTTCAATGTAGATAAACTTCCTATTTTCGTATCATCCTATTTTACTTGGCCACTGGCCAAGAAGATACCAGCACTCCAGGTGCCAGACACCCCTTACTAGTTTTTCACAAACATATCCAGTATAGTGCTTTGAAGAAATGTGCAAAAAGGCCTCTGGCCTTGAGCTGGGGCTTCATAGAGATGTCTATATTTTTAAGATAAGTTACAATTGGCCTCCATGGTAACAGCTGGCAGGGGGAGGAAAGAGAGGGGAGAAGCAGCTCTCCCTTTCTTAGGTGTTGTCCTTGAAAGGTTAACTTGCCCAAAACAGTGAAAGAAAAAGCTGCTGTTATGTGAACTTTTGCAGACTGTGAACTTCTGAGCCCCTCCCCTTACATTCTGGGTATAAAACTCTGAAACTACCTGAAATCAGGGTTCAGGGGATTAATTGATTATAGCAAAAGCTGTTCTCTCTGAGCATGGCTGCAGCCAAATAAAATTTTCCTGCTATCTTTGGTGCCTTGCCTCCTTTGTCCCTACAACACAGTGGACTCCCATTTTTAGGTGGGAGACCCCTCTAACCTGGGTGTCCGGGAAAACTCATATTTCATTCCACCCAGGGTAGAGGGGACTCCCTGCTCCAGGAAGGAGACCCCTCTAACCTGGATGTCAAGGGGAGCTCGTATACCATGGACTCAGGAAAGAGGGGAATCCCTCCTCCAGGGAGTTGACCCCTCTAACCTGGATGTCAGGGAGATCTCCCCACCACACCCAGTGTAGCAGAGACGCCGATCTCAAGGAGGGAGGTACCTTTAATCTGGGTGTCAGGGGTAGCTCATTAACCATCACACTCAGGGTACCCTGAGAGAACTCCCCCAATTAGGGGAGAGATTCCGCTAACCTGGGTGTTGGTGGGAGCTAGTATACCATCACATTCAGGGTATACTGGACTGCCCCATCCAGGGGGGTGACCCCTCTTAACTGTGTGCCTGGTTGAGCTCATATACCATCACACCCAATGTAGAGGGAAATGCTCCGTCCAGGGTGGGGGAGACCCTTCTATCCTGGGAGTCCAGCGGAGCTCTCTATACCATCACACCCAAAGTAGAGGGGACTCCTCCCTCCAGGGGAAAGAAACCTCTAACCTCGGGGTGTTATGATGAGCTCATATACCATTGCACCCAGGGTAGAGGGTGCTCTCCCCTCCAGGGGGTAGACCCCTCCAACCTGGGTGTCAGGTGGAGCTTGTATACAATTTCACCCAGGGTAGAGGGGACTCCCCTATCCAGGGGGGAGACACCTCTACCTGGTGTCAGGGAGAACTCCTCACAGCACCCAGGGTAGAGGGAACTTCTTCCTCCAGGAGGGAGACACTTCTAAGCTGGGTTTTCCGGGGAGCTCCACGCCACACTCAGGGTAGATGGGACTCCCTCCTCCAGGGGGAGACCCTTCTAACCTGGGTATCAGGGAAAGTTTCTATACCATGGCACCCAGGGTAAGAAGGACTCTGTTTTCCAGGTGGAGACCCTTCTAATCTGGATGTCGGAGGGAGCTCCCCTCTGCACCCAAGGTAGAGAGAACTCCCCTCTCCAGAAGGGAGACTTCTTGAACCTGGGTGTCAAAGGGAACTTGTATACCATCTCACCCTGGATAGAGAAGACTAGCCCCTCCAGGGGGAGACCGTTCAAACCTGGGTGTTGTGTGGAGCTTGTATGCCTTCCTACTCAGGGTAGAAGAGACTGCCCCCTCCATTGGGAAGACCCCTGTAACCTGGGTATGGGGGGACCTCTTATACCATCACACCTAGGGTAGAGGAGACTCCTCCTCCAGGGGAAAGACGCCGTTAATCTGGATGTCAGGGAGAACTCATAAACGATCGCATCCAGGGTAGAGGGGACTTCCCCCTCCAGGGTGAGACAACTTTAATCTGAGTTGCAAGGAGAGCTCCCCACCAAACCAGTGTAGACTGGACACCTTTAATCTGGGTGTTGGGGGGAAGCTCTTATACCATCGCACTCAGGGTAGAGTGGACACCCCCATTAGGGGGGAGATCCCTCTAACCTGGGTGTCGGGGGAATTGTATTTCATCGCACCCACTGCCTTGTCCAGGAGGGAGACCCCTCTAACCTGGCTGTCGCGGGGAGCTCGTATACCATCTCACCCAGGGTAGAGAAGACTCCCCCCTCTTGGGGGCAGAGTCCTCTAACCTAGGAGTAGTGGAGGAGCTCCTCACTGCACCCAGCGTAGAGGGTGTCCCCCCTTAAAGGGGGAGACCCCTCTAACCTGGGTCTCAGGGGTAGGTTATATACCGTGCTCTGCTACAGAGATCTTGCGGGGTCACTGCGCAGCCGCGGCCAGGCTTCCCGCAGGTCCCAGGGCATGCCAGGCTTTTGCTGAATACCAGGGGCTGCTCCAAAGCCCAGAAGGTATGTGCCTGCATAAATGCGTGCGTGTGTGTGTGTGTGTGTGTGTGTGTGTGTGTGTGTGTGTGCGCGCGCGCTGGTACTGGGCCCTGAAGGCGTGGACTGAGCCTTTATAGGCAGGGTAGGACGGGGCAGGGCTCCCTTGGATGGAAGGCAGATAGATGTGAAGGATCCCCCTCCTCGGACCTGGAAGCTCTCCTCCTCCATCTGCACAATGCCAGAGGACCCAGCCCCGCTGGTGTGCACCCTTCAATAGCTCCGCTGGAGCGGAAGATTGTAGACTGGACAGACAGCTGGGGACATCCTTAAGTCGCTGGTTCAAAGGAAGTGCTTGAGGTTTTGCCCCCGTGTATGCGGACACACGCGTCTGATGAAACCCCTGCCACTGCAAGTTGCATCCTGCCTTCTCAGCCCAGAGCAGGCAGAGACTCTCTCTCCAGACCGCCCACCTCTTCCACCGCTGACCCCCGAACTTCCCCTCTATGGCTCCCGTGCTCTCAAGGAGCTGTCCTGCCTTCTGCTGCCCGCCAACTTCAGGCCCCAGTTCTTGGACTGTCCATTCTTCACTGGCTGCCCAGAGACACTCCTGTTCTCCTGGATCCCCACCCAACCGTGTTTGCAGCAAGCAACCCACCACTCCTGCCCCCACGTATCACACCCCTATCTTTGGCTTCCAATGCTGCCACAGCCAAGGCTGCCGCCACAGGCCCCGCCACCTGGGACCCTGAACAGGGCTTCAGGGGCCAGGCTGGTAGCCACCGGCGGGATCGCGGTGTCCACCAGACCCTGCAGCGGGGGCGGGGCTGTGGCTGGGCTAGGTGCGCAGCCGCCTCCTCCTGTCCCATCTGGTTCTCCTCTATCCCCAACTCCCACCCGCGCGGTCTCCACAACCCCACCTTCCCCACGGGGACGCTACCTTCACCTGGGTCAGTCTCCACGGGGTGCCCGGCCCCTGGCCCTCTCTGGCCTCCTCAGTGCCATCCTCTTAGACACCTGTACAAGGCGGAATGCAGAGGGTTGGCAGAGGGGCAAGAGGGCAACAGGCAAGAGCCCTGCGCGCCCTTTGGCGGAGATCTTGACGGACGCCGCCAGACCAGGCCCCCACCAGGACCCAGATCATGTCAGGCTTCCGCTGGATATCAGGGGCGCCCACGCCGAGTGGATGTGAGCGTGCTTAAGTGCGCGCGCGCGTGTGTGTGTGTGTGTGTGTGTGTGTGTGTGTGTGTGTGTGTGTCTGTGTGTGTGTATGTTGTTACTGGGCCCTGAAGGCGCGAACTGAGCCGGTCTGGGCAGGGTAGGGCGGGGAGGGGCAGGGCTGCCTCTGAAGGAAGGCCAACAGATGTGATGGGTCCCCACCCCGAGACCTGAGAGCTCTCCTCCCCCATCTGCACAAAGCCAGAGGAACCGGCCCTGCTGATGTGCACCCTTGGATAGCTCAGCTGGCAGAGCGGAGGACTGTAGACTGGACAGAGAGCCGTGGACATCCTTAGGTCGCTGGTTCGACTCCGGCTCGAAGGAGGTGCCCCAGGCTTTTGCACGCAAGCGCATCCCTACCTTCTCAGCCCAGAGCAAGCAGAGCCTCTCCAGACCGCCCACCTCTTCTTCCACCGCCGACTCCCGCTCTCCTCCACCTCTTACACCCTGGCACTCCCGAGGAGCTGTCCTGCCTGCTGCTGCCCGCCAACCCCAGGCCACAGTTCTGGAACTGCCCATTCATTCTTTGCTGGCCCCTCAGGGGCTCTCCACCCATCCGTGCTGCACTTTTAACCACAGGGCACGCCTCCAGCGCCTCAGCGCCTGAGGCTCTTGACAACACAGAGGCAGGCTTCCCTGTCACTCAGCCCTTCCCACCTGGATCATCGTGGACTTGGCCCTTGGGAGAAGTGAATTGTCCAGAGCCATGGATGTATTGCTCAGCGAGTGCCCCCACCTCACGTCTGCCCTCTCCATCTTTCTCACTTTCTGTCTGTCTCTACCTCTCTCTTTCATCTTTTTTCATTTCCACGATGCCCCGCCACCTCTCTCCTTTCCTCCCTCAGTCACCTCCATCTCTCCACCCACAAGAAATCAATCTCTGCCTCTGTCTCTTGCACCACTTCCCCGCCTTCATTTCTCTCCCCCACTCTGTCCCCTGCCTCTGTAACTTGCTTTCTCTGTCTATTGGTGAGGAATGAGTGGATGGATAAGAGAGGAAAATGTTCATTCCAGCTTGGTTAGATAACCTGGTGGCCTTGGTGGCAGTGGCATGGGTTCAGTTTTCCCTTCCAGCTGAAGAGTGGGGTGTGTCCCTCCCACCCACAAGCCACCACCTTTCCTGAACCTTAAGGAATAGGGTTGGAGCCACAGCAGGACTCAGTGGTCCTCCCGGAAGAGCCAGCACATGCCAGGTTCTGCTCTTCACCTCTGGAAGGTGGCAAAAGCACCTACCTGTTGCCATTGTCCTGCTAGGGGTGAGCTGAGTGGGGAGTGAGAGTAAAATCGAGAGTCAGGCCAGAACTTAGGGTCCCTCCCTAAGTGGGAAGTGGGAGCTGGTGGTTCCAAGGCAGGCAGACAAGTGACCAGCCAATAGTGGCCCGCTATTGGCTGGCAAAGGGGACTGAATCTCATCCCCTTATACAGAACACTTGGGTGTGAGCAGCTTGGGAGCTTGAGCACCCAGCTGGAAGTGGAGCTTAGCAAGAAGATGCTGAAGACCAGCTAGAGAGTGTGCAGGAGGCAAAGGGCTGGGCTTTGGACAATCGGGAGGGTATGGGTTGGGGGCGGCCAGAGCAACACCCTGGAGTGTCCCTTGATCTCAGCCTTTCCCCTAGATGTCCAGAGCCTGATGTGCACAGAAATCCAGTCACAGACAGAACAGTCAGTGGAACCTGCATGGGAGGGCAGCTCAATGCAGCCTGCGGATGGGAGAGGAAGGGGACAGCCTTGGACTCCCATGTCCCCTGGGCACTAGAACGCTCTCATGGAGGCAGGTGTGTGTGTGTGTGTGGTGTGAGAGAGACAGGGAGGGAGAGGGCAGGTATGTGAAACTGAAGAACTCAAGGGGTTGTTCCTCTCCACTCTTGGAGGGCTCCTTAGCAGCCTAGCTCGCTTTGCAGGCACCCCTCCCTCCAACACTGTGTGCCTCTAAGGGAAAGAGATCAAGCACCAGTGCCAGCGGCAGGACAAGTGCCAGGGTGAGGCTGTTGTTACCGTTGTTTACTGGTGATGAGTCCCTGCTTCCCCAATGCTGAAGTATAACATCAGAGAAGCACGCAAGTGTAGAGTGGAAAGTAGAAGCTTTATTATAGGACAGCAGAAAAGACTTCTCCCCGGAGGAAGAAGGGGACCCAAGAAGTGGAATCCATGGAAGGGCAAGATCTTCCCTCTTTTATAGCTAAAGTCTTCTTTCAGCTTTCCCGCATTTCTATCGCATTCCTGTCCTTTGTTCTGTTATCTTGCAGTGGTGGAATGTAGGTGGAAAGGCCCAAAAGGTGGGGGACAAGTGGGCCCAAAGAAGTAATCTGGGCAGGAAGGGCTTTTGGATTAGCATCTCCATTGCTGGGAGCTGCTTCATTAACATTTCCTTGGGATGGGCTCCATCTTCATCTTACTGGGTATTAGACCCGATTTACCTAACTACACTAACTACCTATCGTTAATCCTGGCTTCACTGTGATGCCCGCATGGCCTCGGGAGGATGAAAGAGTGGTGCGGCCAGAGAGAGCCCCCTACCTTGAGTGACCCCATCTACAGAGACCAGCCAGCGGGGTCAAAGGTAGAAGGAATGGCCTAGGGATCACCCCTGGACCTTGGCCACTGTGTCCTGGCACCTGGTTTTGTTGCTTTGGCATAGAGCAAGGGGGTCCTGGAGGCTGCTCTTGCTGCCCCACCAGCTGTCCAGCTGACCAGCTGAGCTGGGCCCCTCCCCTCTCCCGGTAGCAGGAGTAGGAGCTGCTTATTGTAGGACAACAGAGGTATATATACATTCCACACAGTTTATCCTAATTAACATAAACTAGATACAGCAGTCAACCTATAAGGAATCTCCACACCTAATGGCTGGCTGGCGTTACTTCACAAACCACTCCCTCTGGCAATATGCCAGGCGCCATCCAGACTTGTTTACAGACTCTAACATTTTGGTGTGGGGTTG
The DNA here is from genome assembly GCF_045843805.1 of Urocitellus parryii. Taxonomy (NCBI): domain Eukaryota; kingdom Metazoa; phylum Chordata; class Mammalia; order Rodentia; family Sciuridae; genus Urocitellus; species Urocitellus parryii. Next base: position 79,777,609 of record NC_135536.1, on the reverse strand, counting down.
GTGTGGTGAGTGAAGGGGTGGGGGTTCTCCCAGGGGGAGGTGAAAGGAAAGTGACCACAACACTCGGAGTGACCAAAAGATCTTTATTGAAGCAGTGCAACAAAGAGAAAAGAAGGAAGGAAAGGGAGAGAAAAGAGAAGAGAGAGAGAGAGAGAGAGAGAGAGAGAGAGAGAAAGAAGAGAAGAGATGAACAGGGAGAGAGCAAGAGCAAGAGAGAGAGAGAGCAAGAGAGAAAGAGCAAGAGAAAGAGAGCAAGAGAGAGGGGGGCCTGGCAGGAGGGAGTTTTTATAGCCCAAATCTAATGGGGCCTCTGGGTCTGCAAGCTGCCTTGTTGGCCCAAGGGGGGTTGAGTGCTCAGCCTTGAGCGGGACTTGACACAAACAGGTGATAAAGGACCAGATAGAGGGGGGTTTGAGTGCATGGGCTATCTTGCAGCCAACATCTGTTCAGCCTGCCCTGCAGACAACACAGTTCAGCCTGCTCTGCACCCAACAGGAGGGAGCCCTCTTCGCGCCCCCCTTTGCCTGGGCAAGACAGCCTATCAGGAAAGGTTGGGTCACTGGGGAGGGGCCAGCCTTTGCCTCCCAGGGGGATCTGGGCTGAGTGGCTGGGAGAGGGAGGCGATTTGGGGCCATCTGGGTGGGAGAAGACTTGCTTCTGGCTACTGGAGGCCAGCCCCGCTTGGCCGCCTGAGTTTTGTCCTTTCAGCCTTTCCTGGAAGCGCCCAGCACCAGGTGGGGTTATTTGGTGAGGAGAGGCAGGGAGCCAGGGACTCCTGTTGAGAAACTGATGTGACTCCATTTTTGAGAAACCAGCTTCTACCTCAAGGCCTGTCCAGAGGGAGGGGTCGTGACCCTTGTCCTTGGAAAAACCCACAGAATGCTCCTGGGCACATACCCACCCTGCTGAGTTGTTTCACTGGAGGGATCTGCGGAGTCAGGTGTCCCTAACTCAGTTATGCTAGGTGAGGACCCATAGCAGCCCCCTAGCAACCACCAATCAGCATGAGACAGGGAAAATATCTGAAATGTCAGGTGACCTTCCCAGTAGTTTCGGTAATTGATAACACAATTAGGCCACCCTGCAGTTTAGCGTATACACTCTTTCGACCCCTGGTGGCCTAAACCAATCAGTTTAAATATATCCACCATTTGAACTAACTAATCACCCTTACCCAACTTGTTCCTGCCACTGAATGTGCTCATCAATGTTAAGAATTGTTGTTTGATTTTCCTGCAGTGTGAAATGATTTGCTGTGTGATGTTGTGATGCATAGAGTATTCCCCCCAAAACCTATAAAATCTCACTGAACAAAGGACTGGGACTCATTCCTTGGGACCACTGCATTGGAAATGGTCGTGAGTCCAGGCTTGAGCTTGCAATAAAGACTCTTGTGTGATTGCATCGGATTTAGCTCCTGGAGTTCTATAGGGGTCCCACGAATCTGGCATTACACTGTGCCCTGGCTGGGCTGGCTACCTGGCACCAGTATCACTGATGCTTGTGCAAGGCCTGGACAGGGCACGCCTGCACGGCTGCCCCTTCCCCTAACCCTCTGTCCTTTCTGCCCGCTCCTGAGGGAGGACTGAGCAAGGATGGGCAGGGTAGGGCATGGCATGGCTGGGCTTCCTCCAATAGTAGGCTATCATTTGGGGGAGACTTTACACTGGACCTTTGCACTTCCAGGAAGCTCTTCTTCCACATCTGTACAAAGCCAAAGTACTTGGTCTGGCTGGAGTGCATTGTATGATAGGTCAGCTGGAAGAGTGGATGATTGTATAGTGGATAGAAAGCTCTGAAAAGTCTTAGGTCGCTGGTTCTTTTCTGCCTAGGAGGATGCACCCTATGCTTTTGCAAGCACATGTGTGCTTTTGTCTTCTTACATGTGCCTTGAGACTTCCCTGTAGCAATGATTCTCTGTACTAACCATCCAGTTTGCCTACCTGCTTCTTCAATGACTTTTCTTTCCATGTCCCTCTGTTGTGGTAACTTCGTTATTCTCGAAGCAAAAATATGTCTGTTAGGGTCTGTAAACAAGTCAAGATGGCACCTGGTATTTAGCCAGAGGGAGTGGTTTATGAAGTAACACCAGTGAGCCATTAAGTGTGGAGATTCCTTATTGGTTGGTTGACTGCTGTATCTAGTTTATGTTAATTAAGATAAGCTGTGTGGAATGTATATATACCCCTCCCGTCCTACAATAAACGGCTCTCACTCCTGCTGTATCAATGTACACAAGTTGCTCGTCACCCCCCCCCCCCCCCCCGTTATTTTGCTGCAGCTGGACTGTGGCATATGTCAATAAATAATAATAAAAATAAGCAGAATATGTTGAACACTACTTTTTGTTATAGTCTGTTTTCTTGTTTCAGTTGATTTTTGCATTTATAGTTTTACAGTTTTCTTTTCCTTTCATTTGAAATGTTAATTAATGTGGAAATGTTTTTTTGAGTTTCCTTTATTTTGACCCTACTTTCTTTGTTTCCTCTGCACTGTTCAGATTTTGAATATAGTCTTTTGTTATTGTTTTTTTTCTTTTCTCAGTTAATATTCATTTTTTTAAAATGTTGACTCTGAAAATCTGATTGTGAACTCATTAACTTCATTAATTCCTTTTTTGAAAATTACATGTCTGTCCTTCCTTTTTGGCTTACACAAATTATTCTGTTTTTTGTTCTGTCAAAGACTTTGTAAGTGGAAATTTTGACTTTTCTTCTTTTTCTGCCTTTTTTTAATTAATTTTTTTTTATTTTTGGGTATTTATTTCAGGATAATCTTTTACCAGAGTGATTTTTACTCCCCATTCTCAATTTAATTTTTGTCTTCTCTCTCTCTCTCTCTCTCTCTCTCTCTCTCTCTCTCTCTCTCTCTCTCTATTTTAGGTGTAGTTGGACACAATGCCTTTATTTTATTTATTTATTTTTATGTGGTGCTGAGGATCAAACCCAGGGCCTCACAGGTGCTAAGCAACACTGAGCTGCAACCCAAGGCCCCTCATCTTCTGTCTCTCTGTACTCATTCATTATTTAATTCTTCCCACGCATCACTGTGTGTTAATATTGTTATTTGATGTCTTCATGAAATGAATTCCTTGAAATCTGAGGCAATGAAGTAATCACTTTGTTATCACTATTAGCTTTCAGAGTATCTTGCACCACAGAGGCCCCTATAACATGTTTCATTATTTTCTGGCCTTATGATATTTAGACTTTAGTTCAAGGAATATGAGAACCTGAATAAATCATATCATCCTCTAATAATGAATAGAGACCTACTTAAGTGGAAAAGAAAAAATAGCTCACGATCTCCTAAGACAATGTGATCAATTTCAGGCAATGGTCCACTATCGTTTGTGATAAAGAAGCAATAGGGCTGAGTATATAGCTCTGTTGGTAGAGTGCTTGTCTCGAATGTACAAGGCCCAGGGTTCAATCCCCAGCACCAATAAATAAATGAAATTAAGCAGATTGTAGAAATTACTAGTAGGATATTCCTGTCAATTATATCACCAAGAAAACTTAAATCATGGTAAAATATATAAAAACATGTACTCCAATGATATTGGAGAAATAATGAAATAAAAACTTTAGACAAATTCTGAAAAAGGTCCAAAGGCACCAATCCACATTGATAATACCACAAAAATCCCTAGATACATCAATATAACTCACTTTAGGAAACCAAAATGTATCTTTTACTAACAGTAGAGTAAATGAAATGAAAGGTGTATTCACTAATGTATTCAGCTGTGTTCAGTCCCACAGGCCTGTAATCCCAGCAGTTTGGGAGGCTGAGGTAGGAGGATCATAAATTCAAAGTTATCCTCAGCAGAAACCAGGTGCTAAACAAGTCATTGAAACCCTGTCTTTAAATAAAGTACAGAATAGGCCAGGGGGTGTGGCTTAGTGGTTGAGTGCCCCTGACTTCAATCCCTGGTACCCCCGAAAATATATGGATGTTCAAACTATAAACAAAAATTGGCAGTCACAAAAAAGCCAAATATAAAAACTATGTCTGAGGGGGAAAAACAAAAGAAATTAGAAAAACACAGGTTACCCCAGGAAAAAAATATAAAAACTATGCCTGACAAAATTGGAGCTATTTTGTTTTAGGATTGATTTTACATTAGAAAAATTATCCAAGTCACCATACTCACCGATGAAAGGAAAGAAGAATACAATTATCTTAACAGAGTCCAAAAATACATTTAATAATTTCAACATATTTATGATAAAATTATGCACAATGTAGGAATAAATATCAGTTTTGTTTGTTAAAGTGTATCCCCAAATATTCAACTCACATTTTAACAAACAGAGTATTTAATGGTAAAATGATACCTTTGGGACTACAGCCCCCTCCTACTCTCTTTTTGCTTACCACCATGAGGTGAGAAGATTTGCTCTACCATAGGCTTCCCACCATTGCCATATGGCACCCTCATTAGAGGTCTTAAAAGCAGTGGTTCTACCCATCATGAACTGGAGCCTCTAAAACTGTAAACCAAAATAAACCTTTTCTCTTTAGAGGTAGATTATCTTAGGTATTTGTTATAGTGATAGAAAGCTGACTAATACATGGTTGAAACCCTCATGAGTAGGATTAGTGACATTATAAGAGACCAGAAGGCTAACATGCTCTCTTTCCACAACATGAAGACAAACAAGTAGCTCACCCTCTGTAAACCAGGAAGAAGGCACTCACTAATGATTTGGCCATGCTGTCACCCTTGTATCAGGCTTCTGGCCTCAACTGTGAATGATAAATATCTGAGGTTTTTGTTTATTGTTTTCTTTGGTATTTTGCTTTTGTGGGATTGGAACCTAGGGCCTTGTGTATACTAAGCAAGTGTTTTATCACTGAGCTACACCTCTCGCCCATAAATGTCTGTTTTTTAAGACACCCAGTCGATGGTAACTTGATGTGGCAGTTAGAACTAAGATATCCTTTTACTATAGCACTTTCTGATGGCTCTCTGTCTTGTTTTCTCATGTTGTCAAGAATGAAAAAGGAAGGAAAGAAAAAATATTTTAAGGCATTAGTCATAATGGAAAAGATAGGCTTCTGTACTCCATCTGTTATTTTAATTCGATCTCCTGAACTCTGATTATGGATCAGAAAACAGGTTGTTCCTGAAAGGGTTGAATTCTTCTTGGAGTTGGTAATTCATTATAGTTTTACATTTCCTGGGCTCTGGATAGCCCACATGGTATTTGACATTCCCCAGTGACTGGCTGGTTAATTTTGTAAAATTAGTTTCCATCTTCAGGGAAGTATTTTTGAGATTCATTAATTTTTAACCAAAAAAAATCTTATGATTATAAAAACTTATAATTTTCTTTCAGGTATTTGGTGGTCACTATATATTTCTAAGGCCTTTTATTATGAACAATTTCAAACCTACAAAAAATAGCTAGAATAGTTATAATGAACCAATTCATGACTAAGCTAGCTTTTATACTTCCAACTTTATTTTAAAGAAAATCCTAGATGTATCATTTTGCTATGACTTATTTTTATTTACACAGTGATAATTAAATTTTTTAAATACTTTTTTTTAGTTATATATGGGCACAATCTTTATTTTGTTTATTTTTATGTGGTGCTGAGGATGGAACCCAGTGCCTCACATATGTGAGACAAGTGCTCTGTCACTGAGTCACAACATCAGCCCAGATAATTAAAATTTTATAAAAGTCTACCATAATAGTTTTTACAAATAAGTAAAACTGAAGTAAAAGAGATATGGAAAAATAGAAAAGTATATTTTAAGAATGTTGCAATTGTTGCCCAATAGATTTGTGGTATACTGGTAGTCTCTTAGTTTAAGTATTTTCCCTTTGCTCTTGACATACACAAAGGGAAAAATGTCCAGGGCATCTTAAAATTAAGAAACAAAGTTCAGACAATGTAAGAAAGTCACAACTAAATAAATAAATATTTCATCATTTGCTTGTATATATCCTTCCCTCCCCAAAGAAAAACACTGAAAGAGTGCATATTAAAATAATAAAAATGGTTAATTAAAGAGGTTGGTATGTAGTAGATAGGAACAAGGGGGGACTAAGACTTTTTTCTTTTCATGCTTCTAGCAATTGAACTCATGGTCTAGTGCATGCTAAGCAAAAGCTGTACCACTGAGCTATACTCCCAGCCCTATTAATCTAAATATTGTTACATTTTAACTTTTGAACCATGTGAGTATACTTTAAAAATATGTTAAATCTAGAACATCATATTGTACATCTTTAAGATAAACAAATAAATACAATCTTTTCTTCTAATATGCTCTACTGTTAGACAAAAACTAGGAAAATCTTATGGACAGTTAGGTTTGAAAATATTTTTCACCAAATACCAAAGTCATTGTCAATTGGAAAAGTAAATCTCTAATTTTTAAAAAACTGCTTGACCTTGAGCTCATCTCCTTTTGCAGTACTCTTAATTATTATAGCTCAATTAAGATTAGAAGGTGTGTATTGATTAGTGATCTTTACTAGTTCTCAGATTTTGTGCGTATCTTTTTCTTAGACCCCATCTTTCCACAGCCCAACCAACAAGGGCTCATTTCTGGTATAGTTTAGTTTTATTTGACTCAACCCAACCAATTCTCCCAGTCTTTGCTCCCACCTCCTGCCTTTAGAATCTAGTGACAGCACTTCCTTTACCTTACTTCTACTTTCTTTTTAGCCATTTTATTTTCTCTAGAAAGAATTATGTCCAGTAGGGATGGAATGCAGCCAAACTGAGTCCCAGAGGGCTCCTGTATATTCTTCTTCCCTGCTCAACACTTAATTGGTGTTCAACTCATAAGAGCAGCTGCTCCTCAAATCTGGGGGTCAGAGCAGTTCAGTAACACAGGCCATCTTTTCCAGCATCTAGTATGTGCCAGGCACTCTGATCACTATTAGAAATGCAGGCATGTTATCTCTTACCATGCACAAAAGTTAACTCAAAATGGATCTAGGATCTAGGAATTAAATTAAAGAGACATTGCGTCTAATAGAAGAAAAAGTAGGCCCTAATCTTCATCAAATGGGATTAGGCCCCAACTTCCTTAATAAGACACCCATAGCACAAGAATTGAAACCAAAATCAACAAATGGGATGGATTCAAACTAAAAAGTTTTTTTCTCAGCAAAAGAAATAATCTGTGAGGTGAATAGGGAGCCTACTTCCTGGGAACAAATTTTTACCCCTCAAACATCAGATAGAGCTCTAATCTCTAGAGTATATAAAGAACTCAACAAGATAAGCACCCCAAAAATAATCCAATCAATAAGTAGGCCAAGGATCTAAACAAACACTTCTCAGAAGAGGGTATATAACCAATCAACAAATATACGAAAAAATGCTCATCATCTCTAGCAATCAGAGAAATGCAAATCAAAACTACTCTAAGATTTCATCTCACTCCAGTCAGAATGACAGCTATTATGAAGACAAACAACAACAAGTGTTGGCGAGGATGCAGGGGAAAAAGGTACACTCATCCACTGCTGGTGGGACTGCAAATTAGTGCAGCCAATTTGGAAAGCAATATGAAGATTCCTTGGAAAGCTGGGAATGGAACCACCATTTGACCCAGCTATTCCTCTTCTCGAACTATAACCAAATGACCTAAAAACAGCATACTACAGGGACACAGCCACATCAATGTTTATAGCAACACAATTCACAATAGCTAAACTGTGGAGCCAGCCTAGATGTCTTTCAGTGGATGAATGGATTAAAAAATGTGTCATTTATACACAATGAAATATTACTCAGCACTAAAAAAGAATAAGATCATGGCATTTGCAGGGAAATGGATAGTATTAGAGAAGATTATGCTAAGTGAAGTTAGCCAAACCCCCCAAAACAAATGCCAAATGTTTTCTCTGATATAAGGGAGGTGACTCAAACTGGGGTAGAGAGGAAGAGCATGAGAAGAAAATTACCTCTAGATAGGGAAGAGAGGTGGGAGGGAAAGGGAGGGAGAAGGGGAATTGCATGGAAGAGGGAAGGAGACCCCCTTCATTATACAGAATACAGATATGACATTGTGAGGAAGAAGAAGGAGAAGGAGAAGGAGAAGGAGAAGGAGAAGGAGAAGGAGAAGAAGAAGAAGAAGAAGAAGAAGAAGAAGAAGAAGAAGAAGAAGAAGAAGAAGAAGGTGGTCACATTAGATTGGGTAGAGAGAAGTGATGGGGGGAGGGGAGGGAAAGGGGGATAATGGAAGGACAGCAGAATAATTATTATTGCTGTGGGTATATACGTGACTGCATGACCAATGTGATTCTGCAACCTGTATACTCAGAAAAATGGGAAATTATATCCCATCTGATTCAAATGTATGATATGTCAAGATCATTGTACTGTCATGTCTAACTAATTAAAACAAATAAAAAAGAGGAATAAAATCACTATGAAGTGACTAATAGTATCACAACTTGCAGGAGACTGTACATAAATGGGGACACAGAATAAACGATTGAAGATTATATTATATTGCATATCTCTTATTTTCCTCCATTAAAATTTAAGTTACATAGCAGGGATTACTTTATTGAAATATATCCTGAATACCTGGATCAATGCTTGACCCATATAACAGGTGACTAATGAATGTCTAGTCTGTGAATGAATTTATGAAATAAAAAATATTATACTCCACTGTAATAAATAAATAAATAAATAAGAAAGAAGAAATGCAGGCATGAAAATATTCCTACCCTAGGGACTCATAGACTGGCAGGGATACCAACAACAAAGCAAAGTTATAATACATCAGATTAAATACTGAGTTTGAGGTCAGCAGGATTTGTCATGGTTCAAGTTGAAAAGTGGTTAGAGTGCTGGGATTGAGAGGGATGAGTAGGAAAATCCTCAGAACTAAGTAAACTGAATTTTGAACATGAATGAGAAATAGTCAACTCTTTAGTTAGGCACATAGAATGGACATAGATAGAAAAATGTGAACAATGGTCCAGAATTTTAAATAATATTTTGGGCATGTGGAATCATATATACTTTTAGTAGGGGATAAAGTACAAGTCAAGCAATACAGGAAAATAGGGATGATTCAGGGAGTCTTCCTCTATTGTAACATGCATGCCCTTGGGGCTCTCATCATTTCCTAACCCAGAAGCCAAGAAAGCATTTCCCAACATCATTTTAAGTCCCCAGGGGAAAGAGATGATTTCTGTGTTACTTGGGATACAAACATTTCCCTTGAGTTCCCTGCGGGAGGGAGGAGGGTGATGGGCATAGCCTTCTATAGTTGATCAAACCCCACACTTTCTCTCATTCTCATTGTTAATGTTCCTATTGCACCTACCTGACTCGAGGTTGATGAAAGACAAACGCAGAAATATTCCCAGTCACTGTTTTCTGAATGAAGGCTCAGTCTCCTTTTCAAATTTCCCCCGACACAGTCTGGGAAATTTCCATTGAATTGAAAATCTCACCTGGGTCTCTTAGGAATTATTCCCTCCCTTTCCCCATTCCTCTTATTTTCTCATCATCTGGCTACCTTTATCCAGCTAGCACCGATGCTAGCTAGGTTCCTGATGTCTGAATCATCCTTATTTGAGAGTATCTCCATTGGAAACTGAAGTTATACATGAAGGATCTACATTTCAATAGAGTCTGGTTAGAAGCCAGAGACTTCAGCCTTCTTCTTCTCTACTCTCAGGAAGGATGGGGCCTAAAAAAGAAAAGTGATACTTTGAACTTAAAATCATCAGAAAAAAAGTGAAAGCATGGCTGTGAATGGGACAGTTTTCAATCTCCGGAGATAAAGAGAGCCATAGGTTAGTGTGACAAATCTTTTCAGAGATAGATGAGCTGTGTACTTCTCCACATTCACCCCTTGCCTTCCAGCCCACATAGTTCATGTAATGACATATCTTGGAGCAATTTGAGATAAGTGTCTCTCATTTCCCATGTGCCTGGTGAAGCCTATGACAGTGATCACATAGTAGGAGACCATTCTTTCTATAGGATGACTTGCTTCTGGCCACAAGAAGGGGCAACGTGGCACAGCCTCCTTAGAACCAAAAACCCCTTCGTTCACTGGGCAGAAGATCAGCAGCTGAAGAAATATACCTGGGAGGAAAGCCCAAGAGAAGAAGCAGATTTCCTGACTTCGACCTGCTTCCCAAGTGCTGTGCTCATCCTCTAGAACTCTGAGGATACCAGGCTTTTGTCAGGGCAACAGTACATGGCATGGAAGGACTGCAGGGTGGAGCAGAATGTTTGATCATAAACAGGGAAAGAAAATTATTTCAGGATGGCTCCCATCCTCATAGAGACATCAAGGCCATGCAGGGGCAAGTAAGAGGAACACCTTCCATATTCAGAGATGGGACTCAATTTTTTCCTGTTAATTCAGTAATAGGGTTTAGGTTTGGGTCAGTGGCGTGTTTTCACAGGGCATAACAGCACCAGAAAGAGTACCCTCTGAGGTGACCAATGCTTTCTCACTACACTTCACCCCTTATGTTTTCTACGTTAGCCCAAATTTACTATATTTACATGCGATTCTTTTTCACTCTCCTGTCAATGCCATACTCATTTTCTAGCACTTATTTTAGTCATCACCTTTCTCCAGAATACTGCCTGTCTCTCTAAGTCTTACTGTGGTTCCCTTTCTGTCCCCTGCAGTACTATATATGTATCCATAGCATTCCATTCGACACACATGCTAATTTTTTTGTCATCTCATCAGGCAGGAGCTGCAGGAGCATACCAACAATGACTTCCTCATCTGAGTCACCAAGTGCAGCATTTGGCACATAATGAATACAGAGCAAAAGTCAAATCTGACAATACAGCAATTTCTATAGAAGCTGGAGAGAGCCTCTGGATGAATGCCTAAGGGAAAAAACCACAGAACTATTTTATCCTAGACAATAGGTCCAAGAATATTCCTACTCACACATCTGCGACCTATGGGTGAGAAATTGTACGTTAAGAGCCTAATGTTTATTGGGAACAAAGACTGACCAGCTGTGCTAGAGAATAACAGAACCAGCAGAGAACCAAATATCTTAAAATCAATCCTTATACTCTGCATGGTTACAGGGGATCAGGAGGGTTTTTTAAAACAAGATAAGAATATTATTGATTTGGTTTTTGTAACTCATTGTGATCTTCAGAACTGAAAGGATTTGAATCAAAGGGTAAGGACTTCATTTGAATCAAAGGGTAAGGACTTCATTCTGATTTCACTAATAATTTGCAGCCCCAAATCCATGACTGTATCTTTGACAAATCATGGAGTAGAGCCCAAATTTGTGAAAAGGTCTTAGATTGGTAGCTCAGTAGAGTAAAATATCATGGATTTAAAAAGTTAAGGAACTATTTTTTTGGGGGGGGAGTACCAGGGATTAAACCAGGGGTGCATAACAAAGGCTGGCTTTGAATTTGTCATACTCATGCCTCAGCCTCCCAAGCCACTGAGGTATGCACCACCATACCCAGCAAAAACTCCTCTTAGTATCCTTCAAAATACTTAAGTAGATATGGAAAGCTGATTGATGGATTGAATTCATCAATATAGTTTATACCTATTTTTCCTTTTTTATTAATTCAGTTTTTAAAAATATTTTTTAGATGTTGATGAACCTTTTTATTTTGTTCATTTATTTATATTTGATGCTAGGAATCAAACCCAGTGCCTCACATATGCTAGGCAAGCACTCCACCACTGAGCCATAACCCCAGCCATAATTTTCCTTTTTTACACGGCACAACTTGCTTTAGAAATGCAAGCACTTTATGGAGATCTGAGTTCAGTAAGTCCCTTGGGTTGTTGGGAAAGTTCCTCACGAAAGGGTGATTTAATTTAATATGTGTGCAAAATGGCCTAGAGGCTTATCACAGTGTTATAGCTGGGAAATTGAAGTATAAACAGGGGCTAGAACTCCTTGATATTTTTCCAAGGTAGCAGCAGGACAAGCCTAGTTTGTGGTGTCCTAACTTATAGCCAGGGCTTTCTCTTACCACATCACATGTCAGTTTAATCTTGGAAACTCTTTTAAATTCTTGCACTGTTATTTCATTTGTTTCTTACAGAATTTTACAATTTTAAAGAATATAGAGAACTACTCAGTCAGTGAGTGGACATGTAGAAATTCAAAGATAAGCTATCTGGCTCAAGTTCTGAACCTGATTGAATGGGAGTCATGTTCTTCATAAGATGATTTTTCTGTTGTTTTCTCCAAATAATATGCTAATGATACTATTATAATCACAAGGTATTACATGTAAGATCTGAGAACAAGGGGTGTGAATATAGAGAAGGTTCTTGGCATTTTTTTTTAAACTTAAGCTTTAGTTATCCTTTATAGAAAAACCTCTCCAGCTCTAAATCCAAATGGTGATCTTGGGAGCTTTGAATATTAACAGGATCTGTGATTGATTGGAGAAAGTGGAGATATATGTGCCATACCATGGCAAAATAAGTTTTAGGACTATTAAGAAGAGGACCCCCTCTCACCAGTGTCATGTTCATATTGTCACACAGGAAAAAGATAATGGCACCAGGTGGGAACCAGACCAGTGGTATGACAGAGTTTGTCCTTGCAGGCTTTCCAAATCTCAACAGTACAAGAGTGGAACTGTTTTCTGTGTTTCTTCTTGTCTATCTGCTGACTCTGACAGGCAATGTATTGATTGTGGGGGTGGTAGGTGCTGATACTCGTCTACAGACCCCTATGTACTTCTTTTTGGGTAACCTGTCTTGCCTGGAGATTCTGATCACTTCTGTCATCATTCCTAAAATGCTGAGCAATTTCCTCTCAAGGCAACACACTATTTCCTTCGCTGCATGCATTACTCAATTTTATTTCTACTTCTTTCTTGGGGCCTCTGAATTCCTGCTATTGGCTGTCATGTCTGTGGATCGCTACCTGGCCATCTGCCATCCTCTGCGCTACCCCGTGCTCATGAGTGGGTCCGTGTGCTTTCGCATGGCATTGGCTTGCTGGATTGGTGGACTCCTCCCTGTGCTTGGTCCTACAGTAGCAGTGGCCTTGCTTCCTTTCTGTAAACAGGGTGCCGTGGTACAGCACTTCTTCTGTGACAGTGGTCCACTGCTCCACTTGGCATGCACCAACACCAAGAAGCTGGAGGAGACTGACTTTGTCCTGGCCTCTCTTGTCATTGTATCATCATTGATGATCACCGTTGCATCCTATAGCCACATCATCCTTGCTGTCCTACGTATTCCTTCTGCTTCAGGTCGTCAGAAGGCCTTCTCCACCTGTACCTCCCATTTGATGGTAGTGACCCTCTTCTATGGGAGTGCCATTTTTCTCTATGTGCGTCCATCACAAAGTGGCTCTGTGGACACTAACTGGGCAGTGACAGTGATAACAACATTTGTGACACCTTTGCTGAATCCATTCATCTATGCCTTACGCAATGATCGAGTGAAGGAAGCTTTGAAGGACATGTTCAGGAAGGTGGTAGCTGACTTTTTAAGAAATCTTTTACTTACTGAGAATTTGAATCAGAAAGCAGTAAGGTGAAACTGAAGGATCTCAGTAATTAGTCTTAAGTCCAGACATTCTCCATTTTCACTCTTTCTATCATCATGGACCTCACCAAAAGATTGAATTCTGGAACCACGAAAAAACTTCAAAGTTATCGGGTCTGCCCTTTTCCACTTTCAGCCAAAATTTATTGATTCTATAATATACCTAATAATAACCCAAACAATTTTTGATGTATCTGATCAACATCATTGTCATTTTATAGGACTTTCCAACTTGTAAGATCATAAACTAAAGATTTATTATCACTCAGGGAATCTAATGATGTTTCAGAAAATTTATAAGCCTAATTAGATATGTTATGTGTTTGAACATATATGTATTTTTCTGGTTAGGGGATCCATAGCTTTAGCCCAACATTGAAACATATCTGTGTGTATCTTCAAAAGTTAAAAACTGATCATCTCAGTAGAACCTTCCAAATGTTTATACAAATCAAGAATTTTAAGGAAAAAAAGTGTCATTATAATTAAAAAGAAATAAAATGGACTTTTTAAAATTTTGTATGTTGAGACAAGTTCTTACTAAGTTTCTTAGGGCCTCACTAAGTTGCTGAGGCTGGCCTGGAACTTGCAATCCTCCTACTTTCACCTCCCAATTTGCTAGGATTTAAGGTGGGTGCCACCGTGCAGGGAAAAAACAAATATACTCTTATTTTGAAACAGTGTGTTCTCACAGTAGTCTTGTTCTTTGGTTTCCCTGGGACTATAATTGCCTGATTTTCTCTCATTTCCAATTGCTTTTTGTTGTTGTTGTTGTCAATGGACCTTTATTTTATTTATTTATATGCGGTGCTGAAAATCGAACCCAGTGCCTCATACATACCAGGCAAGTGCTCTACCACTGAGCACAACCTCAGCCCCTCCAGTTGCTTTCTTTTTGTTTTCTTCTGCAAGTGTATCCTCCTCAAAAAGTCATTAAATAATAGGGTTTATGAAGATATAATCTTAAGGGTTCTTTCCTTTTTAAAAAAATTTTAATGGTAGTTAGACACAATACCTTTATTTTATTTATTTATTTTTATGTGGTGCAGAGGATCTAACCCAGGACCTCACATATGCTAGGCCAGCGCTCTACCGCTGAGCCACAACCCCAGCCCCATGGGTCCTTTCCTTTTGTCCTTATACTCTGCTAGGAAATTTTATCCTTTTAATAAATATGCAATGATGGCTGCCATATTTATATTTCCAGACCTAATCTATTAGCTTCAGACTCATAGATGTTACTGCCTATATCACAGCTTCATGGAGATGTGTCACAATCAGTATGCCCAAGACTGAACTCAATTCTTACCTTCTGTCTCCAATCTTGATCATCTTTCTTTGTTCTCTAAGTAAATGTGGTGGAGCAATATTCATTACATAAATCAAAAAACTTGGCATTTGATCAATTTGTTCTTAAATCCAGTCTATTTCCCAGGTCGTGTCCTTACTAAATAGTTCTCAATTCCTCCAGTTCTCTTCATTTCCACTTCAACCTGATTGATCTTTTCAAAAGTACATTTGATTATGTCATCATCATCTACTCTCACATGGCCACTTCAGTACTTTTAATGGCATTCCACCATGATAAGATAAATCCCCAAAACCGATTGTAATCTATAAGATCATGCATGTTAGGTTCTTTGCCTACTTCATGAGAATTTCTCACAATATACAGGTCACCATTACATCCTTACACTTCACTTTTCTCATAGATTGGCCTTCATTTAATCCCTCTCTTCTTCCAGGAGTCCCTTTGTATATATCTACTCCTTTTTTAGAGGTTCAGATACCTTCTTAAGAGTTGTGCCCTTGGGCTGGGATTGTGGCTCAGTGGCAGATCATTCAGAGCCTTGCCTCGAAAGTATGAGGCATTGGGTTTGATCCTAAGCACTACATCAAAATTAATTAATTAATTAATTAATTAAATGTATTTGTCCATCCACAGCTAAAAAAAAAAATTTTAAGTTATGCCCTCTATAAACTTTCCATATTGTCCACTTAACTTTAGGACAGATTTCTGCTGTAAATTTTTATGGGATTGCACTACTTTGCTCTGGAGAAATTAGCCCCGTTTTTAAGAAAATTACCATTATACTTTGTCTATTCCCATTCTTTTGTCTCTAAATTCCATAATAGAAAGATTGTCTTCTCATCTCACTACTATAATAAATGGTTAACATTGTGCCAACATATTGTAGGTACTCAGTCATTACTTGTTGGTGAAAATAAGGTAAAACACAAGAAATAAATCATTTCTGGAGGCTTAAAGAAGGCTCTAGAGAAGAGCTCTCAATTTGTTGCATATTTAAAGGAACATTTAGAGAGGGGCTTGCTGACCAGAAGGATAGACAAAGCTGAGACATATGAAAATATGTGGTGTTTTTTCAGATACCAAGCAGTCTGATCTAAGTTGGATTATGGAAGGAGAAAAGAAACTGAGACTGGAAAAGAAGTTTGTGATTCAGTTGGAAAAGCCATTGAATCTTCCTTTGTAGACCTGAGAAACTGAGGAAAAAGTTGATAACCGTGATATAATCAAGTGTGGGCTTTTAAAGTAAACTCCAAGTGTACTGCAGATAAAGAATAGGAGTGGTAGAGAATGAAAGAAGGCCAATAAAGGTGCCATTGTAGTAGTTAAGCAATAATAAAGGCCTGAAATTACTTTTCTAGTAATGTGGCATACTAGATAACCTGAAAAAGTATTTAACAAAATATACTGATAAGTATTTAAAAATATTCTTTGAAAAGTTATCTAACTTTAAAAAAAAATAAAGCCTATTTCCAGAGTTCACAAAGAAAGAGGAAGATGACTATGTGTCAAATACCTAGAACAGACTCCAGAAAATAGTAGGGGCCCAAGAAATATTTATTGAATGAAGGAAATACTAACGAGCAGATCATGGCCCCTTTCCTGAGAGATACCATGAACCTAATATAATGAAGAGCTTGATAATTGCCATACTTCTTACTCCAGTAAGGGTTTGAAATGGAATCTCCCTCATACAGTTCTAACTCTTATGAGGATGCTGTCAATGAAAAGCATGACCCAGATGAAGCTTTTCCTTGCTATGAAGGAAGACAATAAAACTTTCTGCCATAAAGAAAAAGTCAGTAATTTTCCTTACATTTCAACTTTTAATTGATGTTCTGCCTTCATGTGCAAAATTTGTGTCATCTGGGAAATGCCAAGCTAATATATTAATGTAAGTGTTGTTTCTAGCTAATAACACCTATAGGCAGAATGTTTACAAAACTTCTCAGGGAGATCTTACCTAAAACCCAGACAGCACCAGACTCCCTTAGATAAGGCTTCCTTGAACACAAACACACAATTCAGGATGAAAACACATACAAAGAATTTCATCAAAACTTAAAATTTTATTCTTCAAAGGATACTGTTAAGAAAGTGAAAAAGACATCAACAGAATGGCAATAAATATTTTAAGTCATATATCTGATAATGGACTTGTATCTAGAATATATGAAAGCACCCATTCAATGATACAAAGAGACAAATTAAAAAATGCACAAATAGGGCTGGCAGTATAGCTCAGTGGTAAAACATTTGCTTAGCATGCACAAAAGTCTAGGTTTGATCACCAGGATGCCCAACGTATTTTATGAGTTACAACATATTTTATGAGTTACATACAAGAAAGCAAACAATAAAATGCAACAAGAATAGACAAAGAATCTGAATGAACTTTTCTCCAAAGAAGGTATACAACAGATAATAAACACAATAAAAGACTCTCAACATAATTATTCAGCAGAGAAATGCAAACCACACCACAATAAGATACCACTTCATGCCCACAAGTATGGCTATAGTCAAAGGACAGATAATAAGTATGGAGGAAGAATAGAGAAACTGGAAACCTTACACATTTTTGGTGGACATGTGAATGTTGCCTTTATGAAACAGTTTGCCTGAGAACACTCTTGAATCAATACAGGAGCTTTTAAGGGATACCGCATATCCAAATGTTAACATAGGTAACAGGACTCTTAAGCACAGCAAATAAACAATAAAACATCGTTGTTCTTTTTAAAACTTTGATAATATAATTATTAGAAACAGATTATAAATTAAGAATGCTACACTGTAGATGTAGCTCAGTGGTAAAGTGCATAATCAACATGCACAAAGTCCTGAGTTTGATCCCCAGCACCATAAAAATTAAGAAATTAAATTATTTTAAAAAGTTAAGAGTGCTATGGACTGGGGGTGTAGCTCAGTGTTGGCGCACTTGCCCAGTATGTGCAGGGCCAGCGGTTCAATCTAGGCCCCATTTTTTACAATGCTAAAAATGTCTAAAGAAATAAAAAAAAATCAATAACATTAAAAAAGGCAATATGGCACAGTTTTTAAAAATAGCATGATAAGCTATAAAAAATAAAAATAAAGACAGAATTTTCAAAAAGTGCCTCAGTCTGGCTGGGCACAATTCAGGAGCCACTTGTCAAAAGAAACTAACTTTATTTTTAGAACTACAAATGCCAAACAAAACAGCTCCTCAGGAAAAAACCCTCAGAGCCCAACTGCCACCACCGGCTTCCACAAGCCTCTCACCCACACAAACCTTTCCACCTCCCACAATCCTCCTGCTCTTGAGGCCGATTGACTGGGTCGCGTGGGCAGAGCCAAAGAAGTCCCCCAATGAGCAGCTCCATGGTCTGAAAGGGCAGGGAAACAGCCCAATGAACATCATCGCAGAGGAGCCAATCAGCTAGATGTTGCTGGGGCCGCTGTGAGCCAATCATCAGCCGGCAGCTGGAAGTTTGCTGGCAGCTGGAAGTTTGCTGGGGCCCCTTTGGCTGTGGCTCTCAACATCTCCCCCTCTCTGTTTAAACAACAAGCATGTGGCTTAGGGACCGTGCCTGCCTTAGGTTGTCCAATACTACATATGGTCCTTACCCGTCTTCGGATGAGCTGACCTCAGGGCGTCAGCCTCCTGTCTTAGGTTGGTACCATTGTAGTTGGATCTTACCCGTCATTGACTATCGGTCCAGTATACAGCCACACCTGTGGAGAGGTCTTTGTCATGACAAGCAGAAGGAAGGAAGATACACCAAGCCAATTGACGGCTCTTGTTGGAAAAATTGTACCACCGATGACATCATCAGCAAAAATACCCCAACACTACCACAAGTCGCTGCACCAACAGATAGTTCACAATGTATACAAGTGAGTTCACAATGCATACAAGTGACACATAGTTTAGGCAAGTTCTGCAAGCAGTTCAGTGATGGCTATTGCAGAAACTGTAGATTAGTTTTATCTTTGTCTTCACTGGCACTGGGATGAAGATAGGAATTCTGGCAATAATGGCTAAAGAAAAAATTATGTAACATTCCAGAAGGCACTAAAAGAAAACAATTTTCTTAACAATTTACATTGTCTTCACTGGCACTGGGATGA
Organism: Urocitellus parryii; assembly: GCF_045843805.1. NCBI lineage: Eukaryota > Metazoa > Chordata > Mammalia > Rodentia > Sciuridae > Urocitellus > Urocitellus parryii. Next base: position 79,758,662 of record NC_135536.1, on the reverse strand, counting down.
AGATAGGAATTCTGGCAATAATGGCTAAAGAAAAAATCATGTAACATTCCAGAAGGCACTAAAAGAAAACAATTTTCTTAACAATTTACATTGTCTTCACTGGCACTGGGATGATGATAGGAATTCTGGCAATAACGGCTAAAGAAAAAATTGTGTAACATTCCAGAAGGCACTAAAAGAAAACAATTTTCTTAACAATTTACATTATCTTGAAGAGAATTATTAAATATAATGAAAAGGAAAGGTGAAAGTAAACAAACAGATCTGTTAACCTCCTTTTTTGTTCACATATTAAAACAATCCTCAACAGTTGTTTACCCAATTTAAATTAAACCATTTAAATGACATGAATAAAAAAAGAATATTTGGATCCATTTTTTCATGAACGCTCATCATATATGATATATGGACATACATACATTCAAACATATAACACAAAACACAAGTGTGCACACATAATATAATACATACAACACATAACATAATAGTAAAGGCCTTATAACTTTTTACAGGTGAAATCTCCATTGCAATGTTTAAAAACTCTATAGTCAAAAAATAGAACTGATCAGCAAAACATTAACCTAGGTCTGTATGAGCTCAAAAAACAAAATAGAACTTCATGATATGGGAAAGGGCAATAATAAAATAGATATTGAAAAAAGCATCCTGGTTCTGTCGCAGATGTAAGGATAGCCAAATTGGAGTTTTGGATATCAGCTGTTATGGATTTGAGCCAAATCATCTTCTTTTTGGTCTGTAGAAATCGCTTTAGAATCCAAATCAGCTGCTGTTCTCCCTGTGGAAACACAAACAGGCCCCCGACTCCAGACAATCATTGGGTCAGGACCTTGGTTAATCTCTCTGGAATCCAAATCGGCTGCTGTTCTTCCTGTGGAAACACACAAACAGACCCCCAACTCCAGACAATTACTGGGTCAGGACCTTTCCATTGTCCTGTTAGAATATCTTTCCAAAGTACCTTAGGCTTATGTACATTTTTTGGACACATATGCCTTTCTGCAGCACTAAGTCCTGATGAATCCAAATTTTAAAAGTTTAGAGTAAAAAGGGTTATTTTAAGTTTATCTTTGGGGAATATATACCCCTTTCCAATTCCGTCTTTTTGCTTCAATAAGTACATTTTAATAGTTTGATGAGCTCTTTCAACTATGCCTGTGGATTGTATGGGATTCCTGTTATATGAGTAATGCCAAATGATGAGCAAAATTGTTTAAAAGAGGTAGAAGTATAACCAGGGGCATTATCTGTTTTTAAACTGTTTTGGAATGCCCACAGTGGCAAAATTTTTTAAGCAATGAGCTATTAATATCTTTAGTTTTTTCTCCGGCATGAAGGGAGCCCATCAAAAATCCAGAAGAAGTATCAACTGTAACATGCAAATATTTTAATTTTCCAAATTCTGGCAAATGTGTGATGTCCATCTGCCAAATATGGTTAGGTATCAATCCTCTAGGATTGACTCCAAGATTAACTTGTGGTAAAAAAGTCACACAATTTTGACATTGTTTTATTATTTGTCTAGCTTGTTCCTTAGTTATTTTGAAACTCTTTTGTAAAGTATTAGCATTGACATGGAACCTTTTATGAAAATTTATAGCTTCTTCTAGTGTAGATAAAATATGTATGTCATGTGTAGTTTTATCTGCTAAATTATTGCCCAAACTAAGGGCTCCAGGCAATCCTGTATGTGCCCTGATATGTCCTATAAAGAATGGATCTTTTCTGTCCCAGATTAGACTTTGTATAGTGGAAAGCAAAGATAAAACAGTAGAGGAAGGGGAAATCCTACCAGCATCTTCAAGGGATACTATAGCATTAACTATATACTGACTATCGGAAAACAAATTAAATACAGAATCTTTAAACATCACAAAGCTTGTAATACTGCATTAAGCTCTACCTTTTGAGCTGATTGTTTGGGTACTAAAAATGTAAATCTCTTTTACTTGAATCTTTTCCTCTGTCTGACTAACTTGAGAGACCTTCTCTTTTACTTGAATCAATATGTTTTCTCCTTCCTCTACCATTGTCTGAACTGAAGGCTTTGGACTAAGCAAACAAGATACTAACGTCCACAATGGCAATGTGCCAACTGGCAGAGTCCCTGGGTTGTTCTTTTCTATTCTTTTTAAATCTTCACCATGATGGTTCCATTGTGATATATTTAACAACTCCTCCTTAAAAAGCCATGGGCTACATTTTTGTATTGTATCAACGTATGCCCTGACTGCTCTTGATTTTACTGGGATGCCTCCTTCCTCTAACAATTTACTTAACAGTCTTTCGGTTTGTTTTTTACTAATTGCTGATCCCGTATTTCTACTATAATACAACCCAGCAAGATAACACCAAACAAAACCGAGACAGAATGAAATACAATTGGAACAAAAATTCATTATATCAGCCTTTCTATCCTCCTGAAATGTGCATCCGTCCTTTCTCCCTATCTGTTCCTCAGACGCAAATAGTTTTTCCTCAGATGTGAGTGGTTTTTTTTCCGTCTCACTCATCTCTAGGGACAGGCAACTTAAAACAAAAATGAAGCAAAACAAAAGAGGAAACTTAGAATGGCTACCCATCCTCTCGTCCTGCCCTCAGGGGCGAGCAGTTTACTTACCCTCAGTCGCTCCCTGTGTGAGCCACCAAATGCCGCAGTCTGGCTGGGCACAATTCAGGAGCCACTTGTCAAAAGAAACTAACTTTATTTTTAGAACTACAAATGCCAAACAAAACAGCTCCTCAGGAAAAAACCCTCAGAGCCCAACTGCCACCACGGGCTTCCACAAGCCTCTCACCCACACAAACCTCTCCACCTCCCACAATCCTCCTGCTCTTGAGGCCGATTGGCTGGGTCGCATGGGCGGAGCCAAAGAAGTCCCCCAATGAGCAGCTCCGTGGTCTGAAAGGGCAGGGAAACAGCCCAATGAACATCATCGCAGAGGAGCCAATCAGCTAGATGTTGCTGGGGCCGCTGTGAGCCAATCATCAGCCGGCAGCTGGAAGTTTGCTGGCAGCTGGAAGTTTGCTGGGGCCCCTTTGGCTGTGGCTCTCAACAAAAAAGAAATAATGGAAAGTCTAGAATGAAAAATATTGTTGAAATTAAAGACTGAACATCTTACATAGAAAATTGGGCAATATTAGTAAACCAACAATAGATCTTAAGAATTTTTTTTATTTTTTAAATATTTTTAATTGTAGATGAATACCCTTAATTAATTTATTTATTTTTATGTGGTGCTGAGGAACCAAACAAGTGTCTCACATGTGTGAGACAAGCACTCTACCATTGGACCACAGCCCCAGCCCAAGAAATTATTTAAAATGCAGTATATAAAGAAAAAAAAGCTTAGGAAACATGTAAAGGAAGCTGATTCTCTTAGTTGGAGCTAAGTTATATGAAATGTTCTGAATAGAGCTAGATTTCCTCGATGGCTCCATATGAAGAAATTTTTAGTGAGATTTGGAAAGTGAAAAGATTATGGTAACTATCATGTTCCCACTTGCTGACAGGGGCTGGAAGTGGGTCTACAACTTTTCCTTCAGCAAGTCTTGGTACAAGTGTGTAGATAGGTAGGTCCAAGACAAAAGTTTCCATCTTCTTCGGCAGATCATCCACATCCACAGAGTTGGAGACAGTGAGAGACAGGTAGAGATTCCAGTTTGTTCTTATGGATTTTGTGCATCAGTTTGCACCTACTGTCTTCATTTCATGTCTATATTTCCTTCCCAACTTCCCACCCAAGAATTTCAAGACCAATTCCAATTATAGAGACAAAAATCTTAAGTAGACTTTCTGTCTAGCTCCCACAGTTATGTGAGGGCTACTTCCCATAATAAATCTCTATGATCACAATAGTAGTTCCACTTCTTTGATTGAACCTTAACTCACATACTTATTCTTGCAAAAAATTGATACCATTTCCCATTTGCCCATTAGATTGCAAATCTCTTGACAACAGAGACAGTGTGACAGTTGAGTTCATTTTCCTGTGTCAAATAGCTATGCTTACTGGTCATTTGTTATGAACTCCTTCTCAATTTAAGGCAGGCCAAGTTGATGACAGTATATAGTACTAAAGGCCCACAGAAGCATAGAAGTGTCATGGTTATTGCTCAGGAATGAAGAAGACACAGTGTACCCACTCTATCTAACTGAGATTGTTCAGGCCTTATCTCTACTGGCTGAGTTCCTTAGTGGTGTATGGTGCAGAAAAGTTCAGTACCTGAGCACAGTCAAGTCCCTCTTTAAAGATCCCCATTTCAGGAAAACTATGACTGTGAAACTTTGCATATGGATACCTTTCTTGGATCTTTTTTTTTTTTCTTTTTTCTGCAAAGCAGATATCTGAAACAATTTGAGATTTGTCAATACAGAAAAATCTAAGAATCTTTGCATACATTAAAGTTTTCTAGGGGGATTCCACCTCTTGGGTCCCCTTCTTCCTCCGGGAGAAGTCTTTTCTGCTGTCCTTTAATAAATTTCTAATATAAATAAATAAATAAATAAATAAAGTTTTCTAGGAACTAGGCTTTCTCTGAGACTCCTAACATTCCTCAGGATGAACTGATGGGTCTCAGCTCCAAGAAGAAACAAAATTACTTGCCAGAAGTGACTCCAAACAGACTCAGCTGTGGAAGTTGGTGCTATTCTACTTAGACAAAGCCTAGACAGTCAAACCCAATCTCTGTATTCCAGAAAAGTAATGCCTGCTGAATCTTCCACCAGATTTTTCTGGTTCCCAATGGACATGAGTTTCTTTTATTTTCTCTTTTGGTTTGGTGGGGGGGGGGTGGTGGCGGTGTACTAGGGATTGAACTTAGAGAATTGACCTTAGTTGACCACTGCACCACATCCCCAGCCCTATTTTGTAATTTTATTTAGAGACAGGGTCTCACTGAGTTGCTTAGCATCCCGCTTTTGCTGAGGCTAGCTTTGAACTCAAGATCCTCCTGTCAGCCTCCTGAGCTGCTGGGATAACAGACCTGCGCCACCACACCTGGCCCAATGGACATGATTTTCTTAAAAGCAAAGGATCTTATTTGGGTTTTGGAACTCCCACCTCTCTCACAACTAAAATTATCTTAAATCTATTTCTGCATTTCAAATTAACTCTCTTTTCACCTTCCTCTTCAAGCCAAGAGCTCTTCCTCTTTAATTATCCCTTGTGCATTTGTTCAAGTGTGCCAAGTTCTTCCTGTCTTAATTGGGGATCTGGGCTAGTGTTTCTGTCTCTTATCATAACAGAAGGAGTTCTGGTATGACTTTCATCTGTGCTGGTCATAAAAGCCCTGAGGAATCAGAATGCCATACTTATGCCAGGGAGCACACTCTGACCGCAGTTTCAGAGCAGAGAAAGAACTCACTAAATAATAATGGAGCTACCAGCCAGATGCATGTCCTGTACATGTCTTCCCCTCCACAGCCAAGCTCCTAGAAATAATTATCTCCCTACAGGTCTTCATCTTCTCCTCATTCTTAAACCCACCCGGCTCTGTCATCTTCCCTGCACTTTCTGCTTCAAATGCTGGCACAGATTATTAATAGCCCTAGAGTAACTCAGTTGTCAGAGTAAGTGACTACCTTGAAACTTCCTTCTTCAATTTCTTCACTCAAGGCTTTGTGTTCTCAACTTACTAAACACTGGTAATCATCCAAGTCCTGTCCTTACATTTTCTTTCTGTGGGGTTTCCAGTGGGGTTTTTGCACAAACCAATGTTAATCACAGCCCTCTGGTTTTGATGCCTCAAATTTCTTTCTTTAGTTTGGATTTTTCTCTCAAACTCCAGGACTTTAAATCCAATTTTCTACTGAGCATCTCTACTTAGGATGTCACTGAAGAAACACAGAATCCCAGGCTAGACAAAATACATTCCCACAGGACAACCAACCTATAAATCAAGGCATCTTCCTTCTCTCTACCTTTCCTCCAATCACAAAACCCTTTATTCTCTACTGGACATTTCTCTCTTCCTAGCAGAACTTCAAGAAGGTCAAATATCATGAGTCAGACAGAAATCTTGTCAAAGATTCACTGGATACAAGCAGTTTGGAAAGATGAGCACTCTAAGATTACAGGTGGAAGCGTTTGGTGTTAAAGGGGAGCAAAGATCACTAAAATGTCTGGTCGGTTTTTTGCCAGACATAACCAAAATGACTAACACTTTGTTATATGGCATTTTGGAAAAATAACAATAGAAAACAATTCAATTGTATTCCTTTTTAACTCAATGGATGTCTGTGCCCTCTGAACCCTAGGGTTCTTGGGTAGCGGGTTTGCGTTTGGACCAAAGTGACAGCAGTTATGGCGGTTGCAGCTCTTGCAGCTGCGGGATTGACGGTTTTGTAAGACCAAAAGTGCAAACCGGACGCTGCTGGGCGGTTGCAGGGACCAGACTTTGCCCTCTCTAGCCGGCTTAGCACGGAACCCGGGTCTCAAGAAGCGGATTCTATACCGATTTTACGACCTCAACACACCTTTCCCTCCCCGACTTTGGACATGCCTACCGACAAGTGCCCTGGTTCCTGGTCTCCACCCCTGCTGCAGAGAGTGTAATCCTTTCTGAAATAGCACATCAGTGCCAAATTGGAGTTTAGCAAATAGACTCTGCTAGCATCCTTGTTGTCCTTGAATCTTTGGACAGAAAGAGTCAATTTGTTTTACAGTCTCGACAGGATAGATGGCTGAGATGGTTAAAAATACACAACTGGGCTCGTCCGGGATTTGAACCCGGGACCTCTCGCACCCAAAGCGAGAATCATACCACTAGACCAACGAGCCACACATAGACCAATGTCTCTTCCTTTTTAAAATGTTCTTTTCTATTGTTAGTTGTATCACAATGCTCAGTTTTTGCCTTCCTTTCTTAAGTCCAGCAAATTCTTCCAGACCGCAGGAATACCAACGTGCTGGTTGGGAAACACCTGAGCTGCAACATTCCAGAGGTAGAAATATTCATTTCAGGACTAGCACAGCTGGTCTTTAGACCCAAGAGTCTGAGAGGACCAGCACCATCTCAGGTAGCTTGGGGTTAGACCCCCCCACACACACACCCGGAAAAATAAGAATTGTCAATTTCACACACTAGGAGAGAAGCAGGAACTCATGTACCCAAAGGAGCTGAACTCTAAAAGCCACCACCTTAGTCTTTTCAACTGCATCGTGTGCTTTATGCTTGTACTTTTGCCACTTCCTTTCAGTTTTATTTGGTTAACTGTGTATTACAGGAATTGCAAGAGAGTGCAGGAGGTGCCCTCAGAGAAAAGGTGCTGGTGGGGGAAAAGATGCTGGCTACCAATACCACCGTCTACACCCACTTCTCCTCTCCCCAAAAGACAGTAGATGGTCCGGGAAGGGCTTGTCCTTATTTTGCGTGCTCCTGGGCTATGGCTTTAACTTCCCCAGCTGAAGGCAGTGTTTGCCTTAGTAGCCTTGTGTACCCTGGTGCTACTCTAAGCACATTCCTGACACTTGGGTGAAAGACACTGGGTGAGAAGCTGTTGGATGAAGGACTGAACTCCTTAAACTAGCGCCTGACTCCAGCTCAGGTTGAGACCAGAGGAGAGAAAGGGAGAAGAGAGGCTTTTTTACCCCCAACCCTCCTGACGAGACGCCATTTTCCATTCATTCTAGACTGCTAGCTGGGAGCTTAGAAGAGCCCAGAGATCCAGAGAAAAGGAGCTGTCCCCACCTCCCCGCCAGGGAACTACAGTGGCTGAGTTGTTAGGAAGAGAAAGTTTAAAGGACTAAGGAAAGGGCTAGTCCCCTTCTAGTTAACTAGCTCTGTTAACTAGGAATCTGTCTCTGAACCTTACTCTGCTGAAAGGACAGCGGAGGCCTGGATGCTTTCTGGCCCTCACTGTCTTTAGGTCCCCCGAACTTTAGGTCTGAAGGGTGTGTTCTGTGCTGGGAGAAAGCTGCCTCCACTCAAAACAAACCCTCAATTTTGGTCTGAGTTACTTTTATAAGAATCCATCCAGGCTGATGGTCTTTCTTGCACCCTTCTCTTCTATAAAGCACTGCATTCTGGCCTGCTGTTGCTTGAGCTGCAGGACTTGTCAGGCCTAAGGCTGAAGAGCATATATTATGGACTATCCATCCTCCAGGAACTTGCATACCAGTTTAGGCCTAGTTTAAAAAAAAATGCAAAACAAATTCCGTTTGGTCTTAATTATGTGTCAAAATCCACTTAGGCATAAATGCCCTTTGCTTGACATTTTTATAAATTTAACAGAGTCAGTGGTAAGAGTTATGGTCTGGTGGTTTCAGGGTTTAGCATAGTAATCCTTTATGGACTGGGGTTTGCGAGTTCAAATCTCACTGGAGACACCGGTTTCTTTTTCTAGGTTATCGAAGGGATGCGCTCTCATTTTGTCTACGGCTGAAACAGACTTGAAGAAAGGAAGCCCTTTGTGGTCTTTGGGCAAAATAAGATCCTGGAGATTTGGGAGGAGTCCACGATGGATCCCGAGAAAATGGAAATTTGCATATCTTTCCGCACGTGGGGAAAACACTAGGATTCTCGGTCTCTTGGAGAAGGGGGGAGCTGGTGGAGTCCATGTCTTTGCTGTGGAAGCGATCGAATTCACCTTGGCTTAGTGGTACCCTTGACTCCTGGAGACCTGCGCACTTTCCCTCTTGACAGAACGCTTGGCGCCACTGCTCCTCCTGAGCTCCTGAAGCCAAAATGGGTTTGCAGATAACTCTGGGTCAGCTAGTCCAGAAGCTACGCAGATAGTCCAACGTAGGCGGATTTTCATCTGTTTCCCTCGTCGGCTTCTCGTTCTCAGACCTCGCCTACTACTGCCTTAAGAATGTTCCCAGGATCTGTTTTATCTAGATCCAGCTTTCTGGGAGCCTCTTGAACTTCTGTCCGAATCAGAGCCTGGAATGCAAAGAAGCCAGACCTCGCATTAGCTACTACTAAGAACACAAACTTCTACACTTGCAGCACCTCACGGTCCCCTTCGATAGCTCAGCTGGTAGAGCGGAGGACTGTAGAGGTTGTCGACTGTAGTCATCCTTAGGTCGCTGGTTCGATTCCGGCTCGAAGGAGGCACGTGGGGCTTTTTGCATTCTGTAAATTTCCCAAGAGTAGAACCTTCTAACCCCATAAAATTTTGCTGACCATGAACCTTACTTTCGCTTGTTCTCTTTGTGATCCCGAAGAACATTTGATCCTATTTACTCAAGAGTTGCGAATTAATGACCTTCTTTTTAGATTTAAAATCGTTAATCTCGGGCTGGAGTTGTAGCTCAGTGGTAGAGCACTTGCCTCTGGGTTCGATCCTAACACCACATAAAAACAAATAAAGGCATTGAGTCCATATACATTTAAAAAAAAAAAAAGTTTAATCTCCAAATCTTTCAGACTAGCATGCATTGACTGAATTTCGAACATTATTCTTCATCTTCATTCCCACCCTTTTTCATTACCTTGAATAATTCATATGGTAATTCACGGTTCAAAGAGAAATATTTTAGAAAGGTCTGTTCTTTGAAAGGATATAAACAAACAATAGATATAAATAAACAATGTATATGGAAAGTATTCCTTAAGAAGAAAGAAATACTAGTTAAAACAAAGGGATTTATTTGTCCACCAAAGTACTTATTAATATTTAATACAAAAATGCAATGACAAGGACGTTCTCATAGAATGTCAACGACTTTCTTGTAGAATGTCACTACTTTCTGGAGAACAACTAGCCATTGTAAATCAATAAAGAAAGTTTAAAAGACACTACAATTGACCAAGTATTTTATTTCTGCTTCTAGAAATTTGTTCTAAATGATAAAAGTTATCATATAAAAATTGGAAGAAGAGAATATGACATTTGTCTGTGGGTAATTAATATTCTTTATACTTTTATGTATTTTTCAAAATATGCCACTCATATCCATTACACTTAAAAATAATTTTGTTGTTGTTGCTGTTTTCTTTTAGTTTACAAAATGAAGTTTAAAAATACCCTGCACTATTATGGAAGACAGTTTTACAGTTTCTAACAAAATTAAACATACACTTCCCATGCAACCTAGCAATCACATTCTTAGATACTTGCTCAAATGAGTTAAAACTCACGTTCATTCATTAACCTGCACATAAGATTATAGAAGCTTTAGACCTAACAAAACTTGATAGCAATCAATATGTCCTTTGGTAGGTAAACGGATAAGTAAACTGGTATATACAAACAACAGAATAGTATTCAGTGTAAGAAGAAATGAGTTATCAAGCCATTAAAAGAAATGGAGGTAAATTCAAATTCATATCACTAAGTGAAAGAAAAGTGTGATTCCAACTGTATGACATTCTGAAAAAGGCAAAACTATGTAGATAGTAAAAAGAACAGTGGTCTTTAGGAGTTAGGGAGAAGAAGGAATGAATAGCTGGGGCATAGAGGATTTTTAGTATGAGGAAACTACTCTGTATGATACTGTAAGGATGAAGGGTAGATGTCATTATACATTTGTCCAAAACCATACAATGTGCACCACCAAAAGTGAAGCCTAATGTAAACTACAGACTTTGGTTAATGATGATGTTTCCATGTTGATTCCATGTTGGTTGAAGCAACATGTACAAATGAGGGAGACAGTATGTGTTGGGGAGAGGTTAGAGTATGTAAGAATTGTGTCATTTCCACTCAATTTTAGTATAAACCTAAAGCTACTCTTTAAAAATAAAGTCTAGCCTGCAGCAGCAGTGCAGGCCAGCAGCTTGGGAGGCTGAGGCAGGAGGATCATGAGTTCAAAGCCAGCCTCAGCAAAAATGAGGCACTAAGCAACTCAGTGAGACCCCGTCTCTAAATAAAATGTAAAATAGGGCTGGGGATGTGGCTCAGTGGTGGAGTACCCAAGAGTTCAATCCCTGGTATCAAAAATAAAATAAAGTCTAGCAGGGTCAATAGCACATGCTATTGGGAGGCTGAGACAGGAGGATCAAAAGTTCAAGGCCAGTCTCAGCAAATGAGTGAGGCCCTGTCTCAAAGTAAAAACTAAATAAAGAACCCCTTAGTTTTATCCCTAGTACCAAAAATAAAGTCTATTGTATTTTTAAACAGCGACTTGCATAATTTGCAGTTTAGTTGGAGGAACTATGTTGATAATACTGTGTTTATCTACTGATACTACCAGTAAACATTTACAACACAATATGGGAGCACAGTTAGGAAAATAAAAAGGAGCCATCAGAATGATAAGGAAAGACAAATGGAAGAGAATTTTCAGCTAGAATTCAATAGAAATATCAGTGGGTTGTTAAGCCATTAAGTCCCAAGTTTTCAACTCTGCAAATATTTCAATAAAAATGACATAGGTGCATTAAAATAAGATAGAAATTATAATCATATATAGTATTATATTAATTGATATCAATTACAATTTTATAATTATATTCTAAACTGTATACTACAAGTTTTTATAGGTGTTCCACATATGGGGCTATGGGACAAAACAGATTAAGTGTGTAAAAGGGTTTTAGGTAGGTATGTGCGATAGAATGACGAAAAATCGGGGAGGTGGATATGTTGGGAGAAGTGACAGCAAGAGTGCCAGAAAGGATTGGAGATAGAGGATGTGGCAAGGTGACAGGGTATATACCTGGAGGAATGGCAGGAGATTTCAGGAGGAAAAAGAAAAGGGGACACAGGGAAGGATAAGAGTTCAGGATTAATTTGACAGTAGCAGTAAAAAGGCAGGGAGTAGTGAAGTGTAAGTGAATGGGAACAGAAGCAAAGGAGCATCCTCCCATCAACAAGAGATGGTATTGACTGGCACTAAGAGACAGTAAAGGTACTACAGACACAAGAAGGCAAGGAACAAACCAACACAAACAAAATCACTCCAAGGTGATGCTCTCCAGAGGCCGGGAATTGCTTTTGTCATTGGACAACGGTGGAGAGTCCTGGGAAAGGGCCTGACCAGGAGCATAGGACAGGGATAGGAACAGGGCTCCCAGTTCACTCTTTTTTGGAGGGAGATGATAGCCTAACAGGAGGCATTCTCTAGGGCCTTGAAAACATCAAACTATGCTACAGGGTGTGGTGGTGCAAGCCTGTTATCCCAGCAATTAAGAAGGCTGAAGCAGGAGGATCACAAACTCAAAGCCAGCCTCAGCAATTTAGTGAGGCCCTAAGGAACTTCATGAAACCCTGTTTCAAAAAAAAAAAAAAAAAAAAAAAGGTCTGAGATCTCAGTGATTAAGTGTCCCTGGGTTCAATCCCTGGTAACAAAAAAATAAAAAAATAAAAGGACTGGTAATGTAGTTCAGCAGTAGAGTGCTTCTGGGTTCAATCCTAATATAAAATCAAACAAATAAATAAGCAAACAGTAATCAAAGTAGATCTGATAACGGGGCTGGGGTTGTGGCTCAGTGGTAGCGCTTGCCGAGCATGAGTGAGGCACTGGGTTCTATTCTTAGCACCACATACACATAAATAAAATAAAGGTCCATAAACAACTAAAAAATATTTTAAAAAAATAGATTTGATAGGACTCATTAGAGATGAACAGAAAACAAAATCAAATGAATCTTGGGATAATGCTCAAAATTAGACTTCAGAACAAAGGGAAAACAAACATTAGAAAACATCAATTGCTCTATGAAGAAAGGAAAGGCAATGACATGGAAATTATGCAAAAAAGGGAATTTTACAGAAATGTCAGGAATGTGCAATTTATCCATAGGTACAGGGTTTTATTTATTAATTTTTTACTTTGGGTGATGGGGATTGAATTCAGCATTTTGTGTGGGCTATGCACATGCTCTATCTGGGTGCTATATTCCCAACCTCCAGAGCCCCCCATCCCTACCCAGTAGGCACTGGGAACAAAGCAAGTTTGGTCTCTCAATTTCTGAGACAAAAAAAAAAAAAAAAAAAAAAAACAGCCTCTTTGTTGAGAATGTGGAGTGAGATGGGTGAAGAAGAAAGGAACTTGTTTGGAGATCTTTATGGAGGTTGGGTGGGTAGCATGGAGTCAGTCAAGAATCACCTTTTATATATTTTGGAATCTGATAAAAGAAAAATTCTGAAATGTCCTAAATTTAATTGCAAAGGGCAGAGGATGAAAGAGAGACATAAGGGAAGTTAATCAAGTAGCAAGTCACAAGCCTAAAAGAACAACAGACTATTTCACATTCTTGACTGTATGTGAAAACATTAAATTCCATCACCATTCTCTAGGCACAACCATCCTGCTTACAACCCTAAATGATTCAAAAACAATTACTTCTTCTTATGTACTACCCTCCCATCCCAAAGTTTCCCCCTATTCATGTTATCACAGCCCTCTTATCTGTAGCCAATGTAAGTTCAATGTTAATGATTTATGTCTTCCTTCCCCCGATTTTTGTTATAAAAAATATTCTTAACTTTTGTCCACTGGACATTTTCCCAGATGCTATCCGGCCTTGCTGCTGGGGGCTATGAGAACTTATCCCAGGACCAGCCCCCACCCCCCTTTTTTTTTCTTTCCTGTGTCTGTTAAAATCTCAATAAACCCTTTTATTTCAGACATCTCTTGATCTCAAGAGTTTTGGTTTAACAAATCATACTTAGCTGCAAAATCAAATTCAAGTTAACTGTCTACCTGGCTATTTCTTTCCCATGGTATAATGATACCTGAGTGAGAGCTCCAAGCCCACTAAGGTTTGGCTTTCTGTACTCTCATTAATTCCTCATATTGCATTACAAGAGTAATGCTATTTAGAACCAAAGCAGGGTCTCCTCAGGATATTTCGGGAGCACAGAACCGCACCCCTTGAACGAGGCTGCTGGTGCCTAAACCAGATCATGAGAATGATTCAGTGTGAACCGTGAGTTTTAGGAGAATGGAAAGTGGTCCTGGATCGAGGAACGCGGGAAAGCAGTGAAAACCTTGGGCTGAAAGAGTCAGACTCAATTTAAGAGTCAGTCTAGGGGCTGTCAGATGCCACTGCCCTGACATCGGAAAGAAATTTTTACAGGAAACCTGGATGATTTGAGAAGCAAATAAAGATTTCACAGACTGAACCATACCCGGTGACCGGAAAGTAATTTAGTTGGAAAGCAACTTTTCCAATTATCGCACCTACACTTTTTAAATCAAGACTATTAGTTGTTCGGATTTGGGCTCAACTAAAAACGTACAGCTGGCAGTGGTGGGATTCGAACCCACGCCTCCGAAGAGACTGGAGCCTAAATCCAGCGCCTTAGACCGCTCGGCCACACTACCACGTGAGACCCTAGTTGTTTCTATTACCTTTTTCATCTCTAGGCACTTTGCCCCAGGGTGAAAGCATTAAATTCTTTTTTTTTTTTTCCTGGTGGAAGTAGAATGTTTTTATTGATCTCTGGAAATCTGAGCAAACCAGGAGACTAGATGACTCATCATATTCTGGCAAGCTCTGGGAAGTGGGCTAGAAGGTGCACAAGAAATGTGAGAGTTATTAAAATTACACTGAGATCTCATACTAGTCAGAATGGCAGTCAATCAAACCAGAAAGTTATGAAGGAAGAATTCTTAAGCATGATTGACTGATAACCAAGATTCTGCCAGAACCACAAACTTATAAGAGAGGCCACCATAAACTTATATGAAAAGTATTTGTGCAAGGACAGTTGCTTAGGAACTATCTGTTCAACCTTAGATTGACATTCATTATTGTAATCAAGAATTATTGTTTCAGTATATCTGATGTAATCTTCCACACTTTTCTTTTTTGAAATTCTGCTTTGCCTTAACCTCTTTGAATATGCCCCTAGTTTAGTCTGACATGCATATTTCCATGATAATGCCTTGCTATCTCAGATAAATATTAGTATATTAATATTCTTTAGAGAATCTCCATATTTTTTATTGACACAGGCAATCAAAAATTATCAGTATAAGTGTCCTTTGAATCGTTCTTGTTCTTAAAAAAAAGCAATAAGATCCAGAAGGGGATGCGGAGGGGGTTGGGGTGGAGGTTTCCCTCTGGGGACTCATTGAAAGTTATTAGAGAAAATGGAAGAATAAGAAACTTCTTGCTGTTAGGTGGAGAGTCTGTGGATAGGAATTTTGCTTAGAGTGCTATGAGTCCAGGTCTCCTCTGAGCCCCCTTTTCTTAGCGAATCTGGTGAGCCTGTCCTTGTGCTCAAAGAATATTCCTTGGTCTCCTCCTGAAGGTTCAGAATGGTGATGTGCAGTCTAACTTGTCAGTAATTGAGAATGGCCTCTCTGCACGCTGGGTAAACTGAAGCCGGTGGTCACTGCTGTAGCACCAGAACGATGTGCCTAGAGAGCAATCACATTTCAAGACCATTCCCAGCTCAGAAAGGGGCAGTTGCCAGGCTTCCTTTGAGCCCGGGGCTGCTTACTCTGCATTTTTTTCCTTGGAAAAGAGCAGAGGGTAAGCTCGAAAAAGTTTAAGAGGTGATACTAAGGATTTCCTGCAACCAAAGTGAGAATCACTCACTGCCAACGAATCTCACTCGGCCCAAAGTCCTGGTTTATGTATTATTTATGTATTATGTATTTATATTCTTGGTCATCTCTGATCCGCTGTTTCTTAGTCTCTTGCAATTCCCGTCTAGGAGTCTAATCAATGTTTCCTAAACTTGAGTGCAAGTCACTGTCTCTCCTTGCTGAAGGCCTCTCCTCAAGGTATCTCCTCAAGCCCTGTGGCCTGAGGGGTCCAAGGTCAGGGTAGGCAGAGAAGGGCAAGGTTGTCCTTTGCCAGATCTTCACGAGGCGACTCTCCTTCCAGTTCAGGGTCACCCATGCCAGGAGTGGGAGGTGGTGAGCGAGAAAGAAGTTGAAGAAAACTGCTTCGAAACAGGACTCAGGAGCACAGGATAAACGTTGATCTAAGACAGAGAGGCAGGGGCCACACGAGAAGCTGTCCCGGCCTTAGGAGGTCGAAGATGGGTTTTCCTCCAGCGTCCACCCCGCAGTCCTGGTATGCGACAGTGGACGCTCCCGCACCTCTCAAACCCACAGGATGTTGTTCTCACCTCTTCTGTGTTCCTTGTCGCTCCCTGGTGTTCCCCTTTCCAGCTCACAGGCATGCAGAGGTCTCTAACGGAGCTGATGGTCCACCCGTGGGCCCTGACCAGGTTCTCTTTCTCCCCAGAAGCTACAGGAAGTCAGGAGCGAGGCGCCTGCTAGCAGGTGGTCAGCGCCCAAAGCCAGGTGCGCACCGAGTTACGTGTGTCAAATCTAGCAGCATGTTAAGAGTGAGGCTTCCCTGGTCACCTGGGGCGGAGGGATTCAAATCACCTACTGTCCTCAGCCTCTTTGCCTGAAGAAACAACTTCTAAGAAATTTTACTTTGTTTTCAAACTTTAGAAAAAGTGCAAATTTACTGTCTCCAACAGTAGCCGCAAGTCAATCAGGGTCAGGCACAGAAAGACAAATGTTATTCTGAAGTTGGAGTCAATCCTAGAGTTGTGTAGGTTAAGAGGCATCAATTTGAAAGAGAGAAAAGACACCCGTAATCGGTCGGATTGGAGAGTGGGGCAAATGGGAGGAGAGAGAACAAATATTCAAAATATGTGTTGAACTCTTATGCCTAGTACTGAGCCAGTCAAGAAACTGTAGACAGGTCCTTAGAAGCCATAGGTTGAGACTTTTGGTGAGATCTCCAAATGAGATTATACAGTCACATACATGTCTTCCTGTGTTATAATTTGGTAGACATATCAATTTAAATAACCTACAGTTTCTGTAAATCTTTCTCAAGATGAACGTGCCCTTAGCTCTTCTTCAATCCTTTTTTTGATTCCAGACCAGCCAATAAAAGGAAAGGACCATTCAACTGGGAAGAACCTGGTCATTACAGCAGAGGTGTTTGATCCAGGAATGTTGCATGTTCAAGTTCCCCAAACTGACAGACTTCCTTAACAAGAGAGAAAGTACCACACTCTCATGTCCCTGGACAAAATTCCTTTATTTGCCAGTGGGACTTGATTTCCCTTATTCAGTTGATGGTGCTGTCCAAGGACCCATAGCCTGCTTTGCACTGTGAATCCTTCCATGAAGGGTGAACCTAGGACTTTTCCTCTCAAGAAGCGGATCACAAGGTAGGTTGAACTATTCAGGTAAGAAGTGACCTGAGACTCATAAGTCAGGTGTCTCCGTTTTCCTAGTGGAATGTCAACTTTTCTGCACACCCAGTATCTGAAGTACATGGGACAGCCACCTGGTTCCAGGGCTGGAGTTGTGGCTCAGCGGTAGAGTATTTGCCTAGCACAAGTGAGGCCCTGGGTTCGATCGGCAGCACCACATACAAACAAATAAGTAAAGATATTGTGTCCAACAACAACTAAAAAATAAATGAATATTTTTAAAAAGACAGATGCCTGATACAGATATGCCCAGTGTTTGTCTGGCACACGGCTATTACTTAGGATTTCAGAATGTAAGTAGTCTAGGCTTTATCATTCTACAATATTGCTAGAGAGTTTAACCTTAAATTTCCTGCTGTCCTCACCTTATTAATAATCCAAATGATGACAAGGAAGAGATTTACTTTTTTAAAATTTTATTTCTTTATTAGCTACACATTACATTACAATGATCTTCTCAATTCATAATTTGAATCATTGGGATATAATTTCTCATTTTTCTAATTGTACAGATTGCAAGACCTTTCTACTGAAAGTGTGATCCAGAGACCACTGCTGCTAGCAGTATTTCTTGGTAGCATATTAGAAATACAGATTGTTGCGTCTATTAAATTAGAATCTTAAGTTCCTCAAAGGCAGTTGGACACTTGAACTTTTGAGAGGTAGCTAAGTACTAATCTGCCAAATGCCAATGTTTCGGCTTGGCACAAGATCACGAGCCACCACACAGCTTTGTAGGTTCAAACAGCAATTCTTTATTCCCGATCTCACACCAGCCTCCACACACGCTCAGGGGAAAATTCTCAATCTCTCCCACAATACACGTCCTAAATACTTTTTCTCCACGAGAACTCAGCGGGAACTCAGGCAGCAGGCACGCCCTACTCCCAGCAGCAATAATCTTCAACCTCCCACTTCCCTAAAACTCCTTTTGTCTTAAACCGGGAACACCCTAAGGAGCGGGATACTTCCTCAAACCTGATCAGCTCTAAACCCAGATCCGCCTTGGTCCTTGAGCAAGGTCACCTTACATGCAATGTCAACAGTAAAATCCATTTAACATGGGGTACGCTGGCAAGGAAATTTTGAAGCGTCATTCCTACTTGACAATGGCCCTCAGCACAAATCTATGTACCATATATTCTACACTCATTTAGAACTTTCAAATGTTCTAAATGAGTGTAGAAAGATTCCCCAGCAGAATCTTTCTGGATCAGTCTTCAGCAGGAGATACATACTACATTGCAATGGAAAGCTCTGTCCCTACCTCTAATAGAGACCCCTATGCTGTAGGCTGGAGGAATCCTTCTACATGTGCTACAAAATCTTGCTAAAAATTCAATACCAGTAAATAGTCTATTCTTTTTGATGAATGCATTATAGCAATCCCTGAATAGCCTTTGCTTACTTTTATTTGGTTTGCCTTTTTAATTTCCTTAAATTAAATTAGCTTTTACTTAAATATTTAGCTTCTATATGAACTTGTATCTGTATCTCATTGATCTTCACACTAATGCAAAACATTGTAATGTACTTAAAATTTTTCTAATATAAATGCTCTAAGAAGAAAAAGGAAATATATTTGCACTTTTTTCTTAAATTGTAGATGGACACAATATATTTATTTGTTTATTTTTAGGTGGTGCCTGGGATGGAGCCCAGTCCCTCACGCGTGATAGGGAAATGCTCTACCACTGAGCCACAACCTCAGCCCCTGCACTTGTTTTTATAATGTTCACTAGAGTCCATGGTCTCCCATAGACCAAAGAGATTTCAGAAGCAATCTTATCAAATTGATCACCTTGGAAAGGTTTAGGTGAAAAGAAATGCAACCCTGACCTAGGGCATGGTCAGCAGGAATAGAAAGGGGAAGGATATGAGACATGTTGATTTATTTGTTTCTGCTCATCTTTCTGGTATCAATGTCTTCCTTCCCCATTCAGAGTCCACAGATATTATAGTCTGGGTATTTGGGATTTAAAAAGATAAAGTCTATGTATAACTTATTTTCTCTTTGATTTCTCTCTATTGCCTTTTTCTAGCCCCTGATTCCAATTCCACAGAGTACCAAGTCCTCAAACCTAAGTCAGCTTCTCAATGAACACACAAGAGTGTATTTAATGGATTTAGTCTCTTAGGGCCAGGCAAATGGAAATATCTTCTAGAAATTCTTTTGGGACTTGGAAATACGATCTTCCTTCAGTTCTTCAAAATAGCACTCAGCCCATTTCACATCCATCAAACAAATCTGTTTTATTATACTCAAAAAAAAAACCTTTCCTCTGGTATGTGCATATACAATCCCCAAATGGCCAAACCATGTATAAAAGAGAACTCTAATCCACATTTGGTTCAGAAAAATCAAACAATTATCTACAATGACTAGCCCAGGAATTCAGCCTACTATCTATACACCAGATTTACAGGAAGTCAGACCACTATCTCCAACAACCTGTAAGGGGGGGGTCCGGCGGAACGTTGGAGGGAGAGACCACACAAGAGACTTACTCCATGCAATTGGCAAAAGGGGATTTATTGGGGATCCATTCCAGCGTGCTGGGACTCTGTGCTCACTCAAGAAGGGAGAGCAGCCCAGAGCCCAGAGCTTAAGTACACTTTTTGGAGAGGGTGGTGGGCTTTGCATACATCAGAACAAATCATCATGAGGCGCGGGGAAATTGAACAACAACTCTGAGATGTGATTGGCACAATCATTGGCGGGAACAGGTAGGGCGGGGGTGATTGGTCATTCCTAAGCGGGTTACACATTCAAACTGATTGGTTTGGGCCCTGTGACGAACTGCACAGGGCCCTAGGCTAAATGGCCAGTAGGGCGTTGTTTTAACTATCTCAGGAATCTGGGTGTAACAGAGGAACTTAATACCTAATCTTTTACATTCAAGCTTTCCAGCTTAGAAACTTTACCCTTTCAAACCAATCTGGAAACAATAACTTACATAAAAATCAGCTCCAAGTAACCCCAGTTACTCTGGAGGCTGAGGCAAGAGAATTGCAGGGTTGAGGCCAGCCTCAGCAACTTAGCAAGATACTGTCTCAAAATTAAAAATAAATAAATAAATAAATAAATAAATAAAAGGACTGAGGAGTAAGCATATAAAGCACTCTTGGGTTCATCCCCAGTACCCCCCAATAAATAAATAAATAAATAAATAATCAACTCCAAACAACAAGGCTTGATTAATGATTGATGGCTTATCTGGTAGCTTTTCCTACTTCTAACTTAGTATCAACCAGAGAAAGCCAAATATGTATGTCTAATCACATAAGATGCCCTGCATCTATGTAGCATCTCTAAAGGGGCAGTGAGCTTACGTACAGTTTCCCCCATGCTTATATACTCCAAATATGGCATCCCCCAAAGCATTTCCTTTGTCCACTAAAAAGTTTTCCCACTCTTCTGCCTGCTATTGAGCCTCTGCTAAAACTCAAGGGATGCGACTCCCTTGCTACAGTCAGCTATGAATAGCCTTTATTTATTCTCATTTATTTATTTGGTCTTTTTTTTTTAACCTCCACACTAGGATTAAAGTTTTTCAAAATAAAAAATTGAGGGGAAATGAAAGAATTACAAACAAACAAACAGAAAAGTGATTAAAATGTTCCTGTGATCCCAACAAGGGATGAAGTTGCTCAGGGAAAGAGGTGCTCGGGATATGCCAGAGCACACTGAAACACCCAGGTTCAAATCTGATAAACTAGCAGAAGGGGCTCTTGGGGTCTCTTGAAGTCAGACAGGCCAACTAAAGTGAGCTGTGGGTTCTGAGGGTTGGGAGAGTATAAGAGTTTGACATAACTCTTGGGACAGTCATTAAGGGTAGGAGGTCAACTGGATGTATATAGGGTCTATTGGACAGAGGCTTATTTATGTTGACAGAAGAGTGAGAATCCTGTCCCCAAAGACAACTTCTGTGTAGGAGAAACAAAAGATGTCAGTTCCATAGTTGTTACCCTGACTTTCTCCTTGGAATTCATCTTTGAGCATTTTAAATTCCTCTTAAATGTGGTAAATCAGTCTATGTTAAATCAGTCCAGTAGAGAATAGAAGTGAGCTCACCAAGTTGGGACAGGGTGAGAATAAGGAAACATATTCCAGGAAAAGGAAAAAGAAGTCAAGAATATGATCAGAGAATGACAGGCTAAGAAAGGAGGAGAAACAGCAAGGAGGGAAGGAGGTGAGAGGTAGTTTTGACTGTTTGCCTAAGGCCAGTGTTATGGCTTAGATATGAGGTATCCCCCAAAACCTCATGTGTGAGATAGAGCAAAAAAGTTTGGAAGTGAAATGATTGGGTTATGAGAGCCTTAACATAATCAATGCATTGATTCATTTGAATGGATTAAATGGGTGGCGACTATAGGTAGGTAGGGTGTGGCTGCAGGAGGAAGGTCACTAGGGGGCAAGCCTTTGGGCTTGTCCCTGGTGAGAGGAAAAGTTTATTTGGGGCTCACAGTTTCAGAGGTCTCAGTCCATAGACAACCAAGTCCATTGCTCTGGTACTGAGGTGAGGCAGAACAACATGGTGGAAGGGCATGGCAGAGGAAAGCAGCTCAGAACATGGCACCAGGAATTGGTGAGAATTAAGCAGTAACAAAGATCATAAGAATGTTGATAATAATGAATGCTCATTGCTGTGGTCCCATCTCAGTCATGGCTGTTAATGCAGGGAGACACCAAGCATGGGATGATGGGGGATTGTGAAAAGACAAATAGACACAGAGAATAGAGAAAAGGCTAAGGCCAGGTGGGACATCATCCTCTAAGGGAGGATGATGACCCAGAGCTAGTACAGCATGTTCATCATATAGGTTTCATCAAAAGGTTATTTGTGAGAAAGTTTCACCTGAAGGACACAGGACTGGCAAGACATTAGGGTTAGTTTGTTATGCTCAGAATTCTCTATCCCAGGGAGTTGGTGCCTGAGCTCAAGGTCCTGACTGACACACACTGCTCTGTGTCTTTTTGCAAAAGTCTCCTCAGGCCTGTGTTACCATAGCAACTGGACCATCTTGATTTGTACCTTTGCACAGGAAGTTCCCAGTGCAAAAGCTATGAGGCAATCAGAAACCATGGTTCATGTCACTGCTTTCCACAGCTCATTTCCAAAACAAGGACACTGAGACATAGCAGAGTTAAATAACAGACCAAACTCAGGTTTTTTTCTAACCACTGCACTATGCACTCAATGTCTACACACTCAACATTCACATTCCATCTATGACCCACTTTGTTTTAATTGGGTTTTCCTGTTCTAGAAAGCCAGGCAACACTACTTCCTGAAGTTGTGAGGCCTCTCTTTAGTTGCAAGGTCCAAAGAGATCATCCTGTTGGAGGTTAACTGCAAAGAAATGCTTTGTAGGCAGGGGGATACAGAGACGTCCTTCTTGATTCAGTTAAAGCCCAGTCTTGTTCTCTTGAGAACATGGAGGCCAGTGCCTGGCATAGGAAGACCAAGGACTGAATGCTCACAAGTTTTGGGAACAGCAGTGCTTATCAGGACACAGAGGATTCTGCAGTCTTTCTCCGGTGCTGTGTTCCTATTCATCTCACCTAGACTCATCCCCATTAGTTATCTCCAACCCCAGAATAGTTGCCACTAATGCTTTATTTTGCCTATACCTAAATAGAGAATATCTGTTCCTTAAAAATTTGAAAGATCAGCAGCATTGTTTAAAGGAGACCATCAGAAATTTACAGATTTCCGACAAACTTTGTGATCTAGGACAAATGAAAACATTAAAAAGTAGTGAGTATAAGAGCAGATTTGCGACAGAAAACTCTCTTACTAAGCAAACTTGGTTCACTTCTTGGGGTTGCACCAATTAGGCCTTTTCTACAATCCTTATCTACAGTTATATTTGCAGTAAGAATAGACATGATTATTATCTAAACAAAATTTTCAAAAGTTGGAAACACAAATTTTAAAATAAAAATCGTATTCTTTTTATACCGAAGATATGTAAATCTGTGTGTATCTTTAGAGAAAGATTAAACTCTTTCTCTCCAACACTCTTTTTCCTTATTTGCTCCTCCCGTTTGATCTTAGGCATTCACTCTAAAAACGCAAAATTAAAGGTTTGTCGTTCTAGATTCAGAAAGGATAAAGCCTCTCACCCCGTCCCTGGATTTTCCCACCGCTTGAGTGAGAGGAGTGAGCTCTATTCCCTTTGTCGATCAGCCTCCAGATGCCCTCTTATAGCCCAGGGGGGATCTTCCAGACACCCCAATATCCGGAATTATTATCTCTACACCATAGAGGCACAGCAGGCGACGTTTCAGCAATAATGATGAGTAACAGTTTCAGTTTTGTACCAGAATACGGTGCCCTGCCCTTTTGCTTGGAATAAAACAACGTTCAGTACTTCGGAATGCTAGGTTTACAATATGAGTCTATAAGAGAAGAGAAAGAGAGCAGGCTTACAGGTGACGGCTCCATAGCTCAGGGGTTAGAGCACTGGTCTTGTAAACCAGGGGTCGCGAGTTCAAATCTCGCTGGGGCCTGTGGTAATCTCTTTTGTTTTCTTTTGCACGGAGAGAAATGAAGGAAGAAATGAACCCCGGACGGCTGTTTCGACACATGTCCACAATGCTGGTGTCAACTCAGGAAGTTCTTGAGCAAATCGGATTCAGTTCTGTCTGCGGAAGCCCCCGGTTTCAATCTAGATCTGTCACAGAAAGGGAGCTCAGCTTCTGTGTGAGGCGCCAGCCTGCTGTATTAGCAAACACACATTCCCACCGATAGAAGGCACTCCACCCATCTTTTCCCAGCCAAAGGATGCCGTCAATGAGCCTTGAGGCAAAATCAAATGTACTCCTAGACGTGGCTCGTTGGTCTAGGGGTATGATTCTCGCTTAGGGTGCGAGAGGTCCCGGGTTCAAATCCCGGACGAGCCCGAGTTTTCTTGAAAACAAAGTAACTGCATTTTGTTCCCTCTGTATCTTTGCTTTTAAAAATTACATATCAAGTCTCTGTGGAGGTGTGAAACAACAAGAAGGCATCCCAAATTATCCTCTGTTCTTTCTGACAAAGTGCTCCCCTCCCATAGCGGCTTAAAGAGCAATTTATTCTCAGGGCCTCTCAGTGCGTCTGTTGTGCTTGGAAACATGCTCCTTTCCCGCCAGGAATCCTGTTCAGCCAAATTTCGGGAAACTCTAGCCCTAGGTAAATATAAGGAGCTGTTTTCTTTCCTGGGAAGGAATTGGCAGCTGATACACATTATCGCCTTCTGTAAATGTGTGATGTGCTATCCTTTTAAAAGAGGTTTATATTCTGTCACATAATAATGATCTTTTCTTTTCCTTTCTTCCCTCATCACCCTCTTTACTCCCTTCCCTTTCTTTCTTAAAATATTGTAGATGAACACTCAGTAACTTTACTCTTTTTTAATGTGGTGCTGAGGCTTGAACCCAGTGCCTCACACATGCAAGGTAAGAACTTTACTATTGAGCTACAGCCTCACCCCTCTTTCTTGCTCTTTTTCCACCACAATCCTGAGATAAGTAATGAATTCTGTTAACTACAGTGAAACAAGACAGTATTGAGGGACTATAAATTACCGAAACAAAAATTAAATGTTAAATTAGAAAAGAATATTTTGTGGGCCCCTGGGAACCTTCTTTATTGTATAAATCACTATTAAAGACTAGAATGACCCCATTAGAAGGGAATTACATCTTCTTCCTGGCCGCAGATTGACCAACTTATTGACACTCATATTCTCCTTGCTGTCCTCTTACTAGGCTCATCATCATTCACTTCTACTTAAGGGCAGCTCCTCCAGTTTCACCTCAGATGACTTCCATCCCCTCTCCCCTACCCTAGGTCTTGGTTCCTGCAATGACATGTCCCCCCCCCACAACTTCCACCCCAATACACCCAGCAGCTATTTTTCCCAGTGTGAAAGTTCAATCCTGTTAGCTTACAAATTGTAAGTATTGCTAATCCTAAAACTAAATTCCTTCTTAACTATCTTTTCCATCTGTCAAACCAATGATCTTTTATTAGAAAGAAAGTTCTTAAAAGTTATGCATTTTGTGTCTCCGTTTCCTCCCCTATGTTCTCTTCTCAACCAAATAGGATAAGGCTTTTTTTCTCCACCATTCCACCAAAAGGACTCTTGTCAAGGTCACTGATAACACTGATGTGCCAGTCCCCATCTTTATCCTACTTGCCTTTTCAACTGCACAGGAACACTACACTACTCATGCAGGAGGCTGCTTTCTTTTGCTGGCTCCTCCTTTCCTTACCTCTCAATTCTACTGTTTTCTTGCCCTCCTTTTTGGCTGTCTTTCTATACTTATACAATCATGTGACTTCTCCTAATTTTATCACAAACCTTGTTAATAACTTTGTACATTTTATCACCAACTTACCTCATGTGAAGAATTATAGGCATCTCAAAAATTAATTTTAAAAAATGATGCTCCTCTTCCTACTGCTCTATCACCACCACCTATGTAAATAGCTTCTGTTTTTCATCCAGTTCCCCCAAACACCATGTGGAATCCACCAGTGAACATGTTGGCTACCTCCCTTCATTTCCCAACCAAGTCACTGCTATCACCCTAAACTCTTCATCTCTCCATAGACTCCCACAACTCAGCTTCCTACTTTCTTTATTTCCTAGAGAGCAGCCAGATTTATGCTATAATTAATATTAGTAGCATATGCAAAATAATATTCTCCTCAGCTTAAAACAGCCAGTAACTTCTCCTCACACTTAGAACAAATTCTGTGATCTTCCACTTGTGTGTTGTGGTCCTGACCCCCTCTCTATCTCAACTCCTAACCCCATCTCTCCCTTCCCACTCATTCTATTCCAGCTATCCTGACCTTCTTGCTGCTCCAAAAATAAAGGGTCCTTGTGTCTTGTTCAGGACCTGTCACTTGCTTTTACCTCTTCCTTTGGATATTTGTATGACTTTCTCCCTATTCTTGAATTCAAAGGTCACTTCTTTAGTGACATCTTCCTTGACCACCCTTTTCAAAACAGCCTCCAAATGTAACTATACCCTACCAGACTTTGCTTTTCTGCACAGCACTTATCACTACTGGATATTATTATGTACCATAGAATATATAACATTGTTTCATGTTTTTCTTCTGCTTTCCCCCTACTAGGATAGAGCTTCAACAGGGCAAGCATTTTGTTGTGCTTACTTCATACCCTCAGGACTTAGCAATGTGTATGATTCATGGCAGGTTGTTAACAATGATTGAAGCAATATTAATACAATTCCAGCCACACCTGCTGATCTCCAAAGCCACAATTAAATAGGATTTATTTCTATTTTTTGTAGATTCGGATTGGAATCTTCTCAAGAATAGGGGCCATGGCCATGGGCTTACATTAAAAAGAGAAACCCTAACTTGAACTTCCTCACTGTGTTCTAAGCAACTTACATGCTTTACTAGTTTTCATATTAGAGGGAAATGCTGTTCTCTCCACTTCACAAATGAGCAGATGAAGCCTAAAGTCACAGTCAGTAATGTGCACTGGAACCCAGCCATGCTGACAGTCAAATCATGGTCCCTTTGCCTTCTCCCCCACACCACCACACTGCCTTTCCCAATACTGTATTTATTTTCTGATGATGTCCTTACATGTTTCAAGATCATTTTGAAATTGTAGGGTTTACTTTTCCAGTTGGGCCTGTGAACTTCCCTTTTGGACAGGCATTATATTCTATTCATCTTTCTGTACTCCTTAACAATTACGACAGGGCCAATTACAGGACAAGTGCTCAAAATATACTCTTCAGCTGAGCCAACAAATGCAAAGCAAAGCTTACAAATTTATGATGTTAAAGACGTATCACTTTGCCTCTGGGAAACAATGATTTCCCAATATATCATTTCTATCAAGCTGAGACAAGAAATAAAATACCAAAGGAAGGTGAAGATATAGATACATTGTGTTTTCAGGTGTCAACACCATCGCCGCTCTGTCACAGAGCAAAACCTTATGGCAGCGGTGGGATTCGAACCCACGCCCCCGAAGAGACTGGAGCCTTAATCCAGCGCCTTAGACCGCTCGGCCACGCTACCTGCTGCCTATCTGCGAGAAGCATATTCTCTACCATTTTCTTCTGCCCCTCCTCCCACCTCATGGTGCATACTTACAAGTTTATCGGGTTATGTCATTATTTTATATTTTCTGTCTGGTTTGTTTAGCTTTCGTTCTTCATTTAAGCCACGGTACTCGAGGGTGGGGGAAAGAGCCGTACAAACTTGGGAGGACGTTCAGAGAAAAGGAAGACCACTTTTGGTGTAGCCTGCAGGCCGCGCTTTCTGCGCCGGGCACAGGTCGGGAGCCTGGCTGGGGGCCGGCCAGGGCGACCTCCCCAGCCTCGGGCGCTCGGTGCTCGGCACCGCGCAGCCACAGCTTCGCCACGCCAGCCGCCGAAGCGGTGGGCTCCGAGTCAAGGGAACCCTCCCGTCGCTAACTCACTGGGACTGTCCCTGATTTCCTTCTCCCGATTCCTGCAGCATCTCTGGCCCATTTGGAATAAAAACACGCATCACAATTGTTCTCGCTGAGGTCTAAAAAATTCTTCCAAAAAATAATCTAATTTCGGGATCTCGCTTTCTGGAAATTGGCCAAGGAAGACAGCAGTTACTTGCTTCATCCACTAGGCGTCACCCCATACCCATAATTATTAAAAACTCTTGCAACCAACTGTGGATGTGGCTAAAACTTTTCTTATTGAAGTTATAAAATCCAGAAGACCTTTCACAAGTGGCTCGTTGGTCTAGGGGTATGATTCTCGCTTAGGGTGCGAGAGGTCCCGGGTTCAAATCCCGGACGAGCCCACCTTTTAGATTCTTGTTTTTCATCTGTGCATCATCTCCCCAGTACATCCACAAATCTGTTGACATTAAAGTCGCACTGAGTATACCTTCACACAAATTAGGAACCATCTACACTTAGTATTACCATATAAACACCATTTTATGCTCCTATATTTTACATTCATACGCTTTATCCAGAAATTGTTCACTCAGGACTTAGAGATGCTTATTTTATATTAATAGTTTTACATAATCCTCGGTTTTTCTCCACTGTTATTACAAGTGCCCATCTTTGGATGCTGTAACCTGTGTGGGGAAGCAAATGTTGTTAGGTGACTGGTCACCTAAAGCCTGGGTTCGTTCTTAAATTCAGGCCATTTGTGTGGTTGTAGTGGTGGGGTTAAAAGAGTCTAGAGTAGTGTACCCTTTGGGAAGGAACCTTTCAACAGATTTTCAAGTCTCATTAGACTGACTTGTGGAAATTTTTAACCTTTCACTCCTGGGTCCAACCGCATAACAATTAAATTGGAATTTTTGAGGATGGGGCCATGGGTCGTGGTAATTTTCTAAGTGACACCCCAGGTGTACTTACAGTTGCCCTGGGAGTTATAGATTCTACCAAAATGTTCTATAGGCCCTGCTGGAGACTATGCCTTGTATCCTAGCAGCTCTAGGCACACTCTGCACCCCACTTCCCCCTCCTCAGACTCACTCCTTACATGGGTACCTTGTCTTCCTTGATTAAGTTTACTTCTGCATCCTTCATGTGCCATATATAGTTTGTCTCTATGATCCTTTTACTTCTCTAAGCCACAGAAATGGGCTGCATTAAGAGCAAGCAGGAAACTCAAAAAGAGAAAAGAAGCAATGCTGTGGTTCAGCCTACTCACTTGAGGGGAGTATATGGATATATGGGGGAAGCTTTCATCCCCTATGGCCTGCCATTATTCTCCTCACCTCCATTCTCTCCCTTCCTGCTCTGCAGCCAGATGGATCAACTGATGAGCAATGGCTTGAAGCCCCTTTCAAAAACTCCCTTCTAACAATGCTGTTGAGCATTTAACTTCTGGTAACTCTTCCGCTCTTTGAAAGAACTATGAAATAAACAATTTTGGAATCATCCGTTACTCCTCTCTCTTACAACTTGCATTTCCGTTTCATTCAGCACAAAATAAAAACTCCTTGCTATAGCTCTAAAAAGCTCCAATGTGATTTTGCCACTTCTTGAACGTTCTTTATTTCTTTGACCTCATCTCTTTTGTCTTTCCTTGTGCTCATTCCATTGCAACTACATTAGCGTCTACTGACCCTCTGAAATGTCCAGTTCAGTGCCCCTGTAACTGCTCTTCTCTTTGTCTGGATTCTTTTCTCCCTGATTCCTGTAAGGATCAGTCCTTCACTTCCAATACATCTGCTCAGATGTTACCATTCATAGCTGGCTTCTCTGACCCCTCCAGATAAATAGTCTCTTCCCTTTTCCTCTCTATTTCCTTTCCCTACTTCAATTTTTTTCATTGCACATACCACTGCCTGACTTTTGCTGCTGGCTTTTTGTTTGTTTTGTTTCTAAAGATTAATTCTTAGCTGGGCATGTTGGTACACGCCTGTAATCCCAGGCAACTCGGGAGTCTAAGGTAGAAGGATAGTGAATTCAAAGCCAGCCTCAGCAAAGGTGAGGTGCTGAGCAACTCAGTGAGACCCTGTCTCTAAATAAAATACAAAATAGGGCTGGGGATGTGGCTCAGTGGTTGGGTGCCCCTGAGATCAATCCCCAGTACAAAAAAAAAAAAAAAAAAAGATTAATTCTCTCACTCCCACCACTAGAATTGAAGTTCCTGGGGAGTGGAGGTTTGATTTACAACTGGAATATCAGAGGCTAGAAAGTTCCTTAGTACCTAAAAGATACTCAATAAATATTTGGTCAATGAATTGTGTGGGTTTTTAAAAAATTAGGTGTGCATTTTAATTACACAACATAATGGGTTTCATTGTGATGATTTCATATATACATATCACATAGTTTGGTCACGTCCATCCTCCTTATTTCCCCAGCCCTAGTCCTCTTCCTTGTCCCTAGTAATTCCCCTTTTGCTTTCACGTGATCCTTCTTAAAAACTTCTGGATTCTATATATGAGAGAAAACATGTGATACATGTCTTTCTGTCTTTGTCTTATTTCATTTAACATGATAAGTTTCCAGTTCCATTCACTTCTCAGAAAATGTCAGGGTTTTGTTCTTTTTGTGGCTGAATAATATTCCATTATGTAATATACCACATTTTCTTTATCCATTGATCCACTAATGAACATCTGGGCTGATTCTATAACTTGGCTGTTGTGAATAGTGCCATGATAGAGTTATTGCTTTAAATCAAAAGTTATAAAGGCTGTTAAGGAAGACTCAATCTTGTGACATTGGGGGATATAAAAGCAGAGCTGCTTCAGTACAGGGAGGCATGAGGCTCTTATGACTGAGCAAACTCTGAACCAGATGGTGTTTGGGGTCACATTGCGAGGTTGCATGTAGCAGGGTCATTCTAGGAAGGTCTGTTAGAACTGATTTAATAAGATGAGAAACAAAACTCCATGCTAGGGAGATCTGAGAGGAAGGGAAAGACTTAAATTGGAGAAGGGCTGGCAAAACCCAAAAGGACTTTATCAATCTCACTTAACTAGGTTTTTGTGATGGGGAATCAACTGCTATGGAGTTCTGAAAAATACTGCTGGCATGTGGAGATGGTGGAGAGAGGAATATAAATGGGAAAGTGAATGAGAACTTACTGCTGGACACAAAACACACGTGAATAGGTCAAGTGTCTGCTTCTGCCTCCAAGTCAAACTGGAAACTTCCCCCTTGTGGATAAAACAGGTATGGTCATGGGTTTTCCATTTAAGGTTTTGAAGAATCTGCACTGCTTTTTGCCAATGGTCTGTATACAGGAGGTGGATATGGAACTCATAGGGAAGAGAGCTGTGTTGTTGTCTAGCAAGGTGGTGTTCAGGCCACCTTACTTATTAAGGTGTTCAGGCCACAGTTACTTACTAAGGTAGATGGCAGACTATGGATAGGGAGGGAAAATAGCACAGCTAGAAGGAGCCAATAGAGACTGATCTAGTTTTTAACAACTGAAATGAGGGATTCAGAGAAGTGTAAGCCCTTGATTCACCTAGTAATTAGAGGTGAATCAACTTTTTTTTTTTTTTTTTTTTTTTGCTTTTATTGATCTTTCTGACCCTACGTCCATATGGTACTATCGGGTCCCACCAAAGTAACCCTCACAGAAAAAGTATGGACTTTTATAAAGAATAGCTTGCTGATATTATAGCCAAAGTGCAAATATCATTCTTTTAGGCCATTCATTCTCAATACATACTGAACAATATTTATGAAACATCTGTTGTACTCCAGGCAGAGACTGAAACAGAGATTACTGCAAAGAACCAGAGAAATGCGGCCTCTGAGGTCATGGAACAACCAGATAATTTTTTTTTTAAACAGAGAAATATAATTCATTTAGGATGCCAGTGATTTGGGCCACAAAGAAAAGTACAGGGGTTTGTGCAGCAAAATGGAAGCCACTTATGTTCTCTGGGATTTCTGGGAAAGTGTGTCTAAGGAAAGAAAGGATTAACCAGGCAGAATGGGGAGAGGGTGAGCAGAGTCAGGAATATTCCATGACAGGAGAATGAGATGTATTAAAAAATTTCAGTGGGAAGAAAGTCTGATGAATTCAGAAAATTAAAAAGAGGAGGGTCTAGCAGGACTATGGACATGGAGGGAGACTAGATTTTAGGTGAGGCTGACTCTGCAAGGCCTAGTAGGCAGTGGGGAGAACAGTGGTTGTTATGTTAAGACCAAGGAAAAGTTATCACCATGTTTAAGGTGGGGATGGATGGGAGTGGGCATCAGAGGCAAATGACTGGATTTGCGTTCTAAAAAACGATTTCTGTGATGCAGGAGGGTTGACAATTAGACACTGAGACCTAGGTCAGCTTTCTAATAGACAGGCAGAGCCCTGCTTCAGAAGAAGGATTACTCGTGAGCTTCAGCCAAAACTCTTAGTGATTTCCATCTCCTCGATCCCACCAGCTCTGCCAACACCCAGACACTTTGGAAGGAGGCCAGAGAGGCCCAGGGAACTAAGATCAGGGTCTCGGGGCTGGTTAGTGGCAGGGCCAGTTTTAAGGCGATAACCCATCTTTCATGCCTCCTAGGTAGTTGCTCATCCTGCCCCCACTGGGAGCTTCGAATAGGGAGGGCTTTTTATTTATTTGTTTTGATTTCCACATATCTGGGTGCTTTAGAACCTTGATGATTATTTGGGGTTACAGCAAAATTGTTTATCTTTTTTTTCAAGAAACTTTATCTGATTTTCAGGGAAACTGGAACTGGTCCAAAGAGGAGGGCAGAGCCTGGAAGTTCTTTGAAAGATCTGAATGTCCCAAGAGGCACCATAAAGAGAAGTCTGGGTTAATGGTCCTTCTGCTGTTAGCATTCAGAGGGGGCTGTTGAGAGATCAGCCTAAGGGCACACACAAGAAATCAAATATGCAATGATCAAAGCATTTTTAGAGGTAGAAACTGAAGGAGTGGGCCTACCAAATAGCTGTTAGAAGGCATGCTTAGGGATCCCCTCCTTAGGGCAACCTTTCTCTCTTAGGCTATTACCTGGTGGTAGTCATTTCAGGAATACAAGAGAAGTTATAAAACAAGAAATGACCTGGTCTCCCCACAGGGAGGAACAGGACCTCCCATGTGCATAGCCTGGGGCTGTAACTACAAGGCCAAAATCCATAGCCCCTGATTCGGAACATGTCCTCTCCAAGATCAGGAGCAACTTGTTCTTGGATATATGCAGGCTCCAGTCTGCTGCCTCACCTGGATAAGGGAATAGGTGAGGGAGTGGGAGGTGAGTTGAAAGAGTACCCAGGAACTTGTGAGGGTATTGCATGAGTCCTTCAGTTACATGTCTAGAAAACTGCTGTGCAATTGCCAAAGGTAAATCAATGAACCCCTCCAGGTTAGGGGTTCTTCATACATTTTCCCACAAATAGTTATCATTTTTGGAGGTGTCCCACTGACCAATTTGCCAATTCCATAGGCCAATTCTTAGGAATAGTCTTCCATACTCTTAATCAAGGTTCCCCATTTCTGGATCTGCATCTAGTTCCCTCACCTCCTGCTTCCTCACTGCTCATCCTGACTCCAGGTTGGGAGGCAGAGACCACCTCTCTATTCCCTCAGTGTGCAGGGAAATAGAACTTTCAGCCAGAGTACTGTCATCTTAAGAGAATTTCAGGTGGGTTGTTTTAATTAAGCTAGCACCTTAGTTTGTGAAAGCAAAGTGGGAACTTATAAACAGTCAAATTCTTCCTTTATTTGTTCCTACCATCCTCGTTTTAAAGATGAAGGAACTGGGACTCTGAGAAGTAACCTCACTTTCTCACAATCACACGGCGGATTCGTATCAGAAATGGGACAAAACCTGATATCTTTTACCTACTCATCCACTCCACGAGCATTTGCCATCTGAGAAGTACCAGGAACACAAGAACTCTTGTTCTAGTTCTTTAAACACACAGGGTATGTGGAGAGAAGGCCAGGCAGGTAGCTGGCAAGCCTGTATAGCAAGTTATGGAAAGAAGTACGGAGGAGGGTTTCTTAATGGACATTCATGCAGGAGAAAACCAGGGTTCCTGGAAGAGCTGTATTATACTCGGAAATGTTTCTTGATATATGAGCTTGCAATAAGTGCCTGAGAGCTCCTGTGAACCAGTGTAGAGTTCCAAATGGGCATATGCTACTTCTGTGTTTAGAAATATCCTCAGGATCTTATCTGATCCTTTGTCACCAGGGTAGTAGGTGAGAATGTATGGGAAGCTCTTAAGGGAATGTGAAAAGGAGAGTACATAAATCAGGTCTCAACCTTTTTTGTTGTTGTTGTTGTTACGGGGATTGAACTCAGGGGCATTAGAACACTGAGCCACATCTCCAGCACTATTTTGTATTTTATTTGGAGACCGGATCTCACTGAGTTGCTTAGCTCCTCACTTTTGCTGAGGCTGGCTTTGAACTCACTATCCTCTCGCCTCAGCCTCCTGAGCTGCTGGGATTACAGGTGTGTGCCATGCCACTGTACCCAGGTTTTGCAACTTCTTAATTGTAAGTGGTATCCTAAGAGATGGTTTCTGGGTAAAGGAGAAAAGGAAAGGAAGGTTAGAAAATGGAGGAGAGAGGGAGGAACTTTGTGCTTCTTATGACCTTCCCCAATCCAGGGCATTCCCAGCTTCTGCCTTGGTCTCCTTCCAAACCCACTGGTAGATTCTTCCTTCTTCCTTCCATGTGCAGGACCTGGAGCCTCTCTCCCTAGTGAACTCCACTCCTAGGTCACTCAAGCTCATCGCCAGGACCTGATGAATTGGCTTCTGGAACTGCTGAAAAATATACAATTTAGAATTTTGGAAAATACAAAACAACTCTCCTCCTGCAGTGAGTGTTTAGGAGGCAGACCCAGAGTCCAGGGAAGAACTGTTCTGATGAGCTGTTTTGGTCCTGTGGAAGCTCTACACCAGGGCAATAATCCAGTCACAGACATTTCCTACTGGGCTTTACTCAGGTTTTCCTATACTCACAAATGGGTTTTGTTTTGTTGTGGATGGGTGCAACTCTTTAGAAATGAAGATGCTGTTAACCAAGTTGAGGTTCATCCATTGGGAACTGATTATAAATGCAGCTTCCAGGGCTGGTCTATAACCTGGCAAAGGGCCAGGTTTCTCATAGATTTCACTTGACGACCCCCCCACCCCCCCACACACACACTTCCTTTGCTTCTTTCATCATCTACAGGAATTAGAAAGTCAATGGCTGAGAGCTGGTGGTGGGGTCATTAGTTCTTCCCAATTATACTCTATAGCCTCCTTCCATTCCCATTCTTTAATATGGGCAATACATGTTTTTTAGTTTTACGTAAAATACTAAGAAAACACGTCTTTAGGAACAGAGGGGAGGGCCCTAGTTCTTCTTCTGGCATGATCCCATCTCCTAGGTCCTCCTCCGTAGAAGCTCTCTGGTCACCACTAAAGATGAACCATGGGAGTCTAGGATTTGGAGGAGATTTAAACAGAGAATAAGGGGAGTAAGCAATCCCCATATCGGACTAGCCAGTGCACAAAAGAGTCAGTGCAGAAGACCTGTGAGAGGGAAGGCTAGGAGTAGTAGATAATTGGTCACCATTTAGATTTTTTTTTCCTTACTGGGGATTGAACTGAAGTTCTCATTATCACTGAGATACAGCCTTAGCCATTTCTATTTTTTTACTTTGACAGGTTCCCTCTAAGTTGCTGCTTGAATTTGAGATGCTCCTACCTTAGCCTCCTAAGTAACTGGAATTAGAGGTATGTGCCACCATGTCGAGCCAATGCTAAGATTTTTATTACCTTTTGTAATTAAAAGTTTTCAGAAAGTCCGTTTAAAGCCCATATTCTTATGTTCAGTGTACATTTGAGAATAAAGGGCAAGGCCTGCATCCAGCCTTTGGAAGGTTGGTGAGAGAGTGAAGCAGGCCAGAGATAGCTGTCACACCATGGAGAAGCATGATGAGACACCAAGGATGGATTGTCTCCCTCTTTCTTCCCTCTCATGGCATGGGTAGGGGGGTGGGGGAAAACCTATAATGGCTGGATCTACTTTGACGATCTTATTTAAAATCATGCATCACTTATCTTTAAATTTTTAAAATAAATATCTGTAAATATATACAAAAAGTAGAGAGAAAAAATAATGTATCCCATCACACAAACACCAAATGATCTCACTTGTGTATGGAATCTAAAACAGTGGGATTTACAGACGTACATAGTAGAATGGTGGTTACTAAGGTTGGGGGTGGAGGTGGGGGAAAAGGGAAATGTACAAAAGGTACAAAGATTCAGTCAGACAAAAGAAATATGTTTTCAAGATCTATTACACAACATGGTGACCATAGTTAATAATGATATATGATATATTTCAAAATTGCTAAAAGAATAGAGTTTAGATGTTCTCCCTATGGTTATGCTAATTAGCTTGAAAGAATCATTCTGCCATGTATTTGTATATCAAAGCATCACATTTTACCCCATAAATATATATGATTATTATTTGTCAATTCAAAAAATGGATGCATAGACAATATGGTAGATATCCACCACATAACATAGTGAAATTAATTCTTAAATGTTTTCTGAAAAAGTGTTTAGTTGAATAACTTACTTGAATAATTTTCACCCTGAACTTCCTTGAGTCAGTGAACCATGGATGATGCCTTTGTTAGAGCAGCTCTTCCTTACCCTGTGTAGACTGTTTCCAAAAACTCCCAGCTGAGTACCCTTCCCTTCTCATTGGCTCCACATGAATGGGATTACCCTGATCATTTATATTCACTGGAATCCACACCCAGGGCTGTGCTGAGGGTAGATTTCCTTGAAGCCCATGGTAATGTGGAGAACTGGTAGCTTCTTAAACAAAATTAGGGTTTGATTAGAATGGAGGAAAGGGAAACCTATAATGGATGGATCTACTCTGACCATCTTATTTAAAATTATACATCACTTATCTTATAAAACTCTAAAGTGTGATTATGTTTATTTTTCATTTGCCTTTACCAGATATAAACTCCATGAGAGCAGGAATTTAAAATTTTTAATAAATATCTGTAAGTATATACAAAAGTAGAGAGAAAAAATAATGTATCCCATCACACTTATCCTCTTACAGGCAACACTGCCATAAAATCTACCACACTGTGTGCCTGTTCTCTCTTGCTACCTGCTTTTCTTCTTCCCTCCCTTCTATCCTTCCTTCCTTCTAATACCCGATATGTTATTTCATTGTACTTTTGAATATATCTCCAAAAATACATTCTCTATATAATTATTACATCTTATAAAAGGAAAAATATGCATTATAATATAATGCCTCGTCCATATTCAAATAAGATTCAAAATCTGAATGTTCATTTAATCTGTAACAATTTCTCCCTCTGTTTTGGCCATTGACTTTCTGAAGAAATTGGTCATTTATCCTGTGTAATGTCTCATATTCTGGATTGGTCTCATTGTGAAACTTTTTTTTTTTTTGTACCCATAGGTGCTTAACCATTAAGCAACATCCTCAGCTTTTGTTTGTTTGTTTGAGACAGGGTCTCACTAAATTTTGGAGACTGGCTTTGAACTTGTGATCCTTGTGTCTCAGCCTCTGAATTTACTGGGATTATAGGCTCCTTGTGGGACTTTCAATCTTGTGCTTCTTTTCCCTAAATTTTCTATGAACTGCAATTTAAACTCAATTCTTTGGCAGGAATACTTCATAAACTCTGTTAGGTATTTCCTATCACACCATATTAGGAGGTGCCAATAGCTAGCTTTCTTCTTCCAGTGATGTATATAGGTCCAGTGATGTGTAGGTGGTGACAGCCAGCCCTCTTTTAATAGTTTAATCCCCCAGCAGGTAAATTTATTTATTTACTGGTGCTGGGGATTGAACCCAGGGCCTTATGCATGCAAGGCAAACACTCTACCAACTGAGCTATATTCCCAGTCCCAGCAGGTAATTTTTTCTAGTTTAATTATTTCATTAGTGATTGCACAATGTGAATTTTCTGAATTTATAATTCTTTTCATATGTGTTTGCCACTATTCTTTTCTGA
This sequence comes from Urocitellus parryii, assembly GCF_045843805.1. Lineage (NCBI taxonomy): Eukaryota > Metazoa > Chordata > Mammalia > Rodentia > Sciuridae > Urocitellus > Urocitellus parryii. Next base: position 79,721,059 of record NC_135536.1, on the reverse strand, counting down.
AGAATTTTCCCTCATCACATGAAAGCTGTTTGATTATTATGAAATACACACACACACACACACACACACACACACACACACACACATATATATATATACACACACACACATACTAATTTTTTTGCAGTGCTGAGGATTGAATATAGGACCATACTAGGCAATTGTTCTACCACTGAGCTGCATTCTGAATCCTCTTTTTATTTGGAGACAGGGTCTCCCAAAGTTGCCCAGCCTGGTCTTGAACTTGTAATCCTCATGCCTTGGCCTCTCGAATAGGTGGAATTACAGGCATTCACCACATGGCTCAATCTGATATATAGATCTTTCAGTCTAGGTGGAATAAAAATATAATTCTTAAATTTTAATTGCCAATTTTCCAGGCTGAAGATATGGCCCAGAGGTAGAGTGCTTGCCTAGTGTGTGCAAGATTCAAAGTTCAATCCTCAGCATCATAAAAAAGGAAAAAGAAACTAAAACTTTCAATTACCAATTTTCATACAGAGGGGTTAATTCAGAGTCACTGGGGGAGATAGGTATAGTTGTCTTTTTACTAATGTGTCCCAGGTGCCTAGTATAGTGCCTGTCTCATGTAGGTGTGTTCAAAATATATGTGAATGCTAAAAGTTCTTTATCATAAGTGACAAAAACCTTATAAAGTAAGTGACTGAGGAAATTAAGTCTGAATATAAACAGGCGTGAAGATTCTGGATCTGGATCTCTGTACCCAGGAGTCTTTATAAGAGAGGTAACTGAGAATGGTTGTTCCTTAGTTGCTGCTGTTGGCCAGTGCATGTCCCATAGTAGAACAAGGAGCAAGAACATACTTCCCAGATTCCTTGGGATCCCAGCTAGAAAGGAAGAAGACATTTTAATAATGACAGGAAGTGAAATTCTCCCTAGTTTTGTAAGGTAGAAGACTCCGAATTGTTTTTAGCATGGTATAGAAATGAAAGAGTGATGTAAATTTTCTTGCCCAAATTTGGAGAGTTAGCAAAATATTGTCATTCACAGGATTTGACTTAATTTTGAAGTGAATGGAGGAGGTCTTTATTTGGTCACAGGGCAACTGATGTGAAGATGGGGCCGTACAGGGCAGGTGGAATCCAGTAGACCTGGCAGAGATGGTACCATGGGGGTAGGGAGGGTTTTGGGGCAGAGGAAGGGGAGAGGTGGGGGAGTTAAAATGGAACTTTTGGAGGTTTCACAGCAGTCGGGGATTTTATTTTATTTTATTTTTGCTGCTCAGGATCAAACCCAGAGCCTCACACATGTAGGCAAGTACTCTATCACTGAGCTAAAACCTCAGCCTAGGTGGAGATTTAAAAAATCCAGTTTTTCATTTTTGTTTGTGTCATAACCTATACTCAGTAAAAATTAAACAAACAAAAACTTTGGTGGCACCTGTTACTTTCTTGAACTTTGTGGGACTGAATCAGTTTGAAAGTCATAAGCCCTCTGTTCTATTTATCTATTGCTGCTTTACAAATTACCCCCTAAATGGTGGCTTAAAACAACCATTTTTTTCATCCTGAATCTGAGACTCAACTGGGCTCAATTAGTCGATTTTTGCTTGAGCATTTGCATGTAGCTTTAGGAACATGGTGGCTGGAGCTGGGTCACCTCCTAACTGGTTTTGACTGCTTATCTGGCACCCAGCCTGAGAAGACTTGGGCATCAAGGATCAGAAACAGCTGGGGCTTCTGGGGCTGCTGGGACATCTCTTTCTGTCCATGTGAACTCTCTTTGTGGTAATCTCAACAGAGTCATACTTAGCACATAGCAGCTGAAGTTTCCCAGAGTAAATGTCCCAGAAGAGCTACCGCCAAGCTGTATGACCTAGCCTCAGAAGTGGTATAGTATCACGGGCACTATATTGTATTAGTGGGAGCAAGCACAAAAGCCATCCATGCTCACAGGAAAAGACATACACTCTACTTCTTGATGGAGGAATGGCAAAGTTCTGGAAAAGAATGTCGGATGGGAAATGGTTTTGTTTTTTTTTTTTGTTTTGTTTTGTTTTGTTTTTTGGTGTTGCTGGGGATTGAACCCAGGCAGGGTTTTATGCACGCAAGGCAAGCACTCTACCAATTGAGCTATATTCCCATTCCAGAATAGGAAATATTCTGTGGCCGTTTTATTTTCTGCCAATAGTCTGTCACATTGCCTTAAAGTGAGCTCAGTTGTGGAAATTACAGAAGCTGTGCAAGGGTGGCCAACCACATTTGTAGTAGATTAAGTAAATTCCATAGTTTCTTGTGGGAGAGCTGAAACAGCTGGAGCCAAGCATCTCTTTCTATCCCTGTGGTGTCCTTATGTGTCCTTACATCATCAGATTTTGTACACAGTGACTGAAGGCACCCAGAGCAGGTTTTCACTTCCTATGTTATTATCTTGAGGCCACTGCCCAGAATCAGTCAATACTGGAGCTAGGTGTGTCTCTTGCAATCCTGCAGTGCAGTTTGCTCCTTTGACAAAATGCATAATTAAGGAAATTATTAATAGTGTTTTACATCCTGATACAAATTTTAGTTTCTAGCAGCTGTTTGCCTTCTCTAATCTCCTTCTGTGAGTTGAACCAGGTCTTTATCCTTGTCCTAGACACCCCATGGGAGTGAAATTTGCTGAAGCTAGAATTCAGGTGTTCAGCATTGAGAAAGAGAGATTCTTGTTACCCTTGTAATTTCTCATCTTCACTTTAACCTTTCTGCGACTTGTTTCCTTATCTGTAGCTCCTTCACGGGTTTGTGGTAAGGAGTGATTGAAAATTTTAAAAATGAGCAATACTGTGGAAAGACCACATCAGAACTCCACTAAATGTTTTGAAAAGTCCATGCTTGTATCATGAGGACCCATCTGGGACCTGCCTCACCTACCTTTCCCTCTGAAGGTAACTTCTCTTCCTTCCCAGTGGCACCCAAGCACACTGCTCTACAGGTCCCTCCCTTTCTGCTCTTTCCACTTTTGACCTCCCCACACCCAACTGGCTCCCTGTCAGTTATTGTCGGGCAACAGCAAGGCACCAGGAATTTTCTCAGCTCCATGATCAAAAGGATATGTTACCTGTGAGGGCAACAGCAAAAGGAACAGGTGAGAGAAGAGAGCACAGACCCAAGCAAGAGCCATACCAGGAGGAATTGAGAAGAACAGACTGGAAGACGGGACTAAAAGCATGTGGAACTGGGTAGAACTAGGGCCGAGAAAGCTGTGGGGAAGGAAGTCATTCATCAGTATGAATAAAACAACTTGGCATGGGCATTTTTGAGCAAATTCTGTCTCATCAGCCCTGGGTTAGGCATTTTGAAGGCTTTGGGAGAAATAAGAGATGAAGTACTTGTTATCAAAGAGCCTGTAGAGACAGAACAAATAATGGAAATAACTACAAAACCGTTAAATACAAAGCCAGGAGCTGATGTGGTCTGAGGGGCTTTTTGGGGGGAGTAGTCACTCCAATCAGATCTTACAGGTTCAACATGATTTTAATTAGCAGAGAGACGAAAATGAAGTCTCCTAAAAGGATGGGGGTGCAGCCAGGGGGCAGAGCAGTAGGAATCTGACTACCCTCTCTTCCTTTCTGTCTCCCTTACTTTACAGGAATTAAAGCTCAAAATGTAAAGGAAATCTTACCCCTGATGATACTAATGGTGATGGTTTTCTTAATGCTTCTGTTCTGGGAAAACGAGCTGAATGAGGATGAAGTAGGATCATCCATAGAGCACTTGAACGTGGACTACCCTCAGAATACCATTCCTGTGAGGTACTGTAACCACATGATCCTGCGAAGAATCATCCGGGAACCTGACCACACATGCAAAAAGGAGCATGTCTTCATCCATGAGAGGCCTCAAAAACTCAATAATATTTGCACTCCTTCTAACAAGGTGACTTGCCGAAACCACTCCACCATTTTATGCTACCAGAGCACGATAATGTTCAAAATGACAGTTTGTCAACTAACTGATGGCACCAAATATCCTGCTTGCAGGTACCGAATTGCACCCCCCACAGAGGGGTTTGTTCTTATCACTTGTGATGAGTTGGGGCCAGTTAATTTCCAGGGATATGTTTTATAAGTTGAGATCAATACCTGAGTCTGCAATCCTCTGTGGTCCTCTCTCAGCAGCTCTTGAGCTGGTTGTCCCTGAGGCAGACCTGAACTTTGGATTCGGGTAAAACCTTGAACGATGTAAGTAGCCATTAGTAATTAATTTGTCCTTCCAATGTTACTGAGTTGGAATCATTTAATTCTGCACCAATAAAAATAATACACTGAATTAAATCATAAACTCTGCACATGCTTCATTTTTTTATTTTTTATTTTTTTGTTCCTTGTCCCTGAATCATTTGATGAGAGCCAAGAATGAATTCCATCCAGGCAAGTGTGGGATTAAGGTAAAGTGAGGGACAGTAATTTAAGGTGCAAAATTTAAGGGGGCACTGCCTCTAAAACCCAGTCATCTGGATAAATAATATTTTAATTCAAATCTTCTAAAAATAAAAATGAATTCAAAAATTCTGATGTATAAAATATCTAAAACTTTGAAGAGCCAGAGTGACAAGACTGGGATTAGTGTCAGATTCTACCATTTAAGTTTTTAATATTTGTATATTAAGTATGATATTGCATTGAATTTATTTTTGTTTTAAACAGTTTTTAAAACATTGCATTAAAATATTATTTATCTTGATTACTGAGTGTTTTGACACCCCTTTATATTTTGTGCCTGGAGTAAGTGCTTCTTCATCACTTAATCCTAATCCCAGTCCTGACCCCTGATCCAGTGTAAAAGCAATTGGGATTACTCTTAGAGTCTTTTATAAGGATGGTACAAGCTCAAACTGCATCTGTTTCTATTCAATACCTCCTTCTGTGCCTCAAAAGAAAGGATAAAGGAGATCAGACAGAGCTTGAGGAATCAGAAACTATTCCCCTTAAAGACTGGAGAGAAATGGAGAAGGATCTCCCAGGGAGGAGTTGAGACTCTCAGAGCTCAGTGTTTCTCCCCTCTGCATCTCTGGAGGACACAGAAAGGACTTTGAGCCAGACTGTGAACTTCTTTCCCCCTTTAGGTCTTGCAACTGAATCCACTCTTTAGTTACCTGACATTCAGCTATGGGCATTGTAAGCTTTCAAGCAGAGGGAGAAGGAAGAAGAGAAGCTCCAAATTCTGGAAATTTCATCAGGTCCTGTTCGTCTCTGACCATTAGTTTCTTCATCTGTAACAGATCTCAACAAGGTAATCTTTGAGGTTTATTCCAAGTCTGACCCTCTCCAGTTCTATTTCTGGCCTTGTTAGGAAGTTTGGTATTTAGATACAGTAAGAAATAAAGAGTTATTAGCAAGTAAAGGCCAACTTACGGGGTGAGTACTTTTGAGCCATGATGTTACAATGCTATACCAGAGATTCACAGTGAACTGGAGCAGGCATGAGTGGTTCCCAAGCTTTAGAGGGCACTTTCTGTCCCCGTCTTTTCAGTTGAGCGACTTCAACTGTTGCACTGACCATTTAGATTTAATTCAAGATCATATCCAAGAAAGAGGTTGACCAATGCTAATTGTTAGCTCTGTCTTTTGTAAGCATCAAGCTCTGATGAAAACATGGTTATTCATAGTGATAATACTTTCACTCTAGAATGACCCTATTTCCCTTTTCCTTTCTCCAGCCTCTACAAATCTCCTTCTCTTATACATGACTCCTTTAGGTCCTTCATAATCACTGTTCCTTGCTCCTCCAATTCCTCTGATACACCACTTGTCTAAAAACATTAACCTGGCATTGACCTCAAATAAGTGATTTTCTGCATGAGTCAATTTATGGAGGAAGAAAGTGAGATCATCAGTAAAGGATGCCTTATAGTCTTATAAGTAGGCAAATCTTACTCATGGATAATGAAACTCAATTGGAAAACTACCCATCTGGGGGGTAGATTTCCAATTGAGTTTCATTATCCATTTTTCTGTGGGAATTCTGTTTCATTGTTATCTTCAAGGAACTTTGGGTCCCACCAAGTGAACAACCCTCAGCATCTGAACAGAAATTAAGAAGGAACAGGTAGTCCCTAGCATAGGACTTGAGTCTTGCTAGCTTCATTTCCTGTGTGAAACTTTGGAATAGATTAACATTCCTTTTAGGGCCCTGCTGCTAATTCTGATTCCTTTTCCTATCAGTATCCCTTGGTTTCCTCTCCTCTCCTTTCCTTCTCAGTAATTTTTCTTCCCTGCCTTCCCCAACCTTCTCTCTTCTAATTAAAAACAAATCTTTGAGATAAATACATTCCCACTGCAGTGCAAGGAACTGAGACTGTCCTGTGGAATCTATCCTCAGAATACTTTCATATTAGGGATCAAAATTCTGTTCAAATGAATTATGACATTTTGGTCATTTGTAATTTAGGGGGTTATGTATATATTTTAATGAGCACCTACTAATTTGAAATCAATCCCAGGCAGCTGTGCATTCTGCCCATTTGAAATACATATTTCAGAAAATCTAGGCATCTGTGCCTGCTCTTCTTCCTGTTTATTTTTCTCATTGTCTTCCTGTTTTCCTGTTATCATCTCTCTATTAATGTCAATGGCAAAGGATGTAGAAGTTTAGAAAAAATGATTCCTTTTTTTTTCTTAACAACTTCTTCTTTCTTACTTTCTCCAATATGTACCAACATGTACTATTCTTAAGGTACCCTTTCAAGGTACACACATGAACACATCCACTTCTTTTGTTGTTGTTGTTGTTCCAGGGATTGAACTCAAGGGCATTTGACCACTGAGCCACATCCCCAGCCCTATTTTTTTGTATTTTATTAGAGATAAGGTCTCACTATGTTTCTTAATGCCTTGCTTTTACTGAGGCTGGCTGTGGACTCGCAATCCTCCTGTCTCAGCCTCTAGAGCCACTAGGATTATAGGTGTGCGAATCTGTCAATAATAATCAACCCAATAATTAAGGCTTATACATTCTTGATGCTAAATGTTTGCTCTAATTTTACACATAGAACATTTTATAAATAAAATACAATACTTTAAAAAGTTCGTGTGTACTAATGTCAAGTTAGTGGTATAAGAAGTGAATGATAAGTACAGAGAACTGGGACATGAATTTGACAGACTTAAAGGGTAGAAAAATTTGTCAAAAAAAGGATGGGATCTGAATTAGGTTTTGAAGGATTCTAAGAGGCAGAAAAGAAAGAACAAAAAGGTATGATGTGTATTCAAGGAAGAGAGGGTCACACTAACTGACTGGAGAAGGTTTGTGTCACAAATGATGGGAGATAAACCTTGAAGGGCAGCTTGGGATCAGGTCAAGTAGAGACTTGGCTAATGGGCTCATGGGATTTGACTTCCTCCTGCAGGAATGAGAAATATTTAAAGGATTCTGAGATAGTGTCATTGCAAACAGTGTTTTTAGAAAAGTGATGTATCAAAGGAATCGAAGGAGCAAGGAGCAGTGATTTTGAAGGACATAACGGTAATCATGTTTAAGAGAAGGAGATTTTTAGAAAGGAAAGGGAAATAGGGTCATTCTAGAGTGAGGGTATTATCACCATGAATAACCATGTTTTCTGGGATTCTTATTAATTTCCTGGCATTGACCTCAAATAAGTGATTTTCTGCATGGGTCAAGCCGTGCTATATTGTTAGCAAATATTGTTAAGGAACTAGTGTGTGTAGTGTTCAGTACACTAAGCTGTGCAGAATGATGATGATGGATGAGAATTTGTGTTCCAGGCTCAAGGAGTTGTCAGCCTCAGTAAGGGGGTGGAGGGAATGAAATGTGCCAACTAACTAGAATAATGAAAAACATAAAATGAAATGCAGCATAATCCATGCTGCAGGGTTTCATAAAAGAAAAGGAAAAAAATCACTGTAAGTTGAAGTATCAATATGGGAGATTTCACAGAAAAGGAAGCAGAGGGACTTCCTGGGTCACTGAAATTCTGATGATCCAATGGACATTTTGTTCAGTTCTCCCTGAACCTCCTTGGTTCCACATTAGCTCCTCCATCAATCTCAGAAAATCCTCTCTACCCCTTTCTTGCTCCTCCTTCCCTTAGTTAGACACAACAACAGAAACTCCCAAGAAACAGTTTCACTTGTCCTGCAGCAACCTGGAATCTTTCTGTGCAGGATCAACTTGCCAAAGGATCAGGTACAGGTGGATGTCTCATGGATGAAAATGGGGGAAAGAAATGATAGATGGGGAGATGACACTGTGTGCGATTTTCTGCATTTGTGTTTAGTGTTGATTTTTTTTTTCAAGTAACTGCCATGTGCCATGTAGTGGGGCTACAGGAGGTAGTGAGGAATGTGTTGGATGAGATGATTGGTGCCCCACCATGGAGACAGTAGACCTACCATAATGGTGTGAAAAAGGGAAAAGGAAGAGAAATGAATCGTTTGTTCCAATACTTTAAACCTATCACCATAAGGATTCTCTTTCTTTCTTTCAATAAGTAAAGTGAAGTTATATGAGGTAGAGTGAATTGTTTTTAAGTAGATAATCAGGGATTTGAACCTGGATTTTAAGACCACATAACTGATGTCTTTTCATTATATCAATCTTCCATTAACATATGGAGGAGTCTTACGTATAGGGGTCATTATGGGGAATATTTATTATAAGGATAAAAAACCAACTCCTTAATATTCTCCTTGTTTTTATCTTTTATCTTTTTATCATTGCTGCAGAAGAGATTATATTAGATCTGAGATGGAGACCTTCTCTCTGCTGCTGCTTGGTCTGGGGTTGGTTCTTGCAGGAACTTAGAAAGCATAACGGAGATCATTAAAGAAGAATTTTCAGAGGAAGAGGTGCAATATGACATGGTAAAAAGTGGCCAAGAGAAACAGACCATTGAGGTATTAGTAAACTTGACCCTATTAGATAAAAGTACCAACTTCAGCATGTCCAAAGATGTTTTTCCTTCCTCACCACTGACATTCAGAAAGTTATGTTACAGTGTTCCCAAGGGAAACAGGCCAGGTAATGACAAAGAGAGTTACAATAATATGACCGACTGGAGAAAAGTTTTAGAAGCTAATGGATCATGCAAAATGAGCAATATTTTCATTCATGGCTCCATGGAAGTGATCCACGGGGTCCACAAGGCCCCCAGCTACACATGTGGACAGAGTCCTGGCATGAGCTGCTGTGAGAGCACAGAACTGGAGAACACTATGTGCCAGCTCACTCCACCCAAACAACACCACCGGTGCCAATACCACAGTGTTACTTCATTGAAGAAGATGTTGATAGTGCTGACAGGTCATTCTCTGATGAGCTGGTTAGTTAGTGGCTCTAAATTGTAAATCTGACAAGGCTTTGGGACTAGGGTCCATGTAAAGGACATATTTGTGCTCATTATTGTTTCTTTCCTTCTGTTATTCACATCTACCCCTTAACAATATAGGAAACTCGATTGTTGATACTATCTGGATCAGTGAAAAGTCCAAAACTGGATAATGAAATTTAATTTATAACTGACCCTGGAGTTAAAATTCTGTCTCTCACATACACATATACTCCCTACCCCACCCCTCTACACATACATATGCTCTTTCTTTGAACCAAACAGAATTCTGTTCTAGCTCAGCTATAAAGCCAAAAACCAGTCTTCCCCAATTAGGCAATTTAAGGAGAGAGCTCTGAAACAATATGGGTAATTAGAAGTTAATTGTATTGCCAATGAGACTGTTCAGAAAAATTAGTGAACGATTATGGGAAATATTATTGCCCCTCAAAGAAGTGTGTGCATTGATGTGTGCAGAGAGGTGAGCACCCACCTCATAACCCTGGATTGCCTATCCTCCAAGGGATGGCAGAGGGGAAAGACCCTTTGCCTTTAGCTGCTGCTCACAGTGTCAACAGCACCAATACTACTCAGTCTCTATTCCTTGGCCCTCTTCCTTATCTAATAGGTTGCAATAAAGAGAAGTAATAAAGCTTTTATTGCATTTTTGTTTTTTTCTCAAGCAAATTCTTGCTATTCTTGGGCCATGGGAAAGGAGTGGAAAGCCATGAGGAATACAGAAAGATGGGAATAGAATGTCTCTGCTGAGTTCCAGACAGATGGGTTCTTGATTTAATGTTTTATAATACTGTAGTGAGTCTTCGTGGTTCACCGCTCTGCTTGAAGCATGGCAGGTATCTTGTTCTTTGGTGTTTGCATGGATGCTCCTGTTTTTAACTCATACACCCTCTCTCTATCCTGAGACCACTCTTTTTTTTTTTTTTAAATAGTACTGGAGGGTTTTTTGTTTTTTTTTAAAGAGAGAGTGAGAGAGGAGAGAGAGAGAGAGAGAGAGAGAGAGAGAGAGAGAGAGAGAGAATTTTTTAATATTTATTTTTTAGTTCTCGGCAGGCACAACATCTTTGTTGGTATGTGGTGCTGAGGATCGAACCCGGGTCGCATGCATGCCAGGCGAGCGCGCTACCGCTTGAGCCACATCCCTAGCCCGAGACCACTCTTTTTTAATGTTCTAATTTAAAATAAATGCACATAAATGAATGCTATGTCACTGTAACATTTTTCTTGTTGTACATAACTCTTTATGTCAATTTTCCCAATGTTTTTCACATTTGGTACAGAATTCTCATTTTACTCGAATTGCAAAACTCGGACAATCAACCAATAAGCAGGACAATCACATTTTTTGCCTTTTTTGCTGAGCTTTTCTTGTCAGTGTGGTGGTTGCTTAAATCAATATTCACTGTGGGTTTGGTCAAACAGGTATGTAATAAGCACTAAATTTGAACTCAGAAGCTGGAGGACAGCATCTTAAGAGCAATGCCTGACTCCCAAAGGCCTCTCCTCTGTAAGAAAACCTGGGACACAGGAAGGGAGATGTACTTAACTGAGTCCATTGCAGGGATAGTTCCATGTAGCGAGTCTGATACTACCACTCATTCAACAAATGGAAGGGTAGGTTGTATCCACAGTACAGTGGTCCAAGCAGGCTTGATTCAAATTTAGTTCCCATTTCAGTAACTTCTTTCCAACAGCATGTCTTCTGGCTCTGGATAAGGAACATGTCAGCGCCAGAGACAATAACTATTTAAACTCTGAGACAGGTTTTTTGTTTTTTTTTTTAATGTGTAAGTAAAAAACCTAGTTTGTTCAAAATTCAGTACATATTTCTTCCCTCACCAGAAAGAGGAGTAGAGAACCAGAACAGATACTTTTCTCCAGGCCAGGGGCATCCTTCAGAAAGGCTTAGTTAAAACCCACCTTCCACTTCTCTGAAGGAATCAGGAGTTCTGCCTTCCATTTCTTGGGTACCCTGATCTCCCAGGTTTTAGCTCATCATCATACTATTAGGATGTCTGAAAGGTACAGAACTTGAAGGTGCTGTAGAGAGCTAGCACTTTCAACCTTCAAAGCACATGTCATAACGTGCAACCTAGATTCCTCCATGAGGCAACTGGCCTACGATTTTAGATTTTTCAATGTTACATTTTTATAATGTCCCATTTCTGCTTCCAAACAAGAGAGAGCTCCTTTGTTCTTAAAGCTTCATACTTAAGTCCCTCAGCCGAACTTTAAAGCCTATAATGCTCTGTCTCATCTTGCTCAACCTGTCTCTGGGTTTTGAGGCTGCCATCCTCATTGCAAAACTTGTGCCTCTGTCTTTTCACCCTTCCTTTCCCTTTACTCACTCATCTTAGTCCACATTGGGCTAGCCTCCTTAGTGATTTTTTTTCTCAATTTCACAAGGAGCATCCAACCAGTAATTGTCCAAGTATTCTTTTCACTTATTAAAAAAATAACGTAGACACATTATACCCTATAGATGAAAGGAAAAGTTAGAGGGGAAATGAGGCAATAAAGAGAGAGAATCAATTGTAAAAATGGTCTGGAAGGAAGAGTTGGATAGAGAAATGAGGCTGAGCCGTGCTGACAGGTTATTCGGCATATGAAAATTCCCTTCTTGTCTCTAACCCTTCCCTCTATTTTCCCAGCATAAAGTGTACTAAATTTCTTTTAAGTGACAATTCTGAAATGAAATCAAGCACTTGACCTCAAGCACCCGAGATGATATTGAAGGAAGGAAAGTCCTTTACCACCACAGATAAATCCTCATGTAGTTTGGGGGAGGGGGCTCACCCCTAAATGATATATCCTCACTGGGATTCATTTTCCTTACCTACACCATGTGGATGTTGGACTAGATATGGGTTCTTAGACTTTGGTATGAGTCAGGATCACCGCAGCAGAGTTCTCACATTTTTATCCAAATCAACCCTAACCCTTCTTTTCAAGACACAGAGGTACAATGAGGCTGCAGGCTTCCAGCCACACTTCCTTTCCCAGGCTCTCTGAGCAAAAGTGATGTCTTCCCAGTTCAGGTCTTACCACACTGGACTAGCCTCTCCTGTGATTGTTCTCTCAATAGCTCAATCCCTAATGGATGTGAGTGTGTTCCCGTCTTCAATTGTGCCATTGCTGATAAAGTCCTAGGAACAGACTAGAAAGCAAAATGGAAGCCTCATCCCTGAGTAACTACACTAAGCAGAGTTATTTTGTAAATCTGTACTGCTCATGTTTGGGCTGTTATATGAGAGGAAAAATAAACATTTTCATTTTTAAATGCACTATACTCTAAGATTTTGTTTCATGAGCTTGCCCTTACCCTAACAAATTTAATAGCTTTAGGAGTCTTATTAAATGCCAATCCCTGGGCCATAATTCCAGAGATTTGTGTTCCAGGGATCAGAGGCAGGACTGTAGCATGTAGTTCCCTCAGAAAGATGTTAGGTTTGCTGATGGGCTATAAACTTTGAACCCCACTGACCAGATGAACTAAAAGCTTTCTTTTTTTTTTATTATTTTTTTTATTGGTTGTTCACAACATTACAAAGCTCATGACATATCATATTTCATACATTAGATTGAAGTGGGTTATGAACTCCCAATTTTACCCCAAATGCAGATTGCAGAATCACGTCGGTTACACATCCACAATTTTACATAATGCCCAATTAGTAATTGTTGTATTCTGCTACTTTTCCTATCCCCTACTATCCCCCCTCCCCTCCCCTCCCATCTTCTCTCTCTACCCCATCTATTGTAATTCATTTCTCTCCTTGTTAATTTTCCCATTCCCCTCACAACCTCTTATATGTAATATTGTATAGCAATGAGGGTCTCCCTTCATTTCCATGCAATTTCCCTTTTCTCTCCCTTTCCCTCCCATCTCATGTCTCTGTTTAAACTAAAAGCTTTCTAATCATAAAATATTTTGACTTTAGTCCTAAGGAGAGAAAAGAGGTTGCTATCTAAGTACTCAGAGCCTTTGAGGACAGTACTGAGGCCAAAAAAATCAAATTAAATCAGAGTGTCCACCTCCTACACAACCTCCCCAAATAGCAAAGCATTCTTTTTATTCTGAAAGTCCCCAGCCATACATAAATCTGGAAGAAAACCAAAGTAACTCATTTTTCCACCACAGTGGCTGAGAAGCTGGAAGAGATATCACACCCATGAAATACACCCTTTTTATTCCTCTGACCAAAAAACTGGTAGGTTTGGAATAAGACAATTTTTAAAACCTTAATCCTGCCAGCTGGTGGCTTTTACCTGTAATTCTGGTGACTTGGGTGACACAGGCATGAGGATCGCAAATTTGAGGTCAGTCTGGGAAATTTAGTGAGAACCTGTCTCAAAATTTAAAAAATAAATAAATAAAAAAATTCCTCAATCCTTCTTGTTTGTAAAGTTTGCTAAAGTTTCTCAAAATCTCACACAACAATTATCATGGGGCTGTACATTAGCAATAACCAAACAATTATAATAACAAAATTTGAGGTCTTGTGATGTGCTAGGCATGGGCCTAAGATGCACATATTCTTTTTATTCTCAGAACACCCCCCACAAGTAGATACTATTATTATTATTCCCATTTTATTAGTGAAGGAATAGGAATACAGGCCTTACTCAATGTACAAAATCACACATATAATAAGCTGTCCCTTGGGAGCAAATAAAGACAGTCCAATTCCATAGGCTACAGTTTTAGTCACTCATCTTTATTTGATAGAAAAAAAGCAAACTTGCTCAAACAATACAGAAAGAATTTTGGAATTCTCTGGAACAAATTCTACCTTACTATGATATTTTGAGGGTTAAATGACAGTTGTTATTATTATTTTTATTATGACTAGTCAGGGCACTGAGCTAAATACATAAGTGAAAAATGATTTCTAGTGAATTTGTCTACCAAAGAGTTGATGTCTTTAATGTATAAAGAGGTCTTTCAGTTTAATTAAGAGAAAAAATGAACACACCTACAGAAAAATAAATGAGGGTCGCAAACAGAAAATTAACCAGAGAAGAAATAGTCATTTAACATTTGAAAAATGTTTTTCTTTCTATTAAATGTAATATAAGTAAAAACAATGTGCTATCATTTTTGATCCTGCCCAGTCTGCAGGTGAAAAAAAAATAGCATAGTTCTGGCACAGGTATAGGAAAGGAGACCTTTTCATGCTCTCCTCCTGGTAAAACAAATGGCTCCATTTGCTCTTTCTGTACAGCAACTAGAGCTAAGCAACTGAAGCAAGGGACCTCTGCATACCTGGCTGCTGACAGGTTGTCACAGGAACTTCATGTTCTCTGTGAGTGTGGGCTGAGCCCTCTGACCTAAAAATGCCCCTTCTGAAGTGCTCCTGGGTACAGGAAGCCTGGACCTCTTAAGAGAAAGAGTGTGGGGTGGAGGCAGGGCTAGGATGGTCTCTGGAACAAGTCACAAACAACATGACCACTCTGCCTTCTTTCCCCTTGTCTCCTTCTCCCCACTCCTCAGCCAACTTCCAGATTCTCTCCCTTTGAATAGATTGTGCCCTCAATTAATGTCTCCAGTTTGTACACTGCCACGGTGGCCTCTGTATTCTATTTTCCTTTAAGCATTGTACCATTCAACTTTGTGGGGTTTTTTTCCCCCCGTGTGGCTTCCTTTCATGCCTTATTACTGTGCAGCATGATAATGTCTATGAATTCATTTAATGTGTGTCAAATTACACTGATTTAATTTGTACTGTTTGAAAATCTGTTCATACATTTTTAAAAAAGTGTAGTTTTATTCCTCATGTCAGAAAGTCACCTGCCAATAAATTTTAAAAGTTGAAAGGCATACTCAATAGGCCTTGAGTGGTTAATTGAGTCATTAGACCTAGTGGAGAGAAACAAGATTAATGTGAAATGGGCTATTATGAGAGTAGAGTAATAATCAAGTAGTGAACAACCAGAAGATGGTTACAGGCCAGCAAGTGAGAAACTTTCATATATAAGTAATTGTACCAGCCACTGTGAAGATAAGGCACAAATAAGACAAATGCCTTCAACGTACCAGGTGTTGGATATAGAACAATCATAACATATCTTAAGAGAGGAATATATCTCTGTGGTTCAAAGAAATCAGTTTAGGCTCCTGTAAAAGAAGAAATAAAATCTTGAACTTGATGGAAGTTCCATTGCAATAACTAAGATTTGAACAAAAAAGAAAAAGATACAAGAAATACATGAATCAGAGTAGGTGGGAATATGTAGAGAGATGGAAGGAATCCTTGAGAACTAGGATAAATAATTTGTGTGTATATATATTTTCCCCTACAGGATTGTGGTAGGTCCTCAAAAATGTTAAGGTCCTAATTCCCAGATATTTTCCTCCACATATACATAGACTGGTGCCTTCACATAAGTATGTGTATATACATTTTTAAAGCATAAATTAAATAATATTGTACATTTAATTCTGGAACTCATTTTTTTTCTATAAAAATATGTTCTGGTGCTCTTTTATCTGACTTTTTAACATTTTATTTTTAAAAAATTATTAAACAATGGGAGTTGTAAAATTGTACATACTATCCCCCTTTACCCCCCACTCCATTTCCACTTCCCCTACCCTCCCCCAATGGAAACATATAACTATATCACAGAATCAATAACAATACAAACTAGACTATGGGGAGTATTCATATTTTATCAGTCTTTTTTTAAAAATACTTTTTAGTTGTCAATGGACCTTTATTTTTATTTGTTTATATGAGGTGCTAAGAATCAAACCCAGTGTCTCACACATGCTAGGCAAGCATTCTACCACTGAGCCCCAGCTCCAGCCCCAAATTTTATCAGTTTTTACATGAGCTTAGTTTGTATGTGTATATGTGTTTTATCACCACCGACGAACTGTCCTATTCCTGGAAACTACTAATTTGTTCTCCATCTCTATAATTCTTAAACTTTGAGATAAAAGGAATCATATGGTTTGTAATATTTTTTGTTTAGTTTTTTAATTAAACTTCTAATTTGGGGATTATTGTAAATTATAAAAAAATAATCCATAAAAAATAATCCAGAGTAATCCATGTATCTTATATCCAGTTTCCCCCAGTGCTAACATCACACAAAACTATAGTACTATATCAAAATCCAGCTAGAACATTTCGAATATAGAACATTTCCATAAATTCAAGGAGCTTCATTTGTGGCATTCATAATTTACTCTCTCACCAACTATTTTTAACTTCTTGTAACTGCTAAGATATTCTCCACTTCTATAATTTTGTCATTTCAATAGTGTTATGTAAATAGAATTATATAGTATGTAGTTTCTGGGAGTTGATTATTGTTATTCAGTGTAATTCTCTGGACATTCATCCAGGTTGTTGCAAGTGTCAATAATCCATTCCTTTCTACTGCTCAGTAGTTTTCTATGATATGGATGAACCTCTTTGAACTACTCATCCATTGAAGGAAATCTGGGTTGTTGCTAGAGTTCAGCTATTAAAAATGAAGTTGCTATAAATATTCATGTAGAGCTTTACATGTGAACTTACATTTTATTTCTTTGGAGTAAAGGCTCAGGAGTGTCATTGTTGGGTTATATGGTGGTTTAATGTTCAGTTTTCAGAGAAACTGCTAAACTGTTTTCCATAGTGGCAGTACTGTTCTATATTCCCATCAACAATATGCAAGTGATTTAATTTATGTACATACTTGTAAACATTTGGCATTGTCATTGTTTTTAATTTTAACATTATGATAGTCATTGTTTTTAATTTTAACATTTATGATAAGTATGTGATGATTCTCTTATTATGGTTTTTATTTGTGTTTCTCTAATGTTGTTGAACATCACTTCATGCCTTTATTTGCCATCTGTGTATCCTCTTCTATGAACTATCTCATGTCTTTTGCCCATTGTCTAATTAAATTATTTGTTTCTTCACTGTTGAATTTTGAGTCTTCCTTATATATCCATATATGAGTCTTTTATTAGATAAATGATTTGCAAATACCTTATCCAAGTCTGTACTGTATCTTTTTTTCCTCATAACAGGCCTTCAGAGGCAATGAGCTGGTAGGAGAAGCAAAATTACCTCTGGAGGCTGCAAGGGTGAAGTCATTGTCTAAGGAAGATGAAGCCCTGGCAGGAGAACACCAGGAATAACAGACAGATCTTGTCAATCTCTGTGGGGCAATCTCCGTGGACACTGTGGACACAATCTCTGCTGAGATGTTGGAAGCTGGGCTCTGCTTTTCCTCCTTACACTCCTCATAATTGGTAGAGAAACATAATCTAGAGTTTATTACATAATTTGTTATTAATAAATATTATCACTAGTAATTCACCTGTTATTTTTCTCAAAAGTATAGAACTCTAAAAACATAAATATTAATTTCAAATTTACCATAAGTGATCTATTTGTTGCTTAGTTTAAGTTTTCTTAGATATTCCATAAACGGGATGATGGAACATAACAGATTAAGGTCAAATACTACTGGCTCCCTCAATGTCATAGGCACTAATAAATCCTACACTAACATAACCTCACGTGGCACCTGTTAAGTGTCATTCCTGATTGCTTTCTTATTTCCTATAAGACCAGCACACCAATCCATGCATTTCTCAGTTTTTGTATCACTGACTATAGATGCTCATTTGAGTGCAACTTTGCCAACATGCTTTTCTACTAAAGCAAAAAGAGAAGCCATTTAATTGGGTGCAGTACCTGAGGCAGGAGGATCACAAATTAAAGGCAATTTTTAGCAACTTAGCCTTTGTCTCAAATACAAAATAAAATGGGCTTGTCACAACCCATGTGATATTTACTATTTCCCCCAACGAGGGTGATGAGTCAGGTTAGAAATATTAAAGATATGATAAATTTAAGAAATTAAGACTAGACACAAAAATAAGTGAAACAGCGGGATCCTATGGGAACCTGCTCTGATGGTGACTGAATCTAACAAACAACAAGAGCCTGTGGTTTATTTTTATAGATAGGAACATCAAAGAGTTTCAGTGTAACAGGCTTCTTGAGAAAAACAGGATGAAGATGGCAAAAACAACTTGTTTGGCATTTAGCTGTTTCCTCCCACCTCCACCTCCTGGCTGCTGTGATTTGAGATCAAGGCTTTTTGAATTAGTAAGTTCCATGACAAACACAGAATTTCCCCTCCTCAACAGGAACCAACTTACAAATAGGGTTCCTGAGGCACCCTCACGCTGAGGGGTTCCCAAGAGCAGCGTTTCACTGTCCAGGGTTTCAAAGCAATGATTTATCAACTGCCCAAGACAAGGGCTGAGGATGTAGCTCAGTGGTATAGCGCTTGTCTAGAATGCATGAGACCCTGGGTTCCATCATTAGTACTTCAGAGAGAGGTGCCATTTAGCTCCCTAGACTTGTAGAGAACATTTAGACAAAAATACTTCAGATTGATGCTTAAATTAAAAAAAATTAAAAGAAAAGAAAAAGAACTTGGATGATCTTCAGCCAAGATGGAGTGATATGCTTTATCTTCCCACCTGAAACAATTTTTTTAAAAAAATTAACAAAACACTTGAAAATTATTTTCGAGACCCTGAACACAACACAACAAAGTACAATGGCCAGAGTCTCCCACCAGAACTCCATCTCCCACCACAGCCACCACAGCCAGAACTGAAAGCTTGGGACTTACTGGGCTAAATGGATCTTATTTGCACTGGTAAACTACCAAAGTAGAAGGAGCTGAATTCATCCCATTCCCAGGCTTGTAACATGGGCCTTGGAAAACCTGATGAGAACATCATTACTTTCAATAATTATTGCTTACTTTCTTTGTGATAATTATTGCTATATAGTTAGGATTACATTCAATAATTTATGTGAAAATAAAATGAAAAAAGTCTTAGTAGCTTAAGAGAGATTGAAGTTCTTCTTTCTCAAGTAAAAGAAACTTGGAGTTAAAGCTCTCCAGGACTGGCATGAAGGGTCCATGTTTTCACCCAAACATAAGTTCTTGTGGCTTCACTCTGCCAACCTCACAGTGTAGTTTCTATTCTCAGGAAAATTCTCAGTCCAAGATGCAGCCGAAATTTCAGTCAACACATGCATGTTCAAGGTCAGCATGAGAAAGCTTGGTAGGACCAAAGAGATCTCCCCCTCTTTTAAAAAACCATCCTGGGAGTCCTGCAAAAGAGCACTTCTACTTATATGTCATTGGCCAGCATTTGGTCATGTAAAAGCCTTCATTGAGATTGAGACAGGGAAACTCAATCTATATATAAGCTGAGTTTTGTTCCAAAGGGCAAGGGAAACATAAATGTTGAGGTTGGTAACTGGTGGTAGGAAAAAAAAAAAAAAAAAGTCCTATTTTAAATAATGACTTCCATAAAGCCCATGTTTCAAGAAGCTTTTATATAGAGGACATTTATCTTTTGTGCATTATTGAGATTTTTCAAGGAGCCATTTTGGTATTTTATTAGGATATAAAATGGCATTTCATTTTTATCGCTGTAGAAGCCTAGAAAAGAAAGGGAGAACTTCTTTTTTCTATAGCAGAAAGAAGTTGTCATACCTTGAAAGAAATTGTCTTGATGGTTCAAGTGGAACCAAAAGTTAATGGCATTTGTGTTAAATTTTTAAATTTTCAGATGTCTGAAAAGCAGGGGAAACAATATTATACTCAATATTAAGATCACTTATAACAAGAGAAGCTGTGATAATGGCTATTGAATACCCACATACAAGCAATTGAACTTTCCATTTTATTAGGTCAACCCCAGGTCCCTGGATTCTTCTAGTTTGGTAAGAAAGGTGGAAGACATCTAAAATAATAATTGAGATAAATTGTGCTATTACCATTGACAGTTGGTGTTTGGGATATGTTGGCTTTAGAAAGGAAATTGGACATTTTTTCACACCTGTGTAAAAAAATTAATTCACACTGCAGAGATTTAGAAAATATTTTTCCTGAGTTGTTATTGGTCTTTCAAATTTATATTTGGTGGCTTTGACATTAGTGGTAATTATTTTGTTATAGGTTTTTGCTGAAACTTTTTGTGTATTCATGTACATGAGTATGTGATTCAGTCAATGTGTGTGTAATCAAGTCTTTTAATAATTTACTTTGTGCCTATGCTCTCATCTTAGAAGCATGTCTCTTAATGACTTTAAAACTATGAAAATATTCTGGTTTTAGTTAATATCCATAATTAAGAATTATTTTTATTTTTAATTCATCATCAATTGGGTAGAATGTGTGTCTGAGTTTATGTGAAGCTGGGGTATGAATACAGTTATCTATGGAGTTTTTCCATAATATTGAGTCCAACATCTCACCAGGTATTTCCCTTTTCAGAGGCAAATTCAATATGATATTTTATCCTAATATATTTTATACTTCTGTTTTCATGTTACTACCAATTTCTGAGAAAGACCAAAATATAAAATCAATCAAAACCAGTGGTCTAACCTTCAAATATTAATAATATATGTAATAATTATTTTGTTATTAGTTTTTAACATTATAGAAAAATAGCAAACATCTAACATAATTTTAATTTTTTTCTGGAATTGTGAAATAAAAAAGCAAAACAAGATTGGGCTGGAGATGTAATACAGTGGGAGAGTGCTTGATTAGCATGTGTAAGGTCCTGGGTTTACTCCCAAAATCACAAGAAAAAAAAGAAAAAGAAGCAAAAAAAAGATGTCAAAGTTACTCCTGAGCTCCTCAGCTGTGCTCCTTTTATTTTTAAAATGTTTTTAGTTGTAAATAGATCTTTTATTTATTTATTTATTTATTTATTTATTTATTTATTTATTTATTTCTATGTGGTGCTGAGGATCAAACCCAGGGCCTCACACATGCCAGGCAAGTGCTCTACCATAACCCCAGCCCCATCAGCTATGCTTTTAAGGTTGATTTTTGTTTTAGTTTAAAAACATTTTATTTACCAAATATCCTTCATATACAAATGTAATTATTGAATATAATTTTGACTTCGGTTGCTATATCATTCGTACTTGTCAGATCATCATTATACAAAATTTATTACTTAGTGTCACATAGTTTCCTTAATAAATAAAAACAATCATATTATGTTTGCTCAAATATACACTTCATAAAAAGACTACTCATCATTTTTATGCTCTAAGTTACACCTAAGTAACCAGCTGGTAAGTATTTGCTTCTTTCATTTTACTCAGAGCTTGTAGTTTCTATGAACAGTGAAATTTTATGTCTGTTTTCAACCAGAGTTTTATAAGTTGCTGAATTTAAATTTTTTTTTAAGAATGCAAAGAATGATGTGTAAGATTGCACAAACCCTCAATTAAAAAAAAAAAAAGAATGCAAAGAATGATGTGTAAGATTGCACAAAAATTCAAATATTTGGTTCTTTTCCAACCCAGGCAGAGCTCATTTTTTCTGTAAACAGATCATAATAGGACACCTGGAAAAAATGATATATAGTTTAGTGCCAAAGAGAGAAAAAGGCTAAACAAATCACTATGATTTAATATATGAAAATTGGACAGTATTTTACATAACCTTTATTAATAAAATATGAAAAACTTTGCAATACGTTATACAAATAAATGAACACTAGAGTATATATTGAAAAACAAATAATCCATCCTGAGTCTGTTAATCTGGCAGTTAAGGAGACACTGAGTAATAAAGAAATACTTTTTAAAAATATATATTTTTAGTTGTAGATGGATACAATACCTTTATTTTGTTTATTTAGTTTTACTAAGTGCTGTGAATCAAATCCAGGGCCTCACATGCGGTAGGCAAGTACTCTACCACTGAACTACAACCCTAGCCCCAAATGAAGAAATTCCTAAAGAAGTCAAAGTTTTTTAAGTGCTAATGAAACAGTGATCCCTTCATTTTCTTATTGTAGCCCTCATTGCTCTGAGGCTTATTTTTTTTTTTATTATTATTGGTTGTTCAAAACCTTACAAAGCTTATGACATATCATCTTTCATACATTTGATTCGAGTTGGTTATGAACTCCCATTTTTACCCCAAATACAAATTGCAGAATCACATTGGTTACACATCCATGTTTTTACATAATGCCATATTAGTGACTGTTGTATTCTGAGGCTTATTTTTTTAAAAAACCATTTTTTTCCTCTCTTCTTCCTTCTCCCCCTCCCTAACAAGATTAGGAAGACAGTGTTATCTTTTCTTCCCCTAGTTAACTGCCCTTGAACACTCTCTACAGGAAGGAGATGCCTGCTGAGCACCTAGAAAGTGAATATCTCCCAAATTAACAAGTGAATCCTAACCCACCATCAGGGTGCCCTGATGAGCACACCTGGAATGTAACCTACCAGAGCACACCTGGAATGTAACCCTTAAAAACACCCCTGTCCCTTCTTTTGGGGAGAATCACAGCCTTTGGGACAGGAGTGTGTTTTCTCCTTTGCTAGCCAAGCAATAAATCTTCTTTTTCCTTTTTCTTACTGGATTATTTTTTCTTATTGGATTGGCAGGGGACAAGGACCCGGCTTTCGGTTACACTAGAAATAGGAAGGCAGTTTCTTGATAGTTAATTTCAGTGTTGAAAACTAGCCTTCTGGTTGCTATAAATGTGTCCATCAGCCATACAGTTGGATAACAGCCCTGTTGTTCATTAATGAAAGCAGTGTCTTCAGTCAAACCCAATGGTGTCCAGCAAGTCGGGTCACTTGACCTGCATGCTTCCTTGATGAGTTTCAGATGGTTAACCTTTTGTGCTGTTACAGTGTATTCAGACTGAACATCTTTTCTGAGAATATGGCCGTAAGCAGAAAAATTTCCTCTTGTAGTAGGTACTCCAAATTTTTAATGCCTTCTGATGCTAAAATATTCCCCAATGTCTACTAAGCTTTCCTACATTACAACTTGTGCCTGAAAATGCTCTCTTCAACATCTTTGTTCCTCACTCCTGGATACTCTGTTTATCTTTCTCTTAGAGATCAGTGCCCAGAACAGAACATAATGTCCAAATGTGTTCTGAAGGTTTGAGAATGTGGAAGACCACAGGTAAGAGGCAAATTTCTATGTCTTGTTTACAGGCATGCTAACCTAGATTCAGGAGTACCCAGAACGTGGTTGGAGTCCTCAGTTTTTTTCATTCCAGGAGAAAATGTATTCTCAAGTAGAGAGCTAAGAAACTTGCCTTTAGAGAGAAAAGTTGGATGATGTTAGAAAGCTCGTACTGCATGAGCTGGAGCTAAAGGTCTACCTATTCCTCCTTCCCAGGGCAGGCTCCATAGCTGAGAGCTGTTGAGGTAAACTCCCAGGGTCAGGGAGGCCCTGCTCTGGGTACTGTTTGCAGAACACAGCTGGCTGCTTGGAGCAGGACTTGAAGGACTTGAAGTAGCAGGATATGGGCAGCTGCTCCAGTCCAGAGCACAGTTCCAAAGCAAAGTTCAAAAATTTTTTTTTTTAAATTATTGAACAACTTTTGTTTTATATGTGTCTATTCTGTGTACATCCTTCAGCTCTGACATTCAGCTATAGTGGCCATATGTGAGGAAATGTCTCACAAGGAGCAAAAGGCACAATACATCAAAGAAACTGTTTATACTTAATTCCCTTATAAATGTAATTTTTTTCTTCAGATTTTCAAACCTGATACTATTATTCATTCATATGGTCATGGTTGTGAAGGTATGGAACATATATATTGTCTCAAAATATTTGTGATAATATAAGTTTGAAACTGGTGAATGCCTAGATTTTTCTTACTAAATTTAATATTTAACAAGAGGTATCCTAGGATTTATCCACAATTATTCTAATTCTACAGATGGAGGTTTATACTCACTTTGTGCAACTCCACGAACTAAAGAATTGGCTATTCCTGATGCTGATGAAAAGTGGGAATTCCAGGATATCAGATTGTGAGTTTTGGGGAAATTGGTGCTTCACATTTGAGATCAAGCCCAATTGAGATCTTAAAAATTCATATCTTCGATAATGCTTTCTTTTTTGTATTTGAAAAATTGACAGTTTTACAGATAAGAATAAGAAATGAGCCAGAAGTGTATCATTCAGAAATAACACTTCATTAAGATTTTATTTTTTCTTTTCTCTCCTATGTAATCTACATTTTCAATAACTTGGATCCTCTGTTAGATAGTTTAATATTTTTATCTCCCCTCCCGGCTGCCCTCATTATTTACAATGTGCTTTTCCATTTGGTCTTTTTTTTTTTTTTTTTTTTTTTTTTTTTTTTTTTTTTTGAGAGCAGCAGGGAACAGCCATGTTTTGAGCAGCTGAAATTCTGCTGGGGTTTTAATCCTGTGGTTGTAGCTTTACTTCTCTAAGAAGAGTACTTGTTTCAGGTTGACCAGTTAGAGGTCCCCAGATCTCTGGGTTCCTTCACATGACAGAAACAAGGCCAATCAGAAGAGCTGTTTTTATGCTGGATGACGGTAGGACAGGATGGCATTTCCTACTGTTGCCCTAAATAAAAGGCCACAAAGGTGACAATAATTGACTCTGCCATTACGTGGAGACATTTACACGGGAACAGATTTTGTGTACAAAGAGTGGAGTGGGAGACAGTTAAAAACAAGAGTCTAGTGAAGAATTTGATTTCCTCCTGCTGGTGTACCTCTTGGACTTCCATCTTCTGTGAGTCAATATAGTTCCCTTGAGTTTAAGGTATTTCATTTGGGATTTCTCTCACTATCAACCAGACACTGCTAGTACTGTGATATTATGCTAACAAATACTTTATGTCTCTAAAATTTCATTCACAAATGTGTTTTTATATATCTGAAGACATTTCTTTTCAAACTCTATTGGGATAAGATTCATTTTATGCATTGGCCTAAAAATGCCAATTTCTGGACCCCACCACAAAGACTTTGGTTAGTGATGTGCACTAAGATGAACCAAGGAGTCTACCGAATTTACTCTGTACTCTTTTCCCTCTTGTTTGTGGTTAATCCCCATTCCCTCTCCTTCCCTAAGCACCTACACATCTATTTTTCTGTATCTCTATAGTTCATGTTTCAATAAGAAGAAGGAGTGAAGATTGCTTTAGTCTCTAAAGTAAAATGTCTTATAAACTGATAATAAGTAAAATAGCATATTACTGGCATATCAAAACACAATACAGTGCTCAGAAACAGAATTCTTTACTATATAAGGAAGCTTTTAAAATTCAGGGTGAACAAATGGATCCCCCCACCCCAGTATATATACTGGAATTATATATAAAGCATGTGGACAGAAAAAAGAAAAGCCCCAACATCTTATCATACCTGATAATAAATTCCAGTTGAATAAAATGTTTTCTAGAAATCTGTAGAAAGAATCTAATAGGGTGTTAATGTAAATGCATATACTTTGAGATGAGAAAAATTTTGAGAAGCATGAAACCAAAGGTGGAATTCATAAATAATGGAGTAAGAAGCTTGGAGAAATAGAAAACAGAAAGTTTTCCTGGATAGGGCTGCATGGGTCCTCAGTAGGTCTAACAGGATCACTCTGCTGAGGAGACTCCCTGGGGTCCCCTGAGGAGGGTGTGAAGGCAGGGGTAGAGGAATGGGTTGTGAACATGGCCACATCAAGACTGCCCACACTATATCACCACTGTGGATGAGTTCTTATTTTCTGTCCTACATTCTATGCTCCTGGGCTCCACTGTCCTATTCTCTCCAACTTCCAACATGTGTCCCCAGCATCACCCTTGCTTTATCCCCCTCATTCTGCAGACTTCTGTATGCACCTACACACAACCTACCCAACCTTGAGTCAGAGGTTCTCCCCCTCCAACTTCAGCATATGTGGGCCAGGATCTCTGGATTGTCACTGTTACAGAATCACTCATGTTGCCCCAAGGGAGAACTTGTATTACACGAGAGCACAGTAGTTAAGAAAACCCAAGAATCTGCTTCTGCATTAGCACAGCTGGGCTTCCCTGAATGTGGACTGATTCGTCACAGTACTCTAATGGCCCAAACGTAGTTCTAGTGTGGACTGTTTTGGTGATCACTGTGTTTCTCTTAGTCTATTCTTATTTAGTTAAGAAGTCCGCCTGGAGAGAGTGTGGGGTGGGAATACAGTATAGACTTGGGAGGGGAAAGTAGATAGATAGATAGTATAGAACAGCAGCTGAAAACAGAGATGTGGAAATTATGAAGAACTGGACTTGAATCAGAATTCTGACTAAATATAATGCCAAGAATTTTTAAACAATCTCTGTTCACAAAGAGATGCTAATTATAACAACAATAACAATACTAAGAGGCTTTTATCCTAAGGTTGTTTGGATGACAGTGATATGTGTATAAATAACTTAGCCTAGTGACTGAAACATAATTGCTCATTTTGCTATTATTGTTTATCATTGTTTTTACTTTGGGGTGACTCCAAGAATGTATTCATCTAAGCTGCTCAAACTTGGAGCTTGCTTCACTTCTTCCCCAAGGACAACTATGGCCAGATATGAGCCAAAACAGAATAAAAGGCCTAGTCAGGGAGTTTTCCTTCTCAAAGCGGGATGTTAAATGGGGGAGGCTCATTTCAGAGCAAATGCTCCACTCTTAGGAAGGACAAGATGCTTGTGTTCCACATGGAGAGAACATGTGAGCCTCCTCTCCGCCTGGGTCCCACTCTCCCACTGCAGTCTGCATTGCCTGTTCCTCTCCACTCACCTCCATTTCTTCCTTGCTCCATTCCTCAATCTTTCCTTGTTTCCTTTTCTTCCTCTTTACTTTTCTGTGTTTTCTATTCTCCTTTCAAATTCTCCCTTCTTTTCCTGTTCCTTTCTCACAATCCCTAGATGGGCTATTGATGTCATATGGTCATTTTTGTTCCTAATCCAGAGGAATTGAAATAGAGTCTGTGTTAGAATCTATTTAAATTCTTTAATTTGATTACATTTAAATTGATTCCAAGACAATTTTAAAATGGTGCAGAATTTTAGAGCTTGGAACAGTAATAGATGGTAGGAAATTCCCCTGCACAGGAAGTGAAGCATGTACATTATCATAATAGATCATATCTCTTTACTTCTTTTAGTCTCTACAGAAAAAATGATAAGGACCCTGGTGACCAAGCATCCAGTGCTTCTGTTGCTATTGGTGCAGCTACTACAGCCACTAATACCTGACCGAGAATATTTGCGTGTATCAAGAGAAAACAGAGATGAATATGATGAAATTTTGGCGGAATTTTATGGTAAAGGGCCTACGAGATCTTACACCAAAGAAAAATTCGAAAAGTTTAGCATTATTGCACCTGGAAGACCATTGTCTGATTCCAGCTATTGTGATGACATAATCAAGGAAAGAAATGTTCAACACAGGCTAAACTGTATGACAGAACATTATTTTGTTATTATGGAATACAGTGAATTGCAAACTCTCTGTTACTCGAAGTATGCACCATGTAAGAATGGAGTTAAGAAATGTAACAGGAGCAGGCGTCTAGTAGATGGACTATATTGTAAACTCACAGGAGAAGCTAAACTGCCAGATTGTAAGTATGAATCAGTTGAGAGGCGAGGATATGTCCTTTTCACTTGTCGATGGCAAGATGATATTAAAAAACTTGTTCCTAAGAAGATAAATGATATTATGGTGCCATCTCGACAGTAAACCTCCTTAGACAAAGAAGATCATTTTTTCAAAAGTGAGGGTGAAAACATCTACTCTAAGAAAGGAAAGGATAACTTTCACAATGAGGAAGAGTATTCTCTAAAAAAAACAAACAGTGGCACACCCCTTAATCCCAGGGACTCAGGAGCCTGAGGCATAAGCCTCAGATGTTCACGTTCAAAGCCAAGCCAGTTGGAGCAACTTAGCTAGCACCTGTCTCAAAACAAGAAGGGCTGGGGATGTAGCTCAGTGGTAGAGTACCCCTGGGTTCCATCCCCAGTAACCAATAAAAAAAAAAAAAATGTGTGAAGACATCACCCTGTTCATGCTGATCCTCACCAATCAAACCTAAGAACAGTATCTTTGATTCCATTCATAGTCATCATCTCCTCATCCACCTCGTTCCCTGCCCCAATAGCACTCAGAGGCAACATAGGCCAGGTTCAAGACAGGTGGCTCTACACAGGTCACAAAGTTCAGAACGTTTGAAGAAGCCGTGACCCAGGAAGCCTGCAGTGAGAGGACGGCCAGCTGTAAGAGGACAGGGAATGGTGCCTAGTGTGCTCCAACGGCTGCATCATGGGATTCTCCAGTTTAGCAGCAAAAATAAAGTGCTTCAGTCTAGAGCTGTGGCTCACCTTTGCTTATGTGGGGTTTCTAGTTTTGCAACTTGCTTCCTGTGTCATGTGCATTGCATCCAGTGCAGATATTTCAGTTGTCCTGTTCCTTCCACACAACACAGTGCATGGGAGAAATGCCGCAGCCCGGCTGGCTGGGCAAAATAAGGGGGGGGGGGGGACGGGGACGAGCAACTTGTATAAATTGATACAGTAGGAGTGGGAGCCGTTTATTGTAGGACAGGAGCGATATTTATACATTCCACACAGCTTATCTTAATTAGCATAAACTAGATACATCAGTCAACCAATAAGAAATCTCCACACTTAATGGCTAGCTGGCCTTACTTCACAAACCACTCCCTCTGGCATTTTGCCAGGCGCCATCCAGACTTGTTTACAGACTCTAACATTTCTCTGGCAAAATGCCAGGTGCCATCTTGACTTGTTTACAGACTCTAACAGAGAAAAGCTTTTACATGTTTAGGAAAGCAAACTCCCCAGTGTGCTATTCAGTTGCCTGATGCTACTTGTGTGAATTCCCACAGCTTTGCTTCAGCTGGGACAGTTGTGTCCACAGAACTGCAAGCACTTCCTCATTCTCTGGCACAGTCACAATTACCACAATTCCTTTTCTCACTTTCCCACAGATGTGGCTACATCTGAGCACACATTGCCTCAGGAAGAAGCTGGACAATCAGGATGATAGGAGAAGTCTCTCTGTCCAGTTTAAGAAAAAAGCCTTCTCTTTCCTTCAGACTTCTTAGCATCTCTTCACTATTATTATTCCCTAAAATGTCCTGAGGATGGGGTAAGTGGTAGTGATGGTGGATGGCAGGAGCACATCTGTTATCCTTGGACATTTTATCCCAATGCAATCTGTGTGTCTCCCCTGTTCCTTACCACTGTGTTCCCATTTACAGCTAAGCTTCTACTTTACCAATCAGTTGATCTAAATGAAGGCTTAGAGTCAAATCTGTCACTCACTTTTCATTGTCCAAGGAGCTGTGCACCAGAAAATCTTGCTTCTAGACACCTGTCTTGACCTAGAGGACCACGGTTTTTGATTGTGATGTCTGAGTGGATGACAGTGATGCTCTTATGACCACCCCAAAAGCCCAACTATTACATTTAAACTGAAGAAATTTGGCATGTGGCCTATCCTGGTAAGTGCTATGAACCACTAGGCCATGTGAACATCATTGACTTTGGGTAATACAGCACACAATATATTTTTTTGTAAAACTAAAGTACAGTAGAATAACCAAGGCATGAAAACAGTTGTAATGTATCTTCCTCTCTCCAGACCAGATAATCTTCTCCAAATATCTTTTGAAAATAGAATCATGGAAATAAAACAAGAATCATTTACACAAATTTCTCCTGTTATTTAATATGCATATAAAGTTCAGCTATTGACCTCTACCAACTGGATTTTCTAGGAGAGCTCTTGGGTTGGTTAGAATGAGTCCCTTCCAAAATTACCATGTTGCCCATGTGGTAATATCATATAAGCTCTTTAAGAGGTGATTGGGTAATGACAGCTTTTCTCTTGTGAATGGGATAAAAACTCTTATGAAAGAGGCTTCACCCAGCTTTCAACCAGCTTGTCCTTCTTTTCCTCCATCACCTGCAGATACCGCAAGAGTCCTTTCCCAGATTCTAGGGACTTGTCTTGGATTTCTTAGCCTTTAGGACTGTTAGAAATAAATTTCTGTTCTTTATAAACTATCTAGCATTTTTTGTAGCAGGCTAATTTTGTGAGAAGTATAATTTTCAGCTTCACTGAACAGGATTTCATAAAGGTCACGTTCATTTTCTATTAGCATTACCTCCTAAATAATACTGGATTTCATTATTTAGATGAATATTGTCTATAATATTATATCACAATTCATTCTTTATTAAAGAGTTCCCTGAAATAATGAAACATTGATTTTAAATACTGGGGGAAACAGAAAAGAGTTAGAAAACAAAATAGATTGTTTTGTTGCCTAGGCAATTGAAATGCAACCACCATTTTATCTTGGAAATTCCTGATGTATGTGGTATTATTGAATAGGTAAAATGTAAGAGAATTTAGCCCAATAAGCAGAGAGCATAGTATCTCCTTTTCCGTCTGTGGCAAAAAAAAAAAAAAAAAAAAAAAAAAATCTACAATGATGTAAGGACTAGAATGGAATCAGAGCTAATAACTAATCCTGTTGGGCTCCTTTGTGAAAAAAAACTGATGATGTCAAATCTAGCCAAATTTATTTCCATCCTCACTAAGTATAACCGGCAGGGCCAAGAGATGTGGCTGAGTGTTAGAGCAGATAGAAGGTATCAAGCAAAAAAAAACTGATACTGGGCCTATGAACGAAAGGAAATTTGTTGTAAAGATAGCAACAGATTCACAACAGCAAAGAAGGCAGAGGGGAAGGCTTATAAAAGGAACAGAATAAAGGAGCAAGAACAAGGAATATAACTGTTTTGTCAGCCTGGTACTGCTGCTACTGTTATTGATGCTGCCTTTGTTATGAGTGACTTCCTCCAACTGTTCCTTCAAACCTTGATTCATTTACTTGAGAGACATAGTCCCTGACCAGTGTCATTGTCTGATCACAGGTAGAAACTGTCTCTCAGACCAGAGCTTGGAAATTAAGAATCTGTTCCTAAGGATTCCTGAAACCAATGCCACCACACCTCATAACACAAAGGTACATAAAACAAAAGGAAATTGGGTGTAGTACAGAAGAGGAACAGTGCTCAAAAGCTAAAAAATAATAAATGTTCCTTTTAGGCTTAAGTCAAAGCTTTTAGGAATTGTCTGCTTTGAATACTTAACTGCAGAGCCATGTTACAAAACAAGGTGTACATAGGAAATGACATTCTGGAAAGTGACACAAAGATTTTTATCAAGTGATAATTAACATTAATAATAATATCCATACTAATAAATATGAGTACTACTTTTTGAGTGACATCTGTAAATTAACTCCTTAAATCTTCAAAACAATTTTTACCTGATTTAACTGCTACAATAATGTGTACAGTACTGGTCATTGGGCTGAATACACTTCTTTGGGTTATTGTGTTAATAATTGTGCTTCTCTTTTCATAATTAGAAAGGATATAACTTGAGCAGGTAGTTACTGATTCATGCTATAGACTATATCATCACTCCTGGAAGCATGGACATTTGGTTTGCCCTACTAAGTCTACATTGTTACACTTTCTGTATGGTATTTGAACACATGTACGTAAGTTTTTTTTTCTTTTTTTGTCCAGTTTTTTAAAGGTATAATTGAAAAATAAAATTATATGTATTTACAGTGTACAATGTGATACACAAACTCACACACACACACACACAGTGAAACAACTTCCATTATCAAGACAATTAACCTATCACCTCACATAGTTCTCATTTTTTAAGTGTAATAAGAACATTTAAGATCCATCTTTGGGCAGTATGTACATTTAAAAAATATTACTTCATTCTTTCAATCCATGAATATAGTATATATCTTTCCATGTATTTGTATCATCTTTAATTTCTTTCATCAATGTTTTTATAGCTTTCAGTACACATATCTTTAACTTCCTTGTTTGAATTTACTTTTATCTTGTTTTTGATATTATTATAAATGGGATTGTTTTCTTAATTTCTTTTTCTAGACACTTCATTGTTAGTGTATAGAAACACCACTACCCAAAACAACCTACAGATTCAATGCAATCCATATCAAAATTTAAATAGTATTCTTCACAGAAGTGGGAAGAAAATTCTAAAATGTGTACAGAAACACATAATATCTCAAATAGCCAAAACAATATTGACCAAAAAGTACAAAGCTGGAAGTATCACACTACCAGATTTCAAAATATATTACAAAGCAATAGTAATCAAAACAGCATGATACTAGCATATAAACAGACATATCAGTCAATACAGTATCATAGGACGCCCCGTGTGAGAGCTTCCTCAGTTGGGAACTGCTAAGGAAGAGGGAGATGGGGCTAAAGTTTGGAGGCAAACAGAGAGACCAGGAACTGGGAAATCTCCAGGAAAGACAGGGAGATAGTACTGGGTGCTTATGTCATATGAGTGGTCCCAAAAAGAGACCCATGAGGTACAGTCTCCCTGCAGGGACTGGCGGATGCCACTTCCTGTTTCCAGGTGACCTACACCAGGACCAGTCTTCCCACCCTGGTTACCTCCATCATCCTGAGGGCAGAGACACCAGCTTACAACAGTCAACCCTACCAATTGGAGAAGAAGAGAAGCAGGAAAGACACAAATCTCTAAAACTAGCAACAACCCCAGCTTTTTCCTTTGAGTTTTTTTTCTTCTACCCCTCTATTCTCCAGCCCTCACATCCCCAACATATGTGAAACCAAGAACTTTGAATGAAATAGAATTCTGAGGATTGAGTCATCTGAATAATATAATATACAGGTGTTGTATGTGCTTTTTTTCTTTTCTTTTCCTTTTTTTTCTTTCATTTTTCCCCCTCCAAATTTTACTATTCTAACATCTGTATTTTTCTAAATACATATGTGTCTTTGTTTTATGTACTCTACTCTCTTCCCACATACTTGCCTGCTCTAAATTACTTCCTGTCTGTTCTCTTGCTACTAACCCTCCTCATTAGATTTCTCTTTCACACTTCCTAAGATATATTAACTCTATATCCTCATATCCTACCTCCTCAGCATATTGTCCTATGCCCCATCCCAAGTTCATTGTCCACCATCAGAATCTGTAAACCTTTTTACAAAACTACTGATTATATCATAGATAATAATTGAATCCATCATTTCTGTACATTGAGACTAAGACTGTAAATGTCTTAATAACAATAAATTATTGTAGGTGGTATATTGTTGATATTGGGATCTGTTAACA
Organism: Urocitellus parryii; assembly: GCF_045843805.1. Classification (NCBI taxonomy): domain Eukaryota; kingdom Metazoa; phylum Chordata; class Mammalia; order Rodentia; family Sciuridae; genus Urocitellus; species Urocitellus parryii. The sequence continues at coordinate 79,687,673 of NC_135536.1, read as the reverse complement.
TTGTCCTTCCCCACAAAGGAGAGGTCTTGAAACCCTACAAGAGTACCACAAATCTATAGGATAAAAACAATAACACCCCACACCCACAGAGCTGCAAAGGAAGACACACAAGCAACATGAAAAGACAGAGAAGAAAGTGCCCTAAACAAATCAAGACACCACATTATTAGCATCATTGGCAGCCACAACAAAAGAAATTACAGAGAAGGAGTTCAGGATGTACATGGTTAAAATGTTCTGTGAACTCAAGGAAGATATAAGAGAGGAAAAACAAGCAGTGAAAGATCACCTCCATAAGAAGCTACATAAACATGGGCTGGGGATGTGGCTCAAGCAGTAGTGTGCTCACCTGGCATGCGTGCGGCCCCAGTTCGATCCTCAGCACCACATACAAACAAAGATGTTGTGTCTGCCGAAAACTAAAAAAAATAAATAAATATTTTTAAAAATTCAAAAAAAAAAAAAAGAAGAAGAAGAAGAAGCTACATAAACAAATACAGGAAGCAAAAGATCACCTCAACAGGGAGATAGAGGTTCTAAAAAAAAAAAAAAAAAAAAAAAAACAGAAATCCTTGAAATGAAAGAAAAGCTCATTTGAAAGCATAAAAAAGCATTAAAAGCTCAAAAAAAAGCATCACAAACAGAGTAGACCACTTGGAAGATAGGACATCAGACAATGAATACAAAATATATAATCTTGAAAAGAACATAGACCACAAAGTGATAATGGTAAGAAATCATGAGCAGAATATTCAAGAAGTATGAGATAGCATAAAAAGACCAAATTTAAGAGCTATTGCCATAGAGGAAGGCACAGAGGTCCAAACCAAAAGAATGAACAATCTATTCAATGAAATAATATCAGAAAACTTTCCAAACATGAAGAATGAATTGAAAATCCAAATTCAAGAAGCCTACAAGATGCTAAATGTACAAAATCATAACAGATCCACACCAAGTCACATTATAATAAAAAGGCCCAACATACAGAATAAGGAAAGAATTTTAAAAGCCACAAGAGAAAGGAATCAGATTACATAAAGAGGAAATCCAATTAGGATAATGGCAGGTTTTTCAATACAGACCCTGAAAGCTAGAAAATCCTGGAACAACATATATCAAGCTCTAAAAGAAAATGGGTGCCAACCAAGAATCTTGTATCCAGCAAAATTGAGCTTTAGATTTGAAGATGAAATAAAAACCTTCCATGATAAACAAAAGTTAAAAGAATTTATAGCTAGAAAATCAGTACTACAAAACATCCTTGGAAAAATATTCCATGAAAAGGAAATGAAAAACAATAAAAATCAGCAGAGGGAGGTAGTGCCCTCAAGGAAAAACTAATCAAAGAAGAAAATCAAGTCAAGTTAAATAACATAAATAAACAAATATGGCTGTGAATACAAACCATGTCTCAATAATAACCCTGAATATTAATGGCTTAAATTCACCAATCAAAAGACATAGGTTAGCAGACTGGATTTTAAAAAAGACCCAACAATATGCTGCCCCCAGGAGACTGAAAGGAAAAGACATACACAGACTGAAGGTGAAAGATTGGGAAAAATCATACTATTCACATGGACCGTGGAAGCAAGCAGAGGTTTCCATCCTCATATAAATAAAGTAGACTTCAAGCCAAAGTTAATCAAAAGGGATAAAGATGGACATACTACTCAAGGGAACCATACCCCAACAGACATAACAATCATAAATATATATGCCCCAAACAATGGTGTGACTATGTTCATCAAAAAACTTCTTCTCAAGTTTAAGAATCAAATTGACCACAACACAATAATCTTGAGTGAGTATAACACACCTCTCTCACCACTAGATAGATCTTCCAAACATAAGTTGAATAAAGAAACTATAGAACTCAATAATACAATCAATAACTTAGACTTAACTGACATATATAGAATATTTCAACCTCCATCAAGTAGATACACTTTCTTCTCATCAGCACATGGGTCCTTCTCTAAAATAGACCATATAATATGCCACAAAGCAACTCTTACCAAATACAAAAAGTATAGATACTACCATGCATTTTATCAGATCATAATGGACTGAAATTGGAAATCAATGACAAAATAAAAAATAAAAATTACTCCAACACCTGGAGACTAAACAATATGCTATTGAATGAACAATGGGTTTCAGAAGACATCAAGGAGGAGATTAAAAACTTCCTAGAGGTAAATGAGAACAGAGACACAACATAACAAAATCTCTGGGACACTATGAATGCAGTACTAAGAAGAAAGTTCATTGCATGGAGTTCATTCCTTAAAAAAAGAAAAATTCAATAAATAAATGACTTCACATTACATCTAAAAGCCCTAGAAAAAGAAGAAATCAACAGCAAAAGCAGTAGAAAGCAAGAAATAATTAAAATTAGAACTGAAATAAATGAAATTGAAAAAAAAGGAAACAATTGACAAAATGAAAAGTTGGTTCTTTGAAAAAATAAATAAAATTGACAGACCATTAGCTATGCTAATGAAAAAAAAAGAGAATACTCAAATTACCAGCATATGTGATGAAAAAGGTAATATCCAAACAGACACTACAGAAATACAGAGGATAATTAGAAATTACTTTGAAAACTATACTCCAATAAAATAGAAGATATTGAAGGTACCAACAAATTTCTTAAGTCATACAATTTGCCCAGATTTAATCAGGAAGATATACACTATTTAAGCAGAACAATATCAAGTGATGAAATAGAAGACACCATCAGAAGCCTACCAACCAAGAAAAGCTCAGGACCGGATGCATACACAGCTGAGTTCTACAAGACCTTTAAAAAAGAACTAATATCAATACTCTTCAATTTATTTCAGGAAATAGAAAAAGAGAGAACATTCCTAAACTCATTCTATGAGACCAATATCACCCTGATTCCAAAACCAGGCAAAGACACATCAAAGAAAGAAAACTTCAGACCAATATCTCTAATGAACATAGATGCAAAAATTCTCAATAAAATTCTGGCAAACTGAATACAAAAATATATCAAAATGATAGTTCACCACAATCAAGTGAGATTCATCCCAGGGATATAAGGTTGGTTCAACATACAGAAATAAATAAATGTAATTCATCACAACAATAGACTCAAAGATAATAATCATATGATCATTTCAATAGATGCAGAACAAGCATTTGACAAAATACAGCACCCCTTCATATTCAAAACACCAGAAAAACTAGTTATAACAGGAACATATCTCAACATCGTAAAGGCTGTCTACACTAAGCCCCAAGCCAACATCATTCTAAATGGAAAAAATTTGAAGGCATTCCCTCCACAAACCGGAACAAGGCAGTAATGACCTCTTTCACCACTTCTATTTAACATAGTTGTTGAAACACTGGCCAGAGCAATTAGACAGATGAAAGAAATTAAAGAGATACAGATAGGAAAAGAAGAACTTAAATTAGCACTATTTGCTGATGATATAATTTTATACCTAGAAGACCCAAAGAGCTCCACCAGAAAACTTCTAGAACTAGTAAATGAATTCAACAAAGTAGCAGGATATAAAATCAATGCAAGTATGGTGGAATGTGATGTACATCATTATACAAAATACATGTATGAAGACTTGAATTGGATGTCAACATACTTTATATACAGAGATATGAAAAATTGTGGTATATGTGTATTAATAATTGTAATGCAAAAAAGTTCATGATAAAGGCATAAATTGGCGTGAAAATACTTTATATACAGAGATATGAAAAATTGTGCTCTATATGTGTAATAAGAATTGTATTGCATTCCACTGCAAAAAAATAAAAATAAAATAAAATAAACACCTAAAAATCAAAGGCATTTCTGTATATCAATGACAAATCCTCTGAGAGGGAAATGAGAAAAACTATTCCATTTACAATAGCTTCAAAAAAATAAATATTGGGGAATCAACTTAACAAAGGGGGTGAAGGATCTATACAATGAAAACTACAGAGAACCCTAAAGAAAGAAATCAAAAAAGACCTTAGAAGACAAAAAGATCTACCTTGCTCTTGGATAGGCAGAATTCATATTATCAAAATGACCATACTACCAAAAGCAGTATACAGATTTAATACAATTCCAATCAAAATCCCAACGGCATTCCTCATAGAAATAGAAACAGCAATTATGAAATTCATCTGGAAAAATAAGAGATCAAGAATAGTTAAAGCAATTCTTAGCAGAAAGAGTGAAGCAGGTGGCATCACTATACCAGAAGTTAAACTATACTATAGAGCAATAGTAACAAAAACAGCATGGTATTGGCACCAAAACAGACTGGTAGACCAATGGTACAGAATAGAGGACACAGAGACTAATCACAAAATTACAATTATCTTATATTAGACAAAGTCGCCAAAAATATGCATTGGAGAAAAGATATCCTCTTCAAAAATTGGTGCTGGGAAAACTGGAAATCCATATGCAATAAAATGAAATTAAACCCCTATCTCTCACCATGCACAAAATTCAACTCAAAGTGGATCAGGGACCTAGGAATTAAACCAGAAATACTGTGCCTATTAGAAGAAAAAGTAGGCCCTAATCTCCATCATGTGGGATTAGGCATTGACTTCCTTAATAAGGGTCCTATAGCACAAGAATTAAAATCAAGAATCAATAAATGGGATGGACTCAAACTAAAAATTTTCTTCTCAGTAAAAGAAACAATCTGTGGGGCTGGGGTTGTGGCTCATTGGTAGAGTTCTCGCCTAGTATGCGCAAGGCATTAGGTTCAATCCTCGGCACCACATAAAAATAAAGAAACAAAATAAAAGTATTCTGTGCAACTATTAAAAAAAAAGAAAAAAAGAAACAATATGTGAAGTGAATAGAGAGCCTACATCTTGGGAGCAAATTTTTACCCCTCACACATCAAATAGAGCACTAATCTCTAGGGCATATAAAGAACTCAAAAAGCTAAGCACCAAAAAACCAAATAACCTAATCGACAAATAGGCCAAGGACCTGAACAGACAACTTCTCAGAAGAGAATGTACAATCAATCAACAAATATATGAAAAAAGTTTCATCAACTCTAGCAATTTAGAGAAATGCAAATCAAAACTACTCTTAGATATTATGTCACTCCAGTCAGAATGTCAGCTATTATGAAAACAAACAACAATAAGTGTTGCAAGGATGTGGGGGAAAAGGTACAGTCATACACTGATGGTGGCACTGCAAATTGGTGCAGCCAATATGGAAAGCAGTATGGATATTCCTTGGAAAACTGGGAATGGAACCACTATTTGACCTAGCTATCCTTCTCCTCAGTCTATACCCAAAGGACTTAAAAACAGCATACTACAGGGACACAGCAACATCAGTGTTTATAGCTAAACTGTGGAACCAACCTAGATGCCCTTCAGTAGATGAATGGATTTTTAAAATGTGGCATATATACACAATGAAATATTACTCAGCAATAAAAGAGAATGAAATCATGGCATTTGCAGGTAAATGGATGCAGCTGGAGAAGATAATGCTAAGTGAAGTTAAGCAATCCCAAAAAACAAATGGTGAATGTTTTCTCTGATATAAGGTGACTGACTCATAGTGGGGTAGGGAGAGGGAGCATGGGAGGAGTAGAAGAACTCTAGATAAAGCAGAGGGGTGGGAGGGGAAGGAAGGGGGCAACGGGGTAACAATAATGGTAGAATGTGATGGACATCATTATCCAAAGTACATGTATGAAGACATGAATTGGTGTGAACATACTTTATATACAAACAGATATATGAAAAATTGTGCTCCATATGTGTAATAAGAATTATAATACATCCCGCTATCATGTATTTAAAAAATAAAATCAATTTAAAATAAAATAAATTTAAAATAAAATTAAATTAAAAGGTGAAAAAAAAAAACGTCAAAGGGAGCCAGGAGCAGTGGCACATGCCTGTAATGCCCGCGGCTGGGAGGCTGAGACAGAAGAAACAGGAGTTCAAAGCCAGCCTAAGCAATGGCGAGGTGCTAAACAACTCAGTGAGACCCTGTTTCTAAATTTAAAAAAATACAAAATAGGGCTGGGGATGTGGCTCACTGGTCAAGTGTCCCTAAATTCAATCCCCAGTACCAAAAAGAGGGAGGAGGGAGGAAGGGAGGGAGGGAGGGAGAGAGAGAGAGAGAGAAAGAAAAGAAAAGAAAATCGAAGGGAGATCTGTAAAATGACCAGGGGGAGGGAGCATGGAGAAAAGACAATACTGGGGAATGATACTGGCCACATTATATTGTTATATTGTGTGCCTGTATGAATATGTAACAACAAATCCCATCATATATAAAATCATAATGTACCAATAGAAAATATGGAAAATTTTTAAAGAAAAGATTTTCCCCTATATTTTCTTCAAGTATCTTTACAGTTTCAGCTCTGATAATTGAGCCTTAAATCCATTTGAGTCGCTTTTTTATAAGGTGTGAGTTAAGGGCTCAATTTCATTTTTCTGCATCTGAATATCCATTTTTTCTAATACCATCTGTTGAAGAGAAATGTCCTTTCCCCATTGAATGTTATTGGCACCTTTGTCAAAGATTAATTAACAATACAGATATAGATTTACTTCTGGGCTCTCTTTTCTATTCTATTGGTCTATATACCTGTTGTATGTTAGTACCACACTGTTTTGGTTGCTAGAGTTTTGTAGTATATTTGGAATTAGGTAGTGTAATGTCCAGATTTGTTCTTTCTAATCAAGATTGTTTTGGTTATTTGGAGTCTTTGGTAGTTCTACATAAATTTTAAGATTACTTCTTCCTTCTCTGTTAAAAATTTCATCAAAATTTTGTTAGGGACTACATTGAATCCGTAGATTGCTTTGGGTTGTGTGGCCATTTTGACAATATTAATTATTCCAGTTCATGTACATTGGATATCTTTCCATTTATTTGTTCTTCCTAAATTTATTTCATCAATGTTTTATGAATTTCTTTGTTCAGATTTTTCAATTCCTTTGTTAAATTTGCTTAGGTTCTTCTTTTTTGAGACTATCTTAAATATGATCATTTTCTTAATTTCTTTTTTGGGGAGATTGTTGTTAGTGTATAGAAACACTTCTGATTTTTATATGTTTATTTTATATTTTACCACTTTATTCAATTAGTTTATTAGTTCTAAAAAGTTTTTTATAGTATCTTTAGGCTTCTCCATAGGTCATGTCATCTGTAGAAACAATTTAACTTCTTTCTTTTTAATTTAGATTCCTTTTCTTTATCGTTCTTGTCTATTTGCTCTGGCTAGGACTTTTAGTACTAAATTAAAGAGAAGTGGTGAGAATGGGCACTCAGCTTTGTTTTTAATTTTAGAGAAAAGTTTTCAACTTTTTACTATTGTGTACGGTGTTAGTAGTATTTGGCCTTCATTATGGTGAGGTACGTTACTTTTATATCTAATTTGTTGAGTTTTTATGATGAAATGATGTATTTTATTAAATGCTTTTTCTTTATCAATTGAGGTTATAATATAATTTTTATTCCATTTTTATATTTATGCAGTATATTATATATTTGTATATGTTGAATATCCTTATATTCCAAGGATAAATTCAACTTGATCACGGTGTATGATCCTTTTAATGTGGTATTTATTTCAATTTGAGGTGTGTGTGTGTGTGTGTGTGTGTGTGTGTGTGTGTGCTGGAATCAAACCCAGGCCCTTTAGTTTTCTTATAAGAGACACAGTCTTACTGTGTTGCCCAGACTGGCCTCAAACTTGTGATACTCTTATCTCAGGCTCTTGAGTAGCTGGGACTACAGGCATGCACCACCATGGCTGACATAGTTTGCTAGTACCTTGCTGAGGGGCTTTGCATCTATGTTCAGCACTTATCTTGGCTCATAGATTTCTTTCCTTGTAGTGTCCTTGTGTGGTTTTGGTATAAGGATAATGTTGTCATCATGAAGTCAGTTTGGAAGCATTTCCTCCTCTAAATTTTTTGGAAGAGTTTGAGAAGAATTGGTATTAGATATTCCTTAAATATTTGGTAAAGTTCACTCAGTAAAGCCATCGGTCCTTATATTTTCTTTGAAAGGATATTTCTTATTATTAATTCAGTTTCCTAACGCATTTTTTTGGATTGTTCAGATTTTATTTCTTCATGATTCAGTCTTGGCAGCCATCTTACATATCTTCTGTGCCTCAAGCAGCCTATATGTGTACTTGGGAAAGCCAATCATTTTTCTCCTCAAAGTAAAGGAATCAAAAAAATGATTCCCTTAGAAAAATAACCATTCACCTTAAAATTTTACCTGATCCCAGTTAACTGGAGGACATAATGAGTCAATGTACCAATAATTAGGTCAAAAGTACACAGTAAGGGTTTAATTTCTTCTTTTGGGTACAAAATTCAATCATGATTTCTTATGAACTCAGAGCAAATAGGAACTCATTATACATGGCAATCACAATACATCCCATTATATTTTCTGTATATTGTAAATATTTCAAAATGTTTCATATGCTCTTCATTATTAATCATCATAAGCCTGTGTCACAAGTAAAGGAATCACATTCTCTGACCACTGTTTGCCACTGGTAACACAACAAATGTTACCCTGGCAACACAACAAATTAGGGTCAAAAATGGGATCATACATTTTGTTCAAATATTTCTTGCTGTCTCTGATATGGAAGTTTCTCACATGTCTAAGATATGAGGAAGTTGACATCTAAGAACAACCATATTTTTAAGAAGATAATAAAGAAATGGCTTGTTTCTTACTCATCACAATTTATGCAGTCATTCTATAATTTACATTGAATATGAGAATAAATGCTTCAACTTGGTTTTCACAGTTGGAAGATTACAAAAGCTAGTGTACAATAACAAGTTCTCCTTAAAAGATCAAAAGGGATAACTCCAGCAACTTTTGATAGTCCCTCTAGTTCTTTTAAAAGAAATAGGCTCTATCCAGATAGAAGTATCAACTTTGCTAATACTTTCTCCATAAGACATGATTCTGGGATTTCTTATATTTTCTAGCCACAAATTACAAATTTCAAAAGAACAAGGATGTTCACAATGATAAGAAATATATATATGCTTATGTACTTACTTACCTCTATTTCAAAATATCAAATGTTTGAAAATATGCAACAGTGGAACCAACCTAGATGCCCTTAAGTAGATGAATGGATTAAAAATGTGAGATATATATATATACAATGGAATATTACTCAGCAATAAAAGAGAATAAAATCATGGCATTTGCAGGTAAATGGATGCAGTTGGAGAAGATACTACTAAGTGAAGTTAGCCAATCCAAAGAAACAAATGGCGAATGTTTTCTCTGATATAATGTGACTGACTCACAGTGGGGTAGGGAGGGGGAGCATGGGAGGAATAGAAGAACTCTAGATAGGGCAGAGGGGTGAGAGGGGAAGGGAGAGGGCAGGGTGTTAGTAATGATGGTGGAATGTAATGGACATTATTATCCAAAGTACATGTATGAAGACATAAATTGGTGTGAACATACTTTATATACAACCAGTAACATGAAAAATTATGTTCTATATGTGTAATAAGAATTGAGATGCATTCCGCTGTCATGTATTTAAAAAATAAAAGCAATTTAAAAAAAGAAAATACGCAACTGTCAAAGTAGTCTTCATTATCTTACTAAAGTAGGTTTAGTTTAAGTAGGTATCAGTAGGTTTAAGCATCCTACCCCCACAATGCCTTTTTTTCTTTTCTTTTTTCTTTCTTCCTTTCTTTTTTTTTTTTTTTTTTCTGGTATTTGGCTTGAACCCAGGGACAGTTTACCATTGAGATGGTAAACATCCAGTCCTTTTTGTCTACTTATTTTAGGGTAGGTTCTAATTTTCTGAGGATCTTCCTAAGTTCCTGAGATTTGTCCCTGGACTCTGTCCTTCTTAGCTGCCATGAGTTGAGAAGCCTTCCTCTATCACTCCTTTCTGCCATGAAGTTTTGCCTCCCCTCAGGCCCACAACAATGGTGTTGGATGACCATGGAGTGAAGCTCGGCAACCATATACCCAAAGTAAACTTTTCCTCTTCTAAGTTGTTCTTGTCAGGTATTTTGGCCACAGCAATGAAATGCTGGCTAACACACCTGATATGGGTGATATAATATGTAACCTGGACTTTCTAAGCTGAACTAGGGACCTTTAGCATCCCCTGGCTGACTCAGCCTCATTCTGGCTTCCACTGTCTGCAGATTCATATGCAGCATGACTGCATCTGACAGTCCAACTCAGCCTCAGCTGCAGGCTTATCTTGTGGCAGTCCCCTACTACTCAACACACAGTCAAGGATAAGGGAAACAAAGTGCATCCTGAGCAGCCTCAGCATCTCCTGTGACGATTCATGTTGTACTACATCATTTGCTCTGATGATGATGTAACCCAAGGACTCCATCCTGAATGTCACCCTCAGTTTATATTATGAAGCACTACATTCCCCAAGCCTTAGCCTCACCAGAATAAATAAAGACATACATAGGGCTTGGGAGGCAGGTGAATTGGTGGAATGCTTGCCTAGCATATGTAAGGCCCTGGGTTCAATACCCTGCACTGCAAAAATAGTAAAATAAAATAAATAGAGGGCTGAAGGATTTGCTCTTTATTGTCTGTCCTCACTCCCACCATCCCTCTGGCCTTGACTGGAAATGGAGCAGGCCTTTCTTTTGTTTGTCCTTGTCAATTTCTCTACTTGTAAATAGCTAAGCCTCAAGGCCTGGCTGTCCTGGGCTTCTCTATGAACTAAATTGTGAGTTACATTGGGCTTCCTCTGACAGATAATGACATTTATATAGCTGATTCTTTGATCAAGGAAGACTAATTGTCTTTCTAAGTATATCATATTAAGAAAATATTTCTAAAAATCCTAAAAATCAAAGATAGCCCAATAGCAATTGGCATACTTAGCTCCTAGTTCTTGATTTATAAAGATTATTCTTGGGGCTGAGGCTGTGGCTCCGTGGTAGAGCACTTGCTTAGCATGTGTGAGGCACTGGGTTTGATTCTCAGCACCAAATATAAGTAAATGAATAAAATAAAGATCTATACATCTAAAAAAAAAAAGATTATTCTCTACTAAAAGAAATCAGAGATCCATAGAGAAGTGATTAATATAAGGACCAGCGAGGAAAATGTAAGACAAGCCTGTAGCATCTTGTGATGCTAGAAGATAGAAAAATATTTTTTAAAGGATAAAGTCTAATTGAATGAATATAGGAGCCAATCTGAAGGATAACCTACTGGAACAATTTGAGCAACCAAAATAAATAAAAATAGTATTGAATGTAATCTATATAATAAAATAAATCAGTATGAAGTCCATCCTGGTATGAATTTCAACTCAGAATAAACTTAATAGTCATAAAACCACACTAACATTTAGGTAGGTAAATAAAGCAGAAAAGGTAATTTTTCACACAAAAGAATTTCAACTAACAAATTTACAAAGAAAGAAAAAGGGATCACCATTAGATAAACATCGTAGTAATATTTGTCAAAGACAGCATCCATCAATGAATGCTAAAATTAGTGGGCCAAATTTGTTGAGTAGGAGATCTACATAATCTCAAATTATCTCCCCATAAAATATGTATTCATTATAAAGGAAAAAATAGCTGCTTACATTGGAGAAAACTGACAGACACCAACTTTATCAAAGTTATGACCAGAAATGAGAATTGCAACATCCAAAATACTTGATACAATAAGTAACACACAGTATAGTTTTTGTGGTTTTCTTTTCAAAGATACGTAACTTCATTCTAATCATGAAAAACATCATACAATCCAAAACCAAGAGATATTTAACAAAATAAAAGCCCAGTACTCCTTGAAAGTGTCAAGATAATGAAATATCACAGATTGGATGAATAAGAAGATAAAACTACTAAGGGCACAAGATGCTGAAAGAGAAAAAGAATGTAAGTAGAATGACTGCAGAAAGATTCTTTTGATATCATTTGACTGGTCAGTCAGTTGATTTTCTTAGTTGTTTGTCTACCATAGCTACATTGCCTATCTAAAACTGTCAGAAAGATGTCTTTTGCAAGCTCCAGAAGCCACTCCAAGTATGTAAGCATCCTTGATGGTAACAGGGGCTGGGGGGTGGGGGTGGGAAATAGAGCTCTGTGGGTGATCACCTGAAAGATAAGCCTATAGGTTTATTTGTCTTCCCTCCCTCTCTTCCTTCCTTCCTTCCTTCCTTCCTTCCTTCCTTCCTTCCTTCCTTCCTTCCTTCTTTTCTTCCTTGCTTTCTTTCTTTTTATTTTTTGCCATGGACCAAAATTTACACAGCCTAAGCAAACAAATCATCCACTCAGCTTCAAGATTACTATGGATACAGAGATATGTTGGACACCTATTGGACGGAACCAAACAAGCTTGACACACTGAGGAATATTTACCACTACACAGTTCAGCAGGGCTAATCAGGTCTGAGGAACTCCAGAAGGCACTCCAAGTATGTAAGGGATAGCAAGGTGGGGTAAAAGTGACTTGGGGCATGGTTGGAAGTCTCACACAGGTTCCTATGTCTATCTTCTCCACTCCTGACACCCCTCCATATCCCAGGGGGATATCTATTTTCAGGTTTTTTTTTTTTTTTTTGAGAGAGAGAGAGAGAGAATTTTTTAATATTTATTTTTCAGTTTTCAGTGGACACAACATCTTTATTTTATTTTTATGTGGTGATGAGGATGAACCCAGTGCCCCGCTCATGCCAGGCGAGCGCATTACTGCTTGAGCCACATCCTCAGCCCCTATTTTCAGCTTTAAAGTCTCTTTCTTTGTATATTTCTAGCTAAACCTCCCTGTATATAACTAATTTTTCTCCTTTTACTACTCTAAAAAGTCTCCAACCTTCTTTTTAGCTTAGTGTGTAAAAGTAAGAGATTGTTTTTGCTGTCTGCCTTCTCTGAGGCAATGACCACAGAACATGTTTTTTACCTTGGATGAAAGGAAAGGAAATGATAAAACTGGTTAATAATCTCAAAATGTAATTTTAGCCCATCTCTTGCACAAAGTAGGTATTTAAACCAAATTACTTTCCTAACAAATGTTGCTATATTCAAACCCCAAACCACTCCTTTCCTCTTCAGACCTATAAAGATCTTTCAAATTATAGCTGGTTTCATAATGGTATGGATTACAGAAATTTAAACCATAATCCTCAGGTCAGAAATTACAGTCTTGATGCAACACTGATTTTCTGGGCATTAGAATCTCTGTGCTTCAGTGGTCTCATTCATTAAAAGAGAAGGCATGAAAAAACCATCTTGTATTCCTGAATTGGAAGACTTAACATTGTTAAGATATAAATACTATGCAAAGCAATCTATAGATTCAATGCAATCCCTATCAAAATCTCAATGACATTTTTCAGTAATAGAAAAATCCATCCCAAATTTTTGCCTTTTCAAGTGACCCCCAAATAGCCAAAATGATCTTCAAAAAAGAAAGACAAAATTAGAGGTCTCATTTTTCCTGATTTCAAAACTCACTACAGAACTACAGTAATCAAAACCATATGATACTGGCCCACAGACATATAAAACCAGGGAATAAATAGACAACAAAGCTCAGAAGTAAAATATTACAAATTTGGTCAAATGATCTTCTATAAAAGTGACAAGGTCATCTGTTATGGTTTAAATCTGAAATGTGCCCCAAAAGGTCACATGCTAAAGGCTCAGTTCCCTAGGCAACAGTATTCAGAGATGGGGCCTTTGGGAGCTGATTATGTCGTAAAGGCTCTAAACTCATCAATGGATTAGTTCATTGATGAATTCATAGCTTAATGGGTTATTGGGAGAAACCTTAGCATTTAGTGGAGACTAGCTAGAGGAAGTTGGTCACTAGGAGCATGCCTCTAAAGGGTATATTTTGTCCATGGCCCTTTCCTCTCTCACGGTGGTCTTCCTGGCTGCTGCAATATAAGCATATTTGCTTTACTTCATGCTTCCCACCATGATGTTCTGCCTCACCCCCAGTCCCAGAAACAACAAAGCCAAGTGACCATGGACTCTAAAACCATGACCCAAAATAAATCACACCATTCAATGGAGAAAGTCAGTCTTTTCAACAAACAATGCTGGAAAACTGGATAGTCAGATGCAAAAGAATGAAATTGTATTCATACTTAATATAATATGTAAAACAAATAACTCATAATGGACAAAAGACCTAAATGTAAGATCTAAAACCATAAAATTCTTAGAAAAGAAACAGGGAAAATGCCTCATGACATAGGAATTGGCAATTATTTCCTGGATATCACACCAAAGCAAATACAGGGCTATGGTTTGAATATGGTCTGTCCCCATTAAAACTCATGTTGGGGCTTGGTCCCCAATGTAATAACATAGAGAGGTAGTGGGGCCTTTAACACATCATTAGGTCTCTAACAGACATTAAGGCTGGTCTTGTAGGAGTGCATTTCTGCTCTAATCTAGTGTATTTGTTTCCACAAACCAGGTTGTTATAAAATGAGTTTGCCTCTCGTGTTTTCTCTCTTCCAGGAGTGCCCACTTGCTCTGCTGTTTTTTCCACCAGGAGGTGCGACAGCATGTGGTCCTCACCAGAAGCCAAGCTGATGCTGGTGCCACGCTCTCAGACTTTCAACCTCCATCATCATAAGCCAAAATAAACTCTTTTTCCTTATCGATTTCACAGTCTTGGGTATTCTATTGTAGTAACACAAAACAGATTAAGGCATCAAACAAAGAAGAAGACAAATCGGACTTCATCAACATTCAAAACTTTTGTGTACCAGAGGACAATATCAACAAAGCATAAAGATAACTCACAAAAGGGGAGAACATATTTGAAAATCACATATTCATAAGGGACTAATATCCAAAATATGTAATGAACTTCTAAGTTCAAAAACCAAAACCAAAACAAAACAAAAATTCCCAAAACCCTAATATAAAAACGGGCAAAGAACTTGAGCAGGCATTTTTCCAAAGATATACAAATGGCCAGTAAGAATTAGGGAAATATTAATCAAAACCACATCACACATTTTGAGACGACTGTTTAAAACAAACAAAGAAAAACCATCACAGAAAATAACAAATGTTGGGACACTGGAACTCTCAGGGATTTCTTTATTTTTACCAGGGATTGAACTCAGGGGCACTCAGGGACACCACGGAGCCACACCCCCAACCATATTTTGTGTTTTTATTTACAGACAGGATCTTACTGAGTTACTTAGCACATCGCCATTGCTGAGGCTGGCTTTGAACTTTGATCCTCCTGCCTCAGCCTCCTAAACTGCTGGGATTACAGGCATGCACCACTGCATCTGGCACGCTCATACATTTCTGATGTGAATGTAAAATCACGTAACCGTTGTGGAAAACGATATAGTAGTTCTTCAAAAAATTAAACACAGAGGAAGAAAGAGCTGAATGAACCAAAAAATCAACAACTCTTCTCAGATTGTGGGAGAAGTAAGAGTACAAGGAAAAGTGCTGCCCCACAACTGGAGAGAAGGATGGGGGATGCAGCAAATCACAATATACCAAAGCAGGAAATTCCTCAGGACCCAGAGCTGGAGTTGAAAAACTTGAACTGAAATTAACAAATTGCTAGAGAAGTGCAGACAAGTCTGAGAGTTCAAAACTCCAGTTAAAACCCCAGTTATAGGGTGGGCCTCACAAATTTGTGAATTTTACCTCCAGAGCTCAAACAGATTCTCACAAAAATTATCAGCAAAAAAAATCCCTTGTGTTTCCAGCAGGGGAGGGGAAAGAAAACCATTTGAAATCTGCCACTTTGTGCTTCTTAACAAGGTCTGAATCAACTCCTCTGTACACAGACTGCCCCACCTGAGCAGGGAGAAAAAAAATAAGGAACATTTCTGAGTTTACAAGCCAGAGGCATAAACTCACTAAAGCACTGAGACCTAAAATAGGACTATATAACACTCATCTTCCCCCAACTTTACTACCACACTACTCAAGGCCTATTTACAGTAGGTCCTTTTACCTAGTAAAACATGCCCAGCTATCAAGAAAGAATTTCAGGGCATACTAAAAGGGAAAAAAAAAAAATGACGAGTTTAAAAGAGACTGAGTAAGCATCAGAACCAGATATGGCAGGCATGTTAGAATTATCAGATGGGGAAATTAAAATAACTCTGATTAATAAGCAAAGGGCTCTAATGTATAATGTACATGGAGCAAGAACAGGTGGGAACTGTAAGCAGAGAGAGGAAAATCTGAAAAAAAAAAAAAAAGGAAAAAAGGAATTCTAAAATTAAAAGTACTGTATCAGAAATGAAGAGTGCCTATGACGAGCTCATTATTGATTAGAGACTACCGAGGAAACAATCTCTGAGCTTGAGGATATCTCAATAGAACCCTCGGAATTGAAAAACAAAAGTAACAAAAACTGGAACAAAACACCAGAACAGAATATCCAAGAAAATTTGGAACAACTACAAAACACATAACTGCATGAAACAGAAATGCCAGAAAGACAAGAGTAGAAGGAAAAAAAGAAGGAACTGAAACAATGAAGACTTCCCCAAGTAAATGTCAGACACCAAACCACAGATCTGGAACCCCAAGAAGGATAAATGCCCGTGAAAACTATACATAGGTGTATCATTTTGAAATTATGAAAATTAAAGATTAAAAAAAAATCCTGAAAGAAGTCAGAAGAAAAATCACTACACCCATATAGGAGCAAAGATAAGAATTAGAACTGAAGTCACCTCAGAAACCATGCAAACAAAAAGAGAGTGGAGTAAAACACTTAAAGTATTGAGGGGAAGTGGGAGGATAACAACAATGGAGAATTCTTTACTCTGCAAAAGTGAAGCAGAGGGCTGGTGTATAGCTCAGTGGCAGAGCACTTGGCTAGCATGTGTGAGGCCCTAGGTTCAATCCCTAGCAATAGCAAGGAAAATGAAGAAAAAAGAAAAAAGAAATGTGAAGGAGAGCTAGCATGGTGGCACACATCTGTAATCCCAGCTACTCAGGAGGCTGAGACAGGAGGATCACAAGTTCAAGGGTGGGCTAATGCAACTCAGTGAGACCTTGTCTCAAAATTAAAAATAAAAGGGCTGGGGGGGTGTTGCTCAGTGGGTAGAGATACTGTTCAGAGAGAACAAGGTTCTGGGTTTATTCCTCAGTTTCAAGGGGAAAAAAAAAAAAGAAGAAGAGAGAAAAGGCAAAAGAAAATCCAACTGGGCACAGTAGCACATACCTGTAGTTTCAAGTTAGGATTTTGAGCCAGGAGTCCAAGACACACCTGGACAACATAGCAAGATACTGTTTTAAAAACTTTTTTTTTTAAGTGAAGGAGATATAAAGACCTTCCTAGACAAACAAAAATGGAGGAACACTTTTGCCATTGACTTGACTTCTGTGAAATATTAAAATAAGTTATGTAGAGAGAAGGAAAAATAGCACAGGTCAGAAACTTAGGTCTACATAAAGAAAAACATCAAAAAAATAGGAATAAGTAAAAGTAAAATAAAATTTTTACATATTCTTAATTGATCTAATGGCTAACAGCTTGTTCAAAATAGTAGTATAAACTGTGCATTCGCACACACACACATTTTTGTATGCTACATATATGGGAAATGAATGACAGCAATGATGCATGGAATATGAGAGGAGTAGGATTACTTTGTTATTATAAGGTAGTCACATTATCTGTAGGGAAGAATAATGTTAATTGAAAGTGTCTGGATGAGTGTAAAGCCATATTGCAAATTCTGACAATACCATAAAAATAAGAATAATTGATATGGTAAAGAAAACAGAACCACACACACAAAAAAATCTCAATTAAAAAAAAGAATGAAAAGCAAGTATAGGAAAGTAAGAACAAGGACGGCAAACAGAAAAGAGTAACAAATATGGAAAATATTAATTCAACTAAATCAATAATCATTTTTGGATGTCAAAGGTCTAAATGCACCAATTAATGTACCTGCATATGGAGGAGTTTCCTGAATGGGTAAATGTTTCATGCTCGCTCACAGGGAAATGCAATATTGTAAAGATACTTATTTTTCCC
Organism: Urocitellus parryii; assembly: GCF_045843805.1. Classification (NCBI taxonomy): domain Eukaryota; kingdom Metazoa; phylum Chordata; class Mammalia; order Rodentia; family Sciuridae; genus Urocitellus; species Urocitellus parryii. The sequence goes on along the minus strand of NC_135536.1, from coordinate 79,669,624 downwards.
TATTTAATCTACTGATTTAATGCCATCACAATCAAAATTCCAGAAAGTTATTTTGCAGATATTGAAAAACTAATTTCAAAGTTTATATAGGGAAGCAAATGCCCTCCCTTCCTCAGCCTCCAAGGTTAGTTGGAATTACAGTCATGTACCACTGCAGCTGGTTCATTTTGCTTTATTAATGTGAGAACCAGCAGAGAAGATAAATGCTCTTGAGGAGAGGAAAAATAAATACAGTTCATAAAAGGGATACCTTTAAAAATAACTAGACTAAGTACAATATGATTGTCTCTAAAGGATTTTAAAACTTCTCAATGAGGATATAAAGTCATAAAACCTTATTTGATTCTGCATTTAATATCTAACCTTAGAAGGTTGTAATCTATCCATGCCTCCATCCATTGTGATTATCAGTCAAGTATACAGTGCTAGATGGAAATTCAGAATGACTAATGAGAGTCAATTAATTACTGAAAGGTAGATCTTTTTATTTTACTAGCATTATTAGAAAATAACTAGAATGATGTTTTTTAAATTAATGAATTGTAATTTTGTTTCTTCCCAAATTGGAGATGATTTTTTTCATCTTCCTTCAGATGTAGTATGCTGCTCTGTATTTTATTTTAACTTAGAATTTTGAGAATGGCAGCGGTGTTCTGACTGAGACTATGAGGGGTGGCTGACCATTCCAAGGCTTAATAAGCTTCCGCTTTGACCCTACTTGAACACATGTTCATCCATTTATTCAACATGAATTTATTTAGTGTTTATACATGCCAGTCACTTTGCCAGCCAATGGGCTCACAAAGTGAAATATGGGTGCTTGGCTTATAACTAAATCCTAAAATCATAGTTCAGATTCAGGTATACAGAGTTAACTGGTGTGACAGTATTTGGAAGGGTACCAATTACATGAGAATAATTGCTCAAGAGAAAAGATTTGAAATGTAAATATGAAGAAGATATTGTATGAGAGATATTGAAAGACAGAAAAAGAAGCAATACTGTTTGGTTCTCAAGGGATAAGGGGTAACAGAGCAATCAAGGTGTTATCTTTCCCTTTTCCAAAAGAAAGTCACATACCTCAAAGGATTCCACTTAATTCATTTGGCACTGTTGATAGGGATTAAATTTTGGAATAAATGACACTATTTTCATGGAAGCACTGACAGCCATGATATTGACTCCCAAAAATGTCTTCATGAGTAAAAATATCATCAAGAAAGGCTGGGGAGGGCTGGGGTTGTGGCTCAGTGATAGAGCGCCTGCATTGCATGCGTGAGGCTCTGGGTTTGATCCTCAGCACTACATAAAAATAAACAAATAAAAGATATTGTGCCCACATACAACTAAAAAAAAATATTTTTAAAAAAGGTCTAGAGAAGAAAAAGAGTATCAAAGACACTATACCTGACTTACTTATCTGGCGGCATTTTGAGAGTTCCTCTGAAAAATTCTACACATGACAGAAATGAGAGGGGTGGGATTTTTTAAGAAATTTGGAGGCATAAGTTAGAGCAGACATTACCCATTTTCATCCTTATCTATAATCCCTTTCTCCCTATGGAAAGATTTCTCCCTATGAAAAATTCCAGTTTTTCCTCAGCACATGAAGAAATATTTCCCAGTTTTCTTCACAAGTAAAATTGATCTGATGACTAAATTCTAGGCAATAGTATGTATACCGAAAATAAAATGAGTAAAACTTCTGGGAAGTATGCCTGAAGGGAAGGAAAATGCCCACACTTTTCTTTATGGTGAACATGATGGCTGAAACTAGGGCAGCCACCTAGGATGCTTATGTGAAGGCCATGTGGTAGGTGTGGCCGGCAACTAGAAAGGGCCACACCAGATCTGAACTGACCATCCCTGGACTTCAGAAAAAGAAATTTAACAGACAAATTAGTACCTATCTTATTTACACTAGAGCTATGTGAAGTTTTGATCACTGCCAATATGTATAGGAACTAAGGTAAGGGGAACAAAATCATATGAGATGTGAGTGGTTACTATTAAAGTGATCCCATCAGTAACCCCAGATTGCTGAAGATTAGATTACCCAGGTATACTCAATGAAAGTCTAGTATTGCATGTGGTGGTGTAATAATAAAAACAAAGCATACAACTGAGGCTACATTAAAGAAAATGCAAACTTTCTCCTAACTACTATCCGACCCATACTCTTTACCTCAAATGCTCTGGCATAAGAGAATAACAAAAATTTAAATATAAGGATTAGAAGAAATAACTCTTAGGTTGAAAATTACAGCTTGGGATGACATTTATGAGCCTGGAAGACTACAGAAATTTTTTTGTGCTTCATTCATTAGGCTCACATGGTTCTTCTTAGTACTGAGACCATTAGGAGCAAAAGTGAGGCTCTTTGACCATCCATTTGCCTCCCTAACCTCCAAGCTAAGACACAAACTGAGATTCCTAGAGCTTTGTGTCCTCCATATCAATCTCGTCATTTATAGCCACAGGTCACAAGAGAGCTTTGTGACATACCAGAATTGCAATCAGGTATCTACACTCATCTTCAAAACCAGAATAAACTTCTGAATTGATTATATGGAAAAACTATTTTGAGTGCACTAAAAATCGTCAACTCTTCTGTTCCGCACACTCTATTCTTCAATAACCTGATAATATCAGCATGTCCTCAATTTTTGCTCAGCACTAAGTGTATAGAAAAATCTTGATTATGGTAAGCCTAGAGACTGTCCTGGGTCTTCTGCTTCTTGCAGAAGACCAAAAGGCTTAGATTAATGGCCCTGTACCTTATCAGCAATCCAGGGAAACCCTGGGGCACTGCTTAGGCATGATCAAAGGACAGTTGATGGAGTTAAAAAAATTATGTAAGAGATGTGGAACATTCTGATATGTACTGTCCACACACACGCCAACCTCTTGCTCCTCATTATCTAAGTGGGAGCAGGTACTGATTTCTTTCTTACTTCAAAAAAAAAAATTGGACAAAAAATAAATGAAAGCATCACGTCCAGGCTTCATTCACCTGTAAATATAAAATAAGGCCTCACTTCCATTAAAAAATAAATGTTGAATTCTTAAAATGTGCATGCCTAGAATACAGTCTCCCTTTAAAACTAAATGTCAAATTCTTCAAATGTGCATATATACTGGAATGTAGTCTCCCTTTCAGATCCTGGGGTAACTTCTGAATCTCTTGGGGGTACTGACTTCATGCATTCTCACAGATCCTTCCAGTTTGTCCTGCAGCTCTTTCTGTCCAGGAGTCACATCCACTGACCATCCTGGCCATCCAAGGGTGTCAAAGCCTTACCCCATACTGAGTAGGCTTTCAACACTGTCTCAGCTTCAGAGGAGATGGCACTACTACTTCCCATGTACTTTTAGTCCCAAGAATATACCGTGTCTGCCCCTTGATTACCCAGAGCAAAATTGTGACCAATTGAAATGTCTTCAAAATTAAATTTTTTAAAAATTAAAATGGCACTAAAATAAGATTAAGCTGACATCCCTGTATAGGATAGATTCCCAGAAGTAAACCTCACAGGTTACATGAGTATTTTATTTATCATAGTCACTAAGATGGACATTTAGCCAGATGCAGTGCACACACCTGTAATCCTAGCTATTCAGGAGCTTAAGGCAGGAGCATGTCAAGTTCAAGGTCAGCTTGAAGAGCTTAATGAGATCTTTTCTCAAAGTAAAATTAAAAATGGCTGGGGATACTCAGTAATAGCACACTTGCCTAGCATTTGCAAGGCCCTGAATTGAAGCCCTGGCTTTGGAGGAAAAAATAAAATAAAATATATATATAATTTTAATTTTTTAATTTTTTTCTAGAATAAAAGAAAATTTATATTTTAAAACCTGATGAATATGGACAAATTGTCTTCCCCAAACCTGTATCAATATATACTCTAACAGAGATTTTCTCTAAATCCTTCAGACATTTTCATCAGATACATCTTATTCCATTCAAGTAGATAAAATATTATTAACTGGTTATGAATAAAGGTAAACATCTCACATATTTACTAGCAATTTATTCTTTTCTTTAGTGAATTTCCCATTTGCATCTTCTGCATGTATTTATGCATTTATTGACTTTGGTGCACTTAATATACAATGGAGAGTAATCTTCTGGTATATGTTGCAAATATTTGTCTGATTTGAATATTTATTTTGAAAGATTTTGACATACTTTCTCATTTAGAGGTCTTAAAATTTATATGACAAATTACAACAAATGGTCTAGCTATCTTTTAACATTATAAATACTTCTTCCTAATTTTCTGCTTGTGCTTTTATAATATAATATTTAAATTTCATATATTTAAAATATTTAACTCATATGAAATAATTTTTAGCTTTTGATGTGAGGTAGAAATTCAACTCTACTGACTTTCAAAATAGAGCCTAATATGTCTCCATTTGTTTGATACTCTACTATTTCAAGTTCTGGTCTGGTGGCATAGGCTGTGTAATGCCAATCGTTTGCTGAAATAGCTGAAATTGTTAAAGTATCAGAGAGTGCCATGGTAATAATGAATTGTGGGATTAACCTTCAAGAAAGAAGAGCCAGGCTTTGGGGGCCACCCCTGCCATACAACAAGAGAACACTAATTTCAAAAGTGGCATTATGAGCAACTGAGAAGAGCTTTACTCAGAATCAAAGAGCTAAGGAAAGAAAAATTAAAATTTAAAAATCTAAGAATGAGGGCTGCAGTTGTGGCTCAGTAGGAGAGCACTTGCCTAGCATGTGTGAGGCACTGGGTTCAAGTCTCAGCAATACATATAAATAAATAAAAAATAAAGGTCCATGGACGACTAAAAAAATTTTTTTTTAATTTTTTTAAAAAATCTAAGAATAAGAAGGCATTTGATAATATGCAGACATCAGCTATTGACTAACCTGAGGAGTAAGGATGAACCAGAAATGGGCCTACCTTCACAGAGACTAATGCAACCTTGAAACATTTAAAATTCTGATGAATAAGTTTAATTATGGTCTAAGTACCTCTTTCTTCAACAAGAAAAGGAAAACCTCTTAGAAGAAAATAACATCTTTTAGAGACTCAAAGCATTTTTTCTAATTTGTCACATATCAGATTCAACTACATTTTAAAATCTTCAGGGATACAAGAAAAAAAAAAGTCATGAAGGGAAACCAAGAACAAAATAGACAGTGAAAACAAGATAATGTCCAAGTAATCCAGGAAACAAAGTTTTTAGACAAGAATTTTAAAGTGATTAATATATTCAAATACATGAAAGGCCAGTGTCACAGTTTACTTCTGATTCTACAAGACGGTCTCTGAGATGCCCACTGTTATACACACCCAGCATCATCTCCTTCCCTTCAGCATAGGAAGGTTTGTGAATAACTAACGATCACTTCAAGACCATGTTATGCTCTGTGGTACAGTCAGTGTTAAGAAAAGGGGAATAGGGGCTGGGGATAAGCTCAGTTGGTACAGTGCTTGTCTTCAAAGCACAAGGCCATGGGTTCAATTTTCAGCAAATTTTTTTTTTTTTTTTTTTTTTAAAGAAAAGGAGATTACCTTGGTAGGCCTAGTGCAATGAAGAAGACTGGGCTCTGCTACAAAAAGAGATTGAAGTGGAGGAGGGAATTGATGTGGAGAGATTCTTCATTGGTGGCTTTAAAGATGGAGGGGCAACATGGCAGGTTGCTGAGTGAGCCCTGGCTAATAGTCAAATAAAAACAAGGAACTCAGCCCTACAAGCCAAGAGGAACTTGTTTCTGCCAACAACCTGGGTGATCTTGGAAGTGAATTCTTCCCCAAAATCTCCAGGTAAAAATGAAGGCCAGCTGACACCTGGAGGTGTGTTAGTTGGCAGAGAACCCAGTTAAACTGCACCCAAAATTCAGTCACACAGCAACTTGAGATAATAAATATGTGCTGTCTTAAGCCACTGAGTTTGTGGTAACTTATTATACTACAATATAGATTTTGGAGGGCAACATGAAGCCATGCCAAAGAAACATATGGCATATCAGAACTAAAAACTACAACTGAAAAAAAAAAAAAAAAAAAACTCAACGTGTAGATTTTTGAAAAGCTGCAACCGAGAAAAAAAAAAAAGGAAGCTTGGGAAATTGATCAGACTATAATATCCAATATCCAGGCCAAAGTACAGAAATGTAAAATGATGAGAAATGCAGAGGAAAGAAACCACACATTGACATAATTTGGCCAAATTTATTCCACTGTCCCTCCCCTTTCCCATTCCTCCTCTCTCCCTCTCAATCCTTTTCCTCTAGTCCATTGTTCTCCCTCCTATTTTCATGAGACCCTACCCCTTTTTAAAAGTTCCTTGTTCCTCTTTAGCTTCTGCATATTAGAAAGAACATTTGACTTTCTGAATCTGTCTTATTTCATTCAGTATGATGCTCTCCAGTTCCACCCATTTAATAGCAAATGACATAATTTTATTCTTCTTTATGACTGGGTTAAACTCCATTATCAGTAGTCTGTTGAGGGACACCTATCCTGGTTCCATAATGGACTTGTAAATTGCACTGCATGTATCACTATAGTATGCTGATTTTAGTTATTTTGGATAAATACCAAGGAGTGAGATAGCTGGATCATATTTTTAATATTTATTTATTTATTAGGTGTAGATGGACCCAACATAATGCCTTTATTTTTATGTGGTGCTGAGGATCAAAACGGGGTCCCTCTGGTGTGAGGCGATCGCTCTACCGCTGAGTCACAATCCCAGCCCATTCCCAGTCTTTTAAGGAATTTTCATACTACTTCCCAAAGTAGTTGTACTAGCTTGAAGTAATCATCAATGCATGAATAGATCTTTTCCCCAACATCCTCACCAGCATTTATTGTTATTTGTATTTTTGATGGTTGCCATTCTAATGGATTGAGATGAAATCTTAGTATAGTTTTGATTTGTATTTCCCTGATTGCTGGGATGTGTTGAATGCTTTTTTCATATATTTGTTAATCACTTAAATTTCTTCCTTTGAGAAGTATTTGTTTAGTTCCTTTGCCCATTTATTGACTGAGTTCTTGGTGTTTTGGTGTTGAGTCTTTAGAGATCCCTATATATTCTAGATATTTATCCCTTGTTGGAAAAGTAGCTGGCAAATATTTTCTCTCATTCTGTAAGCTCCCTCTTCATGCTGCTGTTTCCTTTGCTGTGTAGAAGCTTTTTAAATTTAATGCCATCCCAGTTAGTGATTTTGGAGTGTGTGTGTGTGTGTGTGTGTGTGTGTCTGTGTGTGTTTTATTTTTTAATTTTTGGGGTACCGGGGATTACACTCAGGGGCATTCGAGCACTGAACCACATCCCCAGCCCTATTTTGTATTTTATTTAGAGACAGGGTCTCACTGAGTTGCTTAGTGCCTCACTTTTGCTGAGGCTGGCTTTTTACTTCAATCCTCCTACCTCACCCTCCTGAGCTGCTGGGATTATAGGCATGTGCCACTGCACTCAGTGATTCTTGGTTTTATTTTTTGAGTCTTATTAAAAAGATGTTGGTGCCCATGCTAATATGTTGGAGTGTTGACCCCTGTGTTTTATTCTGGCAGTGGCAGTGTTTCTGATCTAATTCCTAGGTGTTTGATCCACTTTGAGTTGATTTTTGTGCAGGGTGAGATATGGAGATCTAGTTTCATTCTTCTATATACAGATATCCAGTTTTCCTAGCTCCATTTGTTAAGAATGCTATTTTTCTCCAAAGTATGCTTTTGACACCTTTGTCAAGATCAGATGACCGGATGTGAGCACAAGTGCATGGAGTACTGCATACATGGCATACATTAAGGGTGTCTGAGTGGCAAACCACTCCCCTGTGCTAGGCATGTGAGTGGCAGACCACTTACCCTGTAGGCACAGCCCTGGGCATGAGGCCATGTGTTGCAGTCCCTGCACTTGCTCCACAGCCAGCTCCTCGATGGTCGCTGCAAGAACAGTTAGCAGAAATTGCATTGGTGGCTGCCTGTAATCTGTTTAGCTACTGCCTAAATATATATATACATAATAACTGTGCAATAAAATCAGACCCGATTCCTGCTTGATCTCCAGAGGTCTTCATTAGCGACTTTGCAGCCACACTCTCCTCTACCCTGTTCCGTGAACCTCCTTGCTGAATGAGAGAGAGCCCATGCAAATCTATGTGGATTTGCCTCTGTGTCTTTTATTCTAGTCCATTGGTCTTCATGTCTGTTTTTATGCCAGAACCATGCTGGTTTTGTTACTATAGAATTCTAGTATATATTGTGATGCCTCCAGTATCACTCTAATTGCTCAGGATTGCTTTGGCTATTCCAGTTCTTTAATTTTTCCATATGAATTTTAGGACTATTTTTTCTAGTTCTAGGAAGAATTTCATTGAAGATCACATTAAATCTGAATATTGCTTTTGATAGTATGGCCATTTTGACAATATTTATTCTCCCTATCCAATTCTGTCTTTCCATCTTCTAAGGTCTTCTTCAATTTCTTATTTCAGTGTTCTATAATTTTCACTGTAGAGTTCATTCACCTCCTTGGTCAGATTTATTCCCAAGTGTTCGTTGTTTGTTTGTTTATTTTTGTTTTCTTTTTGTTTGGGGGCTATTATAAATGGAATTGTTTTCCTGACTTCTTTCTCAGCAGATTCATTTTTGAAGTATAGGAATGCTATTGTTTTTTATATGTTGATTTTCTATCTGCTACTTTCATGAATTTATCAGGCCTAAAATTCTTGTGGAGTAGTATTTTGGGTCTTCTACATATAGAAATTGACCGTACTTGCATGTTCTCCTTTCTCTTTTGTTTTTATCCTTACATACTAACTATAGCTTCTTCGTCTTAGCCCAAGATCAATCATCACCTCTCTGACCTTCACTATGTCTCCATACATTTCTCTTCCCTGGATTTCATTTATTTTCTTCTTATTTCTCTCAGATTTGTAGAAACCTGTATAATGAGGTATGAATATTACTATCCTGATAATTGATTGTCTTAGAAAGGAAAGTAATTCTTTTGGGAAAACAAAATCATAAGCTGCTCACACAGCAAATAAGATCTTAAGATCATACATGTCACAGGAGAGTAACAAATACATGACTTGAATGTTCAGGAATCAAGAAATTTGTTTTGCTCTGAAGGGGAAGGGAAAATACAGAGGGAGAAAGTTTGTAGTTCCGATGTGCATAAGCCAGCAAAAAAGTGTAAGATTGAGACCTATACAGGATAAAGGACCAGCAAATTGATGATGGTACATTCAATGACATTTAAAAGAAAATTGATGTAACCTGGGTAAAATAAAGACTTCACTTGTCACATAAACCTTCATTTACTCTTTAACTTTCATGTCTTCTCAAGGCTTTTCCTGAGTTGAGGTATATATGGTGGAAGTGGGGGTAAAAAAATAAGAGAGACAGAGTTAGAAAAGAAGCTGGGTTTCATGAATGGGTCAACATCAGGTGTCATATGAAAAAAGTATATCAGCTCATGAGATAGAAGCCTCACTAGAAATTTGCAGCAATAAAAGAGAAGGGCTTTGGACTTCTTTCATAAGAAGAGTAACAGACATCTGAGATAAACTTAACTATTATATAAATATTCTGTGAGGGTCTAAAGGACATCCAAATTGCACCTATTACCCAAGTTTGGGGCTTAAACATACAGAAGGATACAAGAATAAGGTTGTTGAGAATCCCCACTGGCCTTAATGTCCACCCTACAGACATATTTGCACATGCCCCAAGATTGGAGCTCTGAGAAACTGGTTTTTTGAAGGCACCATGGGAGATTTTTCCATTCATGCACCCTAGTAATCTCACCACTTGACACTGTGAACATATATTCTCTGAACAATGACCAGAGAGTACGACACTCCCACTCCCTGAAGTACATCAAGGGTTAACCTTAAAGAATTCACATGTACAGTTTCCACTGTATAAGTACCTTGTTTAAGGAATATAAGGAGGATCTCATTTAATTCTTCTGCCATGACTTGCACCATCTGTGTAACCCTAGGACAGTTACTGATTCTCCCAGTGTCTCAGTGGAACTGGAGAACACTATAATAAGTGAAATAAGATAGACTTGGGAAGTCAAGGGTCATATATTTTCTCTCATATATGGATGCTAGAGAAAAAGGAGGGGAGGTTCTCATGAAAATAGAAGGGACCAGAGGGAGAAAGGAGGAAAGGAAAAGAGGAGGTAGAGAGGAATGAAATTGACCAAATTATGTTATGTGCATGTGTAGATATGTCACAATGAATCCCACTAGTATGCATAATTATAATGTACCAAATAAATTTTAAAAAAGCTCTGTCTCAGAGGGAAGTTTTAAATTCTTGCACATTCCTATCCCTAAATGTAGTTTCTTTCCTCTCTTCTATTCTTTTCTCCATGTTTCCCTATCTGTGTTCTTGCTATGATTAACCCACACATAATCTGATCATATATGGTTCTATACAGCACTTGATATGAAAGCTTGTTTTGGCATCTCCAGCTCTGAATAGAGTGCTGAATGGCAAAAAAAAAAAAAAAAACACCAGGCCAAATTCAGACACAGTGGTGTGTGCCTGTAGTCCTAGTTACTCAGGAAGCTGAGGCAGGATGATTGCTTGACCCCAGAAGTTCAAGACCAGCCTGCACAATATAGCAAAACTCTGTCTTTAAAAAAAAAATGTAAAAAGGCTAACATAACCCTGATTATTGAGATGGCTGGAGCAGAAGATGGAATTTGCTCTCCAAGTTGTATCACTGTGGTAGTATCTGTGATCTGTCAGCAAAGACTAATTCCACAGGATTATCTGTTACACAGATTTCCACTAATCATATTATAAAAACTACCCATTGTATAAATTACAAGAAGCCTGTAGTTGTCTGTATAGTGACCCCCAATGTATCCACATTCTAATTGCCTAAATCTTTGAGTATGTTACCTTATATGGTTAAGGGCACAAGCAATCTGATTAAGCTAAGTATCTTGATATGGGGAGATTATTCTGGAATATTTAAGGGTGTCCAATGAAATCACAAAATCTTTCCAAGAGAGGCAGGAGCATCCAAGTGAGTGTGATGACAGAAACAGAGAGAGAAGATCCGATGACCAAAGTGGGAGGTGAAAGACATGCCACAAGTGAGAATGCAGGTGGCCTCTAGAAAAGCTGAGGAAATGGATTTTCCCTAGAGTTTCCAGAAGGATGACAGCTCTGCTCATATCAGGATTTTAGCCCAGAAAACTGCCTTCAGATTTCTGACCAAATTTGTCTGACCAGACAAATTTGTGTTGTTTAAAGCCACTGAACTGTGGTAGCGTGTTATAGCAGCAACACAAAACTAACACAGACACTTTACCAAATTGAAAGTTTTGTTTTTCTCATGGAGGAGAACAGGCATGTATTTGTGGTAATTTGGAGATAGTTGTGTCATACTTAAGACAGTTTAAAAATTATGTATATCTTAAGAAGAGTGAGTACATACACATGTGCATACTTGGTAGCTAAGGAGCAAAACTAAAGTGAACTTCTACGGCTTAGTCCATCTCTCTTCCTTTCTCCTGGGACATCCTTTTCTTCTGGGAGAGCTGTTCCACTCTTCACTCAAGCTGTGCAGCTCCAGTGGTTATTGTCATTGTAGTAATGTGCAACACAGAGAACCCCTGCACTTCTTGTGTCTTGATTAAGAGAGCTAATAAATCCCCTTTTTGTAACAGAAAGCTCGGTCCTCATCCTTGACACCAATCCAATAATGAAGACAAGGTCTTGAGAAAAAGGGAAAAAAAGATTTATTGTTTTGCTAGCAAAAAAGAAACACAGAGGACTCCTGTCCCCAAGGCTGTGATTCTGCCTATCAGCAGGAACAAGGGGCTTTTGTAGAGGTGACTCAGAGAAAATGAGTTTAAGGAGGAGAGATCAGGAAGGAGAATATCAGGGAAAATAAGATCAGGGAGGAGAAGTTGAGGGAAAAAAAAGATTGGGAAAAAGAAAAAAAAAAAACATGTAAGATTCAAAGTATCTAGTGAGCCCCTGGTACATTTTCTTTTCTTTCATTTCTCTTTCTTTCTTTCTTCCTTTCTTTCTTTGGCACCAGGGATTGAACCCAAGGGCTTATCACTGAGCTACATCCCCAGCTCTTTATGTTTTTTTATTTTGAGACAGGTTCTTGCTAAATTGCTTAGGGGCTTGCTAAATTACAGAGGATGACCTTGAACTTTCGATCCTCCTGCCTTAGCCTTCTGAGCCACTGGGTTATAGGCACGCATCAAGGCACTGGCATAAACTCCTCATATCTTCTTAGCTAGTTAGGGTTGCATTTCTGCCACTGGCAGCCCAAAGAGTTTGGATTAATTCTACTTTCTGCATTGGAAATAACTGCCCTAGGAGTTTGACTACTCCCTCTTGAAAAGTAACAGATGCCTGTGAAAAGAGTCCTTTCTTCTTATCTGTTTCTGTGAGGATGCTTTATGTTAGAGACCCTGACAAGGTCTTCAGCCTTGTAGATTAGGATTTTAAAAAAAAAGGGGGGGGGGAACAATGATAGTATGGGTCTAAGATGATACCAAATAGCCTATAAATGTTGTGAGAAATTGTGAATCAGGGCTTGGAATTTGGAGTTTTGTTTTCCCGTGGGCCCACCAATGTAAAATAAAGTTTGGAGTTCTTCTCTCTAATTGCGGCTTGCTGCTTCTCCACCAGTCTATTTCCAGCAACATTGGGAGAGCCCAAAGGGCAGGACCAACTGGGAACAATACAAGATTGCTTCTCATTGGAGCACTTTCACATTGGCATGGAGACCACAAGAAATGAGATTTAGTTTTCCAATTATGCTCTTGAGTTTTGCTGATCAGTGTAAGAGATTTACCTATAAAACAAAACTACTATAGTATTCTGGTTTATTAAGGTGGGCCCTACAAACGATCTCACGTGTCCTTATGAGATCCGTTTAAGAAGTAGGCAAATGGAGATTTGACTACAGACAAAAGAGAAGGCCATGTGACAGAAGAGGGAAACAGGGTCAGGGAGAGAAGATGCTACTAATGGATTTGAAGAGAGCTGGGAGCTGGAAGCCAAGAATTACTAAGAATTCAGTTCTAGAAGCTGAAAAGGGTAAGGAAACAAATTCTCATAATGGCAATGGGGCGGGGGGTTGGGGGGGAACATGGGAGGAATGGAGAAACTTTAGATAGGGCAAAGGGAAGTGAGGGGAAGGGAGGGGGCAAAGGGGTAGGAATGACAGTGGAATGAGTTAGACATCATTACCCTAAGTACATGTATGAAGACACGAATGGTGTGAAAATACTTTGTGTACAACCAGTGACTTGAAAAATTGTGCTCTATATGTGTAGAATTAAATGAATTGCATTCTGCCATCATGTATAACAAATTAGAAAAAAATAAATAATTTAATTTAACAACAACAACAAAAAAAAAAGACTCCAGAGGGAATATCTCCCTACAAATGCCTTGGTTTTAGTTCAGTGAAACTGGTTTCAGATTTCTGGCCTCTGGAAATGATGCTGGTGATGAGAATCAGGGCCGAGTTCCATTTCCCCAGATGTTGAAGATTGAACACCCAAGAATCGCTGAGGCAAGCGTAGAAAGCAAGTTTTATTTAAAGAGTAGAAGAGAGATAGACTTCTCTCCAGTTAAGGGACCCAGAGCTGGATGTCACAGGAAGTGGGGTTGTCCTGCCCCTTTTATACATTTTAGATTTCCTTTGTTCTCATGGCCTCTCCTCACCCATCCTGCCTATGTGACTAGTGCCCAAAAGGTGGGCCAAAGGTGGGAAAGAAGGTTTCTAGGGGTGCCTCTCCACATCTGCCCAAATGGGCTGAAAAGGAACCAGGCAGGAAAGGACCCCAAGAGGGGCTCCATTTACAACTCCCTGCAGGGAGGGACAATTCCCTGGAAGCAGGTATCTTTGGCTACAGGTTGAAGAGGAGGAATTTTCCTGCAGGAATTAACATTTTATTTCCTCCTGAATCAGTCCACATCTTTTTGACCCAATTATTTATTACCTACACTGATTTTTCTTTTCGTCCCCCAGCCTCAGAACTACAGAAAAAGTAAAGCAGCAACAGGAAATGAATTAGTTACTTTTATTCCATTAAATTTGGGGGTTATGCAATCCACTTACATTTCAAAACATTAAATGAAATTTAGTATGCTGATTTTAAGTGTTTATATCATATTATTCTACTCTAAAAAAAAAATTCAAGATCATTTTTTCCAGTATCATGGAAAATTGTGCTTCTCCTGATAAAGGACAAATGACTTTTATTTTTGTACCAAATAGGTAATGTACTCCACAATGATTATATAAGCATTTGCAATTACCTTGATGCACAAATCCACGTAAGTGAAGAAATAGCTCCTCCTGCAGACAGAGGAGGAAGGAATAGTTTGTCCTGACTCTGAATTTTATAGCAATGAAATCAAATCCTATACTTGGTTTTAGATGTATCTTTTTTGCTCTACATTATATTTACCCTATGCAATACATATGAAGCCTAAAGCTGCAGTTTTCCTTTTCACTGCTGTGTAGCATTCCCTTTTGTTTTCATACTGCTATTTATAATGAACAATACTACTAAGAATATTCTTTCATGTCTCCAGTTACATTTGAAAGGGGATTTAGCTATGCTATATAACCAGGAACTGAATTGCTTGGTATATTATTTATATATTGTTTATTTTTGGCATGTTATGATATTTTAATGTCTTAAAAAATCTTTCTGGCAGAGGAGAAACTGCTTATCCCAGGACTCAGCTATATGACTTGATATGTGAATTTATCAATCCAGAGCCACAGCTCTGCCTTAGTTTGCCCAGGACCAGGTGCCAGGTTACTAGAGGACATCCCGAGGGTTTCAAGTCCCCCAAATTATTCAAAACTAGACAATCCTAAACTGTTTATTCTGCCTATCTTGACATTCCCACAGACAATCCCAATAAATGCTATCCCCCTACTCCTGTCTTTTGCTACCTGTCCAGCCTTACCCTGTAGCTAGGGAAGGCTGTCATTTGTCAAATATTCAAAGCTACATGGGTCCATTTCTAGGTTCTCTATTGGGCTTATTTGATTAACTCTGTGGGTAAATAGTATACTAGCTTAATAGCTATAATTTTATAAAAATTTTTGTATGGCAGACAAATCATCTTATTTTTGGGGTCTGGGGATGTGGCTCAAGCGGTAGCGCGCTCACCTGGCATGCGTGCGGCCTGGGTTCAATCCTCAGCACCCGCATACCAACAAAGATGTTGTGTCCGCAGAGAACTAAAAAAAAATAAATATTAAAAATTCTCTCTCTCTCTCTCTCTCTCTCTCTCTCTCTCTCTCCTCTCACTCTCTTTAAAAAAAAAAATCATCTTATTTTTGGCATCAAGGACAAGGAACAAGCTTTCGGCAACACAGGGGGTCACTCTATGCTTTCACTAT
The DNA here is from genome assembly GCF_045843805.1 of Urocitellus parryii. Taxonomy (NCBI): domain Eukaryota; kingdom Metazoa; phylum Chordata; class Mammalia; order Rodentia; family Sciuridae; genus Urocitellus; species Urocitellus parryii. The sequence continues at coordinate 79,654,213 of NC_135536.1, read as the reverse complement.
ATCCATTGTTGCTTTAAAACTTACGTGTGTCTTTCTTTTTCCCATCCTTCTTTCCCCTGACCTTGTCCTCCCTGGCCTTCTTTTCACTGAACGTCTCCTTCCTGATCTCTCCTCCCTAAATCTCATTTCTCTAAATCACCTCTTTAAAACCCTGTGACCCGGAGAATCACAGACTCTGGGACAGTAGTCCCCTGTGTTCCAATCCAATAATAAGGAAACAGTTTTGAAAAAAAAAAAAAAGGCTTATTGCTTTGCTAGCAAAGGAGAAATACAGGGGACTCTTGTCCCCAAGGCTGTGATTCTGCCCATCATCAGGAACAGGGGGCTTTTAAAGAGGTGAATCAAAGGTTGAATTGTACATGTTCTCTGTTGAAGTTGTAATTCATTTGTTAATTTTAGATATCCTCATTTCTGGAATCTTCTGGTACCATCCCCAAAGTCTGGATTACTTCATTCCTATGGTGGGTTTGTACTCAAGGACAGATTCACTCTGTCTAGGATGGGGAAGAAAGGTAATCCTCTTTGTGATTAGGGAAGAAGAAAGATTAGGGAGGAGCAAGGAGAGAGGAAGAGAGGAAAAAAAAAAAAACATAGGGCTGGGGATATAGCTCAGTTGGTGGAGTGCTTTCCTTGTGTGCATAAGGCCCTATGTTCAATCCCAGCAGCACACACACACACACAAAAAAAAAAAAGAAAAGAAAAAGATCATTTAAAAAATAAGTTACAGTGACAGAGCAGCAAGGGCTATATTCAAAGCATAAAGTGAGCCACTGTTAAATTTCTCTTTTGCTAGCAAAGCAATAAAATTCCTTCCTTTTCCTCAAAACCTTGTTTTGGTTATTAGGTTTGTGTTGAGGACTAGGACCAAGCTTTCATTTACACTTCCAGATTTTATTAAGATAAGTGCCAGCATACTCATTTATTAAGAAAACACAAGATGCTGACTTCCATTTTACAATTCTAATCATGAGACTAGTGTGCTGGTGCCATCTGGTGGCACATATACATTATATGTGCTGAATGCAAAAGGTCAGAGTCAAGACTAGAGTTCAGCAACAGGTCAGAATTGTGAATGTAAATGTGTATACATACACACATGTAACTTCAACTACATTGAATTACCTTTATTTTAAAGAAAAACTTGTATTCCTAAGGCTACAAAATTAGCCTCATTTATTTGCAAGCTCCATTCTTTTCACATACTGAATTGTCTCCATAAGTTTTTAAAGACTGTATTCACGAAACATGAAGTGAGAAAAGGTGTGAAATGAGGTAAGAGTCATGTTTTGCTGAGTTTGCCTTTTATACATAACTTCACCTAGACAAATATTAATCCTATATTCCACAGGATGGATTTAAATGACCATGGTTGAAAAGAGAAAATAATTATAGAACCAAGGAATTTTGAGGATAATTATGAAGATATTTGATCATTTCTGTATGTAGTGAGTCATATTAAATAGGGCCCACCCACGGAAAGACTTTCCATCTTACAAAAAGACTTTTAACTAGATCTTTTTCTACTCTAGGATTAACATTAAAAGAGTCACTTCAAAATGACTAGTTGAATGTCAGGCGTGATGACACATGCCTGTAATCCCAGCAGCTTGGGAGGCTGAGGCAAGAGGATCATGAGTTCAAATTCAGCCTAATAATGTAGAGAGGACCTAAGCAACTCAGTGAGACTCTGTCTCCAAATAAAATATTAAAAAGGCATGGAATTTGATAAAATTCATTATCAATTCATGCTCAAGATTGTGGCTCAGCGGTACAGCACTGGCCTTGCAGGTGTGAGACCTGGGTTCAATCCTCAGCACCACATACAAAAATAAACAAGTGAAATAAAGGTGTTGTGTCCAACTACCACTAATAAATAAATAAATAAACACTTAAAAAACTAGGGAAAGTAGGAATATACCTCAACATTGTAAAAGCTATATATGCTAAACCTAAGGTCAACATCATTCTAAATGGAGAAAAATTGAAAGCATTCCCTCTAAAAACTTGGACAGGAATGCCTCTTTGAACACTTCAATAGTCCTTGAAACCCTAGAAGAACTCAAACTATCCTTATTTGCCAATGACATGATTCTATATTTAGAAGACCCAAAAAACTCCACTAGAAAACTTTTAGAACTCATAAATGAATTCATGGAAGTAGCAGGATATAAAATTAACACCCATAAATAAGTTGGGTTCCTATATACCAATGACAAACCAGCTGAAAGAGAAATCAGGAAAACTATCCCCTTCATAATAATTTCAAAAACATTTGGGAATCTAACAAAAGAGGTGAAAGACCTCTACAATGAAAACTACAGAACTCTAAAGAAAGAAATTGAAGAAGACCTTAGAAGATGGAAAGAGAGGGATCCAACATGGCGGCTGGCGAGGAAGCAGCGACTTCAACGTCTCCACTTTAACGGGATATGAAAGACTCATCGAAACAGCTGCAGCCTAGCTACGGAGGAACTTCTAGCATAACTTCCTTAAGAGGAGAGCTGCCGTGAACTGGTAGGTTTACTCGAAGTGACAGGTTGCCCCAGAGAAGTGGATCTTGGAAGGCCACGCGGGCACAGAGGTCTAGTCCCCCAACCATCAGCCGCTCCGGCAGGCGGCTCCCCCTGGAGGCCTAGCTCTCGCCCTGGGAGAAGCGGCCCCACCCGCCCGCTTCCTAACCAGGCGGCCACAGCTACTCAGCGATAAAGGTGCCCACGTGGCGGGTGCAGAAGTTAAGTCCTGCAGACGCCAGCCACCTTTGCAACCCCCGGGAACCCTGAGTGGCTTGGCCCGCCCCGCCCAAACCGGCAGTCATCCGCCATACGGGCTCCCCCGGGAGGCCTAGCTCTCGCCCTGGGAGAAGCGGCCCCACCCGCCCGGTTTCTAACCAGGTGGCCTCAGCTACTTGGAGATAAAGGTGCCCTCGTGGCGGGTGCAGAAGTTAAGTCCTGCAGACGCCAGCCACCTTTGCAACCCGCGGGATCCCTGAGCGGCTTGGCCCGCCCCGCCGGAACCGGCAGTCCTCCACCATACGGGCTCCCCCGGGAGGCCTAGCTCTCGCCCTGGGAAAAGCGGCCCCACCCGCCCGGTTCCTAACCAGGCAGCCACAGCTACTAGGCAATAAAGGTGCCCACGTGGCGGGTGCAGAAGTTAAGTCCTGCAGACGCCAGCCGCCTTTGCAACCCGCGGGAACCCTGAGCGGCTTGGCCCGCCCCGCCTGAACCGGCGGCGGGTGCAGAAGTTAAGTCCTGCAGACGCCAACCGCCTTTGCAACCCGCGGGATCCCTGAGCGGCTTGGCCCGCCCCGCCCGAACCGGCAGTCCTCCACCATACGGGCTCCCCCAGGAGGCCTAGCTCTCGCCCTGGGAAAAGCGGCCCCACCCGCCCGGTTCCTAACCAGGCAGCCACAGCTACTCGGCAATAAAGGTGCCCACGTGGCGGGTGCAGAAGTTAAGTCCTGCAGACGCCAGCCACCTTTGCAACTCGCGGGAACCCTGAGCGGCTTGGCCCGCCCCGCCCGAACCGGCGGCGGGTGCAGAAGTTAAGTCCTGCAGACGCCAACCGCCTTTGCAACCAGCGGGATCCCTGAGCGGCTTGGCCCGCCCCGCCCGAACCGGCAGCGGGTGCAGAAGTTAAGTCCTGCAGACGCCAGCCACCTTTGCAACCCGCGGGATCCCGGAGCGGCTTGGCCCGCCCCGCCTGAACCGGCAGTCCTCCGCCATCCGGGCTCCCCCGGGAGGCCCAGCTCTCGCCCTGGGAGAAGCGGCCCCACCCGCCCGGGTCCCAACCACGCGACCGCAGCTACTCGGCGATAAAGGTGCCCCCGCAGCGGCTGCAGGAGTTAAGTCCTGCTGATACCAGCCGCGTTTGCAAGCCGCCGGCACCCAGTGCGGCTTGGCCCGCCCCGCCTGAACCGGCAGTCGGCCTCCACCATCCGGGCTCCCCCGGGAGGCCTAGCTCTCGCTCCGGGAGCAGCCCCCTGCAAGCTAGGCGAACCTTCGACCCATCGGGAGGTTAGGCCCAGCAACCTGCGGAGTGATAGAGGTGCCCCTCGTGCCTGCTGGGTAGGCGGACCTTTGACCGACCAGCAGAGCAGACCTAGGGCCTGCCAGCGTGGTAGACGGATCACACCAATTGGAGGAGGATCACAGCCACTACATGCCCTGCAAGGGTGATTATTCAACTATACAAGAGCAATATAAATAAATAGAGGGAAAATTTCAAAACACAACAGTTTCACCAAGCAGAAAGAAACGCCAGCAGTATGAAAAGACAAGGAAAGAAAGGACCACAGGCAATGCAGGTCAACTCAACTTTAGAAGAGGTAATAGGTGCAACAGATGGAATGTCAGATAGAGAGATCAGGATATACATGCTTCAGATGATCTGGAGTCTCAAGGAAGACATGAGACAGCAAAATCAGATAATGAAAGATCACATTGACAAACAAATCCAGGAAGTAAAAGATCAATTTCACAGGGAGATAGAGGAAATAAAAAACAAACAAATAGAAATACTAGAAATGCAGGAAAAAATAAACCAACTTAAAAACTCAATTGAGAATACTACCAGCAGAGTAGATCACTTAGAAGAGAGAACATCAGACAATGAAGACAAAGTATTTCAACTGGAAAAGAACATAGACAGCTCAGCAAGTCTGCTAAGAAACCATGAACAGAACATCCAAGAAATATGGGACAATATCAAAAGACCAAATTTAAGAGTCATTGGGATACAGGAAGGCACAGAGCTCCAAACCAGAGGAATACACAGCCTATTCAATGAAATAATACGAGAAAACTTCCCAGACTTGAAGAATGAGACAGAATCCCAAATCCTAGAAGCCTACAGGACGCCGAATGTACAAAACCATAAGAGATCCACACCTAGACACATTATAGTGAAGATGTCCAACATACAGAATAAGGAAAGAATTTTAAAAGCTACAAGGGAAAGGAAGCAGATTACATTTAGGGGTAAACCAATCAGGATAACAGCTGATCTCTCAACACAGACTCTGAAAGCTAGAAGATCCTGGAATAACATATTTCAAACACTGAAAGAAAATGGGTTCCAACCAAGAATCGTGTATCCGGCAAAATTAAGCTTCAGGTTAGAAGATGAAATTAAAACCTTCCATGATAAACAAAAGTTAAAAGAATTCGCAGCTAGAAAACCATCTCTTCAAAAAATCCTTGGCAAAACATTGCAGGAAGAGGAAATGGAAAATAACATTGAAAACCAACAATGGGAGGTAGGACAGTAAAGGGGGGAAAGTAGTCAAAGAGGATAACAAATCAGGTTTAGTAACATCAACAAACAAATATGGATAGAAGTACAAACCATATCTCAATAATAACCCTAAATGTCAATGGCTTAAACTCACCAATTAAGAGACACAGGCTAGTAGAATGGATCACAAAACAAGACCCAACAATATGCTGTCTACAGGAGATGCATCTGATAGAAAAAGATATCCATAGACTGAAGGTGAAAGGTTGGGAAAAATCATACCACTCATATGGACAGCGGAAACAAGCAGGCGTGTCCATACTCATATCTAATAAAATAGATTTCAAGCCAAAGCTAATCAAAAGGGATAAAGAAGGACACTTCATACTGCTCAAGGGAACCATAAACCAACAAGACATAACAATCATAAATATATATGCCCCAAATAATGGTGCAGCGGTGTTCATCAAGCAAACTCTTCTCAAGTTCAAGAGTCTGATAGACCACCATACAATCATCATGGGAGACTTCAACACACCTCTCTCACCACTGGACAGATCTTCCAAACAAAAGTTAAACAAGGAAACTATAGAACTCAACAACACAATTAATAACCTAGACTTAATTGACATATATAGACTTTACCACCCAACATCAAGTAGTTACACTTTTTTTTCAGCAGCACATGGAACCTTCTCAAAAATAGACCATATATTATGTCACAGGGCAACTCTTAGACAATATAAAGGGGTAGAGATAATACCATGCATCTTATCTGATCATAATGGAATGAAACTGAAAATCAATGATAAAAGAAGAAAGGAAAAATCAAGCATCACTTGGAGAATGAACAACAGGTTGCTGAGTGACATATGGGTTATTGAAGACATCAAGGAGGAAATTAAAAAATTCCTAGAGTTAAATGAAAACACGGACACAACATATCGGAATCTATGGGACACATTGAAAGCAGTCCTAAGAGGAAAATTCATTGCTTGGAGTTCATTCCTCAAAAAAAGAAAAAACCAACAAATAAATGATCTCATACTTCATCTCAAAATCCTAGAAAAAGAGGAGCAAAACAACAGCAAAAGAAGTAGAAGGCAAGAAATAATCAAAATCAGAGCTGAAATTAATGAAATTGAAACAAAAGAAACAATTGAAAAAATTGACAAAACTAAAAGCTGGTTCTTTGAAAAAATAAATAAAATTGACAGACCCTTAGCCATGCTAACGAAGAGAAGAAGAGAGAGAACCCAGATTACTAGCATACGGGATGAAAAAGGCAATATCACAACAGACACTTCAGAAATACAGAAGATAATCAGAGACTATTTTGAAGCCTTATACTCCAATAAAATAGAAGATAGTGAAGGCATAGATAAATTCCTTAAGTCTTACGATCTGCCCAGATTGAACCAGGAGGATATAGACAACCTAAACAGACCAATAACAATAGAAGAAATAGAAGAAACCATCAAAAGACTACCAACTAAGAAAAGCCCAGGACCGGATGGGTATACAGCAGAGTTTTACAAAACCTTTAAAGAGGAACTAACACCAATACTTTTCAAGCTATTTCAGGAAATAGAAAAAGAGGGAGAACTTCCAAATTCATTCTACGAGGCCAACATCACCCTGATTCCGAAACCAGACAAAGACACTTCAAAGAAAGAAAACTACAGACCAATATCTCTAATGAACCTTGACGCAAAAATTCTCAATAAAATTCTGGCGAACCGGATTCAAATACATATCAAAAAAATTATACACCATGATCAAGTAGGATTCATCCATGGGATGCAAGGCTGGTTCAATATACGGAAATCAATAAATGTTATCCACCACATCAATAGACTAAAAAATAAGAACCATATGATAGTCTCGATAGACGCAGAAAAAGCATTCGACAAAGTACAGCATCCCTTTATGTTCAAAACTCTAGAAAAATTAGGGATAACAGGATCATACCTCAACATTGTAAAAGCAATATATGATAAGCCACAGGCCAGCATCATTCTGAATGGAGAAAAATTGAAGGCATTCCCTCTAAGATCTGGTACAAGACAGGGATGCCCTCTCTCACCACTTCTGTTCAACATAGTCCTCGAAATACTGGCAAGAGCAATTAGACAGACGAAAGAAATTAAAGGGATAAAAATTGGAAAAGAAGAACTTAAATTATCACTATTTGCAGATGATATGATTCTATACCTAGCAGACCCAAAAGGGTCTACAGAGAAGCTATTAGAGCTAATAAATGAATTCAGCAAAGTGGCAGGATATAAAATCAACACGCATAAATCAAAGGCATTCCTGTATATCAGCGACAAATCCTCTGAAACGGAAATGAGGACAACTACTCCATTCACAATATCCCCCCAAAAAATAAAATACTTGGGAATCAACCTAACAAAAGAGGTGAAAGATTTATACAATGAAAATTACAAAACCCTAAAGAAAGACATAGAAGAAGACCTTAGAAGATGGAAAAATATACCCTGCTCATGGATAGGCAGATCCAACATCATCAAAATGGCGATATTACCAAAAGTTCTCTATAAGTTCAATGCAATGCCAATCAAAATCCCAGCTGCATTTCTTGTAGAAATAGATAAAAGAATCATGAAATTCATATGGAATAATAAAAGACCCAGAATAGCAAAAACAATACTAAGCAGGAAGTGTGAATCAGGCGGTATAGCGATACCAGACTTCAAACTATACTACAGAGCAATAGTAACGAAAACAGCATGGTACTGGTACCAAAACAGGCGGGTGACCAATGGTACAGAATAGAGGACACAGTAACCAATCCACAAAACTACAACTATCTTATATTTGATAAAGGGGCTAAAAGCATGCAATGGAGGAAGGATAGCATCTTCAACAAATGGTGCTGGGAAAACTGGAAATCCATTTGCATCAAAATGAATCTGAATCCCTATCTCTCGCCTTGCACAAAAGTTAACTCAAAATGGATCAAGGAGCTTGATATTAAATCAGAGACACGGCATCTGATAGAAGAAAAAGTTGGTTATGATCTACATACTGTGGGAGCAGGCTCCAAATTCCTCAATAGGACACCCATAGCGCAAGAGTTAACAACTAGAATCAACAAATGGGACTTACTCAAACTAAAAAGTTTTTTCTCAGCAAAAGAAACAATAAGAGAGATAAACAGGGAGCCTACATCCTGGGAACAAATCTTTACTCCACACACTTCAGATAGAGCCCTAATAACCAGAATATATAAAGAACTCAAAAAATTAGACAATAAGACAACAAGTAACCCAATCAATAAATGGGCAAAGGACCTGAACAGACACTTCTCAGAAGAGGACATACAATCAATCAATAAGTACATGGAAAAATGCTCACCATCGCTAGCAGTCAGAGAAATGCAAATCAAAACTACCCTAAGATACCATCTCACTCCAGTAAGATTGGCAGCCATTAGGAAGTCAAACAACAATAAGTGCTGGAGAGGATGTGGGGAAAAGGGCACTCTTGTTCATTGCTGGTGGGACTGCAAATTGGTGCAGCCAATTTGGAAAGCAGTATGGAGATTTCTTGGAAAGCTGGGAATGGAACCACCATTTGACCCAGCTATTCCCCTTCTCGGTCTATTCCCTAAAGACCTAATAAGAGCATGCTACAGGGACACTGCTACATCGATGTTCATAGCAGCACAATTCACGATAGCAAGATTGTGGAATCAGCCTAGATGCCCTTCAATAGATGAATGGATTAAAAAATGTGGCATTTATACACAATGGAGTATTACTCTGCATTTAAAAATGACAAAATCATAGAATTTGGAGGGAAATGGATGGCATTAGAGCAGATTATGCTAAGTGAAGCTAGTCAATCTTTAAAAAACAAATACCAAATGACTCCTCTGATATAAGGGGAGGAAACAAGGACAGGGTAGGGACGAAGAGCTTGAGACGAAGATTTTCATTAACAGGGTTGAGAGGTGGGAGGGAAAGGAAACGAGAAGGGGAATCGCATGGAAATGGAAGGCGATCCTCAGGGTTATACAAAATGACATATAAGAGGAAAGGAGGGGTAAGACAAGATAATTCAAATGGAAGAAGTGATTTACAGTAGAAGGGGTAGAGAGAGAAAAGGGGAGGGGAGGGGAGGGGAGGGGGGATAGTAGAGAATAGGACAGACAGCAGAATACATCAGACACTAGAAAGGCAATATGTCAATCAATGGAAGGGTAACTGATGTGATACAGCAATCTGTATACGGGATAAAATTGGGAGTTCATAACTCATTTGAATCAAACTGTGAAATATGATGTATGAGGAACTATGTAATGTTTTGAACGACCAACAATAAAAAAAAAATCAATCACAAAATAGATTGTATTTCAATTATTAAAATTGCTTTATTAATATTGAGAATCACAAAACAATAAATCATCAGGACAGTGAGGTCAGTTATTGATCCAATTAGAACAAATTTAAAGAGCATATTTTAGTTTAACTGAAGTTTTATCACCCTTAATTTGCCCACATAAATTCAGTTGTATTATAATATTAACTAAACTTTGTGTTTAATTATTCAATTTAAGTGTTTAATTGTTTTCAAATTTTTAAAATTAAAACACTTAATGGCAATACCAAAGAATATGGGTGTTCTGTGGGTCTATTCCATTCACTTAAAGTTATCTTAGGAATGTATGCAGAATATCAACCACTATGAGAACCATTGTGCTAGTGGTTTTTCACTTCTTACCCTTGTATTGATTGTTTAAATAAATTCATTTCTTCAAAAAAAAAAAAAAAAGATGGAAAGATCTCCCAAGCTCTTGGATAGGCAGAATTAATATTGTCAAAATGGCCATACTAGTCTGGGGATATAGCCCAGTTGGTAGAGTGCTTGCCTTGTATGCACAAGGCCCTGGGTTCAACCCCAGCACCACACACACAAAAAAAAATAAGGTCATACTACCAAAAGTGTTATGCAGATTTAATGCAATTCCTATCAAGGTTCTGATGACATTCTTCATAGAAATAGAAAATAGAAAAAAGCATTTGGAAAAAAGAAGAGGCCCAAAGTAGCCAAAGCAATCCTCAGTGAGAAAAGTAAAGCTGGAGGCATCACAATATCTGAGCTTATATTATGCTTCGGAGCTATAGTAACAAAAATGGCATGGTGTTATCACCAAAATAGACAGGTAGACAATTGGTACAAAATAGAAGACACAGAGATAAACCCACACAAATTTAGTTCTCTCATATTAGAAAAAGGTGCCATAAACATACATTGGAAAAAAGATAGCCTCTTCAACAAAAGGTGCTGGGAAAACTGGAAATCCATATGTAACAAAATGAAATTAGACCCCTAATCTAACCCTGCACAAAACTTAACTCAAAGTGAATCAAGGACATAGGCATTAGACCAGAGACCCTGCACATACTAGAAGGAAAAATAGGCCCAACTCTCTACCATGTTGGTTTAGGAACCAACTTCCTCAACAAGACTCCTAAAGTACAAGAAGTAAAATCAAGAATAAATAAATGAGATGGTATAAAACTAAAAAGCTTCTTTACAGCAAAGGAACAATCAAGAATGAACAGAGAGCCTACAAAATGGAAGAAAATCTTTGTCACCTACACTCCAGATAGAGCATTAATCTCCAGAATATACAAAAAAGTTAACAACAACGATAACAAAACCAATAACTCAGTCAATAACTGGGCAAAAGAACTGAACAGACACTTCACAGAAGAAGAAATATGAGTGATCAACAAATATATGAAAAATGGCTCAACATTTCTAGAAAGTAGAGAAATGCAAATTAAAACTATACTGAGATTTCACCCCACTCCAGTCAGAAATGGCAATTATCAAGAATACAAGTAAAGGGGCTGGGGTTGTGGCTCAGCAGTAGAGTGCTCGCCTCGCTGTGCGAGACCGTGGGTTCGATCCTCAGCACCACATAAAAATAAATAAGTGAAATAAAGGTATTGTGTCTAACTACAACTAAAAAATTTAAATATATATATATATATATATATATATATATATATATATATAATACAAGTAAAAATAAATAAATATTGGGGAGGAGGTGGGGAAAAGGTTCACTTATACTTTGCTGGTGGAACTGTTCTCTAGAAAGCAATATGAAGATTGCTCCAAAGATTGGGAATGGAACCACAACTTGACCTGGTTATACCACTTCCTGGTTTATATTCAAAGTACTTAAAATCAGCATATAACAGTGATACGGCCACATGAATGTTTATAGCAGCTCAACTCACAATAGCCAAGCTATGAAATCAACCTAGGTACCCTTCAACAGATGAAAAGATAAAGAAAATTGGTGTTTATATACACAATGGAATATCACTCAGCCATAAAGAAGAATGAAATTATGGCACTTGCCAGTAAGTGGACAGAACTGGATAATATCATGTTAAGTAAAATAAGTCATTCCTAAAAAACCAAAGGCTGGATATTCTCTCTGATATGTAAATGCTAACCCACAACAAGGGAGAATGGGGAGGGGAAGATTAGAAATTCACTGGATTAGACAAAGGAATGAAAGGAAAGGTGGGGTGGGAATAGGAAGGCAGTAGAATGAATTGGATATAACTTTCCTATCTTTATATATGAATACACAACCAGTATAACTCCACATTATGTGCAACCACAAGAATGGGATCCTAATTAGAATAAATTATACTCCATGTATATATAATATGTCAAAATACACTCTACTGTCATATACCTAAAAAGAACAAATAAAAAAAGAAAAAAGCTAATATATAGGCCAAGCACCAAGCAGTGAGAATAATAATAAAGTATTTTAAAGTGAAAAAAAGGGGGGGCTGGGGTTGTGCCTCAGTGGTAGAGCACTTGCCTAGCATGTGTGAGGCGCTTGGTTCAATCCTCAGCACCACATAAAAGTAAATAAGTAAATGAAGGTATTGTGTCCATCTTCTCTCTCTCTCTCTCTCTCTCTCTCTCTCTCTCTCTCTATATATATATATATATATATATATATATATATATACACACACACACACACACACACACACACACACACACACATATGTTGTATATGTACCCAGTGGGACCCCAGCCTGGGCAGTTTGTCCAGCAATTTGTCCAGGCTGGTTTAGACATTCTCAAGAATGCTAAGCAAGGGAGCCAGCTCAGTGGTGCATCCCTATAATCTCAGCAACTGAGGCTGAGGCAGGAGGATGGAAAGTTCAAAGCCAGCCTCAGCAACTTAGCAACTCAGTGAGACCCTGTCTCTACATAAAATATAAACAATGGCTGGGATATGTCTTAGTGATTAGACACCCCTGGGTTCAATCCTTGGTCTAAAAATAACAGAATGCTAAGCTCGAGGTGGATGAGCAAAGAAATCCCGATCGTGCCTAACAACCTATGCATTTACTGCAATTTTCCTTTAGGAGAAATTTTTGAACCAGCCTTCTCTGGGTATTTTCTGAATGAGCCCCAGATTCAACACATGGAATAAGACTGATGAAACTACACGGCCACCATGAATAATCCACTCAAATTTAAAGAGATTTCCATTTCTGTTTCAGGATAGCAAAAAGAGTAGATGTGCTATGAACGTTCAAGAGAATTTTTGTCACAGAGTGGAGAGAATCTTGGAGTAGAGGAGACACTGAGACACTGGGAAGTGATTTAGGCCTATTTAACAAAAGGCATGCAATGTTAAAAAAATATTTTTTTAAAGAGGAACCATATTTTACCTATGAAACTGTCAGAGAGTAAAATAAAACATAATACCAAATTATACAAAGGATATAGTGCCATGTACTGTCAGAGAGTAAAATAAAATATGATACCAAATTATACAAAGGATATAGTGCCATGGGCCCATTAGGTGGCCTGCGGGTGGGAGTGTACAGTAAAGTAAGGCTTCAAAGAGAGGGAATATTTGAATAGGTATCTAAAGCTTTGATATGATTTAAGCTCTTTTGACCTGTGATTCTACTTGGTGGAATTTGTTTTAAGGAAAACAAACTGATTGTTTATGGCTGGAAATTTCCTTAATGTTCAAAAGTAGAAAATTAATTAACTAAATCATGTTTTATTAATAAAATAAAAATATAACTAGGAAAAAACTTCTGAAGAATACTAGGCAGTATGGAAAATGCTATCATGTGATTTAATTTTAGAAAGAAAAATAAAAACTCTTTTCTTCCCTTTTCCTCCTTTCCTCAACAAAAGCCACTGGATGGGGCACAGCAGGGTAGCCATCCCTGAGGAGGGGCCACCTGGCTTGGGGAATAGGAAACCAAAGCCCAGGAGAGGAGGAGCTTGTTCCACTGGTGTGGGGTGAGTCAGATCCAGGGCAGGTGAAGGGGTGTCCACTCAGAGGGGTGGCCTGGTGTGAGATATTAAAACCCAAATGAGGGGCATCCTGGACCAGTCAGAACCAGAGTAGGTAAAGGGCTTCCATTATGGGAGAGGGGAGAGCAAAACAATGGAAGATGGGTTACATATGTAAAAATAAATCGAATGAGCAAATATATTAAGGAAAATGTGGGAGAGGGAGTTATAAAAGTTATAATAACAATGGAAATGACAAACATGGAAAGGGAGAAAACAAGTATGCGCCTTGTAGAGCTAGATTAGAATTAAGTATTGATGTAAACCTATGGTTTTTTTTTTATATAGATACATAATAAAAATGCAAAAGGAGTGGAGGAAGGGAGCAGGGAGAGAAACACAGAGACACATGAAGATTAGAATTCTTGTTACATTCCCAACTCTGAGAGATATAGAGGTCTCTCACCCTCATAGTAACGAGCACACACTTTGGGTTCAAAATACTGGTTTCAAAATTGACCTGGTTTCCTTAGAAAAATGACTGGTTCTAGGGCAAGGAAAATATGAGTTAGGCTTGGTGGCACACACCTGTAATCTCAGTGACCCAAAAGCCTGAGGCAGGAGGGTCACAAGTTCAAAGTCAGCTTCAGCAAATTAGCAAGTCCTAAGCAACTCAAAATAAAAAACAAAAGAGGCTGGGGGTGTAGTTCAGTGGTAAAGCAACCCTGGGTTCAATCTCCAGTACCAAAAATTACACACACACACACACACACACAAATATAATGAGCTTGAACCAGCAAAGCAAGGAACTGCCTAAGAATGATGAAAACATGTCAAAGAACAGAGAAAACAGAGTAAAAGGGTTTTCACTGGCTAATGTGGGACCGATTATAACTCATAAAACATTGAGTCCAGAGTAATATAAAAAAGAATGCATTTAATATGTAATAAGGAATTAAATACTTAGTTTCAAAATATATCCACCACAAAACACTAGTTACAAAGCATAAACAATAATGTCTTTATTAGAGAAGTGGGGCATATTCCCCTTAATCAAGTAAACAAAGTAAACATCAATAGTGGTTCAAATTTAACTGGAACTGGGAGAAGGCAGGGGAAAAACAGGCCTTATTTCTCTAACATCCCTGGCCAATACACAGAATCTAAATCTAATCAGAACAAACACACATTGAGGGACATTCTACAAAATAATTGGCCTGGAATCTTCAAAAGAGTCAGTCAAGGGACCCAAGAAAGGCGAAGGAGCTAGCTATCTCAGGCCCAAGAAGAATAAAAGAGACAAGACTATAAAAAGAAATGCACCATTCTTTTTGTTATAAAGGACATCTTTGGGACAGATGGTGAAATTTGAGCGGTATCTGAATTAGATGATAGCACACATCACTGTCATGATTTCAATGAATGCATTGTGGTTATATAGAATAGCCTTATTATAACAAGAAAGACATACTAGCTACAGAAAAGAGTTTTTTGTACTGTACTTGAACTTTTCTGTGAGTTTGATATTATCTGAATAATTTTAAATTACATTTCAAAAGTACAATACAAAACTACAAATAAAGTTTTATCCTAATTTTGTGATAAGTCTAAGCTTTTAAATTTTCTTGTATGTGCCAACATGTTTATATTCCTAGGTATTGTTTGTTTGCATAGTTCCAAACTGGTTTTTAGATTAAATAAACACATAATTTAAAACCTGTTAAATTAGCCCCCCCCAATTTTTTTTGATTCACATGATTTAGTAAATCTGTGACAATTAAGTTAATCTGAAATTTTTGATAATAAGGATGTCTTTAAAATTTTGTAACAAAATTAACTTCTGGCCTATTACAATTTTTTCAATTAAATAACTTTTAAAATGTTAACTCTGCTTGATTTCCATGAGTAACCTAATGATTACCATTAAATAAATAAACATAGAGGAAAGGCATTTCTAAATGTTCACTTTTTAGAAAGTTATCTGTTGTTTTCCTATAAAAGCCCATTTATGAAGACTTTTCCAAGTAGAATTGATGTTTATAAAATATTATTTATGTAGCCTAATGCCAACAGTCTAAGATAAAATCTAAAGGGATTAATATTTTGAGATTCTGCTATTTTCCTATTTATTCTTTGCAAAAATTGAATTCTTGAGAATTAGCTTTTCAGTAATTTTGGTTTTTTGAGTAACAGCTTGATTCAGAATTAAAATATTAGAACTTTCATAATTCAAATATGCTGTGTTTTCTTTTGATAAATTGTATTTCTTTTATCTCTATATAATATTCATGTAGATTGTAAATTATTAACTGTTCAACAGACTTGAAAATTTGCAGTTTACGCACTAAAATATTTAGACCAAGTTTGTACTAAGTTTTAAAAGGGCTCATTATTAAGTATTATTTAACACATACTGGTCAAATTACTAATGCAAGGAAATTATTTGGTATTTCTTTCATTGCTCCAGGCCTGAGATGAGCCCCAGAAAATAAGATGATTTAAAATGCTAATAACCCGTGTGTGGTTTCTGTTTCTGATTTCTAGAATGGCATCACTCTGTAATGAGTGAAAATTTATGGGTTTTTTGTTAGTGATGTTGAAAATTGATTATGAATCCTATCAGTACTTTCTGAAATTAACTGTTTTTCTGTATCTTCATTTAGTAATTTAAATGTTATATTCATTTCCTGAATTTTAATTGTTATATTTACATCAGATATGAGAATCTGATGTTTGACAGGTTTTTAGACATAAGCTAATTTGCCTCTTTTAAGTATATTTTTACAACTGTTAGAAAAGATTCATATTGATATATAAACCCTAAATTTGTGTTTGTTAAAAATAAAATTGATAGCTAACCAGCCTTCATTACAAACCTGTTTATAATTTGTAAATTAACCTCAGCTCTTTTGTTAACCTAGAGTTACAAATGAATTTATATAGTGTTCTAATCATCAAGCTGCTTTACTGCCAAAAATATGTTCTTTTAGATATACATGACAGCAGAGTATATTTAGATATATTTATACAAACATGGAGTATATCTTAGCATAATTGGAATTACAGTCTTGTGTTTGTATGTAATGTGGAAATTCCTTGTGGTGTATTCATATATGTAAATATGTGTCAGATTCATTCCACTGTCTTTCTTATTCCTATCCCCTGTTCCTTTTCTTCATTCCCTTTTGGCTAATCCAATAAACTTCTGTACTTTACTTCCCCACAACCTTTATTGTGTGTTTGCATCCACTTATTATAGAGAACATTTGACCTTTTGGTTTGAGGGGATTGGCTTATTCACTTAACATGATATTCTCAATCTCATCTACTTACTGGCAAATGCCATGATTTCATTCTTTCTATGGCTGAGTAGTATTCCATTCTGTATATATACCATATTTTCTTTATCCGTTCATCTGTTGAAGGGCGTATAGGCTGTTTCCATAGTTTAGCTATTGTGAATTCAGCTGCTATAAACATTGATATGGCTGCGTCACTGCAGTATGCTGATTTTAGGTCCTTTGGGCATATGCCAAGGAGTGGAATAACTGGTTCAAATGGTGGTCCCATTCCAAGTTTTCTGAGGAATCTCCATACTGCTTTCTAGAGAGGTTGCACCTCCCACGAGCAATGTATGAGTGTACCCTTTTCCCCATGTCCTTGCCAACATTTATTGTTACTTATATTTTATTGTTACTTGTATTCTTAACAGTTTCATTCTGACTGGAGTGAGGTGAAATCTTAGTGTAGTTTTAATTTGCATTTCTCTAATTGCTAAAAATGTTGAACAATTTTTCATATATTTGTTAACCATTCATATTTCTTCTTCTATGAAGTATCTGTTCATTTCCTTAACTCATTTATTGACTGGATTATTTGAGGATTTGTTTGTTTGTTTGTTTTTGCTAAGTTTTTTGAGTTCTTTATATATATATATATTTTTTTTTAAAGAGAAAGTGAGGGGGGGGGAGAGAGAGAAAGAGAGAGAATTTTTAATATTTATTTATTTTTTTAGTTCTCGGCGTACACAACATCTTTGTTTGTATGTGGTGCTGAGGATCGAACCCGGGCCGCACGCATGCCAGGCGAGCGCGCTACCACTTGAGCCACATCCTCAGCCCCTTTATATATTTTTTTCATTCTAATTTTTTTTATTGATTAGAAAAAATGTCAGCAGAATGCATTATAATTCTTATTACACATATATACCACAATTTTTCATATTTCTGTTTGTATATAAAGTAGGTTGACACCCAATTTGTGTCTTCATACATGTACTTTGGATAATGATGTTACCACATTCCACCATCCTTGCTAATCCCCTACCCCTCCCTTTCCTTCCTACACCTCTTCCCTATCTAGAATTCAACTATTCCTCCCATGCTCCCCTTCCCTACACTACAATTCACAATAGCTAAACTGTGGAGCCAACCTAGATTCCCTTCAGTGGTTGAATGGATAAAAAAATGTGGCATATATACACATTGAAATATTACTCAGCAATAAAAGAGAATAAAATCATGGCATTTGCAGGTACACGGATATCATTGGAGAAGATAATGCTAAGTGAAGTTAGCCAATCCCCAAAAAACAAATGCTGAATGTTTTCTCTAATATAAAGAGGCTAACTCATAGTGGGGTAGGAAGGGGGAGCATGGGAGGAATAGATGAATTCTACTTAGGGCAGAGGGATGGGAGGGAAAGGGAGGAGGCAGGGGATTAGCAAGGATGATGGAATGTGATGGACATCATTATCCAAAGTACATGTATGAAGACAAAAATTGGGTGTCAACCTACTTTATATACAAACAGAGATATGAAAAATTATGGTGTATATGTGTAATAAGAATTGTAATGCAAAAAAATAAAGTACATGTATAAAGACATGAATTGTCATGAACATACTTTATATACAAAGATATGAAAAATTGTTCTCTGTATGTGTAATAAGAATTTTAATGCATTCCACTGTTGTGTATTTTTTTTTAAAAATCAATTAATTAAAAAAAGATCACCTTTTGAAAGAAAGAGTATCAGTGAATGTATAGAAAAAATTTAAAGCTATCATGACAACTAAAAACCAACTCTTACCAATAGCTTCTGTAGCCTCAGATAGTGATGAGCAATGGCTGACTATCCATAGATGGAGAAAATTGGGAACCTGGTATAGTGATAACATCCTTGATTCAAGGGCCATTGATTCCTGGGTTCATCTCCTTCTTCAGTGGTAGTGTCTATAGAACCAGAGTAGATTAAGCCATATCAGCCAATGTTTGGGAATAGGACTTAGAAAAAAATGTGAGTTCGAGTGTATATATATGTGTGTGTGTGAGCCTGGCACTGTGGCACATGCCTGTAATCCCAGTGGCTTGGGAGGCTGAGGCAGGAGGATTGAAAGTTCAAAGCCAGCCTCAGCAAAAGCAAGGTGCTAAGCAACTCAGCGAGACCCTGTCTCTAAATAAAATACGAAATAAGGCTGGGGATGTGGCTTAGTGGTTGAGTGCCCTGAGTTCAATCCCCAGTACCTGCCCCCCAAAAATATATATGTATGTGTGTGTGTGTGTGTGTATGTACATACATTGAACATTTGCAGTGTATAAGGCATTGTGTTACTTCAATTAGGATATGCCTACTTACCGATAAACATGAACCAGAGAGGTTACTTACTCAAGATCAGCTAATAAATGTTAGAGCCAGGAGTTCAACACATTCTTGATGTGGCCCAACTTCCTAAAGCTTGCAGGGCCAGATCTCATAATGTTGCTGCATTATTCTCAAGGAATGGTAACTACCTTACCCCAGAGCAAATGAACAAATGCTATGCTTCACTGACATTCCAGAGTTTACCCTGCCTGCCAGTCTGAAGTGAGCTTCAACCTGGGCTTCTGTCCTTCAGTTCCATGGAGGACTTCAAGTAAAATGAGTTACATATCCCTTCTTTACAATATGTACATTCTGAAGAAGCAGCTGCTGTCAGGGCTTGCCTTCAGCAAAGATATTAGGCCAGTTTTTAGTTGTCATGATAGCTTTAAAATTTTTCTATACATTCACTGCCACTCTTCCTTTCAAAAGGTGATCTTAAGGGCTGGGGGTGCAGCTCAGCTCCTAAGATGGAGATTCTTGAGCTAGTAATTTTGGTTTTAGGGAGTACTCTGAGGAATTGCTCTTAGGGAGTACAGAAAGAAGAAAAAGCAAAACAGAGATATGATTTCAACAAAAGTCTATCCTCAAACCTGACCAATGGGGAGTTCTAAAACATGACTAATGCTATAAAATTAAGACAAGAGGTCCAGGTAGGTTCCTCTACATCTTATCAGTCAGTGATTGGCTGTGGGATATCCTTGAGGAAGGAAATGAACTCTTATGTGTTTCCAACAAGGAGGTCCCCACAGACTGGAAACGATTCTCTGCTGAGGAAGATACTTGTGAATTCTCAGCAAGGAACATCCACAGCAGCTGGGGAATGGTTGTACCTGCCTGGTTAAAAAAAAAAAAAAAAAGACTTTATCAGCAGATTCCTTAGTGTAGCTATCCCAGCTTCCAGAGCAGTGCCCAGTGCTAGATCTAATCACATCATTTTCCTTTTCCTACCACAGTTATCCATTCTGGTTCTCATTTGTAGAGATGCTACAAGGACAGACCAAGTGCCTCATCTTCTTTATTGAATGAATATCCAATAAATACTACTGTGCTAAACTTATACAAAAGCATTCATAGAATAAGGGCTATTTTGCTTTTTTGACTTTCTTGTTGTCACCTGATAAAGGTGCTGAAAATCCCATTCATTTTTTGTAATTAATAATTTTATATCCTTATGTACAGGCATACACAATAAATTTATGGGAATATAATTCCAACATGAGCTTCATGCCAGTGCAAGATAGCTGACATTTTCAAACAATGGGAACCCGGAACCCTAATACCTTCTCAGTCCTATATATATAAGTAATAAACTATGATACCATAATATGAGCACACATATTTTCCTCATTTTTCCCTTTACTTAATCTTAATACCACTATCTTCCTCTTTTCCTTCCTCTTCCCCTAAATCTAACCTCTAACCTGATTTGTTTTTTTTTAAGAGAAAGAGAGAGAGAGAGAATTTATTTTTTTTAATATTTATTTTTTAGTTTTCGGCGGACACAACATCTTTGTATGTGGTGCTGAGGATCGAACCCGGGCTGCACACATGTCAGGCAAGTGCGCTACCACTTGAGCCACATCCCCAGCCCCCTCTAACCTGATTTCTGAATCATAATTCTAATAAAGAACCAGTCTAGCTGCTCTTAGAAGTGACATCACTGTGATTTGAATCATTTTCTGAAAATAACTGGAGTCTAATCTGCAAACATGAGAGCGGAAAAATGGGTAAGATGCAGGGTACAGAGTCAGGAACATCAACAAATTATTATATCAAAATGTTGCTGAAAATAGCAACAACTCTGTCCCTTGGAGTCCTTTAGGCCCCATTAGGGATGAAACTCTGCTAGATGATAGTTCATTCTGCTTTGCCTGGCAAGAGAGAGACTGAGATATTTGCTGGCTTTTTTTTTTTTTTTAGACAGATTCTCGCTAAGTTGTCCAGGCTGACCTGGATCCTTCTGCCTCAGCCTCTTAAGTAGCTAGGATTACAGGCTACTTGCAAGTTGGTCAGTACATTTTGTATACACCACCATGCCTGACTACCACAGTTTTTTAAAGTTTTCCAAAGTATACGGAACTGAATTTTATCTATTATCCAAGGTCAAGCATGCGTATTTCTTATCTAGACCTAGGAGACAATTAAATGAAGGAAAAAGTACAATTTTGTTTGTTCTCTCCTTATTATAAAATCATACATGGTATTCATTTGAAATGTAGATGAAATAGGATAGTGTGGAGAAAAATATGAAAATCTCCTATAATCCAACAAGAGTTGAACTCAGTAATTGGATTTCCTTTATCTGGATTGGATTTATATTTTTAGATCCTTCATTCAAGAAATATTCAAGAGGTCATCATGTGCTTTGGAGGAAGGAGGTAAGGATTTGGGGGAAAAAATGTCCTAAGAGAGTTAGTTGGAGCAGCCAAGAAGGAGGTGCTGGGTATTGGGGAAAACTTTGTCCTTTAAGAAGTTTAAGATAGTATGAAAATATCTTCTCTCTGTGTCAAGGATTGTTAAGCAGAGAAGTGTTTGTACCGAGGAGGCTCAGCAACAAAAGAAGAGCAAGGAATATATTAGAGCGGCAGAGAAGCATCTACTCTGGGAGCCCTGGAAAGATGGGTTGGATCAAAGAAGGGCATTCTGGGAGCAGGGGAAAGAATTGTTTGAATTGTATTGTTTAATTTAAGATCAGGTTGTCACTTAGAGAAGCATTCAGTGCAGTTTTACATAGTATTAAATTTCATTTCATATTGTATTATTTTCCCATGTCACTAAATAGCCTTAAAAACATTTAAGGAATTTGTAACATTCCATTGTAAAAATGAGCCGTGATTTATTTTACTAACCCTCTATGATTGGTCCTTGTCATTTCCATTTTTTAAATTATAATTGCTATTGATGAAAATCTTTGTCAATTTTTGTTCATGTCTGTGACTATTTCCTTAGGAGACTGACACTTGACAGTGTAATTATTGGATCAAAGGATATACGTAGACAGTATTGACACATACTGCCAGTTTGCTCTTTCAAGCAATGTATGAAAGTGGCAATATCCTTACCTGCACTGGATATTATATATTTTTTTTTATTTTTTCCATTTTAATAGGTGAAAAATATCATGTTTTTGTTTTAACATGCATTTTTCTGATATTAATGTAGTGTGTTTTTTCATGTTTTCTTGTCTTTTCATATTCTCAATTTTAAACTACTTTTCTTACTAATTTATAAGTTTTTAATATACTAAGAATATCAATTTTTTTTTTAAAAAAAAGAGGGAAAACAGGACCCAAGCCCACAAAGATCCAAGTCCTAGATCAGAGCATCACTCCCAGAGAGCACTGCAGCTCCAGCAAATCCCATCACAAGGATCTTCGTATGTAGAAGATTACATTCCAAATTGTAGGGGAACCCTGAGGGGCTAGGCCCAGGACAATGATCCTGCTTGCTCATGTCAAAGAACTGCACTCTCTCCAAGTATATAAATTTTGTTACCAAATAAATTAAATTTAAGGAGTTCTATAAGATCCCACAGATCCACACACTAGTCAATGCACTTGAAACTCAAACCTGTGCAGATGGTATTGCACTTTGTGTTACAATACTGCCTCCAGAAGGAACCTGTCAAAATACTTATATGTTCTCTCTGAGCAGAGAGCCCAGCAACAGCACCACTAAGTGCAGCTGCCATTCACTGAGCCCCACAAAGTAACTCTTAATCTGGTGTAATCCTTGCAACAGTAAAAAGTAGGTATTATCATACACATGTACATATAAATAACCTGAGGTGCCGAGAGCTTAGAACAACTACCTTGAGCATAATTGCTTTTAAATGGCAGTGCTGCGATTGTTTCTCACATCTGTCTGAAATAGAACTGAGGCTTACATGGGTTTGGGTCCTATTTCTCCTCTTTAGAGTACCACCCTCATGTGTGAGGTCAACCAGAATACTTGAAAGAGTGCTGGGACTTGCACCTATGGGGTCATTCTGAGTCTCCAAGGCCAGGAGCTTGTTCCAAGAGGATGACCTGGCAAGTAGATTGCTCCCTCTGGCTAGTATGGTATTTCTTTTGCGGGATCATGTGAGAATGAGCCACCTGAATGGTGCTAACATAGTGATTTGGGGTGATGCAAATACGCCCTAGACACATGATGAATTTAGGACTCTGGGCCACCAATGGTCACTATTGACCTTTGGTCATACATCCTTTGTCTGTCTGAACTGGTTCTTTTCTTTTATGGTATACAAAACCACATTTGTGGATTTGAGCATAGATTATTTATAATCTTAACTAGATGTCAGTCTCTAGGATAGGCCTCATCATAACTGTATTAGATAAAGGTGAAAGATTTAGAAAAGTCTAGGGAAAGAAAAGAAAGTCTAGAACAGTGTTTTCAAACTGGAAACATTAGTTCTAGAAAAATGTTACTAATGATGGGAATGGGTAGATTATTTCATGGGAATAATTACATAAATGTTAAATATGATCTCTATTATTAATGATTCACAACACATATTAATATTAAAGATTACAAGATCTTGAGAAAAGAGATCCATTTATCTATATTTAATTGAGGATCTCCCGAATCACTTCAACATCTCTGTTAACAGTTTTTGAAACACTGATTCACAGAAAAACTACCTTAGAAGATATAGTAACGTAGCCCCACCATGACTAGAACTTGCCTGATGCCCAGTCTCCAATTCAGACTAATTATATGAATATTGCTGGAAGAGGGCTTTTGGAATTGCATTTTTCATATTTTTAAAGCTTCCCGAGGTAATTCAAATAAACTTCAACATTGAGAAAAAAATATTTAGAGTGTTCTGAACACAGTATCTGAATGTGCAAATAGTAGGGGATTTATCTTTTGGCCCTGATTCTTCCCTCCCAGCCACTTTTAATGCATTCAGTGCTACATCACCGAAGAAACAGACTATAGGTAGGTTGGGGATATAGCTCAGTTAGTAGAGTGCTTGCCTCCTATGCACAAGGCCATGGGTTCAATCCCTAGCACTGAAAGAAAAGAAACAGTCTATAAGGGGCTGGGATTGTGGCTCTGTAATAGAGTGCTCACACCATAAGAGAGAAGGAATTTTAAGGAGAAGACTAACAGCAAGAGGTTGGTTCTGAAAAAGCTTTATATTTCATATTTTTTATCCTAGTAAAAGTTCAAATCTTAAACATATATTATGGTTTAGATTGGCTGTGATTTTTAAAACTTTGAATAACATTGAGAAGTGTCTCCATCATCCTCCAGACTGTCAGGACGGGTATTCATGAGGAACCAGAGCTCGGAGGTCTTCTTCTGCTTCTCTCTCTCTCCCCCATCTCTCTCTCTCTCTCTCTCTCTCTCCCGTCTCTCCCCCCCCCCATTTACCTATAATATCTAGTACGTATGTTCTTAGCACAATAAATGCTTTTAACTGATGTACAAACAAAATCTAGGCCCTAAACTACTTAGAGTTGAATCTCATCCTTTTGAATCACTGTGAGAAAACAGAATGATGTTTCAAAATTGGGAAGCAGCACGTGAAGAGAAGCACAGGAAGCCTCCATCTGAAATACAGATCAGCCATATATGAGTTGGGAGATTCTCATCAAGGTAAGTGGGGGCTGGGATTTGGATGTGGTTTGTCAGTAAAGTGTTCATGTGTT
Source organism: Urocitellus parryii (assembly GCF_045843805.1). NCBI lineage: Eukaryota > Metazoa > Chordata > Mammalia > Rodentia > Sciuridae > Urocitellus > Urocitellus parryii. The sequence goes on along the minus strand of NC_135536.1, from coordinate 79,629,344 downwards.
AGAGGCTTGGTCCTCGGTGTGGCTGTGTTGAGTGGTGGAATCCTTAAGGAGTAGGGCCTGGTAAAAGGTGGTTAAGTCATTGGGAGCCCTGCTCTTGGCAGGGATCAATTCTGGTCTGGTGGAGGGGTTACTTCTTGCAAGAGTGGGTTGATATAAAAAGAGCAAGAACTTAGAATTTTTTGAATTTTTAAAAACAATATTATGTTTGTGCACATACATTCATAACATACTACTGAAACACCCATAGAAGAGTATATCTTAGGCAGTACTCATGATCAAACACATTGATATTTCCACATTGAAATGTGTCATGGTTGCATAGCATAAATAAAGATAATAAGTAGCCTCGCTTGTCAATTTAGTCAGGTGCTACATCAAAAGGAGTTTTAAAGTCACTTTGGAAAAAAAAAAAACTTGATTTTTAGAGTTTTAGGAATTCAGGAACTGTGGATAAAGGTCCAGGGACTTGTCACAAGCATGTACACTGGAAGTGTAAAGAGGAGGTGAGATGTCCATCCACAAAGCCACTGTGTTACCTCGGCCACAGAAGCTGTATTTTCCTGCTCAAGCCACTAGGAGCCGGTAGGGTATTTTGTAAATTGGTTTCTTGAGTTTATCTCCACAGTCAGAAAAAGCCTGATGGCTGCGATTCCTACAAAGTGGAGACCAAAATGGGGAGATGGGCGTTCTCACTGAGCGGTGTGAGAGCCCTGAGAAAGTTGGGGACCCATAGAAGAATGTAGCTGTATTTGCAAGTGAGAGAAGACAGGCTTTAATCCCCAAATTATCCCTGTCTCTTACTAGTTCACTCTGCCTCTTTGGCTTCTGGTTAGAGTGAAGTCACCCGTGGAACCCGTTCCCATTCATTCCCAGTACTATAGCCCTGGGTTTACTTACCAAATTTCTAACTCTGACTGTACTCTTTTTTTCTTCTCTTCTTACTCCATTTCTCATTTTTCCCTTGTCTTACATAACCTTCTTTCTCTCCCCCATCAGGAAGAAGAGGAGTTTACATTGGCTGTGTCCTCACCGCCTGCCTCTCCTCTATCCACTCCTCAAATGTCAGGGCAGTTCACAAACGCAGACACACTTCCTGCCCAGCACTGTTTACAAGAGGCCATTGCTAGGAAGGATGAGTCAGAGGAATGGGAGAATCTTACCACATCCAAGTGGCTGTCTGCCTGCAAGAACTGGAAGAATTAAGGAAATAGGAAGACTGTGGGAGTTTTGGGGACAGGTCAGAGTGATGGAACTTTTTCTTCTTTCCCATCTCCCGTGTATGTGTATTCCTGACTCTTAGGTCTATTACCAGATATGAAGATGAAGCTGAGGAAAACTCCAACAGGAGGAGATCTCAAAACCGAACCACACAGTGAGTCCTTCTAGCCATTTCCTCAAACTTTCCCTGCCCCTATGCATTCTAACTACACTTAAAAAAAAAATTGAATTTAGAGGAAATAGGCTGAGGGCAGCCACTTGCATCCTCTGTTTATTCATCCCCGTAGCATCCCTGCCCTTCCCTGTTTGTTTTTGGTGGTTGTTGTTCTTTGTTTTTATTTCTTTTTATTTTATTTATTTATTTTGTTTTTCCCCTTCTTAAATAAATTCAAACATCTGCTGAAATTATTCTTTCACCAACTTTCCTTGTTCTTTAGCACAAGAAATGGGCAAGGGTGGGCTGGGGTTGTGGCTCCAGAGGTAGAGCGCTCGCTTAGCATGAGTGAGGCACTGGGTTCAATCCTCAGCACCACATAGAGTAAAATAAATTATGTCCACCTATAACTAAAAAATAAATATTTAAAAAGAAAAAGAAAAGAAATGGACAAGGATGCTGAATGAGAATAAGACTCCTCCCACCTCATTCATCCCACATATAATGAGCATCTACTATGAACACTCTTCTACTTTTTATACTTAACTTGGAAAGATGGTGCTCTCTTTTCCTCTCTGCTTCTCTCGTTTTCACCCTCCTGACCTACCTTCCCTCCAGCCCTTCTGCCTGACTCTATAGGACCTTCCTCTGCTTACCTGGGAAAGCAGAAGTGTCCGTCTGGGCTGACGGAATCTCTGAAAAGATCCAGAGAAAGTGGAAGAGTTGGGAGAAAGAGAACAGTCCATGCCTGTTCTGTCTTGATGTGCACCACTGTACCACCTGTCTACCCGTAAGACTAGGTTCTGTGTTTCCAGGCTCAGGGAAAGAAACATGGTCCACGTGGTTTTCTAGACACAGTCACAAACACAATCACTTTAATTGCATCCACAGTGCAAAAAAGTATAGGTGTGCAAACCTCAGAAGTCTCAAGTGATTGCTGTAGAGGTTCGAGGTGGGTCACAGGGAGGAACATAGGAAGCAGAGTGTGGACTCTGCCAGTCCACACTCAAAGGCAAACTCAGACCAGGGAACAGACTAATGACCAGGGCTACTGGAGGGGCAGGAGCAGTCCTTTATTTATCCCCTTCCACAGCAAAGATTGGAGAGGAGAAATAGAAAACCTGGAGAAACTGAGCATCATTACTCTCTTCAGCACCTCTAAGTCCAGGGACAAAATGCATGTTGGACGGCCCCTAAGGCAAAGAAGAATAACATTTTTAGAAGATGTTGATAAAGAATAGTTCATCCTCTCCTCCTAGAAAATTCTCTGCAAGATTACCTAAGAGGAGGAGTGCAACTTGAGAAGTAGAAGTGGAAAAGGAAAAGAAAAAGAATAAGGTAGAAGAGAAAGAAGAGGACGAGTTGCTTCACTGTATAGATGTTAAACGGAGGTTCATGCCATTACAGGTTATGACAATGACCCTTTCCAGAATGAAAGTCAGATAATTGCAGTTAGGAGTGAGCTGGCCGGACTTGGACAACTTGCAGAATGTCAAATCAAAAGGACGGGGGCTTCTGTGACATTTTATCCCCTTGAGGTCACAGGGAACAACAGGACTGCTACAGACAGCTCTGACTGTGTTGACTTCCTCGTGGATGAATGTGTACTCAAATATGCAGCTGCGATTGTGCTCCTTCACCTTGTTTGCCATCATGCTATTGCATTCCCTGGCCTCCAAACTAAGCCTAAAATCTTCTTGGTTGCTCCGCAAGAAAGTCTTGTCTCTGAGCACCTTGTTTCCTCCCACCTCATCTTCACTGGAGAAGGTCTCTTCTGGCAAGTCAGGTTGCTCTGTTCCTTTGTTGCTAAGCACCAGGCTTTCTGTGGCTTGTGTGCCTTTTCCCTCCTCAGTGGTCTCGACTTTGTCCTGTGAGTCACTGGACCAAAACTGGTTCAGTGGCTGATCAGTATCCTCCAGGACTGCTGCGGCCATGTGAAGCCCCAGCCCCAGGCCCAGCCCCAGGCCCAGCAGCAGCAGCAGCAGCATGAAAAAGATTTGTACCAGAGTCAGCTTCATTTTGCCTGGACAGGTGGAGGGAAATGGAAGGACATGATGTTGAGATGAAAACTGGCACCAGTGGAGACTGTGGCCTCTCTAAATCCTACAGCATAGGCTTTGGGGTCTCCCCTTTCTTCTCCACATGACTCCATCTCCCAAAGCAGTGATCCTTTGTCTTTCTCTTTCCATTTCTCAGTCCCTCCCCCACCATACTCCCTGTTAGTGTGTAATAAGGTATGGATCCCAGAGATTGGGAAGACAACCAGGAAAAGCTGTTCTGAAATTGACTCACAGATGAGGAATCAGTGAGGAAAGCTGGCACCAATGATTTTTAAATAACTAAATTCTTAATCAAGTAATTAACTTGAATTTTGCCCATTACTATTTATTTCCTCCCAAAAAAGATAGAAAGATTCTTGAGTGGTGGCACACGCCAGTAATCCCAAGTAAACCCTTGGGAAGCTGAGGCAAGAGAATCGAAAGTTTGAGGCCAGCCTCAGTAACTGAGTGAGGCCCTAAGCATCTTAGCAAGACCTTGTCTCAAAATAAAAAAGAAATAAAAAGAGTTTGGGGTTTGGCTCAGGGGTGAAGTGCTCAAGTTCTACCCCAGGTATCAAAAAAAAAAAAAAAAGATTAAAATAAATAGAAAAAGTACTGTAGTCTATTCAACTGAGACTGAGGATTAAGATGTCCACTCAATCTTCCATTCTTACTAAAGTTCCATCTTGTCATACAAGATTCCTTCTTCTGTGAAAGATCGCCTACTACCTAGGTATTCCTGCTGATTTGTACTTTCAGGGAAGAAATGGAATAAGAATGAAAACAAGGAAAACTGAACAATTGATCTTCTGGGGCTTTCTTAACTAATGAAGATCTTAATGAGAGCCTAGGCAAGGAAGTATATCTTTGTCTTGCTAGGTGAGTATCACATCCTATCAAAGAGAGACCTTCTCTACAAGAAAAAATGAAATAAAATGCTATGAAGAACATTCTTGAGACAGTTGATAAAATTAGAATATAGTTTGTGGAGAAGCTGATGATGTTATTATGTCAGTGTTTTATACAATAAACTTTAAAAGTAAATTCAGATTATTTAAGAGAATATCCATGCTGTTAGTAAATACACACTGAAATATTAACATGTGCATGTGTTAAGTGCATGCTTATAGGGAAAAAAGAAAATGATAAAATAAACTTGAGAAAAATAATTTTACATAATTTTTCTGAAAAAAGAGCAGTGAGAAGTCCCTTGTTTTATTATTGGAACTTTTCTATAGAGATAAAAATGTTTTCAAAAATTTTTTAATTAAAAAAAAATAGAACTTCTCAGGTTGTTCCCTGAGAAGGGTACCCAATACCATGACTTACCTACACTCCTAAGTAGCTTCAGAGGTTCTTGTATCTTCCAGTTCCCCAAATTCTTCCCTTCCAGGGTTTTCTTCTTGATAACCAGCGGATGCTAGTCTGCATAAAAATGACTGACCCTATGGTTCCTATGATCTTAAACACAGAATGACTTCCTAAGCCACTCCTCTTACCTCTCCCCCAATCAACACTGAACAATTACACTCAAGCAATTTGGCTTTCTACTCCCACAAATACTTTGAAGTAAGGCTATTTGGACAATAATTCAGTTCCAGACTTCCAGGACAGGAAATGTCTCCAACCTGAAAAATTACAGACAGTTTTACTTTATCAATCCATCATTCCACTTCTGAGATACACCCATTCATCTGTGGTTTATAGCAGTCTGGTCTTGTGCATGAATTTCAAAACTAGTTGTCTTTTAAATTATGTTCTCCCCCCACTGTATTTCCTTAAACCCTTCCCTATCATTTCTGAAATGTCAAGATCTTTGTCCTTTATTTGGGTTAACTGTCCAACATAGTTATTTTATTTTTCACATTTTACATGGTATCATGACTTGATTTGAAGATCTAGACTATTTGAGTCAATTGTAAACGTTCACATATTTTTATTTGCCTATGCCTTTACCCAGCCCTCCACTCCATTCCTCTTTGCATCCTCCAACCAATAGCCACATGCCCATAACAACACCTAGATTTTACAAAGCTAATTATTTAGCCCTAGATAAGAGATAATCCAAAGCACCACTATCATTATCAATCCCTACAGGCTGGGTGAATAAAACCAGGAAGGTTATGCTGTGGTTGCTAAGATTCTCTTCTTTAGCAAATGTTGACATCATGATATAATATTGTTAAATGCATGCTGGAGATTAATAAAGCACTATAAAAAACCTCTCTAGGCATAAATAAGCCCTCTTGGGAGGATGTTTTCTGTAGTCACTCAGACAGGAGCTTTCAAATGGTAGTTTGAAAAACACTCGTGTAATCCACATGACCTATTCAGCTGACTTTCTGCAGTGCTAATGTTTATAATTTAGAACAAGTAAACAATCTTTATTTTAAAAATATTTTTTAATTGTAGCTGGACATAATGCCTTTATTTTATTTATTATTATGTGGTGCTGAGGATCTAATTTGGTGACTCATATATGCTAGGCAAGCACTCTACCACTGAGCCACAACCATAGCCCAGCAATCTTGACTACCTGCTTGAGTGAGGAATTCGTGGCATTTCACCATCACAGTTTGCTTGTGCTGTTCTTCTGTTGTGTTCATTCTGCTCATTCACTCTGGAGAGTTCTCTTTGCAACAGAAGGGGAAATGGAGAATCCTCTGCTGAGCCCAGCAGCAATCTGGGCTTCACTTCCTTCTTTATTACTGGAGTGTTCTGGTTACTTCTAGAGATCATTGGAAACCAACCTTTAATTGAATATGAAGAAAGGAATTATTCTTGGGCTTTTTTTTTTCCTAGGCAACAGCTTTCTCATCTTCTAAATTTGGATAGTAGTGGCAATTACGTCATAGGGCTATTGTAAATATTACATAAGATGCTGCAGGCTAAATGTGTTAGCTATTGTTGTTGTTCTTGCTATTTCACAGCAATTACCAACATATGATAATTGCCCACACCATCAATACCATTTTCCTGTTTAGAAATAGCTAAGGACTAAGGAACAATAGCTACAGACTAAGAACCAACACCACACTACAGATTGCTACCAATACTACTCACTGCGTCTCCTACAAGAGTCTGTTAATATCCTAGACTATCAGAGAAGGAAGTAAGACTCATATAGACTCTCTGTTTTACAAATAAACTAGCTTAAAGAGGTTGATGTCTCAGATGAGTAATGGCAGTTCTGATGACAAAATTCTTGGCTTCTAGTTAGGTAAAAATATATGAAAGGAAGGAGGGAAGGAAGGAAGGAAGGGAGGGAGGGAGGGAGGGAGGGAGGAAGGAAGGAAGGAAGGAAGGAAGGAAGGAAGGAAGGAAGGGAGGGAGGGAGATAGAGCAGACATCCTGATTAGTTGTTGGGTTGCTCCTGCCCAATAATTGACCAGCTGTAAGAATCTACCTTGGCCTTAGACTAGAGGTCCTGTAACTATGAGAAGTCTCTTAGCATAGGAGACATGGAAACAGGAAAAGGAGGAAATGCTGAATATCCTTTTTTTTTTTAAGATGTTGATGGACATTTATTTTCACTTATTTACATGTGGTGCTGAGAATTGAACCCAGTGCCTCACACATGCTAGGCAAGCATTCCACCACTGAGCCAAAACCCCAGCCCCCTGAACAAGGTTTTTATAAGGATTCTAAGTCTGGTGCAGGTCTCAAATAAGCTGTTATCTTCCTTTCCAGGGTTTTTGTCATTCACATGCCCACTAGATACACAAAAGTCCAGGAAGAAGGAGCTTTTTTTTTTTTTTTTTTAAGAGACTGGCACGTTACTTGGGATGATCCAACATCTAAACACTGTCCTTCATCAGATTCCTAGAGTGCTCAATTGTGTGCAGAGCATAATGTCACTTTCCCTGACCCACCACACAAAGGGACCTGGCCTATTGAAGATATTCAGCAGATGTCCTGGTAGTAAGTGCTTGTAAGATTGTGTAGTAGAATTCTTCTTATAGAAACAGTTCTGCTGGTTATGCCCTACTCAGGGGTGACCAGCAAAGAGGAAGTAAGAGACTGAAACCTCACCAGTACTCTGCTAAGCAAACTAGGCAAACTGGCACAGAGTTGACTTCACCCAGCAGAAGAGAATTTTCTTCTCATTCATACAAAGGTGCTATTTCTGGGGACCTAATAGATGACTTTACATTTGAGTACATTGTACATAAGTGATCTCACATGGCTCTCACAACTTCTCTACCAGGTAAGAAGACATCCCATTTTATAGTAAAATTGAGGCCTCAAGATGTTTAGTGACTTGCCCAAGGTCCCCTAGGTGGTAGGTGGCAGGGGCAAGAATAGGCCCCTGATTTGCTGACTCCTATCCATTGTTCCTTCTCTTATATCATCTGTGTAGTTAACTGTTTTCAGTTGCAGTCATTTCCTCATGGAACAACTGGTTTCCATTGATGCCAAAAGCAATCTTGAATATATAAGGTGGAATTTTCAGTTATTAAGAATCATAACAATGCAGGTGTGGTGGTGCATGCCTACCTATAATCCCAGCAGTTTGGGAGGTTGAGGGAGCAGGATCATGAGTTCAAAGAAAGCCTTAGCAATTTGGCGAGGTCCTAAGCAACTCAGCAAGACCCCTGTCTCTAAATAAAACAAAAAAGGGCTGGGGTTGTGGCTCAGTGTTTAAGCACCGCTGGGTAGTTCAATCCCCCATACCAAAAAAAAAAAAAAAAAAAGAATCATAACAGGTGCATAACAGTCCCAGTAGCTTGGGAGGCTGAGGCAGGAGGATTGCAAGTTCAAAGCCAGCCTCAGTTAGCAAAGCCCTGTCTCAAAATAAAAAGGCTAGGGATATTGCTCAGTGATCAAGAACCCCTGGGTTCAATCTTGAGTACCAAAAAACAATCAATCAGTCATTACAATTCACATTTGTAAAATAAATTCACACAAACCTGCTCCCGTTCCATAGAACCCAAGTCTTCTACCCTCTGCCAATGCTTTCATCCTTCTAATCTTTTTTTTATTCTCCCCTCTAATCACTGCAGCTCTTCTGTGCTGGGTTTTTACCTGTTCAGGCCTTGCATAGCCCTGGTCCATCTAATGGACTACTCTCTACAGATGTTATTGCATCGTGTCTTATTTTTTGTACATGAGTAAATTTGGCAATTTCTATAGTGTTGGAGGAGTTGTGCTTAATAATATATGAATAATAAAATAGACCACAACCAGCCCACTCTAGTGTGACAGGAACTTCCAGAACCAATAAAGCCTACAAAGAAACTCCCAGAGATTTCATCTGATAATGCAGGAGAGAAAGGAGAAAGCTATGAGCCTATTCATCAAAACTATGATCCCCTGTTGCCAAGAAGTTTTCTGCTTCTCAAGGTGTAGACTTGGAAAGATGCCACCTTACTGACATTCTGGGTGAATCCTCTGTAAAAGTCATGTTCATCTATTTTAATAATATTTTAATTACTTAATAGAGTGAAGTAATATTTGCTGTCTTTTTTACAATATGCTTAATTATCTTTAGAGATATTTTTGTCTAAAAATATCTTTTGAAATGGCTTATTTTGTATGCCAAAGAAAGAAATTTCTTTAAAAGTTGCATTATTTATTTATTTATTTATTTTGGTACTGGGGATTGGACCCAGAGGTTCTTAGTCACTGAGCAACATTCCCAGCACTTTTCGTGTTTTTGTTTTGAGATAGGGTCTTACTAAGTTACCTAGGGTTTCTGTAAGTTGCTAAGGCTGGCTTTGAACTTGCAGTCCTTCTGCCTCAGCTTCCTGAGCTGCTGGGATTACAGATGTGAGCCTTGCCACCTGGCAAAAGTTGCATTGTTTCATTATGAACTTCTCATAACCTTTCACATTTGAAAATTATCAGAAATAAGTTAACCACAGTCATTTTAAGGCTCCATCACCTACAGGTAGTTTTTGGGATTCTCTAAGTTTCTATGAAAGTGTTGCTATGAACTACAGGCCAGAATTTTTGTCTTTTATAAAGAAGGACAATCTCAGAGCCTCAGAGAAAAGAACAGCACTAGATACTTCAGACTATTGACCCTTTAAGGCACACACTTGGATATAGTCTTTTGAGTTAACACCTCTTAGACAACTTTTGGAACAAGATTTCTAGAACTTTTTAGTCAAAAAGCAGATAGTTCCATGAGGCTGTTAACTCAAGTTCCACCATATAAAAATTAATTATATAAAACTGGACAAGTGTGAATTTGACACATTTGAAGCAGTTATTTGGGAAGCTTTGGCCTGTGTCATCTCAGATGGAGAATCCAGTTCTTGAGAGGCCCTATGTAACCAATTTGTTATTAGTACCTAAGTGCTAGGTACTAATATTTGTTTTTGTTTTTCTAAATGTATTTTTAAATAAAGATAGTTCTGTATTACCCTTCAAAAAAACTGAATGAAATGATAAACAAAATTTGTAGTTATTTGATTAGAATATTGTTTTAGCTGGGGGTTGGTGTATTGGCACACATCTGTTAATCCCAACTGCTCAAAGGCTGAGGCAGAGGATCTCAAGCTTAAGGCCAAAATCAGCAATTTAGTAAGGCCCTAAGCAACTTAGCAAGACCCTGTCTCAAGATAAAAAATAAAAAGGGCTTGGAATTGTAACTCAGTGGTAAAGGTAAAGCACCCAAGGTTCAATTCCCAATAGTTCCATCTGACACTACTTACAAAAGCTTATAGGAAGAAATTCATTTTGTGACCTTGTCAATATTACATGGCTCTAGATTAACAAAGCACACAGAAGGAGTTCTACATGGAAAGTTAACACTCCTGATCACCTATGGAAATAATTGGGCCAAATTTTCAGTGTTACCCTTTTACCCCACCCCTCCATCTCTCCCAGTGAACTTAGTTTCTTATCCTGTTTTTCTTCTTGTCCTCAGTGTCAAACACAGTGTCTACAATAAAGAGGAAAGTCAATGGTATTCATTAGGACAAAAGAATATCAGGTTATGAATTAGCACTTGCCCATGATTCTAACCATGAGCTAGCAACCAAGGGAGGGAGCTAAAATCACCAAGCCAAATTTCCTCTGCTCAGCCTTCAGCTTTTTTTTTTTTTTTTTAATCATATAGTTTTTAATCAGTATGCCTTAGACTATGACATATGTATTTTTTCTTATTACAAGATATTATATTATGTTCTTTTTTTTTACAAAAAGTCTTAAACTTATGATGAAAAAGTAGTATATTATAAAGTAGCTTATATGAAAAGTATTTTGAAATGCACTTTACAATTATAATTGTAATTTCTTACAGAAATACATAATGGCATCCATCAGCCTTCAGCTTTAACACTAGGGAGGCAGAGGATTCATTAAAAATAAATTCCCACCTATCTTTAAAATATTCCAGTAATAAATTATAAAAATAACAAAGTAAGGAAAGAAGAAACAAGATGGGCAAAATACTGATTATTGTTGAAATTGCATGTGATGGGAACTTGAGGTTTAATTATACTATTTTCTCTAGTTCTGCATGATTGAAAGTTCCTGCAATTACACACATACACACATACACACACACACACACACACACACACACACACACACACACATACACCACACATAAAGGTAGACTTTGAAGGGGAAGAAAATTATAAAAAGGAAGTCTGCAGCATCAAGGAGGAGATTCGAAAAATTCTTAGAGGTAAATGAGAACACTGATACAACATATCAAAATTTCTGGGATTCTATTAAGGAAATACTAAGAGGAAAGTTCATTACATGGAGTTCATCCCTTAAAAGAAGAAAAAGTCAACAAATAAATGACCTAACATTACATCTCAAAGCCATAGAAAAAGAAAAAAAAAAAAACCCCAAAATTAGTAGAAGACAGGAAATAATTAAAATCAGAGCTGAAATCAATAAAATTGAAACAAAAGAAACAATTGAGAAAATGGACAAAACAAAAAATTGGTTCTTTGAAAAAATAAATAAAATTGAAAAACACTTAGCCATGGTAACAAAGAGAAGGAGAGAGAAAATTCAAATTACTAACATATGTGATGAAAAAGGAAGTATCACAACAGACACTTCAGATATATAGAAGATAATTAGAAACTATTTTGAAAACTTGTACTCCAATAAAATATATTGAAGGCATTGAAAAGTTTCTATAGTCATAAGATTTGCCCAAATTGAATCAGAATGATATACACAATTTAAACAGATTAATTTCAAACGATGAAATAGGAGGTGTCACCAGAAGCCTACCAACAAAGAAAAGCCCAGAACCGTAGATACACAACTGAGTTCTACAAGATCTTTAAAGAAGAACTAATACCAATACTCCTCAAATTATTTCATGAAATAGAAAAAGAGGGAGCAGGCTGGGGATGTGGCTCAAGCAGTAGCACTCTCCCCTGGCATGCGTGCTGCCCGGGTTTGATCCTCAGCACCACATACAAACAAAGATGTTGTGTCTTCTGAAAACTAAAAAATAAATATTAAAAAAATTCTCTCTCTCTCTCTCTCTCTCTCTCTCTCTCTCTCCTCTCTCCTCTCTCCTCTCTCTCTCTTAAAAAAGAAAAAAGAAAAAGAGGGAGCACTTCTAAACTTATTCTATGAGGCCAGTATCACCCTGATTCCAAAACTAGGCAAAGACACATCAAAGAAAACTTCAGACCAATATCTCTAATGAATATAGATGCAAAAATTCTCAATAAAATTATGGCAAACTGAATACAAAAACATATCAAAAAGATAGTGCACCGCAATCAAGTGGGGTTCATCCCAGAGATGCAAGGTTGTTTCAACATATGGAAATCAAATAAATGTAGTTCATCAAATCAATAGTCTCAAAGATAATAATTATATGATCATTTCAATAGATGCAGAAAAAGCATTTGTCAAAATACAGCACCCCTTCATGTTCAAAACACTAGAAAAACTAGGGACAATAGGAACACATCTCAACATCATAAAAGCTATCTGTGCTAAGCCCCCAAGCCAACATCATTTTAAATGGAGAAAAATTGAAAGCATTCCCTCTAAAAACTTGAACAAGACAGGGATGCCCTCTTTCACCACTTCTATTTAACATAGTTCTTGAAACACTGGCCAGAGCAATTAGACAGATGAAAGAAATTAAAGGGATATGGATAGGAAAAGAAGAATTCATATTGGCACTATTTGCCAATGATATGATTCTACACCTAGAAGAGCCAAAAAATTCCACCAGAAAACTTCTAGAAATATAAATGAATTCAGCAAAGTAGCAGGATATAAAATCAACACCCATAAGTCAAAGGCATTTCTGTACATCAGTGACAAATCCTCTGAAAGGGAAACGAGGAAAACTACACCATTTACAATAGCCTCAAAGGAAAAAAAAAAAAAAAAAACTTGGGAATCAGCTTAACGAAAGAGGTAAAAGACCTCTACAATGAAAACTACAGAATGCTAAAGAAAGAAATTAAAGAAGACCTTAGAAGATGGAAAGATCTACCTTGTTCTTGGATAGGCAGAATTAATATTGCCAAAATGACCATACTACCAAAAGCACTACACAGATTCAATGCAATCCCAATCAAAATCTCAATGTCGTTCCTCATAGAAATAGAAAAGTTAATCATGAAATTCATCTGGAAAAATAAGAGACTAAGAATAGCCAAAGTAGTCCTTAGCAAGAAGAGTGATACTGGTGGCATCACTATTCCAGACCTTAAACTATACTACAGAGCAACAGTAATAAAAACAGCATGGTATTGGCACTAAAATGACCTATAGACCAATGGTACAGAATAGAGGACACAGAGAGACAAACTCACATAATTACAGTTATCTCATATTAGACAAAGATGCCAAAAACATACATTGAAGAAAACATAGCCTCTTCAACAAATGTTGCTGGGAAAACTGTAAATCCACATGTAACAAAATGAAATTAAACTCCTGTCTCTCATCATGCATAAAACTCAACTCAAAGTAGATCAAGGACCTAGGAATTAAACCAGAGACCTTGTGCCTAATGAAAGAAAAAGTAGGCCCAAATCTCCATCATGTCAGATTAGGCCCCAATCTCCTTAATAAGACTCATATAGCACAAGAATTAAAACTAAGATTCAATAAATGGGATGGATTCAAATTAAAAAGCTTCTTCTCTGCAAAAGAAATAATCAGTGAGGTGAATAGAGAGCCTACAGAATGGGAGTAAATCTCTACCACAAGCACATCAGATGGAGCACTAATCTTTAGGATATACAAAGAACTAAAAAAGCTTAACACCAAAAAAAAAAAAAAAACAAATAATCCAATCAATAAATGGGCCAAGGAACTGAACAGACACTTCTCAGAAGAGGATGTACAATCAATCAACAAATATATGAAAAAATGTTCATCATCTCTAGCAATTAGAGAAATGCAAATCAAAACTACTTTAAGATATCATCTCACTCCAGTCAGAATGGTAGCTATTATGAAGCTAAACAACAGTAAGTGTTGACGAGGATGTGAGGAAAAGGCACACTCATACACTGCTGGTGGGACTGCAAATTAGTGCAGCCAATATGGAAAGCAGTATGGAGATTCCTTGGAAATATGGGAATGGAGCCACCATTTGACCCAGCTATCCCTCTCCTCAGACTATACCAAAGGGCTAAAAAACAGCATACTACAGGGACACAGCCATATCAATGTTTATAGCAGCATAATTCACAATAGCTAAACTGTGGAACCAACTTAGACGCCCTTAAGTTGATGAATGAATAATGAAAATGTGATATATATACACAATGGAATATAACTCAGCATTAAAAGAGAATAAAATCATGGCATTTGCAGATAAATGGATGGAGTTGGAGAATATAATGCTAAGTGAAGTTAGCCAATCCCAATAAACCAAATGCCAAATGTTTTCTCTGATATAAGGATGCTGATTCATAATGGGGTTGTGGGGGGTGAGCATGGGTGGATTAGACAAACTCTAGATAGAGCAATGGGGAGGGAGAGGAAGGAAGAGGGCCTGGGGTTAGGAAAGATGGTGGAATGAGATGGACATCATTACCCTAAGTACAAGTATGAAGACATGAATGGTGTGACTCTCCTTTTGCACAACCAGAGATGTGAAAAAATGTGCTCTATCAGTGTAATGTAAATTGTAATACATTCTGCTGCTGTACATAACAAATTAGACTTTAAAAAGTGTTCAAAAACAAAAACACATGTGGGAGAAAAACATGATTATAATAAAAAGGAAGTCTGCGAGTTTTGAGAGGAAGGAAGGAATGGTTTGGTGAGTTCAGCAGTTTGTTTTGTTTTGTTTTGGTTTTTGGCAGCCAGTAATTCAAACCACTCCCTGTCCTGCCTTTGATTTATTTTTCTGTTCTGGGAGTAAATCTGCAAAACACTGAGATTTCAAGGAAGAAAGAGCCAAGGGAGTGTCCAAGGGACATTGTGTCACTCAGACTGTTGAGAAGTCAGCCCCATTCCATGATGGGCCGTTTAGCTGGGCTCCCCTAGATCTGAGACAGCTGGGCCAAATATTGCAATGAGTAGATGGAATGGAATGGAATGGAATGCTCTCAGAGCTGAAGTAGAGACGGGGAGCGGGGGGGGGGGGGGGTGGTCAGCACTGGAGTCCAGGGAGAGACACCAGGACAGTGGGAAGCACTGGGCCCTCAAGTTCTCTATTTGTCATCCTTTACTCACAACAGCGAGTTGCAATCAGGAATAAATGAAGTCAGCCTGGCTCTGGGAGGCAGGAAGGAGGAGGGAGAATGGATAATGCTCATTTGCATTGGACTACAAATGTTTCCTCAAACCACCCTCCCATCTCCACAGTTGCACACAGGGCCAACCTCACTGTAAACACAAGATAAAAATCACCTGACGACAGAATATTCTTGAAATTTCTTCCCATCACACTCCAGGTTTCTTTCCACACACACACTGTTTAAGATTTGACCATCTGAGTTACATTCCTGTAACATTCATCTTTTTACCCCATTTTGTTATTTAATGAAATTACTTCTGAAAGGGCTGTCATACTTAATTGCAGTTGCAGTCAATATCACTTTAGTATGATTTCATATAAAAAGTCATTACTCCTGGGAGATGAAAAAAGAAAAAAAACCTAGCACTTATAAAATGCCTACTGTTAGGGTTAGTAAAAAATTGGGTTAAACACTTTATTCACATTATCTCATCCAGTCCTGATGCTATGAGGTATTGGATGTTACATCCTCATTTTATAAATGTGCAAAGAGAGCATTAGGAATCTTAAGAAAAATACTCAAGATCATCCTGCTGGTAAATGATGGAGTCAGCATTTAAACCCAGATGGGTCTGACTCAAATCTATGTTTTTGGAAGTCTGATGTAGACAGGAAAAAAAGTATGGAGATATAAAGATAGACTGTCAGGGGAACCCCACAGTAAGGAATGCTGGACACATTGGAAGAGCATGATAGTACTAAACAATAGGAGTAAGAAGGAAAAGAACACTGATAAAGAAGTGTAGGAGTGCTGAGAATATAGTTCAGTGGTGAAGTACTTGCCTAGCATGCACAAGGTCTGAGGCTCAGACCCTTAGGAGGGAGGGAGGTAGATATAGAGGGAAGGAGGGACAGAGGGAGGGAGGGACAGAGGGAGAATAAAGAAAGAAAGGTGGTCAATAGGTCATAGAACCACGATGCTTTTAGAATAACCACAAAATGCTGAAACAGTGAACTAATTTCACAGAGAAAGGACCAAACTTCCATACAATTGTCACTATGTGATATTTCCACTTGAGATAGTAGCCAAACAAGTTTTAGTGGAAACATTTAATCCAATTGGCAAAAAGCCTCTGAAGTCAAAAGAAGATATACCAGCTAAACTGGTAGCTCCTAATCTTTTAACAACCAAGGACCCTTTTTAGTTCTCTCAGCCCCCAAGTGTCCCTACAACCTACATTCTTCAGGTTTCAACTATTTCTCCTACTTAGACTGAGAGGAGATAACAAAGGCATCCAAGGAAGGCCAGATGGCCACTCACAAAGGATCTCAAGAGGTGGAGGTACATTGGTTCCCCAGGCCACGCTGGCTCCTATCCTCAGCTCACACGTCCAGACTTGACTTTGCTTCTGCATCAGACAAAACAGTACAACGGCTTTCAGTTTCATGAGATCGTCTCACATTGACGAATTCTAAAATAAGATTACAAACAAGAAAAATATGTGCAGTGAAAAATAAACCTGCCTCACAAATTCTCTCTCTGACTCAAGTGGGAGACAAAACTATGAAGAGCTGTTTACTTGTGGAGCAGGAAAGATGAGTACTGTGGTTCATTCAGGCCAGGATGAAGTTGGGGAAACATTTCTGACTTGGAATTAAGAACTGAGTCATTGTGGCGGGGCATGGCAGTCCATACCTGTAATCCCAGTGACTCAGGAGGCTGAAGCTGGAGGATTGCAAGTTCCAAACCAGCCTTGGAAACTTAGTGAGACTCTCTCCTGGGAGCATAGCTCAGTGGTAAAGCATCCTGGGTTCAATATTCAGTACAAAAAAAATAATAATAATGATAATGAGAGAGAGAGAGAGAGAGAGAGAGAGAGAGAGAGAGAGAGAGAGAGAGAACTGAGCCGTTGTCATAATCCTGAGCAGTACTGGCTTAATAGGAAATAATTCCCAAAATTTAGACTTTCCCTTTCTAAATGAGGCAGATACAGTTTGATCCATTATGCCTAAGTTGTGTGGAAGCTACAATTGCTACAGTTCCTGAAGCTTGAATTTTGCTCCCCATAGCTAGAGTCTGTGGGTTTGTACCCACCCCCATTGATATATTAAGAATTTACAATTCATTTTCCTATTTATTTATTTAGTTAGTTAGTTATTAGGGATTGAACCCAGGGGCACTTTACCACTGCACCACATTCCCAGTCCTTCTTATTTTGAAGCACTGTCTCACTAATTTGCTTAGGGCCTCGCTAAATTGCCAAAGCTAGCCTCAGACTTGTGATCCTCCTGCCTCAGCCTCTCCAGCTGCTGAGATTATAGGCATGCACCGCAGTGCTAGGCATTTTTCCCATTTTTATTAATAATAAATGAATAAGTAAACTCATCCCCCCAAAAAAGGTTTTGATAAGGAGGAGAAAACCATAATGAGTTGAATATTAGCATGTTGTGGCCTCATTCCGAGTAAATGTATGATTTCCATAAAGATTTCTGAAATTTAAAATCTGCTCACAGACTTTTTTTTACATTATAAGATCTAGGAACAGTCTTGAAAGGACTGCCAACAACCATATCTAAACACAGGCGTACCCCAGTATGCAAATCAGATATTTTCCTTGCACAAAGAATCATCCCATGGGAAGAGCAACTGAGATAAATTTTCTTTATGATGGGGCTTGCTTTCTCTTCATAAAACCATCTGGTGCTCTGGTCAGGTAATGATGATAGTCAAGGCAACTAGTGGTCCAAGAAGCAGAAGCTTCTTCCCATATATCATGATAAGGATACCAGATCAACTAGTCAGTCCTATTAGCATGATGCTCCTAAAGAGCAAGTTACAGAGCCTAGGGAAAGAACAACTCACCAACAAGAAACTGACTTTACTGAACCTTCTTGAGATGAGAGACCAAGTTCACTTGGTTGGCAGACACTGGCACAGGAGTTAGCACTGAACAGGTGCCTAGTAAATTTTGGAGGAGGAGAGAGAAGGGAAAGGAAGGAAACAGAGGAGAGAGGCAGGGAGCCTGTAACAATGCCTGGAGGAGAGCAGTTAAGATGAGCTATGCAAGAAGGAAGAATCCTAGCTCCTCAGAGATGGTCCTCTACCAGACTCCAAGGATCCCCCCAGTACTGTATATATGGTTGCTTTAGACTGGCTGGCCAGATACACAATGGAGATTCTACCTTCAGAAATGAGAGTTGGAGGGGCTGGGGATGTGGCTCAAGCGGTAGCGCGCTCGCCTGGCATGTGTGCGGCCCCGGTTCGATCCTCAGCACCACATACCAACAAAGATGTTGTGTCCGCCGAGAACTAAAAAATAAATATTAAAAAATTCTCTCTCTTAAAAAAAAAAATAAATGAGAGTTGGAGAAATAAGAAAAGGGAAAGTGTTTAGAACTCTAGTAATACATATTGATAAGATATGCCAATCTTATTGAACAGGTGACATGATGGTGAGGTAGTTATGTAAGAGATGTAGTTATTCTTAGAGATGCAGCCAATATACTCATAAGAAAACTGACAGGCCTGTAATCCTAGAGATTCAGGGGGCTGAGGCAGGAAGATTGTAAGTTCAAGGCCAGCCTCAGCAATTTAGCAAGGCCCAAAGGACTTAGTGAGCTCCCATCTCTAAAAAATAAAAAGGGACTGGGGACACGGCTCAGTTGTGAAGCACCCCTGGGTTCAATTCCTAGTACCAAAAAGAAAAAGAAAAAAAGAACTGGCAGGATGTGTGCAGCAACTTAGTTTCAAACAGCTCAGGGAAAAAAGGAAGTACATGTGATAAATTGTTAATAATTGATGAATTAGGTGAAAGGTGCAGTACTGTTCATTACACAATCCTCTCAACTTTCCTCTAAATTTGAAAACATTCTAAATATAAGGTTAGGGACAAATGGACAAAATTTAAAAATTTCCCCCACAATATATAAAACCTATTGTAAACACCAAACTGGTAATGGTACTTATTTTGGTTGAGGGATATGAGATTCTTGGTTATACTTTCCAATTTTTCTGCATTCATATATATTGATTTTCTACTCACATAATATTTTTATTTAAAATTTAAGCCACAGCAAAAACTCTTTTTCATCTCTCTGACCTCTCTCATTGCATCAAACACCCTACTCCTGGGCCTCAGCAAAGAAAGCCTCCTGCAAACCACATTTCTTAACAAGTGCTCCCATGCATATTACTAGCCCCATAAACCTTCTCCCATCACGCTTTTCTCATAAACTATTGCCCACAAAAAGCATGCCCCCTTTAAACTGCTCTCTTGGAACAAATGGCTTCCTTCACCACAGAGTGCACCTACGTACAAGGCTTCCACCCACAAACCATTCTTCTCCCAAAGTTTCTGCATAACCTACCCCCACCTATCCTCTCTGAGTCACTGCCTCCATCCTCTGAGGTCAGCCTTGCTACACATTGAATTACTTAATGTGAGGCTAAAGATTTCTCAATGGCTAAGCTGAAAAATGTTTCTTCTCTGGCTGATGAAGCAGTAAATTTCATCCAGGTTTCCCTGAAATCTGTCACACACCCTACTCTTCCTGCCTTTAGTGCACCAACTCCTCCAATCCCACCCTTAAATGGGTCAAGCAGAAATGGACATGCATGGGTATATAATTACTATAGCATAAAAGTACAGTGTATAACCTAACCCTCTTTCTTGTAAGGTTGGGAAACTCTACTATTGTTATTCAAGTTTTTGCAAAGAAGTCCAAATGTTTCAGAAAACATGATTTGAAAAGAATTTTAGAGTCAAATTTTTCTGTATATAGCCTTGTCCATTTTTCACCCAGCCTCTGCTTCAACACATCAGGAATGTAACTCAAGGATTTTGCTTTTGCAGAGCTCTTCCTGCTATTGAGTGGAATCTTTCTCTTGTCCTAGTCCTACCTCTCCAAAGTTGCAAAAATAAATTTGATCCTCCTGCTCTTCTTCTAAACAAATGATGTTTTAAAATAATAGGAGATGGTAGCCATAAATAAGAATGAAATTATGGCATTTTCCAGTAAATGGATGGAACTGGAGACTATCATGCTAAGTAAAATAATCCAATCCCCACCAAAACAAAGGCCAATTTCTCTCTCTGATACATGGATGTTAATCCACAACAAGGGAGGGAAAGGAAGGAAAGAATAAAAGTTCATTGGATTAGTCTAAGAGGAACGCAGGGAAGGGAGTGGGGATAGGAATAGGAATGACAGTAGAATGAATCGGACATAACTTTCCTTTGCTCATACATGAATACACAATCAGGGTAACTCCACATGATGTTCAACCACAAGAATGGGATCCTAATTGGAATGGGTTGTACTTCATAGATATATAACATGTCAAAATACACTCTACTGACATGTATATCTAAAAAACAATAAACAAAAAAATAATAGGAGATAGGGTTAAGGATGTATCTTGGTGGTAGAGCACTTGCCTAGCATGCACAAGTGTGAGGGCTCTCTCTCGCCGAGTGAGGAGGTCCACAGAACAGGGTAGAGGAGAGTGTGGCTGCTGAGTTGCTAATCAAGACCTCCAGAGACCAAGCAGGAAGCAGGTCTGATTTTATTGCATAGTTACCATGTATATGAACTCAGGCAATAGCTAAGCAGATTACAGGCAGCCACCAGTGCAATTTCTGCTAACTGTCCTTGCAGTGACCAATTGAGGAGTGAGCTGTGGAGCAAGCGCAGGGACTGCAACACATGGCCTCATGCCCAGGGCTGTGCCTATGGGGTAAGTGGCCTGCTGCTAACGCGCCTAGCATGGGGGAGTGGCCTGCCATTCAGACGCTCTTAATGTATGCCATGTATGCAGTACTCCATGCACTTGTCCCCACACACAAGACCCTGAGTTTGATCCCCAGCACTCTCCTACAACACACACAGAGGCACACATACACATACTAAAAGACAGAGATTCACAACCTAGTTACATCTCCAGCTTGTCCCCAAACTTAACTCTCCCTCTCCCCTGGCCTCTCATATTTCCATGCATTTCCTCCTCTTATCGCTATAGTAGACAAGAAGACAAAGTCCTGCATCAGCTATTCCTATGGCAGTTGTTTTTTTCATAACAACAAGCCCTATCTAATCTACCTATTAAAATATCTGCAGCATTTGGCCTTTTCATGATTCCTGTGTCATAGTCCAAGCCAAAGCCAACATTTAGCCTGGTCTAACACAGTGGACTCCAGATCAATCTACTTACTATCCTTTTTCCTCCATACCACTAGTATTTTACAAAGCATACTACAAAATTCCAGATTTCTGGAAGCAAATAAGTAAAAAATCACTTCAGCCTGGTTTAGTGATCAACAACTGTAAGTCTGGGTGGCTGAGCAACTTGAAACAAAAACTTCCTAGGCCCCCCTTGTGCAAGAAGGGTACCCTCTTCTCAAAAGAACTTTACTTTTAATTCTTTGAAAATGAGGTGGGTGTCATCTTGCCAACTCCTGAGATGCCCTAAAATCCATCTTTCTTATTGTCTCTGGACAAAGTCTTTGGGATTTATTTAGTAGCAGTAATGTCTTTAACAATTGCAACTTCCTTAGCCCCAGTTTTACTCCTGCCTTTCAAGTTAAAGTTTTTCAAATCTTTCTGTTCTGCTTTCTGCTCCTGAATATCACAAAAAACTTGGCTAAAAGCCACCAACTATAAACATGCCACTTCTTTAATGCCATGCTATCTAGACATTTCTTCTATCAGGATACAAAGTCCATCGCTTTTAAAATTAGCCTCCCAACAATATCTCAGGACACGGGCATAATATAGACTACTTCTCAGCCAGAACATGACAGGAAAAGCTCTAGTCCAAATTCCAATAACTGTCCATTTCTGAACATTTTTGAGTCCTGTCTTCACTTGTCCACAGTCCTATTGGCATTCTGAGCTCCCACCAGAATTTGCCATTAAGCTCCACTTACAACAATCTAAATAAAGCATTTCCAGCTTGCACACTGCACATCTCAAAATTCCTCCAATAAATTCAAAAAAAGCCCTCCAAAAGCTTCTGAACCATATCAGGTTAATCATAGCAATAACCCCACTCTCTGTACCAATTTCAGTTTTAGTCAGCTTTTTTCTTGCTGCAACTAAAATACCTGACCAGAACAATTTTTTGGGGGGGAGGAGTTTATTTGAGGCTCAGGGATTCAGAGCTCTCAGTTCATGAACAGCAGTTTCCATTCCTCAGGGCTTGAGGTGAGGCTGAACATCATGGTGGAATGTGTGGCAGAGGGAAGCAGCTCACATGATGATCAGCAAGCAGAGAGGGAGAGAGAGCTTCACTTGCCAAATACAAACACATACCCCAAAGCCATGCCCTCAATGTCCCGCCTCCTCCAGCCATATCTCACCTGCCTTCAATTAATACTCAATTAATATTCAGGTGATTAATTCACTGATTGGGTTAAGGGTCTCATAACCCAATCATTTCTCTTCTAAACCTCTTCTTGCATTGCCTCACACATGAGCTTTTGGGGGACACCTCACATCCAAACCACAACAATAGGCAAGTGCTCTGCCACTGAGCTAAATCCCCAGACACGAACAGCTTATTCTTTAAGACACTAAAAAGATCTCAACTTGACCAAGAAAATCAAATACCATACTAACAACTACACTATTATATATGGTTAATTTTCAGTGAAAGTAATTTTACCATGAAAACAAACCTCTCAGCTAGATGTAGTGGCACATGCCTGTAATCTTAGTGACTCTGAAAACTGAGTCAGGAAGATCAAAAGTTTGAGGCTAGCCTCAGCAAATAAAGGTATTGTGTTAAACTACAACTAAAAAATAAATATTTTAAAAAATTTATAAATAAAATAAAACACTGGGCCATTAAAAATGTTGAGTACCAATGGGTGCTACAACTTGGATGAACACTGAAAATACTAGGTTAAGTGAAAGAAGCCAGCCACAAAAACTCTACACAATTCTTTACATAATTCTTTTCATATGAAAGTACAAAATAGTTAAATCTATAAATATAGAAAGTAGATGAGTAGTTGTTTGGGTCTGTTGAGTATAGAGGACACTGGAGTTATGGAGAAGGTTTTCTTTGGAAATGCTCTAATTGACTGCCAATGACCACATTTGTCTGTGAATATACTAAATACTATAAACTTTAAATAGTGAATTTTATATATGAATATAAAATATTTTATATGTGAATCTATATATTATGTGAATATTTCAATATAGCTATTCTTGTTCTCTTTTTCTTTTTCATTTTATTTTATTTTATTGCCAGGCATGCTGATACATGTTTACAATTCTAGTGACTTGGGAGGGTGAGGCAGGAGGATTAAAAGTCCTAGACCTGCCTTGGCAAGACTTTTAATCCTCCTAAACTTTGCAAGACTTTGACTCAAAAAAATAAAAAGGGCTAGAGATGTAGCTCAGTGGTAAAGTGCCCCTGAGTTTAATCCCCAGTACCAAAACAAACCAACCAACAAAAACAGAAGAAAATTTACGTATACATATGAGTACATATAAATTGAATAAACTCACTTAACGAATCTAAAATACTAAAAATGCCCAAAATATTCCACTCAAGTATCTCCAGGACATATATTTTTTTAATCTGACCAAGTACAGATCAGCAATAGGAAAGTCAAGCATCAAATGCAGCCTTCCTCTGGCCTCCAGTTATCTTTCAGCCAATGTCCCACAAGAACATTTCATGCCCTTATCTAGCCACAGTGATTGTGACAATGACCAATGAATGTGCATAGTACTTTTTTGCAGGTCTGTGCTTTGGCTTACCCTGATGTGAAATCCTTCCTACTTTTCATCCTTTAAAACTAAGCTCAGGGGGCTAGGGATGTGGCTCAAGCGGTAGCGCGCTCGCCTGACATGCGTGCGGCCCGGGTCCGATCCCCAGCACCACGTACAAACAAAGATGTTGTGTCCGCTGAGAACTAAAAAATAAATATTAAAAATTCTCTCTCTCTCTCTCTCTCTCTCTCTCTCTCTCTCTCTCTCTCTCCTCTCTCACTCTCTCTTTAAAAAAAAAATTTTAAAAAAAACTAAGCTCAGGGGCTGAGGTATTATTCATGAGTTCAATCCCCAGCACCTCCCATACATACAGAAGAACTAAGCTCAAAATTTTTTATGAAACTTTCCTTACCCAACCCAATCTCCACTGTCTAGTGTACACAATCACTCCTTATTTTGGGTCCCACAACATGACTTATATTTATTTCATACAAGCCTTGTACAACAGGTACTTTATATCTTTTAAATTGTAGGGCAGCCAGGTGCAGAGGAATATACTTGCACTCCCAGAGACTTGAGAGGCTGAGACAGGATTGCAATTTTGAGGCGAGCCTCAGCAATTTAGTGAATTTCTCAAAAACCTAACAAGACCCTGTCTCAAAACAAAACAAAATAAAATAAAATAAAAAGGGCTGGGAATGTAACTTAGTGGTAGAGTGCCCCTGGGTTCAATTCCCAGGACTCCCTCAAAAATAAATAAATAAATAAATGTGTAGGGCACTTGAGAGAAGTACCATTTTTATATTCTCAACTTAATATTGTTAACTAATGCTATATAAAGAAATATTCAAAAATAAAGAAAAATATCTAAACCATCTCATGAAATGAATGCTAGAGTTATGTACATCTCTAAAGGATGCACAATACTTCTCTCTAAATCAGTTCTCAGAAAGAAATAATAGATAGTAGCAGTTCCCTTAAAGGCCTGGGGAAGACTTTAGTGAGGAGTAGAGAAGAAGATGAGAGGAAAAGGGGCGACAGGACCACTTCAGAATGCTTTTTCTTTAAGCAAAGCTCAGCTAAATTGGTCAGTGACTAACAAAGGATTACTTGAAAGAGTTCTTCAAAACTTCCTGTTCCAAATACCTCTTCCATATTATACCACTAACAATCATCAGTCTTTTTCTTCCAAGTACTGGGGATTGAACTCAAGGGCACTTTACCACTAAACCACATGATCTGATCCTTTTTTTTAATTGAGACACAAAATTGTTGATGGTGGTCTCAAATTTGCCATCATCCTGCCCCAAACTTCTGAGTTACTGGGATTACAGACACATCCCACCATGCCCAGCATGCTTTAGGTGAGGCAGTAGTAGGAGCTATTGTGTGACAGTCAAAGTCCTATGTCAAACCATGGGTATATCCCCAGGTGTGACAGAGCATGAGCTCTGTCTCTTACAAAGAATGGAGGTGAAAACAAACTGCTTTGAGAAGACAATTGAGCAAGAGGATCTGGTACCAGAAGTATCTGGTGGGAAAGTGGAGAAGGTGAAGTGATCTTCACGGGGATCTTCCACTCCTTTCCTTTCTGCTATTGTGGAAGGGTAGAGGCACATGACCCAGAAAAGGGCCAAAGAAGGTAGCAGTTACTTGGATCCCATTAGCGGTTGGACCACTCCAGGGCTGGTCAAATGGTATTGTCGGGGGGGGGAGTGCTGGCCATAAGAATGGAGACAAACTTTTCTAGTTTCTGTGCAGCTTGTTTTCCAGTCTCTAATACTTCCTCATGAGTCGTCTTTTCCAGGCTTTCATAATCCATGATGACCTTGTTAGTGATAAGGGAGAAGCCAAAGACCCGAAGTCCACAGTGCCGTGCAACTATAACTTCTGGTACTGTGCTCATGCCTGATTTGGAAAAAGAGAGAAATAAACTGTTTGGGATCCACAAATGACTCGTCCCCACCTTCGAGACTATCTTTTTTTCTTTTGAGGGGGAGGGTGGGGTGGGATGAGGCCATACCAGGAATTGAACCCAGGGGTGCTTAACCACTGAGCCACATCCCCAGCCCTTTTTAAAACATTTTTATTTGGAGACATGGTGTTACTGAGTTGCTTAGGGCCTTGCTAGGTTGCTGAGGCTGGCTTAGACCATGTTTCTTTGTGTGTGTGTATGTATGTGTGGTGGAATAGCGTATCAGGAATTGAACCCAGAGGTGCTTAACACTGAGGCACATCCCTAGCCCTTTTTAAAATTTTTTTATTTGGAGACAAGGTGTCACTGTATTGCTTAAGGCCTTGCTAGGTTGCTGTGGCTGGCTTTGAATTTGCAATCCTCTTGCCTCAGTCTCCCAAACCCTTGGTGCACAGGCATGCACCACCATGCCCAGCTAGACTATCATTCATAACTTCCTTGAGAATTTAAAAATTCATCAGGCACAGTGGCACGTACCTGTAATCCCAGAAATTTAGGAGGCTGAGGCAGAAGGATCTCAAGTTCGAGGCCAGCCTGAGTAACTTATTGAAACCATGTTTCAAAGTGAAATATAAAAAAGGGTTGCGGATGGAGCAGGAGTTATAGCTCAATTGGTAGAGCGCTTGCCTTGCATGCATAAAGTCCTGGGTTCCATCCCCAGCACCACAAAAGAAAAAAAAGGGGGTGGGGGTTGAGGGTATAGTTCAGTGATAGAGCATCCTTGATTCAATCCCCAATACTGAGGAGATAGGAAGGAAGAAGAGAGAAAAAGAACAAAAAACTTCAGTGCTTCTCTTTCATGCTCAAAATAGAACCCAACTTCTTACCATAACACCTGCCTGTGTTTCCAAGCCTGTGTTTCCAACTTTGTCTATCATTTCCCTACTCTTTCCACTCTAATAACATTGGCCTTTCTATTGTTACTAAACTGCTAAGTTCCCTCAGAACTTTCATGTTAGCTATAATTTCTGAACAATCTTACCTCATCATTGCATTGCTCACTATCTTCTCATTCAGGCCTCTCTGGGGAGGACTTCCCTGAGTCAACCTATTTGAAATCACTTGTCCCTTTATTACCTTCTTTTCCTTTCTTTTTTTTTAAACTGCCATATTGAATTCTTTGCATACTATAAAATTCACCCATTTCAAGTATATGGTTCAATAATATTTTTGGTAACTTTATTCGATTTTATTTGTTGCCACTATCACCATCAGTCACTTTTGAAATATTTTCATGCCTGGAAACAAGATCTCTATGCCATTTATATCAATTACTATTTCCACCCTTAGCCCCAGGAACCCACTAATCTACTTTTTGTCTCCACATGTCTTTTCTGAACATTTTATATAAGTAGAATCATACAATACATGGTTTCTTATATCTGGATTTTTTACATAGTATTATGATTTAGATGAGGTGTCCTCCAAAAGTTCATCAGACAATACAAGAATTTTCAGAGGTGAAATGAATAGATTGAAGTGTAACCTTTATCAGTGGATTAATCTGTATCAGTGGACTGAAGTGGATTAAGTGGGTGGTACCCGTGGGCAGATAGGATGTGATCGGAGGAAATAGGTCAACAGGGGCATACCTTTGGGGTTATATTTTGTCCCCCAACCTCCTTCCTTTTTGCCATGTCCTTTACTGCTTTCCTCCACGGCATCCTTCCACCAGGATGTTCCACTTCACCTCTGGCCCAGAGCAATGGAGTAAGCCATGTGTAGACTGAGATTTCTGAAACCATGAGCCCCAAATAAACTTTTTTTTCTTTACATTGTTCTTGTCAGGTCTTTGGGTCACTACAAGGAAAAAGCTGAATAAAACTCATAGTGTGTTTTAAGGTTCATCTGTGATATATCAGGTGTTAATAATGTGTTCCTTTTATTGATGAATAGTATTCCATTGTATGTATATATGTTTTTTGTCTATTCAGTTGCCAGTTGGACATTTCAGGTTTTATCTATTATGAGTAATGTTGCTGTGAATGTTTTTGTGTATTTAAATGGTTTTGGGGGGTAGAAACTTACAAGTAAAATTGCTGGGTCATATGGCAGTTTTGTGCTTATTGTTTGTGAACCTGCCAAAATATTTTCCAAAGTGGTTACATCATTTACATTCCAACCAGCAATGAATAAGTGTTTTTTGCTTCTTTGCATCCTTACCAACATTTTTTGATATTCATCTTATTTATTCTAAGGAGTGGGAAGTAATATTTCATTATAATTTTTTAAATTGTATATTATATAAACAAGCTTCTTTGTAAATTTAAGTCAATATACATAATTGGCCTCAAATTTCAATAAAACAATAAATTTTAAAACCTTTTGGAAAGTCATTTCCTTAAAAGTAATTTTCCTACCAAATGTAATATTTCCCAACACCACCATAATTGGAAGGGCTCCAATAAGTTGGAACAGCATGTTCCTTTCCCACTGAAAGTTTACACAAAGGGTTGTTAAATATAAACTCTACAAGGAAAAGAACCTTGGTATTGCTTTCTCTTAGTAGTACAGGAGAAAAACTCAGCCTAGTTATAAAAAAACTGCAGTATGAGTTCAGAATATTAGTAACAAATGAAGCTAGTGTGAATGATTCATATTTTATTCTAGAGCCCTTATATATAAAATCCCCAGGTTAATGTTTGTATTATCAGCTAGAGGATTAGTTTACATGACATAGAATGAGGACTTATGCAAAGTATAATGTGCTTAGCATTCTGCTACTATGAAAACAAGAACAGCCTAGACAAGAGAAAAACAACTGGACTATAAGTTATATACACAGTAATGTCAAGAGTCCCCATCACTTATGTTGTAAAACATTTCACTTAAAAATGTCAATACTCGAGATTGGGGTCAGCGGTGGAGTGCTTGCCTCAAACACGTGAGGCACTGGGTTCGAGCCTCAGCACCACATAAAAATAAACAAAATAAAGGTATTGTGTCCATCTACAACTAAAGTAAGTAAGTAAATAAATAAATAAATAAATAATGCCAATACTAGTCCGGTGCAGTGGCCCAGTGCCTGTAGTTCCAGCTACCCAAGAAACTGAGGCAGGAGGATTGCAAGTTTGAGGACAGCCTGGACAACTTAGTGAGACTGTTTCAGAATAAAGAAATTAAACTGCTGGGGATATAGCTCAGGGGTAAAATACCCCAGAATTTCATCCCCAGTACGGCAAGAAAATAAATAGTTTCAACACTACAATATATAAAATAGCTACTATAAATACATAAAGTTTACTTCATAGCTGTCAGTTTACTCTTTTTCAGTTAACTGTAAGTTACATTTAGATGAGGTGTCCTCCAAAAGTTCATCAGACAATAAAAGAATTTTCAGAGGTGAAATGAGTAGATTGAAGTGTAACCTTTATCAGTGGATTAATCTGTATCAGTGGACTGAAATGGATTAAGTGGGTGGTAACTGTGGGCAGAAAGGATGTGGTGGGAGGAAGATGAAAGATATTCAGGAGATGAAAGACATTCAAGCCAGGTGACTTCCTTAGTTACATCTACTTGGAAGGCGGAGATGGGAGCAGTGCTTGAGCCTTGAAATTTGGGGCCAGTAGGGGCAAAATGGCAAGACCCCACCTCAAAACCAAAATGAATAAGTCAACATTTTATCCCAATGATACATGGTCAGACTTAATAACCCCAACTGTTAAACATTTGGATCAAGTCATAACCAGTTTCATTGCAAGAAGACCCATACACATGTATTTATCAACTCTAGTACCTTTTCAGCACTCAAGTCAGCAACATACAGGAACTTGATCATGAGAATAAACGTCACCCGACCTTTCTGCAAATTGTCACTCTGGAGTAACAATGTGAACAGTCACTTTTCACATTGACTAAGGAAAAAAGGAATGAAAAGTACAAATGCAACATAGTATAAACAATCTCTTGCAAAAAAAAAAAAAAAAAAGTCACAAATTAAGCCAAAGTATTTCATAGAAATTACTATAAACAGCCTTCACTTATATTCGCTCTACCCACACAGAGCAAGCCAGCTGGATGTCCTTGAGCACAATAGTGATCCTCTCCCTGGGGATGGCACCCAACCTGCTACAGCAGCCACACAAAACCTCCAGGTAGCTTCCCTAGCTCCCGCCGGGGTGCTCTAAAGCCTCCAGTCGGTTTTGAAATCCTGCACGATCTCCCTCAACCGCCTCTCCAAAGGTAGCCCTTAATGCTGGATGGATTTCAGGTAATGACGAAATCTCTCCCAACGCCGGTAGTGAACAGGTTTCTTCACTCGGGAAATAGAAGGAAGCGCTTTTCCTGGCAGCTACAGCGGCCCATCCCCTTGTTTCGGCTATTTTCTTCCTGTGTTCTTTCTTGCTCCCTCCTGTTGCTCCCCTCCCCTGTTTTCTTCTTTTTTGCTGTACTGGGGATCAAACCCAGGGCCTCCCTAGGTAAGGGCTCTGCCAACTAGCTACATCCCCAGTCCATTTTCTTTCAGCCCACATCTTGGACCATTTATAGGACCTCCTGATTGTTCAGCTGTGCAATGAAAAGCCACATTCACAGAGCAAATAAAAGAAGCTCCTCCGAGGAGGGGACAAAGCGTTCTGTTCAGTTTCATTGCAATTAACTTGCTTTTCCTTCTTCTAATTTTTTTTTTTTTTTTTTTTTTTTACTTTCTTGTACTGGGAATTGAACTCAGGGGTGCTTTACCACTGAGCTACATCCCCAGTCCTTTTTATTTTTTATTTTGAGACAGGGTCTTGCTAAATTTCTGAAGGTCTTGTTAAGTTGCTGATGCTGACTTTGAATTTGAGATCCTCCTGTCTCAGCCTCTGAGTCACTGGGAATATAGGCAAATGCCACAACACTTGCTTCCTTATAAACTTTCTATTCCCTTGCATTGATTCTTTTTTTTTTCTTGACATTTATCATTACTTACGATTTTTTTTTTTATATTTGCATTTATTTTAGTGTGACTCTCATAATTTAGTGTGAACTCTGATGGCAGGAATATTGTCTTATTCCTATTTATGCCCTAACACCTAGACCATTTGAATAAATGAATAAACGCACCCTTTACATGTGCTCTTCTCTCCTGCTGACAAATGTCATTACTAGATTCAGATTAATGATAAGACTGATGCAACATCATTTGAGTAAATTAAACAGTGTTATTTAACAACAACAACAAAAAAAAAAAACAGAATAAGTCAGCTTAATCAGAGAAATGAACTTACTTTCCAATTTGAACAGAAGTGGAAACATTGATTTCACTACAAGCGTGTATCATTACTGAAATCTCCTAAGTAAGTGAGGAAAGTCTATGGAATATAACAGCTTGTCTTGATCCAGCCTAGCTGTACTCACAAGCAAGTATAAATCTGCCCAGACCCCTTCCGCAAGCAGAGGTACCTCATAAGTCTAATGGTTATGCAATGTATAATACTACTGCAGATTAGCTTGTTTCCCTAAAGCATCTCTTGAAGAATTTCCAGGATAGTAGAACTTGGTTTGAGAACATTAGAACACAGTATGGTGGAAATATAACAAGGATCAGTTTCCTATATTTCCAGGAGACCTGCCAACAAGCCCTTAGACCAGATATAGGTCTTATCCTAAAGTGAAGACTCAGAAAACAGGAGATAGTTTAGAAATTGGACAGCAATAAAGAATTGTAGTTTCAGAGATGGGGGTGTGGGTCAGTAGTAGAGTGCTTGCCTAGCATATACAAAGCTTGGGATTTGATTCCTAACTCTGAAAAAAAAGAATTAGATGTGTAGTGGTGCATTCTTGTAATCTCAGCTATTCAGGAGGCTGAGGCATGGGGATCACAAATTTCATGCTGGCTTCAGAAATTTAGCAAGACTCATCTCAAAATAAAAAATAAGCTGTATGTGGTGGTACACACTTATAATCCCAGTGATTTGGCAGGCTGAGGCAGGAGGATCACAAGTTGGAGACCAACCTTAGCAATTTAGTGAGGCTCTAAGCAACTTAATAAGATCCTGTCTAAAAACAAAAAATTAAAAGGGCTAGGGATGTTATCAGTGTTTAAGAACCCCCTGTGTTCAATTCCCAGTACCAAAAAAAATTTCTAAATTAATAAAAAGAACTGTGTTAGGTGCAGGACAGGCTGAGTAAGCTGTCTACAGGGCTTGCCAAACAAAGTTCGCTGCAGGATGACCTGGCCACTCAAACCCTGTCTGGTTCTTTAATATCTGTTTGCTTCAAGCCCAAATGCCGAAGTCCCCGCTCAAGGCTGAACACTCAGCCCGCCACTCAAGGCTGAACACTTAACCCCCTTGTGTGCCAACAAGGCAGCTTGCAAACCCAGAGACCCTATTAGATTTCGGCTATAAAAACTTCCTCCTGCCGGGCCCCTCTCTCTTGCTATCTCTCTCTCTCTCTTTCTCTTCTCTTCTCTTCTCTTCTCTTCTCTTCTCTTCTCTTCTCTTCTCTTCTCTTCTCTTTCTCTCTTTTCTCCTCTGTTGCACTGCTGTAATACAGATCTCTTGGTTGCTCTGAGTGTTGTGGTCACTTTCCTTTCAAACTGGTCATATAGATCAGTGATAGATCACCACCTTTGGTTTCAATCCTCAATACAAAAAAAAGGGGGGGGGCAAATTTATAGAAACTATCTAAATTACTTTTTTTTTTCAATTTTGTTTTGGGGGTAGTATATGGACTCAACACCTTTATTTTATCTTATTTTGTTTGTTTGTTTATTTATTTATTTTAATGTGGAACTTGAGATTTTTTTATTATTGTTGTTGTTGGTTTTGCCCAGTGCCTTACATATGCTGGGCAAATGCTCTACCACTGAGTCACAACCACAGCCCCCTAAAATTACTTTTCAGTCAATTTTTTTTTTAAATTATAGTCCTTCTGTTTATTTGTGAGCAGAGAGGGGAAGTTGGCATCCAAGGAAGCCTAATGACCTTCACCTTCCTAAAAAATTTTGAACTCCCATAATTTTACATTTCAGGGGCTTCACAGTTCCCCAACATACTATCTATGATGTCCAGAGTGAGAACCTTCTCACCTCCAAAACAACCACTGGCTGATTGCGGTTAATCCCAGCGGCTCTGGAGGCTGAGAGAGGACAACTGAGAGTTCAAAGCCAGCCTCAGCAATGATGAAGCATTAAGCAACTCAGTGAGACCCTGTCTCTAAATAAAATACAAAATAGGGCTAGGGATGTGGCTCAGTGGTTGAGTGCCCCTGAGTTCAACCCCCAGTACCAAAACAAATAAACAAACAAAAAAAGAAACCACTGTGTCAAATTTCATCTTTATCCCCTGTTACAATTAAATTATTTTCATACTTGTTTGCTGGAGTTGGTGGAATTCCAACAATGGTGGAAGCCATTATTAATATTTTGATGGAGCAATGGGGATTAATATTTTGAAATTGACCTTGGACAATGTCTAATAAGTAAAAAGAACATTTGATAGAACTAGAACTGGTCAGGATGCATATACAGAAAGTAGTATTGTATTCCTACTAATCTTTTATTACAAATTATAACAGAAGTTCCAGTAGAAACAGTTCAGAATAAAATAGGAAAAGGAAAAATCAAAAAGGCTAAAGTCAAAAGCTAACAAAATGGCATGTGTGTGTGCGCACACACACACACACACACATACACACACAATACAAACAGAGGAAAGAGCAGGAGAACAAGGAAAAAATATTGGCAAGTGAGATAAAGCAACCTTCTTAGAACAGTGAAAGTGAAAGAGAAAGCCAAATGAGGAGGAAGGGTTCTTTGACCTAAAAACAAGAGAACAAAGGCAGATTAATCCTGAAAAACATTAAATCTAATTTAAGCCCAAACTAAAAACCAGGCAAAGAAAAAAAAACCCTAATGACAAGAAATTTTTCACTTTTTCTGAAACACAAATGTACAATAACAGAAACTCCAGGCAAATAGCCAGTGTGTGCTCAAAAGATGTCCCTTTGAAACAAAACTTAATTATAAAAAGCAGAGGCCTATTTACAAGGAAAAAAGGCAATACAAATCAGAGCCAAATCAAGTTTAGGCAGAAGGCATAGCACGGAACGAACAGCTGTCTTCTCCCCACCTTCTCGTCGTATTCGGAAGCAGGTGGCATTATCTATTTGTCTCTATTTCTATTAGTAATCCACACACATACTAACTGGGAAGTAACCGAGAAAAAAAAGAAAGAAAAAAAATTAAGACAAAAGCAATTTTCCTATGCTTCTAAAAACTTTGAGTTAACCCACATTTATCTTTGTCAACATTGACTTAAAAATCAAATCAGCTCATTAATTTACTGATGTGAAAACATGTCCAATGTATTTAGTCATTAGTTAAAACAGAAAGATGTGTAACAATACATATAATATGCTAACTTCTGTATATAATAAGAGATAAAATGAAATTTTATATTTATTTGTATTTGCATGAATCCTGGAAGGATGCAAAAAAAACTAATAACTGGTTACCAAGGGGTGGGGAAGGAAAGGCCAATACAGGATAGGATGCAGGTGAGATTTTTCACTATATACATTTTATGCTGTTTAGTTCTTTCACTATGTGATTGTATCACCCATTCAAAATTTTAAGCTAAGAAAAAACAAATTTGACTTAATGTTTTTTTTCTTTTTCTTAACATATGTTTTAATTACGAAAATATTATCAGTCTGGGTAAAAATCAGGAAGTAGGGGCAAAATCTGGACATTGCAAAGGCACTGGTTTAAGAAATACTGTGTATAAGTAAACTGATAGTAGTTGGAGAAAAATGACTCCCTCTTTCTCTCATTTACATTCTTTCTTTTTTCTTCTTCCATTATAATCACAGACCACCGAGTCTCTACAAATGCACATTTTTCCAGGGGAAAGTCAGATATTTGGAGCCATAGGGTTGCCTTGGGGACTGACCCACCATCTGATGGCAAAGTTCATGGTTCATAATTTCATGTTCCTTACAGACAAAATAGGAGCAAATCTTATAGTTGATGTACATACATTGTAAACTGGTGGAGCATAACTAATTAATGCATGACTGACTGGCTAGTGCACAAGACTATGCAATCAAATTTCTCACCTCAGTACTCTGTGGTGGTACTTTTATCATTGGGTGAGACTGTAAGGCAGGAATTTTGTACCAATTCTAGAAGTCACTGCATCTGTAACTGCCATGTTGCCTCCAGTGTGTTTTCATTTCCAAATTATTGCCTTTGCTTTTTCATATACATATATTTTTTTTCTTGTAATAGCTTATGCTTGTGTGTATGTGTGTGCAAGTATGTGCTTGACATCAAACACAGGGCCTTGCACATGCTAGGTGTTTTAGTCAGCTTTTTTGTTGCTGCGACTAAAATACCTGACCAGAACAATTTTAGGGGAGGAAAAGTACATTTGAGGCTCAGGGTTTCAGAGATCTCAGTCCATGGACAGTAGGTTCCATACCTTGGGGTTTGAGGCGAGGTTGAATATCGTAGTGGAGTGTGTAGCAGAGGGAAGCAGCTCACATGATGATCAGCAAGCAGAGAGGGAGAGAGAGCTCCACTTGCCAAATACAAACACATACCCCAAAGCCATGCCACCTCCTCCAACCATATCCCACCTGCCTTCAATTAATACTCATTTAATACTCAGGTGATTAATTCACTGATTGGGTTAAGGCTGTCATAACCCAATCATTTCTCCTCTAAACCTTCTTGCATTGTCTCACACAGGAGCTTTTGGGGAACACCTCACATCCAAACCACAACACTAGGCAAGTGCTCTGCCACTGAGCTAAATCCCCAGATACTAAAAAGATCTCAACTTGACTAAGAAAATCAAATACCACACTAACAACTACACTATTATATATGGTTAATTTTCAGTGAAAATAATTTTACCATGAAAACAAACCTCTTTAGCTGTAATCTCAGTGACTCTGGAAGCTGAGTCAGGAAGATCAAAAGTTTGAGGCTAGCCTCAGCAACTTTGTGAGATCCTGTCTAGGGTTTTTTGTTGTTGGTGGGTTTTTTTTTTTTTTTTTTTTTTTTTTAAGGCAAGCCTCTTTCCTTACAATTAGGCTTTTATCTCCAAATATGGTCCTTAGTGTAAAAGTCTTCAATGGCTGCCCATCTTACTTAGAAAATAAGGTTCTTATACTTCTGCCTGGAACCAAGGCCCAAACAATCTAGTCCCTCTCTACCCTCCCCCTCATTTCTTCAGTTGAACTATTTTAGTCTGTTTAGTGATTAAACATTTCTGAATTTGCCTGCATGAAGCACCTCGTTCCTCATCTTTGCCACCTATCTTTTCTTGTAAGGCTTAACGGAAATCTCATCCATTCTTCTTCCACACACCCAACCCACCCTCAGCTCCTACAAGGTTGTTTCTCCTTTGAATTCCTGTAACACGTGTAATCACTAATACTTAGCATGTGCTATTTTTCACACGTTGCTGTATATCTTTTTTTTACTTTTTAAAAACTGGGCCCTCTTCCTTGAAGTCCAGCAGAGAAAGTCAAGTTTAAACCATGACAATATAATGTACAAAATGACTAAGAGTAGTCATTTTCTTATGTATATACCTGTTTCTCATCCAGATTGAAAGCATTTGTCTCATATCAGTTATGATTTTTAGGATAATGTTTTATTCATATCACATGATTAATAGATACTGATTGACATCCAAAAAGATGACTGATAGGCTCAAGAAATAAAGCTGACATGAATGTGTGTCCTGACACCATAAGACTCAAGAAAACCCATCTATATTGCAGGCATCCTGCAGCCTCTCTAGAAATAAATGGACTCATCAGTTTTCTTTTTTTCCTCCCAAGAACTTCTTTTATATAGGAAGCCCTTCCAGACCTATTTCCCTTAACTTTGAGCCATTATTCCCTTACTCTCCTAAACATTTAGTTTGGGCTGGATTGGTTAAATTTATACATTAAAAAAATTATAAATAAAATGGAACTCAAAAAAATGTTGAGTACTTGGCTGAACACTGAAAATACTATGCTAAGTGAAAAAAGCCAAGCACAAAAATTTAAATAATTCCTTAAATAATTCTTTTAATATGAAAGTACAAAATAGTTAAATCTATAAAGACAAAACAGATTAGTGGCTGTTAGGGTCTGTTGGAGTAGGGGACAGTGGAGGAATGAGGAAGGTTTCCCTTTGAAATGATGAAATGTTCTAAAATTGACTGATAATGACCACATTTATCTATGAATATACTAAATACTATACACTTTAAATAAGTGAATTTTATATGTGAATATAAAATATTTTATATGTGAATCTATAAATTATGTGAATATCTCAATACAGCTCTTCTTTTTCTTTCTTACTTTTTAATTTTATTCTATTTTATTGCCAGGCATGATGACACATGTCTACAATTCGTGACTCGGGAGGCTGAGGCAGGAGGATTAAAAGTCCTAGACCTGCCTTGGCAAGACTTTTAATCCTCCTAAACTTTCCAAGACTCTGACTCAAAAAAAATAAAAAGGGCTGAGGATGTAGCTCAGTGGTAAAGTGCCCCTGAGTTTAATCCCCAGTACCAAAACAAACCAACCAACAAAAACAGAAGAAAATTTATGCATGCATATGACCACATATGAATATAATAAACCCACTTAATAAATCTAAAATATTAAAAATGTCTAAAATATTCCACTCAAGTATCTCCAGGGCATATTTTTTAATCTAAGTACAGATCAGCAATAGGAAAGTAAGCACCAAATGCAGCCCCTCTGGCCTCCAGTTATCTTTCTGCCAATGTCCCACAAGAACACTTCATGCCCTTATCTAGCCAGTGATTGTGACAATGACCAATGAATGAGCATAGTACTTTTTTGCAGGTCTGTGCTTTGGCTTACCCTGATGTGAAATCCTTTCTACCTTCCATCCTTTAAAACTAAGCTCAGGGGCTGAGGTATTATTCATGAGTTCAATCCCCAGCACCTCCCATACATACAGAAGAACTAAGCTCAAAATTTTTTTATGAAACTTTCCCTACCCAACCCAATCTCCACTGTCTAGTGTACACAATCACTCCTTACTTTGGGTCCCACAACATGACCTATACCTACTTCATACAAGATTTGTACAATAGGTACTTTATATCTTATAATTGTAGGGTAGCCAGGTGCAGAGGTATACACTTGCACTCCCAGAGACTTGGGAGGCTGAGGCAGGATTGCAATTTTGAGGCCAGCCTCAGCAATTTAGTGAAACTCTCAAAAACCTAACAAGACCCTGTCTCAAAACAAAACAAAATAAAATAAAATAAAAAGGGCTGGGAATGTAACTTAGTGGTAGAGTGCCCCTGGGTTCAATTCCCAGGACTCCCTCAAAAATAAATAAATAAATGTGTAGGGCACTTGAGAGAAGTACCATTTTTATATTCTCAACTTAATATTGTTAACTAATGCTATATAAAGAAATATTGAAAAATAAAGAAAAATGTCTAAACCATCTCATTAAATGAATGAAACAGTATATATCTAAAGGATGCACAGTCCTGCCCTCTTAACCAGTTCTCAGAAACAAATAGATAGTAGCAGTTCCCTTAAAGGTCTGGGGAAGATTTTAGTGGTCAGTGAAGTGGAAGATGAGAGGAAAAGTGGCGACAGGACCACTCCAGGATGCTTTTTCTTTAAGCAAGGCTCAACTAAATTGGTCAGTGACTAACAAGGATTACTTGAAAGAGTTCTTCAAAGCTTCCTGTTCCAAATACTTCTTCCATATTATACCATTAACAATTGAAAAGTCATCATTAGGACATTAGAGGATCATCAGTCTTTTTCTTCCAAGTACTGGAGATTGAATTCAGGAGGACTTTACCACTAAACCACATAATCTGAGCCTTTTTTTAACTGAGACACTAAATTGTTGATGGTGGTCTCAAACTTGTGATCCTCCTGCCTCTGAGTTACTGGGAGTACAGGCACATACCACCATTCCCAGCTTTTCGGAGTCCAGCTCCAACAGGGGGTCTCAGGAAACAAACAGATGGTGAGGAGTCAGCGAAAGGGGGGTGGAGAAACAACAGACACAAAAGTGAAGGTACTGAATCCCAATTTTTACTTGTGAAGTTAATCATATATACTTTTCATTTTGGCAGGTTCACAGTACTTTGTGGTTACAAAACAGGAATCATTATTCAAAGAAACAACATCGTAGCTACAATTAGATAAGAATATATCTTGGCTTATGCATAAGCAAGCATTTTTACTTTCAGTTCGCGTTTTGCTTTGAGCTGTTTCTGCTTAGTTAGCTTTTAATAATAGTTAGAAATGTCCCAGACTATTGACCTATACCTTGACTATTCTTTCTTGACTTACTGACTAGAATTGGTGTCACAGTTATGGCAAGTAGTTAACTTGAAAAGAGAGGCTACTAATTTTAATCAAACAAGAGCAAGAGCACCAAACCATTGTGCACAGGAACAAGAACAAGTTGCCCACTACTAAGCACTAATCTGTCTTCTTAACATTAATTCTTCTTCTCTAGATTTTTAATTTAATTTCTCAAAAAACTTCCTTGACTGTTTTTCCTACAGGGGGTTTTTCATTAAACATTAACAATTTACGTTCCACAGCTGAATCATTGCATTTAGAGCAAACAGATTTATTCTTTAGAAGCAGTTGCATTTATTGAGAAAGTCATGTTTTCTCCTTCATACTTAATGGTCATATGAGAAGTCGAATACTTC
This sequence comes from Urocitellus parryii, assembly GCF_045843805.1. NCBI lineage: Eukaryota > Metazoa > Chordata > Mammalia > Rodentia > Sciuridae > Urocitellus > Urocitellus parryii. Next base: position 79,589,929 of record NC_135536.1, on the reverse strand, counting down.
TTAAAGGAATACAAAAACAAACCAGCCCATTCCCAGAAACATACTGCGCTCCTCCAGAGGATGGACGCCTTGCCATTGCCTGAGTCAGAGGAGGGGCGCAGCACCAGCTGGTACTGTCCTTTCCTAAAAGGCACATAAACTTGAGAGGGAAGTGTGGTTTCAATCATGCCAGCCAGCTGAATGCCAGCTAATTGAGTAACAATGCCTACATGCAGCATGATAGGAACGTTCTGATCAAGCAAAAATGAAAGGACTACAGCCCAGAAAGCAAAGAGTAGGAAGAAAGAAGGGCCTCAAAAAAGCTGGGTATGAACTAACTTCAGAGGTTGGCGTGGACTGGCAGGAATCCAGTCAGCAGGGGGGCCACTGGCAGCAGACAAAAGGATGCTTGCCACTACATTGTCAGAATGTAGTGATGGAGAGTATGGCTACAGAGGGGAAGTAATGCAAGAAGAGATATGTAAGGGGCTTAATAAATTCAGATATTCATGAGGGTAGAAAGGGAATGAAACAATCAGAAGAAAGAACAGAGGCAAAGACTGGTCTGAAGAAGTGGTTATCGGTTCAGAAGTTAGCCCTCCCTCAGCTTATAACATCTTCCAACATTTGGCTTTTTTCTTCATCCTTTGCTGCTCACACATCATCTTGTCCCTATTCTCAGCTACTTGTCTGAGAAGCAGACAGTCACACAAGATATTTGGTCTCACACCTTTTCATGCCAGTGTTGGGCTGTGCCCCAGCCTCACACCAAATTGCACCAAAAAATGAAAAATTATTTCATCTCTCTTTATTGTAAAAACATTATGATATTAATTAAATTCCAGGAGGTTCTGGGCTGGTCTTGTTTGGTCTCTAGTGCTTTAGGTGAGGCAGTAGTAGGAGCTATTGTGTGACAGTCAAAGGCCTATGTCAAACCATGGGTATATCCCCAGGTGTGACAGAGCATGAGCTCTATCTCTTACAAAGAATGGAGGTGAAAACAAACTGCTTTGAGAAGACAATTGAGCAAGAGGATCTGGTACCAGAAGTATCTGGTGGGAAAGTGGAGAAGGTGAAGGGATCTTCACGGGGATCTTCCACTCCTTTCTTTTCTGTTATTATGGAAGGGTAGAGGCACATGACCCAGAAAAGGGCCAAAGAAGGTAGTAGTTACTTGGATCCCATTAGCGGTTGGACCACTCCAGGGCTGGTCAAATGGTATTGTCAGGGGGGGGAATGCTGGCCATAAGAATGGAGACAAACTTTTCTAGTTTCTTTGCAGCTTGTTTTCCAGTCTCTAATACTTCCTCATGAGTCGTCTTTTCCAGGCTTTCATAATTCATGATGACCTTGTTAGTGATAAGGGAGAAGCCAAAGACTCGAAGTCCACAGTGCCGTGCAACTATAACTTCTGGTACTGTGCTCATGCCTGATTTGGAAAAAGAGAGAAATAAACTGCTTGGGATCCACAAATGACTCTTCCTCACCTTTGAAACTATCTTTTCTTCTTTTTTTTTTTTTTTTGGGGGGGGGGTTGGGGTAGGGCCATACCAGGAATTGAACCAAGGGGTGCTTAACTACTGAGCCACATCCCAATCCTTTTTAAAAACTTTTTATTTGGAGACATGGTGTCACTGAGTTGCTTAGGTCTTGCTAGGTTGCTAAGACTGGCTTGGACCATCTTTCTTTTTTGGGGGGGAAGTGGGGGTCATACCAGGAATTGAACCCAGGGGTGTTTAACCACTGAGCCACATCCCCAGCCCCCTTAAAAAAAATTGTATTTGGAGACACTGAGTTGCTTAGGCCTTGCTAGGTTGCTGAGGCTGGCTTAGACCATGTTTCTTTTTCTTTTTCTTTTTTTTTTTTTTGGTGTGTGTGTGGGGGGGGTAGCATATCAGGAATTGATCCCAGAGGTGCTTAACACTGAGCCACATCCTCAGCCCTTTTTAAATTTTTTTATTTGGAGTTAGGGTGTCACTGAATTGCTTAGGGCCTTGCTAGGTTGCTGTGGCTGGCTTTGAATTTGCAATCTTCTTGCCTCAGTCCCACGAACCCTTGGTGCACAGGCATGCACCACCATGGCCCAGCTAGACTATCATTCATAACTTCATTGAGAATTTAAAAATTCATCAGGCACAGTGGCACGTACCTGTAATCCCAGAAATTTAGGAGGCTGAAGCAATTTAGAAGACTCAAAGGTGAGGAAGAGTGAGAAGGAAGATCAAGTTTAAGGCTAGGCCCTAGGCAACTTAGTGAGACCCTGACTCAAAATATAAAATAAAAAGGGCTAGGGATGTTGCTCACTGGTAAAGCATCCTGGGTTAAATCCTCAGCACATCCCCTCACCCCCTAAAAACCTCAAACATCCAAAGAAGCGCTATATTAGTGTTTAGCTAATCTCAGCAACTCAGAAGGTTAAGGCAGAAGGATTTGAGTTCAAAGCCAGCCTCACCACATAAGCAAAGCACTTGGCAACTCCACAAGACCCTGTCTCTAAATAAAATATAAAAAAGGGCTGAAGATGTGGCTCAGTTGATTAAGTACTCCTGGGTTCAATATATATATATATATATATACACATAGCTAGCTATAGCTATGTGTATTTACATAGCTAATGCAATGTGTTATTCAATGTGTTTATGCTACTTTTGAAGTCAGGAATAACTGACTAAATAAAGAAGTCCACCTTCCAGCCTGAGACAGTAGCTTTACTGATATTTTTTTATAATAATTCTTAGAAATATTTCAAATTATGAGTTGGGTTATTAACACTGAAGTAGTTAAGTCCTTGCTACTCAGAGGGGAAGTTTCTTGTGCTGTAACATTAAACTTCCCCACTGGTTTCCTGAAAGTCAGTTGAATCCAACCTTCCTTTAAATAAGATCCTCTTGAACTAACTAGAGTCTCTAATCTACTCCTCCCCCATGTTCTTTTAGATCCCCAAATTCCCCTTCTCACCAACAGCATCTGCCCCCAGCTGCTGCAGCAGTCGACTCTCTGCCACAGTCTCAAAGCTGGGGCCTGCCACCATCACATAGGTGCCTTCCTGTAGCTCTCGATTCTCTCCCATTAGTTTCCAGGTACTGAGAGCCTTCTCCCTCATGTTCCGGTCATAAGCATCAGACATGGCAGGGAAACGAACTCCAAACCTAGGGCATAAGTTGTTTTATCTCAGAAACATGGACTTTCTCACAACTCCTAGAAAAGTCCTGAAACCCTACACTCAAGAGCCAGATACATACCTTTCATCATTAGGCCCTTTGAGAGGGTTCTGACCACCCAAACCAGGTAGGTTGATGTGATCACGAATCAGCATGATATCCCCAACCTCGAAACTAGGGTTGAGCCCTCCAGCTGCATTGGTGACCACCAAGGTGTCCACACCCAGAAGCCGGAAAACCCTCACAGGGAATGTCACCTTAGAAGAAAAAGTTAGAAAAAGTTTTCTCAAACGTTCACCATCTACTTAGGCAGATGTGCATAATACATGAAAGATGAAAAGGGGAACCAAAAAAGTGTATGTCGCCCAAAGAGCTAGGCAATAAAAGAGTAGTTCTCTTCCACTTCTTCCAGACCCAACCAGCCCTCTGCCCCTGATTACCTTCCAGAGGGGGTAGCCTTCATATGTGTGGAATCTGCCTTGCATCATCACACAGGCCTTGTCATTCAGGAACCCAAACACCAGTCGGCCAGCATGACCTGGCACTGTACACAAACAAAAGGGAAAAAGAACAGTATTATGCTCTCATATAACACAGAACCTTTGGGCACCTACTAGGAGCCACCCTCTCCCTGTGCTTAACACATTAAGGTTATAATTAAACAAAAAGCATTAAGTCTGGTGGAAAGACAGGCAATTATAATCATAAAAATGTATCCTGAGATTAGAGCTATGTGGGTAAGGATGCTCCATATGAATATATGGAGAAAGAGCAAAAGGCTTTTTAAAGCAGTTTCAGTCAGTGCTGTGGTATATACCTGTGGTCCCAAGCAACTTAGGAGGCTAAGACAGGAGGATCACAAGTTTGAGGCCAATGCAAGCGATTTAGAGAGACCCTGTCTCAAAAAAAAAAGCCAGAGTAGGGGGGGTGTAGCTTGGTGGTAGAGAACCTGTGGGTTCAATCCCCAGAACTGCATACAAAAAAATATATTTTTTTTTTCCCAAATGAATGAGAAAGACATACGAAAGAAAGTAAAAGTGACTAAGAAATAAAGTTGGTGATAATGAATGCAGTAATTATAGGCTTTTCCAACATTTTTTAAATTCTTAAAATAAACCCAGACATGCTGGTTCAGGCCTGTAATCCTAGCTGTTTGGGAGGCTGAAGGTAGGATTGGCAGTTCAAGGGAGCCGGGACAAGATAGTAAAACCCAGACTCAAAAAATAAAAAGGGCTGGGGAGATAGTTCATTGGAAGATCACTTGCATGAGGCCCTGGGTTTAATCACTAGTACTGAAAAAGAATATCCTTGTATTGTGCTAACGAAAGGATATGCCTCTTCATTCCAGCTCAGGTATACATTGTCTTCCTAAAGAGGAGCCTACTGAACAAGGGGGAAAGAGGCTGAATTTGGGACCATGCAAATCTTCCTTATGACGCACAGTTCAGTTTTGTGGGAATGCATGCCAAGGTAGGTATACGTGGCAACTGGAATACAGATAACTCCCCACAAACATAACCATATCACCATTTCCCTCTTCTGACAGCCCCTTCTAATGGATGGCCAATTTATCCCTGAGGGTATGAATGGTCTGGGAGAGGGGCCAGAATCAAGAGGAAGTGTTAAGGGCTACACAAACAAAATTTATCTTAAAAAAAAAAAAATTAGTAGTGCTGGGTGTGGTGAGGCATACCTATAATTCCTGAGACTCATAAGGCTAAGGCAGGAAGATAATAAGTTAAAAGCTATCCTCAGCAACTTAGCGAGACCTTGTCTCAAAATAAAAAATAAAAAGGGCTGGGTATGTACCTCCGTAGTAAAGCACCACTGAGTTCAATCTCTATTTCCAAAAATTTTTAAAAATTTAAAATAAATAAGTAGTAAAAGCAAAGAAAACCTACGTAGAATATGAAAAATAAAAAGACTGATAAAAACTCAATTATCACTTAGTGCAATATCCTGCTCACTGGAGGCAGCAGTCACATGGCAGGTGGAGCCAATGTCACTACCCTCTCCCTCTGAGAACTATGCCCTTCCTCTTTCTATTTTTTCCTTTTCCAACCCCCATTCCCACAGCTGCCTGCTCTGGTCTCTGTCTTGTTCCAAAGGGTTTTTTAAGTATTTATTAAAAGTCATAACTCTGTAGAACTCTGCAGAGAAAAGAGGAAGAAAGATAGAAACCTAAAAAATTAATAAATAAACCAAGGGAAGTTAGTTTTTTGAGAATAAGTAAACCAAATAAACCACCCTGTCCTTTACTTATCCCTGTTTCACCTAGCCCTTTTCTAACTTAGCGTTAGAGCTTTCTGGCTGCTACAGGAATACTAGATTTGCTATTTTCTCACCCCTCAATTCCCCATTATGTGTGGGGAACATCCACCTCCATCCCCTTCCAAAGGGTCCGTGTGAATCAGACCTTGTGCAATCATGTATTAATCTAGTGTCTGTAAGAACATGGTCCACATCTCTTATCCTAGGCCTGGAGCTAGAGTTGGGGGAAATGGCAGGAAGACACTGGACAGAAGCCTGACCTTGTCCTGGGAGGCTACAGGCATTGTTTCTGTTTTGCTGCAGGCTGGAGGGGTGTATATAAGTGGTAATGATAGTATATGGGAGGAAGCACATGTGGGGACGATTGTAGAGCTATTGTAAGGAGCTGAGTCAGTAAAGCACAGAAAGACATCATCATACTCACAGTGACACACACATGCCCTATTATGGGATTTCTATGAGGAGAATTCTCTTCTCAAGTCATTCTGATTATAGTAGTCTTTTTTCCCTCTCTTACAACATTTTTTTGAAGTCAAATGCTAGGTCTAGGTGTAGACACATTGGTCTCCCCTGGCTGAGTTCCACAGACTTCCATCAGAATACCTCAGTCCTATCCCCCACTTCCCCTTGCTAGTACCTGTGCTTTGGGGAAAGTTTGGTATCTCACTATAGTCAAAGAACTGGGCCTCAGTTAATTTATTGGTCAGGCCCCCTAAGCCAGAACCACAGATCACTGCCACTTGAGGTCGGTGCTTGGTACGAGAGAGAAGCCATTCTGCAGTCTTCTTATAATCTTCATATGTGAATCTAGGGAACAAAAGGAAAATAAAGTCAATTCTCTCATTCCAAAGGCATCATAGACAAATGACCATCAGTACAGAAAAAGGTTGGCAGGTATACCAGGGCAACAGGGACAGAGAAGCTGGCCAAGAAGAAGCTATACTATGTTTACTGATCACTCACCACCCCTCTTTTGAATCAGGCCCACTGAAGTCTAGTGTGTGACTCTTTCCATTGTAGTGCCTGGCAAAAGTTAGTGAACCTGTGTCCACTAACAGCCTCAACTTCAATGCTGTTAACACCACCAAGTTTGTTTGCTGCTGCTGCTTCTTTTTTTTTTTTCTTTTCAATCCTGAGGGTCAAAACCCAGGGCTTCTCACATGCCAGGCAAGCATGCCAGCCCTGGGATATATCCCCAGCACAGGCAGGTTTAATAGCTCTCCCTTGTGACAAAGATTTAGAGAGGAGAACCACAGGGTGCAGAGAAGTACAATGGAATAATCAAATCAAGGTAGGTAAGGCTAAGGAGAGCACTCAAAATGGAATTGAGCCCTTCCTGAGGGCAGTAACAGACCTAATACAATCTTTCTTAGTACCCTATCTATTCCTTTGGGGCACTCAAAATGTAATTAAGACTAATGACCTTGAAGACAGAAATAAGCCAAATTTCCTTTTAGATCCTCACCTTCTAGCTTCTTCCTCAGCCAAAAAACTTAACACTATTTTTTTTCTTTCTCTCTCTCTCTTTTGCAGTGCTGGGGACCATACCAGGGCCTCATGAATACTAGTTAAAACTCCACACTGAGCTGCCACACTCTCAGCTTTCATTTTTGTTTTTGTTTGTTTGTTTGGGAGCACTTCTATGCACCATTCTTAGTTCCCTGGATCATCATTTCTGGGATTCCTAAGCCAGCACAGACCTTTATCATATGGTAATTGCAAAGGTACCCAAGATCAGACACTAAACTATTGCAAAAAAGCCGACTCAATCCACAACACCAACAAAGGTTATAGGACTGACCATAACTCTCAGAAGCTTGTTAAAAATGCAGATTCCAAGCCAGGCGTAGTGGCACACGCCTGTAATCCCAGCAACTAGGAGGCTGTGGCAGGAGGATAGCAAGTTCAGCCTAGACAATTTAGTGAGACACTGTTTCAAAATAAAAAATAAAAAGGGCTGGGGATGTAGCTCTGTTACACTCAGTGTTTGAAACTTACTTTTGCTTTCCTTCTGTGATTCTTTCTTTCCTCCTGTGTCTCCTTTCTTTCTTTCTCCTGCCCCTCCTCCTCTCCCCTGCCTGCTCCCATCTTCCCTTCACATTACCCTTCAGGGACCAAAGGGCATATACACTTACCCAGAATCCCTATGCCTCCAACAAAAATCAATCCAGAAATTTCTCAGTTTCATGTCCAATCTCTCACACCCATCTTGAAAGATCAAAGATTGTTCTCAGAGGTGGAACAATGTTGAACACAACTAAGCAAGCCTCCAGAGGAAATTTTTCTCTTTAAAAGCAGAGCCTAGGAACTGGGTACCTCAGTGTCCACTTGTAGTCTCAGATACCCAGGTAGCTGAGCTGGGAGGACTGTTCCAGTCCAGGAGTATGCGACCAACCTGGACAATATTGTAGGACCCCACCTCAAAAACAGGTCTATCAATCCATCAGAGCCTAGGAAACCAGATATGACAATAAACCAGGCTATTCTCAGGGAAATGACTAGGTAAGAGCTGGGTGGAAGCAATAGAGGTACAAGGTGATGCAAAGAAGCAAAAAAGTCGGCAAGAAATTAGTCAACTAGCATCCCCCCAGAGGTGCAAAAAAGGAACTGAAAGAACTGTTAACCATGGCCACTTGGCACGTCTCACTCACAGCTCATAGGACTTCCTCATTCATGATCTGTCCCCCAAGAATACCTTGAATTCCTAATTATCCAAAGCCACTGTGATCCCTAATGTTATGTTGATTACTTGGACTGGGAATTTCACAACCAAGAGAGAGAAGGGTTTTTCAAAAGTGTGGGAAGGAGTGGTTACTTGTCTGTTGCTGAGCTCAGTGAATAAATATTTCCTTCGACACTCCATTCACCACCTCCAATTTGGAGGACCTCCAATTTGGAGGGAAAGGAGGAGCAGCTAGGGAAGTGAGCATTCTTTCCTCTAAAGCAGAAACTAAGAATTCGCCCTCTGAAAGTACCTGGCGCTTTACCCAGACTCTAGAATGGGGATTTGTGAAGAGCATATGGGGTGGGAGACCTCCTCCCTGGTATGGAGTTGGGGGTATACTTCCCTCTCCACTTGCACTCCTAGTGCACGCGCGCGCGCGCACACACACACACACGCACACAGACACGGACGCACAACAGTCCCTTAGAGTAGCCACACTACACAAACTTGTCCCCTTCCTGTTCTGGCGGCGCTACCCAGCTCGATTCCCGCGCGCGCCGGCTCTGGCTGCCCCACTGTTCTGTTGCCTTGACCCAGACACGAGGCTTCGTGCCAGGCCTCTCTGCATCATCAGGGCACTCGCTCCCTCCCCCGGCCACCTCTGGGCCCCGGGTGCCAAGTTCCCAGGTCTGAGTGACAGCCTTTTCCCCTCCCCAGGGCCTCCCGGGTCCCCGGGCCTCACTCGTTCTCCATGGAGCTGCCGACTCCCTGCCAAAGATCCTGCCGGTCTTCGCTGGTTCTGCTCGGTTGAGCTGCGTGGCCGTTGCGGTAGCCGAGTCTGGTCCGCACAGTTAGGGCACTGTTCTCCGGGCGCAGTCTTATATCCCCAATCCCTGGAGTCCACAGCCAATGGCAGCTGAGCACGCCGGCCAGCCCCGTCTCCATGGTGACACACCCGGATTCAATCGCCCCAGGCTGGGCTGTAAATCTAACCAGAGTTCTTTCCAGAGCTGGTCCCTCTCCTCTTTAGAGGCATCCAGCCTTTCCTCCCTGAACCCATTTCCGTTCTCAGGGTTAGGATTTTCAGCAAAACAGGCCTACGTGGAGGAGGGGTAGAAGAAGGGTGGAGAGCTCCTGAACTGCCTATCTTCATTCCGGACTGTGTGTACAGCAAGCCGTGAGGGATTTAAAAAGAGAAAAATTTTAAACCTTAGACTGTGAAACCGCAGAATAAAAATGAAGGGAGCCTTGTCCCCTGGACAAGGGAAGCCGGGTATAACAATGATGACTTGGAGGTTGCAGAGGTTGCAGAAACACATCCAGGCCTAGATTCGAAGAAGAAAAACTATGGCAAGAATTCTAGGATCCTAGACCCAGACAGGATGGATGGCCAAAGTGTGGTTGCGTTCATTTTATTGGATCCAGGCAATTAGGATAACAAGACAAGGAATTATCCCGCGATGAAAATTCCTGCAAAAGACAACACAGTAGAACATCTTTGTAAGAATTAAGCTATTTCTTCTCCCACTCTTACAAGTTTAACAAACCTCACATCAAATTATATCTCAACAGCCCTTGCTTAGCTATTGGAATCCTCTACTTTTTCTCTCTCCTATCTCTAATCTTTCTTGTTTGCCATTTTACCCACCACCATTGCTCAAGTCACTGTTTTCTAATCCTGTTTTTCTCATTCATTATGCAAATATTTATTGAACATCAACCATGCACCAGAACAGTCCCAGTGCTGTGAACACAAGAGTGAAAATAATATCTGTAAAGAAAAACCAGTATATGTAAAGAACTGGGCCCAATGCCAAATAAGTGGTTTATTCTATCATCATCATAATTATTATATTAATTAGTACCTGGCAATTATTGTTATTGCATTATTAGTGCTACTGTTACTATCCTAGTAATTTTTATTACTATCTAGTAATTTTAGCAATGATAACAGCAGCATGATTTGTCTCATTACAAAAGCAAAACTTTCTTTCAAATCATACTGTGTCTCAGTGGAATATTGAAAGCATTATTTAAAATAATGGAGACCAGTCATAAGTAAAAAATCAGTCCAAGGAAATATCTATCAATATTTGATTGCTGAACAGTTTTTTAAATTCCCCAAATCTAATCCAATTTACATAGAAGATATGATTAGAACATAATTATGCCTAAGGAAGTTCAAAGCTAATCAATTAATTTTAATGAACTCTTGCCTAAAGGAAGTGTATTTATTTTTATTTTTTTGTACTGGGGATTAAACCCAGTAGGGCTTAATCACTGAACTATATCCTTAGAGCCACCACGATCACCACCACCTTTTTTTTTTTTTTTTTAATTTTGAGACAGGGTTTCACTAAATTGCTTAGGGCCTCTCTGTATTACTGAGGCTGCTTCAAACTTGCAATCCTTCTTCCTCAGCCTCCCAAATCATTGGGATTATAGGTGTGCAACACCACAACCCAGAAATTAAGTGTATTAAAATCACAAAGCCTAATGCCCTGAATACACCTGTAATCTCAGTTACTCCAGAGACTGAAGTAGAAGGATCAAAAGTTTGAGGTCAGCCTGGACAATTTAGGGAAACTATGTCTCAAAGTAAAAATAAGTTAAAAAAGAAAAAAAAAAGGCCGGGGGTGTTGGCAGGGATGTAGCTCAGTGATTGAACCCAGTTATCACAAAAAATCAAAATTAAAAAGTCACAAAAATATGATCTGCCATATTTATCTACAAAAGGAAAACTGAGGAACAAGTTCAACTTTCTGTAGTGTTTCTCCAACTTTCTGTGAGGAACAGTTTGATTTACGTCTTACTACAGAGATATAATGTTATTACCAAAAACATTGATGCACAACTATAATCCCAGCTACTCAGGAGAAAGAAGCAGGAAGATCACAATTTTGAGGCTAGCCTGAGCAACTTAGTGAGACTCTGCCCCACAATAAAACAAAAAAGGGCTGAGTGTGTAGCACTATGGCAGAATACCTGTCCAGCATTTGTGAGGACCTGGGTTTGATCCCAGAACTGCAAAAGAAAAAAAAAAAAAAATGTACCTTTATGTGGTAGGCAAAGATTGTTTACCAGACAATATCTTGGTCGGAGTGACATAATCTTCAGACCTTAACACACTTTACTCTGTTTGTTTGTTGTTGTTGTTATTGTTTTCCTTTCTTTCACCACGCTGGAGATGGAACCCAGAGTCTCACACACAGTAGATGTATATTCTCTAAGCTACATCTCTACTTCTACACTTTACTCTGATTCAGGTTCAGCAACCAAACACCTACATAATCATTTGGACCCTATTTTTTTTTTTTTTTAATCCTGGATTAACCCATGACCCTGAGAAGAGTTTGCCCTATGAGGCCTAGCAGGCCTTAGATCACATCTTCAGGCTTTGGATTGCTTAAATCCTGTCTGAAGTCCTGTCCTGTCCCTGTCCTTGTCAAATCATCTTTACTTCTCTTACTGTTTTCCTCAGAGGTTTTTAACCACTGAAGGGTACAGATTTGGGTATTTTGTACATTTATGGATTTGTTGTACCATGAACATAAACACTGGATGGCCATATACATGAACTACCTATTAAATATCTATTATTACCCATTAAGCCATCTCAAACCAAATGTCCATACTCCTACTTTATGACTATTTTGATCTGTTTTCAACAATTAAGTCCAAAGTTTCCAATTTCTCAGTTCATAGCACACTTTAGTATCTCAACAACTTTTTCATAGCACCTCTAGATCAAAAGAAACACCTAATATCTTTCTTTGCCTTTTTTCTCCCTCTAAGTTTGGTTTTGAGTAGTTGATTCATAACAATTTGGTAGCCATTTGAAAAACAGTACAACTTGAAAGAAAATATACTTTTCTTTTTTTTTTCTAAAATAACCATAAATAGTTACTAATAGGTTATGTGCACCTGCTGGGTACTGTACAACTTCTCAAACTTTTTTTATCAGAAAGATCTCCTAAAACTAATATATTTTGTCACAAAAAGCAATGTAGCACAATCTAATGTTCAAACTATGAATGACCTCAAGATAATTATTCAGTGTGCAAGAACTACCAAATAGCTTGGTGCAGTGGTACACTCCTGTAATCCCAGCAACTCAGGAGGTGGAGGCAGGAGGATTGTAAATTCAAGGACTGCCTGTATAATTTACAAGACCTTGCCTCCCCCCCCCCAACCCACTTTCTCTTTCTCTCTCTCACATACAGACCTACACACATATGCATGTATGTAAGTGTGGTGTGTAGGTCTATAGTTCCAACTACTCCAGACCAGAGGCTGAGGTGGGAAGATCACTTGAGCCCAGGAGTTTGATACCAGCTCAGACAACATAGCAAGATCCTGGTTTTGACAAAATAAACAAAGATACCCTATAGTGCCGCTACAAGTTTGCACCTTGGTACAGAGTTTGGAAACCATGGCCCCAGTGACTCCATTGCCACCTCATTCTTGAATCCATGTGGTGTAGATGAGGCAAGTAAAAGTTCTACTATGCCTCAGTTTTCTCATCTGTAAAATAGCAATAATAATAGTACTTACAATAATAGTACTTACTATTTTTGCAAGGACCACATAAAATACCTTTTAAATGTTTAGATAAGTGCCTGGCATTATGACGAGAGAGAGAATAAAAAAATAGAATATGTGGAATACATGCAAAAAGAGAAATTAAATTGGGACACTTTGGGTCACAGAAGCCAGACATGTGTCTTTCAACCCACTCTCCATGCTCTCCATGCAAGCTAGTTACTACTTGGTTGAAAGGCTGAAGAAAAATTAAAAAATGGTAAATGTTGGCCATGCTTATTATTCCTCATTGTCTTTTTCTATTTGATCTTTCTAGATTCTCCTAACCATAAATTGGATTTAAAAAATAAAACTAGAGGTACAGTAAGCCTATCAACACTAAATGGAATACCACACTATTTGAATAGCAATTTTGCTTAACAAAAGCTATTAAGCTTAAATAGCTACTAAATGATTTAAATTTAATAAAATTAAGATTACATAAAAATAAAATTTTAATTTTCTAATCATACTAATTCCATTTCAACTGCTCAGTGGCCATATCTAGCTAGTGCCTACCACATTCCCTAGCATAGAAACATATCTATCACCCCAGAAAGTTCTAATGTAGAGTACTCCCTTTATCTGTTTTAGTCACTGCTACCCTGTATCAACATACAAAAGCTATAAGTGTTTTAGTCTTTATTCTTATGGTAAAGTGTAAGTACTTTTAGAGCTTCTATTGTAAGGAACTAAACAATCATAGGGTGATTATAGTTTATGATGGGCTTATTATTCTTTCTTCAGACTTCTTATCCTTTTTATCTTCAGAGGGAATCCTGTGTCCAGCACATATTGAGTAACATACCCATTTTCCACCCTCAAGATCAAGAAGTCTTAACAATAGAAAATAGAAAAAGTCTGAAAAAGTGGCAGGGACAGGTTCTAAGGCATTGGGTATTGCCTTGGAGAATGGGGCAGTGTCTCTAGAAAGTGACTCCCCACGTCAACGATTATAGGAGCAGGCTCGGCTTCTATAATGCTATAAGAATTTTTATGGAAGACTCTTAGGATTCTTTAGGTGGGGAGCCTGTTTAATTTCCTCAACTGAGATCTCTCATTCTCTCTAGACCATAAGACAAAATAAGCCCAGTATACTCAACATAAATGAATCCCTTAAACCAGAACACACCCTACCCCACCCTATCCAAACCTCCATATGTTGGCTCACTCTGCGTGTTAACAGAAACCTCTTTGCCCTGAAACTGGAGTAAAGGTTTGTGTTGTTTTCACACAGGTGGTAAACTACCAACTCAGGGGAGAGAAAAAAGAAATAGGGTATATGGAATACATGGAAAAAGAGAAATCAAATTGGGACACTTTGGGTCACAGAAGCCAACCACTCTCCATGCAAACTAGTTACTACTTGGTTGAAAGGCTGAAGAAAAAAAAAATGCTTATAAACCTAGTTTCTTTCTCTTTCTCTCTCTCTCTCTCTCTCTCTTTTTAGTACTGGGTACTGAGGATTGAACACAGGACTACTTAACCAAAGAGCCACATTCTCAGTCCTTTTTTTATTTTTTATTTTAAGAAAAGGTTCTCACTAAGTTGTTTAGGACCTGGCTAACTTGCTGGGGCTGGCCTCAAACTTGGATTTCTCCTGCGTCAGCCACCCAAGTCGCTGGGATTTCTGGTGAGTGCCACAACACCTGGCAGTTTCTTTATGCCTTCTGGTTATGAACTACATTGTGTTTTCCCAAAAATGTATATACTGAATCCCACCCCAATGTGATTGTATGTGAAGATAAGGCCTCCTCTTACTCTCTTCTTAGAGATGGGGTTTTCATGTGTTCCCCAAGCTAGACCTCAGACTTTTGGGCTCAAGCAAACCTCTTGTCTCCACTTCTAAGCGGCTGGGACTGCGGTGTGCATCATCACAACCAGCTTCTATCCTTTCCAATCTGCTAACAGATTATGTGAGTGTGAAACATTAAACCATAAATCAGGTGGGGTATGGTGGAACTCGATTGCATTCCCAGTTACTCAGGAGGCTGAATCAAGAAGATGGGAAGTTCGAGGACAGCCTCAATTTAGCAAAATCCTGTCTATAAATAAAAAGTGCTGGGGATATAGCTCTGTGGTCCAGCACGCCTGGGTTCAATCCCCAGTACTGCAAACAAACAAAGCCAGAAGGGAGTTCCGTCAGAGACAGCATGAAGAAATAGTTGTTAGACCACCTCTTGAGCAACAAGCCCGGCCTGTTCCAGGAGTTGCAGATGCCCTGAGCCCCGCTGCCCACTGGCCCCTCGCTCAGGCTGTGAAGAAGCCCAGACACAGCGGGCTGGCGGGTCTCACATCCCAGTCCTGTCCCGCCCAGGGTAAGCCACAGCTGAGGACCTGGCTAGGTGAGAGGAGTGGCGGCCTCAAAGACACTGGGGGTTGGGGGGTGTCCCAGAAGGCAACAGATGACCCAGAGCTCCACCATGCATTAGACGTGGGGCTTCGCCTTAACGCCCTAGAGGGGAGGAAGCCCGGGCCACGGTGAGTGGATCCTTCAGCAACCACCCGGCAGTGGTCTTTGACCTACCAAAGAGAAATAGATTCACTGGATATTTGTAGAAGGCCTGTGTGTATGATATGAAAAAAACGGCTATCCCCTAAGCTTTTAAAAGAAAAGTTTTGCTACATCCAGACATCCTAGATGTAAAAAGTTTGCCCACGGATGATAAACTAGAGTTAGAAAATAACGTGTCTTATAAATATACATCTGTTTTTAAAAATCAGAAAGAAATGACTTCTGGAAGTGACTTTGAAATAGAGTTGTTAGGGGCCGGGGTTGGGGCTCAGTGGTAGAGTGCTCACCTAGAATGCATGAGGCACTGGGTTCGATCGGCAGCACCACAGAAAAATAAAATAAAGATATTGTGTTCATCTACAAGTTAAATATATACACACACACATATAATATATATAAAAGAAAAAGAAATAGAGTTGTTAGACAACCTCTTAAAGCAACACGAGGAGTGACACTAATCCACGTTTGTGCACAGGTTAGGCGTGGAGCAGAAGACTGAGAAGGAAGGAAAGGATGCCATGTATAACCATTGTTTTGTGTGTGCATTACTCATTACTTTACATGTATTGACAATGCTATGTAATTTTTTGAATTAGCTAGTCTTGACAGATGTTCTAAAGTGTCTGCTATATGTTAAAAGTACAAATAGTAAAATATAACACATTTTGTAAATTTCTTTTTGTTAAAATTGTTAAGAGGGCTGGGGATTTAGCTCACTTGGTAGAGTGCTTGCCTCCAATGCACAGGGCCCTGGATTCAATCCCCAGCACTACCAAAAAAAAAAAAAAATTCTTATGAAATGTTTTGTGGGCAGAATAGACAAACCCCCTGTTGAGTAGCACATTATGCCCTGAGGTTCTCCTGAGCACCTGTGCTTATAATGAAACAAGAGTAACCATTGTTCCTTGTGTTCATGCTTTTGTTTTCTTTGACCAGTATAGAGTGTATATAAAGGACAGATGGGTCCTAATTTACATCTAGTCTTTCTAGATATTAAAAGAGGTTGCCAGTGTATGACAAAAATAGAGTAAGCAAATGTTTTATGTTTTGTATTAAAATTCCTAGGAAAGCTTGTCTTCTGAAAATTTGAGCATGGTGGCCCACTGGATTGGTGAACAGCCAGAATGCTCATATTTTGAAGATATTTTCACATTAGAACTATTGTGACATGTGCACAGTTTATTCAAGACTGTTGTATACACAGTGGACAAATTGAGT
Source organism: Urocitellus parryii (assembly GCF_045843805.1). Classification (NCBI taxonomy): domain Eukaryota; kingdom Metazoa; phylum Chordata; class Mammalia; order Rodentia; family Sciuridae; genus Urocitellus; species Urocitellus parryii. Next base: position 79,573,539 of record NC_135536.1, on the reverse strand, counting down.
CTTTACTTGAAACATCAGTCTGTCTACATGTTTAGAAGTGCCTGACGTATATTAAATATAAAGGTAGTAAAATACATTTTGTAAATATCTTTTTTGCTAAAATTCATATGAAATATTGTTGATTAGGAATGGAATTATTAAACCACCTCTGTGAGCAGTATAGTATCATCTGTCCTTCTTCAGTGATGTGGAAGAAGTGAGAGGGAAGCAATTGCAAAACTAATGTTATTGCACTGATATGTGGACATTTCCAGACATCATTTTTCTGTATGTTTTATGCATTTTGTTTTACTGTGTATATAATGTATGTTATGGACAAATGAATCCCAATTTTGTAACACCTAATCTCAACACATTAAAGAGATTGCCAATATATGACCAAGTAGTTAATAAAATCAGCACATTTTACACATTTTGTGCTTAAATTCATAGGAAATCTTGTCCTCTGTAAATGACTTTTGAATATGATATTTTTCAGCCATCATTAAAACATCACCTATGCCTGTACTTGTCCCCTGGACTGAAAGTAGAAGGAAGTGAGAAGGGAAAGATTCAAGGACAAAATAATCATATTAGAAGTTACCCCAGATTATAACCATTGCTACAGGTGCAATTTTCTTTAACAGTGCTGTATGCATAGAGGACAAGTTCTTGTATGAAATATCTAGTCAAGAAGTGCTTGATATATTTAAATGTAGTAGTAGTTGAATAACACTTTTTGTAAATAGCTTTTCAAAACTGATGGGGAAAATTCATTTGGAAAAGAAAGAGGTCTACAATAGCCTAAGCAATCCTTAGTGAGAAAAGTGAAGCAGGAAACGTCACAATACCAGATATTAAGACCAATGGTACAGAATAGAAGACACAGAGACAAACTCACATAAACACAATTATCACATACTAGACAAAGGTGCCATAAACATACATTGAAGAAAAGATAGCCTCTTCAACAAATGATGCTGGGAAAACTGGAAATCCATATGTAACAAAATGAAATTAGACCCCTATCTCTCACCCTGCACAAAAATCAACTCAAAGTGGATCAAGAACATAGGCATTAGAACATAATAGGGCCTACTAAAAGAAAAAGTAGGCCTAGGAACCAAATTCCTCAACAAGACTCCTAAAGTGCAAGAAATAAAATCAAGAATCAATAACTAAGATGGTATCAAACTAAAAAGCTTCTTCACAGAAAAGGAAACAAGAATAGATGTGGGAAAGAGAATAGAATAAAATGGTACATAACATTGCTATATTTATATATGAATATATGACCAGTATAACACCAGATCGTGTACAAACACAAAAGTGGGAAGTTATACTCAATGTACGATATGTCAAAATACATTCTACTGTCATGTATAACTAAAAAGAACAAATAAATAATTTAAAAACTGATGGGAAAAAATGAAAGCCAGAAGACTTGTACTTTTAGTCATTTTAATCTGTCACTTAGTTTAACTGACTAGATTAGAGAGTCTTGGTTTACACATCTGTAAAATGAAGAAAGTCTTAGCTTTCCTGTTCATTTCACAAAGGGTTCTGAAATCAAATTAATACAGATATAAAAGAGCTATCTATGAGCAAATTATAAATATCATTGCTTTTTGTATTTCTCTGCCTATTGGCCTACTCAAGACAGAACTAAAAAATTATTCCTGCATAATAATATAATAATTTTTATATTTTTAAAGTTTTCCCTGACTAATCTGACTAGATAGAAGTGATCTCTTAATTCCTTGAATTTGAATTACATTGTTTAATTGATTTGTTATGCAGCATGTACTGTATGATGAGTTTCTAGCATCAATTCTTTTTAATGTAATAAGAGATATCAGTGTTGACATTTTATACTGTCAACATTTATATTATTATCTCTCTGTATCCTGAGTGTGAGTTTCTCAAGGAGTGTCTTTCACAAATAGTAGATATTTAACAAATATTTGTATTTGACTTGATTGCTAAGATTCTTCTCAGTTGTGGTAGATTGATAACATGGCCCCTGAGACTAGGGGAGTATAGCTTTGAGTTCTTGTGTAGCATGCACAATGACAGAGGAGCTATTCCCAATGCTGCAAGGAAAAAATGGAAGGAAGAAAGAGAGGGAAGAAAGGAGAAGGAAAAAAGAAAGAAAGCTATAATATTTTGTGACTCTTTATATTCAAAATCCCACACCTTGAATATATATTATATAAATTATACATGACAGTTGATTGTATTTTGACATATCATACATCGAGTATATTATATATAATCAGGCCTTATGATTTGCGATGATCCCTAGCCTAGAATGTGGTTGTGACAGTGCTGAAGCCTATGCCTAAGATGACAGCAGCCTCTCCTTTATTCCTCTTGGTCTGTCACCTTGCTATAAAGAAGCCAGCATATTTGTATATGTACATACAAATACCATATATGTGAGGCCATCTTGGGCCATTGAGTTGTATTTGATCACCTTCTGGTTGCATGTGTGTAAATGAGTTCAAGTGAGATTAATAAAAGAACCACTCAGTCAACATCACAGAGTCATAAGAAAAAAAATACATCACTATGTTCATCACATAGTAGTAGATAACCAAGAACCAGAAGAGGTATTCCTCTAAGCTGTAAACATTTTCTTCTTCCTCTTTTATGGCTCTTTTCACACAGATTACCTTGTTTTCTGGGCATGCATCTTCTAACCACTACCAGACTATAATGTGTGAGGGTAACACTAAATTTAGATTCATCTAAAGGGCTCTGCCTAGAACTGTGGATTATAGGTGATTCGTCCATTCATAGAATACATAACAGCAACTTAGGGAGTTTTGGAACTGAAGACCTAGAGGGATTTATTATAAGATAGTTTCATCATAAGAGCACTTAGAGAGCCACTGTACTTTTCCTTACCCAACACCTGTATGGGCAGAGGTTAGTCTAGGATTAAAAGTGATCTAAAACATGGTGTATTCAAGCATTGTTCCATCATACCTTCCCTTCAGCGCCTAAACAACAAAAAATAAGTAAATAAATATCCTTTATATGGTATCCAATGCTCTCTTCTTTCTTTTCTTCTTCTTCTTCTTTTTTTTCTTTTTCCAGCGCTGGGGATGGAATACAGGGCCATGCATATGCTGTGTAAGCACTCTACCACTGAGCTACACCCCCTGCGCACTGTCCACATTTTTTTTTAATGCCAGGGATTGACCCCAGGGGTGCTTAACCACTGAGTTACATCCCCAGAACTTTTTATTTTTTATTTTGGGACAGGGTCTCACTAAGTTGCTTAGGGTCTCACTAAATTGTTGAGGCTATATTTGAATTTGTAATCTTCCTGCCTCAGCCTCAGAGCTGTTAGGATTACAAATAGGTGCCACTACATGTTGCAGAACCAGATTTAAATTAACATGAAATATAACTTTGGTGAGGATGGGGGAATCACAAAAACCATGTTTTGGGATTGTATATCAACTAGGGTGCAAATAATAAAACCTACTCCAAACCCAGAGTGAATGCTTGAGAATCTGTGTGCCAAAAATAGAAGAAAGAGCAGCAGACTGTCCTGTCCCCCCTGCAAAGCTACAATCCCTCTCCATTTTGCATCTTATTTAAGTGTGTGTTGGATTGAGCAGTGGACTCCAGATCCTCCTGCCTCAGCCTTTCCGGCCACTGGGATTACAGTGTGGCTTTTACTGGGGACCTAACTGGTGGAAGAATACTAGCTTCTGTGTAAAGTGGCATGAAAAAAAAAAAAAAAAAAAACTGTACTTAAATAGCAGAACCTAGATGAAGTGTCTAGCCCTTGTAGTATCTAGCCCCTAAGTGCTGGGAAAGCAGTCCCTTTATTATTAAATATTCTCTTAGAGATCTTCCATCTAATAGAATTAAAAAATATTGCCCTTTTTTGAGGGAGGTACTAGGGATTGAACTCAGGGGCACTTGGCTTCTGAGCCACATTGCCAGTCTTATTTTGAATTTTATTTGGAGACAGGGGTCTCACTGAGTTGCTTAGCATCTCACTTTTGCTAAGGCTGACTTTGGACTCCAGATCCTATAGCTTCAGCCTCCTCAGCCACTGGGATTATAGGCATGGAACCCCCCCTCCCCCACCTGACTAATATTGCCCTTTTTATCAATCAGCCATTTCCCAAGAACTAAAATATCTTCCTTTGACCTCTCAGTACTCTCTTTTCATAACTATGGCCCTTCCCATTACTGTTTTTGGTTAACTGAGAGAGATAACTTCTGTAACTAAAAAACAAAGATCTCTTGCTGATTCACTTTGGTAGTGATTCACTTAGGAGTTGGTAGATCCTGCAGGACAGCTTCCTGAAGAATCCAGTCTCATGTTTTGTCCTAGAAGTGACTCCAGTAAGAAAGGACTGCGTGATGATCTTTAACTTTAAAATTTACCCTATTATCCACCATTAATCCCCAAATAATAATTTACTCATCCTACATTTACATAATTAAGAAAGACTTCCCTAATCATTCTCAGAACAAATATTTGTTCACCTTGACACTAGTCCCCACTGTATCCTCAAACATCAAAGCCGTGACACAAAGAAATCAAGTTTCCTTCAGTTTAGGGGAAAACACTAAAATTAATCTCTGTTGGGGAACCCTGTACATTTAGTAAGCAGCTTAATAGGTCGAATAAGGAGTGGTCTTAACTTCTCTACTGAGAAAGTTGAGCTGAATGAATTTGAATGAACAGGAGAGGGTAGATATGTAGGTATGTTCAAATGTCTGAAGTTCAAGGTCATCTTCAACACTTATTAAAATAACCTCCATTAGCAATCCCGTAGCTAAGGGCAAAGTTAAGACAAGTTTAAAGACTGTCACGCCTGCCTAATACGGTGACTAAAATATCCTTGTATTTGATTTGTTAATACAATCAACAATTTTACCTCTTTTCTTTCTTTCTTTTCGTTGTTTTCCGGGTACTGCGGATTGAGCTCCCGCATGCTAGGTGAGCACTTTATTACTGAGCTACACCCCTAGTTCTTTTTATTTTGAGACAGGGTCTCGCTAAATTGCCCAGGCTGGCCTCTATCTAATTTTCGATCCTCCTGCATCAGCCTCTGCAGTAGCTGGGATTACAGTCCTCGGCCACTGCACCCGACTACTACCTTGGTATTTTAAAGGGTTTTTGTTGTTCTTTGTTTGAGCAGTGGTTAATTTTGTTTCTGGTATTTACCACTCTTCCACCCACTGCTCAATTATGCACATGCCCAAGGACTGCTGGTCATAAAACTGAGAAAAACGGCCAGGAATGGTAGTGGATTTTCAATGGAATTTCAATCCCAGCAATTCAGGAGACTGAGGAAGGAGGATAATAAGTTCAAGACTCTGTCTCAAAATAAAAATAAAAAGGGCTGGAGATGTAGCTCAGCAGTAAAGTGCTCCTGGGTTCAATTCCTGGCACCACAAAATAAAAAAAAATTGAGCAAAATGATGAGCTCTTATTTCAGTATAGAAGCACTCATAAAAAGATGATCTGTTTTTGTTTTTCCCAGTGCTAGGAATCGAACGCAGGGCCTTGGCACATTCTACACAATTGCTCTACCACTGAACTACATAACCAGTTCCCCACCTCATAATTCCATTAGGGAGAGGAGTTGGTAGATCCTGCAGGACAGCTTCCTGAAGAATCCAGTTTCCTGTTTTGTCCTAGAAGTGACTCCAGCAAGAAAGGACTGCGTGATGACCTTTAATTTTAAAATTATTTTCTTAATGTATTGTTACCCTGACCCCTTTTCTTTTTCTTCTTGTTTTTTTGGGGGGCCAGGTACTGCAGATTGAGCTCTCATGTGCTAGGTGAGCACTTTATTACTGAGCTACACCCCTAGTTCTTTTTATTTTGAGACAGGGTCTTGCTAAATTGTCCAGGCTGACCTTTAATTTGCGATCCTCCTGCATCAGCTTCTGCAGTAGCTGGGATTACAGTCCTCGGCCACTGCACCTGACTTTTTCCTTGTTTTTTAAAAAGGCTTTGTTGTTGTTGTTTGTTTGAGCAGAGGTTAATTTTGTCTCTAGTATCTACCCCTCTTCTACCCGCTGGTCAGAAAAAAACAAACTTCCTAGCACTTTTACTGCTCCTCCTCTTAAAATGCTTAAGCCACGCCTCAAATGTTCTGGCGCTAAGTTTGGGCCAGTAAAGTTGTGCCTCAAGGATCACAAGACAAGGGAAAGGAAACCACCAGCCAATGAGAGGCTAATTATAATGTGAAGAAAAGTCTTTGGTGGAGTCTTTGCACCAATGAGAAGCAGACGGGGCGCGTAACGGAGGGTGGGTCGTTTCCTGAAACACGTGACCAGTGAACAGAAGCAACCCTGCCCCACCTCCTGGTCTGGAGGTAGCGCGATGGGCCACGCTTCCAATGGCTGGCAGAACCTCCAGTCACGTGCAATTTTTGCAAACTCAGCCGCTCCCGGCAAGTCATGTGACAGTGACGTTGGCACGACTCTCCCCAGTGGAAAAGGAGAGCTGCTTTCACTGACCGGGAATTGGTTTACCTCCACGAATGATAGCATGGCGGGGGCGGGGACAGCCTATCACGTGCTGCGGGACAGACCGGGGCGGGACAGGCCACTGGCTGCAGGGTGAGCTGGGCGCGCGGCGCGCAGGCGCCCTGGGGACCCGGTAGCAGCGGCGGCGGCGGCGACGAAGGGAGCTGGATCACTGATCCAGGCAGGAGGCGGCGGTGGCGGCCATGGCGGCAGATGGAGAGCGTTCCCCACTGCTGTCCGAGCCCATTGATGGCGGTGCCGGGGGCAACGGTTTAGTGGGGCCGGGCGGAAGTGGTGCTGGGCCCGGGGGAGGCCTGACCCCCTCCGCACCTCCGTATGGAGCCGGTAAACATGCCCCGCCCCAGGGTAAGCCGGGGCGGGTCCGAGGTGTTCCCCAGGGTACTCGGAGGGGCGGGGCCGAGGGCAGAGGCGGGACCCAAGCGCCAGGTGCGGGACTGTTGCACCTGTAACGGGGCGAGGCTTCCTTTCCTCTGCAATCTCGACAGAGTCTGGGAACGGACTTGGGTTTTGAGGAAGACGATGGAAGCGGCGATTATGAGGAGTCCTCCGAGTTTGGTCACAAGAGTTGAAGATCAGAAAAAGTTCCCTGCCCCCGTGGAGCATCAGTGGGGCATGTCTGCAAGCAAACCCAGCACCTCTTTTTATCTGGTTCCTCTTCAGCATTTCCCCCGTTTCCTGAGGGGCATCCAGCCGTGTTGCCTGGGGAGGATCCGCCCCCCTACTCACCCCTGACCAGCCCGGACAGTGGGAGTGCCCCCATGATCACCTGCCGAGTCTGCCAGTCTCTCATCAACGTGGAAGGCAAGATGCATCAGCATGTAGTCAAATGTGGTGTCTGCAATGAAGCCACCGTGAGTTATACAAATCTATAAAATGGGCCCTGCTTTCTGGATCCTTTTTCTGATCTCAGTTTTTTTGGCCAAGGGATCTTCATAAAACCTAGTTTCAGTTCCGCGAGTATCACTTAGCAATTTCCCCAGAAGCCACTCACCAAACCTAATGTTCACTGTACTTCATCCTCACACTTATCCTGAATACTTAAGTGTGGTACTTATTTGCAAATGTCATGATATGTGTGTCTCTTTCCTGGGTAGAACCTTATCAGTCTGATCTCTTATCAAAAAGTGTTTTTGGAGAGAAATGGAAGGGATTGGGTTGCTTGCTGATGTTCCCGTTATTCTCTAGCCTATCAAGAATGCACCCCCAGGGAAAAAATATGTTCGATGCCCCTGTAACTGTCTCCTTATCTGCAAAGTGACTTCCCAGCGGATTGCCTGCCCACGTCCCTACTGGTAAGAGGCACAAGGAAGGAAAGGGCATAAATATGTAACATTGGAAAGCCAAAAAAGGATGAATGTTTATAAGAACAGAGAAGTGAGAGAGCTTCATGTTTGTTTAGAAGGAGAAAAGGCTATAGAGCATTGTGCCAAAGGAATATTATAGCCAGCTTCCTCTTTTTTCAATAAAAAGATTTGAGATGAAGTGGTGTTCTTGGCAGCTGGAGTTGTAGCTCAGTGGTCGAGTGCTTGCCTAGCACATGTGTGGCATTGGGTTCGATCCTCAGCACCACATAAAATAAATAAATAGGGGGGAAAAAGGTATTGTGTCCATCTGCAACTAAAAAAAAAAAAAAGGAAATGGAGTTCTTTAGGAGAATGGAGTGTTGGGGGCTGGGTGAATTTTTTTGAGGTTAAAAGGGCATTAGAGACCTAAAGTTTAAGTAGTGCTATTCCTCAGGATTCTCTGGGGAAGGGTTGAAGGATTTGTACAGAGAAGTAGAACTTGATAGAGACTGGGAAATGCAAAGGAGGAACAGTGTGGGGATTCTTAGGATTAAAATCTTTAATCACAGTCTTTTTTTTTCTCCCATAAAGCAAAAGAATCATCAACTTGGGGCCTGTTCATCCAGGACCTTCAAGTCCAGATCCACAGCCAATGGGTGTCAGAGTCATCTGTGGACATTGCAAGAATACATTTCTGGTAAGGAATGATATTGGGAAGGCCTGGGGGGAAAAGCTTGAGTAATGACTATGAATCCTGAAAAGGTATGTCCTGTGGGGACACCATTTTCCAGCCTCCTTCTGCCTCAAGTTTCTTTCTATAATTAATTTTCTATAATTAATTTTTCTTTCTCCATAGTGGACAGAGTTCACTGATCGAACCTTGGCACGTTGTCCTCACTGCAGGAAAGTGTAAGTGATTAGTGATTGAGCTTGTAATTGGGTGATGTATAGAGTTAAAACAACAAGGCTATTGTATCTATTCGTTTGCCTCCCTGCAGATCTTCTATTGGGCGCAGATATCCGAGAAAAAGATGTATCTGCTGCTTTTTGCTTGGCTTGCTCTTGGCAGTCACTGCCACTGGCCTTGCTGTGAGTAACCTTGACCCAATCCTTTTCATTCTTCAGTCTCATCATGGGCTAAGCTTTGGGAAATTGGTATCCTAGAAAAAGATGAAAGAAACTGGGGGCAAGGGAGGTTGTTTTAAGGTATAAGTGAGCCAAAGTTGAAGGTAACTGATAAGTCTTAAGTGAAAAGTAGCTGTCTTCTGTGTAGGAGTTAGGACAATGGAGAGGGAGTTTTGAGTTACTATTTGGAAGCCTATCTTCATTGTTATACACAAGAAGTACTAACAGATGGCTGGGATGATTATGAGTATTTTCCTGCCTAGGGGATGGGAGTTAAACAACCTAGCCTTTTGGAGGAAGGTCCCTAAAGGTAGTTGCACATAAAGCTTGAATTCTTACTGTTCCCAGGGCTTTTAGGAAGTGGCAGGGCCTCAACAGCAACCTCATCTTTCTTTTTCCTCCTCTTCATCAGTTTGGTACATGGAAGCACGCACGGAGATATGGAGGTATCTATGCAGCCTGGGCTTTTGTCATCTTGTTGGCTGTGCTGTGTTTGGGCCGGGCCCTGTATTGGGCCTGTATGAAGGTCAGCCACCCTGTCCAGAACTTCTCCTGAGCCCCTTGATGATCCACAGACTGTGTCTGGCCCCTCCCTGGTGGGGACAGTGACACTACAAAGGGAGCTGGGGTAAAAGGTTCCCTGGGCTTCAAGTAAGGAAGCCAAGCAGCTGCCTTCCTTTTCCCTGGGGAGAGGTAGGAAGGAACCAGGCCCTCACTTAGGTTTGGAGGGGTGGATAAGACCACTGCTGGCCATCTGCTTTCCTCCAAGGGTTGCTGTGTATAGGGTGAAGTAGGCAAAATATTGCCCCTAATCCTGGGTCCAGAAGATGGGTCTAGCCTTGTCCTTCCTATGCACTCCCTGAGAGCCATTCCTGTCCCTTACACATTCCAGGGCAGGGTGGGGGTGGGTAGCCCTGGGGGGTTCCCCTCCCTCTTGTGCACCATTAGGACTTTGCTGCTGCTATTGCACTTCACCAGGGCTGGCTCTGGCCTCAGTACCCTCAAGTCTCCCTCCCCACATTCCGTGTCCTGTGGGGGTGGGGTCAGCCGCTGCTCTGTACAGAACCACAGGAACTGATGTGTATATAACTATTTAATGTGGGGTATGTTCCCCCAGTCCTGTTATTTCCCGAAATTCCTCCTTCCAACCTTCCTTGCCTCCCCAGTTGCAGTGTTTAACTGGGCTGGGTAGGGTTGCTCTTGGGGGAGGTTAGGGACTCATCCTGTGCTTGTAAATAAATAAGGTCATGACTCTAACCTTTGTTAACTTGTATGTATAAAAAGATGAGGAAGGGATTCTACAGCCCCACAAAGGGTAAAACACAAAACACAGCAAAGACAAAACTATGACCTTTTATTTTTACAGATAAGTCTTAAAAAAAAAAAAAAACTGGGGCATGTGTGCACACAACAAAAAACTTGGGCTTAAAAGAAACCTTAGTAACAATAGCTTCATTTAAGGATTCATTCTTACAGAAGAGAAATAAAATGCAGATTTCTCTAGCAAGCTACTAAAGAAGGAACATTGAGGCCACGTGGGGGAAGCTATTTCCAAGACTCAAAATGATTCTAAGAGGGTATCACAGTGCTAGGTATAGGGTGATGGGACAGTGATCACTGCCAAGGGCCTTGGAGCGAATCTTGCTGTCACACAATGCAGGTAAAAGAGAGTGGGACAACAAAAAGTAATCAAGGCGCCAACCAACGTTCTTGGACCGAGCATTCATCATGTAAGTCCAAAAGGTATAGGCATATTCAGTGTTGGGGTACAAGTGCCGGAAACTGTCAGCCAGTGGCACAGCCTGCAGCAATTCTCCAAAGCCTTGGCGCTCCTGTGGAGTGAAGCCAGCATTTTTTTTGTTTCCTTTGGGGTTACGAAGGTCAATTTCTTCATGAGCCACATTGAGGTCCCCACATAGCACAAGGGGCTTGTGGGAAGCCAAGCCCTTCAGGAATTGGCGAAAGGCTTCATCCCAGCGCTGGCGGTACTCCAGCCTTACCAGACCCCGGCCAGCATTAGGTACATAGGCTGTTACCAGCACAAACTTGTCAAATTCAGCCACAATTACCCGGCCTTCCTGATCATGTTCCTCCTCACCTATAAAAATGAAAACAATCAGCATGAAAAGCCTATAAGAGAAGGTAATAAGACTCTGCGGAAAGAAAGAAGTACTAACAATTGGTTGAAGCATCACAGGCATTAGGAATCAATAGGGTCTCACCGATGCCATAAGAGACTTTGATGGGGCACTGGCGGGAAAGTAGACCCACACCACTGTATCCTTCCTTGTCCGAAGGAGCTGCCCAGTACTGATGGGATAATCCAGGCAGCTCTTGAAGTTCAGGTGGTAGTTTATTCTCTGAACATTTGGTCTCTTGGAGGCACAGGATATCTGGGGCTTCTTCCTTTACCCACTGGAAGTTTAAAAAAGAAAAAGGTGGAAAAAACATTGTCAATTCAGCAAACATTTATTTTGCAGTACTTGGGACTGAACCCAGGACCTCATAGACAAGCATTCTACACCTAAAACACATTCCAAACCCTCCAGAGACATTTATTGAACAATTTATGAGTGAAATTACTGATCTATACACAGCTCAGACACAGTCCCTATGCATAAGGAGTTCTAACAGTCAAGAAGCACAACGTTTACACAATTACAAATTACACAACTTGACCACTAATCACTAATGGTGGGGGATAATAATATTTTACACATTGTACTAAGGACTTTTTTTTTTTTTTGGTATATGCAGTGCATAGTCAGCTAAGATTTTGAAGCAGCAGTTACTAGGATGGAGAATATGCTGGATATAAAACAGAGGAAGTCCAGTATAGAGGTTTTTACAACATTTAAGGGAAGAGGAAAGGACATGAAACAAGAAATGGCAATGGAATTGATGGAATGGACATTTAAGCAAGACTTGATGAAGCCCCCAGTTGTACTTCCCACAAGAAAACTACAGACAAGTGCCACATATGGTGGCACACAACTTGTAATTTCAGCAATTCCAGAGGATGAGGCAGGAGAATATCAAGTTTGAGGCCACCCTTAACATTCAATGAGACCTTCAGCAAATTAGCAGAACCCTATCTCAAAAAAAAAAAAAAAAAAAGAACGGAGATGTAGTTCCGTGGTAAAGCACCCATGGATTTCCCAGTACCCCCTGCCTCCCCCTAAAAATCAACTCTAGGCAAGAGAAAAATAACATCCTGGTGTTTAAACAATGAGACAAAGTGATTAAATTGCAAGACCATTCAAGATTATGGAATATGTCTTCCCCTCCCTGAATTCCACTTACATCTAAACCTTTCTTCTTAATCCAGGCTCGAAGCCCATCAACATTCCAAGAGCAGATCTTGAGTGTGGCAGATTTGCCACTGGGTGAGGTTTTCTTATCTGGAGGGTCTTCATACAGGACTGGGCCCTCTCCTGCTGTCTCTTTTTCTTTTTTTTTTGCTCCTACCTTACTCTTCTTGGACTCTGGCTCTACAGAATGAATAACAGATAATGATAAAATTGGCAATTTGCAACCTCAATAGTTTACTATAGACTACTGAGAATCGATAGTTGCCTTGTCTTCTCTGCCAATTCCTGTAAAAGTATGATTCAGCTTCCCATTTATGGTTCATCGAGGAAACCATAAACACTGTACCGCAGCTTGGAGGGAGAGGGGTTTATTTTATTTCTTTTTCTTACCAGTTTTGGGCTCTTCCCCATCTTCTGCCGCCGCTCCCTTTTTCCCACGCTTTGGCATCCCTGTAACGAACGCCCTTCGGAACCAGTACCACGTCGCCCACCGAAACAGTACTTTTACCGTGTTGCCTACATTCGCAAAAAAATTGTGGAATCATGTAAGACTAGGATGAAGACTCCTCCGTACGGCGTCCACACACCAGGTCCCGCCTTTCAAACTATCTTATCTCTGAACTCTTTCCCAGCCTTAGTGCAACACAGGTCCTTCAGCCCCTCACCCACATTAGGTCATTTAAAAATGAGTCGTAACCTCCTCGCAAAACCTGCCCTCTGGCAAAGTAAGGATCTTAATTATGAGTCACTAATGGGCTGGCCGGTCATTTAGTAGGACAGCAACCCTGAATCTGACCTGCTTGGGTCGGAGCGTGGCACCTCCTTACCCGAACACAAAGAATGGAGCACGCTTTGCGCCCACGTGGGTGACTGATGTGGTTACGTGATCCACGCATGCGGGCGATTGGTCTGTTTGGAACCACGTGACAGAGAAGTGCCCGCCCTTCTCTGGCTCTTCTCAGGGGACTGAAGGCCCCACGGTTCCATTTTAGCGCTGTTTATCTTTTTGCCAGATTTATGACTCATCCTGCCACCTAGACCGAAGATCCTAACGCTATGCAAAGAGGGAAGAAATCAATGGGGAGGGCTGGGCTGAACCACAGAAGAGAAGTTGGGGACCAGATACGGATGTTAGGCTCAGAGACCCGTCCCGCGCCCCTGGCATTTAAAAAGACAGGTCCTGAAGGGGCTTTAACAGCTGCGGCGCGGTCGGCGCGGTGGTGCCACCCTTAGACGTAGTTCTGTGCTTGGCCGTGTGCCGTTTGCTTTCTACTTGTGGCTGCCACTTCATCCTCAGTGCCGCGGAATCTACTGCCCAGCACCGAAGCGTGAGGGCCTCCGTAGCTCCACCGTTTCTAGTAGCCTGCCGGCGTTTTTTCTCTGGCTCTACCATGCCGACGGTGCTGGGTTTTGAAGGCAGTGCCAACAAGATTGGTGTGGGAGTGGTGCGCGATGGCAACGTGCTGGCGAACCCGCGACGAACTTATGTCACACCTCCAGGCACAGGTGAGTCATTAGGGTACTTCTAGTTGCGGCTGGCTTCTCTGCACAGCATCGCCTTCCATCTTCCTAAACACGAGTGAAGTGGGTGCGCGTTGTCAACTTGTACAGCATTAGCTAAGAGTCTGGTTGGGATTGTTATGTGGCCAAATGTTACAAGGCTGGTGACTTAGAAGAGTCCTAGACATTTGAGTCTGTATCTTCTTGGTTCGTTCAGATTTTATTCAGCGTCTTTTATGAGCTGAACATTCAAAAATAGGAGTTATGAGCCTGGGGTAGAGTCGGACTTGTAATGTAAACAGATTCTTCTGCAGATGTGTCAGAATTTTCTAGAATAAGGGGGGAGAGGAGAGCAGAAAGTCTTATTAGTTTTGGTGTCAGAACTGGATAAGTATGTAAGATTCATATTCAGTATTCTGCTCTTAAAGTGGGAAAAGTAACACCTGTATCTCTGGGCCTTGAGGACTACATGAAACTACCAGACACATTATAATTTGTAATTAATATTACTTATAAGATATTGCATCTTGCCTAGCCTCTCTTATAATAGCTGCACAGATAGATAGGACAGTTGACTTGCATGTACCTGAAAACTCTAGAAACAAGTGCTGTTGTGACAGGTTATTACTTAGAAATATGTATTTATGTTTGCCATTAACTTTTCTAAGTACTTGGATACTGGAAATATAAATAAAATGGCTAATGCTCTGAGATACTTATGGTTAAACTGGGGAAACTATAGATAATTATAGTGCTGTATTTCTTCTGCGTCATCTACAGCAATGTAATTTTATGTAGGGTTCTTTAGAGTCATAGAAAAGGTCACCAGAAAGTATGGGTATCACTTTAATTGAATTCCAAAAGCTGAATAGAAATTGGATATAAAGAAGGGCAATTCTGAAAGAGGAACAGATTGTATAGAAGTTGGAAAAAGACTATCTAAAAATTTGGTAGAATGAAACAATTCTTCCTTCATTACTAAAACCTCCAGTTTTGTTTTTTACTTCTACTTATCTTCTACCGGAAAACTATGATCTTTCATCTGTGTCCATTTCTTAGGGTTCCTTCCAGGTGATACTGCCAGGCATCACCGGGCTGTTATCCTAGACATTCTGCAGGAGGCACTAACAGAAGCTAGAGTAACCTACCAGGATATCGACTGCATTGCTTACACCAAAGGTATGACTGGGAGAAGGGTAACAAAGGAGAAGAATACCTGGAATATAGTTAAAACAGCCTACCCCTTGCCTATGCCACCATCATTCTTTGTCATGTACTCTCATGTCTACTGTTTTCACCCGCTCTTTCTAATCTCTAGGATTCTAACTCCCATTTCTATGCCTCTAGGTCCTGGCATGGGTGCCCCATTGGTTTCTGTAGCCATTGTGGCCCGTACTATGGCCCAACTATGGAATAAACCATTGCTAGGTGTGAACCACTGTATAGGCCACATTGAAATGGGCCGTCTCATCACTGGAGCCACCAGCCCAACTGTGTTGTATGTCAGTGGAGGAAATACGCAGGTATTTATGGTACCTATTATATTTTAATAATTTCTGAGGCAGTCGACCTAAAAGTTTCCTACTGTACCTGAGTTGTAGGAACTGTAAAAACAAAGCTGGGCTTATCTGAACCTAGGTATTGTAGAAAACTCAAAACAGTTTTGATTTAGAATTGGGCAAGATAATTAGAACATTATGTGATTTTTCTATATGTGATTATAAAAATAAGGAATTTCTAATTTAGAAAAGGAAAGAATGATAAGGAGACTTTGACTATTTTGAAGTTTTGGGGTTTTTTGGTAGTACTGAGAATTGAACCCAGAGGGGCTCTAACTCAGCTACATCCCAGCCCTTTTTATTTTCTATTATGAGACAGGGTCTCACTAGGTTGCTTATACCTTACTAAATTGCTAAGGCTTGCTTTAAACTTGCAATCCTCTTGTCTTAGCCTCCCAAGATGCTGAGTTTACAGTCATGCACAACCACGCTGAGCTGCCACTCCTTGCTACCGTTTGATTTTTTAAAATTTTATTTGGAGATGATCTCATTAAGTTGCCCAGGCTGGCTTCAAACTTCCAGTCCTCCTGCCTAACCCTCCTGAGTTTCTAGGATTACAAGTGTGCACCCTGTACCTGGTTTTATTTATTTATTTATTTTTACTAGATATTGAACTCGGGCACACAACCACTGAGCCACATCCCCAGCCCTTTTTTGTATTTTATTCAGAGATAGTCTCACTGAGTTGCTTAGCATCTCACTGTAGCTGAGGCTGGCTTTGGTTAACAAAGGAGAAGATATCCTTCTGCCTCAGCCTCCCGAGCTGGGATTATAAACATGTGCCACCCTGCGCAGCTGGTTTTAAATATTCTTTATGATAAAAGTTTGCCACATATGAAGAGTGGACATAAGTGGATTGCCATTGCTATGTTGGGTAGGCCATGTATCTAATCTCATACGAGATTTTTTAATTCTTCGATTTCTTGTTTCCAAATATTACCGCACTGATAAGAATTACCTAGAATGACTCTTGTTCCCTGCCTCCAAGCAGGAAAACACATTTCCTACTCTATACCCTCAAGACTGCTTTTGAGGGATATACTAGGAACCTCTAAGCTGGAAAAATGTCTCTGTAATGTCATTTTTTGTGTATGCCCAAAGTATAGTGATAGGTTACCAAGTCATCTTCTATAGATTTAAGAATCTGTTGTAGGAATCCTTAGGGTTTTTAGGCTTCTCATCAGAGAAGAACCATATAGAAATTACCCACTCAGGGTTTGGGAAAATACTTGTTTTTCCATTTCTCATTGGAAACTAACAGCCATGTTGATACTCTGCTGCTTTCTTCCCCAAAGCCAAATACTCCCTTTTACAGACTTGAGGTTTCATGGACATCCTCATCGCCCTTAGGTGATTGCCTACTCAGACCGTCGTTACCGCATATTTGGTGAAACCATCGATATTGCTGTTGGTAATTGTCTGGATCGTTTTGCTCGAGTGCTGAAGGTAAGCTATTGAGTCTGCAGATAGTATAAGATATGGGCAAATTTCTGGGGAGCAATGGAAAATGGAGGAAGTAGTAAATAAATAGCTTCTTACACTTTTTGCACATCTGACTTCATCCTCTTTCATTAACTTTTTTTCTTTTTAACATGGATGGATAATAAGCACTTATATGTTTAATAATAAATATGTTATATCGGTATGTTATTTTTTTGTTACAAACATTAGTTTGTACCTACATGTAGTCATGATTCCATAAAATAAATAAATATATACACATATGTAAATGTTTTATTATACACATAAACACATACACAAAAAAAAGACAGGTTTTCTTTAGCTTGTTATGGAGAATGGCACACTAGAATGACAAGTACATCCATATATGTACAAGAATATGTTTCTGTATTTTATAATAAGCATGTTTGTATAGTCATCTACTTTGTTTTTTCTTCTAGATTTCCAATGATCCTAGTCCAGGCTACAACATTGAACAGATGGCAAAGAAGTAAGAGAACATATGATGGAAGAGGCCTGGCCGTTGGGGCCATTATTATATATGCTTTTGTCCCTGCATATATAGTAATGAAGTTTGGGAAGATTTTGGGAGGGAGAGCAGCCATCTGAATGTATGCTTAATGCCTTTACTCATTTCTACATAGAGGCAAAAAGCTTGTTGAGCTGCCATATACTGTAAAGGGAATGGATGTCTCATTCTCAGGGATTCTGTCTTTCATTGAGGTGAGTGTGAGAGGTAAGGAGGTGGAGGCACTTTCATACTTTTTCAGTGGAATATATCTATTCTGCTCACCATTGTATTTCCTGCAGATAGTTCTGCTCCATATCAGATGCTGAATATGTTCTCCTGGCACATGTTTATTGAATGTCTTCTGTGTACCAGCACTGTTCTAGATAATAGGAACATGGCATGGAGCAAAACAACAATCTGTGCCTAGGTGCTGTAGTTCACTTGTCTAGCATGTGCAAGGTCCTGGGTTCAGTCCCCAGCACTGAAAAAAAAAAAAAATAATAATAATATCCCTGACAACATAAAGCTCAGATCCTAATGGAGAGAGGCAGGCAGCTAAGCAAAAAAAAAAAAAAAGAGAGAGAGAGAGAGAATAATGAAATGTAGCATGTCGGATAATTATGAGTACTATGAGAAAAAATAGGCAGGGTAAGTAAGAGGTGAGAGATGCCAGGACAAGCATTCAATAAATAATCATTGAATCTTTTTTGGGGGGGGGGCAAACTCTCTTATTTTAATATTCATGTTAAAATACAAAACATAAACATTAAAACACAGAATTTGTATGATTACATGAATGGTGTGACTCTACAACATGTACAACCAGAGAAATGAAAAATTGTGCTCCAGGGCTGGGATTGTGGCTCAGTGGCAGAGTGCTTCCTTGCACATGTGAGGCACTGGGTTCAATCCTCAGCACCACATAAAAAATAACAAAATAAAGATATTTTAAAAAACGAAACAAAACAAAAAAACTTTACATAAATGTAAAAAAAAATTGAATGTAAATAAATGGAAGTCCCACTGCCCTACTTTCTAAACAAGTACAAGGATATATACAAAAACAAGATTATTTTGAACTTAACTTTACACCCTTAAATGAGAATACCTGAGATGTGGGGTAAAGGAACATGTAGAGCAAAGACCCTGATGTGCTTCGAAGAGTATAGTCTGGATCTGTAGATGAAGTCTCCTATAATTGGGTGTGGGGATGGGATAGGAAATGGGGTGAGGTTTTCTTGTTTAGTGAAATCAATCAGTCATGTGACTTTGCTTCTAAAACATAAAAATTAGGGCTTAGAATGTAACAAAGTGGTAAAGCAAGTGCTTAGCATTCATGAAGTTCAATCCTCCCCACAGCAGTCCCACCCCACCAAATCTGAATTTACTATGGAAATGCAAAGACTGCTAGGACTTTATATATTTGCAACTTTCCTGATAGTATGTTCCCTGGCTCCTACTCAGGAAAATCAATAGCATTAATTTAGTGTACTTCAAGACACGTCAAATCCTAATTATTGAACCTTAAATGAATGTTGCCCATTGTATAGCTGGGTGAGGAAGGGCAGTATGTGCTAAGAATGCTGGTACTTTGAAGTGTGATGAAACATGGTGATCCTTTGAGTGTGCTAATTTTTGCTCTCATTACATTCCAAACCACTGTTCATTTTTTTGTTTTCCCTTTATTTGTAGGATGTAGCCCAACGGATGCTGGCCACAGGCGAGTGTACTCCTGAGGATCTATGTTTCTCCTTGCAGGTAATGAATGAAAAAGTGGGACAAAAGTTGAGGCTAAAGTCTGATTTTTTTTTTTTTTTTTTTTAATTTTTAAAGTGGGTGTGGTAGGGTGGACTAGGGATTTAACCCAGGGTAACTCTACCACTGAGCTAAATCCCTAGTCTATTTTATTTATTTAGTTAGTTAGTTATTTTTAAAAAATATTTTCATAGTAGATGGACACAGTATCTTTATTTTATTTTATGTGGCACTGAGGATTAAACCCAGTGCCTCACATGTGCTAGGCAAGTGCTTTACCAACTGAGCTACAACTCCAGCAAGTCCTTTTTTATTTTTATTTTGACATAGGGTTTTGCTAAGTTGTTGAGGCTGGCCCCAACTTGAAATCTCCTGCCACAGCCTCCCAAATACCTGAGATTATAGGCTTGCCCCACTGTACCCAATCTAAAGGAGAGATTTTATACAGTAGAGCAGAAATGAGCTGGGATGTGTCTCTGACATTTTCATATTCTCTGTTCTCCATAGGAAACTGTGTTTGCAATGCTGGTAGAGATCACAGAGCGAGCCATGGCGCATTGTGGTTCCCAGGAAGCCCTCATTGTGGGAGGTGTGGGGTGTATGTATCATTGAATGGTGTTCCTGATTCATATTCTTGGCTTTATGTATCTTCCTCTTAATATTCTAAATCTATGGGTTTGGGAAAATGATCAGTTTCATTTTTGCCCTGTGTATTCCAATTCTTGCCCCCAGTTCCCTGCTTTATTCTAGTAAGTACACATGAAGTGTATGACTGGACTATGGAGAGGCTGAAACTAAGCTA
Organism: Urocitellus parryii; assembly: GCF_045843805.1. Classification (NCBI taxonomy): domain Eukaryota; kingdom Metazoa; phylum Chordata; class Mammalia; order Rodentia; family Sciuridae; genus Urocitellus; species Urocitellus parryii. The sequence continues at coordinate 79,553,719 of NC_135536.1, read as the reverse complement.
GCCTTGAACCTTACTATTTCATAGGTAATCTGCGGCTGCAGGAGATGATGGAGACAATGTGCCAGGAACGGGGAGCTAAGCTTTTTGCCACAGATGAGAGGTAAAGCCCCTTTCCCTTTCTTCTTTTTTTCTTCTCCCATTATTGTGGTTTTCTGCCCTTAATCACAAGTTTCATATTTTCTTTCCTTTATAGATTCTGCATTGACAATGGAGCCATGATAGCCCACGCTGGCTGGGAGATGTTTCAGGCTGGACATAGAACGGCCATCAGTGACTCTGGGATTACACAGAGGTGATTTACTGCTTGGAGGAGATAGATAGGATTAGATAAGGGAGGTAGGCAGAAAATCCAGAAACTTGAGGGTAGAGAAGATAGAAAATATTAAAGGCTTGTCCCTCACCAATTTTCCTCATTTTTCTGCAGGTATCGTACAGATGAAGTAGAAGTGACCTGGAGGGACTAACAAGATTAACAAGATAAGAGTACGTAGTTCCCTAATTAGAACTCAAAGGACCCTGGCCCTTAATCTCTCTCCTGATGTGGGAATCTTGGCAGTGCTATGGACTCTGCTCTTACCTGGCCTTGCTGTGGACTCTGATGTGAGGCTTGATGTCTCATATGGAACTTCTAGATGACTCAGCAATAAAATGCTTTTGGTTTTGTATGTTGGTCTTGGTTTGTGTTGTTAGGACCAATATAGAGTTAACACTGGGTGAATTCTTATTGATGGAGTCAGTGGATAAGGACTCAAGGGTATCACCCTTGCTGACTGCAGCTGGCTTCAGAGGCTGCCACTCAACAGCAAAGCATGAGAGGAAATCATAGGTACTATCATAACATCCTCTTAACAATAATATCATCACAATTCAAGGTATTTTAGTATTAGGCCTTATACTGACTGCCTTACAGTCATTTCATTTAATTTCTTTGAGTAATTAAACTTCCAAATTTGTAATTAAGGGCAGAAAACCACAATAATGGGAGAAGAAAAAAAGAAGAGAAAGGGCCTTTACCTCTCATCTGTGGCAAACTCAGGACCTCTCCTCAAAATAGCCTGGTCTAATTTGTAGGTCTAATTTATAAATCAAGAGTTTACCCCTCTGTACACTTTCTCGTCTACTCCTATTTGCACTCCTGCTAGCAGACCTGAGGGGGGCCCAAAACATACCTCTCTTCTACAACTATCAGAACTAATCCCATCTTAGTCACCTCATCAGTTATACCCTCTTAACCATGTATCTCTCTACCCTCTTTTTTTTTTCCCCCTCCCCATCTCTTTCCCTCTTCCAATTCCTGAAACTCTTCTGTGCTCTCTGGAACTAACAGTCATTTATAAACATCTGTATATCCCATCTCTCTTCTGTTCCTTTCGCATTCTTGCTTTGAGGCCTGGACCTCATTCCAACTCCCCACATTCTACCTATACCACTGATTGAACCCAGGGGTGATCTATCACAGAGCTACATCCCTAGCTCTTTATTTTTGTTTTGAAACCTGATTTCTTGTGAGGACTGTGTTTCTCCTAGTGCCTTTGTGGTGGTCATGATTTCTCTTCTGCACTCATTGTACCATTGAGAATGGAGGTGGTTCAGGTGTCTTCCTTTCTCATACTATTTTCAGACCATTTTTCTTCATCCCCAAAATCCCTTTGAAGCATTTAGACTATACCACACCACACCATTTTTGTCATAATCCTGATGATTTCGGTATTCATGTAGGTCATCCTCCTTTTCTGGTCATATTCTAGACCTGTATCTCTTCCATATGTCTATCTCAAATATCCCACTCTCATACCAATACTTTCTGTCTTTCCAGATCTTTCCCTTTAGTATGCTCAATACAGCAATTCATCCCTTCACCAGGACCTACAGTCCTTTGATCTTACTCCTTTCCACTGACTCTATTCTCCATGTCTTCATTTCCCTTCTTCTCAAGCTGAATTCCAGTAGTGAGTATTGAATAAACTTCCTGTCCTTTGCTATTTTATTTTTTCTCTTATTCAACTCATAACCTACTCTTTACCTAGATCCATGCAACTGAGAGGGTGAGCAAAAAACAGCCATGCTGCAGATCTGTCTTAAGTTTATCACCTAAAGTGGGTTCTATATGTTATCCAGCCATATTCCATCTCCCTAGGCATTTTACTTGCCCTCTGATAACTTAGATACCTACTGACCCTCATAACTAATATCCCTCTCCATAGTCTCATTCTTGACTTGTTTCTATTTTGGTGAGAAAATAGAAATATCATGAACATTTACAGCTTCCACTACCACATCTAACTACCTTCCAGCACCTGTATTCATATACTTCAAATTTCCTCCGTTGTTATAAACAAGTGGTTACCAACCATAATTGATTTTGTTCCTCAGAGGACATTGGGTTGTCAAAACTGGGAGGTAGGTGCTGTTGGAGAAAAGCCAGTTATACTATAAAATATCCTCCAATGCACAGAAAAACCCCACAATCTCTGTCCTTAAATATCAGTGGTGTTAAGGTTGAGAAATCCTGCTACAAATGGTCATGATCCTGTCCACACACTTGTGCAGTGGATCTTATTCTCTAGTTTTTGAGCACATAGCTCAGCAATTCTCCCTCCTTCTTTGTAGTCAGTAATTCCCTTTTTCCCCTGAGAAAGAATGCCCTCTTGGCCCCATTTCCCCTTCCACTGCTTCCTATTTTTCTGTTCCACTTCACAGCAAGAGTTTTCTTCCCCAGAAATTCCATCTGTATCAAAACTGTTCTTACCGTGATCACTGATGACTTGGTCATAGCTAAGTCTAATTATGCATTCTGCTTTATCTTATAGAATATCGGTGGCATTTGACACTACTTTGAAATATTTTCTTTACCTGGCTTTAGAACATATTCTCTGCTTCCTAGCTGACCACCCTATGTCCTTTGATAGTTTCTTGCCATACTCTCCTGACTTTGCAGAGTGCAGTCCTCAGGCTGCTCTGTTTTCACAGGTATTGCACTGATTTCATCCAGTCTTGTGCATTAAAGCCATTTTTGATGTGGGTGATTCCCAGTTTTATAGTTTCAGTAAGAAATTCTCTTCTAAATATATCTAGTTGCCCATTAGCATCTTGGATACTCAATGTGCATTTCAAATTTAACATATCCCAAATTAAATATCTCTTTGCCAGTTTATTCCTGCAGTCTTACCAATTTGACCTCTTCTACTTAAATCCATGCTTTCTCTGTCTCAGCAGCACTGTCTCTTTTGTTGTTCATTAGGCACTACAGGTATGCTGACCCTTAAGACCTTCACACTTTCCTGGAAATCTTCTCCCAGATGAAGGGTCACTCCATCATAGTCTTCCAAGTCTGCTCAGCTCAGTTCCCCACCACCACCACCACCAAGTGAAGCCTTCCCAACAACCCTCCTTAAAATTGCTTTCCTTCAGCACTTCCTAAGCCCTTCTCTGTTTTACTTTTTTTTCATTCTATACAATCATCTTTTTCTTTTTTTGGACTAGGGATTGAACCCAGGAGTACTTTACCACTGAGCTACATCCCTAGCCCTTTTGTATTTTGAGGCAGGCCCTTACTAAGTTGCTGAGGTTGAGACTGGCCTTAAATTTGTGATTCTTCTGCCTGTGCCTCCTGAGTCTGGGATTACAGGTATGGATTACACTGTTTTTGGCTCTTTTTTTTTTTTTTTTTTTTTAAACTAGGGATTGAACCCTGTGGTGCTCTACCACTAAGTTACATTCCCCAGTCTTTTTTGTATTTATATTGAGACACAGTATCATTAAATTGCCCAGGATAACCTTGAACTTGAAATTCACCTACCTCAGCCTCTCAAGTCACTGGGATTGCAGGCATGGGCTAACATGCCCACCTTAATCATTTTTTGTGTGTGAGTGTCCCCTACTGGGAATGTGGTGGAATATTTTAATCTTGTTTTATTTATTGCTCTATCTTCCAACTCTTAGAATATGGTCTATCAGATATATGCTATTCATTTTGCTGAATGAATAAGTTGGAAAAGTAAACCAAAGGGTTGATCAGATGACTACAAAAGAAAGAGACAAAAGGATTGGGGGCTGGGGATTTAGCTCAGTGTCAAAGTGCTTGCCCAGCATGTGTGAGGCCCCAGTATTGCAAACAACGATAAAAAGAATTAGAATCATATGAGGTTGGAGAAGGTAAATTTCTATGTCTGTATAGAAAGTGGCTGCACTTTTTTTTTATTTACAAGAAATTAGGCAGTTGGTTGAAAATGTACTGAGAGAGATTTAAAATCAGAAACTTTGGAGTGGAAAATAGATACAAATAGAAGTTAAGTTCTTGAATGTCTTTAAGAACAGGAGTGATCTCTGTCTCTTTAGGCTTGGGAAGTTAATTTTATAAATGAGCAGCAACTGTATTACTTCACATTAGCCTCAGGTATTAATTTCCAAGTTTTATTAATTTTATGAGGTGGAATGGATCTTGAAAAGAAGAGCTGCTTCAACACTGTTGCCCCAGTTTACATTGTTTAATTGAGGAGTTCTTTCCAGTTTTTTATTGGTGCATTATAGCAGCACATAATAATAGAATTTGTTGTTCTATATTTGTACATGTACAAACAATATAATTTGGCCAGTATCATTCAATTCTTTCCAATTTGTGAAGCCAAGAAACTATAAAATCAGACTAGGGGTATAGTTCAGTGGTAGAGCACTTGCCTGGTGTGGGTGCCTGGGTTCTGTCCCTAGTATCATATAAAAAAAAAAAAAGAGAGGGGTAAAGGAAGGAGGAAGGGAAGGAAAAGAAACTACAATCAAGACTCCTTAGCCCTAAATTGGGGAGTCTTCTTCCCAGCTCAGTTCTTTTCTTGAGGCTTTTACCAGCAGTGTAGGATAGAGGGTCCTGCTACTTTCAATGAAAGAAGTCAATGGGGGACTCCAGACTCCTGAACAGCATCTCCAGCCAGGTCAGGTCATGTATAGGACCCCAAGACTGGCTATCCAAGAGATCACAGGTAGGCTCCTGGTACAAAAGGCAGCATGAGGCATGGAGCCTGTCCCTCAGTGTGTCCAGTCATTGGGATAGACCTGTTGCTAGAATCTCTACCCCTGTAGTTTGAAATTTTTCCAGACTCTCATGACTAGGACAGCATTTTGGGAATATTGCCATAGTACTTCACGAAGATACATGTTCCACTCCAACAACTTGGTTAGGAAGGATGGACAAAGGACAGGGAGAGCTGCCATTGTCAGGTTCCACTTTGGGACAATGGCCCTGTTCCTGTATACATTCGTTTGATTCTTATGCAGGTCATGCTCTGAGATATAACCTGAAGAAAGAGTATTGAGAGAGGAAGGTTCAAGTCCCCCTTTGGTGGTAGCTCCTGCAGCTGATGTAAGGTCACCAAGTCTTCAAATGACTTCTGGATGCAGAGAAAGGAAGTCTCAGATATAGCAAGGAGCAAAGAGTATTTGTCATCTGAAATTTCTGTCCTTGGGAATTGAGAAAACAACAGGGCTTTTTCACTTGGGTTTTTCTCTATTTTACTGCCTAGTCTTGCATTTCTTCCCAACTGGTAACCATAAACCCATTCAGATACAGATAGAAGCTAATGTTCCTGTTTCCCCATAGCCAAATCCTCACAGTAGCCCTCTTTCATCAAATTTCAGCTCCTCCCTCTTCCTTTTTTGCTTATCACATATTCAATTAAGTTATAAATTGTCTGACCTGACACTTGCTTCTTTGGACTCTTAGCTATAAAGGAGGAAGATGGGAAGAGAAGTATATAGGGCATAGAGCTCAGTGCTGACCTTTTCTTCTTTTGTTTTTAAGATTTGCCTATGAGTTCAGGCAGTATCAACACACGTTGGAAGCCATACATTGAAATATTCTGCGGAAAGAACATATCCTAGGCAAAGACAAGATAGGAACTGGACTTTTATTTATTTACTTTTTAGGCACTGGACATCAACCCCAGGTTCTGAGGAAGGAACATATTCTAGACAAAGATAAGACAGGAACTGGACTTTCACTTTTTCTTTAGGTGCTGGGGATCAAACATATGCATATGCTAAGCAGGCAGTCTACCACTGAGCTATATTTCCAGCTCAGGAACTGGATATTTTACCTAGTCTCCCAGTAGTTTCCCTATACTTTCCTGTACTTCCATCAACAGCAGGTATCCCAGTACCCTTCCCTCCCCTGCTATCTTCTGCACTTTGAGCCCCTGAGCATAACTGAGTTTCTGTGTTCAGCTCACTGTTTGAATTTCTTCTCAGCTACGCAGAGGGCCTGCTCACAAAGTCTTAAAAGACACCGAGGGGGCTGGGGTTGTGGCTCAGCGGTAGAGTGCTTGCCTAGCACATGCAAGGCCCTAGGTTCGAGCCTCAACACCACATAAAAATAAATAAATAAAACAAAGGTATTGTGTCCAACTACAACTAAAAAATAAATATTAAAAAAAAAAAGACACTGAGTCTATGTTTTCCTTGCATGTCACTAGATAGGGGATCTTCAGAGTCAGCCCTATAAAGATAAGAGGAGAGGAGATAAGCAGCCTTCCTGCTTGCTTATTTATTATTTTAATTTTATTTATTTATTTATTTGTACCTGGGATTGAACCCAGGAGTGCTTTACCACTGAGCTACATCCCCAACCTCTTTTTATTTTTTATTTTGAGACAAGGTTTCACCAAGTTGCTTAAGGCTAAATTGCTGAGGCTGACCTAGAATTTATGATCCTCCTGCCTCAGTCTCCCAAGGCTCTAGGATTGTAGGCATGCACCTTTTCTTGAGACTGAAAAAGACGGTAGAGCATGAAGGCCTCAGGGGTGGGAGGAAGACATTGTGTGTTTTGTCAATGCAGAGTGTATTTTCTAGCCCTTTCTGCTTTATTTCGCTTTTCTTTACTTCCTCCTCTTTTTAAATAGCTAACTTCCCTTTCTTGTTTTCTGGAATTTGGAGAGTTGGTGTTTTTTCAGGAGCTAGAGACCCCCTACCTACTCTTATCATTGAGCTAGGACACATCCTCTGTCCACTGGCCCTGCTTGGACTGGAATGTGGTTTGAGGCTGCTAGTGTAAGGATGCCGCCCAAAAAGAGAAGAAAAGAATGAAAATACTTTCTTATCCAGCTGTACAAGTGCTCCTAACTCAGTATCATACCTTCCTTACTAGAATTGTTGCTATCCCAGAGAAATGTTATATGGCTTCTTGTCCCATTGACTAGCCACATTCTCCTTTCTATTTACTTTTTTAGGTGCCTGCTTCTCTTCTCTACTCTTCAACTCTGTTTTCCCTAAAACAGAACCTGTTTTAGAAGGAGTTACTATTGAGTGTCTCTTCCTGTGTCATCCAAATACCCTGGATTTACTGGGAAATGTTGAGGTAAAACAAAAAAGAAAATTATCTTTTTGCATCTTTGCTTGAATCCATCTATTCAGTGAGGACATTCCAAGAATAAGATATGCAGTATTATTAGAATTGGGGTACTGTTAGAAACCCTACTCTAGAATTGGGTGATATCACCACTCTAGTTTATCCTGCTACTTTATATATTTTAATCCAAATTTCTCCCCCCTGAATTTAGATAAATATTAAAACTTTCCCCATACCCTAAAGTTTCAGGGGAACTAAACATACTGGTAGGCTCTTCAAAGGAAAAGTCATTTCTTTCACATTTTTATATCCTGGCTCCCAATTCTCTTCAGTCTTATTAACTCTAGATATGTTCTCTTACCTCCCAGACTGCATATTTTGTTTTGTTTTTGTTTTGTATCAGGGATGAAACTCAAGGGTGCTTAACCACTGAGCCACATCCCCAGCCCTTTTTAAATTTTGAGATAGGGTCTCACTAAGTTGCTGAGCCTGGCTTTCTTTTTTTTAATTAATTTTTTAATTTATATATGACGGCGGAATGCATTACAATTCTTAGTACATATAGAATACAGTTTTTCATATCTCTGGTATACAAAGTATATTCATGTGTCTTCATACATGTACTTTGGATAGTAAGGTCCATCACATTTCACCATCATTTCTAACCCCATGCCTGCTCCTTTCCCCTCCCACCCCTGAGGCTAACTTTTATTTTTTTTATTTTTATTTATTTTTTTTTTTCTGAGGCTGGCTTTTAACTTATGATCCTCCTGCCTCAGCCTCCCAAGTTGCTGGGATTACTGGTGTGTGCCACTGCACCCAGCCCTCTCACACCACTTTTTTTAAAAAAAAAAAATATATTTATTTATTTATTTTTTAGTTTTCGGTGGACACAACATCTTTGTTTGTACATGGTGCTAAGGATCGAACCCGGGCCGCACGCATGGCAGGCGAGTGCGCTACCGCTTGAGCCACATCCCCAGCCCTCACACCACTTTTGAAAGCCAATTTCTATACTCCCACACCTAATCTTTCTCTTAGGCCCACCTGTTTTGACTCACCTTGAGATTAATATTGGACAGCCAAACTTAACCTTCCTGGCATCCTTAAGAGGCAGACACCACAGTTGTGGTCAAAGGCATCACTTTTGAGGAGGGAGGTATGTGAAATAAAAGCAAATACAGGAGAAAGAGCTGGAGTAGATGTACCTTTCCTATACTATGTAGGCACTGCTGGTAAGCCAGGGAAAACAAAGCTCATCATGATTATGTGCCTTTTCATTCTCATTCATTTCTGACCCTTTCTATGTCCATCTTCTGCTTCTCTATCCCACACTTACTATAGAATGCCTACATAGTACTCCACAGCAGATACAGGCATCTTCTGCCAATTATGCTTACACCCAAAGACCAGAAAGTTGGGTTTCAGTCTACCTGAGACCTGAATGGAGGAGCAGTGAGGAAAGAAGGGGGAGAGGTAGGGAAAGGAAGGACAAAAAATGATCCAGTTAATCCAGCTGACTTGCAGAGACTCTGGGTCCCAGAATGAAACTTGCAGGTGGATATGATGTATAGGCAGAATGAATCTTCCAGACATTCAGCCAGTTGACATGATTCTCAGACTCTTGAATGGCATGGGGTTCCTAAAAGGGGGAAATAGGAATGTGGTGAGGACTGCACTGCCTCTAAAGCACCCTTCTGCTCTCCTCTCACAGTTCTTATATTCTCTATGTGCACTCCCTTGTCATTCTCTCCACCTCTTTTTTTGTTTCTCTAGTCTACAGAGGGCACATTCCCACAAATCATGGGACTCATGTTCTTGGTAAGGCTCTCACAGAGTTCACCTGTGCTGGACATTCAGTGGGCATGGGGGATGGGTTAGCACCAGGCCCTGAGGCCTATAGAAAGGAAGGAAGGTATAATGTTGAGAATAATGCTTGACTCTTCTCCACCCATTGAGGGATTTTAAAATTTTAGGGCAAAAGAAGGGTGTTAGAGATGCTTCTCCATCTCATGGCATGATAGTGGAAGCTGGGAACTCACTCTTGTGGTTTCTGTCTTGTCATGGAACCATCCTTTCTTAGGGAACTCATCTCTTCTGTCTCCTTTTTGTTCCTCTAGAATTCTGTTCCCTTTCTTTTCTTCTACTGCCCTGCTCAGAATTTAGAAAGCTGATTTCCTTTATGTTTAGAGCAAGGATTAAGAACTCAAAAGTCTACAGGAACCAGTGACATAATAAAGAATAATGTGAATTAAATAGGAACTGTGGCAAACTGAAAAGTACATGCCTCGTCTCCAGGGACAGCAGCTATTGATTTCGGCAAAGTACATCATGTAGGTTGGAGGCCCAGAATTAACAAGCCTGGATCTTAAATGTTGGCAATATATTTTGAAAATTGTGAATGCTGTGCCCTCTGAACAAACCTCATTTGCAGATCCCAGTTCATAGACCATCAGTTTTCAACCGCTGCCCTAGAGATTCCCTTACCAGAAGTTCTTAAGATGGCCCTGCACATTGGTCAGGCTCATGAATAGGACAATGCCATGTGATAGGTGCCCACCATGTGATAGGTGCTCCAGTTTGCATCTGCAGAGGAAGGAGTGGTAAGTAAGGATTAAAGGTAAGGCATTACTTGTCAGGTAGAAGCAGAAATAGAGACTTAATGGTGATAGCTCTGGGCTTTTATTGGGGTCAGCCTCCTGCTGTAGCTCACTTCCTCACTCACCACCTGCCAGTCATTCACCAGGTTTCTTGTAGAACATATGGAGCAGTGGCAAAAAGATAAACAGCACAACAATGAGTGTAGCCCACCAAGTAAGGAGGAACATGATGAGCAGGCAGGGTAAAGAGCCCAATAGGGAAAGCCAGGGACTGTACCAGTGGAAGGAAGGGTATCAGCCCTTGCAGTACCACTCTTGCACCCAAGGATTCTCTCCTATAATTCCAGCAGCTCTGAAGGCTGAGGTAGGAGGATTGCAAGTTTAAAGCCAGCCTCAGCAATTTAGCAAGACCCTAAGCAACTCAGAAATACCCTGTCTCTAAATATAAAAAATGGTTGGGACTTTGTTTCAGTGGTTAGGTGCTAGAGGAACATTTGGAGATGATCCAAGTTCATCAGTTCTGCCAGCCTTGGACCTGACCCTAACACCTGTCCATATTAACCAGGCAATTGGGTAAGGGAAGTGAAGTTGATGAGGGCATAGGAGTAGAGGAAACAGTTGGAGATGATGGGAGCAATGGCATTCAGCTCAGCTTTGAGAGTGACTAAAGGTCAGCCTCCAAATTAGTGTCGTGGGATCAAGATCTAGAGAGCTGAATACATTGTCTTCTGGTTTCCCTTTCCCTGTTCTCAATTCCTCATTCCCTTGCACACATGTACCAACACCCACTACCACGTTAGGAGACAAGTTTCATTTATTTTGAGGACTGGAGAGATAGAAAAGAGGCTTAAGCATTAGGCCCTAGAAATCAGAGTTAGGACTCTGGGAGTCATGAGAGAAAAGGTAATTAACAGTGTCTGGAGTAGAGTAGGGAGGGAGTTGAGAGGAGAGGGCACTCACCAATAAGAATGAAATGGAGGGGCACATCTATAATTAGTGGAACAATGTGGCACACTCCTATAATCCCCGCAACTCAGGAGGCTAAGGCAGAAGGATCACAAGTTCAAAGCCAGCCTCAGCAACTTGGTGAAACCCTAAGCAACTTAGGGAGAACCTGTCTCAAAATAAAAAATAAAAGGGACTGGGGATGTGGCTCACAGGTTAGGCATGCCGGAAGGTTCAATCCCCAGTACCAAAGTACATTGATTTCATGCCCTTTTTCTCGGACCATGAGCATGGAGTCTGCCTTCAGCCTCCTAATGTCAGCTGGAATCCTCAGTGCCACTCTGTCCTCTGCCCTTTCCTGCTTTATTTCAGTCCCCACTGTCTTCCAGGTTAGTTGGTATCTTGGTAAGAGGCTTAGGGGAGAAAGGAGAAAATGTGGTAGACAGGGCCATCCCAAGAGTATAATTTTGGGAGGAAGAACAGCAAAAGTGGCCTCATTTCTCAGTACCAAGGAGTTAGATAGTGACTTAAAAAAATGGAGGTGACAGTGACTGGTTGGTATTCTGGAGATGGTCCAAGTTCAAACAGCAAAATTTAAAGTCTAGGGCTGGGGATGTGGCTCAAGCAGTAGCACGCTCGCCTGGCATGCGTGCGGCCCGGGTTCGATCCTCAGCACCACATACAAAGATGTTGTGTCCGCCGAAAACTAAAAAATAAATATTAAAAAAAATTAAAGTCTACCTGTAAATCAAGGCAAAATATGAAAATGGTGCCAGTCTTCTATCTGCCTCTCAACAGTCTTTTCTCTTCCCACATTCCCAGGAGGCTTACACACCTCACCCCTTCTATCTTTTCTTCCTATTAAGATACCTAGGCTCCTTCAACTCTTCCCTCTGTGCTTCCACTATCCTGACTCTTTAGAGTAATGGGCTCTTATTCTCCTATGTGGGACCCTCCCTAGGATAAACTGTACTCAGTCATTGGCTTTTTTGAGGGGAAAGCTATGACAAGAAGGAGGAGCCTTCATTCTGCTCACCTTCCTCATTGCTGTAGACTTCATTCTGTTTGTGTTTTTGTGGGGAGGGGTACCAGGGATTGAAACCAGGGCACCTAACCACTGAACCAAAGTCCCAGCCATTTTTTATATTTTATTTAGAGACAAGGTGTTTCTGAATTGCTTAGGGTCTTGCTAAATTGCTGAGGCTGGCTTTAAACTTGTAATCCTCCTACCTCAGCCTTCAGAGCTGCTGGAATTATAGGCATGCAATACTGTTCTGGTAGAGGCAGGACCTTTGATCTTAACAACTGCTGAAATCCCAGCCATGTGGGCACTCCAGCCCCAGGCAGCTCCTATTCCACACACCCACGTCAGTCCTATTTCCTAAAGCATCTCAAATCATATGGAAGCTTGAAAAATGCGATTCAGATTAGACATTTCTTTATAAGAAGAAAACTCTACCCCAAAGCAGTAGGTCTGGTTAGGTAGATACCTCCAGTATCAAAAGGGGGAACAGAAGTATATGCCTAGGGGTAGCAGGAGTAAATTTAATTATCAAAGAACATCATACAGTTCACTAACAGAGTCATAGGGAGAAGAGGTAAGGGCCGGTACCACAAGATAGCTGCCTGTGCACTTTTTTCTTTTCTTTGTGGGCCAGTAATGGTACAGCCCAAGAGTGCTCTTCCACTGACTATATTCCCAGCCCCCCCTTTTTTAAATTTTGAGATAAGGTCTCCCTAAGTTGCTATGACTGGTCTTGAATTTATGATACTCCTGCTTCAGCCTCCTGAGTTTCTGGGATCACAGACTGACTGTGCCAACATGCCCAGCTATACACTACTTTTTTGTGTGTGTGTGGAGAAAAAAATTACTTTTATGTAATAAAAACTTTATAGAAATATGTTATAAAACAGTTTGAATCAACACTCCTAAGCAGAGCATTTAAAATATAAAGACAGTAAGTTTAAGTAAGTTAATAGTTTTGATGACAACTAAAATTTGAAAATGTATAAAATACACAAAATTATGAAAATCATTATATTTAAATGCTAAAGTCTTACTCCTAGACAAAAGAACAGATTTATCTATATAGAGATGGTGAATTTGCTAGTAATTCTAGCTACATGGAAGTTTGAAGCAGGGGAAATGCAAATTCAGCTTCAGCCACTTGGCAAGAATCTGTTTCAAAATAAAGTCAAAATGTGCTGGAGATGTAGTTCAGTATTATAGCACCATTGAGTTCAATCCCCAATATAAATACATATGCCTGCACATATTTATATAAACAAATTTTGATAAATTAAATGAATAATTACATAAATAGAGTAAACAACCATGACACTATATACAAATCATAAACAAAACAGGGATAATATTTACACATGTAAGTAAAAGCATATTTGACTTTGTTAAAAATGGGCACGTGGTTTACATGTGTTTTAATTTCAACTTACATTATCCTCAAGTAAAAAGTCAGAAAATTTTTCTTTGAGTTTTAACATATAGGTATAAAAATTTTAAAAAATTCATTGATGTGAGAAAACCTACTGAACAACACTGAAGCTACTGGGGCTGGGGATGTGGCTCAAGCGGTAGCGCGATCGCCTGGCATGCATGCGGCCCGGGTTCGATCCTCAGCACCACATACCAACAAAGATGTTGTATCCGCCGAGAACTAAAAAAATTAATATTAAAAATTCTGTCTCTCTCTCCTCTCTCTCCTCTCTCACTCTCTCTTAAAAAAAAAAAAACACTGAAGCTACTCTGTTATATATATGGGAAATATGATTTAAGTGGAACTCAAAAAGAGACATGAATTAAAGAAAATATAACCCACAAAATTCTGAATAACTCTATTACTTTAGAAATTCTTCTTTTTGAAGTTTTTGTAGTAATACATGGACAGAATGCTATTATTTACTTTGCTTTTTTACAAGTGGTACTAAAGATCAAACCCAGTACCTAACCTGTGTGTGTGTGTTTGGGGAGAACCTCAGTCACTGAGTTACATTCTCAGCCTTATAAATCCTTCTTCAAACTACATTTATCAGCTGTACTTACATTGTCACTAGGAGCAGATATTTTGAATCATTGCTATTCATTACAAGGCACAAAAAAATTTTATGGAGAATCTGTAAGTATTCATAAAAAGCTCTGATGAAAAAATTTTAGTGAACAAATATTTAAAAAGTAGCAAAAATTGTGGAATGTGATGGACATCATTATCCAAAGTACCTGTATGAAGACAAGAGATATGAAAAAATTGTGGTATATATGTGTAATAAGAATTGTAATACAAAATAAAAGAGTACATTTGTAAAAACATAAATTGGCATAAATATACTTTATACACAAAGATATGAAAAATTGTGCTCTATATTTGAAATAAAAATTGTAATGCATTCTGCTGTCTTGTATTTAAAAAATAAAATCAATAAAGTTATATATATGTATAATAAAGTAACTCTTCTATGATATTGGTATATTACAAAGATTTAACCTATAAATATTCAGAAATTTGTGTAGATTTTCTAGGGAGTTCCCCAAGATCAATAAACATCTATCATTATGCAAATCCTCACAGGCATTAGGGAGTACTTTTTTAACTTTAATATAGAGAGATCACTGGAGAACAAGAAGAAGCTTAAAAGATGGGGTCCACACAGAGCAGGGTATGCTCTTTAATAAATACAACAGAAAGAAACCTAGGTTTGGAAAAAATACTGGATTTTAGCTTCTCAGTTAACATTTTAAAATGTGACTTCCTCTTTGACATTTAGACATCTTATTCTTTGCTTCATTGATTTCTACATACTTGGATATATAGCTACTATCACATTTCTCTTGAAATTACAAGGTTACTCCATTGGGGACAGAAAAATGACCAAGGATTACTTAGGGACAGAAAGACATGTTTGTTAAAAAAATAAAATATGGCTCATTTTGTTATTTTGGGATAACTGTGCCTGTTTTGTAATACTATTCTCATTATAAAAAAAAAAGAAAAACAGGATATCATAGAAGATTCTATACAATTATTTTTCTAATTTTTTTGACAAAATACTTGTCAAAAAAATATTTTGAAAGACAAAATACTTGGAATGATTTTCAGTTTCCAGATTGTAAGCACTGCTTTGCAATGATAGGTTAAACATAAAAAGAAAAATCTTTAACATTTTTTTCTACATAAACAAATGCCCAGTCTTCATCATAAAATCAAGAACCTTACACTTTTTTCATGCAGAATAGAAACTGCCAAAACATATTCCACAAATTTAAAAAATTAAACATTGTCAGTGAATTAAAAATTCTGAAGGGGGCTGGGGATGTGGCTCAAGCGGTAGCGCGTTCGCCTGGCATGCGTGCGGCCCGGGTTCGATCCTCAGCACCACATACCAACAAAGATGTTGTGTCCGCCGAGAACTAAAAAATAAATATTAAAAATTCTCTCTCTCTCTCTCCTCTCTCACTCTCTCTTAAAAAAAAAAATTCTGAAGGAAGTTTATGCTCACCCACAAAGACCAGGTTTCTATAGACCTCTAACATCACATCACCATATAAAGTCTGCTGAGCTGGGTCCAGGCAATTCCACTCTTCTTCAGAGAAATCAATGACCATGTCCCTGAATGTCAATGGTTCCTGAAAGTCTAAAGTGGACAAATCTACGCAGCACACAAGGAAGCCATGCAGAGTTAATTCCTTTTCAACTATAAACAATGGTTCCCAATTCTGGATAAAGTGTACAGTCACTATGGCATTTTCATGCTTATACACATGGCATGAAATGCTCTTCAATATCCAAAATCCAAATTGCATTAAAACAATGTAATTCATGTCCCATTTCCTGGCTTTCAGGGTTCTCAGCATCCTCCCTGTGATTTGTTTTCAGATTCTGCATAGCATAGAAACCTGGGCTCCGGATCCAGGACAGAAAGCCTACAAAAAGATCGAAAAGAAAATGTGTACACTACTTGCAAGTGACAAAGATAATGTGAGTGATGAGTGCATAATCACTTATACCCTAGTCCTCTGGGGAGGTAGAAACCAGGGCTCTAGGTCATTCTGCACAGAAGGCAGGCAGAAGGCTTTCTTGATGGTGACAAATGCCCAAATTGAAGAGTATGGTGCACACTATGCTCCCTTGGGGATAACCATAGCAGGGTACTAAGAACAAAAGTTGGACCATTCGTGGAGTGAAGGATGAGAAGGAATGCACCCCTATCCTGGATAGCCTCTTACCTTGAGGTTCCCAGAGGACTGGCCCCAGCCAGGACTCCAGGAGCTAAAGGAAGAATCTAGACAAAGTGCCCCTCAAACTGCCCTCTGGACCATGCCATTTTGGGACCACATATGCTAAGAAAATATTTCCTATTTGAAAGAACAGCAAGGAGAGTTACTGACTTCTCTTCACTCAGCTAGGATCCTCATTATCTCCTTCCCAGTGAGTCAGTGAGTTGTTAGGCTAGAAAGGAGGGAATTTTGCCTCCTAACTCATCCAAGGACTTAGATGACTCTGACTGGTGTGATGATCAATTTGCAAGTGACAAAGATAATTAGAAGTCAAGGGTCTTTTCTGGGATCCAAGGGGAGGTGACTTTCTGAGGCATTCATTCCCTTTAATTTCTCAGCCACCTTCCTACTGTCTCACCCTTCTACCCAAAGAAGCTAGTGGCTTGTTGACTGAGGTCTCAGCAGAGGAGTGTCCCCAGGAATGAGAAGAGGATCAGGAAGAAGAAAATAATTTGGACCTGACCAAAGAAAGGCAAAAATGTGAATGGAAGGGGAGGGATAGTTACTCCCCCTCCTCACTTTCCTCATCCTAGCTTAATGCTCCTCTCAACCCTATAGTTCCCTTTCCCACCAACCTTTTCCCAGAAAGGAGTCCTGGCAAAATGGGCGTCCTTTTCTTTTTTTCCCTTAAACTGCAAGTTATCCCTCCCCATGCCAGAGGGGTAGATCTTAAAATTATAAACATACGGGAATAGTAAATAATATTTCTTATCTACTGTCCTCCCCCCACCTTCACTCTTGTTCAACACTCATCCCAACACATCCTCAGAATAAGGCCTCTTTTCTTTCCCCTTGAGGAGCTGTGATATAGAGTCTCTCCCAGCAAAACCATCCAATTTCAGGTCTCTGTCCATGGGAATCTGCTTCACCAGCTCCTTCTCCTTATTTAGCTTGGCCTATTCAGGCTGCAGCTGCTTTTGCCCCCCACATACAATCCCACATATTTCCCCATTGCTCCTTAGCCCCATCCAGTTCTCACTGTCATTCCCTCAGCCTCCTCATCAACCTCAATTCTCTGGCACCTGCCTTAGATTCCCACTTATACAGGCCAGTGTCACTCTCAGAAGAATAGTTACAGTCATCACACCAACCACCAGTAGCTCATCTTCTGGATCTATGTTTAGCTGCTGTGCCCAGTGTTTCTGGAAAGGCAGAATGCATACACCACAGAGTGTTTATTGGCTGAGTTGATGCCCCCTCATGTGATTTGAAAGATTTGCCCAAGCTGGAGTCACAGTGCAAGGTAAGACCTTCCAGTATCAACAGACTTGAGACAGAGTACAAAGAGGGAAAGAATCAGCACTATCCAAATCCCAAAGTGTGCCTAGCCACAGCTACAGTGTTGGCAGAAGCAAAAAACGATCCCCATGGAAATGCCAAGCTCTGGACCCAGACTACATGAGATGAAGAAATATGTGCCACCTAGGAGAAGAGAAAGGAAGAGCTGGTCTGTGATCTCAGAGATTCCTAACAGGACTGGGGGCTCTGAGAGATAACAGTCACAACAGACTCACCAGCCTTCACTTTGCCATTGGCTGAGATGCCTGTTATAGGCAAGGTGCTAATCTTAGTGACTGAGGCCAAGAGCAGGATGATGAGCCATGTGAGCCCTGGGTAGGAATGAGAATTCATTCATTCAGGCCGTGTTCCCTAAATCCCTTCCTACTTCCCAGAGCTCTGAGCTCATACTTGTGTCTGCCTGAGCAGTCATCCAAGGCAACAGCAGATAGAAGATGAGCACATAGCACAACTGTGGAACAAAGAAGTGAGGGAGGAGGTCATTCCAGTGCACGCTAATTCTCCAGCTCTCTTCTCCATTGCTCAGAAGTATCCTCTATGTTCTCTGGAACAAAGTCTCTCATCAACCTACATACCCTACTTTGGAAATCGTGAGCTCTAGTCTTAACATGATCCTCATGACCCAGCCAAAGTGTTCTGGCGTCTTGCCGGTCCTGGCCCGGAAATTATCTGGATCATCTTCTCAAGAGTGTGGCTTGGCACAGGACTTCTCTGCAGAGGTGGAAGTTATGCTGTCCTCTGGTTGAGACTGTACAGACATGACTGAAATGCCATGACCGCTGTGCAACCAGGAGCATGGTGACGGGAAGGATTTGGGGGAGGAGGGAAGTCCCAGGCTTTAATGGAAACGAGTGGTGGCTCAGACAGCAGATTTTTTTCCTATCTTTGAGAGTTCTCTGTGGGGCATGGGTCTTTCTTACCATGGTGGAGCCACACAGAGCCTCCAGGAATTGTTGGTTGTGGCACAGATATCCTGGGACTGTAGAATTGTCATACCACTCATAGCTGGATCCAAAGTCCCTGTCCTTAGAGGCAGATGACAACCAGAGGGCAGCTAGAGATATGTCTCTGAAATGTATTTCCTCCACTTACTGATGATGGCTTAAGATGCTGGCCGCATTGTTTTGCTACAGGTAGTCTGGAATGTCTGGTCTGGGGAAAAGAGTATAGAAAGTGGTCATTATCTTCCCTTTCCCTAGCCTAGTTACCAAGAGTTGCCTCTCTAAGTCAACCCATTTTGGGGAGTGTGGCCTGAGGATTAGGCTTACCCAAGGAATGCTACCCCTGGTTACCAGGGTATGAGGGCTGTAAATGGGGAAACAGAGACAACTCCAGAAGTCGGAGGGGATGCAGTATTGGTAAAATCACCTTCCCATTCCATCCCCATAAGAGCGCACTCACCTGAATCATTTCTTTCCCTTGATAAGTCTGCTTCTTTGGTCAGCCTATCAAGATTGGGCCAGCCCTTCTATAGATTAGGGCATCCACCCCTAGCAGCCTTTGGCCCATCCTGACTCCCTAGAGAGGGGAAGGGAAATACATTTCAGTCCTCTTCCTAAATTCTTTCCCCAGGATGATATCCAGAACTACCTTGCAAAGTGATTATCCTGTTTTAGGATTTTCAACCAAGCATTCAATCTCAGGATGAGAAAGAAGGGAGTAGCTGTTGGTGTGCCACCTCAAACACTGGGAATACCTGTGTATACCCAGCCCAGGACACTGGTCCCCCATACATTCCCCTTGTTTTGTCCTCATCCCAGTGGTCCAGGTTAGAGTCTCCAAAAACACAGTGCTAGGTTTTTGGATCTCACCTTGGAATACAGAAGAAGCTCTGCTCTGCCAAGGTGAGGCACCTAGTCATGTAACACCCCCATCACTTCACTAACCCTTTCTCCTTTGCCCTGTGCAGACCAGGCCAGGCTGTTTGTGTTTCATATCAGTATTGTTTGCTCCAGGGTCCCAAGTTTATCATGCACTGAAGAGTCATCAGTAAAAGCCCAGGACTAACTTAAAACACTCTTCTTGTCCAACTCAGTGTAGTCCAGACTCTTCAGCCTCCTACTCCACTGCCCACTGGGTGGCCACAACCTTCTGGCCTGGCTCACTTTACCAGATGCCCACATGCTCCTTGGCCTCCAAATTCCCCTCACTCAGCACCTCCTAGTGACTTACAGGTGGAAGGGTAGGGGAGTCATCTCAGGACAGAACCCAGGAGATTGGGTGTCAGAGTTTGGGCACTGGGAACCCAGCCTTTAGCCCTCTTGCACCAGCTATAATTAGCCAGGTGGGGCTACTGACTGGGACAAGGGTGAGTTCCCTGTGCACACAGCAGTCCCAAGCAGAGAGAGTAGAGTGCTCAAGTGAGAGAGCAAATAGAAGGCTGGTGTCTCCTAATGGGAACTAAAAGGATGGGGGCAAGATGGGAGGGGTTGGGTCCCTGGTCTTGGATCTTTACATTTCTTGCATGCTCATTACACTGGGTAAACCCCATGCTTGGCAGTGGTTAGCCCACTACTCTAGACTTGAGTGTCACCTTAGGGTGGGGGGTGGGTGATTGGAACAGGGGAGGGACTGACAGTTCCATGAGGTGAAGCCATGGTACCTCTGGTCACTCTGGATACAGCTAAGATAACCTTCTCTCTTGCCTGCTCACCTGCAGCAATCCAGCAGACCTAGGCCATGAGCCTCTTGGACACAGCACATCATCCCTCGGACCTGCAGCCCGTCTCCCTTCCCCTGCAGAAGGACGGTTTTGAACACCCTTTGCCCACTGAAAGAAACTCCTGGCCTTCTTCCCCAGATGAGGATCCTGATTTACTGTCCTTTCCTCTGCAAGAGCATGGCCCCAGATCCCTGGTCCCGGGGAACCTTCCCTCCCCGGCTTTGTTCCTAGAGGAAGAGGAACAGAATGAAGACGACGGAGACACAGCCAAGCTGGAAGGACTGTGTAGTGAGGAGCATCCGAGCCAGTTCTTCGCAGAAGCCCAGAGGCTGCGGGAACACAGGCTCTTGTTAGACGAAGAGGTGACAGTCAGGGGACGGGTGTATGGTGTGCACCGGGTGATCTTGGCCGCAGTCAGCAGCCTCTTCCGAGACAGGCTGCTGAGCGGCGGAGCGCCGCGGCTTGGCTTCAGCCTGGATGTGGCCCCGGGGGGCTGGGAGGCCGTGCTGACCTTTGCCTATGAAGGGGTGCTGGGCCCCGCCTCATTGGGGGATGTGCTGGCTGCGGCCGATGCCTTGCGGGCGCCCCGGGTAAAGGCCGCGGCACAGCGGAGATTCGAGGGACCAGGAAACGCCGGGGAAGAAGAAAAGAAGCTCAGCCAGGCACAGGAGCTGAGGGAGAATCTGCGCAGCATAGAGCTTCTGTACCGAGAGGGCGTCGGGTGTGACCTGGAGCTGGAGGCAGACGGCTACAGGTTGCGGGGTGAGGGCCTGTGGGGCATTACATGGCTGCAGGTGCAGATGCTACAGAAATGGTGTGCAAGCAGCAGGTGGTTTGAACTCCACCACAGCGATTTTGGTACTGCTGTCAGAATTTCTCTAGGGTGACTTGTGGCGCTCAGCCAGTCACCGAGAACTGCGCGTGCGCAATACAGTTGTTTTGCCAAGGCGTCGGATAGATTTAAAATGACCCTTCAGGCTCTGGGTTTTTTCCTGCTCACTAACAAGGAATTTTCAGCCAGCTGGCTGGATTTAAGGGTACAATCCGTGGCAGTAGAACAAGCAGAAAGCGACTGACTCAAACAGATTAACTAGAGGCCCTTCTTGGCATCTTCTGTAGTACACAGGAAAAGGCAGAGGTATTGGATGGAAAACAGTGTGTCAACAGTGTGCTTGACAACATGCAGACTTAAGGGTTCTGCAGCTAATGAGCAAGGTTTGGTACTGTTTTTTTTTTTTTTTTTTTTCCAGAATCTTAAGGCTAGCAGGTCATGGCACTTTGACTTTAGTCACTAGGAAAGCTAAGTAAAGTAGGGTTGAATAAATTGAGTATTATTCAGATTCTTCTAATACTTAGTGAAGTACAGGGTACCAGGAATTTTTACACATGACATCTCTTTCAATTCTCACTGAAAACTAGTGAGATAGAAACCATTGCCCCTAGGTGCAGATAAGGAACATTAAACTCAAGAGTTCTTAGCTGATGAAAACACGAGTACAAGCTCACTCTTATTAGTTCAGTCAGCTTCCACTAGGCCTTGCATTACTTCCTCTGCAGTTAAACCAAGATACATACGACTTGGAAAATGGATGTGACACTTAAAAGTTCAAAGTTACAAGGAATTAGTTTAGAAATTATCTAGTTCAGCTCTTTACTGACAAAGAAACCAGACCCCAAAACATGTCCAAAGTCATATAGTTACTGCTCGGTACAGGAATGACTGGGGACCAGAGTGTTTCTGGAACTCCCAGAAAGAAAACTATCCCAAAAGCTTTTTTTTATCATTTCTGATAGCATTTGATGGAAGGGGACTTTGAAATTTCATAAAAAAAATTTCACTGGGGCTTGAAATTTAAATATATCCCTATCACCGTCTAGGAACCCCTCACTTAAAGTGTTAGGAGGCAGTGATAAGTACAAGTGGTTGTAAGCCCTTTCATAGTTGGATCTGAGCTACAGGTTGATTGATGATATGGAAGCTGAGTGGCTTAGAATGTAGATATTCTCTGACAATATATAATGGAAAACTATCACTGACGTTCTTGGGAAGTGCTAGGCCACTACTTACTGCTTAAAAAGACAATGGAAAGCCATATCAACATCAGTTACCATTTGAGAGAGGCACATACATCATATTGGGCCAAAACAGCATGGAGTTAATAAACCTCACTAAGAGTTTGGCTCCTTTGTGACTTGTCAGAGAGGACTTCTAGCAGCATTTCCCCCTTTTTACTATGAAGCATCTCAAGCATATAGAAAAGTAAAGAGAATATTAAGATGAAAAGTCAAACACTTTTCATGCAGACTTAACAAATAACATCTTATTACTCATTTCATCTCTATTTTTTTTCTAAAGTTTAAAGGAAGTTTATGACATGTTTCTCATAAATGGTTAGGTTAAAAAAAAAAGAAGGACATTTGGGCTGGGATGTGGCTCACTAGTAGAGCATATGCTTAGCATGTACTACATACTGAGTTCAATCCCTAGCACCACAAAAAAAACCCCTGCTTTTCATATATCTACAATATCTTTATCATGCCCAACAAAATTAACAATAATTCTTTAATATAATATCACCTAGGGGCTGGCGTTGTGGCTCAGTGGTAGCACACTCGCCTAGCAAGCCTGAGGCCCTGGGTTCAATCCTCAGCACCACATAAAAACAAGTAAAGGTATTGTGTCCAACTACAACTAAAAAATAAATATTTTTAAAAAATCACTTAGTCCACATTTATATATTCCCAGATCCTAAAAATGTGCTAGTTTATTCAACCCAAGAATCAATAAAGGGCTATACAGTATTTAGTCATATGTCTCTTAAATTTCATTTAATCTAGCTGAGTGTTCTCTCCACATTTTTATGACTTAGTATATTGAAGAAACAAGATTAATTATCCTATAAAATGTTCTATTTCCTGATTTTCCCTTATGGCTTTATTTTGTTAGTTCCTTTAGTTTTTAAATTTCTTACAAACTTGACTTTAGATTTAAAGGCTTAATGAGATTTAGGTTAAATATTTGACAATGTTTGTTAATAGGACAGTTTCATAGTCATGAAGGCCATGCAGATAACCAAAATACTGGTACACAAGATTGGTTGTTGCAGGTTAATGTCAGTGACAATGGATGGTAATGATCTGCCCAGACAGCCACTGGATGGAAATAGAAAATAAATAACATCCTTTCTGTAAGATTCAGTTTCCTTTTCTTAAAACACGTAAATGAATTAGATGATTTTGAAGACTGATGTTCCAAATCTTGTGATTTCATGGACTATACCAAGATGAGCAGAGGGAAGTACAGAGGAAAGTTGGGACCCATGGGAAATCTTAAGCATTAAATCTTAGGCAAGAGAAGATGGCAGTCAGATGGGTTTGGGTTATAGCCATTCTTGAGTTGTACCACTTTTCCAGCAAAATCTAACAGAATGGATTATGGCACTGGCTCTTGCATTTGTAAAGAAAAGAACTTTATTCTGTGAATATAGAGAGACTTATATAAGTTGCACATTGGTCTGTTCAGTTTATTTTGTGCCCCCTTATAGAAAATACTGTCTATGACGTTGTCTTCATAACTTGATCCATCAGGATTTGTTTTCTAACTCACCTGGAACCAAAAAATTAAAGCATCTTGAAGCCACACTGAATATGAGACTCATGCAGGGTGCTCAAAAATATTTTGTGGGTTTTTTTTTTTTTTTTTTTTTTGAGACAGGGTCTTGATAAGTTGCTGAGGCTGGCCACAAACTTGTCATTTTCCTGTCCCAGCTTTCTGGGTAGCTGGGATGATAGGCATGTGCCATTGTACCAGGCTTAAAATGTTAAAATTCAAATTCTTGGCTGTCTCTCCCTCTGGAGATGGCCTGCATCCTCCCTTGAATATGTATTTCTTACTTTACTCCAAAAGATGTGTCTCCCCAAGATATCCTGCATTCTCCCTTGAAAGCATATCTGCTTTCCTAATAAATCTGACCAGATCTGCTAAGTCAGAATCCCTGGGGTTGGGCACTGAAGGCTGCATTTTAACAGGCATTCTGTGGTATTCCAGTGCACACCATAATTTGGCCTGTGGCCTTGGGTGGTTGGCCCACTTTGGGGTTGTCAACTTAGGATTGTGCCTTGTAACACTCTGGGTCTTCCTCTGCTTCTTCTCTCCTGCAGTGCACCGAGCAGCCCTGGCCTGTGGCAGTGAGTTCTTTGGGGCTATGCTCCTGAGTGGGATGAGGGAATCCCAGGGCACAGAGGTGTCTCTGCACACCATCTCTAGCCAGGACCTGCAACTCCTTGTCTCTTTTGCCTACTCTGGAATTGTTCGAGCAAGATGGCTAGGACTGCTGAGAGCTGCCCAGGCTGCTCTGCAATACCAAAGCTCTTCCTGCCTGGCTTTATGTCAGAGAGCCTTGGCACGAGACCTCAGCCCTGCCCGATGCCTGGCCCTGTTCCCCATGGCTGAAGCCCCCGGGTTGGAGAGGCTCTGGAGCAAAGCCCGACACTACCTCCTCACCCACCTGCCTGCTGTGGCTTTGTGCCCTGCTTTCCCTTCTTTACCAGCTGCCTTCCTGGCTGAGCTCCTGGATAGTGATGAGCTTCATGTCCAAGAAGAGTTTGAGGCCTTTGTGGCTGCACGGTGTTGGCTAGCTGCCAACCCTGAGACCCAGGAGTCAGAGGCCAGGGCCCTGTTGCGATGTGTCCGCTTTGGCCGCATGTCTACCCGAGAGCTGAGGAAGGTGCGGGCAGCTGGGCTACCCCCAACCCTGCCCCCAGACCTGCTACACCAGCTGATGGTGGAGTCTGAGGTTCCAGGTCAAGAGAGGCGGAGGGAACCTGACCGGGCACTGGTGGTGATTGGTGGGGACGAGCTCAGACCTGATATGGCCCGAAGACAGCCATCTCGAAAAGTGTGTTGGGCCCGGGCCTTCCACTGTGGCATGGGACTGGTACGAACTGTGGAGTGGGGGCGGCTGCCTGCCCTGCCTGCCCCAGGTCGTTTCCGGCATGGGGCTGCAAGCGTGGCAGGAAGTGAACTCTATGTGTGTGGGGGACAGGATTTCTACAGCCACTCCAACACTCTGGCTTCAACTCTCAGGTATGGTCCTCTAAGAATGGGCAGGGTGTGGCAGGCCCCAAGGTGGGCAGGTGAGAGAAATTGATGACCCAACTAACTATAGATTCCCAGAGTCATTCTTTCCATCTCTTGTCCCACTGTGCCCAGGTGGGACCCCAGTCAAGAGGACTGGGAGGAGGTGGCACCTTTATGCCAGGCTCGGAGTTTTTTCCCCCTGATGGCATTGGATGGACAACTTTATGCCCTGGGTGGACGATACAATGGTGTTGCTCTCAACTCTGTGGAAACATATAACCCTGAACTCAATATCTGGAGGTAAGCAGGCAGGGGGCCATCAGGGAGAAATTAGAGTTGGAGTAGAAGCAGAGTTGAAGATGCTGGTTGCCTGATCTTATATCCTGTTCTCCCTTAGGCCAGCACCTGCACTTCCGGCACCCTGCTTTGCCCATGCAGCTGCCATCTTGGAGGGCCAGTTGTATGTGAGTGGTGGCTGTAATGGGACTGGTCAATACCTGGGCTCATTGCTGCACTACGACCCCAAACTTGAGAAACCAGGGACATTTTTGAGCCCAATGGGCATACCTCGGGCTGGCCATGTCATGGCTGCTCTGGGAGGACGACTATATGTGGCAGGTGGACTGGGTGAGACTGGGGACTTGCTGAGCTTTGAGGCTTATGAGCCAAGGACTGATAGCTGGACTCGCCTAGCACCCCTGCCTTCCCCCCATGTGGGTGCTGCAGGTGCTGTGCTCCAGGGGGAGCTACTGGTATTAGGAGGCTACAGCCACCGTACCTATGCCCTTTCCCACCTTATCCATGCTTATTGTCCTGGCCTGGGCCGATGGATGTGCCTGGGAACTCTGCCAAGGCCTCGGGCTGAGATGCCTGCCTGCATCCTGACACTCCCCACGGTGCAGCACATAGCATTGGTTCCCACCCTGCACCAAACCAAACCTGCTGGGTGAAGAGGGAGCAGCAGTGTATCAGGGGAGGAAGGGATAAGGAATATCTTAAGGAAAGGACAGAGATTATGATGAGAGACAGAGAAGGCTTCTTGATAATATTTTATTCTCATTCAGTATTTTACAGCTCATAAACTGCTTTTGTACATATGATCTCCACTGAGGAAAGGGTGTTGGGGAAGCCCAGGCAGCTGAATAGTTGGGTAAAATAGGCAACCCAGGAGTAATTCCACAAGGCTTAGGGATTCTTGGTAGGGGAAGTGCATCTGGTTGGGAAGAGTTAAGAAGCTTCAGTAGACACTTCAGGTGTAGCTCAATGGTATATCATTCATGAAGCCTTGGGTTCCATCCCCAGCACCAAAGAAAAAAAGAAAAGATCAAAGCCTGATGCAATGGCACATACCTGTAATCCCAGCTACTCAGGAGGCTGAGGCAGGAAAATTGTAAGTTTGAGGCAAGTCTATGCAACTTAACAAGACTCTGTCTCAAAATAAAGCCAAACCAAACCAAAACAAAACAAAAGCTCCAGTAGCAAAGCATAGGAGACATACATGTAGGATAGTTAGAAAAGAAATTCTAATCCATGGATTGAGGAGAAAATGGGGAAAGGCCATCCATGAGCTTAGGCGTGTGGGAGGAACTGTTCAGCTCTCCTTTTCCTAGCACTTGCTCCTTTCTACTGCCATTCCTGGGATGCCTCTTCATAATATTCTTTCTTAGGCAATTTTTGTAGGCTGAGTCTAGTGTTTCCAGCCTAGAGACTAGGCTTTCCATGAGAGTCTTTTGGTTTCCATGAGAGACAGACGCTCCCATCAGAACCTGGACAGCATAGGTGACCCAGATGCCTGATGACCTCTCCAGGGCAATGAGGTGAGAGTATTGTGTAAGTTATGGGGAGATAAAGAGGCCCAGGAGGAGATGCCTACCGTGGAAAAGAGATGTGGTCTGAAGGGATGGGATTAAAGAATTTAGAAACCTATCTGGCCTCTTTCCTTCCCTTTGGGTAAACTGAGGGGCCAGAAGCAGAAATGGGACAGTTGTAGTGTGAAAGGGAACAGCTGAAAGAAGAGCACAAGGCAGAGAAGACGGAAAGGCCCTTTCTCTTTGTCAGTCTCTGTCCCCAGAGTTGTTTTAAGTTTATTTCAGGCAAGGTTGAGTCACATGTTTTCTTTCTCCCTCCAGCCTTCTCTTCCTTGTGGACTTGTTTGGTTTTTTGCCTCTTTTTTTTTTTTCCTCCCTCACATAGTTATTAATTGCCTGTTATATGCCAGGCACTGTGTGAAACACCAAGGATACATAACACAGAGAGCTCCTGATCAGAGGACAGACTTGTAAAGCAATACGGGTGTCATGGTGGATATAGAAGTCTGAGCAAAGTCCTGTGGGAGTCCAGATCGTGAAGTGAGAACTCTGTTCAGGGAAGCTTCCATTGAGGAAGGCATCATCAAATAGGTATAGTCTGAACTAGAATTTTTGTTTTGTTGTTTTTTGGCAGTAGGAACTGAACCTAGGGGTGCTTTACCACTAAGCTCCAACCCCACAGCCCTTTTTATTTTATTTTATTTTTTACTTTGAGACAGGCTCTTGCTAATTTGCTTAGGGACTTGCTAAATTGCCAAGGCTGGCCTCAAATTTATTTATTTATTTTTTAAAGGAAGATATATATTTTTTTTAAGAGAGAGTGAGAGAGGAGAGAGAGAGAGAGAGAGAGAGAGAGAGAGAGAGAGAGAGAGAGAGAGAATTTTTAATATTTATTTTTTAGTTCTCGGCGGACACAACATCTTTGTTGGTATGTGGTGCTGAGGATCGAACCCGGGCCGCACGCATGCCAGGCGATCGCGCTACCGCTTGAGCCACATCCCCAGCCCAAGTAGACG
The DNA here is from genome assembly GCF_045843805.1 of Urocitellus parryii. Taxonomy (NCBI): domain Eukaryota; kingdom Metazoa; phylum Chordata; class Mammalia; order Rodentia; family Sciuridae; genus Urocitellus; species Urocitellus parryii. The sequence continues at coordinate 79,525,686 of NC_135536.1, read as the reverse complement.
CCCAACGTGGGGCTCGATGGCCTCAAATTTACAATCCTCCTCAGCCTCCCGAGTCATTCGAGTGGCTGGGATTACAGGTGTGCGCCATTGTGCCCGGCCAACCTGAATCTTGAAGGCTGTCTAGAAACTTACCATTTGAGGATGGGGATGTAGCTCAGTGGTAGAATGCTTGCCTAGCATTCACAGGGTCCTAGGTTTGATCCCCAGCACTTCGAAGAAATAGCATAAAATAATAAAAAAAAAATACAGAAACTTGTCAGAGAAGGTGGAATGCATCTTAGACAGAAAAAAATGAAGAAAGGAGGATCTTCTGTGCCTTGTTTCTTCTCAGCAAAGGACAAGTGGGTATTCCAGAGACTCTTCAGAGAACTCTACTGTTGTTTCTAGCGCCCTCTTTGGAGCCTTTTTGAAGACAATTCCTTTCACTTAATTGTATATTCACTCCCCACACAGTTCCCCTAAATCTTTCCTCTCTGGTGTTTTTATTTCTGCCCCCTGGGCTGCTCAGGGCAAAGAAAAATGAGTTCTTTGCCATAGGTCAGTTTTCTATTATCATTGTTTAAGATTTTCATACTCCTAAAGGTGATAATGGAGTCTCCTTTGTACCTTTCTTCATTCTGTCCCTAGAAGTTCTTAACCTGTGTTTATATATTTTTGTGATTTTATTATTTTACTAAGGTTTTTTTCCCCCTATATCTCTGTTTAAGATTGTCAGGCCAGGTGGTTGCACACACCTGTAATCCTAACAACTCAGGAGGCTGACGCAGGAGGATTTTAAGCTCCAGACCAGCCCCAGCAACTTAGCAAGGCCCTAAGCAACTTAGCAAGACCCTGTCTCAAAATAAAAAATAAAAAGGGCTGGAAATGTGATTTAGTGATTAAGTGCCCCTGGGGTTCCAAAATAATAATGAAAATTATGATAGATTAAAATTCAGAAAGGACTGAGGATATAGCTCAGTGGTAAAGCACCTCTCAATTCAATCCCCAGTACCATGCGCATGTGCAGGCTCACACACACACACGCACACACGCACACACACACACACACACGCACACAAGATAGACAAGGAATAGAGTTGAGAATGAGAAAGAATAAGTGGGATATATAAAAGAAAAAAGAAATTAAAGAAGAAAAGGAAGCAGGAAATTGGAGGGGATGAGAAACTGTAAGAGTTGGGTGAATGTCTGTAAACATTTTCTTTGTGATTTGTACCTAAACAGAGGCTTAAATAAAGATTTTGCAGTGATTAAATCATTCTTGTCTGAGTTTTCTTCTTTTTGTTGTTCTGAGCTCAAACTCAGGACCTTAGGCATGTAGGGCAAGTGCTCTGCCTCTGAGCTACTTTCCCACCACTTATAACCAATGCAGACATATCCCATAAAGAGGTGTTATTATTATCATTCCCATTTTACAGTTGAGATGACTGAGGCTCAGAGGACCTAAGTAGCTCACATGAAGCCTCAGAGTGTGTAAATGTTGAGTAGCTATTTAAACTCTGGTGAAAGGATTTGAGAGCCTGCTTTCTCTGTTCTGCCATTTCTCTAATGCAGATCCATCTCCACTGAGCAGCAGGCTTTATTCATGAAATTCATACTTGGACTCTACAAATAGAAGCAAGTAGCCAGTGTAAGTGGCACTGGAGGCATAGAGGTATGGTCTTGAGGAATCTAACATCCAATTTCTATAATACATAGTAGCTGTAAATTTCAAAGGAGCTCAAGCAGAGCAAGAGGTAGTGGGTTCTTCTTTCCAACAGTTTGTTTCATTTTTAGCATACACTGGGGCAAGTATTATTATGCGAATTATATACCTGGTGAGATTTTAAAAGAAGGACCCAGTGACAATAGAGCCTCCTTTGCACCTTTGCCACATGAGCATGCTCTGTGTACTGCAGACTCAAGCACCAGCCTCCAGTGGGGCATGGTGGTGCACACTTGTAATTCCAGTGACTCAGGAGGCTGAGGCAGGGGGAATCACAATTTTGAGGCCAACACTCAGAATCTGTCCCCCACCTCTGCCAAAAAAAATCAGCCTCTAGTCCCACTGAGAGGGGTTATGAGATTATTGACCTTCTTTTCTTTTCCATATGCAATGCTGGAGGTTGAATTCAGGACCATGTATATGCTAAGCATGCACTCTATCACTGAGCTACACCCCAGCCCCTAACCATGTTTTCTTTTGTAGCCTTAATCACAGTGCTAATCAGTGATAGAGGAGGACTTAAACACAGGTCTGTTGAACTCCATAGTGCATGTTTAAATAACCATATTTTAGTATATACTGTATTGTCTCCACCCATATCTTGAATTATTCCAACATAATAACCAAGTATTCCAGATGTCTCCTAAGACCTGATTTTTTTAAAAAAGTCTAAGATGTCATAAATTTAATTGCAAGGATCCATATAGCTCAGTGGTGGAGAGCTTACCTGGCATGCATGAAGCCCTGGGTTCCATCTACAGCACTGAAAGACAACACTTCCACCCTTATAATTATGAGAGTCAGAGAATGAAAGGATGGAGAGAGGAAAAACTTAGGAAAATTAGTTGATCAGTTAACAGTTATAGATAAAACCAACAAAAAGACTGTTTAGGACTTAAATGCCTTCATGGCAGACCACCAGGAACCCCTTACCTCTTTGCATATGAGCTTTCTGGACTGTTAATCCCAAGCAATCCAGAAGCAGTAAGTACTTCTCCATCAAGTAACTCTCTTTGTGGACTGCTCTCTCCTACCCCAAAACTTTCCCTGCTTTGTGTTATTTCACCCCTCCTATCTATAGCCCAATGAACATTCAATGTAAACATTGCCTTCCTTCCCAAAGTTTATTAAAATACTTTTAACTGGAGGTCCAGGGACATTCTCCTAACAAGTACCTAGTCCTAGTGCTGGTAATTGTGGAAACTTGTTCTAGGATCTGATCCTTTTCTGGCTAGCATCTACAATATCTCAATAACCACCCCCCTTTTTTTTCAGAGATGCCTCAGTCTCAAGAATTTTGTTTTAACAATACAAATTTCACAGTTTGTTTCATTATTCCTACATGACATTAAAATATTCCCTCAAGTCCATTATTTTGATTTCCAAATGCCCTCCTGACTCAAGAGTAGCACTCAAATCCTATGTGAAATCAGGTATCCTCATTTTAATGTGATTATTCTTTTGATGTAAGTCTGTACTCCTCTGGCAGGCCCCATCTTCCAAGAGTTGTGGACTGCTGTCTAAGGCCAGCTGGGAAACCTACTAAGACCCTGACTCAAAATAAGATAAAAATTGCTGGGGATGTAGTTAAGTAGTATAGCATTTGCCTGACACGTACAAGGCCTTGGGTTCAATCTCCAGTACCATGAAACAAAAACAAACAAACAAACAAAAAAAAGCAGAAGAAATGCCAAAGGGAGCAGGTGCTACTCTGGCCACACACCAGATTGAAAATCAGAGGACTTGCATTCTAATGTCAGCTCTGTGTCAACCAGCTATTTAAACTTGGGCAAGCCATTCTGCACCATTTGAATCAACTACGTAGTGAGAAATAGGAGAGTAGTTAGGAAAGTGAGGATAGCTGTTTCTAACCAACTGCTAAAATGTGGCTGGCAAGCTGCAAGTAGGATTGTTTGGGTTCTGTTCAATCTCTAGGATTGTCAGTCCTCTTCCCAGGCTCCCCCAAGAGACAGTGCTCAGGGATTATCAGATTGTAATATGTGTTCTAGTCTCTCCTCTCTAGACCAGTTTCACTTTTTCTCCTTTTGGATTTGCCAAAAGATAAAGTAACAATGTCAATCCCTCTTTATGTAACTGGCTACACAGTTCCAGCAGGTGTCGCAACAGCTCCCAGAGTGTGCCTAAGAAATAGAAGTCAGGGGCTGACATTCTGGTAATGAAGCTGGCTAGATTGCTGGTCAGAGCAAATTTTATGGTTAAGTTGGTGAGGTTTTATTGTGGCTACAAATCTAGAATATTCACACTCAGGGTAGGGTGTAGCTCAGTGGTAGAGTGCGTGTAGTGTATTTGAGGTCTTGGGTTAAATTCCTAGCACTGAATAAATAAGAAGAGTATTGCTACTCAAAATAGCCACTGACCTTTTATTTAGCCTGTTCAAATATTTGTTTGCTAATATGCAAGAAACAAGTTCTAAAGTTACTTCCTGGCCAGGGTTTAGACATCAAGAGTTTAGCCTTCATATCTTCTAAACAAGTGTCCCAAGATGGTATGGAAGTTGATTATTAAATTTTTATGCAAAAGGCAGATGTATGTGGGAATAATGCACTAAATTTGTCCATTATCGTATAACAAGACCTCTTCTAATACCTCTGTAGGTTGAAAAACATACCCATTTCCCTGATTACATGAGGAGGGAAAGAAGTGCTAAGCTTTATGGATCACCATAATGTTTCCCTGGATTTGTTGACCCCAACTCTAGGTTTGTACAGCTACTAGGAAAAACGTGACATTACTGTATATATTTCAGGACATAGTTTGGATGTTGAGTAACTTGAAAATGCCAATTAATAATTGTTTGTTGGGTGAATGATGAGGGAGCATAACAAACTGTGGAAGTGAGTCTCCTTGTCCAGGGAGATTAGCTTGCCACATGGGTTAGCATGTATCACGGCTAATCTACCACCCAAGATGAGCAAGTCCACTAAATGAACCTTCTGCACAGTTCCAACATGTTAGGAATTAAGTGTTTTAAAAAGTTACAGAAGGCCATTGTTTTGGACTGAGCTCCTGCAGGTGGCTCCAACAAACCAGAGTAAAAATTAAAATGAAGCCATTCATACTAAAGTTTCATGTAACCAGAACGAAACTAAGTTGTCATCTGGGTTTCAAGAAATCAGGAGAGCAAAATAACAACCAAGTGGTACACGCCTGTAATCACAGCTATCTGGGGACTGAAGCTGGAAGATTGCAAATCTGAAATCAGCCGGAGCAATTTAGCAAGTCCCTGTATCAAAATGAAATTTCTAAGCAAGGGCAAGAGATGTAGCCTAGTGGTAGAGCACTTGCTTAAGGCCTTAGGTCCAATCCTCAGCACTGAAGCGCGCGTGCACACACACAGAAAGACACTTGAGGTAAATAATCTCATAAGGACAAAACGTTTGTTTTGGATCATGGTTGAAGAGGTTTCAGTCCTTGATCACTTAGCCCCATCCCTTTAGTGCCTGTTGTGAGGCAGTACATCATGTGGGAGCATGTGGTAATGATGAGATAGGAAGCCTCTTGATAATGGAGATAAGTTGATACCTGAGGTAAGATCTTAGCAGAGATTACACTGTATTCTCTGCTCCTGTGCTCCTGCATGAGAGAAGTTCAAGCAAGATATAAGACTTAGTAAAGTACAGCAAAGTTGATTAGAAGATAAAAAATCGGGGAAAGATACTCTCAAGGGGGAGAGTAGGTCCTCTCGGAGAGGAGAGTGACAACTCACTTCTTTGTGTGTTCAGTATTATTAGGGTTGGCAAGGAGGTTTCTGGAGAATTCTGCCCAAGCATTACCTCTTAACTTTTGACTGATAGTAGGACTTTTTTTAAGTCAGATTTTTTAAAGTCCTTATTATGCATATTTCTACCAAAAGGCAACTCTTGGTCATTTTGGTTTGTGTAAAAGTCACAAAGGCCCTCTTTCATTCAGGACTAGCTGGATCAGGGTAACTTGTTTGTTATCAGTGAAGGAATTTTTGGATCTACATTCCTCATTCCTAAGAATGAAGTATTTCCCTGAGAGTAACAAGCTTATTAAGGGTTGTAAACACTGCTATCTTTTTAAATCACAGCTGGGTCAGAATGGTCAGAATGTGAACTGCTGCAAAGAAAGACGAGGTGAGAGTTAGCACGTAGGCTCAGTCTACAAAATCAACCCATTCAATTCCACATTCCCACTGCTCATGTCTACCTGCTACTTAACATGCTCATCTCAGGGCAGCAGAGAAGCAAAAGAGAGAGGAAGGAAGAGGAGGGACCTAACATCTCCATTAAGGGCACACCCCCAGGGATCCAACTTCCTCTCACTAAGTCCCCCCACCCCTTAAAGCTTCTACTGTTACCCTGCTCCACTCTTGTACTGCCTACGTAACTAGTGAAATTTCTATCCTTCCCTAATCTTGCTTGTTTTTGAGGAAACAGGTTGCCTGAAGGCCAGTAGTTCCTCTTCAGATGGGCTAGCTTAAACCACTTGGATCTATGTAGCTATCAGTATGACCACCAGAAAACCTCCAATTTCATTAGAATCCATCTGCATGCTAAATGATGCTCCTCTTACCCCCGTGCCATGACAATGACAATTGCCATAATGATGACCAGGAAGAACCATAAAAGCATCAAAAAGAAGTGATGTCTGAATGCCCAAAAAATCTCCACTATTTTCAGAAAAGACATGAAAATTCCTTTCCTTTATTAGCCTATCCTCCAAACCAAGTTTTTTTTTAATTTTAATTTTACTTTTTTAGTTGTTAATAGAACTTTATTTATTTGTATGTGGTGCTGAGAATCAAACCCAGTGCCTCACACATGCTAGGCAAGTGCTCTACCACTGAACCACCACCCCAGTCCCCAACCAAGGTTTTTATTTGAAGGAAGAGCATATTATTTGGGTGTGGTACTGGGTATGAACCCAGGGCCTCACACATGCCAGGCAACCACTCTACCACTGAACCATATCCCCAGCCCTTTCTCTCATTTTCTTTTACCCTGTATTTATAATGTCCTAGCCCCCAAGGCGTTGAGAAGCTGATCTGTGACCTTTTCTCCCTGTTTCTCTTATTTCTGGTTAAAAATAAACCTTCCTTAGCTGGGTGTGGTGGTGCATGCCTGTATTCTCAGTGACTCTGGAGGCTGAGGAAAGAGGATTGCAGATTCCAGGTCAGCCTCAGCAATGTAGCGAGACCCTGAGCAACTTAATGAGATCCTGTCTCAAAATAAAAAAATTAAAGAGCTGGGGATGTGACATAGTGGTAAAGCAACCCTGGGTTCAATCCTAATAATAATTAATAAAAATCAATCAATCAATCAATCTTCCTTCAGTTTGGGGGTCAAAATCAGTTACACTACCATATCCCAATAATATTACATGCTGGTGACCATGCCTTTAACACATGGACCTTTGGGGAACATTTGTCTGAATTGTACCAATGCTCAAAATTTATATGACTTAAACTGGGTATGGTGGCACTTGCCTATAATCACAGTGACTCAGGGGGCTGAGACAGGAGTATCACAAATTCAAGCTCAGCAAGCAACTTAGCAAGACCCTTTCTCAAAATTAAAAAAAAAAAAAAGACTGGGGATGAAACTAGTGATGAAGTGCCCCTGGATTCAATCCCCACTGCCAATAAATAAATAAATAAAATTTAATGACTTTGAACAATCATTTTATTTCAATAGTCCTCCCTTATCTCTGGGTAGTACATTCCAGGACCCCCAGTGGATGTGTGAAACCTCAAACAGATCAAATTTTATGTATACATGGTTTTTCATATATATATATATATATATATATCTGCAATAAAATTTAATTTATAGCCAGGCATGGTGGTACATGCCTGTAATTCCAGCAACTAAGGAGGCTGAGGTAGGAGAGTCACAGGTTCAAGGCCAGCTTTGGCAAGTAGCAAAAACCAATAAGCAAAAACCACTGGATCTCAGTGGTAGAGCACTCCTGGGTTCAATCCCCAAATAAATAAGTAAGTGAGTACAGTTTAATTTATAAATTAGGCACAGTAAGAGATTAATTACTAATAATGAAATAGAACAATTGTAACAATAGACTGCAAAAGTTATGAATTGTTTATTTCTAGAATTTTCTATCTGATATTTCCTGACCATTATTGATCATGGAAAGTGAAATCATGAATAAGGGTGGGTCTGCTGTGTATCTCACAGTTTTGTGTTATTTGTTTCACTTCATTTGGGCAGTGTTCCATTAGATAATTCTTCTATTTCATGTGTCACTGATAAAAAAATTATATGATGACATTCATTTGGTAGGTGGGCTGATCTGGGGGGCTCAAGACAGCTTTGTTCCTATGTCTGGGGCCTTGGTGGGGGTGGCTGGAAGACTGAGCTCAGTTGAGACTGTTAACAGAAGTGGCATCTTGAACAACACAGTCTCAAGGCTTCTTGAACAACACAGTCTCAAGGCAGTTGGACTTTTTGGCAACTCAGGGCTTCCCAAGGAAGTATTTCAGAGTCGTGGGTAGAAGGTGGAAGTTTCCTTTGATGTGACCTGAAGTCCTGGAATGTCACTTCTGCCAAGTTATATTGGTCAAGCAAGTTACTTGTTCAGCCCAGATTGAAGAAGTAAGGAATCAGACTCTCAGTGAAAGGAGAAGCAAAGAATATGTGGTTTCCTTTCATATACCATACCTGATAAGGGAGTCTAGTAAATGGGGAATATCCCTTAAAAGAAAATGAAGAAAGATGATGTTAACAGTTACCAGACCAGAGACCAAATACAGGATCGTTTTCGGTCAAAGGAATCAGAAGGGAGATGACCTCAAGGTTCTTTTAATCTGCTGATTGGTGTCTGCTGCTTTCAAGTGGCCCAGAAGGGTTTATCTGGGGTGTCAAGGGCTATCAAGTAAGTGCTTGTTCATATATCACAGATTCTGTGATGCTTTAAAGTTGGTAGTAGTGATGAAAGGTTAATAAAATAGGTACTTGTCACTCTGTTTTTCTATATGCTTAACAAAACACTGTTGAAATCTTGTTCCCAGGATGTGTTGTGCCCAACTGCGAACTGTTTGCAAATCTTGTTCCCAGAATGTGCTGTCCCCAACTGCCAAACTGCAGGATGCACTCCCTCACTCGGTTGCAGGCAAACTGCCCACTCGCCCTGACCCATCAATGAACTTCCCTCCCTGCCCTCTCCAAGAAAAGTATATAAGCTCTGCTCAAGCTGTTCTCAGGGCTCTATCTCTCTTTGCTATAGAGAGAGCCCTAGCATGCTGGTCTCCAAATAAACCCACCCTTTGCTGTTGCATAAGACAGTCTCTTGTGGTCTCTTCCTCCGACGTTTCGCCGGTCCCTTACAGTGATATCATAGGAAAAGAGATGCCTCTGGAGAAGGGAGGTCTCTCAATGAGTTCCCAGCTCAGGACTATGGGGTTCTTGGCATTTTGGATGGAAAAGGACTTCAACACGCCCGGTGAGAGACACAGACAAAGGTTTATTTTGAGAAGCAAAAGCACATTCAAGGGAGAATGCAGGCTATCTCCAGAAGGAAAGACAGCAACCCACTGGTGTAGGGTGTAAATATTTATAGAGGAATGAATGCTAGGGTGTTATAGTTAAAGCTTTGTCCCAGGGTTTCATAAACTGACTTCTAGGCCGCTCACGTATAATCAAATCAAGCCTTTATTGAAGCACACTGTGGCGACTGACCAGAACGTAAAGCTGTTCCCCTGATCAGCCCGAACAATTGCAAGGGTGCTCCTTATAAGCTTGAAAACCACAAAAGGGATGTTCAGGGGTCTAGCCAATGCAAGCAAGCCAGGTTACCAAAGTGGGAAGCCTAACCAATCACAGTTAGCCTAATCACCCCAATTACAGAAACAGAGCCCCGTTACCCTAGTTACAGAAACAATGCCCCATTAGGTAGTTCCAGGTTCTTAAAGGTTTCTATAGCAAAAGGAAAAGAACACCTTGCCCCAGTCATGACCATTCTACTTGGCATGGTTGTTTTACAGAATGGAGTCACATTTGCTTTTACTATTACAAGGGACTGGACCAGAGGTGGAGTCAGAGCAGAGTTACATAATTTTGTGCAAGTTTTTCTTGCACAATGTTAAATTTTGCAGGTAAAGTCATGAGTCATGAGCATTTCTTTTGAGACTCAGTCTACCTTTCCTTTTCTATTTCCCCAAATTTGATTAAAAAGAAACATACTGTGAATCTATTGGTAGTTATTCAAAAAGGAGCAGGGGGCTGGGGGATCAAATAAAACCAATGACTTTTCCACTCCCCACCAGCTCACTCCCTTCTCAGCTTCTTATCAGAGGCCTGCCCTTCCCAGTTCCAAGTCCATCTCCTTCAGGAAGTGTCCTGAGATCCCTCCCCACAACATAAACACATATAGTTTGTTCCTTAGTCTAATATAGCACTTCTCATTATCTTCCATGTGTTTCTGTGACTTCTGTATGTGCCTGTCTTGGGGACCATGAGTCCTTGAAAAGAAGGCATGACTTACACATTTTACACAGGAATTGGTACTATGCACTTGATAGGCACTTAGCAGATGTTTCACAATGAATGTGCATAAAACTGACCAGAAGTGAGCAATTTTAATAGGTGGTAGGACTCTTCCCTAAAGAGAGTGTAAGTCATATATGTAGGAAAAAGTAAGTGGTCCTGAAACCTAGAATCTGAAAAACAAGGAAAATAAGATAATTTTGTGGGAATTCAATGAATTAAATCCAGTGGGAAATGGCAGAATGTTTCCTTGGCTTTGGGATTTTTTTCTTGATTGGCAAAACTCCTGATTTGATCAATGATTGTAATCTGAGGAAATATTGCTCTGACTCAAGGGAGTAACTAGTTTAGGAAAACAGGACCTCAAAGCAGCAAATATTGGCAATGCATTTAACACTGTTCATGGGAAAGAAAAGCTGAATTTGAACTTCATGAACATCTTATTAGTTGAAAGATTTTCTCTGTTTCAAGCAAAGATAGTTTATCTGGTTCCCCACCCCCCCAACCCAACTGAAATAGTCGTTAGGGATTGGTTACTGTCTGATTGGAAATAGAATCTCTGGAAACTGGTTCAAATTTTTAATTTATATATATGCAATTCAGGTGTGGCAAGTGCATTCCTTATTAAACTAGTTAAATAAAAACTATCAGAGGCCATCATTTTGAACTAAACTTCTACACTAGGCCCCAACAGACCAGGCAACAGATAAAAATGAAGTTTTTTACTCACATATCACCAGCCAAAACTAAGCTATTTATATGATTTTCTGAGAAACCAGGATTAGAAAGATACCTGCCAAAGTTCCCAAGAGGCCAGTTTCAATTAGCAGGATAATGAAGATTTCTCTGCTTTAATCCTTAACACAAAAGAAATAGCCTGAAATAATCTGATACTAACCAATTATTTTTCTATGATTTTGACTCCTCATGCCACTGTTTAGTAGAAGAAAGTAACTTTTGAAATGACCAATCTGCTTTTTGTTCTTTTGTTTCTTCTTTCTTTAGAAACAAAAGATTTTTTGCCTATAAGACAAAACTCTTCTGCTCAACCCATAGGAACACTTACTATATTCTATGAAATAAAGTGTTGCTCGATTCTAGAATCACAAAGAGAATTAAGATCTTCAAACTACTGCTCGTTTCAGTAGCACATATACTAAAATTGCAACGATAAACAGAAGATTAACATGGCCCCTGCATAAGGATGACATACAAATCTGTGAAGTGTTCTATATCTTTGGTGGAATGTGATGGTCATCATTATGTAAAGTACACGTATGAAGACATGAATTGGTATGAATATACTTTGTAAACACCCAGAGATATAAAAAAATTGTGGTCTTTATGTGTAATATGAATTGTAACGCATTCTGCTGTCATATAAATTTTAAAAATTAATTAAAAAAATGAAAACAACAACAACAACAAAGATCTTCAAACTAAGGGTTGGGGTTGCAATATGCTTAGCCTTGAGACCCTATGTTCAATTACCAGCACTTCCCCCTGCCCTGCCACAGACCCCAAAAGGAAGAAATATCCTACGTGGGTCCTGCCTCTTCTTGCTTCCTTTTTCTGGATATTGCCTCCACTCATAAAGACATATTCACCAAATAATTTTACTTATATAATGTCAAAACTTAACTTTTTAGCCTTAATAGTTGTCTCAAGTAGCTTTCATTTTGGAAAGCTATTAAGACATGAAACAGCAGCAAAATGACCCTCTGGACCTGGTACTTTTGAGTTTTCATTTTTGCTTAGAACACCAATTTAAAATTAAAGCAAAATCATTCCCACATTATACTCATGTAGGAAGTCTTTTTATGTACACATTAACACAAGACGGAAATGTCAAACTGAGTAAGTTTTACTTTTTTTTTTTTTTTTTTTTGGCAAATCACAGAAATAAAACAGTGGTATCAGAAACAGAAACATTTGCTTTAGTGTTTTATAGCCAAAGAGACTGATGAATGTCATTCAAATTCTCATCTCCTTCTTCCATGGCTTTCAAATTAAGTACTTCCAAAGAACCTTTGCCTTTGTTTCCTTTTTTTTTTTTTTTTTTTTCATTAGCCTATCAATTTCTTGGAAGTAGCCTGGGTCAAGAAGACACGATTTCTAGCTGCTGGCTGTAGTCTTCACTTTCTATAACCTTGATCAGTGGCCTGAGCTTATTCTTCAGCTCCTTCTCTTCATTCACTGGAAGAATGAACCCACCCTCATGTGAGCACATGAATCTTCATTTTTCTCCTTTAGCCGCTAAATCACTTCTAAAGCCTGCGGCTTTATACTCTTGGTGGGTTTGACTGAATAGTGGATGTACTTCCTGGTTCTCTCAATAAGGATCACAGTATATGGTCTCTGTTTCTTGGCTGACACATTTGTCTGCACAATGGTTGTAATATCCCTAAACATCTGCTCCAGCTGTGTGTGCCTTTCTTCATCTTGATACCTGAACTTCTCCGTTAGTCAAAATCTGCTTACAGGGCTGGGGATGTGGCTCAAGCGGTAGCGCGCTGGCCTGGCATGCGTGCGGCCCGGGTTCGATCCTCAGCACCACATACAAACAAAGATGTTGTGTCCGCCGAAAACTAAAAAAAATAAATATTAAAAACTTCTCTCTCTCTCTCTATACCCCTCTCTCACTCTCTCTAAAAAAAAAAAAATCTGCTTACAGATTTCAGTTTGGTCATCTGTTCCAAATGCACTGATGAGATCTTCCTTCTTTGCAACCCGACCTTTAGAAACATTTACAAACACTGAGTGGGTTTGCAGGACTTCATCAAGGTCTCTTTCTCTTGTTCTTGTAACAGGTGATCTCAAAGCACTTACCCGTGTGCTTCATACCAACTGCTGCCACATTGTCAGGTGGATCTGGTTGCTAGGGATGAAGATGTACATGGAGATAGCTTACAGATGGCAGCCAGGGAACCAGAGCTCTACCCCTCATGACCACTGGCACCCACCTCCAACGACCCCAGGCAGGCACAACCCTAACTACTGCTCAGAGCGTGCCACCCTCCAATTCTTTTCATTTTTTAAATTTATTTTTTAAAATTAATTAATTTACTTTAAGTTTTTGATACAGGGTCTCGCTAAGTTGCCTAGGGCTGGCTTTGAAATCGTGATCCTCTTGCTTTAGTCTCCCTGGTAACTGGGACTATAGGCATGTGCCACCTTGCCTGTTTCAATGGTGGTTTTTAAAGTGGGGGAAGGATTGTAATGTGTAACACTGGGGGTATTTGTTGAATCTCACAATGATTAAGATTTTTTTTTCCATTTGATGAGTAGGACTCAAGATTTGCTAGACATTTAGCAATTGTGCAAAGCACTCCCATATAATGTGGGACATTCCTACATTTCCAAGTTGAATGCCTATCCAGTCATTCATGTTGTTGAAATCCATTGTAATTAGGATTTAACTTTATTTAAAATATAAACACAAGGCATTTTATGCATAGCTTTAATACACATTAAACTTTTCAGGAATGCAATTACCCTAAAAATCATGAGATGATCGATGATCATGCCTTGTCCGGTTCAAAAATCTGCCAAAAGTTTTTCATTATTTTGGAAAACTGTGCTACACTAGTATCTCTGTTCATGGTATGTGAATCACAATTTGTCTTAGTCAGTTTTATGTTGCTGTGACAAAATACCTGAAATAATCAACTTATAAGGTGGAAAGATTTATTTTGGCTCATGGTTTCAGAGATTTCAGTCCATAGTCATTTTGTCCTGTTGCCTTTGGGCCTGCGGCATGGCAGTACATCATGGTGGGGAGTACATAGAAGAGGAAACTGATCACATTAATGATGGATAGTTGGAAAATAGTGAAAAGAAGGGGCTAGGTCTCAATATCCCCTTTGAGGAAATGTCCTTGTGACGTAGTAGGCCCTACATTCTAAAGGTTCCACCAATACCCAGTAGCACTACAGACTGGTGACCATACCTTTAGTATATGAGCCTTTGGGGGATATTTTAGGATCCAAACTGTATCATCATTATAACATGTTTATATCATTCTGCATTTGTAGTAGTTATGTTCAAGGTAATTCTATACAGTACGTAAGCATCTAACTACCAAATTTTGAATACTCTTGAATATTATGTCCAACATTCATTGGTTTATGTATGTATGTATTATGTATTTATTTGTGGTGCTGGGGATTGAACCCAGGGCCTCGTGCATGCAAGGCAAGCATTCTACCAACTGAGTTGTATCTCCAGCTATGCCCAAACATTTATATATATATACATATATGTATTATTTACTTACAAATCACTTTCTTCTGATATTCTTATATATCTTTTTAGGACATTTTATTATTGTTATTGTTAATTAGGGGGCTCAAACCCAGGGACTTGCACAGGCTAAGTGCACAATTTACCACTAAACTCTATCTCCAGCCTCACATTTTACTATTTTTTACATTGTGTGTGTATGTGTTATATTGTTTATGAATTGTATTTTAGGATAATATAAGGATATATTTATATATTTATTATAAAGGGGGAGTGTCTTAGTATGGGTTGCTATAACAATTACCATAGGCTGGGTGGCTTAAGCATCAAACACTTACTTTTCATAGTTCTAGAAGCTGGAAGTCTGAGATCAGATGCCAGTGTGGCAAGAGCCATCCTCCAGGTTGCAGATGATTGACTTTTCATTGTATTCTCACTTGGAATAAAGAGAGCAAACTAGCTTCCTCTCTGGCCTATCATTATGAGGCCAGGAGTATCATTTGTGAGGGTTCCACCCTCATGACTTAATTGCTTCCCAAAGGACTCACCACCCAAACACTATCACACTGAGATTAGTGTTTTAATATTGAACTTGTGGTGGGGTGTGTGTGTGTGTGTGAAAATGCAGTCCACCGCAGGGAATGTGGAAATGATGGGATGAGTTGTAATGGAGGTATCTAAGGAAGGAAGGTGGGATCAGGATCAGTTTGAAATAGGAATTTGGGGACACAGAAAAAAGAGTTTCAAGAGAAGTGCCCACAAACTAATGAAATGCTGGAAATGTTACGAATCTTCACAAATTTCTGAGCAACCCAGCCCACAGCCTTGGCCTGGGCTATTGACCCATACCTTGCCTGTACATGGGGCAATGCTTTTGTGCAGAGAAAACTGGCACAAAATTGTGTGGCTGTACCAACTCCACCTCCAGACCAACCCTTAGCCACCATTCCTCTACAAATATTAATACCCCACACCAAGGGGTTGCAGTCTTTCCCTTTGGAGATGGCCTTCATTTTCCCCTC
This sequence comes from Urocitellus parryii, assembly GCF_045843805.1. Taxonomy (NCBI): domain Eukaryota; kingdom Metazoa; phylum Chordata; class Mammalia; order Rodentia; family Sciuridae; genus Urocitellus; species Urocitellus parryii. The sequence continues at coordinate 79,510,237 of NC_135536.1, read as the reverse complement.
GAATGTGTATTCCTTGGTTTGCCCCTAAACTTCTCACTCTGGAGACAGCCCACATTCTCCTTTGAATGTACATCTGCTTCCCTAAATAAACCTTTGTCCGTGTCTCTGAGTGATGGTGCTGGAATTCTTTTCCATCAAGTACGCCAAGAACCCCACTTGTTCTGAGTCAAGGTCCCCCTCTCTGGGAACTCGGTACCTCCTGTGACAAGTTAATAGATAAAACAGAATGCCACCAATTCTGAACCAAAGTTCAGTTGTTACCTGAGATTCAAGGGTACCTACTCCTTAAGGAAAGCAATAATATTTTCCAGAAGGCAGCTAATCTATTTTGCATGAGGAAAGTTTGTTTCTCTGCTTCTATTTGTTTGGCCCTCATCTTTATAACATAGCACTAGCATTATCACCCTAACAGGTGACTTGTCTCTTTCCCAAGCCTGTTTCGATTTTGGGGGAAAGGATTCCACATTAGCCATTCAGAAGACCTGAGATAGATGCTTTGTCAACCAGGAATCTCCCTTCCAAGGGACAGGAGTGGGACGTGCTCTCAGTTTACCCTGCTTCATTTTATGTCTCTACTTCTTTACAGGCCTTTTAATTCTCTACTTCTTTAATCTCCTTTTAATCCTTCTTTAGTCTCCTTTTAATCCACCCCCTTTTAATCTTATTTACCCAAAGAAACTTTAGGATAAATTAAGAGTCCAATTATCTTTGATACCAGGAAAAAAGGTACACAGGCAGCGAACATGCCAGTCCTTTCCAAGAAAGAGTGTTGGAAGATAGAAAAAAAAAAAAAAGGACACGAAAATTAGCAAACAAGGAAGGGAACTTGGGAAAGTCTGAGTAACAGCAGAAAAGAAGGCTAAGGAAGAAAAAGGAGAAAAGAAAAACATAGACGCCAGAAAAAGCTTCGGGTATCCTCTAGGCGTTCCTTGCTGGCCTCTCGGCTCCCTGTGGGCAGTCCCTCCAGCAGCCGCGCCCGCGTCCGCGCCCCGCCCAGGCCCGTGCGTCTCCGGGGACTGCGCGGCTCTGTCCCCTCCCTGGTTTTCCGCCTCGCTTCTCCTCCGACTTCCACCTCTCCCAGAGCAGAGCCCAGAGCCGGACTTGTGCTTCCGGTTGCCCAGAACCGGGATCCCCACGTCCTTCATCCACTGCTTCAGCCCCCTGTCGCTCCAAGAAGGGTCCGAGCTCAGGTGGAACCTGCCCTGGCCTGGGGTCTGGGCGCTGGCTCGGCAGCTGAGCGCCGGTGGAAAGGGACTGGGTCAGTGTGAGTAGCCACCTGAGGTCCCGGCTGGGCGGGGGCCGGTGGGGACAAATCTTCTCCTGGCAACCCCGGGAGGGCGTGCAGTGTGTGAAAGGGAAGGTGAGAAAGGAGGAGAAGGATGAGGAGAAAAGGAGGAATGGGGGACAGAGGGGTACAGAAGAGGAGGGAGGAAGAGATCAAGGGAGAATGAGTCGTCTTTTCTGTCCTTTGCGCTCCTGGGAGGAGAAAGTAGCTGTCACGAACGGAGCGCTTTGTATTAGAGAAGCCTAAAGCATGCATAACTCTGCTATATACTGCCTCTTAATAGGGAGGTGGCTATCAGTGTGTTAACGCGACAAGGTCTCCAAGATCTTAAGTTCAGAATAGTGTCTAAAGTGCGGTCCAGTTTGTGTAAAGCAAAAGAAAAAGAGATGGTGGTGATGGAGAAGAGTCATATACATATATTTGCCTATATATTTGTATAGGCATAGAAATTGTTTGAAACACTATAAAGCTGTTCATGAATTTAAAAAAAAAAAACTCTGTCCTTGTCTCCACTGCCCATCCATAGATTTTTTTAAAAAATTTTATTTTTAGATGGACACAATATCTTTATTTTATTTATTTTATATGCTGCTGAGGATCAAACCCAGTGCCTCGCACGTACTAGACAAGCTGTCTACCACTGAGCTACAACTCCAACGCTATAACAAGATTTTGAGAAAAAGGAAAAAGAAGTTTATTGATTTGCTTGAAAAGGGGGAAATACTGGAGACTATTGTCCCAGAGGCTGTGATTCTCTCTGCTAGGGGGAACACAAGTCTTTTTAAAAGAGAAATATAAGAGCTGGGACCCAATATTATCAGTAGATTAAAATTAATTTGTGTCCAACTGGTGTCCTTCAGAAAGGTATAACTTCAATTCCTAGATTTGGAGTTTCCTTATTCTTGTGAGCAGTGACACTCTTCCAGGAAGTAAAGGACATGATAGCTTACTTAGCCTGGAAGGAAAAAGGTGTTTGTTGGTCCTGTCCCCAACCTCCCTGCAGTCAGTAAGCCACCTGCAGTCAAGCTGCAAGCTTTAAACTCAAAGCATGAAATGGACCCTGGTTACATTAGCAATGGTTATCTATGGGGAAGGGAACTAGATATGGGGCAAGGACTTTTAACTTTTCAGTTGTGTAAATCTCCCTTCACAAACTCTAGTGTAACAACAACAACAAAATGTTTTTTACATGTTTTATTTTTCTATTCATTTTTCTTCTGAGACCTTTTTTTGTTGTTGTTGTCATTTTGAACCATTGGAAATTGAGTCCAGGAGCACTCTGTCACTGAGCTATGTCCCCAGTTCTTTTTATTCTTTATTTTGAGACAGGGTCTTGCTAAGTTGCTAAGGCTGGTGTAAAACTTGCAATCTTCCAACCTCAGTCTCCAAAAATCTTTTTTTTTTTTTTTTTTGTACCAGGCATTGAACCCAGAGGCATTTAACCACCGAGCTACATCACCAGCCCTTTTTATTTTTTATATTGAGATAGGGTCTCCCTAACTTACGTAGGGCCTCACTAAGCTGCTGAGGCTGGTTTGAACTTGTGATCCTTCTGCTTCAGCATCCGGATAACCACTAAGCCACATTCCCATCCATCCATTTATTTATTTATTTATTTTTGAGACAGAGTCTCATTAAATTGCTTAGGTCTTTGCTAAATTGTTGATGTTGGCTTTGAATTTATGATCCTCCTTCCTCAGCATCCCGAGTCACTTGAATTACAGGTGTGCACCACCACACTTGGCTATTTGTCTTTTGGATGTTACGTTTTTAAAAGTTCTTTATGTGTTCTGGACATTAGTTTTCTGTCAGAATAGTAGGTGCAAAGATTTTATCCCATTCTGTAGGTTCTTTTTTCACATATTTAATTGCTTCCTTTGCTGTACAGAAGCTTTTAATTTGACACCATCCCATTTGTTAACTCTTGGCATTATTTCTTGAGCTTTAGGCATCCTATTAAGAAAGTCATTGCTTACGCCTATATGTTGGTGTATTGACCCTACATATTCTTCTAGGAGTTGCATAGTTTCTGGCCTAATTCCTAGGCCTTTAATTCTCTCACCTTTGTTCATGGTGAGAGATAAGGATCTAGTCTCATTCTTCTTCATAGGGATAACCAGTTTTCCCAGTATTATTTGTTAAAAAGGCTGTTTTTTCTCCAGTGCATGTGTTTTTTTTTTTTTTTTTTTTTTGAAACTGGGGATTGAACCCAGGGGTGTCTAATTGAGCAACATCTCCAGCCCTTTTTTATATTTTATTTAGAGGCAGGGTCTTGCTGAATTGCTTAGGACCTTCTAAGTTGCTGAGACTGGCTTTGAATTCATGATCCTCCTGCCTTGGCCTCCTGAGCCACTGGGATTACAGGTGTGCACCACTGTGCCCTGCCAGTGTGTTTTTGACACTGTTGTCAAGGATCAGATGATCTTATCTATGTGGGTTTGTCTCTGTCTTCAATTTCTGTACCATCGGTCTATATGTCTATTTTTATGACAGAATCATACAGTTTTCTTATTAAAGGTGTGTAGTATAATTTGAAGTTGGTATTGTGATGCCTCCAGCATTGCTTTTTTGGCTGGGTTAGAGGCTTTCAACAAAGATAGTAACAGGGGGAATGGAGAAAATTGGATAGATTTGAAAGATGTTCAGGGAGTAAAATCAATAGGATTTGGTAGTATACTAGAAAATAATAACAAAGAATAGTATCCATTACCAAGAATAGTCTCCACTTACTAAGTGTCAAGCACTGCTCTAATTGCTATTTAAATTTTTTTTCTTGCTTATTCCTATCACAACTCTGTGGGGTAGGCTTTATTCTTAATTTTGTAGATAAGAAAACAAAGATGAAGAGAATTTAAGTAACTTGTCCAAGGTCCCAGGGTAGGGAAGCCAGGATTCAATGTCAGGTCTGTGTCACTCCAAACCCTGTGAACAGAGGTGACAAAAAGGGGGAATCGATTTGGGACAGAGGTGGGAGGGAGGGAAAGATCATACATTTGGGATCTGTGGAATTTGAGGAACCTTTAGTCATCTGAGTAGAGATATTCAAAAGGCAAATGGATAAGTGAATATGGAGCTCAGAGGAAAGATCTAGGTCAAGGAATAAATCTGTGAGTTGCCAGCATGGAAATGTTACTTGGTACTATACGGTAGGTACAGTGAGACCACCCCAAGAAAGTATACAGAAGGATTAGAATAGAACTGTAAGGAACATCACTGTTAAGAAATGGTAGAAAAAGAGCCCTATAAAAGATGTAACTATAGTGGTAAGAAAAAAGAAGATCAGGACAATAGTATCGTGGAAAACAAAGAGAGTTCAACAGGTCATATTCTACTTGAGGGCCAAAATGTGTGTTTGGATTTATGGTAAAAGTCTATTCATTATCTAAGACGACAGTCTTGGTAGACTAACAGGGAGAGGATCCCACTTAGCTGATTGAAGAGTGAGTAGAGGACAAGGAAATTTTAATGGTAGGCATAAACAATTTGATCAAAATATTTGTTCTCTTCAGCTCAGACTCTAAAGTTGACATTATAAGTGAGGTCCTTTAGCTGGATACAGTGGTGCACATCTGTAATCTCAGCAACTCAGGAGGCTGAGGCAGGAGGATTATAAGTTCAAGACCAGCCTGGGCAATTTAGCAAGACCCTGTCTCAACAAATAAAAAGGGCTGGGGATGGACCTCTGTAGTAGAACATCCCTGGGTCTAATCCTCAGTACTGAAAATAACGAAGAAAAAAGTGAGATCCCTTTACTAAGTTTCAATCATATTAATAGTCATGGGGGTCTCTTTTACCTCCTCATGAGAAGACATATCCCTTTTTGTGTTAGTCAGCTTTCTGTTGCTGTTGACAAAATACTTGAGATAAATCAACTCAAGGTAGAAAGGTTTATTTTTGACTCATGTTTTCAGAGGTTTCAGCCCATGGTTTCTTGGCCTCATTGCTTTGGGCCTCAGGTGAGGCTGAACTTCATGGCAGAGAGTATGGGGTGTAGCAAAGCTGTTCATCTCATGGCAGCTGGGAAGCAAATGGAAAGAAAGAGGAAGGGCCTGGGGATGAGATTTATCCTTTAAGCTCCTTCCCCCACTGCTGTGACCTACTTCCTCCAACTAGGTCTCACCTCTGAGAAAGTTTGCACCACCTCCTGCCAGCTAAGGACCAACCCTTCAACACCTGAGCCTTGGGGGAACATTCTAGATCCAAACTGTAACACTCCCCCTCCAGCTATTCCTTTTTTCCTCCTTAAATTTTCCTGTTCTTAAGTTTCTGCATTGCCCTTTCCTACTGTTCTCCCTTGGATATTCCCTAGGTGGTAAACAGGATGAATCCTGTCCTGGGGGAGATGTGTGTGTGTGTGTGTGTGTGTGTATGTATATATATATATATTTTTTTTTCTTCCTATCTCTTTCTCTTTCTCCCCTCCCCCAACCCTGCAGTACCAGGGATTGAACCCAGGACACTCTACCACTGAACTCCATCCCCAGACCCCTTTAGAAAGTTTATTTTGAGACAAGATCTTGCTAAGTTGCTGAGGCTGGACTTGAACTTGTGATGCTTCTGCTTCAGCCTGCTATTAGTTGTTTTCTATCTGAAGATCACTAGTATAACCAGGAGGGATATGGGGAAGACATATTGCCAAGGCAAATACATTCACTTTTTGCCAGTTCTCATTACCTATCTTTCTTTCTAGGCATATGCTAGTTGGGTTCCAGCTATGGAGAAACTCCGTGGGCATGTTTCTGCCCACCCAGACGTCCTCTCATTGGAGAATCGGTGCCTGGCCATGCTCCCCGTCTTGCAGCCCTTGGAGAAAACATATGAAAATATGTCTGCTCACTCAGACATCCTCTCCTTGAAGAGCCAGTGCCTGGTCAGAATTCTTGATCTGAAGACCATTGAAAAACCACATAGGCATGTGTCTGCCCACCCAGATATCCTCTCCTTAGAGAACCGGTGTCTTGCTACCCTTCCCAGTGTAAAGAGTACTGTGTCTGCCAGCCCCTTGTTCCAGTGTCTCCAGATACCTCACATGATGCAAACTGATTTGTGCAGCCTGAACACCAGCAATCGTCTGGTCTCCGAGCCTCCCAGCTGGAGTACTCAGGGTCTCTCTGAGGGACTAGACCTTCTGACTTGCCCAAAGGTCCTGAAATCCATCTCTGCTACAGAAAGAGTTCAGAAAGGAACTCTACAGAAAGAGTTCAGAAAGGTAATACCTCCAGGCACTCATCCTGACTCTAGTCATGTCTGTTAAATGCTCTTGTCACTAGTGTTTGGTGCCTCAGTTTCCCTTTGTACTGCTCTGTGTTTGGGTACCTTCTCTCTTCAGAGCCTCTTCTGAGGGGCTCATTACTTTGGGGCTGTCTTCTTTAGCATATTTATTCTTACTGCAGATCTATTTCAGAGACTAGACAATAAATCAAAAACAGTTCTTGTCCTTAGAAAGCCTCTGCTTATAAGGAGCACCAGTGTGATATTACTCTAGCATACTAGTCAGTCCAGTGCTTTTGAAATCAGGCCTGAGGTATATCTGTTCTATCAGAGCTCAGTTTTCTGTCTGTATTCTTATAGATATGTTCACCAAACATACTTATGTAAGCACATTTAGTGCACAGGTCAGAACTGATAGACAAGTACACATTGCTTCTGTATGGACTTGGGGTTTGAGCTGATGGAAAGCTAACCTGAGCCCCACATTATCTGTTAATAGACAACAAGTAGACAACCTTGGCCAAGACTCATAACACTTCAGAGCCTTAGTTGTCTCACCTTTGAAATGAAGTCAATAGAAACATACTTCACAGGGTTATTGTCAGGATTATAACTATTGCCATCATACACTGATTTAGGGCTTTGCAGTTGGCAGAGTCATACATACATTATTCCATTTAGTTTCCTAACGACCCTATCAGGGAAGTGGTAGTGAATGAGGAAGCTGAAGTTAAGCAATTCAGGGTTTCTGGAGGATTCATATGGGATTTGGCTCCTTTTCATCTGACTCTAAAACTATGTTAATATTGTTCTAGAAGGGTGTGAGGGGACCTAGACTCCCAGGCTATGACATCAATAAGGAGATGACAGCTGGGAGGAAGCCCTAAAAGCATTTGGGCAAAGGCTCTGAAGGTTGAGTTGGGAAAGGTGTGGGTGACAGAGCACTAAGTCAGAGACAGGATAGACCCATGCCTATCCATTCGGGGGGATGAAGAAGGGGACTTATGGGTGCTAGATAGAGATGTGGACATTATTTACCTCTGGGAGCTGCCTTAAGATCCGTCTATTTGAGGGGCCATGGGTACATGCTGTGATTTAAAACTACCACTATCCCTAGGGTCATTGGTACTATTCAGAAGAAGAGAAAAAGCCAGAGGAGAAGGAAGAGGCAGAAGCCCCAATGCCTTTATATTGTCTAAGCTTGGGAGAGGAAGAAGAGGAACTGGCCCTGAAACTCACCTCTGAGGACTCTGAATCTCCTCTGGAGCCCACTGACCAGGTCCTTCAGGAAAAAAAGGTGAAACTTATAGAGATGGAGAGAGGATGGTGTTGGTGGAAGGGAGGTTGGGTTGGAGACCTGGACTAGGGCCCTTCCCCAGGAGGAATATGACCAAGCTCTTATTTATCACTTCCTAATCCCCCATTCAAACCTTAGTTGGACAGATGTCTTCCTGAACCTGGAGTCCATTTTCTTTGTAAGTTGTCCTGCATGGATGCTTATTACCTTACTCCTTCCTTCTCTCTTCTTCCCAATTCCTAGATGGCTCTCATGAGTTTGCTGTGCTCTACTTTGGCCTCAAATGTAAATGTAAAAGATGCATATGACCCTACCCAGGTTTCCATCCTTAAAGTCTGTACTGAACTTGCTCCCTTGGAGCCTGAGTTCATCCTCAAGGTATTGTCTGAAGGAGTGGGTGGGAATGGGGAATTTGGTTATGGCCTATACGGGAGGTGGTGACTAGCCTTCTGTTGTGGGTGGAAGAAACTTCACTTAGGAAGGATGTAGAATCTCTGGGTGAGTCTGAGGCCTGGTCCCTGGGGTTCTGGGAAGAATGGAGAAAGATAAACCTGGGAAACAGAATACCAGGGTTGGTTAGTTTAGCAAGTACACAATGCCAGGCTGCAAGGGTTATCTCAGCAGATGATGAAATGTGATTGTGGCTCTTAAGGCACTTATAGTGTTGTTAGGAAAGTGAAACACTTCCCCCAAATATCATATAAATGCAAGTGGAGTAGTAGAAAGTGAATATTTCAGAATATTAGTTAGCACTTCTTATTTGGCAGAAAAAGGGTGGGAGACATTTTCTGTAAGGCTTTGAAAGAGTGTGGGTTTAATTACCAATTTGAACCTTTGGTAAGTTTTTTGATGGATGTTGATCTGAACCCTCTTCCAAAGAGGGAAGAGGCTGGTTGACTTGCAAGGCAACCAGTGGACTCGGAAGAAGACCTGCTAGAAACGAAATTAAGAGCTAGAGTATGGCTTAACCTGGTTTAATATGCCAAGCCAAGAGGCTCTGGTTTTATATTTCGTAGGCAATATGGAGGGCTCTGGAAAGGTTTTATGCAGGCAGATTCAATAAACAAGCTCTGTGCCCTAGGCAGCTTTGTACACCAGGCAGCAGCTGAATATCCGGGATTTGGCCAATAAAGTCGTGGCCATTGCTGCCTTCTTGCCAGTGTGCCGCCCACACCTGCGACGATATTTCTGTGCCATTGTTCACCTGCCTTCTGATTGGATCCAGGTAGCAGAGTTCTACCAGGTATGGCATTCACTTCCTTGAGCTTTGGCCCTCACTGTGTTTCTTCTCTTTTGCTTACTGCATCCCTAGAGAAAATTCTGAGACAGTTCTGCCTTGCCTTAGCATTCCTCAGCTTTGGTGCCCAGATAGTAGCTTCTCTCTGTACCAGACTGGGTTGCCTAACAGGAAGAGTACTGTTGAGAAGGGTTGGACTATAGTTTCAGAAAAAAAAAAATCTATCTTATTCAAGACCTTATGTTTATAATGAAAAGAAAAGAAAACAAAAACCAGAGAAAACTACTGACTTGCTCACAATCACTGAAATTATCGTTTTAGAACTGGTGCTAGGAATTTGCTCCCTATTTGGTGGACACTCAACACCAGAGCCTTGTTTTGTTTAGAGGGTGTGGTTGGGTCTTTCTTCTGATGGTCTCCTCTCTCTGACAGAGCCTGGCTGAAGGAGACCAGACAAAGCTGGTGCCCTTGCCTGCCTGCCTCCGTGCTGCTATGACAGACAAATTTGCACAGTTTGATGAATACCAGCTGGCTAAGTATAATCCACGAAAGCATCGTGCCAAGAGACGCCCCAACCGTCCGCCCCGCCCTCCAGTAAGTCCCTGCCTCTGCCCTGGTCATTCACAGTCTAGGCCCCTTTTTTGTGGGAAAGAAGGAACAAAGGAACATGGTGATCCCGGGGTCTATACTCAGTCTGACTGTTTCTACACCAGGAACTAAAGGAGTCTGAGGGGTTAAGAGGAGATGGGTAGAAAGAGCAGGGAGGGCCTCTTTCCCAGCTGGCTTCATTCTGGTGGAGAGGGATTTTCAGGCCTATTGGAATGGTTGTTTCTAAGGATAATGTCCAGTTCCCTGTTTGAAACTGCTTCTCCTTTCCCTATAGAGGACAGAGCCTCTGTTTTCTGAGCAAAAGAGATACTTTGCAAAGTCCCTTTGGCCTCTTGAAAGAGAACAGCTTGAGGTGAGTCCCTTGTTCTGGGGTGATATATGTCCTGTTATTATCATCATCATTATTGAAACAGATTATTAAGAAAATATTTATTGATATTACAAAAAAATGACACATTCCCAGTTCGTCAACTCTTCTTTCCTCCTCATCCTATTAATATATCCTAAACTCAACTCTTTTGCCATAGAAGATTCTTTGAGCTTTTTAACTCCTCACAGGCTGCATTGTGCTGATGCCTCCTGTTTTAGTCAGTTTTGTTTTGTTTTGTTTTTTCTGTTGTGACTAAAAGACTTGACAAGAACAATTTTAGGGGAGAAAAAGTTTATCTAGGGGCTCATAGTTTCAGAGGTCCATAGGCAGCTTGCTCTATTCCTTAGGGCTTGAGATGAGGCAGAACATCATGTCGGAAGAGTATGGTAGAGGGAAGCGACTCACATGAAGATTAGAAAGCAGAGAGAGATTCCACTCACCAAATACAAAATATTTACCCCAAAACCCACCACCTCCAGCCATGCCCTCTCACCTTCAGTTAATCCCCATTAGGGACTAATTTCACTGATTGAGTTAAGGCTGTCATAACCCATCATTTCACCTCTGAATGTTCTTGCATTGTCTCACACATGAGCTTTTGGGGGATACCTCACATTCAAACCATAACACCTTCGTTTACTTGGTCAGAAGCTCTGTGACTTAACAAGAGCTGCTTTTCCTTTTCCCTCTGAGAACAAGGATGTTTTGTGTTCATTCTGTTTCTGTCTTTGTTTTTATAAGCCAGTCATCCCATGTTAACCACTAATAACTCAATCTTATGTGAATGAAAAATAGAGACCCCCAAAACCTGCTTTTTTTTCTTTTTCTTTTTCTTTTTTTTTTTTTTTGAAATTGGGCCTGTGTTGTTCAGGCTGTCCTCAAACTCTTGGGCACAAGTGACCTTCTTATCTCAGCCTCCTAAGTAGCCAGGTGCAGGTGCACCATTATGCCCATCTTAAAATCTGTTATCTTTCTTGTCATGGAAGCTCTTGTTGCTTTTTACCCTCTATTCCTATTCTTTGCCCAAGTCTATTTGGGGGAAAGAAATTTTCTCATAGGTATAGGATGGTCTCAGGTTCTGCTTTCTGAAGAAGGCCCTGATTCTAGTGAAGCAAACTCTGTTGGAACTTGGGTCTTTTTCCACAGTTTGAGGCCACCTACAATGCAGTACCAGAGAAAAAGAATCAGCCGAGGTTCACCTTGAAGAAGTTGGTCCAGCGACTGCATATCCATGAGCCTGCCCAGCATGTTCAAGCCCTGCTGGGCTATAGGTGAGAAGCTTATGGCCCAAACATACATCCCATCAAGGTAATTCCATCACAGTTCAACATCCATGGCCCAATCCTGGGAGTTCTCAACCCCAGCAACATGCGTTTGGGCCAACAACCTGTAAACATGACTGTCTTTGACTGACTCATCTTGCCTTTTTCATTTCCTGTTAACTTTGAAATGAGAAACTCTTTCTTCTTTGTCCTAGGTACCCTTCCAACCTACAGCTCTTTTCTCGGAGTGGCCTCCCTGGACCATGGGATTCTAGCAGAGCTGGGAAGCGGATGAAGCTCTCTCGGCCAGAGACCTGGGAACGGGAGCTGAGCCTGCGGGGGAACAAAGCTTCCGTTTGGGAGGAACTCATTGGTAGGGTGACCTTGCCATTGTGCTCCCTTGTCCTCTTCCTCATTTAATCCACTACATTTTTAAACCCCTGACTTCTGTGGCATGATGCAGTTTTTCTCTTGCCTGGTAGCTGCATCCTGAAAATGATTTGATTTATAAAGTATCCCTTTGACTCCACCGAAGTGGACAGTGGTGCTTGCTTTGAAGTAGTGTTGGCATCACTAAATAGATCATTATTTCAGATGTGATTTGGTGGTATACAAGTATTATTAACATGTGACAAAAGTGGTTACCTCTTCTCTGACTGTACTTGTATCAACATTGACTTATTTCAAACAAGGTAGGGCTGGCTTTTGGCATATTGGAATCTCTACAGAAACTCATATTTAGGACATAGGAGTTTTAGGTAATTTGCCCACTTTGAAAAAGAAAAAAAAAATCCGGAGAACCAAGTTCCTCTTTTTCTCTGAGGGTTTTTTTTTTTTTTTTTTTTTTTAACAATAGAAGGCTCCCCCACCCTCTCTCTGTATATCTTGTTTCTATTTAGTTTCTACTTTCATCTTTGAAAATTTAAAGTCAATTTCTCCTTATTGAAAAACATCTAACTTTACACCTTTTGACCAAGTTTTGTAGACTTCATAATTTGGAACTTTAGAAGCCCAGATGTCTTTGATTCTTTAATCTGTGCACTGCCCATCATAGATTGTACTTAAGTAAGCCTGAATTTCATAGCTGCTTGTCACTATTTCCCACTGTGTAGGTATTACTGGTGGTGTATATTTCAGAATCACCTGGGAATTAAAACACACATTTACATACACCCTGCCTGACTGAAACAAGTTAAGGTGTAGTAGGATAAAGGAGCCTGGGTGGCAGCAGGTATAGGCAGAAGATCCTGTGGGTACCATCTTCACTTCCTCCCTCTGGTTAAGAACCAGTGACCCTGAAAATTTAAACTGTGTTGGTTGGGCATGGTGGGTGGCACATACCTGAAATCGCAGTGACTCAGGAGACTGAGGTGGGAGGATTGCAAGAACAAAGCCAGCCTCAGTAATTTAGTGAGGCCCTAAGAAACTTAGTGATACCCCATCTCAAAATAAAAAATAAAAAGGGCTGGGATGTGGCTCAGCGGTAAAAAAATCCTTAGAACCAAATTTAAAAAAATTATCTTTTTGTACTAATATATTTTATACTCTAGGAAATGCATAAATAGAAATATATAGCCAGTCCAGTATGGTGATACAGACTTGTAACCCAGCTGTTTGGGAGGCTGAGGCAGGAGAACAGCAAGTTTGAGGGTGGCCTGGGCAACTTATTGAGATACTGTTGCAAAATAAAAAAAAATTAAAAGGGTGTAGCTCAGTGGCAAAATGCCCCTGGGTTCAATCCCAAGTATCAGCAAAAAAGAAAAAAAATTATCTATATGCACACATAAATAAATATAAAAGAAGGGAATATAAAACATATATAACCATAAGTGTATATAAGTCTAAAGTCAGATGTTTTTCAACAAGGAGAAATTGACTTTAAATTTTCAAAGATGAAAGAGGAAACTAATTGGAAGCACACACACACACACACACACACACACGAAGTATAATGTAAAAAATATAAGATAAAATGTAGTTAGGTATAGAGACTCTTTTTTGGGGACCATAGGTTTCATTAATAACAAACATTTAAAAATAATGAACAATTTTTTTTGGAATTAAATCAGTGAATTTCTCAATCTGAAAGATAAATGTCTAATTTTCTAATGTTATAAATATAACTTTATTTCTTATAAAAATGATCTAGAAAACCTTTCATATAGTTTTTCAAGCAACAGTTGAGAAAAACTTGAGATGATAATGGATGCATTCATGCTTTATTTACCAGACATCATTTACATTATGTCTACAGTATTTTCCATACAGTTTGTGAATCAGAATTATGACTGGAACTGGGCTTACTCGTGAACCTATGAGTTTGAGACCAGCCTAGCGGCATAGCAAGATTTTGTCTCAAAAAAAAAAAAGCACTTGTTTGCTAGGAGTGTAACTCAGTGGTAAAATGCAGGCTTAGCATGCATGCAGCCCTGATTTCAATACTCATCACCAAAAAAGAATTATGACTAGAGAATCATAGAACTTCCAGAAGGCTGAAAGCTTCTATCTACAATTGCAGTGAGACTTAGATAAAAAGGTACCATCATCCTTTGGGTGAAAGCTGCTGGTGGTATGGGCTAGTACTCAGGGTGAGTCCTTAGAGTGGAGGGCTCATAGGCCTGGGGTCTAAAGTAGTCTCAATGAACCTCTGGGAGTATTCAGGAAAGAAAGCTCATACTTCCTATTTATATTCACTTTGGTTTAAAAGAAAAGAATGAAGGCTGGGGATGTAGCTCAGTGGTAGAGCACTTGCCTAGCATGTGCAAGGTCCTGGGTTCGATCCTCAGCACTGAAAGGAAAGAAAGAAAGGAAGGAAGGAAAGAAAGCAGAAAGAAAGAGAAGAAAAGAAAAGAATGTTTCCATAGAGATGGAAACCATATAGTCACCTAGTCCATATATTATATGGTAATGTAGTACATACAATAATTGAGGTTTACCGAGGGAAGGGTAGGTGTTCTGCCTGAGAGCAATGGGGGTACCCTTTGCTGTTCTGATTTTTGCATAATATGACTCAAAGAAACTTACCTTTGAATTGAAGATGCATTTAGAATGATATTCAGTATTAACCAAACTAAGCCTCTAAAATTAACCTAAGTCTTAAAAAGATAATTATTAAAAGATACTATTATCACAGGGACAAGTGAACAATAAGAAAGCAACAAACATGAAGTTGTACTAACCATGCAAATCTTTTTCACATATATTTAAATGAAAAATAATGAGCAATTGGATTTTATGAGAAGTTGGCCCAAAAAACTTAAAAAATTAGGAAGAATATTTTAAATATGGATTTATATTTGTTACTATAAATAGTGACACCTTATGTGTATATATATCATGCCTTGAAATATAACTAATGAATGTCCTACATATATATAACTTATAAACAAACAAACTTACTCTAGGAAATTTCTCTTCAATTATCTAAGAAGTTTGGAAACCATTGCCCTAAACTAGAGAATACATTTTGTCAGTTGAACCCAATCTCAGGACTAGAGTCATCAGATATAGTGTAAGTTGTTTATTGAAACAGCTATTGTATAAACAGTGTTGTTTTGCTCCATACTTTAGGCCAATCCTGGTTCTGTCTTTCCACACCTTTAAAACATTTTGAGTAGAATAGATCATATGTTAGTCCCTCACTCCCTCTATTTTGAACTTTCCACATGGCCTCTGAACTTGCTCTGGCCTCTGACCTCTCTCTTTCATCCCTCATTTTGCTTTCCTCACCTGGTGTCCCACCTTCCACAGACAATGGGAAGCTTCCTTTCATGGCCATGCTTCGGAACCTGTGCAACCTGCTGCGGGTTGGCATCAGTGCCCGCCACCATGGGCTCATTCTCCAGAGACTCCAGCATGAGGTACATGTGGGCAGGGGGTCCACTGAGGCCCAGTGATGAGACATGGGTATGGAGGTGCCGCTGCTGCAGCCAGACTTTTCCCAGGTGGCTGAGGAAGGCCATGGCCACCACCAGTCTGTTTTCATGTGGGCTATAAATAGGTTTGGAAATAGACGTGTTTGGGAAAGACGGGCCTGGGGATTCCGCCAGTCCTTTGAGAAATTACATTGTAAGAACTTGCATTTTTATTTTCTGAGCTCATTGACTTATTAGAAAGAGGACCTTCCATAATTTAACTGACTTCAGAGGGAGTGTGTTTTGAAAGAAATGGGACTCCTGTTATTTCCTCATCTTTACCTCTTCTCATACTCTAAAATGACAACTTTTTTTCCCCTTTATTCTTCTCCCTTCTTTGTATTTCTTCCATTTTCTCCCTTGCTCACCTTCCCAAAATTTAATGAAGTAGTTACTTCATCATCTTGATCCCTGAGGCCCTGGTGGCCCCCACCCTCCCCGTCCTCTGCTCATGTCCTCATCTTGCTTTTCAGAAGTCAGTGATCAACAGTCGGCAGTTTCCATTCAGATTCCTTAATGCCCATGATTCCATTGATAACCTTGAGGCTCAACTTAGAAATAGAGGTAATTCTTACAACGCGCCTGCTTACTTCATGTCTAAATGAGACAGCCCCTCTGATATTTTTAGCCTCTTGCCCTAAAGACTCAGGGTGTGGGGTGGGCAGACGTTGGACAGTTGACAGCCCTAAGGATCAGGGCTCAGGACACACCACTGGTGGGCCAAGATGAGGGAATAGAAGCTTCCTGATTCAGATATTTACTTGTCATCATACAGCATTGCCCTTTCCTTCTAATATAAACCTGATGAGGCGGATAATGATAAGAAAATCCAAAAAGGTCAGGAGGCCTGCCAGGTGGAAGCATCTTTGCAAGCTAAGTCGTCGGGAGCTTCGAGCAGCAATGAAAATACCTGCGATATATGAGGAACTCCAGAGGGAGAAGCTGAAAATACACAAGGCCAGGTGTGTGTGCACCATCTGGGAGCCTTAAGTGGACAGTAAGAGGCATGGTGGTGACAGGACATGGGAGTCACTTGGGAACCCCAACCCTTTTTTTGTAAAGGTCTGCTTATTGGTCTGCTTATTATGACTCAGACCTGCTTGGTCCCATTCATTTCTAGCATAGCACATCTTGTCTTTAGCATTTTTCCATAGAGAGATGTTGAAACAAAAGCTGTGCCTCCAGCTTCCACTTTGTTATGAGTAGTTGTTTCATGGCTTCCCATAATTCTGAGTCTATGAAGCATCTCCTTTTTATTTTAGTTTTTTCTCTCATTGCTCTAGTTTATGATCTTCTTTCTTCTCTGGGACACCTGTGGATTGGTCTTTTTTTTTTTTTTTCTTTTTGTATTTTTTTCCCCTCATACTGGGGATTGAATCCAGGGATGCTTTACCACTGAGCTACATCATCAGTCTTTTTTGGATTTTATTTTGAGACAGGTCTTAATAAGTTGCTGAGATTGAACTTGATACCAGTCTAACATGTATGGCTATCCAGACCAGTGTAGTAGCCACTAGCCATGGGTGGTTATTTGGCCATTAAAATGTATCTGGTCTGGGTTGAGACATTGAGCTGTGTTAAAATATGCTGGATTTTGAAGACAGTCTAAAAAAATAATGTAAAATATCTCTTGTAATTTTTGTATTAATTGCATGTTGGTGTGAAATTTTTGTATGTTAGGTTAAATGAAATTGAATAACAAATTAATTTCATCTGTTTCTTTTTACTTTCTTTATTTTTTAAAGTGCTGGGAATTGAAGCCAAGGCCTCAGATATGCTAGGCAAATGCTCTACCACTGAGTTACATACCAAGCTCTTTTTACTTTATATAAATGTGCCTTCTAGATCTTAAATTATGTGTGTGCTTTTAATTTAATTAATTATGATTTAATTCTATTGGACAGTGTAGGTAAGACTAATGAATTGTCTAGATTGAAAAGTATAATGAAAAAATTTAAATATGTACATGAGAATAGGATAATAGACTATTTTAATACTGTCAGCTAGAGCTGGGGATGTAGCTCCATGGTAGAGTGTTTACCCAGTATGTGTGAGGCTCTGGGCTCAATTGCCAACACTGAAAAAATAAACAAACAAAGCAAAACAAAACTCAAAACAGTAGTGAAAAACTATTAGCTGGATTCAATGATAATCTAGATTTTATCACATGTTCTTTATTGTTCCCTTTTCTCTTTTTCTGTTTCTTTCTTTTGAAGATGACTATAATACAAATTCCAAATAATATGACACATTTTATTTTATCCCTGTAAATTTCTCCTCTTTAAAAAAAAACAACTAATAAGACTAAGAGCAATTCCTAGGAATTATCATTAATTATCTAGTCCATATTCGTATTTCCTAATTATCTAAAAGTATTATCTTACAGTTTTATTCAAATCAAGATCCAAACAAGGTCTACACATTGCATTTGATTGTTCCCATCTCTTAAATCACTTTTAATCTTTTTAAGTTGTTTTTATGTTATTGACTTGCTGTGGAAGCCAGGCTCTGGAACCCCACAATGTTCCATGTTCTTGATTTGTCTACTTCCTCATGGTATCTTCTAACTTGTTTTTCTATTTTGTATACCCTAAGAACTAACTCTAAATGCCTAAGTACATTCAGATTTACCTTTGTTATTGTTGGTGTTGAGGAATCAATCTTTCTTTCTTTCTGAACTGGGTGTTGAACTCAGGGCTACTTTTTCCACTGAGTTATATCCCTGCCCCTTTTCCTTTTTTAGACAGGGTCTTACTAAGTTGCTGAGGCTGGCCTCAGGGTGGAGAGCATGTGCAAGAGGAAGGGATCTCATCCTGGGCCTCTTGATAAAATATAAGAAAGATCAAAAGGGATAAGAGTCTGATCAGTGCTCTTAGGGAGTTGATAGCCTCATCCATTTATGATCTTTTTCTGAACCAATTACTTCATTGACAGTTGCAGAATAGGAATTTTCCATCATTCTCTCATATTTATTAGCTGGAAACCCAAAAACAAACAAACAAACAAAAAACTCCCTCATATGCTAAAGCTATTTAATTACCTTGATATAGAGATTGTATAGGAAAGGTAGGATGAATCTTTTTCTCCTTTAATTGCAAGTTTTTAGAGTAAGGAGTTAGTATTTGTTCTTTAAAATACAATTTAAAAATATGTAAATATGGATCAGCGGGTAAGTATGGCAAGCGATTTCTGAGAGGGCTCTCCAGGTGACTTCCCCATCCTGTCGGTAAGAATGGATTACTAGTCCTGTGGAATGGGGCAAAGGGAAACTCTTGTGCCTGAGGAGAAAGAGAACTTGGTAAACTGGAGCAGCGAGTTCTTGTCTTCCCATCTGCCTCAAAATAGCAGGCAGATAAGCCCCTGAGCCTTTGTGTCTGTGTCTTTTTTTGCAGACAAGGGAATTATGACTTGGAGATTCTGGACCAGTATCGACAGGCCCTGGAGGCAGCTGTGAACCTTTCTGTGAAGCACAGCCTGCCCCCACTGCCAGGCCGCACCCTCTTGGTCTACTTGACAGACGCTGATGCAGACAAGCTGTGTCCCAAGAGCAACATACAAGGGGTAAAAAACCAAAAAGCATCCTCCCCGGGGTTGGTAGGATGCTAGGGATCCTGACAGGTATCCTGATGCTGCACCTGGTTCTCCTAGGGAAGCATACAGATTGAAATAAATGACATGGTTGCTTCCAAGTATCTGTCCTTGGTTCCTTAGTGACAAGTGCTAGGATGTGATCTCAATCTGGTGTATGGATTATAATACTAACATTTCACATTTGGCTGGTGTTTCATATTTTTAAATTTCTGTCACCAAAAATTGATCTCACTTGCCTCATTATATCCTAGCATTGAATTTGGGCAGGGATCCTGGCTTCTCCCTACCCTTCTCCCTGTCAGCTTTTCCTGAGGGCCACTGAAATTGACCATCCTAACTGGAGATTTTGTCCCCTTTTCCATTCCCCCAAACCAGTGAAAGTGTTTGGCCTCTAGGAGAAGGTGGTCAAGGGTGGGTTCCAAAATAGGGGAGCTTTATTTCACCCAGATGCTTGTCCTCAGCCCTCGCTGAACTATGTGCTGCTGCTGATTGGAATGATGATGGCTCGGGCAGAGCACGTGGATCTCTTGCTGTGTGGAGGAGGCACACTGAAGACTATAGTGCTTAAGGCAGAAGAAGGTATCCTGAAGACTGCCATCAAGCTCCAGGCTCACGTCCAGGTCAGATTCCCACCCTCATCATCAAAACAGTACACAAATGGGACCTGGGAACAGCCCAAATGGTTAATAAAGGCATGAATATATACAATTCTGAAGATTTTCCCAAATATACTGTGGTGTTTCTTGCTTATTGATTGTATTAGTTTGGTTTTCATGGCTGTGATAAAATACCTGAAAAGGCCTAACTTCATAAAGAAAAGAGGTTTATGTCATGCACAGTTCTGGATGTTTAGGGACATGGCACTGGCATCATATTGGCTCTGCTAAGCAACTCAGGGTGGAGAGCATGTGCAAGAGGAAGAGATGTCATCCTGAAATGGGAAAGTACAGAGCAATTCATGGGCCAGGCTTAGGCTTTTGTAACAATTTGCTTCTTGCAGGAGCTCAGGGGTCTCATGAGAGTTACCTTAGCCTCCTCTAAGAACAACTCTGTCAATGACCTGAACACTTTCCAATGAGCCCCATCTCTTAATACTATAGTTTGACTAAGTTTTTAGCCTCTTAATATCTCACAAAGGGGATCGAATTTCAACACATGAACGCTTGGGGGAACACATTCAAACCAAATCCACACCAGAGCATGGATCATCTTATGTGAACCTCTAACATGAGTTTCTCCTTCAGGAGTTAGAGGAAAAGGATGAATGGCCCCTGCATACTTTTGGGAAGTACCTACTGTCTTTGGCTGTCCAGAGGGTCTCTGTGAGTACTGCTCAGTCCTTGTGAAACTCTCCCCTCCCCCACAACTGCTATTTCTCATTTCTTGACCCCTCAAAGCTAATTTTTCACACTATCTACAGTGTTCAGCTCCCTGTTTGCTGCAGCCTCCTACCCAGTAGTGTGCTGATGAATGTTCAATAACCAGCAGTTTGGAGAAATAAGTCTTGATTAATAGTGCTTGCTTATTTCTATAATAAGCAGTCCAACCATGGCTGACTTGAAGCTACTGATATCATGTTGCTCCATCACATTCCACAGTACTGATAGGGATGTGAATAAGCTCAAGAGTAGATAATAAGATAATTTGGAAGTGACAAGTTTTGAGGATTTATTACCTTTGTCTTAAATGTAATTAATTTTTCTATTTTTCTTTTTCTTTCATTTTTTTGGCAGTGCTGAGTGTGGAACTCAGGGCCTTGTGCATGCTAGGCAAGCACTCTGTCACTGAGATACATCCCCAACCCTTAATTTATTTAATTTCAAGTTTATATAATTTAATGTTTAAAATGGCCATATTGGTTGAGGGTATAGCTCAGCAGTAGAGTCCATACCTAGCATGCAAAAGGCCCAAGGTTCAATCCATAGCACCAAAAAATAAGATAAAATGTCAGTATTTAATAACTAGCTCAAAAATGCCTAGAAATTAATGAGTTAGCTCTCATGAGCTGAAATGAGCTAGCCACAGCACATCACTGCCTACACCCCAATCTCCATTGTGATGTGCCCAAGTTCTGGAGATAGCGGCTTCCCCCATACTAAGTACTCTTAGAAAGAGGCAATTAACATCCTTTTCAGAGTTCTCCTAATTCCCCAATCCTTGCAGTTCTCTTTTCTTGATGTCCCAACTGCTTTAGTTTATCTTCTATTGTTCCCTTTCATCTTACAGGTGGACAGGGTCATCCTCTTTGGCCAAAGGATGGATGAGGATATGTTAAATGCAGCCAAACAGCTTTTCTGGGAGCATGTGAATTCCAAGTGTCTCTTTGTTGGTGTCTGCCTAAGAAAAATACAATACATGTAAGATTGCCTGTACTCCCTACCAGTGTCAGAAGATAATGATCCATATTTCCACTCTACTCCTGCCAAAGCTTGGAAGCTTTCATTTGTCTGGCACCTTCTATCTAGCCTAGCACCTAACCGTGTGTGTGTGTGTGTGTGTGTGTGTGTGTGTGTGTGTGTGTGTGTATGTGGGGTTCAGTCCCAGGGCCTCACACATACCAGGAAAGTGTTCTAACACTGATCTACATCCTCAGACACATAATCTTATTAAAAATGCAGAGGTGGGATGTACATCTGAGAGTGTTGTGACAATGACTCTGTATCCCAGGCACAGTTTCTGATGCTTAATGACTGCTTCTTCCTTTACCAGATTACCAAGTTTGAATCCCAATGATGTGACACTCGCAGGCTGTACTGATGGGATACTGAAGTGAGTACAAGATGGACACTGCAGTTAAAATGTCTTTAAGAGATTGTCTGACACCAGGTGTGGTGGTGCATGTCTGTAATTCCAACTACTTGAGAGATGGAGCCAAGAGGATTGACGGTTTTAAGGCCAGCCTGGCCAACTTAGTGAGACCCTATCTCAAAATAAAAAGCAGAATGAGGTTGACCAAATTATGCTGTGTGAATATGTGAATGTATCACAGTGAGTTCCAACTTTACATATAGTATAATTTTGTATACTATAAAGTACCAATTTATAAAACAATAAATAAATAGGGGGAAGGCCAGTGGAGTGGAGGAGGAAAACCATGTGGCAGGGAGAAGGGGAGAGAGGGAGGAGGCAGTGGGGACCAAAATAGAACAAATTATATTCCATGCATGTGTTATTATGTCAAAATAGCATATAAAAGTGATTCTACACTATTGTGTATGGCTAAAATATACTAATAAAAACATTAAAAAAAAAGAAAAAGAAAAAAGAAAAGCTCATTGGTAGAGTGACCCTGGGTTCAATCCCCAGTACCACAAGATCATCAGTGCTTTCTAGTCTGTTTGCCTCTTTTTTGCCTTCATTGCTTCTGGTCATTTTCTTAAGGAGCTCAAGTTAACCTGGGTGGCCTAACTTGGCCATATTTTTGTTCTCATTCTTAGAAGACTTTCTAAGATTCTAATATTCTACTCTCATTTATTTTGTTGCTATTTGTTAGGTTCATTGCAGAGCATGGGGCCTCCCGTCTTCTGGAGCATGTGGGCCAAATGGACAAAATATTCAAGATTCCACCACCCCCAGGGAAGAGCCAGGTCCTGACTCTCCGGCCACTAGAAGAGGATACCCTGCGTCCCTTGGCTCCTATTTCCCAGCATAGGTCAGGCTGTTTTTCCGTGAACAATCTTTGTGAACTGGGAGGGCTGCAGTCAAGACCTTGAGAAATTTCATGACTTACATTCTGGCTTTTGGGAATGGCACTTGTTTTATTCACTAAAGTACCTACTGTCTTAGGCTGTCCAGAGGGTCTCTGTGAGTACTGCTCAGTCCCTGTGAAACTCTCCCCTCTTCCACATATTCCTCCACAACTGCTGCATCTCACTATAGAGAAAGAGGAAGCATGTTATTGTCTTCTCTAAAAACAGAAATTGTCAGATTTTGAACTTGTACCTTTCTCTACTGGGAGGCCTTATAGCCATATAGCCAGGGTTTAGGCAGAGGACTTAGGAACATGGCTTTGCCAAGTGGTAGTTTGAACTTTGGGTTAGTTGCTTAATTTCTTAAAGCTATGGCTTTTTGATTGGTAAAATAGGACAATGTTTACTTCACAGTGTTGTCATGAGCATATAGTAAGTACATAATAATCATTAGCTGGAAAAGGAGGGGTGCAGGAAAAATGGCACATGGAGCTTAACTTCCAGGGCTCTGCGTTTTGGAGGCCTGTAGGGCATCCTCCTGCTGTCTGTCATACCTGGCTGTTGCTCAGTGTTGAAGGGTGATTGCAGCAGTGTTGTATGGATTTGAGAGGTGGCTGATCCCTAGACTGAATCCAGCCCTCTACTTACCTCCAGGTGGCGCAGCATCCGGCTGTTCATTTCATCCACTTTCCGGGACATGCATGGAGAGCGTGACCTGCTGCTGAGGTCTGTACTGCCAGCACTACAGGCCCGAGCAGCCCCCCACCGCATCAGCCTTCATGGCATAGACCTGCGCTGGGGCATCACCGAGGAGGAGAGCCACAGGAACAGGTGCCGGGGCAAAGAGAAAGGGGCTTGGTCAGAGCCAGGGGCTTGAGTGGGAAATTAAGTAGTGAGCAGTCTGGGGGCTGCAAGAATGGATGAGGCCGGATCTGGGGTTGTGGCTCAGTGGTAGAGTGCTTGCCTAGCCATGTGTGAGGCACTGGGTTTGATTCTCAGCAGTGCATATAAATAAAGTCCCATCAACGTCTAAAAATATATTTTTTTTTTTTAAAAAATGGATGAGCCTGAAGGCAGGGAGTTAGTTGCCTCTTGGATGCCGTCAAGAGTAGCCTGGTCATATATAACAAATTAGAATAAAAAAAAATTTTTAAAAAAGAGTAGCTTGCCTTCACTTTGCTCAGTGTGAGCTAGGTCCCCATCTCCCCTGTACTTGTGCCGTATTTATTCCCTGACACTGTGCCCCAGTGACTCCTGCATGTTCCTATAACCATGCCCACAGACAACTGGAAGTGTGCCTCGGAGAGGTGGAGAACTCGCAGCTGTTTGTGGGGATCCTGGGCTCTCGCTATGGCTACATCCCCCCCAACTACAACCTCCCTGATCATCCTCACTTCTCCTGGGTAAGGCAGACAAGGTTGGAAGAGGGGTTGGGGAGGAAACAGGTGGGAAAAAGTCACAGTTTGTCAGGAACCCTGTATACAGGGACTGTATACAGGCAAGTCCTTGAGGCTTGAGGTGAAACACAGGCAGATGATCCTGTGATTGACCAGATCCTACATGAGGAATTTCCTTTGAGAAATCTCTCTAGAATTGGCCAAGAGATGTGAGAGGTAAGAGGTCTGTTTAGGTTTTGCCATCAGAGAAATCTGGATTTTGATCTCCGATTTGTCATGCACAGGTGTTGCAGCCTTGTTGGAAGCAATGTATTCTAACCCATCTTCAATTTCCCTACCTGTTAAAGAGATACTACAACTTCTACATTGTAGGGTTATTATGAGAATTAAAAAAAATATACATATTTTAGGATTGAGGGTTGAACTCAGGGGTGTTTTACTACTAAGTTACATCCCCAGCTCTCTTATTATTTATTTTATTTATTTATTTATTGTGTTTATTTTACTTTTAATTTTGAACAGGGTCTTGCTAAGTTGCTGAGGGTTTTGCAAAGTTGCTGAGGCTGGCCTTGAACTTGCCATCCTCCTGCCTCAGCTTTCTGAGTTGCTGGAATTAAAGGCGTGCAACACCACACCCAGTATAAAAATCTATCTTAAAAATGCTTAATGCATGTCAAGTATTCAATAATATTAGCTGTTAGCTATCTTTTCTTGAATGTGTCTGAAGGGAGGGAGGTCTTTACTGTAACAAGAGAGCCCTAGGGCCATTGCAGTTCAAGGGAGAGATTTGTATGACCTTAGACTGAATCTGTGTCTATGCCCTCTCTCTGCAGGTGCAACAGTACCCTTCTGGGCGCTCTGTGACAGAGATGGAGGTGATGCAGTTTCTGAATCGGAACCAATGCTTGCAGCCCTCTGCCCAAGCTCTCATCTACTTTCGGGATTCCAGTTTCCTCAGGTATCTTCTGTTTCCTCCAGGGCCAATTTTTTCATCCCCAGGAGGCCAAACAGGCTCAGTCTTCTCTCCCCAACATTCAGGGGTACTCTCTGAAACAGTACTCAGGGAGAAACAATACTCCGAGAGCATGCTTTTGACCCCAAATTAGCCTTGGAGCTGAAGTCAGGAGACCTCTATTTGAGGAGTTTCAGGGAGTCACACCCAAATCTGATGGCTAGAGGTGGAAGACTAGGATCTGAGTCTAGCCTCATTCTTGGGGTGTCTTTGGTGCTCAGCTCTGTGCCAGATGCCTGGAGACCTGACTTTATTTCTGAGTCGAAAGAGGCTGCATATCGCATCTCAGAACTGAAGAGCTACCTGAGCAGACAGAAAGAGATTACCTGCCGCAGGTGAGCTGAGGGAGGTAGAGAGCACCTGTACATAGAGATATAGTGGGGGAGCCAGGACCACTCTGACTTGGTTGTGCTTGTTTTCCCTGCAGATATTCCTGTGAATGGGGGGGCGTAGCAGCTGGCCGGCCCTATGTTGGGGGACTGGAGGAGTTTGGGCAGTTGGTTCTCCAGGATGTGTGGAATATGATCCAGAAGCTTTACCTACAGGTCAGCATGAGGGCTGATAGCCAGAGGATATAAGGAGAGGGTATAAGTGGTCTGGGTAGTCCTGCATGGGAAGTATCAGGGTAGGGGCTCTGTTTAGGCCTGGGGGTCTTGAGGAGCATGAAAACATGGAACCTATATGCCTTATATACCTGTACCCCATATACCTTCAGCCTGGGGCCCAGATGGAGCAGCCAGTCCCCATCCCTGATGATGACTTGGTCCAGACCACCTTTCAGCAGCAGCGGAACCCACCAAGTCCTGCCCGACTGCGCCTCCTTCAAGACACAGTGCGGCAGCTGATGCAGCCCCATGGGAGGCTGAGCCTGGTGACTGGGCAGTCAGGACAAGGAAAGACGACCTTCCTGGTATGAGTCTCAAAGGCCCAAGCAGGGGGGATGGCTGTATGGGCTAAGGAAGTGGGGCATGGTGTGCTTGGGCATGTAATAAAATGTGAAAATGTTTCTGTTCCTTTCCCATACAGGCATCCCTTGTGTCAGCCATGCAGGCTCCTGATGGGGCCAAGGTGGCCCCCTTAGTCTTCTTCCATTTTTCAGGGGCCCGCCCTGACCAGGGTCTTGCCCTCAATTTGCTCAGGCGCCTCTGTATATATCTACACAGAAAACTGCAAGAGTCCAGTGCCCTGCCCAGCACTTACCGGTACGTATCCCCTGGTCACCAGCCTCATTGCTATATCTCTGTCTCCCACTAACCCTGGCTTCCCCTCTGCATGCAGAGGCCTGGTGTGGGAGCTGCATCAGAGTCTACTGCCCAAGGCTGCTCAGTGCCTGCAACCTGACCAGTCCCTGGTCTTGATCATTGATGGGGCCGACAGGTTGGTGGACCAGAATGGGCATCAGATCTCAGACTGGATCCCAAAGTCCCTTCCCCGGGTGAGTATGAAATGGAAGTGGGGGTGGGAGACAGGTTGGAAAGAAGGAGGGATGCTATTGGGAGGAGAGGGGCCTCACTAATGTTGTTCTCCCCATCTTTTTCCTACTTCTTTGGTCCTTTGCCTGATTATCCCAGTGGGTACACCTTGTGCTGAGCATGTCTAGTGACTCAGGCCTTGGGGAGACCCTTGAGCAGAGCCAAGGTGCTCACATCGTGGCCCTAGGGCCTCTGGAGCCATCTGCCCGGGCCCAGCTGGTGAGAGAGGAGCTGGTACTGTATGGAAAGCGGCTGGAAGAGTCACCTTTTAACAACCAGGTTGGACCCAGGCCAGGGTTGACTGGGTATGTGGGGTGGATCTGGAAGTGATGAAGCTGTAGTGTACTGAGGCTGCCAGCTGCCTCACAGAGACAGCTGTTTTGTTTTCTCAAGAACTCCCTACCAGGGGAAGTTGTTAATATGATAACACATGATTCCTTGTAAAATCACCCAGATGTTTTCCCCTGGTGAGTTGCCTGTTGGAGTGAGGGTTGAGTAAAGCTGTGGTTATGGAGGGTAGGCTGAGCCAAGGAAGTTTCCCTGACAGAGAGGCTGGCTGGGAAGTAGAGGGATGATTGTATCCTGAGGTGATGCCATGGACCTGTCCCCTGATGGGACTCTCAGAAGAGGAGTTGTCTTGCATTTAGCTTGGTGCTGGGGGCAGAGGCAGGCTGTGGTCGGCTTCCTGGTTCCTACACTGAATCTTCTGAGGTCTCATCAGATGCGGCTGCTGCTGGTGAAGAGGGGGTCAGGTTTGCCACTCTACCTGCGCCTGGTCACTGATCACCTGAGGCTCTTTACAGTCTATGAACAGGTTGGTTGCTCCGTAATCTCTAAGTCTTGACCCACTTCACATTCTTCTTTCAGCTTCTTGGACTTATCTCACCTCCAATCTGTCATCCTTTGCCATCTGTAATCACCCACTCCCATCCTCACCTTACCCTACCACCACTTCTTTCCCACCTTTTTACTTTTCTTTTTACTTTTTCATTCCTTCCCACTCTTCTTTCTGTTGCTTCTGTCTTACTCTGCCACCAAAGTTACCTTTCTGCCTCCTGCAATGACAAAGTCTAGTCTCCTTCCTCTCCCAGGTGTCTGAGAGATTGCGGACCCTGCCTGCAACTCTCCCCCTGCTGCTGCAGTTCATTCTGAGCACTCTGGAGCAAGAGCATGGCCATGATGTCCTCCCCCAAGCCTTGGCCACTCTCGAAGTCACACGTAATGGTTAGTGGTTGGGGAAGACTGGGAAAGGCTGAGGGTTTAGGGGTCAGATAAACTTGGTTCTGGTGGGATCTCTGCCAGTGGTGAAGGAGGGATCAAGTGCTATAGGGGTGGGTACACTGTGTGGTTAGGTTTGGGCCTCAGAGAACTTGGGTTTTCAGGTCTGACTATGAACCAGCTGCATGCAGTGCTGAGTGCGTGGCAGATTCTTCCCAGCAGGACTCAGAGCTGGGAAGAAGCAGTGGATGCTGTTAACAATGGAGACCCCTATCCCATGGGCCCCTTCGCTTACCTCATCCAGAGTTTGCGCAGGTACAGGTGTCCCCAGCTGAGTCCCCATCAACCTCACTTTGCCCTCCCATCTTTGAGCCAGGGCTCCATGTAATCCTTTCTTCATCCTACACTTCCTTTCCTATAGCCCCAATGCCTCCTTTCCAAGCCTTTAGGGAGCTGCTGCTCTAGTTACCACTGTTTGGGGTGAGAACAGGAGCCCATTGCTCTGCCAGGTTGCTCAATGACAGATCTCCTCCTTATTCCCCTCTGCTCCTCTCCTTTCTTCTCTTGAGGACAGTTTGCTGGGAGAGGGCCCTCTGGAGCGCCCTGGTGCCCGCCTTTGCCTTCCTGATGGGCCCCTGAGGACAGCAGCTAAACATCGCTATGGGAAGAGGCCAGGGCTGGAGAACACAGCACACATCCTCATTGCAGGTGATTGTAACCCGCATCAGCTTGGGTACTGGACCTGGAGGCCAGGCCCACCTACTGGCTGGCACTCCCTATCTGCTGGACACTTCACTTGCTACTCTAGCAGGCAGATGACGCTGCTGTAGCATGGGAGATATGATCTTGGGGATACTGCAGGGCTGAGTGAGACTTTTTTTTATGTCTGTTACAGCTCAGCTCTGGAAAACCTGTGGTCCTAATGCCTTAAGCACCTTCCAAAGTTGCCCTCCTGAGGCTCTGGGAGACCTGCCTTATCACCTGGTTAGTCCCCAGACCCCATAGTCACCTTTTCCCAAATAATGTCTTTGGCTATTCTTAGACCCTTCCCCTTGACCACTACTACTATCACCACTGCCATTACTGCCCTCCACATTCCATTTGCCTCTCTCCTTTTAGTTTTCCTGCCCTCCTTCTTCAGGTCCTTTGACCTGGGTGTAGGTCTTGGCTGCACAGGCAGGGCTAAGAGCAGATTGTCCCTTCTCAGAGACCTCTCACATTCCTAATGAATTCAATCTGACCTCCCCAGCTCCATAGTGGGAACCGTGGCCTCCTTGCAGAGTTCCTCACTAGTCTCCATGTGGTGGCCGCACACCTGGAATTGGGTCTGATCCCTCGGCTCTTGGAGGCTCATGCTCTCTATGGTGAGATGTGTCACTGCGACTTTTTTTCTCTAAGGCATGGGACTCCTGAGTGTGATCATGAGGGACCTGTGCAGAGGGAGGTATAATGGGAAAAAGAGCCAAATTTCCATTCCAAGTTGAAAATACCAAGAGGGTGAGTGAATGAGCCTCAGGAGATCTTTTGCTTAAATCTCTTAGATTAGGGGTTCTCAGACTTTTATTTAGTGCACAAAAAATTATCCAGGAAACCTGCTTGAACTGCAGCTCCTGAGATGTCCAGATACTGCTTTTCTAGCTCTGGAGTGGAGCCCAAAGCTTTATCCTTTGAACAGGTGTTTCTGATCTGAGGCTGGAAGGCCACACTTTGAGACTTACTGTTTGAGGCACACCGTATGTTTTTATTTGGTACTGAGGTTAGTGGGGTCTAGCCTGGCTCCCCAGTGACACTCTATCTCACTTCACTTTTTTTTTATAGCTTCTTCAGTCTCTGAAGAGGAACAAATGGTCCCTGAGGCTAATGTTGCCGTATTCCGCACCTTCCTGCAGCAGCAGGCTCCAATCCTCAGCCAATACCCACTACTCCTGTACCAGCAGGCATCCAACCAGCCTCTGGACTCACCTCTTTGCTGCCAGGCTCCTTTGCTGTCCCAGCGCTGGCACCTCCAGCGTACACTACATTGGCTTAATAAACCCCAGACCATGGGGGATCAGCAAAAGTAAGACCCTTGATGCCAAGTCCTGCTAAGCCCACAGAGAATAGCTATAGCCCTTTTGAAACTAGAGAAGAAAGGACAGACCAGAATCACCATGGAGGGGAATTTCAGACACAGAAATGAAATATATTCCCATTTGCTTTCTTCCATTCAGTTTCTTTCTTTATTCCTATTTTTCCTCCAGCTCCAGCTTGTCTTTGGCAGTTTCCTCATCTCCTACTGCTGTGGCCTTCTCCCCCAGTGAGCAAAGAGCGGCTGTGGGAACTGCCAATGGGACAGTTTACCTATTGGACCTGAGAACTTGGCAGGTGTGACACTCAAGGCAGGCCAGAAGTTACCTTCAGAAAACCTTCATAGATTTCCCTGAAGCCCTGGAGAAGCCAGACACACCCATTACCACCCTGTTTGATTAGCAACTTGACTCCCCTCACATTGGGTCAAAGGACTTGGTCAGAAAGTCAATACTAAGTACTGCAGGGAGCTTGGTCTTGGTACATTGTCTCTGTCCACTAAGTGATCAGCATACTGGGAGGTAACACAGACAAGGTTAGAAAGGAACCAGAACAGCTGTTGCCATAATTAAGAGCTGTGTGAGTTGTATAGAAAGAGGGACACAGAATAGAGAAGGGCAGGCCTTCTGGGTTGAGTGAGGTGCCTCAGAAAAGACACAGGAAATGTTTCTTATAAATTTCTGGGAACAATTTCAGCAGAAGGTAATGGCAGATTAGGCTGGGGAGGGGAGTCCCATAGCCACAGCTTCCCTCTTCTCTTCCTACCACTTGTTGTAACTCATATATATTCATATATATATATATATATATATATATATATATCTTCACTCCCTCAGACCCATGAAAACCCATGACTTGGGGAACAGGAATAGGGTTTGGAGTGAAGATTTCTCCATACTTGGATCATGAGCCCCACTAGAAGCTGTGTTAAAGCTGGGAATGCAGAGAGCTCAGGGCTTAAGCCCTTCTTGCCTTAGTCTCATTTTTGGTTGGGACCTGGAGTGGTTGGACATGGAGGGTGGAGGGAGTGGCCAAGCCATGCCTCCCTGCTTGCTCTCATAGGAGGAGAAGTCTGTGGTGAGTGGCTGTGATGGAATCTCCTCTTGTGCATTCCTCTCAGAGAGTGCCCTTTTCCTTACTGCCTTCGATGGGCTACTGGAGCTCTGGGACCTGCAGCATGGTTGTCGGTAAGGGTTTCTTTCCCCATGTCTCCTAGTGAGGACTCCCTTTACTTCCTTGGGAAAAAGGAATGAGGAGGGAGCATATGGCTAGGCAGCCCCAGAGACCTGACTTTGTCTTCCTGGGACAGGGTACTTCAGACCAAGGCTCACCAGTACCAAATCACCGGCTGCTGCCTGAGCCCAGACCGCAGGCTGCTGGCTACTGTGTGCCTTGGAGGATGCCTAAAGGTAATGACAAAGTGGTCCTAAATTGTGAGTGAGCCTTGTGAGTTTGTTCTCTCCACATGGCAGGGAGGTCCTACCTGCTGAGGTAGGGGACTAGACAAGGCAGCCTCTGGAGCTTTGGGACTAAGAAACTCTGGCATCTGTATTCATACCCTGAAGCTTCTTCTCTCTCTCTTTAGCTGTGGGACACAGTTCGTGGGCAACTGGCCTTTCAACACACCTGTCCCAAGTCCCTGAACTGCACTGCCTTCCACCCTGAAGGGCAGGTAGTAGCCACAGGCAGCTGGGGTGGCAGCATCAGCTTCTTCCTGGTGGATGGCCTCCAAGTCATCAAGGTAAGGTCCTGTGTAATCGCTGGGGAGGAAGCACTTGAGGACAGGAGTGGGAAGAAGGAATGATGGACATTTGCATTCTGTATCACTTTGGGCTTATGCTAAGAGTAGTTCCTGACATTTCCATTTTGGCCTCCTGGTGTAGGAACTGGGCGCCCCTGGAGCTTCTGTCCGGACATTGGCCTTCAATGTTCCTGGAAGGGTTGTGGCTGTCGGCCGGCTGGACAGGACAGTGGAGCTGTGGGCCTGGCAAGATGGGGCACGACTGGCTGCCTTCTCCGCCCACTGTGGCTTTGTTGCTTCTGTGCTTTTCCTGAATGCCAGGTGTCAGTTGCTGACAGCTGGAGAGGATGGCAAGGTCAGGTTACAGAGGGCACATGGTGGGTTTCTAGGAGGGAGTAGTGAAGACAGGGAATACTTGAGTGAGGGCAGAGGGCTTTGTCAAGGCGATTGGAGTCACAGATGGTGGCAGCTACAGGGAGAGTGGTGTGGTATATGCATGGGCAGTTCTCATGGAAGGACTTTACTGGGGTGACTATACCTTTAGTGGGAAGTACCGGGTGGTAGAGATGGAGTATCCTTAAGTCATTTTTCCCTGTTCCTAGGTTCAAGTGTGGTCAGGGTCTCTGGGACAGCCCCGGGGATGCCTGGGCTCTCTTCCTGTCTCTCCTGCCCTTTCTGTGGCTCTCAGCCCAGATGGTGACCGGGTGGCTGTTGGGTACAGAGCAGATGGCATTAGGATCTACAAAATCTCTCCAGGTACCAAAGGGAAAGTGGATGGGTTTTTGTACCTTTGGAAAGAGCATACGTCTTGCTCCACCCCTTTTTAAATGTCTTACTCTCTTCTCTCACTCCATAGGTTCCCAGGGAGCTCAGTGTCAGGTGCTAGATGTAGCAGTATCTGCACTGGCCTGGCTAAGCTCCAGGGTGTTGGTGAGTGGTGCAGAAGACGGATCCTTGCAGGGCTGGGTGCTCAAGGAACACTCCCTCCAGTCCCTCTGGCTCCTGTCCAGATCCCAGAAGCCTGTGCTGGGACTGGCCACCTCCCAGGAACTCTTGGCTGCTGCCTCAGGTACTACTGAGCAGTGGGCAGGATTACCAAATCATTCCTTTAAATATGCTGATACCTGCCTTCAAGTTATAATTATATACATGTATGTATGAGAACACATACGCATAGGCAATGTCTGTTTGCTTACAACTTTCATGGTGCTTTGAATGCATTTGTCTTTCTATAATCATTGTAGACTGTTTCTTCTTGTTCCCCTACCCTCATTTTGGGAACTCTAAACTCCCAGTAATGCTTTGAGTTTCTGCCCAGTGAGAGAAACACATAACAGTGTGAACACGTGGGTTTCCTTCAGGAGGAGAGAGAGATGTGAGGTGAAAATGCAGAATGGGCTTGGCTCTCTGTGGTTAGAGGCTTGATGTTCACGGATAGTAAGCTGAAAGTGACACTGCACCCTTGAGAAGGGGAGGGCCCTGGAGCAGCTGCCCTGTGAAGTTAGAGAGAGGTGTGGAGCCATGCTCCTTGCCTAAGCTGCAGAGCTGGAGCTGGGAGTTGCCGAGCATTTCTGTGTGACCCTTGCCCAGAGCCTCTCCACATCAAGTGACTCACTGCCTCCCACCCTTGAAGCTGTAGCTTTAGACATCACCCTTAGCCCACGTGGTTGCCTTTGTCTCTGGCCTCCCAGGACCATGTTGCTCCTTCCTTCAGAAATCCTTCTATTCTGTTTCCAATGCAGAGGATTTCACGGTGCGGCTGTGGTCAAGGCAGTTGCTGATGCAGCCGCTTAAGGCAGAAGACTTTCCCTGTGACACTGAGCTCCTGGGACACCAGGGCCCTGTAAACTGCTGCAGCTTCAGCTCTGATGGAGGCAGACTGGCCACTGGGGGCAGGGATCGGGTAAGCTGAACAGGGACATATCCCCAGGGCCCTGCAGTCCTTCGGGTTCCTGGATTTCTTAAACAGCCCATTTCCCAGCACTTCCTCCTGCTTTTTGCTCTGCCAAATCTCCTGCAAATCTTTCTATCATCTCTTGTGCTCTCTCTCCTGAAAACTTTTTACCTGAAATGGCCCTTGTGTTCCTATCTCCCTCCTATGATCCTGATTGTCTGCTGTCCTGGAACCTATCCAGAATCTTCTCTGCTGGGACGTGAGGATGCCCCAAACCCCTCTTCTGATTTGCTCTTTCCCTGCCTGTCATCGTGACTGGGTCACTGGATGCTCCTGGACCAAAGACAACCTTCTGGTGAGTGCCAGAACAGGGGCAGCAGAGTCCAGCAGTATTCCTGGGGGAAGACAACACTCCTTTTCTAGAACTTGTTAATAATAATCATATCTAACATTTACAAAGTACTTAGTGCCATTTGCTGAGTGCCAGGCTCATTCGAAGCTCTTTGAATAAGATTGTTACACTTAATCTTTATAGTACCCTGTAAAGTACCTACTTGTTTATCTTTGTTTTACAGATTCAGATAGAATAAAGAACATTTTCCAAAGTCATGTCAATTATAAAGCTAAGCCAATAAACATTCTGATAGAAAAGCCCATGTTCTTAACAATAAGATAATACTATCTCTTTAGAGCTTGGGATGCCCTGGCTCTGCAGCTTGAAGGTACTGCTATGACTTCTTTGGTTCTAAGGCACAACTTGAGTCTCAAATTTTGCACTCAGTGTTGGTAAAGCCTAGTTTCCCACTGTAGAGAAGAGATGAGAAAGGAGGGAATATCGGTTGAATAGTCTATCCTGTCCCTGCCTTCTAGACAGACAGAGCTCTCCTTAGCATTGTGGATTTTTCACCTTTATCTGGATTTGTTGATTGATGTAATATTAATCATAAGAATAATAATTTTTATGCTCTGTGTACCAGGCAGAGTGTTAAGTCCTTTATATAGAGGCACCCAGCCCCCAAATCACTGTCTCAAAAGAGATACACTATCATTATGTTCCTTGAATAGTTGAGCAGCCCAAGGCTCAGAGAGATAAACTTGCCCCAGATCACAAAGCAATGAATAGTTGAGCTGGGATTGAGCCCTGGATAGCCTATGCTCTTGATTACAAGGCTTATTACCCTCCAGTCCACATTGTGAACATACAGAGATGATGAAGAGATGCCAATAGTCCCACTCCTCTGACTTCTGCTTCTGCAGCTCTCCTGCTCCACGGATGGCTCTGTGGGGCTCTGGGACCCAGATTCGGGACAGCAGCTTGGCCAGTTCCGGGGCCATCAGAGTGCCGTGAGCGCTGTAGTGGCTGTGGTGAGAATGCAATAGACTTTTCTGGGTGTTTCTAGAAATGATAGGGGGCTTTGGGAGGCTGGACCATTGAGTACCTAATCTAGGAGTGAAAAGAATGAGATACTTGGGACTGGATTATAGGGTTGAGGCTGAGGGTTGATATGAGGAAAGAGAGAGGGCGAGAAAAATATATAGAGAGATGGAAACATGAAAATATGGCATCCTAGTATCATGACTTTGTGGCAGGATTGTAGGCCTGAGCCATCCAACTCCACTGTTCCTGAGTTCTCCTCATTCTTTGACATCTTCCCAGTCCCTGATGCTCTTAGAGGGAGTCCTACTTCCCATGACCTTCTCAGTATGACCCCGTTCTGATTCTGTGCTCTTGGGGGCAGGAGGAACATGTGGTGTCCGTGGGCCGGGATGGGGCCTTGAAGGTGTGGGACCATCAGGGCGTGGAGCTGACCAGCATCCCTGCTCACTCAGGACCCATCAGCCACTGTGCAGCTGCCCTGGAACCCTGCCCAGGTAGTGACATGTCACCTGTCTCCCTTCCTCCCTGCCTCTTTTCTGCTCCTTTGCTTCTCTCCTTCTTCTGACCTGGTCTGTCTCTTATCAGCTGGACAGCCTGGATCAGAGCTTCTAGTGGTGACTGTTGGACTGGATGGGGCCACACGTTTGTGGCATCCTCTCTTGGTGAGTTCCCTGCAAAAAAAAAAAAATGAGGTGGAGGAAGGTGTAGAAGGTATGTGGGATAATCATCTGTAGGGTCAGACCCCTCAATGGCCCATCTGCAACCCTTCCTCCTAGGTGTGCCAAAAACACACCCTCCTGGGACACAGTGGCCCCGTCAGTGCAGCTGCTGTTTCAGAGACCTCAGGCCTCCTGCTCACCTCCTCAGAGGATGGTTCTGTGCGGCTCTGGCAGGTACCTAAAAAAACAGGTAAGTGAAGTATAGAGGCAAGGCATGAGAGAGGGTTGTGTTACCAAAACAGAGAAGGTCAAGGGTAACTGCTGTCATTTCTTGTAGCCCAGCAGTAGCTTAGCTCCTAACAAATCACTTCCTGCCTTTTGCAGATGAAACACACAGACCTAAGAGTTCTGCAGCCATCACTGCTGTGGCTTGGGCACCAGATGGTTCTGTGGCAGTGTCTGGCAATCAAGTTGGGGAATTAACTCTGTGGCAGGAAGCTAAGTCTGTGGCCACAGCACAGGTGAGTTGAGGCAATTCATTTCTCTGTCCACGTGAATTCTGCCCTGGTTGTGTATTTCCTGGTATTTGCTAGGGCTAGAGGTTGCTTATATGTCTGGGAGGGGAAAGAAAGTTAATCCTGTGTCCTCAGAAATAATGAATGAAACTTGTCTTATACACCAGGCTCCAGGCCGTGTCAGTGCTCTGATCTGGTGCTCAGCACACACCTTCTTTGTCCTCAGTGCTGATGAAAAGATCAGTGAGTGGCAAGTGGAACTACAGAAGGATTCAACATCCAGAAATTTCAGGTGAAACAAAGCAGCTGGGTGAATGTAGTAGGAATGGTCGTTTCCCTGTACTAGGGATTTTATTCAAATAACTCCACTCCTGCTTCTGAACAAGGTCAATAGGTTGTTAGTTGTTGTGCAGGCAATTGTTTTCTGCTTCTGGTCATGACAATTTAAATGAATAATTCTCAAATGCCCACTTGATGACAAGCTCTAGGCCAGGCAGTGTGAACCAGATACAAATTAATTTTATTACCAGAATATATAAAGAACTCAAAAAATTAGACAATAAGATAACAAATAACCCAATCAATAAATGGGCAAAGGACCTGAACAGACACTTCTCAGAGGAGGACATACAATCAATCAATAAGTACATGAAAAAATGCTCACCATCGCTAGCAGTCAGAGAAATGCAAATCAAAACCACCCTAAGATACCATCTCACTCCAGTAAGATTGGCAGCCATTAGGAAGTCAAACAACAATAAGTGCTGGAGAGGATGCGGGAAAAGGCACTCTTGTTCATTGCTGGTGGTACTGCAAATTGGTGCAGCCAATTTGGAAAGCAGTATGGAGATTTCTTGGAAAGCTGGGAATGGAACCACCATTTGACCCAGCTATTCCCCTTCTCGGTCTATTCCCCAAAGACCTAATAAGAGCATGCTACAGGGACACTGCTACATCGATGTTCATAGCAGCACAATTCACCATAGCAAGATTGTGGAATCAGCCTAGATGCCCTTCAATAGATGAATGGATAAAAAAAAATGTGGCATTTATACACAATGGAGTATTACTCTGCATTAAAAAATGACAAAATCATAGAATTTGGAGGGAAATGGATGGCATTAGAGCAGATTATGCTAAGTGAAGCTAGTCAATCTTTAAAAAACAAATACCAAATGACTCCTTTGATATAAGGGGAGGAAACAAGGACAGGGTAGGGACGAAGAGCTTGAGACGAAGATTTACATTAACAGGGTTGAGAGGTGGGAGGGAAAGGAAGTGAGAAGGGAAATCGCATGGTAATGGAAGGCGATCCTCAGGGTTATACAAAATGACATATAAGAGGAAAGGAGGGGTAAGACAAGATAATACAAATGGAAGAAATGATTTACAGTAGAAGGGGTAAAGAGAGAAAAGGGGAGGGGAGGGGAGGGGAGGGGGGATAGTAGAGAATAGGACAGACAGCAGAATACATCAGACACTAGAAAGGCAATATGTCAATCAATGGAAGGGTAACTGATGTGATACAGCAATCTGTATACGGGGTAAAATTGGGAGTTCATAACCCACTTGAATCAAACTGTGAAATATGATGTATTAAGAACTATGTAATGTTTTGAATGACCAACAATAAAAAAACAAAAAAACAAAAAAAACCCCAAAAAAAACAAATTAATTTTATTAACTAAGGAAGCCTATAGTTGTTCCTGGGACTGCAGAATTTGAGAAATTGTAGGAAAGAGTTGGCATTTGAGGTTGGGCATAAAGAATGGAAAGGACTTTTCTGGACTAGTAAAAGAAGTTCCCTTCTTTTAGTGTTTCTGGAAAAGGAAATAGCATTAATGAAGTTCTGAGGGCATGAGGGTACATAATGTTCTGAGTGTAGCCAAGATCTTGGGTTCTTGCAGGGAGAGGCAGCTGGGCAGGTGGAGGATTAGATTGAAAAGGTAAACTGGGGCTAGGTTGTAGAGAGTACAGTGCTGATTATTTTGAATAGAATAATGATATGAATTTTATTTATCATTTATTTACTTATTTATATTCTTGGTGCTGAGGATCAAGCCCAAGGTTGCACACACACACTAAGCACACACTGTTCCACTGCACCCCTATTCCCCATGATCTGAACTTTAGAGAGAGAACTCTAGTGATAATATACAGGATGGACCGTGATGGAGAAATACTAAGAGAAGACACAGTGTGAGCCCTGATATGGGCAGTAGAGATGAGAAGAAAATATACAGATTTAAGTATGTGTATAGTATTTAAGTATAAGTACAGATTTAAGTATTTAAGAATCCACAGGACTTATTGATCAGTTGCAGGTAGGAATATGAGGGAAAAATAAAAATGTTAGCAATTCCTACTTTGAGCAAGCAAAGGAACAGTGATGGTGAATATAAGAAAAATAGGGGCTGAGAACATCAGTCAGTTGTAGAGAATTTGTCTGGCATGCTCAAAGTCCTGGGTTTGATCCCTAGTCCTGCAAAAACAAACAGAAAAATAAGGAACAGGGTTTGGAGGGGGCATTAGTGCCTTTTGCTTTGTGCTTCACTCATGAAGAATTCATGGGGAACTAAGGGAGGTCAACTAAAGTAGGATCTTTGTCTGTCCATGTACATTTTTCTAGCTATAGTCTTCACCTGAAACAAGTTCTGCAAGATGTGGGGGTGCTGATAGGGCTGGGCCTGGCCCCTGATGGATGTTCCCTCATCTTGGCCAAAGCAGATTTGGAATTACTACACATGAAGCCAGGGGATGCTCCCTCTGTAATAGGGTAAGATCTGAAATGCTCTTCTCTCCTAAGCTGGAGAAAGAAAAAGTGGGATAGTGGTTACCCTGAAGTAGAGTAAAACTTAGAACAAACGCTGAGGTCTTTAAGAAAAGTGGTCCTGGCTCAGCCTCTCACTTTCTTATAAACCAGGAAAAAGTATGCACAACATCCTGTGATATTGTCCACCCATAAGGAGTATGGTGTGTTTTTCCTGCAGCCAGGGAACCCTGGATGTCTTTCTTTCTGGGTAAGTCCTATCTGGGTATGTGTTAAAACTGACATTTGTCTAGGACCAGTGTTTTTAAACCACGAGGCCCATCATGCAGGATATGGGGAAGGGAAATGCATTTGGCTTCAAATCTCCTTATCCTCCTTCAGCTGGAGCAACACTATTTTAGAGCTTTAGATATTGGGTTTCCATGTGAGATTTCATTGGTACAAAAAAGAGTTCTACTTTCTTAAACATTGTGGGAAATTATAAACCTAGGAGCTTTCTCAATGCATTTTTTCCCCCACATCTCTTGTCTTGCTGCTGTGAATGTTAGCATCTTGCAGGCAAGGACTGCATCTTGTCTCTCTCATCATGCTTAGCAGATAGTTACCTTGTAGGCATCTGATACTTCTTAGATGTTTACTTCAAGGATGAGCCCCTTGTCTCCAGAAAGTTTATTAAATCCTGACCTGCTACGTATTAAAGCCTATCCATGACCCAGTGATTCCACTTCTAAGCATATCCCTAAAAGAAATGAGTGCACCTTCTCTCAAAAGATAAGTATAAGAATGATGATAGCAGCTTTATTTTTCATAACCAAAACAACCTAAAAGTTTATATATAGGAAAAAGATAAATAATTTGTCAAATATTTATACAATGGAATGCTACATGGCAATAAAAAAGAATGTTATATTGAATGTTGATGAATGAAACAATACAGACTTATATCATAAGCATTTTTCTAGGCAAAGGAAGCTGGACTCAGAGGAGTCTGTACTACACAATTGCACTTAGTTGAAGTTCCAGAACAAGCAAATTACTTGTGGTGACAGAAGTCAGAATGTTGTTGGCTCTGGGGATAGCCTGGAATTGACTAGGAAGGGGCAAGAGGGTAACTTTGGGGGTAGTGGCATGGATGCATGTATAAAAATTCCTTGCAATATACATTTAAGATTTGTGTACTTCTCTGTATCTACATTATAATATTTATCTTTTTTCATGTGGTGCTAGGGATTCAACCCAGGTCCTTGTACAGGCTAGTCAAGTGCTTTATCAACTGAGCAATATTCCCAGCCCTATACTATACTTTTAAAAAAGCATCCTGACTATCCTAGGGCAGAAAACTCTTGCTTCATCCAACAGATATGGATAGCTAAACAAAGTTACCTGTCTTTTCACAGAAACAAAAGGAATCAGGAGAGTTTGAAGGAAGCCCAGATTTTGACTTGAATTTAGATAATCCTAGTAGGACCCAGATAACAATAACTCAGGCCAAACCTGAATCTGGTGAGTGGGAATAGGAGGACCCAAGGATCCCTAAGATGGTTTAGGGGACCTCGCAGTCCCTTTAGGGCCTGAGATCTGGCTCTAACTATCCCTTTAAAATGGCAGAGTCCTCATTTTTGTGTGCCAGCTCTGATGGGATGCTGTGGAACCTGGCTGCATGCACCCCTGAAGGAGAATGGACCACAGGTCATCTCTGGCAGAAAAAAGTAAAAATGCCTAAAACACAGACTCCAGAAACAGACTCATCTATGTGCTGTGAATTAGATACCAACATGGAATCCTGGCAGACAACCAGACATCTAAAGACACGGCAGTGTAGAAAGGTGAGTTTGAGGGAGGGGTCACAAACGTAGTAGAGGAGGCTCTAGATCTACATAGCAGGCTTCTATGCTTCCTTAACTGAGGACTCACCTTGCCACTGTCCCATTCCTTTCAGATTCACTCAGGCTCTGTCACAGCCCTCCATGTGCTGCCTGAGTTGCTGGTGACAGCTTCAAAGGATAGAGATGTTAAGCTGTGGGAGAGACCCAGTATGCAACTGGTAAGTGTGTGTGTGTGTGTGTGTGTGTGTATGCATGTCCAATAGGGGCTAATGGAATATTGCAAGAGAACAAATTTAGGGTAAGGGCAAAAGATTTTTAGAAATCTGTTTCTTAAATCCCTCTTGTGCTGACTTACCTGTTTCTAAATAAAAGACACTGACATGAGCGAAAAATAAGTTAGGAAGGAGATCCTACTTTTATAGCCCTCACCAACTCTTGTTTTCATTCCTTTTTTAGCTGGGCCTGTTCCGATGTGAAGGAGCAGTGAGCTGCTTGGAACCTTGGCTGGGACCCAACTCTACCTTGCACCTTGCTGTGGGAGACACACAAGGCAACGTGTACTTTCTGTGCTGGGAATGAAAGTGCACTACTCATGGGAAGGATGATACCACTTGTGCTACAGATGCAAAGCCTGAAGATACCAGTGGCTATTTTCTTTCTTTTTTTTTTGTTTCTTTTTCTTTTTGGTATTGGGGATTGCACTCAGGCACACTTAACCACTAAGCCACATTCTCAGCCCTTTTTTAATTTTTGAGGCAGGTGCTCCCTAAGTTCTTAAGGCTGTCTTTGAACTTGTAATTCTCCTGCCTCAGCCTCCCCAGTCTCTGGCTCCCAGGGGCTATTTTCTTAGTAAGATTATAAAAATAAAGTGTCAGAAACTCTTACGTACAGCCCTACTTGTGTTCTCATGTGCATTTAGATCAAGAATATGGATATTCTGATATGTTTCTATTTTGATTTCACATTAAGTATTACTAGAACTGCAAGAAAGTGAGCCACATCTGTACTCTTTGAAACTGCTTTAGATTTCTGGAGGAGGAACAAGAGTAATGTTTACCAACACTTGGTCTGAATAGAGAGCTAAAGAACTCTCATTTGATGGAAGATAAAGTTAGTGAGGGAAGGAAGGCTGAGTCAGTACAGCATCAGGGCATTTAGAAAGAACTAGCATAGGGCTGGGAATGTAGTGGATAAGTACAGTGCTCACCTCATTTGTCTAAGGCCATGGGTTTAATCCCCAGCACTGCAAAAGAAAAAACAAAACAAAACTGGAATGTAAGTAGGACAACATTAGGTTCCTCACGTAGAAACAGCCCTCTTCTCAGAACCAACTGCCCAGATGAAAGGTGAGAAGCCAAGGTACTAAAACCAGACCCAGTCTCCTTTGGCTTGCCACATGACTTGAAAACATTAGTCACCAGAGTAATTGACATTCTTGGAAAAAAAAAATCACAAAATTGTGTCTCTTTCAAATTGAGGTTTATAAAGCCTCAAACATGTTGGAAGGTGAAACATTCCTATTCATGGACTTACTGTGGACTTACATGGTCTTACTATAGGAAAACAAGAACTTTTTAAATACTTACTTCAATACATATTTATTTTTCAGTTGTGGATGGACACAATACCTTTATTTTATTTATTTATTTTTATGTGGTGCGGAGGATTGAACCTAGCGCTGGGAGGCAAGCATTCTACCACTGAGCTACAACCCCAGCCCTCCAGAACCTTTTTGTTTTCCCAAAATTCTATCTTATGGATGAGGTAATTCCTTTAGGCTCCTTCTAAGGCTTAAGGAAGAAGGAAACTCTTCAAGAATTCAAGGACTTATGTATAAGACAAGCCAGGACTATATGACAGGGATTTTGTTCTGGTCAATAGGATTCTCTCATAGATATACCACTGAACTGTGGGATACAAATGGATTTTAAGAATTTGGGGAGTTTAGGTGTACTGCAATTTTCTGTCACTTTGCCCAGATTCCAGATTTTACATGGAGAAGTCATCTGAGGGACTTTACCTTTTCTTCCCAATGTCCTAAGACCTCTCAGCCAGAGGATAAGAATATCAGCTGATGTTTTTATAGGTCATGCTTCTATCTTTTCATATTTGCCTCATGCAAAGGCTCTAAATATACCTTTTGGATCACAACTTCCATATTTACCTTGTGACTGGAAGGTCTACTTGAGGTTAATTTGAAATTTATGATTTATAATCCTACCCAGAAATCCTGCAGAGAACTATGCATTATTCTAAAAGTTACTGAAGGGATGGGAGTGTAGCTGAGTGGTTGCCTAGCATACACCAGACCCTGGGTACAACCCCCAACACTGCCTAGGAAAAAAAGTGGGGGAGACTAATTTTAATTTTGTTTTTTTCTCTCCTAAAATTATGGGTTATAGGCAGAAGGAAGCTCTAGTTGTCTGTCTTCCATTTCCCTGAAAATTTTACAAAAACACCCTTGTTAAGGCTAGCAGTATCAGATGGGTAATAATGTAGGCTTATATGTTCAATAGATTCAGCCTTATTGAATCTTAAGTGTCTTTCCCTCACTTCTTATCTTGGAGATATACACCCAGGTCATAGTATATTTGTGGGATCATATTACGTTTGCTGTGAGAAGACAAGAACAGACTTTAGTAAGAATGAATGCAGTTGTTCACCCTATCCATGGTTTCACTTTTTGTGATTTCAGTTACCTATTTTCCACCATAGCTTGAAAATATTAAATGGGAAATTGCAGAAATAAGCAATTCATTAGTTTTAAATTGCATGCCATTCTGAGTAGCATGATGATGTCTTGCTCCGTCCTACCCAGCCCACCCAGAACACAAATCATCTCTTTTCCCATTTATTTACTTAGATCAACTGTAATGATATTAGAGGGCTCATGTTCAGGTAGCCCTCGCATAGTGGCCCAACACCACATTACAATGCCTACAGCATTTGCCTCCCTTCATTTCATCCCAAAGGATTTGTATTATCTCATGGCACTGCAAGAAGGCTGAGTACACTACAAGATAGTTTGAAAGAGAGAGAGAGACCAAACACCTCACTTTTGCTACAGTATAGTGTTATAATTATCCAATTAGTCTTGTGGCTAATCTTTTATGGTGCCCCATTTATAAATAAAACTATCCTAGATGTGTCTGAACAAAACAGGGCATAGACACTGAGCTTGGTGGTGTGTGCCTGTAATCCCAGCAGCTCCAGATGCTAAGGCAGGAGGATCAATAGTTTAAAACCAGTCTCAGCAAAATGAGGCACTAGGCAACTCAGTGAGACCCTGTCTCTAAATAAAATACAAAATAAGGCTGGGGATGTGGCTCAGTGGTTGAGTGCCCCTGAGTTCAATCCCTGGTATCCTCCCAAAAAGAAAGAAAAGAAAACAGGGCATAGTATATATAGGGCGCAATATCATCATCTGTGTTATCATGTTTCCACTAGCAGTCTTGGAACATGTCCCCCATGCATTAAGGGACCACTGGATGTACCTGAGGAGTTGAAGAGAAGATCCAGTTATGTTTAACATAATTATCCTTTAGGTTCTTCTTATTAAGTGAAAAATTTGAGTGTCTCCCAGTGCCTGGGTAAGTTCTAGAGTTGTAGTCTCTAGACTGTGGGATCATAGGACATATCCTCTCCTACCCATCTACAAAAGCATCTTTCTCATATACTAAATTTTTATACAACTATTTTTTAAAATATTTTTTTTAGTTTTAGGTGGACACAATATCTTTATTTTATTTTTATGTGGTGTTAAGGTTGAACCCAGCGCCCTGCGCATGCCAGGTGAGTGCACTACCGCTTGAGCCACATCCCCAGCCCCAACTATTTTTATTTTTATTTATTTTTGGCACCAGGGATTGAACCCGAGGGTGCATAACCACTGAGCCACATCCCCAGCCATTTATTACATATATTTTTTTAAATATTTATTTTTTAGCTATAGGTGGATGCAATATCTTTATTTTATTTTTATGGGGTGCTAAGGATCGAATCCAGTGCCTCATGCATTGTAGGCGAGCGCTCTACCTCTGAGCCACAGCCCCAGCCCTCCCCCCCATTTGTTATATTTTATTTTGAGACAGCATCTTGCTAAGATGCTTAGGACCTCACTAATTTTCTGAGGCTGGCTTTGCACTTGCAATCTTCCTGCCTCAGCCTCTTGAGCTGCTGGGATTACAGGCGTGCATCACTGCACTGGGTATATATATCTGTTTTGGAAATCTTGAGCAAAGACCCTCAAAGTTTGGTTCACAGACTAGTGCTAGCCCATAAGTTATTAA
This sequence comes from Urocitellus parryii, assembly GCF_045843805.1. Taxonomy (NCBI): domain Eukaryota; kingdom Metazoa; phylum Chordata; class Mammalia; order Rodentia; family Sciuridae; genus Urocitellus; species Urocitellus parryii. The sequence continues at coordinate 79,465,534 of NC_135536.1, read as the reverse complement.
TAGTTTGATAAATATAGAGGTTGAGAATAAGCATTTAGAACTATATAGACATTTGAAAAGTAATCTTAGAGCTGACAAATTTAATAAAAACATAGCCTTGCATTTTGTTTTTTATTTCATTTTACTAGTAATGATATTTTACTGAAGTATTATTTCATGATAAGTCAGATTAAAACAAAAAAAACAAACAACTGGTCCTTCATCACAGAAGGCTTAAAAAATACTTCCTTAGAGAGACTGAGTAACAGTGGCTAAATGCATGGACCTGGAACAAAACTGTTTGAGTTCCAATCTCCATGCCTCCCTTTCCCCACCTAAAAAATGGTCATAATAATGGTATCTACTTCATGGGGCTCTTAATAGTTTTAAAGGAATTGAGTAGTGAAAAACTGACTTGGTCTAAGTTAAGTATTTAATAAGTGCTAACTTGACTATTCTTTTTATTTTCCAGTGGTACAAGTATCACCTCATTATTCTTTCACAAAAATGGCTACTAGTTTGTATTTAATCAATCAGATGAAACCTGGATTCAATTTTTCAGTTTTTTGAAAATATACATGTGAAACTGACATTCTTTCAAATATCTAATATTTCCATCCAGATGATGGGTGTCTCTATATCAGTTAAGTATTGAGGTTATACTGTGGTAACAACCCCCAAATCTCAACAGCTTGAAATAGTAAAGATTGATTTCTTATTCATGGTATATGTCCAGTGAGGGGGCTCTAATCCACACTAGGGACTTTGCTTCATGCAGCAAGTAACTGCTGGCACTTAGATCTTCCACCTGGAAATAAAACACACCACTCCCACTCAGATTTCATAAATATTAACAGAGAAGTCTCATGGCTATACAAATGTCAAGGGGGAAGGGAAATTTAATTCAGCCATGTATCTGTAAAGAGAACCAGGAACCAAATACAGATATACCCCGTGTTAGTCACCTTTTCATTGCTATCACAAAATAACCCAGGAAGATCAACCTAGAGGAGGAAAGATTTGTTTTTGCTCAGTGCATAATCACTTGGCCCCATCACTGTGAGCTTGTGGTGAGACAGAACATCATGGCAGGGAACATGTGATGGGGCAGAGCTATTCATGGTGGCCAGCAAACAGGAAGGAGGGGCCAGATATACCCTTCTAGGGCATGTCCCCAGTGACCCAATTCCTCTAGGTGTTACCTCCTTCAGATTCCATCACCTACCAATAGTCCATTAAATTATTAATCCATCTTTATATTAACCTGTTGATATGATCAGAGTTCTTATGATCCAATCACTTCCTTAAAAGTACCACCTCTGAATATTGCTGCAAAGGGAACCAAACCTGTTCCAAATTTGGAATTTGGAACATTCCAAATTCAAACTACAATATACCCCTACAGAACTTATCTGTATTGGTACTTTTTCACTAGATGATTCTTAATTTTTTTAAAAAAATTATCTTTTGTGGTGTGGGGGATTGAACCCAGGACCTTATGTATATCAGACAAGTGCTTTACCACTGAACTATATCTCCACTTTGTTTTTCCTCTTTAATCATTTATCAAAAAGTTGCAACGATGGTACAGATGGTTTGTGGATACCCTTTACCTCACTTCCTCTAATGTTAACATCTTACATAACCATGCTACATTTATCAAAATTTAAAACACTTCTACTGTATTATAATTTGGTACTACAGATGAATCCAGAGGTGCTTTGCCACTGAGCTACATCCCCACTCCTTTTTATTTTTAATTTAGAGGCAGGGTCTTGCTAAGTTGCCCAGGCTGGCCTTAAATGTATGATCCTCCTGCCTCAGTCTCCCAAGTTTCTGGGATTATAAGGCATGTGCCACTGTGCCCAAGTCTACAATATTAACTAAAATACGGACACTTGGGACTTCTTCAATTTTTCACTAATATCCTTATTTTGTTCCTGGATACCATATTTCATTTATTTCATGACTCCTTAGTTTCCTCCAATTGTGATGGTTTTTCTTTCTGTATTTTCAGCACTTTTGAAGAGTACCGTACCGATTGGGTGTTTTGTAGAATGTCCCTCAATTTATTTTTCTCTGCTGTTTTCTTTTTTTTTTTAAATATATTTATTTTTTTATTTTTTAGTTTTTGGCAGACACAACATCTTTGTTTGTATGTGGTGCTGACGATTGAACCCGGGCTGCACGCGTGCCAGGCGAGCGCTCTACCGCTTGAGCCACATCCCCAGCCCTTCTCTGCTGTTTTCTCACAAATAGACTGAGATTATGGATTTAAGGGGAGAATCCAAGTGATTACGTGTTTTTGTTGCATCCTGTCAGGTGACAAGTAATAACAACTTCACTTATTACTGGTGATGTTAACCTTGATCATTTCTTGGATTAAAGTGGTTGCCAGTTTTTTTGTTTCTTTTTTTTGGGGGGGGTCAGGGAGAGGTTGATGGTGTTAGGGATTGAGCCCAGGGTCTTGCCCATGCTAGCCAAGTATTTTACTACTGAGCTAAACCCTCAGCCAACATTATTTTTAAAAAACTGTACCTTTACTATACTCTATTAGAAGCAAATGACCAAGTCTATTCCACACAAGAAGAAGCAAATTAAACCTCTAGGAGGGAGAAATTCCAAAGAATTTGTGGTCACATGTTAAAAAATCATAATAACAAATTTTGAGATATGTTTTTTTCTTTTTTTGTAGGTAGGTACTGGAGATTCAACCAGCAGTCTTGTAACACTGAACTACATCCCAGACTTTTAAATAAATAAAAGTTTTTTTAAAAATGTTTTGAGATAGTTTTTCGCTAAATAGCCAATGTTTACCTGAAAATTTCTTGTCCAGTACCATGCTGTTTTTATTACTATTGCTCTGTAATATAGTTTGAAATCTGGTATCGCTATACCACCTGATTCACACTTCCTGTTTAGAATTGTTTTTGCTATTCTGGGTCTTTTATTTTTCCATATGAATTTCATGATTGCTTTATCTATTTCTACAAGAAATGCCATTGGGATTTTGATTGGCATTGCATTAAACCTACAGAGAACTTTTGGTAATATTGCCATTTTGATAATGTTAGTTCTGCCTATCCATGAACAGGGTATATTTTTCCATCTTCTAAGATCTTCTTCTACTTCTCTTTTTAGAATTCTGTAGTTTTCCCTTCCACCTCTTTTGTTAGGTTGATTCCCAAGTATTTTATTTTTTTTGAGGATATTGTGAATGGAGTGTTTTTCCTCATTTCCGTTTCAGACGTTTTGTCGCTGATATACAGAAATGCCTTTGATTTATGCGTGTTGATTTTATATCCTGCCACTTTGCTGAATTCATTTATTAGTTCTAGTAGTTTCTTTGTAGACCCTTTTGGGTCTTCTAGGTATAGAATCATGTCATCGGCAAATAGTGATAATTTAAGTTCTTCTTTTCCTATTTTTATGCCTTTAATTTCTTTCATCTGTCTAATTGCTCTGGCCAGTATTTCAAGAACTATATTGAATAGAAGTGGTGATAGGGGGCATCCCTGTCTTGTTCCAGATTTTAGAGGGAATGCCTTCAATTTTTCTCCATTCAGAATGATGCTAGCCTGAGGCTTAGCATATATAGCTTTTACAATGTTGAGGTAAGTTCCTGTTATCCCTAGTTTTTCTAAAGTTTTGAACATAAAGGGATGCTGTACTTTGTCCAATGCTTTCTCTGCGTCTATCGAGATGATCATATGGTTCTTATCTTTAAGTCTATTGATGTGGTGAATAACATTTATTGATTTCCGTATATTGAACCATCCTTGCATCCCAGGGATGAATCCTACTTGATCATGGTGCACAATTTTTGTGATGTAGCTTTGTATCCGATTCGCCAGAATTTTATTGAGGATTTTTGCATCTAGGTACATCAGAGATATTGGTCTGTAGTTTTCTTTCTTTGAGGTGTCTTTGTCTGGTTTCGGAATCAGGGTGATGTTGGCCTCATAGAATGAATTTGTAGAGCTCCCTCTTTTTCTATTTCCTGAAATAACTTGAAAAGAATTGGTATTAATTCTTAATTCTTCTTTAAAGATTTTGTAAAACTCCGCTGTGTACCCATCCGGTCCTGGGCTTTTCTTGGTTGGTAGTCTTTTGATTGCTTCTTCTATTTCATCCATTGATATTGGTCTGTTTAAATTGTGTGTATCCTCCTGACTCAGTCTGGGCAAATCATATGACCTAAGAAATTTATCAATGTCTTCACTATCTTCTATTTTATTGGAATATAGGTTTTCAAAATAATTTCTAATTGTCTTCTGTATTTCTGTAGCATCTGTTGTGATATTGCCCTTTTCATCTCGTATGTTAGTAATTTGAGTTCTCTCTCTTCTTCTCTTCGTTAGCATGGCTAAGGGTCTGTCGATCCTATTTATTTTTTCAAAGAACCAACTTTTTGTTTTGTTAATTTTTTCAATAGTTTCTTTTGTTTCAATTTCGTTGATTTCTGCTCTGATTTTAATTATTTCTTGCCTTCTGCTGCATTTGCTGTTGTTTTGCTCTTCCTTTTCTAGGGCTTTGAGATGAAGTGTGAGCTCATTTATTTGTTGGTTTTTCCTTTTTTTGAGGAATGATTTCCAGGCGATGAATTTTCCTCTTAAGACTGCTTTCATTGTGTCCCATAGATTCCGATATGTTGTGTCTGTATTTTCATTTATCTCTAAGAATTTCTTGATTTCATCCTTTATGTCTTCTGTAACCCATTGATCATTCAGTAACGTATTGTTCATTGTCCATGTGATGTAGGGTTTTTCCTTCCTTCTTTTATCATTGATTTCCAGTTTCATTCCATTATGATCAGATAAAATGCATGGTATTATCTCCACCCCTTTATATTTACTGAGAGTTGCCCTATGGCATAATATATGGTCTATTTTTGAGAAGGATCCATGTGCTGCTGAGAAAAAAGTATATAAAAACAGCATGGTACTGGTACCAAAACAGGCGGGTGGACCAATGGTACAGAATAGAGGACACAGAGACTAATCCACAAAGCTACAACTATCTTATATTTGATAAAGGAGCTAAGAACATGCAATGGAGGAAGGATAGCATCTTCAACAAATGGTGTTGGGAAAACTGGAAATCCATATGCAACAAAATGAAACTGAATCCCCTCCTTTTGCCATGCACAAAAGTCAACTCAAAGTGGATCAAGGAGCTAGATATCAAATCAGAAACTCTCCGTCTGAGAGAAGAAAAAGTTGGCTCCGATCTACATATTGTGGGGTCGGGCTCCAAATTCCTGAATAGGACACCCATAGCACAAGAGTTAATAACAAGAATCAACAAATGGGACTTTCTTAAACTGAAAAGTTTTTTCTCAGCAAGAGAAACAATAAGAGAGGTAAATAGGGAGCCTACATCCTGGGAACAAATTTTTACTCCTCACACTTCAGATAGAGCCCTAATATCCAGAGTATACATAGAACTCAAAAAATTAGACAGTAAGATAACAAATAACCCAATCAACAAATGGGCCAAGGACCTGAACAGACACTTCTCAGAGGAGGACATACAATCAATCAACAAGTACATGAAAAAATGCTCACCATCTCTAGCAGTCAAAGAAATGCAAATCAAAACCACCCTAAGATACCACCTCACCCCAGTAAGATTGGCAGCCATGACGAAGTCAAACAACAACAAGTGCTGGCGAGGATGTGGGGAAAAGGGTACTCTTGTACACTGCTGGTGGTACTGCAAACGGGTGCAGCCAATTTGGAAAGCAGTTTGGAGATTCCTGGGAAAGCTGGGAATGGAACCACCATTTGACCCAGCTATTGCCCTTCTCGGACTATTCCCTGAAGACCTTAAAAGAGCACACTACAGGGATACTGCCACATTAATGTTCATAGCAGCACAATTCACAATTGCTAGACTGTGGAATCAACCCAGATGCCCTTCAATAGATGAATGGATAAAAAAAAATGTGGCATTTATACACCATGGAGTATTACGCAGCACTAAAAAATGACAAAATCACGGAATTTGCAGGGAAATGGATGGCACTAGAGCAGATTATGCTCAGTGAAGCTAGCCAATCCCTAAAAAACAAATACCAAATGTCTTCTTTGATATAATGAGAGCAACTAAGAACAGAACAGAGAGGAAGAGCAGGAAGAAAAGATTAACATTAAACAGAGACATGAGGTGGGAGGGAAAGGGAGAAAAAAAGGGAGATTGCATGGAAATGGAGGGAGACCCTCATTGTTATACAAAATTACATATAAGAGGTTGTGAGGGGAATGGGATAACAAACATGGAGGGAAATGAATTACAGTAGATGGGGTAGAGAGAGAAGATGGGAGGGGAGGGGAGGGGGGATAGTAGAGGATAGGAAAGGTAGCAGAATACAACAGTTACTAATAGGGCATTATGTAAAAATGTAAATGTGAATGTGTAACCGATGTGATTCTGCAACCTGTATTTGGGGTAAAAATGGGAGTTCATAACCCACTTGATTCTAATGTATGAAATATGAGATGTCAAGAGCTTTGTAATGTTGTGAACAACCAATTAAAAAAAATAAATAAATAAAAGAAAATTTCTTGTCCATTAAGTTGCTGAGATTACAGGCTGGCAGGGGCCACCATAGTTGGCAAGATAGGTTTTTTGAGTTTGTGCAAACATCTTGTTTTGCCAACTAATTTTACCATTTGTTTATGAATCTTTGTGTGTGTATAGTGCTGGGGATTGAGTCAAAGGCCTCTTACATGCTGGGCAAGTGCTTATCTATCACTGCACTACACCTCAGCCCTGTCTATGAATCTTTTTTTTTTTCTTTTACCTTGGCCTCCAACTTACAATAGTACTGCCTAAACCTCCTGAGTACCTGAGATTACAGGTATATGTCACCATGTCCTGTCTATGTATCATGACTGCAACAATTACTACTGTGGTTTTCTAATAGTGATCTTCTATTTCTGTTAAGCTTTCTACATTTATTAATTGAAATTCATCTACAAAGAACCTTATTACTTCTCCATCTATTTATTCATCACTGAATTGTTGCTGCTTCTTGGATAGTCTTCATATTGTTACCAACATTTATAATTTTCCTGTGAACATTTCTCCATTCTCTTAGTTATATAGGTAGGAGTGGAATTGGTAGTTTCACGATAACTCTGTGTTTAACTATTTGAAGGATGGCCTGTTTTTCAAAGCAGCGGCTCTACTTTATAGTCCCACTAGCAAGGTGTTTACGGGTTGTAATTTGTCTACATCTTTGCAAACATTTGTTATTGTTGGTCTAATTATGGTCGTGCTGGTTGGTATAAAGTAGTATCTCACTGTAGTTTGATTTCTTTAATGCATAATGATACTAAGCATCTTTTTATGTGGTTATTTGGATTTTTCTTTGGCAAATGTCTGTTCAAATCCTTTGTTTTTAGTTGGGTTGTCTTTTCACTATTGAATTTTAAAAGTTCTTTATACATTCTGGAAAACAGGCCTTTATCAGATGATTTGCAAATATTTTCTCTTCTTTTATAGGTTATTTTTTCACTTTCTTAATAGTGTCATTTGATGGGCCAAGTTTGAAATTTATTTTTTGTTTGCTTGTGCTATTGGTATTGTCTAAGAAACTGTCACTTAATCCAAGGTCATAGATTTTCCCCATGTTTTCTGAGAGTTAATTTTGATATATTTGACTTAATTTTTACATATATTGTGAAAATTTTGGTAGCATTCCAAATTCATTATTTTAATTTAAGTTGTCTTAGCACCATTGTTGAAAAGACTACCATTTTTCACCACATAATTGGTGCAGATTTTATGCCAAGTTTTTTTTTTTGGGGTGTGTGTGTGTGCGCGCTAAAGAGTGGGGTGCAACTACTATATAAAGCTTTTTTTTTTTTGTACCAGGAATTAAACTCAGGGCACTCAACCACTGATCCACATCTCCAGCCCTATTTTGTGTTTTATTTAGAGACAGGTCTTACTGAGTTGCTTAACGCCCCGCCATTGCTGAGGCTGGCTTTGAACTTGCTATCCTCCTGCCTCAGCCTCTGGAGCTGCTGGGATTACAGGTGTGCACCACTGTGCCCGGCACAAATTTCTAAAAAATTGTTGCTGGTAATACTTTAAAATCATTTTTTGCTAAGCTGTCTTTGGTGCAAGGTTAGGATGCATCACTGGATACTTGTGAATATCCATTAAAATTGTGTAGTCCAAATTGACACATAGCTTTCCTTTGATAACAGTTTTGAGAACATTTTTTGGTCTGAAGGAAAATGTTAACACATTAGTTGTCATTGATTTGTGTACCAAAGTGGAGGTATCACACTTGGGAACTTTTACTATAGTCTTGTGAAGTATGAACTTAAAAACTTAATTTTTTGTTTCCAAAGATTCTATGCTGCTTTCATTGGTCTTGTTTTCTGACACATTGTCCTCAGTGCCACTCATGAAAGATGTGTTTACCATTAATACTGGGGCACTTTTAACAAACCACACAAGTCAGCTTTTGGAAATATGCTGACATTGTGTGCACTGAGAATTCTAGGCTCATGGCTTGCAGTATGTGAGAAGACAAATGCACATCCATATGCCACTGAATACATTTCTGCCGTTTACTTTTTAAGTGGTGTGATGTGGTGTGATGAACAGAATTATACAATACAACAATTATGTGATGAAGGGCTATAAACTAATTTTTTGGACTGAAAAAACAGGGTGATTATTATGTGGTGGTGACAATTATGCAGTGAAGTATAGTATTATTTTCTCATTGAATGGTCTTGGCACCATTATTGAAAACCAAGTGGATTTATTTTGGGATTCTCAGTTCTGTTCCATTGATCTCCGTCTTCCCTATGCCAACACCACACTGTCTTGATTATTATATAGCTTCACAATAAATTTTGAAATCAGAATGTGTAAGCCCTCTATATTTACTCTTCAAGACTGTTTTGGCCATTCAGGATCCTTTTGCAATTCCATTTATATGTAAAGTTTTCTTGTCCGTTGTACAAAAAATATTAATCTTTCAATCGATGGACACAGGATGACTTCCCATTTATGTGTAGGTCTGAATTTCTTTCAACAAAGTTTTGCGCCAGGCCTGGTGGTGCATGCCTGTAATCCCAGCGACTCAGGAGGCTGAGGCAGGATTGTAAATTCAAGGCCAGCCTTAGCAGCTTAGTGAGACCCTGTCTTGAAATAAAAAATAAATAAAAAAAGGACTAGGCATGTGGCTCAGTGGTTAAGTGCCCCTAGGTTCAATGCCTGGTACCAAAACAGAAAACAAAAACTATTGCATTGAAATATTATAAAAATGTTTTATAGTACCCAGTATACAAGATTTGTGTTTTCTTCATTAAATCTATTCCTATGTATATTAAAATTTTGTTGTTGTTGTTTTGTGGAGCTGAGGATCAAACCAAGGCCTTGCTATGTTAGGCAAGCATACTACCAATAAGCTACATGCCTGGCCCCCATATTATTTTTGTGATGTTTAATGGAATTCTTAATTTTCTTTTCAGATTATTATTAGTAAATAGAAATGTAAGTGATTTCATATGTTGATCTTGTCTCTGGTAGTGTTGTTGAACTTTGCTCCAATATTTTGTGTAAATTCTTGAGAAATTTCTATATATAAGGTCATGTATATTTCAGTTATAGTCTTACCTCCTTTTCAATCTGTATACCTTTAAAATTTTGTTTTCTTTGACTAACTACCATGGCTAGTACCTCCAGTAAAATGCTGAATGGAAGTGGTAAGAGTAGACATCCTAGTCTTATTCCTTTCTTTCACCATTAAGTACGATGTTTGTTAGCTGTGGGTTTCTCAAAAGATGTCCTTTTATCAGGCTGAGGGAACTCTCATTCCTAGTTTGATGTTCATGAAAAGATGTTGCTTTTTTTTGATACCAAGGATGGAACCCAGGGGTGCTTAACCATCGAACTAAAGTTCACTTCAGTTTTAGTAGTGGCATAATAGTTCAATGAATGGATATATTTAACTAACTTCCTTAACTATGGATCTTTTCGTGTACATAAATGTTGCAGTAACATCATCTATACAAAACATCTGTTAAGTTTTAGAATAAAACTTAACATTTTGATCAATACTGGTAATCTAGTTTCTAAAAAGTTATAGGTTATTGACTTCATTTAAATCCTTATTAGAGAGTGAGGGTGTAATTCAAGGCTTTGGGTTCAATCTCTTACACCAAAGAAATAAAAATAAAAAATCTTCATTATTATTTAAGATGTCTGTTGCATGTGTTTAAAAATTATCAGAAAGTTCTTGGTCTGACCTGATTGTCAGGACTTCTTTGATGGAACAGTTTATGTAAACTCATCCTAATTCTCTCTTTTCTCCCCAAGATGTATGGCTTAGTGACAGTCCTCCCAGGGCTTCTCAAATATTTGGACGTCTGATATGGATTATGATGTTAAATGATAGGAGGCCTGTTCTGCAGTTGCTGAACAGAAAAGGGTAATCAAGAAGAAATGGATGAGAAAAAGGGGAATAATTCAACCTTTCGGACCTCTACTCTTCTTTCACTAATTCTAAACAAACTCCAGATTGCAGAAAAATTGAATTCAATAGAGAAAAGCATTTGCTCCCATTAGTGTCCTTCAGGGTACATGAGCTGTTACACTGTGAAGTAACAAGAACCTGAGTAATCTGCAACTAGCTGTGGGAGACACAGAGCAATGGGTATTTTCTACCCTGGAAATGAAGATATACTAATGTCAGGATAAGTGCTTAGAGAGGTTAAGTCCACAGAAGCCAGCAGTGGATTTATGCTCATTTTATTACACAAAAGATCAAAAAGTTCAAAAGTACAATGTCACTTATTGTCTTGCCTAAAGGTTATTTATATCTTCTCTGGTTTACCTAATATCAACATTCACCATAGCTGCAGGAAATTAAATTGAACCTTTAAAAGGTATCGCATACGAACCTGGTTGGGGTTATAGACAATAAACTCATTGTAATTGAGGGTATAACCCTCTGGATTCACAATTCCTGTATCGCTTGGTGGTCCTAAGGGCACTGTACTCCCATTCCTGCCAAATGGAAGAAAATGTCAACATCAGCCTTGGTTCAGAAATTGGAATGCAGAAAATAGAGTCTTATTTGTTTATAAGAAGTCTTCTAGCCCTCTTGGCTTTGAATACTTACAGGGTGACAAAGTGGGCAGGACTGGGAGCCATCTTGCCCAGCCCTTTTGTGCTGTGTTTGTCCTGAAGTAATCCCTCTGCCTCAGGATTGGCTTCTAGTAGCTCATTACACTGACCTAGAGCTACCTGCAAAGCAAAAGATCTCTGAATGCCTACATTCTACTAAGAATTAGGTGGCTCTTAAGCCAACCAGATAATCCCATTTGTATTTTCTTCCTTTACTCTAGTAAAGGAATCTAATGCAATGATAATTTCAGTTGGTTCTTCTCAAGTCATCCCAGGTAAATATCTTTGTTCTTGGGTCAAACTTGTCACTAGAAAAACACAGGAATTAATAACAAACTAGACATCACAGATTTGTTCCTGCCTTACCTCTGATAAAAGTAGCAGTCCTGTGTTCTTTAGGCGAGAGGCAAAGCAGTAATTGGCACTCTTGGAAGACATGTCAGCAAAGTAGATTCCTTTTCCAAACTGAAATACATAAACAAAACCAAGGTCAGCTGCTTATTAACTCATTGCGTTAGAAGGATGGCTCATACCACTGACTGTTTTCCATTCTCTTAAACACAATATAGACCCTTCTCTATTACCCTTCACAATTCTGTTCCAGAGAGGATAGAAAGATTTGTAAATCTCTATTTTATGGAGAACAGGAAATCTATTTCTTGAAGTTTAAAGAAATAGGGATAAAGTAAGAGATAACAGGATTATCAGTGAGCTTTGGTTTAATTCTTGGGAAGAAGTACCACCTAAACCCAATCTAGAAAAACAAACAAAAAAGGACTACTGTATCCTAGTATGCTTTTCCCCTTATGTTCCATTCCAGAGTTTAATTTCTACTTACCATGTAACCTGTGATGGGAGCCTCAGGTGGGGCAATTCGAAGCCCATGGCTCAGAATTCCTACCCAGTTACTTAGCCTGGAACCATGCCATAGCAGCATCCTAAGAAAAAGCCATTATTATACTCTGGAGCTCTTCTGTAAACATAGGTCATAAATGTAAAAAAAAAGCCAAGAGCTGCCTCTGCCACCCCTTGAAGTTCCTTAATTGTTATTTCAGAAAAGGAAATGTCTTCTGAAGTCCAAAGCTGGACTCACCTGTTATGAAGGTCCTCTCTGAAGGCTTCTCTTTCACCTTCCTTCTCTACTTCAAAAACATCCAGCAAGGTCATGGTATAGTCATTGTGTGTGGGAGCATGGGTAGACTGTAGGTATTGGGAAATCACCTGTGGAAAAGTGGAAAATATGGCTGCTGTGTACTCTTGAAGAGACGGGGCTGAACTGAAGAACTGGTGGCTTCTGGTATAACTTGGCAGAACTTTTTGCTCCTAAATGGTCTACAAGGCAGTTAGAAAGAGCTCTAACTTCACAAATTCCTTGTAAAGAGAAATCCTGCCTTCTTTGACAGTTTGCTTTTTATCAGAATTAGAGAATAATAGATGAGGAAAGGCTGGTCTTTGCAAATAAAACCATTTTTCTTACTTTGAACTCATAACTTTCATGGTCTAGAGGGTGCAAGGCACAGTGCAGGTTTCTGTAGTGTTGGTCCAATGGGTGTTCTGGGCTTTGCAGTTCTGTCTTCACCAGTTTAATGGCAATTTCAATGTCTCTCAAAGCCTAAGAAGAAGAGATATAGAATCAATGCGAGGAAACCTGGAATAAGAGATTTAATATTTCCCAATCCATATATACCTCACCTCTAGCAGCTGTATTTTGTCTGACAGTTCCTTCTCTGTCTGGATTAATGGAGGAGTGCGGAGTCTAAGGACAAAGATAGAATCAATAATGAGCTATCTTATTTGTGGCTAAAAGGAACATGATTGAAAATAGCAGGCTAAAAATCAATCCTTTACAAAACAGATCTTAGGAACTGGGATTTCCCACTTGAAAGAAAGAGGTCCAGATATATAAAGGGATATTAAATATATACTCTGAGTAGAATAAAGGAAACTACATAGATTTTCACATTTGGGACTACAGTTGAATTTCTTTTTTATGGGATCCTTTTAAAAATAAGCTCTGGTCCGGCACAATGATATAGGCTTATAACTCCAGTGACTCAGGATGCTGAGGCAACGTCAGTTTCAGCAATTTAGTGAGACCCTTTCTCAAAGTAAAAAAAAAAAAAAAAAAAGATAAACATGTATTTTATGTATCTAGTATCATTTGAGTCACAGAAATGTTAGTGTAGTTGTAGTCATCTTAAAGAAAAGGGGTGATATGTCTTGATAGTGTTTTACTTGGTTGGATAGCTAAACCCATTCTCTCTTGAGTTGGTAACTTCTGCTTGGTCAGAGATTATGGTTGTAGTCAGGCCAGGAGATTCCATCCCATATATTTTTTTTTACTTTTATTTTATTTATTTATTTTTTAAATTTTTTATTTGTTTTAATTAGTTATACATGACAGTACAATGACCTTGACATATCATACATTTGAATCAGATGGGATATAATTTCTCATTATTCTGAGTGTACAGGTTGCAGAATCACAAAACTGATTAAATATGTGATCTATAAATCATTTTGGCACTATTTAAGATGATAATTTCCTTAGGAATAAAAGATTAAAGGATAATAGCTACTGCTGATTTGATTCAGGGAGTATGGATAGGGAGAAGGATGAAGTAAATGAATAGCACAGTCCTTACCCAAAGTCATGTGGGATCCTGGTATAGAATTCATTGCATGCTTCCAGGAGAGCTCGTCCACACCGGCCAGCCCGAATACAATCCTCAATCTTTTTGAGAGACTGGTAACCTGCCTTGATTTGTGCTACTGTCAGCTTCCCTGTAGACCCAATCACAGACAAGACTCTGAATTAGGTCTCATTCTGTAAACAATACTTACATCCGTGCTCAGCAAAGGTTCTCACCTTTCAACTTTGAAAATAGTTCCTCCCCTCACCTCACAACTTTTTATCTCAAATTTTGTTTTCTCTATTCAGTACTATCAGCAAGCTTTAAATCATCATAGTAATGAAATATTCCATTAAAGAAGCTAGGATGGGGCTGGGTTTGTAGCTCAGTGGTAGAGTGCTTGCCTCGCATGCGTGAGGCCCTGGGTTCAGTCCCGAGCACCACATAAAAAATAAACAAATAAAAATAAAGATATTGTGTCCATCTACAACAAAAACAACAACAACAAAAGAAGCTAAGATGTATAAAGAGTGAATGTATGACAGAATGTGAAATCCTACCAAGCGGGGCTTTCTTTGTATCATACTTCATTTCAATCATCATCTCTTCCATGGTCTGGACATTACAGATCAACTTTACCAGCTCCTGTACACGAAGATCTAGCTGTGACTTTGGCTTCAAGGGGGCTTTAATAGATTCCTCTTGTTTTGTTTCATCTTCATCCTACAGAAAAACAAACAAAATCCACAAAATTTGAAAGGCTCTATTGTAAGACCCTGAAAGAGGTGCTCTACAGAGTGATCTTCAATCAGTCTCTGCTTGAACACAGGAACATTCCATTCTTAACCCAACTGGAATACCCACATAGTTAGTTACCTGCTAACTACCATAGCCTCCCACAGTTAATAAGGCCCTCTTGATGGTCATTAAGCATATAAAGATATTACTATATCTTAAATCTTCTGACTCCCTCCCCCACCCCCCCTGCCTGGGGATTGAACCCAAGGCCTCATGCCTGCTAGGCAAGCAATATATCACTGAATATGTCCAACCCTTTTTTGAGATAGGATCGTGCTAACCTGCTCAGGCTGGTCTCAACTATCCCTACCTCCTGCCTTAGCATCCAGAGGAGCTGGTATTATACGTGTGTGTGCCACAAGGCCTGGATTTCTAAAATTTCTGTTTTTCATATATGTGATAGTTTTCAGTTTTTCTACTGCATCTCAGTTTGTGAATTTCTTTACAGTGGTACAGAACTGAAAATGAAGACAATTTTAAATGTAGTTCTTTCAGTTTGGTTATATATTACTGCTTTCTTGGTCCATAACATTAGAATTCTGGGAACAGGGCTTCAGATTTTTAAATAATTTTAGTAAATAATAGAGCAAAGATTTTAAAAGGCACATTCTAGCCTCACTCTTTCTGCCCCTTTGAGATTATAGAGACAAGTGACAGTTACCCCTGAGGTGGGAAACAGCAATGACTCACGATATTCTGGCCTGATTGGTCTTGGACTTTTATAAATCTTCCTATTAGACTTTACCCTGAGTAAGAGGAGACAGCTTTCCCCCCAAAATAGTCAGCACTTACCTGAGTACTGGTGGAATAGTCCATCTGTAGCATATCATATTTTCCAGGCACCTTCTCAAACTTCTCACGATCCTCCCAATTATTTTTGGTTTTGTCAAGGAATCTGTAGAGTGCAAGGTGGTAAGATAAATAAAAGTTTAGGAATGGATTTACAACTACTTCCTTAGGCAAAAGTCTCCAAAAATTTATTAACCTTCTCCCTCAGCTCCTTTACATCTCAGCTTTCCAAAAATATGAATCAAAGAGAAAAAAAACTCTGGAACAAAGAACTTAAATAAAACGAAACAAAATAAGTGGTGGTAGGGGTGAGGAGAGAATCCCTAGGCATCCCAAAGGTCCCCAAACACCACAGAAACCATGAGATTTAAAGCAAAAGATATCTATTCAATACCAATGAAACATATTCCCAGAGAATCCTAAAAGTTCTACTTTCATATCATAGGGAAAGTTCTCAAAATTCTCACTTGATTTTCTCCACCCAAATGATGATCTCTACTTTCCCCAAATTTCTTTTGTTTATTGTCAATTTAATATATTAGATTCTTCTAGTTTTAGTTAATTTCAAGGCTCTACATTAATTTAGTCACTAAGAATGCAATTTAGTCTTCTAATCACAGATTGTTAAAGTGGGAAAAAATTCACATTCAGGCCAAATCACATTCATTATAAAATTTTTTTTTTGAAGAAGATCAATCTAAGAAGGGTATTTTTTGTACTCATTTTCTACTACTCACTTTTTCTGAAAGATTTCCTTGGCCTTATGGAGGTTGCTTGAACAAGCCACCAAACTGTGCTGCCCAGTTTTCCCAACTGCAAAGTAAATGGCACATATAATAATATGTTTTGTTCTGTACTTCAAGAAGAGTTTCCTAACAATAACAAACCAGTTATCAGACTTCTCTGTTTATTATCTGGCAAATGAGCAGGAAAAGAAGAGAACGATGAAAGCACTAGGGAACTAATTGTGTTGACACAAGTTACCTGCTAACTACCATAGCCTATGAGCAGTACTAGCTGTCTAATCACAGGAGAGTTTTCAGCCTCACAGAATGCTCATTCTATCCAAAGGGAACTTCCTCATAAAGATGCCAGCCATTATCCAACTTCAAGAAGCCTAATTTGATTCCTAAGCCTCTTCCAAACTTCAGACCCTCTACTTTTCCAATTTAAACCCAGCTACTCACTATATGGCCTCTGGCTTTCTGAATGACAATGCATAAAATCTATAATAAAGGTCATTACCTCGGCCCCATCTCATCCAAACACTGAAGTTTCTCTGGGCATCATCTTCTAACAACTGAATAAGATAGTACTTGTTGTTGTTGAACTGAAGATTGGTCTATGATGAGTGAGAGAATAGTGAACATAAAAAAAAAAAGTTTTTCAAATGTAAGTCACATTAACCAATGATTCTTGGTCACAGGTGCTAGTAATTTCCATAAAGAAAAGGACAGCATGGGGCAAAAAATTAGATTCCTATAAGAATAAGGATATAAAGAAAGAATAAGGTTTATATATTAAACTTTGGATTTTCAGCAATTCAAGTGGGGGCCTGGAAGCTTCCTAAAACCCTCCACCTAACCTCAATATCTTACATTATTGGCTGCTCCTGCTTCAGTTGACCTATGAATAGTACTATGTTTTCCAAATCCTAATCCATTCCTTATAATTATTTCCCAAATGAAAACATTTTCTTTTCTTTTTTCCTTTTTTTTTTTGGTATTGGGGATTGAACTTAGGAAAACTTAACCACTGAGCTATAACCCCAGTCCTTTCTACTTTTTATTTTGAGACAAGGTCTCACTAAGTTGCTCAGGGCCTCAATAAGTTGCTAAGACTTGTCTCAAACTTCCGATTCTCCTGCATCACCCTCCTAAGTCTCTGGGATTACAAATGTGCACCACTGTACCTAGCCCAAATGAAAACAATTTTGATGCTCCATAGGTGTACAATCACTATGCTTGTTTGTTTAGATTACTTCTTACTCTGATAGTTCTTAGAGCTTTGGTTTGTCAGGGGCAGAAATTTGACAGTGAACCTCAGAGTAGGACAATGTTGCAAGGGGACAAATGATATCCACTGTCACATCTGTCTTATTCCTAACCTGATTTGCCTTGGAGACATTTAAAGAGAATATGAGTAGTATCTAAAAAGAGGTATTTGTAAGTTAACTCACTAAGAGTGAAGAGTGGTCTGTGATAAGGCACAGCAGCCAGTACTCGAAGACTGAACCCTGGTTATCAAACACTGCCCCTTTCTATCTCTACCTCCTGCCTGCTGACATAAAATCTTGAGAGCAGAAAGGGATATTAAGATATTTTCTGTTTGTTCATAATACTTAAGATGGAAGAAACAGTAACAAAGGAATACTAGTCAGCTGCTAAAAATTTATGTTGAATCAATAAATTCAAACATGAAGTGGTAACTAGGAAATATAGTAACCAAGCAAATATATCATCTATTTAAAACCACAAAAATGAGTAAATAGAAAAGTTTAATTAAAAATAAAAAATAATAAATTTAACTACAAACAAATTTACATCTTCAATATAGGCCAAAGTGTATATACCACAAGGAAAATCAAAAGGCAAATGACAAACTTGGAAAACATGAGCAATTTATATTACAAATAAAAAACTATTCTCCACATATGTACAAGTATTCCCTAAAGCCAGTTAAAAAACAATATGAAACAAAAACCCAACCAACAACTCAGTAGATAACACACGAGAAAATATGAAGAGTTTATAGGTTCAATAAAAGATCTAAAGTTTGCAAAACAATCTCATAGAGGACATCACTCTCTGGCAGAGTGTGTTAGGGCTGAGTACTCAGGAATCTAACCACAAGTAGCTAAAAGAAGGGACTTCAGAATTAAAGATCTGGGTATTAATAATTATCAAAAAGAAATTCCCATAAATAGAATGGATGCTCTTACTTGATTTAGCATGACATCATAGACATCATTTCCTTCACAATACACATGAGCCTAGAGAGATGGAAAAAAAAAAATGACATTGGTATATTCTCAGCTCTGAGATCCAAAGTGAGGCTCTAAATTTTCTTATGCCTCAAGGTTCATTCCCCAGTATCATCACCATCTATCTTTCAGGGAAAGAAATGCAAATGCATTTTCTATACATTGCCTGTCATTTCTATAATGAAAACATGCTGTCTTTTTCTAATTACAGAAACACAAAAGATTACAACTCAAAAGAAACGGCTCCAAAAGCAGCCTTTCTTCTATATTTTTCAAATCCTTTTCTATTCAACATTCACCCATGCCATTCCAGGGAAGTGTCTCATTAGACCAAGACAGTTTGACTTTAATAATCATAGCATTTCCTGATTCCAATAGAATAAAGTATAGAAGGGTGATGGTGACCCAAAAGGTAACCATGATAACAACTTAAACATTAATCCCAAACCTTACTACTCCTCTCATCCTTGGAGAAAATAAATCATTAGTGAAATTTTAGAGATAGTTTCTAAAAATGAATATTGGCAACATCCCAAACAGGAATCCTAATAACAAAAGAACATTGCTCTCAGACAAATTATGGAATGATCGTTCCACAGTCTCTCACCTTTCCCACCTTGGCTGTACACTCTGGGTCCACAGGGGCTTTCCCCTTTAACAACAAGGCTTTCACGGTTTCTGAGGAAAGAGAAACATGTACTACCATTACTTATATGGGAATCAAAAGTAGCTGTCATGATTAGAAATTAATTATAACTAATTTGCCATTTACAAGTAATCCTGGTCTTCTGCCTAGGTCTCAATCTACCTCAAATACAAGAAAATGAAGAATCAACAAAGTAGATTAATAATGTGGTATGCTCAAAGGATAGAGAAATCAATTATACCGTCAAGGAAGGAAGAAATGAATTGAAAGAACAACATATTACCCTCGCCCCTCCCACAGACTATCTAGCTGGCCCATGTCCTCCTTGGCCCACTACCTTGCCTGTCTTCTGTCCTGTTCTTAGCTTCTTCTCCAGCTGCATGATCCTTTTTCACTCCTTTTCTCTCACATGTTCGAGCTTTCTTGACAAGAGGAGAGTCTTCTGTTGTTGAGTTGCCATTGTTAACTTTCTTGGTTTCATTTGATGCTAAAAAAGTCAAGGGCAAGAACAATGAGAAAATAAGGAGGAATGAATACACAGTGAATTTGATCCTTTGTTGGAAAAAGTTAAAAAAAAAACTAATTTGATTTGGGCCAGCTGTAGTAGTGCCTGCCTATAATCCCACTGATTCCAGGCAGGAGGATCAAAAGTTTCAGGCCAGCCTCAACACTTAGTGAAATGCTCAACAACTTGTGACACTGTCTCAAAATAAAAAAAATAAAGGCCTGGGACTGTGGCTCAGCGGTAGTGCACTCGCTTGGCATGTGTGGGGCACTGGGTTTGAATCTCAGCACCATGTATAAATAAATAAAATAAAGATCTATCAGCAACTAAGAAAAAAATTAAAAATAAAAAGGACTGGGAATGTAGCTCAGAGGTAAAGTGCTCTTGGGTTCAAACCCCAGTACCAAGAAAAGAAAAGAATTTTTGTAAGAGATGGTTTGGAAACTTACAAAGCAACAATAACAACTGCTACACCATCATTCTTAAAAAGGTCTTATCTTTGCTAAATTGCTATTGTAACCAAATAACATAAAAAAAAGTGGAATCACAGGGCTCTTCTAAATTCATTGCTGGAGGCATGAGTGTCCAAGCTTGCTTTAATCTTATGCCCTAAAGCACTTCCCTGAAAATACCTACTCTTAAACCAGAAAACAGTATCTAATTTATAGAAAGGACCATTTAGAGAACATACTACACGAAGAGCTATATCTCAACAATTCTTAGAGTTTCACTCTGAAAACTGTGACACTTCTTACCATAATAAATATCGAATCAAGATTTAATTGAAGCACTTATCCTTACTTAGTGATTCATGAAATAATGCTGCACCTCACAATATTTTAATTGTATGGCATTCGGTTTTAACAGTACTGGCACTACGTTAGCTGTTAGGTCCGCAAGCTTTTTGGACTTAAGAGCTATAATATGAAAACAACAATTTAAAAAGTTTAGGACTAAAACTAGTTTGGGGAGTCAATTGCTGGTCAAGGGGAAGAGGAATAGTGAAGAATCAGGGCAACACGTTCCCTTTTCAACTGCGGGGACTCAAGCATTCCACGCCCTAGGACAAAGCACCCGCGACCCAGACAACGCGCTCCGAACCTCGCCGTCGGCGGCCGCTAGTACCCCGTCGCCGCGCCATGGAGGTTAGACACTGATGTCATCAGCCAGCTCCCAGGAATCGCAGGGTCTCTGTCACAGTTCCGCTCCACGCAGCGCGCCGGCGCAGAGACGACCAGGCGCGCGCGGGAAGACACTCTCTGCTATATTTGCATATCGCTGTGTGTTGTGGGTAGTTACCATGACCGAGAAATGGCTGTACACATGGGAGCCTTATAAACTCTGCTTGAGCAGCGTCCCTTTCATAGGGCGGAGGGAAGCTCATCAGTGGGGCTACGAACTGAGTGCGTTGCGTCACTCTACCCCATGTCCCTTGGGAAGGTCTGAGACTAGGGCCAAATAGCGGCCCTAACAGGGCCCTCCCTGAACCGCGGGGAGGTGAGTTCCCAGAGAACGGGGCTCCGCGCGAGGGCAGACTGGGCAGGAGATGCCGAGGACCCCATCCTCCGGGTGGGGCCCGGCGGATGCCTCCTTAGCCGGAGCTTGGAACAGACTCACGGCCAGCCAAGTGAGTTCAATGGCTGAGGTGAGGTACCCCCGCAAGTGGGGACCTCATAACCCAATTCAGACTACTCTCCCCCGTCCTCTTTTAAAGAGGGGGGAAAAACGTGTGTTGGTAACTTTTTGGTCACGGGTTCCCAAACGGAATAAAAGGTGTGTCTGCATAGTTTTCCAGGCTTCATCTGAGTCAAACACAAGTGGGGAGCCAGGGCATTAGGTAATTCTGATTTGGACACTGAAATATAGTTTTATGCTAAAATGGTCCCCAGTAAGAAGAAACGAGAACTTCATATATATAAGCATACACACATACATACAGGAATGCTAGATAACATTTTAGCAAGTCAAATTCAACAGTATATTAAAATAATGTAACTCAAGTGCATTTTACTCCAGGACAAAAAGATGGTTCACATTGAGGCAGTTCATTCTTTCAACAAATATTTATTGGATACCTTGGTGGATTCTTGGGATAAAAAAGCCTTGCCAAAAGAGACATAGTTCATGTCTTCATAGAACTTGTAGTTGATACCGATATTAATCAAGTAATTGCACAAGCAAATGTGAAAGTATAACTGCAACATGTACACTACTAAGGGAAATACTAATGGGGAGCAGACTGGGGAACTCGTCACTAAGGAAACGACATGAGTTGAATAGTACGAAAAAGAATCATTGAGGGAGGAGGGGAGAGACCCGTGGCTAGAGAAATGAGAACCACGGAAAAAAGTGGTTCTCATTTAGTAAGACCCTGGAGTGAAACTGGAGAGGAAGTCAATGCCCACAGCAAGCCAGGCTTTCCCTATCAAAGTCAGAAAGTTGTGCCTTGGTTTTTTTTTTTTTTTTTTTTTTTGGTGTGTGTGTGTGTGTGTGTGTGTGTGTGTGTATTAACAAATGGACTAAATGCTAATATTCAAAAATAAAACAAAACTTGAAAACTCTTAAAGAGAAAATGGACATATCTTTTAAACCTTGAGATGGGTAATAGCTTCTTAAGACGTAAGTCATTGAATATAAGACAAAATATTGGTGAATTTGATTATTGATATTAAGAATTATTGATATTGTTGGGCATGGTGGCAAGCTCCTGTAAACTCAACGATTTGGGAGCTTGAGGCAGGAGGATAACATAACCAGTCTCAGCAATTTACTGAGGCCCTAAGCAATTTAGCAAGACCCTGTCTCAAAAAAAAAAAAAAAAAAAAAAAAGATTTGGGAATGTAGCTCAGTGGTAAAGCACCCCTGGGCTCAATCCCAAATATTAAAAATAAACAAACAAACAAACAAATAAATAAAACCTAGACATTTGATTATATTAAGAATTTTTGGGAGCTGGGGTTGTGTCTCAGCAGTATAACGCTCACCTCACATGTGCGAGGCCCTGGGTTCGATCCTCAGCACCACATAAAAATAGGTAAATAAAATAAAGATAAATAAGTAAATAAAGTTATAGTTGTGTTCAACTACAACTAAAAAATAAATTTTAAAAAAGAATTTTTGCTCATCAAAAGATGTAAATTTTGTTCTGGTTCAGTCGTGCACACCTATAATCCTAGCTACTTAGGAGGCTGTGGCAGGAAGAGCCCAAATTTGCTGCCAGATTGGGCAATTTAGTAAGACTCTGCCTCAAAATAAAATTTGAAAGGTCTTGTTGCCAAGTGGTAGGTGCTTGCTCAGCTTGGGCGAGGCCTTGGGCTAAATCCTCATTGTGTATGGTGTTGGGGAGAACTTAAAGTTTAGGAAGAAAAAAATTCTAATTATTTGTATGTGGTGTTATTATGATTATTTAGAAAAATCCAGAAGAGACTACAGGGTAGTTTCAATATGAAAGCTTAATAGGAAACTTAATATGAAAGCTTAGCAAGGCTGATAAAAAATAACATGTAAAAATAAACTGTATATTTATAAAAGAACTTGAAGCAACTAGAAACAAAATTTCAAAAAAGCTACCATTTATGGCAACGTCAAAGCATATCAAATACTTGAAAATAAATCTGAAAAAATTTAGTTACTCAATATATATACTGGATTGGGTTGGTTAACTTGATTCCATAGCAGGTCAAAAGCACCTGACAATTATGATCCAAATAAAGTAGAGAACATATAAAAGGCAATAATTTAAAAATATGAAAAAATGTAATAAATATTGAGAATAGCTAGTAGAATTTTCTTTGTGTAGTAGACCCTGAGCTTTAACATTCATAATCTCATTTAATGTGCATAATGAAAACAGAATATGTTTAGTCCTTAATATGATATGAGCTTTACATATATATTTTTTACAATTATGCCTGTGAGGCAGGTTGCTCTCTCCATTTTACAGCTGAGGAAATCAAACTGATATGAATAATTTCCTTAAACTCTGTAGCTATGTTACCTTTTCTGTAAATAGTTGTAATAAAAGTGTTTACATTCTTTGATTATTCTGGAGATTAAATAAAGCAACAAATATGAAGTGCTTATTACCATTTCCAGTTTAAAGTAAACATTTGATAAATGAAATAATTTTGACTCTCTGAATTACAATTAAATGAATAAATTATGAATCAACAAACTAGCATTTGATGCTGAATATTGGAATATTTGGGACATTCAAACTGAAGTGGATTGAAATGGATAATAATTTCTAGTAAGACTGGTTAGGATGAAATTATTAAAAAGGAAGAAGTACTTATGAGTTAGAGTTGTATCTTTTCCTTTTATAATTCAATATAAAATATTAATCTTCATACTTCTAATATACGCACATATTTATATATATTCTGTAGTATTTGTTAAGAATTATGATGAAAGTTGTGCGTTGAGTCCTTTAATTATGGCTTAAGAGGCAGTCCTAATAGAAGAAGGACATACAGTTTAACTGGAGGGGACTGTGAACAGTCAAAACAACCTCTTAATCAATTATGACCTTAGGGATTTATAACCCATACACTCATCGCATACACAGATCGCCCTCTGATTGTTTATAGTCTACTTGGGGAGATAAATCTAAGGAGAAATTATGTAATCACAATAATAATAGGTAACATTGTTGAGTCCCTTGCAGCAAGCATTGTACTGGGTACACTATATGAGTTATTTAACATAATCCTCAAAATGGTCCTGGAAGGAAGATGTCATTCTCTTTTTATAGTTGAGGAAACTGAAGCTTAGATGTGTGCAAGTAAATGACCAAAGCTTGGATTCAAAATCAGCTAAGTTTAAAGCCACCCATCTTTTGCACTGAGGCTGTTAGCTAAAAGGTAAACCTGCAAATAACTTTTAACTGGATTGATGAAGACTGTTTATACTGGGACCTGTTATCTTCTGTAAATTAACCATGATGAGATTGCAAAGGATAGGAAGTTATAAAGGTATTATAGTTAGGATGTATTATAGTTAGAATGCAATGGGCCCATCTAAATAAGAAGATGTATGAATAGCTCAAAACAGCCTGTTTTGCTTATGCTAAGTACATTAATCCAGAAGGACACAGGGTTTAAGAAGTTCAATTTAAAAACAGGTGCAGGAAGCATCAGTGGTCTATAGAGACAAGTGGGTGAAGCAGGGGTTGCATCTTGTCAGTACCTTTTAAGGTAAAGGAGGAGGGAATCCTCCTTGAACTCATTAGCCAATCAGGTTCGGAGGCCACTTCACAAGCCCACTTCCTGTCTCTCCCTCTCCGTTTTGGTGGGCTGGTGAGTATGCACTGAATTTTGCTCTCTAGTTGTTTTGGATTTCTCTTTATTTGAGCCATATAACCAGGTGGCAGGCCTTTATTCCAAGCCAGCACTAGAGTGTGGGAGAGTTGCAAGGCGATTCATTTCGTCTGTAGGGAGGTTGGGGGAAGGCAGTGAAAGGCTCTGCCTGGCTTGTTTCCACGTGGGCCTCTGCAGTACTGGGCTTTCCTGCCTTCCTCAAGACCTGGTGACTCAGAAACAATAGATTCTATTTCATGTGCAGAGTGCATGTATTCTTTGAAAATGTCTACCTTCATTTTGCTTGCAGGGAAGATACCGTTATTATCCCAATGCTGTTTTGTTTTATAGTTCCCTGGGTGAGGGGAGATTTTTGAGAGGTGTTCAGCTCAGTACATTTTAATTCTCTGGTGAATATCTGTAGGGCCCATGCTCTTAACTGGGTCCATGGGCATTTCTGTGGACAGTGACTTTACCCTGATCTTTGCTCAGAGCATTACTGCTTTCTTGATGAGACCAGGCAGCAAAGTCTTAAGGCAGATGATATTAGTGAGCCTATGAGCTCCTAGGACACATACTGTGCTGTGCTCCCAAAAGTTTAAGGTATGTTGAAAAAGGGACCCCAGTTTAGTGCAAACCTATATTCAAATTCTAGTGCTACAGTTTACGGGTCCAGTGACCTTGGAAGAACCATGGAGCCCTCTGGGCTCACCTTGGGAAGATCAAATAAAAATATGTAAAAGCCAGGACCTAGTTGGTGCGCAATAAATATTAAGCATCTTCTAGAAGTAAACAATATATATTTACAATAAATATTTTGAATATCTTTTTTCTTGTAAAAAGTTTTGTCTAGTGACCTTGAGTGTAACTTCACCATATTCCTATTTTTCTCTGAGTTTGGATATAATGTATGTGTTGGTTATTCTTATAGGTAGAAAATGAGAAAAAGACATTCTAAACTAGCTAATTGAATATAACAATAGGTGTTTATAGTCCTTCCATAAGCCTAATAATTCTTAAGCCTTGTTATTAATTTTAGTTTTTGAATAGGTATAACAATAGGATCAAATATGTACCATGGAAAGTCTCTTATTTTTGTCCTAAGCCACCCATTTCCCTTCCTCAGTAACAGTATTAACAGTTACTTGTGTATTCTTCTTAAGATATATTATGTACATATAAGTAAATTTGTGTACTTACCTTTCCCTTCTCCTGTACATATACCATGTATCTTTTTCTACTTAATAACTGTATATGTATAAAGAGCATCCACATCCTTTATAATTGTCACATAATTATTCTCTTAACCTCATGTTCCCACCTTCCTCATCTGTCTGTTCCCTAAAACATACCATATATTTTTTTTAGCCTTTATTGGTGGACATTTAAGCTTATGATCTTGATATTCCCACCAAATGAATTAGCTTGTATATATGTCATTTGTCACTGTGACACTTTGGATTTTGCTATATAGTTCTTCTTTAAAAGGACTCTAGATATTTAGCAGGCTTCCTGTTATGTATATTTAATTTGTATCAATAGTGTTGATTAGAATCCAATTAACATCCAAAATATCTTGACTAGCAGTAAAGGATTTTCTGCCAGAGGCAAAATAATGTTTATGGTCTTTATATGAATATATCTGTCTACTTTGGCATGAGTAGGGGATGGTTTATCTTGTTCTGAGCACATATTTAATATTGGAAAGAAATGACAGGCATGACCTAGAAAAACCATGTGCTGCTTGTTTTCACAAGGGCAGAAGGGGCATGCTTTTAGTGTTTGCTGAGAAAATGTGTGCTGGATAGCTCCCTGAAATTATGGTGTTGATTCAGCTCATATTTTAGCATTAGGTTAGGAAGAGCTGAATGTTTTTTAGAATGTAAGCCTACAAAATAAGACCTTTGAAAATTTCTCTAAAGCTGTTTATTTTAAATCTTAAAAAACTTACTGTGTCTTGTGAGACATCTAGTTTTTTTAGCTAGGAGGTTTTGCTAATGGGGAAAAAATAGATTCTCCCTAATGGAAGCTTCTTTTTGCTCTTAAGAAGGAACTTTACATAGAACACTTTGGGGTCTCGATTATTGAGTAGGGAAGGAGAGGAATAAGAAAGCAAGCTTGTGCCTTTTTTTTCATAGAAGACAGTGTCTTGGAGTTAATAGTGTCCTATGACTGACCTTTCTGGCTTCAGAGTTATTTTGAAAAATGTGACGTCTGTACACAGACTATCTGCATTTCTAGTCACTAGCTTGATGTGCTTCAGCAAATTAATAGAAACAATATATTAAACACTTAATTCCATCCCAGCTTCTCTGTTAAGTATATTTATTACCTTACTTAATCTTTAAAGAAGTTCTAAGAGGTAGGTGGTATTTGTTTTCATTTTACAGAGGGAGCAGTTATAGTTGAGGTTTAGAGAACTTGCCCAAGGTCACAGCAAATACCTGTTAGAACCAAGATTCAAATCCATATCTGTCTATCTTCAGAATCTGTTATTGGAACATAAATTAGTGCAGCCATTATGGAAAACTGGATGAAAGTTTCTTGAAAAATTATATGATCTACCAATGCCACTTCTGGATGTGTATCCACAGGAAATAATATCAGTATGTGGTAGAGGTGTCTTTATTCACATGTTTATTGCAACTTGATTAACAAAGGCCAAGATATAAAATCAACCTAAGTTTCCATTAACAGACAAAGAAAATGTGGTAAACACAGTGGAATACTTACTACTCAGTCTCAAAACAGAAGGAGTAAATTCTGTGATTGGTGATAACATGGATGATCCTGGAGGACATTTTGCTAAGTGAAATAAGCTAACCATGGAAAGACAGTACTGCATGATCTACCTTATTTGTGGAATCTTAAGAGAGCTGAACTTGTAGAAGCGGAGAGTAGAATGGTGGCAGCCAGTTACTGGGAGTGGGGAGGGATGGATTTGGGAAGATATGATCAAAGAGTACAAAGTTTTGGTTAGTGGGGAAGACTAGATTATGGAGATGTACAGGATAGCCTGGTGACTACAGTCAAGGATATATTTTGTAAATTTGGAAATTAAGTATTCTTAACACATATACACACATATGATAAGTGAAGTGATAGATATCTTATGTATACTTATATCAAAACATCATATTGTACACCATGAGTATATATAATTTTGTCAATAAAAATTATTGACCAAAAATTGAGGAAAGGATAAAATCCCCCCCCCCCAATCTTAACATTAAGTTTCCTGCCATTGATTTCCTTTGTGTTTTTTTTTTTTTGTTGTTGTTGTTGTTATTTATTTATTTATTTAGCCAATGGGGATCCAACCTAGGGCCTCTCATATACTAGACAGGCATTCTATCTCCTAGCTACATCCCCAGCCCTGCCATTTAGAATCTAAAGATTGCTTGTGTACCTCTACAATAGAGATGACACAGTATACTTGGAAAATGAGGTAATTATGGAAAGTGATTTGTAAATTGTAAGATGGGCAAAATATTATGAAATAGATGAAGTAGCAAGTTAATAGGGTAGGGAAGGTCTTATTCTTATTGCCTCTTGCATCCTGACTTTAAGTTGTTCTTTACTGCTGTCTTGACCAAAGTTCTCAGACACTATATTT
Organism: Urocitellus parryii; assembly: GCF_045843805.1. NCBI lineage: Eukaryota > Metazoa > Chordata > Mammalia > Rodentia > Sciuridae > Urocitellus > Urocitellus parryii. The sequence goes on along the minus strand of NC_135536.1, from coordinate 79,437,131 downwards.
TAATTTTATTTGTTTTATCAGCCTTGTGACTGGGACTGAGTAAAATAGTGGGATAAACTTGGGATGAGCTGTTTCTGACTTCACTGATTTTATTTCATATATGCTTGGAGTGGATTTTTCTTACACTTAGAGATTAAAACAATATGTAATCTGGAGCCAAAACAGCTGGCAGTGAGCAGGAAATAAAAAACCTGGAGTCTTTCAGATAGCAGTGCCTTATGGAACTATCTCTAAAGAAAACTGCCATATGATCAGTTAGAATTTATTTCCTGTTTTCCTTTTATTTCAGGTTGAAGATGAAATCTACTGAAGAGGTCTTTAGTACCTTGTGTGCCATCCCAGAAGTGGCCCCTGAAAGCCTTCGTAATATGTATATATTCCCTAAAAATCAAGCGAGCTTGGATTTGGACATTCCTAATAGAAAAGGTTAAAGGCTGATTGAGGCAGGTACTTGACTTTTGACCAAGATATGCTGCCGTAATTACAATCTCTGCACTATACATGTATCTTTTATTTAAAAAGACCAAAGGTTGTTAGAGTTACTATTGATTTAGGTTGTTAGTGAGGACTGAGTGAATTGGAGTGGAAATGAGCAAAATTGGGTGGTAATACAATTTTAATATGGAGCAGCTATGTAAAGCATATGTGACACTTCGGTTTTACTGAAGGTCATTACCCTTTTATAATGTTTTTCCTCTCAAGGTCTGGTTTTGTTTCTTTTCTTTTTTTTTGTAATGCCCTTCCCTTTGCTGAGTGCTTGCCTTGCTAATGGGTCTGGTTTCTCTGTCTACGTGTGGCTTTAGGTCACTCTCTGAAGTTGGGTTTAGGGTGACCTGGGCCAGAATCACAGTTTTGGGGACAGACAGTGCTGGTGGTTCTGCTTTTACATGTACCCATTTATTGGCAGATGCATTGCCCTTTGTAAAACAAACAAAAAAAGTATCATCTGTGGATTTAATATTATCAGTTTGTAGTTTGTATCAAGCTTTTATTAAGCACTTGTTTATACATTTAAAATATACTTTTTTTGGTCATGAAAGCAGTACTTTGAAGCACTTACTGCCCACAATCAACAAAATGAGTGGGTCATTGTTTATTTATGGAGTATTTATAAAATACTTATAATACTTATAAAATAAACATTTATAAAATATTTATATTTACAAAATATTTATATTATATTAATATTTATAAAATATTTATATTTATAAAATAAATATAAATATTTTATAAATATTAATATAATATAATACTTATAAAATATTTTATAAAATAAAATGTAATACTTATAAAATATACTTATAAATATTTATATTTATTTTATAAATATACATATTTTATAAATATTAATATAATATAATACTTATAAAATATTTTATAAAATAAAATGTAATACTTATAAAATATTTTATAATTTATAAAACACCTATTAAGAATTATTCAAGTACAGGATAAGGAAGAAGTAAAATAACCTTTCAATTATATCTTTCTGAGGTACTTAAAACCACCTCATTTATTTCATTTACCTCCTAAGCCACTGAACCAGCAGGTCATTCTCATTAAATTTTTTTTTTTTTTGGGTATGGGGGATTGAGCCCAGGGATGTTCTACTACTGAGCTACATCCCCAGTTCTTTTTTATTTTTTATTTTGAGACAGGGTCTTCCTAAGTTTCTGAGACTAGCCTCAAACTTGTGATCCTCTTCAGCCTCCTGAGTATCGGGATTGTAGAAGTGTACTACCACTCCCAGTAAACTAAAGGAAGTCAGCCCTTCTTTTCTTTTTCTTGCAGTGCTGAAGTGCTAGGAATGAACCCAGGGTCTCAGTGCCAGTTCTCTATTATTGAGCTGTATCCCAAGTTATCACCCTCACTAAATTCTAAAGCAAACCATCCTCTTTAGCTCTGTTTCTTATTTCATGTAGGAATTACATTGAAGAGTGTGAAGTTTTGACAGAACTGGATTTAAATCCCAGCTCTTATTACTTAGGTGAATTTAGGAAATTTATGTAATTTCTCTGAGGCTCAATTTTCTCTGTAACAATAGGATTTTGAAGTTTGAAAGAAAAAATTTCTATAGTGCTGTCAAGATAGTAGGAATTTTTAAGGAATTTCTAAGAATGATGAGTACTGTTTCTGGGGCTGGGTTGTGGCCCAGCAGTAGAGCGCTCACCTAGCATGTGCAAGGCCCTGGGTTTGATCCTCAGCACCACATAATAATAAATAAATAAAATAGAGGTATTGTGTTCAACTACAACTAAAAAGAAAAAAAAATGATGACTACAGTTTCCTTATTTTAGTCATGCTACTCCTTAATGGTACTGATATTTGATAGAATTTTCTATGATGTTGAAATATTCTATATTTTTATTGTCTGCCAGGGCCATCTATATTAATTGAGCAATTAAAATGTGACTAGTATGACTGAGCAATTTAGTTTTAATTAAGGGGTCATATGTTGTAAGTGGTTATATGTGTTCTTTTTCCTTTTTCCTTTTTTTTTTTTTAAGCTAATGAGTTTTGTTTTTCCTTTTTCTTTTGTAGTGCTGGGGATAGAACCTAGAATCTCATATATGCCAGGCAAGCATTCTACCACTGAGCTATATCCTCAACCCCTAGCTAATGAGTTTTAAATGATCATTATGTACAATATAGACATTTTTCTAGCTATTAATTAGGTGAAGAATCGAGGAAGGTTGCTTGTAGTAATGAACAGCTCAGTTCTTCCAGTCTTTTTTACCTCAAAGTTCACATTATACTCAGAATCTATGGAAGAGGAAATTAAAGCCTCTTTCTTATATTGCCATCTTGTGGCAGTCTTGGGTTCCAAATGTTAGTTGAATACACTCCTCTGTTAAGGGAAGGTTGTTTTTTTTTTTTTTTTTTTTTTTTAATTGTGACAGGATTACTAAGAGTAAAGGTTAAATATAGTCAACATTGGCTCCACTGAAATTAAATTATGCCTTAAAAAATATTACCTTATTTATCTTAATCTCATGAGTTCTTGGCTCCTTCCTTTTGCATACCTGCTCTGTTATTCTGAGGCTGCTGACTTTTATGGACTTTCAGAGTTTGGTTGTGCAGTTTTAAAACTCACTGTGTAGTTTTAGCCAAAGTTTTTAACAAAGTTGAATTTGTGTAGAGATCCTGTCTTAATTTGAATTAGATGTTGGGTGTTTGCTAATATTCTCTAAATATCAATAATTCATATTCCTGGAGATTCAAGTACAGAATGAACATGACTCTAATTTTTCTTGTGACTTGGTGTGGAATATGCTGGTCTGAGTCATTATGTACACATAACCTTTGTCTATTTTTTATTTTCCAGACTTGATGCTACGTAATTGATAGATCCTAAAAGTCAACTTCATTCCTAGATAGAAGCTGGATTCATCTAATAGCAGAGGTAAGTGTAAGAGAAAAATATGAATTTTTACCTTGAAAGATTTGAGACTCAGTGTTATTAGTGGATGAAATATGGTAGTTGAAAGAGCCCAAGTTCCAACCTTAAGAGGGTTTCCTGGAAGGGATGAAGAGCCAGTGATGGTTTGCCCTTCACCAGTTATTTAATAGTTTGCCATGATGAAATGCATGTTAAGTCCGTGTTTCAGCTGATCACTCTGATTAAACACATGCTCTGAGCAGACTAAAGCTAGGGGCAAACGCCTGGAATTGAATTTTGCTTCTTGAGATTATTACTGGGATTTAGCCCAGGATCTCAGGTAATTCTTAAATCTTTGAATTATGAATTTGATATTTTGTTGTGTTTCAGTCTTTTGTGATAATCTTTTTGAGATAGAATTAGGGTCAGGAATCTTACTCTAAAAATTCAAACACTGTAGAAAAAGCCCTGATAATGGTATAATTATATCATGTAAGCTGTGAGTTTTAAACTAATCAATATTTTATTAGTCTATATATAAGGTTCAGGGAATCCTAGAGTTGGAGAAATCAATTTTGTGAATTATATAATGTAACACTCCACATTCACTTTAAAATTATGATGTAGGTTTATGTTTATTTAAATGCTAGGGTTTTTATGACACATTAAGTTAAAAATAATATATTGAGCAATGTATTTCTGTTTAAACATTTTGTATGCATATGTTTGCTTGAGAAATCTTCTGAAAGGAGATACACACACACACACACACAAATACACTCAAATACTAGGGATTATTGTTTCTAATATTGGGTTCTATGGTGACCTTATTATTTTTGTAAACCTGTTTTCTAACTTTATTATGTTTACATATTATATAATTTAAGCTTATTTTAAGCACCATAGACAGGATAGGCTTGCTTTCTTGTGCCTGCATTTTCAGTAAAGATGCAGTAGACGTCAGGGTAAAATATAAGAAATATAAATAATTCAAACTAACATTAGCATTCGAAATAACTTTTTAGTTTTTGGTTATCTTTTGCAGAACAGACCAGAACCAGATATGAGTCTTACATTCCCACTGTGGATCTCTTCAGTGCTGTAAATCGTGGATGTACAATAGATGATGATTCTATTTTTTTTGTGGTAAGGCTTGAGGTTGAGAAGCTTTGATATACATGTGAATTTTTAAAAATTCTACCTTATAACTTCATGTCTAGCTGGTAAAGTTCTATGAGTTTTATTTTTTGAAAATAATGTTTTTAGCTGGGCATGGTGACACATGTTTATAATCCCAGTGACTTGAGAGGCTGAGGCCAGAGAATTGCAAGTTCAAGGCCAGTCTCAGCAGCTTAGTAAAACCATGTCTCAAACTAAAAATAAAAAGGGTTGAGAATGTAACTTTGTGATACTAGAACCCCTGGGTTCTTAGTACCCCTCCCCCCCCCAAAAAAAAGAAAATAAATTTTTTTGTGGTGCTATATACATTTTATTTTTTAAAAAAGTCAATTAAAGATGTTGAGAGGTAGCATACTAGTTATACATGGATTCTTTTAAAAATTTTTTTAGTTGTAGAGGACACGATACTTTTATTTATTTATGTTTTTATGTAGTGCTGAGGATCAAACCCAGTGCCTCATACAGGCTAGGCCAACACTCTAACACTGAGCAACAACCCCAGCCCCTACACATGCGTTCTGGAGTTAGATTAGGTTTAAATTAATGCTCTGTCACCTAACCAATTATGTAACCTTGGCAAATTTGCTAACTTATCAGTATCTTGATTTCTTTATATAAGATGATAATAATAGTATCTGACTCAAAGGATGGTTACTCTGAAGATTAAATTAGATAAATGTGTGGGCTTAGAACATTGGAAAGAATATTAGCAATTTTGTCATCAAAGTCCATGTGTATATTTATCTTATATTTTGTACTGCGTGGCAATTTCTGATATTTGCATAATAGATTATCAGAAATTCTTTGCTTTAATTGCTTATGTATTTTACTGCCAATTGACTTATCCCTCATTAGTACCCAAAGACTAATTTAGTTCTAAAATTGGGCATAGTATGGAAATGGTACTATAGTGTATATCCTTATGTAATTGTTGCAATAATATTTTCTTTAGTTGATTTTAGTTTTGGCACTAATTTATTCATCATTTTGTCTAGCTAAATCAGTTAATTCTCAATGGTTTCTTCTTATTTAGATGTAATAACTTCTGAGTCTCTTGATGTCTTTATTTTTTATTAATGTTTCTTAAAATAATGTGGTTAGAGATAAACTTTGATGGCTGTTCCTCTCCCTGCCTGGAGCCTTTGGCAGTGGGATTTTGGTCCATCATATATCAAAGCTGGCTTATCTTCACTCAGGGCACTATGAGGATAGGTTGGCTGTCCATTAGTGCCTTCTGATTTTTGCGGAGTCAAACAATTACAAAGTGGGTGGTGATTTTAGATTTTAAAAATGTACCTGATTAAAAAAAGAGAGGAGATGTAATTTTGAATATAGGGATGTGGTTTATAGAAAACTCTTTGGATGTGATAGTATTTGGATAGCTCTGATCTAAGGCTATGAAAGAAAGAGCTGTAGTCAACTTATTCTGGGAGTTATGGGATCATTACACACTCAAGTTATTCATGTTTAAATTTTAAGTGATTCACTCGATTTTCTAAAGTAGATGTTCACACATTTCAAGGCAGTTAAAAAAAATACCTTTATAGCATAAAGCAGATGATTCTTAAAAATTAAAGATGAAAGCTGACTCCTCACCAGAAAATTTTCTAGAATCAACTTGCTAAAACATAAGCAGTAGCACAGCAAAGAGTAAAATATTCTTTTCTTTTTTCTTTCTTTCTTTTCATTTTTTTTTTTTTTTTGGTACCAGGAATTGAACCCAGGGGCGCTTAACCACTGAGCCACATCCATAGCCCTTTATTTTTGTATTTTATTTAGAGACAGGGTCTTGCTGAGTTGCTTAGGACCTCGATAAATTGCTAAGGCTGGCATTGGATTTGTGATCTTCTTACCTCAGCCTTCCAAGATGCTGGGATTACAGGAGTTATTTTATTTTCTTATATCATTCTTATATCTTTTACTAGATTGTTAGTTTCATGAAAGCCTGGATCCCCTGGATCTGGCTCAGAATAGATAAACTGAGTACCCATGATTCTACTTAAAATTCTTAATATATATGGTAGGCATATGGTGGTACATGCCTGTAATCCCAGTGATTTAGGAGACTGAGGAAAGGAAGATTGTAAGTTTGAGGCCAGTCTCAACAAGTTAGGCCCCAGTATTTAATAGGAAATCTCTTATTATAAATATTTTATACATAGCCTTACTGGATATTTATCATTGACTGAAATTTTACATACCATTAAGGATTGGTTAAAAAGTCATTATTTCTGCATATATTTAATATTAAAAATAAACTCAATTGTTTTGGCTAAATTATACTCTTCTATGCTGTGTTACATCTATGAGCATATATTTAACATGCAAGGGGTACAAAAATAACACATCTAAATGTGGAAGTCTGGTATGCTTAGTGAACACAGTGTGTTTTTGAAATCAGACTTAGTACTCATTCTTATACTAGAACAACAGACGGTATGCAACTATAATAACTTCTGTTGACTAGAATATGAAAGAAACCTGTTCTTTACCTTAAGATTCTTCTATTAAAACAAATACACAAGTGTCATGGGTTTTAGAGTAAATGATGTTAATAGTTTGAGATTCAAAGATATAGGAAAGAAAATTAGTACCTTTGAGGCTGTTAGAGATATATGGTATATAAATACTCATAATGTAAGCTGATAGGTACTTAGAATATCTATACCAGATAAAAAAATTATTCTTCATTGTAAAAAATACTTTATTTTTGTCGTGGTGGTGGGGATTGAACCCATAGTCTTGCACATGTTATGCAAGTATTCTACCACTGAGTATATACCCAGCCCCCAAAATATCTTTTTTTGTTGTTAGTGGGTATTGAACTCGGGGGTGCTTTATCACTGAGTACATCCCTAGCTCTTTTTATTTTGAAACAGGATCTTGCTGTTTTTGAGATTGGCTTTGAACTTGTGATCCTTTTGCCTCAGCCTCCCAAGTTGCTGGGATTATAGGCATGAGCTACTGCGCCCAGCAAAATAACATTTAAAAAAATTTTTATTCTAATTTGATATATATATGGTAGTATGCATAGTACACATATAGAACACATTTTTTCATATCTCTGGTTGTATACAAGGTATATTCACAATATTTGTGTTTTCATACATGTACTTAGGGTAATGATGTCCATCTCATTCCACTGTCTTTTCTACCCCGATGCCCTCTCCCTTCCCCTCCCACCCCTTTGTCATATCTAGTATTCCTCTAATCCTCCCTTGCTCCCTCTCCCAACCCCACTATGAATCAGCCTCCTTATATCAGAGAAAACTTTTCAGCATTCGTTTTTTTGGGATTGGCTAACTTCACTTAACATTATATTCTCCAACTCCATCCATTTACCTGCAAATGCCATGATTTTAATCTCTTTTATTGCTGAGTAATATTCCATTGTGTATATATACCACATTTTCTTTATCCATTCATCTACTGAAGGGCATCTAGTTTGGTCCCACAGTTTAGCTATTGTGAATTATGCTGCTATAAACATTGATGTGGTTGTGTTCCTGTAGTATGCTGTTTTTAAGTCCTTTAAGGATACACTGAGGAGCGGGATAGCTGGGTCAAAAGGTGCTTCCATTCCCAGTTTTCCAAGGAGTCTCCAAACTGCTTTCCATATTGGCTGTACCATTTTGCAGTCCTACCAGCAATGTATAAGTGTGCCTTTTCTCCCACATCTTCGCCAGCTCTTACTGTTGCTTGTGTTCTTAATAGCTGCCATTCTGACTAGAGTGAGATGAATCTTAGAGTAGTTTTGATTTGCATTTTTCTAATTGCTAGAGATGATGAACATTTTCATATATTTGTTGATTGTATATACTCTTCTGAGAGTGTCTGTTCTGTTCTTTGGCCCATTTTTTTGATTGGGTTATTTGAGTTCTTTATGTATCCCAGAGATTACTGCTCTATCTGATGTGCAAGTGTTAAAAATTTGCTCCCAATCTGTAGGCTCTCTATTCACCTTACTGATTATTTCTTTTGCTGAGAAGAAGCTTATTTGTTTGAATCCATCCCATTTATTAATTCTTGATTTTAATTCCTGTGCTTATAGGAGCCTTATTAAGGAAGTTGGGGCCTAATTCGATGTGATGGAGGTTTGGGACTACTTTTTCTTCTGTTAGATGCAGGGTCTCAGGTTTAATTCCTAGGTTCTTGATCCACTTTGAGTTGAGTTTTGTGCATGGTAAGAGATAGGGGTTTAATTTCAATTTGTTGTATATGAATTTTCAGTTTTCCCTGCACCATTTGTTGAAGAGGCTATTTTTTCTCCAATATATGTTTTTGGTACCTTTGTCTAATATAAGATAACTGTAATTATATAGGTTAGTCACTGTGTCCTCTATTCTGTACATTGGTCTACCAGTCTATTTTGGTGCCCATATCAGGCTGTTTTTGTTACTATTGTTTTGTTTAAGGTCTGATATAATGATTCCACCTGCTTCACTCGTCTTGCTAAGGATTGCTTTAGCTACTCTGGGTCTCTTATTTTTCCAGATGAATTTCATGACTGCTTTTTCTGTTTCTATGAAGAATGTCATTGGGATTTTGATTGGAATTGCATTAAATCCGTATAATGCTTTTGGTAGTATGGTCATTTTGACAATATTAATTCTGCCTATCCAGAACAAGGTAGATCTTTCCATCTTCTAAGGTCTTCTTTAATTTCTGTCTTTAGCATTCTGTAATTTTCATTGTAGAGGTCTTTCACCTCTTTTGTTAGGTTGATTCCCAACTATTATATTTTTTTGAGGCTATTGTAAATGGAGTAGTTTTCCTCATTTCCCTTTCAGGGGAATTGTCACTGATATACAGAAATGCCTTTGATTTATGGGTGTTGATTTTATATCCTGCTACTTTACTGAATTCATTTACTAGTTCTAGAAGTTTTCTGGTGGAATTTTTTGGGTCTTCTAGGTATAGAATTATATCATCAGCACATAGAGGTAATTTGAGTTCTTCTTTACCTGTCCATATCCTTTTAATTTCTTTCTTCTAATTACTCTGTCCAGTGTTTCAAGAATTATGTTAAATAGAAGTGGTGAAAGAGGTCATCCCTGTCTTGTTCCAGTTTTTAGAGGGAATGCTTTCAATTTTTCTCCATTTAGAATGATGTTGGCCTGGGGCTTAGCATAGATAGCCTTTACGATGTTGAGATATGTTCCTGTTATCCCTAGTTTTTCTAGTGTTTTGAACATGAACGGGTGCTATATTTTGTTGAATGCTTTTTCTGCATCTATTGAGATGATCATATGATTCTTATCTTTATGTTTATTGGTGTGATGAACTGTATTTATTGATTTCCTTATGTCGAACCAACCTTGCATCCCTGGAATGAACCCCACTTGATCATGGTGCACTATCTTTTTGATATGATTTGTATTTGATTTGCAATTTTTTTGAGAATTTTTGATCTATGTTCATTAGAGACATTGGTCTGAAGGTTTCTTTCTTTGACGTGTTTTTGCTGGTTTTGGAATCAGGGTGATATTGGCCTCATAGAATGAGTTTAGGAGTGTTCCCTCTTTTTCTGTTTCCTGAAATAAATTGAAGAGTATTGGTATTAATTCTTCTTTAAAGGTCTTATAGAACTTAGCTGTGTATCCATCTGATCCTGGGCTTTTCTTGGTTGGTAGGCTTCTGATGGTATCTTCTATTTCATCACTTGAAATTGACCTGTTTAAATTGTGTATATCATCCTGATTCAATTTGGGCAAATCATATGACTCCAGAAATTTGTCAATGCCTTTGATATTTTCTATTTTATTGGAGTATAAGTTTTCAAATAATTTCTGATTATATTCTGTAGTGTCTGTTGTGATATTTCCTTTGTCATCACATATGTTAGTAATATGAGTTTTCTCTTTCTCTTCGATAGCATTGCTAAGTGTCTGTCAATTTTATTTTTTCAAAGAACCAACTTTTGTTTTGTCAATTTTTTTTAACTGTTTCTTTTGTTTCAGTTTCATTGATTTCAAGCTTCGATTTTAATTATTTCCTGTATTCTACTGTTTTTGGTGTTGATTTGTTCTTTTTCTAGGGATTTTATTTGTTGACTTTCTTCTTTTGAGGAATGAACTCCATGGCATGAACTTTCCTCTTAGTAAGGCCTTCATAGTGTCCTAGAGATTTCTATATGTTGTATCTGTGTTCTTATTTACCTCTAAGAAATTTTAAATCTCCTCCTTGATGTCTTTTGCAACCCATTGTTCATTTAGTAGCATATTAGTTAGTCTCCAGGTGTTGATGAAGCTTTTATTTTTTTATTTTACATGATTTCTAATTTCATTACATTATGATCTGATAGAATGCAGGGTAGTATCTCTACTTTTTTGTATTTGCTAAAAGTTGCTTTGTGGAATAATATATAGTCCATTTTAGAGAAGGATCCATGTGCTGCTGAGAAGAAAGTGAATTTGTTCATTGAAGGATGAAATATTCTGTATATGTCAGTTAAGGCTAAGTTATGATTGTATTAATGAGTTCTAAATTTCTTTGTTTAGCTTTTGTTTGGACGATCTATCCCGTGGTGAATGAGGTGTGTTAAAATCTCCCAGAATTATTGTGTTATGGTCTATTTGACACTTGAACTTCAGAAGAGTTTGGTGAATGTAGATGCTCTATTGTTTGGGGCATATAAATTTATTATTGTTATGTCTTGTTAATGAATAGTTCCCCTAAGCAGTATGAAATATCCTTCTTTATCTCTTTTGATTAACTTTGGCTTGAAGTCTACTTTATTTGATATGAGGATGGAAACCCCTACTTGCTTCTGCAGTCCATGTGAGTGGTGTGATTTTTCCCAACATTTTACCTTAGTCTGTGGATGTCTTTTCTTATGAGTCTTTTGGAGACAGCATATTGTTGGTTTTTTTTTTTTTTTGATCCAATCTGCCAGTTTATGTCTTTTGATTAGTAAGTTTAGGCCATTAACATTCAAGGTTATTATTGGAGACATGATTTGTAATCCCAGCCATTTTTGTTTATTTTTGGTATTTAACTTGACTCGGTTTCTCCTTTGATTAGTTTTTCCTTTAGTGTAATACCTCCCTTTGCTGATTTTCATTGTTGTTTTTCAATTCCTCTTCATGGAATATTTTGCCAAGGATGTTCTGTAGTGTAGGCTTTCTAGTTGTAAATTCTTTTAATTTTTGTCTATTATGGAAGGTTTTTATTTCAGCATTAAATCTAAAGCTTAATTTTGCTGGATATAAGATTCTTGGTTGTCATCCATTTTCTTTCAGAGCTTGATATATGTTCTTCCAGGATCTTCTAGCTTTCTGGGTCTGGGTTGAAAAATCTGCACATATCTAATTGCTTTTCCCCTGTATGTAATCTGATTACTTTCTTTCGTGGCTTTTAATATTCTCTCCTTATTCTGCATGTTGGGCATTTCATTATAATGTGCCTTGGTGTGGGTCTGTTGTGATTTTGTACATTTGGCATCATGTAAGCCTCCTGAATTTGGTTTTCCAATTCATTCTTCATGTTTGGAAAATTTTCTGATATTATTTCATTGAATAGATTGCTCATTCTATTTGTTTGGAACTCTGTGCCTTCCTCTATCCTAATAACTCTTAAATTTGGTCTTTTCATACTATCCCATATTTCTTTAATGTTCTACTCATGGTTTCTTACCATTTTTACTGCGTGGTCTACATTCTTTTCAAGATTATATATTTTGTTTTCATTGTCTGAGGTCCTATCTTCTAAGTGGTCTCATCTTTTGGTGATGCTTTCAATTGAACTTTTAATTTGGTTTATTGTTTCTTTCATTTCAAGGATTTCTATATATATTTTTAAGAACCTCTATCTCCCTATTGAAGTAATCTTTTGCTTCCTGTATTTGTTTATGTAGCTTTTTGTCAAAATGATCTTTTGCTGCCTGTATTTGCTCTCTTATGTCATCCTTTAATTTGCAGAACATTTTAATTATGTACATCCTGAACTCCTCTTCATTTCTTCTGTTGTGCTGGCCATGGATTCTAATGTGGTATCTTGATTTGTTTGGGGGTACTTTCTTCACTTGTCTTTTCATATTGCTTGTGTGTCTTCCCTTCTAGCACTGTGGATCTGAGGCATTACCATTTTTACCATATAGGCTTATAGTGCTCCTATAGGGATCCAATACCTCCTTTGAGGTGAGGGACAATGTTAACAGTTCCCAATATAAATAATATATACCTAAAAATAAATATTTGCTATTAAGATGTTTACAGTTTGGTCACAATGTACAGAAATGGTGAATTTAACTATTATCTACATTATATTCAGTAGGTTTGTAAAAGGGTTTACAGTTTCTGATGGTGGACAAAGAATTTGGGTGAGGAGTAGAATGATATGCTGAGGAGGTAGGAGGTGAGTTATTATCTTAGGAAGTGTGAAAGAGAAATCTAAAGAAGAAGATTAGTAGCAGCAGAAGGGAGAGGAAGTAATTTCCCACTTACGTGTCTAATTTTGGGTAGACACGTAAGTGGGAAGATAGTAGAGTACATAAAACAAACATACATACATATTAAGAAAAATTAAAAAATGTTAAAATAGTAGAAATTGGTGGGAAAAAAGAAAAAAATGTATAATACAACTGTAATAGAGTATTCAGACATCCCAGTTCTCAAAATCCTAATTGATGCAAAGTACTTGATTTTACATATGTTGGTGATGTGAGGTCAGGAGAATACAGAAGGAAAGGGAAAAAAAATCTTGAAGGAAGAAACAGATATTGTTTTGGTTGGAGATCAGTATGTTTTCTGCTTCTAATAGGTAGGGTCATCTGTTGTTAGCTGGTATCTTTGATTTCAGGATGGTAAAGGTAACCAGGGTGTCACTGTGCGGGGGTTTTTGGCTGCTGGGGAGAGGGGGGAGTTAGAAACTGGGTACCTGGCCAGCTGGAATTCCAAACTGGGAGTTGTCCCCACTGATGAAGGTGGCCCAAGATGGAGGTGCCTGCTTTCAACAATGGGGTGTGTGATCGGGTGGGGGCAGCTATGTGATGGCGTTGGGATGTGAGTTCAGACATGAGCTCTGTGGCTGCAGTGTGAGGCTGTTGGCTGACTTCAGAGCTTGGGTAAGGTTCTCGGGTATAGGTACCCGAGAACTGCACTCTGCTATTGCAGAATCCCAAGATGGTGGCGACTCGGTAGCCTTATGTTAGTAGATGGGGGTCCACCCAGGGGCGACAACTGGAGTTCCTATTCTTGCTGCCAGTGTCCTGCATGGGAGTGGCGTCTGTGATTTCTGCTCAGGTGGGTGGCCGAAAGTTCTTCAGGGGTGCTGCTGCTACGGATGATCTCGCTGGGGTACCTGGTAGTCCTGAGTGGACGAGTAGTTGGAGACCTACTCTGACACGGAGACCTGGAGCTCTGGACCAGTACAATGATTCCTGCACGGGAGCAGGAATATCGCTAACAGAGAAGCAGTATTGTCACTATTTGAATCCCAGGTCATGGAGCAACACAGAATGCTGCCTCCCTCTGGCTTCCGTAGGGGATCCTAAGTTTATTTTCACATCAATTAATTTCCAAAATAACATTTTTTGAAAGGTGAAAAGTAACAGGCAATTAAATTATGTAAATGATGTGTAAGCACAAATTGTGCTGTAAGAGCTTAGAACTCAATGTTCTTGAAATTACTTCATGAATAATATACCACTCATGAACACTCACTAGTTTATATAAAAACAGAAAACAATTGACTTAAATCGGTAAAGAGAGAAATAAAAGAAAAAGCTGGATGTGGTGGTGCTACTTCCTAGTTACTTTGGGAGGTCAAGGCAGGAGGATCATTTGAGCCCAGGAGTTCAAGGCCAGAGTCAACAACATAGTGAGACCCTGTCTCAAAAGCAAAAACCAACCAACAAGCAAAGAACCAAACCCAAACAAAACAACTCCCCCCACCAAAAACAAAACAAACAAACAAACAAAAACCCACCAAGAAACATGTTTTCAAGGTGTTCAAACTTTTCTGTTGAAATTCTAAGGTTTTGGCTATAAAAAAAGTATCAAAATAATCATTTACTTCTCTGATCAAGTTGAGCACAGCTACCACTTGAAACCTATTGTTTTTTTCCTTCTTAGTAGTATCTCTAGATTGCTTTGGTAAATAGAGTCTCACACAAATTTTTTCTTATCTATAATTTTATTATGAGTAGTTCGTGCTTGCGAGCACAAATGCACTGGGGATTGGACCCAGAACTTTTGCATGCTAAACATGTTCTACCACTAGAATACATCTCCTGCTTTATTCTGAGTTGGTTTTGTTTTGTGTAGTCAGTATTAACTGTGAAATCTCATTCTAAAAGCAGATGAAATACATCATTTCCAATATTTTGTTGTGTATTGTATCACTTGCATGTTAAAAATAACCTTGAAATTTAACTAAGCTACCATTTCTATCAAAGACCAAGGTTGGAATGTTTGTTTTCTTGAATGTTGTGGCCACTTTTCCTTTTACAACTCTTACTGTTATTCAGACTTCCTATGTTAGAAAGTATGTATTAAAGATGTATATATGAAAAGTAAAACCTTAAAACTATTGAAAACATTGAATATTTATGGTAGGAAGGATGAATTAAAGATTTGCATATGAAAAACAAGACAACTACTGAAAGTATAGAATAAGACAAACATAAAAGGAAAAGTTGATAAATTTATGTACACTAAAATTCAAACATATTTGCATGCCACATAACTGTCTTCATATAAATCAAAAATATTGGGTTGGCGTTGTGGCTCAGTGGCAGAGTGCTTGCCTTACACATGTGAGGCACTGGGTTTGATCCTCAGCACCACATAAAATAAATAAAATAAAGATATTAAAAATATTTTAAAAATTATCAAAGAATATGAACATGAAATTTACAGATGAGGATCTTTATGTAGTCACTTACATGAAAATATGTTCAACCTCATAAGTAATCAGAGACTCGCTCATTAAAACAACATTTAATTACTATTTTCCTGTTATCAGATGGACAAACATGAAAAGACAAAACAAAACAAGAAAGAATCCTGACAATTCTGTATGTTGCTGATTCTGGAGCAGTGGGTTCTTATATATTTTGCTGGTGGCAGTGAAATCTATATTATTGCTATGGACAGTGATTTGGTAACATCTGATTTATTCAAAGATGCTTATATGTTAACCTAGTCCCTGGGTATTGTATTCTATAAAATTTTTTGGCATGTGTACTCAAGGAGAAATGTTCAGAAGGTTCAGTGTAGTGCTGGTTTTAATTGTAACCTGGAATGAATGTCCATTAGAAGAATATATAAATTGGTATATTTGTAGTATGTGACTATTAAAATGAATTAACACAAAGTATGTATTAATTGGGATACATATGCAGGAAGAGATTATATTATGAAGGTAACTTGTTTAGGATCACAAAGTTAGTGACTGGTTGAAATCTCAATGCTTTGTCTTTTTGAACTTCAAATGAAATCATATATCATTTTTGTACTTTAATCATTCTGCATTTGGTATAGTTAAAACTTAAAAAAGCACAAACTGCTTAATTTGCAAAAAAAATTAAGGAATACATGGTTTACACATGAACCTCCAATTTTCTCTGACTCCAATTTGTGCCAGTAACATTAAATTCCTAGCAGAAAGTTGCTTACTTATGACAGGTTTTTGTTTGAAGGAGAGGTTCAGTATTATGGATTTGCAAGTCAGAAAGGGGTTTGCAGAGTTTTGTGTCCATTGTGTGGTTCACTATATCTGTTATTAATTCATAATTAGGTCATGTAATCTGAAAAGGTGGCTACAAAAGACAGCATTAGAGTTTTCATCTTGAGCACCCTTCTAGCCCTTCTCTTCAATCCAATTTTATTTTTATTTTTTGGCTAATGGGGATTGAACTCAGGAGCACTGGGCCACTGAGCCACATCCACAGCTGTATTTTGTATTTTATTTAGAGACAGAGTCTCACTGAGTTGCTAAGCAGCCTTGCTTTTGCTGAGGCTGGCTTTGAACTTGGGATCCTCTTGTCTCAGCCTCCAGTCTAATTTTAAATCTCAATTGTAACTGGCTCATGTAGATTAAGCAGAAAATTACATTGTTATAAAAGAGCCAAGAAAATTGACAAGTGAGACATTAAAGTAAAAACAGATACCAGCAGTTCCAGGAGTGCATATAAGATTACCTCAAAATTCATGACACTGCCAGTCCTATCACTTAATTTTAAGCACTATATAAATGATTGTAATGTAGACTCAAGGAAAAAATTATGATTTCTTTAAAAAAAGTCTATATATGCACACACATACACACACACATATAGATACATACGTGTGTGTGTGTGTGTGTGTGTGAGAGAGTGTGTAACAGCTGGGAAAATTTATATTTGAAGGACAACAAAAATAAAATGGCTGAATCTTCCGCATAAAAGTGATAGTGCTCCAATTACGGGCATGGGCATAATAATTTTCGGGAATTCCACAAACATACTTTGTGCTGCTTGCCCGCAACTCCCATCATTATCTAGGACAAACACCTCCCTGTACCAGAGACAGGGGCTCCAACTGGCTCTTCTACCCGCCCACTTTAGCTTCAGGACACTTTCCCCTCAATAGGAGTTGCACCAAGTGTTGACAGCCACCTGCTTGGGAAGTGGGAAACCTATGGGGTTGGTTGGACTTGAGCTCTTGCGCACTCCCCCTGGCGTTGGACTGGTAGGTAGGGCCCGTGGATCCCATGATCCTGAGCGGCCCCATCTCCAAGCCCGCCACCCAGCAGGCCTCGGGGCGACTACGCGCATGCGCACTCTACAGCGGAGACACGCTGCGAATCCTCGCCTCAGCTGCAGCTTCACAGGTGGTGTTTTTTTCCCGCTCTTTTTCATTGCCTCTCAGGTCAGATATTTTATTTGTGTTCTCTTTGTTGTTTTTATTATCATTACTGTTTTCTCTGTCGAGTGCAGAGAGGAGGCTGAAAATTCCAGAGTGAAATTTCCATAGGTTTAATTCTCAGAAATTTGGCCCTCAACTTGTACAAGCCCATAGTAATAGCTCTCTACTCCCCTTCTTGTGGAAAATTTGGAATTAGCTGCATCTCTGGCTTTGCCTGGAAAGGGTCTCAGCTTCAAAACTTCCCATATATTCTGCTTCCCCTTTGTTGGTTACCCAGGTGGAGGGTAAAATAGTCCTTATTGGCTGCTAAGTGACATCATTGTCCTCATTGAGGACATTTGGGATGGACTGTTGGAATGTCTCTGACCAAGGAAACGTTCTTTGCAGAATTGTCAGTTGATAGTGTGTACACTTTTCCTAGGTGTAATTGATGTGCCAGAGTTATTTTATGTAATATGGGATTTGTTTTGGTGTGCTTAAAATATTGGTGTCCATTTTTGGGTTAGTCAAATTCCAGAGAGAATTTTACTTTATTGAAAAGTAAATTAACCTAGAGAAATGATTTATTCTTACAAATGTTTTAAATCAAAGCATAGCATTGAACAGTTTTTTCATTAATAGATGGATTGTTTAACTCAAAAGCAGCTTTAATATAAATTTTCAGGCTTTATAAGGGTCAATTACTAGGATAAATTAGGTTAGTTTCTATTTTATGCAAACAGGTAGCTAGTGTTTTTTTTTTTTTTTTTTTCTTTTCCAGTTAGTGTTTGTAATCAAAGTAACACAGGTAAGGAATCTGATTAAGAAATCAGCATGTATGAAAAAACCTAAAAATGTAGCTTCAAATACTTTGCACTGCAAAATATCTGAAATTGTGCCTGGATTTTTATGTTTGCGAAGTGTGGGATGTGGTACTAACATATTTTGCCAAAGTATGAGTAGATAATAAATTTGAATTTTGGTTTAGTTATTGAAGAATGACAAAAAGCACTGATGTAAATTTTACTTGTTTGTACTTTGGCTATGTTTCTAAAGTTTTTTCCATATACATATTATTTTTGATCTTAGTAAGATTTAGTATCACTTGTGCATTTAATTTTTCCTTACATTTTTTTTCATGGCCTTTGTACAAAGAAGGAGCACAGTATTATTGGGAGACTCAAGTCAATATATCATATCGATTATAATAAATAAAAACCAACAACATGTACATTTTATCAAAACAAAGTCGAACAATGTATTTATATTTTACTTGTTATTAAGTAATTAAACAATTTTATTTTCATTGTGCCTTATTTACCTTTTCATTTATCAGGACTTCAACATCTGGAGATCTCATTAACATGTCTTTGTGTGAAGACATGTTGCTTTGTAATTATCGAAAGTGTCGCATCAAACTCTCCGGTTATGCCTGGGTCACTGCCTGTTCTCATATCTTCTGTGATCAGCATGGCAGTGGTGAATTTAGTCGTTCACCAGCTATCTGCCCTGCCTGCAACAGTACCCTTTCTGGAAAGCTGGATATTGTCCGCACGGAACTCAGTCCTTCAGAGGAATATAAAGCTATGGTGTTGGCAGGGCTTCGACCAGAGATTGTGTTAGACATTAGCTCCCGGGCACTGGCTTTCTGGACATATCAGGTTAGTACTTAGACTAGTGGTTCTTTGAGAGTATATAATCTGAGGCACATATGGGAGTTTCTGAAGTTTTTCTTCATTGTTTTGTATTTATTTTTTATTTTATTTTTAATGAAAGTATAGAAAACATTCTTTTTAATAATAAGTTTTCAGTTTTCAAAAATAATGCTTATTGTTGAAAATCTTAAAGGAGAAAAATAAAAAACCCCGTAATTCCATTACTCAGAGATTTCATTGTTAATAGTTTTTGTTTGTGCGTAAGTATATGTTTTATACATACATTTTTTTCTATATAAAAATAGGGTAAAACCACACATACTGATTTTATGGCCAATTAAAGTTGACAGGGCTAGGGATATTGCTCAGTAGAGTGCTTGTCTAGTATGTGTGAGGTCCTGGGTTTGATCCCTAGTACCACAAAAATATAAAAAGTAAACATAAATAAGGTGGACAATATGTTATGTCTGTTATGAATATTTTGTTAAATATTTTTCAGTTTAGTATTCTATAATTATAATTCTGAAGATTGTATTCTATTATGGTTTGTTTCCAAGTTATTAATAAAATGCTGTGGGGAGCATTCTTATCAAATTCATATCCATTATTATATGCTAGGATCAAATTTCTGAAAGTGGCTGTATATATTTTGAAGGTTTTATTTATTTATTTATTTGTAGTGTGTGGGATCAAACCAGGGCCTTGCACATATTATATATAAACACTCTACCACAGAGCCACATCCCCAGGTTTGAAGATTTTTAAAAATTATGTTTTAAAATTGTCTTTCAGTATGGTATATCCATTCATTTGCTCCCAAGAAATGTATGTGAGTGCTTAGTTTTCCACGTCTTCTACTCCCAAGTTAGATACAGGTGAAATGGAACCTCAATGCTCTTTAAATATGCATTTCTTGGATAACTTTTAGATGAACATATTTTCTTGAATTTTTTCATTTTTTTTTAACATATTGCCCGTTTCAGTTTGGTTGTTTGAATTACTCGGACTGATTTGTTAGAATACTCTGTAGTTCTCTAACTCAAATACTATAACATTTATTTATTTATTTATTTATCTATTTATTTTTTAAAAATATTTATTTTCTAGTATTCTTATAACTTAGACAATATCTTTTATTTTTATTTTTTTACATTATAGATGGACACAATACCTTTATTTTGTTTGTGTATTGTTTTATGTGGTGCTGAGGATCAAACCCAGTGCCTCAGGCATGCTAGGCAAGCACTCTACCACTGAGCTACAACTCCAGCCCCTATAAAACTTATCATTTGTTTTATTGATATTTTACGTAGACCCTGAAATATTTTGTATTTGATGTAATCATAATTTTAATGATTGCATTGTATAATTTGTTTCCAAATTATAAAATAGGCTGTGATAAGCATTCTTGTCATCAAATTCATGTCTTTAACTCTTTCTGTTTGTGATTTTGGCCTTTGCTGCCTTCTTAGAGACTTACCTGTGGAGAACTTTTAATTATACTCTTGAATATATTATTATATCTTACACATTTATTTATTGATATTATTATTAGAGCTTTATAATTATACATAGTAGCTGGGTTCATCCTGACAAACTTATACATACCTGGAAATTGATTTCAGCTCATCATCCTTCTCTTTCCCTTCCCATCACCCCTCTCCTCTTCCATTCCCCTTCCTCTACTGTATTAGACTTTCTTTTACTTGTCTATTAATTTATGTTTGATTGATTCTTTATTTTATCTTCCCTCCCCTTTTCCTTTATTTTACTCCAGCTTCCCTATATGAGAGAAAACGAACTTTGAGTTTTGGAGTTTGGCTTAAGCATGATATTTTCCATTTCCATCCATTTATTGACAAATGCCAAAATTTCATTCTTTTTCATGGCTGAATAGTACTCTATTGTGTGTATATATTTTCCACAATTTATTAATCCATCATTTATTTACAGGCATCTGGGTTGATTCCATAATTTAACTAGTTACTTATTTTGTTTTTTATTTTGAGACGATTTTGCTCAATTGCTTAGGGCCTTGATAAGTTGCTGAGGCTGGCTTTGAACTTGAGATCCCTCCTCTCTTACCCTCCAGAGCTGCTGGGATTACAAGTGTGCATCACCATGCTCAACTAATTGCTTTTTCTTTGTGATACTGGGAATGAAACCCAGAGCCTCGTGTGTGCTAGGCAAACACTCTTACCACTGAGCTACATCCTATATCCCTAATTTCTTTTTGTTTTGTTATGGGGCATTGAACTCAGGAACACTCTATCACTGAGCTATATCTTTATCCTTTTTATATTTTATTTTGCTTCAGGTTTCAGTAAATTGTCCAGGCTGGTCTCAAATTGGATATTCTCCTGTCTCAGCCTCTTGAGTTGCTGGGATTACAAGTATGAGCTATTATGCCTGGCTCCTCAGTTAATATGGTTCTAAATGTTCAAGTTATAACATCCTTGTGTTTACTTTTTGTGCTTGTATGAAGTTTTACATTATATAACTTTGTGTTCCTTACTTTAAAAATATTTTCTTTCTTGGGACAGGTACATCAGGAACGTCTCTATCAAGAATATAATTTTAGCAAGGCTGAGGGTCATCTGAAACAGATGGAGAAAATATATACTCAGCAAATACAGAGCAAAGATGTAGAATTGACCTCTATGAAAGGGGAGGTCACCTCTATGAAGAAAGTGCTAGAAGAATACAAGAAAAAGTTCAGTGACATCTCAGAGAAACTTATGGAGCGCAATCGTCAGTATCAAAAGCTCCAAGGTCTCTATGATAGCCTTAGACTACGGAATATTACTATTGCTAACCAAGAAAGTACTCTTGAACCATCTTTGGTAGCACAGTCTGGTGTTTTTAGCTTCCCATTAGGTAAGAAAAGACACGTTATATGTATATATATATGTGTGTGTGTGTGTGTGTGTGTGTGTGTGTGTGTGTGTGTATATGTATATATACATATATACATATATATATATATTTGTTGTACTGGGGATTGAACCTATGGCCTCACATGCTAAGCAAGTTTCTAAGTTGCTACCACTGAGCTACATCTATTTTATTTTGAGAGATGGTTTTACTAAATTGCCCAGGCTGGCCTTGAATTTGTGGTTCTTCTGCCTCAGCCTCCCAAGTAGCTGGGATTACAGGCATATGCCTGTCACTGTCCACATATATTTTGATTTCTTTCATATTTATCTGTTCTTTCTGTTCTTCTCATTGTACATACTTACCCTTTTACTTTTTCTATCTTTTTTAGCTTTTTACATACAGTCAGCATTTTCCTCTTCATAGTCTAAGAAAACTATCCAATATCTGTTTTTCAAATCAAGGATTTTTCTCACTGTACTCTGTGTAGTTCCATGCTGTGAGTGAAGGCTCCAAGGGTCTAGAGCCATGATAGGTTATGAATCTTTCATCTGTATCTCAACCTCACATCATTTTTTTACCTATTATATTTGCTTACGTTCATAGTATGCCTTTAATATATTTTAAGATATAAGTTTGCAGATTACAATGTAAATTAAAAATTACTTACAGTAATAAATAATAGCTGCCACTTATTGATTTCTTACTAAGTGCTAAGTACCGTTTTAAGTGTCTTACATGTATTCATATAATTTACAAACCTATGTGAAATAAATACTGTTTTTTATCCCTGTTTTGTAAGTGAGAAAGGAGAAAGCTAAGGAACAGAAAGTTAATTAACTTGGTCAAGATCACATAGCCTATACTCTTAACTGTTTGCATCCTCCAGGAAGACCTTGTTTTAGTTTCTTTCACATGTCAATACTGGCCGCACAGTTCTCAAATTATTGCCTGTTGTTTGGTTCTTTTTTAAATTTACCTTTTTATCTGCTCATCAAATGTTTATCCAGTGTTTCATGTGCCGTTGTGTTATGCATCTTTATATCTCTCTAAACAATGAGATATAAAGATTGTCCAGATAGTAATACTGCCTTCACAATCTAGGATGATACCAACTTTTTGTTAGGTACCCTGCCTAACAAGTACCTAACTTTCACTTACTTATATTGTAGTTTAGTCAACCAAAGTATTTCTGTAAGTGGATATTGTAGGTATTATTTTCCTGTCACTGTCCACATATATTTTGATTTCTTTCATATTTATCTGTTCTTTCTGTTCTTCTCATTGTATGTACTTACCTTTTTACCTCTTTCTTTTTTAGCTTTTTACATACAGTCAGCATTTTCCTTTTTATAGTCTAAGAAAACTAAAAATCTAAGGAAGTGCCCAGCAGAAGTAGTTAAATGTTCATTTGATCACATCTATTACCTGATTTTCCATAAAGTTATGCTAATTGTTATTGAGTCATGTGTATATGGCAATATTTCATGGTTGTCGTATATTTCTGGAGTGTGTATTACAAAAAAAAATAATATATATATATTTTTAAATTCCTTCTGGTATGGTGACACACACCTGTAATCCCAGGTACGATGGAGACCAAGGCAGGAATATTCCATGTTTGAGGCCATCCTGGGCAACTTAATGAGACCCTGACTCAAAATAAAAAAACATAAAATAAAATAGGGCTGGGGATATAGCTCAGTGGTGGAGTGCTTGACTAGTATGTATGAAGCCCTGGGTTCAATCCCCAGTTCTAAATAGAAAGAAAAAAAATTATTGAAAAACATGGCACAAAGGATCATGTGCATATATGTATTTTTGATGATTCCTCTGAAATGGGTAACAAATTAATTCAATTATGATGTTGTGAATTCTAGTACTACTAAAAATGTTTCATTGTGTCAGATAACTTTGGCAATGAAATTATGGCTATCAATGGAAACTGCATCACAGAAGGTATTGTAGATAACTTTAGTCATGGGGAGGGAGAGGTGGGGACATTAGGGTCCTTTTTTAAATCTAGTATTATGTTTGTATTTTATCCATCTTGGGTGAGTTTTGTTACAGTATTTATTGAATGGATTTTGGTTTTTTGTTGCTAAGGATCTATGAGGAAATAGATGCTTATTATCGCCCTAATTTTTTTTCTAGGTAACAGCTCCAAGTTTCCTTTGGACAATACACCAGTTCGAAATCAGGGTGGTGGAGATGGAGATTTTCAGTTTAGACCATTTTTTGTGGGTTCTCCTACAGCACCTGAAGCCAGCAACAGCTTTTTTAGTTTTGCCTCTCAAGGCCATGAATTAGAGCAACAACAAGTCTCTAGCAGGGCCTTCAAAGTAAAAAGAATTTAGCTTATTTTATAGAATGTTTGTTTGCATTCAGTGATTTCATTTATCATAGAATCTTTATTCTACGTAAGAGTTGTCAACTTCCCTGTGCTGTTAAGTCTTTGAAGTTCACTTCACATTTCAACTTATAAAAAATTCAGTGGCAGTAGGGGATTGGCATTAATGTCTTGATTTTTTGTGTGTGTTCCTTTGTTTTTAATATTTAAAGCGTGAAAATTTCATTAATCTCAATTTCTTTGTATACTGTTGAGTTTTCATTCATGGTGAAAAGGCCACAACATTATTATATGTTCTGTAGATCACTCTGACTTTCTGAC
This sequence comes from Urocitellus parryii, assembly GCF_045843805.1. Classification (NCBI taxonomy): domain Eukaryota; kingdom Metazoa; phylum Chordata; class Mammalia; order Rodentia; family Sciuridae; genus Urocitellus; species Urocitellus parryii. The sequence goes on along the minus strand of NC_135536.1, from coordinate 79,412,546 downwards.
TGAGCTGTGTGTTTATGCATTATATGTATATAAGCACCAGTGTTATATGTTTACATGTTACTTTGGGTCTCGGTATTTATGCATATATATGTATGTAATTATGTCCATTGATATTTTGCTGTATTTGTCAATATATTTAATGAATATTTTGGTTTTGGATAATGGTGGGTGATCTGTGGCTTGTTATTTGGGTGTGTGTATTTATTTGTATGTATTTATGTATTTGTACACATATTAACTTGTTTAGAGAAGTATGTTAATGTTAATGAAAGAATAATTTGATGTATGTATTTCCAGTCCTTCCTTATATTTAAAAATTGATAAATTTATAAAGTTGATTTTTTAGGATTTGTTTAAAAATAAAGCTTTTTATTAACTAAATAGCCTGTTGACTATTTTAAGAATGCACTTCTGGGACTGGGGTTGTGGCACTGGGTTCAGCACCACATAAAAATAAATAAATAAAGGTGTTATGTCCAACTATAACTAAAAGCAAATATTAAAAAGAATCTACTTCTGATGCAGAGAAATTACTAATGTTATTGGTAGTAAGAGATTATGTTAATTAAAATAATTTTAAGATTTATTCCTTGTTTCCCTTTATTAAATCATGAACATTTCAGTTTACTGTTAAGAAATTCAATGATGTTTAATTATTGTATTTAATTATTTAAAACAGAGCCCAGAAGGACAATCTTGGTAACTTTATGTCCTGTTAGAGGCAAGTCTCCAAAGCATTCTTGTTGAAGGGGCAGAACATTGGGGTTCAATGATGGTTCTTTCCACATATATGTTGTACAAGATTAAGTTAACATTTTTAGGCTTTAGTTTCTATATCTGTAGAATGAGGGTTTGAATTACATTATCTTTAAATTGATTTTTTACTGGTTTAGGATGAATTACACTGAGCTTATACTAATGCCAAATAACCATTTTTCTTTAGATAATAAGAGTCATACTGAAATAATTTGAACTTTTTTGGATTTAGTCATTATAGGGAATGCAAATAAATACTCTTCTTTACATAATTGAATACTAAGCAAGTAATATTTTCTTCATTGGGCATACAGAGTATAATTTTTTTTCAATTTTTTTTTTTACTCCAGAATTAAGATGGTATCTGAAGGAATATCTTGACTTAAAAGTTTTAAAATGTGCCTATTTTGTAGGTAATGAGATTTAATAGATTACAATGTATTTTTGTTCCCTATATAATTTTAAATTTTGTTGGAAAGTGGTTTGAGGAAATGATTTTATTTATGTAGCTTCATGATTTTTGCTGAGAACACTTAGCTTCATCCTTTGTTAGGCTCACAGAATCAATTTGATTCTGAAATCAAGTAAGCTATAATTCAAAAGGGTAAAGAGAAACTGTTAGAAATACTACATATTACTTTAAAAAAATTTATTCAAGAGTTTAATACATTCATATGGTACAAATTAAAAAGGTACCCAAAAAAAGCAGAGCGAAATTCTCCCTTCTACCTCTGTCTCCCAGCCACTCTGTTTCTCTGTTTGGAAGCAAGTTACTGTTGGCAGTGTCTTCTCTTTTCAGAGAAAGTCTATGTGGAAGCATTTTTTAAATTAAAAAATTATTTAGTTTTGAATAAGTACATTTATGTGGCAAAAAAATTCAAAAAGTACACAGTGAAAAGAATTCTCTGCCCAGTCGCCGTTCACTTTCTGGAGACATTGTTTCTTGAGTATCCTTCTGGAAATAGACAATGAATATGTAAACATTATGAGTGTACAGCATGATAGTTTTATAACGCCATACCAAGTATAGTAGATTTATTAAGATAGTGCATTCCAAATGATGAGATTACTCATATGTTTGAAAATCTGCAAAGTTTGTAAAAGAGTCAGACGTTACCGTTGTTCTACATTATCTTCAAAATTTCAAAGGGCACAGGCATTCCACTGTCTTAAACTGTCTTCTTTTATAGGAGTATTATAATCTTGATATAAATAAGTAGGAAGATATCAAACAAAAATGCACATGTGATTAATTTTAGGACATTTTGTTACTCAGAATTTGGGAAAGAAATTTTTGATTTCAAAGGTGATTAAAGAGCTATTTTAGGCGTTAGTTCAAGTCGGTTTGGATCAATGCCCTTTATGTGCAGGTTAGCCTCCAGAGCCCTAGATGTCGCTGTGGCTCCGCGATGGGCGTGTGTGTGCGTCTCTGTGATTACAAACTTGAGGGCAGAGAAGCCGAGTGCGGCTGGGGAATGATGGCTGAGGAAGAGGAAGAAGCTAAGCACATCTTGCAGAAATTACAGGTGAGGCCACAGATTCAAATCTGTGTGTGCTTTTGTTACTCGGGAAGAAGCAGGGAGCCCATTTTATACAGTGCTTGCGAATTCCACGGCTCATACTCGGTGCTGCACGCGTCTGTGCGGTTACTATAACAACTCCCGAGGTGCAGCTGGCAGCGGCCAGGGAAGCTTCCCGTCCAGGAGAGGAACGCAGCCCGTGTGCTAGCACCCGGTGCTGCCGCTGTGAATGCGGAAGGGGAATTGTTGCTCCTGACTGTACTCCTGTACATTCTTAGAGAGGAACTCCCCCGCCCCTCTAGATTCCTCCGTGAAAGCGTATTTATGTGTGTGGCAGGTCTGCATGAACCATTATCATGTGTTGTTTTATCCCTAGAAAGGCCATTTCTTTTAATACCTTTCTGCTTTGAGATTGTCAGCAATCACAGTAATGGCCTGCACTGCAAATATCCTGGTTCCTTTCCTTAGGACTTCACGGTTTGGATATTTTTTTGACCGCTGTAGTCCCAGTTTGGAATTCATTGCAGACGGGTTCAGGCTTTACCCTAGTCCACAGGTACTTGTTCTTTTTACTATTGTACTTGGTAGGTAGGAGTTATGTAGTTTCTTGATTCTACCTTTCATTTAATGACCTAAGAATTTCTTTAAACCTCAGAAACAGACTGAAATGTGAACATTAAGAGTTTATGACAGGCTTGTAACTTGCTTCAAGGCGTCAAACCCAAAAGTTTTAAGCATTGATGAGATTTGTTTTCTGAGCAGGTAACATAATAGCACTTTTAGAGTGTGGATTTAAGTCACTTCCAGCTGATTTGGATTAACTTCATTTTATTCCCTCCTGTGATGCCTGAAGTCAGAAATTCCCAATCCTGGCTCCATATTAGAAACATCATATATATGTATTTCTGAAAAAGTATACTAAACACAGATTATCCCTGAGGCTATCTGAGGCTATTTGGAGCGATTGTAAGTTTTTTACCTTCTGTTTTTGCATACACCTATTTGAATTTTAACAAATTGTAGGTATTGATATTGCCATGAGAGAAAAACGTTCAGTCCAGCAAAACAAAACCAAACAAGTTCTTGCATGTTTGTTTTAGCAAACTGAAAATAAATAGAAAGACCTTGTTTTAAACTCCCAATTTGCAGCTAATCCATGCTTTTTATTCTGAGTAGGATTTTAAATTAAATATAACACATGTATTTGTTAGAAACAGGTATGATATATCAATTTAGTCAACATACCTAATGAGAGTCTACCATGATCCAATCCGTGTTCTAATGCTCTGGTGTAACTCAAAGCAAAGTCCTTTGCATTATGGAGCTTATATTCCAGTGGTAGAGACAGAAAATGGACAATGAATAGGTCACATAATTTCAAATGATAGGTACTATAAAGAAAAGTAAAAGAGTGATTTAATAGTGTGGGAGATTAGTTTGATTTTGATAGTTAGGGAAAGTTCTAAGAAGCTGGTGTTTGAACTGAACTCTAAGTAATGATGAGGAATGACTCATGCAGAGTTCTGAGGAAAGAGTGTCTAGGCATAGGGAAAAGCATATATAAAGATCTCAAGGTGGGATCAAGCTTGATGGCTTTGAGAACTGAATGATGGCTAATATGACTTGAGTATTATAGGAGGGAGGGTGGTAGGAAGTGGAATTTTTGGCTGGTTGGGTTGTGGGAGGTCAGATCATCCAATGTTGCAACCCATGGTAAGGAGTTGGATTTTATTCTATCTGCAGCTGGAAACTTAGGGTTTGTGATATGATATATATTTTTATTAGGTCACTCTGACTACAGTATAGAGAATGGAAGAGAGTAGAATCATAGTGATTAGTAAGAAGCTATTACAGTAGTACAGGCAAGTACTGAAACTGTTTTAGTCTGGGATGGGCATAGCATGATGGAGACAGGTGGACGAATTTAGGATGTCTTGTGGCGGGAGTTGATAAAACTTGATTGGGTTGGTCTGTATGTTTCTGCTGCTATTCAGTTTCAGGAAAAAAAAAATAGTGAAAAAGTTCCACGGGAAGATTCAGAGACATTTCAAGGAGGAAAGAGAACATTTACTTGCAGATAATGCCAGACAGCCAGAAGATGACTTGACAAAAAACAAAGAAATGGGAAACAAACAAACCACAATAATCATTTAAAGAAACAAAACCTTAGGGCTGCAGATGTAGCTCAGTGGTAGAGCTGCTTGCTTAGAATGAACGAAACCCTGATTTAATCCCCAGTGCTGCAAAAGAAACAAAACACTGCAAAAATACCAAGGTTACCAAGTTCACATTGGACTGTTTGTGGTGGAAAACAATGCCCTTCTCACATGTTTATCATATTCAGAAAGGTCATTTGTTTTCACATACCAACATAGGAAAAATTGGGGATAAAGTGTTTTTTGTTAGGAAGTCTAGATTTTAAAATATTTTATTTATTTATTTTTTTGCTTTGCTGGGGATCGGATGTAGGGCCTTCTCTTTGCTAGGCAAGTACTCTGCCACTAAGCTTAGGAAATCCAGCTTTAAGGGTATATTTGAAAGTTTTAGTCTTTGGGGGCCAGAACCAGACAGAATAATCTTGTTAACTTTGGTTTTTCTTAAGTTGCAAAGTGTTTGCCTCCTCCTGACTATGGTATGGGAAGTGCTTAGATATTGGAAGCCCTATTGGAGCTGGGAGAAAGAATTGTCTTTATAGTACAGAGACTGACATGGGACAAGTTGGGACCTTGAAAGTGGGCCCTGGATACTGGCTGCTTTCCTCATGATTTGTGGCGTTTCAGTAGACCTGTCCATCTGCCTATTGTGCCATTCTAGGTGAGAGAAGAGAATCGGTATTTCTAGGCCAAGAGCTAGTATGATTAGTCCTTTTCAAATTTCCTTGTAAGATGCTTTCTCCCCACTTAATGGTACTATTCTTCTGCCTTTTAGGAACTGGTGGATCAGCTCTATTCATTTCGAGATAGCTATTTTGAGACACATAGTGTTGAGGATGCTGGGCGGAAGCAACAGGATGTACGGGAGGAGATGGAGAAGACCCTGCAGCAGATGGAGGAATTGGGTATGAGCTGTAAAGAACTTGGGTATGAGCTGTAAAGAACTTGCAGCCCCTTGCTTGTCATTGAAATGTGATAGAGTTTTGTCTCTTTATTTAGCCTGGTCTCTTGTTGGTGGCATTTATGGGTTGGTAGAACAGATTGTTTCTTCTAAGGACCCTTGTGCAGGATATTAAGCTTTCAGTCCCTAAGCTGTTTTCCTAAGGTTTTATTATATCAAACTTGTTGCTTGAAGTATTGTGGTAATCTCCTTAATTGATCTTTCTGTCTTTAATTCATTTTACTTCCAGATCAACTTATATACTGACCTTGGCCATAGTTATCTTTCTAACTCATTACTTCATTTATTTAATGGCATTTAATCTTATTCTTTTGGCTGGCTTTTTCCCCCCACTAGTACTAGGAATTGAGCCAGGTGCACTGTACCACTGAGCTATGACCCCTGACTCTTTTTGTTTCTTTAAATTTTGAGATGCTAAGTTGCCCAGGCCTTGAACTTGTGATGCTCCTGCTTTAGCCTCTTAAGTAGTTGGGATTATAGGTGTGCACCACCATATTGGCCCCCTCTTATCTGTCTTTTTGCTCAAGTGTCTAAAGATTCCTGCTATTGACTGTCTGAAGTCTAACCCCCTTAACCTCATATTTAAGTGTCCATCATCTCACTCTTTTTTCTAACTTTAATTCTGACTACTTGTTTATCAAGGAACTTTTTGTTTCATCCAGGTTGGAATACTCATGCTTGCATGAACATACCACATGTATTTTTGTTTATATGATTTTCTAACAGGAAGAATCTTTTTTTAAAAAAAATTTATTGGTTCTTTTATATATGACAGTAGAATCCATTTTGACATAATTATAAAAACATGGGATATATGTTGTTCAAATTCAGTCTCCAATACCTCCCTCGACATCCAGTTCCCTTCCTGTAAAGCAGAAAGGGGTGTGTGCAAGATCAGGAACCACAGAACAAGAATCAGGCACCAAAAGAAAGTTTATAGGGTGGGGGGGGCTCCTCGGGAGGTTCACTGGTCAGCTAAAGGGTGAGGGCCGGGGAAGTCACCATGGGAAAGACAAGAACAATGTTAATAAGGGAATCTGGAGGTAGGAGGGCCTAGGCCATCTAAATTGCAGCTACTGACAGCAGATTGGCGGAGCTGAGTTTAGGGGGGTTATGTCTATCACAGGCTGGTCAGGGCTGATGTGAGATGACAGGGCAATTTCTTCTGCTGGGGAACCATGGTGGTTGGGGTCCGTTGCCATGTCAGCTTATGATTGGCCATTTCAGGTCTCCTCAGCCAGGTAGAAAGTCCCTACCCCCAGCCACTATGAAAGTGGAGGAGGAAGGGAAATCTGCAGACCTAACACTTCCCTTTACTGATCTTTCTGCCATTTACCTATATTAATTTTTAAAATTAATTTCTTGTGGATGTACATGATGGTGAGATTCACTGTAGTATATTCAAATATATACATAGGCAAGTTATATCAGATTTATTTGATGCTATTCTTTTCACATTCCCCCTCCCTTCCCTTCATTTTATCTTCTTTTCTCTTTACTTTTTAAAGCCCATTCATTGAGTGAGTACCCTGTGCTGCTTTTCATTGTTATTTTAATTTTCCATGTGTTAAGTTTTATTTCTTTCACCAGATTGTGAAAGCCTTCTAAGGTAGAAATACTGCTTGCTTTGTTACCCAATACCTAACATAGTATTCTCCATATAATAGGCTTTCAGTAAGTGGATCACTGTTAAAAATTTTCCTCAACTCCTTCCATTCCTAGAGCTAGCATGCTGTTATTTCTTGAGAGACAGTACCCTGGTCTTCCCACTTCTCAGGCTTTTCAACTTTCCTTTATCTTTTTCTTTTCTTCCTAGGTTCTGTCCAGGGCAAGGCACAGGCTCTGATGCTAACAGGGAAGGCACTGAATGTGACTCCTGACTATAGCCCTAAGGCTGAGGAGCTTCTGTCAAAGGCTGTGAAGCTGGAACCTGAGCTGGTGGAAGCCTGGAACCAGCTGGGTGAGGTCTACTGGAAGAAAGGGGATGTTGCAGCTGCCCACACCTGCTTCTCAGGAGCCCTCACCCATGTGAGCTGCCCACCATCCCCTCAGAAAACACAGATGGGAAGGATGGAATTCCTTTGGTTCTGTGAATTTCTCTAGGACTCTAATAATAAATCAGAGCTAAGTTTGAACTAGGAGAACATAATCAGAAGGGTAAAGGAGCCACCTGGATGAGGAAATCAGGGATGGGGAACTGAGAAAGGAAAAAGGTGATGGGATCAAATTCAGGGGTAGATAAGAAGTGAAGAAAAGTGAGCAACCAAGCTAATCCTTGTTGTTGGCATCCCAGATGCAGATGGCAAGAATTAAGATGAAAAATTAGATTTAGGAGAAGATTGAAGTCAGAATAGATCTAGAAAGAGAAGGTAGAATCAGGAAGGTTGAGTGTTATGTTTTTTTAAATTTGCAGTGCAAGAACAAAGTCTCCCTGCAAAACCTGTCAATGGTGCTTCGCCAGTTGCGGACTGACACAGGAGATGAACATTCTAACCATGTCATGGACAGTGTTCGGCAAGCTAAGTTGGCTGTGCAGATGGATGTCCTCGATGGCCGCTCCTGGTGTGAGTGCTCTCAAGAGATCTTCTAGGTTTCTAGAGTTGTGGTTCTCAATCATGGCTACATACCTAAATCACCTGGAACCTATCTTGAATCTTGACTGTAAGGTAAACTAGGGCATCTTGTTTTAAAGAAGCCCAAAAGGTATTTTGATGAACCACTATTCTTTGATTTCTTCTTTTTCTTTTTTTTGTATGGTGCTGGTGCTGGGGATTGAACCCAGGACCTCGTGCATAGTAGGCATGTGCTCTACCACTGAACCCCTCACCTGTACTCTTGGATCTTTTGATTCAATGGAGGAGACAAATGCTTCCACATAAGCAAGTAGGGCTTTTGTAAAGTTTATTCAAGTTTCTCTTCAAGGGGATGCGGGGTAGGGTGTTCATGTTTATCTGTCCTGCAAGAATTTTGGTCATACTAAATATAGTGTCATCCTGGTTTGGTCCTAGGAATTGAACTTTCTTTTTGGTCCTAGGAATTGAACCCAGGGGTGCTTAACCACTGAGCCAAATCCTCGTTCTGTTCTTTTCTTTTTTTTAAGAAAATTAAATAACTAATTAATTCTATTTAGGTATATATAACAGCAGAATGCATTTTATTCATTGTACACAATTGCAGCACAAATTTTCATTTCTCTGGTTGTTCACAATGTAGTGTTGCACCATATGTGCAGTCATACATGTACCTAGGGTAATGATGTTGTCTCATTCTACCGTCTTTCCTGTCCCCATTTTCCCCTCCCTCCCCTTTGCCCAATCACAGTTCCTCCAAATTCTCAGTTGTTTTTATTTAGAGACAGGGTCTCTCTAAGTTTCTTAGGGCCTTAATAAGTTGCTGAGATTCGGTTTGGATTTGTGACTCCCTTGCCTCAGCCTCCGGAGCCCCTGGGATTACAGGCATATGCCACTGTGTCTAGCTGAAATAGACTTTTAGGGGTTAACAGAATAGGTCATATCCCGGATTTGGGCTCAGAGATGATCCACTGCTGTTTTTCTTTCAGATATTCTGGGGAATGCATACCTTTCTTTATACTTCAATACTGGCCAGAACCCTAAGATCTCCCAACAAGCCCTCAGTGCCTATGCCCAAGCAGTAAGTACTTGTGGTCACTTAGGTTCAAGTAAATAGAGACAATCACAGAAGGAAGAGCATCATTCAGTCTTTCTTATGGTCCTTTGGCAAGTAGCATGTGAAGTATTATCTGGTTTCTTATGTTTGTAAAACTGTGTTTGCACAAATAACTTATTTCTTCTTATAATGTGAGTGTTAGGAGCTACTTGCAGCGTGATGCTTTAGTGCTAGATAGTTCCTGGAGCTATTTAGATATTGTAGAGGCATGTATAACCAAATCACAGAAGATGTCTCAATCTGTTTATATTTTTTAATGGGAAAAAAAGACTATTAAAATAATGCTTATTAATTGTACACATTTATTTTAAAGAAAGAAGAAAACTCTTTAACGCTTAAATACTACCCCCACATTAACTAGTAGACAGTGTGGCTCTGGATTTCCTGTAGGCTAAAAGAGAAAATAGAATATAGTCTATTCTGCATCATTACCTAGAATTAATTCACTGGAGCTCATTCTTTGCCTAGTCTTCCAGGCCATTTTTACATGGGTCTTTCCTTCAGGCTTTGGATACCTGATTACTCATTTTTAGGAGATTCACATTGGCCTTCTGAGCACTTCTTATTTGACTCTCATGTTCATCTTTCTTCTTTGCTTTCATGAATTCTTTGATATAGAGAACTGCTTTTTAACCTATCATTACTTGTTTTGATCTTTGTGGCAAAACAAAGAAAATATTTCCCTTATATTCATGTTTGTGTTCAAGGACTGTCCGTTTTTCAGTGTGGAAACTTAGAGATTTATATTTTACTCTAATTTCTTAACTTTGTGAATGTTTGCATTTTACAGAATACTATGGCATTTTAATATTTGACTTCTGCCAATTGCTCTTAACTCTTTAATTTCTTCTCCTAAATCCACATTTTGAAACATATCTGAACTAATCATTTAAACAATTTTAATTCATGTTGTTTGTGCTTTTGTAGTATGACAGGCAATTAATGCAATGAACAAATGAACAGATCAGTTTCTTCACAGCACATTTGCACTGTCCTTTGGTTTCTGGCGATGTATTTTAGAGAATCAGAATTTGACTTTCCATTTGTGCTTTAAGGGGGTTTAGATGTAGGAACATGATTCTGCATGGGTCTGGAGCCAGGCTCATGGGCAGAAGAAATGCATTAAATCAATATCATATCATATTGTGCTAGGCTTTCCTCATTTATCCAGCATATTACTACTAAAAATTATAATCAGAATGTGTTCACATATTTCTTCATATTCTGTCTTTATAGTACTGTGTGGATTAACTAAAACCATATTTGAAAGTTTTACGTATATAAACACTGTTACATCCCTCAGGTTTGAGAGATTGAGAGACTGAGGAACATATATAAGGAACAATTGTATAGTAGTGTAGGTATAGGTAATATTTTGGCAAGAAACTAAATTTTTTCTAGGAACAAGAGGTCTAGGATGTCATATGTATGGCTATCCTTAAGATTGAGGCAGGATCCACCGATGATCTTTTTATCCCATTACAGGAGAAGGTTGACGGGAAAGCTTCTAGCAATCCTGACCTTCATCTGAACAGGGCAACGGTAAGACCATGGGACAGTAGTCATAGGAAGGTTAAATAAAAAAGACATTATAGGTCTTGGCCTGTGAGGATAACTGAGTATACATATGGACAAAGTTCAGTTCGAACTGTGAGAGGAAAGCCAAATTATTTCTAGAACTAGTTAGCTCAATTTGACTTTAGTATCCCATGGAATCACTAAAGAGAGAGAGGGGCTGGGAGGTAGGTGAGTACATAGAAAATGGGGAGATGGTTTAGAAGACTTTGAAGTAAGATGTGAGGGAAGGGGAGGGGGGATAGTAGGGGATAGGAAAGGTAGCAGAATACAACAATTACTAATAGGGCATTATGTAAAATTGTGGATGTGTAACCGACGTGATTCTGCAATCTGCATTTGGGGTAAAATTGGGAGTTCATAACCCACTTTAATCTAATGTATGAAATATGATGTGTCAAGAGCTTTGTAATGTTGTGAACAACCAATAAAAAATAAATAAATATATGCAAATGGAAAAAAAAGAATAAATGTAAAAGTAGAGTGACCCAATATATGCCACCTTTTATTTAGAGTTTGTAATAATTTCATCTTTGAAGTAATTTCATCTTCGTCATTGCTATCACCTTGGCCAAGAAGGATGATATTCATGGTAGGACAGGAAAATAATTGGGAAGTAAAACAGTTTATTTCTCCAGGCTCCTAACTCATTGTGGCATTATTCTCTCTGCATAGTTTGGACATATTTATAATTGGGAAGTTTTGGACTACTTTTTGTACAGTTACATAAATATGAAGAGAGTTATGGAGAGGCCCTGGAGGGCTTTTCTCGGGCTGCAGCACTAGACCCTGCCTGGCCAGAGCCCCAGCAACGAGAGCAACAACTCCTGGAATTCCTTAATAGATTAACCATCCTCCTGGAAAGCAAGGTAAAGATGTATAATAAGGGCTGAAGCCTACTCTTTTTTTCTGCTAGGGGTCAAAAAATAAGAAAAGAATAGACTTAGGTGGTAGTGACCCCATTAAAATAGGTGGGTGAGAGGGAAGGACTGAACTCAAGAATAATTTTCACTTTTTCCTATTTCTCCTTCCTTTGCAGGGAAAGATGAAGGTGAAAAAGCTACAGAGCATGCTGGGAAACTTGCGTCCTGCCCACCTAGGCCCCTGTGGTGATGGTCGCTATCAATCAGCCTCTGGGCAGAAGGTGACCCTGCAGCTCAAGCCTCTGAGTGAGCTGAAGCCTGGTGTAAATAGTGGTGCTGTGGTCCTGGGAAAGGTGGTGTTTAGCCTAACCACAGAGGAGAAAGTCCCCTTGTGAGTGTCTTTTGCCTTTTCTCTTTTTCTCCCTTTTGAACTAATTGCTCTCACTTCTTGTCCTTTCCCTGACAGTTTGAGGGCATTGTTAATGGTCACAAATTACTGACTTCTCATTCCCTTCTGTTCTACAAGCAAAAATTGTCTAGGTGATATCTAACAATCCTTGGCAGAAGCCTTTATAGTTTCTGTATGCCTGTTTCTCCCCCTGAGTTTGGTGCTTTGTGAATTCCTATATTTATAACAAATTTAACAGGACATTTTTAAAATAAGATACAGAAATCTTAAAATTCTGCCTCCTTTGAGTTTTGATGATTATAGAATTGAAGGAGGACAAATTCTGTTCTGTTTAGACTTAGATTTTCTTAGGTAGTTCCAGAAGGTGAACTTTGAGTTGGAACTTAAGGCCAGATTATAGGGAGATTTTCCCAGATTTGTCATTCAACAAATATTTATTGAGCATATACTGTATTTGTTATGAGGAGTGAGAAAAAAATTTATAAAGGACTTAGGCTAATGATAGCAAAGGAATGAATTAAGAATATTCATTTAGAAAAATTTAAATCTTGAAAACTTAGGCTTTAGTGAGTGCCATCACTCCTTTGTTCTTCACTCACTTCCTAATCCTTTCTTGACTGTCTCTCTTTTGTTTCTACTGAAATGGTTTATTTTCTGGAATTACCAGAGTTTTTCTAAGCACATGATTCATTGGCTTCACTACATGATTTTATAACATTTGACTTATCTTTCACTGTCGTCTTTCACATTCTTTCTGTTCCATCCAATCTGAAAAACAGTTCCCATTACATTCCTGAGCATTCTCCATTGGCATTTTCTAGAAGTATGTGTATTTGATGAATTGAAGAGCAAGAAGATTGTTGAGGAAAGTTTAGTTAATGAGAGCACACCTTAGAGCTGAGAGGAATGAAAAAGATATAGACAAAGGGTAAATTTTAAGGAAACTTTGAGAATATATAAATGTTTTGCCACTTTTTGGTTTCTCTCTTTGCCCAACTTCTAAATGTTAGCTTCTTTAGGACTCCTATGCCATGGGATGTTTGCCTACATTGATTGGTGATTGTCTGACGTAGTCTATAGAAAGACTCTGAGGCTTTGACTGGATTCATCAGGAGAGTACTATGCTTGATTGCAGTGTTCCCTGTGAATTCAAGCATGCTATGTACTGGCATGAGCACTGATTTGTCAGCATCTTATCTATAGTTTATCTTGCTTGGTGATGTCATATGAACCCAAGCCTATGGCTATTTCCTCCATGCTCACAGGTATATCTTCAGCAAGGCCTAATTTTTGGGTTTTGCATCCCTTTATCTGACTGCTTCTGGGCTTCATTTAAAATTTCTAACTCAGTGTGTTCAAAATTTCTCATCTGACTGGTCATGGTGGCGCACACCTATAATCCCAGCGGCTCAGGATGCAGAGGCAGGAGGATTGCAAGTTCAAAGCCAGCCTCAGCAAAAGTGAGGTGCTAAGCAACTTAGTGGGACCCTGTCTCTAAAGAAAATACAAAATAGGGCTGGTGATGTGGTTCAGTGGTCAAGTGCCCTGAGTTCAATCCCCAATACCCCGCCACCAAAATTCTTATTCTTTCTTTCTTTAAAAAAAAAATTAATTAATTTATTCTAATTAGGTATATATGACAGCAGAATGCATTTTGATTCATCGTACACAACTGTGGCACAAATTTTCTTTTGTCTGGTTGTACATGATGTAGCACCACACCACATGTGCAATCGTACACGTATCTAGGGTAATAATGTCCATCTCATTCTACCATCTTTCCTCCCCTCCCTTCCTTTGCCCAATCACAGTTTCTAATCATTATTTCTAAACTTGCTCCTCTTCCTTGAATTCCCTGTTGGTGAATGGTACCATCTCTTTACTCAGTCACAAAATTAACACTTCTAAAAGTAATTTTTAGATTTTTCCATTCTGTTTGAAGTAGTCACCAGGTCTTATGCATTTGCTGGTTTTGTTCCTACTTCTCTCTTTCTACTACCTTAATTCAGCCTGTTCTCCAAACACATTTCCCTGACTCGACTTTTCCTCCAGTGTTCCATAGAGTTGCCAGAAAATCCAGATGAAAATCTGAACATTGCCACTTTCTATTAAAATTTTTTTACTGGTGTTCTGTAGCTTTCAGAATAAAGTTTGAACTCTCTAGCTTAGTTTAGGATTTGCTCTTTCTTTTTTCATAATCTTTGTCACTTTCCCACATGTACCTTTCATTCTAACTGTAGCACTATTTTGTAAGTTTAAGAACAGCTATTTTCATACCTCTGTGCCTTACACACAATTATACTTCTGAATAAGCCTACAGCTTCTTCTTAATATAGCTAAATTTCCTCCTAACATTTCCTTCTAAAAATTTTCAAACATACAGCAAAGTTGAAAGAAATTTACAGTAAGCATCTATGTATCCAACTACCTATGTTGTACCATTAATGTTTTGCTATTAGTTTATGACATCTGTGTATTTATCCATTTATCCATTTTACTTTTGGTGCATTTCAGAGTAAATTGCAGGAATCAGTATAGTTTTCTCTAAATACTTTAGCATACAATCTTTAACTGAGGTCAGTATTTGTTTGCATTATTTTCTGTTTATGTGAAATAGATCTGCAATGAAATGTACAAATCTAAATGCACATTTGCTGAGTTTTGACAAATGCTTGCATCTTTATAACCCAAGATGGAGATCATGACAACTACCCCAGGAAGTTCCCTCATTCTCCTTCCAAGTCAGTCTTACTCCCATCTCTCAGAAAATTTTATTTCTATTGAAGATTAATTTTCCTGTTTTTTTTTTTTTTTTTTTTTTTGTCTTTTCTAACTGGAGATTGAATCCAGAGATGCTTTACCACTGAGCTGCATGCCCAATCCTTTTGATTTTTTAATTTTGAGACAGGGTCTGACTAAGTTGCTTAGGACTTTATTAAGTTGCTGAGGCTGGTCTAGAACTTGTGATCCTTCTGCTTCAGCCTCCTGAATGTCTAGAATTACAGGTACTACCATACCCTGCTATTTCCCTGTTTTAACCCAGCTAATTTTTTTTATCCTGTGAGAGTAATCATTTTCCTGAAGAAAGTCTTCCTTGCTTTCCAGTTTTGATTTATAGGCCCACAGCCCAATCTGTGCTTTCACTGAATTTACCACAAGGGAAAAAGCTGAGTATTCATCACACTGTGCTTTAGTGTTTTTGTTTTTTTTTTTTTTTTTGCAGCGTGGGGGATGGAACCCAGGGCCTTGTACATATTAAGCAAACAGTCTACCACTCAGCTACACCTCAGGCCAAGAAATGGTTTTGTTGTTTGACTTCTGGTAGTTTATAGGTCATTAATAGATGGATTGGTATCTTACGGCCAGATACAATGCTTGACACATGTATAACATTTAGTGAAAGTTTGTGGAATTAAAGTAGATTGACAGCGGTAGTTAGGGGTTTTGGCTAAGTGTGATAATTAAATTGATAGGCTAGGAATAATGCTTCAGTTGCAGTGTTTGGGGCTAGTTCATCATTGATATTTGTTGGATGACCTCATAGTGTCTGTGTCCTAAGTTCTTAGCAAAGTGATGGATTGTTGAGTCTTACGTGCATTTTGTAGCTATATAATATCTAAGATAAAGGGGACTCAGAAGTACATAGTAGGTGATGGTTAGTGAGATGATGAATAGTGAGCAAGTTAGTGAGAAAGCATTTGTTTATTTTTTTTTTTTATTTTTTATTTTTTATTTTTTTATTTTTTTTTTTATTGTTGGTCATTCAAAACATTACATAGTTCTTAATACATCATATTTCACAGTTTGATTCAAGTGGGTTATGAACTCCCAATTTTACCCCGTATACAGATTGCTGTATCACATCAGTTACCCGTCCATTGATTGACATATTGCCTTTCTAGTGTCTGATGTATTCTGCTGTCTGTCCTATTCTCTACTATCCCCCCTCCCCTCCCCTCCCCTCCCCTCCCCTCCCCTTTTCTCTCTCTACCCCTTCTACTGTAAATCATTTCTTCCATTTGTATTATCTTGTCTTACCCCTCCTTTCCTCTTATATGTCATTTTGTATAACCCTGAGGATCGCCTTCCATTACCATGCGATTTCCCTTCTTACTTCCTTTCCCTCCCACCTCTCAACCCTGTTAATGTAAATCTTCGTCTCAAGCTCTTCGTCCCTACCCTGTCCTTGTTTCCTCCCCTTATATCAAAGGAGTCATTTGGCATTTGTTTTTTAGGGCTTGGCTAGCTTCACTTAGCATAATCTGCTCTAATGCCATCCATTTCCCTCCAAATTCTATGATTTTGTCATTTTTTAATGCAGAGTAGTACTCCATTGTGTATAAATGCCACATTTTTTTAATCCATTCATCTATTGAAGGGCATCTAGGCTGATTCCACAGTCTTGCTATCGTGAATTGTGCTGCTATGAACATCGATGTAGCAGTGTCCCTGTAGCATGCTCTTATTAGGTCTTTGGGGAATAGACCGAGAAGGGGAATAGCTGGGTCAAATGGTGGTTCCATTCCCAGCTTTCCAAGAAATCTCCATACTGCTTTCCAAATTGGCTGCACCAATTTGCAGTCCCACCAGCAATGAACAAGAGTGCCCTTTTCCCCGCATCCTCTCCAGCACTTATTGTTGTTTGACTTCCTAATGGCTGCCAATCTTACTGGAGTGAGATGGTATCTTAGGGTGGTTTTGATTTGCATTTCTCTGACTGCTAGCGATGGTGAGCATTTTTTCATGTACTTATTGATTGATTGTATGTCCTCATCTGAGAAGTGTCTGTTCAGGTCCTTTGCCCATTTATTGATTGGGTTATTTGTTATCTTATTGTCTAATTTTTTGAGTTCTTTATATATTCTGGTTATTAGGGCTCTATCTGAAGTGTGTGGAGTAAAGATTTGTTCCCAGGATGTAGGCTCCCTGTTTATCTCTCTTATTGTTTCTTTTGCTGAGAAAAAACTTTTTAGTTTGAGTAAGTCCCATTTGTTGATTCTAGTTGTTAACTCTTGCGCTATGGGTGTCCTATTGAGGAATTTGGAGCCCGACCCCACAGTATGTAGATCATAGCCAACTTTTTCTTCTATCAGATGCCGTGTCTCTGATTTAATATCAAGCTCCTTGATCCATTTTGAGTTAACTTTTGTGCATGGCGAGAGATAGGGATTCAGATTCATTTTGATGCAGATGGATTTCCAGTTTTCCCAGCACCATTTGTTGAAGATGCTATCCTTCCTCCATTGCATGCTTTTAGCCCCTTTATCAAATATAAGATAGTTGTAGTTTTGTGGATTGGTTACTGTGTCCTCTATTCTGTACCATTGGTCCACCCTCCTGTTTTGGTACCAGTACCATGCTGTTTTTGTTACTATTGCTCTGTAGTATAGTTTGAAGTCTGGTATCGCTATACCGCCTGATTCACACTTCCTGCTTAGTATTGTTTTTGCTATTCTGGGTCTTTTATTATTCCATATGAATTTCATGATTCTTTTATCTATTTCTACAAGAAATGCTGTTGGGATTTTGATTGGCATTGCATTGAACTTATAGAGAACTTTTGGTAATATCGCCATTTTGATGATGTTAGTTCTGCCTATCCATGAGCAGGGTATATTTTTCCATCTTCTAAGGTCTTCTTCTATATCTTTCTTTAAGGTTCTGTAATTTTCATTGTATAAATCTTTCACCTCTTTTGTTAGGTTGATTCCCAAGTATTTTATTTTTTGGGGGGATATTGTGAATGGAGTAGTTGTCCTCATTTCTGTTTCAGAGGGTTTGTCGCTGATATACAGGAATGCCTTTGATTTATGCGTGTTGATCTTATATCCTGCCACTTTGCTGAATTCATTTATTAGCTCTAATAGCTTCTTTGTAGACCCTTTTGGGTCTGCTAGGTATAGAATCATATCATCTGCAAATAGTGATAATTCAAGTTCTTCTTTTCCTATTTTTATGCCTTTAATTTCTTTCGTCTGTCTAATTGCTCTGGCCAGTGTTTCGAGGACTATGTTGAACAGAAGTGGTGAGAGAGGGCATCCCTGTCTTGTACCAGATCTTAGAGGGAATGCCTTCAATTTTTCTCCATTCAGAATGATGCTGGCCTGTGGCTTATCATAGATTGCTTTTACAATGTTGAGGTATGATCCAGTTATCCCTAATTTTTCTAGAGTTTTGAACATAAAGGGATGCTGTACTTTGTCGAATGGTTTTTCTGCATCTATCGAGATGATCATATGGTTCTTATTTTTAAGTCTATTGATGTGGTGAATAACATTAATTGATTTCCGTATATTGAACCAGCCTTGCATCCCATGGATGAATCCTACTTGATCATGGTGTATAATTTTTTTGATATGTATTTGAATCCGATTCGCCAGAATTTTATTGAGGATTTTTGCGTCAAGGTTCATTAGAGATATTGGTCTGTAGTTTTCTTTCTTTGAAGTGTCTTTGTCTGGTTTCGGAATCAGGGTGATGTTGGCTTCGTAGAATGAATTTGGAAGTTCTCCCTCTTTTTCTATTTCCTGAAATAGCTTGAAAAGTATTGGTGTTAGTTCCTCTTTAAAGGTTTTGTAAAACTCTGCTGTATACCCATCCGGTCCTGGGCTTTTCTTAGTTGGTAATCTTTTGATGGTTTCTTCTATTTCCTCTATTGTTATTGGTCTGTTTAGGTTGTCTATATCCTCCTGACTCAATCTGGGCAGATCATAAGACTTAAAGAATTTATCTATGCCTTCACTATCTTCTATTTTATTGGAGTATAAGGATTCAAAATAATTTCTAATTATCTTCTGTATTTCTGAAGTGTCTGTTGTGATATTGCCTTTTTCATCCCGTATGCTAGTAATTTGGGTTCTCTCTCTTCTTCTCTTCGTTAGCATGGCTAAGGGTCTGTCAATTTTATTTATTTTTTCAAAGAACCAACTTTTAGTTTTGTCAATTTTTTCAATTGTTTCTTTTGTTTCAATTTCATTAATTTCAGCTCTGATTTTAATTATTTCTTGCCTTCTACTTCTTTTGCTATTGTTTTGCTCTTTTTTTTCTAGGATTTTGAGATGAAGTATGAGATCATTTATTTGTTGGTTTTTTCTTTTTTTGAGGAATGAACTCCAAGCAATGAATTTTCCTCTTAGAACTGCTTTCAATGTGTCCCATAGATTCCGATATGTTGTGTCTTTGTTTTCATTTGACTCTAGGAAGTTTTTAATTTCTTCCTTGATGTCTTCTAAAACCCATTGATCATTCAGCAACCTATTGTTGATTCTCCAAGTGATGCTTGATTTTTCCTTCCTTCTTTTATCATTGATTTTCAGTTTCATTCCATTATGATCAGATAAGATGCATGGTATTATCTCTACCCCTTTATATTGTCTAAGAGTTGCCCTGTGACATAATATATGGTCTATTTTTGAGAAGGTTCCATGTGCTGCTGAGAAAAAAGTGTAACTACTTGATGTTGGGTGGTATAGTCTATATATGTCAATTAAGTCTAGGTTGTTGATTGTGTTGTTGAGTTCTATAATTTCCTTATTTAACTTTTGTTTGGTAGATCTGTCGAGTGGTGAGAGAGGTGAGTTGAAGTCTCCCATGATTATTGTATGGTGGTCTATTAGACTCTTGAACTTGAGAAGAATTTGCTTGATGAACACAGCTGCACCATTATTTGGGGCATATATATTTATGATTGTTATGTCTTGTTGGTGTATGGTTCCCTTGAGCAGTATGAAGTGTCCTTCTTTATCCCTTTTGATTAACTTTGGCTTGAAATCTATTTTATTGGATATGAGTATGGACACTCCTGCTTGTTTCCGCAGTCCATATGAGTGGTATGATTTTTCCCAACCTTTCACCTTCAGTCTATGAATATCTTTTCCTATCAGATGCGTCTCCTGTAGGCAGCATATTGTTGGGTCTTGTTTTGTGATCCATTCTACTAGCCTGTGTCTCTTAATTGGTGAGTTTAAGCCATTAACATTTAGGGTTACTATTGAGATATGGTTTGTTCTTCCAGCCATATTTGTTTATTAATGCTATTAAACCTGATTTGTTTTCCCCCCTTTACTGTCCTACCTCCCACTGTTGGTTTTCATTATTGTTTTCCATTTCCTCTTCCTGTAGTGTTTTGCCAAGGATTTTTTGAAGAGATGGTTTTCTAGCTGCAAATTCTTTTAACTTTTGTTTATCATCGAATGTTTTAATTTCATCTTCCATCCTAAAGCTTAATTTCGCCGGATACACGATTCTTGGTTGGAACCCATTTTCTTTTAGCATTTGAAATATGTTATTCCAGGATCTTCTAGCTTTTAGAGTCTGTGTTGAGAGATCAGCTGTTATCCTGATTGGTTTACCCCTAAATGTAATCTGCTTCCTTTCTCTTGTAGCTTTTAAAATTCTCTCCTTATTCTGTATGTTTGACATCTTCATTATAATGTGTCTAGGTGTGGATCTCTTATGATTTTGCACATTCGGCGTCCTGTAGGCTTCTAAGATTTGGGGTTCTGTCTCATTCTTCAAGTCTGGGAAGTTTTCTCTTATTATTTCACTGAACAGATTGTTTATTCCTTTGGTTTGGAGCTCTGTGCCTTCCTGTATCCCAATGACTCTTAAGTTTGGTCTTTTGATATTATCCCATAGTTCTTGGATGTTCTGCTCATGGTTTCTTAGCAGACTTGCTGAGCTGTCTATGTTCTTTTCCAGTTGAAATACTTTATCTTCATTGTCTGATGTTCTCTCTTCTAGGTGATCTACTCTGCTGGTAGTATTCTCAATTGAGTTTTTAAGTTGGTTTATTGTTTCCTGCATTTCTAGGATTTCTATTTGTTTGTTTTTTATTACCTCTATCTCCCTGTGAAATTGATCTTTTACTTCCTGGATTTGTTTGTCAATGTGGTCTTTCATTATCTGATTTTGCTGTCTCATGTCTTCCTTGAGACTCCAGATCATCTGAAGCATGTATATCCTGACCTCTCTATCTGACATTCCATCTGTTGCACCTATTACCTCTTCTAAAGTTGAGTTGACCTGCATTGCCTGTGGTCCTTTCTTTCCTTGTCTTTTCATACTGCTGGCGTTTCTTTCTGTTTGGTGAAACTGTTGTGTTTTTGAAATTTTCCCTCTATTTATTTATATTGCTCTTGTATGGTTGAAAGATCACCTTGCAGGGCAGGTAGTGGCTGTGATACTCCTCCAATTTGTGTGATCCGTCTGTTACGCTGGCAGGCCCTAGGTCTACTCTTCTGGTCGGTCAAAGGTCCGCCTACCCAGCAGGCATGAGGGGCACCTCTGTCACTCCGCAGGTTGCTGGGCCTGACCTCCCGATGGGTCGAAGGTTCGCTTAGCTTGCAGGCACTGGGGGAGGGGCCGGTTCCACCCCTCAGTAGGCCGCTCGGCCGATCTGCCAGTGGTCACAGCCCCGCCTACCTTGTAGACACTGGGGGAGGGGACGGGCCTGCCCTTCAGCAAGCCGCCGGCCCTGTCCTACTTGTGGGTCCTGTCCGCGTTCCCTGCAGGCGTGCGTAGCTGATCTCTCGCTCGGCAGGTTGCTGGACCTGACCCCGCCCGTGGGTTGCAGGTTCGCCTAGCTTTCAGGCACTGGGGGAGGGGCCGGTTCCACCCCTCAGCAGGCCGCTGGGGCCATCCGCCGCTGGTCAGGGTCCCGCCTACCTTGCAGACACTGGGGGAGGGGACGGGCCTGCCCTTCAGCAAGCCGCCGGCCCTGTCCTACTTGTGGGTCCTGTCCGCGTTCCCTGCAGGCGTGCGTAGCTGATCTCTCGCTCGGCAGGTTGCTGGGCCTGACCCGCCCGTGGGTTGCAGGTTCGCCTAGCTTTCAGGCACTGGGGGAGGGGCCAGCATTTGTTTATTTTGCTAGTATTTTAAAACCACTGTTTCTGTTCTTTCCTGCCCACATACCTTTTTTTTTTTTTTTTTTTCCCTTTTCTCCTATCTTAACCTGGCAGTACATTTGGCCTAGTAGATTCAGATGGACCTTGCTATGCAGTGATGGTGTATAATATGGTGCAGAGCTGGGGAGTGCTCATTGGGGACTCCGTAGCCATCCCTGAGCCTAACTTGCGGCTTCACCAAATTCAGCACAAAGGAAAGGTGAGTAGTGACTTGGATTCTCTTGCAATTCATAGACTCTGAAAATGGAACCAAGCTTATCTCTTTTTAAAAAATACACATAAAAGTGTGAATATGTGTGGGTATGGTAAATATTTGTGTGGGTATGGTAAATATTTGTATGTTTATGCTCTGTTCCCTTTTTGTTATAGAAAAGGGAAACTATGGTAAACAAAAAGAAACTAAAAATTGACTGAAATATTGTCATGGAGATTTACTACTGTCAATAGTTTGATGTACATAGCTCCAATTCTTTTCCTTTTCAGAAATATATGCACACATTTTACTTTTAAATTATGTATGGGATATTACATGCCAATGTTTGTGAATATTTTCCTTGTTTTTACATATTCCACTACATTGTTTTGAATTCAGTCATAGGAGTAGTGATGATGATGGTAGCTAACATTTATTGAACAATTAACTGAGTGCTAGACACTGCTAGGAGTTTTATTGCCTATGTTGCCTGATCTGATTCTTTACAAAAACCTTATAAGAGTAGGCATGTAACCATGTTTTCATCATTTAGGCAGCAAACTATGTTATGCTGACCAAATCTGGTTCACCACCTATTGTTATCTGGCCTGTGAGCTAAGAATAGTTTCTATATTATTAAATGTTAAAAAGGAAAAAAGTATATTTTGTGATACATGAAAATTACAGGAAATTCAAGGGTTAGTGTCCATTAAGCTTTATTGGAACACAGCCACACTTACTTGTTTGCATCCGAATGCCAGAGATGAATTGTTCTGCAACAGACCCCATAACCCAGCAAGCCTGACATTTTTACTATCTACCTCTTTAACAGAGTTTGATTACCCCAGATCTAGATTATTTTAAATTTTTCCAAACATAAAAATAATGAACATTTTAATATCTTTGTCTGTATCTATGATTATTTCCTGATGTGAATTTTTAATGTAGATTTTTGGGTGTAAAGGGTATATAGAATTCAAAGGTTTTTGACACATATTGCCAAATTATTCTTTGGAAGGTTGTACTAGTTAGTTGTTAACTACCAACAGTGGATATAGGTGTTCTGTGTAGTTTCTTCCCAATACTGGGTACTGTTTTAATTGGTTTATTGATTACTTGTGAGTTTGAATATTTTATTATATGTTTATTGAGTTATTTATGTTTCTTCTATAAATTGTCTTTTTTGTTGTTGCTTGCACATATTCTTGTTAGAACTTCTTAAAAATTTGATTTATGAGAACTCTTTATTTTACTTTTATTTACAAGAGTTGATTTCACACTGTCAGTGGAATAATGTTTTTTGGATGAGGATCTTTTAGCAACATGTTTTACAACTTAATTTTTTTTTTTTTTTTTATTGGTCGTTCATAACATTACATAGTTCTTAATACATCATATTACACGGTTTGATTCAAGTGGATTTTACAACTTAAAATACATTTGAACAGGGAAAGTGAGCTGATATCTTTTCTGTTATTAAGACAAAGGTGACATTCTATTTCTTGGTCTATTCCTTCCTCTTGATATAAAAGGGAGGAGTCACTTTAATTTTTTCTTGGCAGATTAGTTTAGGGCCTTACAAACACTTGGGCTAACAGTTAAGAGTTTCCAGTGGCTCTGGTTGGCTACTGTATGTATCTGGTTACCTGTCAGAAGATGCTGGTGAAGGACCAACTCTGAGCTGATAGCATTTTTTTGTTAGGCAGAGCAAGGAATTTGGTATTCTTGGAGTTACATTCCCTGCCCAGATTTTCCTTCTGATGATTGGAACTTTGGAAAAATTATGTCTACTTTGTTAGCTGTTTTTTTTTCTAGTGAAAGATTTGGGTAAGGGGTGTATACATAGGACCAGTGGGAGAGTAAGTTGCCCGTGGTGTTGCCAGGTGATGGAGTGTTTTCTGCCTTAGGTTCTATAATCAACCTCTGTCTGTCTTCTAGGACTATTCCTTTTCCAGTATTCGTGTGGAGACTCCCCTCCTGCTGGTGGTGAATGGAAAGCCTCAGGGTTCCAGCAGCCAGGCTGCTGCCACAGTGGCCTCTCGACCGCAGTGTGAATGACCTCTCCTGACTTGCATGCTGAAGAGGGAGTGGAGGCGAGGATATATGCTCAAGGCACTCGGCCACTGGACCAGCCACATCCAATGACTCTGAGGGGTTTGGGGAGGGAGTATTTTAAATGAAGACTTTCCCTTTTCCTGCCCAATAAGATATTTTGTGTCTCCTTTTTTTTTCTCCCATCATGTTCCAGCTCAGAGCCACATAGTCTCATGATATATCTCTCCTGCCTTTTTTAACTTTTTGACTGCTGTTTTAAGCAAAGAGCTTAGAATTGGTAGAAGTGTTAGAATCTTGCCATGGGACAGGGTCCCCAAGGTTCCTGTTTTTTGTCTCCGTCCTGAGTCTAATATGTATATATCAGTTCAGTATTTATTGCTAAGGGGAGGGGTGCTTAACTTTTTAATGGCTTGATTTTTGAGCATTTTTTAAGATTTAAGTTCTTCCCCTTATTTGGGGCTGGAACAAAATTAAACTTGTTTCAAAGAAAAAAATACCATGTAGTTTGGTTTGTTTTTTTCTCTCCAGGCTTGGATTCTTGCATTTAAGATCTATTGAAATAATACTGTCTATTTGGTTTTTATATAAAATAGTTTATTTCTCTCAGTTAAAAAATTCTGGCAATAGACAGCCCAGAAATGAAAGCTCCAGAAGGTTGCTGGAGAAACAGTTTCATTTCATATTCTTATTTTATCATCCTTAGATGTGGTCCTCATTACGGTCCAAAGTGGCAGAGCAATATTATTCTAATAGTGTTTCCTAGGCTGAAAGACCAGAAAAAGCCATATATTTCATTTCTTCAGGTTCTAGTGATATATTTTATAAGTTTCTCTCAATATTTTCATGGAAAAATAAGGAAACATGAGTGAGAATTAATAACCAATTGAACAGCTGTAAGATAGTAATGATTACAGATGTATTTGGAAGACTTCTAGTGATATAGCTCAGGTCTTTCTCCTTGGTACAGTCCTGTTCAACTCTTGTTCAGTGACTTGAGTATCATTGAAATTTTGTAAAGAATGTAAAATACTTCTCAGTGAATTGATTACAATGTTCAAGCCTATCTAAAGAAGTTATATCTATCTTCTATGGGTATAGAAGATAGAAGTTATCTTCTGTCTGTCTAAAGAAGTTATAAAAGCTGAATGTAACAAGATAAAATTTTTTATTGGTACATTTTAATGGAATTCATTATGCTATAGTCATACATGTGCATAATGTAATTTGATCAATCTTATTGCCTAATACCTCTCCTTCTCCTTCCCTTCTTCACCTGATCCCCCCTTGATCTAATGGTCTCCCTTCTGTTATTATTTTTAATTAGTGCATTATAATTTCATACAATAGTGGGATTCATAGTGGTATGTTTGTACATGGATATAGCATAATTGGTAGATTTAATTCCCCAGTACTTCCCCATGCCTTTTTCTCTTCCCTCCTTCTTGATCCCCTTTCTATACTTTATTGGTCCCCTTTGTGAAATTCCCATTTTTTCCTCTCTAACTGCTACCTCAGAGAAAATACTAGTCCCTTGTTGTTCTGAGTCTGGATTATTTCACTTAGTACAATATTCTCTAGTTCTATCCATTTATAAGCAGATGACACAATTTCATTCTTCTCAGGCTGAGTAAACCTCCACTGTGTATATATACCATATTTCCTTTATTCATTTGTTGATAGATACCTAGGCTGGTTCCATAACTTAGTTATTGTGGATTGTGTTGCTCTAAACATTGGTATGTATGTATTCCTATTGAATGCTGATATTAGTTTTTTTTTGATAAATATCAAGGAGTAGGATAAATGTATTGTATGGTGGTTCCATTCCTAGCCTTTAGAGAAATGTTCATACTATTTACAAAATGATTGTATTAATTTTAAGTTCTATCAACAATATATAAGTCTACATTTTCCCACATCCTCTCTAGCATTTAATATTGTTTTCTTGATGCTTGCCATTCTCACTGGAGTGAGATAAAATCTCAGTGTAGTTTTGATTTGCATTTCCCTGATTGCTAAAGATGTTGAACATTTTTTCATATATTTGTTGGCCATTTGTATGTCCTCGTTTGAGAAATGTCTGTATAAGTTATTTGCCTACTGACTGGGTTATTTGTTTTTCTGGTGTTACTTTTTTAGTTCTTTATATATCTGGATATTAATCCCTTATTGGAAGAGTAACTAGCAAAGCTTTTCTCCCATTCTGTAGGTTCTTACTTCATGCTCTTAATTATTTTCTTTGCTGTGCAGAAGCTTTTTAATTTGATGCCATCCTACTTATTGATTCTTATTTTGTTTCCCGAGCATCAGGAGTCTTATTAATTCAATGCCTGTATTTTAGAGTATTGACACTATGTTTTCTTCTAGCAGTTTCAGTGTTTCTGGTCTAATTTCTAAACTCACTTTGAATTGAATTTTTATGCAGGGTGAAAGATAGGACTCTAGTTATTCTTCTACATATATTCAACATCATTTGTTGAAAAGGCTATCTTTTATCTAATGTATTTTTTTTTGGCATCTTTGTTGAGTAACAAATGACTGTATCTTTGTGGATTTGTTTCTGAGTTTTCTATTTCATCCATTGATCTTCATTTCTCTTTTCATGCCAAACAATGCTGTTTTTGCTACTGTAGTTATGTAGTGTAATTTGAGATTAGGTGTTGTGATGCTTTCCAACATTGCTTTTATTGCTCAAAATTGCTTTAGCTATTCTGGCTTTTTTATTCTTCTATAAGATTTTTAGGACTTTTTTCTAGTTCTGTAAAGAATGTCATTGATATATTGATAGGGATTGTATTGGATCTGTAGATCACTTTTGATAATAAAGCCATTTTGACAATTCCAAGAGTATGTTAGGTCTTTCCATTTTCTAAGGTCTACTTCAATTTCTTTTTTTTGTCTTCAATTTCTGTAATTTTCATTGTAGAGGGGTTTTGCCTCTTCAGTTAGATTTACTCCTTTTGTGTGTGTGTGTGTGTGTGTGTGTGTGTGTGTGTGTGTGTGTGTGAGAGAGAGAGAGAGAGAGAGAGAGAGAGAGAGAGGGGGGGTTATTGTGAATGAAATTGTTTTCCTGGTTTCTTTCTCAGCAGATTCATTATTAGAATAAAGGAAAGCTATTGATTTTGTATGTTGATGTTATATCTCACTACTTTGCTGATTATTTTTTTTAATTAGCTTAGATATCTAGTAGAGTTTTGGGGATTTTTAAAATGGATCACATCATTAGCAAATAGAGACAAGTTGTCTTCTTTTTCTTGCCTAATTTCCCTGACTAGAGTTTCAGGTATTATATTGAATAGGAATGATGACAGTGGACATCCTTAATAAGGTCTTTTGATTCATAAGGCTAAGTTTCTGAGGTGAATCTTCAGAAAGAAGATAATCATGTATAAAAATTAACTAGGTATTTTCATAGATAAGGCCCAGTCAGTATGAGTAATCAGTATCATAGAGTTGCTAAAGGACTCTCTGACTATACCAAGATATTTGTGATAGAGTTTTTAATAGAGTGTTTGTCTCTCAGAACACATGGAATGTTGAATTTAGTTTCTGCTGTCAATTTTGAGGTCTCTAGTCAACAAGAGTGATTAGGAGCTTGTAGGGTTATAAAATTGTCTTGAGCAATAGCTGAAAGCAGCTAGGGAGTATAGGTTGGTAAACATTAGAGATAGGAGAAATGAGACCTGCTATGGTTAATTGTGATATGTTCCCTAAAAGCTCATATGTGAGAGAGTGCAAGAAAGTTTAGATGTGGAATGCTTGGGTTATGAGACCCTTAATCTAATTAGTGCATTAATCTCCTGGTAGGGGTTAACTGGGTGGTAAATTGGCAGGTAGGACATGGATGGAGGAGGTGGGTCATTAAGGGTGTGCATTTGAGATATATTTTGTCCTTTTTGAGGGAGCTCTCTCTGCTTCCTGGTGCCATGTCCTGAGCTGCTGTCCTCTGCCGCATTCACCGTAACATCCTGCTTTACCTTGGACCCTGTGAATGTAGTGGTCTACCTGTGGATTGAGACCTCTTAACACAGTGAGCCCTGAAATAAACTTTTCCTCCTCTAATTGTTCTTGTCAGATCTTTTGGTCACAGCAGCAGAAAAGCTATGCCTAAAAGAGAAATTGGTGCTGAGAAGTAGGGTTCTTGCTGAGACTAATGTGGTTCAGAAACTTTTGGAGCTTTTTGGGATTTGTGGGAGGAAAGTTTAGCAATGTAAGCTGGAAAAACTTTAGAATGTTGTGAGAGGAACTTAATGGCCAATTCTGGTGGGAGCTCAAAAGACCAGAATGCTGATAGGACTATATACAGTAAAGACTGGGTTCAAGAGTTTTCAAAGAAGAAGGACTCTATTGGAAATGGGACTAGAGTCCATTTGTGTTATGTTCTGGATAAGAAGTTGTCTTCATTTTGCCCATGTTTTGAGACTTTCTGTGAGGCTAAATTTGAAGGTGATGGATTTCTTAACCTAGCAGAAGAAATTTCTAGGCAGTATAGTATTCAGGATGTAATATTCATGGATATTGCTGGCGGCTTTTATCCAAGTTTTTTGTGATAATCAGGAGCAGAAAGCAAAGCAGAAAGATTTGAAAAACTTGCAGCTTGGCCAGAAAACTGTGAGTAAAAGTGGGGTAAGGAAGGTATGGTTATTAAAAACAACACATTCACTACAGAAACACTAAATACTTTAACCAGAGACAATAGGAAGGATGGCTTGAAGGCTTCTCAGGAATTGGCAAGACCATACCCATTTCAGGTTCAAGCGCATAAAAATAAAAATTCCTTTGAGAAGGAACAAACCATTGGATTTCCCTGCTTGCAGGGAGCAGATGGTAGGAAGTTGTTTCAACATGCTCAGCCACCGAGGTACTCAGAGGCTGCTGCAGCCTTGGTCCCTGGAGGCTTGGCTACTGCTTGAGATGGTGGCAGACCTTGGTGTCAACCATGTGGTGCTGATTCTACAGAAATGCAAGATGCTCGGAGTTAAGGGCTCATGGATGCTTACACCAAGATTTCAAAGGAAGGCCTGGGAGGCCAGGCAAAGTGCAGGAGGGTTGGAGTTCCCTTGTGAGGAGGAAGCCGAAGCTGCAGTGGAGACTCCTGAGATTAATCTTAATCTCCTTTGTGGAGGAGAGCTGCAGGAATCCATCTTAATCTCCTTTGTGGAGGAGAGCTGCAGGAATCCATTAGAGGCAAGCTAAGAGATAGGTCATGTGGGCTGCCATGCGCTTAGGATGCCATGTGCTTCAGATGCTGGACATGGAAATGTAGGACTTGTTTGCCCATCTGGATTTCAGTCTTGTTTTGGTCCCATCCCTTCTTTCTATGCCCCTGTTTCTTCACATGGAAATGTTTACTCTGTGCCTTTATATATTGGATGTATGTAACTTGCTTTTGATATTTACAGCTCATTTTGAGAGTTTGCCTTGAGTCTCAAAGGAGACTTTGTACTTGGAATTTTGGGCAATGCTAGAACTGTTAAGAATCAGATTGAATGTTTCTTAACAGTTCTAGCATTTAATCTGATGAATCAGATTAAATGTATTTTGCACTGTGAGATGGACGTGAGTTTTAGGGGGCCAGGGGTGGAGTGTTATGGTTTACCTATGAGGTATTTGCCAAAAGCTTGTGTGAGACAATGCAATAAATTTTAGAGGTGAAATGTGTATGGAAAATGACAAATCCCAAAATAGTGTGGTCTGGGAAGAGGGAGTGAGAAAGAAGGCCAAACATTAATAACATTGATCCTTTCCCAATACCTCCCTTCCCTGGGACAAAGACCATCCCTGGGAAGGAGATATCCATCAAACCTAAAATGACAGTGTCTGGGAGGAAGCCAAAGCATTGATCCTTCCCCAAATAAATCCCAGTGACAGTACAACAGGACCCCCAAGGGAAAGAGATAAGCATTGAATGCTGACCTCCAGACCCTCCATTCTTCCCCAAGTAAAAACATTGCCCAGTAAAAACAAATTTCAAATTCTCACAACCTGTTTCCTGAAAACCCAAACTGATATGCTTTGTCAATAATTAAGTCACCTCTCAGTGTAGCATATATAAGCACAGATTCCTCCTTTGGCTAGTGACTCATTTTCCATTGGGAAAGTATGTCCACCAGATGCATGACTCCACTGCTGAATAAAAGCTTTGCTGATCTGGGAAGTTTGCACTGGGCTTGGTTATGATTTTGGGTTATGAGACTCTTAACCTAATCAGTGCATTAATCCTCTGAGAGGGATTAACTGAATGTGTGGCAGCAGGGTTGGTCATTGGGGGGGCATGTCTTAAGGATACATATTTATGTCCTTGTTGAGGGGAGCTCTCTTTATGCTTTTTGGTGCCATGTCCTGAGCCACTTTCCTCCTTCACATCTTTTCATCATGATGTTCTGCCTCATTTGGGGCTCAAAGCAAAGGAGTCAGCCATCTATGGACTGAGATTTCTGAAACTGAGACCCAATGTAAATTTTTGCTCCTCTAATTGTTATTGTCAGGTCTTTAGTCAGCAATGAAATAACTGATTAAAATATGGCCCAATAACTTTCCCTTTTACTGAAGTACTGAGATGATTTGACACACTCATTGTAGGGCCAGAGATAAAAAAAATGATCAGTAGGTACTAACCTGAGAGAAGCAGTATGTAAAAAACAGATAAGTATGCAAAATATGTAAGCATGGATTCAAGAATAATGAGAATACTGTGGAATATTTAACTGTTATTCATGGTAATGAGACTGTTGGACATGGGAAAATTTCAGTTCAACATAAGAAAGTTACTGTTGAAACTATCAAAATCTAAACTGCTCTGCTTTAGGAGATGTGAATTCTTTTTGAAATGAAGACTATTGGATATATTATTGAGCACATTGAATGAAATTCCTAAATCTGGAAATAGTTGACTTAAGATTACTTTCAGTTCTAATATTTTATGACTTAGTGGATCTTACTTCTGTCCTTTACAACTCTTTTGACTTGTTGCTCAGACCAGTGAAGACTAGTTGGCTGAGTATTAATCTTCCAGTTAGGTTGAATGTATTTCCAAACTAAACTATGAACAAAGAGACCCTCAGAAACACATTTGGATCTGTAAGTCAAGAACTTACTGTTTTCTCCTAAGGCTCTAGACTTTGAGTATCTTATCAACACACTTAGAATTTTGAAGTAGAGAACTTTTTATGTGCAAACAAAGAGAGTTTGAATTAGGTTATTCTTGGGCTCACAGAGCCTGAATTTTTTTTAGGACAGAGGATCATGCTTATTTACATAACCAGTCCTGTCTTAAGATTAAAGTGAGTTCCAATGATATGCCCATTCCTTTTTTTTTTCATTCCTTATAAGTCCTTAGATCTGACTCTTCTCTACATTTGAAATTTGTGTGCTAATATGGAATGAATTGAGTAATAGGAGAGCTCTCACTAAGGTTCTATCAAGTTTTGGCTAGGTAGCATCTTCATGTTTCCTATGGCTTAACATTTAGTGTGATAGAAAAAGATCTTGTGACTAAGCTCAGTGCTGATTGGTATCTCCACTGCTAACTATGTCCATTCTTCCAGGAAACTCTATACATAATCCTGGGTCTATTCCTTGGGGCCTCTTTGGTCTGGAAAATATTTAGGGAAGGTGATATCAAATCCAACATTTCCTTGATTCTTAGAGAAACTCTTCTTTGCCTAATTTTAAATGTCAAATTACAAGGTAACAGATAATTTATACATCATAAAATTCTTGTGTCATAATTTAAATTGTAGAGTTTTCTATTATAAAGGCACAAAGGTAATGGTGCTTCTATCTATAGTATCTTAGAATTAAAGAAATACAGAAATGGTATTTTGTGGCAGCTGCTCTGTATCAGGTTCCTTTCTTATTTTTCTTTATATATGATGGTCAACTTTCCATAACAGTTAATATGAATCTACCACATTATCTTAAAATGTCTGCATAGGATTCCAGTTAATGGACATCATCATTTGTTTTATCATTCTACTTGGTCGGTTATTTATGTTTCAAAAGTTGTGAATTACACAATACAGTGAACTTTTGGAAGCATTAATATTAGGTAAATGTTATGAAATGAACTTGTTGATTTGGTTAATGTGCTGATTTGTATTCCATAAAAGATGTATCAGTTTATATATCAACTATTATATAAGAGTGCCTATTCATGAATTGGGATATGATATTTACATCTGTTAGGCAATATGATTCTTTGTGTTTCAAATTCACATTCTTTTATTTTTGACTTTTTTTAAATTTAGTTGCTCAAGACAATACAATGATCTTGACATATCATACATTTGATTCAAATGGGGTATGAATTCTCATTTTTCCACGTGTGCAGATTGCAGGATCACATTGGTTATACAGCCACGTTTATAATGAATCACTTGTTTGATACTTAACAAATTTGATGTGAAATATAAAAATGGGCATCTGAGTTTGAGAAGATTGTATTAAAAATGTAGGTAATATTTGGGAAATGATGTAGCACTTTGTACATTTTGTATAGCACATTTGATTGTATTATAATACTTAATTATATGAGTTGAACTCTTTTTTTTTCCATAACTTATTGAGGTAAAGTGCACATATTTGAAGTGTGAATTTGATCAATTTTGACATTAATGTAACAAATACAATCAATATAAAAAGTATTTCTATTACTTTTTTATATTTGAAATCATGCAGTCTGTGTTTCCTTCATGATTTATTACATTAGAAATCAATCACCTTAAGATATGTAGAACTTCACCCCCACATGTCAACTATTTAAAAAATAAATTGCGTACTTATAAATATCTTAGAGGTTAAGGAAGAAAGCCCCAGAAAAGTAAATAAAAAGTGCTTTGAACTAAGTGATAATAAAAGCTTAAAATATCAGGATCTCTGGGTTGAAACAGTACTTGGATGAACATTTATAACTTAGAGTACTTGTATCAGAAAGAAGCTAAGATAATAATCAAATTATTTTCAAATTATGTAGTAGAAAGGAAAAATAAGAGTAAGAACAGAAATATATGAAATAGATAAGAAATTTGATATAAAATTAACAAGTTTAATCAAGAAAAAAGCAAGAACACAAAAATTAATATCAATGAAAAGGGAGCTATCAAAATAACCCTCTAGATGCTAAAAATATAATAAGGTAATTTTAACAATTGTATGCCAACATATGTGATAGCTTATATAACATAGTCTATGTTAAAGAAGGATCTGTGTGCTGCTGAGAAGAAAGTGTATTCAGTCATTGGTGGATGAAATATTTTATATATATGTTAAGTGTAAATTATCAATTGTATTTTTTACTTCTATAGTTTTTTTTTTTAATTTAGTTTTTGTTTGGAGGATCTATCTAGCGGTAACAGAGGCATGTTACAATTACTCAGTATTATTGTGTTATGGTCTATTTGGTTCTTGAATTTGAGAAGGGTTTGTTTGATGTACATAGGTGCTCCAGTGTTTGGGGCATAAATACTTAGGATTGTATGTCTTGTTGTTGATGTATAATTTCCTTACGCAATATGAAATAGCCTCTTTGTTCCTTCTGATTAACTTTGGCTTAAAGTCCACTTTACCTGATATGAGGATAGAACCCTTCCACCCCCCACTTTTTAAAAAATGTGATCCATGTGAGTGGTATGTATTTTCCCATCCTTTCACTTTCAGTGTGTGGATGTCTTTGCTGTGGGGTGAGTCTCTTGGAGACAACATATTGTTTGGCCTTGTTTTTTAATCTAATCTGCCAGTCTGTGTCTTTTGATTGATAAATTTAGGCCATTAATGTTCAAGGTTATTATTGAGATGATTTGCATTCCTGGTCATTTGGGCTTATTTCTGTTTTTGTTTTGTTTATTTGTTTGTTACCAGAAATTGAACTCAGGGGCACTCAACCACTGAGCCACATCCCTAGCCCTATTTTGTATTTTATTTAGAGAGAGGGAGGGTCTCACTAAGTTGTTTAGTCCCTTGCTTTTGCTGAGGCTGGCTTTGAAATCAAGATCCTCCTGCCTCAGCCTCCTGAGCCAGTGGGATTACAGGCGTGCACCATCACACCTGGCTTATTTCTGGCTTTTAATTTGAATTAATTTCTCCTTTGATTGACTATTCCTTTAGTGTAGTTCCTCCCTTTGCTGGTTTTCATTTTTTTAAAAATTTTATCTTCATGGAATATTTTGTTGAGAATGTTCTGTAGTCCAGGCTTTCTAGTTGCAAATTCTTTTAAGTTTTGTTTATCATGGAAGGTTTTTATTTTACCTTCAAACCCAAAGCTTAATTTTGTTGGATATAGGATTCTTGATATAGGATATAGGATATAGGATTTTCTTTCAAAGCTTGGAATATATTATTTTGGGACCTCCTATCTTTGAGGGTCTGGATTGAGAAATCATCTGAGATCTGAATTGGTTTGACCCTATATGTAATCTGATATTTTTCTCTGGCAGCCTTTAAAATTCTATACTTATTCTGTATGCTAGGCATTTTCATTAAAAATTGCCTTAGCATGGGTCTGTGGTGATTTTGTACATTTGGGGTCCTGTAAGCCTCTTGTATTTGATTTTCCATTTCATTCTTTAGGTTTCAGAAATTTTCTGATATTATTTCATTGAAAAGTTTGTGCATTTCTTTGGTTTTTATCTCCACACCTTCATCTATCCTGATAAATCTTAAATTTGGTCTTTTCATGTTATTCCATAGTTCTTGGAAGTTCTGTTCATAATTTCTTAACATCTTCTCTCCATGGTCAACTTTATTATCAAGATTATATATTTTGTCTTTATTTTCTGAAGTCTGTCTTCCAAGTGGTCTAGTCTGTTGGTGATGCTTTCTATTGATTTTTTAATTTGGTCCAGTATCTGCTTCATTTCAAGAATTTCTTTTTCTTTTCTTTTTTTTTTTTTCAGAATCTCCACCTCTTTATTGAAGTGATCCTTCTCATCCTGCATTTTCTCCCTGATTTCATTTCTCATAGTGTGGGGAGCCATCCTGACATGTGACTGGGCGACTCCTGGTTAGGGCCTGAGGCGCTCTGGCTGTGTCGGAGTTTCCCGACCCTCTCCTGATGAGAGAACCCGTCCATGTGGGGGTGTGCCTGACCACTGACCCCAGGGGCCCAATCACTGACCCTGACGTTGGAGTGCAGTCCCCCCTCAACCTTCATTGGATGGGATTCTCCCCTGAATCTCTTGTTCCCCAATAAAAGGCTACTCCCTGGCGTGCCCTCTCTCTCTCTCTCTCCTGCTAGCCCTGAGTAATCCTTGCTGCCCTGCCGGGCGGTTAGAGGTGGGAACCAGAGAGGGGAGCCGTCTCAGACCTGGAAATAGAAATAAGGTAACTGAGTCTGTGTGTTTTATTTTATTTTATTTTTTTTTTTGTGTGTGTGTTTTATTTCGATCTCTTCTAGCTAACTTTTATGCCAAGAACCTCATTAATGAAACCATTGCGCTGGTCGCATGGTGGATTATAGTGTCCTTTACTTCACAGATCAGTTTAACTATGTATATTCCAAACTCCTTCTCTGACATTTCTTCCACCATGGTGTCAGTGGATTCTGTTATTGGAGTATCTTGGTTTGCTTTGGGTGATATATGATGTGATGATTGTGAGGGACCAGGAGTGATGAAGTAAAAAATTAAAGGAAGAGTGAAAGAATAATAGAGGAATCTGAGATCTGAATTGGTTTCTCCCTATATGTAGATGGGAGCTTCTTTCCCCGAGCATGGATAATAGAGATAGTTTGTTAGAAGAAAAGAGAAGTAAGGGATATAGGAGGAAAAAATATATAAAGTAAAAATTTAAAAAATTAAAAATATAAATAAAAGAATACAAAACAAAACTAAAATATACTAATCAAATATCCTAATTCACAAAAAAATCCATGAAAAATAACTGACTTTAAAAAAGCTAGGAATTGGGCTGGGGATGTGGCTCAAGCGGTAGCGCGCTCGCCTGGCATGCGTGCGGCCCAGGCTCGATCCTCAGCACCACATACAAACAAAGATGTTGTGTCCGCCGAAAACTAAAAAATAAAATATTAAAAATTCTCTCTCTCTCTCTCTCTCTCTCTCTCTCTCTCTCTCTCTTAAAAAAAAGCTAGGAATTAGGAGAAAAACAAATATGAATTTGTGTAAATGTTCTTGTTCCATTTAAGGTCACAATTAGAGAAAAAGAGTAAATAAAGATCTTGATGAAAAGTTAAAAAATTATTTCCAATGGAGTTCAAAAGATTCTCAGTTTCTCTTCTCAGCAGTTTTAGGTGGGGTCCTCTGAAGCATATGCTCCTCTCCTCTGGATTGCTGTATTTGGAATTCCAGGAGGCAGGGTTTAGGCTTAGGTGGGCCTAAGCTTTTTGCTGAATGCCAATTGGTCTGGAGATTTTAAATCAGGACACCTCCAGCACCCAGTACTTGTTGGTTCATGCTGGAAGACTGTATCCCAGAAAGCTTCCTGGGCTCCAGATGTGTGTTGGGGGATCCAATTCTTGGACTCCTATGTCATCTTTGGACCCCAGGTTTCCTGGTCCTGGGTTCAGTCTCCAATCTCTCCCACCCTTGCCTTTCTGGATTCCCAACCAGATATGTCTCTCCCAGCTGGTCCTTCAAGCAGTCGGATTAGAGGAGAAGGGGTAGAGCTGAGTGGGCTTCCAAGACCAGTTGTCCCCTGTATAAACTCTCCACATTTGATTTTCACCTGATCACTTAAGCACACTTGTGGGGAGCCATAGTGAATGACCACACTCTTTCAGTCCTGATGCCTCAGATTCTGACCAATCACTGCATTTACTCTGGGGGAGGGTCTAGTTTGGATAGTAAGAGATCTTCTTTGTGGGATGTGTCCCCAGGGTTGTTACACTCACCTGTCCCTTGTAGCCCTGTCCCTTGTGCCCTTTTTTGGATTGAACTTTCTAAGAACAAGAGTCCTCCCGCCCCCCATAAAAGCTCACTTCTGAGTGTACTTTCTCTCTTGCCATCCTCTCATGACTTTCTCTTGCTCTCCTTGGGGAGCCTGAGGCTAAGAGCAGGGAAGCCATCCTGAAGCTTGTATTAAGGTAAATTGTGTCTGTGTTTTATTTGGTGTCCCTGCAAATTCACACGTGCTCTTAAGTTCAGTTGCCCACCTGGTCGGGGGTGGCACACACTCTATGTTGAGCAGTGCTTTTGTTGGACCTGTATTTTGGGCCAAACTCAGGTTTGCCAGGAATTGATCTGCTCAGTGCTGGCTCCTAAGCAGTGGCTGCGAAATAGTATCTTCCTTAGACCTCTGCACACTGCTTAGAGAGATAGGGGCTTCTTTCCCCACATATGGATAATGTGCAGCACATCTTTCAGGTTTTCCAGGTAATGTCCTTGATCTCAAAATGCTCTGTTCTCAAACTCACCTTGGGCATCCCCTAAATGTGGGTTTCTTTAATTCCCTTATCCCTCCATGATGCTCACGGAGGGACCACTCTGGCTGGTGTTTCTGGCCCTCCATGGCAGTGACTGTTTCATTGGGGATATCTTCTTTACTTGTTAATTTAGGAGATGGTCATTTCTGAGATTTTCTGGTACCATATCCAAAATCTGGATTATTTTGTTCCTATTGTGGGTATGTAGACAAGGCCAGGTTAACTCTGTCTAGGATGGGGAAGAAAGGTAATCCTGTTTCCCTTGAGATTAAGGATGAGGAGAGATTAGGGAGGAGCAGGGAGAGAGGAAGAGAGGAAGAGAAAGAGATATGTCCATTTAAAAAATAAACTGCAGGGGCAGAGCAGCAATGGTTATATTCAAAGCATAAAGTAGACCACTGTTACACTTATTATATCCAACCTCCTGAGTCTCCGATCTGTTTTGAATGTCCAGTTTTAAATTCCGGTAAAGTCCTCCCACTTCTCACCTTTCTGAGAAGCTGCTTTCTTGGTTTCAGTCCATGGAATAGCCAGAAACGCAATCTCCTCTATTGTGCCATCTTGAAAACTCCTCCATGAGTTTAACTCTTAAGGATGTAAATTAGTCTGTCCTTTTCTCTGAGTTCTAGACATTGTCATATATATATATATATATCTGAGTGTTAGACATTGCCTGATTCAACAACAAATGACTGGCTGGATAGATTTTTTTTTTTTTGGAAAACAGGATATATGAAACTAACAGAGGATGTTGACACCTTGTATTCATAATAATAATTATTTTGAAAGTATTCTATTGGCTTGAAGAGCCTATGGAGTGGGTTTTCTGTTCTGATAGTTGCCCCTTTTGTTACCCTTTTAAAGGTTATTAGTTGACTACATCTAAATTTATTGAGCACTTATATTATATACTCATCTAGCTCTTATTTTAAAGATGAGAGTCTTCAGAAAGCTCATAGCTTATAGGAGAGAGGTGAATAATTAAAATACCACATTATAAGTGCTTTGAAAGTAGAGAGACAAGACATATCAATGTGTACCTTGGTATGTAGACCAAGTGGGTATACTCAGGATGGTTTTACAATAAAGGTAATAATTGGGCTCAATCTCAATGGATTACTAGAAGTAATGCAGAAATTAAGACAGCACATTTCAAGAAAGAATCACTTGTGCAAAAGTACTGAGATGTGAGAGAGCATGGGAATTTCCCAATATTAAAAATGTGATAGAGGAGCCTTGCATTAGAATGATAAGAGGGCTAACGTGATGTAGAGATGAGCAAACCAAAACATCAAGGCTGTGGCCCTTGCAAAGGAGTGTCATATTGGAATTGTAGAATTGCTGAGGGTTTTCAAACAAGGAGTTATCAAATTCACATTTGAGAATGGTGAAGCTGTTGGCAGCAGCGTCCACTTCTGAGACATCAGAAGAGCAGGTTAATATAATGGGTAAAAGTATAAACTCCAGAGTCAGGCTGCCTGAGTTAAAATTCTAGCTCTCCTCAGTTACAGTCCCAATGTAACCAAGTGTCTTCCCTCTGCTATGTCCTGCAAGATGTGTTGGGCTTGTGCTAGTTCATTTAACAAAACAGTCCTACAAGGTAGGTAGTATTGTCCTTATTTTATAGATGTGGACACTAAATCTTAAGTAGAAGACAAAGATTCTGTTCTTGACCAACCTATAGCCAGGCTCCTCTGAGCTCATTTCACAATTGAACCATAAAGACTTGAATGAAACACTCAAAGCTGCATCTCTAGGATAACCCTAGTTCCCTATAAAGTGCCTGCCAGAGAAAACTCAAATCTGTCTAACACATTTACTATTTTTATAGCCAAAACCTGAAGATAGGACTTGCCTTTCAGGCTCTGTGGGAGAATAAGACCTTAATTTTGATAAGGGTCACTAAATAGACTCACTATTTTCACATGCACCAAACTTCTTCATGCTTTTTGTGCTATTTCACCTCCCTGACTATTAAGTGCCTCTTAACTCCAGCTTCATTATCCTTTAAAATGTCCAGCTATCTCTGTATAGATTGAAATCCAGTTCATGCTGGACTCTTTTCCCTATTGCAGTATATATTACTTGTTATAATCTGTTCCTTCTACTTAACCAGTGTCCTGTCTTGTCTTTGACATAAATACCTACAAGGGCTGGGCTTGGTTAGAAGTAAAGTAAGACTCTGGGTTCAACCCTCAGGATCATAAAACAAAAAATCCAAACTTAAAACACAGTACTTAAGGTAGAATAACAAGATTTCAAATCATGGCTCTGCTATTTACTAGCTTATAAGCTTGGTCAATACTATTATTATGAGTATTGTTACTAAAAAATGAAAAGTTAGAAAAGGGAAGATCTCAGCTATAGGGAAGATAAAACGACCAAGAAATGCTAAACTACAAAGCTCAAAATGGAAAGGATATACATGAGATATTCAGGAGATATGGTGAACATATCTGATGGCAGACTGGATATTGGAGTTGGGATAAACTGAGGTGACTTCTAGGTTTCTTGTTTGGAAAACTGAGTATGTAGTGGTAACTGCTAATATGGAAGGTAATAGAGTTGGATCCTGGAAATAATGAGTTATAGTTTAGGTAGATTTTGATGTTTATGTCATTATACTTTTAGAGCACTTATAACATTGCTTTAAAGTTATTTGCATTTTGTAGACTGTGAACTTTTTGAAAGTTCTCATTTTTGAGATCATAACTCCTAGTTGAGGGGCTGGGGATGTGGTTCAAGCGGTGGCGTGCTCGCCTGGCATGCGTGCGGCCCGGGTTCGATCCTCAGCACCACATACCAACAAAAATGTTGTGTCCGCCAAGAACTAAAAAATAAATATTAAAAATTCTCTCTCTCTCTCTCTCTCCTCTCTCACTCTCTCTTTAAAAAAAAAAAAACAAAAAAAACTCCTAGTTGAGTACCTGACACAAGTACTCAATAAATTTACATGGAACCAATGAATGAACTTTAAAAGAGCATTTGTGCCAGTCAGATAGAAATTTCCTATTTCAAGACCATGGTAATGAGAGCCTTTTGTCAGAACTCCATTAGCACTTCCCTTCTGCGCTTATTTAGCTACCTATATCTATGATTTATAGAGTCAAGGAGTGTCAACATTGAAAGTGAGCTGAGAGGGCAATTTGTTTCACTAATCTATCAGTTAATTTTGTTTTACTTGAGATGTATGGAAGTAAGTTTTCCACTGTGTCATCATCCAATTAACAGGGATGGAGGAGAACCTTGGATAAAGGAACAGTATTTACAAAGGATCACTTTTCTTCTTGTGAGAGTCTGCCTGTTTCTGCCAGGCCAAGACATCTACCATAATTATATTCAGGAAAGGATATTTCTCCTCTCTTCCTCTGTCTATGACCTGTCAACCCTTTTGAGTATTGGGGAACTATAGTGCCTGACAATGACAGGTTTTTGGTCTTCAGTCTTTTTAGTCTTGATTCTTTATATGTCATAGTGTTAGTTTATTTTTTGTTTTCTTAAACTATTTGGACAAAGATGCTATTTTTATTTTCCAAATATAAATTATGTTGTTAGAATCATTCTATCTATGAGCAAGGAACATTATCTATAAGAGAGAATCACATTGGTTGGTTTTTCAGTATGTTCTTAGCTCCTGGTAGAAATGCATAGATAAGGTTTAACAATATACAAAGCAGAGCTGATGCAGGGCCCTAAACTGTTGCATGGGAATCTCAATTTCTTTCCCAGGCAACTATGGGAAAGTCTGCCTAGAAAATTGTGCATGTGTATATGGGTGGGGTGATGGAATGGGGCATAGGTGGGAGGATACAGGATAAAGAAAACTGCTTTGGCTTCTACCCTACATGAGAGATGGCATTGTACAATAGGACAGAGAATTAGACTGACTTTCTGCTCCCTAATTGTAACTTTCTTTTTTATTTTATTTCAGGAAGTCATTATATATGATGGTTTAAAATTGAAACGTTTCAAAAAAGTATGCAGATAAAAATGTTCATTTCCACCTCTAAGTCCTAGTTTCCTCACTGGAGCAATATTTTGTATTCTTCCAGAGATATTTCATTTGTATATAATGATAGTGGTTATTGCTTAAAAGCATACAGATAATATTGCCTATGTGAACATTAACTTCTTTCAGTTCTTTAAATCCTTAAATGGGAATACTAATTCATACCTGGAAAAGCCCACAGCGATTTTGTGAAAATCAATCAAGTAGTATTTGTAAACATGCTTTGAAAATCATCAGGTATTTTACAGTACAGGATGCAGGGGAGGCTAGTTATGGAAGTTTGTGATTCAACATAAAGGACAGTGAGTCTCACGTGATGTTTGACAGAGTGCTTCTGAATTGGTGGCAAGGCTGTTGTGTTGGTGGCCCCCTGGCTAACTCTAGAGGGGATAATTGCTTGTCTTGCCCCTCTCATGGTGTGTTGGGGTTTTCTACATGGGTAATCAAGAAATACTACTTGCACCTTAATTATCAGGTGCACATTCACTTGGGATAGGAAGTGGAAGCTTGCCAGAGTGTGGGAGGCCTCTGGTACTCTCCCTCAGCACCTTTGTTCTCTCTTCTATGTTCAGGGAGTTGGTACTGGAACTTGGCTGATGTAACAGTTTGAATCACAGTCCCTTGGTGCTA
This sequence comes from Urocitellus parryii, assembly GCF_045843805.1. Classification (NCBI taxonomy): domain Eukaryota; kingdom Metazoa; phylum Chordata; class Mammalia; order Rodentia; family Sciuridae; genus Urocitellus; species Urocitellus parryii. The sequence goes on along the minus strand of NC_135536.1, from coordinate 79,370,455 downwards.
TAGGAACCACTCACTTTTAATTGGCAGTTGCTGGAAATATTTCTCTCTCTCTCACCCTGATTTCCTTCCCTAATTGGCTCTCAGGGGCCTCCAAATCTGGCAGAACTGCTTCAGAGAGCCCCAAACTGGTGCCTAGGGATCCCAGGTTCTTTTGCTACTATTCTGCTTCTTTAAGTTTCTTTTCTAATCTATTAAAACAACTTTGTCTTTGGATTCAGCCTGGGAGAGTAGGTTTCCTTTGGGCATTGTTTTCACAGAAACAGCTTGAATGGTGCCAAGTTCTTCCAGACCTTGCCAACTAGTGTATTCTGCCTAAACCATTTTGTTCCTGATAGCAGAGAGAGAAGAAAAAGGTTTCTGGTTAAGATGTCCAAAGTGAGCTTGGTGGATGATAGGAGAAATAAGTGGATGAAAAAGCACATCATTTGAGGAATGTTAGCCTTGATATTCTGTTCTACATACTGTTTAAGGCCTTGTGGAAAACTTGCCTTACATACTTCTGTTTTTCATTGCCCCAAGCAAACACCAGTTGTGCAGCTTTATATTTTTGAAATAGACTATTTTTAGATCAGTTTTAGGTTCACAGCAAAATTCAGAGGAAAGTACAAAGTTTCCATATACCCACTTCCCTGTCTTAATGCCCAGCCTCCCTCATTATCAATGTCCCATACCAGAGTGGTATATTTCTTATATGTGATGAACTTACATTAACATATCATCACCACCCAGAGTTCACAGTTTGCATTAGGACTCATTTTTTTTTTTTCATTTTTGGTACCAGGAACTGTACCCAGGGGCACTTACCCACCGAGTGACATCCCTCTTTATTTTCTATTTTGAGACAAGGTTTCACTAAGTTGCTGAGGCTGGCTTGGAATGTGATATTCCTGCCGCATCCTCCTGAGTTGCTGGGATTATAGGCATGCACCACTGTACCCAGGAGGGCTCATTCCTTATGCTGTACATTTGAGTTTTGACAAATGTATACTGACAGGTATCTACTATTACAGCATCATATCAAATAGTTACACTACCCTAAAAATCCTTTGAACCACAGATCTGTTTACTGCCTCTATTGTTTGGCATTTCACAGAGTACCATAAAGTCACAATCATAGAGTAGCCATTTCAGGTTGACTTCTTGGGTTACATTTTTAAAAGACACTTAAAAATGATTTATAGTATGCTTTTAAAGCTACAGTAGAGACTATCTCTTTATAGCACATCCAAGCTCATTGTGTAACATCTTTTTTTGACAAATAGATGTTACTGAAGGAAACTGACCTGGTACCTAGCTCATTGTAGTAGGTTTGGTCTTGACTACATTTTTACCAATGCTTTTTGGCCAGATTATTGTCAAAATACAGGACAAAAAACATTTGAGAGTTGAATTGTGACCTGGATAAGAAGGTAGTTTTTAGCCTACAGAGAAACTTGCTGATAAGCCTTGGTCTTGTGACAAGACCAGGAAGGATGCAGAAAGCTGTCTATATACAGTTTCATCAGTGTTCATTGAGAACTGCATTCTAGATAAGCAACCAAATTATAAATTTTAATTATACAACATATAAATTATTTGTAAATTATAAGTATCTTTCAAGAGACTGGTCCCTTCTAGGTAGGAAATATATCTTTCTAAAATGTGTTTCTAGCATGGTGCCTATTTATAGGGCATAATGCCAAATGAATAAATATTATTCTGTGATTGATTATAATTCTCTGAATACTTTTTTTAATCCTTGCTTACCTTGAATTTAGTCAGATTCTCACATTTTTTGCTATACTTTACATGCTAATATTGATAGAGAACATAGATAAAATGGCTCCATGGTGGTTCTTATCTTTGCTCAGGGTAGGATGGTTGTAGTAGACATCGAATTAGAATCCCATCAGATAAATACAGAGTAGATTCAGAGTCTGAGGTTTTTAGGGGATGGTCCAAATGCATGCAGATGGATGCATGATTGACCAGTTGGAAAAGGATAAGACCATGCTTTCCAGGAGATACAGAATCCTAGACTTTTAACTCTATCTGGTTTTCTTTCTCTGTATTCTTCTTTATCCTGTCAAATTGTTTAGTAATTGGTAACAAGGAATGTACCCTTTGTTTTGTTTACGTGCCTGTTGCCATAGCACATTTTGTACATTGGCAGCAAAGAGGAGACCTTCATTTCTTCCTAGAGTCAGTTCCTTGTTTAAATCATAAATGTTAATGGATTACCTTCTCTAGTATTGGATATAGCTGTATGAGAGTTTTAAGATGAATGAAAAAAAAGTGGTGAGCTTGGGTTTATATCTAGGTCTCTTGACACCATGTTCAGTGCTTTTGACACTATACCAGGCTGTTTTGGAGGGTTATGTCAAAGTAAGAAAGTGAAAGCCATGTGTTTTATTTAAATCCATGAAAAGATAATGCAGAAGGATGGAAATTCCAAGATTAGTGAGTACAGTGCCTAGTTCCTCATGGTGTTTGGATTTAATTTTTAAATGTAGTTTTCACGTTTTTAATGATTGACAAACCTGTTTTATAGAAAAATTCATAATTGAGGATAAAATGTTAATTGTGCCTTTTAGCAAACCTCTTCTGTTTGGGTATCTAACTGTTCTTAGCACAAGAACATAACCAATGCAATAGTTTATCTTAATATTAATTACCTTTTAAGACCTAAGGAAGAAATAAGCAAAGTCACACTTCAAAATGATGACTAATATTATTTTAAAAATAAGAGACAAATCTTGGGGCTGGGGTTATGGCTCAGTGGTAGAGTGCTTGCCTAGCACGTGTGAGGCACTGGGTTCAATCCTCAGTACCACATAAAAATAAATGAAATAAAGGCATTGTGTCCATCTACAACAACAACAATAACAACAACAAATTTTTAAAAAGGGAAAAATCTTATTACATTGATTTTGAATTGGAGGTTGTAGTAAATATGATTTTAAAAGACAGAGATGCTTGCCAAGGGACAGTATGTTTAAAAAACTGGAGAGAGAGAAGAATCTGAATAAGACTGACAAGTTATATTGGTATAGAATCAACATCCAACAAGTTTATTAAGTTTTAAGCAATAAACATATGAATCTTCAAGAACAATTCTAGGAGGAGGAATTAAATTAGATTAACATTATTTCTTCAGGATACCATAGAGAACTATTGATCAAACAATCTTTCTGTCCCTTAAAGCAATGTGTAGAAACATGCTAATAAAATGATGTTTGTCTGACATAGTGGAATAAACTAGAAGGACTTTGAAGGCATCTCTATAGAAATAAAAAATCATTTTTTATTGGTATAAGAAAAAAATTATATAACAATGTGATTAAAATGTATAGCAAAATTAAAATATATCAAACTGAATTTATATAAAATTTCTAAATAAAACATTTTCCAAGTTTTCAATGTTTCTTTGCATGCAAGTTTTAAATATATATCTTCTCTTTGTATTAATTTTTAAAGTTTGATATGGTCATGCAGTTCCTGATCAAAACTTCAAAGGATGATCTATTCAATTTCTAGATAGTTATTATTAATGAGAAGTTTTTTTGGTAAAAGTACATGGTTGTAAATGGTAGAAGGTATATGTTGCTTTTTCTGTATTTCTATGCTTTTTTATATTGTTGACTATTAATTAGAATTTGGGTAGTTCAGTTTCTTTGGATTGTACTTAAGGGCAACACCATTCTTTGAATCTCATAGCTCTTTTCTGTCATTAACAAATGTAATGTTGAAAGGTCTTGTAAGGAAACTTTTAACATTACATTATTATTTAATCAAACTTTCTCATTTCAAATATTTAAAAATGGTTAAGATTTTACTCCAGCATACACTGAGTTTGCTCCATTAGTCTTAATAAATCTTCAGGTTCAAGTACTAAAACTGAATAAACATTATTAGTGCACTATTCTCTGGTCACTCTTTAGAAGTTTGTTTTGAATCTACATATATTTTTAGTACATTAATATAATTAATGTGGGACTTAGTATTTTTGAATGAGATTATTCAGTTGGTAGAAAATATCAGGTAAGCTATTTTATAAAAATAGCCTTTTTATTTTGGAATAATTTTAGATTCATAGAAAAGTTTCAAAGTAAAACAGAATTCCCATATACTACTTATCCAGTTTCACTCATTGTTAACATCTGACATTTTCTTGGTATATTAACTAGGAAATTAGATAATCAAGGGTTATATTACTAGTAACTAAGTTGCAGACTTTATCAGTTTTCCATTAATGTTCTTTCTTTGTTCTAGGATCTGACCCAGAGTATCACCATTCATTTAGTTGTCATGTGACTCCAGTCCCATCTTGGTTCATGACAGTTTCCAAGTCTAATCCTTGTTTGTCATGACCTTGACAGCCTTGACCAGTACTGACTAGGTACCTTGTAGAATGGCCTTCAACCTGGGTTTGATGTTTCCCCTCATAATTAGACTAATTTGGGGTCTTGGGGAGACACCATGCAGATAGAGTATTCTTTTCATCAGATCACATTAGGGGTATATAATATCCACATGACATCATTGGTGTTATTAACCTTCATCTGTTAGTTGATATAGTGTTAGCCAGGTTTCTCTACGTAAAGTTATTATTTCCTTCTTTCCTTATTATTCTTAGGAAGTGAGTCATTATGTCTAGGCCATATTTTAGGAAGGAGGATTAAGCTCTACTACATGTGGGCTTATTTGCATATATTATTTTGAAATCTGTAAGGGAAATTTGTCTCTTCTTGTTTATTTACTTATCTGATTACTTATATCAGTGTGGTCTCATGCATATTTAATTTATACTTGGGTTAATAAACTAGTATTGTGTTATGATCCAAATATAATACTATATTATTTATGTTTTTGCTAAAAGTATTTCAGTTTTGGCTTTGAGAGAACTTTCAGGAAGGCTCTTGTATTTATTTGACATGTTTCTATCCATTTGGTTTTTGAGTCCTTTTTGGAACTACATGATTCCAGGCTCATTTCATATTTTCCATATGCTAGTTCAGGAGTAAGTTATATCTCCAAGGAGAGTTGGTACTTTTTATTGAAGAATAGTATTTAGAAACCAACATCTGGGTGTCAGGTATGTTCATTACTATCAGAGTGTCATTACTTCTAGCAATTTCAAAATATATAGCTAGATAATATATGTATGTATACTAAGCCCTGTATATATAATATATAATTATTATATGACAATAATTATATTATAAATTTATATAATTATGTCTATATTCACCTATATATTTCTTAATTTAAATATGAATTCATACTGACATATTCACTTCTAACCAGTAACAGAGTTCATCCATGACTCGTTTTCTTGCTTAAGTATAACTTCCCTCTTTAACAGTATGGTAGACTGGATAATTATCTTCCAAAGATGGTCAGATCCCAATCCCAGTAACTTGTAAATATGTTACCTTACATGGGAAAAGTGACTTTGCATATGTTATTAAAGATATTGTAACCCATGAGGTATCCTAAATTATCTGTGTGGACCAATATAATTACAAGGATCCTTGTAAGAAGGAGGAAAGATAGTTAAATACAGAGAAGACAATGTGGTGACTGGAAGTAGGGCAAGAAGGAGATTAAGATCAGAAGATGATACACTGAGAGATTTGAAAATGGATAATGGGGACATTAGCCAAGGAACATAGGAATCTCTAGAATCTGGAAAAGTCAAAGGAAATGGCTTCTACAGGGCCTCCAGAGGCAGCCATTTCTGCTAACATCTTTACTTTAGCTTAGTGAAACCGATTGAACTTTGACATATAGAACTGTAAGATAATATATGGACATTGTATTAAGCCACTAAGTTCCTCGTAATTTGTTATAGCAGCAGTAAGGAACTAAAACAGACAGTGAGAAACCTGGCTCCTATCATCTATCATTCATTTACTTATTTGTTCAACCCCAATATACATGTGAAGCTATTTCAGAAACAGATTCAAAATTAACCAAACACAGTTTACCAACTAGAGTGTTTATGTACAATTATTTTTGAGTTTAGTCCTATAATTTCCAGTCAAAACACCATTTTAAAAAGTTTCTCTTTTCTCTTCCCCTTCAGTGTAGTTATGTCACATATCTGTAATATGTGAGATTCATTTGTCACAATCTCCATTCCATTTGGGATTCCTCTATATCTTGGCTGATTCTTTCTTAGTTTGCATACATTAAATTTTACTTTCTGTGTTGGACAATTTTCTGTCCTTTTACCAGAATCTTATATGAATGGAATCATACAATATGTAGTCTTTCAGGCCATTCTTTCACTTCCTAAATTGCATTTAAGACAAATCTATGTTGTTACGTGATTAAGTAGCTCACTCCTTTTTATTGATAAATGGTATTTCATTGTATGGATATGTTGCAGTCTATCCATTGTCTTATTGAAAGGCATTTTAGTTGTTCCAGTTTTTAGTAACCATGAATAAAATTATATACATTTGTAAAAGGATTTTTTTTGTGTACATGAATTTTCAAATCACTTGTGTAAATCCTTAAGAGTATGTTTGTTGGGCCATTTGTTAAGTTTATATTTAACTTCATAAGAAACTGCCTAACCATCTTCCAAAATAGCTGTACAATTTTGCATTTCCACCAGCAATGATTGAGAATTTCTTTTATTTCTCATCCTAGCCAGTATTTGTTATTGTCAGTGTTTTTGATTTTAGTCCTTTTAATATGTGTAATGATAATGCATTTCAGTTTTAGTTTACATTTCTTTAATGACATGTAATGTTGATCTGCTTTTCATATATTTATTTGCCATTTTTATACCTTCCTCAGTTAAATGCTTATGCAGATCTTTTGCCCATTTTTACTGGATTTTATTTTCTTTCTTTTAAAAAAAAATCTTTTATTAGTTGTAGGTGGAACAATATCTTTATTTTATTTATTTATATGTGGTGCTAACTATCGAACCCTGTGCCTCACATGTGCTAGGTGAGTGCTCTACCACTGAGCCACAACTCCAGCCCCACACTTTGTTTTCTTAATATTGAACTTTGAGAGTTTAAAACATCAGTAACTGATACGTCTTCAAAGTGAGAATCATTTCCTCAGTTGTTATGTCATTTCATAAACTTATAACATTTACTCCCTAAATCCCAGTCATCTTAACAGCCTGGAACTCTTGTCTCTACTTTCTCTTCCCAGTGAGATATCTATCTTCTAGACTCCACCTCCCTATATAGTAGCCCACAAAGTATTTCTGGGGAGAAAGTGTGAGTGGATGTACTTATGTACTTCCCCTTTCTAAAGGATTCAGTTCTGCTTTGGTTGCTGTACGATGCCAGCAGACATTTTTTTTTAATTTTGATTAAATTTTATAGTTATTTTTTGGTGGGAAAAGAAATCTGATAATGGATATTTCATCACAGCCAAGACAACAATAATCCTTCAGCTTTAAGTTCCAGAAACTCAGGTTCATAAAATCACGTAAGTAGTCAGATTCGAGGAGACGAAAATAAGCTTATTAAATTTGTGCAAAGGGTACAAATTACTTCATCCTAGTAAGTGCTACAGAATATTTTCTAACATTATAGATGCATCATCAGGATATGCTCATATTCCAAATTTAAACTCCAAGACATACTTGTTATAGTCAAAGTTATTTAAAGCGGATTGTTTTGTCAGGAGTGAAGCTGAAGAATTCTTCCTTCATATCACCATCATGTTCAGGTTGTACATATTCAAAATAATTGATATTTTAGCAATAGTGTATTCATCAAGTTGCATGGAAGAAAATCTGCTAACATTATTCTACAGTATTGTTTTTTAGTACATTGAACTATGACTCATTAAAAAGTAGTGGTTTAGCTATCTCTTGCTGGTCACACACCGTTTTCTAGGAAGTAACTTTAATCTTTCACTAATAACTCATCAAGCACTAATAATGTTCATATGGAATATTTAACATTTCATTTTTCTGACTTTTAAGTCAATAATGATATTTCTTTAAAAATTCTTGTGATTTTAGGGCTGAAAATGTAGGTCAGTGGTAGAGTGCTTGCCTAGCATGTGTGAGCCCCTGAGTTCAATTCTCAGCACCACAAAAATTTTCATTTATTTTTAAAATTATTTCTTTATGTTTTGTTTGTAGTAGATTTTTCAATGGCTTAGCCATCTCTGTAAAATAACACTGTTCTTGATATTTCAGGTCAATTATAGTTATATAATTAAAAATATGTGATGATTCATACTTCTGAGTAAAACTAGCATAAATAATTCTTCTTCTTCTCCTTCTTCTCCTTCTCCTTCTCCTTCTCCTTTCTTCTTCTTCTTCTTCGGGAACTGGGGATTGAATGCAGGGCTTTGCAAATGTGAAGCAAATGCTTTTCTATTGAGCTATATCCCAGCCCAATTCTTTTAGTCTTCAGTTCTTGGGAATCATTTAAGTTATCATCATTTGCTACAATGACCACATTTAGAGAGGATGTATCTTTTCTTGAAAAAAGAAGTCCAATAAAGCTGATTTTGCCATTAATTAGTACTAAAATGTTATAATTCCATAATTTAATCTATAACATGCTAAAATTGATCATAAACAAGCTATAAACTACATGTGCATTATTTTTCTCAATTTTTATATAATTTTGTGTTATTGTTTATAAGGCAGCCTTAAAATATCTCCTGCTTTAATGTGGTTCTATTAGGAAGACTAGCATATACAGATGGTACTGCAACACGCGCACTCTTTATATCCTGTTCAAGGGATGAGTCCACAGATCAAGTACTTTGATGCTACAACAATGCCAAATTGCTACAAATGCTTCTAACTCTTCCTCTTAATTTCTTTTCTTTTCTCACTGCAGACCATACTTTGAGAAGCACAGTCTAGGCCAGGTCATTTATCTACCTTACTATTGTACCACTTTTATAATTGATCCCCTTCCTTTAATCATGATCGCTTTTCTCTAGTGTGTTCTTTTTCTTATAGTCATAATGATCTTTCAAAAATGTAAATGATCATGTCATTTCTGAGTCAAACCTTTCAAACATTTCCCATTACTCTTAGGATAAAGTCCAAAATACTTGTCTTGATTTATATGACCATAAATGAGCTAGCTTGTACTTAGCTCTATTTTCTCTGTTTGATGTTTTTCTTTACAAGATGAACTACTTTTAGTTTCTTGAGTATTAACTCACATTTCTGATCCCTTTCTAAATACTCTTCCTTCTTCCACAGTTCTCCTCCATTCCTGCTCACGAATGATTCCCATTCACCCATCAAGTGTAAGGTGAATGTTACATCCTCTTGAAGATTTCCCTGACACCTCCCATAAACCCTTGGACCCTGACTAGGTTATATGCTACTCTCATGTGTTCTGAAAACATCTGTATTCACTCCATTGTAACATTTTGCACACTAAACTAAAATTGACTCTGCACTTAACCTGTTTTCCCACTACACTGTAAGTGCAGCCCTAGAAAATTCAGTTCAGCTTTCTTAAACTACAGATTAAGAAGCTGAGGCCAGAGAGGTGAAGTGACTTATATAAGGACACATATCTTGCTGATGTACAACTGGGGTTGGAATGGATTGCCTGTTCACTGCTTGTTCCAACACATTACACTTTCTCTGGGTTTTTGTGGGGTAAGAAATTAAATAATTTTCAGCATACTCAGGTCTAAAATTGGTAAAATACACTTTCGAAATGTTCTAATATTCAATATCAAACATTTTTTTGGGGGTGAGTTTTCAGTCAACTGGAAGATTCGATTAACTAATACACTCTTTTCCCTTTTATTTCTGAGGGTGTTGAGATTTTTTTCTTCTATTCCTAGGCACTACGGAATAGTAGATGACTATTTCTATAGTAATGACCACTAGAGGGCAGAAAAACATACATGGATTAGTAAAGTCATGTTCTGCCTTATAACGAGATTCATAGGTTTAAGATCTATCTATCTATTTATTTATTTTGTTTTCAGATTTCTTTGGAAAAAAAATTCATTAATTTTTTTAATTTGGCATGATTGATACAAACATTTAATGTGTATAACTTGGTGATGGAGACAACTATATATCTGTGAAATCATCACAATAATTTACGCCATAAGCTTATCCATCATCTCTTCAAGTTTCCTCTCATCCTTATTTGTTATTTTATTATTACTATTTTTGATAGTAATAACATAGATCTATCTATAGTTAACATAGATCTATCTTCAGCATATTTTAAGTGTAAATATGGTTAAGTACAGGTACTATGCTTTACAGTATGTCTCTAGGACTTACTCATTTTGTGTAACTAAAACTTTGTACCCCCTCCACCCCGACTAATGCCTCCTTGTTTTACCCTTCCCCAAAAAATGCAACCATCAGCCTATGTAAAGGAACACCTGTGGAGGAATACCTGTGAGGAGGTGCACAAAGAACAGACACAGACACAAAAGTATAAGCAGGCAGGCAGGCAGGATGGAGAGGAGAGAGTGAAGTGAGGTGGTGAAGTGAAGAAGTGAAGTGTCCACTCCTCCTTCCTGCCAACTTTATTAACTCAAAAAAGTTACATATTAACCATCACACCTGACTACACTCCATCCAGTATTCTTTTAACCCTGAGTGTTAGCTAACTGAGATAAGGTCTAGGTTAATACAAACACAGAGCCTCTCACACCCCAGCACGTTATCGTGGAAACCAGATAGTGCACCCTCATAGTTGTCTTCATAGCCTCAGGGGGAAACTGCTGGGCATTCCATTTGTGGGAATCAGGGCTCCAGTTACCCCTGCCTCCTGGGAGTTTGCTCACCCAAGGAATGCTTCCCTGTCTATTTTCATGGTCAGAATACCTAAAATTCTATTCTCTGCTTCTATGAGTTTAACTATTTTACATTTGTCATACGTGGCTATTTGTCCCCTGCCTGGCTTATTTCACTTGGCATAATGTCTTCCAGATTTATCCATGTGGTTGTAAATGGCTGGACTTTCTTCCTTTTTAGGGTTGAATAATATTCCAGTGAATGTACATACCACGTTAAAAAAAATCTATTTGTCCACTGATGGACATTTGTGTTTCTGTGTCTTAGCTATTGTGAATAATACCACAGTGAACATGGGAGGGCAGATATTTCTTCAAGATCTTGATTTTAACTCCTTTGGATATACCGCCAGAAGTAAGAATACCGGATCCTATTGTAGTTCCAGTTTTGAAGAACCACCATTCTGTTTTCCATGGTGACTGTATCAATTTACATTCTTACCAATAATGTACCAGAGTTCCCTTTCTGCCACATTATCGCTAATACTTGTTATCTTTTTGTCTTTTTGATAATAGACATCCTAATAGGAGTAAAGTGGTATATCTATCTCATAGTGGTTTTGATATACATTTCCATGATGAAAAATTCATCCCTTTAAGTGTACAATCTAGAATTTTTAGTGTAGTCACAGACTATGCGGCCATCACAATGATCTTTTCCTGAACAATTTCATCACCTCAAAAAAGGAACTGGGTACCTGGTAATAGCCATTCCCTTTCCTTCTTTCCTCTAGTTTTTGGAAACAATTATTCTACTCTTTGTCTCTTTGGATTTGTTCATTCTGGACATTTTATGTAATGGAATCATACAATATGTGGCCCTCTCTGCCATGTTTCACTTAGCATAATGTGTTTTTTTTCATTTGTGTCATTTTATCAAGGCTCGTCTGTGTTGTAGCATGCATCATGCTTAATTCCATTTTTATGGCTGAATAATTTCATTGTTATTTATATAACACATTATGTGCTCATCATTTGAGAGATAATAAAGCCATTCCACTTGGGTTGGGGATGTGGCTCAAGTGGTAGCGCGCTCGCCTGGCATGCGTGCGGCCCGGGTTCGATCCTCAGCACCACATACCAACAAAGATGTTGTGTCCGCCAAATACTAAAAAATAAATATTAAAATTCTCTCTCTCACTCTCTCTTTAAAAAAAAAATAAAGCCGTTTCACTTTCTTTGGCTATTGTGAATAATGCTTTGTGTGTGTTTTTACATGTAAACATACTTTAAATTCTTTTGTATATACTTACACATTTGGGGGTCATATGGTAATTCAGTTTTATGTGGGGAACTGCCAAATTGTTTTCTAAAGAGACTGCAGCATTTTACATTTCTGCTAGCAAGGTATGAGGGCTCAGATTTTTTCACATCCTGGTCAATACTTGGTATTTTCTGTCTTTTTGACTCTAGGTTTGCTAAGTGGGTGTGAATAGTGTCTCATTGTGATTTTGATTTTTCTTTTCTTAATGATTAAGGATATTAACTGTCTCTTCATGTGCTTATTGGACACTTATATAGTGTTCTTTGGATACATGTCTATCCAAGACCTTTTCCTATTTTAAAAATTGGGTTATTTAAGTTTTATTGTGGAGTTGTAAGAGTTCTTTATGTATTTTGGATGCTAAACTCTTATTAGATACATGATTTACAAATATTTTATTCCATGAGTTGTCTTAGTTTGTTCAGTTTTTATAACAAAATATCATAAACTTGGTAGCTTATAAATATTGGAAATTTAGTTTTCATGGTTTTGGAGTGTGAGAAGTAAGATCAAGACATCAACAGGTTCAGTATCTCAGAAGTAACTATTTCTTAGTCCACAAACAGCACCTTTCTGTTCTGAGGCAAAAGAGTGTCCTTGAACCTGTTTGACAAGGGAAATAGTTCTGGGCCTGAGGATCTGATATTATGACCTAATCATCTCCCAAAGGGACCCACTTTCCTAAACCCTCACCCTGGGCGTTATGATTTCAACATGTGAACTTTGGTTGGGGGGACACAAACATTCAGACCATCATAGTTGTTATTTCACTTTCTGAATAGTTGTTATTTCACTTTCTGAATAGTTGTTATTTCCCTTGAAGCACACAAAAAAATTTATTTTGAAATCTAATTCATCTACTTTTTTCTTGTTTGCTTGTACTTTAAATATCATATCTAACAAACCATTGCTTAATCCAACCTTCTGAAGGTTTAAATATGTTTTCTTCTAAGAGTTTTATAGTTTTAACTTTTGCATTTAGGTTTTTGATGCATTTTGCATTTTTTTTTTGGTATATAATGTGAGGTAAACATCCAACTTCATTCTTTTGATAAGGATATTGACTTAACCTAGCACCATTTGTCCCATACCATTTGGGGCACCTAATTTAGCAATGCTTCTCATAATTAAAATGCACATTTCCTATGTCCCAGGATTTATTGTTCCAATTATGAAATGTCAATATGGACATATTCAAGGACATTAATTGAAGTATTATTTTAATTATAAAATCTTAGATAATATAATAATACAATATAGTATTATTAATTGAGTACTGAATATATAAATTATGAAATGGTCACAAAATGGAACACAGTATATTTGTTAAATGAAATGAGGTAAAGTTATATAAACTATAATTTTTTCTTTTGGTACTGAGAATTGAACCCAGGGGTGCTATCACTGATTTATATTGCCAATCCTTTTTATTTTTCATTTTGAGACAGTGTCTTGCTAAGTTACCCGGGATGGCTTCAAATTTGTAGTCCTCCTGTCTCAGATTTCCATATCACTGGGATTATAGACATGCACCACCATTCAAAGCATATGAACTGAATTTGAAAGATACCATGATTTTGTTGAGTTAAAAATACTTATCTTTAATCTGATGTTTATTCAGCTCTATCATTTTCCAGTCATAATTCTAAGTGCTTTACAAGAATCAATTCATAACAACCCAACAACCCTAAGGTGTTGTTATTATCCCATTTTATAGATGAAGTAGCTGAAGTTCATAGTGTTCAAGCAAGTTGTCCAAGATCCCATAGGTAGTAAGAAGATGAGTAGGATAATGACTTCAGAGTGTCTACTCTATCCAATTCCTTTATGAATCACCAACAGATTTTTTTTTGTGTGTGTGTGTGCTGGGGGTTGAACCCAGTATCTCTCGTATGATGGGCAAACATTATGCCTCTGAGCTACATCCCCAGCCCTTCAGTCCCCTTATGATGGTCAAATTATATATCTACCAACTTAGTTTATAAACAAGCCGTCTTTAAGTACTAAGGTTTCTATGAGTGTAGCAAAATTCTAAAAGATAACTAGCAAACTGTGTTCATAGTCAGTTTTGAAAGGTAGGAAGCAGAGGAGAAAAAAAAAAAAAAACCTGTGTGCTCCACACCTCCCAATATGTCTCTTACTGTGCTTTGGTCTTTACATAAATTATTTCATTTAATACTTATCATTTTTTGAGGTGGGGGGGCTAGAGATTGAGCTCAGAGGCCCTTAGGCAGTGAGCCATATCCCCAGCCCTCCTTTTTTCATTTTTGTATTTTTGAGAGAGAGTCTCAGTAAGTTGCTAGGGCCTATCTTAGTTGCTGAGGCTGGCCTAAAATTGTGATCTTCCTGCGTCAGCCTCCCAATTTGCCAGGATTCCAGGCATGCACTACCCTGTCTGGCCCTTATGATAATTTTATAAGACATACTTTATACTCATTTTACTGAATAAGAATTTAAGAATATAAGTTTTAATTATTTTTCTCAAGTCGAATGGAATAAGATGACAAGTGGCCCTCCAGGTTGAAAGAACAGTCTAAGAAAGAAGCACAGGTGATAGGGAGTGGAATAAAGTGAATGGCCTGAGAAGAGTTAAGAGTTCATACTGGGAAGTAATGGAAAAGAAAGAAACCAGGTTTAGCGGGGCCATATTAAGAAAGGTGTGGAATGTCAGAGGAGGTTAGACACATTGATTCTGAGAAGCGGAGAGAGGATTGGTAGGACTGAGGGTGAAAATGGAAAATCCATCATGTAAATGGATATATGAAACCCGTCATTTTATATACTTCCAAATTGCTTCTATTTGTTACATCAACCATCTATTATTTTGTAAAAAAAAATTGAGATAAAATATCCAGTTATAGTTAGAAAGGGGCCAGAAGTTCTGGTGTGCTATTGCACAGTAGGGTAACTATAAATAAAAGTAATGAAGTGTACATTTCAAAAAGCTAGAAGAAAGTGTATTAAAATTTTCATCAGAAATAACGAATGTTTGGGGCTGGGGATGTGGCTCAAGCGGTAGCGCGCTCGCCTGGCATGCGTGCGGCCCGGGTTCGATCCTCAGCACCACATACCAACAAAGATGTTGTGTCCGCCGAGAACTAAAAAATAAATATTAAAAAATTCTCTCTCTCTCTCTCTCCTCTCTCACTCTCTCTTTAAAAAAAAAAAGAAATAACGAATGTTTGAACAGATATGCTTACCCATTTATGCTGATTTAAAACATGTAATGTATACACATATTGAAACATCACATGTTACTACAACTTTTATTTTTCTGTATCAGTTAAAAAATAAATTTAAATGAAAAGAGATTAAAAAAGCACTTTTAATTTTTTGGGGTGGTGTTGGGGTTTGAACCCAGGACCTCATGCAAGCTAAGCAAGCTATCACTAAACAATATCCCTAGCGCCTCAAAAAATTCTTTTTAAGTCTTACAGTATGCTTTCTATTGTAGTTCTGCTGGTTCCTACCATGCAGAGACTACCAGGAATGCATCTATAGTTGAACCGCATTGTTTTATTGTCTTGTTGCAGGGAAGAATAAGATATACAATGATAAACCATCAGCCATCTTAGTAGGAGAGCATTTCACATTTGTTTCCAACTGGAAACAAATCCTATCATACTTGAAATTATTGTGGTTATAAATCTCAGTATTATTTCTCTATAATCCAACGCAACTAGGATTTTATATACCAGTGGTACAATTAGATAGGTTTCTTTTTATTCCTTCTTGGAGTTTTAACAAGAGCTTTTCAGCTTTTGATTTGTTTTTTCAATGTTGATTTTGAGTCCTCATGCACAAAATCATCCATTTTATCTTATTCAGCAATCCTGTCTGATCTTTCCAATCAGGACAGGCTTGAACAAATTTCATTAGGTGTTGAAGACTGGTGCAGTAAGGTTTAAGTAGTTAGTACCAAAAATATATTTATACTGGGCACAATTCCAGGTGAAATATATGATCTCTGACTATTTAAACTGAGGACCAGGTGGCACTGAAAGAACTAATACACCTCCACCTCGATCTTCATTATAACTTGGGTTATGCATTCTTGACTCATAAGTTTTTACCAATTCTCATTCCAAACAAGACATTTCTTAGGGCAAGTTTCATGTCCTTATTACGAAGACTATAGATCAAAGGATTAAAAAGGGGAGTCATTACTGAATATACTAATGTGACAATCTTCTGCATCAAAGTTGGGATGCCATATGTAGGGCTCACATACATTACCATGACTGTCCCATAGAAAAGAGACACCACAACTAAATGAGAACCACAAGTAGAGAAGGCTTTTCGTCGGCCAGCTGCAGAAGGGACCTGAAAAACAGCTCTGAGCAACAGAGTATAGGATAGAAAAATGTACATAATAGTAAGAAAGAGGACAAGGGAACTCTGAGCATAAAAAATAGTTTCAGTAATGGTAGCTGGGGCACAGGACAAAGCCATCAATGGGTCCATGTCACACAGGAAGTGGTCAATGATATTAGAGCCACAGAAAGGGAGTTGGGAGATGAAGAAAATGGGGACTGGATATCCAAGAAATCCAATGAGCCAACATAAAGATACCAGTGTGCTACAGAGCCTTCCAGTCATGATGGTAGGGTAGTGCAGTGGACGGCAGATGGCCAAGTATCGGTCATAAGCCATGACTGCCAGGAAGAGACATTCAGTGGTGCCCAGTGAAAAGAAGAAATAGAACTGGAGGAAACACCCAGAAAATGAGATGGCCTTGGTCTTGGAGAGAATGTTGGCTAGCATGTTAGGAACAGTGGAAGAAACATACCAGATCTCAAGGAAGGCAAAATTTCCCAGCAGAAAGTACATCGGGGTGTGTAGCCGTGGGTCGCATCTAACTGCACAGATGATGGCGCCATTTCCCAGCAAAGTCAAGATATATATCATCAAAAACAACGAAAAGAGGAAAATTTGTATCTTCCAGCAACCAGGAAATCCCAGGAGAACAAACTCGGTCACAGTATGTGATGCTGATCTGTTCATGGGACCTAAATCTATGAAGAAGAAAGACATGAGTTTAATCCAGATTTCCTTGCTTTCAACCTGTCTCTTGGACTTAAAATCTCTTTACTGAGGAGGAAACTTGAGCATACAGGAAACTATATGAATATTCTGAGACCAACTGGAAACAAATCCTATCATACTTGAAATTTGGTTATAAATCTCAGTATTATTTCTCTATAATCCAATGCAACTAGGATTTTATATACCAGTGGTACAATTAGATAGATTTCTTTTTATTCCCCCTTGGAGTTTTAACAAGAGCTTTTCAGCTTTTGATTTGTTTTTCCAATGTTGATTATGAGTCCTCATGCACACAATCTTCCATTTTATCTTAGTCAGCCCAAACTAGACCTTTGGTAACAAGAAATCAGTACACCACCACATGGAAATAAAACTCACAATAGGACATTGGCCTTTCAGAACAGTCTAACCAACTGAATTGTCATAGACATTATTATACCCACCACTGAGAGCTGCTCTTAAATTTTCCTTTAAGGGTTTTATTTTTAAATTTCACTTTAGCCAGTTGAATAACACCTAAAAAATCCTTATTCTATCAAATATCTTTACTTCAAAGAATAAGTATTATTTTTCAAATATCTTTACCTATTATATGTTCATTTTAATGTTTTTTTCATTTAATCCTCACAACAAGCCTATGAAAAAAGTAATATTCTTATCCTCATTTAACGATGAGAAAACCAAGGCACAGAGAGGTTAAGTGTTTTTTTTATACACACTATGCAAAACAAAAACAAAAACAACAAAAAAAGAAAACAAACAAAAAAAAACAAGACTATCTTACTTATCATTTTCAAATCCCACTTAGATGTAACAAAGGAAATTATGTTGTTGATACAAGGGTTTAGTTTATTTAGTAAGCATTCTGGATGATAAAAATAAAGTTTTTTTTTCCCTAAAAGAATCTGAGATCAATGGGGTTTCAGCTACAATTTTATCTGTTGGAATTAATTTTAGCTACAATTTTATCTGTTGGAATTAATTTTACTGAAAGAAAGAAAAGGGACATTTTGAAATACTTGGATAGCAAAGGACTTATGTATTTAAGAATTGAACAAGTAAAATTTATAAATACTTATGTTTAAACCAATCTTGTAACTGGTTAGTATTTAAAATGAACCCATTAAGAGTTTTTAAAAATATGGTAGTTTCAATATTGAGCTTTTGTTAATTTCAGATTTCTTGTCTTGTGTATTGGAGGTCAGTAACTTCTCCAGGAATGCAAGAGAAAAGAATTTCAAAGACAATTAAAAAACACAGAATTTGAAGGAAGGCTCATATATGATCCACTTCAATATCACTAGTCCCTTGTTTATAGTTTTAAAGGAAGCACAAAAAGGGAAGTTTTGAGCATCCAAGCTCTAATGTTATCCAGCTTTCCAATTATTGGTGAATTCAAATACATTTGTTTAACATATTCCTTGACTTAGCTGCTCAACAGGTGATTCATTTTTTCTGCTTGAGGTCAGGGACCAGTCTAGGCTTATAGATTTAAACCAGAAATGAGAATTATGAGGTCTGAGACTCCTGTCATTTGTTCTGAGAAATGGGATGTGCCTGCTTAATGTGACTAACAGTTCTGGATGCCATCCCTTGTACACTGACAACTTCACATCACATTTCATCTTTTCTACCACCACACCTTGTAAGAGATTTATCAGCAGCAACGTTTATTATTCTTTTTCCTCACGTCTCTGGGAAAAGTGTAGCTACTTAATGAAATAATCAAAGAGGAGGAGAGTTTAAAGGAAAAGCCTGAGTAATCAATTCCAGAGTTTTCACATTGATTATAATGAACTGAGTCAACAAACTTCTACATAATCCCATACTCTAAAATTACCAAAATTACTTTCTGGAAACAGTGAGGCTAGTAGACTAAAATCTTCATCATTTTTATGCCATAAACATAATGTTTCTCATGTTTTTGAGATTCATAAATCATTATCTGGCCTACAATCCTAGGGAAACAGTTTTTTTTTTAAATATTTTCCTCTCCAGTGCAAGAAAACAATGAACTTATCAACCCACCAGTCCACCTACTGCAAGTATGGTAGCTTACATAGATAGCCTTCTTCCAAATGACCCTCACTTAGTATGTTCTCTTCATAGGTAGCCTGAGAGAAGAAACATGTCACTTGATTATTCCTGAAAAATGAGATTGTTTTCTGAAAGATTATCTCATAATCTTAGCTATGAAATCATAGAATTGAAAGAAACTGTATAATGATCCGTTCTAACTCCTCATTTTACAAGTGTGACTCAGCCATGGGGTGTAACTTTTCATTCAATGAGTGTGTGTCCTGTATTCACATATGGAACTTTTATATTACACTATTACATTACCTCCTTTGAACTTCTCCAGACTGATAAAGTAAAAGGCACTCTAATGCACTACAGAAGGGGTTGTAATAGGGTCCCTCAGTCTTTTTCTCTCACACATGCAGACGGCTTTCCTGGATCAGCTTGGAGAGAGGGGTGGGTATGGTGGATTTGAACATCACCTCAGCATCAAGCATCTCCTCCCTGGCTCTATGAGAAAAAGTCCAGGTAACACCAGGCATTGTATATGGTTCATTGCACTTCATTTCTGGAAGCTCCAGAGACTTGTTTTTCAGGAGTCTGCAGAATCATTTGACATGTGAAGGATATTAAATCTGTTTCATTTCAGGAATT
Organism: Urocitellus parryii; assembly: GCF_045843805.1. Classification (NCBI taxonomy): domain Eukaryota; kingdom Metazoa; phylum Chordata; class Mammalia; order Rodentia; family Sciuridae; genus Urocitellus; species Urocitellus parryii. The sequence goes on along the minus strand of NC_135536.1, from coordinate 79,350,708 downwards.
ACTGTAAAACACCCCTGGGTACCTCCCCAAGTGATCTCTGAGGCTTTCCTTCTTCCCCTGGAGTGCATTCTATTTTTAACCTTTGGGACTTGCCTTGTTTCTCTCTATATTAACTCTAGTATATAGGCTAGTGTTAAGGAAAGAGAAGATCCAGGGGAAATACCAGATAAATTTTAGGAGGCTTTCTATTGGAAAGAGATTGAATTTCATTAAGGAATCACTTTCGAGGGGATCAATGGTAGTTTTATGTATGACTACAGTTCTAATACTGAGATGTTTGTGAGAAAACCTTTCCTCTCTAGCTTAAAATACTTCAACTTAAACAGAACTCTATATTCTCTTGGTTACTTGAAGATTAAGTCCATTGGCAACAACATCGATAGAACTAGAGATCATTGTATTAAGTGAAATAGGGACAGAAACACAAGTACTGTATGATCTTACTCATGTGGAATCTGAAAATGTTGATCTATCTCATAGAAGTTGAGATTGAATGTGAAATTGATGTTCAGTGACACTCTTCACACTACAGGAAGTCTTAGTTGAGACACGAGAGTCTAATTTTTTGACAAGCTTTTAGGTAATGTTGACTTTGCTAGTTCACCAGGCTATACTAAGTAGCAATGGTCTAGATCAGTGATTTTCAGCCTTGTCTTCTCATCTTAGCACCACTGGGGAAAACTCTTGATATCCAGGATTTATGGTAGACAAATCGGAATCTCTCATGTGAGCCCAGGCATCAGTATTTTTTGTACTTCTCCAAGTGACAAGTGATTCTCCAACTTTAATGTGCATATGAATCACCTGGAGGATTGTGTTATGCTGCAGATTCTTATTCCAAAACTCTGGAGTATTACCTGAGATTTGGAATTTTTGACTAATTTCCAGATGAAGCTCTAGTATTTTAAGTTGCAAGGCTCCACACACAAGACAGAGGATGGACTCCTTTAATGAGTAGTGGGGGATAAGAAAATCAGGTAGCTTATATTAATGACTCAAAAAAAGTTAAGAGAACTAACTTCCAGAAGGCAGCAGTGGCAAATGTTATGAGACCAGGATTTCATTCCCTTGGATTAGAAAGAATTTCAGATTGGAGAAGAGTAGGAGACCAAATATTTCCAAGGGTGGGTATTCTGATGATATAGAATTCTGAATTAGTTCAATTGGTTCTAATAAAACCATATGTGGTTATGCATTTACATGCATATATATGCATAATAATTTACATCAGTATTAATTCTGTTACTTGTGGGCAGAGGGATTGTGGAGGGAGGGTGAGTACTTTTGCCTTTAATTTTATACTATCTGTGTTGTTTGAAAATTTTATGATAAGCATGCATTATTTTACAGTAAAGATTCATATCCATGTGTGGATTTAAAACATATGTTTCATAAGTATTAAAATTCTAAACAGTTAATGATTTTATGACAAATCCATATTTACTTCCTGGGAGGATTGGTTCAAGAACTGGCCCACTGACACAGTTTTACAAACTGTTCCTTTCCCATGTTATTCTGAGTCAAGCACTTTGCTATTGTTAGGACTAAAAAAATAAGATACTATCTTTCTTCAAATGGTTTATAGTCTAGGGAAAGAGACACAGACACATAAGACACGCTTAAGTCTCTTATGACACCTAGATGACACATGGAACAGTTTGGTGATGTGAAAAAGGCTTTCCAGAAGTGATATCTGTGTTGAATATTAATGAAAGAGCAGGTGTTTGCTAGACACAATTACAAATTCAACATCTAGTAAGTTGCAGCAATAGGATACTATGATTCATTGAGTTTTATAAAAAACACTTTCTATCCCTCTGAGCTAATGAATTCTGCTGGATCACTGAACTATTAGGGCTGGTTTAAAGAAAAATTGAGATGGGAGTTCAAGTTTGTCTTTGGCACCATCCTAAGCTGTGGGGTGCCGCCCTGCCCATGAGCTAAGCATCCCCTCTCAGCCTTAAATAAAGGGGATATTGGACTGGCATTTCTACCCACGTGCTGTGCAAAGCAAGTGGCCTTTACCTTCGCTCTCAATGAAGTGCTTCAGCTCAGTACTTGAGCGTTACCCAGTGGGATTGGGCAACACCTTTTGAAACCTTATCTCCTGACTTATTTGGTTAGAATTTTATATAAAATGCCTTTTCCCTATAAATAAAAGGGTTCCAGGTGCACTCACTCTCTTGCCTTCCAGTGTGGAAGAGGACCTTGAGGTCACAGAGGCGACAGCAACCTCCGATTTGTGAAAAATTGCTTCCGTGTCCATGTGGTCTTTTCGCCGCCAGCCCAAACCATTCAGAGTGATCCCAATTCCATTGCTAGTGTGGGACATGGACGATACTAAGCAGATTTTCTGATTCCGTTTCCCACCTTTTTTAGGCCCCTCTGCCCATTCTGAAGCATAAGGTTCTTAATCACCCCGGGGGATTTTCAAGGAGATACCTCTTGGTCTGTCAGGCAAGAGCTTTCCTTTTTCTTCTAGGCTATAGCAATGTTTCAACATTTACATCTGTTAACTGTCTTATTGCACAATTTAAACTTAGGGTATAACCTTAAAGGAACTTTATTTTTCTTCCCAACATGTCAATTTTAAACACTTCCTGATGATCTATTTAACTCCACCTATGGCTAATACCTTTGGCCAGTATAATAGCTTTTATGACTTTGTTTAGTATCAATACATGATCTTCTCATCCAGATATTGTAAAGTCCAGTATAGTCTAAAATCAGAATTTTAATTTTTAAATTCAAGTTAAAACTTCTCCAGATTGGGTTTAATCTAAGCTTAGTTTATTTTGTTCCCTCTGATCTTTTATTCTTTCTCCCTATATTACTATGATGCTTCCAGTTACTCTAAGTTCAAGGTTGGGGAGAAGTTGAGAAGTCAAGGCCAAAAGGCTATTCCTTTACTGGTGTAGGTATGGATACACACACACACACACACACACACACACACACACACACAAACACACGCACATACATGGTGGGAAGGGGGGAGGGGGCTCCCCAATGTTTTTTCACTGACTGGCTACTTACAACTTCTTTCATCCTGTTTTCTGGTGACCTACTTACTCCCTGTGAACTCACTTTTGGGATTGCTTTACTTCTCTGAGTGGTGCTTTTTGGTGGAATCCCTTTCAAGATGGCCCAAGTTATCTTCCATGGGGTCTAATGAGGTCAGATGAGGGCATTCTATATATCGTGGAAATAGAGTTTGCTCTTGCTGTGTGCATCACTCGGGCTCTGCTTTCAGAGCCAACTCTTTCACAATCAGCACTTTTTTTTTTTCAGATATGAATCAGGGACAGTCCAGGTGTCTATCAACTCCAGGGGACAAGGCCAAACCCTCTGAGTGGTCCTCTTGATGTGCCTGTCACTTCATTGAGAGGAATTTCCTATCCACAACTCTCACTGAAGTTATTCTCACTCATGGATTCAGCCTGATTTCCAGCCTCCCCTAATACACAGTTGATGAGGATTATGAACTAATAATTGTGAAGTTGAAGTCACACTTAGTGAATCCAACAATGATGTGTTGTCAAAAATTCAGGACAGTTGAGTGTGGTGGTGCACATCTGTAATTCCAGTGGTTTGGGAAACAAAGACACCTCAGCAATCGGGCGAGACTTTAATCAATTTAGGGGGACCCTGTCTCAAAATAAAAAAGAAAATAAAAGAACTGGGGATGTGACTCAGTGGTAAAGTGCCCCTGGGTTCAATTCCCAGTAACCCCACCCCCCAAAAAAGAATCCAGGACAACAGGCATGTTGTTATGTGTTTTATTACAGAATCAATAGACAATCTGTAAACAAATAACTGATTTATCTCTTTAAAAAGTTATGTGGACAGACCCTTTCTGGAAGTAGAAATTAAGATTTTTTTTAAAGAGAGAGTGAGAGACAGAGCGAGAGAGAGAGAGAGAGAGAGAGAGAGAGAGAGAGAATTTTTTAATATTTATTTTTCAGTTTTTCGGCGGACACAACATCTTTGTTTGTATGTGGTGCTGAGGATCGAACCCGGGCCACATGCATGCTTGAGCCACATCCCCAGCCCAAGAAATTAAGATTTTTTAAAAGTTATTTTTTTCTGTAGGTTTGGAGCTCATCTTTTCCCCTGGAACACATTTTTTTTTTTTTTGCTGATGCATTATAATTGTACATAATGGGGGGGTTTGTTGTTTTATGTTTGTACATGTATAAAATATACAATATAATTTGGTCAATATCATTGCCCAGTATTTCCCCTTTACCTCCCTCCCTCCCTCCCCCATACCTTTCCTCTACTCTACTGAACTCTCTTCAATTTTCATTAACCCTCCCACTCTGCTTCACCTTTATTTTCCTTTTTCCTTACTGACTTCCACATGTAAAACTGTGACTCTTGACCTTCTGAGTTTGGCTTATTTTGCTTAATATAATATTCTCAAATTCCATCCATTGTCCTGCAAGTGACATAATTTTATTTTTATTTATGGCTGAATTAAACTCCATTGTGTATATATACCACATTTTCTTTACCCTTCTGTTGATGAACACTTGCATGGTTCCATAGTTTAGCTAGTGTGAATTATGCTTCTATAAACATGGGTGTGCTTGAATCACCATAGTATGGTGACTTTTATTCTTTAGGATAAATATTGAGGAGTAGCATAGGTGGGTCATATGGTTATTCCATGCCTAGTCTCTTGAGGAACCTCCATACTGATTTCCATAGTGGCTGTACTAATTTATACTGTTGTCCCACCAGTGATGTAAAAGTGTTCCTTTTTCCCCAATCCTTTCCAGCATTTCTTATTGTTTTTATTCTTGATGACTGCCATTCTGCCTGGTGTGAGATCCTGGAAACACATTTCTGAAACTGGAAGCTCATCAAAATATGATTAGATAGTGAATTTGATTTACACAAAAGGACTTTGATGGCTATAATTAGCCTTCAACTTGTGCAAAGAGTGTCACTGGGTTATTCAAACCTTATCATGAGCTGTGGATAATTCTCATACCACAGATGACATGATGGAGGGCACATTTCATGTCCTTGTTCCGTAGGCTGTAGATGAAAGGGTTTAAGACTGGTGTCCCCACAGAGTATATCAGTGTGATGATCTTATGAATAGCAAATGAGTTGTCAGATGTGGGATTCACATACATCACCATTATAGTTCCATAGAACAGAGACACCACAACCAAGTGAGATCCACAGGTAGAGAAGGCCTTTTGTCGTCCAGCTGAAGAGGGAACCTGCAGCACAGCTCTGAGCACCAGGGTGTAGGATCCAAGGATATACAAAATGGTGAGAATGATGATGAAACAACTCATAGAATGAAATACATGGCCTACAATGGGTGTTGGATCACAGGACAATGCCATCAGCGGTTCCACATCACACAGAAAGTGATCAATGATGTTGGCACCACAGAAAGGAAGTTGAGAAATGAAGAAAATGGGAATAGAATATGCAAGGAAACCAATGAGCCAACAAAGTGACACCAAAATACTACAGAGCTGGCCAGTCACGATGGAGGGATAGTGCAGTGGGCGGCAGATGGCCAGATACCGATCATAAGCCATGATGCAGAGGAAGAAGCATTCAGTTGTGCCCAGGGAAAAGAAGAAGTAGAACTGAGTGAAGCAGCCAGAGAAGGATATGGTCTTAGTTTCCCAAAGAAAGTTGACCAGCATGTTGGGTACTGTACAAGTCACATACCAGATTTCCAGGAAGGAGAAGTTGGCTAGGAGTATGTACATAGGAGTATGGAGTCGGTGGTCCCACCACACCGCACAAATGATGGCCAGGTTCCCAGTCAGAGTCAACATGTAGACCAAGAAAATCACTGAGAAAAGGGTGATCTGCATTTTCCAGGGACCAGGAAAGCCCAATAGGATAAAATGTGCCACTGTAGCTCTCTCTGACTTATTCATGATTCCCTGACTCTGGAGAGAAAATAGACAGATAATAATGATTTACTTTGCTGCTGAAATGTCTTGAAGCTTTTCTTGAGACAAGGAGTTTGACTCATGCAGGCAAATATACTGGCTGTTCTAAAACAAGTCTTAAACAAATCCTGCCCTATTCTGAATGTGCCCTTTGGCCTAATTATTTTTTTCCCATAAATTCTAGGTTGTTTGAATTTTTGGTAGCACTAGACAAAACTCAGTTAAATTTCATCCTCCTTAGCTCAGTGGTAGAGTGCCTACCCTATCATGTGCGAGGCCATGGTTTTCATTTCCAGTGTTGGGGTGGGCAGGAGACAGAAATTTTGAAATAAAGGTAAAAATGATTTGTTTTATATGTAGTTTGTTTTTCAGTGAAAGCTACTCATACATGACAATTATATAGTGCTATTCACTTCAAAATATGAGGACATGTATGCATGTATGCCATCATTTCTTCTTTTTTTTTTTTTTTTTTTTTTGTTCTAGAGACTGAAACCAAGGGTTATCCACCACTGAGCTACATTTTCCTGCCCTTTTTAAAAATTTCTATTTTGAGACAAGGTCTTGCTCAGTTGCCAGGCTGGCCTTGAACTTGTGATCCTCCTGCCTCAGCTTCCCAAGTTACTGAGATTATAGGTATGATGGCAGTTTATGCCATCATTTTCAAAAGATTTGAATTTGAGGCTTACTACAAATTATAGTGGCTTGTGCTTTGACATTATTTCAGATTTTTTCTGGAGCTTTTACCATTAGGAAAATTCATCTTCAATCAGTTTTTTAAAATACTAGAAGAAAACCAATGAGGATATACACATGGAATTTTAAAAATATATTTTGTTTTACCCAATTAAAGAGATTTATATGGTGCTGTAGCTCATTTAGAATTAGGTAATTAATCATTTTATTTTAGCAAAGAAGTCATTATTAGTCATTCCCTGATGATTAATTTCACATGGTAACTAATCATAATTCACATACATTTAAAAAGAGGCATTTCATTGGAAGACAAATGTAACGTAGAGGTACTGAAGAAAAAAATTTACAATAACAAAAGAGTTTCTCTTTTAAAACTTTTTCTATTAATGCTGCCAGAATTTTCCCTTAAAATCCATTATTTGGGAAATTTTGTTTTAGTTCATTTAAAAAAACCCCTCAATATTCAAAGTAACAAAGTACAAGACAAACATGTTGTTTCAAAAATTAATTTCTTCACATTCTAAAAATTTTCCTTGTTTCCTTAGGAGATCATTACCAAAGAAGATATCTATCTATCTATAGATCTACAACAAAGGCATGCTGTCCATTTACAACTACTTCTACTTCTACTACACACACACACACACACACACACACATATATATATGTATATATATATATACACATATATATATATATATTTATTTATTTATTTTATGTGGTGCTGAGGATTGAACCCAGTGCCTCACAAATGCAAGGCAAGCACTCTGCCACTGATCTACAGCCCCAGCCCAAGAAGATATATTTTTAAGAATCAAAAACAACTCAGAGAAAAGAGTACAATGGTATTTTTAACATATTGTGATAGCCAAAAAAATTTTAACAAGAAACTATTAACATTTTTGATTGATGAGAAGAGTTAGACTTAAACCTTCTTTATATATGTGTGTGTGCGTGTGTGTATACACATATCTATATATAAAATTTATAGTACTCATTGAATGTAAATTAAAAAAACCTCTCCTGTTATTGAAATCACATTAAGTAAATAAATAAATATGTTTACAATTATGCAGCTGTTGCAGGCTCAATAAATTAGTAATATATTAAGTGAACTATGAAACCCATCTAGAGGCAGCACAACCTCCCTGTTGAGCTGATCATGTTAAAGCAGGTTGTGATCTGGTGGACCAGAAACCAAGATAAGAAGGAAACTGAAAGATGAGGATAAATGACTTTTGATTTTTCAACTAGGATGATTATTAAGAACTAAACAAGCCTTCATTGGAGGTCGTTTTAGTGAGGTTCCATGAAAGAATGATTCCCCACTATAGGAACTGTACACATTTTCCATCTTTCCAGGCAAGAAACTTCTCAACCAGAGGAGAGAGCAGAGAGCAGCTACTTACCATTGAATGTAGCAGCATCAGCAAGGATTCTGAACTTAGATTCATAGACTTTGACTCTAAAACTAAATGCACAGGACTTAGTTTATGTGTTCAAGATACAGACTACTTTTGCTGATATTAGAAACAACAAACAAACTTGTAGAAAAACTTTTAGTAGCAGGGAAAGCATGATAAATGAATTTCACAGATAAGTTCAATGTACTTGTAAGATGCATTTCCTAATATATCCATCATTAAACTCTATATGAAATCTTAGCCTTCATACACATGAATTTGACTTTTTCTTTTCTTTTTTAATGTCACTCTTTCCAGGTGCAGATGAGTAATGGAATGGTTAAAGAAGATAGAACTGAGAGTAGACAAAAACAAAACAAAATAAAACAAAACACACCATGTTATTCCAGTCTCAGTGGATAGAACTATTTCCATACCATTTTGCTCAACTTCTCTACAAAATTAGAAACTTTCTGAGTGCCTAAGCCATTTCCCAAGAGGGGGAAGACCTGGAATGACTTTGTGAACACTCAGCGCACTGATTTTTAGAGTGCGTGAATTCCATGGTGATCTAAACACTCTGAGGAATTTTATTTTTCCCCTAATACCACAAATCTCTCCGAGATGATCCTGAAGGACATCTGCACGGAGGGCACAGAGATCTCGCCTTTCCTGGCTCTAAGGTGGAGGTCCAGCGTGAGAGCTTCTTGCATGACTAATTTTACTTGCCTTGTACCCTAAGATCCTAGGGGCCTATTTTTCACTGTGTAGAGATTCTGTGCTGGTCCTACTTATGCCTCATGTTTGCCACTGTTGAGAATTCACAGGTCTCTCTTCCAGTGAGCCTGTAATTTTCCATGTTGTCCATAGGGACTTTCTTCTTTGTTGCCTGGGGTTTCATTGATATTCTTCAATAACTTGATCTATGGGGATTATTAAAAACAGCATGCTACATCAACTTGGGGAGAGACCCTGTGGTCTCCTTAAGCTCATGTTTCTCAAACAGGGGATGGATTATTGTGCCACAGGATACACAGAGTCCCCAATGAAATGTCTTTCTGAAGGGCTAATTTTACTCAGAAAAATAATTTTATATGTTAGGAATTAGAAAGTACAATTTGCCATTTTTTTTTAAGATAAAACTTTGGACTTCAAAGAAATGTCACAGCCAAATGCTCCGTGTCCTCTGACCACTGTTGCCAAACTTGCTTTGGTAGAAATTCACTAAGAGTGCCTCTTAGCACTGGTGGCCCAGTTTCCTTGCATTTCTCATTTCATTGTGAAATGGTCATAACTAAAAAGGTGAACTCTCATTTTAGAGGAGTGGTCCTTCCACTGATGACCTTCCTGTCTCAGGATAGGTTTGGGGTATAAATATGAAATTCATTATTTTTCTCTGAATACTTTTATGACCAAGACTTTGCCCTGTAGCCTCCTGAGAGGAACACATTACCTATACTGTACAAATAAAAATATATTGAGGGTATTGTTATTCCATATTACACAAGATATGAAGGTTACCACATTGACTTTGGAGGAAACAATATGAATAGAGAATCCAGATGAGAGTAAATGTGTTTGAGGTAAAAAATTAGAGGGCTGATCATCACAAAGTATAAGGCTCACACTGTGGGTCAGTAGGAGAGAAGAGTGAATGGGGCTTTGGGTTACAGAAAGAAAGTTTTCACTTATTCCTAAGTGATAGAGGCATGAAGCATAGAAGGGTGATGAATACTGTAAGTTTGGTGTGAAAGACAGCTTCAAACTAGGGAAGATGTCCATTCCTAGCGGTTTTTTTTTTTTTTTTTGGTGGCTTCTCAATCTGTTATCTCTAAGAATATTTATTTAATTAATTTAAAAGATTACACTCTTTTCCAAGGCTTCAGATACACATGCAATTAATTTCTTACATCAGCTAAGGTTAAGACCAGCAAATAAAATATACATAATAGAAAAAGGATGTATGTATGTAAACATGTATACAAACACATGTATTGTTGATTTTATATATATATATATATATATATATATATATATATATATATATATAATGAACAATATATATATATATTGAACAAAATGTAATTACTCAGTGAGGCCATGTATGTTAATGTATGTTAAAAATATTTTATGGAGCATTTATCACCAATGAGCTGAAACAGAACTGCTAAGGGATTGTGAAAGATAAGTTTTTCCCTCTCCTTATAAGTATGAATCAGAACACATTTACTGAAGCCATTCTCTACTATTATTATAAGTAACTAAGGTCAAAAATGATACACTTAGGGGCTGGGGATGTGGCTCAAGTGGTAACGCGCTCCCCTGGCATGCGCAGGGCTCTGGGTTTGATCCTCAGAACCACATAAAAAAAAATAAAAGATGTGTCCACCGAAAACTGAAAAATAAATATTAAAAAACTCTCTCTCTCTCTCTCTCTCTCTCTCTCTCTCTCTCTTCTCTCTCTCTTAAAAAAATGACACACTTAGAATGTAAATTACCACAGCTTCTATGGAAAAAAAGTATGGAGTTTCCTCAGAACTCTAAAAAGAGAACATTTGTATGATCTAGCAATCTCATTCCCTAGTATATAACCAAAGAAAATGAAGTCAGGATACAAGAGAGATATCTGCATATTGGTATTTATTGTGGCACTATTCAAGATAGCTAAGATATGCAATCAGCCTAGGTGCTCATCAATAGATGAATGGATAAAGAATATATGGTGGGGCTGGGAATGTGGCTCAGGCGGTTGCGCGCTCGTCTGGCATGCATGCGGCCCGGGTTCGATCCTCAGCACCACATACCAACAAAGATGTTGTGTCCCCCGAGAACTAAAAAAATAAGTAAATAAATATTAAAAATTCTCTCTCTCTCTCCTCTCTCACTCTCTCTTTAAAAAAAAAAGAATATATGGTGTGTGTGTATATACATGGTATGTGTATATATATGTATGCATATATATGTATGTATACACACACAAACACATATGAAATACTGTCATTTGCAGCAAAATGTATGGAACTAGATAACGTCGTTTGTTAAGCAAAATAAGCCAAATATAGAAAGTGCAGTATTGCTTGTTCTCTTTCATATGTATGAGACCCCGGATTCAATCCCCAGGACCATGGCAGAAAAGAGGTTGACCTGAAAGTAGAAGAGGGATTGCTAGGGACAGGGAAGTATGGGGGAGGGGGAACAAAGGTAGAAGGTGGATGAACATGATCAGTAAATCCCATTGTTCTGAACAATAAAAATAATTCTTTAACCTCTTAAAAGAAAAGTGGCCTATTCAACATTTATTTCAAAGTGGTCTCAGCTTTAACTAGTTATTAATCCCAGGACTTTTTTAAGGGCATTTTTCATGTCTTTGTTTCTGAGACTATAGATAAGGGGATTCAGGAATGGAGTCCCTGCTGAGTAAACCAAAGTGACGATCTTTTGCATTCCTGCTGGGTTCCCTGAGGTAGGGCTCACATACATCACCATAAGGGTTCCATAGAACAGAGACACCACCATTAGATGGGACCCACATGTAGAGAAAGCTTTAGTTCGACCAGCACCAGAGGGAACACGAAGCACAGCTCTGAGTACCATAGTATAAGATCCTAGGATGGAGAGGAAGGGCCCAAAGATAATCATTGAGTTGAAGGTGTAACAGATAAGCTCAGTGGAAGGAGCAGAGACACAGGCCAGGGCCAACAATGGGCCTGGGTCACACACGATGTGGTCAATGATGTTAGGTCCACAAAAGGGAAGTTGGGAGATGAGGATGATGGGGACTGGATAGCAGAGGAATCCACTCACCCAGCACACGCAGATCAGGGTTACACAGAACTTCCTAGTCATGATGGATGGGTAGTGTAATGGACGGCAGATGGCCAGGTACCGATCATAAGCCATAACTGATAAAAAGAAACACTCTGTTGTACCCAGTGAAAAAAAGAAATAGAATTGGAGGAAGCAACCAGAGAAGGAGATAGTCTTAGTCTCAGAGAGGATATTGACCAGCATGTTTGGGACAGTGGAGGAAGCATACCAAATTTCTAAAAAGGCAAAATTTCCCAGGAGGATGTACATTGGTGTGTGGAGTCTCCTGTCCCATTTCACTGCATAGACAATAGCTCCGTTCCCCAGCAAGGTCAGGAGATAGAGAACCAGAATTAATGAGAAGAAGAAATTCTGCATCTTCCTTTGACCATGGAAACCCAGGAGGATGAACTCAGTCACAAAATGCACTGTTCTGTTCTGGGATCCTAAAGCTGTTAGAAAAACAGAAGTAACCAAGAAGTGAACAATGAGGTACTTTTGAAGGTTTTGCTCATACAATACTGGAAAATGTACTAAGTATTTTTACACCATCTCATTTAGTTTTCCTAATGAGCCTTTGAGTTATAGGGAGGTACACTTTATCCTCCTCTTTCATAGATAAGAAAATTGATATTCAGAGAGACTTAAGGGTCTCACTTAGATGTGTGCACTCAGTAAATCCTAGAAATACTAATATATTTGGAGATGGATTTGGAATAGACCTCATTTAATTTAAAATGTTCCTATAACACCGAGTCTTAGTAATGTTTCATCTTTAATGGTAAAAATCATTGCCCCTTGTATATTCTATGTATGAACATAAACTTTGATCTCATCCTTTCACTTCGCTGAAAAATTTAGTATAAATATGAAAAACAACTGCCAAATGATACCTCCAATAAAAAACAAGTAAGATTAAAACTGTGGTATCAGAGTCTTGAGCCCACTTACATTTTTTACTTTTAGGGAGGTGCTGTAGAACACCTCAGAATCTGTAAAATGTTGTGAGAACTACCTACCTAGTTCTTTCTAGATCAGACTCTTCCCAAGTAGTGTCTGGATTTGGTGAACAGTCCAGCTCATTCCTCTCCTGAGGAACTCTGGTTGTCTCTGAGTAGTTCATGTTGAGCAAAATTGGTTTCCTTATATTAATTTTACACATTGATTTTGGCACTCCCCAGGTAAATTTAAACTCTCCTGAAGCTATACAAAGGAAGTCTAATTTCCCTTTCATGATGGTGGTGGTGGGGTCTTAAGTAATTGAAGTCAGATGTTATATCACTTGTACATGATTTCTTTTGTGGACCATGGTTTCCCCTGGCTTCATCTCACCCCCACTTCCCAAACTGCACTCTTCTACATTGTGGCTTGGTTTGTGAGACACCTTGCTGCTGGGTAAGTCTGTTTCTCCAGTATGTAAAACCATGTGCCTTCATTTTTGCTAGAATTAAGCCCTAAACTCTATAATAGATCTCTTGCTCATCTTACTTTTAATTTATGTATGAATTAAATAATTAATAGAAGGGTCTCTTTAGGATATGCAGAGACCAGAAAGATCTTTCTGATATTGGTTGCATCAAGAGTTGAGACCAGACTAAAGAAGTGGATATTTTGCTAACAACCTTCTTAAAACTATTGGTTCAGGCTTATTTCTATGACCTAAAGTTTCTTGGTTAAAGTATGATATTTGACTGAATAAGCCAACATCAGTATTTTAGATTTAACAATATATTGTCTTTAAAAGTAGGATAATTGAAGACACTATTTATTAATGTCACTGTGAAGATACTCACAAAATTCCATAATTATGCCATTTATACAATCTGCAGAGATCAAGAGGTTTGCTTCTTCATACTTGGTCAAACCTGGACAAATTCAGAATGATAAATGTCTTATTGCCAAGATATTTAAATTTACAATATTTTTAGATATTTAAATTTACAATATTTTTAGAATAATGAAAACATTTATCTAATGAACATGATTTTAATGAAAATGTACATTTTCTCCAAGTGATTTAGTTCAATGGATTATAATTATGATGACCACATGTACTGAAATTTCCAGAAGAGTTTTAATTTCAAATATACTTTCTATAATAATACTTATATTTACCAGACTACATGCTATCATTCTGAGTTTGAAAATAGCTTGCAATAAAAAGGTTAGGTGCTGAATTTAAATTGTAGCACTTTATTTATTTATTTAGGCACTTGACAAATATTTATTTATTATTAATTATTTTCTTACCATTGTGGGGTACAATAATGAACACAAAGAATAAAATTCCTCCCCCATTACAAATTTACTTTGCCAAAGCAATCAAGAATGCTGCTACAGGGCTGGGGTTGTAGCTCAGTGGTAGAGCACTTGCCTAGCATGTTTGAGGCACTGGGTATGATTTTCAGAACTGCTTAAAAATAAATGAATAAAATAAAGTTCCATTGACAACTAAAAAAATATTACAAATAAATTCTGCTACATCATCAGTCCCATGCATAGATAATTTCTTGAGCTGTGTGTTTTGCAGTGTGCCCATCTGTATACTGTGGGTCATAAAAGATATTTATTTCAGTTAGTAATACTTAAATAAATCTATAGTGCAGCTGGCATGACAACTTTTATTTAGTATCAGAACAGATATTGAGGCTTTTTAAGACACTACGCAATAACATGAGACACAAATTAACTTACCCTACTCACAGACCAGGAAATTCTTGGTACCTTCCAATGCATTGTGTGTGACCTGGAACCAAAACTTGAGTCTTGACTCCTACTTTGGTAATTATTTGATTTCATGCTAGCCAAGATCTTATTGACATGTTTTTCTGCCAGAGTGAAATTTTAGCTATATAGGATCAGAGAAAGATAGATAAACTACACAGATGATTCAAAATCTCACTGCATCATTTCTATAACCTACACCTCTAAAGTACATCTATTAGCAGATCACGGGGCAAATTTAAATTCACCTCTTTTGTCTTTCTGTTCATCTCAAAAGATAGTACAAATGCACAGTTGGAGAGAAGAGGACAAACAACCATGAAATCCATTTTGTATAACTGAGAAGGGAGCCAGACCCTCCTCTACAGCTCTAACCACTTATGGGAATTTAAGTCCACTGGCCCTGAAATAAGTTCTTTTTAAATTATAAGTACATGGATTCATCTTCTTTTAAAAATTTATGTTTTTGAGGTTAATGTATAGGCAAATCCAAAGGAAAAGAAACACTGACCTGTTTCTTTCTTTGTACTTACTATTTGTCACTTGCAACAACTCTAAAAAAATAACCACCTGCTTTAATTGCTCCTGTTGGAAGATAATTTGTTCATCAACTAATTTACAAAGTGGTACAAGGTCACCTATATTTTAACCGAAAGGAATTTAGTGATTCCTCAAAAATATCTAAGACATTTGAACACCACTTTCCCTGAGTTGTAGCGTGAGCCTTTAGTGTGTTTGTGTCACTTCAGGCTCCCTTAGGGGTACAGTGGGAGAAGTGGAGAACCTAACACGTTCTGACAAAGAACAAAGCAACAAAGAATTTAAGGATTTGCAGAAGAACCGCATGCTCTTGTCATCTGACAGCAGTGAATGAAGTGGGACAGTGGCTCTCAGATGCAGGCTGACTTCCTTACATACCTGATAGCATTTCTGACTTGGAGAGGAAGATGTGAGAGAAACTCAGCCATAAGAATCTTCTCCTTGGGCTGGGGATGTGGCTCAAGCGGTAGCGCGCTCGCCTGGCATGCGTGTGGCCGGGTTCGATCCTCAGCACCACATACCAACAAAGATGTTGTGTCCCCCGAAAACTAAAAAATAAATATTAGAAAATATTCTCTCTCTCTCTTAAAAAAAATCTTCTCCTTTATATAGTAAAAAAGTTGACTCATGGATGGAAAATATTATTTGCAACTTGAGAGACCTAACATCTTTTAATACTCTGAGCCAAATGAGCTGTGTTTTGTAAGTCAGTGATTATTAAGAGTTTACAAATCTCTCCAGAATAGGATCCACAGTTCCCCCGTGTGTCTGCTGGGAGCTTCCCAGTTTCTTCCCTGTGGCTGTATTTCTGTGTATGCATTACATTCTACCTGTATCTGTTTATATTTTCCCCAGGGGTTTGACTAGTGAGGCAAAGAGGCAAGGAAAACTTTCCTTTTTTGTGGAGATAGTCTCTCTGTAAAGAACAGATATTTCTGAATGGTGGGGTAGGGGTTGGGGGTGGCAAGGGAGAGGTTAATGGAGGAAGAGAGAATGTATGTGTAGCCAAGGGTGTGTGTGTGCAATAGGATGTTTTCAAAACATACTCTTCAAAATAGAATTGCTTTATTCTTTAAAAAAAGCTATGTAATTGACAAACATTTATTAGGTACCTACTGTGTGTCAGACTCTGGGTTAAATACTGAATACCCATAGATGATGAGAACAAACAAGGTCAAAACTTCAAGGAGCTTACATGCTTGTTTTGGTTTCAAATATAAAGATATGAAGCAATACCTAAACGTGATAAAACCCATTTATAATAACCAGAAGCTAATGTACTGAGTGGGGAAAGCTGAAAGCTTTCTTTCTAAGATCTGGAACTAGACAAGGATGCCCACTTTTACCACTTTTATTTAACATAGTGCTGTAAGACCTATCCAGAGCCGTTAAGTCAAGAAAAGGAAATTAATGCATCCAAATTGGAAAAGAAGAAGTCAAACTGTGACTGTTTGCAGATGGCATGGTCTTAATTATGGAAAACCTCAAAGACTCCACCCAAAACAAAACAAAACAAAAACCAAATAATTAGAACAAATGATTTCAATAAAAGTGCAGGATTAAAAAAACAATATACAGAAATAAGTAGTGTTACTATGCCAATTATTAACTATCTGAAACAGAAATAAAGAAAGCAATCCATTTATAATAGCTACAAAAATACCTAGGAATAAATTTAATCAAAGAGGTGAAAGATGTCTATAATGAAAATTACAAAACATTTATGAGTTTCTTAAGAGAACACAAAAAAAGGTGAAGAGACATACTGTGTTTATGGATTAGAATAATCCAATGAACTGTTGATAGGAATATGAATTAGTACAGCCATTATGGAAAAGAGTTCATTTCCTCACAAAATGAAAACCAGAACTACTTTATGGTCCTGCAATTCCACTCTTGGATATATATCCAAAGGAAATGAAATCAGTATGTCAAGGAGATACCTGTACTCCTATGTTCATTACAGCACTATGGATAATAGCCAAGAATGGAAACAGCCTAATCTTTTCTTGTAGTTCATATATAAATATTTGAATGTTTTCACCATTAAGAAATGATAAATGTTCAAGGAGATAAGTATATTTACCAGGACTGAATCATTTTACATGTATACTTTCATCAAAATATCACATAGTATCCTGGAAATGTGTAGAATTTTATGTATCAATTTAAATAATTTAAAAAGTCTAATGTCATTTTTTATAGAAATAGAGAAAGCAATTCTAAAATTCAGGTAGAACCCTTGACTAATCGCAAAAACT
Source organism: Urocitellus parryii (assembly GCF_045843805.1). NCBI lineage: Eukaryota > Metazoa > Chordata > Mammalia > Rodentia > Sciuridae > Urocitellus > Urocitellus parryii. The sequence continues at coordinate 79,333,344 of NC_135536.1, read as the reverse complement.
TTGAAGAGTCAAAGCAGTAATGAACAAAAAGAACAAAGCTGCAGGCATCACACAACCTGATTTCAAGCTATACTATAAATGATAGTCACTGAGACAGCAATGTACTAGCATAAAAATAAACTCAACCATCAAAGGAATAGAGTAGGGAGCTCAGAGAGGAACCCATGCACTTACATGAGTAAATGCACATGGTCCATAAAGGTGCTAAGTGCATACACTGAGAAAAGGACAATCTTTTCAATAAATGTGCTGGAAAACTGGATATCCCTATGCAACAGAATGAGACTTGACCTTTATCTCACTCCATGTACAACAATCAATGCAAGGGGCTTATAGTGGATCAGTGGTTGAGTACTTGTCTTGCATGCGTAAAGCACTGGGTTCAATCCTGAGCACAACATAAAAAAATGAATGAGTGAAATAAAGATATTGTGTCCATCCACATTAAAAATATTTTAAAAAATAAATTCAAAATGAATTAAAGACTTAAATATAAGACCCCAAACAGTAAAATGACTATAAGGAAAATATAGGTGGAAAATTACTCAACACTGGTCTGGGCAATGATTTTTAAAATATAACTTCATGGGCTGGGGATATAGCTCAGTTGGGTATAGTGCCTACCTCACATGCACAAGGCTCTGAGTTCAATCCCCAGCACAACACACACACACACACACACACACACACACACACACACACACGAGTAACTATAACCTCCAAAGCTCAGAAAACAAAACAAAAATAGATAATTAGATATAATTCAGCTCCAACAAAGAATGATTGAATTTGTTCAAATAAGAGGATATTTCTTTAAAAGTAATAATCCTCTTTTTTTCCACATTTAAGTTTTTTAAAAATTATCACTTTTCCTTTTGGATATTTAAAAAAAATGTTTCCTTTCAGACCAGAAAAACCTGATTATTTGGATTGTGATTTTAGCTCTTTAAACATGCACTAAATTTAGGGAAAAAAGAAAAGAACTTGATGGCATTACATAACAATAAAAATCTTTTTCACAGTGAAAGAAACAACCAACAGAATGAAGATTTAACCTATGAAGAGAAAATATTCACAATCCATACATCTAATAAGGTTAATATCCAAAAATATAAGGAACTCAAGCAACTAAATGAAAGAAAACAAACAATCCAATTAAAAAATGAAAAGGTATCTGAGGAGACTTTTCTCTAAAGAAAACATACACATTACCAACAAATATATGGAAAAACACTCAACATCTATAATTATTAGAACCACAGTGATATTTCACCTTATATCTGTAAGAATGTCTATTATCAAAAAAGACATAAGATAAGCATTGGCAAATATATCAAGAAAATGGAATCCTTGCTCATTGGGCGTTGAATTAACACAACCTTTGTGGAAAAATGTATGGAAGTTCTTCAGAAAACCAAAATTAGAGTTACTGTATGATCCAGCAGTCTCATTTCTGGGTACATATACAAAAGATTATAATAAGTATGTTGAAGATACATTCCCAAATCCATTGCAGCATAATTTGTAATAGTCTTTTTATAGAATCGACTTAGATGTCTGTCAACAGATGAATGGATAAAGAAAAGGTGGGAAATGTACACAAAGGATTACCATGCAGTCTTAAAATGCAGTAGTTTCTTTTTATTTGTGATAATATAGAAGGAACTGAAAAACATGCTAGGTCCAATAAAGCACAGAACAAATACTGCATATTCTCACCTGTGTGTGGAATCTAAAATATTGAAACTCAAAGAAGCAGAGAGTACAATGGTAGTTATCAAGGACTAAGAGGATGGAGAAGGAATGGGCAGATGATGGTCAAACGGTACAGAGCCTTAATTAGATAGGAGCAAGCAGTGTTTTCTTTTTTGAGACATACTGCAGTGTAGTGAGTATAGTAATAATGTACCAAACATTTCAAAATTGCTAAAACGATATTTTTTTTATTTATTTTTATTTTTTGGGTATTGGGGATTGAACTCAGGGGCACTCAAACACTGAGCCACATCCCCAGTCCTATTTTGTATTTCACTTAGAGTAAGAGGATAAATTTCAAATGTGCTCACCACAAAAATAAGTATTTAAAATGACGGATATTTTAATTAGCTCAATTTAAATATTCAACATTGTATTCATGAATCATAGTATCAGTTTGTATCCCATAAATACATACAACAATAATTGAAAAAAGTTCTTACTATGATTCAAAAAGTCCTACAAAACTTGACCACCTGTCCACTTTGTAACTTCTGTTCAATACACCCCTCCTCTTAATCTTTATATTTAGGCAAACCAACTTCCTTGCTGATGCCTGAACAAAATCCTGCCTCAGGATCTTAAGGGACACTTGCTTCCCTCTGCTTGGCATGCTGTCTTTTCAGCTGTCTACATGGCTCTCTCCATGGTGTCCTTTATCCTTTTGCTTAAATGTTATCTTCTCAGGGTACCCTTTCCTGATCATTCTATTCAACATTTCTGCTCTTTCTCCCACATTTCCTGTTCTCTTTCCCCTTTCTGCAAAGCACTTAGAACTCTCTGATATGCTATATATTTTACTTACATTTTTATTAGCCATCTATCCTCTAGTAGAATGTAAACTCCATTAGGTAGTGTTTTTTTTTTGACCATTTGTTTTCATAACATATCTTTAGTCTCTCTAGAAAAACACTTAGAACATAGTAGGTACTCGATTATTATTTATTGAATCACCATTACACATAAAGCCACTTTCAAAAGCATGAAACTTTCAGCCTTTCCTAGACTGGAAGCCTATCTACCATAAAGAGGCAAGGGACAAGAAAATTGTTAAATCCTTTAGCTCTGCATCTATTAGGCACTCAATTTTGATTCCTTATTTACTTTTTTTTTTTTTGTACCAGAGATTGAACCCAGTGGCACTTAACCACTGAGCCACATCTCTAGCCCATTCCTCCTTTTTTATGTTTTATTCTGAGATAGGGTCTTGCTAAGTTGTTTAGAAGGTATTGGCTGTCTTAAGATATGCCATAAGTATACCAATGATGATTCAGCTAGGGCTACTGCCCTCTACCTTTTGCCACAAACCCTTAATAATCAAAACTAAAACAATATAAGAAAGATGGATAAAATGTCCTCATATATCATCTGCTGCAGTTACCCAACTTGAAAATGTGGTTGTTACATCTGGAATGTAATAAGACTCCAATGTGGTTTAGCTCTGTCAGGTTAGTTGTGGAGTAAAACAATGAGGGACTCTTCTGAGAAGACATCTTCTTTAAAAAAGTGTGTATTGAGAAATGGTTGCACAAAATCAAGTCTTCTTAACTGATCTTTTGTGTCTGGTCAGTGGTTTGCTTGGCCTCACATAGATTGATTTTGCTTTATGCTTATTGTATCCTCAGGACTTTCTTCAGTGCAGCCTTCATCTCCTTGTTTCGTAAACTGTAAATCAGAGGGTTTAAGAAGGGAGTCACCACCGAATAAAACAAAGTCATGATCTTCTGCATTGCAGCTGGGTTATCGGCTGTGGGGCTCACATACATTGCCAGGAGGGCTCCAAAAAATAAACACACCACCGTCAGATGTGATCCGCAGGTAGAAAAGGCTTTCCGCCGGCCAGCTGCTGACGGGACTTTTAACACAGCTATCAGTAAAAGAGTGTAGGAGCCCAGGATGTACAGAAGGGTGAGGATGATAATGAGGGAGCTCAGGGTATAGAGGACAATCTCAGTGATAGGAGCTGGAGCACAAGACAGAGCTATCAGAGGGTCCATGTCACACATAAAGTGATCAATGATGTTGGATCCACAGAAAGACAATTGAGAGAGTTGCACAGTGGAGACAGAGTAACTGAGGAACCCGAACACCCAGCACAGAGAAATCAAAATATAGCACAGGCGTGGGGTCATGATGGTTGGGTAGTGCAATGGACGGCAAATAGCCAGGTAGCGATCATATGCCATGATGCAGAGGAAGTATGTTTCGGTTGTACCCAGGGAAGTAAAAAAGTAGAACTGGAGGAAACAGCCAACAAAAGAGATGGATTTTGTTTCTGAGAGGAAATTGACCAACATATTGGGCACAGTGGAAGTGATGTAGCAGATTTCAAGGAAAGCAAAGTTTGCTAGCAGAATGTACATTGGGGTATGGAGCCGTCTGTCCAGGCTCACTGCGTAGACGATGGTCCCATTTCCCATTATGGTAAATACATAGACCCCAAAGAACAGCGAAAAGAGGAAACTCTGCATCTCCTGGCATCCAGGGAAGCCGAGGAGGACAAACGTGGTCACAGTGCTTGTCTTTGAATTATTCATGAATCCAAGAGCTGCAGAGAAGATCAAAAACACCATTATACCATCTTGGAGGAAACCTATCATCAAGGTGCATCTGTTGGCTTTTTGGCAATTACTTTGGAATAATGCCTCCATTGTTTCCTAGCTCTTATTTAAAAGCAACCAATTAATTAACTTTCCCAATGAACCCAAATTTCAGTAAGTCTAGATTCATAACAATAGTATCTTTATATTATTTGGGGTTTTGTTTTCAATGAATAAGATTTAAAAGGATCCCTTCTTCCCTCTGAAATTTTGAAAACTCAGAAGTACATGAAAGGCTGAAGAGTGCTTCCAGTTTGCGAGCCCCCCTGGTTAATTTCCAATTAATTGTAGATGGACACATAATATCTTTGTTTATTAATTTATTTTTTTATGTGGTGCTGAAGTTTGAACCCAATGCCTCACACCTACAAGGCAAGCGCTCTACCACTGAGCCACATCCCCAGCCCCAACACATTTATTTTTATAAACAGCAGTGGATTGGAATAACTACTTTTTGGGGGGACATCTCTCCACATGTGGAAGGTACTTGGTATAATTCTTAGGTACTCAAGGGCTGTGAATGTCCATTACATACTCTGAGTGGTTCATATCAGAATCATTTTCTTTTACAGTATATTAATAACCTGTAAGTCTCAACACAGAAACTAGGCGGAAGGTCAGAACAATATTCTGCTGGAGAGTATGGAGTTACTAGTTACCTTAGAATATGCCTTCATACTTTTATTTTAAGCTAATTTATCAATAGAATCTCTATTACCTTTAAATAAATAGCAGCATTTTATATCATTTTACCATGAATGTTTCATTAAGATAAATGACTGGTTTCAAAATAATATTGTTCCACTACAAAGATTCAATCCTATGCTATCTACATGTTACAGATGACAGTTCTGTTATTTGACTGCTATTCCAACTGCTGCAGGAAATTTGGAATCTGTATAAATTTGTAAGGTCAGTTATTAGAAGTCCAATGGACAAATAAGCAAACATAACAGAGCTCTAAATGTTACTAAAGATTGCTGAACAGAAATGATATTTTCTTTCACTTTGATGTTACTATATATATATATATATATTTAATAGACATATAAAATATTCAATAAACCTCAATAAACAAGGACATGTATTAACATCACATTATTCAGCACATTTCAAATAATTTAAAATGCTACCCATGTTTTGTTATTAAATGTATTAATGTTACAATGTTAAAAATTACTTAAAATAAAATTTTATAATTAATATTAAAATATATATATACAAATAAAAAATAAATTTTAACTCTACTGCATTCATCTTTTCTTTGAAAGTTAAAATGGTTTTTAAAAATGCATTGCTTTATAACAGGCTTTTAAACATATTATAATATTTTAGTTTTTTTATATTTTGAAAATATATCTCTATATGATCAATTCAATAGCTGCATTGCCTTCTAGACTACAGATTTAATCCACACCTGAGATTGTTGCTGATGTTTTCTGTCACAATCACCACTATAATTAGCATTCTTCCATATACACCATAGTACATTTGACTCATAAAGTGAGCTTACAGTGATTTAAAAAAATTAGTAATTAGAGCAATGAATATGGAGTGCTTTTGTTTTTAGAGATAAAGACTTTGGCCATTTTTTGGATGTCTACTATATATTGAAGTAATCAAGGCAAAACCAGATTACATATAAGATAAATTCCATTTAATAATTCCATAGCATATTATGTATTTATTTACTGGTACATATATGCTATAATGATCAAATCATGGGTTTATGTGTTTCCATTTGGATTGAAAACTTCCATAATTTGTAAGTAATGTACTTATTTTGATATTCTCAGATGACTCAGTTTTTGGTGCACAGTAGGTACTTGAATAAATTAATGGTTGAAGAAATTACAAATTTGTTAATCCTCTAACAAAACACTCATTTATTCAATTTATGAATGTCACTGAGTCCCCAATCTAAACATCACTAGGCAGAGTCTTGTGTGACTCTGACCAAATTTACAAATTTAGCTATATTTAGCATTATTTTTGGCTTATTTATTATTATATTTGGCTTATTTCCCATTAATCTCAACTTGTCTTGTATCCCTCTCTAGTCATGTATTCTCCTAGGTTTTCAAACCTATAATCACCATTTTGCTCAGAAGTTCCTATTGTGTCTTTTCTTTGTAAGATCTCCTCCTTCTTTATATTAGATTCTTGGTGAATGGTTACACTTTCCTTCACCAATCCATTTAGCATTTGCTAAAGCCAGAGACCAGAAAGTCATTCAGGGTACCTTCTTAATTCTGTCACCTCTCATATACAATCAGTCACCAAATCTTGTTGATTTTTCCTCTCAAAATATTTCAAATCAGACCAGGAAAGGTGGCACTTGCCTATAATCATAGTGGTTCAGGAGACTGAGGCAGGTGGATTACAAGTTCAAAGCCAGCCTCAGTAACTTAGTGAGGCCCTAAGCAACTCAACAAGAACTTGTTTCAAAATAAAAAGTCTGAGAATGTGATTCAATGGTTAAGCACCCTGAGTTTCATCTCTAGTACAAAAAAAAAAAAAAAAAAACAGAGAGAGAGAAAAAAGAAATGAAAAAGATTTTGAATCTGATCTGAGCATATAGGAGATCTTTGTGAATGCTGGAGATTGTAATGTAAATATTTGATAGTCCAATCATGGAATGGAATAGCTACAAATATGACCCAGAAAGAAAAATGGATTTCTCCTAAGGAAGGACTAGAAATGTTGCTTTAGAAGAAAAGGATACAGCTGATGAGAAAGGAAGAGTTTCAATGTATTACACACCAAAGCTACAGGCAGCACTCTTGAGTGACTCAGATTTATCTTACTGACCTTCTTGTATACTCTGAAACTTAGAAACTGTGTGTTTCTAAGTTTGGTCTGATACAAAGGGAAAATATATAAAAACATAATAATGTTAATAATGTAAGATGCAGAAAACAAACAAAGAAAGGGTGTTACATTACCTGGGATGTGCATAAAAGTCATGGGAATAAGTTATATTTTATAATTGGGGAATTATAGAAAGTGAGTTATTAAGCACACCATCAAACAATCTAATACCAAATTATGTAATTTATCTGAACAATATGGCATTCTTTTGTGAATCATTAGGCTAGAAAGTTAAGGAAGTGTTTAATTGAGGGAGATCTGAGTAGTTGGGCATTAAAGTCAAAGGTTCATTATAACATAATTTATTATGATGATACTGAAGATGTTGAGGATGAAGTCACATAGCTAGAAACCCACAAAAGTTTGCAAAATATGTTAATAATACAAAGGGATTCACTGGAGTTAGCATAAACGTTAGAAAAAAAATCCAGGGGTGTTTAGACAGGGAGAAAAGTTACTTACCTTTCAAGACAGGCCTAAATGAGGATGGATCTGAGAATAAACACCAAGTCTGTTTCTTCCCAAGGATGCCTCTTTTTCCTTTGCATGGGATCCAGACCCAGGCCTGACTTCAAGAGTCCTTGGATACACAAAGTTAACTGTCAAAACTCCTTTTCTCTTTTCTGAAGTTCTCAAAAGAAACAGGGTGACAGCTACTTCTGTTGGGCCATATAAACATCCCAGGGAAGGAGCACAGTTTTACAATCAGCCCTTGAGTTTGTGGACAATAATTGATTTATATTTTTATCAAGGTCTATACAGGTGGACCTTCATTTACAATGATACCACTTACAATTTTCTACTTCATGATGGCACAAAAGTGGTAAGCATACAGTAGAAACTGTACTTTGAATTTTTTCTTTTCCTGGGCTAGTGATAGGCAGCAGGATACACACTTAAGATGCTGGGTAGTGGCAGTGAGTGATCATAATGGGAAACAACCCATGCTCCACAGTGTACTGTGTTGCTAAGCTATGATCTTTGGTAGGTTAGGTGCATTTAATGCATTTTTGACAAGATATTTTCAGCTTACAATGGTTTATTAGTAAATAACCCCACAGTAATTTGAGGAGCATCTGTCTAAGAGACCTCAATCACCTCCAGCTACCCAGACCTTCACTTGTTTTACCCAGCCAGAAAAGTTCAACAGGTGAATTTTATACATTAGTTACTTTTGCTGCAGGGTGGCTGAAATCCGGGTGGTTATAAACTTCATGAAGAGATTTCAGAAAGGGGGTGCAGCCGAGTGAAGGAAAAGGGAGTTGTTGGGACTCTCAAGGGTGCAATTAAGGTTTTTATCTTAGATGTTATTTTGATGTCTTCTGCCTTCCCTGGGGCTGGCTTATGATACCCTCAAGAGTGCTTGGTGCAGTAGCCTTTCTTCCCTCCACAGTGTTCATATAGTTTAGGGTAAATTGGACCCCAGAGCAAAGGCAGGAAGAATGTTCTAAAAGGCAATGATGAGACATCTGAATTCTAGAGAACTATTTATTTTCAGGAAAATCTTTTCATTGTGAAATGTAGAGTTCATAGTGTCCATTGTTTATACTCTTTCCACACATTTAAACATCTGTAAAATTTTTGCTTTCAATTTTTATTATTAAACTATTTGTGTTTTATTTGTCTTACCTGTTCTTTGGTCTTATTCCTTCTTTTTTGTCTGTTTTATATGTATTTTTTTTAGCTGTAGGTGGACACAATATCTTTATTTTATTTATATGTGGTGCTTAGGATCAAATCCAGTAGCCCATATGTGCTAGGTGAGTGCTCCACCACTAGCCACAACCCCAGACCCCCTTGTCTTTTTTTGTATTATTCAAATATTTTCATTATTGTGTTCTCCCCTATTAGCTCTTTTGTTGATTCTAATTTTTTTGTTTTGGTAAAGTATAACCACAATATAATATATAGTAATATAAAAATACCACTTTAACCATTTCTGAGTGTGCAGTTCAGTAACATTAAGTATATTCACATTGTTATGCAACCATCACCACTGTCCATCTCTGGAAATTTTTCATGATTCCAAACTGAAATTCTGTACTCATTAAAAAATAACTCCCAGTTACAGTCTCTTCCAGTTCCTGGCAATCACCCATCATTCTACTTTGTGTCTCCATAAGTTGCTCTCATAAGTAGAATTACACATTATTTGTCCTGGCTTATTTAATCTAGCATAATGTCTTCAAGGTTCAAGCTCACAGCATGTGTAACATTTTTTATTGAAAAGTAATAGCCATGAAAATGGCTGAGAGGTGGAATCTAATTGTGATTCTGGTTTGCATTTCCTAAATGATTAGTAATATTATGCATGTTGGCATGTGCTTATTAAGAATTTGTATATCTTTCTTTTTAGGCATGCCTGTTTAAGTCCTTTGTTCATTAAAAAAAGTGTGTCATTGTTGAGTTGGAGGAGTTCTTCATATGTTTGGGATATTAATCCCTTATCAGATCTGTGGTTTGTAATTATTTTCTCTTCTTCCATGGGTTGATTTTTCTTTTTGTTTATAGTGTTATTTGGTATATAAAAGTTCTTAATCCTGATATCCAATTTACCTATTTTTTTCTTTGGTTCCCAGGCCTTTTGTGCCATATCCAAGAAATCATTGCCAAAATCAATATCATAAAACTTTCCACCTATGTTTTCTTCTCAGAGTTCTGTTAGTCTTATGTTTAAGTCTTATGAGTCATGAGCTAATTTTTATATGTAACTTTAGGTTACACTCCAGCTTCATTATTTATCATGTAGATATTCAGCACCATTAAATTAGAAGACTGCCCTCCCCATCATTTGGATTTTTTAAAGTTCGAAGTCTCCTGAGACTCAAGGCAAATGCTCAGCATGAGCCCTTGTAAAAATCAAAAGCAAGTTATATATATATATTCAATATATAATAGCACAGAATAAACATTTCCGTTCCACAAGGGAGAAGTAGAAACAGAAAGAATGGATGGGACCAAAGCAAGACTGAAATCCTGCTTGGCAAACAAGTTCTGTAACTCCACATTCAGCATCTGGGAATATGGCAATCTGATGTTCTCTCCAAAGGGCTTTTGTAGCTCCTCCTGGATGGTCTTGCTGGTTGCAGCCCATATAGCTTGTTTCTGCTCAATTCCTGCAACTTTCCTTGGCTGATACCTCAAATATTGGCATCTCTTTATCTCGTGGGTCTTTACTGCAGCTTCAGCTTCCTCCACACATCTTCATGTATCACACTCTCAGGGGTAGCCCACAGGGACTCTGACCCTGTGGCATTTTGCTTGGCCTCCCAGACATTCCTTTGAAATCTTGGTGGAAGCCTCAGTGATCACCTCACTCCAGCATCCTGCAATCCTGTAGAACAGTATCACGGGGTTGATACCAAAGACTCCCATCATTTTTGAGAAGTAGCCAAGCCTCCAGGAACTAATGCTGCAGCAGCCTCTGAGTGCCTGGGTGGCTAAGCATGGTGAAGCAACTTCCTAGGCACCCTTCTGTGCAAACAGTGTGCCCCACTGTTTTCTTCTCAAAGGAGTTTTTACTTTTATATCTTGAAACTGAGATGGGTATGATCTTGCCAATTTCTGAGGTGCTCTCAAACTGTCTTTCCTATTGTTACTGGGTAAAGTACTTAGCATTTCTTTAGTGGCTATAATCTCTTTAACAACCACAATTTCCTTAGCTCCAGTTTTACTTGCAATTTTCTGGCCAAATTTCAAAATTTTCGAATCTTTTTGCTCTGTTTTCTACTCCCTATTTTCAAAATTAACTTGGCTAAAAGCTGCTGGCAATACCCATGACACCTCCTGAATGTTGTGCTGCCTTGAAATTTCCTCCATTAGATAATTAGTCCATTACCTTTAAATTCCACCTCACAGAAAGACTAAGGACATGGGCAAAATGTAGACAACTTCTTTGTCACAACATAATATGAATAGCCTCTAGTTCAGTTTTCAATAGAATTCTTCTCCTCTGAAACTTCTGCAGTCCTATTGGCATTCTGGTCTGATGAGCTCCCACCAGAATCTCCCATTAAGCTCTGCTTATGGCCTTGTAAATTTTTCAGTTTGTGTCTCTAAACCTTTCAAGAGGTCTCTTATTCATCTCCAGTAAAACAGCTCTAAAGGCTTCAGACCATGATCAGGTTAGTCATAGCAATGACCCCACTTCTTGGTACCAATTTCTGTTTTAGTTAGCTTATGCATTGCTGTGACCACAAGACAAGAACAACATAGAGCAGGACAGTTTATTTTAGCTCATGATTTCAAATGTTTAGTTCGTGAAGGGCGGACTTCATAACTCTGGGGCCAAGGTCAGGTTGAATATCATGGCAGAAGGGCTTGGCACAGGAAAGCATCTGAGGACATAGTAACAAAGAAGCAGAGCTCCTCCTTTTTTTCTTTTGTTGTTCTTTTTAGTTATACATGGAAATAGAATGTATTTTGATATATCATACATATATGGAGTATAAATTCCCATTCTTGTAGTTGTACATGATGTGAAGTTACACTGGTTGTGTATTCATATATGAACATAGAAAATTTATGATCTACTCATTCTACTGTCTTTCCCATTCCCATCCCTCCTTCCTTCCCCCCATCCTCCCTGTCCAATCTGTAGAACCTCCACTCTTCCCTCCCCCCTGCCTATTGTGAGTCAGCATCTACATATCAGAGAGAACATTCAGCCTTTGTTTTTTTTGGGATTGACTTTTTTTACTTAGCGTGATAGTCTCTAGTTCTATCCATTCACTGGAAAATGCCATATTTTCATTCTTCTTTAAGGTTGAGTAATATTCCATTGTTATATGTACCACATTTTCTTTATCAATTCCTCTATTGAAGGGCACCTAGGTTGGTTCCATAGCTTAGCTATTGTGAATTGAGCTGCTGTGGACATTGATGTGTCTGAGTCACTATATCATGCTCATTTTAAGTTCTTTGGGTATAAGCAGAAAAGTGGGATAACTGGGTCAGATGGTGGTTCCATTCCAATTTTCTGAGGAATTTCCATACTGCTTTCCAGAGTGGTTGCACCAGTTTGCAGTCCCACTAGTAAAGTATGAGTGTACCTTTTCCCCCACATCCTTGTCAACATTTATTATTACTCATATTATTGATGTTTGCCATTCTGTCTAGAATGAGATGGAATCTCAGTGTAGTTTTAATGTAGCATTTCTCTAATAGCTAGTGATGTTGAACACTGTTTTATATATTTGTTGTCTATTTGTATTTCTTCTTCTGTGAAGTGTCTGTTTAGTACCTTTGCCCATTTATTGATTGGTTTATTTTATTTTATTTTTTTGGTGTTAAGTTTTTTGTGTTCTTTATATATCCTGGAGATTAGTGCTATATCTGAGGTGCAAGTAGCAACGATTTTCTCCCATTCTGTAGGCTTTATCTTTACTTTCTTGATTGTTTCCTTTGCTGTGAAGAAGATTTTTAGTTTGAATCCATCCCATCTATTGATTCTTGATTTTACTTATTGTGCTTTAGGAGTCTTGTTGAGGAATTTGGTTCCAAAGTCAACATGATGGAGTTTTGGGCCTAGTTTTTCTCCTAGTAGGTGCAGGGTCTCTGGTCTAATGCCTAGGTACTTGATTCACTTAGAATTGAGTTTTGTGCAGGGTGAGAGATGTGGGCCTAATTTTATTTTATTACATATGGATTTTCAGTTTTCCCAGCAGCATTTGTTGAACAGGCTATCTTTTCTCCAATGTATATTTTTGGTTCCTTGATCTAGTATGAGATAATTGTATTTATGTGGGTTTGTTTTTGTGCCTTCTGTTCCATTAGTCTTCATGTCTGTTTTGGTGCCAATACCATGCTATTTTTTTCACTATAGCTCTGTGCTATAATTTAAGATCTGATATTGTGATGCCTCTTGCTTAACTTTTTTTTTTTTTTTTTTTTTTTGCCAAGGATTGCTTTGGCTATTCTGGACCTCTTATTTTTCCAAATGAATTTCATGACTGCTTTCTCTATTTCCTTAAAGAACATCATCAGAACCTTAATCAGAATTGAGTCAAATTTGCATAATGCTTTTGTCTCCCTTGTTCTTTAAATACCAAATTCTCCTTGCCTAAAGTAATTCAAGTTATCAATTCTTTTGGTCTGCATCTCCTTGGATATCAAACATGTTTAGGTGACAGGTAGCTGCAATATATTACTGCTTCCTTTGCTTTTTTTCACTTAATATATCTTGAAGATATTACAAATGGAACTGTTTCATATTTTATAAAATTGAAGATATGGTATTCCATTGTATGACTGACCATAACTTATTTAACTAGTCCTCTTTTAATGGGAACTGAAGCTTTTTCAACAATTTACTTTTACAACAGTGCTACAACAAATATTCTTGTTTTTTGTCATTTCTCACATGGATGAGAATATCAACAGGCTAAATATCCAAGAAATTGAATTGCTGAGTTAAAGTTACCTAGTCAATCCTATAGTTTGTAAAACTTATACTTCTCCTGCTAAGTGTGAGAGAACTCATTTCAGTACAATCAACCATACAGTGCATTATCAAACTTTTTGATCTTTGTCAGTCTGATAGGTTGAAATAAGACAACATTATAAGCTTTTTTGCCTTTATCTTTTTAATGAGTGCTCAGTCCATATGTTTAAGAATCTTTTTTGATACTGTTTATATATTTTTTGTTCATTTTCTTATTCAAATGTTGTTCTTTATGTGCATTAAGGAAGCAAAATTATTGTGATATGACCGGCAAATGAGTGAGAAGTACTAACAATAGAAATATAAGGTTAGTTACTAAGGTAAAGCAACTAAGGCTATTGAAAAGAGTGGTGGCCAGGTGATACACCAGCAGTCTTTTTATTTATGTGTCAATTTTTTTTCCATTCATTCAAGTTATTATACCACTATTACCAGGAAGAGTATCTGACACATAATAGGTAAACATATAAATACGTGAAAAGAACTAATAAAAAACAGTGTTAGAAAGGCAATTTTAATTTTTTATAATTAAAATTATTATCCTTGGCAAATCAATTCCTGATTCCCAATTTTCATTTTCTTCAACTGAAGAATAGGTATTAAAAGGTGAAGGCATTTCACTTGAGGTCTAGGAGGAAGTTTAGGGAGAACCTGTTCAAATTTCCGGTATAAATCCCAAGTAAATGTTTGTACTGATCTACTATTGTCAGGTGCCTCTCCTTAAAACAAATGGCCTAGATATGCTTCTGTGGTCCTGGTTTTACCTCCCAAGTTATGGTGAGCAACCTTTCTCCTTTTGCTTGCAGGGGAGGAGTCCTCAGGGATTTGGAGCTGGTTACAATGAAACTGAAAGCAGGTCCATAGCCCAGACAGGGTTAGGCCACCTCCATCTGTCCATCTATCTCTGATTTGTGGTTTTTGCACTTACTACAAGTAAGTGCATTTGAGAGCGAGTGAAGAAGTAAGAATTGTGGAATTTAGATATAAAAGACTTTCTGGTTATATTCATGACTGAGCAGCATGTATTAAACCAAAAGTAGTTGCCATCAAAAATAACTGTAAAATCTGGTCAAAATATATAATCAAGACTTCAGGGTCTAGAATTCCAAGGCAAATAGAAAAACAAGTGGGTAGAGTTCCACATTTGCCACATGTTTCCTCTTGAGGATATGTGACAGTTTTTCGAGGGGAAGACAGCCAGAGTCTCATTGGAGGGTTCTTCTGCCCAGAGGAATTTGAGCCACCTTAAAGAGCCACTCTAAATCTTAATATTACAAATAATTAAGCCACCTTAAGTATTAATATCTCAAATAATTAATAAATAATAAAACATAAACACTCAGAAATATATTTACAAAAGTGAAGCCCCTGATAGATCTAGTCCACATGTGTTCTTGAACTAGACAAAGACAAAATGGCTCTGGTGGTTTATTTAAGTGGCTACATCAAAGGCAGGGGTAAGGTTTCAAAGCAGAGGAGTCCTGCTTTGTGATGTCATATGGTCAGCAGATTGATTGACATCTTGGCAGGTTATGGGAGAGAAATAAAGGTTGGGGAGAGAGCAATAGTTTCTCTAAAACCAAAAGATCCAGAGAATTGAATTTGGAATGTGTAGCTGTCAAAGTAGTTGGGCCTTGAGATAGAAATCCTAGAGAGAATTGCAGAGAAGTAAGGCCGAAAACATGATATAATCTTCCTTCAAGGGCTTTTTGGATTTCTATGTTGTTTATATACAAAATGAGATTTCAAGAAATTTGGTAGAAGCTAGAGGTGAGAGTCTAAACAGCCAAGCAGTTTTGGGAGTCAGAGAGTTCAAGGAGTACAGAAATTGTGATCAAAACCTGCTAAGTTTGCAGCTGTATAAACAGTCCAGGCTTGTAGCTGAAACCCAGAAAAGCTATGTTCCTAGAGTAAGGGGAATAATTTAGGCATAAGACCTCAACTAGTTCATTTTATGAACACCTAAGAAGAATCCTTAAATGGGATCCAAACAATATGCTTCTACTCTATTTGTTATAAGGATTGGAATTACTATGTTCATTGCCTTAGTAATGTTTAAAATACAAAGTCTAGCATTTGGTAAAAAAAAAAATTAAGGCAGCTAAGCAACAGAATAAATGGTCAAGATTTATGGAACCATGCCATAGGGGTTACAGGTTTTGGTCAATATTAAGATGCATCTGAATAAATACAAAGTTTTAAAAAAATCTGTAAAAGTTAAATACAAGTTTATTGCTCAGGGGTGTTTTTCATTAATACTTTTTATGTTACTAGAAATTTCTGCAGAGCTTTTTTCATATCTTTGTTCCTAAGACTATATATCACAGGGTTAAGGAGTGGGGTCAGAACAGAATAAAACAGAGTCACAATCTTCTGCATCCCAGCTTCATGCTCAGATGTTGGGCTTCCGTACATGACCAGTACTGAGCCATAGAAGAGTGAGACCACAGCCACGTGAGACCCACAGGTGGAGAAGGCCTTTCTTTTTCCAGCTGCTGATGGGACCTTCAATACAGCTCTGAGGACAAGAATATAAGACCCCATGATGAAGAGAAAGGGGATAACAAGAGGCAGAGGACTTAAGGAGGAGAAGATAAGTTCTATTAAAAGAGCTCTTTTGCAAGTGAGTGCTAGAAGAGGACCTGGATCACAGAGGAAGTGGTCAATAGTTCTGGATCCACAGAAGGACATTTGGGAAATGATGATGATGGGAATCAAGAACCAGAGAAAACCAAGAATCCAGCAGCTGACCACAAGATTGGTGCAAAGATGTCTCGTCATAATGGTTGGATAGCGTAGGGGCCTGCAGATAGCAAGGTACCGATCAAATGCCATAACTGCCAGGAAGAAGCATTCTGCAGAGCCCAAGGAGAAGAAGAAATAGAACTGCAGGAAGCACCCAGTGAAGGAGATGACCTTGGTGTCAGACAGGAAGTTGGCCAACATGTTGGGGACTGTAGAGGTGACATACCAGATCTCTAGGAAGGAGAAGTTGGCCAGCAGGATATACATAGGGGTGTGGAGTCTCTGATCCCAGTGCACAGCACAGATGATGGAACCATTACCCATGAGGGTCAGGAGGTAGACAGTGGAGAAGAGCACGAAGAGGAAGATCTGCTTCTCCCTGGGTCCAGGGAAGCCCAAGAGAATGAAGCCAGTGATGGTGCTGGAGTTACTGGGTAAGCTGAAGGTTTTCATGTGTCTGTGAGCTGTAAAATCACACACAATTACCAAACAATAGTGCAAAGACAAATTAAAACCCAGATTTTTTTTTGTGTGTGTGTGCTGGGGATCGAACCCAGGGCCTTGTGCATGCAAGGCAAGACTCTACCTACTGAGCTGTATCCCCAGCCACCCCAAATATGTTTTTAAGTCATCTTCGCAATTGCAATTAACATTTATACAGCAGTAGGTAGATTTTTCCTCTATTCCTGAAATAATGTTCTGTTTGATTATAGATGTTGATCTGTGAAAGACACTAGAAGTCAATGAGTATCAGTGTATAGACACAGAAATTTCTTTGTTAGGAAATGTATGGAACATATGCAGTAAATAAAAATATAGTTTAATGAATTATTATAAACAAAACACCATTGTAACTACCACTGAGGTCAAGAAATAGCATATCACTTACACATGGATTCTCCCTTCATGCTTCATGTCAATCATTATCTCAGCCTCTCTGCTCTAGTTTTTTTAAAAATATATTTTTAAGCTGTAGATGGGCACAATAGCTTTATTTTATTTATTTACTTCAATTTTTTTTTGTGATGGTAGGGATTGAACCCAGGGCCTTGTACATGCAAGGTGAACACTCTACTGAGCTATATCCCCAGCCTTTATTTATTTATTTTTATGTGGTGCTAAGGATTGAATTCAGTACCTCACACATGCTAGGCAAGACTATTCTTTCCTTATGTTGGTTACTTCCTTGTTTTTCTGTATAATTTATAAACCAAGTATATATTCTTTTTCTTTCTTCTGGTGATGTCCTGCTGGGTACCTCTCTTCTTGGAAGTACTTTTTCTTTTTTTTTTAGAGTAGATGGTTATATAAAATCTGTTCCATTCATTCATTCCCAAGACAGACTATTTCAGGAGTAATAAAGAAAATGGTCCCCAGGCATGGTTTAGGAGAACACTTGAATGCAGGATGTAATTTACAGTTACTCTGGGAAATTCATCTTGATAAGCCCTGTGATCAACCCTGTGATTTAAACCAGGTATTTCCTTGTTGTACCTGCTGCTTTTCTCATATGCTTCTACCAAGAAAGAGTTCTTTGAGTTGGCTCACTCAGGAGCATCTTCCTGAGCAGTAAGAATCAAATAGCACTTTGCCATGGGCTTAATGTCAATTTACTTGGGAAGTTACTCTACTAGAATGATTGGGAATTAACTAAATGTTTGCACCTAGAAAATTCCCAATAAATGTTCATAAAATTAATGAATAACTGTACTCCCTCAATTCCCAGAGAGATACATCTATTTGGGGGCAAAGCTGATTCATATTGTATAGTGGTAGAAGAGGGGATCCTTGGGACAATTTGGAATCCCCCCTCCTTTTTTATGGAGATAGTAAAGTAGCTTGTTGATTCATGCTATTGGTAATGTACCTGACCAATTTCAGGAGTAGAGTTTCAAGTTGATTTTAGGAAGTAGCTGCCTCTCACTTAAGTTAAAACAGTTCTTCAGCTCTTGAGGGTAGGTGCAGCCAGGAGATAGAATCAGTCTTAATTTGTTGAAACAGATTTTTGATTTTGTGTGTTGGGAAAGTCTGAGTGGTTCTCATTCCATTTATACCGACTGTGGAACCTGTCATTATTGATCTAATGTTAAAGTTTAGCAGGCAACTTGAAGAAAAAAATGTTTTTTTGATCCTTCTCCCCACTACTGCTTGGGAGCACAAGACAGAATGACTCTGGGTAATTATACTTCTCATAGTGGCTTGCTTTATATTTTCTAGTTAAAAAACCCAACAACCTTTGTTACATAATCCTGTACTCAGTTCTTGATCTTTATTATTATAGTACTTTATAAATAAGACATGCAGTAGAAACATGAAAATATATAATTTTTGGTTGTCTGGAATATAGCATCAATTAATCAATCATAAAGTATCTTGAAAGATAGCATAGTTATCCAAGGAGTCTAACAATAATCTATTTTGAATGTTGAAAAACAGTAAGGCTTTCCTGAATAAATGGCACATAGTGATGAGAGAGACTGTTGATTATAGTGTATTTTTTTTGGAAGGGGACTAGCAAAATGATTAGTATTTTGGATCTTGTATAATGTTTAAAAAATTGTTCCTCTCCTACCCAGATATAGTTCTAGATTTTATCTGACTTCTATGAGAGTTGGACTCATGTGTTCAATAAAGTTTTCTAAGATGCTGCTGGTTCATGTCTTAATTTATATTACTTCAGTCCTTTTAATGCCTGAACTGTGAGAGGAATAGATCCTGGGCCTTGTACCACAGACTTACATTTTTTATGTCCTCTTTCAGTTCTGATTTTAAGGATATGTGATCAGGAACTGAGACTAGGTTCTAAACATTCATTTCCTTTGAAGATGAATTTAAATCATACATAAAAATATCTAATGTATTTTGCTGTGGGCTTTTCTGTTTTAGCATGAAAAATTTAAGAATATGTCCATATTTGAAGCAACTGTATAAGATAATGCTACTTTTTTGAATGGGGATATTAATGAATGTTGGATCTATGAGAATCTATTAACTGCCAATTAATGGAAGGAGTGATTCATGGGAACATTTACTATAAAAGATGTAGGTGACTTATGGATTTTAAGTTACATAAATTTAAAAAAATCCTTTTTTTAAGATCTATAGCTTTAGTAACACCGAAGGGAAAAAGTCACTGCTCAGTTCTTTGTAAATCAAGTTACTAATTACAATTAGACATTTTAAATTAAGGCATTTTCCAGGATGTCTCTAAAAGTTTATATTTTGAAATAATAACTTTGCTCATTATTTCAAATTTTTTTTTATGTACCAAATGATTTTGTTAATGTTCAAGAACGTCTTCCTTCTGGTTTTCCAACTGTCATCCTAATGGAAAACAAACTCCTCAAATAAAGAGCTCTAATGGTATAAATATTATTTATTTTATATTTTAAAATAAAAATTTAATAAAAATTATATTTTCAAATAAAAATATTTTTAAAATTATCCTTTTAAAAATTTTTTTTGCAGTACTGGGGATTGAGCCCAGGGCCTTATACATTCTTGGCAAATGCTCTACCACTGAGATGCATTCCCAGTACCAGTGGAGCCTATTATAAGGTTTCTTTTAATTATCCAATTCACTGGCAGGTCTTGCTGCTTCTATGACCAAAATATGACTCCTACACTTCTCTTTTTGTTTCCTACTGTTATGTCATAAATTCAGATTATCACTCTTTCCCCCTAATTCCTGCAGTAGCATCCTAGCAGAGATCCCCCTTCCTATTTTTGTTCCTCTACATTTTATGTTCCAAGTAGCAGTAGATTACTCTTTACAAACTGAGAAAACAGTTATGTTAGACCTTTGAATAAAACCCCTTTCTCTCAGAGTAATTCCTTGTCAGAAAATCTCACACAACTGTTTAGAGAACAGGAAAGAGCTGAAAACCATTCTGGGTAGGCCAACACCATTTTATGCTCAACATGGCATATTCAGCCAGATGGCATTGCTCCTCACCTTTTATTACCTATTCTCTCTGAGAAGAAGAAACTATGGTGTTTACCTGCCACGAGTCAGAACAGGAGCTGTCAAAAAAACCAAAACCCAAAAATCAAAAGACAAGAAACAAAAAACCAAACCATATAAAACAAAAGTCCATGCTGCAGGTGTTTCTCAGTGGTAGAGCACTTGCCTAGTATGTGTGATGTCCTGGGTTCCATGCCCAGCACTGCAGAAAAAACAAACCAAACCAAACCCAAAACATGTCTAGCTAATTCACTGTGCATCTGCTACACTGTGAACATGTGTACAATGTTGCATTTATGGATCCAGGTGGCCTGGACTGTAGATTAACAGCCACCAGTCACCATTGTCTTTTTTCTAAAGGGGAGAGGATTGTCTACTTGCTAAATTAGTCAATCCCAGAAAAGTTGAAATATACTATGCTGAGTGAGGCAGCTGTGTCATACATGGTGTGTGAAGAGGGCACATCCTGGATATACTAAATTTCTCCCAAGTTTCAGTACAGTAAAAGTCTTGGTACCTGACTCTGTGGATCCCCCATCTACAGTCAGTCCAGAGAAGACTCATGACAATGCAGTTTCCTCCGCTAGCTAGTTTGCAGATTCAGTGAGGGGATGACCACCTCTGTGACTCTGGGCAGCTGATTTCTAGAAAATACCTACAAAAAGGAAGAAACTTTGTCTAGACTGGGACAATAATGGGCAGCTGTGTTTAACAAAAAAGCCTGAATTTAGAGACAAGAGCTTTCTTTACCAATCACAAGAAGTTAATGTTTAGTATATTTAGATATAAAATAGGTGTAATTATGTCCATATGTCACAATGAATCTGCTTACATTTGTGATTATAATGCACCAATTAAGATAATAATATAATAATATGAAGAGAAGGACAATCACTAGAGTAGAACAAGCAGATTGGGGGGAAGGAGGAGAGGGAAAGGGAAGGCATTGGGGAACAAGCCTAATCAAATTGTTATGTGTGTGTGAAATATGGCATGATGAATCCCAATATTATGCACTATTGCAATGTACCAATAAAAGAGGGCATAATTATGCCTTTTAAAAAGGGCTAGCATAAAGATTCTGAAAGACATAATATGTGGGAAAGTATCTTGAGCAGTGCCTGACCAGTAAGGGTTTAAGAAGCTAGGCTCACTGGTGCACAACTGTAAGAAGGGCTGAGGCAGAAGGATGGTACGTTCAAGATCAGCCTGGGCAACTTAGTGACACCCTATCTCAAAAATATTAAAAAGGGGCTGGGATGTAGCCCAGATGTAGAACACCTCCCGGGTTTAATCCCTAGTAATGACAAAAAAAAAAAAAAGAAGAAAGAAAAAGAGTTTAAGAAATATTGGTTGTATGTGTATAACCACAGTAAATTCAGAGAACTGTGGGTTAAGAATACTAGATTCTGCAACTATATGATTATTTTTTTACTCTTCTAAATGCGACATCATTTTGTTACCTGTATCAGCAGAGGGAATCCCAAACTGAAGCCTCTTAGAAGTTTTCTTTGAGAGCAATGATGGTCTTTTTAGGCATAACCAGGAGGAGAGACAAGGTGGTGATTGTGATATGTATCCTTGATTTTGTTGACCAAAGGGTGGAGGGTTAGTAAGCAGAGCTTGTCAGGCAGTAAGTTAGCTTGTTTCTCCTGATCCTTGAGGATACATTTAATGGTTCTCAAAGGAGAAGAATGTCAAGAGACACCTCTGTGCTTATTCTTATTATTTTCTTCCCTTGGGGCATGTCTTAATTTCCTTTCTTTAAAATTTTGTTTTTCCTATATAAGTTAAAATATAGTATCTTTTGCTTACTTCAAACGTGTCATAGATATAATGAAGTATTGATAAACCAGTCACTTGATTAATTTACTAATCAACCAATAAACAATACTATCTGTAATTCTTCTAAGTGTGTTTACCTTGTGGCCAAAGATAATCTTGTAAATTTGAAGTGGGGAAAAGCAGCCCTAGATAACCAATCACAGAGAGGCCTTAGAGGTATTTCAGCTGGTTTGAAACTCACAGCTATTCTCTTGTTGGACATAAACAATCTTACAGGATACAGCCTCAATCAAGGGATCCGATGTATTTGAATTGTCTGTAGCTTTTAGTTATTATAAATAAAAGTGCTAGCAACTTTTGTGTACAAATTTTTGTATGAAGTCTTTTTTTCGTTGCCTTGTATAAATAGCTAGGAGTGAAATAATTATATCAAATGGTGGATGCATGCTTAATTTTTTAAGAAACTTCCAAACTGTTTTCCAAAGTTGTAACATTTGAAATTTCCAGCAGCAGCATATGAGAGTTCCAATTTTTTAAATATTGTCACCTACACTTGTGTGGTCAGTCCTTTTAATTTTAGTCCTTCTAGAATGTGTATACTGGTTTCTCATTGTGATTTTAATTTGTATTTCCCTAATGACTACTGATATTGAACATGTTTTTATTTTTATTTATTTGCTATGTGTTTATCTTTCATTGAACATCTGATAAAACCTTTTGCCATTTTAAATTAGGCCACGTGTTGTCTTTTCCTCCTTGTATATATTTAAGGTGTGCAACATGTTTTTAAGTACTCATACAGAGTTAAATGACAACTACTGTCAAGCAAAGGAACATATCCATCATCCAACAGTTACTTTTTTGTGTGTTTGACCACAACACCTAAAATCTATTCTCTTGGAAGTGGTTTCCAGTATCAAGTGTATCCACAGGACACTAATTGAAAAAAAAAAAGCAAACTGTGAATCAATTTAAGAAGGATCAGTGGAGTGGAGGAAGGCAGAGGATTGAGGGGGAAGCGCTGAGGATGAATCCTAGCAGGTTGGATTCCATGCTTTTGTGATTATGTCTAGGTATGTCTTGGTATTCATCGTAACTAAAAAAAAATTAAAAAAAGGAAAATTTCCATTATATGATAAAATGTTATTTACTAGCCCTCATGCTGTATATGGATCTATGAACTTATTCATCCTTCATAACTGCAATGCGTACTGTTTGTCTTATATATCCCCATTGCTACACCCCGATTGCCTCTGATAGCCACTGTTCTACTGTCCTTTTATGTATTTCATCCGTTTGGATGCCATATATAAGAGAGACCAGGCAGTATTTTACTTTCTGTTTGTGGTTTATTTCACCTATCATAATGTCCTCCAAGTATAACATGTTGTTGCAAATGGCAAGATCACCTTTTGTGAAGCCAATATTTTTATATAATTGAAACTAAATATATACATGTATTTCACTAGTCATATGCCAATGACAAGGTGCATTTTCTGATTACCCATATTTGAGCATTCTTTATATATTCTGGATGCAAGTCCTTCAACAATTTTGGAACATTTGTTTTCCTTGTCTGTGACTTGTCTTTTCATTCTCTTAACAATGCTTTACCATCGGACATAACTTTCCTTTGTTCATATATGAATACACAGCCAGTGTAACTCCACATCATGTACAACCACAAGAATGGGAAGTTATACTCCATGTATGTATAATATGTCAAAATACATTTTACTTTTATGTATAACTAAAAAAACAAATAAAAATAAAAAACAATGTTTTTCTGAGAATAGATGTTTGTAATTTTGGTGGAGTTTAGTTTATGAGTTTGTCCTGTTATGGACTGTGCTTTTGTTCTTGTATCTAAGAAATCTTTTCTTAAGCCTGAGTCACAAGAATTTCCCATCTACTTCTTGTAGGGGCTTATACTTTTAATTTCATGATTGATTTTGAGTTGATCTTTGTGCAATTTGTGGGGTGTTGCAATATTAAAATCCAATTTTGGGGTATTTGGATATACAATTATTTAAGCATCATTTATTAAAAATTCTTACCATTATATACACTGAATCAGTATTGAAGTTTTGTTGAAACTCAGTTCTCTGTAATATGGCTCTATTTCTGGATTCTGTTCTGTTTCATTGATCTATTTTTAAGTTTAATATTATTGCAGCATCATTTTGATTAATGTAGCTTTATAATAAGTTGTTAAATCAGGTAGTATTAGTCTTACAGCTTTGTTTTTTCTAGCCTAGGTTCTTTACATTTCTGTATGAATTTTAAAATTAGCCTGATAATTTATATGAAAATGTTTCCTAGGAATTGATTTGGGATTGCATTGAATCCATAAAACATCTTTGAGAGAATTCATATCTTACAATATTGATGTCATTTATTGTATTTACTTAATTGTACCAACTAACACTTTCAGTATGGTGTTGAACAGAAGTGGTGAGAGCAGACCATTTCTGATTTTCAGGGGAAAGCATAAATTTTCACCATTAAATATTATCTTAGTTGTAGGTTTGAAGATGATCTTTACAAATCAAAGTAGTTTTTTGTCTATACCTAATTTGCTAAGAACTTCCATCTGGAATGGATGTTGGTTAGAATATAGTTTAATATGCACAGGCATGTTTACATGTTACCTAGATTTTTATGTGTCAACTCAGGTATTCAATACAACCTAAGAGGGTTTTTGTGGGGAAATAACATCAAATTTCAAATAATCCAGTTCTGAGAAAAGTTTTTCCCTGAAAACTGTGTAATTCTTAGTTGAAAATTTCCTATGTCTTAGATCATTTGAATTACTGTAACAAGTTACCATAACTGAGTGGCTTAAATTACAGAAATTCGTTACTTTCAATTCTGAAGTCTTAAGATCAAGTAAGTGACAGCAGATGTTGGGTCTGGGGAAGGCTCACCCTCTGGTTCATAGATGGCAACTATGATTAGTTGATCATGAGCCTTTTAAATGTTGACTTGAATGAACATGTAGGTAGGTTTTAAGTTTATTCTTAGAACATTTTGAGGTATACTTCTGGATTAAAGAAGATCAACAGAGACTCATATTTGGACCATAATTCTTAAATCTGGGAAGTATTGCTTGTTAAGTGGTACTTCTCCCCCAAATTTTCAAATTCTGTGGAGGGATGCTACAAGAAACAACTCTCTTTCTCTCCATCTCTGTCTCTGTCTCTTTTTCTATTATACTCTCTTTATATAATCTCTCTATATATAAGGTATTATAATATTTTTGAAGACCACCTTTCATTCTATTTGTTTCTATAGTATCAATTTCCATGAAAAAATATTTTAAAACCAGTAGCCAGTAACAATTTAGTTTCCCCTGAGGAACACATTTGTTTTCAACTTTCTCACTTTGCTGTAAAGGAAGTTCATACCTTTGCACATTGCTGGTGATATAAATTAGTACTCCTCTTATGGAAAACAGCATGGAGGTTCCTCAAAAACTTAAAAACTTGCTGGGTGCATTTGTGCATGCCTTTAGTCCCAGTGGCTCAGGAGGCTGAGACCGGAGTATTGTGAGTTCAAAGACAGCCTCAGCAACGGCAAGGTGCTAAGCAACCCAGTGAGACCCTGTCTCTAAAAAAATACATAATAGGGCTGGGGATGTGGCTCAGTGGCCAAGAGCCCCCTGAGTTAAAAAAAATTAAAAACTTGAAGTACCATGTAATCCTGTAGTCCCCCTCCAGGGTATATATCCAAAGGAATTGAAATCAGTATGTCAAAGAGATGTCTGTGCTCCCCTGTTTATTGTAGCACTATTTACAATAAACAAAAAATGAAAATAAGTATCCATCAGCTTATAAATAAAGAAAATGTAGTATATTTGCACAGTATAATTTTATTTAGCCACAAAAGCAAGAAGTCCTGTCATTTGTAACAGCCTAGATGGAAGGAGATCATTATGTTAAGTGAAATGCACCAAGTGCAAGAAGACAAGCACCACAGAATCTTATGCATGTGTGAAATCTAAAAGTTGATTGCATAGACCTTGAGAGTACAGTATCAGAGCTTAAGGAGACTAGGAGGTGGAAAAGTTGGGGGAAGATTCACCAAAGGGTACTAAGTCACAGTTAGATAGGTGCAAAAAGTTCTGGTGTGTTATTGTACAGTAGAGTAACTATGGGTAATGATAATGTACTGTGTATTTTAAGCTGAAAGAAAAAATTTCAAACATTTTCATCATAAATAAATAATTAAGATATGAGGAGATAGATTATGTATAATCTGATTTAAACATTAGACAATGAATACATATATTGAAGTATCACATGGTACCCCATTAATACGTGTAATTTTTACGCTTTGTGTATTAATTAAACAATAAATTCAATTAAAAAGAAAGAAGGGAGTTTATAATACTTTCAGGTATTGACATTAATAATAGCATAATATCTTATAATCTGCAAAAATTCCTTTCATACTTAAAAATTCATATTTATTTTTTTTGTTTTTGTTAGATTATTTTTTGTAGTAAATACATATTTTTTAAAATTAATTTTATTTATATAAGACTGCAGAATATATTCAATTCTTATTACACATATAGAGCACAATTTTTCATATCTCTGGTTGTATACAAAGCATATTCACACCAGTTCATGTTTTCATACCTGTACTTTGGATAATAATGACCATCAGTTTCCATCATCATTTTTAACCCCATGCCTCCTCCCTTCCCCTCCAACCTCTCTGCCCTATCTAGAGTTCCTCCAATCTTCCTGTGCTCCCCATCCCTACCCCACTATGAATCAGTCTCCTTATATCAGAGAAAACATTTGGCATTTGTTTTTTTGGGATTGGCTAACTTCACTTAGCATTATCTTCTCCAACTCCATCCATTTCCTGCAAATGCCATGATTTTATTCTCTTAATGCTGAGTAATATTCCATTGTGTATATATGCCATATTTTTTAACCATTCATCTATTGAAGGGCATCTAGATTGACTCCACAGTTTAGCTATTGTGAATTGTGCTACTATAAACATTGAAGTGGCTCTGTCCCTATAGTATGCTGTTTTTAAGTCCTTTGGGTATAGACCGAGGAGAGGGATAGCTGCATCAAATGGTGGTTCCATTCCCAATTTTCCAAGAAATCTCCATACTGCTTTCCATATTGGCTGCATCAATTTGCAGTCCCACCAGTAGTGAATGAGTGTACCATTTCCCTCACATCCTCGCCAATACTTATTGTTGTTTGTATTCATAATAGCTGTCATTCTAACTGGAGTGAGATGAAATCTTAGAGTAGTTTTTATTTGTATTTCTCTAATTTCTAGCGATGGTGAACACTTTTTCATATATTTGTTGATGGATTGTATATCATCTTTTGAGAAGTGTCTCTTCAGGTCCTTGGCCCATTTATAGATTGGGTTATTTTTTGTGTGTGTGCTTAGCTTTTTGAGTTCTTTATATACCCTAGAGATTAGTGCTCTATCCGATGTGTGAGAGGTAAAGATTTGCTCCCAAAATGTAAGCTCTCTATTCATCTCACAGATTGTTCCTTTTGCTGAGAAGAAACATTTTAGTTTGAGTCTGTCCCATTTATTGATTTTTGATTTTAATTCTTGCCCCAAAGGAGTCTTATTAAGGAAGTTGGAGCCTAATCCCACATGATAGAGATTAGGGCCTACTTTTTCTTTTATTAGATGCAGGGTCTCTGGTTTTATTCCTAGGTCCTTGATCCATTTTTAAAAAATATCTTTATTTTATTTTTATATGGTTCTGAGGATTGAACCCAGGGCCTCACGCATGTCAGGCGAGTGTGCTACCACTTGAGCCACATCCTGAGCCCCAGTCCTTGATCCATTTTGAGTTGAATTTTGTGCTGGAGAGTGATAGAGGTTTACTTTCATTTTGTTGTATATGGATTTCCAGTTTTCTTAGCACCATTTGTTGAAGAGGCTATCTTTTCTCTTATGCATGTTTTTGGTGCCTTGTCTCATATAAGATAATTGTAGTTTTGTGGGTTAGTCTCTGTGTCCTCTATTCTGTACCATTGGTCTACCAATCTATTTTGGTGCCAATACCATGCTGTTTTTGTTACTATTGCTCTGCAGTATAGTTTAAGTCTGGTATAGGGATGCCATCTGCTTCACTCTTCCTGCTAAGGATTGCTATAGCTATTCTTATTTTTCCAGATGAATTTCATGATTGCTTTTTCTATTTCTATGAGGAATGTAATTGGGATTTTGACTGGAATTGCATTAAATCTGTGTAGTGGATTTGGTAGTATGGTCATTTTGATAATATTAATTCTGCCTTTCCAAGAGCAAGGTAGATTTTTTTCATTTTCTAAGGTCTTATTTGATTTCTTTATTTAGGGTTCTGTAATTTTCATTATATAGATCTTTTACCTCTTTTGTTAAGTTGATTCCCGAGTATTTTATTTTTATAGAGGCTATTGTAAATGGGATAGTTTTCCTCATTTCCCTCTCAGTGGATTTGTTACTGATATACAGAAATGCCTTTGATTTCTGGGTGTTGATTTTATATCCTGCTACTTTGCTGAATTCATTTAGTAGTTCTAGAAGTTTTCTAGTGGAACTGTTAGGGTCTTCTAGGTATAGAATCATATCATCAGCAAATAGTTCCAATTTGCTTTCTTCTTTTCCTATTCGTATCCCTTTAATTTCTTTTGTCTGTCTAATTGCTCTGGCTAGTGTTTCAAGGAATATGTTAAATAGAAGTGGTGAAAGAGGGCATTCTTGTCTTGTTCCAGTTTTTAGAGGGAATACCTTCAATTTTTCTCCATTTGGAATGATTTTGGCCTGGAGCTTAGCACAGATAGCCTTTATGATGTTGAGATATGTTTCTGTTATCCCTAATTTTTCTAGTGTTGAACAAGAAGGGGTGCTGTATTTTGTCAAATGCTTTTTCTGCATCTATTGAGATCATCATATGTTTCTTATCTTTATGTCTATTGATGTGATGAATTATATTGATTGATTTCCATATGTTGAACCAACCTTGCATCCCTGGGATGAATCCCTCTTGATTATGGTGCACTATCTTTTTGATATTTTTTTTTTTGTATTTGATTTGCCAGAATTTTTTTGAGAATTTTTGCATCTATGCTCATTAGAGATATCGGTCTGACGTTTTCTTTTTTTCATGTGTCTTTGCCTGGTTTTGGAATCAAGGTGATATTGGCCTCATAGAATGAGTTTGGAAGTGCTCCCTGTTTTTCTATTTTCTGAAATAAATTGAATAAGTATTTGTACTAGTTCTTCTTTAAAGATCTTGTAGAACTCAGCTGTGTATTTATCTGGTCCTAGGCTTTTCTTGGTTGGTAGAGTTCTGATGGCATCTTCTATTTTGTCACTTGAAATTGATCTGTTTAAGTTGTGTATATCATCCTGATTCAATTTTGCAAATCATATGACTCTAGAGATTTGTCAATGCCTTTGATATTTTCTATTTTATTGGAGTCCAAGTTTTCAAAATAATTTCTAATTATCTTCTGTTTTTCTGCAGTGTCTGTTATGATATTTTCTTTTTCATCATGTATGTTAGTAATTTGAGTTTTCTCTCTCCTTCTTTTTGTTAGCATGGCTAAGGGTCTTTTAATTTTAAATAAAATTTTTCAAAGAACCAAATTTTTGTTCTGTCAATTTTTTAATTGTTTCTTTTGTTTCAATTTTATTGATTTGAGCTCGGATTTTAATTATTTCCTGTAATTCTACTGCTTTTGGTGTTGATTTGTTCTTCTTTATATAGGGCTTTTAGATGTAATGTTAAGTCACTTATTTGTTGACTTTTTTTTTTCTTTTAAGGAATGAACTCCATATAAGGAACTTTCCTCTTAGAACTGCTTTCATAGTGTCCCAGAGATTTTGATATGTTTTGTGTCTTTATTCTCATTGACCTCTAATTTTTTAATCTCCTCCACTGTTCATTCAGTAGCATATTATTTAGTCTCCAGATGTTGAAGTAGCTTTTATTTCTTATTTTATCATTGATTTCTAATTTCATTCCATTGTGGTCTGATAGAATGCAGAGTAGTATCTCTACTTTTTTTTATATTTGCTAAGAGTTCTTCATGGCATGGTATATGGTCTATTTTAGAGAAGGATCCATGTGCTGCTAAGAAGAAAGTGTATTCTCTCATTGAAGGATGAAATATTCTATATATGTCAGTTAAGTCTAAGCTATTGATTATATTATTGAGTTCTGTAGTTTCTTTGTTCAGCTTTTGTTTTGAAGATCTATCTAGTGATGAAAGTCACCCAAAATAATTGTGTTATGTTCTATTTGATGCTTGAACTTGAAAAGAGTTTGTTTGATGAATGTAGATGCTTCATTGTTTGGGGCATATATATTTATAATTGTTAAGTTTTGTTGGTGTATGTTTCCCTTGAGCAGTATTTAGTGTCCTCCTTTATCCTTTTTGATTGACTTTAGCTTGAAGTCTACTTTATTTGATATGAGGATGGAAATCCCTGCTTGTTTCCATAGTTCATGTGAGTGGTGTGATTTTTCCCAACCCTTCATCTTCAGACTGTGAATGTCTTTTCCTATGAGATGAATCTCCTGGAGGCAGCATATTGTTGGGTCTTTTTTTTTTTTTTGATCCAATCTGCTAGTCTCTGCCTTTCAATTGGTGAGTTTAGGCCATTAACATTCAAGGTTATTATTGAGATATGATTTGTATTCCCAGCCATTTTTGGCATTTAGCATGACTTGGTTTCTCCTCTGATTAGGTTTTTCTTTAGTGTAATCCCTCCCTATGCTGATTTTCATCATTGTTTTTTATTTCCTCTTCTTGGAATACTTTGCTGAGGATGTTCTGTATTGCAGGCTTTCTAGTTGTAAATTCTTTTAACTTTTATTTATCATGGAAGGTTTTTATTTCACCATCAAATCTAAAGCTTAGTTTTGCTGGTTATAAGATTTTTGGTTGGCACCCATTTTCTTTCAGAACTTGGTATATGTTGTTCCATTATCTCCTGGCTTTAAGGGTCTGGGTTGAAAAATCTGCTGAGATACAAATTGGGTCTCCCTCTATATATGATTTGATTCCTCTCTCTTGTGGCTTTTAAGGTTCTATCCTTATTCTGTTTGCTAGGCATTTTCATTGTAATATGCTTTGGTGTAGATCTGTTTTAATTTTGTACATTTGGTGTCCTGTAACCTCTTTTACTTGGTTTTCCAATTTGTTCTTAATGCTTGGGAAATTTTCTGATATTACCTAATTGAAGAGATTGTGCATTCCTTTGGATTGAAATTCCGTGCCTTTCTCTATCCCAGTAACTCTTAGATTTGGTCTTTTGATGCTTTCCCATAATTCTTAGATGTTCTGTCATGGTTTCTTTTAGCCCACAGCCAGCACAGGCTTTATAGGTGAAGGTTTGGCTACATGGGAAATCCAAAGGGAGTTTGAATTAAAGAGACAGACTATAATGACCTTTAAACCAGCTCCAGGACAGCTTCTAGTACCCCCAGCCTCAAGCTACCCATTAAAGTAGCGAGGTTTACTGAAGAGGCTAGCAAGTGAGAGAGAACATGCCAGGGAGTGGACTTTTATTGGGGAACAAAAAATTCTGGGGAAAATCCCACCCAATGAAGACTGGGGGGGGCAGTGTCTCAAGGTCAGGTAAGATGATGGGTCTTCAGGAGCTTCGTGTGGTCAGGCACGCCTCCACATGGACAAGCCCTTGGACCTAAGAAGGGTGGGGAAAGCTCTGAACACAAAGATGTGTCTAAGCGCCTCTCACCCAGCTGGGGAGGTAACTCGATCACATGCAAGGATTGGCCTCCCACAGTTTCTTATTATTTTCCTTGTGTGATCAACTTTATTTTCCAGATTATATACTTTGTCTTCAGTATCTCATGTTCTTTCTTCCAACCGGTCTAGTCTGTTAGTTATGCTTTCTATTGAGTTTTTTTTATTTGGTTTATTGTATCCTTCATTTCAAGTATTTCAGATTTTTTTTCAGAGTGTCTATCTCTTTCTTGAAGTAATCTTTTGCTACCTATATTTGCTCTTATCTCTTTGTTGGAGCCATCAATTTTTGCCTTTATTTGCTCATTTAGGTAATTTAATTCACAGATCATTTTAATTATAAACCTTCTGAACTTTTTCTCTGACATTTCATCAACTTTGCTGTCCTAAGGTTCTGTAAATATAGTATTCTGGTTTGTTTGGGGCACCTTCCTTCCTTGTTTTTTCATGTTGTATATGTGTCTTCCTTTCTTGCTGTGTGGATCTGAGATATTACAGTTTCTTCCCTATATTCTTATAGTACCCATGCAGATTGTCTGTACCTCACCTTGATGTTGGTTGGGCTTCAAGACCCTGCTGGTGTCCCTCAATGGGTGCTACTGCATCTAAAGGTGGTTGTGGCAATAGCGGAGATAACTCGAGATAATAGTTGAGGTACCCCAAGATGGAAGCAAAGTTTTATTACAGAGATAGCACTGAAAGGGTGGGCCTCACACTCTATTTGGGATGCCTGCTCTGAGATGCAGTTGCTTCTAGGCCCTGTCTGTTGTCAAAAAGTTAGGAGCTACTGCATGGGGAAGGCTAAGGCAATGACTGCAGTGTCCCAAGATGGAAGTGGGTTAGGCTTAGGCTACCAGGTGTGTGTGGGGCAAACTCAAACCTACTCTGGACGTGGGTTCTGTGCAAGTGAGTATGGATGGATCTGGGCTGGCCTGGGCTCCTGTGGTAGTCTGCTGGTAGGAAGAGATGGGTGCCTGCTGGTGGAGGGATGGACCTGGGCCTACTGTCTTCTTTTCTTTTTTTGTGTGTTATGTGTTTTTTTTTTTGTTGTTGTTGACTAGCTCTTTAATAGATTGAGTTAAAATGTAATGAAATAAAGTTATGTATAATTAAACATGTAAGTAAATTAGTTCTAAATTTATGAGAGTTTGAGCAAGTAGTAGGATTCTCATTTAGCCCTCCTCTTACCATGTAGTGGATCAGACTCCCCATGAAGTCATATAAAATGACCCAGAAGTTCAGACTGTCTGATCTTGTCTACCTCTTGAGCCTCATATACCATTTCTTTCTGTATTGTCCAAACTAACTTTTTCTCATTCTTTGAAAATTGAAACTTATGTTTGTATTTGCTTGGAACTGGATTTCCCAAGATCTTTGCATGGTTCTTCCCTCACTTTGACCTATCACCTCCTCACAGGACTTTCTCTAACTATCCTGTCAAAATTGCTGGCTAGCCTATTCTGACATTTTCTACGTGTATACTTTCCTTAGTCTTTTTTTACTATGTATGATTACTAAGATTACAGAGTTATGTATTTATCTATTTATAATCTATCTCCCTCAGGAGGCAGGGACTTTACCTTTGACACAGATGTCATTCTAGTGCATGTAACAGGGCATATGATGATTTATGAATGAATAAACAAAGTATCTCAATCCCAGACATCAACTGACCAATTTATTTTTGACCAAATATTTGGGAAAAATCTCTTGGAAATAACATCCTATTCCTCTGTTTTTTCTTCTTCTTTTTTTCTATGTGTACTTCTACCTTTACTGGGTTATGTGCTCAACTCAACTTTATTTCACTTCAAATTAAGCCAAAAGTGTGATCCACTACTTACAAATTGTCTTTTAAATGTAAACTTATTTCTAGGTACTTTAATTATCTGGCACAGGCAATAAGAGCTAAGAATAATGTAACTTACATCTTATGTTATAGAGGACTTGAAGTCAAGTTAGGAAAAAACCTGCTACTCTTACCATCATGAGTGCTTGAGACACCTGTGGAGCTCACTGAATCTTCTTTCACTTCTCTCAACTAGTATAAGATTTCTATGTTTTTTTTTTGCCTGTGCCACATAGTATTCAAAATAGCAGCTCTACCTATCAGTCTCTGGGCTGGTGCTGGTCTAGATGAATCAGAAAAAAATTGAGTAAAGTTAAAGTCAGTATTTTCAGGGTCTATTTCAAAGATTCTGACTCAGGAAATTTGGAGACAGTCCTGCAAATCTGTCCTTCAAAAGAGTATTGAAGTGTAATTATGAATCAGATAGGTTTGAGAGACAGTGGTTTAGATTGCTGCTCGTTACTTGGATGTCAAATAAAATTTTGGCTTAGTTATGGTTTACTGATAAGCACCAAATTTCTTTCATCTGAGCTAAAAAGGCATTCTCTGCTCTTCCATTAGGAGTAGAATAGAGATTATTGGAACAGAAAAGTTAAGTGCAAGAATGAAATATAAAGTCATCTGAAAAGTCAAAGACTATGAGAACAAGGATTAGGTGAGTGATTTCATGAAAAAAGGGCAAGCAGTTATTGGAGGTTAGAATAGAAGGGTCTAAATAGACGCATGGAGGTCATTTAATTCAAATTACCTTTTACCAAATCTTCATTTGAGAGTGATGTCTACTTTAATTAGTATGTTCTTCTCTATCAGTTGATAGTCAGAAGTTAAATTTGAGACTTTGTCTCTAAATGCAAATGAATAAAGCCACAAATGTCACCTGAAGATGGAAATGAGGGAGATCAAATGGGGAGAAAATATGATCCACTTATGAGCGCTCATGAATTTTGACTAATTTTAGTGAGTATCTTAATTTTTCTCAAGGCCGCCTTCATGTCTTTGTTCCGGAGACTGTAGATGAGTGGGTTTACAAGTGGGGTCAAGGAGGAGTAGATCAAGGTTACAACCTTCTGTGTCCCAGCTGGATTCCCAGAATTTGGGCTGATGTACATCATCATAATGGTTCCATAAAACAGAGACACCACAACTAGGTGAGAACCACAGGTGGAGAAAGCCTTGCGCCTTCCAGCAGCTGAGGGCACACGAAACACAGCTCTGAGGACCAGAGTGTAGGAGGCAAGGATGAAGAAGAAGGTGATGAAGATAATGATTGAACTCAATAAGGAACAGGAAAGTTCAATTCCAGGTGCAGGAACACAGGACAGGGCCAAGAGAGGACCAGGGTCACAGACAAAGTGGTCAATGGTATTGGGGCCACAAAAGGGGAGTTGAGTGATAAAATAGATAGGCACTGGATAGCAGAGGAAGGCAGTCACCCAGCAGAGGACCACCAAGATTGTGCAGACACGATTGCTCATGATGGTGGGATAGTGGAGAGGCCGACAGATGGCCAAGTATCGGTCAAACGCCATAAGGGGCAATAGGAAGGTCTCATTGATACCCAAGGAGAAGAAGAAGTAGAACTGCAGGAAGCAGGCTGTGAAAGAGATGGTTTTTGTCTCAGACAGGAAGTTTCCTAACATATTTGGGACAGTGGTGTTGATGTAACAGATTTCCAGGAAGGAGAAGTTGGCCAGCAGGAGGTACATTGGGGTGTGGAGCTTGTGGTCCAGCTTCACCGCACAGACGATGGCCCCATTTCCCAACAGAGTCAGTATGTAAGACACAAGGAACAGCATGAAGAGGAGGACCTGGATCTCTCCGGAGCAGGAAAAACTCAAAAGTATGAATTCAGTCACCATATTGGCTCCTGATGCATTCATGGCTTCCTAAGGGCAGAGAAGAAAAAATAACATCATGTATAACCTCATTTCCTAAACTTCTGATATGTTCCCTTATTTTTGAGATTGTAAATTCCTCATATTTTATTATTCTATTAAGTAAACTGCTGAGGAATGTATTGATAACTATACTCTAATGACTGTCAAACTTTGTGAGAATGGTTTTATATCAGACTCTGAACCCTTTCACTGTCTCATTTTTCTTTCTGAATTTTCTCACAAATTAAGTATCTATGGTAAACAGCTGAAGATGGTTACTGACAATAAGTAGAAATTGTGAAGGAGATGTAAAAGTTATGTATTCACTTTCTTAGAATGACATAAAAATATCCTTCATAATAATTAAATTTTCTCAATGAGATATGCAAATTATAGGCATCACAGGAGGAATGAAGAGAGAAAAAGATAATGAATATCACCATAAAATCTTCCTGTATTTCACCTCTTATTGTGCTATTCACTTTTCATTCTGCATTACTGTTGAAGTTATCAGTGTTGGTGTGTACAATGACCCACACATAAAGTGTCAAAAGTGCCATCCTACCTCTGTGTTCAACAAATTTTGTTCACTCAGAAATCTTTGACTCTTCAGACATGTGCATAATGGTTTCAGTTTAGTTCCATCATTTATGCTTATAAAATGTCTGTAAAACCTTGGTCTATGTTAAGTCCACTTATATGTAGAAGAAGTGATAGTGAATTTGGAATATAGTTTAAGATATTTCAGATCTCTGTATGGAGTATCAGGATTTCTGGGAGATTTTTGGTATCCTGATTTATTGATGGGTGAAGAGGGTCACAGATATCATACTCCCAAGCAGACACCTGTGTGTTCCAAGGCAAAGGTGGGAGCCACAGAAGGTCTGTCTGGATAGGAATTCTCTCTTGTTTCTCCATCCCCTCAGTCACTTGAATCTCATTATAGTTGGAAGATTGGAGTTGTTTGGAAAGTGAAGGGAGAATCCTCACGAGATCCTCCTCCCTGAGTTAGACTCAGTTTGGGACATGGTCTGACGTCCATGGAAAGAGAGGGAAAACAAAGCCAATGGAATCACCTAAGACTTGTTTGCCAGAAGTTTTGTCTTAATATTTGATTGATTTTTAAGATGCTTTCCATTAATGAAGGACAGTCATCTTTTGGGCCTTAAAGTGCAAATGATAGTGTGATGTTTATTCAGGTAAACGAAGGTACAGAATACAGTCTCAGACACTATAGAAGTTTATAGTGAAGAGTATTCAGTAATATGTTAGCTAAAAATATACTACTTTCCAGATCACATCAGGTCATACCTTTTAAGGATAAGTTTGATTATTGCATAGGATGGAAGGGACTTTGAAGTTTTCACATCACACCCCAATTGAAGACTCTTTTTAAAACCTGTGTATAGATCCTCTTAGGCATAGAATATCTGTGGGCATTTTCTCTATAGCAGGAATTCTGAGTATCTCAAAACCGCATGGACAAAGTAAAACAGCAAGAAATATTTGGTGAGGAATATCAAGTGGGAGTGAACTCACCAATCCAGTGTGCTCCATTATCCCATTGCTCTCCCCTCCTTGAGGCTGATCACCTGCTCTTTGGAAAAAGAAAACATTGCTAAAATAAACATTGTGGAAATAAGAGAAGGCTTTCAGGCCTGCTCCTGATAAGCATTTTGTATTAATCCTTCCAAATATCACTTCACTAAAATATCTGTTCCCCTAAAGAGCTCATTCTCCCTGAGTCCAACTTGTGGTTAATAAAGACGGAAGTTATTTACTTCTGAGGGTTCTTCCTCATCCTTCTGTCCTTCACTTCCCTGGCTTGTAAAGATGAATCTCTTTCCATGAATTCATGTGACTTTTGGGATTATGTTTGTTCAGTCACACAAAAGAAGGCAGAGCTAAAGGGCATGGGTTAGGGTTGTTTTACCCTTGTACCTCTTCTAAAATCATCTTCTCAAGGAATTGGTGATTCTGTCTCATCATCTTCTGCAGCAAAAGACAGGGCAGAAGGCAGCCAGCAACCATAGTGGTGGTGTACACAAAGGCTTGGAGAGAGAATGGCATATTTACTATCTAGGAGAGACAATCTATGTTGCTCTGATACCCACCTCCTTGTCTTAAGGGATATAGTCTTTGGTGGATTACAAAAGTGGGCTTTCTGTTTCATGATTGTCAATCCCCAGTGTTCCCTTCTATTGGGAGCTCATATGGGGCTCCTGAGATCCAGTCTCCAGTGGTAATCACATTATCTCATGCAATTCTTGGTGCACACATTTATTTTCTTTTATTCACGGGTAACTGTTAAGATGGTGCAAATACTAAAGGAACACCAGCTTAGGTAAAACATGTTTATCCTGCTGTTATTTCACATTCAATTTTATTCATATTTTGAGCCTATTGATTTTGGAATTTTTTATTTGTCGATATTAGAGTTACAGCATTAGAGTTCTTATATTATCTCTACTGACTTAATCAATGGCTCAATAAGGGCTACTTAATTTAAAAATTTTAAATAATTTTTTTTGTTTAAAAAATTTAAGGAACAATTTGATTTCCCTGGTCAGCTCTGTGCTTTTAGCATGATACCCATATAAATATGTACTCTCTCACTGTGACCAGAATTTAGAAGCACAGACCATGGAAGTATATAGTGAAATGCTGAGATTCTTGAATACATCTCCTTATTTTTGCCTTTGGTTATTTCAGTGTTTTTAGCAGATGTCACTAAAAATTGATACAATTTTGAAATTTGCTTCCTTTGAATAATTAAGGCATTGGTTAAAATATGACACACATATTTAGACTCCTTATTTTCATTATGCTTCTGTGTGTGTGCATGTGTAAGCATGACAGGTAC
Organism: Urocitellus parryii; assembly: GCF_045843805.1. NCBI lineage: Eukaryota > Metazoa > Chordata > Mammalia > Rodentia > Sciuridae > Urocitellus > Urocitellus parryii. The sequence continues at coordinate 79,294,838 of NC_135536.1, read as the reverse complement.
ATCTCATCTCAGGTATGGAACAGGATTGTTTTTCTATTATTTTTTTGAGACATCTTTAGTGAGACCAAGCATTGTTAATAATATGACTACAAGATATTCAATAAACAATGGGAAGATTTTGAATGTATTGATTTTCTCAGCATTATTCTCATAGGGTAGAAATATTTTTGTCTTTTGAATGGTAGCAACACTTTTATAAATGATGAACATTTATATCCTAGGATGCTCAAATATTTGGCTTTCAGAATGTTTATTCATAAATCCTTTTGTGTTTGAAGGCACAATGGCCAATTTTTTGACACTAAGACTCTGTCAGAATTATTATGAAGCAAAAACTTCTATATTCCTCAGTGATGGGATATACTGGGTGATGGGACTGTGTGGACACTTAAACTGAAGTATTAAGCTTCAGAAGTATTAAAATATATTAAATATTAAAATAAGTGTTTAAATATAAATCGAAGTCACCATCTGCCTTTATCTTATTATTGGGTAATGACTAGTGTTTTAACAGCTCACAGACACAAGAAAAACTTCAGCTCCCCCAGTAACTCTAGCAACATCCCTGAACTATTAAGCTTCAGAGGTTAATGGAAAATTATGATAATGGGAATCAAGAACCAGGGAAAACCAAGAACTCAACAGTTGACCACAAAATTGGTATAAAGATACCAAGTCATAGTGGTCAGATATGTAGAGGCCTGCAGATGGAAAGGAACTAATAAAATGCCATATCTTCCAGGAAAAAACATTTTTGCAGAGTCTAAGGAGAAGAAGAAATAGAACTGGAATAAGTATCCAGAGAAGGAGATGACCTTGGTGTTAGATAGGAAGTCAGTAAACATGTTGGGGACCATGGAGGTGACTTACCAGATCTCCAGGAAGGAGAAGTTGGACAGCAGGATGTACATGGGGGTATAGAGTCTCTGATCTCAGTGCACAGTGTGGATGACGGAGCCATTGCCAGGAGGGTCAGGAGGTGGACAGGGGAGAAGAGCACAAAGAGGAGGATCTGCCCCTCCCTGGTGCCAGGAAAGCCCAGGAGGATGAAGCCAGAGATGTTGCTAGAGTTGCTGGGGAAGCTGAAGTTTTTTGTGTGTCTGTGAGCTGTAAAATCACTAGTCATTACCCAATAACAAGATAAAGGCTCATGGTGACAGATTTATATTTAGATAATCTTGAGAAAGAAAACACATAGAGATCAATAAAAAATATATATGTAATATTCAACTTTGTTAATCCTTTGCTCCAATGCACATTTCATTGTGGGCTCAAGAAAACTATTGGTCAGAATGGATAACCTTTCACATATCGTCTATTATATTAAAGTCTAATATAACCTTCAAACTCACCTACAATACTCTCCTTGAGGAGTCAGTATATATATCCATATTAAATATGCATATTATATACATAATACTTAAATGTATATGCTTTATGTAATATGAATATATACAACATATACTATATATAAATAAATATATGTCTTAGCCATATAACTCTTTTAAAAATAAAATCAGATCAGCCTCTCCCTTATATGCAGACTTACAATTAAATACAATTTAGAAGCTGTGGTCTTTGAATTGAGTCCTCTTAATATCTTCAACCTCATAAGCTATTCTGTTAAACACACACGTGGAGAAACTCTCTCTTTCTCATATATACTGTATTATTCAAAAGTTCACATACATAATCCACAAATTTAAGCCAGCAACTATAAAACAGGGTTCTTTGGAGAAAATGCCAGTCAGCCGTGAGGTAAAAGAACATATGTATATCATCCCTGAGCTCTCCAGGTTCCACTTAGGGGTGTAAATATTTGGCAACTCACATAGTACCCAGCATTTCAGTAGACAGTGATGTCACTTTTGTGAAGCTTTGTACAAAGAGCTGGCCAATCTTTCTTTAAATAGTTTAGGTTTGTGGGCCATTCAGTCTCTGCTGAAACTACTCTGCTTGGCTGTTGTATTGCAAAAGTAGCTGTCATCAACACTAAAATGAATGCATGTGGCTGTTCCAATAAAGCTTTATTAAATACAGTGAAATGTTATAAAATTATCATGTGTTAAAGAATTTTATTCTTCTATTATTTTTTTGGGGTAAAACTGGGCCATTATAATGTTTTTTAAAAAATATTTATTTTTTAGTTGTAATTGGACACAACACCTTTATTTCACTTATTTATTTTTTATGTGGTAATGAGGATTGAACCCAGGGTCTTGCACATGTGAGGCGAGCGCTCTACTGCTGAGCCACAACCCCAGCCCCCATTTTAATGTTTTTTTTATAATTGAATAAATAGTTCTTTTGAAGATCACAGATAAGTGAATCTGTTTGGTAGTATTCAGAAACATCACAGTAATGGTAGTTTTCTTGTAATCTTTAAAAATTATAAGAAGTGACTTGTATGAAACTTCTGTCCAACTAGTGTGGCTGTATTTATGCATCAGGATGGTTGGAAACCCAGGCATGTGTCCCCTAAATGATCTTATCTCCTTGGTGTCACAAGGTACAATTTGGTTGTGTGTACCTCAGTGATTGAACCTTTGGTAAAACCACCTAGAGTTGTATCTAGTGAGAATGATACACAGATATTTACCAATTGCTTCCTTTGTACTTAAAAAAACCTGTGAAATAAGTTGTGAGGAAATAAGATCTATAAGAAAGGCATTGGTGAGGCTCCTGGACGTTGGCCCAGACTTGAGAGGAATTCTGTTCAAAGGAGGTGATGAAAATTGACTGTTCTCAGTGGTAGAACCTGTCCCACCCCGGATGCTTCCATCTCTGACTGCTAAAGATAGTTAGGGTACCAGGGATTTGGAGGTGGAAGTAGGAGAGGGGATAAAAATTTTAGGAGCTTTTGAGTAGATTCTTAGCCTCTATGATACTTACTTCATTTCTTTCAAAGGAAAAGGGAGTTGATTATTTGATTTTAATTATTTGTTATTATAGCACGTTTAATTTTATTCCAAGTGTACCACAAATATTTATGTTACTAGAACTTTATGAATCCAGAGATGATGTTTCAGTTACATTTCTCTCAGATGAAAACACAAGTTGGATGGTCCATCACTTGTCCATGAACCCAATGGATTTATGCCAGCTGCCTCTTGGGGCAAGTCTCCAGCTTTGAGTCTGACAGAGCTGCTGTAGAAAACAAGAAGAGTATAGAAATGATTCTCTGGGTGCTATCACCATTTTATGTTTGACCTCATCAGGTTGACAGTGGGTGAAAGCCACACATTTCTTACAAGAGTATAAGAAATGGCTCTTCTGTTCATAGAGCAGCAGAGGGGTTTATCTGGCATAGGCTGAGCTGGAGCTGTCCAGATGGCAGGCAGATCCCTCTGAACTGGCTGCAGAAGGGGGTATGAATATGGGTACATTGGTTTCAAAGTGGTACTTGTGGGTATAGGATGTTTGATCTGATTAATTAAGATTCCAAACAGAAATCCCAACACCTTCACCCCTACCATATCTTAGAAAAATTGGGTTAGGCTCTGTTTAAATTACCATATCCTATACTATAATATATAAGAGGAAAGCAATCTATCTATCTATCTATCTATCTATCTATCTATCTAGTCTTAAAAAGGCACAAGGGTGTGGAAGTCTTCTCAGGGTTTTTCCTTCTGGGGGACATTGGAACCAGTTAGATCATAATATACCTGTTCACAAGGACAAATTTGCTTCAATTCAAACATCTAACTTCCAAATAAAAGTATTTAACTTTTTGAGAAGTTAAATACTGTTTTTCAGATGGATGCTTTTCATTTTAATGGTTTCTTTGAGCATATTACTTGCTTGTTTGGAAAGGTGAATTATAAAAGTTTATGAAACAAAAACATTGGCAATAATTTAACTCTGCAAAAGGCATAAATATCTCATCTGTATGGAATTCTCACACCACATTTAATGGAAGGTAGAAAAAATTTTTGTTTCACTTAATTCTGAAATTTTCTTTTCATTGGTCATAAAAGAAAAGATTTAATTAAAAGCAAATATTCCAAGAGATACATATCTATATCTATATATAGATATACATACAGATATATATCTCCAAACTCACATAGCCACTCAGTTTAGTAGTCACCAATGGCCTCAGGGGCAGAGAGGCTCCATATAAAATCTCTTTCTCATAGAGAATGTACAGAAGACCTCACCTCATTCTACAGCCAGTGGTCTCTGTTGTGCTTCTCAATGAGGCAATGACAGACCCCCCCTTCCTAGAAAGTCTGTATCATTGGCTAGTTCAGGCTATAAACAACTACATAATGATGCCACCTGTTTTTCATATTCTATTCTGGTATTGGGTTTCCCACAAACATTACTTGTTTTAAATTCCATTATTGTTAGTTTGACTAAAGCTTCCTCCACCCTTCTTCCTACCTTTCCTCCTCCTTACTTCCTCCCCACTTTCTTTCCCCTTCCATTTCTTTTCTGCCTCCATCTACTTCTGCCTTCCATTTCTTCCTTCTTCCCTACCACTCCCCTATTAAGTTTTCTCTTCCTTTCCTGGCCAAGTTTCAACCATCTTAGAGAAATTTCTTACTTCTGGAAACAAATTCACATATCAAAACTTGCTCAGCATTTTAATCATTTGAGGCTGAGTTTGCACTAAAATTTCATTATGAACATTAACAGAATTAATCTTTTTCTTTCTTCTTTTCTTCTTTCCTTCCTTCCTTCCTTACTCCCTCCCTCCATCCCTCCCTCCTTCTCTCTCTTTCTTTCTGCAGTACTAAAGATTAAACCCAGGGGCACTTGGTCTTTTTATTTGTTTATTTTGAGACAGGGTCTAATGAAGTTGTGGAGGCTGGTCTTAAACTTAAGTCCTCCTGTTTCAGTCTGATTTGCTGGGATTACAAGTGTGCCCCGCCCCCACCCTGGTTTCTGGCTTATCATCAGAATTTCTTATTGACAAAACCATTTTTAAATAATTTTTCCTTGTCTCTTGAATAAATTTACCCTGGATTTATCTTCTTTCAACTTGTAAACTTAATGTCATGATTTTGAAGCTAGCTGCAAAGTTGGATCATGCTGTCCAACAGTTTATCTTCTGATCTTCTAGTCCAGTTGTACAGTATTACACTGTATATTGATTTGTGAAGTAGCCACTTAAGCAGTCAAAATAAAAGATATGTCCTTCTAGGCACATAGTTTCCTTCATCACATTGCCAGAAACCAACTATTTCAACCTCTTATCTAGTTGGTTGTATTATTTCCTCCTGGTGATATAACAGACACTATATATTTGGTGGCTAAAAACAATACACATGTATTACCTCTGAGTTCAAGATCACAGTTGTCAGTAGTAGGTTCCTCTGGACCAAATTCAGTTGACAGCAGGGATTATGGAGACTGTAGGGGAGAGTCTATTCTCTTTTCTAGCTTTTGGATGTCTCCTACATTACTTGTCTAGTGGCCACTTCTGTCATCTTTGAGGACAGCAGTAGCAAAACTATTAACCTCTGCTTCCAACTTCACATCTCCTTCTTGACTTTGGTTCTTCTCCTTTCTTTCACTTGTGAAGAACTTTGTATTGTTTTAGCCACACAGATAATCCAGGACTGTCTTTCTGTCTCAAGATCCTTAATTCCAAATTATAAATATCTGAGGTGATAGATAAGCCAACTACTCCTATCTGATCTTTACACATTTTATATATGTGTTGAATATCACACTGTACTCCATAAGTATATAAAATATCTATGTGTCAATTAAAAAATGTTAAAAGATCCTTATTTCAATCATATCTTCAAAGTTTCTTTTGCTATGAAAGGTTGTGTGGCATTTAGGAATCAGGGCACAGGCATCTTTGGGAAGCTATTATCCTACCTAACATGTAGGTCTAGGGTAGTTGTATGTAGACCAGCTCTTGTAATCTGCCTAATCCATAGCAGGATCAGGCCTGGCTGGTTCCAGGAGAGCACTGGGTTGTCCATCCTCATATTGTTCCAGTTTCTCAGATAAACTTTCCAGAGATCTGTAGGATGTGCTTATGGAGATTCTGAACAGAGCAGGCTCCAACAATTGTCTCAGTGTGTCCTGGAAATGTTTTATTGTTTTTTCTTGCACTTAGCATATTCTGAGAAGTTTTAAGAGGAAAGGAAGTTCTCATATTCTCTGTAGTACCAAAGAGATCAAGCTGAACAGAGACACCCAACTCTCTGCCTCTTCTCTCTCTCTTTTCTAATTGTTAAACATTTTTCTCATCTTTCTTTCTCTCTGTTCCCTATAAATTTATTGCATTGGATTAAACCACTAGATCTAGTTCTGAGAAAATTAAAAACATATTTTGAACTTATACACAAATTTCATAAGAGTTGGGTTAAGAGTTAATGGATTTTATAATAAATGAATAAACATAAAATATACCAGTTCTTTAAAAATGTAATAATGTATTTAACTATAATTTAACATTACTATTAAAATGCTCTGCACTTAATATATGTAATTAGTAACAGAAACAATAGAAACAACCATCAGACACAGTACTGTGTCCTTTGAGAATCCAGCCTCAGGTCCCTGGTCTGACAAGTGAGAGCTGGCTGGTGGAAAGTCCACAGCAAATAGGGAAGTTACTTTCTCTGCTCTTGTACCTTTGGGAGAATTCAAAGTCAAAAAATGATGGATATCTTCTTAAAATTAAAATGAAATTCAAACATAGACTCAATAAAAATTTTCTTCACCTTGCATGATTTATCATAAGTAATGTCAATTTTATCATTGTCTTTATTTTGATTGAAAGTGTTTGCCCTAGTATTCAATATTGTGTCCTTAACCCATTTAATGGCATCTCTTCTAATATTAATTGGAATCATTTTATCTTTGCTTTCCTAGCTCAGGTTTGCCTTGTTCCTCTTATCCCTCTTGCATACCTGATTGTCCCTCAAACTCCTCTCTACATTCACTTTTTTCTTCTTTTTACCTCAGTTTGTAATATTCTTTTCTTTCCTTTTACTTTTTTCTTCTCTTCTTTTGTCCAGTTTTTCTCCACTCTTCTTTTTAGTCCCTATATAACATAATACCAATTCTACTATATTTAATAACTAATTTTCAACCTATTCCAGAACTTTTCTACAAGTTTATGTCTAGATTATTTTCTAAAGGAAAATAGATGCCAACCAAGATTACTTAACCCAGCAAAACTATCTTTCATAATTGAAGATGAAAAAAACCTTCCACATGAAGTAGAGGAACTGTAAAGAGTGATATCAATATATTTTTCTTTTTTCATAAGGTTGAATATTATGTGGCTTTACTCTGAAGTGATTGTAATGAATAGGATTCAGTCTCTTCTCTCAAAGTGGTGCCTATACTGGGAACAGGAGAGAACACACATAGATTGAAACTATAAATACCTGGACATTCATCTAACTCAGGGCTCTTAAGAGAAAGAAACTCACTAAATAGTTCCTGGCATAAAAGAATAAGCAATAATCATCTCAGTAGATGGGGAGACATACAAGCAGTATGAAAAAGTGAGAAAAAAACCACCCAAACAACCCATAACATTTCAACAACTGACCCCATTGACACCATGTGGAGAAAATGTTGGAAAAGAATTTAGAAAGTTCATAGTTAAAATGTTCAACAAGCTGAACAAGACATAAGGAATGAACTTAGAAAGTGTAGGAAGTGAGTGATCATTTTAATAAAAAGAGATTCTGAAAAAGAACCAAATGGAGATCTTGGAAATTAAGGATTTAATTACAAATAAAAAATCCAATAGAAAGCATCACCAATAGATTAGATCACTTTAAAGATAGATAAAGATAAAATTTTTTTTGGCTTTAAAGATAATGTATATACTCTTAAAAATAAAATTAACAATAAAAGAGATGTTAAGAGACCATTATCAGAATATTCAAGAAATATGGAAAAATATTGAGACAAAATTTAAGAAGCATTGGGCTGGAAGAAGGATCTGATATACAAACTAAAGGAATGCACCTTATTTTCAGTGAAATAATGTTAGAAAAATTTCCAAATCTTAAGTAGGAAATGGAAATCCAGATACAAGAGGTATATAGAGCTCCAGATAAGTAAGATTAAAAAAAGATTCCCTCCAAGACACATTATAATGAAAATGCCTACTGTGCAGAATAAAAGTTTTAAAAGCTTCAAGAGAAAAATGGTAGGTCCTGTAAACCAATTTGAATTTCAACCAGATCCTAAAATCCAGGATGACTTAGAATATCATATACCAGGCCCTGAAAGAAAATAGGTGCCAACCAAGATTATTTAACCCAGCAAAACTATCCTTCATAATTGAAGATGAAAAAAAAACCTTCCACATGAAGTAGAAGCTAAAAGAATTCATAACCACTAAGCCTGAAACGTAAGACATATTCAATGAAATATTCCATGTAGAAGAAATGTAAAATAAAAATGAAAACCAGCATAGGAATAAATTGTACTAGAAGAATAGTCAATTAAAAGAGAACCAAATCTGAATTAAGCATTAAAAATAAATCAAAATGGCAGGAAATAAAAATCATCTCTCTATAATTACATTGAATGTAAATGGTCTGAACTATTTGATCAAAAGACATAGATTGGCAGCTTGGATTTAAAAACAAGTCCTAGCCATATGTTGTTTACAAGAGACACATCTTATAGACAAAGACAACCACAGACTGAAGGCGAAAGAATGAGAAATAAAAAATGAAAACAAAGAGAGGTATTTATACTTATACCAGACAAAGTAGACTTCATGCCAAAACTAATTAGAAAAAACAAAGAATGTCACTTCACACTGGTTAAGGGAATAGTCCAACAACAAGATATAATGATTGTAAATACTTATGTCCCAAACAACAGTGCACTTCCATGTATAAAACAAACTCTTCTCAGTATAAAGGATCAAAGAGAGTACAATACAATAATACTGGGTGATTTCAACACATCTCTATTTATTAGATAGGTCACCCAGACATAAACTAAGTGAAGGCTCTTTGGAACTAAAACATACAATTGATCAAATGACTCTAAGAGACATCTATAAAATATTTGAATCATTGATGACTGAATTCACTTTCTTCTCAGCAGAACATGAAACATTCTGTAAAATAGATTATAAAACAAATATTAGCAAATACAAAATAACAGATATAATTCTTTGTATCTATTGTTTCAAATAAAAATGGAGAGAAATTAGATATCAATGATAAGATAAAAAATGGGAACCATTTTAATACCTTGAGATTAAATAATACACCTTTTTTTTGTACCAAGAATTGAACCCAGTAGTGTTTAACCACTGAGCCACATCCCCAGCACTTTTTATTTTTTATTTTGAGGCAGGGTCTTGCTAAGTTGCTTAGGACCTTTCTAAGTTGCTGAGGCTGGCTTTGAATTTGTGATTCTCCAGCCTCAGCCTCCCCACTGCTGGGAATAATATACTTTTGAATGAGGAGAGTATCATAGAAGAAATCGGGGAAAAATTAAAAAATTCTTAGAATTTTTGTTTCTAAGGTCATTGAAGAAGACCTTAGAAACAAATGAGATAAAGGGTACAACATATAGCTGGGCATGGGGGCAAATGCAGCTGGGGAGGCTGAGGCAGGAGGATCACAAGTTCAAAGCCAGCCTCAGCAAAAGCGAGGCACTAAGCAACTCAATGAGACCCTCTCTCTAAACAAAACACAAAATAAAGCTGGGGATGTGACTCTGTGGTTGAATGCCCCTGTATACCCCCTTCCAAAAAAGACACAACATATCAAATTCTCTAGGACAGTATGAAGATAGTTCTTAGAGAAAAGTTTATAACATTGAGTTCTTTCATTAAAAAATAGAAAGATACCAAATAAAAAATCTAATATTACACCTTAAGTCTCTGAAAGAAGAATAAATAATACAAAAATCCAGAGAAGACAAAAAACAATTAAACCAGAGCCAAATTTAATGAAATTGAGAAGAAAAACAATGACAAAATACAAAGGATTAATAAAACAAAGAGTTGGTTCTTTGAAAAAATAAGCAAGTTTGAACAAACCTTAGCCAAATTAACCAAAGAAAGAGACAGAACACCCAAATTAATTAAATCTGAGATTCAAAAGGAAATATCAGCATTGCTAAAACCCAGAGGATTCTTAGAAACTATTTTGACAATTTATACTTGTTGTGGGACAGGCATGGGTGGTGTGTGTGAGCTATGAGCATTTTGAGCACACTAGTGGACTAGACTGATGTTGCTGCTATTTCTGGGCTGTGCATGTACGTGTCCCTTTTGCTTGCTCTGCCTTTTGATTTCACATAGCACCTGAGATGGACATGGCCTTCCAAGATGTCAGTCAATCTGCTGACAGCAAGACATCAGGAAGCTCGACTCAACCCCCTGAGTCCTGACTCCTTGCCTCATTTGGGTGGGACTTTCTTGAGTGTCTTCCCCTCAATAAAAAGGCTTTAGAACAAAGCCAACATCATACTGAATGGAGAAAAACTGAAAGCATTTCCTCTAAAAACAGGAACAAGAGAAGGGTGTCCACTCTCACCATTCCTATTCAACATAATCCTTGAAACTCTAGCAAGAGTAATTAGGTGAGAAAAGAAAAATTATTTTTATTGGTTGTTCAAAACATTACAAAGCTCTTGACATATCATATTTCATACATAGGCTTCAAGTGAGTTATGAACTCCCATTTTTACCCCAAACACAGATTGCAGAATCATATCAGTTACACATCCACATTTTTACATAATGCCATACTAGTAGCTGTTGTATTCTGCTACCTTTCCTATCCTCTACTATCCCCCCTCCCCTCCCCTCCCATCTTCTCTCTCTACCCCATCTACTGTAATTCATTTCTCTCCTTGTTTATTTTCCCATTCCCCTCAAAACCTCTTATATGTAGTTTTGTATAACAATGAGGGTCTCCCTCCATTTCCATGCAATTCCCCTTTTTTCTCTCTTTCCCTCCCCCTTCATGTCTCTGTTTAATGTTAATCTTTTCTTCCTGCTCTTCCCCCCTGTTCCATTCTTAGTTGCTCTCATGATATCAAAGAAGACATTTGGTATTTGTTTTTTAGGGATTGGCTAGCTTCACTAAGCATAATCTGCTCTAGTGCCATCCAATTCCCTTTTAATTCCATGATTCTGTCATTTTTTAGTGCTGCGTAATACTCCATGGTGTATAGATGCCACATATTTTAATCCATTCATCCATTGAAGGGCATCTGGGTTGGTTCCACAGACTTGCTATTGTGAATTGTGCTGCTATGAACATTGATGTGGCAGTATCCCTGTAGTATGCTCTTTTAAAGTCTTCAGGGAATAGTCCGAGAAGGGCAATAGCAGGGTCAAATGGTGATTCCATTCCCAGCTTTCCCAGGAATCTCCATACTGCTTTCCAAATTGGCCGAACCAATTTACAGTCCCACCAGCAATGTACAAGAGTACCCTTTTCCCCACAACCTCTCCAGCATTTGTTGTTGTTTGACTTCATAATGGCTGCCAATCTTACTGGAGTGAGATGGTATCTTAGGGTGGTTTTGATTTGCAATTCTCTGACTGCTAGAGATGGTGAGCATTTTTTCATGTACTTATTGATTGATTGTATGTCCTCCTCTGAGAAGTGTCTGTTTAGGTCCTTGGCCCATTTGTTGATTGGGTTATTTGTTATCTTGTTGTCTAATTTTTTGAGTTCTTTGTATACTCTGGATATTAGGGCTCTATCTGAAGTGTGAGGAGTAAAAATTTGTTCCCAGGATGTAGGCTCTCTATTTACCTCTCTTATTGTTTCTCTTGCTGAGAAAAAACTTTTCAGTTTAAGTAAGTCCCATTTGTTGATTCTTGTTATTAACTCTTGTGCTATGGGTGTCCTATTAAGGAATTTGGAGCCCGACCCTACAATATGTAGATCGGGGCCAACTTTTTCTTCTATCAGACGCAGAGTCTCTGATTTGATATCAAGCTCCTTGATCCAATTTGAGTTAACTTTTGTGCATGGCGAGAGGAGAGGATTTAGTTTCATTTTGTTGCATATGGATTTCCAGTTTTCCCAACACCATTTGTTGAAGATGCTATCCTTCCTCCATTGCATGCTTTTAGCCCCTTTATCAAATATAAGATAGTTGTAGTTTTGTGGATTAGTCTCTGTGACCTCTATTCTGTACCATTGGTCCACCCGCCTGTTTTGGTACCAGCACCATGCTGTTTTTGTCACTATTGCTCTGTAATATAGTTTGAAATCTGGTATCGCTATACCACCTGATTCACACTTCCTGCTTAGAATTGCTTTTGCTATTCTGGGTCTTTTATTTTTCCATATGAATTTCATGCTTGCTTTATCTATTTCTACAAGAAATGCCATTGGGATTTTGATTGGCATTGCATTAAACCTATAGAGAAGTTTTGGTAATATTGCCATTTTGATAATGTTAGTTCTGCCTATCCATGAACAAGGTATATTTTTCCATCTTCTAAGATCCTCTTCTATTTCTCTCTTTAGGGTTCTGTAGTTTTCATTGTATAAGTCTTTCACCTCTTTTGTTAGGTTGATTCCCAAGTATCTTATTTTTTTTGAGGATATTGTGAATGGAGTGTTTTTTCTCATTTCCGTTTCAGACGTTTTGTCACTGATATACAGAAATGCCTTTGATTTATGCGTGTTGATTTTATATCCTGCCACTTTGCTGAATTCATTTATTAGTTCTAGTAGTTTCTTTGTAGACCCTTTTGGGTCTTCTAGGTATAGAATCATGTCATCTGCAAATAGTGATAATTTAAGTTCTTCTTTACCTATTTTTATGCCTTTAATTTCTTTCGTCTGTCTAATTGCTCTGGCCAGTGTTTTGAGAACTATATTGAATAGAAGTGGTGATAGAGGGCATCCCTGTCCTGTTCCAGATTTTAGAGGGAATGCCTTCAGTTTTTTTTCCATTTAGGATGATGCTAGCCTGAGGCTTAGCATATATAGCTTTTACAATGTTGAGGTAAGTTCCTGTTATCCCTAGTGTTTCTAAAGTTTTGAACATAAAGGGATGCTATACTTTGTCCAATGCTTTTTCTGCGTCTATCAAGGTGATCATATGGTTCTTATCTTTAAGTCTATTGATGTGGTGAATAACATTTATTGATTTCCGTATATTGAACCATCCTTGCATCCCAGGGATGAATCCTACTTGATCATGGTGCACAATTTTTTTGATGTGTTTTTGTATTCGATTCGCCAGAATTTTATTGAGGATTTTTGCATCTAGGTTCATTAGAGATATTGGTCTGTAGTTTTCTTTCTTTGAGGTGTCTTTGTCTGGTTTTGGAATCAGGGTGATGTTGGCCTCATAGAATGAATTTGGAAGAGCTCCCTCTTTTTCTATTTCCTGAAATAATTTGAAAAGTATTGGTATTAATTCTTCTTTAAAGGTTTTGTAAAACTCCGCTGTATACCCATCCGGTCCTGGGCTTTTCTTGGTTGGTAGTCTTTTGATTGCTTCTTCAATTTCATCCATTGATATTGGTCTGTTCAAGTTGTGTGTATCAACCTGACTCAGTCTGGGCAAATCATATGACTTAAGAAATTTATCGATGTCTTCACTATCTTCTATTTTATTGAAATATAGGTTTTCAAAATAATTTCTAATTGTCTTTTGTATTTCTGTAGCATCTGTTGTGATATTGCCTTTTTCATCCCGTATGTTCATAATTTGAGTTCTCTCTCTTCTTCTCTTCGTTTGCATGGCTAAAGGTCTGTCGATCTTATTTATTTTTTCGAAGAACCAACTTTTAGTATTGTTAATTTTTTCAATAGTTTCTTTTGTTTCAATTTCATTGATTTCCGCTCTGATTTTAATTATTTCTGGCCTTCTGCTACATTTGCTGTTGTTTTGCTCTTCCTTTTCTAGGGCTTTGAGATGAAGTGTGAGTTCATTTATTTGTTGGTTTTTTCTTTTTTTGAGGAATGACCACCAGGTGATGAATTTTCCTCTTAAAACTGCTTTCATTGTGTCCCATAGATTCCGATATGTTGTGTCTGTATTTTCATTTATCTCTAAGAAGTTTTTGATTTCCTCCTTTATGTCTTCTGTAACCCATTGATCATTCAGTAACATATTGTTCATTTTCCATGTGATGTATGATTTTTCCTTCCTTCTTTTATCATTGATTTCCAGTTTCATTCCAGTATGATCAGATAAAATGCATGGTATTACCTCCACCCCTTTATATTTACTCAGGGTTGCCCTATGGCATAATATATGGTCTATTTTTGAGAAGGATCCATGTGCTGCTGAGAAAAAAGTATATCCACTTGATGATGGTTGATATATTCTATATATGTCAGTTAAGTCTAGGTTATTGATTGTGGTATTGAGTTCTATAGTTTCTTTATTCAACTTTTGTTTGGAGGATCTGTCCAATGGTGAGAGAGGTGTGTTGAAGTCACCCATAATTATTGTGTTGTGGTCTAGTTGATTCTTGAACTTGAGGAGAATTTGTTTTACGAACATTGCATCACCATTATTTGGTGCATAAATATTGATAATTGTTATGTCTTGTTGGTGAATGGTTCCTTTTAACAGTATATAATGTCCTTCTTTATCCCTTTTGATTAACTTAGTCTTGAAGTCGATTTTATTCGATATGAGGATGGCCACCCCTGCTTGCTTACGAGGACCGTGTGCGTGGTATATTTTTTCCCATCCTTTCACCTTCAGCCTGTGTATGTCTTTTCCAATCAGATGTGTCTCCTGGAGGCAGCATATTGTTGGATTTATTTTTTTAATCCATGATACCAGCCTATGTTGCTTTATTGGAGAGTTTAAGCCATTAACATTCAGAGTTACTATTGATATATGGTTTGTACTTCCATCCATGTTTGATTATTTATCCTTTTTTTAAAAAAAAATTAGTTTGTTTCTCCATGATTATCTTTCCCCTTGCTCTCTGTCTTTACCGAGGCACTTCCCCCTGATGGTTTTGTTTATTGTTTTACATTTTTTCCTCGTGTAGTGTTTTGCTCAAAATGCTTTGCAATGCTGGTTTTCTGGCTGCAAATTCTTTTAACTTTTGTTTATCCTGAAAGATTTTTATTTCATTGTCATACCTGAAGCTTAATTTTGCTGGATACAGAATTCTTTGTTGGCATCCATTGTCTTTCAGTGTTTGAAATACATTGTTCCATGACCTTCTTGCTTTCAGTGTTTGTGATAAAAAATCCGTTGTTAACCTTATTGGTTTACCCCTGAATGTAATCTGTCTCCTTTCTCTTGTAGCTTTTAACATTTTCTCTTTGCTCTGTATATTGGATATCTTCATAACAATGTGTCTTGGCGTTGGTCTACTGTGATTTTGTGTGCTCGGTGTCTTGTCTGCATCAACAATTTGTATATCTGTTTCCTTTTGTATTTCTGGAAAATTTTCTGTAATTATTTTATTTAGCAGGTTTCTCATTCCCTTGGTTTGAATCTCTGTACCTTCTCCTATCCCGATGACTCGTAAGTTTGGTTTTTTTATGTTATCCCAAAACTCTTGGATGTTTTTCTCGTGATATTTTACCAGCCTTTCTGAGTTGGCTAGACGCTTTTCAAGATGATATATTTTGTCTTCATTATCTGACGTTCTGGCTTCTACTTGCTCCACTCTGTTAGTGATACTCTCAATTGAGTTTTTAATTTGGTTTATCATTTCCTTCATTTCTAGAATTATTGTTTGATTATTTTTTATAATCTCTATCTCCTGATAAAGATGCTTAACTTCTTATTTTATCTGTTTATGTAATTCATTCTCAATGTGTTCTTTCGTTGCTTGAATTTGCTGTCTTGTATCCTCTTTAAGGTTCCATTCCATCTGTCTAAGGTGTTCCTTGAATTCTTTATATGACCATTTTTCTGATGACTCTAGGTCCTCCTGAATATTTAGGCTGTCCTGCATTGTTTGTACTCCTTTTCTTCCTTGCTTTTTGAAGCTGCTCATGTTACTTCTTGTTCTGTTTGACTGCTGAGTTACTGTTTACTCCTATAAATTTATTTGATGCTTGGGAGGAAAGGTATTAGAAGGGAAGGGA
Source organism: Urocitellus parryii (assembly GCF_045843805.1). Lineage (NCBI taxonomy): Eukaryota > Metazoa > Chordata > Mammalia > Rodentia > Sciuridae > Urocitellus > Urocitellus parryii. The sequence continues at coordinate 79,278,831 of NC_135536.1, read as the reverse complement.
AGAAGTCATTAAAGAGAATGAGAGTAAGTAGGTAGAATTCAAGGAAGGGGGAATAAGAAAATTGAAAAGAAGTGTAAAGACAGAAGAAAAGAAGGAAAGAAAGAAAGAAAAAAAATAGAAAATTGAAAAGAATTTAAAAAAGAATAATGATAATAAAAATGAAAATTGAAATGAAAACGTAGAATAGAATACAATAAAATAAAATGGATTAAAAAAATTAAAAAAAAAAGAAAAAAAAACAGCAAAAAAAATAAAAGTATAAATGCAGTCCTAGGGTTCGATTAACTGTTCTTCCAGTAGATGGAGCTATGCCCACCAGGCCAAGTTTCTCCTCTCAGTAGGTGGGAGCCAATCACTGTGCAGCAGCTCTTAGCCACGCCCCCGAAAGCTGGTGCAAGAGACCTCAGTTGTCAGCACTGGTGGGAGCTTAGCCGGGAGTTCCGCGCTGCGGGTCCCTGCCACTCCTGATTCCCCCAAGTGGTCAGGGCTCTTTGTAGAGCCAGGCGGGCAGGGTCCGCTCGCCCGCAGGCGGGGCTGTTCACAGAGCCAGGCGGGCGGGGCTGTTCGCCGTGTGGGCGGGGCCTTTCGCAGAGCCCTTCTGGAGCTGTTCACATGAGGGGGGGTCTTTTGCAGCACTGGGTTGGCAGGGGGTTGGTCGTTTGCAGCTCCGAACCGCCAGAGGCGGTTCACAGCGCTGGGCCAGCGGGGGCCCAGGCAGGCAGCGCCCGCTCCAAGGTCGCTGCAACGTGTGGGCAGCAGCCAGCGGCGGATTACAGAGCCAGGCCGGCGGTGGCCCAGGCAGGCAGCGCCTGCTCCCACGTTCGCTGCAACGTGTGGGCAGTGGCCGGCGGCGGTTTACAGAGCTGGGCCGGCCAGGGTCCAGGCAGGCAGCGCCTGTTTCTAAGTTCGCTGCAACGTGTGGGCAGCGGCCGGCGACGGTTCACAGAGCCTGGCCGGTGGGGGCCCAGGCAGGCAGCGCCCGCTCCTAAGCTCTCTGCAACTTATGGGCAGCGGCCGGTGGCCGATCACAGAGCCAGCAGGCGGGGGCCCAGGCTTTCAGTGCCCGTTCCTACGTTCGCTGCAATGTGTGGGCAGCAGCCGTTTGGCGGCGGCTGGTGGCAGTTCCCAGAACCAGGCTGGCGGGTGCCCAGGCAGGCAGCGCCTGCTCTTATGTTCACTGCAACGTGTGGGTAGCGGCCATTTGGCGGCAGCCGGCGGGACTGTGCCCCTGCTCTGCGTTGCCAAGATTCAGTCGTCTGGGACAAGTTGACACCTCCAATTAAACTTACTAATTCTCAGCAGGTCTCCTTTCAGCGGAATTTTGCTAGAAGTTTCTCAGCAGGTTGCATGTAGGTGTATTAATGTGTCTCTCTGGTCCCGTTACCGTGGAGGCATTGAAAGTGCTGCTCCTTGCCGGCCGCCATGTTGGGTGAGAAAAGAATATTAAAAGGAGACAAACAGGAAAAGAAGAGATCAAGTTATCTCTGTTTGCTGATGACATGATCTTATATTGAGAAGACCCAAAGAAAAGTCCACCAGAAGACTTGTAGGCCTGATAAACACATTTAGCAAAGAAACAGGATACAAGATTAACAAACATAAATCAATTGCTTTTCTATACTCCAATAATGAATCTTCTGAAAAAGAAATTAGGAAAACTATCACATTCATAATAACCTCAAAAAACAAAGACATACCACTTTAGGAATAAATCTAATGAAGGAGATGGAGGATTCCTATAATGAAAATTAAAAAAATGTTGAAGAGAGTCATTGAAGAAGACCTTAGAAGATGGAAATACTTCCTATGTGTTTATATAGGCAGAATTAACATTATCAAAAATGGTAATACTACCAAATGTTGTATACAGAATTAATGCAATCTCTATCAAAATACCAATGACATTCTTCCCAGAATTAGAGAAAGTAGTTCTAAATTCATGTGGAAGAATAAGAGACTCAGAATAGCCAAAGTAATTCTGAGCAATAAGAGCAATACTTGTAAGGTTTTGAACAACCAATAAAAAAAAAAAAGAAAAAAAAAGAGCAATACTGAAGGTATTTCTATACCAATCTCAAATTATACTACACAGTAATAGTAACTAAAACAGCATGGTATTGACAACAAATCTGGCATGCAAAAAAATAGAGTAGAAGATAAGGAGACAATCCCACATAGATAAAATCATCTGATATTCAACAAAGGTGCCAAAAACATATGTTGGAGAAAGATATCCTTTTTAACAATTGGTGCAGGGAAACCTGGATATTCATATCTTGAAGAATGAAACTAGATCCCTATCTTTCATTCTGCATAAAAGTTAACTCAAAGTGCATCAAAGACTTATATAAGAAATTTAGGGTCAACACTTTCATATTGGTTCAGACATTGACAAGCTTTAGAAATGCAACCAAAAATCAGCAAGTGGGATAGCTCAAATTAAATATCTTCCACCCAGCAAAGGTAATGATTAAGAGTGCAAAAAGAAAGCCTATAGAATGGAGAAAATCTTTGATAGCTACTCTTCTGACTAGGGATTAATATTCTGAATATATAAAGAATTCAAAAAGCTTAACACCACCACCACCACCAACAACAAAATAACTCAATCAATAAATGGGCAAAATAATTAAGAAGATATTTCTCAAAAGAAGAAATACAAATAGTCAATAATTATATGAAAAAATATTCAACATCTCTACCAATTAGAGAAAAACAAATTAGAACTACTCTATGATTTCATTTCACTTCAGTCAAATTGGTGATTATCAAGAATACAAATAATCATAAATGCTGGTGAGGATGTGGGGATTCATATCTTGTTGGTGGGACTACAAATTAGTGCAACTACTCTGCAAAGCAGTATGGAGGTTCCTCAAAAAACTAGGAATGGGACCATCATATGATACAGTTATCCCATTCCTCAATATACATTCAAAAAATTTAAAATCAGCATACTATTGAGATGTAGCCACACCAGTGTTTATAACAGCACAATTTCCAATAGCTAAGCAGTGGAACTAACCTAAGTGCCCATAAATAGATGAATGGATTAAGAAAACATGCTATATGTTCACAATAAAGTTTTACTCAGCCATAAAGAAGAATGAAAATTATGACATTTTGTAGTAACTAGATGGAAATGGAGTACATCATACTAAGGGAAATAGCCAGACTCAAGATCAAGGGTTGAACATTTTCCCTCATATGTAGAAGCAGAAGCTAGATCAAAATAAGTAAAGAAAAAAAAATGTGGGTGGGAAATTTCATGAAAATAGAAGAGAGATCAGTGGAGCAGAGGAAGGGGATTGAGGGGGAGGGAGGAGGGACAGGGAAAGGGAAGAACAAAATGAATCTGAACAAATTTTCCTGTGTACATATATGAATATGCCAGTGAATTTTATCTTTATGTATATTCATAATACACAAATTAAAAAAATCTGTAAATAAATGGAGGAAATATAAGAAGAGTAGAGGAAAGGGACAGGGAAAGGAAGGAGGAGAGGAAAAGGGTAGTACTGGTGACTGAATTGTGAATCAATTATTTTCATCCTTATATATAATAACATCAAAATGAACCCCAATATTATGCATAAGTATAATGAACTATTAAAAATAAAAAAGAGTTGTTTCTTTGGGATAGATTGATTTGTAGACTAATTTAATGACCTAAGTCATGTTCACTCTTCCTTTGCAACATTGATGAACAGGAGCTGTACACTGACTGCTGAGCTGGAGTCAATACTTGCCATGGACATCTGCTCAAGTCACATGGGTGTCACTAGCTCTGCATGACTACCTAAGTAAAAAGCCAGAGGACTTTTGGAATTCATTAATTTTGATGTTTCTGATATCATGTTTAGGTGATATTAGAGTGATTACATTTTATGAAAAATCTCCATTATTTTTCTTGTTAAATCTCTTTATGTTAACTGTTTAGATTTAGATTTAATCATGATGTGTATAAACAAGACTAACATGACAGTTTGGTTCACATTGACTTACAGTGGAGCCAGCCACTTTTTAAATTTGTTCTAATCAGTTATACATGGCAGCTTCGATTCATTGTACATAAATGGAACACAGTTTTTCACTTCTCTGGTTTTACATGAAGTAAGGTCACATCATTCAAGCAATCATACACGTACCTAGGGTAATGATGTCCATCTTATTCCACCATCTTTCCTACCCCCTCGCCTCCCTCCCCTTTGCTCAATGCAAGTTTCCTCTAGTGGTCCCACCCCTCCCCCCCCATTACAGATCAGCATCCTCTTATCAGAGAGAACATTTGGCATTTTGTTTTCTGGGATTGGCTTACTTCACGTAGTATGATATTCTCCAACTCCATTCATTTACCTGAAAATGCCATAATTTCATTCTCTTTTAATGCTAAGTAATATTTAATTGTGTATATATAATACAGTTTCTTTATCCATTCATCTATAGAAGGGCATCTAGGTTGGTTCCACAGTTTGGCTATTGTGAATTGTGCTACTGTAAACATTGATGTGGCTGTGTCCCTGTAGTATGCTGTTATTAAGTCCTTTGGGTATAGTCTGAGGAGTGGGATATTTGGGTCTAATGGTGGTTCCATTCTAAGTTTTTTTTAAGAAATCTCCATACTACTTTCCAGATTGGTTGCACCTATTTGCAGTCCGACCAGCAATGTATGAGTGTGCCTTTTCCCCCACATCCTTGCCAACAATTATTGTTGCTTATATTCTTTTTTTTTAAGAGAGAGAGAGAGAGAGAGAGAGAGAGAGAGAGAGAATTATTTTAATATTTATTTTTTAGTTTTCGGTGGACACAATATCTTTATTTATTTTTTTTAATTTTTATGTGGTGCTGAGGATCGAACCCAGTGCCCTGCACATGCCAGGTGAGCGCGCTACTGCTTAACCCATGTCCCCAGCCCTGATGCTTATATTCTTGATAGCTGCCATTCTGACTGGAGTGAGATGAAATCTTAGTTTTGATTTGCATTTCTCTAATTGCTAGAGATGTTGTAAATTTTTTTCCATATATTTGTTGATTGATTGTATATTTTCTTCTGAGACTCATCTGTTCAGTTCATTAACCCATTGATTGATTGGGTTGATTATCTTATTGATGTTAAGTTTTTTTGAGTATTTTAGCATCCTGGAGATTAATGCTCTATCTGAAGTGCATTTTCTTCCATTCTGTAGGCTCTTTTTTTCACTTCATTGATTGTTTCTTTTGCTGAGAAGAAGCTTTTTAGTTTGAATCCATCACATTTATTGATTCAAGATTTTATTTGTTGTGCTTTAGGAGTCTTGTTAAGGAATTCAGGGCCTTATCTGACATGGTGAAGAATTGGGCCTACTTTTTCTTCTATTAAGAGTCAGCCACTTTTAAGCCATATCAGTTGAATATTCCTAATTCCAAAAAATTCAAAATCCCAAATGCTCCAAAATCCAGAACTTTTTGAGCACTGATATTGTTACCGCTGTTTACCTGTAACAAGTCCTTGGTTTCCCGAATGCTGAAGTATAACACCAGAGAAGCATGCCCAGGCAAGTGTAGACTGGAAAGTAGAAGGCTTTATTAAAGGACAGCAGAAAAGACTTCTCCCTGGAGGAAGAAGGGGACCCAAAAGGCAGAATCAGTGGAAGGGGGAAGTCTTCCCTCGTTTATAGCTAAGGTCTTCTTTCAGCTTTCCCACACTCCTTTCCTTTGTTTCCCTTTACCTTTCGGTGCTAGAATGCAGGTGGGAAGGCCCAAAAGGTGGGAGATAGGTGGGTTAAAGGAGTAATCTGGGCAGGAAAGGCCTGGAGTGGCTTTTGATTAGCACTTCCCTGTTTGCTTGGAACTGTTTCATTAACAGTTCCTTAGGATGGGTTCCAGGCCTTGGGGACATTAACATTTCAATTTCCCCAAGTGCTGCTCTGTTTTTCTGGATTCCATTTTCAATAATGGCCTCCATTTTATTTATCTTACTCAATATTAGATCCGATTTACCTAACTACACTACCTACCTATCCTCAAATCTGGCTTCATTCCCCCCCCCCTCCTAATTTCAGGAATTCCTTACTGCTGTAAGGAAAGGGGGCAATGACCATTCTGGCTTCTTGGAGCTGAAAGGGGGAGGTGTTGAGCAAGCAGTTTTGAGTCCCCCCTTTTTAAAAATCGGGTCTATTGAGTGGTCCATGATAGAAGTCCGACTGAGAAGTAACAGGCTGGAGGGCCATTTGAGTGATGGATGGTCTATAAGAGAAACAAGAAGTTGTTAGTACTAGAATGAGATTGATGCAAAAATAAATGCCACAGCATAGGAATATGCCAATAAGTATGATGACAATGGTCAGAGACTAACAATATTTTCCACCAGGAAGTACCAGAGAACCAGGAGCTAAGAAATTGTTCCCATAACAAGGTTGGCGAGTTCATGGCTTCTATCTGAGCATGTAAATCTTTAAGGATATTAGTTACATTGCCAGAATTGTCAGGGATGTAAACACAACATTCAGTTTTAATAATGGCACAAGTACCACCTTAGGCTGCAGTGAGGACATCTAAAGCCATCCAGTTTTGTAAGATGGCCTTCCTCATAAGTGTTACTTCAGTGTTAAGGAGAGAGATATCTTCCTCAAACTCACAGAGGGCAGATTGGGTATAATTGATTAAAGTTTCTACATGCCACATTACATCTTCTAAACCAATTTGTGGAATAAACAGTGAAGCTAGATGATCCAGTAGTGCCAAAGGAAGCACCTTAGGCCATGGGGAGTGGGTTTCTTGAGTGAGTTTCCTTCGATGTCTTTTAAAAATATCATTAGTTTTTTATACCCTTCCTGAGGATTGAGGTTTCCATGCACAATGGAGATGGTATTTGATGCCTAAGGCTTTGGATATTTCCTGAGTGACAGCTGCCTTAAAGGCTGCTCCATTGTCACACTATAGAAGAGGTAACCTAAATGGTGGGATTATTTCCTGTAATATTACCTTGACTACTTCTACTGCCTGTTCAGTTTGGGAGGGGTAGGCTTCAATCCACCCAATAAAAGTATCTATCATAACTAATAAATTTTGGAATCCATTACTCTTGGGCATGTGGGTAAAATCAAGTTGCCAGTCCTCCCCAGGGAACTGTCCTGTCCTTTGTAATTCTGGGGGCTTCTTGGCAGAATTGAGTGGATTATTTCTCTGGCATGTTTCACAGGCTTTGACTATTTAGTGGAAAGTCTTTAAATATTTTTTTGAAGAAAAAAATTTTAGATATTTTTTTCCTTCAAATATCTGAAAATATTTGAAGGAAAAAAAGTTTAGATGTTTTTTTCCTTCAAATATCTCTTGGGTTAATTTGAGAGTATTTTCTTCTCCTAGGTGGAAAGATTGGTGTAGGGTATGTAAAATCTTCCACTGGGAATTAGCAGGTAAATAAAGTTTGTCATCTTCCATTTGAATCCACCCAGAGGGTAAAAGAATACCTCCTTTAGATAATGCCTTGTTTGTTTCCTCCTGGGTGTATTGAGGTCTTATCTCTAGGGGAGGGCCTGTCCACATCTAAGGGGCTAAGGTTGTCATCTGTAAACTTTCCTTAGCAGCCTTTTTGGCTTGTTGATCTGCTAGCCTGTTTCCTTCTGCTATTTCATCTATCTCTTTTTGATGTCCTTGACAGTGAATTACTGCTACCTCTTTGGGTAAATGAACAGCTTCTAGCAATTTTAAGATTTGCTCATAGTTCTTTATGGATGTTCCCCCAGTTGTTTGAAATCCTCTTTCCTTCCAAATTGCTGCATGTGCATGCAGGATTAGGTAGGCATATTTAGAGTCAGTGTAAATATTAATTCTCTGTTGTTTCCCTATTTCAAGTGCTCTCCTTAGGGGTATCAATTCAGCTAGTTGTGAGCTTGTGCCTTGAGGCAAAGATTGTTCCTCTATGGTGTCATGTAAAGTCACCACAGCATATCCAGCTTTGTATTCTCCTTATTCCATAAAGTAACTCCCATCTGTGAACATGGTGAGGTCTGGATTGAACAGGGGAAGGTTTTGAAGGTCCTTCCAGGCTGAGTAATTTATAGCTAGGACTTGTTGGCAGTCATGTTCAGGATTTCCCTCTAATTTCTCTGGGAGGAAGGTGGCTGGGTTTAAATTAGAGCAAGTCTTAACTTGAGTTACAGGTCCATCTAAAAGTAAGGTTTGATATTTTAGAAGGCAATTGTCTGAGAGCCATAGTTCTCCTTTTGTATTTAAAATACCCAAGAGATCATGGGAAGTACAGACAATAAGGTCTCTTCCTAGGGTGATTTTAATTGCCTCAGAGACTAGTAAGGCTACTGCTGCTACTGTTAGATCACTACACAAGAAAAGACCACTGACTCCAATTAAAATCAAAGTAAAGCAAGCTTATTATTTCCACTACCTGAGCTACCTCTCCCAACAAAATCGTGGGAGCCAAGGACAGTAGCCAAGCTTTCTAGAAGCCCAGCTTTATAGCCCAGAAAGTTACACAGAAGGGGGTTTGAGGATCTTACAGATAACAAAATTATGACAAGTATAGCACAAAGGGTAGTTCATATTTTTTGCTAGTCCCAACATCAGAATTTATGAAGAAAGGCCATTAGAGCCTCAGAGAGGGCTATTATCTGACCAGGGAAAGCCAAGAGTTACGAGACACCATTAAAGTTTCAGAGAGGTTTGTTATCTGGTCAGAGAAAACCTGGCATGGGTGAGTTCAAGGAATGGGCAGGCATTCCAAGCAGATTTACAACATCAAATTATGGCCAGGCTAAACAGAAATCCTAATAATTTTACAGAAAACGGAAATGAATCCTTTATAACTTGTGACAAGCTGGCTCTTAATCTAAAGAGAGAATTAGGCTAAGTATATCACTACTACCCTCAAACAATGAGGCAATCCTCAAGACACTAGATCAAGCTCCTTACTGAGATAAGCTACTGGCTGTTGAGCTGGTCCCTTCTTTTGTGTGACCACTTCCAGGGCTATTCTTCCTCTCTCAGTGACAAATAGGTTGAATTTTTGTTCAGTAGGTAGGCTGAGGACAAGGGCTTGGAGTAAGGCTCCTTTCAATGCCTTAAAGGCTTTAATATGTTCTGGTTCCCATATCAGGGAAGTTGTTCCTTGGTGTAGTGTCTCTTTGAAGAGGCTATAAAGAGGCTTAGTTATTCCCCATATCCAGGAATCCAAAGCCTACAGTATCCAGTTATCCCTAGGAAGCCTCTAAGTTGCCTTATGGTTTGAGGTAGAGGATATTGTCCTATAGGGGTTATTCTTTCTGGTCCTAGTTTTCAGGATCCTTGAGACAGCTGTAATCCTAAATATTGAACTTGTTTTTGGAACAATTGAGCTTTTTTCTTTGAGACTTTATAACCCTTATCAACTAAGAAGTTTAAAAGTTCTTTAGTGGCTTCCTGATATTCCTTTTGAGTGAGGCACATAAAAGTATGTCATCTACATATTGTAGGACAGTCAGAGATGTTTTATCTCTGAATTCTGTTAAGTCATTAGCTAGGGTTTGGCCAAACAAATGAGGGCTATCTATGAACCCTTGGGGAAATACTGTCCAAGTTAATTGAGATCCACTATCTGGATTCTCAAAGGCTAACAGATATTGTGATTGGGAGTCTAAGGATATGTATATCCTTTAAATCTAACATCCTTTAAATCTAACACAGTAAACCAAGCAGTGGCTGCTGGAATCTCAGATAATAGAGTGTATGGATTAGAAACTATAGGGTGGAGAGAAACAACTGCTTCATTAATTATTCTCAGGTCCTGAACTAGTTGCCATTCCCCACTGGGTTTTTGTATTCTTAAAATGGGTGTGTTACATGGGCTGTTGCAGGGCACAGGTTTCTGTGTTTTGAGGTTCTGAATGATCTTCAATAAGCCCTTTTTGGCCTCTGTGAATAGGGGATATTGTCTCTGATGTGGAAAGACATAAGGATCTTTTAAGACTATTTTGATTGGAACTGCACCTTTTGCTCGTCCAATTTTGCCTTCAGTAGCCCACATTTCAAGGTCAGTATTACATTCTAATAAAGGCAAACATAATGGCCCTCGAAGTCCCAAATTCATTGTAATGGACATCTGAGGTTTTGAAAGTCAGTCTCTTCCCAATAAAGAGGTAGGACATTCTGGGACTATCAGAAATGCATGAGAAAATATCATCCCATCCCACTCACAACTCAGTGGGGGAGTAAACTTTCTGGTAACAGGCTGTCCAGACACTCCTTGTACTGTTATAGTATTAGAAAAAAGAGGTCCAGGGTTAAGAAGTGAGTACAGAATAACTAGTATCAGTATCTAAGAGGAAGTTGACCTCTTGGCTCCCTACAGAGAAGCATATCTGGGGCTCATGTGAGGTGATAGGAGTTATGGGAGCCAGAATTAAGCCCGGGCCCTGTCAGGCCTGTGTAGAGGAGTCTGGCTTCAAAGACTGAAGACAGTCGCTCCTCCAGTGATTGCCTTGACAATTAGGGCAGGGTTTTTGGTGTGTTCTTTTGGCTATTGGGCAATCCAGTTTGAAATGTCCTTCCTCTCCACAATGGAAACAAGTCCCTTTTGTGGATTGAGGAGCATTTCATTTTCCTCCTTTGTCCTGGGAGCTTACCCCTCTAAGAGCTAATACCAGCACTTCAGTCCTTTTTCTGTCTCTGTGCTCTTTCTTCTTCTTTTCCTCTTGATCTCTATTGTAAAAAAAACGGAAGTAGTAAGTCAGAGGATGTTATCTAAAGATTGATCAGGGCCATATGACAATTTTTGCAACTTCCTCTGAATGTCTGGGGCTGACTGAGTGATAAATCTGTCCTTTAAAAGTAGGTGGCCCTCTGTGGATTCAGGATCCATGGTGGTGTGTTTTCTCATTGCCTCCCTGAGTTTCTCCATGAAAATAGCAGGGCTTTCCTGGGGACCCTGAATAATTTCTGAAACCTTAGAATAGTTAATGGGCTTCTGCTTGATTCTCCTGAGGGCCTCGAGGATCAACATTTGGAAATGTCTAATTTTTCAAGCATCCTGCTCATCATTTGGGTCCCAGTCAGGATCATTTCTGGGAACTGCCTGTGCTCCAGATGAATAATTGGGTTTGCTCCTAGTCTCTGCTGCTGGGGCATAAGCAAGGTGTAGGTTATCCCCCAAACTCTTCAGATAATCTTGGGTCTGCTTCCTTCTCATTGGAAGTCAAAGTCTGGTTGAGTAATAGCATAATATCTCCAGGTGAAGTCAAACACCTGGCATAAGTTTTGAAATACCTCGATATATTTATCTGGGTCTTCTAAAAGTCTCCCTGTTTTTATCTGTCTTAGGTCTTAAAGGGAGAAGGGGGTATGTACTTTGATTTGTCCAAACTCTCCTCCTGGCATCTCCTGGAGAGGTAATATATTTGATCTGTCTATTGGGGCAGAGATTCTAGGGTATGGAGGACAGGAACCACTAAAGCCATCAACAGGAGATGGAGCTTTTGTGGGTCCTCCTGATACTTTCTCCTCAGTAGGTGATTCCTTAAGATTTTCTCTCTTCATGGCAGATATCATAGCTAAGTCTACTTTATATTGTTGGCATAATTTGGGGTTTCCCCTTAGGGCAAAGAAAACCTGGACATATGGCATCTCACACCATTTCCCTTCCCTTTTGCAAAATTTATCGAGCTTTAAAATTGTATTAAAATTGATACTTCCCTCTGCTGGCCAGGATTCTCCTTCAGGGAGTTTGTATTGAGGCGAGGCCTTGTGGCAGAAGAAAATGAGGTGCTTTTTCTTGAGCGTCTGTGGGTCAAACTTATCCCAATTTTTCAATATGCAGGTTAGTGGTGCACCTAGTATATTGGAGAGAGAAGCTCCCATCTAAGTGAGAAGAGAAAAAACACGACTCAGGTGCCTGTGCCAGAGAAAACTGTTCTTATTAGGGACATCTCCCCAAGCTTGAGCTTCCTTGAGGTCCAGAAAACCCGTCTCTCACCTTAATTTGCCAAGGTTGTTTCTGGTCCCCTTTGAAAAAGTGCTAGGGTCCCAGTTTGCCCTGTTCCAGAGACCCTGGGAGGATTCAAACTTAAGGGCATTACTGCTTTCCTCCCTGCCACTATAAAACCCACAGCCAAAGAAAATTGTCCACTCTTCTTGTTGCCTTTTTGCCTCATAGACTAAAGGAATCTCCTGGGGGTGAGGGATATTTACTGGTTGTAAGGCATATAGCACTTCCTGTTGAAGGGACTCTTGGAAGGATTGATTCTAAAAATGCCTCCTGTTGTAGGAACAAGTGAAGCAAGGCACCGAAGACAGCAGGAAATAGTTTTATTTGGCTGCAGCCAGGTTCAGAGGGCACAGCTTTTGCTGTAAATCAATTAATCCCCTGAACTCCGAGTTTAGGGAATTTCAGAGTTTTATACCCAGCATGTAAGGGGAGGGGCTCAGAAGTTCACAGTCTGAAGAAGTTCATATAAAAGCAGCTTTTTCTTTCACTGTTTTGGGCAAGTTAACCCTTCAAGGACAACACCTGAGAAGGGAAGAGCTTCTTCTCCCCTTTCTTTCCTCCCCTTGCCAGCTGTTACCATGGAGCCCAGTTGTAACTTATCTTAAAAATGTAGACATCTCTGTGAAGCCCCAGATCAAGGCCAGAGGCCTTATTTGCACATTTCTTCAAAGTACTATACTGGATATGTTTGTGAAAAACTAATAAGGGGTGTCCAGCACCTGGAGTGCTGGTATCTTCTTGTCCAGTGGCCAAGTAAAACAAGGTGACACGAAAATAGGAAGTTTATCTATATTGAATTCTTTTGCAGAGACTCTTTTGCTGACAATCCTAAAATCAGTCTGGGTGAAGGTTTCTGGAGAAGTCCAGTTAAGTCTTTTCTGTGGAGAAAGAGGGTGCCACTTCATTCCCTCTGGCAGCTTAAAGAGAACACAGCACATTTTAAACATTGGAGCGGTAATGGGAAATTTTAAAACAGACTAGTGAAAGTTGCTTATGTGCATGAGGGGAACCTGGGCACCTTTTTACTTTACCCATGTCTTTCTCAGTCCTACAACCTGAATTGCTAGTGTTTTCTGACCGGCGAAGGAAGGGGAGCCTCCAGGAAGGAATGGATGCAGGGTTGGGAGTGTTGTGTAGCCCACACGGAGGCAAATGTAATTGGGGCTTTCCCTCAGTGCCATTCATCTACCAATCACCCTAGATACCCCTTAGGGCAGTCGGACGGGGGATAAAGAGAAAGGAACCTTAGGAATGTGTCGAGTGTAGCCCAGATGGGAATTCTGCAGCTGTCCTAAACTCTTTTCTCCGTCTCCACGCATCCAAGGCAGATCGGGATTAGGGATACTGTGTTCTCACACCTGTTGCTCTCTGAGCCCAGACAGAAAAGTGGGAAGCAGCTTCAGCAGAACCCAACATGCCTGCTCTGTATTAAAAGGTGATTGAGAGCTGCCTAGGCCGGGAAACCTCTCACCCGAGTCTTGAAGAGTGGCGGCTGCACAAGTTGCGTTTAAATAGCTGTCGGGTGCCCACATCACCCTCCAGAAAGAAAGGGAGAGAAAGATGCACCTCAGACAGATGTGGGGTGCATGGAGAGGCACTTACCTCTGTGTAGGTCTTGATAGGGACCTCCAATCTCTTACCGCTGTTTACTGGTGACGAGTCCTTGCTTCCCTGAATGTTGAAGTATAACACCAGAGAAGCATGCTGAGGCAAGTGTAGAGTGGAAAGTAGAGGCTTTATTAAAGGACAGCAGAAAAGACTTCTCCCCAGAGGAAGAAGGGGACCCAAAAGGTGGAATCAGTGGAAGGGGGAGGTCTTCCCTCTTTTATAGCTGAGGTCTTCTTTTAGCTTTCCCACACTCCTGTCCATTGTTTCCCTTTATCTTGCAGAAATAGAATGCAGGTGGGAAGGTCCAAAAGGTGGGAGACAGGTGGACTGTACAGTAATCTGGACAGGAAAGGCTTGGGGCGGTTTTTGATTAGCACTTCCCTGTTTGCTGCTAGCTGTTTTAACAGTTCCTTAGGATGGGTTCTGGGCCTTGGGGACATTAACATTTCAATTTCTCCAAGTGCTGCTCTGGCTTCCTGGACTCTATACTCAATAACAGCCTCCATTTTATTTATCTTACTTGATATTAGACCTGATTTACTTAACTACACTATCTATCCTCAAATCTGGCTTTAATATGATACCACAAGTGGAAAATACCAATCCTAACCTTGTGTGGTGGGTTGTAGTCAAAATGCAGATGCACTAAAAATATTGTATAAATCACCTTCGTGCTGTATGTATAAAGTATGTATTAGACATAAATGAGTTTTTTGTTGAGATTTGGTTCTCATTCTAAACATATACTTTATGTATATGAAATATTTAAATATACAAAAAATTGAAACTTGAAATACTTTTGGTTTCAAGAACCAGATAAGAGATATTTAATGTATACATGGTGTGTGTCTGCCTAGAATTACAATCTTAGTCTAGATAAGGCAGATCAAACCCTAGTCACAACATCAATAATAGCTATCCTTATCTTCTATGTATCACTTTACCTGTACTAATGATTTAAAGTGAGTTGTTTAATAAAATCACCTTAAGTTTATGACACCCTCTTTTTAATCTGATTGGCTATTAGGTGAGAGCCTGACCATAAACCCTGGAATAACTTGTTCTTGTATTCACAACCTAAGGCAAAACATGGAAAAATCATCAAAATTACCATTTGCTCTCCGTCTAGTACTTACTAGCTTTTAAGCAATGCGTTTATCTAATTCAATCTTCCCTGTGCCTCTGCCTCTGGGGTTTAGAAAGGTAGATTTAGTTTTATCTTTATCTAGGAAGGAACCAGAGGACATTTGTAATGTTCTACCATTGCACAGTGTGGCAATAAGTGGCAGAGCTATAATTAATGCAGGGGTCCTGAGAGTGAGTTGTAGGGTGTAATGGCACTCTTCCCTGTTCCCTGCTTAGGCAAGAGCATGTTAACCCAGACTCAATCCAATGTGATTTCCTTCTCTATTTTCTTCAGTTCCACTTTTACTTGGGCACAAGTGCTGCAGGCTCTCTTTTAGGCCAATTATTGGTACTTCTCCATCTGCAGCATCATTCACCATTATGGCTGGTTGGTGGCTCCATATCTGTATATCTAAAACTCTCTTATTTAAAAAGTGATGTTTTACTGTATGGAAATATCACAATTAAATCTAAACAAGTTTCAATGAATGGCTCTTAAATGGCTTCTAATAATTTGCTGTTACAAACAATGCTGCCATAAATATTCTTGTGGATAATATTTTCACACATATTTGATTATATATGTAGGCTAAGCATCATACAATAAACAATTCTCAGAGTGGTGCCCATTTCTATTTATTTTTGCCTGGAAAAGTGTGCATATAGGCCAGTTACCCTAGAATGTATTTCATTTTAAAATAGATTTTTTATTTTTTTAAATGGTACATAATAATTGTACATATGTAGGAGGTATGATGTGATATCGTAATACAAATATACAAGGTGCTGTAATCATCTCAAGGTCATTGGCATATTTATCACTTTAATAATTCATCATTTTTTATGTTGGCAACATTCAAAATCCTGTCTGCTAGCTATTGTAAAGCATGTAATTAATTGTTGTTATCCCACTGTGTTACAGAATGTTAGAAGTTAGTCCTTCTCATCAACCATACCCCTGTACCAACTACTAACCATATTCTGTCCATACTCCCTTCCCCTACCCTTCCCAGGATCTTATAACTACTGTTCTATTTATACTGCTCCAAAAATCAAAGTTTTGGCTTCCACAAATAAGTGAGATCATGCATCATTTGTCTTTCTGTGCCTGGCTTATTTTCCATAACATAATGTTTTCCAGCTCTATGTATGTATGCAGCACAGGACAGAATCTCTTCTTTTTTATGACTAAATAATAAAATATATGTATGATGTGTATACATAAATATATACATATATATATGATGTGTATATATACATATATATATATATACGATGTGTGTGTGTATATATATATTTCTTTACCCATTCATTGATTGATGCATAATTCCACACACATACATATCTTGTCTACTGTGAAGAGTGCTGTAATAAATATCATACTGATTTTATTTATTTTTGGATATATATTTAGTAGTGGGACAGCAGGATCTTATAGCAGTTCTATTTATTTTCACTTTTATTTTTATTTATTTTTTGAGGAACTTCCCTACTTTCCATAATGGCCATACTATTTTATATTCCACCCAGCAATTTATCAAAGTTCTCCTTTCACCACATACTTACCAGGATTTGTTATTTTTTTTGGTAATTTTCATAATAGAAATTCTAACTGGGATGAGATATCTCTTTTTGGGTTTAATTTGTGTATTGCTGATGATTAGGAATGTCAAGCATTTGTTCATTCATATACTTGTTGACTGTATATCTTCTCTTGAGAAATCTGTTCAGGTTATTTGTTTCTTTCTCAATTGTTTTAATTAGTAAATTATAATTGTGCACAATAGTGGCTTTGTTATAAGATATTTATACACACATAATTTGTTCCATTAGATTACTTAGAATTTTTTTTTTTGCTTTTGAGTTGTCTGCAAGGATATTTGTTTGAGTAAGGTCCTATATTTTATATTACTAAAAATTTCTGAAAGGCATGCTTCATATCTTTGTTCCTCAGGCTATAGATAACAGGATTTATGAATGGGGTTCCTACAGAATAAAACAAGGTAACAAGCTTCTGCATTCCAGCTTCATGTTCAGATGTTGGGCTCAGGTACATGACCATCACTGAGCCATAGAAAAGTGAAACAACAGTCAGATGGGACCCACACGTGGAGAAAGCTTTTCTTCGCCCAGCTGCTGAAGGAACTCTCAACACAGCTCTAAGGACCAGAGCATAGGACCCCATGATGAAAAGAAAAGGGATAAACAGGAGCAGAGAACTTAGGATCATCCAGAGGAATTCCATCACTGGGGCTCTGGTACAGGTGAGGGCTAACAGAGGACCTGGATCACACAGAAAGTGGTCAATAATCCTGGATCCACAGAAAGACATCTGGGAAATGATGGTGATAGGGACTGGGAACCAGAGGAAGCCAAGTACCCAGCAGGTGGCCACAAGGATGTTGCATAGACGCCCAGTCATAAGAGTGGGATAGTGTAGGGGCCTGCAGATGGCAAGGTACCGATCAAATGCCATCACTGCCAGGAAGAAGCATTCTGCAGAGCCCAAGGAGAAGAAGAAATAGAACTGCAGGAAGCACCCAGAGAAGGAGATGACCTTGGTATCAGACAGGAAATTGGCCAACATGTTGGGGACTGTGGAAGTGACATACCAGATCTCCAGGAAGGAGAAGTTGGCCAGCAGGATGTACATGGGGGTGTGTAGTCTCTGATCCCAGTGCACTGCACAGATGATGGAACCATTGCCCATGAGGGTCAGGAGATAGACAGTGGAGAAGAGCATGAAGAGGAGGATCTGCTCCTCCCTGGGGCCAGGGAAACCCAGGAGGATGAAGCCAGTGATAGTGCTGGAGTTGCTGGGGGATCTGAAGGTTTTCATGGTCTGTGGACTGTAAAATCACCTGCAATTACTGAATATTCTAGGAATAGCAGTGGGGCTTTTATTCTAAATAAGAAACCTAAATTTATTTGTTATTAAATTAATATTTATGGAGTATTTACTGTTTGCTAGGTATTTCTCCTAAGTACTGACAATATAGCAGAGAATGAAGCAAATTAAAATCCTTAGTTCTTGTAGCTGTCCCCAGTCATGGCTCTTTTTCTTTCCTCTTGAACTAACTAAACTAGTTCAGCTCTTTTCTTGGTCAACACCTTTATAAAAGAGATTTTTGCTATGTCAAGGAACAATGCTGTGATTGGAGATATATAAAATTCTTGCATTTAGAAGGGCTTATAAGTTTTAAAAAATGAAATGGATAAGTATACTTCCTTTCTACTTTGTGAACAGTCACCTAATTCAGCTGCTTGGTTGGCCTTGATGATTTAGGGAACAAAACTGTGGGACATTTGCGTTGGGTTGTAGTTCAGTGGAAGAGTGTTCACCTAGGAGGCATGAGGTCCTGGTTTGATTCTCAGCACTCCATAAACAAAACAAGAAAGAAAAGAAAAGAATATGGGACTTTTTAAATTGATGCACTATAGTTGTACACAATGATGGGATTTGTTGTTACATATTCATACATGCACACAATATAACAATATAATTTGGCCAATATCACTTTCCACCATTTCTTCCCTCCCTTCTTGCCTCTGGACTTTTGATGCCACCTAAAATAGTACTGGAAAGTGGCTGTATCTAACCTAATTTGTGGATTCATTATCTCTAATATTATTATATATGCATATCATGAGTGAATTATCAAATTTACTGGGAAATACTACTTGAAAAAGTAGAGCTTAAGATCCCCTGAATAGGTAACCTGAAACTTAATAATATTTTTATTACTAGAAGGATGAGTAGTTAAGTAATATTTGAGGACTCTTTCTCCTTTTCATTTCAAACATTGTCTCTCTTCCCTTTCTCATATTCTTCATATACCACCCAGTCATGAAACTTAGTGGCTGTTTCTAGAATGTACCTTGACCCACCTGCTTCTCTCTGCACTGCCACTGCCTCCTAACCTGAGTTCAAGCTACCACTATTATTTCTCCAGATCACTACGAAGGCTTCCTGAATGATCTATCTTCTTCTTTACTGCCCCTTCTCTATACAGAAGCCACACTGATCTTTTAATAGTATAGATCAGATCATGTCATTTCTTTGCATAAAAACATTTAGTACCTTCTTCAACCTACCATGAAATTCAAGCATTGTTTTGTGGTGCATGAGCCCCTGAATAATCTGGCCTCTGCCTATTTCTACTAACTTCCTCCTTCTTTCCTGGTCTGCTTTCCTTTTCCCATTTCTTCAGTTACATGGATCTTCATTCAGTCCCAGAATAAACCAAATCATTCTCTGACCAGGTCTGGAAATCTCATCTGGAGCTCCTTCTTCAGTTTCTGTCCCAGGTATTCTCTCTTCAGGGAGAGCTTTATTGAACACCCTATGTAAGCTTCTCTGCCAATTCTGTGTTAGTAACTTCCTATGTATTTTCTTTCTGGAACTTATCAAAATCCGAAATAATTTTATTATCTTTTTATTATCATTTATTATATTTACTTATTTGTCTGCCTTGTTTGAAGAATTCATTGTTTTATTATAGTTTCTAGCACATATTGGGTGTTCAACAAATTATTGTACTGAATAGTTCTGCTCTCTCTTTATTAAAAATATTTTTTCTTACTAGAAAATGTTTTTCATAGAAGCTTTGGAAAATGCATTCATAGTAAGGAAGATAATAAAAACCCATTAAAATATATATTAATAAAAGATATTTTGTGAAAATATGTTCCAAGCCTTAAAATAATTTACATGAAAGTGATTTTTATAACACATGAAACAAATAACAAACAAAAAAGATGGGTAAAGGTTTCAGGAATGTGTAATTTAAGAAGTCTGTATTTTCTGAAATTAATAGAGTGCTGATAGAGATTTCATCTGAAAGGGGGTTATGAGAGAGAGAATTTTCTTACTAGTGAAAACCATTCCATTTTAGCTTATTATTTCAACTTGACTATCTGGGTGTGAATCCTGCCTCCACCTCTTTCTAGCTGTAGATATTAAGCAAATTATTGACCTTTTAATGCTTTAGTTTCCTTTTCTGGAAAGTGGAGAGAGTAAGAGCTCTGCTTACATATGGTATTTTGAGATTAAATGAGTAATATTTGTCAAGTGCTTGACATCAGTTAGTGCTATCTAGCCCTCTGTCCTATTGTATAAGCTCTTTCTTGAATTCCTTTGGCAATAAGTATCATCCATTGATAGCAAGTGGTAGACAGCTGTGATACACTACAAGCAGTGCTGGATTGAAAGATGAAGCCCTGGGATTTGGATTTCAGCACTTATATTGCCAAATTATAGCAATTCTACAAGCCAATTATTTATTGCTGCATACTTTCCTCAAATGTCTAGTGGAAATAATAATGCCTTCCTAAAGTGTTTTTATGAAACAAGGTAGAAACACTTTGTCAATATCTGACAGACAATAATAGTAGATGTTTTATGGAAAACTATGGTAGAGTTAGCAGGAGACTAATATTTTATTAGTGTTAATATTTTCTCTCATTTAATATTATATTACCTTTTTTCCTGAAGCAGAAAAGAGAATCCCAAGTGAAACTTCTCAATCAGCTTCTTGCAGGGCTTTTCTGGGACTTGGGTAGTTGTCTTTGTCATAAACAGCTGGGAGAAGGTGTGAAAAATAGGTTGGGATGAAAATCTCTGAGTATGTTTGTTGTAGGATCCTGGAATTATAAGCAGAGCCTGACCTTTGCTCCTTGGGAATTCATTTACTAGAAGAACAGTATCAAGAGACAGCTTTCTACTAGTTATTCCCTTGCTGACTTCCATTTTTCTCTGCAGATCCTTGTGCCTTTATTTCTGCTTTGATTTTTCCCAGTTGTAGAGGAAGTAATACTTATTTTACTGGGTTTAAATCTCTCAGTGATGCCATCAATAGATTTGTCAATCACTCACCAAACCTGTTCAGAATACCTATCATATGCTCAGTGTCAAGCGAAATACATAGAAAGTGTCTGTATTGCAGGGATTTGTTTATTTATTTTTGGTCTTTTGATGAGTCAATTCAGTTGTGGATTCTGGGGACAAATTTTCCATCCTTAGCAGGAAGAGGAGATGGAGTGGGAAGTAATGGATTTCAGCCAATGGGGCTGCGTATTTTCAAAAGGAATCCTGCTCTTCTCAGACCACTATGGTCTGCTCAGTGATCTTCCTCTCTCTTCTTTCAGTTAGAACTTCTGAGTCACAACAGTTCCACTGAAGAAGCCTGCCTTTCATGAAACACTTAGCAGGCCTGAAGATACTCAAGGGGCCACTCTGTACCAATGTACTGAGAAGCTGCCGTTGGACTTCAAGTTTTCTTCATCCCCAGCAAAGGAGCAGTTTTTAAAGTAGAACTCATAGTCTGTTCCTTCATCTTCCTTGAAGGAATTTTATCTTAAATATTATAATTTCCTCAGGCCATAGCATAACCCTCAAAGTCCTGGGCCTAGGGAGGGAGGCCCCTGAAACACAGCATCACTGTCCTGTTTTGTGTTTTGCCCCAGATTTTCCTATACTCATGTCCTATGCTCCAGCCATATTTAGGCACATGCGCAAAATTCGAGTCATGTATTTGTTGAGTGAATCATTTCACCCCATGAAAGGGTTGAAAAAACACCCTTATTTTGAAAGGAGTCTCCTCCTTTGTGGAGTGATAACCTAAAGAGCTGAATTCAGGTTAACTCCATCCAAGAATATCCATGTGTTGCTATGCTTGTTTTTCTTATTTTGCCTCTTCAAATACTTTTGGCCCCTCTAATTATATTTGGGAAATCATCGATATTATCAGCAGGTACATAATTTGGTGAATAGTACATCTTGTAGACTTAGGCATGTATTCACCATTTATAATATTTAGATGTAAAAATTAGTGTATATTTCAACCAAATTTCAATAATCCTTTGGCTTGAATTTGTATTTCTGGTAATGATTATGTAAAAATATATCCCTTGCAGAGAAACTTGTCCTAAAAATGTTACAAAACAACATCAGTGATAACCAAAACTTCAGGAGAGCTTATAAAGTTCTATTTACATAATATTTTTCCTATTAATTTATATTTCTAGTGAACTACTTGAAAGGCAAAGATCAGAACATTTGTACACCATAAAATACTAGTTGTTAGTAATAGCAGACAAAGTTCAGGGTGTAAATAACTTCTGATTCTCTTTTTGTTCATTGTGAATTTACAGACTTCAACAGTTGAATTCAATGATCAGCATGAGCTCATATCATATACTGAAAATAATTTTTATTTTTTTCTATACAAAAAATGTTTAAAAATCTGGTATAGTGTCTGATAAACACTTGCCATTTAAAGTTCAATGATTCTTTTTATATTCTATTATTTATTTGTACTATAAGGCAGTTACTTTAATTTTTAAAATATTGAAGTTTAACTTTGATGATAAATTTGTATTCATGGAATGATATAAAAGTCATTCTATAAAAAGAATGACTTTGTTTTTAGAAATCTACTTTAGAAACTTGATATTTTCAAAAGTGTACTAACATTTGAAGGTTTACTTGATTTAAAAAATGGCCAGTTTTTCCCAAGGCCAACATCATTCTAAATGGAGGAAAACTGAAAGCATTCTTTCTAAAAACAAGAACAAGAAGGGACGTCCACTCTCATCACTTCTATTCAACACAATCTTTGAATCTACAACCAGAGAAACTAGGCAAAATAATAGAATAAAGGGGTATGAATGGGAAGAGATGAGATTAAACTAGCTCTATTTGCCAATGACATGATTCTATATTCAGAAGACCAAAAAACTCCACCAGAATATTTCTAAAACTCACAAACAAATTCAGCAAAGTAGCAGGATATGAAATTAGCACTTATAAATCAATTGCATTTTTATATTCTGATGATGAATCAGCTGAAATAGAAATTAGGAAAACATCTCATTCATAATAGACTCAAAAAGAAATAAAATAGTTGAGAATCAATCTAAGAGAAGAAAGACCTCTACAATGAAAATTACACTAAAGAAAGAAATTGAAGATGACCTTAGAAGATAGAAAGACCTCCAGTGTTCTTGGAGAGGCAGAATCAATATTGTCAAAATGGCCATACTGCCAAAAGCACTATACAGATTCAATGCAATTTCCATAAAAATTGGAATGACTTTTTCATGAAAATAGATAAAACAGTCATAAAATTCATTTGGAAAAATAAGAGGCCCATAATAAAGCAAAGCAGGAGGCACCACAATACCAAAACTAAAATTAAACTATGGCATGGTATTGGCACTAAAACAAGCCAAAAGACCAACGGAACAGAATAGAAGACACAAAGACAAACCCACAAAAATACATTTATCTCATACTAGACAAAGGTGCCCAAAGCGTATATTGGAGAAAGGATAGCCTCTTCTATAAATGGTGCTGGGATAACTGGAAATCCATATATAGTGGAATAAAATTTAACCCCTTTCTTTCACCCTGCACAAAACTCAGCTCAAAGTGGATAAAGGATCAAGGACCTAGGTATTAGACCAGAAACCCTGCACACACTAGGAAAAAATATAGGCCCAACACTTCGACATATTGGCTCAGAAACTGATTTCCTTAATATGACTCCTAAAACACAAGAAGAAAAATCAATCATCAGTAAATGGATCAAACTAGAAAGCTTCTTCACAGCAAAGGAAACAATCTAAAGCATAAAGAAAGAGCCTACACTATGGGAGAAAATCTGAACCACACACACACATTAGATAGAGCATTAAACTCCAACATATATAAAGAACTCAAAAAACTTAAAAAACAAACAAACAAATAACCCAATCAGTAAATGGGCAAAGGAACTGAACAGGAACTTCACAGAAGAAAAGAAATATGAATGGTGGTTCCATTCCCAGCTTTCCGAGAAATCTCCATACTGCTTTCCAAATTGGCTGCACCAATTTGCAGTCCCACCAGCAATGAACAAGAGTGCCCTTTTCCCGCATCCTCTCCAGCACTTATTGTTGTTTGACTTCCTAATGGCTGCCAGTCTTACTGGAGTGAGATTCCCCTTCTCGGTCTATTCCCTAAAGCCCTAACAAGAGCATGCTACAGGGACACTGCTACATCGATGTTCATAGCAGCTCAATTCACGGTAGCAAGACTGTGGAACCAGCCTAGATGCCCTTCAATAGATGAATGGATAAAAAAAATGTGGCATTTATATACTATGGAGTATTATTCTGCATTAAAAAATGACAAAATCATAGAATTTGGAGGGAAATGGATGGCATTAGAGCAGATTATGCTAAGTGAAGCTAGTCAATCTTTAAAAAACAAATACCAAATGACTCCTTTGATATAAGGGGAGTAAACAAGGACAGGGTAGGGACGAAGAGCTTGAGAAGAAGATTTACATTAAACAGGGATGAGAGGTGGGAGGGAAAGGGAGTGAGAAGGGAAATTGCATGGAAATGGAAGGCGATCCTCAGGGATATACAAAATGTCATACAAGAGGAAAGGAGGGGTAAGACAAGATAATACAAATGGAAGAAATGATTTACAGTAGAAAGGGTAGAGAGAGAAAAGGGGAGGAGAGGGGAGGGGAGGGGAGGGGAGGGGGGATAGTAGAGAATAGGACAGACATCAGAATACATCAGACACTAGAAAGGCAATATGTCAATCAATGGAAGGGAAACTGATGTGATACAGCAATTTGTATACGGGGTAAAAGGGGGAGTTCATAATCCACGTGAATCAAACCGTGTAATATGATGTATTAAGAACTATGTAATGTTATGAACGACCAATAAAAAAAAAAGAAATATGAATGGTCAACAAATATATAAAAATATGTTCAGCATCTCTAGTACTAGAGAAATACAAATTAAAACAACACTGAGAATCCATCTCACTCCAGCCATAATAGCAATTATCAAGAATACAAATAACAATAAATGTTGGTGAGGATGTGGGGAAAAGAGCACACCCATATTGGTGGTAGGACTAAAATTGATGCAACCACTCTGGAAAGCAATATGGAGATTCATCAGAAAACTTTGAATGGAACCACCATTTGGCCTGGTTAATCCCATTCCTCAGCACATACCCAAAGGACTTAAAATCAGCATACTACAGTGACACAGCCACTACAATGTTTATAGCAGCTCAATTCACAATAGCTAAGCTATGGAAACAAGCTAGGTGCCTTCAACAGATGAATAGTTGAAGAAAATGTGGTACATCACAATGGAATATTTCTCAGCCATAAAGAATAATAAAATTATGAATAGATCTGGAGACTATCATGCTAAATGAAATAAGCCAGTCCCCAAAAGTCAAATAAAGCCACTGGAATAAAGCCAATGCCAAGTTGGAGCCATAAAAGCAAGCCTTTTGTTGCACATCTGCTTAATGAACCCCTAATACAGCTCCCAGAGTCAACACATAAGGTCCCCTGATGTAGAGGAAGGGATCCTAACAGCATACAATTCATGGGTGAGCAGATGAATTCTATCACAGGTGCGGGGGGTCAGGTAAGAGCTATCAGAAGTCTTGGATTCCACATGAAATGGTGAGGAAATTTGGAGTTTCCTAAGGGCTTTTTGTAAGAGGTACTGATGTGAGATCATAAATGATCAAAAACCAAATATTTATCAAATGATTAATAATTTGGCATAGATATGTCCAGTAGTAATTGTAAGGGACTGTGATGGCAGCAAAGCCACTATCAAATGCCACAATTGCCAGGAGGAAGAAAGTGGTCAAAAAGGTGATAAAGTTTGTCAAAATGAAATTGTAAGAATTTTAGATACTGTGGAGGGGATATCAGATATTTATTTATTTATTGTTATTTAAGAAAGGTTTTACTAATGTGTTAATATTTCAGAAAATTTATGGCAATGAATTTAAAAGGCAGACCAACAGACTGTAACAGGTATGAAGTGAAAGAGGATGTTTTTTCTTTTTTGTATTGGATATTGAACCCAGGGGAACTTAGCCACTGAGCCACATCCTCAGTCCTTTTTAAAAATATTTTTTAGCGACAGGATCTCACTAAATTGCTTAGGGACTCGTTAAGCTGCTGAGGCTGGTTTTGAACTTGCGATCCTCCTGCATCAGCCTTGGAAACCTCTGGGATTTTAGGCATGCACCATCGTGCCCGGCAACAAAGGAGTTACATACAATTAAAAAATCACAGAGACCTATGGGATTTTAAAAATAACTACCACATCCAGAAAATAAATTAAAGATTAAATCCAATATTAGCACTTACAATATCTCTGAAAGTAAAACTTTCAACTGCTTCATTCTATCCTAATATATTTCTGAACTTTCTTGAAACACAGTGCTCTCAAATTCCCCCAAAATGTATACGATATGCAAACAGGCTGGGCATTGTGGCACACGCCTTTAATCCCAGCGGATCTGGAAGCAGAGGCAGGGGGATTTCAAGTTCAAAGCCAGTCTCAGCAACTGACTGCTAAGCAACTCAGTGAGACACTTTCTCTAAATAAAATACAAAATAGGGCTGAGGATGTGGCTCAGTGGTCGCCCCTGAGTTTAATTCCCAATCTCTAAATAAATAAATAAATAAATAAATAAATAAATAAATAAATGCAAACCTTAGGAATATAAAGACAAAATAATAGCTAGAAATATTGACTTACACTTTAGAGTTTAACTTTGAAGTCACTTAACTTATTTGAACTAATTGTGACTTTTGTGCACTGAATACTGTATATGACGAATCTATGAATCATAAGTTGACAAGTAGAGTTAAAAATTAGCAATATAAAGTCTTATTCCTATCAATTGTTTCCTTATAAGTTATATTTATAGGGAAACTATAATTAAAAAATTTACTATAATTCTTATTAGATATTCAAGGAAACAGCAAGGATGTATGTGTTTGATGGTTTAGTATCCACTTTATTGTACTTATTTGTAGCATATATCCTCTCATTCTGTTCTTGTGTAATGAGCAAGCAATACATACTGTATCTTTCCAACATTCAAGGAAATGCAATACTAACATAAAAGTATCCAAAGAAGATAACTAGAAATTGCATTAAATACTACTTTAATTACAAATAACTTATAATAAAACAAATAACATTATAAATCATTTTTCAATCAGCTACTGTCTGAGAAACAACAGCAGAAATCAATCTTAAGATTTGAATCATGGCAAAACTGGTAGTTCTTGGAAATCTGGAAAATGAATTAGCATTAACCAACATTATCTACCCCTCATCTGGAGAAAAGGCTTTTATTAATTTTGGGGAATAAGATTGCACACTCGCTAAAATATGACTTATTGAAGTCTAAAGCCACCTGGAAAACTGACCAAAGGAGTGAAGAGAATTAATGGTACTGGTGGCAGATAAGAAATAAACATTGTATTGGGCTGACCAACTGCATATTTTATTAAATCACTTTGAACAATAAAAAAATGCTTCATTGTGTTTTCTCAGAAATGAATCAAAAGATTACATAGTCCTACACACTTTGAAAACCCAAAGTGGATGCTGAGCTACTAGAGGACACTCCAGGTGTAGAATTTTAGAAAGTTAGTACTTGAAGTAAATGACAGTGTGGCTCTGGCAGCCAATATGAAGAACTGATGCTCTGGAGAGGAGGTAGGGACACTCCAATCATCCAGTGGGTACATGAGTATTCCAGCTGGAGGTAGGATATTTAATTTTATGGTTTATCTTCCAAAGCTTATACCGTTGTCTTCATAAACTGTAATTTTAATAACTCAAACTCCACTTTCAACAGGGTTCGTCAGGAGGAAGACTTGGGTAGCATATATCTTCTCATTCTGTTCTTGAATATATTTGGAGACCTCAGAACCTTCTCATAGTGAATTTCCATGCATAAGAAAATGGTATCAGAGTTTTTTATTTTGTTATTTGTTTTAATTAGTTACACATGAGAGTAGAATGCATTTATGCATTTTGATATATCATATGTAGATGGAACATAATTTCTCATTTTCTGATTGTACATGTTATAGAATCACATTGGTCATGCAGTCATATATATATATGTATAAATAATGTCTGTTTCATTCTACTATCCTTCCTATTCCCACATCCCCTCTCCTCTCCCCCATTCTCTTCCTTCTACATAATCTAAGGTAACTCTATTCTTCCCTAGCGCCTCTCCCCCTTATTGTGAATTAGTGTCCACATATTAGAGAAAACATTCTGTCTTTGCTTTTTTGGGATTGGCTTATTTAATTTAGCATAATATTCTCCAACTCCATCCATTTATTGGCAAATGCCATAATTTTATTCTTCTTTAAGGCTGAATATATATATTCCATTGAATATATACCACATTTTCTTTATCCATTCATCTATGGAAGGATGCCTAAATTGGTTCCATAGTTTAGCTATTGTGAATTGAGCTGCTATAAACATTGATGTGGCTGCATCACTGTAATATGCTTATTTTAAGCCCTTTAAGTATAAACTGCGGAATGAGATAGCTGGATCAAATGGTGGTTCCATTCTGAGTTTTCTGAGGGATCTCCAACTGCTTTCTGTAGTGGTTGCACCATTTTTTTTTTTTTTTTGTACTGGGAATTGAACCCAGATGTGCTTAGCCACATTCCCAACCCTTTTATAAACTATTTTATTTAGAGACAGGGTCTTGCTGAGTTACTTAGGCCCTCGCTAAGTTGCTGAGGCTGGCTTTGAACTTGCAATCTTCCTGACTTAGTCTCCTGAGCTATTGGGATTATAGGCATGCGCCACCACCATGCTGGATAGGTTGCACCAATTTGCAGTCCCGCCAACAATGTATGAGTGTACCATTTCCTCCACATCCTCACAAACATTTATTGTTGCCTGTATTTTTGATGATTGTTATTCTGACTGGAGTGAGATGAAATTTTAATGTAGTTTTGATTTGCATTTCTCTAATTGCTAGGGATGTTGAACATTTTTTCATGTATTTGTTGATTGATTGTATTTTGTTTTCTGTGAAGTGTCTGTTCAATTCCTTAACACATTTATTGGGTTATTTGTTTTTTTGATCTTAAGTTTTTTGAGTTATTTATATATTGGCTGGGTTATTTGTTTTTTTTTTTTTGATCTTAAGTTTTTTGAGTTCTTTATATATCCTAGAGATTAATTCTTTATGGGAGGTGCATGTGGTAAGATTTTCTCCCAATTTGTAGACTTTCTCCTCATATCATTGATTGCTTCCTTTTCTGAGAAGTAGCTTTTTAGTTTGAACCCATCCCATTTATTGATTCTTGATTTTATTTCTTGTGCTTTAGGGGTCTATTAAGGAAGCAGATCCTAGGCTGACATGGTGAAGACTTGGGCCCATTTTTTCTTCTATTAGGTGCAGGTTCTCTGTTCTAGTGCCTAAGTCTTTGATCCATTTTGAGTTGATTTTTGTTCAGGATGAGAGAAAGAGGTTTAATATCATTTTGCTACATATGGATTTCCAGTTTTGCCAGCACCATTTGTTGAATAGGCTCTCTTTTCTTCAGTAATGTTTTTGCTACATTTGTCTAGTATGAGATAGATAACTGTATTTGTGTGGGTTTGTCTCTGTGTCTTCTATTATGTACCATTGGTCTATGTGTTTATTTTGGTGCCAATACCATGTCATTTTTGTTACTATAGCTCAGTAGTAAAGTTTAGGGTCTGGTATTGTGATGTCTCTGCCTTCACTTTTCTTGCTAAGGATTTCTTTGGCTATTCTGGGTCTCTTATTTTTCCAAATAAATTTCATGATTGCTTTTTCTTGTTTTATGAAGAATGTCATTGGGATTTTAATAGGAATTGCATTAAATCTGTATAATGCCTTTGGTAGTATGGTCATTTTGACAATATTAATTCTGCCTATTCAGGAGCATGGGAGGTATTTCCATCTTTTAAGGGCTTCTTCAATTTCTTTCTTTAGTATTCTGTAGTTTTCATTATAGGAGTCTTTCACCTCTTTTATTAGATTGATTCCCAGGTGTTTTATATTTTTGAGGCTATTGTAAATAGGGTAGTTTTCTTAGAGGCTATTGTAAATAGGGTAGTTTTCTTAGTTTCTCTTTTAGTGAATTCATTACTGATGTATTGAAATGCATTTGATTTATAGGTGTTGATTTTATATCCTGCTACTTTGCTAAATCAGTATATACACTTCATTTATTAGTTCTTGAAGTTTTATGGTGAAATGTTTTTTGATCTTCTAGATATAGAATCCTGTCATTGGCAAATAATGATAGTTTGAGTTCTTTTTTATCTATTTATATCCGTTTAATTTTTTTATTTTGTATAATTGCTTTGGTTAGAGTTTCAAGGATGATGTTGAATAAAAGTAGTGAAAGAGGACCTCCTTGTCTTGTTCCAGTTTTTAGAGGGGATGCTTTCAAATTTTCTCCATTTAGAATGATGCTGGCCTTGGGTTTAGCATATATAGCTTTTACAGTGTTGAAGTATGTTCCTACTATTCCTAGTTTTTCTTGTGTTTTGAACATGAAAGGGTGCTGTTTTTTTAAAAACAATTTTTTTTGAATCTATTGAGATGAACATATGATTCTTGTTTTTAAGTCTACTAATATGATGAATTAATGTTTATTGATT
The DNA here is from genome assembly GCF_045843805.1 of Urocitellus parryii. Lineage (NCBI taxonomy): Eukaryota > Metazoa > Chordata > Mammalia > Rodentia > Sciuridae > Urocitellus > Urocitellus parryii. The sequence continues at coordinate 79,248,629 of NC_135536.1, read as the reverse complement.
TCTATATGTTGAACCAATCTTGCATCCCTGGGATGAACCCCACTTGATTGTGGAGCACTATCTTTTTAATGTTTTGTATATGATTTGCCAGAATTTTATTGAGAATTTTTGCATCTATGTTTATCAGGGATATCAATCTGAAGTTTTCTTTCTTTGATGTGTCTTTGTCTGGTTTTGGTATCAGGGTGGTATTAGTCTCATAGAATGACTTTGGAAGGATTCCCTCCTTTTCTATTTTGTGGAATACTTTGAGGAGTATTGGTGTTAGTTATTCTTTGAAGGTCTTGTAGAACTTAGCTGGGAATCCATCTGGTCCTGGGATTTTCTTGTTTGGTAGACTTCTAATAGAGTTTTCTATTTCATTACTTGAAATTGATCTATTTAAAACATGTCTGATATTCTCATTCAGTTTGAATAAGTCATATGTCTTTAAAAATTTGTCAATGTCTTTGATATTTTCTATTTTATTGGAGTAAAAATTTTCAAAATAGTTTTTAATTGTCTTCTGTATTTCAGACTTGTCCATTGTGATTTTATTTCTTCATCATGTATTTTAGTAATTTGAGTTTTCTTTTTTTCTTCATGGTGTTATAGCTGACACCATTCTGGATCTGAAGCAGCATTCCTTTTTATTGAGTATCAGGCCTTTTTATACCAGCACTGACTAGTCACTGGATATGAGCTGCCTCTGGGTAGGGAGTTAGTCAATGACAGGCTAGTTCCTTTGTCAGGAAAATTTCTGGCAAGGGATTCAGCAGTGAGCCTCATCAGTATATACACTTCTGGCAGCTGGGGATAATGATTGCCTTGGTCCTGAAGAAAGATCTAGATAGCACTTTATAGCATCCCCTACATAAGGGCCCACTGATAGCCTTGTGCTACATCTATGCAGCATCACTTTTGCATTGATGGTTAAGAGTTATTCTTCAGGTGCTATTAGTAGCTAGTCATCAAAATACCTTTTCCACCTTTGGGTCTTATTTGCTGGTTGTGTTCATGTTGTATTAACCACAATGGTGATGTATATGAATTATACCTCCAGACACTTAATAAATATGAAGAACATAAATCACATAATATGGTGATATTCTTCATAAAGACTTTAGTCTTAAAGTTTCTCAATGACAGGTTATTCAATAAGGACCTGAAACCTATTATTTGGACATGTCATTTATTGAATGAGTATTAGTTTGATCACATAAACAATTATATTCCTGCTTTGATGAAGGACACTGATTTTGTTTATTATTCATCTCTGGCCTATTTTAAAAGCAAAACTATTTTGTATACGTAATCTTACCTTGAAGTTATTTGCTTATGGTGAGGTTAAATGCAAAAAAGAAAGATGGGGATAATAGCATGATTTTATTTTCAAAAGATAAAAAACAAAAATGCTGAATATATAATAATGAATATTTATATATAATTAGAAGCATGGAGCATAGTATTAAGTATAAGTGCATCCTGGATTGTCAATGTTGCTTATGTAGCAGAGATGGAAGGTAGTGGAGTAAGAAATAGATTGAAGGAAAAAATGATGGTGGTTGGGAGTGGCAGGGAATAAACAAAGGAGTTACCAGAAAAGTATGTACAATATCCCACTCATGTAGAATTGCGTGTGTGTGTGTGTGTGTGTGTGTATTAAAGAACATAAGGAACACTGTTTACTGAAATATTAATGGTAATTACTCAAAATGGCAGGATTTTAGGTAACTTCAAATATCTTTGTGCTTTACTGTTTCTAGAATTATTACAATAAATATTTATGATTTTTATATTGAGAAAAGAGCAAGCTATTGTTTTTATTGTGGGTGAAAAATTATTGCATTAAATAAGTCTTCCTTAAATAGAAATAAGTGTCAGTATATCCCTTGATGCAGTAAAAATATAAGCAGCTTAAAAAGAAAGCTATATATTGAACCCATAAAATCAGTTAAATATATAAGGTATAGTTCAAATGATGTGATTCTGGCTCAAAGGAAAATAAGTTCTGAGCACAATGCTTTGAATATCAGCATAATATTTGCACTTTGATATCCTTGAAGATCAGTTTTTATATTGGATATCCAAATGACATATTTTCTTATTACTCTCTATTTCTCTTTGTATCTACCTGTATATCTATTTGTTGAATTGGGCATTCTATTACATCTCAGAGCCATATTTATTTTCATTAAGGATATCTATTAATAAATCAGTAGGGTAGCCAACGATGAATCATGCCAGCCATGCCTGCCATGTGGACACATTCTGGGAGCACTTCTGTTTTGTATATTGTGATATATTTGTACATGGAGACAGCCAGCTATATGCATTGTTAGAACTACCCATGATTTCTCACCCCTTAGAATGCTGGGCTTTCATTTGTACTATTCTTCTACTTGCTCCCACAGCAACTGTTATTTCCTTTTTGTAGAGCAACTTGCTTTATCTTCCATGGGTTTATGAACCCCACAGGGAAGGAGATAATATATTACTCATTTATAAATTCATTAAAAATTTCATCTATAAATCATAAATAAATGATTTATTTACATTTATCTAGCTCATCCTAGAACATTGAATTTGTATATTTGGTAAAATGACTAAGTTGAAGAAGATAACATAAGGATTATTAAAAAAAGCCATTTCAATTTTTCATAGATTACTAACTCTTACAAGTATTGAGAGGAGGAAAACATTTTCCACTTTATCCCAACACAGAGAATTTGAGAGAGATGATACCAAGACATCACCAAATTTCTTTTGTTTTTCATTTTCCATAAATAATCAGCCCTGTTCCTGGTTTTTCAAACAAATATGAAGAAATCTTTTTTCTGGTTTTAATTATATAATGGTATAGTTTTAGAAGTTTTTAAAAAAATTCTTAAATTAATCTTATTTTAATGTATGTTTCAATGCAATTAAATTCACATAATATGAAATTTAAAAACCACAAAGCATATATAGTGAAAGTGTTCTTATTACCAGACTTGATTTTTTTCCCCAAAGTAATCACTGTTACTAGTTTCTTCTTCTTCTCCTTCTCCTCCACTCCTCCTCCTTCTTCTTTTTCTCCTCCTCCTCCTCACCACCTCCATTCTCCAGGGCATGTTCAACTACTGAGACATATCCCCAGCCTGTTTTTGAATTTTTACTTTGAGAGAGGGTCCGAGGCTGGTTTTGAACTTGAAATTGTTCTGCCCCAGCCTCCCAAGCCGCTACAATTACCTATGTGTGCCACCATGCTCAGCTTCTTCATTTTTTTCAAGAACATATTATGCATTTCTGAACATAAATACTTGCATATCTATATACTCTTTCTTCATTAAAGGGGCTAGGATAAAGATTTCCTTCACATTGCTTTTCTTTTAACAATTTGTCTTGAGGATAGTTTCACATTAAAAGACATGTACAGAGCCTCATTTTAAAGTTTTATGGTTTTCTGTTTTATGGGTATATAATAATTACCTAATTAATCCTTAATTAATGGGAATTCAATGGTTCCAAAGAATGGTTTTCTGTTAGAAACAGTAGTTAATAATCTTGCACATATGCCATTTTCTTGTGTTCATGCACTGTAAGATAAATATCTAAGAGTGAAATTGCACTTCAAAGGGAACTCTTTTTAAATTTTGATACATACTGGCAAAATGTCCTCCCTAGAAGCTGTGCTCTACTAGCAAAGTATAAGACTGTTGTTTTTCCCAACATCCTTTTTGACTTTGTCAATTTTGGGGAAAAAAAGAAGTATACTTATTACACTTTTATTTGTATTTCTCTCTTTATCCCTAAAATAGAATATTTTTTAGATACTTAAAAGCTTTTACTTTAACTGGATATTTAAAAGCTTTTATTCTTGATTTTTTTCATATATTTGGCATCTTTTCTATTGTATTAATGGTATTGTTTATTTATCTGAAGTTATTTACATGTTTCAAAGATATTAATTTTTGTTGCCATGACAGATATTTTAGAGGACAAAAATATAAACTCAACAAAAGGAGTAAAGATAATTTGTTGTTGCTGAAAGATTAGAGGAAAACTTTAGGTTTGTCTTAGTGTTATGGTCTTATGTAACAAATAAGGGCAAATGCAGTAAAAATATAAGCGGCTTAATTATCTCTGTTGAAAACAAAGGAAGAAATTTTCTCCCTTTTCTTAGAGCATTAACTTTAGAAAACTTGTAATTAAATTATTTGCTTTTAAGCAATGAAGCTGTCTTCCCTGATCATTACATGTCAAAGACGCATTCCCAGGTCCTTGAGAAAGACAATCCTGGATTGTAACACTGACCAAAAGCTTGTAAATCTTTAAAAGCTCAAGCTTTTGGTCAGTGTTACAATCCAGGATTGTCTTTCTCAAGGACCTGGGAATGCGTCTTTGACATGTAATGATCAGGGAAGACAGCTTCATTTCCCAGTTTCTGTGGGAGCGAAGGAGCCTGACCTTGGTGGGATAACTTCTACATTGCAAGTCAGTTATTGGGTTGTCTGTGCTGAATACTGAATTCTGGTTTATTGCTTTTTCAATAACAAAACTGGAAGTTTTCTGTGTTGGCAGATTTGTTTTTAATGTTATTTCCCCAATAAGTTCAACTAAATTTTTTCAATTGATATCTTTCCCATTTGTAAAATTTGACCATATTTGAGAAAACTGTAGCCCACAAATTCTAGAAAATGATAAAAAATTAAAAATATATAGGACTGGGGATGTGGTTCAAGCAGTAACGCGCTTGCCTGGTGTTCGCGGGGTGCTGGGTTCGATCCTCAGCACCACATAAAATAAAATAAAGATGTTGTGTCCACCGAAAACTGAAAAATAAATATTAAAAAAATTCTCTCTCGCTCTCCTCTCTCTTTCTTAAAAAAATAAAAATATATAAATGAAACAAACAAAAATAAAAATAAATAAAACAAATGATAAAAAATATGTAAAAATAATAAAAAATCAATATGAAAAATGTTCTGAATGATATCATTTAATTTTCTTTTTTAAAAAAGGTAAAATCAGATTCTGTTTCATGATCTTTTAAACAGACTCTTAATGATATATTCCCAGTAATTTCTTCATTGCCTGCTTCATATCAGTGTTCCTCAGACTATATATGACAGGATTAATGAGTGGAGTAAAAACAGAATAAAACAGAGTCACAATCTTCTGCATCCCAGCTTCATGCTCAGATGTTGGATGCACATACATGACCATTACTGAGCCATAGAAGAGTGAGACCACAGCTAGGTGAGACCCACAGGTGGAAAAGGCCTTTCTTTTTCCAGCTGCTGATGGGACCTTCAATACAGCTCTGAGGACAAGGACATAAGACCCCATGATGAAGAGAAAGGGGATAAATAAAAGCAGGGAGCTTAAGGTGGAGCTCATCAACTCTATTACAGGGTGTCTGGAACATGTAAGGGCTAACAGAGGACCTGGATCACATAGGAAATGGTCAATAATTCTGGATCCACAGAAAGACATCTGGGAAATGACAGTGATTGGAATCAGGAACCAGAGGAAGCCAAGTACCCAGCAGGTGGACACAAGGATGTTGCATAGATGCCCAGTCATAAGAGTGGGATAGTGTAGGGGCCTGCAGATGGCAAGGTACCGATCAAATGCCATCACTGCCAGGAAGAAGCATTCTGCAGAGCCCAAGGAGAAGAAGAAATAGAACTGCAGGAAGCACCCAGAAAAGGAGATGACCTTGGTTTCAGACACGAAGTTGGCCAACATGTTGGGGACTGTGGAAGTGACATACCAGATCTCCAGGAAGGAGAAGTTGGCCAGCAGGATGTACATGGGGGTGTGTAGTCTCTGATCCCAGTGTACGGCACAGATGATGGAACCATTGCCCATGAGGGTCAGGAGATAGACAGTGGAGAAGAGCATGAAGAGGAGGATCTGCCTCTCCCTGGGGCCAGGGAAGCCCAGGAGGATGAAGCCAGTGATGGTGCTGGAGTTGCTGGGAGAGCTGAAGGTTTTCATGTGTCTGTGAGCTGTAAAATCACCTGCAATTACTAAAAAACAGTGCAAAGACAATTACAACCATTGATTATTGCACTATTCTCCATTCTCAGTGGCAGTACATGAGAGATCAGATTGTCAATGTCCTCAGCATTTTAATGTAGCAGAGACTGGGAATGTCACGAAGACTACATTTTAACAACTCTCCTTTTCTTTCTTCTGGTGGTCATACCGAACCCTTCTCTCCTTGGCAGTACTTTTTTTCTGAGGAGACAGTTTTATCAAAAAGTTTTTTCATTATCAAGAGAAACTATCCCAGGAGTGATAAAGAAAAGGTTTCCAAGCCTGGTTTAGGCTTGAATGCAGATTGTAATTAACAACCACTCTGGGAAGTTCATTATCCGTCTTGATGAGCCTTGTGATAAGCCCTGTGATTTAAACCAGGCATTTCCTTACTGTATCTGCTTCTTTTCCTATATGTCTCTACCAAGAGAGCGTTCTTTAAATTGGTTCACTCAGGAGCATCTTCTTGTGCAGCAATATTTAAATAGCACTTTGCCATGGGCTTAATGTCAATTTACTTGAGAAGTTACTTTATTAGAAATGATTGGGAATTAACCAAATGCTTTGCACCTAGAGAATTTCCAATAAATATCTATAAAATGAATGAATGAATGCACTCCCTCAATTCCCAAAGAGATATGTCTATTTGGGGCAAAGCTGACTCAAGAATTTGTGGCTATGGAAGAGGGGACCCTTGGGACTATTTATAATCACTTGTTTCTTTCTGATAGTTAATTAGCTTGTCGATTCATGCTATTTGCAGTCTACCAATTTCAGGAGTAAAACATTCAAATTAATTTTGGGAAGTGGCTTCCTGTCTTTTCTTGATGTTAGATGTAGGCGAGGGACAGAATCAGCTTTCATTGGTTCTTGTTGAAACAAATTTTTTAATTTTCTGGGTTGGAAATGTAAGTCTACAGAGTCCATTGTTTCTTATCCCATTTATACCAAATGTGTAACCTGTCATTATTCATTTAATTTTAAGGAAAATTTAAATTTTAAAGGAAGAGAAAATATTCTTTACTTTCTTTGTCTCCTCCCAAGCACAGCTTAGGAGTACCCAAGGCAGAATAACTAGGACGAATATACTTTTGCATAATAACTGTATTTTTCTAAGTTAAAAAAAACAACAACCCTTTTAAATCATCCTGTACTCAGTTCTTGTTCTTGGCAATTATAATCCTTTATAAATAAGACATGTAGAATAAACATGAAAAGCATATATTTTTCATTTTCTGGAATACAGAATCTATAATCAGCCAGTCAAGCATAAATTATCTTGAAAGTTTGCATAGTTATCCAAGGAGTCTAACAATAATCTACTTAGAATATTGAAAAACAGTAAGACTTCCCTGGATAAATGGCAGGTGGTGATAGGAAAGTCTGTTGATTACAGTGTATTGCTATTTGAAAGGGGACCAGAAAACTGATTAATATTTTGAAACTTATAGCATGTTTGAAAAAGTGTTCCTTTCCTATCTAGATATAGTTCTAGCTTTTATCTGACTTCCATTATAGGTGGAATTATGTATCCAATAAAATTTTCCAAGATGCTTCTGGTTCATGTTTTAATTTATGTTCCCTCAGGCCTTTTGTGGAAAGAGCAGGCCCTGTCCCATGTACTAAAAACTTATATTTTCTAAGTCCTCTTTGGCTCTGATTTTAAGGATATATGAATAGAACTGAGATTAGGTTTCTAGATTTCAAATATTCATTTCTTTTGAAGGTGAATTTACATCAGATGTAAACATACCTAATAAGTTTTTGCATTATATTATTCTCATTTAGAATGAAAATATTAAGAAGAAGACAAGTTTTAAGCAACCATTTAACCAAAAGTCTTCTTTTTGAATGAGGTTGTTAATGAATGTTGGAGCCACGAGAGTCCTTTAACTGCTAACCAATGGAAAGAATGATTCAAGGGAAGATTTACTATAACAGATGAAGTTGACTTATGGATTTTAAGTTACACAAAGTTAAAAAGAATCCTGTTTTAGATCTATAGGTTTGGTACAAGCTAAGGGCAAAGTCAGATCTTTGCAAATAAAAATTATTAATTATGATTGAGCATTTTAATCAAGGTGATTTTCAGGATGTTTCTAAATGGTAGTACTTTGAGCTATTAACTTTTCTATTTTCAGCACTGAATGGTTCTGTTAATATTCAAGAACTTTACCCCCACGGTTTAGTCTATTTTAAAAATTTCTTTATTTTTGCAATACTGTGGCTTGAGCTTAGGGTCTAGCATATGCTAGGCAAGCACTCTATCATTAGCTATATTTCAGCCTCAGTAGGTCCTATTTTATTATTTATTTTTTCTTGTTCCTCACATGTTATTCATGAGTGAGACTTGCTGTTTCTGTTGCTAAAATGCAAATTCTGCACTTCTCTTTTACCACTGCCTTCTCTCAAATTCAGATTATCACTCTATGAACTCTCTCAGAGTAATTCCATGTCAGAAAGTCTTGCACAACTGTTTAGAGAACAGGGAAGATGTGTAAACCGTTCTGGGTGGGCCAATATCATTTTATGCTCAACCTGACATAGTTAGTCATTTCTCCTCACCTTTTATTACTTACCCTCTCTGTGCAGAAGAAACTGTGATGTGTACCTACCACAAGTCAGAAATGGAGCTGTGAAGAAAACCAAACCATCCTAAAACAAAAAAGTCTATGCTGAGGATATAGCTTAGTGGTAGAGCACTTGCCTAGCATGTGAGTCGACCAGGGCTCCAGTCCCAGCACTGCAGAAAATAAAAGCAGAAAAAGACAAAACAAAGAAAGTCCAGCTGATTCACTGTGCATCAGCTGCAGAGGGTTCTGTGAACACAGGTACAACATTGCTTTCAGGCTGCATGGATTTTTGACTAACAATGACAATTGCCTTTTGGAGGGTGGTTCATTTACTTCTTAGTCATCCCCCTAAAAGTTAAAACAGGTTATGCCTGATTCAGGTTGTGTCGTACATAGTGTGCAAGGAAGGCATATCTTTAGTATTATAATTTTCCCTCAAGGTTCAGTAGAGTGAAAATCTTGGTACCTGAATCTCTGGGCCCCCCTCCAAAGTCAGTACTGAGAAGACTCATGGCAATGCAGACCTCTCCAATAGCAGTTTGCACAAATTCAGCTAGGGGATGAGCACATTGTGACTTTGGGTAATGGGTAATCAGTTTCTAGAAAATGTCTTAAAAAAGCAAGGACCTTTGTCTAGATTGGGACAAATGATGAACAGCTGTGTCTAATAGAAAATCCCTGAATTTATAGTCAAGAGTTTTCTTTACCAGTCATCAGATTTTAATGCTTAATATCTTTAGATATAAAATAGACATAATTATGTCCATGTACAAATATATCACAATGAATACACACACACATACATATACATATAAAATTGTAATGCAACAATTAAAATAATAATACAATAATGTGAATAGAAGGGAGAACAGTAGAGCAGAGCAAGCAGATTAGGGGGAGGGAGGAGAGGAGGGACAGAGAAGGTAGTAGGAAATGAGATTGATCAAATTATGTGTGTGTGTGTGCAAATATGGCATGATGAATTCCAAAATAATGTAGAATTGCAATGCACCAATAAAAGAGGGAAGAATTGAGCTTTTTAAAAAGTTCTATCATAATGATTCTGAAAGAGAAAATGAATGTGAAAGTATTTGACCAGTGTCTGACCAGTAAGTTTTAAGAAGCCAGGCTAACTGGTGCATGACTGTAATCTCAGCTACTGGGAGAACTGAGGCAGAAGGATGGTATTTTCAAGGCCAACCTTGGCAACTTAGTGACAACCTGTATCAAAAATAAAATAAAAACGGGGCTGGGATGTAGCTCAGATATAGCACATTCCTGAGTTTAATTTTCAGTATTGCCAAAAAAGATAAAAGAAGAGTTTAAGAAATATTGGTTGTCTGTATATGACCACAGTAAATTCAAAGAGAACTGTGGGTTAAGACTACTAGATTCTGCAATTATATGATATACTCTCCTAAAAACTATATCATGTTATTACCTGTATGAGTAGAGGGACTCCCAAAATGAGGCTTCTCAGACGTTTTCTTTTTATTTTCTTTGAGAGCAACTATAGTCTTTTTAGCCATAACCACGAGGAGAGATAAGGTGGCAATTGTGATATGTATCCTTAATTTTGTTGAATTAAGAGTGGAGAGTTAATAAGCAGAGCCTGTCAGGCAGTAAGTCAGTTTGTTTCTCCTGATTCTTGAGGAAACATTTATTGGTTCTCAAAGGAGAAGAGTGTTGAGAGATACTCTGTGCTTGTTATTTACTTCCCTTGGGGCAGGCATTAATTTTTATGTTTTATTTTTGTTTATCCTATGAATGTTAAAATATAGTATATTTTGCTTGCTTCAAATTTCTCACAGGTGGAATGAAATATCAATAAATAAATTGATAGATTAATTAACCAACCAACCAAGAAATAATACTAGCTATAACTCCTTTAAGTGTGCCTACTGTGTGGCCAATGAAAATCTTACACCTTAAATCTTACCTGAGGGGAAAAGCATCCCCAGATACCCATACCTGAGCCATATTCACAGAGAGGCCTTAGAACTGTTCTGGCTGGTCTGATACTCACAGTGAGGCTGTGCTATTCTCTTGTTGATCATAAACAATCTCACAGGATACAACCTCTGTCAAGGGATCTGATGGATGTTTAAATTATTTCCAGGTATGATTATTATAAATAAGCCTACTAGCAACTTTTGTGTACAAATCTTTGTATGAAATTTTGTTTTCTTTGACTTGGGTAACTAGTTTGAGATGAAATGGCTGTATCAAGTGGTAGATGTATGCTTATTTTTAAAGGAACTTCCAAACTGTTTCCCAAAGTTGTTGTACCATTTGAAATTCCCAGAAGCAGTATATGTGAACTCCAATTCCTTTATATCACCACCCACTCTTATGTGATCAGTCCTTTTAATTTTAGTCTCATTGTGGTTCTAGCCTATATTTCCTTAATGGCTAATGATATTGAACATGTATTTATTTAATTATTTTTTATCTGTTAATTTTCCATTGAATGTCTCTTTGAATCTTTTGCCCATTTTAAATTAGGTTGTTGTCTTTTTTTTCTCTTGTATATATTCGAGTTGTGCATCTTGTTTTTAAGTACACATACAGAGTTAAATTATAACTACACTCAAGCCAAGGAACACATTCATCATCTCACAGTTACTTTTCGTGTGTGTATATGTGTGGCCAGAATACTTAAAATCTATTCTCTTAGAAAATTTCCATCAGATGATAAAATGTTATTAACTAGCCCTCGTGCTGTTCATGAATCTCTGGACTTATTCATTCTTCATAACTGCAATGGGTACACTTTGTCCCATATGTGCCCCTCACTGCATGTCCATCACCTCTGGCAATCATTGGTCTAGTGTTTATGTATTCCATCCATTTCAGAAGCCACATATACAAGAGGCAGTATTTTTATCTCCGTGTGTGGTTTATTTCACATACATAATGTCCTCCACGTTCAACATGCTGTTGCAAATGGCGAGATAATCTTCTTTTGAAGGGCTGAATAATATTTTTATATACCTAAAACTATGTATGTGTATAGATGTATGTGTGTATACACACACACACACACACACACACACATTCCACACTTTGGAAATCAGGTGTGGGAGATTCTCTAGGTTAAAATCCAGTGGAGAGATAATTTAGCAAACTTACTGAGGCAATATTATGATATTAATAGTTCTTGTGAATGTTCCTTTAAAGTAAAGTTCTTTGATGGAAGAGAACTTGGTATCTGAATATAAGAAACTTTTAACTTTTGAGTTGAGTAAACATGCAAATAGCTTTTCATTTTAATCTTAAAATACTTTGGGTTATAATTCTTGGTAAAAGAAAACCAGAAGAAAGTTCATATTTGGCCATAATTGTTAAATCAACTGTGTGTTGAATTGTAGTTCTACACAATCACTTTGAATTTTATTATGAATGCTATATGAAGTAGCTTTCTTTCCCTCTCTCTCTCTCTCTTTCTCTCACATAACTTCTCTCTCTATAATCTCTCTATATATTATATATGGATATATTTTTGGGGTATTGGGGATTGAACTCAGGGGCACTCGACTGCTGAACCACATCTCCTGCTCTATTTTGTATTTTACTTACAGACAGGGTCTCATTGAGTTGCTTATTGTCTTACTTTTCCCGAGGCTGGCTTTGAACTCATGATCTTCCTGCCTCAGCCTCCCGAGACACTGGGATTATAGTATATATACATATATTTTTTTAGGACTATCTCTTACTATATCTCTTTCTTTCTCTGTATCATTTGATATGAAATACATTTTTCTAAATCTAGGAGTCAGTAAAACTTTAACTTACCCCAAAGGACCTATTTTTTTTTTTAAATTACAATTAACAAATATCATTTAAAAGATAAAGTTTTCACATTTCTCACTTTGCTTTAAAGGAAATTCATACCCTTGCCCACTGTGGTGGGGATTTAAATTAGAAAAACCATTATGGAAATAGTATGGAGGGTCTTCAAAAACTTAAAAACAGAAGTATCGCATGATGCTGCAATCCACCTCTTGGTTGTATATTCAAAGGAAGTGAAATAAATATGCATCATGATTCACAATAGCCAAGAAATAAAAATGACCTAAATATCTCTCATCTGATGAATAAATAAATAAAATGTGGTATATAGATATAATAGAATACTATTTGGCCATAGAAAAGAAGCCTTGTTATTTGTAAGAGTATAGATGGAACTGGAGATTGTTATGTTAAGTGGAATGATTCAGGCCTGGAAAGACAAGGACCACTTGACCTCACTAATATGGAAATCTAAAAATGTTGCTTTCATAGACATTGAGAATAGAATGGTGGGTATCATGGGCAGTGGAGAATAAGGTGAGATAAAGAGGGAAGGTTGATTAAAGGTTACTGAGTTACAGTTAGAAGCAGGAAGTTCTGGTGCCTCATTGTATAGTAGGGTCACTAGAGATAATGAGGATAACTGGACATTTCAAAAAGCTAAAAGAAAGAATTTTGAACATTTTCATTGTAAAATGTTAAGTATCTGTGGAGATAAATATTGTTAATCTGATTTCAACATTACACAATATATACATAGATTGGAGCTTTACATGGTACCCATTAAATATGTATAATTATTTTAAAATAAATTTCATTTTAAAAGATGGTCACACAAAATATATCATCAATTCCTGTTTAAAATGTCAGAAAAACTAGGGATAGTAGAACATATCTCAGCATTGTAAAAGGTATATATGTTAAACCCAAGGCCAATATCATTCTAAATAGAGAAAAGTTGAAAGCATTCCCTCTAAAAACTGGAACAAGAATGCCCTCTTTCACCTCTTGTATTCAATATAGTCTTTGAAACTCTAGCTAGAGCAATTAGACAAAAGAAAGAAATTAAAGGGATATGAATAGAAAAAGAAGAGCTCAAACTATCCCTATTTGCTGAAGACATGATTTTATTTTTAGAAGACTCAAAAGACTTCATCAGAAAACTTCAAGAACTCATAAACAAACTCAGAAAATTAGCAGGATATAAAATTAACACTCACAAATCAATTACATTCCTATTTACCAATAACAAATCAATTTAAAGAGAAATTAAGAAAACTATCTCATTCACAATAGCCTCAAAACAAAAATTGCCAAATCAATCTAACAAAAGGGTAAAAGGCCTCTATAATGAAAACTACAGAACACTAAAGAAAGAAGATGGAAGTTCTCCCATGTTCTTGTATAGGCAGAATTAATGTTGCCAAAGTGGCCATACTACCAAAAGTGCTTTACAGATTTAATGCAATTCCTATTAAAGTTCAAATGATATCAAAGGGAAATGAAGAGAAGAGAATGGGGATGGAAATAGGCAAGACACTAGAATGAATTGGACATAATCTTTGTATTTTCATATATGAATGCTTGACCAGTGTAACTCCACATCATGTACAACCACAAAAATGGGAAGTTATACTTCATTTATGTTTGATATGTCAAAATATATTCTACTGTCATCTATCATTAAAAAAACAAATAAAAATTAAAAATTCCAATGATGTTCTTTATATAAATAGAAAAAGTGATCATGAAATTCATTTGGAAAAATAAGAGGCCCAGAATAGCCAAAGCAATCCTTAGTGAGAAAAGTCAAGCAGGAGACATCACAACACCAGACCTTAAAATACACTACAGAGCTGTAGTAACAAAAACAGCATGGAATTGGTACCAAAACAGACATGAAGACTAATGGAACAGAATAGAAGACACAGGTACAAACACACATAAATACAGTTAACTCATAGACAAAGGAGCCATAAACACACATTGGAGAAAAGAGAACCTCTTCAACAAATGGTGCTGAGAAAACTGGAAATCCATATGTAGCAAAATGAAATTAAACCCCTATTTCACCATGAACAAAACTCAACTCAAAGTGAATCAAGGACCCAGGTATTAGATCAGAGACCATGAACCTACTAGAAGAAAAGATAGGCCCAAGTCTCCATCATGTTGGCTTAGGAACCAGGTTTATCAACAAGAATCATAGAAGGAAAATCAAGAATCAATAATTAGGATTTGTATCAAACTACAAAGCTTCTTCACAGAAAAGGAAACAATCAAGAATGTGAAGAGAGAGCCTACAGAATGGGAGAAAAATCTTTGCTACCTGCATCTCAGATAGAGCATTAATCTCCAGAATATATAAAGGACTCAAAACACTTACCACCAAAAACCAAATAACCCAATCAATAAATGGGTAAAGGAACTGAACAGACACCTCATAGAAGAAGAAATATGAATGGTCAACAAATAAATGAAAAAAATGTTCAGCATCTCTAGCATTATAGAAATGCAAATTAAAACTACACTGAGATTCCATTTCACTCCAGTCAGAATGGCAAATATCACAAATAACAGTAACAATAAATGTGGGGAAAAGATACACTCATACTTTCCTGGTGGGACTGCAAATTGGTGCAACTTTTCTGGAAAGTAGTATGGAGACTTCTCAGAAAACTTGGAATGGAACCACCACTTGATCCAGTTATTCCACTCCTTAGCATATACTCAAAAGGCTTAAAATCAGTACACTACAGTGAGGTGATCACATCAATGTTCATAGCAGTTCAATTCACAACAGCTAAGCTATGGAACCAACTTAAGTGCCTTTCAATAGATGAATGGATAAAGAAAACGTTGTACATATGCACAATGGAATATTACTCAGAAATAAAGAAGAATAAAATTATGGAATTTGTTGGAAAACAGATGAAACTGGAGACTATCATGCTAAATGAAGTAAGCCAATCCTAAATAACCAAAGGCCAAATGTTCTCTCTGATATGCGGATGCTAACTCACAATAAGTTGGGGCTGGAGGAGAGCAAAGAAAAAAGTTCTTTGGATGAGAAAAGGGAAAAGAAGGGAAGGGAGGGAGGATGGGAATAGGAAAGACAATAGAATGAATTGGATATAACTTTCCTATGTTCACATATGAATACATGACTGGTGGAACTCCACATCATGTACAACCACAAAAGTGGGAAATTATACTCCATGTATGTTTGACATGTCAAAATACATTTTACTGTCATGTATAACTAAAAAGAACAAATACAAAGTATGAAAAACACTCATGGCATTCTTCCCAGAACTAGGAAAAACAGTCCTGAAATTCATCAAGAGGAAAAAAAGAACCAGGATAACCAAAACAATTCTAAGCTGAGATAACAATGTTGGAGGCATTATAATACCTGACTTGAAATGATACTATAGAACTAGAGTAACAAAAACTGCATGATACTGGCATAAAACATACACACAGAACATAACAGAAGACAGAGAGACAAATCTGCACAAACACAGTCATCTGATCCTTTACAAAGCTGCCAAAAACATATTGGATAAAAGATAGCAATTTTAACAAATGGTCCTAGGAAAACTGGTTATCCATATTTAGAAGAATGAGACTAGATCCTTATCTGTCACCCTAGACAAAATCAACTCCAAATGGATCAAAGATCTTGAAATTAGACCAGAAACTGTGCAACTTCTACAAGAAAATGTAGAGTGAACATTCCAACACATAGGCACAGGCGGCATTGACTTTCTCAATTTCCTACTGCTCAGGAAATAATGTCAAGGGGTCATAAATGGTGTGGCATCAAATTAAAAAACTTCTGAACAGCAATGGAAACAATGAAGAAAGTGGAGAAAGAACCTACAGAATGGGATAAAATCTGTGCATGGTACTCTTCTGAGAGAAGATTAAATCTAGACTATATAAAGAACTCAAAATAATTAACACCCAAAAAACAAATAATAAAGTTAATAATTGGGCAGAAGAACTAAATAGACTCTTCTCACAAGAAGAAATATAATAAAACTCACTGTCTCTTTAAAAAAAAGAAGAAATGCAAATAGTCAACAAATATATATATATATATATATATATATATATATATATATATATATATAAACTATTCAACACAATTAGCATTTAGGGAAATACAAAGAAAAACTACACTGAGATTTTATCTCACATCAATCAGAAGGGCAGCCATCAAGAATACAAACAATAATAAATGCGGGAGAGGATGTGGAGAAAAAGGAACACCTTTACACTGTTGGTGGGATTACAAATCAGTTCAAACCCCATGGAAATCAGTGTGGGGGTTCCTCCAAAGATGGGGAATGGAACTACCATATGATCCAGCTATACTGCTTCTTGGTATTTGTGCTAAAGAATTAAAGTCAGCATTTGATAGCAATATATGTGTACTGATATTCATAGCAGCATAATTCACAATAGTCAAACTATGGAACCAGTTTAGGTGTCCATCAATGGATCCATGAAAAGAAAATGTGGCATAGGTACACAAAGGAATTTTATTCAAACATAAAGAAAAATAAAATTATTTCATCTGTAGGAAAATAGATGAAATTGAAAACATGTTGAGCAAAATAAACTGAACTTAGAAAGTCAAGGGTTCTATGTTGTTTTTCCTATGTGGAAGATAGAGAGAAATAGGAAGATAAAAGTGTGTGTGGGTGATCTCATTAAAATCAAAGGGACATCAGTACAGTAGAAGAAAGGGACAAGGAGGAGAGAGAAGTGGAGGGAAAGAGGGGGAATGATATTGATTAAAGTACATTGTTATATTGTGCACATTCATGAACATGAAAAAATACCACCAATACGGCCAACTGCAACGGACTAATAAAAATATGAAAAACAGAGGAATTGAATTCATTTAATTCAAATTATCTTCCACCAAATCTTGATTTAAATGCGATGCGTACTTTAATTATCATGTTCTTGTCCATGACTTGAATGTCAGAAATGGAAGAATTTGAGGCTGTGTTTCTAAATGCAAATTAATAAAGCCACAGTTGTCACCTATAGATGGAAATGGGAGGAATCAATGGGGGGAGAAAACATGATCCACTTATGAGCGCTCATGAATTTTGACTAATTTTAGTGAGTATCTTAATTTTTCTCAAGGCTGCCTTCATGTCTTTGTTCCGGAGACTGTAGATGAGTGGGTTTACAAGTGGGGTCAAGGAGGAGTAGATCAAGGTTACAACCTTCTGTGTCCCAGCTGGATTCCCAGAGTTCGGGCTGATGTACATCACCATCAGTGTTGCATAGAAGAGAGACACCACGACTAGGTGAGAACCACAGGTGGAGAAAGCCTTGCGCCTTCCAGCAGCTGAGGGCACACGAAATACTGCTCTGAGGACCAGGGTATAGGAGGCAAGGATGAAGAAAAGGGTGATGAAGATAATGACTGAACTCAATAAGGAACAGGAAAGTTCAATTCCAGGTGCAGGAACACAGGACAGGGCCAGAAGAGGACCAGGGTCACAGACAAAGTGGTCAATGGTATTGGGGCCACAAAAGGGGAGTTGAGTGATAAAATAGATAGGCACTGGATAGCAGAGGAAGGCAGTCACCCAGCAGAGGACCACCAAGATTGTGCAGAGACGATTGCTCATGATGGTAGGATAGTGGAGAGGCCGACAGATGGCCAAGTATCGGTCAAACGCCATAAGGGGCAATAGGAAGGTCTCATTGGTGCCCAAGGAGAAGAAGAAGTAAAACTGCAGGAAGCAGGCTGTGAAAGAGATGGTTTTTGTCTCGGACAGGAAGTTTCCTAACATATTTGGGACAGTGGTGTTGATGTAACAGATTTCTAGGAAGGAGAAGTTGGCCAGCAGGAGGTACATTGGGGTGTGGAGTTTTTGGTCCAGCTTCACTGCACAGACGATGGCCCCATTTCCCAACAGAGTCAGTATGTAGGACACAAGGAACAGCATGAAGAGGAGGACCTGGAACTCTCTGGAGCAGGAAAAACTTAAAAGTATGAATTCAGTCACCATATTGGCTCCTGATGCATTCATGGCTTCCTAAGGGCAGAGAAGAAAAACGACAATGTCACATATCCTGTGGGATGTTTCCCTTTCTTTTCAGAGTCATGAGTTCCTTAGATTCTATTATTCTATTAAGAAAACCACTGAAGACAGTACTGCTGACTGCACTGCTGAGGATGTCATACTTTGTGAGACTGTTTTAATGATCAGACTTTGGTTTTTCTTTTATTTCCTTTTATTGTTGTTGTTGTTGTTATTATTATTATTATTATTATTTGCAGTGCTGAGGATGAATTCATGGCCTTGTGCATGCCAGGGAAGTGCTCTACCACTGACCTTCATCTCTAGTCCCAGACACTGGATTCTTGCACTCTGTTTCATTTGCATTTTTGAATGTTCTCATAGTCAAAAACAGGGACTGTTTTTAAGTTTTTAATGAGCTGCCGGAGAAGGTTAATGACAGTATATGCAACTTGTGTAAACAGATAGTGAAGTTATGTGTTTGTGTCCAGAGAAAGAGTTATAAAAGACCTCAAATGATAATTATATGAATCTTCAGAATGAGATACACAAAAGATAGGCATCAAAGGAGGAGAAGGTAAGAAAAAACACAATGAAATCGTAGTGCATTTCACCTCTTATTGTGCAATTCACTTTTCATTCTGCATCACTGTTAGAGTTATCAGTGTTGGTGTGTACAACAACCCAGACAGAAATTGTCAAAAGTGCCATCCTACCTCTGTGCTCACCAAACTTTGTTCACTCAGAAACCTTTGACTCTCCAGACATGTGCATAATAATTTCATTATTTACCTTTATAAATTGTCTGTAAAACCTTGGTCTGTTAAGTCCACTTATATGTAGAAGAAGTGACAGTGAATTTGTTTTATTTTTCAGATCTCTATGTGGGGTATCAGGATTTCTGGGAGATTTTGCTATCCTGATTGATGGATGGGTGACTGTCAATCCCCAGTGTTCCCAGGGTCATAGACTTAATACTCCCAAGCAGACAGCTCTGTGTGTCCAAGGCAAAGGTGGGAGCCACAGAAGGTCTCTATGGATAGGGATTCTCTCTTGTTTCCTCATTCTCTCTGTCACTTGAATCTCATTATAGTTGGAAGGTTGGAGTTGTTTGGAAAGTGAAAGGAGAATCCTCACAAGACCCTCCTCCCTGAGTTAGACTCAGTTTGGGACATGGTCTGACTTCCTTCGTGAGAGAGAAAAACAAAGCCAATAGAATCACCTAACATATGCTTGTGTGAAGTTTCATCTTATTATTTGATTGATTTTCAGGATGCTTTCCATTAATGAGAGACAGTCATCTTTTGGTCCCAAATGCCAAAGGGCAAATGATAGAGTGATGGTTATTCAGGTAAATATAGGTGCAGAATACAGTCCCAGACACTATAGAAGTTTATAGTTAAGAGTATTCAGTAATATCTTAGTTACAAAATATGCTGCCTTCCAGATCACATCAGGTCATACCTTTTAAGGATAAGTTTGACTATTGCATAGGATGGAAGGGACTTTGAAGTTTTCAAAACACACCCTAATTAAAGACTCTTTTTAAAACCTGTGTATAGATCCCCTTAGGCATAGAATAGCTGTGGGCATTTCCTTTATAGCAGGAATTCTGAGTACCTCAGAAACCACCAGGACAAAGTAAAACAGCAAAAAATATTTGGTGAGAACTATCAAGTGGGAGTGAACTCACCAATCCAGTGTGCTCCATTATCCCATTGCTCTCGCTTCCTAGAGGCTGATCACCTGCTCTTTGGAAAAAGAAAACATTGCTAAAATAAACATTGTGGAAATAAGAGAAGGCTTTCAGACCTGCTCCTGATAACCTTTTTTGTCAGTCTTTCCAGGTACCACTTCACTAAAAAAAATGTACCCTTCCCTAAAGAGCTCATTCTCCCTGAGTCCAACTTGTGGTTAATAAAGACAGAAGTTATTTACTTCTGAGGGTTCTTCCTCATCCTCCTGTCCTTCACTTCCCTGAGTTTCCCAACCCTCTGGCTTGTAAAGATGAATCTCTTTCCATCAATTCATGTGACTTTTGGGATTATGTTTGTTCAGTCACACAAAAGAAGGCAGAGCTAAAGGTTATGGGTTAGGGTTGTTTTACACTTGTGCCTCTTCTAAAACCATCTTCTCAAAGAATTGGTGATTCTGTCTCATCATCTTCTGTTTTCACTGCAGCAAAAGGCAGAGAGGGCAGAGGCATGGCATCCTTGAAAGCCAGTAATCATAACCAGGGTGGGGGGTACATGAATCACTTGGAGAGGGACTGGTGTATTTATTACAAATCAAAGAATTATTTTTAAGTCTTTGATACCTACTGATCCTAAGGGATATATTCTTTTGTGGATTTTAAATGAGGGTTTCTGTGAGAAGACTGTCAATCCCCAGTGTTCCCTTCCCCCTGGATCTCACGAAGGGCTCCTGTGACCCAGTGTCTCCAGTGGCAATCACATCATTTCATGCCATTCTTAGTGTGCACATTTATTTTCTTCTATTCACAGGTAGGTGTTAAGATGGTGCAAACACTAAAGCAATGATTCCTGTTCTTTCACATTTAATATTATTCATCTTTTTAGTCTTTCTGAACCTTTGGAATCTTTTGTCAATGTTAGAGTTATTACATTATATTTCTTATTCGCTTTCCTACTGACCCAATGATTTGAGAGGATGTATGCCATTTAAAAATTTTATGTAATTTTCTTTTATTTAAAAGCTTGTTTAGCAAATTATTATATTCACCTGATCAGCTCTGTACTTCTAGTATGATACCCATAAATACGTATTCTTTCACTGTGAGCAGAATCCAAGAGCACAGATCATGGAGGTATGTAGTGAAATGCTGAAGTTCTAGAATACATCTCCCCATTTGCCTTTAGGTTATTTTAACGTTTTTAGCAGTTATTCTTAAAAGTGGACATGATTGTTGAAATTGGCTTCCTTTGGTTAAGTAAGGCATTGTTTGTGATGACAAACTTTTGGACCCCTCATTTTCATCATTTTTGAGTGTGTGCATGTGTATTCATGGCATGCACATCCCATCTCAAGCATAGAACAGGATTGTTTTCCATTATTGATTTTGGAGCCACCTCTAGTGAGACCATGCTGTTGTTAATAAACTGACCTCAAGCAAAGGAAGGTTTTTGAACTTGCTCATTTTCTCAGTGTTGTTCCTCTGTGGTAGAAATATTTTTGTCTTTTAAATGATAGCAATACTTTAAAAAATGATGAACATTTATATACTAGGATGCTCAAGTATTTGAGTTTTCAGAATGTTTATTCATAAAGCCTTTTGTGTTTGAAGGCACATGGCCAATTTTCTTGACCCTAAGTCTCTGTCAGAATATGAAGCAAAAACTTCTGTATCCCTCAGTGGGTGATGGGGCTGTGTTAACATGGAACTGAAGTATTAATCTTCAGGAATTAACAGGAGGGAAATGAGAAATCAGTTTTCATCTTTAAATATATATTCTAATACATAGAAAAGTTGTCCTTCCTAGTGAGAGAAGCAATTTACAAATATTCCCATCTTATGTTTTAACATAAAAGATGATGACATAGTAATGATAGTATTGAGGATGAGAAGCATCAAACATGGTTTTGTTTCACTTGGAGGAGTTAATAATGGTTGCAATGACTACTGAAGAAAAATGTCAAATTTATTAATATATGATGTGTTTATAAAATAAGCATTGTTTCAGCATTCAGATTCATATTTATTTGTATTTTTAGTCTGGCATAAACTAGCTCTATCCTCATAGGCACATTTGTACAAACTAAATATTTTATGTGTAAAGTACCTCAAATAAAGTATATACTCAATCAATGGTATTCTTCTCTTTCATGATTTTTTTTAAAAAGAGAGAGGAGAGAGAGAGAGAGAGAGAGAGAGAGAGAGAGAGAGAGAGAGAGAGAGAATTTTCAATATTTATTTTCTAGTTCTCGGCGGACAAAACATCCTTGGTGGTATGTGGTGCTGAGGCTTGAACCCGGGCCGCACGCATGCCAGGCGAGCGCGCTACCGCTTGAGCCACATCCCCAGCCCCTCTTTCATGCTTCTTTATTAAATCAAATTCAATTATCATTAATTATTGAATTCAATGTGTTATCTGAGATACTATTTTTATTGTAATTTCTTTCATATTTGTGAATAAAATAATTCAGAAATATACATGTTCATTTATATTCTATAATTTTATTAAACAATGAAAACTTGTGGTGAGCCGTTTCTGTGAACTGTGGCCGCCATTACAAGATGGCGCTGGTTTCCGCTGTAGTCTGTGACAAACAACTCCTTATCAGAATGAGTTGGCACGCTGTGACTTGGCACCCTATGAGAAAAGTCCACGTGGCAGTAGTGCATTGGGGCTTGATGTGCTTTATCAAGGCTGGGGCGCTCGGGTGAGGTAGTAGGAGTAGTAGTAGTAGTAGTAGAAGTAGTAGAAGCTAGAAGACATGTCAAAATAAAGGCCTGAATAAACTGCTGAAGGAAGAATCCTGTGTCGCGTCTTCCTTTGCCGGCTGGGGGTCGTGGCAAAAACTATGTAAATAAAATTTTAAATTTAAATGAACCAAAGCAAACAGTAATCAGTGGAGGAGAATGAGATCTATACATATCAGAAAACATATGTAAAGATACCAGACTTCTGTCAAAAAATATAGTAGATCTAAATCAACTCCCCAATAAAGAACTAAAATGACAATTAAAATATACCATATGCCAACACAGTCAAAATACATAAAGAATAAAGGACTGAGACAGTCAGTATAAAGGATAAAAAGCCAGACTAATAAATAAAACTCTCAACTTGAAGATCAAATGTCTTTGAGTATCATTGAACCTATGACAAAAGGAGCTCAAAACATTTTTCTAATTATGTAATGAGACAATATAAGTGGGAGAAATGAGCTTTTTAGTAGCATGATACTTCGAAAATTTACTCAATTATGTTTCCCCATTGTGTATTCAAAAAATTTAATTTTTGTTACAATTTTATTGTACCATACACAAAAGAAAATGCACATTGCATCTACAGCATACCTATTTGCTTTATGTTTATAAATGCACAAAACATTTATGTTAGAGCATAATGAATAATTATAAGACAAAGATCTAATAGTCTCTAAGAAAGACAAGAAATATAAAAGTAACAATGAATGTTGGTGAGGATATGAGGAAAAAGGCACACTCATATATTGTTGATGGGACTGCAAATTGGTGCAATCACTCTGGAAAGCAGTATGGAGATTCATCAAAAAACTTGGAATGGAACCACAATTTGACCCAGTTATTCCACTCCTTGGTGTATACCCAAAGGACTTAAAATCAGCACACTACAGTGACACAGTCACATCAATGTTTATGGTAGCTCAATTCACAATAGCTAAGCTGTGGAATCAACCTAGGTGCCCTTCAACAGATGAATGGATAAAGAAAATGTGGTGTATATATACACAATGGAATATTAGCTATAAGATGAATGACTTTATGACTTTTCTGGTAAATAAATGGATCTGAAGACTATCATACTAAGTGAAATAAGCCAATCCTAAAAAACCTAAACCATAAAAAAGGTCAAATGTTCTCTTTGATATGTGGATGCTAACACACAACAAGATGGGGGCAAGGGAAGAATAGAAGTTTATTGGATTATACAAAAGGAAATGAAGGGGAGGGAGGGAGGATGGGATTATAAAAAACCAGCAGAATAAATGGAACATAACTTTCCTATGTTCATATATGAATACAAGATCTGTGAAACTCCACATCATGTATAACCATAAGAATGGGATCCTAGTTAGAATAAGTTATACTCCATGTGTGTATAACATGTTGAAATAAACTCTACTGTCATTATATCTAAAAAGAACAAATAAAAAAAGATAAGAAAAAGAGCATTTCAGGAAGCCTGAAGTTACCTTTGTTTCCTTTTTTGATCATACATTTTCTAGCCCTAACTTCTATTGTAATGGTTTATTTTATCTGCTTGGGTTTCATCTTGGTTTGATTTCTTCTGTTATGACAGAACATCTGAAAGTGGGCAATTGATAACAGAAATTTATTTTCTCACAGTTCTGGAAGCTGGAAAGTCCAAGATCAAGGTTCTGGTATCTGGTGACGGCCTTCTTGCTGCATTATCACATGGTAGAAGGCAGAAAGGCAAAAAGAAAGAGCCTGTTCCTGAAAGCCCTTTTATTAGGGCAGTCCACCCAATGAGGGTAGCATTGCTTTAACTTAATGACCTCTTAAATCCTCAACCTTCAACCACCCAATACCATTACAGGGGGCAATTAAATTCCAGTATGAGTTTTCTTAGGTGAGGGCATGTACCCCAACTAGTGCACGTCACTACAACATGATATGACAGGTTGGGTGGCTTAAAAACAGAAATTTATTTCCTATAGTTCTGGATGCTAGAAAGTCTAGGATCAAGGTATCAGCTGATTCTCTTTCCTGGGTTACAAATGTTCACCTTCTCACTGTGTCCTCAAAACATAGAGAGATCAAGTACTGGTCTCTTCATCTTTTTAAAAGGGCTCTTATTATGGAAGCCTCACCCTCCCAATGGACCTGTCTCTAAATATCCTTACATTAGGAGTTTGATATATAAATTTTAGGGTGGCACATTGAGTCCACAGCATACCTATATGCTTTATAATGTTTATTCATCTACCCAAAATGATTTTACTTTGCCTATTTTAAAAATTCAGTAAACAAAAGCACATTTGTCCTTTCAAAAATCTTATTTTTACTTTACATAAAATATTAACTCTTTGAGTTCATTTTAGTTTAATTATCCTTTACTTCAGGTATTTTGAAGCTTTGTTGTTAGGCATATGTTAAATTTATAATTATTATGACTTCCCAGAGAATTGATCCCTTTTGAATCATGCTGTATCCTTCTTTATTCCCAGTAACATTCCTCATTCTGAAGTTTACTTTGTCTGATATTATTTAGACAAATAATTCCATAGTCTCCTGATTAATGTTTGCATGGTATATGCAAACATCTACTATTTTACTTTTAGTTTCTCTATTATTTTATATAAATTATATATAGGTAGACAATAAATACATAGCTGGGTTCTGTTTTTCTCCCCAACTTTAAAGTCTCAGTCTTATACTCACTTGTTTACATAATTTACATTTAAATGTAAATGTACACTTCTGTTTGTCATTTTTATTTTATCTTGGAGCACTCCAACTGCTCTAAATTTATGGTCTGTCAGGGGTTTTTAGTCCTCCTTCCCTCCCGACTTGCAGGAGAGATAGGGAGAACATGCCCCTGCCAGGACGAATCAAGAAAGGAGAGGGCCGACTGACCGCCGGCACCCAGCCCTCCCTCACCAGAGGACAATCAGATGCATCAGGGAGACCAGTCAAGGCTGGAGCTCCTTTATTGAGGAAGCACACACAGCTAATATAAGGCACAGGAGCCAATCAGGATAAAGGTCAGCAGGGTGAGGAGAGTTCACATATACACCCATTAAGGGGAGACACGAGCTGTCCACGAGGGCAGAAGGATTCTGAGCCTATCCTAGAGGTGGTCCAATTTTTCTTCACAACCCATGGTAATGCCTTTTGGCTGATTGCCAGGCGCCATCTTAGCCATGTGCAGTCCCAAGATCAGGAAGTGAGCATCAGTCTGCAAGTTAGGTTTCCTTTTCTCCATCATAGGTTTCTATTTCTCTGATGTGACGTGCCCTACAATGGTCTGATAATATTATTATGGATTTAACTTCATTTTTAATGATTTGTATGGGTTGATTTCCTAGATTTTATGTCTGCAGACTTTGAGTTATCTTTCAATGTTCAACTCAAATGCTGTTTCCTTTGTGTTACTTTCTGTATCTCACCCTTCCATGCAGAATTGGATATGTCTGCTTCTACAACATTGTGTACACAATTCTCCTGTAGCATTCAAGTTAGAGGTTAACATTTTAGGAAGGCACTTTAAGATGGCAGAAAATCTATGCCTTCATAAAAGCAGAAGAAATTTGGCACAAATTGTTAAGATAAATCTTTTCAGAATTCTGGAAATTAGCCAAAGGATTGCAAAAATCCCAGGAGCATTTATTCAATAAAATAATCGAAATTTCATAGGAAGAGATTTTTCTGGTATTTTTAACTAGTACTATTCCCATCTCCTTCTCTCTGGCTCCACATTACCTTTGAAAACCAAGTAGCCTCAACTAATGTAAAGCAGGTGACTAGGAGCCACTGCAGGGGATACTGGGTTTCGAGTTCCTTAAAAAGCTCATACTTGGAGAAATGTCACTATCTGGCCACCTTTAATATCCTGGCAAAGTCAATATGCAGAACTTGTCATTATTTGTTAGTGGTGATGGTGGTACAACTATGTGGTTAAATGACAACAAAAACCAAACAGTGAATTGTACACTTTGAAAAGGTAAACATCATGGTGTATAAATTATATTTCAGTCAAGCTGTTATAAAACAGAACAAAAAAGGTTAAGGAAGTTTATTTCCTCTCCAAGGGCAGGAAGGGAATTTTGCTAATCTGGGTCACTCCAAAGGCAAGTAGAATCTCAGAAAAATTTTTTATAGGATAGTTTGTTTTGATTATTTTATCATTATTATTTTTGGGGATGAGACCTTGCTAAGTGGCTTTGGCTGATCTCAAACTTGCAATCCTCCCACCCTGGCTTCCCGAGTAGATGAGATTATAGGCATACACCACTGTACCTGGCTTCATAGAAATATTCTAAATGAATGATTGCATAGTTTTCTCATATGCTTTCCTCCTTTATTTATTTTATTTACATGTATTAATTGTACATACTAATGGGATTCAGTGTGATATTTCAACACATGCATATAACATGTACTTGATCAAATCTTGTCTCCCTTTATTCACCATTCCCCTCTATTCCTAACCTCTAGTAATACCTGTTCTATATTCTGGTTGATTTTTTTTAAATATTCCATATATGAGAGAAAATATGCAGCACTTGCATTTCTGTTTGCCTTATTTAACTTAATACAGTGTAGTCCAGTTCTCATTTTTCCTCAAACGACAGGATTTTATTCTGCTTTGTGGTTGAATAATATTCTGACATATATACCATATATTTTTTTTCTTTTGTGGTACTGGGGATTGAACCCAGGGATGCTCTACCACCGAGTAAAATCTCCAACACTTTTTATTTTTTATTTTGAGATAGGGTCTCACAAAGTTGTCCAGGATGTACTCAAACTTGTGATCCTCTTATCTCAGCCTCCTGAGTCACTGGGATTACAATTATGCACCACCCTGCTTGCCCTGTACCACATTTCTACATTCATCCCTTGATGAGCATATAGGTTGATGCCACATCTTAGCTATTGTGTACAGTGCTACAATAGATACGAGCATGAAGATATCTCTTTGTTATGCTGATTTTATTTCCTTTGAACATACACCCAGAAATGTAAAATTGGATCATATGTTAAGTCTATTTTCAATTTTTTGAGGAACCTCCAGACTATTCTCCATAATGAGATGTAATGATTTAGATTCCCATCAACAGTGTATGAGAATTCCTTTTTTCACATCCTGTCAGCATTTGTTATTGTTCTTTGAATAACAACCATTTAAACTAGGATGAGATGATATTGTAGTTTTACTTTGCATTTTCCTGGTAGCTAATGATATTGAGTATTGTTTTCATATTTTTTTGCCATTTGTATTTCTTCTTTTGAGAAGTGTCTACTCAGATCATTTGCCCATTTTTAAATTGAATCATATTTTTGTTGTTGTTGCCTTTTTGAATTCTTTATATACTCTGGATATTAATCCTTGTCAGATTAACAGTTGGAAAATACTGTCTCCCAATCT
Organism: Urocitellus parryii; assembly: GCF_045843805.1. Lineage (NCBI taxonomy): Eukaryota > Metazoa > Chordata > Mammalia > Rodentia > Sciuridae > Urocitellus > Urocitellus parryii. Next base: position 79,220,363 of record NC_135536.1, on the reverse strand, counting down.
TTAGCTTGTCTTTCCACTCTGTTGATTGTTTTTTGTTGTTGTTGTGTAGAACTTTTTATTTTGATATATCCCATTGTTTGTTTTTGCTTCCTGTGCTTTGGGGTCCTATCAAAATAAATAATTGCCTATACTAGTGTCCTGAAGCATTTCCCCTTTGTTATTGTCTAGTAACTTCATAGTTTCAGGTTTTGTATTTAAATCTTTGATCCATTTAGACATAATTTTTGTATAGAGTGAGAGGGTCAAATTTCAGTCTTCTGCATATGGCCATTTAGTTTTCCCAGCACCATTTATTGAAGAGGCTGTTCTTTTCGAATATACATTTTTGAAACCTTTAGTGAGAATCATTTGGTTATATATGTATGAGCTTTCTAATATGTTCTATTGATCAATGTGTCTGTTTTTGTGCCACTACCCTTATTCGGTTGCTATGGCTTTGAGTTTGTCTTGAAATCAGGTCTTGTGATGCCCTCAGTTTTGTTCTTTTTCATTATATGCTGACTTCTTTTAACCATTTATAGTATCTCAAATGCAAGCATGTAAAAAACATTCAAAAGAGACATCTGTTTTTTGAGGGGCAAATCAATGGCTATTAGTGTTGGATTATAATATGTCTTATTACAATTTAATATTTATTCAGCTTGGTTGATTTGCACTAGGGCAGCTATTCGAAAGAAACGGAATGAGTACAATTTTGTTGCATTTTATTGTACTGTTTAGAATCTCCTAAATTCTAATGCGATAGTTCCTAACCCCCTTTTTATGTTTCTAACTTCTGGGCTAACTCTTCAAAATACATTTTTCTAGGCCCCACCCTCAATTCTGAGTCACTCGGTTGAAAATCCCTGTTCAGATGAATGTAGACATCAATAGAAAGCCCTACATGTGATGGTGATTACTGCAACCCTTTTAGAATCTCTGGCGTAGATCAGTGCTTTTCCAACTTTAATGTGCATATAAATCCACTGAGGATGTCATAAAGATGGAGATTCTGATTCAATAGGCCTGGATGGTTTCTGAGACCTCACCTTCTAAAAAGTTTCTTAGTGAGCCCGCCTGAAAATCCAAAGACCATGCTTTCAGTAGTAAGGTTGTATAATATAATTTAAAACATGCTGGAGTGGAAAAATTGTTAGTAAAACGGAAATGAAAGAAAGCAACTTACATTATTAGGCAAAGGTATTGATGAAGGGAAGGAAGGAAGTAATTTCTTAGACATTAACTTTTATCTGGTGAAACTTTTCATTGATTTATCATTTCATTGTTTGTTCAGTTTAAGTTGACCTCACATGTTTTCTAGGAAAGGGTTTTTTTTTCCTTTCATTTCATCTGTAGGACATATAAAATACATATTGTAATAGAGTTTGTATATTTTCTGTAGCTTTTGTCCTGACCATTAAGAATGATAGAATATAGTTAGGAAATATGAACAAACGTATTTGTTTTGTTTAGGTTGACATTATTGACATCTATGTACTGGGTTGAGTTCTGAAATTACAGAAATTGATAAAGGATAGTTCCTGCTTTCAAGGAATTTCAATTTAAAAAAAATTAGGGAGGCATTTGGAAACAGATTTGTGAACAGCCAATTATAATGAAAGGAAGAATGAAAGACATGTTAAATAGAAGCAGGGAGCATTCCATGGAAGAGGCAGAGAATTCCATCTGGGGATGTGGCCCTTCCCATCCACTTTCACATCTACCTGCCAGCTTCTCAGCTCATCACTCACAGTGAGCTCACAGTCTGAACTCATTTAACTCATTTAACTCACTAACACCACAGATCAATTTGGGGAACCTCCTAGAACTTTCTTCAAGGCGTCTTTCATTTCTTTATTCCGAAGGCTATAGATCATGGGGTTGAAAAAAGGGGTCAAAACTGAGTAGAACAAAGTTGTGAACTTCTGCATACCCTCTGCTTGTCCTGACCCTGGACTCACGTACGTCATCATGACTGATCCATAGAATAGGAGCACGACAGCCAAGTGTGAGGAGCAGGTGGAGAAGGCCTTCTTCCGGCCGGCAGCAGAGGGCACTTGTATCACAGCCCTCAACACCAGTGTGTAGGAGCCAATTATGTAGAAAAAGGTAGCAAAAATGAGGAGGGAGCTCATGGTTCCACATATGAGAACTGTCCCTGGGATGGGGACACAGGCTGAAGCCAGGGTCAGCAGGGGACCCAGGTCACACAGAAAGTCATCAATCACATTTGGGCCACAAAATGGCAGCTGGGTGATGAGTATCACTGGGATCAGAAACCAGAGGAAACCGTAGACCCAGCAAAAGATGACCAGGCGATTACAGAACTTAGAAGTCATGATAGTGGGGTAGTGCAGGGGGCGGCAGATGGCCAGGAACCGGTCATAGGCCATGATGGAGAGAAATAAGCACTCAGTTGTGCCCAGTGAGAAGAAGAAGTACAATTGGAGGAGGCACCGGGTGAAGGAGATGGCTTTGGTCCTGGAGAGGAAGTTGGCCAGCATGTTGGGCACGTCAGAGTTGACATAGCATATCTCCAGGAAGGAGAAGTTGGCCAGCAGAATGTACATGGGGGTGTGGAGACGGTGGTCCCAGCGCACTGCACATACGATGGCCATATTTCCGAGCAGAGTCAGGATGTAAGTCATAAAGAATATGGAGAAAAGGAAGATCTGTATTTCCCAGCGGCAAGGGAAACCCAAGAGGATGAAGTCGCTCACCATGTAGGAGAAATTTCTGGCCTCTGAGCTCAATTTCTTTCCATCCTATAAGGATTACAGCACAAATTACACATCCAGGGGGAGTTATGCCTCTGAGTTCTCTCCTCAGGGGAGTAATCACACTTTTCTGGTCATGGGGCAGAGGGTCTAGACCAGTGGTTTCTCTTTGTTTTTTGATTGGACACCCCAACAATAGGCTTGTTGAGAGTTGTTGAGTGTCCTCTTCTAAATTTTTATATTCACTTACAAACTGTATATAAACCACTGTCTACCAATATGATAAATCTTAGTAAAACTTTTTGAGAAAACTTTCTTGGAATTCCAAGAAAAATAGAAACTCAAATTTCTCCTTTCTGTATTCCTCAGGAAGTTGCCTGGCATACCAAGCTCTGGAGAACACTGGTCTGAACGATACAGATCAGTGTTCGGCCAAAGCTAAACTGAGTTGTCTACTTTGACATAAATAATTCATTTTTTAAAAATTAGAATTGACAGATTCATGGAACAAAACAATTGTATTGTCTAAGCAACACAGAAGAGAGGACAAGAGGGTTAAAAAATCAGATATAAAAATAACCACCTAGGGATAGAATGACTTTAAGCAAGTTACACCTTAGCTACATTAAGTGGCCATGTCTGGGCCCTGATCAGTATCTATTCTCTATCTGTAGGTTGTTGTAGTACATTGGCTACTGACTTTAGTGCTATAAGAATCCTTGGGGAAGTTTTTGAAAAGTACAGCTCCAGCCTGGTTTGAGATCCACCAGTGTGGCAGAGCATGAACTTTGGAGATATTGGAGACCTGAGCTCGAATTCTGAGTCTGATGCTTTGTAAATGGTACTTCCTGGCGAAAGCACTTACTGTCTGTTACTAACTCTGTAAAATGTGAATAATTACACATAAGTAGCAAGGTTGACATGAGACTTGTATAAAGTAATATATACAAAGTAGCTTATAGATGGTAAAATGCTACAGAAACATAAAATATTATAAACTATTCAGAAATTATTGTGCTTGGTGAATATTATTATCCTTGGTTAATCTTGTAAATAAAGCTGATTTTAAAATGCAGAAGAATTTTTTTTTTTTTGCATGTGGAATTTTGGGCACATGACAGGTTAAATGTGTGTGTGTGTGTGTGTGTGTGTGTGTGTGTGTGTGTTTATATACACAGGAATAGAAGATAATCCCCTGGATCCTGAGACCACACCAAAGATTTAACCTGCTAACTATCTCTCTTAAGATTGTTTTTTGTCTTCCAAATATACCATAGCTCCCATTTTCTTCCTACAGGTTATATTCCCTAGCAGGGCTACCATTGTAGTCTTAAGTGACAGGATTATTTCCTGCTGGCTACAAATGTGCTTTGTATTAAGGCCACCTAGATTCCAATCTGCCCAATTTCCCAGGTGATCCCTTTCAAGGCTCCTCAGTTGCTCCCTCATGGGCCTTCCTGTGAAAGAGAGCATCAGAATGTCCTCAAGTGACCACAATAGATTCACACCAAAAAACACCATTTCAGAAAAGGCATCCTTGTGGAAGTCATGTTTTGATTCAACTTTTTTTCTCTCTGATGTTCTTTAATTTAGTGCTTTATTCAGGTTTAAGGAAACTTGAAAATCAATTGATTGATAGATACACACATACTTTCTGTATATTTATTTCTAATTCAGGGGAATAGAGGAAAGTTTATCTGAATTTTACCTTGATATAGTTGAAAGTTTCATTCAGAAGAAATTTGAAATATAGATTTATAATCCCTGTTTTACTTTTCCCCTTCTTCCTCATTTTATAAGCTCAAATATTCTATTCACGTTTTCATCTCCCCTCCAAACTGTGCTTGGTATTTTTATTTTTAGTAGAAAAATATGTAGTATGATTTTGGAAGTGATTTTTTTTGTAAATAGTACAACATATTAGCAGAAATCAAGATTTGTATTATAAAAGAAAAAATATGAATATAAAATCAAGGAAGAAAAAACTTGATAACATTAAATTTCACTGAAAATATCAATCCACACCCTTTATTTCCCAGCACTAAATACTGAAAGAAATTAGAAGCAATAATATTCCAAATTTTAAACACTCGAAAAAAATGCTCAGTCACAAATGAATTAAGAAAAGAAAAGATTCCCACTAAAAGGAGGCAGGGCTCCTTCCTGTTGAAGAAAGGATTGATTTCAGGTCTGGGGTTGGGAAAGCAGAAGGTGAACTGGGGCTATGTTGTCCTTTCCTGCTTCTCAGAAAGCAAAGAGATGCTTGAGAGTGAGCGTGTCAAAAGGACATAGGCAGACCCTTGAAGGGGCTTCCAATAGATAATTTTGGAAAATTTTCAGTATCAAAAAGGATAATGGCTGTAATTTATGTTAAAACATCAAATGAATAAAAACCTACTACTGCCCATAATAATGAAATAAATAAAAAAGATCTGTTTACCTTTTTGTAATAACCAGTTATGAAGGACAAAATAATTCAATAAACAAACAAAAAAAATCCAATAAACACTTACGTAAATTTAACCTACAAAATCTGTGATTTGAGCAGTTTTCCTTTTTCTGTGTTATCATGTACACAAAGGCTTGTGACCAGATGGCACACACACCAGATTTGCCGGAGCAGCTTTTTCTGGGGGCAACTTGTGGACCCAGAATGAGCCACAGTCATGGGGGTTCCTTTTACTCACTATAATCCTAATGGCACACAGAAATGTAGGATGTGACATTTCAAGAGGGACACCCTCATACGTAGGCCTTGGGTTTTCTAGCAGCATGACAGAGCAAGCACTATCTCCTCTAATGTGATGAAAGCCTCCCATAATATCAAGATGAAGGAAGCTTGACTCTCATCCTATTTCCAGTCTCAGAGTTTGTGTTGGGGAGAGGGAATATCAGTGCTTCTTCTGCTGTAACTGAAGGTTGTGGTTAGAGCTTTGCAGGTGAAAATTATAGGAAATGACAAACCGATGCTGGGAATCTTCCCTCAGCCAGTGGCAAAGAAAGTGACTGCTCACAGCTGCTCTTATTTCCACGGGACTTTGCAGGAGGCAACTCTCTCTTTGGAGGGGCAACTTGAAGGAAATTAGTTTTGGACTTATGTGTATTATGTTCTTTGGTTTTCTTAATTACACTAGAGGGGAGCCATAGCAAGGATTATTACTTTCTTTCGTATATGAAGAGATAAAGGCTCAAGGAGGTCAAATGCCTGAAGTCTTAAACCAGTAAATGGTAAGATAAATTCCATGCCTTTTTTTCCTATTTTGCCCTTTTATCCCCATTCTAAAGAACTTCCTGTATATATGTTTCTAAAATGTCACTACCCCAGAGAAAAAGTTCAGGAAACTAGTAAAATGTTAGTTTTGTTGGTGCTGTCCATATTCTTATCATCTGAGGGAAGGCAGGTGGGATCTTCCTCAAATCATATCACAGGTGAAATTACAGTTTCTTCCCTTTAGTTTTCATTTTCTCATGGCTTTGTTTTTTATTTTTATTTGTTGTAATAATATTGAAAAATACCCAGATACTACATAAAATCTTTGACTTCAAAAGTTCAGCTTAATTCATTGTCAATTATGGTTATAAAATGGAATCAAAAGGTCATCCAAAATGAGGTCTGCTGCAATTGTTATTTCATGGCATTAATTCAATAAGAGGTGATCCCTCTTAATAAACTGAATTAAGAAGGGCAAAGCAGGCATGATTGTAGGGTTATTTTACTCTTACCTGACTTTTGTTGATATACATAGCTTCTCTACACTTATCCATAGCATAAGGCAGATCACCTCTCATGCATTTATGCAAAATCTTGATAATTTAAAAAGGAATATAGTTAAGAAGAAAATACAGGAAATTGTTTATTTGCATTTTTAGGTTTTGTAATTATTTGTCAGAGTCTTTGATTTATTATTATTTTTTCCTCTCAATTAGATATTATCCTCTTTTCTCTCATTGCCTCCAGGAATTCCTATTTTCTACTTATTTTTTGTAGCATAAAGGGCAATTGAATCAATATACTATGTCCTAGGGACCCATGTAAAGGAAGGGGACAACATCCACCACAATATTCCACCTGTTTCTTTCTACATTCTGGAGGAAATAAAAAAAAAAAAAAACCTGTGACTCTAGCCTTTCATTTCTTGGAATTATGTGTTGCTTATATTCACTGGCCTCAGAGAAATCATGGATTAGAATAGAACCTTAAGAATTGCATTTTCTGAACTCAGTGAATCTTGGAGCTTTAAGAAATACTAGTGGTTTTCCAGCTTCCCTTTGACTAGCAGTGAGTCTTTCTCTCCTACCTTCTTGCTGGTGGTTTTTAATAATCTTCCTTGCTCTCCCTTGAGTCACTTTGCAATTTTGATTTACTGCTTTGGTCTTCCACTTCAGGAAAAGGAAGTTAGCATTTAATATGTGCCCATCATATGTACTCACTCTGTAGGAGTTTGAACATAAATTATCCTTCTTACCCCTCTAATAATTGCAGAAGTAATAACAGAGTCACGGGAAGACTGAGTAACCAGGTCATAAACAGTAAGGTCAGTGTGTTATAGCCTAGCCTAGTCAGTAAGCACCATACATACTATAGGATATCAATAAGATGAGGTAGAATTATAGGGTAAGTAGGATAAGTAGTGTTAAGTTATTCTAGTTATAAGTTACTCAAGAACTTAGCCTAAGTAACTCCATCTTAAAAGAAACTATCTTGATTAGAGAGGGTGGTTAACCCAATTAAGATTGTTGACACCCCTGCCCAACCACAAATGGCAATTCTACGGGAAAGGGGAAAATCCCTGGTTACTGCAGACACTTATAACATTGTAGCAGTCTGTATAATTGCTAAATTTAGCTTCTGTAAAGGATATTACTTTGCACAGTTGCAGAACCCTGCACAGGGTGGAAGTGGTTTTTGTCTTTAAAAAACTTGTGTGCGCAGAGGTAGGCACTGCACCTTGAACAGCCTCTTGCTGAGGGGTAGTCAGCTGGCTAAATAAAAACTATAATTTGGACAAAATTTGAGCTGAGAGTGTTTTCTGAGTGATCAGCCTATAACAAGTATCGGACAAGATTTGTTTCTTTCTACTACATTATACAGGTGTTCATTGTCAGCCTACACTTCAAAAGATTTGAGGGAGGCATACATTTAATCTTTGAATCTTCTCTATTTAGATTAAGCACTCTTAGTTTCTTCAAGTAAATATAATACAGTTTTCAGGCCCTCTTCATCCTGGTTACCTTCCTTTTATTGATCATGTTGTTGTTTTTTTTTTTTTAACAAATATTATGTGAAAACTGAACGCAGTACTCTTCATGTTGTGTGACTGACACAGAGCACGGAGGAACTATAACCTCTCTGCTTCTGAAAACGTATGCAGACTTTAACTATCACTTTACACTTGATTTTTTTTTTTTTTTTTACTGAGTTTGCATTTTACCAAAGGCTGGCTAGCTTGTTTACAAGAACTTTCTAAAAACCAGACTGGCCCCATCTGATGCATGTGTTGCCGAGTTTTGAAGTAAAAATCGTTTTTATTATTGAATTTCACTGTTTTCAGTCTATTAAGATATTTTAGACTTTCAAAACACTAGCTTTTAGATTTTTATTGTCTATTAATTTGCTTAACATTTTTGTGAATTTCATCTTTGATTAAAATATTATGAAGAACATGAGAAAATAGTTTTTCAATTCACTTAAAACTTTTTCTATGTTAGCATCATTATTATCAGTGATTGTATATAAATGCCTAAGCCAAAAATACATGGTAAAAAGGTGGTGAAAATCACATTTTATCTCTGGAAAGCATTCTGGAATATATTATTAAACAGTTTATTAAAAAAAATTGTAGAGGCAGCTTTTAGATTTCACCTTTATGGCATTAAATAACTGCTGGCTTTTGCTCAGTTTTAGTTTTTTAAACTTTCATTATTCACAATTTTTTTTAAAAGTCTGTAATTATCTTAAACTACTTCTGTAAATTCAGCACCCTGGAGTATAATTTATGTAGGTCTGAGTTCTTATGGCACTTAAAACAGTTGGGTTTTACTTCATTTTCATGTCAACTCTCCTGAATGTTTATTGTTCATTATTTTTAACATTTATTTTTTAGTTGTAGGTGGATGCAATACTTTTATTTTACTTTTATGTGGTGCTGAGGATTGAACCCAGTGCCTCATGCATGTTAGGCAAGTGCTCTGCCTCTGGGCAATAACCTCAGCCCCTGCCTGTTTCTTCTCTCTTCTCTGGAATGGAGATCATCTTTCAGAGCTGTGTATATTCTAACTTTAAACACCTTTTTTCATGGGATCTTAATCCAGTGAAAAAATCCCTAAATTTCTTAGAGAAACTCATTCTTTTTTATTTCACCGTCTTCATTGTCTCTGTACTGTTTTTCTGTTTTTATTTTTTCCCTGGAGTTATTCTAAGATGACAAGGTAACTGGAGATTTGTTTTTGGAAAATGAAAAACCTCTACAATACTACCTACTTTGTATAGTTTCAGTGCTTAAATTATTAAAGGACAATGTTTCATAACATATTTTCAGTAAAATGCCTTTAAAAAACAGCATTAACTTTTTGATTGCTGCTTATCATGAACTTTTGTTTATTTTTTAATTGCTGCTCTTTGCTACCATTTATTGAATAATTTAGTGATAGATGAAATCTTTTCAGGCTTATTTTTTTAAACTTCATTCTGCTTTATAGCTGTTTATTGGCCTACACTATTTCAAAAATTCAATAAAAGTAGTGCCTATAATATCTTTGTATGGTTTTCGAGGCAATAGGTGTTTTGGAACATGCTTTTATATGCTTGCCTAGTGAAACATCTTTAAAATCTGAAATATTATTCTTTTTCAATAAAATTAAGAAGCATTATAAGAATTAAATGTACATGTGGGAGTTAAATAACTAACCTCAATATTTCTAGTGAAGTATGTTAATTTAAATATGAAAAATAAAACTTTCTTTTGCCTTTTGTATTAGCAAAGATGGACAAATATGATATATAGTAATCATCAGTGTCGGTAATGGTGCAGTGAAATGACACACAAAAAACCATTGTGGGAAATGTAAATGTCAAAAATGTTTTTCTGGCAGGCAATTTAGAAACAACCGGAGCTTTAAAAACATTTGTAGCCGTTGAATAAAAATTAAAGTAGAAAATGAATAATAAATTCACCATAGAAGTACAGAAGGATTTCCTGGGAAGAATGTTAATATGTAGATTCTGACTCAAAAGGGATGGTTGGGGCCTGATTCTAAGTTTCAAATGAACAATGAAGTGATGCTGATTCTTGGGCAAAGGTTTATATAGTTATAGCATTCTTGGCATAAGAAGAGTTTGTGTAATTCATTTACATATATATTTTTGTAGAGAAATTAAATGATACAAAAGCATAGAAAAATTCCTAGAAAGATATAAAACTTTAATAGTAGTGTTACAGATCAGATAAATTATAATTTTCTTTTTTAGTCTACATTTCTCAAATTTCTGTAAGCAACATATATTACTTTTATAATCTGAAAAAACAGTTATGAAATATTGATTTTGAAGGTACTTACTCTTCTGCATCTTCCATCTTCCCCAAGCACTTTTTGTGACCTTTGTTATTTCTGTAACATCCCAGGATGCTAAGAAATCCCCTATTTGTGCTATATTTGACTTACCATGTAGGTTATCATCTTCCCTTTATTTGATACTTGTATTCAAAGCTAATGAGTTCAGCTGCTGTGCCAGCAGGGTTGAGGAGAGAGGGACTCTTAAATGTTGCATTTTATTTTTGTGTGACAGATACCATTTCACAAACCTAGGCAGAGATGAGAGGTCCAGTTTAGAAAATGGAATGCCACATTCTGAGAACTGATAACTATCAACTCCTAGAAAAGATTTGCACAGTTATTCTCCTCTCATTGGAAGGAATCCTATCCTATCCTCAGTCTAGATTTTTTCCCTAAAATAAACAAAAAGAAAAATGGCTTAGTTTGCATCTTGGGTTTTACTTTAATTCAGTAAACTTTATGTTAAGGAGAATGTTTAAGTTTAGAATAAAGTTCACAAAACTGTGGGAATGGTAGATAGGATTAAACAAAGACAATATAGTTATTTATCATTTAATTTTTCTTTGCTTTTCTAATTGATGCAATCTTGAAGTAATGGTTTCTTTAAAAGCTAGAACTGGAAAGTAGAAAGGCAGTTTATTAAACTTACATTTCCACACTAAAATATAACACGTGTATTATATAATATAAAAATATTTTCTGGGTTCCACATTCATGAAATATGAACATATGCCCTTTGTTGGAGGAGTCGGTTCAGGGACTGACTGGAAATGGGAAACAATGTCTGTGGATAAGCCTTCCCTTTCTCTTCATTCCCCTGGATCTCAGAGTTCTGTCCCCTGTGCTTGCACTTTGAATACATTTGGGGAAATATTTTTCCGGTTGGAGAAGACATAGTCTCCCTCCCACCCCACTTTTATAACAATAAAAGACTGGATTTTCTCTTTGTCCCTGGTGAAACTATTGCTGGGTTAATGCCAAGTCCCCTGAAGGGGGAAATCTCTGCTGAGATTCCCTCTGCTGATGGACATTATTACTCCAAGGACCCATTCTTTGATGAATTTATTTCAAACACCTGATACATCTTTTCTCACATTAGACCAAAGATTTTACTCCATTTGTTGACTCCCTATCTGACATGCAATTCTGAGTTACTTTCTCTAATTAAAGGAAAACCTACTCTTGTTTACTTGTTTTTGAATTCATTTGTGGATCAAAAAGTATATCTATGCCATAGCTGACCTTACTTTGCCATACAAACATTAACAGTTAATATTTATTGAAAGCCTGTTATGTTCCAGGCAAAGAAATGAGTAATTATGAATAAACACATTAATTTCCACAGCAATACAATGAGTAGTTTTCAACTACTATTTTAATTTTTTAAGTGAGGCCATTGAAGCTTAGGTAAAATACTTAATTTGCTCAAGGACTCACTTCTAAATAAAGGCAAGTCCAATACCTGAATTCAGTACAATCTGAGACAAGAGCTTGAGTTTTTAAACATGAAACTAAATAGTTTAATCACTTGATTTGGAAGGGAAGGAAAGAGATACTTATCAATAATTCATCTCATGCCAGGCACTGGGACAAATTCTTACATATGTCATTTTATTTAATTCTTACCAGGTACCACTGTTGCAATTTTAAAAAATATTTTTGGTTGTAGATGGACATGATAACTTTAATTTTATCTATCTATCTATCTATCTATCTATCTATCTATCTATCTAATGTGGTGCTGAGGATTGAACCCAGTGCCTCACACATGCTAGACAAGTGCTCTACCACTGAGCTACAACCCAAGCCCTGTTACAATTTTTTAAAGTGAGGCTGTTTGTTCTGATTATCTATATCTGTATCTGTCTCTCTGTCTCTGTCTCTGTCTCTCTCTCTCTTTATATATATATGTATTTTGATTATCAGGTAGGATGAGATAAGTATCTAGTCTCATTCTTCTACCTATGGATAACCAGCTTTCCCAGAACTGTTTGTTAAAAAAACTGTCTCTTCTCCAGTGTATGTTTTTGTCAACTTGTCAAGGGTCAGATAATTCTAGGTATGTGGGCTTATCTCTCTGTCTTCTGGTCTATTCTGTTGGTCTATGCTTCTGTTTTTTTTTTTTTTGTCAGTACCATGCAATTTTTGTTACTATAGCTCTGTAATATAATTTGAAGTCAGATAAGATGATGCCTTCAGCATTTCTTTTTTGGTGGCGGGATGTAGATGGCTTTGGCCATTTTGGGTCTGTTACTCTTCCAAATAAATTTTAGGAATATTTTTTCTAGTTCTATGAAGAATGCCATTGGTATGTTGATGGTGATTGCATTGAATCTGTATATTGCTTTTGGTAGTATGGCGACTTAAAAATTTTTTATTTGTTATTTTTAGTTACACATGACAGTAGAATGTATTTTGACACAGCATACATAGATCGAGTATGGCCATTTTAACAATATTTATTCTGCATATCCCTAAACATGGGAGGGCTTTCCATTTTTTTGAATCTTTTCCTATTTTTTATTCAGTGTTCTATAGTTTACAATGTAGAGGTCTTTCAACTGTTTGGCTAGATTTACTTCTAGTTATTTTATTTTACTTTTTTAAGCTGTTGTGAATGAAATAGTTTCCTGATTTCTTTCTCAGCAGATTCATTACTGTCATATAGGAAAACTATTGATTTTTGTGTGTTAATTTTGTAACCTGCTACTTGGCTAATTTGCTAATTACTCTAGTAATTTTCTGATGGAGTTTTTCTGATCTAAGTATAGGATCATATCATCTGCAGAGAGTGATAATTTGACTTCTTCCTTTTCTATTTTATGCATTTTATTTTCCTTTTTTGCCTAATTGCTCTTTGTTTATTCTTTCAGATTTTTCTACATAAATAAACATGTAATCTATTTAAAAACATTATTTTATTTTTTCTTTCAGTTCATTGAACATTTTAACTATGGATTTTCTAATTTCTTCCACTGAGATATCATTTGGGTTGGTTATTGAAGTGTGGGCTGTTTGGGTGATTCTTTCTCTTGCCTTTTAATTTTGCTTATATGTCTGTCTTTTATAGGTGACCACACACCCACCACCCTTCAAAGGGTCCTTTTCAAAGTAGCATAGAGCCTGGTGAATGTCTGAAAGCATGGGATGATTATTGCTTTTTTTTTTTTTAAATTCAAGGTACTATTTAGTGAATTTCTTTCTCTTAAGAGTCTAGGCTAAGTGGATATTCACATTTTTATTGTTTCATTCTCTGTGTGTCCTCTGCTGTACCCAGTATCAGCACCACTTAGAAGACACTGAACCTTATTTACTACAATCACTTCAGAGCAAAGTCACATAATATTCAACCTTATGAAAATCTAAAAACTTATTGATGCTCTTCTCCATAGTTCTAATCCAGGGACAAACTTGTAGCAAAGTTCTGGAATACGTTAAAAATTTAGTTATTAAATATAATAAAATTGCTATAATGCAATTTAGGGACTGAAAAGGGCAGAAGAGAAACATTGGGCAAAAGCAGAGAGAAGATTATATAGAGAAAGACACACATATATTTATGTATAAGTGTATGTATATGTATATCAAAGTTGATATTAGAGGTACTTATAGTACACTGTGCCAAGGTGAAGAAAATCCTTATTGAATCTGGGTTTGAATTTCATCAAGATTTGGAACTTTTAGATGTCCTTCAGTCTTTGGTTTGGATTCCCCCAGAATTGCTGGGATTCAGGAACTACCCCATAGTTGCTATGGACTTCCCACCAGCTGGTTATTGTTTGTAAACCCAAGGGCCTGAGGCTGGATTCTGAGAGGGCACAGTGCTGTCTGCTGGCTCTTTCTATTGTGTTCAGGAGTTAGGACATAGGGCTCTGGGCTATTGCCCTATATGCTATAGGTCACCCCTCACCCACTCTCCTCCACAGAGCCTCTTCCAAGTGGCATAGAGGCTTGTGGCTCTCTGAAAACATGGGACCTGTGGTTGTGGATTCTGTGTGTGTGGTTTGTGGTATATAACTGTTCTGCTTGATAGAGACTCATCTAGTTCACCTGGATTCTAACTTTCACTCTCCAAGATTGTGAACTGCATGCACTGGTCACCTTTGCCTGAGTCAGAGCTCCTGTCAGTTTTTGCTGCAAGTCACATGCACCATCCCCTTCCACTGCCTGGAATGGAAACTGCCTCCCTGAATGGTTCTGAACTGTTACTTCCTACCACTGGCCTCTGCAAATTATGGGTATCTACTTCTTCTCTGACTAGGTGCTGCAGCCCGGCTGGCTGGGCAAAATAACCAGGGGGTGACGAATAACTTGTGTACGTTGATACAGCAGGAGTAGGAGCCGTTTATTGTAGGACAACAGAGCTATTTATACATTCCACACAGCTTATCTAATTAACATAAACTAGATACAGCAGTCAACCAATAAGGAATCTCCACACTTAATGGCTCGCTTTTGTTACTTCTCAAACCACTCCCTCTGGCATTTTGCCAGGCACCATCCAGACTTGTTTACTATCTCTAACATTCCCAGGTCAGGGGGCGGGGAAGAGCCGGCTGCCGCCACTTGGAAATTCCTTGCTGCACTAGGACCGGCTCGCCCACGTGGCAGCCGCCATTGTGCTGATTCACGCACCCTCCGGTAAGGGAAAGTATTCAGTAATAGCCTTTTGCTGCAACTTTTTTCCTGATAATCCTTCTTCTTCTGAACTTTCTTTTTCTTTCTGACTAGAGTTCCTGGGCTCTTATCAACACATGCCCTAATTATTCTTGGTTCTACTGGGGTGCCTTCTTCCCCAAAGGGAGTGTTTGGAATTTCTCCCAATAAAATTATTACTCCATATACTATGGAGCAAATTGATGAGTTAGCTAATGAGTTAAATACATGGGCAATAATCATGTGTAAATCAAATGTTTCATTTGATAATCATTTACCATCTAATCCTTTGTTGTCTTTTTGGTCTAAGCATCCTGTAGTTTTTCCTAAAATGACAAGAAAAACACCTATCTGAATGCTCCAAATATATTCACTGATGGGTCTAATAATGGTACAGCTGCAGTAGTTACCTCTGATCAAACTTTTAAATTTTTAGTTCCCAAACAATCAGCTCAAAAGGTAGAGCTTAATGCAGTTTTACAAGCTTTTGTGATGTTCAAAGATTCTGTATTTAATTTATTTTCTGATAGTCAGTATATAGTTAATGCTATAATATCCCTTGAAGATGCTGGTAGGATTTCCCCTTCCTCTACTGTTTTCTCTTTGTTTTCCACTATACAAAGTCTAATCTGGGATAGAAAAGATCCGTTCTTTATAGGACATATCAGGGCACATACAGGATTGCCTGGAGCCCTTAGTTTGGGCAATGATTTAGCAGATAAAACTACACATGATATACATATTTTTCTACTGTAGAAGAAGCTACAAATTTTCATAAAAGGTTTCATGTTAATGCTAATACTTTACAAAAGCGTTTTAAAATAACTAAGGAACAAGCCAGGCATATAATAAAACAATGTCAAAATTGTGTGACCTTTTTACCACAAGTTAATCTTGGAGTCAATCCTAGAGGACTGATACCTAACCATATTTGGCAGATGGACGTCACACACTTGCCAGAATTTGGAAAATTAAAATATTTACATGTTACAGTTGATACTTCTTCCGGATTTTTGATGGGCTCCCTTCATGCCAGAGAAAAAACTAAAGATGTTATAGCTCATTGCTTACAAAATTTTGCCACTGTGGGTGTTCCTAAACAGTTAAAAACTGATAATGGTCCTGGTTACACTTCTAACTCTTTTAAACAATTTTGCTCATCATTTGGTATTACTCATATAACAGGAATCCCATACAATCCTCAGGGACAAGGCATAGTTGAAAGAGCTCATCAAACTATTAAAACGTACCTATTAAAGCAAAAAGAGGGAATTGGAAAGGGGTATATATCCCCCAAAGATAAACTTAAAATAACCCTTTTTACGTTCAACTTTCTAAATTTGGATTCATCAGGACTTAGTGCTGCGGAAAGACATATGTATCCGAAAAATGTACATAAGCCTAAGGTACTTTGGAAAGACATTCTAACAGGACAATGGAAAGGTCCTGACCCAGTTATTGTCTGGAGTCGGGGTTCCGTTTGTGTGTTCCCACAGGGAGAACAGCAGCTGATTTGGATTCCAGAGAGGTTAACCAAAACAATTTCTACAGAAAAAGAAGATGATTTGACTGAAATCCATAACAGCTGATATCCAGAGCTCCAGCTTGGCTATTCTTACATCTGCGACAGTGATTAACCATGGTGCTTTTTTTCAACATCTATTTTATTATTGCATTTTTCCCACATCATAAAGTTCTATTTTATTTTTTGAGCTCATACAAACCGAGGTTAATGTTTTTCTGATCAATTTTGTTTTTTGACTGTGTTTTATTTTTTGACTGTGGAGTTTTTAAACATTGCAATGGAGATTTTACCTAGGTAAAGCTACAAGGCCGTTATTATTGTCTTATGTGTTGTATGTTATGTGTGCACTGTTTTGTGTTGCATGTCAGTATGTGTGTATGTCCATATTTTTATTTGAGGAGCGCTCATGAAAAAATGGATCCGAATTTCTTTTTTTTATTCACGTGATTTAAGTGGTTTAATCTAAATTAGGTAAACAGCTGTTAATGATTGTTTTCAAAGGTGGTTAACAGATCTGTTTGCTTACTATTGTTTTTAAAAGTGATTAACAGATCTGTTTGTTTACTTTCACTTTTCCTTTTCGTTATATTTAATAGTTCTGTTCAGGATAATGTCTCTTTAACATCATTGCCAGAATTCCCATCTCCATCCCAGTGCCGGTGAAGACTAAGAAAACCAAACTACAGCTTCTATGATAGCTATCACAGTAAACTGTATAAACTGATGCATCAATGAATATAACTCAACAAGTAATGCTCAATCAAGGACTTGATTTACTTTGGGAGGAAATGGACATATTGATAGACTCTTCCACTTTGAACTGCCTGCAGAACTTGCCTGGACTATATATCAGTTGCATGCATTGTGAACTATCGTCTGGTGCAGCAAATTGTGGTACTGCTGGCATATTTTTGCTGATGGTGTCACCAGTGATGCAATTTCCTTGCCAGCGCACCCCATGTTAATTGTGGTAATGCTGGCATCTTTGCTGATGGTGTCACCAGTGACGCAATTTTTCCAAAGGAGCCATCAATTGGCTTGATGTCGTGGCATTTCTGTATCTTCCTCCCTTCTACTAGTGATGGTCTAAAATTTGGGGGCCAACAGAGGTGAGGCAAGAACCTCATCCCCCCACTGGCACCAAGGTTAAATTTGGGGGCCAACAGAGGTGAGGCAAGAACCTCACCCCCGCACTGGTGCTTAGGCCTATCCACAAGCATGGCTGAATGCTGGACCGGTAGTCAGTGACGGGTTGTTCTGGTTGCAGTGGATTCAACCTAAGATAGGAAACTGACTAGTCTAAAGGTCAGTTCTCCCATGACGGGTAAGAACCGTATGTTAAATTGGACAACCTACCAGGCACGGTCCTTAAGCCACATTGCTTGTTGTTTAATTAATCAGAAGGGGGGAGATGCTGAGAGCCATTACCAAGTAGGAATGACGCATCGTAATCCTTGCCAGCGGTCCCCATGTTAAATGGACTTGCCTTGGAAATTTGCTGCAACCTTGCTTGTGTGTTTGAGAAAGGTGACCCTGCTCAATCACCAGGGTGGATCCAGGATTAGGGTGTATTCCTGCAGGAAGTATCCCCGTCCTTGGGTTTAAGGCGTGACAATAGGAGTTTTAGGGAAGTTGGAGGTTGAAGATTCCTGCTGGGAGTAGGGCGTGCCTGCTGCCTGAGTTCCCGCTGAGTCCTCGTGGAGAAAAAGTATTTAGGACGTGTATTGAGAATTGCCCCTGAACGTGTGTGGAGGCTGGTGTGAGATCCGGAATAAAGAATTGCTGTTTGAACCTACAAAGCTGTGTGGTGGCTCGTGATTCTGTGCCAAGCCGAGACATTGGCATTTGGCAACTAGGCACCTGTGAAGGCTCTCTGGAGGGCTGGGTTAGGCTAGCACTTCCTGGAATGGGCCTGCTCCACCTCACTCCCCTCATTCCCAGTGAGGGAGAGGAGGTTTCATCAACTTTTGACTAGTATAGTTCCCTCTACAAGTTCCTTCTAGGCAGATTATTGAGACATCCCACTGTAATGGTACTCCCTCTGGTTTTATTTGTTGCTATCTGAAGGTGAGGAGAGGCTATGTTAATTTAATTTCTTCTAGGGCACTGAGAAGCTGTGGGCTCCACAAAATGGCTGCCATGCCCAGCATGGCTTTCTGTCTACCATCTGGGTTAAGCTGCTTGATTCCCTTCAAGGATCCTCTTGCTCCTGTCACATTTTAATTTAGTTGCTTTTCTTTCCGGTTGTTGTTAATGGAGTGAGTTTACATGCTTTCCCTCTCCCTCTGTTGCCCCTCTCTCCTTCTCCCACTCTGGTTTGGATTCAGGGTTGAGGAACTCTGTCCTTATTTTCTGCTCTAATAATCAAACTTTCAGTTTCTCCAGGTCTCAGACTGTCTAATATTTGGTCCTAGAGCATTTATTTTATCCCCACCTCTCTGGTCAGCTGTCCTTTTATTGCCCTGTTTCTGTGTTATGGGGAGATTAGGATTGATGTCCAGATCTGCTCCAACATCTTTATTCAGTCTTCAAAATATTTTAAAAATGTCTAGATTTTCAACTTCTGGTTTTGCATCACTGCCAAATTCTAACAACAAATAAAAAGCTGAACATTCTGAAAAATAACTCTTCTTAGATGCATCAGGAAAGTGAGGTCACGTAATCATATAATGAATCATATGATTAAATCAGTCAATGCATGAGTGGTGTGACAAAATCTAACACCCATTCATGATAAAACTCTTAGCAAACTAGGAATCTAGTGTAAGTACTACAAATTGATTAAAAAACCCATGGAAAACAGATAGATAACTTCGTATTTAATATTGAGAAACCTGAAACTTTCTTGCTAATATCAAAAAGGCAGGATACCCTCTTACCACTACTTTTCAACATCATACTATAAGTCCTAGCCAATGTAATAATATGGACAAAGGGAATCAAATATACAGATCGAGGAGAAATAAACTAATGTTTTTAAATGGACCACAAGATTATTTATGTAGCAAAATCTGAAAGATAAATAAAGAAATTCTTGGAACACATAAACGATTATAGCAAAGTTATGGGATGAAAGGTTAATATAAAAAAGCCCATTTCTTTTTTTTAATGCTGGCAATCAATAGTATAATTTGAAATTAAAATATCATTGATAATAACAACTCCTAACCCAAATGAAATACCTAGGTATAAAAATCTAATAAAAAAATATAAGTTCATGAGAAAACTGGCATAATTCTGATAAAAAGTATTAAAAAAGTAAATAAATGGGTTGATATTCCATGTTAATGAATTGGAAGACTCAAAATTGTCAAGACATCAGTTCTTCCCAATTTGATGTATAGATTTGACACAATACCTATCCAAATCCCAGTAAATTATTTAGTGGATATCAAGAAAACAATTCTAGCATTTTACAGAGAGATAAAAGATTCAGAATAGCCAGAATAATATTAAAGGAGAACAAAGTTGAAGGACTGATAAAACCCAAAGTCAAGACTTTCCATAAAGTGCAGTAATTAAGACTGTGATATTGGGGAAAGAAAAGACGTATAAATCAATGAATCCAGACACAGACCACCAAAATAAAGTCAACCATTTCTGTCAAAAGAGCAAAAACATTACAATAAAAAATTTTTCCAATAATTGTTATTAGAACAATTTGGCACTGACATGCAAAAAATGAATCTAGGCACAGAACCTACACCCTTCACAAAATTAAATTTAAATTGGATCATAAATCCATACATAAAACACAAAACAACAACACTTATAGATATTAATATAGGAGAAAACCTTGAAGACCTTGACTATAGTCATAAGATATAATACCAAAGCATGAGCCTTGAAAGAAACAATTGACAATCAGGACTTCATTATAAAAAGGCAATGTCAAGACAATGAGAAGACAAGCTATATAATGAGATAAAATATTTGCAAAAGACACATGTAATAAAAGACTGTTATCCAAAATATACAAAACTCTAAAACTTATAGTAAGAAAAAAACAACTTGATTAAAACAATGGGTGAAAGACCTAAATGTACATCTCACCAAAAACGATATACAGATGACAAATAAACAAGTGAAAAGATTCTGTATAATATTAGGAAATTTCAAATGAAAAGAACAATTATATACCCTTGCACACCTAGTAGAATGGACAAAATCCCAAATACCAAATTCTGGTGAGGTTATGGAGTAACAGCAACTCTCATCTATTGCTGGTGGAAGTATAAAATGAAATAACTATTTTGGAAGATAGTTGGATAGTTTCTTATAAAGTTAAATACACTATAATCAATTGTGTTTATCAGTATTTACCCAAATTAACTGAAAACTTTGTCCTCTCAAAAAACTGAATATGGACATTTATGGCCATTATATTTATAATTGACAATACTTGGATATAACCAAGATGCCATTTGTAGATGAGTGGATATAAATTATGGTATATCCAGACAAGTGGATTTTTATTTAGCACTAGAAAGAAGTGAAGTATCAAGCCATGAAAGAACATGGAGGACATTTAAATACATATTATTAAGTGCAAGAAGCTAATACAAAAAAGGCAACCTACTATATAGTTTCAACAACATAACATTTGAAAAAGGTAAAACTATAGAGATAACAAAAAGACTTTTGGTTGTCAGTGGTTAGTTTAATAGTCAGAGAACAGAGGATTTTTAGGAATGTTAGAACTGCTTGCATTTCAGAATACTGAAACAATTCTGTATGATACTATAATGTTATTACTGAAACTATTTTGTATGGCAGTACTTATTACATCAGGTCCATAAATACCCCATGAAAATAATGATTTGGGAACCATATGATATGTGCTGTATTTTCCAACTCTGACCAACACACCTAGTTGGATGTGTTACCTAATTCAGCTTTATTCTCTAGTTATTCTCTTAATAAAAGTGGCACTAAGAGAAAAATGAGGTGAGTGGAATTGCTTCTGATAGTGGTTGGTGGAAGCCATTTTGGGATGGTCTAGGACCAGTTCTTAAAACCTCAGACAAAAATAGGCCAAATAGAAATTTCGGCCTTTCATCAGGGATCTTTTTGCCTCTCTTTGAGTTGCTGTTGGACTGCAGTGTGCAGTTTGGGCAGGTTGTGCACCCAACCACTCTGGAAAAAGACTTTCCTACTGCAATCTGGGTGAGTGGTGTTTTCTGGAGTTGTATAGTTCATAACCTTTGTGGCTTTATGTATAGGCTCTGTGACCCCTCAAATAATGACAGCCTACTTGAAGGATAAAAAAGAGCGAGAGCTATAGAAGAGTTCTCTAAATTGATTTGCATTCTTTTTGCATTTTTTTCAAATGTCCATTTCTAGGTTTGGCCATAATCATCAATCCTTATCCTAAAGACTGAAATTATGGAAACAGCCACAGTGCCATTATGTTTATTTCACCCTAAAAATCAACAACCAGATAGCAGCTCCCAAAAGATCAGAAAAGAAAAGAGAGGGGAATGCGCAGCAGTTACAGAATATGTGAGTCTCTTCCCATTGTCCAACTTTATAACTTACCATTTGAAATTTATCATTCTAAGAGGAAAATTAATCATGCCAAATTGTAGCTATTCTCACTGGGGACATTAGTTCTCAAAAAAGCTTACACAATGGATAGAGTAAAGCTTGTTAGGGTTGGAATATTCCTTATGAACTCTAATGGTGACAGAAGCACACTTCTAGGCAGCCAGAGATTGTACCCATATTGTGCTTTCTCAGGACTCACTAAAAAAAATTTCTATACCCTAGAGGGTAATCAGGAGGTCTCCCAGTGTTCCTCTTGTGTTGGTCCTCAGGCCAAAATGAAACACAGAAGGGAATAAGTATGGCAAAAAGGAGATATGATTTCCTTTAACAAAAAATCTGCCAGAGCAAGCAGTGGTTAAGTATTAGAGACTTATGCTTTCTTCTGCAGACTTAGATTCAATTGGAAGTTAAGCTTATTTCACCAAGGTAAGTGCAAATGAATTCCTCTTTCATACAGTAGATTGCTAACAAATGTGTGCCAAATGAATGACTAGATTTTTTTTAGAAGAAGAGAAAGTTATTATAATTTTAATTCCTTATTAACATCAGTTAAAACA
This sequence comes from Urocitellus parryii, assembly GCF_045843805.1. Taxonomy (NCBI): domain Eukaryota; kingdom Metazoa; phylum Chordata; class Mammalia; order Rodentia; family Sciuridae; genus Urocitellus; species Urocitellus parryii. Next base: position 79,197,828 of record NC_135536.1, on the reverse strand, counting down.
GTCATTTTGTTAAAATTAAATAAGTAAAAAATTTTAAAATAATAACAAATTTAAAATTTTAATTATAATTATTAACATTGATAATAATTAACAGATTAGTAAAATATAATGTCTTATAAAACAATTATACTCCTTATTTTTATAGGAATAAAAAGTGCCTTTTACAATTTCCATGTGTACTTGCTCAATATGTGTTTCCTATTTTAAAAATGATGGTGGATTTATATCCTGTGACATGTTGAACCTAAAGTGGTTTTTAAATATTTTATGAGTAACTACTTTGTTCACTGATAAAAATAATATAATTAGAGGGCTATAAAGGTATTTAAAAATTATTCATAAAATTTATGTCTATATACATTGCAAAACTACAATGGAAGCTGTACTAGATTTTATAATACTTAGACATTTGAGTTCTTTATGGATGTGCATTTCCTACCATGTACATCAGTCAGTTTCATTGGTAAGTTAATATACCACTTGAAACATAGAATCTTATATTTTTCAAACATAGTAAATTCTTTTAGGAAGAGACTACATCTGACATAAAAAATATTTTCAAAATTATATTTGAATAATAATGTGCTAAGTATGAAGTTCACAGTCAGTTTTCTTATTTTCTAGTGTGTTTTGAATTGGAGAAATTAGTGTTAATAATAATAATTTGTAATTTGTTTACCATAATATTTTCATAAAAAACAACAAATTGTTTCTTTAAAAAATATCATAACCTCTTTATTGATTTCAGGGTCTATTATACATTGAGTTTTATTCATTTACTAATTTTGCTTAATAATTAGCACAGAACTAATAAATATTAAAAGTATATATTTTAAAAGTATATCTTTGTTTTGTACTTCAGAATCTATTTAAACATGAACAGTTTTTTTTCTTTTGCAGTACTGGGATTGAACCCAGGGGCACTTTATCACTTGAGGTACTGATTCCCAGGGGATATAGCTCAGTGGTAAAATTTTTAGAAGGGTCTCACTAAGTTGCTAAAGAGGGCTGCCAGGAACTTGAGATCTGCCTGTCTCAGCATGCTGAGTTGCTTAGGATTACAGGCATGCACCAATATGCTTGGCCTACATCAACAGTTTCTAAAAGAGCATTAAATAAATAATATTCTTTTTTTATTGGTGCATTATAATCATACATAATAAGGGGATTCATTATGCCATATTCACACATGCACATAACATAATTATGACTGAATAAATAAATATCTCAAGGAATTCACTTAAATTAACATTTTGTTCATTTGTGACAAGCCCCTTGAATTTAGTCTGTGACAAAATTATTAGAATAATAAATTTCTAAGGTGATGTATATGCTAATTACGCAGGTGTACCATTACACATTGTATAAATATATTTAAAGGTCACACTGTACCCCATAAATATGTACAATTACTATGTTGATTAAAAATAAAAATATATTTAAAAAATTACCATGAGACTGGGCATTACTCTGAAAAATTCTTAACATACAAGGAAGTACATCTTGGCAAAATTTTTCTATGTCTTAAACTTTTAGGTCTGATTTTGTCCTAAAACTTACAAAGTTTTAGTCCTTTGCCTTGTGAAATACTTGGTCCTTATTGACAACATCATAATTTTAATATCTGCCTTGATTATGTAATTATCCTTCCAGTAAGAGATCTGCCATATGTTAATATTCTGCTCATAGTTCCCCTCAGTAGTCACTCCAAATTGTCTTCCTTTACTCCAATTCACTTTGCTGTTTAAACCTACTACTTCTGGACTGTATTCTTCTCAAGGATCAAGGTCTCATGTGGTGCTGTATCCAGTTTATTGCCAGTTTTGCTTAAAAACTTCATTCTGGTAGATGCTGAAAAAGATGCTAAGATGAGTGGGTTGAGGGAGGGGTGTTCTGTGTTCCGGTTCCTATCTATCCTAGGTTGCAAAGGGAGAGAAGACAGGAGGGAATACTGATAGTACTCTATAGTGGGCAAAGGAGGGGATAGAGCTCCTGAAAATTATTTTTTGATTTAAATTTCTCCAGTTTTCTTCAGCTGGTATAAAGCTAGCTGGGATACATTGATTATGAACTCTCGTATCATGTAGACATGGGTTCAAATCCTGACTCTTCCATTTAGTATTCTGTGACATGGAAAACTATGAAGCATTACTAAAATCTGGAATTTCAGAAATTCTTCCCTGGATAGAAAACATTTTGTTAGCTCAAACTGAAAGGACATAACCTCATCTCAGCCTACCAGATCTATGTATAGGTAAGGTAGTCGAGAGGCAGCTGTGCCTAGAGTCCTAAGTTTTAACTAGAATGAATGTTTTTCACAGACTTTTTCTAGTTTTGGCTAAATTCAAAATACATACAAAAGTCCATTTAACAAAATCTGTACATGAAACACTTAGTAGAAAGACTAAAGGAAACCAAAAGGTTGGGAATCAAATGGGAAGACTGTACAGGATAACACCAAAAAGGACTCAATTCAAACAGTAAAGAAAAGGCAATTTCAGTTATTTGGGTAGGCCCTTGTAGGCTATTTTAGAATTCACATGTACTATTTTTATTGAAAGATTAACTCAATTCTCTACCATGATATTTTAAGAATATTTTTCAACTGTAAGTTGGTATTTTTAATATTAAAAATCCCATGAAACTATCACTAAACTTCTATTATTAATGAGATCGAATACCCAGATCTAAGAATGTGTCTGGAAACTGAAGATACTCTCTTTAGATCCAAATAAGTAATTTTTAGGAAGAATCAGACCCATTTTGCTTTTACTAATTATGGTTATAAAGTTTATCTACACATATTAAACGTTTACTATATGCTAGCTATTGTACTAGGTGCTTTGAAAACATGATCATTTTTAATGCTTGAGGTTTTAATTTCTGTTTCCTCAAGGATTAGAGATGCTGAGCATCTGTTACCATAGCCATTTGTATATTTAACTATAGAAGTGGATATTATTGCTTTATTGATTTTGTTTAAAGAAATTGAAATTTCTTTAAATTTTATTGATTTTTTATAAAGAAATTGAAATTCCGAGACAGAAGCTCATTTGTCTCAGGTTACAAAGTTCATATTCAATGGAGTTAGGATTTCATTTTAGCATTTACTAAATTTTTACCCTTTATTATTTAAAATAATATAAAATGATTTAATTGTGGTAAAACTGACCTTCAGTTTTCTATAGAGAATGATTAAAATATTTGCAATTTTGTCATGTGATTAAAAATACTGAGATTATTTTGATCTGGACAATTTATTTCTGTGTAACTCATTAATATAGTTTTATCAGTCTTTTATACAAATCAATACATTTTATTTTAGTAATTTCTTCTGGTATGAATGTTCCCTTGTGGACATTTTTTTTTTGTAATAAGAGCACATAACAAAATCTACTCTCTTAATAATTTTTTTTTTTAAATTAAGGGTGACTCTTTTTTTCTGGTTTGCTTTAGTATATTGAACATCTTTCTAATATAAACTATGAGGAAACAATTCTAATTCAATGGAAGAGATGCTGAAAGATTCAAGATTAACATCCATTATTAGCATGTAAAATTGAGGGAAAAATCAGTGAATTTTGCTCATAGAATTCTGCCCTCATGGGAGATGGAAGGGTCATAGGCTAACACTGGGAAAGATGAAGAAAGATGGGCTCTCAGAGCAGGGGTTTCTGGCTAGAAGCTGTTCCTTGCTCACTATGTCAGTTTTTTCTCTCAGCCCCCTCAGGCTGATTCTCTAGGCTAAGATGGTGGAGATCATGTTTGCTGTAGTAGAGAAAGGGAGTGATGGGCTGAACCCAGTGGTAGTGCTGAAAAGCATCCTGTGTCACACTTGGCTCAGGCTTCTCCAGGGAAGATGGACATAGGGAAAGGAGGTGCTGGTTCCAAGCGAGGGCTTGGCACAGGGCTCTGGAAAGTTCAGAGGAGCTGGAGGCCCAGGTGGCAGGACCTGCCTGGATAGCAACGAACTCTAATCACCATGAGAGTCTGCAATGCCCATACAAAGGACAGCAATCCAAACCCTCTCATGTCTAAGCGGTCATATGGGGGATGACAAAGATTTGCCCTAACCTGTCTCCCATGTGGGACTGACCTTGCCCTATTAAGCCCATGGTGGGCAGCCTGGGAGAGTGAGGTTCAGGGTAGCCCATAGTTGGACAGGACACCATGGTAGACAGACCCCATCTGGTTTGTGGTACATCTCCATCTGTCAAAGCTTTTGGACATGCACACAGATGAAGGAGGTCTCACTGGCTGAGAACTTTGGAAAACTCCCTCTAGTGAGACTGGGCAGGGGTGGCAGGGTTCGGGTGGGGACTGCCTTGAGAAAGCAGCTGAGGAATGGATGGATCAGGATTTCCAAAGACTTCAGAGGTAATGCCTGATGTGATAGGAACAATGATTCAATGTTCTGACTTGGGGCTAATTTGCTGAATGAGGTAGTTCCATCCTGACCTCTCTAGACAGGTTTGGTCTGGGAAGACAGAAAACAGGCCTTCCCAAGACCCACGGGGATGAAAAGGGGCTAAGAAAAGCCAGATTTGGGCTCTCAGAACACAATGAGAAAATTAGAGAGAGGGTCGTAAAGGATTCTAGGTGCAGGCTGAACTGTTGGCGCCTTCTATCCATGATTCTGACCCTGACATTGTCTTGGAGGCAGAAACAGCCATTCCCTCATCTTACAAAGCCCCAGAGATAAAGGGACCAGCTGGAGGATGGGCTTTGGGGCATCCAAGGGCACAAGAGTGTGACAGCCACCCCTATGGAACTCAGCAGGGACCACAAAGTCCCAGCCTCAGTTTGTTCTCAGAGCAACAAGCACGGCATGGGGTTTGGGGGGCTTCAGTCTTGGAGACAATGGCGGGGTTGCAGGTTTGTCTTCTTTGCCTGGGAATATTTAGGATTCCCCAGCTGGGCCATCCAAATCACCCTTCTGGAATTGCCAGCTCTCTCCTGTCTCCTCAGTGGATAGGTGAGCGGGTGGAAGGGCAGCATCACCCAGCGGGAGCCACCACCCCCTCTCCACGGAACCCCCAGCCCCTTGGGCAGGACCCTGGGCCTCACAGGCATGTCCATGTCCACAGGGCGAATGTTGCCTATTTTGTGCTCTCTGACCCACAGCTCTCTGTCTTTGGCTGGGTCCACTTTTCGAAGCAGTTGGTCCACAGGCTCGACTGTGCTTTGGTTGAACATGTCTGTCTCATGCTGCAGCTGTGTGTACTGGCACAGATATTGTTGGATCATTTCCACCCTCTCCACCTCCAGCTGCCCCAGCTCCAAAGTGGTGGTCACCATCTCTTCAAACCACTAGGACTGGGCCTGGTTGTAAAGGTCCACACAGTACATGAGATTATCACCAGACTGTGTGGACTTTCTCTGTTCCTTCTTGATGTCCTCCTTTGTCTTTTTGCTCACTTGATCTCCAGCTGCTGTGTCTTTATCTTCAGGTCTCTCTGCCACTCTGTGAGGGTTTTCCAGGCCTTCTCCACTAATGCATAGCAGTTAGCGGAGCTGCTAGCAGAGGTCAGCGATATGGTGGTCACACTTTTTCATGTCTTTCTTGAAATTCTCAGGAAAGTTCATTAGGGGCTTCTCTACCTCGCTGTGAAGCTTGGCGGAGAACTTGGCAGCGAACTTGCTTCATCTGCTGGGCTCTTCACCAGGGACCACGCTTCTCCCAGGAAGCCTTCCTCCTGTGCAGCCAAGGAGTTCTGAGAGAGCTTAGCCAAGTTCTTTGCATATTCTTCTTCAATCTTTATCCTCTCTCAGAGGAATTCAGACATTTCTTTCTGCATTTGTTTGCCTTTCAGTTCAAACAGCAGTTTGAACCCAGCCATGGTGCCATTGCCTTGGGGATCTTTCTTATCAGCTCAGAAGTAGTCACAGTGCTCCACTCTGTTGGCTTTAGCAGTTGCATTGTGCTGGGTGAGGGAATGTCACACAATTTATCATCTCTATGTGGTCAACTTTATTTTCAATATTATATATTTTGTCTTCATTGCCTGAGATTCTGTATTCCAAATGGTCTTATCTGTTGGTGATACTTTCCATTGAATTTTTAATTTGGTTTATTGATTCCTTCATTTCAAGGATTTCATCTTGATTTCTTTTCAGGATCTCTAACTCTTTACTGAAGTGATCTTTCATCTCCTGGAACGCATTTCTCATTTTACTGCTTATATACACCTGTAATTGCTCTCTTATATCATTTTTTAATTCGTGGAGCAGTTTTACTAAATACATTCTGAACTCCTTCTCTGACATTTCTTCTACTGTTTTCTCAATGGATTCTATTTTTGGAGCATCTTGGTTTGTTTGGAGCACTTTATTCCCTTGTTTTTTTTTTTCCTGTTGTTTGTGTGTATTCCAACTAGCCATGTGGATCTGAGGCAGTACAGTTTCTACCTTGTAGACTTGTAGTGTCCCTGAAGGTTTCCAGTACCTTGCTTTTAAGGGAGAGACCAATATTAACAGCACCTAATGCAAACAATATATAGCCTTAAACCAAATAGCTCCTATTAAGATGTCTACAGTTTTGACACAGAAATGATGTGTTCAATTATTGTCTACAATATAAACAGTAAGTATGCAAAAGGGGCTTACAATTTCAAATGGTGGATGAAGAGAGAATGGAAGTGGTAGAGTATGTGATGTTTACGAGGAAGGAAAAGATAGAAGTAAAAAAATATTATAGAACGAGGAATTCATAGAGGTTGGTTGTTAGCAGTAAAAAAGAGAGAGAATCCAGAAAACAGATAAGTGAGAGGATGGAGATATATATATATATATATATATATATATATATATATATATATATATATATAAATAAACAAAAATAAAAGGCTGGGCATGGTGGTATACACCTGTAATCCTGGTGGTTTAGGAGCCTGAGGCAGGAGGATTCTAAGTTCAAACCAGCCTTAGCAAAAAGCAAGGTGCTAAGCAACTCAGTGAGACCCTGTCTCTAAATAAAATACAAAATAGGGCTGGAATGTGGCTCTGTGGTTGAGTGCCCCTGAGTTCAATCCCTGGTACCCAAAAATAAAAAAATGAAAAATGAAAAAAAAGTAAAATTAAAAGAATATACAACAAAATTGTAATATACTATTCAGACATCCTGGTCCTCAATGAACTATGCATAAAAAAATACTTGGTTTCAAAAATGGTAGAGATGTGAGAGATAATGAAGCCAGAATTAGATAGTCAGTCAATGTAGATAGGTAAATCAAGTCAGGTGGGATCAAGGAGGCCAATTTTGAGTGAGTAAGCCAGAATTAGACAGACAATCAATATAGATAGGTAAATCAACTCAGGTCAGAACAAGGAGGCCAATTTTGAGTGAGTCTGGGAAGTTGGAGACTGTGCCCTGAGGGATTGAAATGTTAATTCCTTCAGAGCCCTTTCTCCACTCTTATCCAGAACCTGCCCCTGCTCCAACCTATGCCCAAGGTAACCTGTCCCAGGAATTGCCCCTCCCTACAGGGACTGTAAGGTTGTTAATGTGTCCTTGACTGCTCTACCCTGCCCTTCTCCCTTCAGCCCACCTGTTTCCCACCTTTTGGCCCTCCCACAGAGCATTTCTGGGCCTAGTCAGGAACACTGGAAGGAAAATGGTAAGGGGGAAAAGGCAGGAGAACAAAGGAATTCTAGGACCTATAAAAATGGTAGAACACCTCGCTTTTTGGGATACCAGGATTCCAGCTATGGCCCCCTTCTCCCTGTTGGGAGAAGTCTGTGTTACTCCTTTTTAAATAAACCCTGCTTTATGCCTCCGTGTGCTTCTCTAATGTGCAAACTTCAACATGTGGGGAAGCAGGACTCAACACGGATAACCAATGGTATCAATAGGGGAAAAATAAAAAAAAGATCTTGAAGGAAAATTTTGGAAGAATGCATCCCAGGAGTCTCTTTTGTGTTCCCCTTGTGAGATGTAGGAGCCTGATCTTAGACCCGTACGTGGCCTACAGACTCCTCAATTCCTGGTCTCTGATTTAGTCTCCAAATTTAATCTCTCCTGCCCCTGCAGTCTGGAATTGGGGTCAGGCACCTTTCTCTCCCAGGGTTCTGGGGGCTGGGCATGGGACCTGTGTGCCTCTCACCTCTCATAGGGAAATTTCCAGTATGGGCTGGTCTGCTGGGTAGCAGGGAGTGATGGACCCAGTTAGGGGTTAGGGAAGGGTTGGGAGACTGGGATTTGGGGAGGGGAATATCCCTGGGTGCCCTGGCTGATGCCCGGCCTGACGCGACCCAGGATCAGTGGACATGGGACTGGGGAGGGGCCAGAGACCCGTCTGTCCCCCAGCATTTCAAGACTCACAAAGCTTTTTACAGCCTCTCCAACCTGGGTTCCCTGGGGTGAAATGCTCTCAGATCCAGACTTCCCATTGGATTGCTAGGCTCAGGCCCACGCAGACCTAGCTGCAAACTCACAGGTCCAGGTTCTGGTTTCTGTAGGCTCTGCCACACTGCAGGACCAAGATGGCTCCCAGACAGAGGACAATGGATAAATTCCTCTTTTTGTTTTTTAAATACTTTTTTTAGTTGTTGATGGACCACTATTTATTTATTTATTCATTCATTTTTTTTATTTATTTGCTGTGCTGAGAATCAAATCCAGTGCAAACACTCTACCACTGAGCTACAACCACAGTCTTCCTAATAATTTTTAAGGGTAAAACACAGTATTGTTAATTATAGGTCATATGGAAGATCTCTAGAACTTATTCATGTTGTATAATTGAAACTTCATGGTCTTTAAACAGCAACTCCACATTTCTGCTGTTCTTCCCCTCTGGCAACTACCTTCCACTCTTATGTCCATTCTATTTTCATGGATTTGACTGTTATATAACTCATAATTTGACTGTGGAATCATGTTTTATTTGTCCTTCTGTGATTGGCTAATGTCATTTAACAATGTCCTCCAGATTTATTCATGTTGTCACAAATGGTAGGATTTCCTTCTTTTTAATGATTGATTAATAGTCCCTGACAGTTTATTTATTTAAAAACTATTTATTATAATTTGTTATATATAATGGCAGAATGCAATTCATATTACATATATAGAGCACAATTTTTCATGTCTCTGGTTGTATACAAAGTAGATTCATATAGTTCGTGTCTTCATAGGGTAATGATGTCCATTTTGTTCTACTATCTTTCCTACCCCGCTGCCCCCTCTGTTTTTTCCCCTCCACTTTTCCCTATCTAAAGTTCCTCCATTCCTCCCATGCTCCCCCACCCCATTCCAATTATGAGTCAGCATCCTCATAACAGAGAAAATATTTGGTATTTGTTTTTTTGGGCTTGGCTTACTTCACCTAGCATAATTTTCTCCAACTCCATCCATTTACCTGCAAATGTCATGATTTTGTTCTCTTTTAATGCTGAGTAATATTCCATTGTGTATATATACCACATTTTCCCTATCCATTCATCTACTGAAGGGCATCTGGTTTGCTTCTGCAATTTAGCTATCGTGAATTGTGCTGTTACAAACAATGATATGGCTGTATTCCTGTAGTATGCTGTTTTGAAGTCCTTTGGGTATAAACAGAGGAGTGGGATAGGTGGGTTACATGGTGGTTTCATTCAAAGTTTTCCAAGGATTCTCCATACTGCTTGACAGACTGGCTACACCAATTTGCAGTCCCACCAGCAATGTATGAGTTGTGTCTTTCCCCCCAACATCTTTGCCAACACTTACTGTTATTTGTATTCTTAATAGCTGCCATTCTGACTGGAGTGAGATGAAATTTTAGAGAAGTTTTGATTTGCATTTCTCTAATTGCTAGAGATGATGAACATTTTTTTCATGTATTTGTTGATTGATTGTATATCATCTTCTGAGAAGTGTCCGTTTAGTTCAATGGCCCATTTATCGATTGGGTTATTTATTTATTTTTTGGTGTTTAGCTTTTGAGTTCTTTATATACCTACAGAGTAGTGCTCTATCTGATATGAGAATGGTAAAAATTTGCTCCCATTCTGTAGGCTCTCTATTCACCTCATTCATTGTTTCTTTTTCTAAGAAGAAGCTTTTTAGTTTGAACCAATTCCATTTATTGATTCTTGATTTTAATTCTTGCACTATAGGGGTCTTATTAAGGAAGTTGGGGCCTAGTCCAACATGATGGAGATTAGGGCTTACTTTTTCTTCTATTAGGTGCAGGCTCTCTGGTTTAATTCCTAGGTCTTTGATCCCTTTTGAGTGAGTTTTGTGTATGGTGAGTGATAGAGGTTTACTTTCATTTTGTTGCATATGGATTTCCAGTTTTTCCAGCACCATTTGTTAAAGAGGCTATCTTTTCTCCAATATATGTTTGTCTTGTCTAATGTGAGATAACTGTAATTTTGTGGGTTTGTCTCTGTGTCCTCTATTCTGTACCATTGGCCTACCAGTCTATTTTTGTGCCAATACCATTCTGCTTTTGTTAATATTGCTCTGTAGTATAGTTTAAGGTTTGGTATAGTGATGCCACCTACTTCACTCTTCTTGCTAAAGATTGCTTTGGCTATTCTGGGTCTCTTATTTTTCCAGATGAATTTCTTGATTTTTTTTTATTTCTATGAGAAATGTCATTGGGATTTTGATTGGGATTGCATTGAATCTGTATAGTGCTTTTGGTAGTATGGTCATTTTGACAACATTAATTCTGCCTATCCATGAACAAGGGAGATCTTTCTATCTTCTTAGTTCTTCTTTAATTTCTTCCTTTACCATGTTGTAGTTTTCATTGTAGAGGTCTTTCACCTCTTTTATTAAATTGATTCCCAAATATATATATATATATATATATATATTTTTTTTTTTCTTTGAAACTATTACAAATGGAGTGGTTTTCCTAGTTTCTCTTTCAGAGGATTTGTCACTGATGTACAAGAATGCTTTTGATTTATGGGTGTTGATTTGATATCCTACTCCTTTGCTGAATTCATTAATTCTAGGACATTTCTGGTGGAGCTTTTAGGGTCTTCTAGGCATGGAATCATATAATCAGCAAATACTGTTAATTTAAGTTATTTTCCTATCCATATCCCTTTATTTTTTTTCCTCTGTCTAATTGCTCTTGCTAGTGTTTCAAGAACTATATTAAATAGAAGTGGTGAAAGAGGGCATCCCTGTCTTGTTCCAGTTTATAGAGGGAATGTTTTCAATTTTTCTCCTCTTAGAATGATGTTGGCCTGGGGCTTAGTTTAGATAACTTTTACAATGTTGAGATATGTTCCTGTTATCTCTAGTTTTTCTAGTGTTTTGAACATGAAGGGATGCTGTATTTTGTTGAATGTTTTTGCTGCATCTATTGAGATGATCATATAATTCTTATCTTTTAGTCTACTGATGTGGTGAATTACATTTATTGATTTCTGTATATTGAACCAGCCTTGCATCCCTGGGATGAGCCACACTTGATTGTGGTGCACTATCTTTTAGATGTTTTTTTGTATTTGATTTGCCAGAATTTTATTGAGAAATTTTGCCTCTATATTTATTAGAGATATTCTTCTGAAGTTTTCTTTCTTTGATGTGTCTTTGTCTGGTTTTGGAATAAAGATGATACTGACCTCATAGAATGTGTTTGGAAGTGTTCCCTCTTCTTCTATTTCATGAAATAGTTTGAGGAGTATTGGTATTAGTTCTTCTTTAAAGGTCTTGTAGAACTCAGCTGTGTATCCATCTGGTCCTGGGCTTTTCTTGGTTAATAGGCTTCTGATTGTGTCTTCTATTTTATTGCTTGAAATTGACTTATCTTGTGTAAACAAATCCTGGTTTAGTTTGGGCAAGTCATGTGACTCTAGAAGTTTGTCAATGCCTTCAGTATTTTCTATTTTATTGGAGTACAAACTTTCAAAAATAATTTCTGATTATCTTCTGTATTTCAGTAATGTCTGTAGTGATATTTTTCATCACATATGTTAGTGATTTGAATTTTCTCTCTTCTTTTCTTCATTAGCATGACTAAGGGTTTATCAATTTTATTTATTTTTTTTCAAAGAACCAATTTTGTTTGTCAATTTTTTCAACTTTTTTTTTCTTTCAATTTTATTGATTTCAGCTCTGATTTAATTATTTCCTGTCTTCTACTGCTTTTGGGGTTGATTTGTTCTTCTTTTTCTAGGGCTTTGAGATGTAATGTTAGTCATTTACTTGTTGACTTTTTCTTCTTTTAAAGAATGAACTCTATGCAATGAACTTTTCTCTTAGAACTTTCTTCATAATATCTCAGAGATTATGTTATATCAGTGTTCTCATTTACCTCTTTGAATTTTAAAATCTCCTCCTTGATATCTTCTGCAACCCATTGTTCATTCAGTAGCATATTATTTAGTCTACAGATGATAAAGTAGCTTTTATTTTTTATTTTATTATTAATTTCTAATTTTATTTCTTGTGGTCTGATAGAATATAGGGTAGTATCTCTACTTTTTTATTTGCTAAGAGTTGCTTTGTGGCATAATATATGCTCTATTTTAGAGAAGGATCCATGTGCTGCTGAAAAGAAAGTATATTCGCTCATTGACAGATGAAATATTCTATATATGCCTGTTAAGTCTACGTTATTGATTGTATTATTTAGTTCTATAGTTTGTTTGGAAAATCTATATAGTGGTGAAAGAGGTGTGTTAAAGTCACCCAAAATTATTGTGTTGTGTTCTATTTGACTCTTGAACTTGAGAAGAGTTTGTTTGATGAACATAGATCTCCATTGTTTGGGGCATAAATATTTATAATTGTTATATCTTATTGATGTATGGTTCCCTTAGCAGTATGAGATATCTTTCTTTATCTCTTTTGATAAAATTTGGCTTGAAGTTTACTTTATCTGATATGAGGATGGAAACCCCTGTTTGTTTATATGGTCCATGTGGGTGGTATGTTTTTTCCCACCATTTCACCTTCAGTCTGTGGATGTCTTTTCCTCTAAGATGAGTCTCTTGAAGGCAGCATATTGTTGGCTCTTTTTTTTTAAATTAATCCAATCTACGAGTCTCTGTCTTTTGATTGGTGAGCTTAGGCCATTAACATTTAGGATTATTTTTTTTAGACATGATTCATATTCCTGGTCCTTTGTGTTTATTTTTGGTATTTAACTTGACTTGGTTTCTCTTTTGATTGGCTTTTCCTTTAGTGTAGTTCTTTTGTTAGCTGAGTTTCATTGTTGTTTTTCATTTCCTTCTTGTGAAATATTTTGCTGAGGATGTTCTGTCAGGCTTTCTTGCTGTAAATTCTTTTAACTTTTGTTTGTCATGGAAGGTTTTTATTTTGTCATCAAATCTGAAGCTTAATTTTACTGGATATAAGATTCTTGGTTGGCATCCATTTTATTTCAGAGCTTGGTTTATGTTGTTCCAGGATTGCCTGGCTTTGAGGGTCTGGGTTGAAAAATCTACTGAGATCTCAACTGGTCTTCCATTATATGTAACCTGCTTTCTCTCTCTTGTGACCTTTAAAATTCTATCCTTATTCTGTATGCTAGTCATTTTCATTATATTTTGCCTTGGTGTAGATCTGTTGTAACTTTGTACATTTGGTGTCTGTAAGCCTCTAGTATTTGATTTTTCAATTCATTCTTCATGCTTGGGAATTTTCTGATACTATTTCATTGAAGAGATTGTGCATTCCTTTGGTTTGAATCTTTGAGCCTTCCTCTATCCTGATAAATCTTAGATTTGGTCTTTTGATGTTATCTCATAGTTCTTGCATATTGTGTTCATGGTTTCTTACCATCTTTGCTGTGAGGTCAACTTTATTTTTTAAATTGTATATTTTGTTCTTATTGTCTGAGGTCCTGTCTTCCAAGTGATCTAGTCTGTGGTGATGCTTTCTATTGAGTTTTTTATTTGGCTTATTGTTTATTTTATCTCAAGGAATTCTTGCAGTGTAGATCTGAGATATTGCAGTTTCTGCCCTATCATCTTATAGTGTCCCTGCAGGTTACCAATATCTCACCTTTAAGGGAGATATCAATATTACAATACTCAATGTACCCAACATGCAGTTATAGATCAATTAGCTTCTATTTTGACATTTATATATTTGTTCCTATAAACAGACGTGATGAGTTCAGTTATCTTCTACCATATAGTCAATAGGATTGCATAATGGTTTACTGTTTCTAATGGTAGAAGGGGGTGCTGGGGAGTTTAGATGTGAGAATACAGAGGTATTAGATTATATGATTAGTGAAAGGGTAATCATAAGAAGTTGGCTGTTAGCAGTAGAAACAAGAGAGAGGCAACCCTATGTAAGACTCCCTGTTACCTCAGAAACAGGATGACTGTTAGCACCCCTAGTAGAGGCACCTCTGGTTTAACCAGGCCCACAGGGACTTTGGTGATGTCTTACCAGGTTCTTATTGTTGTCCCTAGACAGAAGTGGTGATGTCTCAGTTTGGTGGTGGTGGCAGCGTCAAGCCTGCATGTACCCTGATATTGAACTGTGGAACCACACTTTGGTGAATAAGGACACCCAGCGCAGGGTGCCTCCCTATGGGGTGCCTCTCCATGAGGCGCTGGGGCAGGCCTCTCTTGGGGTCACCAGGCCCCTGACCTTTTATACCACATTTTCTTTATCTTTAATTCTGTTGATGGATATTTATGTTATTTCCATACTCTGGCTATTGTTAATAATGCTGCAATAAACATAGGAGTGTAGATATCTCTTTGAGATCCTGATTTCAATTCATAATAAATGAATGTGATTGCTAGGTCTTATGGTAGTTTTATCTTATTTTTTTGAGAAACCTCCATATGGTTTTCCATAGTGACACCACTATTTTATACTCCTACTAACAGTGTGCAAATTTTCCAACTTTCTATAACATTCCCAGCAGTTGCTGTTTATTTGCTTTTAAATAATAGTCATCCTGATGGCTAGAAGGCAATATCTCATTGAGGTTTTAATCTGCATTTCCCTGTTGATTAGGGATTCTGAGCATCTTTTCATGCACCTGTTGCTATTTATACATTTTATTTGGAGAAATGTCTATTCAGGTTCTTTGCCAATTTAAAAAATTGGGTTGTTTGGGCTTTTTTAAATGCTTTTGAGTTGTAATGATTCTTTATTCTTTTCTTTTTTCTTTTTGGTATGGGGTATTGAATCCAGAGGCACTTTATCAGTGATCCATATCCTCAGACCTTTTTGTGTTATTTTATTTTGAAACAGGGTCTTGTAGAATTGCTTAGGGCCTCGCTAAGTTGCTGAGGCTGGTTTTGAACTTGCAATACTTCTGCCTCAGCTTCCTAAGCCACTGGGATAATAGATATGTGCCACCAGACCTGGCAACTCTTCATTCTTAAAAAATCCCTTTGACTTTGCTCTAAAAAAAGTATGAAGATGGTAAGCAGCCCATTCCCCTACCACTAAATTCTAGTGTTTAAAATGATAATTGAAGGTAAAAAATATAAAATATATAGGGAAGAGGTGCTTGGGTGACAAATCTGTTCAAACAAAAAGTAAAGCAGGTAATACTCTAAGAAGCAGTAAACTGGCAAATTTTGCAAATGAGTCTGAAAGGCTGTAGCAAATGTGAATGTGAGGCCCTGCAGACACTCTCCAGAGCCACCCGTACACCTGCTTTAGGGTGTCCTTACTGGCTCTCTAGCAGAGGATGGCAGTAGGAAAGGGAGTGAGCAGAATGGCGCCCCTTGCCCATCCCCAGATTTCTTCATTGTGCTAAGGAAAAATGATTTTCCATTTGGCATAGCTGGTGGTACTATGCAAAAAACAGATTCTTGAAAAGATGAAGAAAATAATGTACAGAGAAACTGGCTTGTTAGAAGTCAGAGCAAGATATTGGTGGATCCAGGGATAAATCCCAAACCTCACAATTCCTTAAGCAGTCTTTAGTTCATTGACTATGCAGCCTAATATAATAAACTGAAATAATGTTAGAAAATACAAATATGGTCACCCACCAGAATCTGCATTCCAATATCAAAAAACATCTGGAGCTAGACATGCCACAATTTGTAAATCATCTGAAAAATGCCAAGAAGAAAAAGCATTGAAACTTTTTCAGTTTTGTGACTAAAAGACCCTGGCAAGAACAATTAAAGGAGGGAAAGTTTATTTGGGGGCCCAGGTTTCAGAGCTCTCTGTTCATAGACGGCCAACTCCATTGTTCTGGGCCCAAGCATCTAGTGTTTTTTGCATGGCCCAAAGGGGCCCTGTACTGCTCCACTACAGAGGAAACTTCAAGAAATGGTGATTTTTCTGCATATATTTTAGCTCATTAGAGTCTCTGGGACCTTTCCGTGAACCATCAGGTGATCATCTGTAGGTCATTTTACCTGGGACAACTACCTAAAAGAAACATGTTCAGTCTCAGCACCAGTACATTGCTTCAAGTAGTCCTACACACAAGCAACAAGTTCAATATCAGCATGAAATTGGAAGCACAAGACCCCAGGAACATGCATCATCACAATGGTTGGACTGGCAGGTGCCTGCCTCCACCTGCACCTTGATGATAGTGTCAATAAGAATGACTTCTGAAGGCTGGTTGACTCAGCTGAAATCCTGTCTGCTGGGAGCTGTGAGAATAATGTATATATGCTACAGCTTGCCTTAGGATTTTGGCTGAATGCCTCCTCTTGGTCCATGTTCCTTTTGAAGATGCTAAATGGAGTAGAGAGAGCTCCTATCAGGATTTTCCAAGGAGCCACCATCACTTTTATACAACTTCTTAAAAATGGGAATGAACCCTCATTTAATTTGCCCAACCACTATAGGGGAGTTCAGGACTCATAGTGCTTGTCACTTTTGATGGGTGGTAAGGGGCCTGATTCCTGGTACTGCTTTGACTCCTGGGACATCTTTCTTGTGGGTTGGTGTTCTTTGACTGGAGACAACCTGCCACCATCTGACATCAAAGGTAAAAGCCCTTGAAACCAGGATGCAGATGATGAGAGAGATCACCTAGCTCTGTCATAGTCATCCTGTCATCACCAGAACTCTTCACTAATAAGCAGGGGAGGAATGATTGCTAGCAACTTACTTACACATCAAGGCCTTCAGAGAATAGTCATTAACAAAGAATACTCAAATGAAGCCATCCATGAAATTTGGGATAAAGTACAAATTCCTTGTTGTAAATATCCTGATTTTTTTCCTCAGGCAACTAACTTCTTGTTATTTTACTTTTACTTCTAACCCATTTCAAAATGTGGGTAGTAACATTCTCAGGGCAAATGTCTTTTTCAGTCCTTAGAGGCTTTTTAATGAGCTGTGGTAACACTGTGTTGTACAAATATTCCAGAGGCACTACAACAAGATGGGAAAAATCATGAGCTTAAAGTAAGATAGTCGTGGTTTTGGATCCATCTCTGCTTTACCAGCTGTATGGCTTTAATTCACCTTCCCAAACATTTGATTCCACATCTTTAAAAGAATATCTACTTCATAAAGTTATTGTGAGGAATAAATGAGATTACATCTGGCAAATATAAAGGGATAAAATGCATTTTATTGTATTACTGCTGCTATTATTATAGTTTTGCTATATTTGTAATAATTACTATGTTATATTGTACTTTATTATTATTATTATTATTCTATTATAAAATTAACCACTAAAATGTGAGAATATATATAAAATATTATAATAATGCCACAGATTAAATGAACCATAAATGATACTTTTGATGGTGATGATGATGACTGAGATCATCCAGGATAGATTCTGAGATAACTGCTCTTAATAAGGAAAATAATGATAATCCCATTTTCTGAAGTCTAAAATGTATTGGTAAACCTAAGTGGAGAGAAAGTCACCCCTCCTATTGTCTCAGAGTCTCTTTTCTAAACTTCTGTTCATTATTTCAATTAGCCAAATACTTATTGAACACATCATTGTAAGCCAACCTGAGCATACTTCAGTGACAAAAATGAACAGTAATCTTGCCCTCATTACACTTTTGTGCTAGTGGAGAATGACAGAGAATAGATTTTTAAATCAAGAAATAAGATGATTTCATGTGCTAAGGACATAGCTCAGTGGTAGAGTATATCTTAGCTTAAGCCAGAGCCTGGGTTCAATCTCTAGCACCAAAAGAGAAAAACAAAAAGAAGAAGAAAATCATTTTAGGTCGATAATTACTATAGAGGGAAATGAGATAATTTCTCCTAAGGAAACAAAGTCTGATAAGATAGTGACAGTGAAGGTATAGTTATAATGGAAGCTATATGTTTAAAAGCTTTACTGAAGTATAGTTGTTGTAAAATAAATAGCATGTATTTAAAGTGTACAATTTAAAAAGTTTTGAATAAATATACATACATGAAATCATTGCCCCAATCTAAATAATGAATGTTATCTACCATCTTAAAGTTTCTCTGTGGAAGGGGAACTTCTTTAGATAGAATTTCTTTTTAGGAAAATTTGTCTGAAAAGTCAATATTTGAATTAAGACCTGAATGATAAGAAGTTGATGCTGGGGAAGCAAACTGGTGTCAAAAGATGTAGGGCTTTGTAACCAGAGTGAGAATTTTGAACTTTATTCTATACTTATTGGGAATCATTAGAGGATACTAAGCAAGGGAGTAATAAGTGACAAGATCTGATATACTTTTTGAAAATCACTTGAACTCATATCCAGAATATAAAAGAACCCCATGGCTCAGCAGTAAGAAAAGATAAACAAACCAAATAGGCATAGGACCAACATAGACATTTCTCTAAAGAATACATACAAATTACTAATAAGCACTTGAAAAGTTGCATCATTAATCATTAGGGGAATGTAAACCAATATCACAGTGAGTTACCCTTTCACACCCATGGATATTGCTGTAATCAAAAGATGAGCAATTACAACATTGTAGAAAATGTGGAGAAATTAGAACTCTCATAAATTGTGGTGAGATCATAAAAGCAACATTTGAAAACAGTTTTGAAGTGACTCAAAATGTTAAACATAATTATTATGTGACCCAGAAGTTCCACTCATAGATACTCAAGAAAATGAAAACATATGTCCACACAAAACACATTATGAATGTTCTTGGCAGCAGTATTCATAATAGCCCAAAAGCTGAAACAGTGCAAATATTCATCAGCTGATAAATAAATATGTTATAATAAATATGGATAAATAAAATGTGTTACATCCACATAATAAAACAATATTTGTCAATAAAAAAGGAATGATTTACTGATAGTGTTACAACATAGCTATATCATAAAGACATTATAAGTGGAAAAAACATGCATTGTGTGATTGATTTATATGGAATGTCCAGAATGAAAACACCTAGAGGCAGATATGGATTTGTGGTTGCCAGTGGCCAGGAGAGAAATGGGAAGTGACTGCTAATGAGTGTGGAGTTTTATTCTGGGATGATGAAATGTTCTAAAATTAGATTAGGGTGATGTTTGCGCAACCCTGTGAATATACATAAACACTGAATTATGTGAGTTTTATGGCATGTGAATTATATGTCAATAAAGCTCTTACCTAAAAAAAGTGAGTGAAAAAGACTTCACAGATGTGAGTTCTAAAGCACATGTTGCTTTCCTTAATTAAGACTAGTAATTTGTGATCTAAAGTTCAATTATTCATTAACTCTCATTCATTTGATAGTCTTCTAATTCAGTATCATAGCCTGCATAAGTCAGTAATGGATTGGTGATGTCAATCCAAAGCTTTTGCAACAATCTTCTTTGAACAACTTCTTGGGCACCTACACAATATTATAACAATCCTTAAAAGCCAGGTATTTATTTTCTTACTAAAATCATCTGAGGATATGGGATTTAACTAATTAGGTAAGCATACTAGTATTATAAACTAAAAATTATTTATAATAATGTAGTCCAATAGGGAGAACTTATGTATCTTGTAATTTTTTTTTTTTTTTCATTTGTAAGTATAGTTTTATTTGGAAGTACAAATTATACTTATTTTAAGTTACAATAATACCTGTTGTGAGATATGTAATAAAAATAACATGTAGCAATTTCCAGTGGTAGAAGCAATTGCACTTTTCTATTATTTAGTTAAAATTTTTTATAGCATTGGTGAGGGCAGAAAAAGGAAGACAGTTTGGAGAAAAAATTGAGAATATTGGTAATTGTAGCATATTTTAAATTACTTCAAGGTTTCCATTATTGTAAGGATAAAGCAGTCATCTTACCTTTAATACCCTATTTGTTCTAAATACTGGATTAAACCCAAAGAAGAAGTAGAGAACATCAAATGGGATTACTGATGCAACATCCAACTGTTGGAAGAGAACATTCACAATTATTTCATGTTTGCATGCTTTATTGGGCATAAATGGATTTATAGACACATATGCGAAAATTGGCCAGTCACAATAAATTATTTGTTGTTTAATGCAAAATTGCTTTCAGTCAAATATGCATGTTAGCACCATGTGAACATGGACAATATTTTGTCGTCTACTTTCAATGCATTTCATTCCACCTTCCTGCATCTGATCTCTCCTTAGGTGCTGCATTTGCTGTGGTTGTTGTTGAGTTGTTATATATACTTCAGTGGTGGCATGGATGCTAATGTTAAAATACATTTTTAATAGTCTTTTAAAAATGAAAAATCAAGTCCATTCTTGATTTTGTTCGAGGCCATTGAACATCATTGTAGTAATATATTTTTGTTTTGGTCAATTCTTCAATGTTCACAGTGGGTTGTATTGCTGAGGTTCATCTAGGTCCTTCAATGCTTTTCACTACTGTGTACTTTGGAACATTTGCTACCAATTAAATTTTGCAAAAGTATCTATCAGAGATTTTACAAGGTAAGAGAGAAGAGAAGAAAGAAATCAGTTCTGTTTACAGTTAGTTAATCACCAAGTCTGCTGAGAGAAGATATTGGCAGTGCTATACTCTTATAGTTAAAATGTATACTTTTAATACTAGTTATGTGTTTACATTATTATGTCTCTCTCTTAACTTGGTATTTATGAAATAACAACAACACATTTGCATACTTTTCTGAGTGTAAGAACAATAAAAATTTTTTTATGTGAAATAATTATTTTCTTCATCAAATTGTGCATTCATGGTCTTGAAATACAGGGTCCATTTAAAATAATTTAAGATATCTTAAGACAATTAGGAGCAGTTAAGAGCAAGCTGTAAGTCCACTCATGTGAAATAGAGTTGAGGTAATTAATTGTGTGTAAGAATTTTGAAGACTACCGCTATTGAACAGGAATGGAACTTGTAGATTGAATTAACCAGATGAGCTAGTATAAACGAATTACTTACTAAAGGGGTTGGGTCAGAAATTGCATTGTATCATAGACCTCACTGATTTTACCTTATGTATATTGATTCTTTTTTTTTTTTTTTTTTTTTATTGTTGGTCATTCAAAACATTACATAGTTCTTAATACATCATATTTCACAGTTTGATTCAAGTGGGTTATGAACTCCCAATTTTACCCCGTATACAGATTGCTGTATCACATCAGTTACCCTTCCATTGATTGACATATTGCCTTTCTCTTGTCTGATGTATTCTGCTGTCTGTCCTATTCTCTACTATCCCCCCTCCCCTCCCCTCCCCTCCCCTCCCCTCCCCTCCCTTCCCCTTTTCTCTCTCTACCCCTTCTACTGTAGATCATTTCTTCCATTTGTATTATCTTGTCTTACCCCTCCTTTCCTCTTATATGTCATTTTTGTATAACCCTGAGGATCGCCTTCCATTACCATGCGATTTCCCTTCTCACTCCCTTTCCCTCCCACCTCTCATCCCTGTTTAATGTAAATCTTCTTCTCAAGCTCTTCGTCCCTACCCTGTCCTTGTTTACTCCCCTTATATCAAAGGAGTCATTTGGTATTTGTTTTTTAAAGATTGACTAGCTTCACTTAGCATAATCTGCTCTAATGCCATCCATTTCCCTCCAAATTCTATGATTTTGTCATTTTTTAATGCAGAATAATACTCCATAGTATATAAATGCCACATTTTTTTTATCCATTCATCTATTGAAGGGCATCTAGGCTGGTTCCACAGTCTTGCTATCGTGAATTGAGCTGCTATGAACATCGATGTTGCAGTGTCCCTGTAGCATGCTCTTGTTAGGGCTTTAGGGAATAGACCGAGAAGGGGAATAGCTGGGTCGAATGGCGGTTCCATTCCCAGCTTTCCGAGAAATCTCCATACTGCTTTCCAAATTGGCTGCACCAATTTGCAGTCCCACCAGCAATGAACAAGAGTGCCCTTTTCCCCGCATCCTCTCCAGCACTTATTGTTGTTTGACTTCCTAATGGCTGCCAGTCTTACTGGAGTGAGATGGTATCTTAGGGTAGTTTTGATTTGCATTTCTCTGACTGCTAGCGATGGTGAGCATTTTTTCATGTATGTGTTGATTGATTGTATGTCCTCCTCTGAGAAGTGTCTGTTCAGGTCCTTGGCCCATTTATTGATTGGGTTATTTGTTATCTTATTGTCTAATTTTTTGAGTTCTTTGTATATTCTGGTTATTAGGGCTCTATCTGAAGTGTGTGGAGTAAAGATTTGTTCCCAGGATGTAGGTTCCCTGTTTATCTCTCTTATTGTTTCTTTTGCTGAGAAAAAACTTTTTAGTTTGAGTAAGTCCCATTTGTTGATTCTATTTGTTAACTCTAGCGCTATGGGTGTCCTATTGAGGAATTTGGAGCCCGATCCCACAGCGTGTAGATCATAACCAACTTTTTCTTCTATCAGATGCCATGTCTCTGATTTAATATCAAGCTCCTTGATCCATTTTGAGTTAACTTTTGTGCGCGGCGAGAGATAGGGATTCAGATTCATTTTGGTGCAAATGGATTTCCAGTTTTCCCAGCACCATTTGTTGAAGATGCTATCCTTCCTCCATTGCATGCTTTTAGCCCCTTTATCAAAAATAAGATAGTTGTAGTTTTGTGGATTGGTTACTGAGTCCTCTATTCTGTACCATTGGTCCACCCGCCTGTTTTGGTACCAGTACCATGCTGTTTTTGTTACTATTGCTCTGTAGTATAGTTTGAAGTCTGGTATCGCTATACCGCCTGATTCACACTTCCTGCTTAGTATTGTTTTTGCTATTCTGGGTCTTTTATTATTCCATATGAATTTCATGATTCTTTTATCGATTTCTACAAGATATGCTGTTGGGATTTTGATTGGCATTGCATTGAACTTATATAGGACTTTTGGTAATATCGCCATTTTGATGATGTTAGTTCTGCCTATCCATGAGCAGGGTATATTTTTCCATCTTCTAAGGTCTTCTTCTATGTCTTTCTTTAGGGTTCTGTAATTTTCATTGTATAAATCTTTCACCTCTTTTGTTAGGTTGATTCCCAAGTATTTTATTTTTTTGGGGGATATTGTGAATGGAGTAGTTGTCCTCATTTCCGTTTCAGAGGATTTGTCGCTGATATACAGGAATGCCTTTGATTTATGCGTGTTGATCTTATATCCTGCCACTTTGCTGAATTCATTTATTAGCTCTAATAGCTTCTTTGTAGACCCTTTTGGGTCTGCTAGGTATAGAATCATATCATCTGCAAATAGTGATAATTTAAGTTCTTCTTTTCCTATTTTTATGCCTTTAATTTCTTTCGTCTGCCTGATTGCTCTGGCCAGTGTTTCGAGGACTATGTTGAACAGAAGTGGTGAGAGAGGGCATCCCTGTCTTGTACCAGATCTTAGAGGGAATGCCTTCAATTTTTCTCCATTCAGAATGATGCTGGCCTGTGGCTTATCATAGATTGCTTTTACAATGTTGAGGTATGATCCAGTTATCCCTAATTTTTCTAGAGTTTTGAACATAAAGGGATGCTGTACTTTGTCGAAAGCTTTTTCTGCATCTATCGAGATGATCATATGGTTCTTATTTTTAAGTCTATTGATGTGGTGGATAACATTTATTGATTTCCGTATATTGAACCAACCTTGCATACCAGGGATGAATCCTACTTGGTCATGGTGTATAATTTTTTTGATATGTATTTGAATCCGATTCGCCAGAATTTTATTGAGGATTTTTGCATCAAGGTTCATTAGAGATATTGGTCTGTAGTTTTCTTTCTTTGAAGTGTCTTTGTCTGGTTTCGGAATCAGGGTGATGTTGGCCTCGTAGAATGAATTTGGAAGTTCTCCCTCTTTTTCTATTTCCTGAAATAGCTTGAAAAGTATTGGTGTTAGTTCCTCTTTAAAGGTTTTGTAAAACTCTGCTGTATACCCATCCGGTCCTGGGCTTTTCTTAGATGGTAGTCTTTTGATGGTTTCTTCTATTTCCTCTATTGTTATTGGTCTGTTTAGGTTGTCTATATCCTCCTGGCTCAATCTGGGCAGATCATAAGACTCAAGGAATTTATCTATGCCTTCATTATCTTCTATTTTATTGGAGTATAAGGATTCAAAGTAATTTCTGATTATCTTCTGTATTTCTGAAGTGTCTGTTGTGATATTGCCTTTTTCATCCCGTATGCTAGTAATTTGGGTTCTCTCTTTTTCTCTTCGTTAGCATGGCTAAGGGTCTGTCAATTTTATTTATTTTTTCAAAGAACCAGCTTTTAGTTTTGTCAATTTTTTCAATTGTTTCTTTTGTTTCAATTTCATTAATTTCAGCTCTGATTTTAATTATTTCTTGCCTTCTACTTCTTTTGCTGTCGTTTTGCTCTTCTTTTTCTAGGATTTTGAGATGAAGTATGAGATCATTTATTTGTTGGTTTTTTCTTTTTTTGAGGAATGAACTCCAAGCAATGAATTTTCCTCTTAGAACTGCTTTCAATGTGTCCCATAGATTCCGATATGTTGTGTCTGTGTTTTCATTTAACTCTAGGAATTTTTTAATTTCCTCCTTGATGTCTTCTAAAACCCATTGATCACTCAGCAACCTATTGTTCATTCTCCAGGTGATGCTTGATTTTTCCTTTCTTCTTTTATCATTGATTTTAAGTTTCATTCCATTATGATCAGACAAGATGCATGGTATTATCTCTACCTCTTTGTATTGTCTAAGAGTTGCCCTGTGACATAGTATATGGTCTATTTTTGAGAAGGTTCCATGTGCTGCTGAGAAAAAAGTGTAGCTACTTGATGTTGGGTGGTATAGTCTATATATGTCAATTAAGTCTAGGTTGTTAATTGTGTTATTCAGTTCTATAGTTTCCTTATTTAACTTTTGTTTGGAAGATCTGTCCAGTGGTGAGAGAGGTGTGTTGAAGTCTCCCATGATTATTGTATGGTGGTCTATTGGACTCTTGAACTTGAGAAGAGTTTGCTTGATGAACACGGCTGCACCATTATTTGGGGCATATATATTTATGATTGTTATGTCTTGTTGGTGTATGGTTCCCTTGAGCAGTATGAAGTGTCCTTCTTTATCCCTTTTGATTAGCTTTGGCTTGAAATCTATTTTATTAGATATGAGTATGGACACTCCTGCTTGTTTCCGTGGTCCATATGAGTGATATGATTTTTCCCAACCTTTCACCTTCAGTCTATGTACATCTTTTCCTATCAAGTGCGTCTCCTGTAAACAGCATATTGTTGGGTCTTGTTTTGTGATCCATTCTACTAGCCTGTGTCTCTTAATTGGTGAGTTTAAGCCATTAACATTTAGGGTTATTATTGAGATATGGTTTGTTCTTCTGTCCATATTTGTTTATTGATGCTACTGAACCTGATTTGTTATCCTCTTTGACTACTTTCCCCCCATTACTGTCCTACCTCCCATTGTTGGTTATCAATGTTATTTTCCATTTCCTCTTCCTGTAATGTTTTGCCTAGTATTTTTTGAAGAGATGGTTTTCTAGCTGCGAATTCCTTTAACTTTTGTTTGTCGTGGAAGGTTTTAATTTCATCTTCTAACCTGAAGCTTAATTTCGCCGGATACACGATTCTTGGTTGGAATCCATTTTCTTTAAGCGTTTGAAATATGTTATTCCAGGATCTTCTAGCTTTTAGAGTCTGTGTTGAGAGATCAGCTGTTATCCTGATTGGTTTACCCCTAAATGTAATCTGCTTCCTTTCCCTTGTAGCTTTTAAAATTCTCTCCTTATTCTGTATGTTGGACATCTTCATTATAATGTGTCTAGGTGTGGATCTCTTATGATTTTGCACATTCGGCGTCCTGTAGGCTTCTAGGATTTGGGATTCTGTCTCATTCTTCAAGTCTGGGAAGTTTTCTCGTATTATTTCACTGAATAGATTGCTTAATCCTTTGGTTTGGAGCTCTGTGCCTTCCTGTATCCCAATGACTCTTAAGTTTGGTCTTTTGATATTATCCCATAGCTCTTGGATGTTCTGCTCATGGTTTCTTAGTAGACTTGCTGAGCTATCTATGTTCTTTTCAAGTTGAAATACTCTGTCTTCATTGTCAGATGTTCTATCTTCTAAGTGATCCACTCTGCTGGTAGTATTCTCAATTGAGTTTTTAAGTTGGTTTATTTTTTCCTGCATTTCTAGGATTTCTATTTGTTTGTTTTTTATTACCTCTATCTCCCTGTGAAATTGATCTTTTACTTCCTGGATTTGTTTGTCAATGTGATCTTTCATTATCTGATTTTGCTGTCTCATGTCTTCCTTGAGACTCCAGATCATCTGAAGCATGTATATCCTGACCTCTCTGTCTGACATTCCATCTGTTGCACCTACTACCTCTTCTAAAGTTGAGTTGACCTGCATTGCCTGTGATCCTTTCTTTCCTTGTCTTTTCATACTGCTGGCGTTTCTTTCTGCTTGGTGAAACTGTTGTGTTTTGAAATTTTCTCTCTATTTATTTATATTGCTCTTGAATAGTTGAAAAATCACCCTTGCAGGGCAGGTAGTGGCTGTGATCCTCCTCCAATTGGTGTGATCCGTCTACCACGCTGGCAGGCCCTAGTTCTGCTCTGCTGGTCGGTCAAAGGTCCGCCTACCCAGCAGGCACGAGGAGCACTTCTGTCACTCCGCAGGTTGCTGGGCCTAACCTCCCGATGGGTCGAAGGTTCGCCTAGCTTGCAGTCACTGGGGGAGGGGCCGGTTCCGCCCCTCAGCAGGCTGCTCGGCCCATCTGCCGGTGGTCACAGTCCCGCCTACCTGCAGACACTGGGGGAGGTGACGGGCCTGCCCCTCAGCGAGCCACCGGCCCTGTCCTACTTGTGGGTCCTGTCCGCGTTCCCTGCAGGCACGTGTAGCTATTCTGTCACTCGGCAGGTTGCTGGACCTGACCCGCCGGTGGGTTGCAGGTTTGCCTAGCTTGTAGGCACTGGGGGGGAGAGATATTAGAAGGGGAGGGAAGAAGTCACTAAAGAGAATGAGTATAGGCAGGTAGAATTCAAGGAAGGGGGAATAGGAAAATTGAGAAGAAGTGAGAAGACAAAAGAAAAAAAAAGTGAAAAGAAAGAAAGAAGAAACGAAAAAAATAAAACTTTAAAACCAAAAAAAAAAAAAATTTTATAATGATAATAAAAAATGGAAATTAAAGTTTAAAAAATAATAGTAATACTAATAAAATAAAAAGAGTTTAAAAAAATTGAAACCATTAATAAGAAAGTTAAAGAACAACAACTACAGCAACAACAAAAAGTGAAAAAAAAATACTAATAATAATCATTAAAAAAAATAATAATAATAATAAATGCAGTCATATAGCTCGATTAGCTTCTCTTCCAGTTGGTGGAGCTATGCCCACTGGGCCAGGCTTCTCTTCTTGATAGGTGGGAGCCAATCACTGTGCCTCAGCTCTTCTTCCCAGACTGTGCGGGTCTCCAATCCTGAGTGCCTAGGACCTTCTCTTGTGGTTCCTCAAGCCAGGCCCCGCTCACCTGTGACACTCACCACAATACTGACTACACGCCAGGTCTGCTGCTCCTGGGAGCCCTGTTTTCATGGGTGCCTGGGCACACCCTTTCTGTTTGCCTCCCTCAGACCCCAAGTTTGTAGGGTTTGGGGCTGAGGGCCCCCAGCGAACTTGTTTGCCCTCAGGTAGCAACTCCCCTGGTAGCTGGTGCAAGGGACCTCTGTTGTCAGCACTGGTGGAAGTAATAGCCGGGAGATCTGCACTGCAGGTCCCACGTCTCTCCTGATTCCCTGGGTCCAGCTATGGTGCTCAGTTGGCTTTTACCTCTGTGAGTTCAGGTGGGCCGACTAGTTATTTCAGTGGGATCGTTAGTGCTGAGTCACTAGAAGGAGGCGAACCAGAGCTTGAATGCAGCTGATTCGTGCTCAGTGTGCGTTTTCTGAGGGGCCCAGGCTGTGCGCCCTAGCTCCACGTCAGCTCAACTTTGCCTAGTGATCCTGAGCAAGCAGACTTTAGATAATTTACAGCTCCCTATATCCGCACAATTGAAGAGGTCAGAGACTTGATCTCTCCGCGTCTGCCGCCATGTTAGACCACCTCAGTGACATTCATGTTGCCCTTACAGTTTCCTGGCATAAGCAAGATCTTGGGATTATACAAACTGCTGCTTCTGTTTCCCGTCCAGTTTTCTAGAACTGAAACCCTGCTGTCATCGCCTCCACCTCTGGGCCGCGCTCGGGCGCCGCGCTTGTCCGCGGCCTTAGCAGCGCCGCCGTGACCTCCGCCGCTCCTTGGCTAGGTGCCTGGTTCCCGGGGTCCAAGCTGCTGCCGCCGCGGCTCCTGGCTCCCGGAGTCCGAGCTGCTGCCGCCGCGGCTCTCCAGTTCCCACCTCCGGAGCACGGGTCCCCTCGCAGGGGAATGCCGAACGACCCCAGAACAGGCTCTGCTCAAAGGTGCAGCAGGGAACAAGCGACCGTGGTCTCTCGCGGCGGCGCTCGGTCGTGGTCCCGCCTTCGGAGGACAGGACTCGGCAGGCAGCCCAGTTCCAGTCTCTAGGTGCGGCAGCTGGACTATGTAGTCAGAGCCATTAAGACAGCATGCATAAAGCAAATGGCAGCTCCCGCGGAGTTGATTTTCAGCCCCGAAACCACAGCCCAGCCCACAATACCCATCCACTAACTCTCCCTGTATAGAAAATATTCAAAAACAAAAAAAAAAAAAAGGAAAAAAAGGAGGGAGTGTACTGAGCTTTCTTGTCTCAGGTACTTACAATCCGCTGCTGATTACGCATTCAGCTTCTCTGCCGGGAGCGAAGTGAAAGAGGCAGCAGATGGGCGCAAAGCGCCCGCGGCTCTGAGCAGAAAAACGTCTCTCTTTCAATTTCTTTGTTTTTTCTGCTGCTTGGCAAGGTGGTCCGCTACAGATTAATGGTGAAAGGTGCTCTAACAAGCTGCGTGAAATCTCGATTAAAGCCGCTGCTCAGAGCCCCACGCTCAGCACTTCAGCGACCCCCGTACCCAGCGGCCATCTTCTCGACCATCTTGTAATTTTTAATAACATAATAGTGTAGGCAATGAAATAATTCAAATCTAGCTCAAGTGCATAAATTCCTTCCTTAGCTTATTAGCTGAACTCAGGTTAAATGAAGCTGAATAAAGTGTGATTAAGATTTATCTCCTCCCCATTTTTTTTACAGGCTAAAATTTGGAAAAGAAAATTCTGGAAGAAATATTTAAAATAAAATATCAAATAGTGTCTTCCTATTTGCCTTCAAGCTATACTGATTTTACAAAAATTCCTCTTATTGACTAAATGTTAATATTCTGTTTTATTTTTGACTTATAATGCTCTGTCTATTTCCAAGAATAAATTGAGGTTTTTATTTTATTTTATTTTTCATGGAGAGCTCAATAAAACACAAGACAGCTAAATAAACTTCTAGTAGTGTGGTAGTGTTTGTGCATGTCATCAGTTAGAAGGAAATGCACATTCCACATAATAGTAACATCACTGCTAACGTTCATGAATTCGTTCTCCTGGGTTTCCTGTGCAGCCAAGAAGTAGAGATTCTCCTTTTTGTTTTATTCTCCATCATCTATATCTTCACTTTGCTGGGTAACAATGCTATTATCTGTGCTGTGTGGTGGGACCAGCAACTGCATACCCCCATGTATAATTTACTGGCCAACTTCTCTTTTCTGGAGATCTGCTACATCAATTCTAACGTGCCCAACATGTTATTCAACTTTCTCTCCAAGACGAAGACCATCTCTTATAATGGCTGCAT
Source organism: Urocitellus parryii (assembly GCF_045843805.1). Lineage (NCBI taxonomy): Eukaryota > Metazoa > Chordata > Mammalia > Rodentia > Sciuridae > Urocitellus > Urocitellus parryii. The sequence continues at coordinate 79,167,811 of NC_135536.1, read as the reverse complement.
CCTACAGTTCTACATCTTCCTCTCTCTTTGTGCCACAGAACTTTTCTTCCTGGCCCTCATGGCATTTGATAGGTATGTTGCCATCTGCCGTCCACTGCACTACCCCATCATAATGACCAGGAAAGTTTGTGGAACGCTGGTGTCTGCCTGCTGGGTGGGTGGCTTCCTCTGGTTAGTGACACCTGCTACCCTCATATCACAAGTTCCATTTTGTGGTTCAAATGTCATTGATCATTACCTGTGTGACCTGGGGGCAATGCTGGCCATATCATGTGTCCCTGTTCCCAAGACAACTCTGACTTGTAGCACTTTCAGTGCTGTGATAATGCTCATCACCTTGTTCTACATTCTTTTGTCCTACATTCTGGTCCTTCGATCTGTGCTTCAGATTCCCAAAGGTTCAAGCAGAAGAAAAGCCTTCTCCACCTGTGCCTCCCACCTGGTAGTAGTTTCCTTATTTTATGGTTCAATCATGGTGATGTATATAAGCCCAGGGGCAGCCAATCAGCCTGGCCTGAAGAAATTTGTGACCATGTTCTACTCAATTGCAACTCCACTTTTAAACCCTTTGATCTACAGCCTCAGGAATAAGGAGATGAAGGTTGCCCTGAGAAAAGTTATGTGCAAAGTTTAAAAATTGTTCCCAAATGGGAGACATCTTGGTGAGGTAAAATTCTTTTTGAGTTCACTTGTAAAGAATAAAGAAAAATTATGCTTAAAAGTAAAGAAAAGGTATAAAACATAGAATAAATGATTTCATAGAATTCCTTGAAATGGAATGTTAACATAGATTTGATTTTTGTTCTTCATCAGAACAAAAACCTGCTGAGAACTAACTGAAGTCCACAATTGTGTATCTTTTTTGGTTTGAGTATGCTAATATTTTTAATTGAAAAAATTATTATTTCTTCTTTTGTGAAATATCTGTTCAGTTCACTTGCCCATTTATTGATTGTGTTATTTGATTTTTTTGGTGTTAAATTTTTTGAGTTCTTTGTATATCCAGGAGATTAATGCTGTATCTGAGGTTCAGGTGGCAAAGATTTTTCCCCATTCTCTAGGCTCTCTGTTCACATTTTTAATTGTTTCCTTTGCTGTGAAGAAGATTTTAAGTTTGATACCATACCATTTATTGATTATTTATTTTACTTCTTGTGCTTTAGGAATCTTATTGAGGATGTTGGTTCCTAAGATGACATGATGGAGGGTTGGGCCTACCTTTTCTTCTAGTAGGCTCAGGGTCTCTGATCTAATGCCTAGGTCCTTGATCTACTTTGAGTTGAGTTTTGAGCAGGATGAGAGACAGGGTTTCAAAGTACATTCTACTATATTTGGAGTTCCAGTTTTCCAGCATCATTTTTTGAAAAGTCTCTTTTCTCCAATGTATGTTTATGGCACCTTTGTCTAGTATGAGATAAATAACTGTATAATTTCAGTGAGATAATATCCTTAAGACATCTTGACTATAGATTCTGTTGAGAATTGATGATAACTATACCATCTTCCAGATTAATGCACCAATGATATTTATCCAGTATTTCAATTCCATTTAATGGGGCCTACATATTTCCCTGCTGCATAGACTCCTAGAGAATTACAAACTACTTATCAAAATTTTCTAGGTATACCTAAGAATCAAATGTGTATAGCACAATCAAAATAGAACTTTGAAGGGGAGAAATTTCCTCCCTTAAAAGTGATGTGAGGAATCATAAAGAAAAATATCAATATGTACATCAACATCAGAATGGAAAAAGTTCTTCTGAGATTACATAAGGTAGGTTATTTCATGAATTGTGAGAACATGTGCTGCCAGTGTAACGCAGAAAGTGCTTACATCTATCTTATCAGATTTGACTTTCACCTGGAATAAAGAAAACCCCAGTAAAAAAATGGAGTTTGCTTCAAGGGTATTAACCATGAAACAAGAAGTCTGGTGGTGCGTTTCTGATAGTGTGACTCAGTTATATTACCAAGAGACCAGCTGTTTTGCTCTTTTCCCCCCACTGTTCTGTTCTGCAGTGTCTATTAATAACTATTGCAACTCCAACCATCATACAGGCAGAAAGAAAACAATAGCAACACAGCACAGGGAGGGTCTGCTTACATCTCCTGGGCTACAATTGCAACACATGGCCAACTCTAACTGCAGGAGTCTTAAAGAAGAATTTTAGTTGTCCAGCTTCTATCAGAGGGAAATGAGAAGCGTATTGAGTGAACCAACTGAAATATTTTTCACACCATTAGACTTACTTTCATCAACAGAAGAAATATATTTCTCTATAAATAAACTGGCAGAAAGTATATGGAAAACAACATAAGTAGAAATATAAATTCTTAAGCATTAATAATATCCAACCTCATTAGCAATAAAAAGCTGAAATTTTCAACAAAATTAAATATTTTTAATCTAATAACTGAAGTACATGTTAAGTGAAATAAGAAAGGCACAAAAATAAAATACCACATGATCTCACATATACATGAAATTTTAAAATATTGATCTAGAAAATGAGATTAGAATGGTGGATGTAAGAGACTGGGAAGAGCAGGAAGGAGGGAGGAATGAAGAGAGCCTGGTAAACAAATACTAAGTTAGAAGAAATAACTTTTGGTGTTCTACTACACAGTAGATTAACTATAGATAATGATAATGTATTTTTCAAATAAAAATGCTAATGGAAAATTTTTTGGAATTTTTCACCACAAAGAAATAATCAATATCTGAGAAGACATGTTTTACCCATATTTAAATATTACACCATGTATAAACATACTGAAACATCACATGGTATCTTATAAATATGTATGATTTTTATGTGTCAGTTAAAAAGATATATATATATATATATATATATATATATATATATATATACTGGTAAAAGAACAAATTGGAGCAGTTATTTTTAAAGTGATGGTACTATGTATCAAAATACACTTGACATAATAATTTTACTTCTGAATATTCAGCCATAGGAAATAATATGAAAAAGTTTTGCAGAAAACTCTGATAATTGATGTATTATCTATTTTTCATATATAACACCTTGATATTCTTAGGGAAATGATGAGGCAGAGTTGAGGTGCCCAAGAGAGGCAAGAATAGGCTCACAAAACTTCTTGATCAATACAAAAAAGATATTGAAGACAGCAGCAGACATAACTTATGAATTACATAGAGTTTAGAAAATGAATTACATGCATAACATAAAGAGGATACAAAAGTACATTTAGTCTGCAAACCCAGACTTCTACTCTTCTTGCCATTCTTTTATTTTTTCGTATGTCAGAATATTATGGAATAACTTAGTGTGAAGAAATACAAATGTAAAAATATTAAAGACTACAGCTGGAATCATGGTTATTTGGTGACTTTGAAGATGTCTTGATAAGTAGCAAAGCAGGTCCTGAGTAGTTAATGTGGTTTTGATGGTCTTTTGGTAACTGGTCTGTAGGGATTCTGACTGTGGAAATATACAGGGAAATGTTCCTCTGGTGAGCAGTCTTCCAGGAGTGGGTGTGGGGTGGGTAACAGGCACTCTGTTTCCTGCCTTAGAATGCCCTGTAGTTTCTCCTAGAAGCTAGTAAGATAACTAATATAGGTGCAGTATCTAGTTGCTATGGTAATGTGCTTTGTGAAGAGGCTCTGTGCTTGAGACTTATCAGCCTGGATCTTGATCTCAGACACTCAGCTCCTGGGAATGAAGGAACACCAAAAAATAATGTAGTTATGGCATTAATGACCTAAAATAACCTATTGATATAAATAAAGCTTGGCAGTTTGGCCTCTCTGCCATTCTGCCATCTTTCCTGCCTCTGCATCTTGTCTCTGTGACTCTTTTTATTTACACTTACACTGGTCAGCCATAAAATAATGTCCTCAACTGGCCATAGTGGATAAAATAGCAAATTAATCCAAACAGATGCAGCTTTCCTATATCCTAATATCTAATTTCAAGACAAGAGTCCTGAATTATGAGGGTGGCTGAGAATTGTGGCATTTATAATATAAACAAGTCTATGATCAGTAGTGACATGATATAAAGAAAGAAAAAGTCAACAATAAATATGATGCTTTCAAGTAATATAAAAAATAGAACTGTATACAGTTTAATATCATTCTCAGAAAAATACACATAGGAAAAAAAGCTATAAATCAAACAGATAAAGACCCTAGATTCAGACTGCTTACTTAATTTTAAAACTTGTCCTTATCTCTTATTTACTGACTTTAGGCAAATTACTCAAATGTTTTTAGTCTGTTTTCCCAACTTCAATTGGAGACTATCCTAATATCATTTCTATATAATAAAGTATTTGGCATTAAATGAGTTATTACATGAAAGCATTTATAGTAGTGCCTGGCCCTCAATAAATATAACTTATTATTAATAATAATTGCCTCAAAATATATTAGTTATTGTTGAGAAGTATGAACACCAGTGTTTTTTTACTTCTTTTTGAATTTTAAATGACTATCCTATTCATATTGTTTCCAAAAAGAAAAAAGTGTTGATTTTTACTTTTTGAAATTTTTACAGTTTATTAATCCTCTCATGAAAAATTTTCAGTTACTGAATACAAGGTCATCACAGAATCTTCCCTCCTTTAGAGGCTGACTCATAGTGGGGTAGGGAGGGGGAGCATGGGAGGAATAGATGAATTCTAGATAGGGCAGAGGGGTGGGAGGGAAAGGAGGGGGCAGGGGATTAGCAAGAATGGTGGAATGTGATGGTCATCATTATCCAAAGTACATGTATGAAGACAAAAATTGGTGTCAATATACTTTATATACAACCAGAGATATGAAAAATTGTGCTGTATAAGTGTAATAAGAATTGTAATGTATTATGCTGTCATTTATTTTTTTAAAAAATCAATAAAAAATAAATAAAAATAATTATTAAAAATAAAAGAATCTTCCCTCCTTTAGCTTTTTACCAGCACCAATATTTTCCTTCGAAGTCCTGCTGAACTTTTTAACTCTGTTCTTATGTTCCTTTTGCTGTTTTCTTGTTGTCTTTTTCTTATCATACAAGTCATGTCTTGCCAGTCTATATTTAGGTTTGTTTTTCTTTGAAAAATCCAAGGAATCATAAATCATGTCAAAGCCAGTTGTTTTGCCATCTTCAAAGTGAGTTCTGAATCCAAACACAAAGGTAACATCTGGTGTGGTTTTGTACATTTTGGCTAGCTTCCTCTGAATTTCTGTCTTAGGAACTGCTGCCTTCCCAGGGTGGAGGACATCAAAGACCATTTCTTTCCTCTGAAGTAGTCAGTTGGTCATGTACTTCCTGGTATGGATAGTTACTGTATCATTCATGTTGGGGCCAATCCTCAGGAAGCCAGGAAGAAAAAAGAGACAAAAGTGCTAATTTTTAAAGAAAAAAAAACTGTTTTGGTTATTCAAGGAGATCTGTATAAATTCAAACAAAAAAGTTATTTTTGCCATATTCCTCCTTATTCACTTGTCTTCTGGTAGATTTATGCTAAAAATCTGATTCATAGCAAAAAAAATTATGATTGCCTTCTGGTTTCACTTTAGCAAGTAAACTCTCATACTCATATTTTAAAAGGGTATTTATTGTTGTTTTATGTGGATCAAATAAGAGATTGCATGTACTATGTTTGTAAAATCAAAGTACATTACCAACATCAATTGTTTGGGATTATTATTTTATTAACATGTCCACTTTACTCTTCTCTAGTAGCCTCCACAGCTGTAAGCTTGTCTGTGTGTGCTCACTTTTTCCTTCCTGATGTTGCTGCTATGGATTTTCCTCAATAAAAAAAGGTAAAAAAAAAGGCAGAGTCTTCTCATCAGATCTTGAATGCTTCTTTCTTCCCAATTCCAGCAGCATTATGCCCTCCTTGGTGTCTCTTTGCTTTGCTTTCTGATGACAGAGAGAATGGCTTCAATGAGGCAGCCATCTGCTTTCCTCGGAGGCCTCCATCTCAGGCAGTTTATTTCATTCCATTGCACAAAATTGTTAGATGTACTACCACCAGGGGTAAAATGAAGGAAAGGAGTCATTTTGGGTCCTGGGATGAAATGTAAGATCAAGTCTACAAAGGTGTTTCAACTCTTGGAACATGAACAAATTCGCTGAAGACTAGCCAGTATTGTTCATTCTTCAGGTCTCAAAGGCAGAGTCTCTGAAGCTCAGAAACACTGCCTGCTTGAGCAGGCTGGATCTGTCTTGGATCCATAGCCTCCTCCACTGTGGCCAACAATCTGATGTATCTGGGCTTAAGTGGGAGGAGAGCCAGCCCCTTCCTCTAGGTTAAAGACATATGAAGGCTAAAGCAAAACTGCCCAGGAGAATATTAAGTGAGGCCCCAATGCAAGCAATACATGTCATTTAAAATCTCCTAGATACCCCAGAAAAATTTAAAAAATATCCTGAAATTAATTTGAATCATCTATTAGTTCAATACATCAAAATATCATTTTGACATGTAATCAACACCAAATTATTCCAAAGGTATTTTGCATTCATTTTTTTTCACAATGTCTTGGGAATTTGTTGTAAATTTTATACTTAGAGCACATATCAAGTTGGACTAGCCACAATTTGAGAGCACAGTAGCCATACATGTAACTAGACCATGTGTACCTCTGAGGCAATGGAGAATGGTGAAGTAGGCTTAGTATAATGAGAGCTTTCATAAATAATCTTGAATATATGACTTATTGCGTATCCTTCATTCTACTTCTGTCTTTTTCTTCCAAAGGATGATTAAACATGATTTTTATAGAGGAGGGAGGAATAAAATCCTGGAAGCAGCCAATGAAAGTAGAAAAATCTTTTCCTACTTTCAATAGAGTAAGATCAGGCCATCTTGAGGAAAGGTGCACAATGGAATTTGGATTGATGCTTTCCCCAGAAGATTGTCATGGGGACAAAGAAAGGTTGAGAGGATGGGAAAGGAAAGGAGCTTCACTGGGAGCTGACAGAGTTCTATGGCCTACTCTTCCATCTCATTGATGGTGGGATGTAGATCAGTAGATTTGTGTTTTTAAACATGAAACTCCTGAGCAGTCAAAACTTCTTAAACTCCAGTCATGTACCAAGTGGTATAGTTGGTATTGATCACTTTTTGTAAAAAAAATTGTTTTTAAGAATCTTCTGGCTTATGAAAGTACAGATGTGTTAACAATAATCAAAGCAGATGCTAAAAGAGGAAAGTATATGGTACCATAGAAGCAAAGAGAAGTTCATACTGAGAGTAGAGGGTAGTGTTAAATGTCAGAGAATGTTTCACAGAAGCTGATTTTTTTTTTAAAGTACAGGGAATTGAACCCAGGACCTTGAACACATTACAACTCAGATATATCCCCAACACAAGAAGCTGACATTTGAGCTCAGCTTTGAGTGCCAAAGTTGTTCTGATAGAAGGCAGGGAGGGTGGGGGAAGATGGTATTAGTACCTGTAGAAGGAGTAGTATACAGGGGGCCCTAATGCCCTCTGTGTGTAGAATTGGAACAGGTCAGAGACCCTCATCCAGAAGACCCTTGCCATAAATAAGCTTCTCCTCTTGTCAGAAATATTTTTACAAGAGTATCAGTAGGTGGGATGTCTGCAGAAGTCATTGTGGTTTGAAGCTGTCTCTTTCTTGTAAATGCCAGGTTTATACACAAAAAGGGTGATAGAGTTGAGTCTGCAAACTTGTTGTACAAAAATATATTATCTGTTTTTTTTTTTTTTTTTTGGTAAAAAATTTGTGAAACCTGTGTCTGATCTAGGGGATAGAACAGAGAGCACTTGTTATGTGAACCTCCAAGCTCCTGCCACACCCCTGACAACTGGGTATAAAATTCAAAGAATTTCCAAAATCTCAGTCCAGAGAATGTTTCAGGCATGATCCACACTCTGGACTGTCCATCTGTAGCCAATAAACCTGCTTCCTGAAAATTCCTCGGGTGTCCAGCCTCTTCAGAATGCATGTGGAATCCTGAAAAGATACGACATTAGGAATGTAGGAACTTACATATATATGCTAGCAAGGTAGACCTGGATCCTACAGGGGAGAACCAACACTTGAGGACTGAATATAAGAAAGTGATATAATAAAATCTGCATTTTTGAAAATTTGCTATCTTTAGGCTTAGGTTCTGGGCTGTTGAATTATTTGATGCCAGAATTAAGCTCCTTCTCTTTTCCTCTCATGTGTTGTAAGCTCTCCAATTAACTTTAAGAAGAAGGTGAATTAAAATTAATTGTATTATCGGGATCCTTTGAGAGTTCCACAATTCCCCTTGGGCATACTTCCAGTGTCTCATGGTCTTAGAAGATCATGGCAGGAAATCTCTGTTTGAACTAATGTGACCAGAATTTAAAGCTAATTAATGGCCTGCTGTTTCACTTGGGTAGACAATCAATTATAATCATATTTTGTTTTTAATTGTATGGTCCAAACCAAACTTTTGGGCTTTTAATAAGCCTTATATCCCCAAAGAGTGTAACAATTCCCTGGGATTCTACCATGTATTTGGCATTTCCTTACTCATGGCCTGTGCTGATAGCATACTTCCTTGGAGACTTTCCTCAATTGTTTATAGAATTATGACAAAGTCTGTGTTAAATGTCATATAGCTTTTATGAGCCATAGAAACAGTATGTAATTAAATGTACTACACTCAATGTAATTAAATGTAGAAAAAAAACCCATATACTAGATTGTAGAGCCCATTCCAAGAAATCAGAACATGAAAATTCCCCAGCCAAGGTGTATTTGAAAGATGTGGTGGGAGTTCTATGGCAATGACCTTGTTTGGCAACAGATCCAGTGAATTCTGAAGGATCCTATATCTATCATATGCCCATATTAAAACAGTGAGGGGACTAGGGGGGTTCAATAATGGATGTGGGTAGTAGATGCAGGCCTTCCCCACCAGATGTTTATTTCTTGTAGTCATCAGCCTTGTATAACAGAGATCTGAAGGGCAGACATGGGTTATGTCAGGTGAAGAGTCTGAACCATCAGCAGCATATGTGAAGAGCCAGGCTTTCTTGCTGAGGATAGAGAGAAAAAAACAACAATAATAAAGAAAACAGTGAAACCTCTTTTGAGGGAAATGTGGCTACATTCACCAAAATTTAAAGTGCTCACATTTTTCTACTCAACACTTTCACTTTCAGATATTCTTGTATATTTTTCAAACCTCTATGTACACTAATAATCTTTCAACAATGTTTGTTATAATTGGATCCTAGAAACAAATAGTAATCCATTAATAAGTGACTGATTAAATAAATCATGGTGTATATTCCCAGAGAGTGGAAAATGACATAGCTCTTAAGAAGAATTGAGATAAATATACACACCCTTGTTATACATTGTTCCTGATGAGGAACAATGTTTAAGAGATAGTACCAAGTGAACTAAGTAAAGTACTTTTAGTAGGGCAAGATTGGTGTGTTGTCGTTTGTATAAAAATGTGTTTATACATATATTTGTAAGTGCATGTATTTTTCTCTTTAAACTAGTAATAGTGGTTTTCTTGAGGAGAATTTAATTTCTTGGGATGGAAATAGTTATTTTTATTATTTATCATAAAATGTCATTTTAATTTATTGTATAGTATATTTATTAATTTACTGTATAGTATTTATAATGCTATTATAAATAAATAATTATTATAGGTTGCTATTTTTTTCTATGTGGATGGATTACTTAAGTAAAAAAAGGCTTTGGGGGATGGAATCAATATACTACTGTTTCTGACTTTAACACATCACCAATAATAGGTGACAGGTGAGATAGTTATTGCTGATTTGAACACATTAGGACAAAAAGAGATCTGACTTCATATTTCTTTTGTTTTCCCTATAACAATAAAAAGACATTTTAATCCCCTGTTCAAGTTGAATCTCTTCACAGGGGTCTGTCCTTGGCCTTCCCTATTGATTGATTAGTCCTTTTGTCCTAGAAAATGAAAACCAAAAGCCTAATAGCTCTTTCTTAAATGAGCAACCCCTTCAGTTCCTAGTCTCTCTCTCTTCTTTTCTTTGGAGCCATCCCTGTGGTCTACCCTGTTCTGCTTCCCAGTGTCATTCACTCTTCAACTTGCAACATTCTGCCCTCCTTCATAACTTTGTTGAATTTTTGCCAGGGTCAAAATTAATTTTTTTGTGGTTAAATAAATTTTAAACTGTGATTTCTTATTTTGTTGGAATTTTCAGTGGTATTTGGCCAGGCTGACCACTTTCTCAAAGAAAACTCCATTTTCTTTGCTTTTATATTAGTGCATTCATCTGTTCTCCTCTGTCCTTTCCTTTCCTCACTTTGCTTTTTTATGATCCTGTACTTATCCCCTATGTTATTTCTTTATGTTTTTTATAGCATTGCTGATGACCTGACATCAGATTTTTTTCTCTTTTCTTGGATGTGTTCCTTAGGCAGTCTGGCCCTAAGTTCAAATGCCCTTTCTATTTAAAACTTCTAATATTTAATAAATTCATTACCCTCTTCTGAGCTTGAACCTCATTTCCAACTTTGTCTAGATGCCTCTGCTTAAAAGTGAAGCATCATATCTACCACAGAACCCATCATATTACCTCAAATTATCTATGGTTTCCCAGCTCACTAAATAAATTACATTTGGGGAGAAATTTGTATTCTATGATATTAACAGTGGATGGAAAAGTGTCTGGTGAATAGGATGGTTCAACAAACATTTGACTGAATGATTGAATGAAGGAATGATGGTATATGTGAAAAATATCATCAAATACCTAGGACAGGACATTTTGAAGTATCTACAATAAGATATTGAGAGACTGTAAATGATCTCAAGGTCATAAAATTAGGTTACATCTTTAGTTAAAAAATAAAAGGATTTAATCAAGCATTTAATTCCCTGTGCTAAATTTCTTTCTGCTAAAAATATAATTTATGTTTCCTTTACCAAACTCTGAATGGTATAGCAATGTATTTGTGAAATACAGTAATTTAAGGATGGAAACACTAGTAAAAAAATAAAAAGGAAGAAATAAAATTTGACAAAATAGCTAGCAAATCTTTCTGGGAGCAAGTTAAAACTTTGTCAAAACCTTAACAATGGTCTTGAGAACATACATGACCCTTTTCCAGGAAGAAGTGTTCTGGAGCAGGTTGTATATAGTACTTATGTTTTTCAGTGCATTTTTTTGCTATAGAAAATTTGTACATTTTTAAAAATGTTTTAATTGGATACAAAATGAGAACCCATGATTTTTATAGCTTTTTAAGTTAAAAGGACCTATGCATAAAAAAGCTTAAAGTATTATAATAAACTTACACTTGTAATTCTTTTCACATTATTTTAAGAAATTTTGAATTGCATAAAGAAAAGGGGGCTTTAAAGAAAGATTGAAGTAGTCGTTAGTCTGTTTGTCTGTTAGTTTAGTATGTTCATCAGTATTTTGCAACATTAACCATTATCTCCCTGGCACCTTGAAGTTAGGTGGTTAAAAGATTACACCTAATTGCCCAGAGATGTGTGGGTGACTGTAATATGTAATTTCCATATGGGAGTTTTAAAAGCCAGCATGTGGTCTGCTGAAGGATGGTGAGCTTCTGTTAGCAAGGACAGAAAGTGATGGGCAGAAAGAGCAGCATGTGTGAAGCCATGGTGGTTAGGAATTCATGCTACAAACCCCCAAAAAGGTGAAATAGAGCAATTATATAATATTTTAAGAATTTGGTTCTGTGTGAAGAGAGAGTCTACAGAATGGGAGAAAGTCTTTGCCACCTGTATCTCAGAGAATTAATCTCCAGGGTATACAAAGAACTAAAAAAAAACTTACCACCAACCCCCCATCCCCCAAATAACCCAATCAATAAATGGGTGAAGGAACTGAACAGGTACTTCTCAGAAAAAGAAATATGATCAATCAACAAGGATATGAGAAAATGTTCATCATCTCTAGCAATTAGAAAAATGCAAATCAAAACTAAGATTTTATCTTATTCCAGTCAGAATGGCAATTATCAAGAACACAAGCAATATTAAATGTTGGCGAGGATGTGGGGAAAAAGGGACATTCATACATTGCTGGTGGGACTGCAAATTGGTGCAACCACTCTGGAAATCAGTATGGAGATTCCTCAGAAAACTTGAAATGGAACCACCATTTGACCCAGTTATCACACTCCTTGGATTATACTTGAAGGACTTAAAATCAGCATATTATAGTGATGCAGCCACATCAATGTTTTTAGCAGCTCAATTCACAGTAGCTAAGCTATGGACCAATCTAGGTACCCTTCAACAGATGAATGAATAAAGAAAATGTGGTTTATATTCACAATGGAATATTACTCAGACATAAAGAAGAATGAAATTATGGCATTTGCCCGCAAATATATGGAACTGGAGACTATATATTCTCAAAATAAGCCAATTCTCAAAATACCAAAAGCCAAAAGTTCTCTCTGATATGCAAGTGCTAACAAAAAATAAGGATGGGGAGAAGAAAAATAGGAATTCATTGTATTATCCAAAGGACAATAAAGGGAAAAGAAGAGTGATGGGAATAGGAAAGACAGTAGGATGAATCAGATTTACTTTTCTATGTTCATATAACGAATACACAACCAGTGTAACTTCACACCATGTACAACCACAAGATTGGGAAGTTATATTCCATGTATATGTAATGTGTCAAAATACACTCTACTGTCATGTGTAACTAAAAAGAACAAATAGAAAATTAAAAAAGAGTTTGTTTCTGTTAATAGGTCTAGCTTAATTCTATAACATCTAATAAAGTGAATTTTATAAATTCACTCTACATTTTAATTAAACTTTATTTTATAATTTTTTGTTTTCTGTGACTGACTTTAATAAAAATTTTACTCTACTTACCATTTCAGATTTTATAAGCTTTTGAAATTACCCTAAGTCCAACTTCCTGCAGCTGGGCTTACAGTTCCTTTTTTACTGCTGTTAATTGAATGGGGTTGGGGTGGACAGTTCTTTCTAAATTTTTTTTTTTTTTCTGTAGCTATGCCCATTTGATTCAATGTCCTCAAAGGAGCTTGTCTCTAACCTTTTGCATTACCCCACCACCATTCCACACTATTGCCCACTGTATAATATTGCCAGCTGTATAAGGTTTTTTTTTATGTCTGCTTTTCAGGTTTTAGTTCAAACTAAAGGAAGAATGATGAAGCTTTCTTACACACAGAAAGCTATAATATTATAGTTTTTTAAACAAATTATATCTGAATAAGACCCAATGGTGATTTATTGGTAAATTTATTTACTGACATTCACTTTCTATTTCCTCCAGGTAAGTTCTCAGTCTCTATAAAAAATATTTTCTTAATTCTTCCTATAATTTTTTAAAGACTTCTTTTTAAAAAGAATTTATTTATTTTATTTTTATTAGTTTTTGATAAATATTTATTTTGTTTATTTATATGTGGTGCTGACAATGAAACCCAGTGCCTTACACATGCTAGGCAAGTGCTCTACCACTGAGCCACAACCCCAGCCCTCTTTCTCTTCCAATAATTTTACAATAAGATTTTTGAAGGCAATAAAAGAACAAATCACTTGTCAATACAGTCATTCACAGATTGTTTTCTTTAAATAAAAATGTTAATATCTGATGTAACCAGTCACATTGTTTTTCTGCAACTGACTCCCCCCCCCCCCAAAAAGTAGATCAAACATGAAAGAAGTTTATTTATTGTTCACTTAAAATACAAATGAGTGTTCCTGATGGCAGATTCTTCAAGTGGTGATTCTTGAACTCGGACCCTTTATATTTGGCCTTATTTTTGCTTAATTCTCTTTGATAAGTGAATTCTAGCACTACTGTGGCTCAGATGTATCAGAAATTATTGAGGATGTTGCATGGGTAAGGATTGTGGTGCTGAACATCAATTCCAATTACAATCAGTGATCTAGAACTCAGGCACAGGACATATGATTCTTGACCAAGATTCTAAAAACAAACATTGGAGAAAGACAGCCTTTTTTTGTTAAATGGTGCTGGGGAAGCTGATTTTCCACATGTAAAAGAATGAAACCAGACCCTTATTTCTCACCCTGCATAAAAATAAATTCAACAATAATCAAAGACCTAGGAATTATATCAGAAAACTATGCAACTTCCAGAAGAAAATGTAAGATCAACACTCCAGTATATAGGTGCAGGTAATGACTTTCTCAATAGAACCCCTGAGACTCAGGAAATAATATCAAGAGTTAATACATGGGATAGCATCAAATTAAAAAAAAAAACTTTGAACAGCAAAGAAAACAAGATTGTAAGAAAGAATGTACAGAATGGAACAAAATCTTTCATTGCTATTCTTCTGACAAAATTAATATTCTAGGATATACAAATAACTAAAACAAGAAACAACAGCAACAAAAGAAAAAACCCAATTAATAAGTGAGCAAATGAATTGAATGGGCACTTCTCAAAAGAAGAAATACAAATGGCCAACAAACATATGAAAAAACACTCAACATCATTAGCAATTAAGGAAATTCAAATTAAAACTACACTGAGATTTCATCTCACTCCAGTCAGAAAGGCACCCATCAAGGATACAAACAGTAATAAATGTTGGAGAGGATGTGGAGAAAAAACACTTTTAACACTGTTGGTGGAACTGTAAATTAGTATAACCACTATGGAAATGAGTGTGGAGGTTCCTCAAAAGACTAGGAAAGGAAGCACCACGTGACCCAGCTATACTACTCTCCAGTATTTATCCTAAGGGATTAAAGTCATCATACTATAGTGATACATGCATATCCATGTTTACAGTAACACAACTCCCATCAGCTGAACTATGGAACCAGCCTTGGAGTCCATCAATAGACGAATGGAAAAAGTAAATATAGTATATGTACATAATGAAATTTTATTCAGTTCATAAAGAAAAATGAAATTTATGTCATTTGTGAGAAAGTAAATGGAACTTGAGAATATTATATTAAGTAAAATAAGCCAAACTCAGAAGGTCAAGGATTCTATGTTTTTCCTCATATGTGAAAGCTAAAAAGGAAAAAGGAAAACAAAGTTGGAGAGAATCTCATGAAAATCGATCGAGGAAAGATTAGTAGAATACAGGAAAGGGATTAAGGGGAGGAGGGGAGGAAAAAGGAAAATATTGAGAAATTATATTGACCAAATTATATTATTAGATTGGGTGCATGTATGAATATGTAACAACAAATCCCACCATTATGTATAATTGTAATGTACCAATAAAAAATGTGGGAAAAAAAGAACTCAGGCAAATGATCATCTAACTCCATAGGGTGCATAGAAAGCTGATGTAGATTTGAAGAAAATATTGATTTTTGTCTGTCCCGCAACTGATGTCTTAACTTAATGGAAAACTCTAGGTTTAGGTTTTTAAGATTAATGTTTGAATATAATGGTGTACATCTCATGTCAGAAACATTTTGTTATATAGGAGGTAATTTTTAATTTTTTTTTTTGTGGTACTGTGGATCAAATCCAGGGCTTCATTGTAAAAGGTAATTTATTAAGATTCGAAGAGGAAATTCTGGAAGGAACACAACTGTTCTGACAGCCTGGAATGTGTGTGACTGTGCTAACACATATGCATATATGCATATCCATGTAGCTTTTATCTCAAGTGCAATAATTACTGAAAAGAAACACAGTCAGGTATGTATCATACACATTAATTGTTCCTACAGCCTCAGGATTGAGGTCTCCCGACATAGGGCCTCAGAGTCTAGGGATAAATTACGGGGAATAGAGAGATTTGTGGCATGTTTTCGTCTATGAGTGAAACTTTTGAAGAAAATTTTCTGAGGGACTGATTCTTCACATTGCTGGGCTGCATTTAGGCTCTGTGGGGATGGGTGTGGTAACAGACCACGAGCAGCAATGTCTTTATCATGTCTCTCTGTCCATTTTGCTTTATATGTTGAATGAAAAAGGAGCATAAATTTCCCTGATTATTCTTTACAAACAGCTTTCCTATTATATAAACCTTATTAAGACAGAGAATTAAGAAAATTTTTTGGATAAATTGTTGTTTGCTTTTTCAGGTCATCTTCCAAAGGATTATAATCCTACCAGAGGAAAATGACTAAAGACTATGGCAATAATTTAGATGACTAACCCTCTGGTTTACACTTCTCTTTCACACAGATCATAGCATAGTCTACCTCCAACTACTGTGTGGTGTGCAGGGGAGGGAAACTTTGTAAATAGTAGTTTATTTCAAGAAATATAACATTCATATTCAAAACAGTGAGCTGTGCATCATCTGTTGGGATCTGAGAGGTACCCAAATTCCAGAGCAAGATGGGAGTATGTTATCCACAGAGTGGGGCTATTGTGCAGGGAGTGACTTCCTCCTTCCTGTGGGGGAATCCATTTCCTCCTTCCTGTGGGGGAATCCAAAATCCTCCTTTCTGTGGGGAGTCCCAGGTAGAGTGAAATCTGTGGCAGATGGAAAGCGAAGCCTTGCGTTTCCCCTGTTCTTCTCCTCTGCCCCTTGGGGGGGGTATGTAATAACCACTGGTGATTTAAAAGAAGGGAGATTAGGTTTCTATCTTTGCACTTCTTCTGAGTCCAGTCCTGGTTTGTTTCTATACATTTCACTCTGTGCCAAGCTCTTTACACTTTTTTTCTGGGACTACTGTAATAGCTTTCAAATAGTTTCCTGCTAATTTCATTAACCTGTACCAAGTGGTCCAGAAAACTGCTGTTTCCTAAAGCTTTGGTAATTTTACTCTTTCAGTAGTTTACCTCTAGGTTTTTTTTCCTTAATCAGCAAAATAAGCTTGATCTAGTCAGAACTGGCAGTGTGTCCTATGGCCCTACCTCTGTTACCTCTATTCAACAATTCTTTTGAAAGTACTCTAACTTTTATCTTTTGGATCTCTCTCTCTCTCTCTCTCTCTCTCTCTCTCTCTCTCTCTCTCTCTGTATGTGTGTGTGTCTCCATCCAAATCTTTCCCCATGTTATTATGATGTAGTAATGTTTTTCCTTCATCATTGGCTTTGGAAATTCTATCTTTGCCAAGATCTATTTTTTCTTCACAAAATTTTTGTTATTATTTTCAGCTGATTATAATATTGGTGTCTCAGATAACAATAAAATTGTTTTTGTTACATTCCTTTGTTATTTGTCCATGACCAGCATCAGAATAAAGGTGGAGGGATGTTAGCATCTAACCCATAATCTATATCAGCTCTCCATGAAGTTGCCACAAATGAACAGACACTCTAATTAAAAACAGTATATATGCTATCCAAGTGAAGTTCTAAGTTAAATCTCCTCAAATATCTTCCAATCAAATTCAAATACCTAATCTCTATGTATTTAGAAATTCTAGTCACCAACATACTGTTCAAAGTTGCTGTGAACAGAAGGTATTTGACCTGAGCTCAATAAGATCAGATTTTTCTTGTTTTATTCTTCATTCTTTCCTTATTTTCTAGAACAGTGCCTGACAATAACAATGTGTAAATACATATTTATTGAGTAACTAAGAAGGAAGGAAGACAAGAGGAAAAAACAATTCATCTTTCTAAAGAGAAGATGGTAATACCACAAACTCATGTTGAAGAAAATAAAAATGTATCTCTTTTCCAAGAAGAAGAAAACTATGTAAATATTTCTGTGGTTCTTACTATCTCTGCCACCTCAACAGGTCAGACAATGTTAGCCTTAGAAACTAATAACTCTGGGTCTGTGGGTGAGTTCATCCTCCTGGGCTTCCCCTGCTGCTGGGAGATCCAGATCTTCCTCTTTATTATCTTTTCCCTCATCTACCTGCTGACTCTTACAGGGAACACATCCATCATCTGCACAGTGTGGTCCAGCCGGAAGCTCCACACACCCATGTACATCCTTTTGGCCAACTTCTCCTTCCTGGAAATCTGCTATGTCAGTTCTGATGTGCCCCAAATGTTGGCCAACCTTATCTCCCAGACCAAGAGCATATCCTAAGCTGGCTGCCTGCTCCAGTTCTACTTCTTCTTCGCCATGTATGTTGCTGAGGGCTTATTTCTGTCAGTGATGTCTTTTGATCAATTTCTTGCCATTTGTAGACCTTTACACTATCCCACCATAATGAGCAATCACCTGTGTGTTCGGCTAGTCACCTTCCGCTGGCTGGGTGGCTTTCTCTGGTTACTAACCCCTGTGATCCTAATATCTCAGGTGCCCTTCTGTGGTCCAAACACTATTGACCACTTTCTCTGTGATCTGGCACCTTTGCTGGCATTGTCCTGTGCTCCTGTATCTGAAATTACCTTGACTTGTGGTGTCATTAGCTCTCTCATCATCTTCCTTACCTTCCTGTACATACTTGGCACTTACTTCTGTGTCCTAAGCACGGTTTTACATATGGCCTCAGATTTGGGAAGGTACAAGGTTTTCTCAACCTGTGCCTCCCACCTTTCTGTAGTGTCTCTGTTTTATGGTTCAGTCATGGTGATGTATGTTAGCCCCAGTTCTGGGCGCTATCATGGGATGCAGACGTTTGTGACTTTGTTCTATGCTTTGGCAACCCCATTCTTTAATCCCATTATCTACAACTTTCGGAACAAAGATATCAAGGAGGCACTAAAGAAATTTCTCTGTGTGTTATGATAGGGAATCTCTATGGGACTCAAGAGTTAAATTTAATATAATCTTAATGCTTAGGAGGATGGAAGATCATGAGGCAAATGAGAGCATGCTTTCCCTTCTTCCTCTTATTTTATTTTTATATGTTGGGAACACAATTTTAAAGGATTCATTAGACCTATGATACAAATCTTAGGAAATTATTGCTATTATGTTCCTAATATGTCTGTGCCTTATAGAGACTTCTTTATTTTTGCAACTCAATATGACTTTGATATACTACTCTATGGCTGATGTTCTTCTTACCCTTTGGGTTTTTATTTCATTCTGTTGGTGTGTTTCAGCATCCTTAAATTCTGCCTTCATTGAGGCAAGTTATGACTGAGGCAGGAAGATCACAAGTTCAAGGGCAGTCTCAACAACTTATCAAGACCCTGTCTTAAAAGAAACAAAAAGGGCTGGGTTAGTTCAGTAGTAAAGTACCCCTGGGATCAATTTTTAGTACCCCTACTCCCACAAAAAATGTTGTTGAACGTATTGCAAATTCACAGTGACTTTACCAATAACGACCAGATGAGAAGATTAGACTAGATTAGATGGTCAGATTAGAAAACCCCACAAAGACCAAATCTTCAACATCAGGGACATTAAAACACTACCTTTGTGTTCTTCATGATTCCAAGTATAGATTTAGGCACAATCAGGGACCTCAATAGTGTTATATTGATTTGTGACAAATCCTGTTCCCTTTTGGCTACTGATAGCACATTAGTATATGCAGGCATATGAGTGTTAGTAGGTGCGAGCCAAACAGCTATAGAATTTGTGAGGTCACTGCCAATCCAGGCCTAAGGCACACTTATTTTTCATGTGGTTCTCTATAGAACTCTGCATTGTAGGAGTTTGGGATTGGGTCTCTGATTCTCTTCGTGATTGTGGCATGCTTGGTGGCTAGGAAGTTTCTGTGCAAAGGTACAGAATGCCTGGCTGCTGGGAAGTTTCTGGGCAAAGGTGCAGAATGCCTGGCTACTGGGAAACTCCCCGTGTCAAAGACATGGAATGCCTGGCCACTGTAGCAATGCTCTTCAGGAGGGTTTGACCTTGATCTTAGGCACACTTATCCTGGGAATAGAAGAATTTGTTTGATAGATAACTACAGTGTTTCATCAAGCTCCTATGCTCCTTGAGCTGCCCACCTAACAGTAACTTCAGACAATGGACTCTCTGCACAAAGCTGCACAAAGCTCCTATCATTGCAAATTGTAACTGTGAAACGTAACTGCAGCATAAGCACCCTTACTGATACTCTAAACAATAATGTAGTTATGGTACTAATGACTTAATGTAACCTATTGGTATAAATAAGCATGGCCGCTTGGACAAAAAGCCACTCTGCCACCTTCCCTGCCCCTGCACCTTGTCTCTGTCTCCATTTATTTATTTTAAAATACACAACAACACTGGAATGCATTACAATCCTATACTTCTTTACACTGCATAAGTGTCCTCTAAACTTAATTTCTACTATCTACCCTCTGATTTTCTAGAGTAGTAACTTAATTTATAGTATAACATTTCATGAGGAAACCTTGAGTTAAATCCTGCTTCTGGGATAGGTCTAGCAGTAATATTACTTCCAAATTGTAGTCAAACTGTTGCAGCCTTCTGTTGGATATTTTTACACAAGGATCCAGTTTAAATACAAATGTTTAATCTTATATTTGTTAGTTTTTGTTTTAAAAATATTAGCTGTTACCATCCCTATTCTTCAATGGTTCTACTTACCTGTAACTGGAACTTGATATCTTAATGTTAAAATTCTACACCTTCTTGAATGCACAACTAAACTCTAGCATCTTCCCTAAAATCTTTGGTTCAATCTAAACTCATCATTTTTGTCCAGATTCAGCGTGCCATACCTGTGGTGGCATAGTAACTTCATAAATAGTCTCTCTGGTTCTGATCCATTTCATATTCCAGAATTATCTTATTAAACCTCCTTTCCATCAGTCCTCACCCTTATTTCCACTCTAATTGTACACAGGACAAATCCCCAAATCTTCAGTTTGTATGTAGTTCAAAGTTCCTCTCAACCTGTCCTCAAATTTTATTCATTTTTTGCTAAATATATTTTCTACCACTGCTATTTGAAGTATTATCACCAATTATACAATAATCATAGCTTTATACCCTGAACTTAAAATTCTTCAGTTCATACCTTGCCGATTTTTAAACACTACTCATGGAACTTCTCTTGCCATCAGACTGTTATTTTTGAAATTCACAAAGGTTTTGTGTTATGCCAAATGTTTATTTCCAGTTGGTCTGAGTTTTGGATAACTGTTGCAACACTGTTTGTGTTATTTTGACTCCCCTACCAGTTAGGTTTCTTTAGGGCAGAAAAAAAATGAGTTATATTGTATGGCTCCAGAATGGCTTCTACAATTTTAAGAACTCAATTAACAATTTTGTTAACAAATTAATTCAAGAAAACTTTGTTGAGCTTCTGCTATTATTAGGCATTATATTGGGCACTGGGGATAAAAGCTGTGACATCTAGTCTAATAAAGTCCACATTTTAGTGTGGGGAGATAGAAATCAAGAAACAGAGCAAATGTATTTCCAATGAAGATAGATTATTTGAAGAAAAAGAAGTTGAAAGAAATAGATACAATGGTAGCAGGGGATGATGGTCTTTTGAATAGGATGGTCTGGGAAAGCTAAACTTAAGGTGAATTTTGAGAAAACCCAAGGAAGAAAGTGAGGGAGTTTGATCTGTGAGCAAGAAAACAAGACAGTAGTCATCTGAATGTAGAAACACTAAAAAAAAAATATGATTAGAGTACCAGTTCAAGGGGATGCTACCAAGAAAGGCAAGAAGATTTGGGTTCAGAAGTGTGCCTGGAGATACACTACTGAAAGACATGGCTGACTCAAGACAGATTTGAATATCCAGTATTTTTTTTACTTGGTTGCTAAAAACACTATTAATGAGATATTTACATCCTTTGATTATACTGTATTCACAATCAGCATGCAATTTTTATACTTAAGAGTTGAATTAGTGAGGATTAGTCACATCCTTCAATGCACTTCATTCTAAAAGGCTAAGCCCAGGGCACAGATAGGCTGTACTAGAGCTGTTGCTGATGGCTTCCCCTTCCTTGTAGCCTCCTCCAAATTCATCAAGAGAAAAAGCCTAATGAGTCTGATGCTGGTCTATTCAGGGGTTACCACCACCTGACTTGTCACCTACAGGGGCTCTCCATAGTCCTTCAGGAGTGATGATCAATATACCTGCAGGTGAAAATAAAAGCTCTTCCAAAGCATCTCCTACAATAATCATTTTTCTCTACTATCATTTATCAATTGTGTGACATTATAAAACTGTGGAAGCTCACTAAAACTGTTAGGTTAGTTTTCTAACCTATTTATATGACATTGAGAAAAGTATGCCCCTGAGGTTGTGGGATATATTTGTAGGTGCATATAACAAAATTGAAGTGACTGTCCTCAAATTATATTCAGGGTATAATAGTTCCATGAGAGCACTGGGTGGAAAGGAAGTTGTTCTGTATACATTGGATAAAGATCTTTACCAAATACTTTGAAGAGTTACAATGCTTATGATATCATTGAACATTTCACAAATTGCTTTCTTTTGATGTAATACAACATTTGCTTTATTTATATTATTAATTCCTCCTTATTTGCTTCACCTGGAGTATGTCTAGAATCATATACTTGAAAATTTGGAGACCATGAGTAGAAGTGGTTTGTCATAATATAAGCAACTGATAAATACTCAGAAATAGTTCTTGTTATTGAAATAAATGAAGTAGGCTTCAGGGCTACCATCAGCATATACAGAACATAAGTGTTTATGTGGTTTGAAAAAAAACAGTCAACTTAAAAAAAAACTTAAGTTTTGTAAGTGGTTGAGGGGAGTGTGTAGAGATTAGAAATCATCCACTGAGTAGAAGCTAATTTTATTTATATTCTTATAAATAATTCATGTCTTAAAGTATATCAGACAACTTTGAAGTTAAAATTTTGTTATTTCAATATTTTAATTTGGATTTTATTATATTAAGTGGCAATAATATGAAATATGAGGTAAAAGTTTTGCTGGGACACAGATAGTCTGAGATATGGAAAACCTAGTTAATTTTTGTTTTCAAAGTTGATTACAGAAGAAACACACACACAGTCAAAAATACATTCAACTAAATACCACAATTTTCCATCTCATTTCCCTTTCTTTTCAGAAAGATAAACGACTATTGAATGAATGAAACTTAGGAACCCAAAGGGAAACCATAGTTAAAATGTCAGGGAAACACCACCATCGTACAACTACACTGAAAATGTTTTGGGCGAGGTTGTGAATTAGGTGTTTTTCTAATGAAAATACTTTGTTTGAATGATTGTTCACATTATATTCATTTTTATTCTGTGAAATACAAAACCAGAAAACCAAAAATTAAATCTGCCTTAAGATAGCTGGGTTAATCAAATTTTTGTCACTGTGACAAAAATATCTACAAAATTAAAAGAGGAAAGATTTATTTTGACTCACAATTTTAGAGGATTCAGTGCATGGTCACCGGGCCCCATAGTTTGGGCCTTTGGTAAGACAGACTGTCATGGCGGGCAGCATGTGGTGGAGCAGAAGTACTCAGCTCATGGCAACCAGAAAGCACAGAGAGAAAGGAAGGGTCTAGGAATAAGATATATTCTTCCAGGCCATGGTCCCAGTGATTTATTTTTTCCAAGTAAGCCCTACCTAGGTAGTTTCTACCACTTCCAAATAGTCCATTCAATTATGAACCCATCAATAGATTAGTTTATTGGAACCCTCATGATCCAATCACTTCCCAGTACCCACCTCTGAATTGAACATAGCTGCATTGGGGATTACACCTTCAACACATCAGTCTTTGGGGGGATACTTTATATCCAGATAATAGCAACATCCCTTCCTTTTTGAAACCCCTCAGAAAGCTTTTTCTCTCAAAGTCTAGACAACCTCAAATCCTTTCTTCTTTCTTAAAAGAAGACCAATTATAGTTGTATCTTGCTTTCTAATGCAAGTGCATTTCTGTTAGCTGTAATGCAGCTCTATAAATTGCATCTTATTTTGATGTGTTTGATAATATTTTCGAGAGTTAATGAAAGGATTGATGACCAGGATTAAAATAAAAAATATTATCAAACTAACAATTGTGATTACATACACTTTAAAGAAGAAAAGATATTTAAAGAAGATTATTATAATTCTTAAATATGTCTGAAAGCAAAAACACTGAAATAGAATATGGCCTCAAACCTGTCATGGCACTAACTTTAACAAGGAGAGTGATATCCTGATGAGTGCCTAGCACTTTACATTTAGTGCATCGATTTGGGGTAAAAAATAGCTATTCAATTCCTAATCTGTATTGTGGGTGCCATGTGACCTCCCATTTAACATCTAGCTGAGGTTATTAATTTTTTTGTTTTGAAATCCTTACAGTAAAACTATGTGTTCTTTGAAGGTGGAGTGACAAGATCACACCAGTATGGCTGGACATTTTTCATACAGAAATCGTTCCTCTATTTTGGTAACCACTGAACAATTATACATGTAGCATGAATTTGGAAACAGGATAGGACCTATACTACATTTCTAATTCTGAAATACAAACTCTATCTATACTACCTTTGAGAAACTGAGTTCTATATGAATTTTCTGAGACAATGTTATTTCTCAAACAAGGCTAATCCATCATTGTAAAGAGTAATATTTAAGATACAAGGGGCTTTATTAATAGTTTCCTAACCAAAATTATTAAATTCTCTAGAAAATGTTCTCCACCATATCTGATTAGGTAGGTTGAGAAGGAATTCAGTTAGCTATGATGTTTGATTTATGTTTTATGAGCAATATTTCAGTCCCAAAGACTTTTCTGAGGGCAGCTTTCATTTCTTTGTTCCTCAGGCTATAAATTAGAGGATTACAGAGGGGTGTTATGACAGAATAAAATAAGGTAATGATTTTCTGCACTTCCACTGGGTGTCTTGATCCAGGGCTAACATACATTACCATAATAGAGCCAAAAAACAGGACCACCACAGCTAGATGAGAAGCACAAGTAGAGAAAGCCTTGTGTTTGCTTGCTGCCGAAGGCATCCTCACTACAGCTAGAATCACCAGAGCATAAGAGCAAAGAATGAAGAGAAAAGTGCCAATCATGAAGAAGGCATTGAAGGCAGAGTAAATGAACTGGGTGGTGGAGTCTTCAGAACAGGATAGCATCATCAATGGGACAGGATCACACATAAAATGGTTGATGATATTTGGACCACAATAAGGTAACTGTGAAATGAGAACAACTGGGGTTATAAAGAGGATGAACCCACATGACCATCCAAAGATGACGAGGCCAGTGCACAGCTGTCTGGTCATGATGCGTGGGTAATGCAGAGGACGGCAGATGGCAAGGCACCTGTCAAAGGCCATGAAGCAAAGGAAGAAGCCCTCATCACACCCAAAGGAAAAGAAGAAGTAGAATTGTGCAAAACAGCTCACAAAAGAGATGGACTTGCTTGAGGAGAGAAAGTTGGCCAACATGTTGGGGACGGTGGAGGTGACATAACATATTTCCAAGAGAGAGAAATTGCCCAGGAG
The DNA here is from genome assembly GCF_045843805.1 of Urocitellus parryii. Taxonomy (NCBI): domain Eukaryota; kingdom Metazoa; phylum Chordata; class Mammalia; order Rodentia; family Sciuridae; genus Urocitellus; species Urocitellus parryii. The sequence goes on along the minus strand of NC_135536.1, from coordinate 79,142,570 downwards.
GATGTACATGGGGGTGTGAAGGCGCCGGTCTCCCCTCACAGCACAGGCAATGGCTGCGTTTCCCATCAGGGTCAGAGTGTAGGTCATGGAGAAGAGCCCAAAGTAGAGGAGCTGCATTTCTGGGCTGGAGGGAAAGCCCATGAGGATGAAGTGGGTAACAGAGAGTGTGTGTTCTTGGTTGGACCCGTTCATTGGTGTAGAAGTCACTGAGATCACAGAGGTTATTGTCATTTAATGTTGAATACTGTTTTTTTTCCTGGAAACACCAAATAATTTTATTATTATTATTATTTTCCTTGCATAGGTGCATTATAATTATATATAATAATAGGTTCACTATACCATGTTCATATATGCACATAATATAATTTGATCACTCTCCTTCCCCAGTATGTCCCTTCCCCTGACTTCTTGCTTTGCTCTACTAATCTATTATTGTTATTATTATTTTAATTAGTGCATTATAGTTACATACATATGTAGGATTCATTAAGGTACATTCTTTTAAATACAATTGAATTAAATAATAAACAAGTTTCTGTTGAAAGCAATAAGACAGTAGTCTCCACCATCTTTTCCTCAAGAGTAAGATTTTATTTTTTAAGTTACAGATAATAATACAAACAAAAAACATACTGTGGCAAACTGAAACAAAGCCAGAATAAGGAGGTGCAAACTTTATAATTTGGTAGGTTGCTTCATCTCCATTTTTGTAAGTTGCTATATGTTTACCACATAGGGCCAGTATATGAGAAGTTCTTTCTAAAGCATAAAGCATAAAGAATAATTTATTAAAATTGGTCATATTGTTAATGGTAGTAAGGAAAGTGTTACATTAAAACAATTCCAAAAGTCCTGACTCTAGGTAATAGAATGAATGAAGCTGGGCATATTCTTCTTTTTGCCTTTTTGTGGTATTGTAAAATGCTTAAAAGGACTTTTCAGGGATAAAATATATGGTTTTTATATGATATTCATTGCATGTTTGGTGTTTAAGAAGTATTTTTTGTCTATTAAAACTGGTGATTTCAGCTGCATGGTGTGGGGAATAGTCCTGCACTTTTGTACCTGAGATTCTCTGGTCGAAAATTTTAATTCATGGGGCTGGGGTTGTGGTTCAGTGGTAGAGTGCTCGCCTTGCACATATGAGACTCTGGGTTTGATCCTCAGCACTACATAAAAAAAATGAATACATTAGTGAAATAAAGTATTGGGACCAATTGCAACTAAAAATAAATTAAAAAAGAAAATTTTGATTCATTTCACTGTGAATATGAAAATGAAATCTGCTACTACTACTTGGGGCTAATGACCTAGAAGAGAAATTTTTGTCAACATCTACAATATATAATGTGAACAATTTTGCTGCCAAAGAGCTAACCTGTAATTCCAGTGATTTGAGAGTCTAAGGCAGTGTGATTGCAAGTTAAGACCAACCTACACAATTTAGTGAGAACCCTGATTAAAAAAAAAAAAAGTTGTGTGGACATGTAGCTCAGTTGTAAAACACCTCTGGGTTCTTTCTCTAGTTCCCAAACAAAGCAAGGCAAAACACCATTGTGAAATGGACAGAAATTGTGTTTTTATTTTGTATGAGTATGTTTGTGTTTGTGTGTAATTTCCATATTATTTTCTTAATAGCTGATTTCTGTGCTTATTCTTTTGCATCCTTTTGGTATAAAAACACTTAGTACTTGTTATAGCCATTGTAGGTCTTTTCTGTTGAAACAATCTTGAAATATGATTTCGTGCTTCACTCACTTGCACCACCCCCTCACAGTCTGTTGTCACAGAGATGAAGTTTAACTCTTATGTGCCTTATTTGCTTAATACCCTGCTCTTGGCTATCACATTTAGTATTTAAAGTGAAATGACTGTTATTGGTACAGTCTGCCCTTTTTTAACTGTGGGTTCCACAGCTGTGTTTTCAATAAACTGCAGATGGACATGTTAGAAAAATTTGCATCTGTGCTAAGCATAGATGTTTTTCCTTTTCATTTTCCCCCAAAGGACACAGTCTAACAACCGTTTGCACATTTACATCATATTAGGTATCATAAATTATCTCTAGTTGATTTAAAATTTATGGGAGAAAGTGAGTAAATTATGTATGTGCAAACACTACGTTTTCTTCAAGGAACTTGAATATCTGGGGATTTTTGTGTCCATGGAGCATTCTATTTAGTTTTTCAATCACATCAAGATGGGTGGAAAATTATAGTAATACGTCAGATGGTTTAATTTCTCAAATAACAAGAGTCTTTTGTTTGTTTTGATGGATATGAATTTTCCATTGATTGGATGTGATCCATATAGTAAGATTAAAACAAAATACTTACTTAATATTTTATTATTCTGAATGACTGTATGATTTTTCTTAGGGCAGAATGTTGTACAGAACTGGAGGAAGTGTGAATGTCACTTTATTCTGGAGACAGCAAGGTGAATCTTGCCCATTTCCAATCAATGATTAAAAATGAAAAACACTGCCTTCAAGTTTAAATTATACCATTTAAATTATACTCCTTTAAATTATACACATATATTGTGATTATAGGCAGAGAGAAGGCAGAACTTGATGTTAATATGAGACAATTAATATTAAAACGTTTCAAAGATGTCTTTTATCTGCGGGATGCTTACATATGATTAATGTTGCAATCTGTTATTGAAGCAAATATTCACTTAGCTGCCCCACAAGTCTTAGTAGCTATTCAATTTCTTTATAACTCATTTGACAAAAATTTAGCTCATTTGGTTTAGTCCTTTATATTCTGTCCTGTTTCCTAATTTCTCAAGATACTACTGCAGCTACTTTACTTACTTCACTGACATTGAAACCCTACTACCATCATATATTAAATCAAAGACAATACTCGCCCTGCTTGAATCTTCTGTTGTAATGTTTCTCAGGGATACTAAAGTTGCAATCCAAATAAGGTCATATAGTGCACCAATAAAAAACCACACAGATGCAAAATGGGTTTGTCTTTTAAAAAAGGGTAGTTTCACATAAAACCCAAATATATTAAACTAGTGAAACCGATAGCACAGATAAGATATTAGAGTGGAATCAGAGATTTCCATGTTTCCTCCGTTGAACCAGCAATGGAATTAAGATAATATTGATAATATATCTACCTCTAAAAGTTACACATTTTCACACAAAACCCCCAGGCCTCTTTGTAAACAATACTCAATAGTATTTTAAAATGATAAGGAAACTAGAGAAATATGTTCCTTAGATTCTGAAACGTAAAGAAAATTAATATTTTAAGCTTCTGTGTCTGAATTTTGTTTGAGCCAAATATTTACATATTCAGAGCAAGAAGAAAGCACTTGTCAGTAAATTCACTGATGCACAACAGTTGTCATTTGTTGTTGTATGGTATGGAAAATTTTAACTCACGTGGTGGTATGTGCTGAGAAGAAAGTTCTTCAAGAGGAATAAAATAGCATCCCAGAGGGTGGAAACCATGTGAGGGGCTTCTGAGAATTGAACCCTGCAGTTTGTAACCTGCCATGAGTTCTGAAGAGTAAATTTGAAAAGCTTTTTTGCTTCTTTGTTCAATACTCATATTTATGGTCAAGATAAAAGCCCATATGAAGGTAACTTTTTCTGTTTATTAACTTACATCATGGTCTTTTGAGATTTGAGAACCCTTCCCTTGTTATTATTAAAGTACTTCTTCAGCACAAGAATACTTTTGTAATTTTAATTATTCACAATGAAATCCTAAGCCCAGCCATTCCCTGAGGAATACAGAGCTTGTGGAAATAGGCTCTTACCTCTTCTTGTGCTTTAAACAACCAGGTATTGCAAAAGGTTCCTGGGGAATAATTAAAGAGAAATAAAATTTGTGGTAATAGCTACAATAAGAAGATCTACCATTTGATTCCCTGAATCTTTGTTGAAGGACAATATATCCTCTTCCCAACATTAAGAGTTCTCAAATTTGTTGTTCAAACACATGTCAGATTCATGATGATTATCATTGGAAAGGTGGCATTTCAGGTGCTAAGACTGAATCTGTGTCATTGAATGTACATGTATGGAGTGCTTATCAGATATTGTGACTGTATTTGGGGAAATGAAAGAGAAAAAATATCCTGTCTACTCAGAGAAGTTCAATTCAGCTCAATTGAATTCAATTCAATTCAGTTCAGTGTGTATGTGTGGTAGGGCAACAGAAAATGAAGAAAATTACTAGAGTAAGTAAATTATGTATATATATATTTCATTGGAGAAAAATGAAAGGTGGAGAGGGTTGGGGATTGCAGTAGGGATATTGGTCTTGTAATTTTAAATAGAGTTTTAGCCAGACTTGAAAACGTGGAGGAACAGACCCATGAGGACATGGAGAGCACATGTCAGGCAGAAGGAACAGTCGTTGCTGAAGACTAGAGAGAGGCATGCATCTGACATGGGAGAGTAAGGAGGAAGACGGTGTTGCAGCAACATTAACCAAGTACATGGCCCCTTTCTGATGCTGGCCGTCCTTTCTCCTTTTTCAGGGCATGTATATTTCACTGTTATTTTAACTCACATTTTTGTTTTTTACAAGTTTTCCAGATTTCAACATAGTCGATTCTCTTATAGGAACTATTAAAAATCAACCAACATTTGCAAAGTATTCTCTGAATTCACTTTAATTTTTCTGATTATAGCCACTGACATTCTGCAGCCAGAATTCTGAGTTTTATTCTGCTTTTTAAATTTATATATGACAGCAGAATGCATTACAATACTTATTACATGTATAGAGTGCAATTTTTCATATCTCTGGTTATATACATAGTATATTCACACCAATTTATGTCTTCATACATGTACTTTGGATAGTAATGATCATCACATTCCACCATCATTAATTATCCCATACCCCATCACTTCCCCTCCAACCCTTCTGCCCTATCTAGAGTTTATCTATTCCTCCCATGCTCCTGCTCTCTATCCCACTATAAATAAGCCTCCTTATATCAAAGAAAACATTTGGCATTTGATTTTTGGGATTGGCTAACTTCATTTAGCATTATCTTCTCTAACTCCATCCATTTACCTGCAAATGCCATGATTTTCTTCTCTTTTATTGCTGAGTAATATTTTATTTGTGTATATATGCCACATTTTTATGTATTCATCTTTGGAAGGGCATCTAAGTTGGTTCCACAGTTTAGCTACTGTGAATTGTGCTTCTATAAACATTGATATGGCTATGTCCCTGTAGTATGCTGTTTTTAAGTCCTTTGGTTATAGACCAAGGAATGGGACAGCTGGGTCAAATGGTGGTTCCATTCCCAATTTTCTAAGAAATCTCCATACCGCTTTCCATATTGACTGTACCAATTTGCAGTCCCACCAGCAGTGTATGAGTGTATCATTTCTCCCCACATCCTTGCCAACACTTATTGTTATTTGTATTCATAATAGCTGCCATCTGACTGGAGTGAGATGAAATCTTAGGGTGGTTTTGAACTGCATTTCTCTAATTGCTAGTAATGATAAACATTTTTCATGTATTTGTTGATTGATTGTACATCATCTTCTGAGAAGTGTCTCTTCAATTCCTTGGCCCATTTATTGATTGGGTTATTTGCTTTTTTTTTTTGGTGATTAGCTTTTTGAGTTCTTTATATACACTAGTGATTAATGCTCTATCTGATGTGTGAGTGGTAAAGATTTGCTCCAAATATATAGGCTCTCTATTCACCCACAGATTGTTTCTTTTTCTAAGAAACTTTTTAGTTTGAGTCCATCACATTTATTGATTCTTGGTTTTAATTCTTGCACTATAGGAGTCTTATTAAGGAAGTTGGGGCCTAGTCCCACATGATGGAGATTAGGGCCTACTTTTTCTTCTATTAGACCCAGGGTCTCTGGTTGTATTCCTAAGTCCTTGAACCACTTTGAGTTGAGTTTTATGCATGGTGAGAGATAGGGGTTTAATATAATTTTGTTGCACATGGATTTCCAGTTTTCCCAGGATCATTTGTTGAAGAGGTTTTATCTTTTCTCCAATGCATGTTTTTGGTGTCTTTGTCTAATATAAGATAATTGTAATTTTATGAATTAGTCTCTATGTCCTCTATTCTGTACCATAGGTCTACCAGTCTGTTTTGGTGCCAATACCATGCTGTTTTTGTTACTATTGCTCTGTAGTATAGTTTAAGGTCTGGTATAGTGATGCCACATGCTTCACTCTTCCTGCTGAGAATTGCTTTAGCTATTCTGGGTATCTTATAATTCCAGATGAATTTCATGATTGCTTTTTCTATTTCTATTAAGAATATCATTGGAATTTTGATCAGAATTGCATTAAATCTGTATAGTGCTTTTGGAATTATGGTCATTTTGATATTAGTAATTTTGCCTGTCCAAGAGCAAGATAGATCTTTCCATCTTCTAAGGTCTTCTTTGATTTCTTTCTTTAGGGTTCTGTAATTTTCATTATATAGATCTTTCACCTCTTTGTTAAGTTTATTCCCAAGTATTTTGTTTTATTTTATTTTATTTTTTGATGCTTTTGTAAATGGGGTAGTTTTCCTCATATCCCTTTCTGAGGATTTGTCACAAAAATGCTTTTGATTAATGGGTGTTGATTTTATATCCTGCTACTTTGCTGAATTCATTTCCTAGTTCTAGAAGTTTTCTGGTGGATCTTTTTGGGTCTTCTAGGTATACAATCATATCGTCAGCAAATAATGCTAATTTAAGTTCTTCTTTTCCTATACATATCCCTTTAATTTCTTTCATCTGTCTAATTGCTCTGGCCAGTGTTTCAAGGACTATGTTAAATAGAAGTTGGGAAAGAGGGCATTCCTGTTTTGTTCCAGTTTTTAGAGGGAATGCCTTCATTTTTTCTCCATTAAGAATGATGTTGGGCTGGGGCTTAGCATAAATAGCCTTTACAAAGCTGAGATATGTTCCTGTTATCCCAAGTTTTTCTAGTGTTTTGAACATTAAGAGGTGCTGTATTTTGTCAAATGCTTTTTCTGCATCTATTGAGATGATCATATAATTCTTATCTTTGAGTCTCTTGATGTGATGAATTACATTTATTGATTTTCTTATGTTGAACCAACCTTGCATATCTGGGATGAATCCTAATTGATCGTAGTGCACTTTGTTTTGATATGTTTTTATATTTGATTTGTTAGAATTCTATTGAGAATTTTTGCATCTATGTTCATTAGAGATATTGGTCTGAAGTTTTTTTTCTTTGATGTGTCTTTGCCTGTTTTTGGAATCAGGATGATATTGGACTCATAGAATGAGTTTGGAAGTGCTCCCTCTTTTTTTATTTCCTGAAATAAATTGATGAGTGTTTGTATTTGTTCTTCTTTAAAGATCTTATAGAACTCAGCTGTATATCATCTGGTCCTGGGCTTTTCTTGGTTGGTAGAGTTCTGATGGCGTCTTCTATTTCGTCACTTGAGTTGTGTATATCATCCTGATTCAATTTGGGCAAATCATATGACTCTAGAAATTTTTTGATGCCTTTGATATTTTCTATTTTATTGGGGTCCAAGTTTTCAAAATAATTTCTAATTATCTTCTGTATTTCTGTAGTGTCTTTTGTGATATTTTCTTTCATCATGTATATTAATAATTTGAGTTTTCTCTCTCCATCTTTTCGTTAGCTTGGCTAAAAGTCTGTGAATTTTATTTATTTTTTCAGAGAATCAACTTTTTGTTCTGTCAATTTTTTAAATTGTTTCTTTTGTTTCAATTTCATCTCTAACTTTAATTATTTCTTGCCTTGTACTGCTTTTTCTGTTGATTTGTTCTTCTTTTTCTAGGGCCTTGAGATATAAAGTGAGGTCATTTATTTTTTGACTTTTTTTTCTTCTAAGGAATGAACTCCATGCAATTAACTTTTCTCTTAGAACTGCTTTCATAGTGTCCCAGAGATTTTGATATGTTGTGTCTACGTTCTGATTTACCTGTAAGAATTTTTCAATCTTCTCTTTGATGTCTTCTGTAACCCATTGTTCATTCAGTAGCATATTGTTTAATCTCCAGGTGTTGGAGTCATTTTTATTTTTTATTTTATCACTGATTTTCAATTTCACTCCATTATGATCTGATAAAATTCATGGTAGTATCTCTACTTTTTTGTATTTGCTAAGAGTTGCTTTGTGGCATAGTATATGGTCCATTTTAGAGAAGGATCCATGTGCTGCTGAGAAGAACATGTTTCCACTTGATGCAGGTTGAAATATTCTATATATGTCAGTTATGTCGAAGTTATTGATTGTATTATTGAGTTCTATAGATTCTTTATTCAACTTTTGTTTAGAAGATCTATCAGTGGTGAGAGATGTGTGAAAAAGTCTCCCAAGATTATTGTGTTGTAATCAGTTTGACTCTTGAACTTGAGAAGAATTTGTTTGATGAACATAGCTGCACCATTTTTTGGGGGGTATATATATATTTGATTGTTATGTCTTGTTAGTGTATGGTACGGAAAGTAATTACCATCTTTATCCCTTTTGATTAACTTTGGCTTGAAGTCTACTTTATTTGATATGAGGATGGAAATCCCTGCTTGCTTCTGCAGTCTGTGTGAGTGATATGATTTGTCCCAACCTTTCACTTTTAGTCTGTGTCTGTTTTTACCTATCAGATCAGTTTCCTGTAGGCAACATATTATTGGGTCTTTTTTTCCTACTCCAATCTGCTAGTCTATGTCTTTTGATTGGTGAGTTTAGGCCATTAATATTCAGTGTTACTATTGAGACATGGTTTGTATTCCCCACCATATTTGTTTATTTTTGTTATTTAACTTGACTTTTTTTTGTTATTTTGTTATTTAACTTGATTTTCTTCTTTGATTAGTTTTTCTTTTAGAGTACTGCCTCCCTCTGTGATTTTCATTGTTTTTTTGTTTTCTCTTCATGGATTATTTTTCCAAGGATGTTTTGTGGTGTTGGTTTTCTAGCTATAAATTCTTTTGTTTATCATGGGAGGTTTTTATTTCATCTTCAAATCTAAAGCTTAATTTTGCTGTATATCAAATTCTTGGTTGGCACCCATTTTCTTTCAGAGGTTGATATATGTTGTCCCAGGACCTTCTAGCTTTCAAGGTCTGTGCTGAAAAATCTGCCATTATCCTAACTGGTTTTCCCCTATATGTAATTTGATTCCTTTTTCTTGTGACTTTTAAAATTCTCTCCTTATTCTGTATGTTGGGCATTTTTATTATAATGTGCCTTGGTGTGGATCTGTTGTGATTTTGTACCCTCAGCATCATGTAGGCTTTTTGAATTTGGATTTCCAATTCATTCTTTATGTTTGGAAAATTTTCTGATATTATTTCATTGAATAGATTGTTCATTCCCTTGGTTTGGACTTCTTTGCCTTCCTCTAATCCAATAACTGTTAAATTTGGTCTTTTTATTCTATCCATATTTTTGGAATGTTCTGCTAGTGGTTTCTTACCATTATCGCTGTGTGGTCTATATTCTTTCCAAGTCTTTTCAAGATTATATATTTTATCTTCATTGTCTGATGTTGTATCTTCCAAGTGGTCTACTCTGCTGGTGATACTTTCATTTGAGTTTTAATATTTCTTTCATTTCAAGGTTTTCTATTTTTTTTCACCACTGTCTGTTGAGGTGATCTTTTGCTTCCTGTATTTGTTTATGTAGCTTTGTTATGGCAAAGATCACTTTGTCAAAGTGATCTTTCACTGCCTGTATTTGCTCTTTTATATCTTCCTTGAGTTCACAGAACATTTTAACCATGCACATCCTAAATCCTTCTGTGTCATTCCTCCTACTGTGGCTGCCAATGAATCTAATGATATGGTGTCTTCATGTGTTTGGGGAATTTTCTTCCCTTGTCTTTTCATGTTGCTTGTGGTCTTCTTTTCCAGCTCTGTGTGTCTAGATTGTTATTGTTTTTACCCTATAGGTTTGTAGTGCTCTTGTAGGGTTCCAAGACCTCTCCTTTGTGGGGAATAACAATGGTAACAGATTCCAATATCAACAATATACCACCTATGAAAAATGTATTGCTATTAAGATGTTTACAGTTTAGTCTAGATGTACAGAAATGTTGGATTCAACTATTACCTAAAATATAATCAGTAGTTTTGTAAAAAGGTTCACAGTTTCTGACAGTGGACAATAAACTTGGGGTGGGGCTTAGGACAATATGCTGAGCAGGTAGGATGTGATCATATAGAGCTAATATAATCTTAGGAAGTATGAAGGAGAAATCTAGTGAAGAAGATTAGTAGCAAGAGAATAGACAAGAGGTAATTTAGGGTAGGCAAGTATGTGGGATGACAGTAGAGTACATAAAACAAACACACATATGTTTTTAGAAAAATACAGATGCTAAAACAGGAAAATTTGGAGGGGGAAAGAAAAATGAAAGGATAAAAAGGAAAAGAAAATGAAGGGCATATATAACACCTCTATATTATATTATTCAGATGACTCAGTCCTCAAAGTCCTATTTTATGCAAAGTTCTTGGCTTCACATATGTTGGGGATGTGAGGGCTGGAGGATGGAGGGGTAGAAGAGAAAAAAAACAACCAACCAACAAAAAAATTGAAGGAAGAAGCCAGGGTTGCAGCTAGCTTTAGAAATTCATATCTTTCCTGCTTCTGTTCTCATCCAGTAGGTGGCGTCTTCTGTTGTAAACCGGTGTCTCTGCCCTCCGGTGGTGGAGGTAAGGAGGGTGAAAAGACTGGTCCTGGTGCTGGGTGCCTGGATTCGATGAGTGGCACCCACCAGTCCCTGCAGAAAGACTGCACCTCATGAGTCTCTTTTTGGGACTCCTTGCTTTTATAACATGAGTGTCAGGTACTATCTCCCTCTCTCACCTGGAGATTTCCCAGTTCCTGGTCTCTCCCTCTCCCCCAGCAGTTCTCAGTTGAGGAAACTCTCACCCTGGGGCTCCGTGATGACTCCCTGGTCACTCTGCACACCTGTGCTGGGCAACTACTCTGTTTAGTTACTGCCATTGGGGAGGGGGGAAGGTTTGAAATCTGGTACCTGGCCGCTGGAGATCCGATCTGGGAACTGCCCCCAGCTAAATGGTGAGAGTGTGGAGTCAAGACTGCTCCGGGAGTTTGGTGAGGTGGGAGGAGCCTAGTGTGGTGGGAGGAATTGGGCAATGATATTGTGCTGGGGTAGGTAGCAGCTGAGTGACTTGCACGGGAGTGGAGTGAAGTCTTGGCGATCTGTAGATGTATTGATAGGAGATTCTGCTAAGGCGCTCAGTGAGTCTTGCATGAACTGGAACTTCAGGCTTTGGGTCCTGCCCAGAGGCCTGCATGGGGTCACAGCGCTGGTGATTTCTGCAGAGAGCAGCTCGCTAGAAGTCTTCTAACACTCTCAGAGATGTAGTATTCCAAATAGGAGAGACCTGCAGTCGTGGAGGCATGGGGCACAGGGTGGCTCACTCCCCTCCTGCTGCCATGTTTTTTCTCTCTGGTTTTATAAAACAGCCTGATTTAATGAAGAAACATTGGAAGTTGGACTCTGCAGAGAAAATTAATTCATCTTTGACCTCAAGGAGATTACAGTACACCAAATCACTTGAATCAGAAAAAAAAAATCAGGTACTCTATCTTAGCAAAAACTCCACTGAAGAGCTAAAGTTCAGATCCTATTCATTTTTAGTAATTAAGTAAATACAGCATCTCCACTGAGGATAAGGATGGGTTGTCTTGGGGAAGTTAATATTTATAGGGAGGAGAGAGGAGGATGGGTTGCTGAACTTTCCTTCTTCACTGAGTGATTTCCTTCAGTACCTTCTACTCTTCAAGTTTTATGCAAGTTGGTCCCAAGCCACAAGGTGGCAGAATGATCCTCATAATTTCTTGAGCAAACTGATGGAAGTTCTGGGCCTGTAAGTGCCTACTCACTCTGCCTGAGCTACACACTGTTGGCTGGGAGAAATTTAGAGCAATTATCCAGAGTTGCATCACCTAGATCACTAGGTTTCTTCTGTCACCCACTCCAACCTATTCTCCTTTCAATGCTAACTCGAGGACACTGCAAATTTACACGTTGGAAGACATCTTACAGCATTTGGGGTTTCAGACTACATCTTAAAACTTTTTTATATCCTATTTAATGATCTGTTATAGAAACTGTCTATTGATTTTCTGCCATTTTAATGGCTGAAAAACTTCGTTCACATGAAGTTCTTGGTATAACAGTAATCTGTATACCTCAATATCCTTTTTAGTCCAAGATGAGATGTAACTCAGGAAAATTCTTCCATAAAACCACATCTCCCCAAGAAAATGTTGCAAAGCCAAACTTCCTGGAAAAAGTAGCATTCTCCAGAACATTCCCATACATTTCTCCACTGCAAGTTTAAACAGTGTACGTTTTTACAATAATTCTTCAAGTTTCCCCACAGGCTTCTCTCTTATCTTTCTCTTCTCTGTGATCTCTCAGTTGTTAGCATGACAACCCTGGCTCTGAGGTATTTGCAGCAAGCTCTTTGGCTTCTGCCTCATCACATTGTCTTTGGCCTGAGTCAGTGAAACAGGGAGAGCTTGAGTCATGTAGCCTGAATGTGCCAGGATCATCCTAGCTCATTCATTGCCCAGTAAAGCCAAATGTTCCAGTGGAGTGGCAAAAAATCAAAGAAACAATTGAGCAAAACTAATTCCTTCTTTTGGGACCAGGAAGTCACTTACTAGCAGAGTTAAAGGCCCCTGGTGGACACTAGGTCCTGTTTGGGTTTCTGGATGTGAGTGTGGGACAGAAACCGGCATTTGATAGTAATTAGAATGAAGTGTTCCACCTGCAGTGGGTGCTGGGTCATTTTTCTGCTGAGATCAGGTTTGGAAGCATCCAGGCTGGTGGAGGGCCAGGCACATTTGTGTTTGGGTTGCCTCTACTGCCATTTCTGCCTCCCCTGAGCAGGTGTGAAACTCTGAGTCTTTCCTGTTTCCTTTTGTCATTTGAGAGAAGGAAAAGAGACACTCACAGAGTTCTTTTTCATTTAATACTGAGCTGGGAGGAGTCATGTGCCATTATTTGTAGTCAGATTTGATTTTTATCATTCTGATGCTCTCTCCACTCAATATATTGTACCAAATTGAAACTAATTTGCAATAATAGTGAGTTTAAGACCTGCGTATTTAAGACTTCTTAGAGAGTCTCCCTGCCTTTGAATTAGTTTTCATAGTTTTATATTTTTTCAAGTCAGAAAGTTTAATACTCAAATTTCACATATGGGACAGTGGTAACACTTTGATATATCATGGTAATTGCCTAAGCCTTGCACACAGGACAGGGATTTTAAACAACTATCTTTGTAGGGTTTTTATGCTGAAAAAAATCTTGATACTTATAGTCAGCTCAGGTTACTCTCCATGCCCTCCACCTCCCTGTTATTGTGTCTACATGTAGTTTAAGAGCAATGATTTATGAAGGCTTTGCCTTTTTTGGATATCTTGGAAGATTATTATTTTAACAAATATATCTGCTTATATTATAGAAATGGAACTACATGTTCCATGTAAAATATGTCAAAAAACCTATCAGCAAGAAAATGATGACATAACCATTGGAGGTTACCTCTAGACTAGATGGAGTCTTATATTTATAGTTAGATTTATCTTTGTATTTAAATATAAAATTAACTATTATGTCTATATTTTAGTATTAAAAACTGGTTTGTTAATGTAACAACAATAACTCAATGTCCCTGTTCTGGGTAATTTTCTGAATGATCATCGATATAGCAATGAACAAAATGGATAAAAGTCCCAGATTTGCTTACTTGACATTTGCTTTACTTGACTGGCATTAAGTAAACTACATAGCTAGTGGTTAATGAGTTTAGATGGAGAAAAATAATAAAATATAAAAATAATTAAAAAATAAAAAATAATAAAAGAGAAGTTTAGGTGAGTGTGTTTGTAGGAAATGTCAGGGTTCAACTTATTCAATCTCTCTCCAGTTTTATTAAGGTTCAATGTTGAATAATATTCCACTCTATATATGTATCACATTCTAACTTTTTTAAAAAAATTAACTAATACACAAAACATAAATACACATAACATTTATTTCCACACTTCTGCTATAGCTTTTCCCTCTAGTTGTGAGGCCCACCCTCCCTTTGACCATTAAACATTAAAGTTCTGTGAGGCTGGATTCCAGACCTTCAAATTTTATTTTTTAAAACTTTTTTATTTGGTGCACATGACAGTACAATGATCTTGACAATTCATACATTTGAATCAGATGAGGTATAATTTCTCATTTTTCTGAGTGTACAGGTTGCAGAATCACATTGATCATGCAGTCACCTATATACATATAGCAATAATAATGTCTATTTTATTCTGCTGTCCTTCCTTTACCCCCTTCCCCTCCCCTCCCCTCCCATCACTTCTCTCTACCAAATCTAATGTGACACACTTTTTTCCCCTCACATTGTCATACATGTATTCTGTATAACCATGAGGGTCTTCTTTCATTTTCCATGCAATTTCCCTTCTCCCTCCTTTTCCCTCCCACTTCTCTTCCCTATTTAGTGGTAATCTTCTCATATTCTTCCTCCCTACCCCATTTTGAGTCACCCCCTTATATCAGAGAAGACATTTGGCATTTGTTTTTTAGGGATTGGCTAACTTCACTTAGCATAATCTGCTCTAAAGGCATCCATTTCCCTGCAAATGCCATGATATTATTATTTTTTAGTGCTGAGTAATATCCCATTCTACATAAATGTCATTTTTTTATCCATTCATCCATTGAAGGGCATCTAGGTTGGTTCCACAGTCTAGCTATTGTAAATTGTGCTGCTATAAACATTGATGTGGCTGTGTCCCTGTAGTATTCTGTTTTTAGGTCTTTTGGGTATAGTTTGAGAAGGGAAATAGCTGGGTCAAATAGTGGTTCCATTCCCAGCTTTACAAGGAGTCTCAATACTGCTTTCCAAATTGGCTTCACCAATTTGCAGTCCCACCAGCAATATATGAGTGTACATTTTTCCCAGAATCCTCGCCTGCACTTGTTGTTATTTGATTTCATAATGGCTGCCATTCTTACTGGAGTGAGATGGTATCTTAGAGTAGCTTTAATTTGCATTTCTTTGATTGCTAGAGATGGTGAGCATTTTTTCGTGTATTTGTTAATTGATTGTATATCCTCTTCTGAGAAGTGTCTGTTCAGGTCCTTGGCCCATTTGTTGATTGGGTTATTTGTTTGTTGTTGTTTAACTTATTGAGTTCTTTGTATACTCTAGAGATTAGAGCTTTATCTGATGTGTGAGGAGTAAAAATTTGTTCCCAGGATGTAGGCTCCCTATTCACCTCACATATTATTTCTCTTACTGAGAAAAAGCTTTTTAGTTTGAATTTGTCCCATTTGTTGATTCTTGGTTTTAACTCTTGTGCTATAGGTGTCTTATTAAGGAATTTGGGGCCTGACCCCACGTAATGGGGATTAGGGCCAACTTTTTCTTCTATTAGACACAGAGTCTCTGGTTTGATTCCTAGATCCTTGATCCATTTTGAGTTAACTTTTGTGCATGGTGTGAGTAAGGGATTCAATTTCATTTAGTTGAATATGGATTCAATTTCATTTAGTTGAATATGGATTTCCAGTTTTCCCAGCACCATTTGTTGAAGATGCTATTTTTTCTCCATTGCATGCTTTTAGCACCTTTGTCTAATATAAGGTAGTTGTAATTTTGTGGGTTGGTCTATGTGTCCTCTATTCTGTACTATTGGTCTACCAGCCTGTTTTGGTACCAGTATTATGCTGTTTTTGTTACTATTGCTCTGTAGTATAGTTTAAGATCTGGTATAGCGATACCACCTGTTTCACTCTTCCTGCTTAGAATTGCTTTAGCTATTCTGGGTCTCTTATTTTCCAGGTGAATTTCATGATTGCTTTTTCTATTTCTGTGAGGAATGCCATTGGGATTTTGATTGGAATCGCATTGAATCTGTAAAGTGCTTTTGGTAATATGGCCATTTTAATAATATTAATTCTGCCTATCCATGAGCAAGGTATATCTTTCCATCTTCTAAGGTCTTCTATTTCTCTCTTTAGGGTTCTGTAGTTTTCATTGTATAGTCTTTCACCTCTTTTGTTAAGTGAATTCCCACGTATTTTATTTTTTTTAAGGATATTGTGAATGGGGTAGTTTTTGTCATTTCCATTTCAGAGGATTTGTCACTGATATACAGGAATGCCTATGATTTATGGGTGTTGATTTTATATCCTGACACTTTGCTGAATTCATTTACTAGTTCTAGAAATTTCTTGGTATAACTTTTTGGGTCTACTAGGTATAGGATCATATCATCAGCAAATAGTGCTAGTTTAAGTTCTTATTTTCCTATAGTTATACCTTTAATTTCTTTCATCTGTCTAATTGCTCTGGCTAGTGCTTCCAAAACTATGTGAATAGAAGTGGTGAGAGAGGGCATCCCTGTATTTTTCCAGATTTTAGAGGGAATGCCTTCAATTTTTCTCTGTTTAGAATGATGCTGGCCTGAGGCTTAGCATAGATAGCTTTTACAATGTTGAGGTAAGTTCCTGTTATCCCTAGTTTTTCTATGTTTTGAACATAAAGGGATGCTGTATTTTGTCAAATGCTTTTTCTGCATCTATCGAGATGATCATATGGTTCTTATCTTTAAGTCTATTGATGTGGTGAATTACATTTATTGATTTCTGTATATTGAACCAGCCTTGAATCCCAGGGATGAATCCCACTTCAACATGGTGCACTATCTTTTTGATGTTTTTGTATCTGATTTGCCAGAATTTTATTGAGGATTTTTGCATCTACATTCATTAGAGATATTGGTCTGAAGTTTTCTTTCTTTGAAATGTCTTTGTCTGGTTTTGGAATCAGGGTGATGTTGGCCTCATAGAATGAATTTGGAAGTACTCTCTCTTTTTCTATTTCCTGAAATAGATTGAAGAGTATTGGTATTAGTTCTTCTTTAAAGGTTTTGTAAAACTCTGCTGTATATCCATTCAGTCTTGGGATTTTCTTGGTTGGTAATCTTTTGATGGCTTCTTCTATTTCCTCACTCTATACTGGTCTGTTTAAGTTGTGTGTATCCTCCTGATTCAATCTGGGCAGATCATATAACTTAAGAAATTTATCGATGCCTTCACTATCTTCTATTTTATTGGAGTATAAGGTTTCAAAATAATTTCTAATTATTTTCTGTATTTCTGTAGTGTCTGTTGTAATATTGCCATTTTCATCCCTTATGCTAGTAATTGGGTTCTCTCTCTTCTTCTCTTCGTTAGCATGGCAAAGGGTCTGTCAATCTTATTTATTTTTTCAAAAAAACAACTTATAGTTTTGTCAATTTTTCCAATTGTTTCTTTTATTTTGATTTCATTTCTGGTTTTAATTATTTCTTGCCTTCTACTGCATTTGCTGCTGATTTGCTCTTCTTTTTCTAGGGCTTTGAGATGTAGTGTGAGATCATTTATTTGTTGTTTTTTTCTTTTTTTGAGAAATGAACTCCATGCAATGAATTTTCCTGTTAGTACTGCTTTCATAGTGTCCCATAGATTTTGATATGTTGTGTCTGTGTTTTCATTTATCTCTAAGAATTTTTAAATTTCTTCCTTGATGTCTTCTGTAACCCGTTGTTCACTCAGTAGCATATTGTTCATTCTCCAAGTGATGTAGGATTTTTTCTTCCTTATTTTATTGTTGATTTCCAATTTTATTCCATTAAGATTGGATAAAATGCATGGTAATATCTCTACTCCTTTATATTTACTAAGAGTTGCCCTATGGCATAATATATGGTCTATTTTTGAGAAGGATCCATGTGCTGCTGATAAAAAGTGTATCCGCTTGATGATTGTTGATATATCCTATATATGTCAATTAAGTCTAAGTTATTAATTGTGTTATTGAGTTCTATAGTTTCTTTATTCAACTTTTGTTTGGGATATCTGTCCAGTGGTGAGAGAGGTGTGTTAAAGTCACCCATGATTATTGTGTTGGTGGTCTATTTGTCTCTTGAACTGGAGAAGAGTTTGTTTGATGAACATAGCTGCATTGTTTGAGGCATATATATTAATGATTGTTATGTCTTGTTGGTGAATGGCTCCCTTTATCAGTATATAGTGTCCTTCTTTATCCCTTTTGATTAACTTTGGCTTGAAGTCTATTTTATTTGATATGAGGAGGGACACCCCTGCTTGCTTCTGAGGTCCATGTGAGTGATATGATTTTTTCCAACCTTTCACCTTCAGTCTGTGTATGTCTTTTCCTATCAGATGAGTCTCCTGTAGGCAGCATATTGTTGGATCTGTTTTTTTAAATACAATCTACTAGCCTATGTCTTTTGATTGGTGAGCTTAAGCCATTAACATTTAGGGTTACTATTGAGATATGGTTTGTACTTCCAGCCATGTTTGTTTATTTTTGTTATTTAACTTGATTTGTTTTTCCTCTTTGATTAGGTTTTCCCTATACTGTGCTACCTCCCACTGTTAATTTTCATTGTTTTTTTCATTTTCTCTTCTTGTAATGTTTTTCCCAGAATGCTTTACAGTGCTGATTTTCTAGCTGCTAACTTTTTTAACCTTTGTTATCATGGAAGGTTTTTATTTCATCGTCAAACCTGAAGCTTAATTTTGCTGGATACAAGATTCTTGGGTGGAACCCATTATCTTTCAGTGTTTGAAATATGTTGTTCCAGAATCTTCTAGCTTTCAACATCTGTGTTGAAAAATCAGCCATTAACCTAATTGGTTTACCCCTAAATGTAATCTACTTCCTTTCTCTTATGGCTTTTAAAATTCTCTCCTTTTTCTGTATGTTGCACATTTTAATTATAATGTGTGTTGGTGTGGGTCTCTTGTGGTTTTGTACATTCAGCGTCCTGTAGGCTTTTAGGATTTGGATTTCTGTTTTATTCTTCATGTCTGGAAAGTTTTCTAAAATTATTTTACTGAACAGATTGCTCATTCCTTTGGTTTTGACCTCTATACCTTCCTCTATCCCAATAATTCTTAAATTTGATCTTTTTATGGTATCCCAAATTTCTTGGATGTTCTGCTCGTGGTTTCTTATCAGCCTTTCTGAGTTGATAGACTCTTTTCAAGGTGATATATTTTGTCTTCGTTGTCTGATGTTCTGACTTAAAATTAGTCTACTCTGCTAGTGATACTCTCACTTGAGTTTTTAATTTGGTTTATAATTTCCTTCCTTTCCAAGATTTCTGTTTGATATTTTTGTATAACCTCTTTCTCCCTGTAGAGTTGCTCTTTTGCTTCTTGGATTTGTTTATGTAATTCATTGTCAATGTGATCTTTCATTGTCTGCATTTGCTGTGTAAGGTCTTCCTTGAGACTCCAGATCATCTGGGCATGTATACCTTGAAGTCTTTATCTGAAATTTTCTCTGCTGTAGCTACCAACTCCACTACTGTTGAGTTGTCCTGCATTGTTTGTGTTCCTTTTTTTCTTTTTTTTTTCCAAGATGCTCATGTTTATTTCCAGCTCTGTGAGACTGCTGTGTTATTATTTTCTCCTATAAATTTGTTCTGCTTTTCTATAGCTTCGAGATCCTTTTTGATGGGAGACAATGTCTAGAGATGTTGGGTTCAATTGTAATTTAAAGTAAATTCATTAGCTTCATAAAAGTCATACAGATTCTGGTGGCATATAGAGAACTGAGAGTTGGACATAGGACTTTATGTTTAGGGGGAAAGATGTGAGGATATGGGGGTTAATATATCTTAGCTACTTTGAAGGAGAGCTCTAATGAAGAGGGTTATTAACAGGAGAATAGACAGGAGTATTTGGGAGTAGCTAAGTACTTGGGAGGACTATAAAAAGCATAAAAACATTCACCTAATTGCATTTAGTAAGTTACATGTAGTAGATGTAGTAATGCTTGGGAGGTTGGGAGAGAAAGAGAAGTAGGAAGAGGAGTACAAAGAAAAGAAGAATAAAGAGAGAAAAAAAAATGCACTCTTATAATTCTGTTTTCTTCTCCTCCAGTAGATGGCATTGTGCATTCCAGGTTGAGTCTCTGCTCTCAGGATGTAGGAAGCAATTAGTGTGGGGTGGCTCTCTCTCCCTTGCCCAGAGCCTCTCCAATCCCGGTCTCTTTGGGTTGCTCTTGGTTTCTATGACCCTCACTTCTCCTGCCTGCCAGGCCCCAATTACTGGGACTCTTCTCCACAGCTCTGGTTTCACTCTGGGTATGCAGTGCCCTGGCTGCCCCACACTCGTGATCAACTGAGCCCTCTCTTTGTTGGATAGTCACCCAGTCATCACAGCTGTGGAGAGAGGGAGTTAGAAACCGGCAACCTATTCTGACTTATTCCCTCTGATAGTCACACCCACTGAGAGTTGGCAAGAAAGGTTTTGGTTATTGCAGTTGGGGGGAGGAGGAATTGGAGATCAGGCGCCTTTTCAGTTTCACTCGGCTTTGATTTTCATGCCCAGCCCACCAAGAGTTGGTGAGAAAATTTTTGAGTTATCCCAGCTGGGTGGATGTGGGGGCTGCGGGTCACACACTTGTTATGTCGCCAATCTCGCTGCCCATGTGATCCGCCTAAAGCTGATGAGGTAGATTTTCCAAGATGGTGGCTGACAGTTTCCAGGCCGGGGTGTCCGGTGAGGAGGAGGGAACTGGGCTGTTTCTCCACTAAGTCCAAACTTCCAGTCCTCAGTCCCGTGCCCTGTGGGGACACGGGTGGCAGTCTGGCGCACTTTATCTCAACAGGATCTGAAATTTTGCTTCTCTGTGCTGCCAGAACTCCTCAGCGCTCAATTCCACCCGACTGTGGCAAGCTGCTGCTTAGCTGCACCTTCAAATCTTTTAATGCTATGCTCTCAAGTAGGCCATTCTATTCTTGCATACTTTGGTTACCACTTATTTGCCATAATTATATAAAATTACAATGTACATCCTTAGAATTTCCAAAGAGAACTGCTATATGATGTTTTCATCTGACTGCTAGATAATATTTTTACTTAGATATTTTGGAGGTGTCTCAAACTAAACTCCAAACTTGATCCAATGACCACAGATATTCATCATCTCCTCCTCTACCATTTATTGTAGCTCTTCATCTTCAGAGAACAATTCAGATGATCTACGTCATTTCCCTCTGGGGTAACCTAAACTTGATCCCTGAGGATTCTGAGAGCTTAGTTGCTCTGCCTTGTCAGGCTGTATATGTTTTTTTTTTCTTGTTTAATGTTATCACTGAGCATGAAAGTGCCAAAAGAAGCACCTGTACATCTTCTACATTCCATTCCTCTCTTCTGTCTTCCTGTTATGTAGTAGCAATCACTGGCAATCAGAATAAATCACTCCTAGTAGAGTAATTTTTGTCTTTTGGAATATTCTCAACAAATTGTGAACCAAGCCTGAGGTTCTCTATTAGTTAGCAAGTTGTGTGAAACCTGCTTCACTTCCCACTTGAAGCCAGAGGTCATTTCTCTGTATTGACCTCCATAACATTTCAAGGTTAAATTCATTAATGGGTTGTGGGTTCTCTGGCAGTTTCTGAGAAACTGAGATAGGGATGTGAAAGGTATGTGATAAATTTTGAGTATAACATGGTAAATTTGTATTAATTTTTACATTAAACTGTTCTATATACTTGCAGGTGAAAATAAAATTTCAACAAAAATATATCCTACAGTAATTTTTTTCCTCCACTATTATTTATCAATTGTGTGATATTCTGAAACTATGGAACATTTAGATAAGTTTCTAACCTATTAATATGACATTGATAAATATGAATTTTCCCACTCTTTTTTCTTCACATGGATTGTGTCTGGATACATGCCGCGAAGTCCGGCTGCAGCAAAATAACCCGGGGGGTGACGAGCAACTTGTGTAGATTGATACAGCAGGAGTTGGAGCCGTTTATTGTAGGTCAGGAGGGGTATTTATACATTCCACACAGCTTATCTAATTAACATAAACTAGATACAGCAGTCAACCAATAAGGAATCTCCACACTTAATGGCTCACTGGCGTTACTTCTCAAACCACTCCCTCTGCAAAATGCCAGGCGCCATCCTGACTTGTTTACAGACTCTAACGGATACATACTTTAAAATTTGTAGATCATGAGCACAAGTGGTTTGTTTTAATATAAGCTGATAAATACTCAGAAATAATTTATGTTATTGAAATAAATTAAGCAGGCTGTAAGGATGTTATTTTCTTATGAGAAAAGTAAGTGTTTACATGGTTTGAAAAAAAATGTCAACTTAAAAAAACTTAAGATTTTGGTAGTGTTTGAGGGGGGTGGGGAGACAAGAAATAATCTACTGAGTAGAAGAAATTTTTATTTATATCCTTATAAATAGTTTGTGTCTAAAAATGTATCAGACCACTATGAAGTTCAAATTTTGTTATATTTTTAATTAATAAGTTCTAAATTTAACAAGAGTTACTAATTTGGATTTCATTACATTAAGTGGCAACAATCTGAATTATGAGGTTAAAGTTTTGCTGGGCTACAGATAGTCTGAGATATGCAAAACCTAGTTAATTGTTGGTTCAAAGTTCATCGAAGAAGAAATGCACACACCTTAATAACAGCTAACAATACACTTAACTAAATACCACATATTTATCATCTCCTTTAAATATCTTCTCAGAAAGATAAATGACTATAGAATGAAAGAAACTTAGGAAACTAAAGTGAATTCAAAGTTAAAATGATCAGGAAGATGTCATCATCTTACAACTACACTAAAAATTTTGGGTGAGGTTGTGAATTGTTTTTCTATGAAAATGATTTGTTCAAGAAATTATTCACATTTTATTCACTTTATTTCTGTGAAATAAAAAAAACACAAAAATAACAACAAAAAAATCTGCTTCAAGAAGGTTGGGTTTGTCAGATCTTTGTCACTGTGACAAAAATACCTAGATAATTAACTTAAAGTAGGAAAAATTTATTGTGACTCACAGTTTTAGAGGATTCAGTGCATGGTCACCTGGCCCCATAGCTTTGGGCCTTTGGCAAGACAGACTGTCATGGTGGACAGCATGTAGTGAAACAGAGATGCTCAGCTCATGGCAGCCAGGAAGCAAAGAGAGAAAGGAAGAGCTGGGGATGAGATACACTCTTCCAGGCCATGGGCCCAGTGATCTGTTTCCTCCAAGTAAGCCCTACCTAGGAAGTTTCTACCACTTCCAAATAGTCCATACAATTATGAACCCATCAATTGATTAGTCCATTTATGAGAGTAGAACCCTCGTGGTCCAATCACTTCCCAATACTCACCTCTGGATTGAACATTTCTTCATTGGGGATTACACTTTCAACTCATCAGTCTTTGGGGGACATTTTACATCCAGACCATAGCAATATCCCTTCTCTTTTGAAACTGCTCAGAAAGACTTTCTCTTAAAGCCCAGACAACCTCAAATCCTTTCTTCTTTCTTTAAGGAAGACCATTACACTTGTACCTTGCTTTCTAATGTAAGTGTTTTTCTATCAGCTGTAATGCAGTTTTGTAAATTCCATCTTATTTTCTGACTGTCTTTCATTATATTTTAGAGAGTTAATGAGGATTGATGACCAGGATTAAAATAAAAGGTATTATCAAACTAACAATTGTGATTATATACACTTTAAAGAAGATATTTTTTTTTCTGATTTTTAAGCTTTTATTATGACTTAGTTCAAAGCATTTTATTTACTTTAAAAAAATTTTTAATTTATTTTCTAAAAAAATAAATGACAGTGGAATGCATTACAATTCTTATTACACTTATACAGCACAATTTTTTATATCTCTGGTTGTATATAGAGTATGTTGATACCAATTTTTGTCTTCATACATGTACTTTGGATAATGATGTCTATCACATTCCAGCATCCTTTCCCTGCCCCCTCCCACCCCTCTGTCCTATCTAGAATTTATCTATTTCTCCCATGCTCCCCCTCCCTACCCCACTATGAGTCAGCTTCCTTATATCAGAGAAAACATTCTGCATTTGTTTTTTTTTTGGGGGGGGATTGGCTAACTTCACTTAGCATTATCTTCTGCAACTCCATCCATTTACCTGCGAATCCCTTGATTTTGTTCTCTTTTATTGCTAAGTAAAATTCCATTGTATATATATGCCACATTTTTTTAAAATCCATTCATCCACTGAAGGGCATCTAGGTTGGCTCCACAGTTTAGCTATTGTGAATTGTGCTGCTATAAACATTGATGTGGCTGTGTCCCTGTAGAATGCTGTTTTTAAGACTTTTCGGTATAGACCGAGAAGAGGGATAGCTGGGTCAAATGGTGGTTCCATTCCCAGAGAAGAAAAGATATTTAGAGAGGAATATTGTAATTCTTAAATATGTCTCAAAGCTAAAACACTGAAATAGAATGTGGTCTCAAACCTGTCACAACATTAACTTTAGCACAGAGAGTAATATTCTGATGAGTGTCTAGCACGTTACATTTAGTGCATTTCTTTTGGGTAAAAAAATAGCTACTGAATTCCTAATCTGTACCATGGGTGTCATATGACCTCCCATTTTACATCTAGCTAAGGTTATTAATTTGTTTGTTTTGAAATCCTTACAGTAAGGATTTGGAGGTGGAGTGACAAGATCACATCAGTATGGCTGGACATTTTTCATACAGAAATCTTTTCTCTATCTTGGTAACCAGTGAAGAACAGTAAATGTGGCATGAGTTTGGAAACAAGGATAGGACCTATAGTACATTTCTATGTGCTCACCTAATTATGAAATAATAATTCTGAAACTGTATCTATACTGCCCTTTAGAAACTGAGTTATATATGAATTTTCTGAGATAATATTATTTCTTAAACAAGGCTAACCCATCATTGTAAAGAGTAATATTTAAGATACAAGGGGCTTTATTAATAGTTCCCTAACCAAAATTATTGAATTCTCCAGAAAATGTTTTCCACCATGTCTGATTAGGTAGGTTGAGAAGGAACTCAGTTAGCTATGATGTTTGATTTATGTTTTATGAACAATATTTCAGTCCCAAAGACTTTTCTGAGGGCAGCTTTCATTTCCTTGTTCCTCAGGCTATAAATTAGAGGATTACAGAGGGGTGTTATCACAGAATAAAATAAGGTAATGATTTTCTGCACTTCCACTGGGTGTCTGGATCCAGGGCTAACAAACATTACCAAAATAGAGCCATAAAACAGGACCACCACAGCTAGATGAGAAGCACAAGTAGAGAAAGCCTTGTGTTTGCTTGCTGCCGAAGGCATCCTCACTACAGCTAGAATCACCAGAGCATAAGAGCAAAGAATGAAGAGAAAAGTGCCAATCATGAAGAAAGCATTGAAGGCAGAGTAAATGAACTGGGTGGTGGAGTCTTCAGAACAGGACAGCATCATCAATGGGACAGGATCACACACAAAATGGTTGATGATATTTGGACCACAATAGGGTAACTGTGAAATGAGAACAACTGGGGTTATAAAGAGGATCAACCCACATGACCATCCAAAGATGGCGAGGCCAGTGCACAGCTGAATGGTCATGATGCGTGGGTAATGCAGGGGACGGCAGATGGCAAGGCACCTGTCAAAGGCCATGAAGCAAAGGAAGAAGCCCTCATCACACCCAAAGGAAAAGAAGAAGTAGAATTGTGCAAAACAGCTCACAAAAGAGATGGACTTGCTTGAGGAGAGAAAGTTGGCCAACATGTTGGGGACGGTGGAGGTGACATAACATATTTCCAAGAGAGAGAAATTGCCCAGGAGGATGTACATGGGGGTGTGAAGGCGCCGGTCTCCCCTCACAGCACAGGCAATGGCTGCGTTTCCCATCAGGGTCAGAGTGTAGGTCATGGAGAAGAGCCCAAAGTAGAGGAGCTGCATTTCTGGGCTGGAGGGAAAGCCCATGAGGATGAAGTGGGTAACAGAGAGTGTGTGTTCTTCTTTGGACCCGTTCATTGGTGTAGAAGTCACTGAGATCACAGAAGTTATTGTAATTTAATGTTGGATTTTGTTTTTTCCCTGGAAACATCAAATTACTTTATTATTATTTTTATTGCACTGGTACATTATAATTATATATACATAAAATAGAATTCATTATGCCATATTAATATATGCCCATCATATAATCTGATCACTCTCATTCCCCAGTACTTCCCTTCCCCTGATTTCTTGCTCTGCTTTATTAATCACCTTTATTATTTTAATTAGTGCATCATAATTACATATATATTTAGGATTCATTGTGGTCTATTCTTTTAAATATTTTTTCATTAAATTATAAACAATGAAGTGTCTGTTGATAGCAATAAGACAGTAGTCTCCACAACCTTTTTCTCAAGAGTAAAATTTTATTTTGTAAGTTACAGATAATAAAACAAAGCCAAAATAAGGTGGTGCATCTTTATAGTTTGGTAAGTTGCTTCATCTACATTTCTGTAAGTTGCTATATGTTTACCACATAGTCTCAGTGCATATGAAGCTCTTTCTAAAGCATAATATAAAGATAATTTATTAAAATTCATCATATTGATAATGGTAGCAAGTGAAGTATTACATTAAAATATTTCCAAAGGTCCTGACTCATGGTAATAGAATTAATGAAGCTGGGCATATTCTTCTTTTTGCCTTTTTGTGATATTGTAAAATGTAACAGACTTTTCAGGGATAAAATATATGTTTTTTATATAATATTCATTGCATATTTGGTGTTTAGAAAGTGTTTTTTTGTTTGTTTGTTTATCAAGAATGGTGATTTCAGCTGCGTGTTGTGGGGAAGAGTTCTACACTTTTATACCTAAAATTCTCTGGTTGAAAATTTTGATTGATCTCCATGTGAATGTGAAAATGAGGTCTCCTACTTGGGGCTAATGACCTAGAAGAGAAATTTTTGTCAACATCTACAATATATAATGTGAACAATTTTGCTGCCGAAGAGCTAACCTGTAATTCCAGTGATTTGGGAGTCTAAGGCAGTGTGATTGCAAGTTAAGAACAACCTACACAATTTAGTGAGAACCCTGACTGAAAAAAAAAAGTTGTGTGGACATGTAGCTCAGTTGTAAAACACCTCTGGGTTCTTTCTCTAGTGCCCAAACAAAGCAAAGCAAAAACACCATTGTGAAATGGACAGAAGTTGTGGTTTTTTTTTTGTGTGTGTGTGTGTGTGTAGTTTCCATATTATTTTCTTAACAGCTGATTTCTGTGCTTATTCTTTTGCATCCTTTTGGTATAAAAACACTTTAGTACTTGTTACAGCCATTGTAGGTCTTTTCTGTTGAAACAACCTTGAAACATGATTTTTTGCTTCACTCACTTGTGCCACCCCCTCACAGTCTGTTGTCACAGAGAAGAAGTTTAACTCTTATGTGCCTTATTTGCTTAGGACCTTGCTCTTGGCTATCACATTTAGTGTTTAAAGTGAAATGACTGTTGTTGATACAGTCTTCCCTTTGTAACTGTGGGTTCCACAGCTATGTTTTCAATAAACTGCAGATGGAAATGTTAGAAAAATTTGCATCTGCTCTAAGAATAACTTTTTCCTTTTCATTGTTCCCCAAACATCACAGTCTAATAATCATTTGCACAATATTTACATCATATTATGTTTCATAAATTATCTCTAGGTGATTTAAAGAATATGGGAGAAAATGGGCAGATTATGTGCAAACACTACATTTCCTTCAAGGGGCTTGAATATCTGGGGATTTTTGTATCCACAGGGCATTCTGGAACCAATCCCAAAGAACGTTGAGGATCAACCTTATCTCATTGCTTGTGGAATGATGCAGAATGTTTGAAGTGTGAATGCAGCCTGGTGATTCAATTTATTTGTTTCATCTGTCAATCACTTCACGACAGGTAGAGAAATATGGTAGTATGGCCCACAGTGTAATTTCTGAAATAACAAGACTCTTTTGTTTGTATTTTTGTTTTTATGGTTATAGATTCTCCTTTGATTGAATGTGATCCATGTAGTAAGGTTAAAACAAATTCCTTACTTAATGTTTTATTATCCTGAATGACTGAATCATTTTTTTTCAGGGTAGAATGTTGTACAGTATTGGAGGAAGTATGAGTGCCATTTTATTCTGGAGACTGCAAGGTGAATCTATTGTCAAGATTATTACAAGTTTAAATCTTTAAATTGTAGACATGTATTGTGATTATATGGATAGGCAGAGAGAAGGCAGAACTTTAATATTACTTGTCTCATTTTAATATGAGACAATTAATATTAAAATGATTCAAAGATGTCCTTACCTGGGAATGCTTATATATGATTAATGTTGCAATCTGTTATTGAAGCAAATATTCACTTAGCTGCCCCACAAGTCTTAGTAGCTATTGAATTTCTTTTTTTTTCTTTTTAAAATATTTTTATTTTTTCAGTTTTATTCAGATCTGATTGACAAATACAATTACACACACACATGAAGTGTGAAATGTGATGATTTGATATATATATATATATATATATATATATATATATATCTGTGAAATGAACTCCATCATCAAATTAATAAATTTCTTTATAACTCATTTGACTAAAAAAATAATTCATTTTGTTTTAGTCCTTTATATTCTGTCATATTTCCTAATTTCTCAGGATGCTACTGTAGCTACTTTACTTACTTACTTCACCGAAATTGAAACCCTACCATCATACAGTAAACCAAAGACAATACTCACCCTGCTTGAATCTTCTGTTGTAATGTTTGTCAGGGATACTAAAGTTGCAATCCAAAGGTTATATAGTGCATCAATAAAAAAACACACAGATGCAAAATGGGCTTGTATTCTAAAGAGGATAGTTTCATATAAGACCCAAGCATATTAAACTAAATGAAACTGATAGCAACATGATGGTTGCACAGATAAGATATTAGAATGGAATCAGAGATTTCCATTTTTCTTTCATAGAACCAGCAACAGAATTAAGATAATATTGATAATAAATCTACCTCTAAAAATTTATCATTATACATTTTCACACAAAATCCCCAGGCCTCCTTGTAAATAATACTCAATAATATTTTAAAATGATAAGAAAGCTAGATAAATATG
This sequence comes from Urocitellus parryii, assembly GCF_045843805.1. Lineage (NCBI taxonomy): Eukaryota > Metazoa > Chordata > Mammalia > Rodentia > Sciuridae > Urocitellus > Urocitellus parryii. The sequence goes on along the minus strand of NC_135536.1, from coordinate 79,113,550 downwards.
TTCCCTAGACTCTGAAACATAAAGAAAATTACTATTTTTAAGCTTCTGTTTCTGAATTTTGTTTGAACCAAATAATTACATATTCAGAGCAAAAAGATGCACAACAGTTGACATGTTGCTGCATGGTATGGAAAAATGTAACTCACGTGGTGGTATGTGCTGAGAAGAAAGTTCTGCAGGAGGAGTAAAATAGCACCCTAGAAGGTGGAAAGCATGTGAGAGGCTTCTGAGAATTGGACCCTGCAGTTTGTAACCTGCCATGAGTTCTGAAGAGTAAATTTGAAAATCTTTTTTGCTCCATTGTTTGAATACTCATGTTTATGGTCAAGATAAAAGTCTAGATGAAGGTAACCTTTTCTGTTTATTTACTTACATCATGGCCTTTTGCGATTTGAGAACCCCTCCCCTGTTATTATTAAAGTACTTCTTCAGCATATAAGATAGTTTTGTAATTTTAATTATTCACAATGAAATCCTAAGCCCAGCCATTCCCTGAGGAATACAGAGCTTGTGGAAATAGGTTCTTACCTCTTATTGTGCTTTAAATAACCAGGTATTGCAAAAGGTTCCTGGGGAATAATTAAAGAGAAATAAAAATGTGGTAATAGCTACAATAAATCTTACATCCAGCAAAATTAAGCTTCAAATTTGATGATGAAATAAAATCCTTCCATGATAAACAAAAGCTAAAGAATTTACGAAAGAAAGCATGCACTATAGAACATTATTGGCAAAATAGTCCATGAGGAGGAAATGAAAAACAACAATGAAAATCTGCAAAGGGAAGAATTACAGTAAAGGAAAAGCTAACATATCTGATTCTCTCATACGACATATTAAAATTTAATGAATATTTGCAAAACATTCTCTGAAATAGCTTTAATTTTTCTGATTTCAGCCATTGACTTTCTGCAGTCTTAATTCAGAGTTATAGTCCAAATAGCAGATGGTTTCAATATACACTAAGTGCAAAAGCCAAAAAAAAAGAATCAAAAAAGACCTTGAAAAGAATATGAGATTTATTCATTATGATCTCTCCTTTTTTATTTCTGATTTTATTTATTTGAGACTTATTTATTATTTTCTATGTTAGTCTAGCTAAGGTTGGTCAATTTTATCTTTTCAATGAACTCTGTGTTTTATTGATTTTTCTATTGTTTCTGCTCTATTTTATTTATTTCTCTCCACATATTTATTATCTTATTTATTCTATTAAATTTGGGCCTAATTCAGTTTTTCATTTTCTTTTTTCTTGAGGTTTAGTGTTTGGCTTTTCAGACTTTTTTTTTTCTTTTTGTTGGATGCATTTATTCCTGTAAGCTTCCATCTTAGTACAGCTTCTCCTGCATTCCAGTTTTGTTATGTTGTGTCTTGGATTTTGTTTTACTTTATTTCTATTTTCTATTGATTTCTTCTTTAATCAAGTTCAAGAGTGGGCCAAATAGCACATACTAGTGAACCTTTCAGCTTTTCTTTCTCTTACTGATTTCAGTTTTCATACCAGTGGCTGTGGAAAATATACTTGGCATGATTTTCATATTCTTAAATTCGTTTACATTTGTTTTGTAGCCTAAGATATGACCTATCCTGGAGAATGTTCTGTATTCACTTAAGGAGTTGTGTATTTTGTGGTTGCCGAATAGAATGTCATTTTGGTCTATAGTATTGTTTAATGCAGCTATTTCTACATTGGTTCTCTTTCTGGATTTTCTGTTCAAAATTGAATGTAGTAGGTTGAAGTGTATTAATGTAAATGTGTTGCAATCTGTGTCTGCTTTCAGATCTGTCAGTGTCCACCTTGCATATTTAGGTGCTCTGCTGTTGGGTACTTGTATATTTATTATTGTTATATCCTGATAATTGATTGTTATATCATTATATGATGTCCTTCTTTTTCTTTTTTCAAAGTTAAAATTTATTTATTTATTTTCAAATTGCTTTTATTTTTTAAATACATGACAGCAAAATGCATCACAATTCTTATTACACATATAGAACAAAGTTTTCATATCTCTGGTTGTATATAAAGTGTGTTCACACCAATTTATGTCTTCATACATGTACTTTGGATAATGATGACCATCACATTCCTCTATCATTGTTAATCCCCTCCCGCCGTCCCTTCCCCTCCAACCCCTCTGCCCAATCCAGAATTCATCTATTCCTCCCATGCTCCCTCTCCCTACCCCACTATGAGTCAGTCACCTTATATCAGAGAAAATATTCACCATTTTTTTGGGGGGGATTGGCTAACTTCACTTAGCATTATCTTCTCCAACGCCATCCATTTACCGGCAAATGCCATGATTTTATTCTCTTTTATTGCTGAGTATATATGTATATATTCCACATTTTTAATCCATTCATCTATTGAAGGGCATCTAGGTTGGTTCCACAGTTTAGCTATTGTGAATTGTGCTGCTATAAACATTGATGCGGCTGTGTCCCTGTAGTATGCCATTTTTAAATCCTTTTGGTATGGATGGAGGAGAGGGATAGCTGGGTCAAATGGTGCTTCCATTCCAAGTTTTCCAAGGAATCTCCATACTGCTTTCCATATTGGCTGCACCAATTTTCAGTCCCACTAGCAATGTATGAGTGTACCTTTTCCCCCATATCCTCGCCAACACTTATTGTTGTTTGTATGCATAATAGCTGCCATTCTGACTGGAGTGAGATGGTATCTTAGAGTAGTTTTGATTAGCATTTCTCTAATTGCTAGAGATAATGAAAATTTTTTTATATATTTGTTCATTGATTGAATATCCTCTTCTGAGAAGTGTCTGTTCAGGGCCTTGACCCATTTATTTATTGAGTTATTTGTTTTTTGGTGTTTAGCTTTTTGAATTCTTTATATACCCTAGAGATTAGGACTCTATCTGATGTGTTTGGGGGTAAAAATTTACTAGCAAGATGTAGGCTCTCTATTCACCTCACAGATTGTTTCTTTTGCTGATAAAAAAACTATGTAGTTTGATTCCATCCCATTTATTGATTCTTGGTTTTAATTCTTGTGCTATAGGAGTTTTATTAAAGAAGTTGGGCCCTAATCCTAGATGAAGAAGATTAGGGCCTACTTTTTCATCTGTCTAATTGCTCTGGCCAGTGTTTCAAGAACTGTGTTAAATATAAGTGGTGAAAGAGGGCATCCTTGTCTTGTTCTAGTTTTTAAAGGGAATGCCTTCAATTTTTTCAGTTCTTTCTTTTCTTTTTTTTCTCAGTTTCATTCATTTCAACTCTAATTTTGATTATTTTTTGCCTTCTACTGATTTTGGTGTTGATTTGTTTTTCTTTTTCTAGGGCTTTTAGATGTAATGTTAGTTCATTTATTTGTTGAATTTTTCTTCTTTTAAGGAATGAACTCCATGCAATGAACTTTCCTCTTAGTAATGCTTTCAGTGTCCCAGAGATTTCAACATGTTGTGTCCATGTTCTCATTTACCTCTAAGAATTTTTAATCTCCTCCTTGATGTCTTCTGTAACCCAATGTTCATTCAGTAGCATTTTGTTTAGTCTCCAAGTGTTGGAGTAGTTTTTATTTTTTATTTTATCATTAATTTCTTATTTTATTCCATTATAATCTGATAAAATGCAGAGTAATAGCTATGCTTTTTTGTATTTGCTAAGAGTTGCTTTGTGGCATAGTATATGTTCTATTTTAGAGAAGGATCCATGTGTTGCTGAGAAGAAAGTTGATTTGCTTGATCAAAGATGAAGTATTCTATATATGTCAGTTAAGTCAAAGATATTGATTGTATTATTGAGAATCTATAGTTTCTTTGTTCAACTTTTGTTTCAAAGATGTATCCAGTGGTGAGAGAGGTTTGTTAATGTCAGCCAAGATTATTGTTTTGTGGTCAATTTGAGTCTTGAACTTGAGAAGAATTTATTTGATGAACATAGATTGTTCATCCAATTGTTCATTGTTTGGGATATATATATAGTTTTTTTTTGCTATGTCTTGTTGGTGTATGCTTCCCTTGAGCAGTATAAAATGTCCTTTTCTATTTCTTTTTATTAACTTTGGCTTCAAGTCTACTTTATTTGATATGAGGATGAAAATCCCTGTTTGCTTCTGCAGTCCATGTGAGTGGATTGAATTTTCCCAACCTTTCACCTTCTCTCTATGTATGTCTTTTCCTATCAGATAAGTCTCTTGAAGGTAGTATATTGTTGGGTCTTTTTTTAAAAATCCAATCTGCTAGGCTTTGTCTTTTGATTGATGTGTTTAGGCCATTAACATTCAGGTTTATTATTCAGACATGGTTTATATTCCCAGCCATATTTGTTTATTTTTGTTATTTAACTTGATGTGTTTTCTTCTTTGATTATTTTTTTCCTTTAGGGTATTACCTTCCTCTGCTTTTTAAAAAAATGTTATTCATTTCCTCTTCATGGAATATTTTGCCAAGAAAGTTTTGTAGTGCTGGTTTTCTAGCTGTAAATTCTTTTAACATTTTTTTTATCATGGAAGATTTTTATTTTGTCATCAAAACTAAAGCTTAATTTTGCTACATACAAGATTTTAGGTTGGCATCTATTTTTTTTTTTTGAGAGCTTGATATATGTTGTCCCAGCACCTTCTAGCTTTCAGGGTCTGTGTTGAAAAATCTGCCATTATCCTAATTGGTTTTCCCCTATATGTAATCTGATTTCTTCCTCTTTTAGCTTTCAAAATTCTTTCCTTATTCTGTATGTTAGGCATTTTTATTATAATGTGCCTTGGTGTGGAACTGTTGTGATTTTGTATATTTGCCATCTTGTAGGTTTCTTGAATTTAGTTTTCCAATTCATTCCTTATATTTGGAAAATTTTCTAATATTATTTAATTGTATAGATTGTTCATTCCCTTGGTTTAGAACTCGATGTCTTCTTTTATCCCAATAACTCTTAAATTTGGTCTTTTTATGCTATCCCATATTTCTTGAATGTTCTGCTCATGGCGTCTTACCGTTTTCACTCTGTGGTCTACATTCTTTTCAAGATTATATATTTTGACTTCATTATCTGATGTCCTATCTGCCAAGTGGTCTACTCTGTTGGTGATGCTTACAATTAAACTTTTAATTTGGTTTATTGTTTCTTTCATTTCAAGGATTTCTGTTCGATTTTTTTTAGAACCTTTATCTCCCTGTTTAAGTGATATTTTGCTTCCTGCATTTCCTCTCTTATATCATACTTCAATTCACAGTACATTTTAATCATGTACATCTGGAACTCCTTCTGCTATGGGTGATATAGATTCTAATAATGTGGTATCTTGATTTGTTTGGGGCACTTTCTTCCCTTTTCTTTTCATGTTGCTTGTGTGTCTTCCCTTCTAGCTCTGTGGGTCTGGGGTGTTATTGTTTTTACCCTATAGGCTTGTAGTTATCCTTTAGTGTTCCAATACCTCTTTTTTTGTGGGGAAGGACAATGTTAACAGATCCCAATATTAACAATGTATCACCTATGAACAATTCATTGCTATTAAGACGTTTACAGTTTGTTCACAATATAGAGAAATGTTGAATTTGATTATTATCTATAATGTAATCAGTAGGTTTGTAAAAGGGTTTATAGTTTCTGATGGTGAACAATGAACTGGGGGTAAGGCATAGGGTAATATGTTGAGGATGTGAGGATATAGAGTTAATATATCTTAGGAAATGTGAAAGAGAAATCTAATGAAGAGAGTTAGTAGAAAGAGAATAGATAAGAAGTAATTTTGGGTAGACAAGTATGTGGGAAGACAGTAGAGTACATAAAACAAACACATAAATGTATTCAGAAAAATAAAGGATTTTGGAATAATACAAATTGGATGGGATAAAAAGAAAAGAAATAATAACATATTATAGATGTGTTGTCGTTGTATATGTTATTGTTTTTACAATAACATATATAACACATCTATAATGTGTTATTCAGATGACTCAGTCCTCAGAATTCTAATTCATGGAAAGTTTCACATATGTTGGGGATGTGAAGGCTTGGGGACAGAGGGAGAAAAGAAAAAGAGAAAAAGAAATTCTTGAAGAAAGAAACCAGGATTGTTGATAGTTTTAGCGGTCAGTATTTTCATGCTTCTGTTCTCATCCAATAAGTGGGGTTGTCTGTTGTTAGCTGGTATCTCTGTCCTCAAGATGGTGAAGGTAACCAGGGTGGGAAGGCTGGTCCTGGTTCAGGATGCCTAGAAGGGGGGAGTGCCACCTGCCAGTCCCTTCAGGGAAACTACATCTCAAGGGTCTCTTTTTGGGTCCACTTGTATGACTTGAGGGCCCAGTACTCTCTCCCTATTTGCCTGAAGATTTCCCAGTTCCTGGTCTCTCTGTTGGTCTCTACACTTTTGCCTCATTTCCCTCTCCCTTAGCAGTTTCCAATTGAGCGACCTCTTTTACCAGGGATCCTGTGGGTGGCACCCTGGTTGCACTGCACACCCATCCTACTGAGAACTGTTTTGAGTAGGGAAGCTACTGTTCTGGATTACCACTGCTGGGGAGAGGGGGGAGTTGGAAACTTGGTACCTGGCCATCTGGAGTTCCAATATGGGACCTGCCCCCACCAAATATGGTGAGGAAGGTAAGCCAAGATGGAGGCAGTCTGCTTCCAGAGCTGGGGTGTCAAGTGGGGTTGGGGGAACCTGGGGGCGTTGTGCCGTGTGTTCAGAGATGAGTTCTGTAACATTCAGTATTGCAGCTTTGACTGCCTCCAGAGCCTGTGAAGTGCCCCCAGGTCCAGGTAGATTACCGGGTAGAGGACTATGGCTGTAACTGCTGAATGGAGTCACAAGATAGAGGCTACCGAGGATCCCCTCATTATATGGGGTCCACAGAGGAGTGGCAGCTGGAGTTTCCATGGGTAGGTAGCAGCAGAGTGTCCTGCATGGGAGTGCAGAAGTGTCTGAGATTTCTGCAGCAGTGCTGATAGGTGATCCTACTAAGGCACTCAGGAGACCTGCATGGGCTAGAACTTTGGGAGTTGGGTGTTGGGAGTTGGGAGTCCTTCTCCAATGATGAGACCCAGAGTCCTGTGCGGGGGGCAAGTGATTTCTGCATGAAAGCAGCTGTGTAGGAGTCCTCTATCACTCTTAGAGAAGCAGTATTCCCACTAGTTGATACCCGGGTCAGGGAGGGACACAGAATGTGGCCTTCCTCTGGCCCACCATTTTGGATTCCCTACCATTTTATCTTTTGACTTTAAATTAGAATAAAACATTTTGTACTACAATATTGTATTACACCACCACTGTCTATATTTATATACATAGCTTTGCCAGTGTCCATAGGCTTTAGTGTTGATGTTTAGCATCTTTTGTTTCAAAATTGAAGAAGTTTCATTTCTTTTTTTTTTTTTAAGAGAGAGTGAGAGAGGAGAGGGAGAGAGAGAGAAAGAATTTTTAATATTTATTTTTTAGCTTTCGGCGGACACAACATCTTTGTTGGTATGTGGTGCTGAGGATCGAACCCAGCCGCACGCATGCCAGGCGAGCACGCTACCGCTTGAGCCACATCCCCAGCCCCAGTTTCATTTCTTTTATGTTAGAGTAGTAGTTGGGAAGCTACTGTGCTGGATTACCACTGCTGGGGAGAGCGGGGAGTTGGAAACCTGGTACCTAGCCAGCTGGAGTTCCAATATGGAACTACACCTTGCTTTTGATCTGATGTGTTCTAGGCAAGTCTAGTGATGATTAGGTCCCTCAGCTCTTGCTTTCCTGGGAAATTCTGATTTTTCTTCATTTTCTGCAGTACCATTTTTGCCAATAATTATGTTCTTATAATCACGTTCTCTCATCTCATCGGAGCTCTAATGCATTCAGCATGGTTTAGATGTCTAGGACAGATAAGACCTGGCAATTTTTCTCTGTCAGCATTATTTTATTGCCTAAAAATTATCTCCTTGTTTTTTTTATTTTTGGTACCTTCATTATAGTATGTTTTACTCTGGACTTCTCTTGGACTCATCTTATTTTGTATCCTTTGACTTCATGAATCTGTATGCCCCTTTCTCTTTTCAGATGTGGTGAGTTTTCAGCCAGTATTTCTATATATACAATTTCCCTCCCTCCTTCCTTCCTTCCTTCCTTCCTTCCTTCCTTCCTTCCTTATTTCCTTCCTTTCTTTCTTTCTCTTCCTTTTTGTTTTTCTTTCTCTCTCCTTCCCCCATTCGTTCCTTTCTTCCTTCCTTCTTTCCTTCAACATTTTCTCTCTTTCTTCTCTATCTGCAACTTCCATAATTGGTATATTATTTCACTTTTTGGTGTTTAACAAATTCCTGAGATTGTGCATTCATTTTTATTTCTATTTTTCTCTCTGAGTATATAATTCCATACCACAAGTATCTGAAATAGCTGACATTTTCATCCGTTTGAGCAAATCCACTCTTGTAGCTCTCCAGTGAATTTTTCATTTTTGTCATAGTATTAGTATGACTGTAGAATTTGTTTCCTTTAAGTGTGTATCTCTTTTTTATATATTCTTATGTTATTCTATTATTTGTATAATTTCATTTAGTTGCCTCTGTGTCCTCTTGTAGCTTTTTGAACTATCTCAAAACAATTATTTGAATATTTTTCAGGTAACTTATACTTTATGTATTTAGAATCTGTTAGAAATTTATTTTGTTTATGTGATCGAATCACATTTTTTGACTATTTTTATTCTTTAAAGCTTTGCATTGGTATACATGCATTTAAAGAAACAGCCATCTCTCCCAGTCTTTACTGAATGGATTTGATAAGGAAAAACTTTATTAATCAGTATGACTAGATATTATAGCCATAGAATTTACCAAAATTTTTACATGTAATCATTTTTACTGGTCTGGGAGAAACTTTGAAATATTTCCCTTTTTCTAAATTTGCTGAGCTGGGCAGGTTATAGCAAGCTTCCTACCCCTTGCTTTTGATCTTACGTGTTCTAGGCATCTAAACAATGCTGGTTACACCAGAGCTTAGGTGAGATGAAATAAACCTGTCCCTTGATCTGTGCACACTTAAAAGTTCAGACATTGGTGGTATGCACCACTGTTCTTCTTAGCTCCTTAGGGAGAAAGTTCACATTCTGCATTTTCTCCCAGTCTCATAGAGCCATTTTAGCACTTCAAACTAGTGATGGTTTCTATTTCTTTATTCTTAACTGTGAATGGATTTTGTGAATGTACTGGGGCATTGAGTGAATATCAATGAAAAGCTCAGTTTTTTTCTTTTAATTAATGTATTAATTGTACATATAAATGGTTTTTGGTGGGATATTTCAATACTTGCATACATCTTTCACTGATCAAATCCAGCCTCTATTTGTATACTTCCCTATACTTCCAAAACTCTAGTAATTAATACTGTATATTTAGGTCAAGTTTTTAAAACTTTCACATCTGAGAGAGAATATGTGATATATGTCTTTCTGTGTCTGGACTATTTCATTTTACATAATATCCTCTAGGTTGGTCCCTTTTTCTGCAAATGACAGGATTTGATTCTTTATGGATGAATAATATTTTATTGTGTCTGTCTGTCTATCTATCTACCTACCTACCTATCTGGCATATATCTGTTTATCTCACATCCTCTTTATTCTTTCATTTGTTGCTGGGTTCTTAGGATGATTCTGTATTTTCGTTATTGTGGAATAGGGCTGAAATATATATGGGTGTATAGGTACCTCTTTGCTAAGCTAATTTAATTTCCTTTAGATATATGCTTATCAGTGGGATAGTTGGACCATGTTAGATCTATTTTTAGATTTTTGAAGTATCTCCATGCTGTTTTCTGCAATGATTGTACTAATTCACATTTCCACAACAGTATATGAGAGATTTTTTTTCCTCAACATTTTCCCCAGAATTTTTAAATTATTATTTTTGTTTTCCTGAAAGTAACATTCTGACTGGGGTGAGATGATATCTTGTAGTTTTGACTTCCTTTTCTCTGGTGGCTAATAGTTTTGAACACTTTTTCATATATTTGTTGACTATTTGTATTTCTTCTTTTCAGAAGAGAACTTCTCAAAAGATCACTCTATACAGATCATTTGCTTTTTTTTTAGATGAATTGTTCTTTATTTTTAATTTTTTTAGTTATATAATCTGGATATTAATCCTTCATCAGATAAATAGTTGACAAATATTTTGTCTCATTCTTTGGGTTGTCTTTTCAGTTTATTGATAGTTTTCTTTGTTGTGCAGAAACTTTTTAAATTCAGTGTAATCCAATTTGTTAATTATTATTCTTGCTTCCTGTGCAGAAAATTGCCTGTACTAATGTCTTGAATTGTTTCCCTATTTTCTTCCAATAGCTTTAGATTTTCATAGCTTATGTTAAGGTCTTTGACCCATTTTGAGTTGTTTTTTGTACAGGGTGAAAAACAGGGGTTAAGTTCTGACCTTCTGCATGTGGACATCCACATTTCCTAGTACCATTTACAGAAGAAGATATCCTGTTTACTTTTGATAACTTTATTGAGAACAAATTGGCTATGGAGGTATGAGTTTATTTCTGGAATCCCTATTATGTTCCATTGGTTCATGTGTTTATTTTTATGCCAGTACTAGTAACATGATATTTTGGTAGCTATGGGTCTATAGTGTGTGTACTATGTACACATACACACACACACACACACACACACACACACGGGAGAGAGAGAGAGAGAGAGAGAGAGAGAGAGAGAGAGAGAGAGAGAATGTAAACAGATTATCTGCAAATGAATTATTTACTTATTATCTTCCTATGAAGCTCAGTCTTTAAATTCTTAGCTAAAGTCATTGCAGAGAAATAAGGTGCTTCGATCACTGCCATCATTGTGTAACCACAGTGCAGATCATGCTGTAAATTAGTTCTCAATCAATTTAATTATTCCAATTTCAGGACTACAACACAAGTAAAGTTTAAAGTCTCACCTTTATTTCATATGCAAGTTAGGGGATACTAATTGACAAAAACAATATCATTAAGGTTAGGATTTTAAAAAGATAGAAAATTGAAATTTGAGGAGGCCTCTGTGTCCCCAAAGTTTTATGAGGCAGAACCTAGTAAAGAGGGCTACTCAGATGCCAACCAAAGCCATCACTAAAGGGCAAGAAAAGAAGAATCAGAAATTAGAGGCAAGAGCCTTGAAGACAGGGATAACAGCTGTGAAAAACACTGCTCTAAAGCAGAACTGAGACAAACTCAATGGATATTTCCTTCTCCTTGAAAAAAGGGAATTGCTGCTATGTGGTTAACTGAACTTTTTTTAAAAAATATGTTTTTTGTTATACATGGATACAACATCTTTATTTTGTTTATTTATTTTTATGTGATGCTGAAGATCAAACCCGTTCGAGGTGAGTGCTAAACCACTAAGCCACAACCCCAGCCCCTGGACTTTAAAAAAAACTATTATGTTCTACTGAACTGTTTATAAACCAGACTCTCATTTTCATTTTGAAACATTGATAAAACTGTGAAGCCTTGGAGTCACTACAACAAAATAATTCTTCCAAATGATTTGAGGATAAGTTTTCAAATTATATACCCAAATCCTTTTCTGTGTTTTTTTCTAAAAAACAAAACCAAAAAATATCCCAGACAGTCTTCTACAGAGCCTAACACATTCATCAAATCAAGAAATTCACATGGTTACATCATTACAATTCATTTCTTACAAACTTAGTATAATTTTGCCAATTGTCCTTACAGTTTTCTGGTAGCAATATATCCTAGTTTAGAATCATACATTGTACTTAGTTGTAGCATCATTGGGATCCTTTGGGAAGTACAAGATATACAACATTCTTCTTTGAGGGAAATATCTATAAGAGGCAAGGGGGAAAGGCAGCAGTAGTAGTCAAGGAAAGCTCCTACCCCCCCACATTTTTTTGTTGGTGCATTATAGTTGTACATTTTGTTGGGATTTGATGTTACATATTTGTACATGCAGACAATAGGGCAATAGAATTTGGTCAATATCACTCCCAGCACTTCCTTCTTTCTCCCAACCTCCCAACTCTAGGTCCCTTTTCACCACTGATCTCCTTTTGATTTTTAGGAGATACACTCCCACTTTTCTTTTCCTTTTCCTCTGTAGCTCATGGAAAGGTTTGTGAAGAGACATGGGTCTAACACTTGTGGAAGGAGAGGAAAGAAAGAGGATTGGTTAAGAAAAGCCTCAGACTGTGATGTAGGTCTGAGAAAGTCTTAGACCAAAGTGGAGTACTGGCTCAAAGACTTTCTGCATTTGGCCAGATGGAGCACTTTCTGCTTCAAGGTAGGCTGGAGATCAGCTGGGGGAGAGCATGATTTTTACCTAAATACTGTGGTGGAACCAAAATGTACTGCTGCCAGAGGTTGTCAATTAATTGCTCTCCTCCCAGCTGGTTAGCAGATTATGTTTTGAGGGTATTTCTGAGTGGCACACCTCCATGGTTGCCATAATAGTCATAATTCCTTTATTCTCTTCCAGTGGTACCAGATTATAGGTCTTTCCCTGACCATAACATTTTTTAATCATACAGGCCAGTTATTCTGTATAATGTTCTTCAGTTTGCCTTATATAATTTAAAATTAGATTCAGATTAAGTATCTTCCATCTCACTCCAGTAAGACTGGCAGCCATTAGGAAGTCAAACAACAATAAGTGCTGGAGAGGATGCGGGGAAAAGGGCACTCTTGTTCATTGCTGGTGGGACTGCAAATTGGTGCAGCCAATTTGGAAAGCAGTATGGAGATTTCTCGGAAAGCTGGGAATGGAACCACCATTTGACCCAGCTATTCCCCTTCTCAGTCTATTCCCTAAAGCCCTAACAAGAGCATGCTACAGGGACACTGCTACATCGATGTTCATAGCAGCTCAATTCACGATAGCAAGACTGTGGAACCAGCCTAGATGCCCTTCAATAGATGAATGGATAAAAAAATGTGGCATTTATATACTATGGAGTATTATTCTGCATTAAAAAATGACAAAATCATAGAATTTGGAGGGAAATGGATGGCATTAGAGCAGATTATGCTAAGTGAAGCTAGTCAATATTTAAAAAACAAATACCAAATGACTCCTTTGATATAAGGGGAGTAAACAAGGACAGGGTAGGGACGAAGAGCTTGAGAAGAAGATTTACATTAAACAGGGATGAGAGGTGGGAGGGAAAGGGAGTGAGAAGGGAAATTGCATGGAAATGGAAGGCGATCCTCAGGGTTATACAAAATATCATATAAGAGGAAAGGAGGGGTAAGACAAGTTAATACAAATGGAAGAAATGATTTACAGTAGAAGGGGTAGAGAGAGAAAAGGGGAGGGGAGGGGAGGGGAGGGGGGATAGTAGAGAATAGGACAGACAGCAGAATACATCAGAATCTAGAAAGGCAATATGTCAATCAATGGAAGGGAAACTGATGTGATACAGCAATCTGTATACGGGGTAAAAGCGGGAGTTCATAATCCACGTGAATCAAACCGTGTAATATGATGTATTAAGAACTATGTAATGTTATGAACGACCAATAAAAAAAAAATAAAAAAAAAACAAAAAAAAAAAACAGATTAAGTATCTTGGCAGGCAGAGATCCTACATCCTTCTAGTATATTGCATCATCTGCATGATTTCTATTCCCATTTGTGATAAGGCTCAGTTTGATTCAAATGGTGTTTGTTAGACTACCCCACCATAAAGTGAGTCTTTTCCCCTTTGTTGTCAATAAGCAGATGATGATGAGTACTATGAGTATATAAATATCGAGTTGCTCATCAAACTTCTAATTTATTCATTTAGTTATATCTCTATGTACTCAAAATTATTTATTGAATGTTACAAATGTGTAACTATCATATATTACATGTTCAAATTGTTCCTGATTTGACTGGTGGGGACCTATTACAAGTTTGCATTTTTATAATTTTCATTTGCTCCTGTAAATCTTCAAGCACTTCCTTGATTTCTGGCAACCAAGTGCACATTCAAGGATTATTTTGTATTTTCTGTATTCCAGCCACAGAATCAGCCAATTATTCTAAAGAGTACTTGTTCCTTAAAGTAGAACACAGTAGGTCTTCTTCTTGTTATGGGAGCATCACTGCTGCCAGGCCTTATCAGTTAACAGATTTATTTCTATAGTTATGCGTATATATTGAAAGTGATGAGTCCATACACACAATCTCATTCTGACTCATGGTGTTTGTTCTAGTCTTTCAACTTTTCTTTACTTGCTAACTCACTTTTCTGGAGAAAGAAACCTGGCTTCTGTTATACTTATTAGCTTATTTGGCAATCTTCCTATATGCCACCAACCTTCCATTTCTATCCCCAGCCTTCTATTTCTTTCCCTGTGAATAGAGACTTGGCATTCTGATTGGGCGTGTACACCCTGAACCAGACTGTCCACAAACCTGATACGCTTCTAATTCTTATTACATTACAAACTGCATGGTCAATTGCCCTTCCCCTACCACCCTCCTAACCTGCTTAAGCTCTAAAACTTACATCTTGGTTACTGCATGTACACTTTCCAATAGCACACACATCTCTCTGCTAGATCTATTTTTATGGTTGAATTATTCAAAACAAAAGGAAAGAAGAAAAAGAAAGGAGAGGAGAGAAAGTGCTTTCTTTTTTTTTAATAGAAGTGAATATTGTAGTTATTCTGTAAGGTTTTGCTCCCAAGAACCTCATGGAACATGTTAAATGACAGATTGTGGATTAATGCCTGATGCCATAGTGAGATGAATCTTTTGGAGAATAAATTGAACATAATTTTCAAGTCAGAGAGATGTTTGGTCATTATGAGGATAGAACATGGCATACTGTGTTTGTGTTTCCAATGATAATCCAAGGAATAACTTTTTATCACGCTCATTTATAATGTGATTGCCATTTTCCTATCATGAGAGTGTGTCTGTTTCTCTTGTTCTTGAATGTAGGCTGGTCCACTGACCCTTATTGACTAATAAAATGTGATCAAGTGATGCTATGGAACTTCCAAGTTTGGGTCTTATGATATCTGTAGCTTCCACCATAGCAGCTGGGAACACTTGGAGCAAAACTATGAAGCTCCAGTTGAAAGCATTAGCTGAACAGCCAGCCAACATTCAGCACCAAGTAGCGGTGAGCCATTTAAGTAATCTTTCTTGTCTGCTTCAGGTGTAACCATGCCTGCACACAGAGCTAATACCATGCAGAGTAAAAATGTTTCCCAACTGAGGACACTAAATTCTCATACTGATTGGACAGGATAATGGTTTGATTGTTCTATGTCATTAGGCTTTGGGCAGTTTAATATTGTAGTAGTAAATAATCAAACATGCTGGGATCTGAAATGTGGAATGGGGACATCTGAGTAGAATTTGAAGAAGTCAAGAATCTTGAATCTGTCATTCAGCCTACCTTCCTGTGAGTTTAAACCTATTCCCAGGTCAGAGAGTATTATCTTTTCTTTGTCTCCTGATTTTAAGAACAGACTTCTCTGTCTTTCAGAATCGCTCTGCTCACATCTTCTTTATGTAAGTCTATCATATTAAAGACTATTCTGTTCCTGCTTTAGAACATTATATTTTTTTTCACCTGATAATAAAGTTCAACTGTCCTTTTTCAAGTAGAGGGAGTTAAAAATCTTAATTTCAGGTTTTAATCTTGGATTCAACTATGCCTCATTGAAATATGTTATTATGCCATCCAAAATATATCAGGAAAAAAAGAGGTGCTGGATAAGATCACTTTGACAAGATTTTCAAATAAATAATTCATGTGTATTCTATTATAGTGCCAACTATATTAGGCATGTGAATTTGGAAATGAACGATATCACACACCTTTTTCTATAATTTAAAATATGTTTATAGATAATCATAATAAGAGATCTGACCCTGTTTTTAGTAATATTTACAATGAAGTAAACATTGCATCAGCACAGTCAGGGACTCCCAGGCCAGTACACTTAACATTTCTAGAACCAATTTTGATATACAGGATTTGGATACCTGGGGCAGCTTTGACATATGTTCTTCCTTCCAAAAAGTTCACTTTGGCAGTTATACAAAAAATAGAAGACTGCTGGAAAGCCCTCCCTCCATTTTTTTTATGAACCCCTCTCTGGCCATATTCTGCCTCTGGACACTGCCTCTTAGAAACATTAGGGACAATCACAGTGCTTCACTTAACCCCCATCTGCCTTCCTTCCAGTGGCAAGCTAAAAGGTGAAGGGTTTCCCTGAATCCATCAGTGAGACTGACACCTAGGTTATTCTCTGTTTGGGGCCCACCTGTTACCTCCAGAATTTAAAGAGTCAGACTCAAAATGGATGTGACTAGTCGTTTCAAGGACTCTCAGAGTTTCTGTAAATGTCCTTCTTTAACAGATAGTAAATTTGAATTGAACAACTCCCCAAATCTTGAGTACCTTTCTAATCGCTTCCTAAGAGAAACCTCATTGTCCCTTATTATTATTGTGGTGGTTTAATTTCGTGCCCTCTCCTACACCTACAGGTCACCCAAGAGTGGGACTGATGCTCACTCTGAAGTCCAGTGACTGTCACACTCAGTGTGTGAAGAATCACATGGGGTCACATTCAGCACTCATATCCCTGGGCCTTTCCCACAAGTCTGTCCTGTGCAGGGGTGTATGCCTGACGATTTTACATGCAGAGTATCAGGGAGGTGCTACCCGTTAAAAGTGACACAATTCACAGTGGCTTAGAGATAATATTTGGCTTATGTGTACTTTAGCTATTTCTTCCAAGACTTCTAATGTCAATAATATCTAATCTGACTTTGGCTACTGGAGAGGTATAACATTTTAATTTATGCCTTTCATTCACTCTGGTTAACACTTTAAGTCACTTTGGAGACTTAGTTATTAAATAATATTGTCAATGAGGTACTATATTTGATAAACAGTGTGATTTGATGAAGAGACATTGGAAGTTGGACTCTGCAGAGAAAATTAATTCATCTCTGACTTCAAGGAGTTTACAATACAGCAAATCACTTAATCAGAAAAAAATATTAAGTACTTTATCTCAGCAAAAACCCCACTCAAGAGATAAAGTTCAGATCCTATTCATTTTCAGCAATTAAGTAAATACAGTATCATCCCCTGAGGATAGGGATGGGCAGTCTTGGGCAAGATGACATCTACAGGGAGGAGGGAGAAGGACAGGTTTCAGAACCTTCCTTCTTCAGTGAGACATCTGTGGTTCTCTTTAGAACCTTCTGCTCTTCAAGTTTTATGCACATAGATTCCACGCCAGAAGGTGGAAGAATGATCCTCATAATTTCTTGAGCAAACTGATGGAAGTCCTGGGTCTTTAAGTGCCTACTCTGCCTTTGCTACACACTGTTGGCTGGGAGAAATTTAGGGTAATTATCCAGAATCACATCACCTAGATCACTAGGTTGCTTCTGTCACCCACTCCAACCTATTATCCTTTCAATGCAAACTCAAAGATACTGCAAATTTATACTTTGAAAGACATCTTACAGCAGTTGGGGTTTCAGACTACACCTTAAAACCATTTAACTACTCAGTGATCTGTTGTAGAAACCGCCATTTTAATGGCTGAATAGCTTCTTTCATATGAAGTTCTCAGTATGATGATAATCTGTGTACCCCAATACCAGTCCATGCCCTTTTAGTCCAAGATGAGATGTAACTCAGGAAAATTCTCCCATAACACCAAATCTCTCCAAGAAAATGTTGCAGAGTCAAACTTTCTGAAAAAGTATCATTCTCCAGAACATTCCCATACATTTCTCCACTGCAAGTTTAAACAGTGTACGTTTTTACAATAATTCTTCAGGTTTCCCATAGGCTTATCTTTTTCTTCTCTGTGATCTCTCAGTTGTTAGCATTACAACCCTGGCTCTGAGGCATTTGCAGCAAGCTCTTTGGCTTCTGCCTCATCACATTGTCTTTGGCCTGAGTCAGTGAAACAGGGAGAGCTTGAGATAGGTGGCCTGAATGTGCCAGGGTCATCCTAGCTCATTCATGCCCAGTAAAGCCAAATGTTCCAGTGGAGTAGCAAAAAATCAAAGAAACAATTGAACAATTCGGACCAGGAAGTCACTTACTAGCAGAGCTAAGGGCCCTTGGTGGACACTATGTCCTACTTGGGTTTCTGGATGTGACTGTGGGGCAGAAACTGGCATTTGATAGTAATTGGAATAAAGTGGTCTACCCGCAGTGGGTGCCAGGTCATTTTTCTGCTGAGAACAGGTTTGGAAGCATCCAGGCTGTCAGAGGGCCAGGCACCTTTGTGAGCAGTATGTTTGGGATGTCTCAACTGTAATTTCTGTGTCCTCTGAGCAGGGTGTGGGGCTCTGAGTGTTTTCTGTTTCCTTTTGTCATTTGGGAGGAGGAAAAGAGACTCACAGAGCTCTTTTTCATTTAATACTGAGCTGGAAGGAGACATGTGCCATCATTTGTAGTTGGATTTGATTTTTACCACTCTGCCACTCTGGATTTTTCAATTCCCAGTGTTGAATCCTCCACATATGGAGCAGTGATAATATATATTTTTTTTGGGGGGGGATAACTGGGATTGAACTCAGGGGCACTAGACCACTGAGCTGTATCCCCAGCCCTATTTTGTATTTTATTTAGAGACAGGGTCTCACTGAGTTGCTTAGTGTCTCACTGTTGCAGAGACTGACTTTGAAATCCAAATCCTACTGCCCCAGTCTCCCGAGCTACTGGGATTACAGGTGTGTGCCACCTCACCTGGTGCAGTAATAACATTTTGATAACATCATAATAAATGCCTAAACTTTGTACATAGGACAATTATCTTTGTGGGTTTTTATGCTGAAAAAGTCTTGAGACTCATAGTTGGCTCATGGTACTCTCCATGCCATCTACCTCTCTTTTGCCTTGTCTACGTGTAGTTTTAGAGCAATGATTTGTGAAGGCTTTCCTTTTTTGGGATATCTTGGAAGATTATTATTTTAACAAATATTTCCTGCTTATATTATACAAATGGAATTATATGTTCACAAGAGAAAAATGAGAAAACCTCAGCAAGAAAATGATGATGTAACCACTTAACATTGGAGGTTTTCTCTTCTATCTAACTTACATTTATAGTTAAACTCATTTTTGTATTTAAATGTAAAATTGACTATGCATGTTTATATTATTTATATTCACATTTTAATATAAGAACTTATTTGTTAACAATAATAATTCATTGTCTCTGTTTCAGGCAATTTTCTGAATGATCATGGATAAAGCAATGAACAAAACAGATAAAAGTCCCAGATTTGCTTAATTAACATTTGCTTTACTTCACTGAAATTAAGTAAACTATATAGCTAGAGGGTAATAGATTTAGGTGGAGAAAAATAATGAAAGAGGTTTATGTGAGTGTGTGTAGGAATGTCAGGGGTGCAACTTATTCCACTCCTTTGCCACCCAGTTTTATTAAGGTTAAATGTTGAATAATATTCCATTCTAAATATTTATCACATTCTAACTTTTAAAAAAATTGTAACACAAAAAAATGTAACACAAAAAATTGATACACAAAAACATAGCATAAACTTCCACATTTCTGCTATAGTTATAGGTTGTAGACCCCACCCTCCCTTTGGCCATTAAACATTAAAGTTCTGTGAGACTAGATTCTAGGCCCTCAAATCTTTTAATGCTATGCTCCCATTTTATTCTTGAAAATTTTGGTCACCACTCATTTGTCAAAATTACATCAAATTACAAGTTAAATCCTTAGAATTTTCAAAAGAGAACTGAGAACTGCTATATGGTGTTTTTTTGTTTTGTTTTGTTTTGTTTTTTGTACCTCGGATTAAACTCAGGGGCACTTAACCACTGAGCTACATCCCCAGCCCAATTTTGTATTTTATTAGAGACAGGGTCTCACTGAGTTGCTTAGCATCTCGCTGTTCCTGAAGTTGGCTTTGAACTTGCAATCTTCCTTTCTTAGCTTCCCAAGCTGCTGGGATTACAGGCGTGTGCCACTATGTCTGTCTATACAGTGTTTTTATCTGACTGGTAGAAAATATTTTTACTTGGATATTTTGGAGGTACCTCAAACTCAACTCCAAAACTGATCTAATTATCAAAGATATTCATTATCTCTCTCCTCCACCACTATTGTAGCTCTTCATCTTTGAAGAACAATTTGGATTATGTAAGTCATTTGACTCTGGGGTCTCCCAGACATTGATCTCTGAGGATTCTGAGAGCTTAGTTGCTCTGCCTTGTCAGGCTATATATGTTTTACTTTCTTGTCCAATGATATTGCTAAACATGAAAGTACCAAAAGAAGCACCAATGCATCCTCTACATTCCATTCCTGTTTCTTCCTGTCCCTGTTATGTAGCAGCAACAATTGACAGAATAAATCACTCTGACTAGTGCAATGAATCTTTTGTCTATTGGCATATTCAGATAATCCTCCTGGGAATCAAGCCTGGGGTCCTTTCTTTTCCAGTCAGAAGGCTGTGTGAAACCTGCTCCACTTCCCACCTTGAAGCCAGAGGTATGAACTGAAGAAAAGCTGTGGTACAGCAAAAGCGTGTCTGTGTCTCAAGGAAGTGCTTCTTAATGTATCAAATAATTTGCAATTCCATCATATGGCAGGAAACTTAATATCAGGACAAATTTAAGTTGAATGTATAAAGTTTGGTCAATAACTAACTTAAACAAAATTACAAATATAAAAATACCCTTGTAATTACACAATAATTTATTGAGTTACTTTTATTGCTCCTTTCATATAATTGAGAATAATGGAAATTGCATGAATTTTCCTTAAGACCCGCAGATGAAAATGAGTGTTAACATCATGAATACTTTAAACTCAACATTGAAGTCATTTTCATTGAGTTTCTAAATTATTTATAGTTTCTTCCTCTTACTGTAATTTTTAGGTAATTGTTCAGCTATTTGATTTATATTTCTTGTGAAAAGTATAATATAAACCACTCCTTCCTGCACAACTCACATAAATCCCGCCTTAAAAAAATTTTTTTAAACTATGAAACTTTACTAAAATACATAAAATAACACATAAATAAATCAAAAATAATTTAGATAATATTCTTGATTAGGAAAAGTGAACATTATTTATGATATTATTTCTTCCTAAATTCATGAATAAATCTTAAACAATCAAATTTCAATAAAAATACAAAGAAAGCTTTTTTGAAGTGGAAATAAACCAAATTATAGTTTATCTGAAAGAATAAACATGCAAAATTTTTTTTAGGAAAGAGACCTAATAAAAATACCTACATTTACTAGCCATTAAACATTTGGAGCTGGGTGTGTAGCTTAGTGATATAATACTCACCTACCACGTATAAGGCCCCAAGTTCAATCTCTAGGATGGAAAACAAACAAACAAACAAACAAAACAACAAAAACAAAAAAAACCCCAAAATATGTAATGCTAAAAATAATAAATCCTGCCTTTTAAGTCTGGACAATATTTTCAATCCAGGTTCTCATGGTGAGTGCTGTTTAAGATGATAATGGAACCTCATTCTAGCAATCCTTAAACTATGATTACATTGTAGATACATATCACCCTTGTCTTGCTGAGGTAAGTTACATTAGAAAGATATAGTTTGTCTCTATTTTTATTTATATTTTATGAACACCCTGTTCAGTTCTGAAGATTTTCCTCAGAGCATCTTTCATCTCCTTGTTCCTCAGGCTATATATTAGAGGATTACATAGGGGTGTTATCACAGAATAAAATAAGGTAATAATTTTTTGCATTTTTACCGTGTGTCCTGATTCAGGGCCAACATACATCATCAAAATAGAACCATAAAAAAGGGTGACAACTGCCAAATGAGAAGCACAAGTCAAGAAAGCCTTGCGTTTGCTTGCTGCTGAGGGCATCCTCACTACAGCTAGAATCACCAGAGCATAAGAGCAAAGAATAAACAGCAAAGTGCCAATCATGAAAAAAGAATTGAAGGCAGAGTAAATGAACTGGGTGGTGGAGTCTTCAGAACAGGACAGCATCATCAGTGGAACAGGATCACACACAAAATGGTTGATGATATTTGGACCACAATAGGGTAACCGTGAAATAAAAATAAATGGAGTTAGAAAGAGGATGAACCCACATGACCATCCAAAGATGACGAGGCCAGTGCACAGCTGTCTGGTCATGATGTGTGGGTAATGCAGAGGACGGCAGATGGCAAGGTACCTGTCAAAGGCCATGATGCAAAGGAAGAAGCCTTCATCATAACCAAAGGAGAAGAAGAAGTAGAATTGTGCAAAACAGCTCACAAAAGAGATGGACTTGCTTGTGGAGAGGAAGTTGGCCAACATGTTGGGGACGGTGGAGGTGACATAGCATATTTCCAGGAGAGAGAAATTGCCCAGAAAGATGTACATGGGGGTGTGAAGGCGCCGGTCTCCCCTCACAGCACAGGCGATGGCTGCGTTTCCCATCAGGGTCAGAGTGTAGGTCATGGAGAAGAGCCCAAAGTAGAGGAGCTGCATTTCTGGGCTGGAGGGAAAGCCCATGAGGATGAAGTGGGTAACAGAGAGTGTGTGTTCTTCTTTGGACCCGTTCATTGGTGTAGAAGTCACTGAGATGACAGAGGTTATTGCTGTTTAATGTTGAATGCTTTTTTTTCCTGGAAGCACCAATTTTTTTATTATTCATTTTATAAGGTAATAAACAATTAAAGTGTTGCTTGAGCAGCAAAACTGACCTGAAAACTTGCAAGACTCAGTTTTGAACAAACAATGTATTTTTAAAAGTCACAATAATAGCTAGGAGGAAAAAATATGAATTGGAGGCAAATTTTACTTCACTAAAAACCCTATATTAGGTACTAAGAATATACTCACTTTACCTGCATCATTGTACTACTTTTCTGCATATGTGGAATTATTTGAACACTATATAAATACTTCATAACTTTTTTATTATTTATAACAGAGAAATATAATAAAATACTAAATCAAGATATTTTAAGAGACCATGTCTCAATATATTGCCTAATAGGGCACCCATTAATATTTATTTTCACTTGTGATTACTCATGGTGTTTTATAATGATAATAAAAAAGACCTCTGTCACTCTAGGATAAATAGTCTTTTATGCTACTTTGTGTATACATACCAATGTTTAGTATTTAAAAAACAACACTTTTCTTTTTTCTTCCTTGTAGGCAGCTGCATGCAGTGTTAGGAAGTTTCTATGCCTTGGCCTCTAAATCGATCTGCCTAAATATTTTTATATACTTCCAGGTGAATATATGAATATGATGTACCATTTTTGGAAATTGGTCTTAGGTAGGACAGCTGGTGTGAGTGAATATGGCTAAGTTTAATATGCCTGTACTTGTTAACCATAGGTATAGTGAGCTGCAAGAGTAATTGAAAGATTGGTTAAGTTTTATGATTATGGGACTCATATCAGTAAAAATGTATTAAAATTTTACTATTTGACTTAAATATCTTTGTATTTTATAAATAATACTCAGTAAGTGAAGGAATGCTGATTAGAGAAATCCTGGTCATATTTGTTTATGGGAGATAATATTAGAGTTTCTCAGGCCATACTACACAGAGATGATTGACTCTTTCTTTGAGAGCCATTGAGATGTTACTAAAATTGGAAGAACTACTATTTAAGACTCTCATTGCCCTTGAACCTGCATGAAAACTAGTGTATTGAATTAGGCCAGCTGAATCCTGTCCCTTACTATGTTGTTTCAATAACTTATAATTCAATGTATAATCTTTTTGTTCTTTAGACATTCTTTTATCCTACTTACTTAGGATCCTTCTCTTAATCATTTCAGTTAACTAATTTTGTGTAGAGAAGTATCACGACAAAGGATTTGTTTCAAATCATTGGTACTTGCCTTTCTTGTTTCAGAATATCCTGAGGATAATACTTGTCCACTATTACAGTTTAGAGTAAGTCCTGTAGTGCAACAACAACAACAAAATAGAATTCAAAAGCCATATATAAGCTTGGGAAAGATGTTATCTTTGGAAAAAGAAATATGCCATATTTATTCATCAAGTTAAAAAAATCATCAAAATAAATAAATTTGATTTTATCAGTTAATATCCATCCTTTCTTAAAATCCTAAGCTTTTTTATATGTGTCTATCTGTGTGTGCATATATATATAAATAATAACTTATAATGTATATATATATATATATATATGCACACACACACATATATATGCACATATACATATAATGTATTTTAGAGGGAAATGATAACTAAGTAAAAATACTCATCAGAAATCGCTTTAATTTTTTGCCAGTTTTATTCTAATGAAATACTTTCAGTTTTCTCAAAGAAAAGAAGAAAATATTTTCCATTATTTTTGCAAAACATTGAACATGTGTGGTCCACATGTTATAAAGTTTCCACTCACTCCTTGGAGGAACACTGAGAAGGTCGGAGATGGGGAGAGAAAATATTATTCCATGGAGCAAAAGACAAGTGGGAGACTTCCAATAAATGGGATCATCCAGTTTGTAATCACTTTCAGATTACCAAGAGTGAGCACTAAATACAGTTTCACTAACTTCAGGGTACATGTGATGAAGTGAAAGTCCAGATGAAGGTAGCATGTATATTTATTTGCTTGCATCATTGCCTTTTGGGATTTGGGGCTCTCTCAATTCAAAATGAGGTCATTTTTGAAATTACAATCAAATGCCAAATTTTACTATTCCCCAAAGAAAAATAAAGATGTAGAAGAAAATTCTTTATTTCATTTCTAGTGTTCACAAGTTACGGACGACAGTTCCTGGGGAAAAACTAAATAGTAAAAGAGATGCTTCTACTAGCTGCCATAGAAAGTGCTGTTAGGTTCCCTATACCCATTTCAAAGAAGAAATCATTCTTTGCTTATCAAATATCTGTATTTGTATAGTTTGTTGGAGATTTTTGAGTCGAACATTGTGTAGAGCACAAAAAATTGACAGTTCAAAAAATTTAATTTGCATCCTCTTATTCCACAAATATTTATCAAATGTGTATGAAGTGCCAAATGCCTCTCAGATCCTGGAGTTATGTAGAAATCAACCCCACAACTCCTACTGTCACAGTTATTATATTCTGTTAAAGAGAGAAGAAAACAAAGGCCTAAATAAGATAAGTATATAGTATATTGAAAATAATAAGGAGAAAAATGGAGCATGGCGTATGGCAGGGAAGTTAGAAGTTGGAATGGGTGATCATGATTTTACAGTGACAGGAAAACTGTCTGAGGAATGTGACATTTAAGCAATGTACCCAACTGGAAGAACAACCTGTGGATATCTGGAGGAGCTGTGTTTCAAGCCCAAACAACAATTGTCAGAGGAACCACAGGCAGAAGAAAGCATAATAGATTGATAGCATAACAGCCAGCAGGCTGGTGTGGCTGTGGCAGGGTAAGCAGTGGGGACAGCAGTGAGATACCAGGCAGAAGGACACTGGGTGAGGCAGATTGCTTAGGATAGGCCATTTGTAAGGACTTTGCTTTCAGTGTAAGAAAGGGTCAGTATTTGAGCAGAAAACAAAATGGTCTGGCTTAAAGTTTTCTTTTTAAGTTTTAAAACCTTGAACCTTAAAAAATAGTGTATATAATAAAGCTCACTGAATTATTAAAAAAATACACCCATTTAATTACTGCCTGTGTCAAAGTCATAAAACATTATCATGTATCCCCCATAGCCTTACTGGGATCTTCTAAGTACGACTTCTCTCTTCTTCCCAAAGTAACCACCAACCTTATCATAAAGGTATAGGGGAGATCAGTTGGAGTAGAAGAAGATGGAGAGGGAGAGAGGAGGGATGGGAAAGAAAAAGAAAAGAAGAATGAAATTGACAAAATTACACTATGTGCATTGTATAAATATACCACAGTGAATTCCACCTTTACATTTGTTTATAAAGCACCAAATAAATGAATGAGCGAAAGGAAGACCAGTAGGGTAGAAGAAGGGGAATAGGGGAAGGCAGGAGAGAGAAATGGGGAGCACCAGGGACTGTAATGGAGAAAATTAAATTTCATTCATGTATGAGTTTGTTAAATTGAAATCAACTATTACATTTAAGTATAGTGCACTAATAAAAGCAAAGGAAAAAAACTATCATCCTTCTGTAAATTTGTATGTTTTAGAAATATGTATAAATGAAATAATATATGTGCATAGTATCTGGAATCTTTCACTCATACATTTCTGATATTTATCTGTGCATGTTCATACATTAAAGTAAAATGACACTTCATGGATTTTCATCACTGTATAATATTTCTTTACCTGTGAACTTTTGTATAACTATAGTTCATTGATTTTCATGGTCATTTAATATTCTTTTGAATGCTTATACCACAAAAATAGATCTATTGCTGATGGGACATTTGGGTTATTTTCAGTTTTGAATTGTTATAGAAAAAGCCACTGTGAATAATACGCATATAGTTAAGCATATGCTTTTAAGAATTTATGTTGTATGTATATGAAATTGTGGGATCCTAGAGAATGCATGTGTTCAACTTTAAGAGATAACCTGCTAGAGATTATTTTTAAAATGTTTACTCCAAGGTATACTCCCATGAATAATACATGACAATTCCTATTATTCTATATCTTGCCAGTTCTTGATTATGTCAGTTTTTAAAACAAAAACATTTGGGAAAATATGTACCCATATCCCATTGCAGCTTTAATTTGCATTTCCTTTATAATTAGTGTGTTTGAGCACATTTTCTTATATTTGTTTATTGTTTGGATGTATTCTTTTTCAGTCTTGCCTGTTTTTCTTTTTATTGAGCATATATTATTACTTTAAAACTTTAAAAAATGTATTCAGAAGGATCTATTTTCTCTGCTCCAGGATGTCCAGGTCTCTCCAACCTTAGCCTCTGCTACCCTTGACCTGCAGGTGTGCAGAGATGCACAGAGAAAACAACCTTAGGACATTTTGGAAGCTGGGAAATGAAATCCAGGAAGCAGAGATTTCAAGATGATGGAATAGAGGCATCTAGCCTTTCCCTCCTCTCTACAAAAGAGAATCAAAGCAACACATGTATGGTCTCATTTTGAGGTGAGTGATCATGGGAGACCACTGGAGATCAGCATGAGAGAGGCTGGGAGCTTGTAAGTCACAGAGACCAGTGACAATGATATAACGAGAGAAACAAAATATCCTAGCACCTGTCTTCCCAGCTCCAAACCTGGAGTGGGAGAATGTCAACTTTTCAGGGTTAAGGGTGAAAGAGAGAGTCCCAGAAAGCTCTTTAAGTACAGATACTGGCAATGTTAGCTGTTGGAAAATTTTGTTGTCATAATAGGCATACAGCCTAAACAGATAATAGGCCCGAAATTCACACAGTAGTCTGGCTTGGAAGACATCCCCTCCCACTCTACCTGGTATGGTAGCCAGGAGCCATCTGGAGAAAGGACCTATTGTCTGAATTTGGACTGCTCTATGGGTCTGAAGCCCCTGCATATGCCTATCTCTGGGTCTCCATAGATATTCCACTGCATTGGGTGAGTGGTTACTTGCCTAACAAGCCTGACTGGGCCCATCAGAGTGACTCTGACCTGCCTTGTTAGGGGCCCTGTACTATAGGGGATTGGTGTGGGGACATGGAGGGGGTTGGGAAGCATTGCCTTAAAGAACCAGGAGATAAGGAATCTTGCCCTCTGAGATCAGAAGTGTGGCCAGTCTCATGCAGGTTCATGTTTGTGCCAAGACCGAAGGCAGTAGCAGTTCTGTTTGCTCCTTCCTCCTGCCCTGTGCACAGGTACCTGCTACTAACAGGGTGGGGAAGGAATATCATGGTTCCCTGATGGCTCCCCACAGGAATGTGCTGAGGGGACCTTGAGCAACACTGTGGGAGCATAGCCAAAGAGGTATATAGAGAAAGTTTGCCTAGCTCTGGCTACATCCTGATCCCTCTTGTGAGCATTTCAACTGAAGGAGTCAGGAAGAGAAAACCCCCAGCAGTCACCCTGTTCCTGGGTATACAAGGCCCTGAGAGAATTTTGCCTGCCTTAGTCATGCTTGGCTCCCATTTGCTTCCTGGTGGGACCTGCAGCTTAAAGATTCAGAAAAGCCCCCATAGTTGTCCCGACTCCAGGCATGCAAGGCTAGAGGGTCCAAGGTTCTGTTCCTGGATTGGCACTCTAATAGTAGCAACAGAGGGAGCACTACAGGTCCTGCTGCTGCCACACCAATTGCTGGTTGCCTGCACACCTTGACTGACCACACACTGCTGTTAGGACTGTGTGTGAGCATCACAGAGAGGGTGCTTGGTTCCTGTCACCACCTCTTCTCACGAAGTGCTTGGGCATGCGCCTCTGTCTGACCAGAGTCCTAGTGCTTCAGACCCCTCAGTGTTTCAGAAACACAACTGGTTCAGTCATTGCCAGAAATCCTTACAAGTAACATAGCCAACATCAGCAGTTCCAGAGGAAACCCATCCCCCAGTAGGTGTCAGCACTCCTAGTGGAGGAGTAGCCAAACATTGTGCACCCTACACACTCTGCTATGTACAGCTCAGCTGCTAGAGTGTCCTACAGAGACCGTGGTCTCTGACATGTAACACATTGTCCCCAAATTCACTTACAACAGTCAAGGAAGCTAGAGGGAGATGACACTATGATGCCCATTTGGAAATAAAGCCAACATTGCATAACAAACAACCCAACACACGTCTTTAGGAGAAAGCTGCTGATTAAGAAAGCCATCCTATGAAAGTGGTAGAGATATCTGAGTTACCAAATTCTGCAGATCTCAAAGTAGGAACATAAGGGATATAAAAACATCAAGATAATGTAACACCTCTGAAAGATTATGATGCTTTAGCATTAGACTCCAAAGAAATTTGAGCGAATGAAATGCCTGATAAAAATTACAATTATTATAAAAAAGCTCAATGAAATACAAGAGAATACACTGTCAAATACTGAAGTTAAATTGGGAAGACAAAGTAGGATATGAGTGAGAAACTCAATAAGGAGATAGAGGTTTTGGAAAAGAACCAAACAAAAATCTTGAATGTGAACAGCTCAATTAGTCAAAAATTCAGTTGAGGGCCTCAATAACAGAGAAGAGACAGTGTAATAAAAAATATCTGAGTTTGAAGACAGGCCTTTTGAAATACCCCATTCAAACACACACACACACACACACACACACACACACACACAAATAAATACAGCATTCAATATATTTGGGACATCACTAAACAAAACAAACATCCACATCATTGGGTTGGGATATATGACAAAGAGGGTACAAAGATTAAGGGCATATAAAATATAATTTATAAAACAATAGGAACCTGGAATTAGGCCAGCTATCCATCAAAGAAGAATGGATAGAGGAAATACAGTGTATATACACAATGATATATCATTAGACTATAAAGAAGAATGAACTCTGGCATTTGCAGCAAAATTGATTGAACTGGAGGAGGTTATCTAAAATGAAATAAGTCACACAGAAAAAGGCAAGTACCACATGTACTCTCCTATATATGGAAAGTAACTGAAATTGATCTGAAAGTAGAAGAGTGATTAGTAGAAACTGGGGAGGGTATTGGAGTGAGAGTGGGTGGTGAGGCTGGAATAAAAGTGGTTGGACATGATCAACACATTGTACATGTGTGGAAATATCACACTGAATGCTACTATTATGTATGATTAATGTGTTAATAAAAATATATTTTAGACATAAGCCTTTTGTCAGTTACATCTATTATAGATGTTTTCTCAACTATTTGTGTGGCTTGATTTTCCATTCTCATTTTTTTTACCTTTATTTTATTTATTTACTTTTATGTGTTGCTGAGGATTGAACTGAATGCCTTGCATGAGCTAGGCAAGCACTTTACCACTGAGCCACAATCCCAGCCCTCAATTTTATTTTAATAAACAGAATTTTTAAATTTTGATTTTTCTGACTTATTAGTCCAGTTCATTTATAATTATTATTTTTTGCTTATTTCAAAGTCATGAAAACATTTTACTTTATTTTCTAGAAAGTTTACTATCTCACCTTCCACATTTAAAATCTGCAATCTGCCTTGGCTCCACTTTCTGTGTGTGGCATGAAGTTGTGGTTTAATTTTACTTTTTCATATAGAAATCCATTTGACCTTTCATATATATATATATTTTTAGATGGAAAAGACCTTCTTTTACCTCCACTATGAAGTTCCTTTATCATAAACTAAAGGTATGTGTGTACATGAGTTGGTTTCTGGATTCCTTGTTTGATAACATCTGGCTTTTTATTGTATCAGTTGCACATCCTCTAAATTAGTATAGCTTTATAATGAGTTTAGATAGCTGGTAGTAAAGGACATAGTCGTGCCAACAGTAAGTAGATTGTTAAACTAATTAGTCTATACTAAGTTGTTTTTTCATTTTTGAAAGATAATTTATTTATTTTTACTACTATGAAAGCAACACATGTTTATTTCAGAAAAAAAATGGAAAGCAGAAAAGGATGTTTTGTGTATTTGCTTTTTGAGGGATATTTTGTGCTGTGAAAGGCCTAGCCAGTATCATAACTGTCCTATGAATGAATATCTTATTTCTAGTACTTTAAAATGTTTTCTCACTAGGAATTGGTATCTTCATTTGTATCATTTTAATAGATTTGAAGTATGTATCACCTCAGACCCTCTGCCTTCAGAATATATGATGGCATCCAGGTTGCTGCTAAGATATTCCTGTATGGTTAGATCTCTCAAACCCTTAATCATCTCTTTCTTGTCCAGCTTTCCTTAGCCTTTTCTGAAGTTGCTCACAGAAAACATCCCACTCCACCCTCCCTTGAGGCAAATCAAAATAGTCCTCTTTTTGAAGCCACCTGGTGAGGCGGTGATAGCCGCATAGCTTCCGCCGATCAATAGGCTCCAGAAATAGCAGTAGGAGGCAAGCTGTTCCAGGTCTGGCCACCAAGTGATAGGTGGCAAGCCTTAACTCCAGATGGCACCGGGGACTCCCCAGGGCTTTGTTGCTGAGTACACAGAGGATGGCCCTGCAGTTCTCCATGCTGGCAACCAGGGCATCCATCCTGTCCTGCCCAACCCCAAAGTCCCTCTCTGGCAGGCACAGCCTCAAGCCCTCACCTGCTGGAGGAGACTTCTCCAGTGTAGGAACCAGTTCTTCCAGCACCCAGTCTTGGTCCTGCTCACAGTAGGATATAAAGACATCATAGTGGAATTGGCTTCTGGGGCCACGCCCACATAGTTTCCACCACCACACATGAAAAAGAGTCCGGAGATGGTGAAGCCAGGACCATTTGGGGCAGCCAAGCAGTACAAGGATAGTGAACAGGAGCACCAGAGTAAAGCTGGCAAGAAAGCCCTGAAACTCAAGATCATGTGCACACTGATGAGAAAGGAAGGAGAGCAGTGGAGTCTTGGAGTAGTCAGAAGCATTGGCCATGCAGATGGATTTCTCCAGCCCATATACAAAGGTGTTGGGGGCCTGTGTTGCCCAAGGCCCCACCCAGGAGCTTTCACACTGGCAGGTGAAGGTGACATCTGAGAAATAAACATATTGAGGCATCTGGGGGATTAACTCCTGAAGGCTGCTGTCTAACCCCAGGGTCCATTCAGAGTTGAACAGCAGTAGCTGCAGGTGGTCCAAGTCCCTGAAACTGGACACGGAGAGGTTCCCAAGATTCAGGTGGCTCAATGCCAGCACCTGTAACTGAGGCACTTCCTTCAGTACCAGCTCCAGCTTCGTTGACCTTGACTCATAGTGGAAATTCAGATCTCCGAGCTCGAGCACTCGAAGCTTGGGCATCCCAAATAGTTGCAGGTTTTCTGTACTCCCATAATCAGACCAGAAGTGCAGGTGCTCCAGGACAGGAAACTGAGGGAAGGATCTCTGAGACTCTTGACTTGAGAAGCCAAAGAAGCTTACGCCTCGAAGAGTGAGGTGACGCAGGGAAGGAAAATGAACTGAGGTGTTGTATGGAGACAGTACCACATTGGAAGTTTGTAAGATCAGCTTCTCCAGGAACAAGAAGGTATCTTCATTGAAGTTATTAAACCAGATACCTGTTTCTGCCCATATCTCTAAGCTGAGCAGAGCTGGAGGCCAGGGAGGATAGAGGTCCAGCATCTGAAGTGAACCCAGCTGCAGATGGCTCAGCCTCTGGGGACCTTGGAGCTCCTTGCCTGGGATATGACTTAAATAGGTGCCCAGCAGGTTTAGTGAGGTGAGAGCAGGAAGAAAGGAGAGCCAGCCTGGTTTTAGCACCTTAATTTTGTTCCAGCTTAGGTCTAGTGTCTTCAGCTGCTTTAGTCCCTCCAGGCTCTCACTGGATAAGTTGGAGATGTTGTTGCCACTCAGCCACAGCTCCTCAAGTTGAGGAATAAAGGAGAAGGCTCCATAGGGAAGAACACATAACTCATTGTTGGACAGATCTAGCACTCTCAAGTTTGTGCTAACCAGCCCATCTGGAAGCACCAAGGTTGGTCCCAGCTTATTCATGGATAGGTTGAGACTTTGAAGCTGGGGCAGGGCATTTAGAAACTTTATGGGAAGCAATTTCAGGCCATTGCCGTAAAGGCTGAGATGTTCTAAGGAACGGCAGCTTGAGAGATCTCCATCCTCTATGTTTTGGATTCGATTTCTCCCAAGGTCAAGTGCTCGAAGCTCAAAATAGCCTGACACTTTCCCAGGCAGTTTTTCCATACCTGTACCCACAAGGGACAGAAAGTCCAGATGGAGCAGTCCTGAGCCTAAAAGATCTAATGCATTTAATGGGGTGCCATCCAATCTCAGGGAATGGAGCTGGAGGCCATTCAAGGCTCTGACACCTGCCTGGTTCAGCTTCAGGTTGTAAGACAAATCCAACACTTCTAGGAAGGAAGACCATGGTCTGGGGCTGGCTGTAGGAGAAAAACTAGGCACAAGGTTTGAGAAGAGCACTTGTAGCTCCTGCAGCTCCATCAAACAGCTGTGCCCTAGGGTTAGATGCCTAAGGCTGATTGGCAACTGGATGTTCTGGCTATAATTCAGGCAGTAGCCTTGAAAGGAAAGACTAATGAGGAATGTGAGAGGCATCAGGGCATCCTGAGGGAGAAAAAGACTCAAGCAACAGGGAGCATGATGCTCAAAGGAAAGGTACTGCAGCTGATTCAATCCTTGAAAGGCCTCAGATGTAATCTTGAGGGTGCCCAGCTGTAGCCTCAAAAGCTGTAGGTAGGGGAAGTGACCAAATGCATTAGCTGGCAGGACAGGAACCATGCCCTGGAGGCAAAGTGCCTGTATATCCTGGGGCACTGCTCTCAGGGTCTGTGTCAGGTCTGTAACATTGGAGCATGATGCAAAAGTATGCAGCCCTGGGGCCAAGGGACAAAATGGGATGTAGAAGGAGAGATTTGACAATAGGGAGCTATCTGCTATGGTACAGTCAGGGACAGTCCATGCCTGGCTCATGAGATCACAATCCATCAAGTCCAGCAGTAAGAGAGGGAGGACAGCAGAGACCAGACGTCTTTCCATCTTTGACATTGCTTCTAGGATAAGAGGAGAAAGAATAAGAGTGTTAAATCCTACAGTAATGGATAACACTAGTCTCAGACCCTTCTAATACACAGAGCATCCTTGGGATTTTGAAGACATATTGAATAAAAAGCTCTGTGATTTTGATATGAATTAGATATTTGATCAAGTAGGAAACTCAAATTATGCTCATTCATGTGTTACTCCATGCAAGTAGAGACAAGGGAACAGAAACCCAGAGAGGGAAGCAAAAAAAAAAAAAAAAAAAAAAGTCAGAATCTTGTGGTAGATCCAGGGGAGAAACTGATAACACTTCCCTATCTTCCTGCTGGGGATGATTAGCTCAGGTTACTAAGTCCTTTGGAGGGGAGCCCTCAACCATGAATGCGTTCATCCCAAGACAAGGCAGCAAATTTAACTGTCCACTACAGAGTGGACTGAAAGAGGAAAAAGTGGTGATGATACAAACATAAAAAGACATTAATGTACACTGTTATTTAATCGGAAACTATGTGGTGTATGTGGGCCCACTGTCTTATTTTACTTACAAGGCAGTTGACTATCAAAGAAGCCAAGTTACTGGGCCACGATTGAAGAAATAGAATGCAGGCAGGACTAAGGAAACATTCCGAAAGAATTCTACTGAAGAGTTTTTGGAAAGTAGTCCCAAAAGATACTTCAGGCAAAATATTCAAAAAAGCAGGTAAAATAAGCAGGGTAAGAAGTTGAAAAAGTAATTAAAGAAACCATAGTCTCAATACTTTTGTGTTCAGAACACAATGTTGAAATTGGGGTAACAGGGACAAGGACTGACTGTGCTAAAAGCAGTGACCCTTTACTTAGACTTGCAGATACCCCATGGATAACTGAAAGCAGCATAAAGCTTGACATCCCTGCCTTCAGTTTGTTACCTTAAACTGTGAGTCAGGCCCCTGCTGGGCTCTGCAGGTAGGCTTGTTGATCATTTCAGGAGTGCTCCTCTAATAACTAGGTAAACTTAGCCTTAAGTTTACCTAGTTTATCTTGTC
Organism: Urocitellus parryii; assembly: GCF_045843805.1. Classification (NCBI taxonomy): domain Eukaryota; kingdom Metazoa; phylum Chordata; class Mammalia; order Rodentia; family Sciuridae; genus Urocitellus; species Urocitellus parryii. The sequence goes on along the minus strand of NC_135536.1, from coordinate 79,079,084 downwards.
CACCTTCAAGACTGATGTAAGATTTGTATCATCATATCTAAGACCTTTGGAGTGGGGCCTAGAAGTCTGCAGTTTTATCCTGGGTTGATGTGCCTGCAAGGCTCCACTGACTGCACAGAGCAATGACTGCAGACTTCTAGGCCCCACTCCAAAGGTCTTAGATATGATGATACAAATCTTGCATCAGTCTTGAAGGTGGACAAGATAAACTAGGTAAACCCAGGATAAGACTGCTCCCCTAAGCAGGATCATCTAAGGGGAACTGAATCATGCCCTTCCAGGATCAGAAGCCTTCCAGATAAACATCCCGAGCAACAAGTGGAAATTTCCCCTTCCAAGTGATAAAGAGCTTCTTCAGAGCCATGTTGCAGAATAAGAGTTGAGAAAATCATCAACAAGACCACACTTTAACCAAAACAGCATAACTATGTAGACCTCTTGCCCACTGCTCCATTTCTTCCTCTATTGAAACCTACAGCTCATGTCATCAACTTGAAGTTGGGGCTGAGATGCTGGATCTCACTTTGCCTTCCCAGTATGACCATGTTGATTAAAGTTCTTTTCCTTCTTTTTACTATTACCTTTTCTGTTTGTTTTTTGGGGTGAGTGGTCAGACCTGGTTTCTGGGGCCTTTAGAGTCAGACCTCTGTCCTAGGACTCTGGTAACCGTAGAAGTTTTCATTGACCCTTTTCTCAGTTTACTTATTTCTCTTTTATGGTTAAGGCTCAGACTGACCATTAGGAAATGAGTAGTAATCACACATTTCCTGTTTAGGACCCTGAAAGAATGAAACTAGGCAGGCAGGAGAGCAGACTGGTGCTCTGGGCATGAGCCATAGCAGTTAGGCACAAGTGAAGGGCATTGATCTCCTAAGAGTGTAACTGACACCCAAAGGAGGATTTTGTATTGAAAACATGAACTTCACCATCTTTCCCTTAAGCTCTCATGACAATGATTTGCCTGAGTGGGACTGAAAAGCTGGCTCTCCAGCACCGCTGCTGCCTCTCCTCCAGAAATACCCTTTCAGTTGCTAGAGCATCGTAGTCACAGCTCCTCAGACTTCAGCAAGAAGCTCAGAGGAGGCCTGAGAGGAGTTCTGGGAATCTTCGTCTGGATGACTCAGCCTTATAGTTTATGGCATTTGCTACCCTTAATGCCCTGTCCTTCTCTTTCCATGGCGGTTCCCTACATTTTTGAAAGATGTTTCTTGAACCTTGATATGTCACATAGCATGTCCTGTTAGTTTTGGGCTTTTGCCAGGTTTCTGTTCTTGTGACTAAAAGGCTCAGGGATCACTCCAGTTGAACTGGGCTAACTGGGCTGCACAAAATAACTATACAAGAGACACAAATACCTTTTTCTTTGGGGTCGCTGTGATGGGTGACCTTAAGAGTCTGCAGGAAGAGAGACAGCGAGAGCATGTGCTGACCCCTTTTATTGAGGAGAAGCTATTTAAATGAGGCAGGGGTCAGGTTTCAGGGGGCTGAGTCTATCTTCATGATGTCCCCTGTCAGCAGGTTGACTGACACCTGGGTAGGCTACACCCAAGGGCACAGTAAGAGAAGGGGACACATACAAGGCACTTCCATGGAAGCTTCTACCCTAAACAGGGCAAGGGGTTATATTACAAAGGAACAGGTGAGCATAGCTGCACCCATGGGGCTGTAGCAAGGCACACCCATGCGCGAGACACCGACCCTCGAACTCAAGAAGGGTGGGGAAGCTCTGCCACATTTCTGTGATTGAGCGCCTCAGCACCCAGCGGGGGAGTGTGACTCAGTCACTTGCAAGGTTGGTCTCCAACAGGCTTTCCCTCTCTATTCTAATATGTAGGGAGATTTTAGGGGCTGGAATATCTCTCAGGCCAAAGAGACACAATGGCCTTGGGACAGAGATTCTATGGATTTAGAATTCTGAGCTGCAGAGTACTCTTTTTTTCCTCAGGAGATCAGGTTTAATGGTATTGCCCTCTGGCATACTTATATCTGTCCTCCATAAAGGACATTTGCCCATTCCTCATTTGGCCAGTTAAATTGTAGCAAAACTTTTCCCAAACATTCCCCTTAAGCTTTCCTGGGCCCTGCTTACCTCCTGCTGCTGGCTTCCCCAAGAGAGACAAGTTCTTCCTTTAGGGACTAATCTCTTTCTTCCCTGTCAGTTCTACCAATTGCTCTTCTATCTTATCCACAGAACTCACCTGGCACAAGGGCAGTAGCAAGTTTATCTCTGAGCTCAGGAAATTGGGGTCAGCAGAAACAAGGAGCTGAAATTCCTCAGGAAGGATTCTTTCTCATCTTCTCCTGCAGCAAAGGAGAAAAGGCCTTTTCTCCTGCAATTCTTTTCTCCACAAGGGCCTCTGTTGGGTCACACATCAGTATGACACTCCTGTTAATAGCTACAGAGTGGGAAGTTCCAGAGAGAGAGGTGATTGCTTTGTGAACCTCTTGACTTCTCTCATACTGTATCATTTTCTCTTCCTTTTCTCTTCTCATGACCTTTTCTATTTCACGTTTTCCTCTTCTGTTTGGAGATTTCAGTTCTCATTTTGTATCATATCCTCCTGAAATGTGAAAGGACAAGTCTTCTTTCATTTTCCAGGAGAGCTTTCCTCCTTGATATAACAGTGACCTACCAACTCCATTATCTCTAACTTCCCCACCCATGCTCCTAACAGTCTTTTCTTTTTCCACAATTTTTATTGGTGCCTTATATGATGGAATTTGTTATATATTCAAACATGTACACAATATAATTTGGCCAATATCACTCTCCAGCAAGACTTAAAGCAGGAGGATTAAAGAGGGAAACACAACATTATTGGAGGGAACTTGACTTTGCTACTGAGGTTGGAAGTGCAGAGTAAAAGAAGAGAAGGGAAAGGCTGATTTCTCTCCAAATGGTAGGATCTTCTTTTACAGAACATTTGAGCCATGGGGAAATTTCTGGGAAGAAAGTCATAAAATCATAACTAGGTGTTGATTATTTAATATCCCAATACAAGAAAGACCCCCAGATTTAGATTCATATCTCTTTTGATTTGAGTGAAAAAAAATTGATATTATTTTGCTTCTGCTCTTATAATAACAATGTCTGTTGCAAGTTTGATTTTATAGATATTTGAATAGTTTTCTCATCTCTAATTTCAAGCAGTTTTCAAATACCATGTGAAGGATTTTTGTTCTATTGAAAATTAGGAAACAAAGTTAAGTTTATTTTTCTACACATATTTATGAGTTTTTACTACAAAATCTTAAACTCCAGAGTGATTTTTTTTCTGATTAAAATTTTGTCTTTGGAATCTTTCCTATTAAACTTGTTTATCTTGCTGTTTATTTGTATATGAAGATTTATGTGGGGCTGGGGTTGTGGCTCCGTGGTAGAGTGCTTGCCTCACACATGTGAGGCATTGGGTTCCATTCTTTAGCACCACATAAAAATAAAAGCAACAAAATAAAGGTATTTGTCCATCTACAACTTAAAAAAAATTTAAAAAAAGATTTATGTAAGTAAAATATCAACTTCCTAAAGTAAGACTTCTAAGAAAAGGGGCCACTTCTAAACTTTTATCATTATATTTCTTATTTTGTGCCTAATACAACCTCAATTTTATTCTGATAACAATGTGCCTAGTTTAAGAAATTAAATGGTGCAGCCTCTCTTGTTTTTAGGAGTCGTTACTTGACACACTTACGTGAAAGCAATAACACAAGTAGGTCATAGGTTTGCCTCTTTTTGCTGACTGAAGCTTTTGCTGTCATCTTCAGATAATAAAGTGGCCTTGAGAAAGGAAATATATATTAAGAAGGATTCCTGAAAACTGCAGAAGAGCCAGGGTGCCCAATGATGTCTTAGAACTGCTTTCTCCAGGTTGCCATAGACCTCTTAGAAGTATTAATAAGACAGAGGTGAGGGGGGAGAAGCCAGACATCTAACCACTATGTCTTGTTACTTGAGCTTCTATTCTAGGTAGCTCAATCTAAGCTTAATACACATGATAATTCTGGGTCGTTGGATAGAAGCTGAGTTTCCTTTTTGTTTCTAACACTTTGGTGGGTAATAAGTGGAGTAGCTGCAATATTTGATCAAAAGTTATCATTTATTCCTTAATAATTATTGCTTAATAAAAAGTTAGTATTATTCCACAATAATTACTTTTTATTAAGTAATACAGTTCCTTAAATCCTGGATTCTTCTTTGGAGATAGTTGAATTTTCATTAAAAAAATGGATCTGTTTTTATTAAGATGATTAAATGTATATTTTGACAAATAAATGACTTATTTGAAAGGGGTGAGGATTTAAGATACATTGTTATAAAAAACACAGATAAATAGTGGGTAGGTATACAAAGCACAATTATTTAAACTTTTAATGAAAACTGGTGCTTATGCTAGTGATAAGCAGGGGGCTCAGGGCAGAGACAGATATAGATAGAAGTTCCTGGGGAAAACATTCCTGTTTGGGAAGGTTCATTAGCGATTCATGTGACTGCATGGTATTTCCCTCCATTGTTTTTCTTTACTTCTCTTCCAAGCATTAAGAATGAAAATTGCAAAGTCAGAGTTTGCAGCTACAGATCACTTATCCCTGTACATAAAGAGCTGCTTCTGAGAGAAATACAGTTACCAGGGTCCTAAATGTCCACTTCTCTACAAAATGCCCACATGGAAAAGTCTCTGAGAAGCTCTGCAAAGATACCATTATAAAGGTTATCCTAGCTGCAGCAGTATTCATTTCTTATGCACAGAGTAGCAGGGAAGCTTAGGTAGGTGGTGTCTAACAGCATTGCTCGAAGTTATGTATTCATTCCTAGACATTAATTTTCTAAGTTCCACTCCCAAATTAGAAGTAACATACATTTTTATCATGGAAAATTTAGACAGATGTTAACATAAAAGAGGAAATAAACAATCTAAGTTACCCACATCCTGACTCTATGTAAAATTATATAATAATGTTTTATGGTCTTCCTTTTTCACTCAGTACATATTTTACATATTAAATATTTTCATGTATTTTCATATAATTTGTGTAGTTTTTCTCCCAACACAGCTGAGAAGAAATTCCTTTGTGTTATCTTACACTCATTTGTCCTCCACAAATCCTGCTCTTTGGTCAGCATGGCCGCATCGTGCTGAAGGCAGACCCAGAGGACTCAGCCATAGTTCCCAGGAGTGGACACGTGGTACAGCAGAAAGCTGACTGAACTCCTAGTCAGAACTAATTCCTTCACTTACTGAACATGACCTTCGACAATGTATTTGCTTTCTTTGAGTCTCATTTATAAAATAAGTATGGAAATATCTAACCTACTTAAGTGACGGAAACTGCAAAATTTAACTGAGCATCTATGTGAAAGTGTTTCATAAATGCAAAGGGTTTTAAAATGAAAGACATGAATAAAGTTAATTGAAATTGGTTCCATACACAATATGTATAAGATGGTATTCTGATTCATCTCATTTATTCATCTCAGCCACTCTCTGACATATTATTATTAGCTCTATTTTTTTTTTTTGATTAAACAATTCAAGGCAAAAAAGCCAAATAATTTAGATTTGAAATCAACCTACCTGATTCCAAAGTGCTGGCCCTTTCCTTCTTTAGTGGTAGAAAGTGTGGTCACAGCTAATAAACTTCATGATTCATATTTAAAAGTAAAAAATGCTGACTGTCTATTTTCATTTCCCTTGAGGAAACCACTAACCAGCACAGTTATTTTTAAATGTTACCATATTGTGCTCTTTCTAAAGTCTAAAAGCTGAGGGGGGAAAAAACTTCTATCCTTTTTATTGCCATCCCTAATACTCTTTTTCTCTTCCCCTCTTTCTCTCTCAAGGATATAGTTTGGATTTGGAAAAATACAGTATGTTAATTTGTAGTGTAAATAATTTAGTATTATGGAAAGTACTGTGAACCAATCATAATATTTGGAATTATAAGACAAAACTGTTGAAAAGCTAGTGGCTGCATAAAGATATTAACTTAGTGATCAAAGTCAAGGAATTGTGATATTATAGTGGAAATATTGCCAGTCGTTCTTCTTGAGGTCTTTTCTGATCAAGCTCAGGAAATTAAATAATCACATTCCCTGGAAAGGGATGTAGAAATAGGAAATATCCCATGGGGTTGTATAAGTGAGAAATATATGTCAGTTTCTGTAGTAAGATTGAATGAGGAGTTTGACAACTTCTTATATCAAAGGAGCAAATATTTCTCCTTCTGAAATGTTCATGCCAAAATTTACAAATGCATTCCTGCCTTTTGAACTGAATAATCATCTCTTTTTCAAGATACTGTTTTAAGACAAAAAGCCCTAAAAGTAGAATTGCTACATGCATGTAATATTCCCATATCCTGAATTTTCTGAGACAGTTCTGTTTTGAATTAGACGATGAATCTTAATTTAAGTTGGCAAAATATTTTCATAGGAAATCTTTATGAAGATTTGATTGAGATATTATTTTATAACCAAAAAATAGGGGTAACTATAATGTCCAAAAGGAGAATTGGTAGTAAATGGAAAGAGGATATTGGAGTGTTCAGTAACCTGTACTAATTCTATAAGAGATTATTTTGTGGTGGTGGTATTAATTTTTCTTACATTTCTCCTCCTAAAAATTACTTTTCTTACTCCTTTAAAAAAGAATTCTTAGTTCCTTGGAAGTAAAGCCCTCCTTCTAGGAAAATGTTCACCTCACCACATAAAAATTCACAACTCATATCATATTTGCTCAGTGGAATATTATGATTACTAAAAGCAATAACTATAAAATTTGCTATAATATGGAAACAAATTCCACATTATATTAAACAAAACACATATAAATAAAAATAGCTACATTAGATTGAATTCTGGATGCTTTTCTCCTTTAAAAGTTTTTCTTAATTTGTTTTCACAGTTTCAACAACAAATAACAATGAATAGTCATTTTTTTGAGCTTTTGCAATTTATCCCCAAGTAAGTAATTTCCCTGTTTGATACTTAGGAGAAAATATTCTATTATCTAAAACTCAAAGGATCCATGAAGTTTTTAGTGATTCCTCATTTAGGTAAAAAATTAAGTGCCCAGGACACTGTATTTCTAATAATTCCAACTGATGTTGCTGTACATAAAATTAGAAGCTTCTCCTTAGAGGCTTAGAAAAAGGTAATATATAAATAAAACAGCATACATTTAGATATCATTAGGCTAGAATATTTTATTGTCCCATAAAAATTTTAATAAATCATTCAAGGGCTTATTTATCAGGAATGACCATATAATAAAGGCACATAGGGTAAGAACCACAATCAAGAAACTTTATTTTCCTCCTTTTATTTATAATCAACTAACAAAACAACCAAATGACATACTTATAATTTTATTTATCTCATAACTATAAATTTATATTATCAAATAGAACAGAAGAAGTTTTTTACATATAAATCATATGAAAACTATCCAGAAAACACCCAATATGTACCTTCCTCAGTTAATATACACAAGTTTCAACAAGAAGCCACAGGCACCCATTTATCTATGTAATCTGGCCACTTTAATTCTACAAAGGGGCCTACAGATGTTTAATTTCATAGCTAATATAGTAAATATCACTATTCACATTTGTAGATGTGGATAACTATATAATTCTTAATACATCTTGTTTGACTATACTGACCTGATCATACAGAAACAATCCAATAGACCTCAGATTATGTTAGGAATCCCCATAATTTTCCTCATGGCTGCCTTTATTTCCTTATTTCGGAGGCTGTAGATGAGGGGGTTAAATAGTGGAGTCACCATAGCATAAAACAATGTTGCAACTTTCTGCATCCCAGCAGAATGTCCCAGTCCTGGGCTCACGTACATGACCATCAGAGAACCATAGAACAGCGATACCACGGCCAAGTGAGACCCACAGGTGGAGAAGGCTTTATGTCTTCCAGAGGCTGAAGGCATACGTAGCACAGCTATCAGGACCAGAGTATAGGACCCAAGAATAAAGAAAAAGTTACCAAAGATAACTAATGAGCTTAAAGTGTAGCACAGCATTTGAGTTCCTGGGGCTGTGGCACACGCTAACGAAAAGAGTGGCCCTGGATCACACACAACATGGTCAATAGTGTTTGGTCCACAGAAAGGCATTTGAGAGATGAGGGCAATGGGAATTAAGAACCACAGAAACCCACAAACCCAGCAGATAATGACCAGTTTGATACAGGAATTCCCAGTCATGATATTAGGGTAGTGCAGGGGACGGCAGATAGCTAGATACCGATCAAAGGCCATGACAGTCAAAAGCAAGCATTCAGATGTACCCAATGAGAAAAAGAAATAGAACTGGAGGAAGCACCCAGCAAAGGAGATGGTTTTTTTCTCCGACAGGAAGTTGACCAACATCTTGGGGACTGTAGAAGAGACATACCAGATCTCTAGAAAGGAGAAATTCCCCAGGAACATGTACATGGGAGTGTGAAGTCGCTTGTCACACAACAGTGCACAAACAATGGTCCCATTTCCAGTTATGGTGAACACGTAGGTTGTAGTGAAGAGAGAGAAGAGGAAGATCTGAATCCTCCACTCACAAGAGAAACCTTGGAGTATAAATTCTCTTACAGAAGCAAAGTTGGACTCTGGCTCAGAGATATTCATTAGGTCAGTATGCTGCAAGGTCAAGAGACATATTACTAATAGTTTAAAATGTGTCTCTTTTTAATGAGTAAAGAGACAAAAACAAACATGGATCATTTTTTAAAAGAATTGTCGAAATATATCATACTTTAATTTTTTTTTCTTCGTTGCATACACTGATTTTTTAAAAAATACCAGTTTTCCACACAAAAACAAATGTTTGCCTGTTCTAAATTTCTTCCTATATGACCACAGTTGAACTAGATAAAATTAAACTCATTTTGTAAGTCTGTTATTTTGGGTCAGGAATGATCTGCATAGTTTCTGGCAAACATGTAACACAAAAATTGACCCTTAATAAAAGTACTTGTTTCTTAGCCCAAATCCTACTTATAGTATAATATTTATAGTTCAGTTAAATATATTACTTAACTTTATTTAAATTTTCTTAGCCCAAATCCTACTTATAGTATAATATTTATAGTTCAGTTAAATATATTACTTAACTTTATTTAAATATGCAGAAATGAACATATTTTATAGTGAGTAGAAATCACCTTAAAGCCATTATTCCTGAATTTCCATGGTTGCAATTAGCTTGAGCACCATAAAACTGCAATTTTATAAAGTTACTCACCAATACTGACTTTTGATATTGTAATGTTGCAAGATCTTCTGAAGAAAAAGAGTCTGTAAGCTTTTGCCTGATCTTTCACTTTGTTTCATAGGCTGATAGATTTCCTATATTAACACAGCAATGTTATATTTATTTTGTCAATATGTGCAGAAGTTTGAAAAATAAGATCCAAGCATGGAACTTCCTTTTTTAAAGTATTTTCTTTCCCCTCATAGAATATTGGGGTTGATTTTTCTCATATGCCTGTGTAAAACAAAAATTTCTAATAAATAAGTCAAATATTTTCTTTTGTCATAAATTTCCTTCATCCCACATTTTATGAGAAAGATGTCAGGGATTTGTTACATGAAAAAAAAAAGACTTTAAAAAATATACAGGGATATGAGTCCTGAAAGTTGTGAGGGCTTATATTTTAGGCAAAAGAAAATTTTCAAGAGTTTTTCCTTCCAGCCTTGTCTGCACACTGATGCTCAGGGAAGTCCTCAAGAGAAAGCTATATTTATTTGTCTCTTCATTATAGGTATCTCTTTTTAAAATACTGTAAACCAGAAGCATTCATAAATCAATTTTAAGAAATTATGGAATAAGAGGAGAATGACTTAGAGGTGTCACAACCTTTAGCAGTACCCCCAAAATGAAGCCATCACAGTTTTGATATGACCTAAATCTTAAAATGACTTCTTTTATAATCACTAGATAATGACTTTTACTGCTGCACAAAAATTAAGAATGTGCTTTCTTTATCTCATATTCTCTTGGGACTTGGCCTCTGTAGCATTAGGGAAAAACTTCTCTTCCAAGCCAGTGGGTCTTTAAGAAGCTAATGATTACACATTCTTTGAGAAACCAGTAGAGATGGGAAACTTCTTTAAGGTACCATTGACTTACAAAGAGCATGACCATTTGGAATACAGAACCTAGAAACTTCTAGAAGACATAGTTTGAGGAAAAATGAGACACACAATACATTCCCAAATGTTCTGACATGAAGTTGAGAAACTATTCATAATCTCTGTTGTTCCATATACTGAAGGATACAGAACTCAATGAAATTTTTTTTTAATAGCAGGGATTGAACCCAGGGGGTGCTTAATCACTGAGCCACATCCCCAGTCCCCCTTTTACTATGTTTTACTTATTTTATATTTTATTTAGAGACAGGGTCTCGCTAAGTTGCTTGGGGCCTTGCTAAATTGCTGAGGCTGGCTTTGAACTTGCAATCCTCCTGTGTAAGTCCCTGGGATTATAGGTATGTATTACGTGCCCTGGCAAGAAAATGTTGAGTTACAAACATTGTAGGGTATTAAATGAAAATTTATAGGATTTAGAAAAAGCACTTAGCATGATAGGATTCTTTAGATATGAAAGCTAAGTAGAAGAAGTATTAATATTTAAATTACTTGAATTGCTTCTCAGCATGAGAAAAGTATTTACTTCATTTTTTATGTGACAACTGTTTTATTTTTATTGCTCTGATTGCTTCTGGTCATTACTGTTACAAACCCAATTTCTTCTTTTCTCTCTATACAAATGTCCTGTGTAACATACTCTGTTCATATTCTTTTTTCCTTACTTTAAAAACCAATTCAGGAATAGATTCCCTTATAACCCACCACCCCCAATTTTTCCTTGCTAACCCTCACTACCAAAATATTTATTTTTGTCATTTGTCTTTTGTTCTGGGATTAGGATGCCTTTGTGTCAGACAATGACAATGAGGGTGGGGAAGTTAAATTAGAACCAAGTGCTTTGATGAGGGAAGGATGATAGGCATTGCACAGAAGATTTTAGGACTGTGAAACTATTCTGTATGGTGCTATATTGGTGGATACATGCCATTACACATTTGTCAAAACCCATACAATGTACAACACAAGAATAAACTCTAATGTAAACTATGAACTTTTTGGTTTTGGTGGTGGTGCATTGTGGCATATTCATACATGCAAAAAGTATTTAGTTTTATTAATTAGTGTCCCTTCCATTTCTACCTTATGTAATTCAAGGTTTACGTAGTATGACTAAAACACCAGGTGGTAATGAATGCTCAGACCAAGTGGTATAAAATACCGAGGACATCAGCAATGCACACCCTAGGAACACTTGTTTCTGTACAAATCTGATGAAAATGAATAAAAATGTCTTCATTTCGACATTTTTAGGAAAAGATTATTTAGACCTTTATTACCTCTTACTCAATCTACCTCACTCCCTAATAACTCTTCAAATGTAGCTTTGATCTTATTTATTTGCCTGCTCAAAAGGCATCAACAGACCCGGGCCCAGAAGAGCGCGCCTGCCAACTCAGTGATTCAGGATGATGAGGTAGGAGGATCATTAGTTCAAGGCCAGCCTTAGTGATCCTGTCTAAAAGTAAAAAGGGGTGGGGATGTAGCAAAATGGAAAGTGTCCTCCTGGGTTCAAGCCTCAGTACTTAAAAAAAATACAATAAAATAAAATGAAAATATAAAAACAGTGGTGTCATTATTCACAAAATAAAGTCCAAATTTCTTAATTCTCCATAATTGATTTATTACTCCATTTTTTTTTTTTACTTTTCTTGTGAGATGATATCTCATTGTAATTCTGGTTTGTATTTCCCTGATAGTTAATGATGCCCAAGCTTTTTTTTCATATACTTGCTGGCTATTTGTACATTTTTTTTAAGAAATGCATATTCAGATGCCTTGCCCTTAAAAAAGAAACAACTAACAGGAATTGAACTCAGGAGCTCTCAAGTGGCCCTGAGCCACATCCCCATCCCTATTTTGTATTTTATTAAGAGAGAGGGTCTCACAGAGTTGCTTAGCACCTTGCTTTTGCTGAGGCTGGCTTTGAACACATGATCCTCCTCCCTCAATTATAGACGTGTGACACTGGGCTTGCTCATTTTTAAAACATCAGATTATTTGATTTTTTTCTATTCCCACATCCCTTATATGGCTTAGAAATATTCTTTCCCTTCCAGATATTACCTTTTCCTTCTGTTGGTTTTCTTGCTATGCAGAAGCTTCTTAGTTTCATTTAGTCTCACTTGAAATGAGACAGGATTGAGCTTCCTGTGATGGGTCCTGGAATGGTGAGGAAGCCGAATGCCTCCTTCCAACTCACTTCCACTGTAGAAACCGCTGGTCCAGGGGAATTGTCCATCTGTGGTACTACATTGGTTTGGGGGAGGGCTGATGTGGTCAGAGAACCTTCCTCTTTCCATGTTTTTTCCCAGCTCTGCAATGAAGAGGGTGTGTCTGTCACCCTTGAGCTCTGGGATATTCACAGAGGCATTCTTGACTGTGGATATTTGCTAGCTGGGTTTTTTAGAAGAGAGTGGAACCAAAGAACTTCTATTCTTCCATCTTGTTGATGTTACTCTCATCCTTAACGTTTATATTAAAATAAAAAGTGATTCACTCACCACCAATATAGTATTAGAACAATAGGATTTTGATGATATACTTGCCTTTATAGTTAGTTAGTATGTTTTCATGTTTTAAATCAGGGCCATTTGAACTTGAAAAAATGTCTTTTAGTCACATGGAGGGGTAATAAAACTCCCATAGCTTTTGTTTGTTTACCGGTTTTCAGTATTTGAAGGGTGATTTTGCCTGGTATAGTCTTCTTAGTTGGCAGGGTCTTTTGTTTGTTTGTTTTCTTTTTTTAATATTTACTTTTTAGTTTTTTTAAGTGGACACAATATCTTTAGTTTATTTTTTTATATGGTGCTGAGGATCGGACCCAGTGCCTCACGCATGCCAGGAGAGTGCGCTACCACTTGAGCCACATCCCCAACCCCTATTTGTTTTCCATCTAGTATTTTAAATCTCCTCCCACTTCCTACTGACCTGCAGATTTTCTCCTAAGAAAATTTTGATTTGGTGGTTCCCTTTGTGAGGAAACACACTCACCTGTTCAAGCCCAAAGAATGGGTTAAAAGACACAAGTTACAGCAAAAGCCAGGCTTTACTTCAATGCTGGTCTTTCAAGATCAGGTGCCTGGAGGTCAGAGATCCTCAGATTGGGTACAACCAGTGTTTTATTTCCTACAGCACAAGATCCCTTTCCCAGTTCCTCACTGGTTGAGTACTATGGAGTACACAATCTTCTGGAATGTTGCCTAGGTTTTACTGTCTCCTATTGAGTAATTTAAAGAAATCTACCTTTTCTTGTCCTTACCTCTCTTTGTTCTCTGTGGTAAGAAAGTCCCCTGGGAAATCATTTCTTCCATTTGTATTATCTTGTCTTACCCCTCCTTTCCTCTTATATGTCATTTTGTATAACCCTGAGGATCGCCTTCCATTTCCTTGCGATTTCCCTTCTCACTTCCTTTCCCTCCCACCTCTCACCCCTGTTAATGTAAATCTTCTTCTCAAGCTCTTCGTCCCTACCCTGTCCTTGTTTCCTCCCCTTATAATACAAATGGAAGAAATGATTTACAGTAGAAGGGGTAGAGAGAGAAAAGGGGAGGGGAGGGGAGGGGAGGGGAGGGGGGATAGTAGAGAATAGGACAGACAGCAGAATACATCAGACACGAGAAAGGCAATATGTCAATCAATGGAAGGGTAACTGATGTGATACAGCAATCTGTATACGGGGTAAAATTGGGAGTTCATAACCCACTTGAATCAAACTGTGAAATATTATGTATTAAGAACTATGTAATGTTTTGAACGACCAACAATAAAAAAAAAAAAAAAAAAAAAAAAGAAAGTCCCCTGGGATCAAGCACCATTTGGCAAGTACACTGTTTATCTCCATTGGTCAGGTGGGGGGGTGAAGGGCCTTTCTTCTCACCTTCTGTTTTTCAAAGAGCTGTGAATTTTTACACTCTGCTGTTAACAGCTTGAAACTTTCCATTCTGTTCTCCCCTCCAGATACCTTTCTTATATCACAAGTTTTATATTATATCACAAGTTTTTTTTCAAATATTATATTACAATTTTTACATTTAAAGCTAAATACTATATTCTGAAAATAAACTACAGGACTCTATTTCTCACATCTTTTTGTCAAAAGTTGCTTTTTTCTTATTGGTTCCAAAATTCTCTTTGTTTTTGACAATTTGATTACAATTGTCAATGTGGATTCCTTTGGGTTTATTTGAACTTCTTTTAGCTTCTTTCTTGTGGATGTCCATTTTCTCCCCCAATTTTGTTAAAATTTTTATCCTTTATTTATTTTAATTGATCTATTGTCTTCCCCTCTCCTTCTTAGAGTCCCCTGAAGTATGTGTTAGTACAGTTGCTGGTGTCCCATTAAAACTTTTAACCTTTCTGTACTTAAATTTTTTTTTTGCTCTTATAGATGAATTATTTACAACAACCTATCTTCAAGTTCACTAACTCTTCTGCTTGGTGCAGTCTGTGTTGAAGTCCTATGGTGAATAGGACTTCAGTTTAGCTATTGTTCTTCAGCTCCATGATTTCTGTACTATAACAGTGGTCCACTTCACCTTTTGAATATAGCCCTCATTGCTCTGAGGCTTATTTTTATTTTTTTATTTTTAATTTATTTTTTATTTTTTTAATTAGTTATACATGACAGCAGAATGCATTTCATTTCATTGCACACAAATGGAGCACAAGTTTTCATTTCTCTGGTTGTACACAATGCAGAGTCACACTATTTGTGCAATCATACATATACCTAGGGTAATGATGTTGGTCTCGTTCCACCGTCTTAAATGATGTTGGTCTCATTCCATTGTCTTACCTACCACCATGTCCCTTTTTCCTCCCGCCCCTTTGCCTAATTAAAGTTCTTCCATTCTTCCCATGTTCCTTCCTGCATTATGCATTAGCATCCACTTATCAGAGAACATTTGGCCTTTGGTTTTTGGGATTGGCTTACTTCGCTTAGCATGATATTCTCCAACTCCATCCATTTACCTGCAGATGCCATAATTTTATTCTCTTTTAATGCTGAGTAATATTCCATTGTGTGTATAGACTACAGTTTTTTATCCATTCATCTATTGAAGGGCATCTAGGTTGGTTCCACAGCTTAGCTATTGTGAGTTGAGCTGCTATAAATATTGATGTGGCTGCATCACCATCGTATGCTGGTTTTAAGTCCTTTGGTTATAGACCAAAGAGTGAAATAGCTGGGTCAAATGGTGGTTCTATCCCAAGTGTTTTAAGGAATCTCCCTATTGCTGTTCAGAGTGGTTGTACCAATTTGCAGTTCGCCAGCAATGTACGAATGTAACTTTTTCCCTACTTCCTCGCCAACACTTATTGTTGCTTGTATTCTTGATAATTGCTGAGGCTTATTTTTAAAAGGACATGTTTTTTTTTTTTTTTTCTGTCTTCTCCCCTCTCCCCTCCTTAACAAGATTAGGGAGACAGTGTTATCTTTCCCCCTAGTTAATTGTCCTTGAACACACCACAGAAAGGAAATATCTGCCAGAGGATCTTGGAAGTGAATATCTCCCAAATGATCAAGTGAGTCCTAACATACCATCAAGGCACCCTAGGATCCCTACCAGAGCATACCTGGAATGCAATGTTTGAAGAGTTTCTTTAAATATCCCTGTTCCTCCTGATGGGCAGAATCATAACCTCTATGACTGGAGTCCCCTATATTTCTCCTTTGCTAACAAAGAAATAAAACTTTTTTCTTTTTTTCTTAAAACCATGTCTTGGGATTGGCTTACGTCAAAACAAAGGGCCAAATGTTTTCTCTGATAAGTAGATACTGATCCATATGGGAGTGGGGGGCATGGGAGGGATGGAAGAACTTTGAATGGGCAAAGGGGAGGGAGGTGAGTGTAGGGGGTTTGGAGATAGGAAAGATGGTGGAATGAGATGGGCATCATTACCCTAGGTACATGTATGATGACATGAATGGTGTGACTCTACTTTGTGTACAACCAGAAAATGAAAAAATGTGCTCCAATCTTGTTCGATGAATCAAAATACATTCTGCTATCATGTATAACATGTATGACAAATAAATAAAATAAATAAATAAAACATATTTATTATTAAATTGGCATGAATTGTCATCTGGGACCACGACTGAGCTTTTGGTAATAGTAGTTTAAAAATATTTTCTTTTTTTTTTTTTTGCAAAATTCTCACATGGTTAATGCATTATTCCCTTTAATTCAGAGATATTTATTTTGACAGTTATTTTGAATACTTACTGACAGTTATTTTGAATACTTTGTCAGGATAATTATTCAGCTCCATTTTATTAAAGTTGATTTATCTTGCCTATTTATTGGGCACATTTTTTGCTTGTTTCTTCATTTTCCTGGACTCTTTCTTGATGTCTGTGTTTTAGGTAAAGGGAGCATGTCTCCCAGGTTTACATACTGGTCTTTAATAAAAGAAGAATCCCATCAATCAACCTGGCCAGAGATTGATTATGTGGCCCTCTATCTTTCCCTTTCCAGGGAGAATGAGAAACTGCTTTTTCTCTGCTCACTCTGTACCAAGCCATGGACAGGAAGGATCTATGATGTCTACCAGTCAAATTGCCATTTCTCATTCTGTGAAGAATATCATTGGCTTTTTGATAGAAATCACACTAAATCTGCATAATGCTTTTAGTAATATGGATAGTTTGACAGAATTAATTCTTCCTATTCAAGTGTAACAGTGGTACACTTTTATCTTTTGAATATAGCCTTTGCAGCTTATTTTAAAAGGAATATATATATATATATATATATATATATATATATATATATATATTCTTTTACTCTTCTCCCTGTCCCCCTGACTAACCTGGGGGTAAGGAACAAGATTATCTTTGTTGTCAAAAGCTTGGTCCTTTTCCACAATGCCAATCCAGTAACAAGGACATGGTTTTTAGAAAAAAAGTAAAAGAAAGCTTATTGCTTTGCTAGCAAAGGAGAAACAAAGGGGACTCCTGTCCCGAAGGCTGTGATTCTGCCCATTGGCAGGAACACAGGGCTTTTAAAGAGACAATTCAAAGGCTACATTCCATTTCCATGCAATTTCCCTTCTCTCTCCCTTTCCCTCCCACCTCTTGTCCCTGTTTAATGTTAATCTTTTTCTCATGCTCTTCCTCCCTGCTCTGTTCTTAGTTGCTCTCCTTATATCGAAGAAGACATTTGGCATTTGTTTTTTAGGGATTGGCTAGCTTCACTTAGCATAATCTGCTCTAGTGCCATCCATTTCCCTGCAAATGCCATGATTTTGTCATTTTTTAGTGCTAAGTAATACTCCATTGTGTATAAATGCCACATTTTTTTTATCCATTCATCTATTGAAGGGCATCTAGGTTGGTTCCATAGTCTAATTACATATAAGAGGATGTGAGGGGAAAGGGGAAAAAATACAAGGGAGAGAAATGAATTACAGTAGATGGGGTAGAGAGAGAAGATGGGAAGGGAGGGGAGGGGGGATAGTAGAGGATAGGAAAGGTAGCAGAATATAACAGTCACTAGTATGTCAATATGTAAAAATGTGGAAGTGTAACCAATGTGCTTCTGCAATCAGTATACGGGGTAAAAACGGGAGTTCATAACCCACTTGAATCAAATGTATGAAATATGATATGTCAAGAGCTTTGTAATGTTTTGAACAACCAATAATAAAAAAAAAAGCAAACAACAACAACAACAACAACAAAGGCTACATTCCACATGTTCTTTGTTGGAGTTATAATTCACTTATTAATTTGGGAGATAGTTAATTCTGAGATATTCTGGTAGCATCCTGAAGTATGGATGACATTGTTTCCTCTGGTGGGTGTGTACTCAGGAACAGATAAATCTGCCCCAGATGGGGAAGAAAGGTAATCCTGTTTCCCCTGAGATTAGGGAGCAGGAGAGATCAGGGAGGAGCAGGGAGAAAGGAAGAGAAAGAAACATGCCCATTTGAAAAATAAGTTGCAGTGACAGCACAACAGGGATATATCCAAATCATAAAGTGGACCACTGTTACACCTTGAGTTATCTGTTCTCCACAGGAAGAAAATGCCACCAGAATAAGTAGAAAGTGACTAATCCCCAAATTAACAAGTGAATTTCAACACAGCCTCAGGGCACACCTGGGACCCCCTGCAGGGCACACCAGGCATCTAGCCTTTGAATACCTTCTTTAAAAACCCTCTGTTTTCCCTGATGGGCAGAATCTCAGCATCTGGGACAGGAGTCCTCTATGTTTCTCCTTTGCTAGCAAAGCAATAAAACTTCTTTTTCCCTTTTCTCAAAACCATGTCCTCGTTATTGGATTGGTATTGGGGACAAGGACAGAGCTTTCGGTAACACAAGGACATGGGTGGACTTTCTGTCTTCTAAGTTCTAAGTTTATTGTAGAGGCCTTTCACCTCTTAGATTTAATCCCAAGTATTTATTTTTTTTTGAGATTATTACGAAGGGGATAGTTTTCTGAATTTCTTTCCCAGCAGTTTCATTATTGGAGTAAAGTGTTTGATTAATTCATTTGGAAGCATAAAATTCCCAATAGTCAAAGCAATCCTGAGCAAGAATAGCAATCTCAATATATGATCAACTTATACTAAAGTGCTATAGTAACAAAAACAGCACAGTGTAAACATCAACACACACATGAAGATGAATGGAATAGAATAGAATACCCAGATGCAAATCCACATGAATATAGTCATCTGATACTTGACAAAGGTTCCAAAAACATATTGGGGAACAGATAACCTTTTTAACAAGTGTGGTGCAGAAGAATGAAACTAGATCCCTGTCTGTCATCCTGCACCAAAGTCAACCCGAAGTGGATCAAAGTTCTAGAAATTAGACCAGAAACACTGCAATTGCTAGAAGAAAACACAGGTTCAGCACTCCAACATACTGGTGCTTTGTAAGATGCCTAAAACTCAAGAAATAAAACCAAGAATCAGCAAATGGGATGGTATCAAATTTAAAAGTTTCTTCACAGCAAAGGAAACACGAGTCTGAAGGGAGACCCTACAGAATGGGAGAAAATCTTTACCAGCTGCTCCTAGGATACAGGATTAATATCCAGAGTATAGAACTAAAAAATGTAATACAAAAGAAACAAATAATACAATGAATAAATGGGCAGAAGAACTGAATAGATGCTTCTAAAAAGAAGAAATACAAATAACCATCAAATATGTGGAAAAATGTTCAATATTCCTAATGATCAGGGAAATGCAAATCAAAACTATAATGATATTTTATCTCACTCCAATTAGAATACAAATAATAATAAATGCTCCCAAGGATGTGGAGAAAAAGGAAAACTTATACATCGTTGGTGAGACTGCAAATTAGTTCAACCACTCCAAAAAGCAGTATGGAGATTCCTCAAAACTTAAGGAGTAGAACCACCATATGACCCAGTTATCCCACTCCTTGCTATTTATCCAAGAGAACTAAAATCAGCATACTATAGTGATATGGGAACATTAATGTTGATAGCAGTGCAGTTCACAATAGCCAAGTTATGGAATCGGCCAGGTGCCTGTCAACACCATGGACACACATTTGCACACACACAAAATCAAAACCCCAAACCAAACCAAACAGTATATTTTGGGCAAAAATGTAGGAATCATATTCTATGTTCCATGGAAGTTCACATGGAGGAGATTTGCCAAGAGAAATAGGACGTGACTTTCACAGAGCTGGTGGGTATGAGATTGCTTTTGATTCTGATAAAGAAGAAGAAAACACAAAATGAACCACAATTAATATTCTAATAACATTTATTGAGTGCTTTCTACATGTTAAAGATAGTATCGGAGAATTTAATAAACAATTTCTCATTAAAATCGGACACTAATTGTTCTGTGTTGAAGGAATTGCCATACTTATTTTATAGATTTAATTAGATAATGTCAAACTCAACAGTTGATTAAGGAAAGAATCAAGTTCCTATCAAGAACTTCACATATAAAATCTTCTATCCTTTCACAATAAGATTGAAAAAGAATTCAAACTAGAAGTTGAGTAGACATATAATGCTTTCTTCTCCCTTCACCATCAAAAAATACAGTCAAGCATTATGTTGACTGAAGTCCTCCCTAACAGTCATTCCTCACAGCCCATCCCAGGGAGAGTTAGGTGTTCCCTTTTTGTGTTCCTGTTACAACCTGTATATATAACAATTAGAGAACTTTAATTGCATTTTATCATTTTATGGTAATTAGTGACTTTTTTTTTTTTTGGACCAGGGATTGAACTCAGGGGCACTCTACCACTTGGCCATATCTCCAGCTCTATTTTGTATTTTTTTTTTTTTTTTTTTTAGAGACAGGGTCTCACTGAGTTGCCAAGCACCTCACCATTGCTAAGGCTGGCTTAGAACTGGCAATCCTCCTGCCTCAGCCTCCCTAACCACTGGGATGGTAATTAGTTTTTTGCTTGCCTGTCTCATCTCACAAGACTGTTATTTGAGGGAAGGGATTGTGTCTGAATTATTTAAATAATTATCTGCATAGCCCATGTTGAGTTCAGTGTCTAACACAGAGGAGGCAATCAGTGAATTTTTTTTTGACTGGATGATTCTAAATGTGAATATTTTGCCAGCTTACCCACATCACACTAAACTAGATTATTCCACACTTCTGGACCTGCTGCCAAAGATGTTTAAAGAAATTTTAAACTTTTCCAGAACTTTCCACAGAGCGCTTTTCATCTCCTTATTCCTGAGACTATAGATCAGGGGGTTAAAGAGTGGGGTTACCATTGCATAGAACAAGGTCATGATTTTGGGCATCAAGGTAGAGTGGCTAGACCCTGGGCTCACATGCATTACCATAATGGTACCATAGAATAGCAGCACCACAGCCAAGTGGGACCCACAGGTAGAAAATGCCTTCTGCCGACTGGATGCTGAGGGCAACTGAAGAACAGCTAGTAGAACCAGGGCATAGGAGATGAGGATAAAAAGAAAGCTAAGGAGGATGACCAGGGAACTTAGGGTATAGCTAGTGAGTTTGGACATAGGGGCAGGGGCACATGAAAGGGTCAGCAATGGGCCAGAGTCACAAACAAAGTGGTCAATGACATTAGGACCACAGAAAGGCAGTTGGGAGATAAGAATAACAGGTACCAGATACCAGAGGAAGCCACACACCCAGCAGGAAACCACGAGGTTGAAACAACGTTGTCCAGTCATAACTCTGGCATAATGGAGAGGATGACAGATGGCGAAGTATCTGTCGAAGGCCATTGCTGAGAGAAAGAAGCACTCAGTAGAACCCATGGAAAAGAAAAAATATAACTGTAGGAAGCAACCAGTGAAAGAGATGCTCTTGGTCTCTGAGAGGAAGTTGACCAGGGTGTTTGGGACAGTGGAGTTGACATACCAGATCTCGAGGAATGCAAAATTCCCCAGCAGGACATACATAGGGGTGTGGAGATGCTGGTCCCAACACACAGCACAGATGATGGCTCCATTTCCCATGAGAGTCAGGAGATAGACGATGAAGAAGACCATAAACAGCATAAGCTGAATCTTCCTGCTGCAAGGGAACCCCAGAAGGATGAATTCACTCACTGATCCAGAAGAGAATCCTGATCCAGAGACGTTCATTGAGTCTGTAAACTGTGCTGCAATGAGACATTGTGACCATGAGGCCAAATCCAAATGACCAAACACAACAAACAAAACCCTTTCTGATCTGATCTTTACTTCCCTAACCTCATCTCCTTCCCTCTGTCCCCTCAAATCATATGGCCCACTAAGGTGGTTTGTACTTCCACTAAATGACTTGCTGTTCTCTGTACTTAACATAGATGTTGCTTCTTTCTTCTTTCTCTCTGTTTGTTCATTCCTCCTATGCCCTTTCCTTTTTTTCCCTCCTTGTTTTGACTTTTAGTCTTTCTTTTTTGATTTGGACTACTGGTACTTTCAGTTTACATTGTTCATCAAATGACTCCTTCAGAAAATATTGCTGTACTTCACAATCATGTCCTAATTCTTTGTTCTGCCATAATAGCCGATGTCTCTGTGTAGAAATTATTATACTAATGGCCTGGCGTGGTGGAGCATGCCTGTAATCCCAGCGGCTCAGGAGGTGGAGGAAGGAGCATCGAGTGCAAAGGCAGCCTCAGCAATTTAGTGAGTCTCCAGGCAACTCAGTGAGATCCTGACTCTAATAAAAAATACAACATAGGGTGAGGGATGTGGCTCAGTGGTCGAGTGCCCTTGAGTTCAATTCCTGGCACCCCCAAACAAAAAAACAAAAACAAAACATTATTATACTAAGCCTTATGATAATTGATCACTTTCTTTCTTTACCACTGTGAGTTTCATGAAGGGAAAAGTCATATTTTTCATTTCTGTTATTGGTGCAGAGAGGACTGCTTGAGGTTTGGAGTGCCACACTTACTTGCCAACTGAGGCCACAGTTTGGATGCTGAGCTTTGTGGAAATACATGGCAAAGGTCCTAGGGTGGGTAGATGCCACTTAATGATTTTATTTTCCTTAAGACTGAGTTACCCCCTTGTTCCAGCACTTTTGGACCCAGAAATTTTCCTCTGGGTTTCTTTTCTTTGTTCTTTGCTCAGTTACCACTTAGTTCATTTTTTTCTAAAGCTATTTTTTTTTTTTTTTGAGTAAAGGACTCTATGAAGCCCTTGGAAAAGGGAAACTGTTACTGGAGGAATTAACCAATAAGACTGATGGACTTAGTATGTAAGAAGGATTTAGGAATTGGTATTCTGGTCTAGACTGAATTGATGATCTTACAAAATATTTAATGGTCTTGTCTTTGATGACCAATCTAATGAAAGAACGGTGTAACCATTTAGGAGAGAGAAAGCT
Organism: Urocitellus parryii; assembly: GCF_045843805.1. Classification (NCBI taxonomy): domain Eukaryota; kingdom Metazoa; phylum Chordata; class Mammalia; order Rodentia; family Sciuridae; genus Urocitellus; species Urocitellus parryii. The sequence goes on along the minus strand of NC_135536.1, from coordinate 79,056,089 downwards.
CTAAAATAATTAATTTGGTTTCCTCACTTAAGAGAAGAAATACGTCTTTTTCCAAAGACTGTTCTGATATTGGTATTAAGTACATTTATCTATGACTGATCCTTCCTTCAGAAGAATTTTGAATTTCTCCCTGTTGGTCAATACTTTGGTTTGGCCAAGTTTTTTGACTGATGTGCTTCCTTTACTTGCTGTGATATCATTAAATCTATTTCTATCATATAAAACCATTAGTGTGATTTACCCAGCCATGCTATTCACTAGTTAGACTATTTTATATGCAATGTAAGTAAAAACAAAACACAAAGAGCTAATGCTCTTTAAAATGCATTTGTGGTACACTTTTTGATTAGTTTAAGTTTGATTTCCTTGTTTCATAACCCACCAGGATTTCTCAGTGTGTGGTAATCGTTTAATGAATCTTTTGTTTTAGTTTTGAGTCTATTTGGAACCCTGTAACTACATGTAGATATAACCTCTAAAACGTAACCAGGGGAACAACCTTTTAATCCTGTCTGAAATTATTTAGTGTGGATTATTGGTCATAACTGAACTCTTATCTCAAAAGATATCATACTGTAATATAGTTATAAAAATAGAAATTAACATTTTAGAAAATATATTCATCTCTTCTTACCTTGGATAATGACAAACACCAGTTTTTCCAAAAATTAAAGCTGTTTGGATATTGTCCTTCAGATCTTTCATTAAGAACACCACCAAAATAACCACCACCACAACAAATTAGGATTCTCTCTCTAGAAAAAAAGGGCAAGGTGATTTCTGCATATCTGGGAACCTTAGCTTGGGAGGAGCCACACACCAATGTCAAATGTGTCTTTTCTTCTCAGCCTCAGTCTCAAAAGTGTATTCCACAAATTTCACCAAAACCAAACCTCCTTTTGTACAATTAATTTTGCAAATAACTGCCAAGAGTCTCACCAAGGGAGATGTTGGGAAGATAATATAGATGAGACCTTGGGAGTAGTCTTCAATTTTTTATTTATAAGGAAGGATTCAAGTATTGCCTATATTAATAGTTCAAACAGACTGCAGAGGACTCTGTCCTTGACCAGTATTTCCAGGGATTTGATCCCTTGTGTTTAAAAAATGATTGCTTATCTCAGAAAGCCTAAGGGTAGGCCCATCTCTCAGTCCTGCATCTGCCTCTAACTTCTGTGATTAAATGCCTTAGGGAAAAGAACCATGGGAAAAAGGGAGGTATATGAAATAAATATATGGATATATCTTCTGAAACCAAAGCCAATTATGATTTGTCTTTTATTCTGTAAAACTAAGATTTCTCTAGGGAAAGGTGACAGCCATATAGACTGATGTAGAAATAAATCCCCAGAGATATGGAGAAGATAAAAAAAGAAATAATATATTTTCCTCTTGTGAGGAAGAAAATAGAGCTGACTTAAAGAATATTTTGTTTATAGTGCATAAGGGAAAACACCATTATGGTATATTTCTAGTTTTATTAGAGTCAATGGCCTAATCTTAATAGCTCGGCAGTCTCATAGCATAATAATATATATCATATTTTTTTTGTGTGTGGATGTGTGCATGTGTGTGTGTGAGTGTGCATGCACACACACATAGGTGCAAGAGATGTAATTTTTGATTGATAGAAAGGGCCCAAGTAACCCTATTCCAAAAATATTTTCTCTAACTTGTTTCTTACCTATTTGGTCAACACATGCAGCATGGGAATAGTACATTTTCTACTCAAAATTAGAACAATATCAGTCATTATTTAGCACAGAACCTGTCATGTATTTGTAGTTCAGTAAATATCTTTGAATAAAAAAATGCTCTTTTGAGCACTGTTTTCAGGAGATATTAATAGGCATTAACAAAAAAGTTTGGTGATAAATACTAGTTTGAATAAAGTTAAATAAGTTGATTTTTTTTAATAGAGTGGCTTAGAGCATTTCGATTGTCAGAATGTGGGTTTAACCCTCTAAATGAAATTGTACAGTGAAGTGATGACTAAACTTATGTGAAACCAGACACATTGGTTTATTTCCCAGAAAAAAAATCTTAGGACTGGTGTGGTATAAAATACTATTAGGGAAATACTATTGAATTCCTCTTTTCTTGGGGGGGGGCATGTTACAAAGTTGCTTTTTCTTTCTTTTTTTTTTTTTTTTTTTTGATGAGGGGGCGGTGGTTATCAGGGATTGAACTCAGTGGCACTCAACCACTGAGCCACATCCTCAGACCTATTTTGCATTTTATTTAGAGACAATGAGTTCTTAGTGCCTTGCTTTTGCTGAGGCTGGCTTTGGACTTGTGGTCTTCCTGCCTGAGTCTTTTGAGCTACCGCCGTCTTCTTTTTTTAAAATAGTATTTGGATTTGTATTTTGCCTTCTTAGTTTCAATAAGTAAATATGTTTCTTGAAGTTTTGCATTCCTCACATACCAGTGGCTTAATAAATATTTCCTGCTGATGACAATAAATTTACAAACATTAATATAACTAGACATTATAATACAAAGAAATATCATCAAAAATTTAGAAATAAGACCAAAAAATGAGAATGCCATGTCAAAGAACAATACAAGACCAACTAGTGAAACTGTCAGATCAGCTCACCTACAAAATACCCCTGGCTCTAACAGCAGCCCTTGACTGAAGAAACAAAACAAAATGTGTGCCTTGACCTGTCTGGTTGTAGAGGCTCTTTATTTTTTTAAATTTTTTTTATTTGTTCTTTTTAGTTAAACATGACAGTAGAATGTATTTTGACATATTATATATACATGGAGTATAGCTTCCCATTTTTGTGGTTATATATGATGTGAAGTTATACTGGTTGTGTATTCCTATATGAACATAGGAAAGCAATGTTCGATTCATTCTACTGTTTTCCCATTCCTATCCTCCTTTCTTTTCCCTCATTCCCCTCTCCAATCTGGTGAACCTCCATCCACCCCCCCCCCACTCCTGCTACTGTGAATCAGCATCTCACTGATTATAAAGGGAAAATATGCTGTTGTATGATTTTAAAATAAGAAAAATACACTGAATTTTTAATTATTTAAATGTGCTAGGCTATTAATAAAAACAAGAACATCAACCAAACTTCTTATAGAAACTTCTAAGAAGAATTTCTTTGTAAGAATTTGGAATAAATCTTTGGTCCAATCAAACTGGTTTGATCATTTTGGTTTAGAACCAACTATTATGTTTTCATCATTTTATAATATAACAGATACATTTTGTAATATAACAAATACATTTTATTATTTTTTGAGATACTTTTTTTCTTTCTTTTTTTATATATGACAGCAGAATGCATTACAATTCTTATTACACATATAGAGCACAATTTTTCATATCTCTGGTTGTATACACAGTATAGTCACACCAATTTGTGTCTTCATAACCGTAGTTTGGATAATAATGATCATCACATTTCACCATCATTAATAACCCCATGTCCCCTCCCTTCCCTTCCAACCCCTCTGCCCTATCTAGAGTTCTTCTATTACTCCCATGCTCCCGTTCCCTATCCCACTATGAATATCAAAGAAAACATTTGGCATTTGTTTTTTTGGGATTGGCTAACTTCACTTACCATTATCTTTTTAAACTCTATCCATTTACCTGCAAATGCCATGATTTTATTCTCTTTTATTGCTGAGTAATATTTCATTGCATATATATGCCACATTTTTTTATGTATTCATCTATTAAAGGGCATCTAGGCTGGTCCACAATTTAGATATTGTGAATTGGAGACACTTTGTTTTCTAATAGAAAAACAAGTTACTCAGAACTATATAATCTTCCTATACTGGTTTCACTGATCAGATAAACTAATGTTGTTTCTTCAGATCTAGTATTATTAAAAATGAAAAAGTTATGTGTTAAATTTAATATTTTGGTGAGTGATTCTTATAAATGATTGATATCAATAGTAATTTTGTTGCTCTATGATATACTCATCTAATACATTATTTCCAACATTTTTTGTTCACATTAAGACCTTGAACTAGTATTAAATTGAGTTAATCAATTTTTAAAAAAATGTGTGGATACTTTGATAATTATTACTAAGGGAAAATGCAGAAACATTAATAATCAGGCATGTTATTAATTTGCCTAATTTTGTACATCACAGAAGACTATCAGTTAACATTTTGATAGTATTTTTAGCTACTCATAGAACATGTTGGTACATGCTTATTTTTGCCTTTTATTAAGAAATGTGGGGAAAAAAGTGTGACCCTAGGTGTTCATAAAAATCTATGCTTATTATTACTCTGCTAAGATGCTTCTGTGTGACAGATAATTGTCAATCATTAACCTGTGGTTTTTCTATGTTCATGAGGAAACAGAACTTATTACTTTGTTTAAAAGTTTTAATTAATATGGACAGATGACACAATACTAAATGTATCATTGTAGGGAAATATAAATGTGCGTGCAAGATAATGGATGTTTTTATTTATTAAAATCTAAAATTTGTTTTAAATAATATTTGTATCAGACTATAAAAGAAAATTTAAAAAGACAAAATTTGAAATAATTCAGTGAGTTATAAAAGTTTGAAGAAAAAAAATTTCATTTGTCTTATTTTAAATTATCTACAAATAATATTTTCCAAGACTAAATTTGATCTCAGATTAATTCTCTGTTTTTTTTCATTGAAAATATGAGAAAGGTGAAAATGTCAATCAGGCTATTGGAAATATTGCTTATGATAGAAACAACTTGATTGGTAAATTTTTTATCTAGAGTTAGAAAACAGTAATCTATTAATACCTAATGAGACACTTAGATTTGAACCTTTCTGAAATCCACAATTCTAAGGGCCTTGGAAGCTACGCTGATGGAGTTGTTCCAGAAGATGGGACCTGACTTTTCTAAGTCATGGAGGATCCTGCACCCAGCTGTGTTCATCTCTTCTTTCTCCCATTGAGCTTTTACCTTTCTGGGAATGGGAAAGTTCTATCAACTAGACTGATGTGAGAACTCCTGCAGAAGAGAATTGTCTGATACTCTTTTGCTGGCATATTCTGCCTCCCATCCTTATCTTAGAATGAAATTCAAAGTATGGACTTCTTGGTTCTTATAACTACAAGTCCACTGTAGAAGAAAAGCAATGACATGGTATAAATCATACCACATTGATTCTGTATTAGTGAACTTCTTTTTTTCTTCCCAGTGCTAGGGATTGAATCCAGAATCTCACACATGCTTGGCAAGTGCTCTGCCACTGAGCTACATTATTAGCCCTAACTTATGTTTAAGATCAAATTTAAAAAATGTGAATTCTTTATTATCATGTCATATTATTGCAATGTTAAACTTCTCTTTACTTTCTTCAAATGATAATGACCAGCTCACCACTTCAAGACAATGATTATACTGCATATGTAGAAACAATGCCTTCAAAGCCTTCCCAAAAAACTGGTTTGGTACTATTTCATGGCCTATGGAGGGCCCCACTTTACATGTAATAAGGAAAGCTATTTCCTGGTAAGCCAAACACCTTAGAAAATAAAGAGATATGAAGAAAAAGGAAGTTTATTCACATTTGTGCCGGTAGATAAGCTGTAGAAAAATCTAATGTATATTTATTGATTTTATTTTTCTCTGAATTGATAAGTAATAAAATCAATAAAAATATTCTCTGGGATTATAAAGATATGAAAATGAAATGCTGGACTACTCATGTGATTTTCAGAAATTATTTCTTTGGCTGCTGCAGTCTGACTGGGCACAATTCAGGAGCCACTTGTCAAAAGAAACTTTTTAGAACTATACATGCCAAACAAAACAGCTCCTCAGGAAAAACCCTCAGAGCCCAACTGCCACCACCATCTTCCCACAAGCCTCTCACCAACCCAAGCCTCTCACCACCTCCCACAATCCTCCTGCTCTTGAGGCCGATTAGCTGAGTCATGTGGGAGGAGCCAAAAAAGTCCCCCAATGAGCAGCTCCGTGGTCTGGAAGGGCAGGGAAACAGCCCAATGAGCATCACCGTAGAGGAGCCAATCAGCTAGATGTTGCTGGGCCGCTGTGAGCCAATCATCAGCCGGCAGCTGGAAGTTTGCTGGGGCCCCTTTGCCTGTGGCTCTCAACATTTGGCATTAGTGGTTGAACATGTCTGTATAACAAAGAGATTTCCTTGTGTTAATGAAAAAAATATTGCTACATATATATAAACCAATTAAGATGAATAAAATTTAAATGCAATGAAGTAAAAAAATTGTCGTTTAGAATATTTTTGGAGGCTATGATAATTTCTTCACCATTTAAGAAAATTTCTAAATAAGGCAAAGCAGTGATTATGTGACCTGTTGATATCATATTCAAATATTGCTTAACAAGACTGTCTACAAGTCATCTGATTCTAGAAGTATGTAATTTTGTTTATCATACTATTTGCTGTTCATTACTATTTCTGAGATCTTCAGACATTGTCTAATTATATTTGGTTAGATGACATAAAATGTTATAATTTATTCCATATCCTTTTATTCATAGTAGAAAAGATAAACCCAAATGTTAGGGTTGTATTTACCTTTAAGGCATTAATTGGATTACATAGAATTTAAAAAATTTATTTTGTGTTATTTTTGTGCTCAGATTATTGAAAAATCACATATTTATAGTCTCTTTTGCTATGACTGTGTTATCCTGCTGTCTCTCATTAATGAGATAAATACAATTTTTGACATGCTCATCATCTATTAGTGAATTATGTGCATGACATTTAAAATATTGTACTTTGACAGCAACAATTTATAAAAAATATTCAATTATATTATAGTGACAGCAGTTTTGTTTTCTAGATGAAATCTACCAGTAGGTGCCAGTAGATAAGTTGCTTGAGGTGTCAGGTCACTCGGGTGTTTTATTAAGGAACATGAAGGAAGTGTTTCTTCTTCAGGTTCCAGGACTGGCTTGGTATTAATCCTTCATCTTCTACCATTCCAAGGCACATGGTTGAGACAGAAACCAGTGGGAATCCTTTTGCTCAGGTACAGGTTGAGACCTGAAAAATGAGTGGCATACAAAGTCCCAAATTAATCAATAGAAAGTAAGTAAAAGGCATGGACTATTATGCATCAGGTCTGACTATATCCGAGAGCACAGGGTCAATTTTCAGGCAAGAACTGAAATGCAGACAACTCAAACAGCAGCAGCAGTCTGGGGAATATCAGGGATCATTAGGCTGAGCAGTGGTGTAAGGACCTTGAAAACCTCAGCTACAGCCAGAGCTCTAGGGACAGAAGATTGTTGCAATCTATACAATCAGCCCCCAGTGAGAGCTTGGCTTATAAGGAAGCAGTTAGACAGGGCAACTGTGATGGTCATGTTATGATTGCTCATTTTCAGAGCTTGAGACTGTGAGAAGGGGGTTGGTGGGATGAAAGGCAATATAAAGTATTCCTTCCTCGAAGCCACATAGCTCCTCACAAGCAATGATGTAAGTTTCTCATACATGTTTATTCATAATCCACTCACCTCCTTGTTCCTTCTTCTATCTTGGATGTCATTTTCATTTTTATGCTTATTATAGTCCATGATCTTTTTCTCTGTAACTCTAGCATTCATCATTTTCTATTTAAATGATCATTTGAGCTTTGTTGTTCTAGATTCTTACACTTACAAGCATTGACAGAAAAATGAAATTTCTATAGCATCAGGGAATTTTGGGGTTAGTGGTATCTTGGAAAGTGAAAATATTGTCTTGAGATGATCTAATTCACTGTGGACCTTTGGACCACTCTGATGCTAAATGCCCTTAAACTGGACACACTTGTCCTGATAGAGAATAAGGACTTTGGGTTACTTCCCCCAACTTCACCCCTTTTCAGCAGGAAGCAGTTTGGAGACATCATTGCCCATTTTTTTTTTCATAGAAATGAAATGTAGAAATTGATATTGGGGAAATTTAACAGTGGTCCACTTTATGCTTTGAATATAACCATTGCTGCTCTGCAAAAAAAGAAAAAAAAAAGAACAGACTACCTAATTCTACTACACTTCCTCTTTTCCATTTCTGTAATCATTAAATTTGCTTTTGCTAAATCTTCTTTATGTATTCCAAATGCAATTTAAAATTCAATATTTCAAACAAGGCCCAAAATGTTTACAGAAGAGAGTATGCTTTTCTTGAGAAGAAATGCTGCCATGGTGTCATCTTCAAGGATACCATTTCTTGGTGTTTCAAGGGAAATTAGAAACACAACTGACCTCTCCAAAAGGAGTTCAGATGGCATTTAAACTCCAACTAGAAAATTATTTCACATTGTTTGTATGGTCAAGTTTTTTTTTTCCCTATAAGAACACTTTGAGTGTAACATATATGTAAAATAGCAAAAAATACATTATACACACACACACACACACAAATTCTATGATGAGAACTTTACTATCTTTCTTAGTATTTTCCTCATAGACCTTTCTGAGTCTATGTTCAGGAAAAGTAGAGACTAGCTGCTCAGCTGATCATGAGTAATCCTGTGTCATTTCAAAAGCTTGATTTTTGTTCTTTTCCCTTTTGGCAGTGCAGCCCTTCCCCGAAGGCTTGCATTTCTCATTAAGCATTCTAAATTTCTTTGGCCTATCTTGTAAACTAAAAACAAATTCTTTTGCTATTCTTAGGCTTTGTAACAAAATCCTTGATAGGGCTTTGTCCTTCTACTAAGAGAGTGATAATGGAACTGGCATTTTTTAATGTGGCTCCTCTGGCCCTGCAGAAATTTGACAAGGAAAATGTCTTTAAATTGAATTTGTTTCTTAGCTGATACATAAACACAAAAATTGTGTATGTTAGTGGGATAACACACAATGCATTAATATATGTATGGATTGTGAAATGTTTAAATCATATCTGCCTCCTCAAACATTTATCATTTTTTATGATGCAAATCTTCAAAAGCTTTTCTTTTACCTTTTTGAAATGTGTATTACATTGTTGTTATCCACAGCAAATGCACATCTTGCCTATTTTTATGTAAATTTAAAATTTTGAAATCACTATTAATCAAAATCTTTTCTTATATTAAATATGTAGGAACTGTTCAAACATTTATAGTACTAAAAGTCTCTGATACTAAATATGACTAAAGAAGTAGGTTGTAAACTAGGGTTTAAGGATCATTTATAGTAATTTGGGTTATGTTTTGAATAGTTTCTCTTGTTTAATCTACCCTTCTGATTTGTTTAATTTTGATCTTGTCTAATTAGATACAAACTTATTTTTTTTAAATCTGTTCTGTGGCGGTAACAAGGGTATGATATATCTGTCATGTACTATGTTTTCACATTAAGAAGTAATCACAATTTTTTCCTAATTATATTACTAATGTCTTGGTGAAAGACATTATTGAGAAGACTTCTTGTCATTAAAGATTATTCTTTCAGGAATTCAAGTACATTTTTATTGTTTATGCAAATCTCTGGCACTGAGTATAAATAATTTTATCAAATATCTTTCTCTGAATGGCTTGCGAGAACTAACTACAGCAAGGAATAGGTAACTAGATATAGAAAAGTACAAGTCTTGTCTCATTCTACATTTTGTCTAGAACTGGTTCTAGAGAGAATATTGTCTAATTTAGAATGGAAGCAGCTACTAATTTTTAACTACTTCAATGGAAAAAAATATGTCAGTGTTCCCTGATTTTTTATTTATATTCCAAGATATTCTCACCCAATATTGGGTCTGAATGCGAATGTAGAATATGACAAAATGGATAGAATTATGTCTTAGTGTATCCTTTATGTGTATCTATGATTGTTGAAGAGACTAGAACAACGTGGCCTTGATTTTTTTTATTATATTTTCATACAAAATAGGCCATAGTGGCCTTTTGTGCCTGTCTCATTGGTATGAGTTATTGTCCTTGGTATTTTTCTCTTGTTGATTAGTGTCTTCTAGTCATTACCTTCCACTGAGCTGTATACTTCTCTAAACTTTAAAGATAAATATTTTATTTCTTCTTACCCAGTCTCTACAAACTTCCCATTCTCTGTGACCTGGAAAAATAATAATTATAATAATAATAAATATAAAGAAAACAAATTCCTTTTTTAGTTCTTCCTAAGTGATTCACACTTCATAACAGATATTTATGATGTGTTGACCTTTGCACGACATATAAATTCATTGTTTACAAAGTTTCTCCATTTGGTTTGTTAAGTTATTGAACTTCTGTTATGCAGTAAGCACTGTGGTATAGATATAAAGATGAATAAGAAATTTTCTTCATCATATTTTCCTGATTTAATTTCTCTTGTTCCAATGCAATTCTTCTTTCTTTAGGTCTGTTCTTGGCTTGATGAAAAAGGAAAATGACACTAAGGTGACAGAATTTGTACTTCTGGGCCTGTCATCCTCCTGGGAGCTACAACTATTTCTCTTCTTAATATTTTTGTTGTTCTATGTTGCAATTGTCCTGGGAAACCTCTTGATAGTGGTAACAGTGCGAGCTGATGCTCACCTGCTCCAGTCTCCTATGTACTACTTCTTGGGCCATCTCTCCTTCATTGACCTGTGTCTGAGCTGCGTTACTGTGCCCAAGATGTTAGGGGATTTCTTACAGCAGAGTAAGACTGTTGGTTTTTTAGGATGCCTGGCCCAGATCTACTTCCTGCACTTTCTGGGAGCCAGTGAGATGTTTCTGCTGACAGTCATGGCCTATGATAGGTATGTTGCCATTTGCAATCCTTTGCACTACCTGACAGTCATGAACCGCCAGCTATGTCTTCAGTTGGTCTTTGCTTGCTGGTGTGGGGGTTTCATCCACTCAATCACACAGGTCATCCTGGTCATCCAGCTGCCTTTCTGTGGCCCTAATGAACTGGACAACTTCTACTGTGATGTTCCCCAGGTCATCAAATTGGCCTGCATGGACACCTATGTGGTAGAGGTGCTGATGGTCTCCAACAGTGGTCTGCTGTCTCTCGTCTGCTTCTTGGTCTTGCTCTTCTCTTACGCTGTCATCCTGATCACCCTAAGGACTCGCTTCCACCAGGGAAGGAGCAAGGCACTGTCTACCTGTGCCTCCCACCTAACAGTGGTCAGCCTGATCTTTGTGCCATGTGTATTCATCTACTTGAGACCTTTCTGCAGCTTCTCTGTGGATAAGATATTCTCTGTGTTTTACACAGTGATCACACCCATGTTGAACCCACTCATCTACACTCTCAGAAATGCTGATATGAAGAAAGCTATGAAGAAGCTGAGAAAAAAGCACGTGGCAACCTGTTGCCCTTTTGAAGGATAAACGGGAAGAGGTGACTTGGAAAACAGTTTTTCTTGGGATTCTCTTACCTTATTCTACACATTCATGTATATACAATTCTGGTGACTTTGGTACAAAAGACAAGATATCATTATAATGCATGCCTCTTGATGAGAGTTGGGAGACACAGTGGCTTTCTTGGGTACAAAATATTAAGCAGGGAACTCAGAATTATTTAATGGCTGACCAATGATGGAGGTTAATTGAATGGTAGAATTAGAGGAACCTTAAAAGATCAAGTCTTCTATCATTCTGTCCACAAAAAGTCTTTACTTATTCATTTTACTATTTGTCCCTACTTGGACGAAAGAAGACATTACATCTCCTTTTGTGTCCTGCTTCTCCAGGGTTGAAAGATTCCAAGTGTGAGGAGGATCCTCCTGACATTTCATCACAATCTCTTTTGAAGCAGTGTGAATTCCCTTTGTCCTTGCTCTAACAAAGCCTGTAAACCATGCTGAACTCCCCATAAGTTAGTGTTCACCCAGGAACTGTGCTCCATACTGTGCCAAATTTTAAAAATATGGTCAGACAACTTGGGTGAATGGACATATGCTCTTCACAGTGTTTACATGGGAAGGACAGGAGGCCTGAGAATTCTGGGATGATGAAAGCTGCCCCTGTTCTGCTGCAGAGAATTCTCTGGAAGAGACATCTCTTTTTCACTCTGAGATTTTCTTTAAGTGAAATTACAGTAGGGTGAACTTTATAAGCTTTAGCTGATCATAATGTTTAAGAGCTCTGAGCTCTAAAGAAAAAGAAGCAGAAATGATCCATCATTTAAAGCATTATCCCCATCCTGAGGTGCTCATAGTTAGGACCCCTGAGTCACACATGGGCTTTGAGGAATAGACAATATCACTGAACTTCATTTTTACCAAGAAACTCAGTGCTGTAAGCAACTTTCCCAAGATTGCTTAGAAAACAGTGTAATTAACCAAGAAAGCTAGTAATTTTAGATAATTTAGCTATTTTTTCCCTCCTCAGAAAAATATTTTTATCAAATTTATATGGACTAACTTCTTGATTTGTACTGTATCTGTATAGGAGCTCCAAAGCTATGAGATGCTTAAAAAAAAAGTTTGCTTAATGTTTATGTTTAAAGTTATCTATTTCTGATATAAGGCTCCTTGCAACTTTTTATCCTATAGAAATGTATCTATTCTATTTGCTGTATAAAAAGACAATGATAAACTCTTAGCAATATTTTTATATTTTCTCCCTTTCTTCCCTAATCAATTGCTATGGAGAAGTTTTCCTGATTACTTAGTTGAAAAGCATACCTAAGAACGGAATATCTGAAACTCTAATAATTACTAGGATTTTATAGCTAATTTGCAATACTATTGGACATGTAAAAGCTATTTTTATATGGGAACAAATCATGCATTTTTATTTTTGTGCTGAGACTCTATGTTTAAGGCACTGTGTATGTTTGAATGTACCTAAGTTTTGATATAGAAGGAATCTTCACAGACCAGGAGCATGGTGGCCACTGGGGAATTTCAGCACAGGGCAGGTAGGGGTGGGAGTGGCACCCCTGGCAGTTGTTCCTCTTTCCTTTTTAATCCACTCAACATTTCAACAGATGTTCTTTGCTTACAATGAACACTCTGAAGATCAGGAGAATACCCTGAAGGTAATATCCCTAAGAGTGGGAAACTCTCAGCCAAAGAGTGCTGTGTGGGTTGACAGAAAGATTTAAGTAGTGCTGTGGATCAGCCAGGCACATTGCAAGGACAAAGCTTCAAGCATTCTGATCAAGATGGCTACAACACCCCTCTTTCCTGATGTTCCTCTTTCTTAGCAAAATTTGGGTCTTGGCAAATTATTTTAAATGTTTTGTTGATATCTGGGGTTGGCAGCATTATATTCAGAAAAGCAAGAATTTATATATTCTCTTTTGCAGTTGCAGTCTTCAAATATTTGTTTAACCAACGATCTGTGTTAAAGTTGTTTTTACTAATAAATAAATAGTTTGCATTTTTTCGACTGTATATGATTGGTATTATCTGGGTGTCCAATGCAGTAGTTTGCTGCTCAGACCATGGCTATCTTCCAGAAGTTTCATGGTCTGTTCTGACAGTGGACCACACCACTTGTGTGTGTACCCCTAGACTACGTGGTTGAGGGACACTGTGAAGTGTGTGGCAGGGCCTGGACATCTGGGTTTCAGGGTCCACATTCATACCTGAGAGACTTCTTGTGATAAGGTTTGGAACGAGAAGAAATGGTGGGCTGGAGGCTGAGGGCTTGTGGAGGGACACTCTGTATGACCCACGCCTTCCATCCTGAAATGAGGCTCTGACTTATCACTACATTTCTTACTGACTTGGGCATTGTCCCAGCTCAGGAAGTTGAGGGCATGTCTTTAGATGTAGGCGTCTCACCTCTGGGGTTGAGCTATACCCATCTTTTCTTTGTAATACTATCCCGTTGCCCTGTTTGGGATAGAATGTTCCATGGAAATGCACTTTGTGTGTCCCCTTCTCTTGCTCTGCCTTTGGGTGTAGCCTTCCCAGATGTCAGTCAACCTGCTGACAGCAGACATCAGGAAGCTAAATTCATACCCCTGAAACCTGACCCCTTGCCTCATTTGAATGGCTTCTTCTCAATAAAAAGGGTCAGCACACTCTCTCTCTCTCTTTCTCTCTCTCTCTCTCCGGAATCCTAAGGTCAGAGGAGCCTTCATAGGACCCAAAGAAAAAGGTATCTCTGTTTCTTGTGTGGTTATTACGTGCAGCCCAGTTCACCTGCAGTGACCCTGAGTGTTTTAGTCTTGAGGACTGTGACAAGGGCCAAAAGTCTGCTTTGTTCACATGGCCACATTCTGGTGGAAGAAATTCAAAGATGTTGAGAATTTTAAAATGGAAACTGATCCTCCAGTAATTTTGAAAATATGAGAATATAGTTATATTTTGTTAGCATGATTTAAAACTTTCAGATATATATTACCTGAGATCATCTTGGTCTGGGTTCCATAATTATTTGGAGTGGATTTGCCTCTTTTTTCCAGCTCTTATGACCCTCTGGGGTACTAAAATAACTAAAAGGAGACAAAGATAAGTCTAATTTATGAAATCATGATAGAATGATTGGCTTCATATTTCAAAACACATCATGGGAAGTAAGGCTGTCTGCATTTCTAGTCTATCTCAAAAGTACACATTGTGAAGAGGCCAATTTAAATTAGGAAACTCTACCCATGCTTTGCCAATATTTTCACCCTCAGAACCCTAGAAACTAGAAGAGATTATTAGAGGGAAGTCACTATGATAGAAGATGTTCCTCTAATAAATAACTTCCACTAGTATTTGGATCTTTCAATATTCATTAATTCATCAACCAATTTTGTCCCATTGTCCCAGATGTGGAACACCTATAAAACTTAAATGTAGGGGCTGGAGATGTAGTGTGGTGGTAGAGTACTTGCTTAGCATGTGTGAAGCTTTGGGTTGAATTCCTAGTACCACACACATGTACTGCTGAGAGCCGTGGCCGAGTCTGTATGGCCCCTGGCATTTTGCCAACAGTATTGATTGACAGGCAAGGCGTTAATATCCGCCTCTGCCGCTACTTTTGAGTTCTAGCGCTAATTTTGAGTTCTCGCGCTATTTTTAGTTCTCACGGGGATTCCCCGGGAGTTCCCATTGGTTGTCGAAGTGCAGGAGGAGGGTTTTCCCGGATAGTTATTTCCGGCTGGGGGTTGCTGGAGGAGCCTCGTGGCTTTTCGGGAGGATTCCCCAGGAGCGTGTGTGAGGTTTTTTCTTGCAGTAGAAAAAATAAAATTTGTTCCTGCTTTAGTGGCTCGTGATTTGTGCCCAGCCAGACTGCGGCATTTGGCGGCCCGGACGGGGAACGTCTGAAGCTTCGGGGTAAGTGAAATTGCTTACCCCTAAGGGAAGGCAAGAGAATGGGTGACCATTTTAAAAAACAATATGTTCTTGCTTTGATTTGTTTTGGTTTTGTTTCAAGCTGCCTATCCCTAGAATTTTCTCAGGCAGACTGGGAAAAATGGTTGGCTCAAGGTTTGAAGTTGTTTGCCCCTGAGGAAGAGATAGAAATAGACCACAAATGCACATGTCCAGAAAATAGGAAAATTGATACAACGATTTTTTGTTCCATTTTTGTTTCATTCTGTTTCGGTCTTGTTTTGTGTTATCTTTTTGGGTTGCGTTATCTTTGTAACAGATTAGAAATTAGTAAAAAACAAACTGAAAGAGTGTTAAATAAATTGTTAGAGGTTCAAACCATGGAGAAAGACAATTTAGATCAAGCAAAAGAGAAGGTCTCTCAAGCTAGTCAGACAGAGGAAGAAAATTTAAAGGAAGAAAGCTTAGAGGAGAAACAGCTATCAGGGGGGAAGCAACAACAGGAGGCTGCTACTAACACCGATCTATCACCAGAGGGCGTAATTCAGCCAACAGCTCCACCTATGGAGATAGCTGAGTGGCCCTCAACCCCCGTAGTTGATAGATGGGATCCTGAGACAGGACCTCAAAGATTAGCATGCCCTGTACTTGAGCAGGCAGGAGGGCAGCGAATTCACCGTGAGTTAGAGTTCAAAACAGTGAAGCAATTAAAGGAGGCTGTAACAACCTATGGTCCTCATGCACCCTTCACTGTAAGCATGGTCGAATCCATTACTAACTTGGACATGACTCCAGCAGATTGGGCTAGCATGTGTAGATCTGTGCTAAATGGAGGACAATATTTGTTATGGAAGGTTGCCAATGAGGAATTTTGCAGGGAGACAGCTAGACGAAATGCAGCAGCCAGTTACCCTCAAAGAAGTCTAGAGATGTTGCTAGGAAAAGGACCTTATGAGGGTCAGCGGCAACAAATTCAATATGATCCTGCTGTATATGCACAGATTGCTGCAGATGCAGTTAGGGCATGGAAGACTTTACAAGGACATGGAGATTTACAAGGTCAGCTATCTAAGGTAATACAGAGACCTAATGAACCTTACGCTGACTTTGTAGATAGGCTTATTCAAACAGCCTCCAAAATTTTTGGTGACACAGAACAAGCAATGCCATTTATAAAACAACTGGCTTATGACCAAGCAAATCGTTGCTGCAGAGAGGTCATTAGACCATGGAAACATGAAGATTTAAACACATATATTAAATTATGTAGAGACATTAATGAACAAGGACAAGTCTTGGCAGCAGTACAACAGGCTTTAGATGCCAGGCCAAAAACATGCTACAATTGTGAACAAACAGGACATTTTAAAAGGAGTTGCCCCATAGGAGGAAGGTATAACAAAGTTAGGTATCAAAGGAATAGAACACCAGATATTTGCCCACGATGCCGTAGAGGGAGACACTGGGCTAATGAATGCCGTTCTCAAACCACCATAGAGGGTACTCCATTATCAAAAAATGGACAAGGACCAGGTGGTTACCCACGATATCGTGGAGAAAGGCATCAGGCTCCATTGCCAAAAAACGGACAGGGGGGCCCAATGCTCCGGGGCCCACGACCACAAATGTACGGGGCACTGGAGGAACCCAGAAAAACCATGGAGGAACCCAGCAACCCCATCAGGGTAGTACCCAGGACACATTATCCATCCGATCTCTCATCAGACGAACCAGAGGGAGCGCAGGGTTGGACATCTGCGCCTCCGCCAGAGCAGTACTAACTCCAGAGATGGGAGTTCAAATCATTCCCACAGGAGTAAAAGGACCTCTTCCCCAAGGAACAGTAGGCTTATTGTTAGGACGCAGTTCTTCTACGCTAAAAGGACTTATGATAAGTCCCGGGGTAATTGATCCCGATTATGAAGGTGAAATAAAAATTATAGCTAGTTCTCCAAAGGGTATATCAGTAATTTCACCAGGAGATAGAATAGCACAGTTATTAATAATATCCAGCCTACATGATAAATTTTCCAGTACTACTATGGAAAGAGGTTCCAGGGGTTTAGGCTCCACAGGTGTAGATTGGGCTATGCTGTCTTTGAATTTAGATTCTCGCCCAATGCTAAAACTAAATATTCAAGGACATGAATTTAATGGGCTACTGGATACAGGTGCAGACCTTAGCATCATATCTCGTCAAGAATGGCCAAAACATTGGCCATTACAACAAGCCACTCAAACGCTTCGAGGCCTAGGAGTGGCAACTAATCCCCATAGAAGTGCGATGGTCTTAGATTGGAAGGATCCTGAAGGATGTGAAGGAACTATACAGCCATATGTATTGGATCATCTTCCCGTAAATTTATGGGGACGAGATGTCTTAGATCAATTAGGTTTGACATTAACAAATAATATCAATCAAAATGCACCCACTATTATGGCTAGACAAGGTTTTAGGAAAGGAAAAAGATTAGAAAAACAAGAACAAGGTATAGCAGCACCAATACAAATAGATCAAAGAATAAATAGACATGGACTGGGTTTTCAGAAGGGGTCACTGAGGCAATAAAAATCACTTGGAAATCAGATAGACCAGTATGGGTTTCTCAGTGGCCCCTGACTAAAGAAAAGATACAAGCAGCCCATGACCTGGTCAAACAACAATTAGCGGAGGGACATATACAACCTTCTGTATCTCCCTATAATACTCCCATTTTTGTCATTAAAAAGAAATCTGGTAAATGGAGATTATTACAAGATTTAAGAGCCATTAATAATGAGATGGTTATTATGGGACCTGCTCAATCAGGGATTCCTCAATTGTCTGCTTTACCAAAAACCTGGTATGTTTTAGCTATAGATATTAAAGATTGTTTCTTTTCAATTCCAATTCATCCTGAGGATAGTCCACATTTTGCATTTACTATCCCTGCACTGAATCATGAAGGTCCTGATCAGAGATATGAATGGAAAGTGCTCCCTCAAGGGATGGCTAACAGCCCAACTATGTGTCAAATTTATGTTAATAAAGCAATCCAGCCACTTAGAAATCAAAATCCTGAACTACAAATATTTCACTATATGGATGATGTATTGTTAGCACACAAAGATAAAAACACATTGTTGGAATGTTATGCCACACTTACAAATTTGTTAAAAAATTATAATCTAGAGATAGCAATAGATAAAGTACAATTAAATTTTCCAATTAATTATTTAGGAGTTCTATTATCCTCAACCATGGTCCGTCCACCTAAAATTCAAATACGAGTAGATCAACTCAAATCGCTTAATGACTTTCAAAAGTTGTTGGGAGATATAAATTGGATAAGGCCTTATCTAGGCATACCAACAGGAGAGTTGGGACCTTTATTTGATATCCTAAAAGGTCCATCAGATCCAAATTCACCCCGCATATTAACTCCTGAAGCAAGAAAGGCATTAAAAATTATTGAAACATATATGGAAAATATGCATTTGGACAGAATTGATATAAGTTTGCCTTTATTATTCATTGTAATACCAACAAAAAATATTCCTACAGGAGTATTTTGGCAAGAAGGTCCATTATTGTGGATACATTTATCTTACTCTCCTAACACTATTCTTACTAGGTATCCTGAGGCTGTAGGACAATTAATACTGAAAGGAATAAAAGCAGCAAAGGGAGTGTTTGGAATTTCTCCCAATAAAATTATTACTCCATATACTATGGAGCAAATTGATGAGTTAGCTAATGAGTTAAATACATGGGCAATAATCATGTGTAAATCAAATGTTTCATTTGATAATCATTTACCATCTAATCCTTTGTTGTCTTTTTGGTCTAAGCATCCTGTAGTTTTTCCTAAAATGACAAGAAAAACACCTATCGTGAATGCTCCAAATATATTCACTGATGGGTCTAATAATGGTACAGCAGCAGTAGTTACCCCTGATCAAACTTTTACATTTTTAGTTCCCAAACAATCAGCTCAAAAGGTAGAGCTCAATGCAGTTTTACAAGCTTTTGTGATGTTTAAAGATTCTGTATTTAATTTATTTTCTGATAGTCAGTATATAGTTAATGCTATAATATCCCTTGAAGATGCTGGTAGGATTTCCCCTTCCTCTACTGTTTTCTCTTTGTTTTCCACTATACAAAGTCTAATCTGGGATAGAAAAGATCCATTCTTTATAGGACATATCAGGGCACATACAGGATTGCCTGGAGCCCTTAGTTTGGGCAATGATTTAGCAGATAAAACTACACATGATATACATATTTTTTCTACTGTAGAAGAAGCTACAAATTTTCATAAAAGGTTTCATGTTAATGCTAATACTTTACAAAAGTGTTTTAAAATAACTAAGGAACAAGCCAGGCATATAATAAAACAATGTCAAAATTGTGTGACCTTTTTACCACAAGTTAATCTTGGAGTCAATCCTAGAGGACTGATACCTAACCATATTTGGCAGATGGACGTCACACACTTGCCAGAATTTGGAAAATTAAAATATTTACATGTTACAGTTGATACTTCTTCTGGATTTTTGATGGGCTCCCTTCATGCCGGAGAAAAAACTAAAGATGTTATAGCTCATTGCTTACAAAATTTTGCCACTGTGGGTGTTCCTAAACAGTTAAAAACTGATAATGGTCCTGGTTACACTTCTAACTCTTTTAAACAATTTTGCTCATCTTTTGGTATTACTCATATAACAGGAATCCCATACAATCCACAGGGACAAGGCATAGTTGAAAGAGCTCATCAAACTATTAAAACGTACTTATTAAAGCAAAAAGAGGGAATTGGAAAGGGGTATATATCCCCCAAAGATAAACTTAAAATAACCCTTTTTACTCTAAACTTTCTAAATTTGGATTCATCAGGACTTAGTGCTGCGGAAAGACATATGTATCCGAAAAATGTACATAAGCCTAAGGTACTTTGGAAAGATATTCTAACAGGACAATGGAAAGGTCCCGACCCAGTTATTGTCTGGAGTAGGGGTTCCGTTTGTGTGTTCCCACAGGGAGAACAGCAGCCGATTTGGATTCCAGAGAGGTTAACCAAAACAATTTCTACAGAAAAAGAAGATGATTTGACTGAAATCCATAACAGCTGATATCCAGAGCTCCAGCTTGGCTATTCTTACATCTGCGACAGTGATTAACCACGGTGCCTTTTTTCAATATCTATCTTATTATTGCATTTTTCCCACATCATAAAGTTCTATTTTATTTTTTGAGCTCATACAAACCTAGGTTAATGTTTTTCTGATCAGTTTTGTTTTTTGACTGTGTTTTATTTTTTGACTGTGGAGTTTTTAAACATTGCAATGGAGATTTCACCTAGGTAAAGCAACAAGGCCTTTATTATTGTCTTATATGTTGTATGTTATGTGCGCACACTTCTGTTTTGTGTTGTATGTCTGTATGTGTGTATGTCCATATATCTTATATGAGGAGCGCTCATGAATAAATGGATCCGAATTTTTTTTATTCACGTGATTTTAATGGTTTAATTTAGATTGGGTAAACAGCTGTTGAAAATTGTTTTGATATGTGAACAAATAAGGGGGTTAACAGATCTGTTTGTTTGCTTTCACCTTTCTTTCTCATTATATTTAATAATTCTGTTCAGGATAATGTAAATTGTTCAAAAAATTGTTTTCTTAATGCCTGTTGGAATGTTACATAATTTTTTTCCTAGCATCATTGCCAGAATTCCTATCTTCATCCCAGTGCCGGTGAAGACAAAGATAAAACCAAACTACAGCTTCTTCGGTAGTTATCACAACAAACTGTATAAACTGATGCATCAGTGAATAATAACTCAACAAGTAATGCTCAATCAAGGAGTAGATTTACTTTGGAAGGAAATGGACATATTGACAGATTCCTCTACTTTGAACTGCTTGCAGAACTTGCCTGGACTATGTATCACTTGTATGCATTGTGAACTATCTGTTGGTGCAGCGAATTGTGGTAATGCTGGCATCTTTGCTGATGGTGTCACTGGTGGTACAATTTTTCAAAGGAGCCCTCAATTGGCTTGGTGTCATGGCATTTTACATCCTCCTCCCTTCTACTAGTGATGGTCTAAAATTTGGGGGCCAACAGAGGTGAGGCAAAGAACCTCACCCCCCCATTGGCACCAAGGACAAGTTTGGGGGCCAACAGAGGTGAGGCAAAGAACCTCACCCCCCCCCACTGGTGCAAAGGCCTATCCACAAGTATGGCTGTATGCTGGACCGGTAGTCAGTGACGGGTATGATCCGATTGCAGTGGTACCAACCTAAGACAGGAGGCTGACGCCTAGAGGTCAGTTCATCCGATGACGGGTAAGGACCATATGTTGAATTGGACTACCTAACAGGCACGGTCCCTAAGCCACATTACTTGTTGTTTAATTAAACAGAAGGGGGGAGATGCTGAGAGCCGTGGCCGAGTCTGTATGGCCCCTGGCATTTTGCCAACAGTATTGATTGACAGGCAAGGCGTTAATATCCGCCTCTGCCGCTACTTTTGAGTTCTAGCGCTAATTTTGAGTTCTCGCAGTATTTTTAGTTCTCACGGGGATTCCCCGGGAGTTCCCATTGGTTGTCGAAGTGCAGGAGGAGGGTTTTCCCGGATAGTTATTTCCGGCTGGGGGTTGCTGGAGGAGCCTCGTGGCTTTTCGGGAGGATTCCCCAGGAGCGTGTGTGAGGTTTTTTCTTGCAGTAGAAAAAATAAAATTTGTTCCTGCTTTAGTGGCTCGTGATTTGTGCCCAGCCAGACTGCGGCAATGTACAAAATCAGATTAAAAACTTAAATATAGTATGCAATATAATTGTGTAATATATGATCTAATTACATAATAAGATAATATTAAAACATATTTAAACTTTAGATTATTATTTACAACCTATTGGCATCTGTATCATTTTCATTGAAATATTTATAGAATTAAAAACTTGGGAGTTAATGGGTTAATAATTCATTCATTATTAATTTGTTAATTCCTTTCATTAAATTTACAACCATTTGCTATGTTCCTGGAAATGTGGTACACACCCTGGGAATTCTCCCAAGGATTGACAGATCACCCAAATATCAATCGTAGACTCTCTCAATATCCAACAGAGGGAGGTGAATGGAACTCTCAAACAAGATGTGAGCTGAGATGATGGGGGTGAGAGTTTTAAAGTACAGGTTCCAAAGTCCAACAATCTCCTTGGGGTCCAGCTTCATCTCTTAACAGAGGGCCAGCTACTTAACCTCTCAGCATCCCTTTGTTTATGCAACAAAGACAATAATAGCATCTACCTCAAAAGGCTCTCAGAAAATGGGACAAAACAATACTTGATGAAGCTCTAATAAGAGTATCTACATACAGTCAGACTTCATACTAATTATTCTAACAAATTGAAAGGGAAACAAAGCCAAAAGAATAGTACAATTGTTTGATCCTAGAGAAGCACAATGCAGAAAGATGAACTTGATTCAGTCCTCTGCCATGTGACAGCAAAATTCCTAATAACTCTCCAGTCATATTGAAGCAAACCTGATGCAAGAAATTTTAGTTTAGATGATACAAGTGCCCTCAAAATTATGTTTAAAAAGTCACATTTTAAGTGTTTTAAAAAAATATTTATTTATTTATTTTAATTAGGTCTATATGACAGCAGGATGCATTTTGATTCATTGTACACAACTGAAGCACAATTTTTCATTTCTCCGGTCACACCATATGTGTAGTCATACATGTACTTAGGGTGATGATGTCCATCTCATTTCAAAATCTTTCCTGCCCTCGTGCCCGCTCCCCATCTTACCCTACCTTTTGCCCAAAGTTCCTCCATTTTTCCCATCCCCCTTACCCCCCAATAAGGATCAGTATCCACTTAGCTGAGAGAAAATTTGGCCTTTGGCTTTGGGGACTGGCTTACTTCACTTAGCAAGTAAGACAAATCCATCCATTTACTGGCAAATGTCATTTATTCTCTTTTAATGTTAAGTAATATTCCATTGTGTGTATAGACCACATTTTTTTTCATCCATTCATCTACTGAAGGACATCTAGGTTGGTTCCATAGCTTAGCTATTGTGAACTGAGCTGCTATAAGCATTGATGTGGATGCATTACTATTGTATGCTGATTTTAGGTCCTTTGGATATAGAACACGGAGTGGGATAACTGGTCAAATGGTGGTTCCATTCCAAGTTTTCTAAGGAATCTCCATGCTGCTTTCCAGAGTGATTGCTCCAATTTGCAGTCCTACCAGAAATGTATCAGTGTGCCTTTTTCCCCACATCCTCACTAACACTTATTGTTGTTTGTATTCCTGATAACTGCCATTCTGACTAGGGTGAGATGAAGTCTTAGAGTAGTTTTGATTTGCATTTCTCTAATTACTAGAGTTGTTGAACTTTTTTTATATATTTGTTGATTGAATGTATATCTTCTTCTGAGAAGTGTCCATTTAGCTCTTTAGCCCATTTATTTATTGGGTTGTTTTTTTTTATGATGTTAAGATTTTTGAGTTCTTTATATATCCTGGAGATTAGTGCTCTATTTGATGTGCATATGGCAAAAATTTGCTCCCTAAATGTAGGCTCTGTCATTGATTGTTTCTTTA
Source organism: Urocitellus parryii (assembly GCF_045843805.1). Lineage (NCBI taxonomy): Eukaryota > Metazoa > Chordata > Mammalia > Rodentia > Sciuridae > Urocitellus > Urocitellus parryii. Next base: position 79,032,336 of record NC_135536.1, on the reverse strand, counting down.
GCTGAGAAGAAGGTTTCTACTTATAGTCCATCCCATTTGTTAATTCTTGATTTTATTTCTTGCCTCTTAGGAATCTTGTTAAGGAAGTGGGGGAGTAATCCAACATGATAAAGATTTGGGCCTACTTTTTCCTCTGTTAGGCTCAGTGTCTCTGATCTAATTCCTAGGTCCTTGTTCCACTTTGAGTTAAGTTTTGTGTATGGTGAGAGATAGGGTTTTCATTTCATTCTGCTGCATGTGGATTTCCAGTTCTCCCAGCACCATTTGTTGAAGAGGCTATCCTTTATCCAATGTGTGTCTTTAGTGCCTTTGGGTAGTATAAAATAACTGTATTTATGTAGGTTTGTCTCTGTGTCTTCTATTCTGTATCATTGGTCTACATGTTTGTTTTGGTGTCAATACCATGCTGTGTTTGTTACTATAGTTTTGTAGTATAGTTTAAGATCTGATATTGTGATGCGTCCTGCTTCACTTTTCTTGCTAAGGATTTCGTTGGCTATTCTGGGCCTCTTATTTTTCCAAATGAATTCCATGATTGATATTCTATTTTTATAAGGAATAATGTTGGAATTTTAATTGGAATCACCTTGAATCTGTATAGTGTTTTGGGTAGTATGGCCATTTTGATAATATTAATTTTGCCTATTCAATAGCATGGGAGATCTTTTCATCTTCTAAGATATTCTTCAATGTCTTTCTTTGCGGTTTTGTAGTTTTCATTGTAAAGGTATTTCACCTCTTTTGTTAAGTTGATTCCCAAGTATTTTATTTTATTTTTTTAGGCTATTGAGAATGGGGCAGTTTTCCTACTTTCTCTTTTAGAGGATTCATCACTGATGTATAGAAATGCATTTGATTTATGGGTATTGATTTTATATCCTACTACTTTGCTGAATTCATTTATGAATTCCAGAAGTTTTCTGGTGGGGGTTATTTTTTTTTTATCTTCTAAGTATAGAATCATGTTGTCAGCAAATAATGATGGTTTGTGTTATTCTTTTCCTATCTCTATCCCTTTAAATTATTTTATCTAATTTCTCTGGCTAGAATTTCACGGACTATATTGAATAGAAGTGGTGAAAGAGGGCACGTCTTTTTTCCAGTTTTATAGGGAATGCTTCCATTTTTTTTTCTCCATTTAGAATGATGTTGGCCTTGGGTTTAGCATAGATAGCTTTTGCAATGTTGAGGTATGTTCCTACTATGCCTAATTTTTCTAGTGTTTTGAACATGAAAGGGTGCTGTATTTTGTCAAATGCTTTCTCTGCATCAATTGATATAATAATATGATTTTATCTAGAAGTCTATTGATATGATGAATTATATTTGTTGACTTCTGTATGTTAAATCAAACTTGCACTCTCTGGAATAAACCCCACTTGATCATGTTGCACTATTTTTAAATTATGTTTTTGTATGCAATTTGCCAGAAATTTATTGAGAATTTTGGCATCAATGTTCATCAGGGATATTGGTCTTAAAATTTCTTTCCTTGATGTATCTCTACCTGGTTTTGGTGTCATGATGATACTAGATTCACAGAATGAGTTTGGAAGGCTTCCTCCCTTTTATGTTTCATGAAATAATTTGAGGAGTATTGTTATTAATTCTTCTTTGAAGGTCTTGTAAAACTCAGCTGTAAATTTGTCTGGTCCCAAGATTTTCTTGGTTGATAGGCTTTTGATAGCATCTATATTCACTTGCTTGAAATTGATCTGTTTAAATTGTGTATGTCCTTTTGACTCAGTTTGGTTTGATCAGATGCCTCTAGAAATTTGTCAGTGTCTTCAAGATTTTCCATTTTACTGGAGTATAAATTTTCAAAATAGTTTCTAATTGTTTTTGTATTTCAATAGTGTCTGTTGTGATATTTCCTTTTTCATCATAAATTTTAGTCATTTTTGTTTTCTCTCTCCTTCTTTTTGTTAGGGTGGCTAAGGGTTTGTCAATTTTATTTATTTTTGCAAAGAATGCAGCTTTTGGGCTGGGGCTATAGCTCAGTGGTAGAGTGCCTGACTTGAATGTGTGAGGCACTGGGTTCAATCCTCTGCATCATATAAAAATAAATAAAGATATTGTGTCCAATCACAACTAAAAATAAAATTTAAAAAATGCAGCTTTTTGTTTTATCAATTTTTTGGAATTCTTTCTTTTGCTTTGATTGCATTGATTTCTGCCCTGATTTTTTTAAACCTATTTTTTAGTTATAAGTGGACACAATGCCTTTATTTTACTTTATGTGATGCTGAGGATTTAACCCAGTGCCTTATGCATGCTAGGTGAGCACTCTGCCTCTGAACCACAACCCCAGCCCATCAGCCCCTATTTTAATTATTTCCTGTCTTATACTACTTTTGGTGTTGGCTTGTTCTTCTCTTTCTAGGGCTTTGAGATGTTATGTTGGGTCATTTATTGATATTTTTTATTCTTTTAATGAATGAACTTAATGCAATGAACTTTAATGCACTTGCCTTCAAAGTATCCCAGATATTTTGATAAATTGTATTGGAATTCTCATTTACCTCTAAGAATTGTTTTATCTTCTCCCTGATGTCTCCATGTGTCATTCAATAGCATATTGTTTAGTCTCCAGGTATTGGAATTGCTTCTATTTTTAATTTTATCATTGATTTCATTCCATTGATTTCATTCCATTATGGTCAGATAGAATGCAGGGTAATATCTCTATCTTTTTTGCATTTGCTAAGTCTTTGTGGCATAACAAATGGTCTACTTTGGAGAAAAATCCATGTGCTGCTTAGAAAGTGTATTTGCTCATTGATGGATGAAATATTCCCCCCCCCATATATATCTGTTAAGTTCAAATTATTGATTGTATTATTAAGTTCTATAGTTTCTTCATTTAATTTTTGTTTGGAATATCTATCCAGTGGTGAGAGATGTGTATTAAAGTCATCCAATGTTTTTGTGTTGTGATCTATTTGGTTCTTGTAGTTAAGAAGGGTTTGTTTGACACAGATGCCCCATTGTTTGGGGCATAGATGTCTATGATTGTTATGTTTTGTTGATGTATGAATCCCTTAAGCAGTATAAAATGTCCTTCTTTATCCTTTTTAACTAGCTTTGGAGGTAGGCTAGGCCTGGGCCCCCCAGGTAGGCCGGTAGGATGGTGCTGGGCCTAACCCAGCCCTGGGCTACTGTGTGGGTTGGTAGGAGTGGTCCTAGGCCTGGGCTTGGGCTCCAGGGTAAGACTGCTGGTCAGCAAGGTGGTTTTAAAATGTTCTGTTTGACAATACACTTCCAAGGATTTTATGCAATTATTTCTTAACTTAAATAATAAAAAATTAGAACAAGTTGAGATTTATAGAAAAGTTTCATAGATAGTACAGAGTGTATATACCTCAGTCTATTTCTTCTCTTATTGCTTTACCTTATTATGTCATATTTGTCATAGCTAATGAAGCAATATTGATGATGATGATTAATTACAGTCCACCTTTTATTCACATTTTATTTTAATATTTTGTGTAATGGGCTTAATCAAACTATCCATTTTTGACATAGTATCATGCCAGTCACTGAAGCATGTGACACTGTCCATATCAAAAGAAATTTGAGTGGAGAAACCTGGTTAAAAACAGGACTGCCACAAGTTGATTTTTTCCTCTTTAAACAACCCCTCTATTTGTAACTTAGAGTAATAGAGGAATACAATGTTAACAACAAATGGCACTTTTATTATTTTTGTGGTAACATGGTAATCTTTTTTTGCCTCAGAAAAAGCACTCTAACCAAAGTAAATGCTATGTTTGTTATGATTGTATTATTCAGACATTTTCAGGTCAAATTTTAGGCTTCACCTGAAAGTTCCTGCTGCAATTTAACAAAAAACTTTTTATTAAATTTCACAGGTATAATCCTCAACTCCTGTCAAGCTTCTTTGACCCAAATCCCTTAGAAACACATTCATGCAACAATAGGACCAAGGCAATGTTTTCAGGTGCCTACAGCAAAATTTAAATAGATTCAAATGTTTTAATAGTTTCATAAGCAAATAAACTATTCTGTTGTTGGGTTGATGATGACACTAAGCATCATCCTTCTCCTCCTCTGTCCTAACTTTGAGGAGGTTATGCAAAACTGTGGGAATTGCCTACTTATTAACTACTACGTGTCAAATAACCTTCAATATAGTTTTGCAAGGAGTTATTTAGGGTAGATTACACTTGCACATTCTCTACCTACCATTAATCTCCAGATGCTACCCAGCCACTTGCCCAGTGATTCCCTCAGGGTTCTGATGATGCATAAAAATTGCTGAGAAGGTTTTTTCCTCTGGGCAACCAGGAACACAGATGGAAGCTCTTGTAGATTAAAACCAGAAGCCATGGCATGGTTGTGAACTCATACAATTCTATGAGAGAAAGGAGAGAGAGAGAGAGAGAGAGAGAGAGAGAGAGAGAGAGAGAGAGAGAGAGAGAGAATGAGAATAAGAGAATAGAGAAGAAAAGGAGGGGAGGGAAGGGGAGGCAGGAGGAATGAACCAGGATCTCTTAGCCTGTAGGAAAGGACTCATGACACATTCACAAATGAATCATCATTTATGTCACTGTACATATCTCTACCTTTTAGTGTGAATATCTGAGTACAGATCACATTTTTATCTCAAAAAATTTTCTTGATCTGAGATCTCAGGTTATTGAATCTGAATTGTGGACCACACCCAAGAAGACAGCCAGAGTAAGTTTCCATCTGCAGTGACATCTTTACCATGGGTGTAAGAGGCAAGGGCAATTTTTCATTGATTCAAATTACATTAAAGGACAAAAAGAAATCTCAAAACTCTTTGCCTGCTTTTTAACATCTGTTCTAGTAATTCTACTAAGTAACTTTGGAAATAGGTTATATTACAGTTTGAAATATGAATTAATATTATTTGAATTGGAATATAGTTCTAGTTTTACCATGAACAATAAAAACCTAGGTAATTCAATTACTTCTTTGTGATTCATTTATTTTACCTATTGCTCATTGAGTGGAATAAAAATCAAGTGATTTCTAAGATTCTTTTTATCTATAAAAGTATGTGACTTACATAAACTATGTCCCAGTCAGAGGATTTGGGGAAGTTATTTAAAGGTATTACTCTAAAATGAATGGGTTTATATCAGGCATTGGGTTTTATTTATCCTTTATGTTCACATCCCAATACCAGGCAATAGAGAATGTGCTTAATAAATATTTGTTAGATGAAAGGATAAATTAATATTGATACTGTATAAAACATAGAATATCAATGAGATAATACCTTACACAGCTTCTATATTGTGTTCCATTAACTCATTTGCAGATTTATTTTCAAAACTTTACTGGCTCAAGTTATTATTCTGTACCTTTTAGTTTCATAAACTATTAATACACTGTTTTCTCAATTGTGGCCAAGGCGAGGAACAGGTTAGGATGGATAGATAATAAATTAATGTTGAATGCCCAAATAAAAACAGGCACATGTATGGTAATGTCTAGTGAGGGATGTTCAAGTCAAGGACACTATTGCTCAATGAGTTTTCCATGGGGTGGAGCTTGCTGTTAGGATGGAGATCCAGAATTTTTGCTCTCTGCCCTTTCTAACTCATCCATTGGAGCAACTAAGACTAAATCTTTTTTCCAGAGGATTTCAGAAGCTACATTTTCTTTCTTCCTTTTTTAAAACTAATTATTCTATTTTAAACAATTTAGGCAAGCTCACAGAATTTAAGGAACAACCGTGTTTCTTTAACTGCACAGATCCCATTAAAACTAGTGTACATTCTCTGACTTTTTCCTAAAGAGACCAAATTTGTCCTAAGCACCTAGGCAGGACAGTGGAACTGATCAATGCCCTAGAGATGGTGGTGCAGAGTTCAGATTTCTGCTACTGTTGATTCTGAAATGCCACCACTAAAATGCTAGTGATTAGATCTGCAGGTCACTTTTATGTCTGTCATCTAATTTGTGCTCACTGTTTGTGGCATTATCTCACAGAAGAGGACTCCGAAGTTAACAGAAGGTAGGAAAATTGTGTTAAAGTTACAAAGCCTGAAAGAGATGGAGCAGTGAGTCTAGCCCCAGTTGTTCTCTTTTTAAATCCTGTGCTCTTTCTCACAATGAGGATAGTAGAAATACTTTGATCTCTGAACTTTGATTAATTTATGACCTGATGTGGGTGTTCCTAAATAAAACTGAGTTTCTACCATTCAGAAAGATCAAAGGGCCTGCAAATCATCTTTGGATACCTTTGTTTGAACTCTTAAAGAAAGCAATGCAAGAATATGATTTATATTTCCTATGGCTTCACTCAAACGAATATATGTGCTGACTAGAATTAGGAGATGAACATGGTAAGAAGGTTAGTGTACTAAGATCACTCCTATCTGGGCCTGCGTTTCTCCACTCAGTCTCCATGTTCTCCAATAGCTAAGATGTGTAATAGGATGACATATTCATTTAAAGCATATCATGTATATTAGTGCTTTATTTGTGATATATATTTACTTCTTATAACACTTTGTGTGATGTATACTATTCTTAGCCACAATTTCCCCTTGGTGTGTGTGTGTGTGTGTGTGTGTGTGTGCTGGGGATTGAACCCAGGATCTTGCACATGGTGGGCAAATGTCTTACCACTGAGCTACACCTCCAGCCCTCATTTCACTCCTGAGGAAAACTGAGGCAAAAGGAAGTTAAATAACTTGCCTAAATCTATACCATTAACAAGAGATAGAACTGGAATTTGAACCTCAGCAAACTGAGTCCCAGGAATCCTTATTTTCACTTTCTCACAGATTTTCTCTGTTTGAGTTGGTTCTTGTTAGTTTTATTTACAGTAGACCCCATTTTGAAGGTGTCCTCTTTTTAACTTTTCTCCGCCACTTCCCATTCCAGCTGCCCTGCTGCTATGGTATAATTTATGGTACCCTGGATTATTCAGGACAAATTTCAAACTCCTCCTCTATTTAACTCATGAAAACCTTTATGATCTGGTCAGGTTTTCTTTTTAGTCTCATCTCCAGACACTTCCTTGTGTAGATTCTGTGGTGAGTCAGAGCAAACTTGTTAGCATCCTCCATAGAAGTTGTCATGATTTACACTTCGCATACACTGTTCATGAGGCCTGGAACGTCTCTCCTGCCCTGTCCACTCTTTTCTGCCCACCTTCTCAGATCGCTCCATACCCTCTTTATCATTGAGTCAACTCTAACTCATTTTTTATTTCACTCAGCATGACCTCTTCTGGAAAGACCTCAACTCTCCTGGGCTACCTTACCCCTTATCCCTGAGAGCCAAGATAGTTTACGTGTGGACCTCCTCCATTTGATTGTGGACACATGTCAAAGCAAATAGTCTGGATTAACAAGGAGCATCCCATCACTTGCTGTTGATCTCCCCTGTAAGTTTAGTTTGAGAAAATTTGGGCACAAACCCTGCATGCTACAATGATACTGCCATTTACAACTGTATTCTTGTCTCTAAAGAGTGTCTTATTTAGTTAAAAAAAAAACCAAACTCTTCACAACTGGCAGAACAATATTATTTTGAGTATTGTAAAAGGTTTAAGAATTTCTTTTTCTAAAATATTTTTAGTTGTAGATGGACACAATGCCTTTATTTTATTCACTTATTTTTATGTGGTGCTGAGGATTGAACCCAGTGCCTCACACGTGCTAGGCTAGCATTCTACCACTGAGCTACAACCCCAGCCCCAGGTTTAAGAATTTCAAGTGAGATATTTGGTGGTGTGGATGCCATCAGAGCTAACACCAAAGAAGTTGTTAAGAAAATAAATTTTAAAATTTCATTGTATATGTTTAAATACCAACTCTGCCAACCACTTGCACTATGATTTTGGGTAAGTTTCTTTGTGCTTCAGTTTCCTTATATTTGAGAGGGGTAATACTGATAGTCTGAAAGTATTGATGTACTCTTCTACACACAATTATTAAGGGAATTAAATGAATTAGTATAAGGAAAGTGGTTAAAGTAATACCTTGCACATAGTTAGCAGAACTTAAGTGTTTTCTATTGACCTAAACTTTCTTTTTTAATCTTTATGATTTTCTTATTGGTGATTACTGAGAAAAATGGAGCTTTGCTGGTATGGTGTACAAAATATTCAAAGAATTTAGAGATATGAAGCATATTCTACAATGGAAGGACTTTGTACCATAAGAGAGCAATTGATTTTTAAAATTCAGTTTTTTAAATTAGTGCATTTATCTATCTATCTATATAATATTTCTATCATTTATTAAAGAGATGTGTATTATGTGTATCTCTGACCATTATGTTGGAAAATTTACAAAGTTTCTTTAGCCTTTTGTGTTTTATTGTGTAAAATGCAGATAATAAAATTGTGATGTTGTTATGAGGATAAGGCAACATATGTCAGGAGTTTAATACAAAATTCTGCATATAGAAGAGTGTTCAGTAAACGTTGATCAGTACCAGTACTCATAGTATCCCCACATTAAAGACAGGAAGATATTATAGTTTATTATCTTGGGAATAAAGTTTTATAAAAACTTTAATAATTTCTAGTTATCTAACTTTTAATAATAACTGAATGGATTCTACTCATAGAGATCGTACTTTATAGATTCAAAATATGAAAAAAAAACAATAAATACAAAGCAGTTACCCTTACAATCTCATTTAATTCTGAAACAATAATTTCATCATCCATCTTTTATAGATGAGAAAACAGATTCAGAGAAGACAGATTTTTTTACCCAAAGTAATCCATTTGGTAGACATATCCAAACTTATACCCTTCAGCTCCTGGACAATGTTCTCTCCACTTTCCATGCTGAAAATTTAAGTTCTTAGGAATGATGGAGAATAGTAGTAATTTGTAATATGTCATAAAAAGCCATTATTATTCTGAGGAACTTCTTTAGATCTTGTCTTATGAACAGTCTCTTTTAATAATTCTTTTCTGATTATTCTTATTTACAACTTTTATTTGTATGCCTTCAGCCTCCATATATACTATATAAAATGGCATTGGACATTAATTTTTAACCACCATTTAAACATTATCTCTATGAAAACTTTTATTCCTAACTCTTATCTATGATTACAAGGACATTTATTTGAGTCTTTTTTTCAAGTCATAGAGATTGAGAATGTTATGGACCTCAACATTTTAAACTTTTCCATTATTTAGAGCAGCATAGGACAAAGTATTTCTCCATATAATTTAACCACTCCTCATGTGTCCCTTATTGGCAAGTAAAAAATTTTTCACATGCAGGTCAAAGGTAAGGACTCAAACTTCCCAATTTTGACTTACAAGCAAGAGTTGTGTGTAAGGAGGAGGCTGCTGTCTGTGTTGCTCTGAAACACTGAAAGTAACTTAAATTTTAATTGCATTGAACCTTTTAATCCAATTTAAAATCTGGAAATGGAGTCATCCTCTCTTGGTTAAATAGAATATCACTTTTCTAAAGGTGTTTTGCCTATATATTGTATTAAAAAGATTTGTCGATAATTTTAGACACACAATCTCAGATTCTGACTTCTTGTTTTTATCTAAGGTCTCAAAACTTAATTTATGCACTTAATAAATAATTTTAGATTTTTCATTCCAAAGAGAATTCCTGAGGAGAAAGAAGAAAGAAGTGGAGGTGACAAAGGAGGTGAGAAGGGAAGTAGAGGAAGAGAAAAGGGAGAGAGAGGTGTGTTCTTGGAGATTCTCTGTTGAAGGAACCACTGAGCTAGAGCTAGTCCTAGGTGTGTTCTTGTTTCATAGAAAAGAACCAGAAAACGAAAAACCAAGTAGGACAAAATGTTTAATGTGAGTCAATAAAATTGATGAGAAAAACATACATAAATCATGTTTAGGAAATATAAAGCATTGTCTCCACCATACGTAGCATCACTTAGATATTTTCATGCAATTGTTCTTGTTATGTTTGCCCATGCTTACAGTGGTTACAACTTGTGTTTATTTTTGCAGTGAACCAGAGCCACTCGCAGGTCCATCCTGCCTGGGGACCCATGGAAGTCGCCAACAATGTCACTGAGTTTATATTCCTGGGACTTTCCCAAGACCCTGGGGTGCAATTGATACTCTTTGCCCTATTCCTCTTCTTCTACATTGTGATCATGGTGGGAAACTCACTAATTTTGCTTACAGTCTTTTCTGATCCCCGGCTACACACACCCATGTATTTCTTTCTCAGTAATTTGTCCTTTGTGGACATTGCCTATTCCTCAGCTACCGCACCCAAGATGATTGCAGACTTTGTTTCTGACAAAAAGACCATTTCCTACTGGGGCTGTATAACTCAGATGTTTACCTTCCACTTTTTTGGATGTGCTGAGATTTTTGTTTTGACTGTCATGGCTTTTGACCGTTATGCTGCCATCTGCCACCCCCTCCGCTATACTACCATCATGAGCGCCAATGTTTGCACCCTCTTGGCATCACTGTCCTGGTTGGGGGCCCTGGGTCATTCTTTTGTCCAGACCCTCCTGACCTTTCAGCTGCCCTTCTGCCATGCTCAGGTCATTGACCACTACTTCTGTGATGTCCACCCCGTCCTAAAACTTGCCTGTGCTGATACAACCCTGGTAAATATGTTGGTGGTGGCCAACAGTGGTCTCATCTCCCTGGGGTGTTTCCTCATTCTTCTGACCTCCTACACGGTCATTCTATTTAGCCTTCGGAAACGGTCTGCAGAGAGCCGTCGCAAAGCCCTCTCTACCTGTGGATCTCACCTGACAGTAGTAACTTTCTTCTTTGTCCCTTGTATCTTTATTTATCTCCGCCCATCCACCACTTTTCCACTGGATAAGGCTGTGTCTGTGTTTTATACCACCATCACCCCAATGCTAAACCCACTTATCTATACTCTGAGGAATGGAGATGTGAAGAATGCCATGAGGCGTCTCTGGAGCCACAAGTCCTCTTTGAAGGAGAAGCAGAAGAGATAGTTGTCAGAACTGCAAAAGCAGAGAATTAGCTGGTACCTTCAGTGATTCCTAATTTGTCAAAATTTTAATAATTAGTTCCTGAAACTATCTTGTACTTTTCATCCAGCAGAGAACAGTTTGAATCTACTGTATGGTGGGTTAAACTTAAACTTTTCCACACAAGGTTTATCCTCTTTTACCTATAGTGGAAGACACTCCTTAGCATCTCCTTTCCCTGCTTCAAATCACTTTCTTTTTTAAAAAATTTTTATTTTTGTAGTTGTAGATGGACAGAATGTCTTTTTTATTTATTTATTTTTTTAATGTGGTGCTGAGGATCGAACCCAGTGCCTCACGCATGCTAGGAAAGCACTCTGCTGCTGAGCTACAGCCCCTGCCTTCAAATCACTTTTATCTGCGTGAAACATGCAGTAAACTACTATTTGGCAATTTTGGATGGTGGTACAAGGGAATGAGAGTCCCAGGGAATCATATTCTTTCTCTTAGAGAAAGCCTAACTTCCCAGGAGCTGCATTCTTGTTCCCTCTCTCCTTCCTGCTTTCTTAAGTCTTTCTCACAAATATCATAAAATCTAGTAGGACAGACAGATTTATAAAAAATAATTTTAATATAATATATAACAAATGTAGACATAGAAATATATGCTGCCTATGATGAAGGAGTTAGTATAAATTGAAGAACTGCTCAAAGAATGGTTTCTGTCTAGGGAAAAAAATGAGGGAATTTTACATATGTTGAAATGGAAAGAAATTTTCTAAAAAGTCCCTTTTGGAGAATTTGAGTACTTTCCCACTTCAGTAATGTAGTCATACTTTTACTAAAGCAATCTTACTTTTATTTTCCCCAACACACAGACTAGATTAATTAAAACCAAATGAACTGGTATTTGAACTGTTGAAAAGACTAAGTCAAGAACTTGTGGTTCTATTATAAATTTTGATTAAAACTGTTTTCAATACTCAAAAAGGACAAAATGGAAAAAATTCATTTTGTTTCTGGGGTTTTATTTGGAAAGCTAGAAAACAGCTGGATATCCTCAAAAGGCATTTTTATTCTGAGGAATTACTTTAGATTTTGTCTGGTATCTTTCAAGAGTTCAGAGATGTTTATTTTTGTCCAATGTTTATTTTCTGTATGCTTTATGAAACCCTGTATAAACTCATAAAACATTATTAGACATTTATTTTTGATTTGTTGTTAGTGGTTTTAACCTCATTTCTACAACTGATCAAGGGTATAAATAATGCACATTGCTTTCTGCTCTTAACGTACTGCGTAGCGATGGCTTCACATTAGGCACTTGTCAGTTTCCCAGTTGCCGATCCAGTATTCACTATTCCTTTTATTTCTCTTAGTAACTGAGACCTGACTATTTCTGGTAGTTCTGGGGAAATTTTGCTCTGTTCTGTCTGTCTTTGGCAGCTGGGCATGAACTAGGGGATGCCAATAGTAACTGTGGGGCTCTTTTGAGAACCCTTTGAGGTGGTTTCTCCATGTTTTAGCCCTTCCACACACCATCAGCATTAACGTTTCTTTGTATTTCCTTATACTCATTTTTAATTTTTTTTCCCTGTGCCAAAAGTCACTTTTTTGCTCTTATAACTCCTGATTTTTTAAGATAGATCAGAAAAACACTGAAATTATAATTAAAATGGCCAGTTATATTGGGTGTTCTCCTTGGAGCTAAGTATAATAATATAAACAACAACAATAACAATACTCGGGGGAAAAGTTCAGATCAACAAGATAAAGAAGACAGGACAGAGGTTAGAACAGCAGACAAGGTTCCAAGAAGAAGAGAGAAGGCAAAGACAAGGCAGGGTCGATGAGCCTGGTTCTAAAGAACTAACAAGAATGATGAGGAGAAACTCACCTCCTGGAATCTCTGAGGTGTTTTGGACACTGGTCAGGGAAATGGTCAGGTGCAGGGGTGGTAATGGAGATTAAGAGAAAGAAATAGTTCACTCTCCTGTGCTGTCTTTCTATAACTCACCCCTAGTTGCCAACAGAGACATATGATTTACAAATAGAACGTTGTCATCTTGGCTTTAAGACACATAAGGATGGGCTGGGGAGCATGGAGGCCTTGGGTTCAATCCTTGGCACCAAAACAAATATCCTTCTTCTTTTTTCCATTTCTGTTGCCCACTGTGCCAACTACAGCTGTCACCTGAAGAGTGCGTGCCTTTGCCTCCTCCTTGCATTTTGTTATTTATTTTTTTGGTACTGGGGATTGAACTTTGGGGTGCTTAACCACTAAGCCATATTCCCAGACCTTTTTTTTATATTTTATTTAGAAACAAGGGCTTACCAAATTGCTTAGGCTGGCTTTGAACTCACGGTCCTCTTGCCCCAGCCTCCTGAGTCACTGGGATTATAAGCATGGGCCACCGTGCCCAGCTTGCATTGAATTCTTGATCCTGTCTCTTCCTCTTGTTTTGCTGTGTCACAATGCTCCACACTCTCAAAGAACATCTGGGAAGTAAATTTTATTAGTCTTGCATGATTCAAAATGTTTATTCTTTCTTCCTGAATCTGAAGGCTGGCCTTGTCCTATGTAGATTTTTTAGTCTGAAAATCTATTTGAAGATCCTCTCGTATTGTATTGTAGGTTCAGTTTTGCTCTTACACTATTCAGATTTTTGCTTCATTATTTGTAGCCAGTGTATTTTCTCTTTCCTAATGATTTTATAATTTCAGTCTCTAGGGTAACAAAATTTCATGATAGCATGTCTTGGCATTTTTGAAAATTAATTGAGGTGGCACTCAGTAGGTCTTTAATATCCAGAGCCTTAAACCTTTCAGTTCTAAAGGTTTATTTATTTATTTATTGTTTCTTTTAAATGTCTCCCTTCTGCTTTCTTTGCTCTCCTAGAACATCTGTGAGTGGAGATCAACTTTTTTTAGATTCCCTGTAGGAGTAAGATCATGCATTCTTTTTTCTTTCTGTGCTTGGCTTATTTCACTTAACAGAATGTCCTCCAAGCCCATCTATGATGTCACAAATGACAGAATTTCATCTTGTTTATGGCTTAATAGTATTTCATTGTGTACATGAACCATATTTTCTTTGTTTATACTTCAATGGAAACTACAGTTGCTTCCATTTCTTGGATTATATGGAAGTGCTGCAATAAACATGGGAGTGCAGATACCTATCTCTTTGACTTAGTGAATTCCTTTTCTTTAATACACACCCACATAGGAACTGTTGGATCATGTGGTAGTTTTTAGTTTTTTGAGGCATTTGTATTCTTTCCATAGTGGATATATTAATTCAATTTCTCACAGACAGTGTGTAAGGATTTCTTTTTTTCCACATCTTCATCAGCATGTTTTATCTTTAGTATTTTTGATAATAACAGTTCTAAGTGAGGTATCTAATTGTAGTTTTGACTTGCTTTTCCCTGATGATTACTAATTCTCAGTATTTTTCATATATATGTTGACCATTTATAGGACTTCCTTTGGGACATATCTATTTAGATCTATGGTGTATTTTATTTGATTTTTATTTTTGTTTTGCTGTTGAGGTTTTTTTTTACTTTCTTATGTATCATGAATATTAATTTCTTGTTAGATATAATGTTTTAAAATATTTCTTCTTATTCTGTAGTTTTTCTTTTTGCTCTCTGATTGTTTCATTTTCTATGAAGAAACAATTTTAGTTTGATAGAATTCTATTTATCAATTTTTGCTTTTCTTTCTTATGCACTTGGAGTTATTTCTAAAAAAGCCCTTACCCAATCCAAAATTCTGAACTATTTGTCCTTTGTTTTTTACTAGTACTTTCATAGTTTCAAATCTAACATTTAAGCCTTTAATTTGTTTTGAGTTGATATTTGTAACTATTAAGAGATAGAGGTCATTTTATTCTTCAGCATGTGGATATCCAGGTTCCTAGTACCATTTATTGTTTTGACTGCCTTTTCCCCGTATGTCTTCTTGTTTTTTTTTTTTTTTTTCTTTTTGTTACTGGGAATTGAACTCAGGGACACTCAACCACTGACCACATCCTCAGACCTATTTTGTATTTTATTTAGAGACAGAGTCTCATTGAGTTGCTTAGTGCCTTGTTGTTGCTGAGGCTGGTTTTGAACTCACAATCCTCTGCCTCAGCCTCCTGAGCACTGGGATTACAGGAGTGTGCCACTGTGCCCAGGTCTTCTTGTCTCTTTTGTTAAAAATCACTTGAGTAAATGCATGGAGTTATTGTTGAACTGTTCCATTGGCCCATGTGTCTGGTTTATGTTCCATTTGGTTTGCCTTGATTTTTTTGCTTGCTCATTTTTTTTGACTTTTGAATTATGAGTCTCACTACTTTGCCCTTTTTTTTTTTTTCTGCCTGCGCTCAACAATTCTCTAGTTTCTGCCTCTTAAGTAGCTAGGACAGCAGACACATGCCACCATACATGGCCATGCGTCTGTTATTTTGAATTTTTGTTAGGCAATTCATAGGTGATGTCATATTTCCCTGTTTTGTGGTTGTTATGATTTAGATATGAGGTGTTCACTGAAAACTCATCTGTGAGACAATTGAAGAAAGTTTTGAGGTGAAATTATTGGGTTTTGACAGCCTTGATCTAATCTCTGCATTAATTCATTGACATGGATTA
Organism: Urocitellus parryii; assembly: GCF_045843805.1. NCBI lineage: Eukaryota > Metazoa > Chordata > Mammalia > Rodentia > Sciuridae > Urocitellus > Urocitellus parryii. The sequence goes on along the minus strand of NC_135536.1, from coordinate 79,016,782 downwards.
ATTGGGTGGTAATTGTAGACAGATTGGGTGTGTCTGGGAAAGCCATGCCTTTGGGGTTTATATTGTGTTCCTGGTGACAGGAATTCTTTCTGCTTCCTGATTGCCATGTTCAGAGCTGCTTCCCCTCTTCTGCCATGATATCCATACTCACCTTGTGTCCAGAGCAATGGTTTGGCCATCTGTGGACTAAGGCCTCTGAAACCATGAGTCCCAAACAAACTTTTCATTTTCTTCTTTGTTCTTGTTGTGTCACAGTGACAAAAATGCTGACTAAAACAGTGGTGATCTTTGGTTACTAATCTCAGTGACAAAAGTTGCTGGGATACTCTGAAGTCAACTGCTATAGAGTATACAGCAGAAATTACTCATGCTCCTTGGTGGTGAAATCTGTAGGTTCTCGTGGTAACTGCAGGATGTACTGAGGTCCTCAGCACAGAAGGCCACTGGAGTCCTGCTTAGAGTGGGATATGGAGACCACCTGATTCTCACCATATGGCTGATATTGATGGTCCTGATACTTTCTTTTTTATTCTATCCATTGTCACACAAATGTCATGGTCAATCTCTCTAGCAATCTGGTTAGGGAGAAACTGAAAATTTTTTCCTGAGCTTTGTCCCAGTAGGATGGTTAGACTGATTATTCACCTCCCTTGCCTTTTCCCTGTGAGAGCCAGGTAATTTTCTCTCTATGCTGAGCACTGCCAGTCTGAGAAATGAGATCATCCAGGCAAAATAAAACTGTTCTCCGATTTCTTTGCTTGCTTGTACTTGGGGGTTTTCTCCTACTTACTGCTTTAGCTTCTTAAACAACTCTTTGGCTACTCAGAGTTGATTTTATGATTTTTAAATTAGGTGGTTTTTAAAAAAATATTTTGCTATTAATTTTGATTAAAATATTGTAAATTCTGCAGTTCTCAAATGTAAATACAAAAAAGGATGCTTTTATGTTTGTTGATCAAACTTCATGTGATTATTTAGCCAAAACAATAAGATAAAAAAATCAATATTTTGTGAAATTTCAAATGAAGTTAAATTGGCAATATTTGTATTTTCATATAGAATATTTCTAAGTATATAGTATTCTGTTGAATATATTTGTGTTTTTCCTTTTCCATTGTGCTTCACTGCTTTTTTTAAAAAAAAGTATATTTGTATTTTTATATAATTTCTTTAAAAAATATTTTTATTTTGTTTGTTAATTTTCAAGTGGTGCTGAGGATTGAACCCAGTGCCTCACATATTTGAGGCAAGTGCTCTGCCATTGAGCCATAACCCCAGCTCCTCTTCATTGTATTTTTATCAACCTCATACTGATTATTTTATTTGGTCTCAAACAAGTGATTTTAGGAGAATAATTTCTGAAAGATATGAGATTGTGATCAGACTGATAGAATAAAACTGAGGCAAAACCCATTGATATTCCTTATAGAATTTTATTTGTTAAAGTGGACACTGTGAGAAAGTAATTAATGTTAACATATGAGAATGAAGACCATAGATGTAATAAAATACAATGTAGTTAATCATACATTAACTTAATATTTACAGTATACTACTTACTGTGGTCAATTTTGTTGGGCAGGATTGGTGCAACAAAATTCTTGTTCTCCTGTAACTGATTATATAGCTTATAACTCACAACATTCATAAGTGGAAGGATAATTGCTGTGCAAGCTGTTATTTCTTGATTATAGATACAGACAACTATTTTTGGTTTTACATATAGGGTAGTCAATTATAAGTTGATTTGTAGATTATTTTTATTATTTTTATATTATTATTGTTTATTATTATTAATTATTTATTATTATTATTTGTAGATTATTTTTCTCTTGTTATTCATTGAATGCTCAGTGACTACAACAGTGTCTGACATGTAGGTAATTATTAAGCACATGTAGAAAACACTGAATTAAGTTAGAAATATACTTTGGCTTAGGAGTTAATATGTAATTCCTTTCTTGCAAACATGGGCAAAATATTTAAACAATTTATACAGTATTAATACTGCATTTGGACATATCTCCACTTCCCCAAGGATCAAGCATCTCTAAACAATACAGTCTTGGACAGTGGATTAGAAATGCACATTTTATACTAGCGGGTCTATTATTTGTCATCAATTTTCTACCTTGAAGCCTGGGAAATTCTTGTCTTGTTCTGTGTAACACAAAAGTTGTGTTTCTATGCTCATTGGATGAAGCACACATAAACTTTAAAATTATTCCCTCTGGGTCTTATTTTTACTTGGCTGTCCCTGGCCTCCAGAGACTTGATTTTCATAGTGAAAACCCATGGTACTAGTTATCTCATTGTTACATCAGGACAGGAACTGATATATGCCAAAACACAGGTGACAAAGCCCTCTATTATGGATGTGGGAAGAGGCATCTTCTACCTCCCACCATTCATAGCCTCTGACTACACCAAGACTGGCAAAGTAAATTGGTAGGTGGAAGAATATTGTTCAATGTTTCCTTAAATCACTTTATCTTTGAGACAACAAGATAGTAAAAATGATGGGGATAACAATGTAAATGCTCAGAGGTTACAGGTAAGAAGCAGTAAGTATCAAGTAAAGAAGTGTCTTAGGGGAAAACAGTGATGTGGTAGAGCAGGGCTTAGCCCTGGAAGTGGTGAACAAACGGATTCTTCATTGGCTCGATCCCACCAAATAAATCAGCTTAGACTGGCATCTGAATAGGACATGGAGAAGACATCTGGATCATTTCATACTTAGAACATGAGCTATTCTTGAATAAGCTCAAACAGAACACTATTCTGATTTATGGGTCCTCAAAGAGGATCTTCCAAAAATTGAATACTGTCCCTCTTGGAAAACAGTCAGGAGATACCCAGAGACTTTTAGTTACTTCTTGTGATTGCTTTTCAAGTGAGTACTGTGAAGGGGGTGAGAGAAGGGAGGTCTTTGACATGTCATTTTGAAGGGACTGGAACTGGTAGTAATAACAATGTTGAAATTGAATAGGAAATTAAAAACAAGAGAAAAACTTAAAATTAAAAAAAAACTCTCTTAAAAGTAGAGGGTGAAATAGGTATTTAAAAAAATCCAGGAAACAAGATCAGGTCTTATAAAGGAGAGCTAGAAAAAATTTGCTAAATGAATTAGCAAAACAATTATGTTTGAAATTATTTAATTTTTTCCCTTTGAAATAATTTGTTAATTTATTTATTCACCTAAAAATCCATGTAATCACCAGGCATGGTGGTGCATGCCTGTAATCCCAGTGGCTCAGGAGGCTGAGGCAGGAGGATCATTGAGTTCGAAGCTAACCTCAGCAAAAGTGAGGCACTAAGCAACTCAGTGAGACCCTGTCTCTGAATAAAATACAAAATAAGGCTGGGGATGTGGCTCAGTGGTTGAGTGCCCCTGAGTTCAATCCCCAGCAAAAAAAAAAAAAAAAAAAAATCCATGTAATTATCCATCTATCCATACAACATAAAAATTGAGTACCTAGTGTGCCAAGACTTAGGCACTAGACAGATGTATACCTGCTCCATGACCTGAAAGGGTTCAGAGTCTCTGGAATATTTTGGTCAAAATATACACTGAAAATTACGATGCAATGAGTTAAAATTTCTATTGGAAGTGTGAACAAAGTAGTAGTTCATGGGAGCCCAAATGACAACTTTATGGAGTTTGTTAGAAATAACAGAGACAACAGGATGTGGTGGCACACAACTGTAGTCCCAGTAACTTGTGGTTAAGGCAGGAGGATTGCAAGTTTGGAAATCTAGTGAGACCTTCTCTCAAGATGAAATAAAAAGGACTGGGTTGTAGCTAAGGGTAGAGGGTTTCTGGGTTCAATCCCCAGTATCAGTTGAAGGGCAGACTCAGACAAAATTTCAGGTATTTTGGAAAGGAGACTTTCTGAGAGTGACTAAGAGATTGAATAATAATGATTTATGAATAGCCATAGGTTTGTTGGTTTGGGAAAAATGGGAGAAGATGGGATGTTTAGAAGTCAGGTGCTCCTGTTGTTATTTCTACGTTATTTCTTAGTCTTGTTCCTTGTTTTCCAGATACAAGAATAATAAAGCAAATATTAAGGGGCAATATTTTGGAAGCATATGTTAGGATGATGGTTTCCATATTGAAAGGAGAAATGATAACAATAATCATCCTTTATTATGGTTGATCTATGTCCCAGATATTTTTATAAGCTTTCCAAAATGGATTCACTCATTAATCCTTACAATAATACCTGTAAAGTAGGTGCTATTGTAATCCCATTGCCCTGATGGGGCACATTGAGGCAGAGAGAGATGAGTTCCCAGGATTACACAGCTGGTAAGTAGTTCAGCTGTGTTAGAACCAAGGCACTAATGATTCATATTTATTATAAGAGAAATACCCCAGCACCAGGTTATTCTAAAAAATGGTCATGTTAAAAACCACCCTTCCCTAATCTAAATAAGTTTTTCTTGACTAGTTTACTATGCATAGGCAATAATGTGTACAGGAAATGAAGGTAATTTAGGCATCTTGGTATTTTCTGTTACTAGCTTATTGATGAAATTCAAGGTCCCCAGCTTCCCCCATACCCAGCTAGATAACGAAGATGCTTTTGTTACTCCCTCCTCACTGTGTTACACAATAAGACAGGCGAGCTCCATTTCTCTTGAGTAGGAAAACTGCTTCACGTTATTTAGGTATTGTACACATCTACAATGGTGACACTGTGACTCCTCCACATGGTTCTCACATAATTTTTACTTTACCTTTGTGGATTTTTCTCTCAATCTAATTTTATTTTCATAGAACCTTTTAGACCTAGAATATTTCTTAACATTCTAGTTAAAATTCTTCATATTTTTATGTAGAAACTGCTTTAGAAGAAGGTTGAATGACTTTCTCAACATCACAGAGATTTGTGTGGCTGATCTATGATGTGAATGAAAGCTTTAATTATTTCTCAGTGCATCTCAGACTGGGGTATAAGTCAGTACTTCACTCTATTAAAAATCTGAATTCTTTGAGAAGATTTGGAAATATTTTAAAAAATACAGATGTGTGTGCATGCGTGTCTCCATGCATGGAACATTTATAAGTTGTAAAGATACAATAAAGCCTTAAATAATGACCTTGTTTATTTGATTCCTTACTCCACTATTTCAAAGATATTTTTTTTTAACTTTATGCTCTAGTAAGTAGTTTAGCTGTGTTAGAACAAGGCACTAATGCTCTGTATCTGTTATAAGAGAAATACCTCAGTACCAGGTTATCCTCAAAAATGGTGTAGGACAGTGTCTGGAAATAATTTCTCATATCTATATATTTTCTAAAAATCTAGTACCTTCCTGCTGCACTCATTTACATTCTCCCCTGCACTCCCACCCCAATTTCACCACCCATCCCTCAGTTTTTCCTTTACTTTGATAGACAGCTCCTATACTACAGAGGTTAATGTGTCTTCCTTCTCTGGGGAAGGTTTTTCAATAAAATATCACTTGAAGGAATCTATTTAGGGATTTTTCTCTATTATATAATATTTTAAAAAATCTACCTGTTGGTAGCTGTGTAACCCATAACAATGTAATGTGGCCATCCTTAGGAAAAAATAGTACTGCTATCTTTTCCTTTTATAGCTTGTTTCCTTCATTAATATTACCCCCCTCGGGGCTGGGGATGTGGCTCAAGCGGTAGCGCGCTCGCCTGGCATGCGTGCGGCCCGGGTTCGATCCTCAGCGCCACATACCAACAAAGATGTTGTGTCAGCCGAGAACTAAGAAATAAATATTAAAAAAAAAATTCTCTCTCTCTCTCTCTCTCTCTCTCTCTCTCTCTCTCTCTCTCTCCTCTCTCACTCTCTCTTAAAAAAAAAAATATTACCCCCCTCTCTGACTCTGTTTTCCCTGTCTCTCAGTTTCAGCTTAATCCTTCTTCCTATGTTGTTGAAGTAGATACTGAAAGCATTCCTTCTGGCTGTGAGCTCTGCAGTTACCTAGAGTGGTCAGGGTGACTGACTGACTCTGGGAGATACTGACTGAGTCACTCACATATCCATCTGAGGAAAATGAATGGACAATGATTCAAAAAAAAATCTCTCTTGTATCTCAGTAAGCCAGTATTTCCTGATTCAATTAATTTTTCACTATTTTGGGATCTATGTGATAGCCTTCTTAGATTCCTCAAATTAATGGGATAAGAATTCTCTGTGTGGTTGCTCAGAGGCTGGCTAGATTCATGGATGAATATTGTATGGTAAGTAAGGAAGAATTTCTGCACAGATTCCTAGTTTTCCCCAAACCACTGGTTCCCTTGAGTAGAGTTCACAGTTCACTCACTACAGGGAGGAACCTGTACTCCTAGGTGTTACTGTCATCCTCTAGATACTACGTCCCTGTAGACTAAGTGAAGAACGGGAATTCACTGGGTGGTATTTGAAGGACAGCAGCTTATATCCAGAAACTGGGGAGGCGTACAGGATGGATGGCAGGATGAAGTGAAATTTCCTTAACCAACCTACTCAGGTGCTTTAAAGTAAGCAATGGTTTGGAATAGATATCCTTCCTGAATGGCAGCTTCAGAAAGAAACGCCCTAACTCAGTCTCCATGGATGGCTCATATCCCCCAAGAATTCCCCACAAATGCAATTTCTCACTCTGGATTTTATTGGCACAATTCCCAGTCTTTCTTAGAATGTGACAGAGCATACCTAAATATGTGTAGTAAATCCAATCATTGTTCATAGTACCTGAGCTGCCTCATTTTAGACACAGAGGAAAAGAAAGGCCTTCCCCTAAAATAGGGATTTGCGTTCAAATTTCAGCTGACTTTGGTAGGTTGAAAATAGAAATATGCAGAGTCACTACTAAATCCTATCAGTTGTATTTTTCTAAACAAACTATTCATTTTTGTAAATAACTGTTGCTATCTCTTTAGTTGAGCTTCATGTTTTCTGCAAACATATCTCACTATAATTTTAATCATATAGCAGCCAGGGTGATATTCCTAAATTATAAAATCTTATTCATAAACGTCCTGGACTTTATTCTATACCTTACTGGAAGCTGTTAAAATCAGATTTTCTTATCGTGAGTTCCATTACTCAAAATTACTCTAGTCTGCTCTTGTACCTCTATCAGCTTCAAGTCTTTTACAGTTCTCAGAAACCTTCCCCTCCTGCAGGTCCTTTACACTTACTGTTCTCCATTTCTAAAATGTGTTTCTCTTGACCTTCAGAGTTGGTTGAAATGTTGTCAAATCAGAGAAGCTTTTCAAAACACTCCATCTCTACACTACTATATACCACCATAGACCACAACCATTTACTCTCCATTGTAATTCCCTTATCTTATATTCTTGTCCCTTGTCACTAGCTGTAATGATTTACTGTACTTATACACTCATTTGTTTACTGATCTATTGTCCCTGTTTCTAGAACAGAAGTTCAATGAGGTAGAAGCTGCATCTTACTTGCTCATTGATGTATTGTTAGCAGTTAGCACACAGTAGTTCCTCAATAAACATTTGCTGAACAAACAAATTTATAATTTACAGTGACACAGAACTCTATATTCTGGGATAGAGCTTTTGATATCACATGTAAAGATTTGTTTTGACATGTGTTAAATGATAGATGATGGCCAGGGTCACAATTTTTGAATGTTTTATAAATTCATGTTCATATTTACTGAAGTGGTATGTTATAATTGTGTGTGTGTGTGTGTGTGTGTGTGCATGTGTCTGTTATGTGTAGTGACTGACCATTGTTAGCTTGGGGAATAGAGGGCTTCATTGGCTGCCTGACTGTTGGATTGAGATGCTGCAGTTAAATGTTTCTTTTCAACTTGATAATTATGAGGAGAGAGGGAGATATGAATGCTTTATATTTTCTCACTAAGGAATAAATCAGGTTAGTTTTGGTTGTTAATGCAAAGTATGTATCTTTACTTTCTAATTTGACATTTGTATCCTGAGCATTGAAATGTGAAAAGGAAATCTCTTTGATACCTTTTAAGGTAAAATGATCCTTTCTGTTCAATATACCTGAGGTGCATCTGTCTTTCCAAGATATCAACACTCATTCACCTAAATTATTTCTGTGTAGGTTAGTGACAGTTTCCACTTCTTTTTTTTTTGATGGGATTGTACAGAATAGGACAGAGGAGAAAAAGGTGACTTTCTAACAAAGATTGGAATGCTATTGCTGTCCCTGTGAAAATGAAAAAAAAAATGCTTAGGGTCTTGTAATAGCATTTACTGCTTCAAAATATTCTTCTCCTTTTAATAATAAGAAATTTGTTATTTAATTAAGCAAAAAAAAACCTAACCAGTTGTGGTGGTGCACCCTTGTGAGCACAGCTACTCAGGAGGCTGAGGCATGAGAATGGCAAATTTGAGGTCAGCCTAGGTCACTTAGCCAGATCTTGTCCCAAAATAAAATTTAAAAGTTTGGGGTATAGCTCAGTGGTACAGCACTTGCCTAGAATGTGGAGCACCGGGGTTTAATCCTCAGCACCACAAGAAACAAAAATGAAAACAAAACAAAACAAAAATGAGCAAATAACCTAATCACTTCATCTGTTTGCATAATATCAAAATATCCAAATGAACCAAATAATCATAATGTGCCAAATGCTCCATGTGAATATTTTCTTAATGGTATGAAACTCTTAATTTACTCATCAATGTATGTAAATGAGTATCTCGTGAATTTGCAACCATATCTTTGCCCTGTTGTTACTTACAAAGGCTATGGAAAGCTTTCTCCAGATAATAAAGTTAAAGTAATGTTTTCTGGAATCTAGAAACTATGTCATTGCAGACAGCCAAGTTTTTAAGAAGGTGAAGGGTTGAAAACCGGAGGCATTATTTTTCTTTTTATCAAAATCCTTCTAAACTGAATTTTAAATGTCGTCTCATTCAACATGATTGTCTCTCTGAGGTCCATACTGGGCAATTCACTAGCATGGGAACACTTGGTTCTTTGCTAAATAGTCTCACAATGCTGGGCTTTCAGAGTGCTTTCATTTTCGTCTCTCATTTCTTGCTATCAGATTCCTGGAAAATACTGGTGTTTTCTTGGTGTGTCTACTTTTATTAAGTCTCTCATCATCATAACACAGTTCTTATACAGCATATTGAAAGTGATATATTTATGTTCATTAAAATTATGTGCAAATTGAATCAGTAGGTTCCAAGGGAGAAACACTGGGCTTTTTTAGTTGATAGTATGCATAGTGTCTGTAAATACTTGTTATATATATATATATATATATATATATATATATATATATTTGTTTTTATAAAACCTTATCTTTTTCATATTTTCTGTTTGTTTTTTGTTTTTGTTTTTGTTTTAAGAAACACTGAGACAGTATTATAAGTCATCACATCAGGAAAACAGAAGCAATGTTCTAGCAATGACTGTTGGTTGCAAGAAATATCTGCTTTGGAGTGGCAGTTTTGAACATTATTTAAAAGGGAAAATGTATTTGGATAGAGAATGATTATCTCATTTTTATTTGATGGGGTTTCTTCTACATAAAGAGTCAAATTCAATATTGGACCTTACGCAGAAATCTAAATGTAATCTTTGCCCCACTTTTTCCTTAAAATGGCAAAGTGGATCATTATAGTAGAGGATAGGAATGGTAGCAGATTACAACAGTTATTATTATGGCATTATGTAAAAATGTGGATGTATAACCAATGTGATTCTGCAATCTTTGTAATGTTTTGAATAACCAATAAAAAAATATGCTTTGTTGATGAGCATAGTTATTTTTCAGATGACTATACCTTCCTCCTGCCTTTCTAAGACAGTGGATAAACTTCAAGATCAGTGTATTAGTGGGTACTGAAGATCTGGTCACAGTCAGAAAGATTTTCATACAGACAACCTGGATTACTGTCAGTGGTGGCTGTTTACCTATTGGCAAGAATTAAACTGACAGCTTTTGTTATTCAATACACATGAAACCCTGGGGTCACTGTTATTAAATATGGATAGATCAGTGTAGGTGATGTTATAACACAAGGTTAAGTTTTCAAATTGGCAAGTTTTCCCAACAAAAAGGATCTAGAAAGAATAGGCTGCATTTCTAATTACCAGTCTGAAATTTGGCTAAACTCAGAAAAATTGCACATATTGCCTATCAATGTAAATATTTGGAGGAAGGATTACTTCTGACTTTCAAAAAAAATGGATTTTATAGAATGGAAGAGCTGATTGGCTTTCAGACATTTGATACATTACATATGGTTCAATGTTTCTAATGTATAAGGTTGTCATTTACTTCTCCCTATCTTGGTTTTTCAAATACAAGACAGGGTAAGCAAATCTATTCGTATCCTAATGCAATCTCAACAACAGCGAATAGAGGAAAATCTTTGAAAACAGTGATATAATTCTAGTTAAATGATATTTGGAGTAATTATCATTTCTTTATTTTTCATAGCCATATTATGGGGAAAAAAACCTAATTGAAGAAATGGAAACTGCAAATTACACCAGGGTGACAGAATTTGTTCTCACTGGCCTATCCCAGACTCGGGAGGTACAACTAATCCTCTTTTTTATATTTCTATCCTTCTATTTATTCATCCTTCCAGGGAATATTCTTATCATTTGCACCATCAGACTTGATCCCCATCTGACTTCTCCTATGTATTTCTTGTTGGCTAACTTGGCCTTCCTTGATATTTGGTATTCCTCTGTCACAGCCCCTAAAATGCTTGTGGACTTCTTTGTGGAAAGAAAGACAATTTCCTTTGGTGGGTGCATTACTCAGCTCTTCTTCTTGCACTTTGTTGGAGCCTCAGAGATGTTCCTGCTCACAGTGATGGCCTTTGACCGCTATGCGGCTATCTGTCGTCCCCTCCACTACGCTACCATCATGAATAGACGTCTCTGCTGTATTCTGGTGGCTGTCTCCTGGATGGGGGGCTTCGTCCATTCTATAATACAGGTGGCTCTCCTTGTTCGACTTCCCTTCTGTGGGCCCAATGAGTTGGACAGCTACTTCTGTGACATCACACAGGTTGTCCGGATTGCCTGTGCCAACACCTTCCCAGAAGAGTTGGTGATGATCTTCAGCAGCGGTCTGATCTCCGTGGTGTGTTTCATTGCTCTGTTAATGTCCTATGCCTTCCTTCTAGTTATGCTCAAGAAGCACTCAGGCTCAGGTGAGAGTACCAACAGGGCCGTGTCCACCTGCTATTCCCACATCACCATCGTGGTGCTAATGTTTGGACCAAGCATCTACATTTACGCTCGTCCCTTTGACTCGTTTTCCCTAGATAAAGTAGTGTCTGTGTTCCATACTGTAATATTCCCTTTACTTAATCCCATCATATACACATTGCGAAACAAAGAAGTAAAGACAGCCATGAGGAAGTTGGTCAACAGATATATTTTATGTAAAGAGAAGTGAAATATAAATGACATATTTTCCAATCCTTCTGATGATCATTGAGTTAAAGTAGGAGGCATTTGCAGTGGTAATAATGCTGCTTTACTTCCTCATTTTACCTGAGTTTCTCTCATTATTATTTTCTTCTGTTTTTCTTTATGACGATGGGAAAAAAAAGGCATTAAAATGGAAACAAGTTTACTTACATGCACCCTGAAGTATCTGGCAGATCATTATTAGAATTTGAGATACAATAATGGTCTGTCAAAAATGTTTTCATTAATTGTTCATTGATCAACTACCCTAGAGAGACTCAGGCTGTGAGGAAAATGTGGGTTGAGAAATAATGAAATAAATAAGACCTTGGAGGCACATCAATCATGAATATGAAGAAGTGACCAGCACATGAATATGACTAACTTCATGTTACCAAATTAAAATTGTCATATTTTAATCTTGGCCCAGTAGCAGTATTTCGTAAACCATCCTCCTGGGTATGGAAAGCAGATTTTCTACTTTGTCCATTATCTCTTGCTCTTCCCAGAGTTCACAGAAACTGAGGATTCATTTATACAAACTGTCTCAACTTTCAGGTGGTATCCATTAAATGTTTGTGACAAACTCAAGATTTTACCACATTATGGAAAAAATTTTATGCATTCAGAACAGAATACCATTTGGTTATTCTATAACTCTCCTCTCCTTTCACCCGGAGCCTCCAGTCAACTGTCAGTTTTTATAGCAAGTCTCTACTTAACAACCTTTAGAGTGAAAACAGGTTCTTTGTTAATTGAGCTCAATAGACATCTAACTGTGTGATTTAAAATAAAAAAGTAATATTCTTTGACACTTCTGTTTGTTTTCTGTATTTGCTAATTCTGTCTCCCGTGTTCATTTGTCAGCTCTATAAGCCATTTTTTTTTATTGCACATGGAACCTGATGTATTGAGTCTCGTGCTCTACTAGTGAATTATTTACTGGGGATTGATTTCTTATTCCCTGACACTAAGAACTCAGTTACTGACCATGCTTCAGAAGATAAAAGATAGATTAGAGCATTTGAGTTCATAGAATATGTTTAATTCCTTAAACTGAAGTTTCAAATTCAAAGCTAGAGTCTTTTTATAAAATGACAGGAGCACTTTGTATGAAGTGAACTATATGATGATGTAATATGACTAGGCTTTGAGGAAATATATTCCTGCCAACATCACAAATAAATAAATATGAATGATATCCCAGAATTACTGTTTATCTACAGAGATCATCTTCTTAATTGAGGAGGTAATCAGATGCAGTGTGACATAGGTACACAAAATGGAATGCTGGTACATAAAGCTTGTTTGCTTAGGGAGTTTTCTTTATGATGACCTTTTATCTTCAGTGCTACATGATGGCTTTTCTAGGAATCCAAAGGCACAGATTGGAGTTATAATTCCTGAATTTTGATTTGGCTTCTCATCACCTGGAAATGAATAAAAGTAAACTTCTTTAATGCTATGCAATAGAACATTAAAAATGCAAAATAAAAAATACAAAAGATATACATATATACAATAAAAGGATGAGTTATGTATGTTTCTAGAATTTCACAATATGTTATTGTCATTTCTTTATATCTGTAACAGCCAGAACTTCTATTCATCTTGAAACTTATGCTTCATCTTACTAGGTTTAATATTCTTGAGAAAGAGACTACTGACTTGCTATGCTTTTCAAACATCAGTATAATGTTACTGCTAGAAGATACTTGTTGAAGTTAAAGGTTTATAGTAATAAACAGGATAGGACAGTAGTATGGTGAACAATTGCTTACTTAGAAATATTATCTGAAATTAGAAACTAGTCTTGACAAGAGATGGGGAAAACTTTTGGAAACTATTCAGCAATGAGCTAGTAGACGTGGAAGACTTGATTGGCAAAGGAGCCTTTTTGCTATCACGTCAGGGTCATTTGGCCAAGTTAGAAACATTTTTTTGGTGGTCACAATTAGGGACAGCCATTGAAACCTTGTACTACTAAATATTTTACAAGGCACAGGACAGACCCTCCCACTCAAAGAAGTATTTGGCTCCAAATATCAGTAGTATCAAGAGTGGGAGAGTCCTACTTAAAAAATTAGAAGGGATAAGGTAGGACACTGTAGTAGAATAGTTATCAAACAATCTTACATACAATCTTATATATAATGCTGTCTCCAAATAACCCAGTAATCTTAGCAGTGAAATGACAAATTTGTCAGTTGACATCTTTTTCCCACATAACTCTTTTCTATTTTCTCTAGATTAGTTTTAAATGTTTTTTAATCTTCTTCTTCTTTTGTCTTTCAGTCACCTTCTTCAGAAAGTGCTGTTGAGTTTCTATTTCCAAATTATCAATATCTAGACCGAGTCAACTAATAATCTTTAGCTCAAGATTGTTATTTTCCTTTCAATTATACTGACTTGTGTGAATTTTGGAACCTAAGTTCCATTCATGTCATGTTTTTTTTCCAAATCTTAATTTTAAGGAGATAGATTTTACTATTACGTTCAACATAAAAGCTTTAGTATCCGAATAAACTATAGTTCCATTTTGTTTAAAATTACCAAACTAATGCATATTCATTAAAAGTTAAAAATATATGATCATATAAAGAAAAGCACAAATATCATTGGCAGTCTTTGTATTTCCCTTTCAGAGATTTGGGGTTTTCCCTTGACAAGGTTTACAAAGTTTCACTCACCCAGCTCCGCTGGAATCAGGCCAGTTAGCCTATCATGCTTTTATCCATAAGCTAATTAATATCATTAAGTAAATGAAAGTGGGGGTGAAACAAAAGCTACACACTTCTCTAGACAAGTAAGTGTAATCTTCAGTTTTTATATCCAGAAAAATTGTTGTTTAAATAAAAATGTCTAAAATAGTTTTATATATGCAACAAAAATTTAGGAATGCTGTTTCAAAGAAGTCTTTTTAAGAAATTACCAGGGAAGAAATTTTGGCTAACAATGGGAAGACTATGCAACTAGGCTAAAAGGCTGGGTATTGAATATTAAATATATTATATTAAGTACAATGTTAGGTCTATGAAGCTACATTAAACTACAAGCCTAAGACTGAAACTAACGTAGCGATTTGCAAGGCAGAGAGAAAGAGAACACTGTGACAATGTGAAAACCAGAAAACTGTATGCCGTTTCCACCCAGTGGCATGTCACAGTTACTGAACCTTTTATTATAAACAAATACATATATTGGAGAAGCATCTTTGGAAATAAAAATCTTGATAAGTTATCAAAATTAACTGAACTGCCCAAATTACATAGAATATTTAGAGTCTAAAAATCAAATAAAATTGGGAATTCAGAGAAATGAATAGAAATAGCTGTTTAGTAGTTTATTTCTCTAAAGATTTGCATTCTTTTCTTCAAGGCCAGAAGTGTATGTGGTGGTGGTAGAGATGTGTGGGAGACAAAGCCCAGGACTCACCCAGTGATATATTTCACAACTAGCAGAGGTCTCCAAAGATATATTTTCAGGCTAGTAGTAAAATAGTTCTTTAAAAAGCCAATAGTTCCTTACAAACCCAAGAGCTACAGAAGAGAAAAAAGATTTTATGAACTATCTAGATATTCATAGAATTTCTTCTTTATATAGTTTAAATATTATTTTTTTAAAAATATTTTTAATGTATATATAGTTTTAGTTGTAGATGGACACAATACCTTTAATTAATTAATTAATTAATTAATTTTAATGTGGTGCTGAGAATCAAATTCAGTGCCTCCCACGTGCTAGGCAAGCACTCTACTACTGAGCCACAACTCCAGCCCTAAAATGTTATAGTTTTACCACATTAGATATCAGAGTTGATTATTCTAGACTAATTTTTCTTATATATTCACTTTATTTCAGGAAATGTAATACTTAGTTTTAAATATTTTCTTTTACAACTATAAGACTGCTTTTATCTGATATAGATTAACAGAAAGAAAAGAAGAAGAAAAAAATTAGAGACCTTCTCCTGCCAGAATTCAAGGCTAATTAAAAAGCTACAGTAACCAAGAGAACATGGAATTGATGCAAAGATGAATATATAAAAAGGTGGAACCAAATAAAATGTGCAGACTCAGACTCACCAAGTGATAAGTTTATTTATTTATTTATTTATTTTGAGAGAGAGAGAGAGAAATTTTTAACATTTATTTTTTAGCTTTCAGCGGACACAACATCTTTGTTGGTATGTGGTGCTGAGGATGGAACCCGGGCCACATGCATGCCAGGCTAGTGCGATACCACTTGAGCCACATCCCCAGCCCGATAAATTTATTTTTGATAAACACAGCCATGGTATTATGTGACAAAGGGAAGTTTTTAAAAGGATGCCAGAACACTGAATATTTATTTGGAAAATAATGAACTCGAACCACTACTTCAATGCCTATGCAAAAAATTGATTTGAGTTGGATCATACACCCAAATGTAATAGCCAGAAATACAAAGTTCCTAGAAGAAAACCGAAGAATATGTTTGCTTACAAAATTGGGATGATTAACGATTTCTTTAACATCATGAAAACAGCTATAATCATAAAAGTAATAAAACAAACCTCAAAAATTAAAAAAATTACTGACATTAATAGTCACTTATTAAATTAATAAGCAATTCAACACACTAGAAGGGAAATCTGGACTTTCTTTTCTTATTTATTTATTTATTTATTTATTTATGGTGGTGTGAGGGATTGAAGCCAGGACCTCACATAGGTTAGGCAAATGTTCTGCCACTAAGCTGCACCCCCCAGTCCCTGAACTTTCTAAATCTCTGTCTCTGTCTCTCTCCCAAGTTTAAAAATATAGGCAAAAGTTTGGAATTGACAGATACTTCAGAAAAGACGGCATATAAATGAATGGTAAGCTCATGAAAGTAAGATTAATCATCAGAGAAATCTTCCACAACACATGATTGGGCATTCAGCCTTAGTACTTTTTGACTACTCTGCACAACAGGCTGAAGTTTGTTTCAGCAATATTGGGAGTAGAAAAGGAAGTGGTTTATCAAGAGCCTCTATAAATGAGCCCATTCTGAAGTCTAGACGCTTTCATATAGATGACTTAAATGCCTCATTGCTTATCAGTCTTGCATGGTTAGTGGATCAGACTCATTCAACAGCAATCTCATCTCCTCTGGACTTCCTGGAAATTGATGCTTCAAATTACTGAGATTTGAAACAATTTCAGGTGCTCTGTCCCTGACCTCGGAGGCTATATAAGCTCCAGGTACTCACTTCAAGGCACTTGACACTCTAGATTACATGGAGAGTATGAAAAGCCTTAGCTTTTCAAGTTCCACAATTTTAGATCTGGAACCTGTGGCAACATCTGACAAAATCAACTACTAACAAAATTGTCATAACGCAGGAGTGTGAAAGTTTGTAATCTAAGGTGCAGGCCCTTTTGCTTCACCAATTTAAAAAAAGTACACAGGATTTATTTTAATCAAGTATGGTAAGACACACAGTTATGGAATTGACTATCATAAGAGAAGTTTTTATATTCACAAATCCTAGAAACAGAGGGTATGACACATCACACTGGGTGATATGTGGGGAAGCACCTTGGCTGGGTTGGTGACAATGTGAGAGGAGAAAAAATTGGACAAGAGCCTTTGTCATAGTTTCCATGGGAAAAAATGAATGAGGCAGGGTAAATATGTTTAAGATTAGTTAGTAAGCTTTAATAAATTCAGAGGGCTCTGAAGCATAGGGCTATCCCTTGCTGCTTGACACATGGCCCTGGGGTGATCACAGCAGGGGGATAGTGATATGGGATGTATTAGCCCTTTGAGTTCTTGATAAAATAAGTGATTGGAAAATGGGTTTTGGATTAATTGCAGATGAGGCCTTCACTATCTTCAAGAATTGCCTTGCATGGAAGGGCAGAAGGGCAGTTTCTCCAGTGTTAAGGAGGTCTGAAATTTTCAAGTATCAGAAATTCAGAAAATAAAAAGTCACGATTAATGCAAAACATTATATGTTGGTGAGGTAATAGAATAATCTGAACACACATACATTGCTATTCAGAACTTTAAATGGTTAATCACTTTGGAAAACCAAGTGGAAGTTTCAAGTAATTTCAGGCAGGCATACGGATACTCCTGTTTTATGACCCAAATTTTGTAAGAATTTAGTAAAGACAAGTGAAAACACATCTACAAAATGACTTATATGAACATGCTCACAGAAACCTTATTTATAGCCTGAGATTTGAAATAGCCCAAATGTCCATAAACTGATTTTAAAAAACCTATTTTAAAAACCAAATTTGGAGCAAAGTGTGGTGGCACATGCCTGTAATCCCAGTGGTTCTGGAGGTTGAAGCAGGAGGATTGCAAGTTCAAATCCAGCCTCAGCAACAGCAAGACACTAAGCAACTCAGTGAGACCCTGTCTCTAAATAAAATACAAAGTAGGGCTGAGGATATGGCTCAGTGGTTGGGGGCCCCTGAGTTCAATCCCTGGAACCCTCCTCCTCCACAAAATGTGGGCTATATACATGCAATGGAACTTTATTCAGCATAAAAAGTAATAACTAGAACTGAAGACGGAGGAGCAGAGAGATTTAGGTGGCAACATTCAACCGCTCTACAGCCCAGAAATGAAGCAGTGAAAGAAAGCTAATCAGAGAGGCAGGTAACAGATTAAATGCTCTAAAACTTAATATTAGTTAGTTTGGTTACCAGAGCAGAAAATAAGGACAGAATGACTTGATTGCAAACCCTCACCAGGGTGAAGTTAGGGGGCAGGGGTAACAGAGAGAAAGAGGGAGAGGAAAAGCTCATAAGCTCAACTTACTTAACAATAGCTGGAAAGAAAAGCAGTCCAAGTTCAAATGGGATAGGAATAGCAAAGATAGTGAGGTAAATTAAGCAGATTAACCCAAATTGTGGACTGAACATTGCACTGATTATGGTAGCCAATTTGTAGAGTCCACAGCTAGCCATCCTCCCTGGAAGAAATTAAATATACACAGTTTCTCCCTACATTCAGATAGCCACAAATAAAACCAGAGGGGAATACCTCTGATATGGGTTGTTTTAGTAATCTGTCTAGAAGATACTTGCAGGGGGATCACTGGTTTTTGCAAGTTACTGAACAAACACTGCGGCCCCCCTGCCCCGCCAACATGGAAAAGGAGAGTGGTGTGGAGTTTATTGGAGAGCTTATCACTTCTAGGGGGTGCTAACCCAGCCAAACTTTTCATGCAGTCTTTGCAGGAGCCCAGGCAAAGACAGATCAACTGACATCTTACCCCCATCATGGCGATTTGTAAAATCTCGGTGAGCTGCACCAGCCATGACAGAAGCTTCTTGCCACAGACAGTCCATGGAGAGCCTCCAGCTTCAGGACTCACAGTTTCCAGCAGCCACCAAGGGCTTAGATAGTAATGCTCTAAAAAATAACCAGCAGAGGGAAGTGGCACCAGCGATTCATAACCATAGGTAGTAGGATCTCTGATGCAGGAGAGCCACTGACTGTAAATCCCAAGGAGATAGTACCTCAGTGATTTATATTAGCCACAGGGGAGGCTTCTGTACCACAGACTACCCACACAGAGTCCACAATCACAAGTACTGCACATGCAGGTAGTCACCAGGCTCTATACCATTTTAAAGAAGGCTCTGCAGAAGGGTGCAGTATTCTGCAGCAGTTTGACAGCCTTAAGCCCTGTATTCATATAAAGGAGTCAGCAGATGTACTATAGCACCCTCAAAGTATGAAGGCTCAAGTCTCTGAGCTGATGAGCAAGAACTGGCTGGTGAGAAATCCATAGCAATCAGGGATGTAGCTCCTGTAGCCCAGTAATCCTTGGAGGATCCAAAACTGAAGAGTGGAGGGCAAGTTCTAAAGGTCCCAAGTTCTGTTGAGATCATAATCAAGAAGATTCAATAAGAAAAATTTCCACCTTGTCATGGATTATTATAAATATCTCTAACATCATTTATGTACTTTTATATATTACTCTTTATGATTGGTAGTTGTTCCCCTTAGTATTGTATCCTCAAACCATCTGCTACTAATATTTTAAAGCATTAACTGAAATCATTCTATCTCTGCTTTCCAAGCTCAGATGTACACTTGATCCTCTTAGCCTCACTTTTCCCTCATTCATTACCTGTTACTGCCATAAATCTCTTTTTTCACCTTTGTTTTCTTCTTTTTATCTTGGTTTGTATTATTCTTTTCTATTTTCTTTTCTTGGCCATTTTTTTGTCCTCCACTTTTAGTTCCTATTTAATGTAAAAGTAATTTTATTACCTTTAATAACTTCTCAACCTATTCCAGGACATTACTAAAATTTTATACCTGGATTAGAGGAAGTGTGGCAAATATTTTCAACAATTTTTATTTTATTAGTATGTAGATTTGCTCTAAAATGATTGTATTAATAGGGCTTAGAGTCTGTCTTCTCTTCAAGTGATGATGATACTGGGGACACCAGAGGACACACATTTAGTGAAAATATCATTACCTGGATATTTGCTCAGCCCAGGGCTCTTCAGGGAAAGAAGCTCACTAAATAGTCACTTGATAAAAGAAGAAGCAATGCTAATCCTATCAAGACATAGAAATAAAATGAAAAAGCTAGAGAAAAAAATACCCAAACAGCTCACAACACTTCAACAGTGGGAGATATGTTGGAGAAAGAATTTAGAAAATTTATGCTTAAAATAACTAAGGAACTCAGAGAAGATTTAAGGAATAAACTTAGAAAGAAAATACAGGAAGTAAAAGATCATTTCAATATTGAGAGATTCTGAAAAAAGGAACTAAACAGAAATCCTGGAAATGAAAGATACAATAAGTCACATTAAAACATCAGAGAAAAGCATCACCAATAAATTAGATCATTTTGAAGACAGATTCTCAGGCTTAGAAGACAAAGTATATAGTTTTGAAAATAAAGTTGGCAATAAAGAAAAGATGTTAAAAGACCATGACCAGGATATTAAAAACAAAACAAAACAAAACTGGAATAACACTGAGACAAAATATAAGAATCATTGGCACAGATGAAAGCACCAAAATACAAACTAATGGAATGCACAATCTTTTTAAAGAAATACTACCAGAAAAATTTCCAAAACTTAGGAATGACATGGATATCCAAGTACAAGACACATTTAGAACACTGAATAGGCAAGATCAATAAAGGTTCCTCTAAGACACATTAAAGTGAAAATAAAATGCCTAATATGCAGAATGAGAATAGAATTTTAAAAGTAACAAGAGCAAAACAGAAGGCAACATTTAGAGGTAAGTCAATTCTTATTTAAACTGATTTCTCAACCCAGACCATAAAAGTCAGAACTTGGAATAATATGTACCAAGCCCTGTAAGAAAATGGGTGCCAACAAAGATTACTATATCCAGCAAAACAATCCTTCAGAATTGAAGATGAAATAAAAACCCTCTGTGATAAACTGAAATTAAAAGAATTTGTAACCACTAAGCCTGCACCACAAACATACCCAATGAAATATTTCATGCAGAGAAATTTAAAAAAAGGGAGGGAACCTGTAGGGATTAATCTCACTATAATATTAGTAAATTAAAGGAAAATCAAATCTGAATTAAACATTAGAAAAAAATCAGAATAGCAGAAAATGAAAATCATCTTTCTGTAAGTTGACTTACCTAAGGATCTAAACAGACATTTCTCGGACGGAGATATGCACATGTTCAGTAATAAAAAATGCTCACAGTCTGTTTTAGTCAGCTTCTTCACTGTTGTGACTTAAAGACCCAACCAGAATAATTGTGGAGGAGGAAAGTTTATTTTAGGACTCACAGTTTCAGAGGTCTCAGTCCCTAGAGAGTTGGCTTAATTCCTCAGGGCTAGAGGTGAGGCTGAACATCATGGTGTAAGAGTGTGGTGGAGGGAAGCAGCTCACATGATGATCAGATAGCAGAGAGAGAGACTCCATTTGCCAGATAAAGATATATACCCAGAGCCACACCCTGATGTCCCACCTCCTCCAGCCACACCCCACCAGCCTTCAGTTACCCCTTAATTAATCCCATCAGGTGATTGATTGATTGATTGATTGATTGAGAATATTTGGGAGGAATGGTTAAGAGTGTGTGTTTTCTTTTTGGGACAATGATAATATTCTCAAATTGAGTGTAGTGATAGATATGGAACTCCATGAATATACCAAAACATTAGGTTTTATACTTCAAATGAATGAATAAAACTTAAAAACTTAAAAAACTAAAAATTAAAAGTATCTCTTTATAATAACACTGAGTGTAAATGGTCTAAATTCTCCAATCAAAAGACATAGGTTGGCCAATTGTATTAAAAATCAAGACCGAACCACATGTTGTTTGCAAGACTCGCTTGATAGGCAAAGACAGTTGCAAGCTGAGGTGAAAGGATGGAAAAGGTATGCCTTTTAAAAAAGAACAAAAGTAAGCAGGGTTAGCTACTGTAATATGAGCTGAAGTGGACTTCAAGCCAAAAATAATCAAAAGAGAAAAGGTTATATCATATTGGTTAAAGGAATCCACTAACAAGAAGATATAATTATTGTAAATATTTATGCCCCAAACATAAGCACACATACATAAAAAACAAAGAACAAATAAAGAAAAAGCAACAACAGCAAAACCCTTTTTAATATAAAGAATCAAATAGACCCTAATACAATAATACCAGGTGATTTCAACATACCTCTCACCATGACATAGGTCATCTAGACATAAACTAAGTAAAGACTCTTCAGAATTTAAAAGAACATTAATCAAATTGACCAAACAGATGTCTCCAGTGGAGATCCCTCAAAATAGCAGGAATGGAACCACCGTATGACCCAGCTATTCTACCCTTTGCTATTTATCCAAAAGAACTAAAATCAGCATAGTATAGGAATACAGGCACTTCATGGATAGCAGTGCAATTCACAATACCCAAGTTTTGAAACTAGCCAAGATACCTATCAACAGACAAATGGATAAAGAAAATGTGGTATATATACATAATGGAGTTTCACTCAGTGGTAAAGAAGAATGAACTTATGGCATATGCTGGTAAATGGAGGAAAATGGAGAACATCATGCTAGGTGAAACGCAAGGGTTGAACCTTTTCTTTTATAAGCAGAAGCTAGACCAAAATAAGGGAAAACAAAGGGTGGGGGGATCTGATGAAAACAAGAAGAGAGATCAGTGGAATAAAGGAAAAAGACTGAGGGGACGGGAGAAGGGATGTAAAAAAGAAAGAGAGACGTGAAAAGGGAGAATGATGGAATAAAACTGACCAAACTATCCTCTGTACACATATGAATATGCCACAGTAAATTTTACCCTCATTCATACACACACACACACACACACACACACGGGAAAAGGTAATATATATATTATACTGATTTTAAAAATACTATAAATAAATAGAAGAAAGACCAGTAAAGTAGAGCAAAGGGAATAGGGGAGTACTGGGAACTGAATTAAAGCAAATTATATTGTATTCTTGTATAATTGTGCCCAAACAAATCCCAATATTATGTATAACTATAATATGCCCGTAAAAAATATCCTGAGTTATTCCCATTTCTAAAACTTTCATATCTAGTTCATCAATATGACTCACTGACTGTCTCCAAAATTTATTTTTGGCCTGATTTTTCTTGTCTTTCTTCTTGTACCCCTTAACCTAACCTATCATCATGATCTTTTTGTTTGTGGTATTCAAAAACCAGTTCCTTCATACAATCAATCAACACGTACATGAAAAAATGCTCACCATCGCTAGCAGTCAGAGAAATGCAAATCAAAACTACCCTAAGATACCATCTCACTCCAGTAAGACTGGCAGCCATTAGGAAGTCAAACAACAATAAGTGCTGGAGAGGATGCGGGGAAAAGGGCACTCTTGTTCATTGCTGGTGGGACTGCAAATTGGTGCAGCCAATTTGGAAAGCAGTATGGAGATTTCTCTGAAAGCTGGGAATGGAACCACCATTCGACCCAGCTATTCCCCTTCTCGGTCTATTCCCTAAAGCCCTAACAAGAGCATGCTACAGGGACACTGCTACATCGATGTTCATAGCAGCTCAATTCACGATAGCAAGACTGTGGAACCAGCCTAGATGCCCTTCAATAGATGAATGGATAAAAAAAATGTGACATTTATATACTATGGAGTATTATTCTGCATTAAAAAATGACAAAATCATAGAATTTGGAGGGAAATGGATGGCATTAGAGCAGATTATGCTAAGTGAAGCTAGTCAATCTTTAAAAAACAAATACCAAATGACTCCTTTGATATAAGGGGAGTAAACAAGGACAGGGTAGGGATGAAGAGATTGAGAAGAAGATTTACATTAAACAGGGATGAGAGGTGGGAGGGAAAGGGAGTGAGAAGGGAAATTGCATGGAAATGGAAGGCGATCCTCAGGGATATACAAAATGTCATACAAGAGGAAAGGAGGGGTAAGACAAGATAATACAAATGGAAGAAATGATTTACAGTAGAAGGGGTAGAGAGAGAAAAGGGGAGGGGAGGGGAGGGGAGGGGAGGGGAGGGGGGATAGTAGAGAATAGGACAGACATCAGAATACATCAGACACTAGAAAGGCAATATGTCAATCAATGGAAGGGAAACTGATGTGATACAGCAATTTGTATACGGGATAAAAGGGGGAGTTCATAATCCACGTGAATCAAACCGTGTAATATGATGTATTAAGAACTATGTAATGTTATGAACGACCAATAAAAAAAATAAAATAAAATAAAATAAAATTCTTTATATACTCTAAAAAAAAAAAAAAAAACAGTTCCTTGACTCTATTCTTTGGCTTCTAAAACCCATTCTTCACATGGTTACCAGAATAATATTTTAAACATGTAAATTAGCTAAAGGAATGCCTTTGATTATCACATCTCACAAAGAATAATGACAAACTGCCTTCTGGTCTATATGTGGCCCTCCTTCTATATCTTGCTTTATACTTTAAGCCCATTTGGCCACTCCAGTCTTACCACACTGGCTTCCTTTCTTCTTTTAATGCACTGTCACTTTCTGCTTCATGGCCTTTTACCAGCCATAGTAAAACATCCTTGGGATCTTCAGAAAGTTGGCTTGTTCCAGTCATTTAGCTCTCCATAAATGTTACCTCCTCAGAAATGCCCAGGCCTGGTCAGCTCACCTAAAAGAGCAGTCACTTTGCAATATCTTTCCAGCACTATTTCTCTTAAATTTTATCACAGCACTTATTATGATTGCATGTTTTCTCTCTGGTATGTTTGCTTATGTCTGTAACCCTTCCCACTAGGAACAGGGACCATTCTTGTCTTGTTCAATGTTGCAGTGTTGACACTATCATACAGCCTGATTCATAGTTTTAGTTTCTAAAATAATCTGATAAATCTTTCCCAACAGAAATAACAAGATTTATTTTCTGTCTCTCTCTTGTCACCAGGAATATATTGAATCAAGCATACTTACTTCTTACTGGGCCACATAACTTCCTTTTTCTTATAATAAGAAGTTCCTATCAATTGTGTAATTTTTCACTCTTTTTAAATGTAATGTAAGAAATAAAATCATCTGTGTTGGCTTTCTACACACACAGACCTAACAAATATTCTTGCCTTTCTGTAATTTCTGTCACTGATGGGATGTTGAATTTAGAACTAAGTGACAGAGTAGATCCTTAACTCATGTATATTTGAGTACTTACGTCTAATATCTCTCGTGTCTCATTCTTTGACTATATCTTGTTGGCATTCTAACAATTCCCTTTGAAAGTCCTCTGCAGGTTTATTAACCTTCAAATTCCCAAGGCACATTCTCTACCATAAATTAGTAGGGTGTTTCAAGGAGTACAAGGCTCTTTGAAAAGAGAGATGTAAGAACAAAGGTGGGTACAATCAGTTATCATCCCTTCCCTCAGAAGCGGGTGATGTCTGCTGTATGAGAACACAGTTGGATTGTTAGAGGCAAATTTTCTTGTCACTCTTCATATTTATAAGGAATAAAAAGGGAATAAATGGAAACAGACATTGCAACTCTTCAGGTGGGACATCTGCTGGCTTTGAACACAAAGATAAAAATTATAGCAGAAATAGACTATGTGCAATCTGAATTTATTAATATAGCAGCATCTTTTACCTATTCTTGATAATATAGCTCTAGTTTCTCATGATATTTAGAATTATTTTATTGGGGTTACATAGACTTTATTAAAATATCACTTGCCTTGTTATTGTTAACACATACTCATAAATTTGCGTATATTAACTGAAACAAGTGAGGGGATGGGAACTGTAATTAGTAAAGAAAAGCTGGGCTGAGGGTTGCCAAAAATATATTCATCAACTTCATGATTTTGCAGAAGACTAGCTCTGAGCTGGTCCTCATACTCTGCTGGAATAAGAAGTTGTTCTTTTACAAATGGATCTAGCATACACTAATCTGGGGTTTTGACAATTGGATGAAGTGAAATCTCCAAAAAATTTTATTTTGTAATCTCTTAGATTCATGCAGTTACTCTCCAAAGATAGGGACAGATAACCAGTATCACAATTTGTTTCTTAGAAACTTAAAATGTATATTTTTTCCTGGTTTAATTTTAGTTGAATCAGACATGCATATCCTACTTATTAACATCATCCCCATATGATTTAATTCCCAAATCAACACAGTAAGATGTGAAAAAGCTCAGGCTAAGGAAGTTGAGGACCATTCCAATATCTTATGTTTAAAAAATTGCAGGACTAAGAACTTAAACTGAGACAGATGTCCAAACGGGAGGTTTTTTTTTTTTTCTATGATGTGCATTTCTTTGCTTAGAAAAAATGACATTAAAGAACTGTAGGAACTAATAATTCCATATAATTATGTAGTACTTTTTAGAGCCATCAGCAACATTGTTATCAGTCAAATATTGATGATGTTCTTTAACTGTATCTGCATTTCTCAGAATATACTGAACCTAGTAATTTTATCTGCCAATGAGTTACAGACTACACAGCACATATTAATAGCTGTCGTACTCTTATTTTGGAAAGTTTTCTAAACCTATTTTTG
This sequence comes from Urocitellus parryii, assembly GCF_045843805.1. NCBI lineage: Eukaryota > Metazoa > Chordata > Mammalia > Rodentia > Sciuridae > Urocitellus > Urocitellus parryii. The sequence continues at coordinate 78,990,321 of NC_135536.1, read as the reverse complement.
CTCGTAGTGTGGTTTAATGAGAAATTTCTTTAAAGCATAAAGGTAAAAAATCTCATTTTTATTAAAATTAATTACAAAATATCTGTGGGAAGGGGAAAAATTAAAAAGTGGTTACAGTACATTTGAAGGATTCTGTTCAAGTAAAATGATCTAGTACTGAAATAGGAATTAAATGCTTAGTTCATAGAGTAAATGGAGTGAAAGAACTTTATGTTCAAAGCAAGTGAAAGAACTTGCTTCAAAATAATAGTGAGGTTTCTCAGCATTAATGGCAAAGGAAGCATAGGACCTAATAAAGGAGAGATGAGCAGAGAAAAGGAAAGAGTGAAGAATATTGCAAACTAATGGAATATGGAGAAATCAAAAGAAAATAAGGAGAATGAATATAAGTGAGATACAGCAGAGAGAAACCACAAGGGGAATTGAGGACAGATAAGAGAAGAAAAGAAGTCAACTCAAAGATAAAAGTATAACTGAAGAAAGTGAAGAAATATTTGGTGATAAAGGAGTTAAATATAATAACAGAAACTTTTTTAAGATGCAATGAGGAAATATAAAGAAGAAAAGTGGGAGAGTTAGTGTCTGTGCTGTGTGGGGATCAAGGCCTCAAATGCCTGCTGCATGAACTTTCTACCAACATCCTAGACTCCAGGCATGATCAGTGCCTAGCATAGCCTTTAGATGTCCCTGCTCCATCTCTCACTGTGCCCTTGCACTGCTCCTGCATTACCGGGGTCTATGAATTTTTGTCTCAGCTGGAATGACAATTATGGTGTAGAGATAACAGCAAGCATTCAGGTTTCTAGTTCAAATTTCACTGATAGCAGTTCCTCTCTTAATATAGTTAGAGCAGAAAAACTTGTCTTTGCAGAGATTTCTGTGCTTTTATCTTTCAGGGACTTGCTTCATTTTCCCTAGAGGAAAGTCCACCTTATGAACATGCATCTTCAGTTTCTGAATCTGTGATGAGCATGCAGTGAGAATGGCAGGTACCACAAAGGAGCATAGAAAATACAGAGGGAACACAGGGAATCAAAATGTTAATTGGAATGAGTCACATATGTCAAGAAGTCAATAGGAGAATAGAGGTGGATGACAGGGAATAAAGCAAGGCACAGTGAGAGAATCTGCAGTACCTAAACCCAGAGACACTTGAAAGTTTCTCCTATGATCTACACATACCCTTAATTTTTGAAAGAGTTTGAAATAACCAAGTTCATAATAATGTTGAAGATGAATTCAACTTTAAGATTAAGTAGAAAGGGATTTCAAATTTCCTTTTCTAATAGTGGGTTTTATGCACAAAAGTACTTTTGAGAAATATATGGTCAATAAATGGCCATAGTAGAAAAAAAAGAAGAGAAAAAAGGAAATGCAAAAATTTCTTTTGATGGTTCAAAATGTAAATCTTTGTGTTTTATTTTGCTTTAGGATATGTTTGTGTCTTTAGTGTTGGGGGTGGTGTACATGCTTTTACATGGATATATGTGTGCCTATGTGATATAAAGTACTTTTATGATTCTCAATTTTGACCATATATGGAAATTTATTAGAATTATATATTAAAGGAGTCTTATATAATGTATTTGAGATATAGAACATCTTTTGTCATATAAAAAGTGTTATCATTCCTCATTGATGTCACTCCCTATTCCATTCCCCATTCAAATAAAAACCTGAAGACTTCAATAATTGGGGCTAAATGTTTTTTCAATCATAAATATTTTCATATGCTCATGGAAATCAGTAACAAACCCAAAGCAGTGGTATACTGGAGTCTCCTAGGAGAGAGCCATTGAATAGAAGCACAGGACTGAAGCAGATGATAGGGTATGGCTTCAGGGCCAAGGTGTTGTCAGTTATGAAATATGGCTGCATTAAGGGTAGAAGAGATGTCTTAGGTTATGCAGAGAGGTGGTTTATATAGATGTGGAAAATCCTACCTTTAGTTGAGGAAGAGTTATAATCTAGATGGAAGATATGGAAAATATCTCTCCATTTCCTGATGTTCTACAGGGAGAGAAGATGGAGATGGAAAATGGAACAGTGGTGACTGAATTCATCCTCCTTGGTCTGACCCAGTCTCAAGAGATTCAGCTTTTGGTCTTTGTACTGATCTTAATTTTCTACCTCATCATCCTCCCTGGGAACTTCCTCATCATCCTCACCATCAGGTCAGACCCTGGGCTCTCAGCCCCCCTCTACTTCTTCCTGGGCAACTTGGCCTTCCTGGATGCCTCCTACTCCTTCATTGTGGCTCCCAGGATGTTGGTGGACTTCCTCTCTGAGAAGAAGGTGATCTCCTACAGAGGCTGCATCACCCAGCTCTTCTTCTTGCACTTCCTTGGAGGTGGAGAGGGGCTGCTCCTGGTTGTCATGGCCTTTGACCGCTACATCGCCATCTGCCGGCCTTTGCACTACTCAACTGTCATGAGCCCTAGAGCCTGCTATGTGATGCTGCTGGCTCTGTGGCTGGGAGGCTTTATCCACTCCATTATCCAGGTGGCCCTCATCCTCCGCCTGCCCTTCTGTGGCCCAAACCAGCTGGACAACTTCTTCTGTGATGTGCCACAGGTCATCAAGCTGGCCTGCACTGACACCTTTGTGGTGGAGCTCCTGATGGTCTTCAACAGTGGCCTAATGACCCTGTTGTGCTTCCTGGGCCTTCTGGCCTCCTATGGCATCATCCTCTGTCACGTTCATAGATCAGCTTCTGAGGGGAAGAGCAAGGCCATGTCCACTTGCACCACTCATGTCATTATTATACTTCTTATGTTTGGGCCTGCCATCTTCATCTACACTCGGCCGTTCAGAGCCTTACCCGCTGACAAAGTGGTTTCTTTCTTCCACACAGTCATCTTTCCAGTGATGAATCCCATGATTTATACCCTTCGAAACCAGGAAGTAAAAATTTCCATGAAAAAATTATTGGTTCGACATGTAATTTGTTAATAGATTTTTTAATAAGAAATCCAGCTGGGGAATTCTGGCCAGAATTCATGTTTATTTAACAAATACTGTTTTTCATTGGGTACCTCTCATTTCTCAGATACTATTGTAGGCAATGGGGCTCAGAGTTATGTATAATGATGGAATAAACTTGAAATATTTAAAGGATATAAAATAAATCCCTGGGGCATTAAAGTGCAAAGAGTAAGTGTGAGAAATATAGGTGCATTTCATGTGACTTTAAGGGTCAACTCACTGAAATCTCTTAGCTGAGATAAAAGATTTCTAATATTTTAATTGTATGAGTCCATTTTAACATTTGAAGCAAGAAAATCTACAAAAGTTTCCTCTGTCAATTAGAAAAATATCATCAAGCATATAGGAAGAGGTTAATACATTTTAATGTATGTAGTATCAGGAGCCTGATATCAGAGGGATCCATCTTCTCAAAGTTCATGGTTGTTGGTGCTCTTCACATCATCTGGGCTAAAAATCTAGGAATTATTTTGGACTTTTTTTCCTCTTCTGTCCATTACTGGATGTGATAGCCAAGTTCTTTTACTTCTTTATAACACCTTTCCTATTCTCATTGATTTTACTCTAGTCTGATGCCCTTCTCTCCATTTAGACCATGACAGAAGTCTCTTAATTTCAGACTTTTTTGCATTTCATTTTACCAAAAAATGAATCTTTTCTAAGTCATTTTAAAAATAAGTCACTCCCTTGCTCTCGAACCTGCATATTTTCCTCCTTGATGTAATATAAAAGCCAGACACCTACCCTGGTACTTAAGTGACATTATTATCTATTATTAGTTTTCAACTTAATCACCACCACTGCTGTCTAAGCAAAGTTCTTCTTTGTAACTAATCTAGGCTCCTGTTGTCCCCAGATACATAATATATTTGCTTGTTGGCATACCTTGATTCTTCCCTCTGATGAACACATTTTACTCACATCTCCATCACCTTAGTTTCCCTTTTCCAAGACTTTTTCTATCTTTCTGGACCAAGATTAAGTGACATTTCTACAACCCATCAACTCCACATAGGCACCTATGAAATGTGATCTTATCCTCTTATTCTTCCATTTCTCAAACTACCTAGAAAGATAAGAAGGACAAACAAATTCTTATAATGGGATAGGCTGAACAATTAGGGTCTCATGTGTGAGGCACGAAGACCATACTGAGAACTGAGGATATTTGGAGAAGTCCTTCCTTGCCAAACAGAACTGATGCTTCTCTTCATTTGGTTGCATGGCCCCTAGGAAGCAGTGCTCTGTATGTAGTGTGCTTGTGGTCTGATCGTGACTATTAGATTCCTCTAAGTCAGGAACACATCTTAGAACCTGTCTTACTGCCTTGCCCATAGGTGCTCTACCAGTATTTATTGCAAAAAGAAAATAAATCAGAATTTCACTTTTCACTTGTGCAGTACCACTTCAATTTCCTTGTAAAAACTGTAGAGCACATTCAATAATCCTTCATCTCAAAAAGACACTTGACTGCCAATGACTTATTGTACCACCTTTCTATATGTATCTTCTGCTAGGAAATTTGTATCTGTCACACAGTTTTCTATTCTGTCACTTTTCGGTAATATCTAAGTGTCTTCCCCAGCTCTGGCTTAGATAAGCACACAAACATTTTTTCTTTAAATATTCTAAACCAACATTTGTCCAGCTAGTTACTACCTCTCCCATTCACTTGGCTGTACTTTATTACTGCTGACTGCTGGGTGGAAGGTTTCATTGACTCTGTCCCCTTACTCTTCTAGAATGACTTTGTCACCTCTATAATCCATTAGGGTCAATTTCTGGAAAAACACCTGCTTTTTGTTCAGGAACAAGACCTCATTTCTCTTTTATGGTACAGCAGAGCTGGTCTTCATAGTAAACAAATATTTATGATAAAACACCCACTTTCCTCTCCAAAAATTAGCCCAAAGAAATAGCATAGCCCTGAAAGATTATGGCTATGAACTGTTTCTAGTGAAGATGAATTTCTGTATATCTTAATATTTGTTTCTTGGATCAAAATGTTGATTTTTGGTAAAGAAAACTAATTTTAATCATGAAGTTAAACATTATGAAAATATACCATTTTTTTTGAAAGCTTGGGTCTCTCCAAAGAGAGATAATAATGACAATAGTATTAGTGGTGCTGAGAAAAATATGGCATATTATTGAATGGAATGGATGAACCTGAATAAAATGCTGTAAATGGTCTATTCAAAGGCAAAACAAAACTAAATGTTATGCTAATTAAAAATCCTGACTAAAAGAATATTATTCTGACTTATATGAAGTTAAGGTCATGTAGATTGGGGTTATAGCTCAGTGTTAGAGCACTTGCCAACTCATGTGAGGCACTGGGTTTGATCCTCATACCACATAAAAGTAAATAAATAAAATAAAGGTATTGTGTTTATCTACAACTAAAAAAAATGTTTAAAAAAAGTTCATGCAACACTAATCTGTGGTGATGTGTAACAGAGCAATGGTTACATCTCTTGGAGTGTATTCATGGAAAATGGGCATGTAGAAAATTTTTGAATGATGAAAACCTTCTCCATAGTCGTTCAGGTTTTAATTATACAAATGTGTTGAAACTCTACCAGGTTTTGGTGAGGATGTGGGCAAAAAGGAATCCATCTCCAATTTTAGAGGGAATGTAAATTGGTACAGTTTTTATGGAAAACTATAAAAGGTATTCAAAACTGAAAAATAGAACTACTAAAAGATCCAGTGATTTCACTTCTAGGTATATAAGAAAATAAAATCAGTATTTTTAAATATATCTGCATTATTGTGTTTATTACAACATTATTCACAATAGCCAAGATATGAAAACAAACAGCTTTTCAAGTTGATTTTACTAATTTGACATCCCACCAATAATAATATATGAGTGTACATTTTCTTCCACATCCTTGTCAGCATTTACTACAACTAGTATTCTTGATAATTGCCATTCTAACCATAATTGGATGAAAAATAGTATTTTTAAAAATTTGTTCTAATTAATTATACATGACAGTAGAATGCATTTTGACACATCATACATAAATGGAATATAACTTCTCATTCTTCTGGTTATACATGATATACAATCACAGTGGTCATGTCATAATGTTTGATTCATTCTATTATCCTTCCTACCTCATACCCCCTACCCTCCCTTCACTCACCTCTGCCTAATGCAAAGTATCTTTATTTTTCCCTAGCCCCTTCCCTTAATGTGAATTAGCATCCACATATCAGAGAAAACATTTGGCTTTTGATTTTTTAGGATTGGCTTATTTCACTTAGCATGATGTTCTCTAGCTCTGTCCATTTACCAACAAATGCCATAATTTTATTCTTGTTTAAGCCTGAGAATATTCCATTGCTTAGTTCCTGATTGCTTGAATTTTTTCATATATTTATTGATCATTTCTATTTCTTCTTTTGAGAAATGTCTGTTTAGTTCTCTTGCCCATTTATTGGTTAAGTATTTGTGTGTGTGTTTGTGTGTGTGTCTGTGTTGTTTTGTGTTAATTCATTTAAGTGTTGAGTTCTTTATATATTCTGGATATTAATCCCCTGTAAACTCTCTCTTTATGCTCTTAAGAATTTCCTTTGCTGCACTGGAACTTTTCAATTTGATGCCACTTCACTTATTGATTCTTGGTTTTATTTTTTGAGCATTAGGGGCCTTGCTAAGGAATTTGGTGACAGTACTAATACATTGGAGTGTTGAGCCTTGTTTTCTTCTAGAAGTTGCATTTTCTGATCTAATTCCTAGGTCTTTGATCTACTTTGATTTGACTTTTGTGCAGAGTGGGAGATCTAGATATAGTTTCATTCTTCTGCATATAAATATGAGTTTTCCAAGCATCATTTGTTAAAAAGGTGATTTTTCTCCAGCATATGATGTTTTTAGCACCTTTGTCAAATATTAGATAACTCTATCCATGTGAGTTTGTCTCTTTGTCTTCTGGTCTATTCTATTATTCTTCATGTGTATTTTAATGATAAAATTATATTATTTTTGTTACTATGGCCTAGTAGCATAATTTTTTTATTTTTTTTAATTTTTTTTCCTGTAGCATAATTTAAGATCAGGTGGAAGGTTTGTCATACTTCCAACACTGGTCTTCTTGCTCAGTATTGCTTTTGGATATTCTGGGTATTTATTTCTACAAATGAATTTTAGGACTGTTTTCTACAGTTTGGTGAAGAATGTCATTGGTATTTTAATGGAGGCTGCACTACATCTGTATAACCCTTTGTTATATGGCCATGTGACAATATTAATTCTGCCTACCTAAAAACATGGGAGATCTTTCTATCTTCTAAGGTCTTTTTGAATATCTTTCTTCAGGGTTCTGTATTTTTATTGTGGAGATATTTCACCTCCTTGGTTAGATTTATTTTCAAATATTCTATTTTATTTTATTTTATTTTTTGAGGTTATTATAAATGGGATAGTTTTCCTGGTTTTTTTTTCAACAGGAAAATTTGTGAATTAGCATCCACATATCATGCTGATATGTTATTGGAGTATTGTGGAAAAGCTCTCGATATTAGAACCAGCAAGTGGATTAAATAACAAGACTCAACTATATGTTGTTTACAAGAACTCAACTTATAGGCAAAGTCATCTACAGGCTGATGAAAGAATGGAAAAGATACATCATAGAAATGGAGACAAAAAGCAAGTAGGAGTGGCTGTTCTCATAGCTCACAAAGTATTCCTTGAGCCAAAATTACACAGAAGAGATGAAGAAGATCACTTTATACTCGTTAAGGGAATCATCCAATAAGAAGATATGATGGTAATAAATATTTATACTCCTAAAGTTTGTGTACCTACATACACAAACTATACTCAATATAAAGAATCAAATAGACACCAATATGATAATACAGTGTGATTTCAATCTACCTCTCTTACCTTTAGAGAGGTCATTCAGAAATAAACTAAGTACAGACTCTTCAGAATTAAATACAATTAGTCAAATGAACCTAAAAGACATCTATAGACTATTTCATTAACAACTGAATTCATTTTTTTCTTAACTTAATATACAACCTTCTCTAAAATAGACCATATTTTTGGACACAAAGCTAGTCTTAACAAATACAAAATATAGGAATAATTCCTTGTATCCTATTAGATCATAATGGATTGAAGTTAGAAATCAGTAACTAAATAAAAAACAGAAATACCTTTAACACCTGGAGATTAAAAAATACACTTTTGAATAAGGAGTAGGCCATAGAAGAAATAAAAAGAATTTCTTAGAAACAAATGAGACTAAAGATAGAGCATATAAAATTCTCTGAGATAGTTTAAGTGCAGTTATAAGAGGAAAGTTTATGGAGCATTTAATGCCTACATTTAAGAAAAATTGAAAGAGTCCAAATAAATACTCTGATCTTACACCTCAAGGTTCTAGAAAAGACAGAACAAACTTTTTCCAAAATCAGTAGAAGACAGAAAATAATTAATATCAGCACAAAAGTTAATGAAATTGAGAGTTAAAAAAAATACAAAGGATCAATGCCATAAAACATTGGTTCTTTGAAAAAAAAACAATATTAATGAACCCTCTAGTCATACTAACAAAAAGAGAGAGAAGCCCAAATCAAATTTTTTTATAATTGTGTGATTATATTTTCATTTATGTCTCTGCTAATCTGACTTTTCTTCTTTCTCATGGTCTGTTTTTTGAACATTATAACTTTTTTCCTTTCTTCTTTATCTCTCTTTTTACTTCTTGCCCTATGTTTCTCAACTAAAAATGATTTAGAATGCTGTTTGTGTGTTATTTTTATTTTACAAAAGTATGTTTATTACTTCATTGTAAAGTGATTCTAAACTCAATTTTCCCAATAAAGCAGAGCAAATAAAAATAAAACCAAAGCCACATACAGTGGTACATGTGTATAATCACAGCAGCTTGGGAGGCTAAGGCAGGAGGATTGCAAGTTCAAAGCCAGCCTCAGCAACTTAGGCTCTAAGCAACTTAGTGAGTCCCTATCTCAACATAAAAAATAAAAAATAAAAAAAGGGCTGTGACGTGGCTTGGGGGTTAAGCACCCTTGGGCTCAATATCCAGTAACAAATACATACATACATAAATAAATAATAAATAGAACTGGAAAAGATTTTAAAAAGTTAAGCCATATTTAATTTTTGTGACCTTCAATTAATTTTTTTTTCATTAATAATTTTAATGAAAAAATAGCCTTAATTATTATTCTAGTTAAGCAGAGAAAAGTTAAAAAAAAACTATCATTACACAGATCAAGATACGTCTTATATGTCCTGTTTAGGAGGTGACCTTCCCCTGAGGAACTGGCCAATTTTACAAAGAAATTGTTTTCTCTAAGAAGAATTATACCTTGAAAACTTCATAAGCTTGTATAGCTGTCTATTTCCTTATCACCAGCAATATACTAAACCTGAGAAAGGCACTTATCTTGGGTGCAAAATTTAAAGAGATGCTTTAAGACTAAATAATAGAGATATACAACATTTTAATCAATACTTTGAAAAAGCAAAACTATTTTCTAAAGGTATGATAAACAAAATAATAAATTTTAAACAAAGGCAGGATTAGTCACTGCCATGCTGAGCTATATTGGAAAACTGAGGCAACAGGAAAAAATTAATAATACTGATTGTTTTTATTGAAAATTTTGGTAGTCTATTCTTATTTTCTCTCTCATGTTTGCTTTCTTGATAGATAGTAATAGTCTATCATTTATTTAGTTATTTTCTCATTTTGAATTTTTTATAACATGTAAACTAATTGCTTTCAACCTATTCACTTCTGAACTAATAAATATACCTTCCAATTGGATTCTGCCTCAAACAATGATAGGATTCTGGTTTTAGAATTCACAACTAACTCAGCATAAACGTTTTAAAAATGTTTAGCCCTTTCAAAGTTCTGGTATTTTCCTTTGCTTAATTTATATATATTTTAATAATACAGTCTAACAACTCCCTTTGGATGTATTCAGTGTGCCGAGGTAGTCTGAAATCCCAAAAGGACTTTCTTACATACAACACAGAAAATATTTTAAAATCTAATGGTCCCTATGTGACAAGGATGTATGAATAAGGACAAGAATGGTCAGTGCATTCTTAGTAGGTGGAAGCTGGATATTTTTCTGAAAGTAACTTAACATCTCTGCATACCCAAATTTCTGGGAAATCTTTATCTTTGCAAGAAGCAGAAAGAAGAGACAATAGAAAAATATTGCAACTATTCTACTGGTTAATTTGCTGTTTTAAAATGCAATGGTCTAGAGGTCAGATTTTCAGTAGAAATAGACAAAGACTCAGGTCTAAATTCAGTAGTGTGGCACTACCTTCTCCTTCACTAGATCTCCAATTGTTTTTGATGCTTAGAGTTACTTTAATGGTGGATAAAATTATTTAGCTCTGGCATAACTAAGTCAAATTACTCATAGTCTTGACCTCTAGTGTTAAGGATCATTAAACAAATGACTGAGAATCATTCTGTATAATGTACAGAGGAAAAGAAAAGAATATGCACAAAGGGTAGGCTGAAGGCTTCAGAAGAAATCTTAACTGATTTTTGCAGAAGATAGACCCTTGACCTCTTTATATCTACACTTAGTAGGTATGCGAATTTCCTCTGATGTCTGTGGTTCTATCACTCACTGTAGGGTTTTGACAGTTAGATAGTTCTGGAGCTTAGAAAAGCTTATGCAAACTACTGGCTGCCTTGGTAATTCCACATAAATATTGTACTGATCCTTCAAAACTTCTATTAATTTCTCAGGTTTACATAGCTACTATCATTCCAGGGTTTACCCAAAGGCACTGGCATAGAACCTAGTGGCATAGTGTCTACTTCATAGAGCTACCTCCTAACATCTAAATGTGTTCAGGATTAAAGTTCAAGGATACTTCAAGGAGTTACATACTAATATTATTATAGTCTCATTTGATTTTCGTTATTACCCTCGTCAGATTGCAAGAGTCAAAACATTATCATATTTTACAGAAGAAAACATGAGCTTCTGAAGGCTAAATGACTTTCCAAGGATCACACAGTAAGTGAATTGAAGAGCCAAGACATGAGAGTCAGATAAATGTTTATAAAACCAGGGATCTTTCTACCTTATTTCATTGCATTAAAATGTTGACATTCAAAAGAAATTCACAGGTCATTTACTCTGGTCATTCCATTTTATTGGAGGGATATTTTTTTGTGAATATATATATGCTTGTTAGTATTCCTAAGTTTAGCGTCATCATTAGTATGAATTAAATATTTGATCATGTTTTTCAGCTTGATCTACACTTATTAAATAACATGTAAAACTGTAACATGTAAAAAAGAAGAATCAAAGAGAAAATGAGGGGGAAGCAGAGAAAAGGCAATAAATTAACCAGGGTGAAAAATCATAATCAAATTCAGAAAACTAAAGTAAGGAACTTGATGATGAAGAGGGAGAGAAAGAAAAGAGGGAACATAAAGAAGGCATAGGGAAACGTTTCAAAACAGAGAGAGGCAAGAAAGTCTCTTAGCCCTCTGAACACAGGACACAGGAACAGGTCTGACTGTTGCGAGGGCACCAAGAATGCTTGAGTTGCCCCTGTCATCTCTAGTAGGCTAAAAACATATTATTTTAATGTTTTTAAAAATATGAAAACTAAGATGCCACTAGATAGATATTGCTGCTTTTTCCCTGTATCTTTCCTCAGCCTTCTTTCCCTTATCCTTCCCTCTTTCTTTATTTCCTTTCAAGTACTGCCCCAATAGCACTTTCTATCAAAAATTACCTCTTCTTTTTGCACCCTATGTGCTGCAGCATTTGTGTTTTTTTAGTTAAGCAGTGTGAGGAATATTGTTATACTTGACTTATTTTGGGATAGGTCAGCAATTTTCAAAATTGAAAAAAAAAATAATAAAAATATTTTTGAGCAAGTACCTTAAATGTATGCATATTTATTTATAAAGTATATATGCCATTGCACTAATATATAAGTGTTAAACAGAATTTTAAAAATTATTCAGTGCAATTATATAGTTATATGTATATGTATATTCATCTACATTTTATAATTTACAATGGTATACATGCATGAAATGTATAAATATTACAATTCTGTTTCCATTCTTCATGGATCATCATGTGCACCTTCTGAAATAAGCATATCCCACTAAACAGACTATTTTAAACCTGAATTTTTCCTACAATGCATAGAATCCTTTTCACTTATACAAGGTTGAAATTCCAATTCTAAATCCAGTAGTAGGGTGAATATAGACTAGCAATATTACTTTCAATTATTAAAGTATGTGCAATAGAGCATCTACTGATTAAATCTGTAATTAAATTTTTCTTTGTTTAAACTCAACACTATATACTTGTATTCTTCTCCTACTTGCCAATCAGCAAAAACAAAACTCATTCTAAATTTGGTAACAATCAGAGAAGCTTTTGTTTTCTTATCTTTGGAGTGGACTGCAGTATCTTCATCATTACTTCTAGTTTTTCTACACTATGAATTTCAATTTTGAGAAAATTATATAATTATTAATAAACTTAGTACTAAGTAGAGATAAGGAAGTGAGTTATGGGCATATAAGTACTTGAGAATCAAATAGTGCTAATTAAACTGCATGAATAGGTGTGGAGTGGCTGCAGGAGTGGTGTTCAACCATACTTATAGTGCAGGGAATCCCTCTGAGTTAGGTGAAAAGTAGAGTAGATCCCATTGTCTAGGATCATGATGAACACTTTGGAGTCAGAGCTCACCAGGATATCAGACAAGAAGGGATAAAAGAAAATACAATTAATAAGAAAATGCAGGGGCTGGGGATGTGGCTCAAGCCGTAGCGCGCTCGCCTGGCATGCGTGCGGCCCGGGTTCGATCCTCAGCAACACATACCAACAGAGATGTTGTGTCTGCCGAGAACTAAAAAATAAATATCAAAAAAATTATCTCTCTCTCTCTCTCTCCCCTCTCTCACTCTCTGTTTCTTAAAAAAAAAAAAAAAGAAAAGAAAAAAAGAAAAGAAAATGCAGAGGGCAAGCAAGAGCGTTACCAGCTAGGAAGTGGGAATTCCAGATACTCAAGAAAGGAAATGTCTAGTAAAATTTGGGGTTGTGAGGATGAGAAAAGAAAGATCTAATAATCACCTGCCCCACCCCAAATTAAACCTCAAGCACATATATCTACAAAACCTCACAGGTCATGATAATGGAAGTTATGTTGTGTCTCATTTGTGAAGTTTTACATCCAACTTTGGAAGGTAGAAATCCCAAAGCTGATAATGCCAGACTTCTAAAGTGGAGAAGAGTCTGTAGAAGCACTTGTTTGAATGGAAATAAGACTATGTCATAGGGAACAGTATTTTATTTCTGCTTTCCATTTTAAACTCAGAGAAAAGAAGGGAATAAAAATTAGCCAGGACAGTGGACAGAGTTGTGAAGTGTTGTTTTTACCTTAATAAGGGATATGTTAAAAATATTTTTAGCTGCAGAAAAGGTAGCATCTAGATAGAATATATAGTAATAGCAAACTTTGCTCCCTGATATACTGTAGGCCAGGGGGATGGAGAACAAGAACGGCACAGTGGTGACTGAATTCATCCTCCTTGGTCTGACCCAGTCTCAAGAGATTCAGCTTCTGGTCTTTGTCTTAGTTTTAATTTTCTACCTCATCATCCTCCCTGGAAACTTCCTCATCATCCTCACCATCAGGTCAGACCCTGGGCTCTCAGCCCCCCTCTACTTCTTCCTGGGCAACTTGGCCTTCCTGGATGCCTCCTACTCCTTCATTGTGGCTCCCAGGATGTTAGCGGACTTCCTCTCTGAGAAGAAGGTGATCTCCTACAGAGGCTGCATCACCCAGCTCTTCTTCTTGCACTTCCTTGGAGGTGGAGAGGGGCTGCTCCTGGTTGTCATGGCCTTTGACCGCTACATCGCCATCTGCCGGCCTTTGCACTACTCAACTGTCATGAGCCCTAGAGCCTGCTATGTGATGCTGCTGGCTCTGTGGCTGGGAGGCTTTATCCACTCCATTATCCAGGTGGCCCTCATCCTCCGCCTGCCCTTCTGTGGCCCAAACCAGCTGGACAACTTCTTCTGTGATGTGCCACAGGTCATCAAGCTGGCCTGCACTGACACCTTTGTGGTGGAGCTCCTGATGGTCTTCAACAGTGGTCTAATGACCCTGTTGTGCTTCCTGGGCCTTCTGGCCTCCTATGCCGTCATCCTCTGCAGAGTACATGGGTCTTCCTCTGAGGGGAAGAGCAAGGCCATGTCCACGTGCACCACACACATCATTGTTATATTCCTCATGTTTGGGCCTGGCATCTTCATCTATACTCGCCCATTCAGAGCTTTCCCGGCTGACAAGGTGGTTTCCCTCTTTCATACAGTCATTTTTCCATTGTTGAATCCTGTAATTTATACTCTTCGTAACCAGGAAGTGAAGGCTTCCATGAAGAAGCTGTTTCATCAGCACATACCCTAAAAAGGGGGGGAAAAGAATTAGAAAATCAGGGCTGTGGGTTGGGATCTGAAACTTATGTATTCATTTCTAAAAGATTGAATTTATTGAGTACCCTGAATTAGTCAGAATCCTATTCTAGGCACTGAAGAAAGAGTTATTAATGAGACAGATAGTCATTGCTATATTGGAGATACTTAAGTGGGAACAGATAGTTATTAAGGTAAAAAATAAACACCATGGTTTCAGGAGGCAATATCATTCTGAAAATAACCAAAAGGAAAAGTGAAGTAATAGATTGTGACTCTGAATTGTGGGCAGTCAATTTATTTATTTTTTTATTGACAAACAAGCACTTCTTGAGGAAATGACATTTTGAGTGATATCTAGATAAACTGAGAGTTGATCAAGCCAACATCTGGGATACAAATCAGATAAGGGTTGTAGGTGGTACAAAAGCCTAAAGGTGATAATACATCTGGTCTATTTGAATACTACAGCAAAGTCCAAGTTGTCTAGAATATAGTAAGTGAATGTGAAAATGATTAGAATTGGAATTGGAGATACTGGTAGTATCTAAAACATATGGTCCACAAAGTGAATATGAAAAATTTTATTGTAATTGCAATAAGAAGTCATTTTAAGTCTTTAAGCAATATAATGATTCCTCTACCATAGATTTATAAATAACTTAGAGGCTGTAAACTCAAGATTCTGCACAGTTATTACAGAGTTGAAAAATATTATTAAGAGAAAAATATTTCATTTTATTTTTTTCTAGAGCTTCATGATTACCCCTTGCATATTGTTATGATTTCTAGCTATATGTTTGACTTACCTCCAATTGCTTTCCTTGAATATAATAGAGATAGTTCCCTGGTAGACCAATCAGAATTCTGGGTCAGGTTACAAAAAACATGCCAGTTATTTTTAAACAAAATGTCATTTAATGTAGAGAATTAGGTGCTGACAAAATAGTGGAAAGTCTGGAAGAACAGACTATTGTCTGGGCATCCAGAGATGACTCTTGGAACAATTCTGTATTGTTACAGGAGTGGGTCCTTCCTACATTTTTAGCCATTTTCTGCTTGAAAAAATAATCAAGACTTCACCTGGCATCAAGGTGATCCAGAATCACTGTGTACCTGTCAAATCTCCTCTAGTCAAACAGCAGCCTCTCCACCACCACCTCTCTAGTTAACTTAATCCAAATTCAAATCTTGAATGAGTCTGCTGAACTTCCAGCATTTAAAACATTTCTGGAATCCCCAATACAAGGGAGTCTAGGACTAATTTTTAAAATATCCAATAATTTAAAAGAATCCAATATTTGTGAATAATACATGCATGATATAAATATCAAAAGCATAGAAGAAATGACCTCAGTTCTTAAGTAAACCCCACTCCTGCTAAATCTCACTTTTAGTTTATCTCCTTTCTCACTGAGAAAAGGGGAAGAGAATCCTTCCATGTCCTCCCACACCAGCTATCTGAACACTCGCCTGTGATCAGTTTCCTTTAGTCTCTGCTGATACTGGGTGACCTGATGCTGCCCATAAGGTCAAACTGTACCTATGCACTGGATTCTGTCCCCTCCTTATGTAAGGCAATAACTGTGGTAGCCCTCCTTTTTCTTTCCTATACCCCAAAAGGTTTTTTCTCCCTCCTCATATGACAATATTTCCTTCATCCTACCTAAGAACTATTTGTCATGGTTCTGTTACTTGCTTTTTCTTCTTCTCTTTACAATAAAGCTCCTCAAGTGTTGTTTACATTTCTTTTTAAGTTAATAGACTTTTTTTTCAGACTAGTTTTAGCTTTATAGAAATTTGAGCAGAAAAAAATACAGCATTATTATATGTCCTCTTCTCTCACCTCAAACTAATTTCTTTTATTGTAAACATCTTGCATTAGTGCAGTATATTTATTATAATTAATGAATAGTGAACATTATTATTAAAGTCCATAACTTATTTTAGGATTCATGCTTTGTTTCATAAAGTTTTATGGATTTTAATAAATACTTGCTATCTATTTTGACAAATGTTTTTCATCATTACAATATACTACAGAATAACTTGATTGGCCTAAAAATCCTTTGTATGCCATCTATTTATCTGCTCCCTCCCTGCCCCCAACTTAGCCTTAACAATCGCTGATTTTTTGGTTGTCTCTGTAGTTTTGCATTTTCTAGAATGCCATGTAGTTGGGAATCATATAGAATGTAGCTTTTTAGACTGGTGTTAATACTTCTGCTTCCCATTTATTTCCCTTCCAATTCACCCAATCATGCCAGTTAAACTGTTCCTGTGATTATGAATAATGCTCAGTGGTCCTTGCTCGGTTCTTACCATCTTTGACCTCTGAGCAGTGTTTGACATGGTAAATCACTCTCTCCCCAGGACCCCCACTTTCCTAAACTCTTTTTTTACCTGACCGGCTGTCCTGCTGTCCTCTTGTTCCTCCATGAGAGTTTCTTCTTAGCTACCCGACTGCCTTGGTTGAATTTCATCTACATGTGAATGGCCTCTAGACTCACTCCTTCCTGTGAACTGTCAGCTCCTGTACTCAGAAGTGTATGCCACAGCTATGGATCCACTTTGATGTCTTCATATCCCCTCAAGTGTAGCATCCCAGGCTGACCCCTGACCTCCACCCCCTCTATTCTCCATTTTACCACCTAATTTTGGTCCATTGCAATTCTGACTTTCCAGTCTCTGGTCCCAAATCCAGGATTCATAATATTTTGATCATACCACGTTCCACGTGAGATCTTCCCTGACCGCCTTATTGACATTTGCTATGTACTCCCACATACTTCACGTCCCCCTTTGTCCACAGCACTTATCATCATTTAGCATAGCACATATTTCACCTACTCATTTTAATGTCTGTCTTTACATCATGCTATGTAACCTCCATAAAAGGCAGCGACTCATTTGTTTTTTTCTACAGCTTGACACAAAGTGTTCAGTATTTATTAAATAAATGAATAAAAGAATAGTATGAAAAATTTCTCCGATTCCACCACTTAGAAATATCTAACATTAAAATTTTTATAAAAGAGCAAGGTGACTATAGTTTACAATAGCCTATTATACATTTATTAATAACTAGAAGAAAGGAGTCTGAAGTTTTGAAACAAAGTAATGGTAGGAGATGGAAATATTAATCACCCTGATTTGATCAAGACACATGGTATACATGATACATGTACACGTCATATATGTGTAATGAAATATTACACTATACTTCAAAACTTATATACTTAATTTTCATACAAGTTTTTACTTTTAAAAATTTGTATCCATTTTATCCATTTGACTTGTAGCACCTATAGACATAAGAGGAAAATTAACTCTCCTATTCATGCTTCTTTTTTAAAAAAATTTATTTATTTACTTATTTTTTTGAGTACCAGGGATTGAACTCAGGGGTGTTTTACCACTGAGTCATACCCTGAACCCATTTTTATTTTTATTTTGAGACATGGTCTTACTAAGTTCCTTAGGGCCTCACCAAGTTGCTGAGGCTGACTTTGAACCTGTGATCCTCCTGCCTCAGCCTCCCAAGCCACGATGTCCCAGCACCCAGCAAGTTTTTAAACAATTCTTAAAACTGGTATTTTTGCTTCTGATCATGGTGAAATAACAGGAATTGAATTTGCCTTCCTGCCTGAAACAGCATCAACAACAAAAAAGGAATGAACAGAATCTGGCACAATAGATATCAAGACACTGAACATCAGGCAACAAGTGGTAAGAATAAGTCAGTTCAACTCCATGGTTGCCCAGCTTGTTATCCTGAGAGGATTTCCAGGTCAGACACAAGAAGAAGGGTAAGAGTTTCTAGGTGACCCAGCATTCTGTACATCTGGGCTGGCAGGACAGGGTGACAGAGAAGACTGTTTTTTTCTAGCAAGAACCTTTAATGCCAGGAACTTTCCATTAAGCACTGTTGTATATGCATCACATGAATGTTGATTTCATGCTCCTTTTTTTCATTAAATTAAAAATACTTCTAATTTCTATTGTGAATTCTTCTTTGACTCATTTTATTTTGAAATGTATTGCTTAATTGGCAATGGTTGGGGAATTTTTGGATCGTCTCTCTTCTGATTTCCAAAATTCCATTGGGATGAGAAATATTTTGCATGATTTAAATTCTTCCACATCTGTTAAGACCCTGGGCAGGGTACAACTTTGTAACTATTACATAAACACTCTTAAGTTTTTTTTTTTTTTTTCGTGATTTTTAGCTGCCGTGTCCTCTATAATATGTCAACTAACACAATTCTGTTGATAATGTGTCTTACTAATTTTATTTATTTCTTCTATCATTTACTGAGAAAAAAGTGTTAAAATCTAAAACAATAAAGCTTCTTTGTTTCTCCTTTCAATCCTACCAGTTTTAGGTTTATAAATTTTAAAGATACGCTCTTAGGGGCATACACATTCAGGATTGTTTTCTCTTGAGTTATTGACCACTCTCTCATGTTTCTTCCTCTTTGTCTCTGATGATATTACTAAACTGAAGTGTTTTCTCAATGTCAACCTAGCCACCTCAGACTTCTCTTAATAGTGTTTATAAATGTAGCTTTTTAAATCCTTTTATTTAGGACTTGTATTTTCATACTTGACATGGTTTTCTTATCACTCAGATCTAGTGGCACCTTTTGTACCTATTTTGAACAAGGTAGTCACACTTTTCCATATATTTGTTGTCATTTGTATGTCTTCTCTGAAGTAATTTTTTGTCCATTTTTTATTATTGTGTTGTAGGTATATGTAAGAGTGGAGTCCATTCTGATATTAATACATGCATGTAATATAATTTGTTCCACTTCAATTCTCCAGATTTCCCCTTTGCTTTCCCTCCTCTCTTTCCCTATCTCTTTCCTCTACTCTATTGGTCTGCATTCTATTGTTTTTAAAAATTGATATATTATAGAGAGATCCAACATGGCGGCGGGCGCAGAGAGATCAAGTCTCTGACCTCTTCAGCTGTGCGGGCATAGGGAGTCGTAAACAGTCTAAATGCTGTTTGCTCAGGATCACTAGGCAATGCTGAGCTGACGTGGATCTGGGGCAAACAGTCTGGGCCTCTCAGAACACACAATGAGCCCGGATCGGCTGAATTCAAGCTCCAGTTCGCCTGCTTCCCGCAGACAAACAGCTGTGACTCAGCACTAATCCATCCGGCTGAAACAACTGTTCAGCCCTTCTGATCCTATGGAGGTAAATGCCAACCGAGCCTTCATAGGTAGTGGCCACAGGTTTGAAACGGGGATTGGGATAGACAGTAAGGACCCACCCATTGCATTGATCACCCGGCAAAGGGAAACGAACTGTTGCCATTTGCAAGAGATACCACCATGGCAGACAACTGACATCACCAGACTGCGGCGGAGGAGATAACTTCATTGAAACCTGTGGCTACAGGTGTGTAACCCCCTAACCTTCCCTCTTCACACATCGGGGAAACCTTAAGGGCCCCTCCCAACTCTCCCATAAGGGCCCCTCCCAGTTCTCCCGTGAGCGCAATAGCCAGACCGAGGGAATCAGAAGTTGCGGGGGACCCACGGCGCGGAACTCCCAGCTACCGCTCCCACCAGTGCTGACAACTGAGGTCTCTTGCACCAGCTATCAGGGGGGTGGCTACTGGAGGGCAAGTAAAATTCTCTGAGGATTCTCAGCCCCAAGCTCTACAAACTTAGGGTCCAAGGGAATGGCAAAGAGGGAGAGTGTGCCCAGTCGTTCATGAAAACAGGGCTCCCGGGAGCAGCAGACCTGGCGTGTAGCCAGTATTGTGGTGAGCATCACCGGTGAGAGGGGCCTGGCTAGAGGAAAAGTGGGGAAGTGACTAGCCACAAGAGGAGGCCCTAGGCACTCAGGATTGGAGACTCGCTCAGTCTGGGAGGAGGAACTGCTGCACAGTGATTGGTTCCCACGTATTGACAGGAGAAGCTTGGCCTAGTGGGCACAGCAGAGAACTGACGTCACCAGACTGAGGCGGAGGAGATAACTTCATTGAAACCTGCGGCTACAGTGACTTCTTCCATTCCCTTCTAATACCTTTCCTCCCAAGCATCAAATAAATTTATAGGAGTAAACAGTAACTCAGCAGTCAAACAGAACAAGAAGTAACATAAGCAGCATGAAAAAGCAAGGAAGAAAACGAGTACAAACAATGCAGGACAGCCTAAATATTTAGGAGGATCTAGAGTTATCAGAAAAATGGTCATATAAAGAACTCAAGGAACACCTTAGACAGATGGAATGGAACCTTAAAGAGGATATGAGACAGCAAATTCAAACAGTGAAAGAACACATTGATAACGAATTACATAAACAGATAAATGAAGAAGTTAAGCATCTTTATCAGGAGATAGAGATTATAAAAAAAATCAAACAATAATTCTAGAAATGAAGGAAACAATAAACCAAATTAAAAACTCAAGTGAGAGTATCACTAACAGAGTTGAGCAAGTAGAAGCCAGAACATCAGATAATGAAGACAAAATATATCATCTTGAAAAGAGTCTAGCCAACTCAGAAAGGCAGGTAAAAAATCATGAATAAAACATCCAAGAGATATGGGATAACATAAAAAAAACGGGATAGAGGAAGGTATAGAGATTCAAACCAAGGGAATGAGTAACCTGCTAAATGAAATAATTACAGAAAACTTTCCAGAAATAAAAAAGGAAACGGATATACAAATTGTAGATGCATACAGGACACCGAGCATACAAAGTCACAGTAGACCAACGCCAAGACACATTGTTATGAAGATATCCAATATACAGAACAAAGAGAAAATATTAAAAGCTACAAGAGAAAGGAGGCAGATTACATTCAGGGGTAAACCAATAAGGTTAACAATAGATTTTTCATCACAGACCCTGAAAGCAAGAAGGTCATGGAACAATGTATTTCAAACACTGAAAGACAATGGATGCCAACCAAGAATTCTGTATCCAGCAAAATTAAGCTTCAGGTATGACAACAAAATAAAAATCTTTCATGATAAACAAAAGTTAAAAGAATTTGCAGCCAGAAAACCAGCATTGCAAAGCATCTTGAGCAAAACACTACACGAGGAAGAAATGAAAAACAATAACCAAAACCATCAGTGGGAAGGGCCTTGGAAAAGACAGAGGGCGGGGGGGGGGAAAGATAATCATGGAGAAACAAACTAAATTTAAAAAAAAGGATAAATAATCAAACAAGGCTGGAAGTACAAACCATATATCAATAATAACTCTAAATGTTAATGGCTTAAACTCTCCAATAAAGCGACATAGGCTGGTATCATGGATTAAAAAAACAAATCCAACAATATGCTGCCTCCAGGAGACACATCTGATTGGAAAAGACATACACAGGCTGAAGGTGAAAGGATGGGAAAAAATATACCACGCACACTGTCCTCGTAAGCAAGCAGGGGTGGCCATCCTCATATTGAATAAAATCGACTTCAAGACTAAGTTAATCAAAAGGGATAAGGAAGATCCCAGCAGCCTGCAGCAGGGCCCGGAGAGCCAGGCCAACTGATTCGCGTGGCCTGCCCTGTGGCTACAGAAGGCGTGGCGCCTCAGTGAAGCCATTAATTGGCAAGCAGGGAGGTTAGGGAAGGCCATTAGGTGGAATCCCACCAGCCAAGCCCACACGGACCCTTGGGCCGAGCACAGGTTCTCAGAAGGGGAAGGAAGCGGTACAGTCCCATCCCCCACAGCGGACACCCCGCCGAGACAGTCAGCGGCCAGCATCCGGGAAAGCTGAAGGATACACCGCCACTCTCCTTCAGAGTGCGACATCAAAACAGGTCGGTGTCATTCAGCTCACCCCACAGACAGCGGGAATTCGCATAAAATCTCTCCTAGGCTTGCCGGGAGAGGGAGTATCAAGCTGAGACTCCATACAGGCCAGGGGGAATCCAGAGACACCTGACCTCCAACCCCTCCTCCCAGTAGCAGCCAAAAGGAAACCTGGCTAGCCAGCGCTGGGGGAGGGGCAAGCAGAAAAAATCAAAGTGATAGAGTGCCAGGGATCCCAGCAGCCTGCAGCAGGGCCCGGAGAGCCAGGCCAACTGATACGCGTGGCCTGCCCTGCGGCTACAGAAGGCGTGGCGCCTCAGTGAAGCCATTAATTGGCAAGCAGGGAGGTTAGGGAAGGCCATTAGGTGGAATCCCACCAGCCAAGCCCACACGGACCCTTGGGCCGAGCACAGGTTCTCAGAAGGGGAAGGAAGCGGTACAGTCCCATCCCCCACAGCGGACACCCCGCCGAGGCAGTCAGCGGCCAGCATCCGGGAAAGCTGAAGGATACACCGCCACTCTCCTTCAGAGTGCGACATCAAAACAGGTCGGTGTCATTCAGCTCACCCCACAGACAGCGGGAATTCGCATAAAATCTCTCCTAGGCTTGCTGGGAGAGGGAGTATCAAGCTGAGACTCCATACAGGCCAGGGGGAATCCAGAGACACCTGACCTCCAACCCCTCCTCCCAGTAGCAGCCAAAAGGAAACCTGGCTAGCCAGCGCTGGGGGAGGGGCAAGCAGAAAAAATCAAAGTGATAGAGTGCCAGGGATCCCAGCAGCCTGCAGCAGGGCCCGGAGAGCCAGGCCAACTGATTCGCGTGGCCTGCCCTGCGGCTACAGAAGGCGTGGCGCCTCAGTGAAGCCATTAATTGGCAAGCAGGGAGGTTAGGGAAGGCCATTAGGTGGAATCCCACCAGCCAAGCCCACACGGACCCTTGGGCCGAGCACGGGTTCTCAGAAGGGGAAGGAAGCGGTACAGTCCCATCCCCCACAGCGGACACCCCGCCGAGGCAGTCAGCGGCCAGCATCCGGGAAAGCTGAAGGATACACCGCCACTCTCCTTCAGAGTGCGACATCAAAACAGGTCGGTGTCATTCAGCTCACCCCACAGACAGCGGGAATTCGCATAAAATCTCTCCTAGGCTTGCCGCTGAGCCTCCATACAGGCCAGGGGGAAACCAGAGACACCTGACCTCCAACCCCTCCTCCCAGTAGCAGCCAAAAGGAAACCTGGCTAGCCAGCGCTGGGGGAGGGGCAAGCAGAAAAAATCAAAGTGATAGAGTGCCAGGGATCCCAGCAGCCTGCAGCAGGGCCCGGAGAGCCAGGCCAACTGATTCGCGTGGCCTGCCCTGCGGCTACAGAAGGCGTGGCGCCTCAGTGAAGCCATTAATTGGCAAGCAGGGAGGTTAGGGAAGGCCATTAGGTGGAATCCCACCAGCCAAGCCCACACGGACCCTTGGGCCGAGCTCGGGTTCTCAGAAGGGGAAGGAAGCGGTACAGTCCCATCCCCCACAGCGGACACCCCGCCGAGGCAGTCAGCGGCCAGCATCCGGGAAAGCTGAAGGATACACCGCCACTCTCCTTCAGAGTGCGACATCAAAACAGGTCGGTGTCATTCAGCTCACCCCACAGACAGCGGGAATTCGCATAAAATCTCTCCTAGGCTTGCCGGGAGAGGGAGTATCAAGCTGAACCTCCATACAGTCTAGGGGGAATCCAGAGACACCTGACCTCCAACCCCTCCTCCCAGTAGCAGCCAAAAGGAAACCTGGCTAGCCAGCGCTGGGGGAGGGGCAAGCAGAAAAAATCAAAGTGATAGAGTGCCAGGGATCCCAGCAGCCTGCAGCAGGGCCCGGAGAGCCAGGCCAACTGATTCGCGTGGCCTGCCCTGTGGCTACAGAAGGCGTGGCGCCTCAGTGAAGCCATTAATTGGCAAGCAGGGAGGTTAGGGAAGGCCATTAGGTGGAATCCCACCAGCCAAGCCCACACGGACCCTTGGGCCGAGCACAGGTTCTCAGAAGGGGAAGGAAGCGGTACAGTCCCATCCCCCACAGCGGACACCCCGCCGAGACAGTCAGCGGCCAGCATCCGGGAAAGCTGAAGGATACACCGCCACTCTCCTTCAGAGTGCGACATCAAAACAGGTCGGTGTCATTCAGCTCACCCCACAGACAGCGGGAATTCGCATAAAATCTCTCCTAGGCTTGCCGGGAGAGGGAGTATCAAGCTGAGCCTCCATACAGGCCAGGGGGAATCCAGAGACACCTGACCTCCAACCCCTCCTCCCAGTAGCAGCCAAAAGGAAACCTGGCTAGCCAGCGCTGGGGGAGGGGCAAGCAGAAAAAATCAAAGTGATAGAGTGCCAGGGATCCCAGCAGCCTGCAGCAGGGCCCGGAGAGCCAGGCCAACTGATTCGCGTGGCCTGCCCTGCGGCTACAGAAGGCGTGGCGCCTCAGTGAAGCCATTAATTGGCAAGCAGGGAGGTTAGGGAAGGCCATTAGGTGGAATCCCACCAGCCAAGCCCACACGGACCCTTGGGCCGAGCACGGGTTCTCAGAAGGGGAAGGAAGCGGTACAGTCCCATCCCCCACAGCGGACACCCCGCCGAGGCAGTCAGCGGCCAGCATCCGGGAAAGCTGAAGGATACACCGCCACTCTCCTTCAGAGTGCGACATCAAAACAGGTCGGTGTCATTCAGCTCACCCCACAGACAGCGGGAATTCGCATAAAATCTCTCCTAGGCTTGCCGCTGAGCCTCCATACAGGCCAGGGGGAAACCAGAGACACCTGACCTCCAACCCCTCCTCCCAGTAGCAGCCAAAAGGAAACCTGGCTAGCCAGCGCTGGGGGAGGGGCAAGCAGAAAAAATCAAAGTGATAGAGTGCCAGGGATCCCAGCAGCCTGCAGCAGGGCCCGGAGAGCCAGGCCAACTGATTCGCGTGGCCTGCCCTGCGGCTACAGAAGGCGTGGCGCCTCAGTGAAGCCATTAATTGGCAAGCAGGGAGGTTAGGGAAGGCCATTAGGTGGAATCCCACCAGCCAAGCCCACACGGACCCTTGGGCCGAGCTCGGGTTCTCAGAAGGGGAAGGAAGCGGTACAGTCCCATCCCCCACAGCGGACACCCCGCCGAGGCAGTCAGCGGCCAGCATCCGGGAAAGCTGAAGGATACACCGCCACTCTCCTTCAGAGTGCGACATCAAAACAGGTCGGTGTCATTCAGCTCACCCCACAGACAGCGGGAATTCGCATAAAATCTCTCCTAGGCTTGCCGGGAGAGGGAGTATCAAGCTGAACCTCCATACAGTCTAGGGGGAATCCAGAGACACCTGACCTCCAACCCCTCCTCCCAGTAGCAGCCAAAAGGAAACCTGGCTAGCCAGCGCTGGGGGAGGGGCAAGCAGAAAAAATCAAAGTGATAGAGTGCCAGGGATCCCAGCAGCCTGCAGCAGGGCCCGGAGAGCCAGGCCAACTGATTCGCGTGGCCTGCCCTGTGGCTACAGAAGGCGTGGCGCCTCAGTGAAGCCATTAATTGGCAAGCAGGGAGGTTAGGGAAGGCCATTAGGTGGAATCCCACCAGCCAAGCCCACACGGACCCTTGGGCCGAGCACAGGTTCTCAGAAGGGGAAGGAAGCGGTACAGTCCCATCCCCCACAGCGGACACCCCGCCGAGACAGTCAGCGGCCAGCATCCGGGAAAGCTGAAGGATACACCGCCACTCTCCTTCAGAGTGCGACATCAAAACAGGTCGGTGTCATTCAGCTCACCCCACAGACAGCGGGAATTCGCATAAAATCTCTCCTAGGCTTGCCGGGAGAGGGAGTATCAAGCTGAGCCTCCATACAGGCCAGGGGGAATCCAGAGACACCTGACCTCCAACCCCTCCTCCCAGTAGCAGCCAAAAGGAAACCTGGCTAGCCAGCGCTGGGGGAGGGGCAAGCAGAAAAAATCAAAGTGATAGAGTGCCAGGGATCCCAGCAGCCTGCAGCAGGGCCCGGAGAGCCAGGCCAACTGATTCGCGTGGCCTGCCCTGCGGCTACAGAAGGCGTGGCGCCTCAGTGAAGCCATTAATTGGCAAGCAGGGAGGGTAGGGAAGGCCATTAGGTGGAATCCCACCAGCCAAGCCCACACGGACCCTTGGGCCGAGCACGGGTTCTCAGAAGGGGAAGGAAGCGGTACAGTCCCATCCCCCACAGCGGACACTCCACCGAGGCAGTCAGCGGCCAGCATCCGGGAAAGCTGAAGGATACACCGCCACTCTCCTTCAGAGTGCAACATCAAAACAGCGGACACTCCATCCAGGCAGTCAGTGGACACCATCCGGGAAAGCTGAAGAATACACCACCACTCTCCAACAGCTTGCAACATCAAAACAGCCACCAGCAGGACCCCGGAGATCCAGGCCAACTGATTCGCGCGGCCTGCCCTGCAGCTACAGAAGGCGTGGCGCCTCAGAGAAGCCATTAATTAGCAAGCAGGGAGGTTAGGGACTGCCATTAGGTGGAATCCCGCCAGCCAAGCCCACCGCCCACGCCCGGAACAGGCCCAGCGATCTGCCAGCATTGTAGTCACAATACCCCAATTGGAATAGGGACAGAGCAGAGCCGCCTTCCACTCCCGGAACAGGCCCAGAGAGCCGCCAGCGTGGTAGACACGTCACCCCAATTGGAGTAGGGGCACAGCCGCTGCCCGCACCTGCAAGGGAGACTTTTCAAGTATACAAGAGCAACATAAATAAATAGGGGGTAAATTTCAAAACACAACAGTTGCACCAAGCAGAAAGAAACGCGAGCAGTATGAAAAGACAAGGAAAGAAAGGTCCACAAGCAATGCAGGTCAACTCAACTTTAGAAGAGGTAATAGCTGCAACAGATGGAATATCAGATAAAGAGTTCAGGATATATATGCTTCAGATGATCTGGAGTCTCAAGGAAGACATGAGACAGCAAAATCAGACAATGAAAGATCACATTGACAAACAAATCCAGGAAGTAAAAGATCAATTTCACAGGGAGATAGAGGTAATAAAAAACAAACAAATTGAAATTCTAGAAATGCAGGAAACAATAAACCAACTTAAAAACTCAATTGAGAATACTACCAGCAGAGTAGATCACTTAGAAGAGAGAACATCAGACAATGAAGACAAAGTATTTCAACTGGAAAAGAACATAGACAGCTCAGCAAGTCTGCTAAGAAACCATGAGCAGAACATCCAAGAATTATGGGACAATATCAAAAGACCAAATTTAAGAGTCATTGGGATACAGGAAGGCACAGAGCTCCATTCCAAAGGAATAAACAGTCTATTCAGTGAAATAATACGAGAAAACTTCCCAGAATTGAAGATTGAGACAGAATCCCAAATCCTAGAAGCCTACAGGACGCCGAATGTGCAAAATCATAAGAGATCCACACCTAGACACATTATAATGAAGATGTCCAACATACAGAATAAGGAGAGAATTTTAAAAGCTGCAAGAGAAAGAAAGCAGATTACATTTAGGGGTAAACCAATCAGGATAACAGCTGATCTCTCAACACAGACTCTGAAAGCTAGAAGATCCTGGAATAACATATTTCAAACACTGAAAGACAATGGGCTCCAACCAAGAATCGTGTATCCAGCGAAATTAAGCTTCAGGTTAGAAGATGAAATTAAAACCTTCCACAATAAACAAAAGTTAAAAGAATTCGCAGCTAGAAAACCATCTCTTCAAAAAATCCTTGGCAAAACATTACAGGAAGAGGAAATGGAAAACAACATTGAAAACCAACAATGGGAGGTAGGACAGTAAAGGGGGGAAAGTAGTCAAAGAGGATAACAAATCAGGTTTAGTAACATCAATAAACAAATATGGATAGAAGAACAAACCATATCTCAATAATAACCCTAAATGTTAATGGCTTAAACTCACCAATTAAGAGACATAGGCTAGTAGAATGGATCAAAAAACAAGACCCAACAATATGCTGTCTACAGGAGACGCATTTGATAGGAAAAGATATACATAGACTGAAGGTGAAAGGTTGGGAAAAATCATATCACTCATATGGACCGCGGAAACAAGCAGGAGTGTCCATACTCATATCTAATAAAATAGATTTCAAGCCAAAGCTAATCAAAAGGGATATAGAAGGACACTTCATACTGCTCAAGGGAACCATACACCAACAAGACATAACAATCATAAATATATATGCCCCAAATAATGGTGCAGCTGTATTCATCAAGCAAACTCTTCTCAAGTTCAAGAGTCTAATAGACCAACATACAATAATCATGGGAGACTTCAACACACCTCTCTCACCACTGGACAGATCTTCCAAACAAAAGTTAAATAAGGAAACTATAGAACTCAATAACACAATTAACAACCTAGACTTAATTGACATATACAGACTATACCACCCAACATCAAGTAGCTACACTTTTTTCTCAGCAGCACATGGAACCTTCTCAAAAATAGACCATATACTATGTCACAGGGCAACTCTTAGACAATACAAAGGGGTAGAGATAATACCATGCATCTTATCTGATCATAATGGAATGAAACTGAAAATCAATGATAAAAGAAGAAAGGAAAAAGCAAGCATCACCTGGAGAATGAACAATAGGTTGCTGAGTGATCAATGGGTTTTAGAAGACATCAAGGAGGAAATTAAAAAATTCCTAGAGTTAAATGAAAACACAGACACAACATATCGGAATCTATGGGACACATTGAAAGCAGTTCTAAGAGGAAAATTCATTGCTTGGAGTTCATTCCTCAAAAAAAGAAAAAACCAACAAATAAATGATCTCATACTTCATCTCAAAATCCTAGAAAAAGAAGAGCAAAACAACAGCAAAAGAAGTAGAAGGCAAGAAATAATTAAAATCAGAGCTGAAATTAATGA
The DNA here is from genome assembly GCF_045843805.1 of Urocitellus parryii. Classification (NCBI taxonomy): domain Eukaryota; kingdom Metazoa; phylum Chordata; class Mammalia; order Rodentia; family Sciuridae; genus Urocitellus; species Urocitellus parryii. The sequence continues at coordinate 78,961,159 of NC_135536.1, read as the reverse complement.
AATTGAAACAAAAGAAACAATTGAAAAAATTGACAAAACTAAAAGCTGGTTCTTTGAAAAAATAAATAAAATTGACAGACCCTTAGCCATGCTAACGAAGAGAAGAAGAGAGAGAACCCAAATTACTAGCATACGGGATGAAAAAGACAATATCACAACAGACACTTCAGAAATACAGAAGATAATCAGAAATTACTTTGAATCCTTATACTCCAATAAAATAGAAGATAGTGAAGGCATAGATAAATTCCTTGAGTCCTATGATCTGCCCAGATTGAGCCAGGAGGATATAGACAACCTAAACAGACCAATAACAATAGAGGAAATAGAAGAAACCATCAAAAGACTACCAACTAAGAAAAGCCCAGGACCGGATGGGTATACAGCAGAGTTTTACAAAACCTTTAAAGAGGAACTAACACCAATACTTTTCAAGCTATTTCAGGAAATAGAAAAAGAGGGAGAACTTCCAAATTCATTCTACGAGGCCAACATCACCCTGATTCCGAAACCAGACAAAGACACATCAAAGAAGGAAAACTACAGACCAATATCTCTAATGAACCTTGACGCAAAAATCCTCAATAAGATTCTGGCGAATCGGATTCAAATACATATCAAAAAAATTATACATCATGATCAAGTAGGATTCATCCCTGGGATGCAAGGCTGGTTTAATATACGGAAATCAATAAATGTTATTCACCACATCAATAGACTTAAAAATAAGAACCATATGATCATCTCAATAGATGCAGAAAAAGCATTTGACAAAGTTCAGCATCCCTTTATGTTCAAAACGCTAGAAAAATTAGGGATAACAGGATCATACCTCAACATTGTAAAAGCAATATATGATAAGCCACAGGCCAGCATCATTCTGAATGGAGAAAAATTGAAGGCATTCCCTCTAAGATCTGGTACAAGACAGGGATGCCCTCTCTCACCACTTCTGTTCAACATAGTCCTCGAAACACTGGCCAGAGCAATTAGACAGTCAAAAGAAATTAAAGGCATAAAAATAGGAAAAGAAGAACTTAAATTATCACTATTTGCAGATGATATGATTCTATACCTAGCAGACCCAAAAGGGTCTACAAAGAAGCTATTAGAGCTAATAAATGAATTCAGCAAAGTGGCAGGATATAAGATCAACACGCATAAATCAAAGGCGTTCCTGTATATGAGCGACAAATCCTCTGAAACGGAAATGAGGACAACTACTCCATTCACAATATCCCCCCAAAAAATAAAATACTTGGGAATCAACCTAACAAAAGAGGTGAAAGATTTATACAATGAAAATTACAGAACCCTAAAGAAAGACATAGAAGAAGACCTTAGAAGATGGAAAAACATACCCTGCTCATGGATAGGCAGAACTAACATCATCAAAATGGCGATATTACCAAAAGTTCTCTATAAGTTCAATGCAATGCCAATCAAAATCCCAACAGCATATCTTGTAGAAATAGATAAAAGAATCATGAAATTCATATGGAATAATAAAAGACCCAGAATAGCAAAAACAATACTAAGCAGGAAGTGTGAATCAGGCAGTATAGCTATACCAGACTTCAAACTATACTACAGAGCAATAGTAACAAAAACAGCATGGTACTGGTACCAAAACAGGCGGGTGGACCAATGGTACAGAATAGAGGACACAGCAACCAATCCACAAAACTACAACTATCTTATTTTTGATAAAGGGGCTAAAAGCATGCAATGGAGGAAGGATAGCATCTTCAACAAATGGTGCTGGGAAAATTGGAAATCCATTTGCACCAAAATGAATCTGAATCCCTATCTCTCGCCTTGCACAAAAGTTAACTCAAAATGGATCAAGGAGCTTGATATTAAATCTGAGACACGGCATCTGATAGAAGAAAAAGTTGGTTATGATCTACACGCTGTGGGATCGGGCTCCAAATTCCTCAATAGGACACCCATAGCGCTAGAGTTAACAAATAGAATCAACAAATGGGACTTACTCAAACTAAAAAGTTTTTTCTCAGCAAAAGAAACAATAAGAGAGATAAATAGGGAGCCTACATCCTGGGAACAAATCTTTACTCCACACACTTCAGATAGAGCCCTAATAACCAGAATATACAAAGAACTCAAAAAATTAGACAATAAGATAACAAATAACCCAATCAATAAATGGGCCAAGGACCTGAACAGACACTTCTCAGAGGAGGACATACAATCAACCAACAAGTACATGAAAAAATGCTCACCATCGCTAGCAGTCAGAGAAATGCAAATCAAAACTACCCTAAGATACCATCTCACTCCAGTAAGACTGGCAGCCTTTAGGAAGTCAAACAACAATAAGTGCTGGAGAGGATGCGGGGAAAAGGGCACTCTTGTTCATTGCTGGTGGGACTGCAAATTGGTGCAGCCAATTTGGAAAGCAGTATGGAGATTTCTCGGAAAGCTGGGAATGGAACCACCATTTGACCCAGCTATTCCCCTTCTCGGTCTATTCCCTAAAGCCCTAACAAGAGCATGCTACAGGGACACTGCTACATCGATGTTCATAGCAGCTCAATTCACGATAGCAAGACTGTGGAACCAGCCTAGATGCCCTTCAATAGATGAATGGATAAAAAAAATGTGGCATTTATACACTATGGAGTATTACTCTGCATTAAAAAATGACAAAATTATAGAATTTGGAGGGAAATGGATGGCATTAGAGCAGATTATGCTAAGTGAAGCTAGTCAATCTTTAAAAAACAAATACCAAATGACTCCTTTGATATAAGTGGTGTAAACAAGGACAGGGTAGGGACGAAGAGCTTGAGAAGAATATTTACAGTAAACAGGGATGAGAGGTGGGAGGGAAAGGGAGTGAGAAGGGAAATTGCATGGAAATGGAAGGCGATCCTCAGGGTTATACAAAATGTCATATAAGAGGTAAGGAGGGGTAAGTCAAGAGAATACAAATGGAAGACATGATTTACAGTAGAAGGGGTAGAGAGAGAAAAGGGGAGGGGAGGGGAGGGGAGGGGGGATAGTAGACAATAGGACAGACAGCAGAATACATCAGACACTAGAAAGGCAATATGTCAATCAATGGAAGGGTAACTGATGTGATACAGCAATTTGTATACGGGGTAAAAGCGGGAGTTCATAATCCTCTTGAATCAAACCGTGTAATATGATGTATTAAGAACTATGTAATGTTATGAACGACCAATAAAAAAAAAAAAAAAAAAAAAAAAAAAAAAAAAAAAAAAAGGGATAAGGAAGGACATTATATACTGTTAAAAGGAACCATTCACCAACAAGACATAGCAATTATCAATATTTATGCACCAAATAATGGTGCTGCGACATTCATAAAACAAATTCTCCTCAAGTTCAAGAATCAAATAGACCACAACACAATAATTATGGGTGACATCAACATACCTCTCTCACCATTGGACAGCTCCTCCAAACAAAAGTTGAATAAAGAAACTATAGAACTCAATACCACAATCAATAACCTAGACTTAACTGACATATATAGAATATATCAACCATCATCAAATGGATATACTTTTTTCTCAGCAGCACATGGATCCTTCTCAAAAATAGACCATATATTATGCCACAGGGCAACCTTCAGTAAATATAAAGGGGTGGAGATAATACCATGCATTTTATCTGATCATACTGGAATGAAACTGGAAATCAATGATAAAAGAAGGAAGGAAAAATCCTACATCACATGGAAAATGAACAATATGTTACTGAATGATCAATGGGTTACAGAAGACATAAAAGAGGAAATCAAAAACTTCTTAGAGATAAATGAAAATACAGACACAACATATCGGAATCTATGGGACACAATGAAAGCAGTTTTAAGAGGGAAATTCATCGCCTGGTGGTCATTCCTCAAAAAAAGAAAAAACCAACAAATAAATGAGGTCACACTTCATCTCAAAGCCCTAGAAAAGGAAGAGCAAAATAACAGCAAATGTAGCAGAAGGCAAGAAATAATTAAAATCAGAGCGGAAATCAATGAAATTGAAACAAAAGAAACTATTGAAAAAATTAATAAAACTAAAAGTTGGTTCTTCGAAAAAATAAATAACATCGACAGACCTTTAGCCATGCTAACAAAGAGAAGAAGAGAGATAACTCAAATTACTAACATACAGGATGAAAAAGGCAATATCACAACAGATGCTACAGAAATACAGAAGACAATTAGAAATTATTTTGAAAACCTATATTCCAATAAAATAGAAGACAGTGAAGACATCGATAAATTTCTTAAGTCATATGATTTGCCCAGACTGAGTCAGGAGGATACACACAAGTTGAACAGACCAATATCAATGGATGAAATTGAAGAAGCAATCAAAAGACTACCAACAAAGAAAAGCCCAGGACCGGATGGGTATACAGCGGAGTTTTACAAAACCTTTAAAGAAGAATTAATACCAATAATTTTCAACTTATTTCAGAAAATAGAAAAAGAGGGAGCTCTTCCAAATTCATTCTATGAGGCCAACATCACCCTGTTTCCAAAACCAGACAAAGACACCTCCAAGAAAGAAAACTACAGACCAATATCTCTAATGAACCTAGATGCAAAAATCCTCAATAAAATTCTGGCAAATCGAATACAAAAACACATCAAAAAAATTGTGCACCATGATCAAGTAGGATTCATCCCTGGGATGCAAGGATGGTTCAATATACGGAAATCAATACATGTTATTCACCACATCAATAGACTTAAAGATAAGAACCATATGATCATCTCGATAGATGCGGAAAAAGCATTTGACGAAGTACAGCATGCCTTTATGTTCAAAATATTAGAAAAACTAGGGATAACAGGAACTTACCTTGACATTGTAAAAGCAATCTATGCTAAGCCTCAGGCTAGCATCATTCTGAATGGAGAAAAGTTGAAGGCATTACCTCTAAAATCTGGAACAAGACAGGGATGCCCTCTCTCACCACTTCTATTCAATATAGTTCTGGAAACACTGGCCAGAGCAATTAGACAGACGAAAGAAATTAAAGGCATAAAAATAGGAAAAGAAGAACTTAAATTATCACTATTTGCAGATGACATGATTCTATACCTAGAAGACCCAAAAGGGTCTACAAAAAAACTACTAGAACTAATAAATGAATTCAGCAAAGTGGCAGGATATAAAATCAACATGCAGAAATCAAAGGCATTTTTGTATATCAGAGACAAAACTTCTGAAACGGAAATGAGGAAAAACACTCCATTCACAATATCCTCAAAAAAAAAAAAATAAAATACTTGGGAATCAACCTAACAAAAGAGGTGAAAGATTTATACAATGAAAACTACAGAACCCTAAAGAGAGAAGTAGAAGAAGATCTTAGAAGATGGAAAAGTATACCCTGTTCATGGATAGGCAGAACTAACATTATCAAAATGGCAATATTACCAAAAGTTCTCTATAGGTTTAATGCAATGCCAATCAAAATCCCAATGGCATTTCTTGTAGAAATAGATAAAGCAATCAGGAAATTCATATGGAAAAATAAAAGACCCAGAATAGCAAAAGCAATTCTAAGCAGGAAGTGTGAATCAGGCGGTATAGCGATACCAGACTTCAAACTATATTACAGAGCAATAGTGACAAAAACAGCATGCTACTGGTACCAAAACAGGCGGGTGGACCAATGGTATAGAATAGAGAACACAGAGACTAATCCACAAAGTTACAACTATCTTATATTTGATAAAGGGGCTAAAAGCATGCAATGGAGGAAGGATAACATCTTCAACAAATGGTGTTGGGAAAACTGGACATCCATATGCAACAAAATGAAACTGAATCCCTTTCTCTCGCCATGCACAAAAGTTAACTCAAAATGGATCAAGGAGCTTGATATCAAATCAGAGACTCTGAGTCTGATAGAAGAAAAAGTTGGCTCCGATCTACATATTGTGGGGTCGGGCTCCAAATTCCTTAATAGGACACCCATAGCACAAGAGTTAATAACAAGAATCAACAAATGGGTCTTACTTAAACTAAAAAGTTTTTTCTCAGCAAGAGAAACAATAAGAGAGGTAAATAGGGAGCCTACATCATTGGAACAAATTTTTACTCCTCACACTTCAGATAGAGCCTTAATATCCAGAGTATACAAAGAACTCAAAAAATTAGACAATAAGATAACAAATAATCCAATCAACAAATGGGCCAAGAACCTGAACAGACACTTCTCAGAGGAGGATGTACAATCAATCAAGAAGTACATGAAAAAATGCTCACCATCTCTAGCAGTCAGAGAAATGCAAATCAAAACCACCCTAAGATACCATCTCACTCCAGTAAGATTGGCAGCCACTATGAAGTCAAACAACAACAAGTGCTGTGGAGGATGTGGAGAAAAGGGTACACTTGTACATTGTTGGTGTGTCTGCAAATTGGTGCGGCCAATTTGGAAAGCAGTATGGAGATTCCTGGGAAAGCTGGGAATAGAACCACCATTTGACCCAGCTATTGCCCTTCTCGGACTATTCCCTGAAGACCTTAAAAGAGCATACTACAGGGATACTGCCACATTGATGTTCACAGCAGCACAATTCACAATAGCTAGACTGTGGAACCAACCCAGATGCCCTTCAATAGATGAATGGATAAAAAAATGTGGCATTTATACACCATGGAGTATTACGCAGCATTAAAAAATGACAAAATCATGGAATTTGCAGGGAAATGGATGGTACTAGAGCAGATTATGCTTAGTGAAGCTAGCCAATCCCTAAAAAACAAATACCAAATGTCTTCTTTGATATAATGAGAGCAACTATGAACAGAGCAGGGAGGAAGAACAGGAAGAAAAGATTAACATTAAACAGAGACATGAGATGGGAGGGAAAGGGAGAGAAAGGGAAATTGCATGGAAATGAAGGGAGACCCTCATTGCTATACAAAATTACATATAAGAGGTTGTGAGGGGAATGGGAAAATAAGCAAGGAGAGAAATAAATTACAGTAGATGGGGTAGAGAGAGAAGATGTGAGGGAAGGGGAGGGGGGATAGTAGGGGACAGGAAAGGTAGCAGAATACAACAGTTACTAATAGGGCATTATGTAAAATTGTGGATGTGTAACCGACATGATTCTGCAATCTGCATTTGGGGTAAAATTGGGAGTTCATAACCCACTTCAATCTAATGTATGAAATATGATATGTCAAGAGCTTTGTAATGTTGTGAACAACCAATAAAAAAAAAGAACCCAAAACTAAGGGCCAAAAAAATTGATACATTATAGATATATATAAATGAGGAATTAATCCTTATATATTCATTCATTTACATGGCATCTTTTGGCCAATTTCATTCTGCAGTTCTCCCCTTTTTCATCTCCTCCCTCCCCCTCAATCCCTTTCCTCTACTCTACTGTTCTCCTTTCTATTTTCATGAAACTCACCACCCTCCCTTTTTTTTGAAAGGTACCAGAGATTGAATCCATGGTCATTTAACCACTTAGCCACACCTAAAGCCCTGTCTATTTTTTATTTTGAGACAGTGTCTCACTAACTTGCTTTGGGCCTCAATAAGTTGCTGAGGCCGGCTTTGACTTGCAATCCTCCTGCCTCAACCTCCTGAGCCATTGGATTTACAAGCCCTCACCACCATGCAAGGTTCCATTTTTTTTTGTTCTTTTTTTCTTATTTTTCTCTAGCTTGTGCATATGAGAGAAAACATTTGACCCTTTATTTTCTGAGTCTGGCTTTTTTCATTTAGCACAATGTTCTCTAGTTCCATCCACTAACCAGCAAATCATATAATTTTATTCTTTTGTATAGCTGAATAAAATCTCATTATGTATATACAAAACATTTTCTTTATCCATTTTCTGTTGTTGGGCACCTGAACTGGTTTTATAACTTGGCCACTGTGAATTGAGCAGTTATAAACTTTGGTATGCATATATCACCATAGTATGCTGATTTTAGTTCTTTTGGATAAACATGTTCATTTTTAATCAATTTATTTGTTCCTTTACTTTGAGTTTCAGGAGTTCCTTAAACATTTTGTGTATTAACCCTTTATCAGATAAACAGTTTGCACTTGGCTTTCCCATTCTTTAAGGAGCCTTTTCGTTTTGTTGAGTGTGTCCTTTGTGTGTGTAAGCATTTTAGTCTACATATGAAGCCACTTGCTTGTTTTAGGTTTTGTTCACTGTGCTTTGGGCATAGTATCCAAGAAATTATTGCAAAGACCTTGTTTTCTTTTAGAACCTATTTGATTTCGAGTCTTACATTTAAGTCTTTAATATATTTTGAGTTGATTTTGAAGATGGTTTAAGAGTAAAGTTTCGTTCCTTTCCAAATAAATATTCAATTTTCTAGCACCATTTATTGAAAAGACTATGTTTTTCCCCTTTTATATTCTCAGCATGATGGTAGAAGATCAATTGAACTTACATGCCTGGGCTTACTTCTGTCCTCTGTTACAATGACCTGTACTTATTCTTTCACCAATACCTTGATTTCTTAATTGCAGTAGACTTACAGGAAGTGTTGAAGCAGGAAGTGTAAGTTCTCCTCTTTGTTCTTTTTCTTCAGCATTCTTTTGGCCACTTTAGGTCATTTTGCCTTACCATATAAACTGTAGAATTAGTTTGCTGCTAATCACAAAATTTGTCTTCTATTTAACGACCCTTTTGCTTATATTCTGCCCACATGGAAAATCCCAGATAATCTCCTCATTGTATGGTCAGCTGATTAGCAGCCTTAATTACATCTGCAAAGACCCCTTTGCCAATTCAGGTCAGATAATATAATTATCTGATATAATAATGAAATAACATTATAATATCTTAAGTTCTTATGTACAATTGTTTATATCTAACTATTAATTTTCAAGTCCCTTATATTGTCACTTATTTTCTATGCATCTCCCACATAATTTTTCATCTTTATTTTCCATAATAGAAATTCCATTTCTAGTTCCTGACTATCTTCATCTGATTTGTCCCCAAACTTTGAAAGTTATTTTGTTAACTCAAAAATGTCTCACAGTGAATTCATTGAATTCTTTTACATGAGGAAATTTATGTGTTGAATAATATTGAGTTTCTTCTTTAGTAACTCAATATATATTTTAATTCAAGTATTTTTTATTTATATTGCATACTATAGTTTTGTCACACAAAACCAAAACATTTTAGAATAATTAGAATAAAAAATCACTCCTATTTATGTATCCTATTGCTCATATGAATAGACATATTTTGCTTTATTTTTTAACAGATAATTGCTGGTGTATAACTATTGGTTTTATGTGCTTATTTTGTAACTAAGCACTGAACTGAGTTACCTGCTTTAAAAAAAATCTGCTTTATAAACTATTTTAATGTGAAATTTGATCTTTTTTTCATTTTGGTATGCAGACTTTTAATTTAAACACTTATGTAGATTCATGTAGTCCCTACCACAACCAAGATATGGTTCCACATTGTCCTTCATCTTATCTTTTATTGCTATTGTTTTGTTAATTCTCTTAACTTTTCCCATAATTAGTCAAATAATAATTATATATACATTTTCCTTTAGTGACAATTATTCACAACTACCTTTTATTTTACAGTAGGACAAACATTTCATGTTTACTGGATCTTTGTAACTATTGTTAGGTTTTTATTTTTAAAAGCCTTTTTGTCAAAGAAAAACTTGAAAACCCAATTTGCTTGTTTTCTTATTTCAAAGACTGCTGCTAGAAAGGTGGTTAGCTAGGGAAGATTTTCTTGGGCTATATTGCCAGCCCTGTAGGAAATATTGGGCAGGTGATTATTTAGAAAGAAGATTGTGTTTAGAGGGCAAGCCACAGATGAATGGTTAGCCTGCAAGTAACCATGGCAGGCTTTCAGTTTATGGTTTCAGGTTGTGAGTCCATATCAAGCATATTCCTGGATGATATATCATGGGCACTTGAAACAGTAAGGTTAATGATAATAATCATTTATAGTATTCCTTCTCCTACTGTATTTTACTGAATACTTTCTCTGTGTTAGGTATTATACTGACTGTATCACATTTATTTTTATCATTTAATTTTTATATCTTCTAAGGTACTTGCATAGCACCTGCCTTCACTTCTAGTAGATTTGTATTTTACAATATCCCCTTTTCTAGACCTCATCTGTACATACAGCTATCAGTATACTTATTCCCTTGTGCTAATTTTTAAATGCCTTGTCAGAATCTTTAATGCATTTTCCTTCCTTTAATACATAACACTTCAAGTAAGCCAGTATTTGCTGGGAGCAAATTGCCATATCCTAAAAGAATAATTTCCAATTGTGGCATTCTATAATTTCTAACTCTGGGGCATAAATATGAGAATGTAAATTTTTCCCCCAATAATGCTTTTAAAGTGATTGCCTACATTTCTTCTAGGTCAGTCCCAGTTGTCCTCTTTTCTCTAAAGAATACTGCTTCAATGTGGGCATGGACCTTTGCTTTAAATAGCAAAGACATTCCGAGTTCATTTTGTGACTCTATGAAAAGCTAGTTCAACATTTTAATAACTCCCACTGCAAGCAGATTCTAGTATCTAATCCCTAATCTCCTCTATGTCACTGCCTTCCAAAGGCTTTTATGTCAAGACAGGAGAGGATATATGTCCAGAGTCCATGCTTCTGATGCTTACTAAAGACCATGGTGATTTCCAGAGACTTGTGAATCTTAGAGGATGTGGTGTTTTTGATTCTGGCTGCACAGCTGGTAGGTTAAAAGCTTGATATAATACTAAGGATCCTGAGAAGCAGTTGTGGCTTCTTTTCTTCAGGTATCAAAAAATTGGCATTTATATGATAATTATATAAAGTAACCATAATAGTAGAGTAGTAAAGAAAAAGTGTGTATAACTTGAAGACAAAAGGATGGCTTGGTAACATAGTGATCAAAGCTGCCTTTCTGGAGAAGAAAAGGAGAAGAAAACAAACCTTAAAACTTCTTATTCACTTACAATGGTGTAAGAGTAGTTTCCATAAACAATTAAATTATTTCATCAAAACAGGAAAATATGTAAAATGTGTAAAACTGAGAACTTCAGTTAATATAAAACAAACATGATTTTCATATTAAAAGAAATAATTTATTTTGAAAAAAGAAATTATTTGGGGAGCACAGTCTTTCTCTAAATTCATGAATCAAAACTAGGTTAGAATATTTTATTGCATATAGTATTATTTTTAATAAAAGGAGATTATTATTTCTGAACAATATTCTTAAATTCATATTTTGAAACCTAGGAAGTTTCTTGAACATTGCTCAGGAAATATGTGTATAACTTTATATAGACCATTTAATTTAACTATCTTAAGAGGCTATATGTACCTTAAGCATTTTTTCACCACTGAACAATAGTTCCACTTTAAGAATTTCAGAATAATTCTCTCTGATAAATTTTGAAAGTATTTTTTAATATTGAAAAAGCACTTTGAATATGTATAATAAATGAATATGTAACTAGATTTTCTTTCACATGGAAAACGTGAATTCACTTAAATAAAAAATATTACTAAAGGTAATAGCTAAACTTCATGTGTTGAGTGAACACAGAATAGAATGGAATAGTGAGGTAGATTATAATATGGAAAGTATAATTCATTTCCAGTAAGTTTCCTTCTGCACATCAGCATTTAAAAATTGAATCCAAGTTGTTGTTAATCCCTTTTCCAATTCTAACAGGACTGTGGAATTTTCTGCAACAGAATAGTTATGACATTTCTACTCTAATGTTAGATTGTGGAACCAATGAAAACTTTGTGTTAATCAAGCAAATAGAAGCCAAAATTGTTTTGGAATATTTGTTTCAGATTTTACTACAAATCAACTAAAACTTACTCTAAGCTAGAAACCATCTCATCTCTTTTAACTGAAAATATCCAGCAGATCTGGAAATTTTATTAGGTAGTCTATTAATTTAGAGAAAAGAGATGACTTAATAATAAAACTTATTCTTTCATCAAATTGATGCATTAATACTGTCACACAGTTAAAGTTATACATCTGTTGGTTTAAAATTTTAGGAAATTTTAGCAGCCAGTAGTCCCAAATTTTTCTAATGTGGGTTTTAATTTTTACTTAATATTTATTTTAAGCAGTTTTTTAGTGATCATTGGGGATAAATTAATGGAAGGGAAGTGAAAGAAATGAAAGTCAAATAGCTCATTTATTGATTATTTTTCCATCTGTTCATTCTTTAAATTTATGACAATGACTTCATTCTTTTCTTCTCATTTAATATCAATTGTAACTTGAATATTAGCATACTGACGTTTAACATATGTTGGCATTGTTTCATCCTATTTCACTGATATATTTAAATTTTAATATTTTTTGATGAACTTAGAAAACATTAATATAAAATAAAATCTAAAATAACAATTTAAAAGAAAAAATTAATAACAGAATTATATATAATAACATCGATTAATATTGAAATTATTATCAAACTAGATGAAATATTCATATGTACAGTGAGAATTCTTAAATTATCTAATGTAACAAAGGAACTAAGTAATACATGTGAAAATAGCAATTTAACTGAAAAAAGTGATTTTAAAGGTAAACATTTTTTATAAAGACCTGCCTGAACTGAAACAATATTAGATATTTCTATTCCATTAATTTTAATGTGACAAAATTTTCCAATGACCCGAAAACTTTTAGAAAACTCATCTGAGTTTTCCATAATCAAAGGCTTAAATTTTACTAGGTGCTGGAAGGATAAAACCTCTTTGGTGACAAAATTGGTGTTTATTTACCAGGACCAATTTTGTTTTGTATTGTACCACACTTTTGACTCTTTGGTAGACAGTGACATCATCTTGGAAATAAAATTATAGAACTTGGGAAGTACAGTAAATGAGAAAAGGAATTTTGGAAAGTTATTCTGAATTTTTATAGTAGCTCACCATCCTCACTTTAAAACAATAGCTTCATTTGAGTAACATGAAGAGAATCAAAGGTTAGTCTCTTAAAAAAATAAAAGTTTCTGAGGTTACAAAATAATAAAATCTAAAAATAATTCACATATATTATAGGCATGCCCCTTGGTTGTCAGTTGTTTCATAGATTTAAAAAGTAAAAGGTAAATAATTTGTCACCCTCATAAGGATATAAAGTGGATCTTCTCTAATCATTATATTAAAATGTTAATTAAATCTAGTGTTCATCAATAATTGACTTGATATAATTGCATTTTTGTGAAGTAAGAGAAACCATTGGAGTTTCAGTCCTTATTTTTACTTATGTGTCTTACTCAGTACAGTCTAAAAACTTAACATAATCTGTAAATATGATTTATGCAGCTTCCTAGGTGTATTCAGACAAGTGTTAGTGTGTGGGCGTGTATGAATGTAGCTCAATGTATACGAGTGCTGGCTATAAATGAGAGTTTGTGCTTCTCAGGTGTTATCCAGTAGTAATTGATCAGTGCTTCCAAGAAAGAAACTCTTTACTTTGAAAATTTTTTTTTCTTTATTAAATTATTTATTTATTCTAATTTGTTTTACAGGATGGCAGAATGCAATTCATCTCATATTACACATATAGAGCACAATTTTTCAAGTCACTGGGTGTACACAAACTATTTTCACACCATTCATGTCTTCATACATGTATTTAGAGTAATGATGTCTAAGGTTTTTACATAGATTTTAGATAATCAGTGTGCTAGAGAACTATCAAATGACATCATAAGTTTGTCACATGTAGCTGTAGACATATCATGTTTTTCTAGCTTTAATTTTGTTCCTTTTAAGATTACAGAGCAGTATCTGCAGAACAATGGAGGGTTTTAACCATTCCAGAGTATCTGAATTCGTGTTACTTGGACTGACTGATTCTTCTGAGCTTCAGATATTCTTCTTCGTAGTGTTTTCCATCTTCTATTTAATGACTATGTTTGGCAACTGCCTGATTTTGCTCACTGTCCTATCCACCTCAAACCTTCACTTGCCCATGTACTTCCTGCTCAGCAACCTCTCTCTCATTGACATGTGCCTGTCCTCGTTTGCCACGCCAAAGATGATTATGGACTTCTTTGCTCAGCGCAAGACCATATCCTTTGAGGGTTGCATTTCTCAGATCTTTTTTTTGCATCTTTTCACTGGGACAGAGATTGTGCTGCTGATCTCCATGTCTTTTGACAGGTACATCGCCATATGTAAACCTCTCCATTATTCAACAATTATGAGCCCAAGAGTATGTGTTGGGCTTGTTGTAACTTCTTGGACAGTGGGCTTCCTGCATACGATGAGCCAGTTGGCTTTTACTCTCTATTTACCCTTCTGTGGTCCCAATGTGATAGATAGTTTCTTCTGTGACCTTCCTTTGGTCATCCAGCTGGCTTGTATAGACATATATGTTCTTGGGATCTTCATGATCTCAACCAGTGGTGTTATTGCTCTTATAAGTTTTCTGCTTTTGCTCACTTCATACATCATTGTTCTTGTCACTATCAGGGACCATTCCTCCACACGCTCATCTAAGGCTCTTTCTACCTGCACTGCACATTTCATAGTGGTATTCATGTTCTTTGGGCCTTGCATCTTCATTTATGTGTGGCCTTTCACAAATTTCCTGGTGGACAAAATTTTGTCTGTTTTCTATACCATCTTTACTCCCTTTCTGAATCCACTAATCTATACTTTGAGAAACCAAGAAGTAAAGACAGCAGTAAAGAAGAAACTAAGTAATCAGTATTTCAGTTTTGGAAAAACTACTCCAAGATATTCAGTGCAATGAATGGAGCTATCCTAGCTGAGGTGTAGATTATCCAGTTTTGCTTAGAAAGCCAGAGAAAGTTAAACCTAGAATCTGACTTTCAAGTCATTTTGTCTAAAATCATGAAAACAAGAAGCTAGGGTTGACAGATGTGCAACATCTTGGCTGGTGAAGTACTTGCAAGCCTGTTGAGATTATGGATCCTTTTGATAATTTGTTAAAAGCTAATGTTTATTTTCACAAACATTATATCATCAAAATTGTGAACATAATTTCAGAACTTCATAGATCCATGAGTCCTGAAACATAACTTAAGACTACTTAGAGAATACAGATAAAATATTGTTTTCTAACCAAGAACATTCCTAAGTGGCTGCTCAATGTGGAGTTTTCTGATGGTGTATACCTTAATTTAGAATTTTAATTAGGATTTTGGGGCATATGTCACAGCATTAGAAATATTGTCATGTGAAAATTCATATTGTGGATCATTTCATTCTTCATTAAGTATGCATAATATTCCATTGTGTATATATACCACAAAATTTCTTTATCCATTTATTTATTGTAAGTCATCTAGGTTGCTTCCACAGTTTAGCTACTGTGAGTTGAGCTGCTATAAACATTGATGTGGCTGTGCCTCTGTAGTATACTGATTTTAACTCCTTTGGATATATTGAGGAATGGGATAGCTGGGTCAAAAGGTGGTTCCATTTCTAGTTTTTTGAGGACTCTCCATACTTCTTTTCAGAAGGGTTGCACCAATTTGTTGTCCTACCAACAATGTATGAATGTTCCCTTTCTCAACCTTCTCGCCAACATTTATTGTTATTTGTGTTCTTGATAATTGCCATTCTGACTGGAGCAAGACGGAATCTCAGTGTAGTTTTAATTTAAATTTCTTTAATTGTTAGAGATGTTGAACATTTTTTCATATATTTGTTGATCACTTCAACATATCGGCACAGGAACTGACTTCCTGAATGAGATTCCTAAAGCACATGAAGTGAATTCAAGAATCAATAAATGGGATGGATTCAAACTGAAAAGTTCCTTCTCAGCAAAGGAAACAATCAATATCGTGGATGAATTCTTTTTAATAGTGTTGAACAATCTTCATTCAGTGGGTTGAGTTTGAGATTTGAATCAACTTTGAACATGAGAGAATATGAACAAAATATGTGTAAAATTTAGCAATGCCCAATACTCATGAAAGGTTTAGTAAACACTAATAATATTGTATATCAAATAGACATAAAATCGCAGGTACTGGGATGAGTTAAATGCTTACTTGAACTTAAATGGCATGAATTTGTGTCAGAAAATAATGTGTCAATTTATTAGTCTTTGATTCATTTCTGTAGTTAATTTTGTCTTTTGTATGCCTGTATTTTTTCAAAAGAAGTATTATATTTGGGAGATTTCTTATTTAAATTGAAATATATTACAAGATTGCATGAAAGGCCAAGTAATAAATATACTATGTTTGATAGGTCTGTATTTTGTTTTATCACAATAATATTTTAGAATAAACTAGGTTAGAAGTTCTGAAGTATTATTTATGTCTTTGTCTTTTACCCACTTGAAAAGCAGTAATGGAAATACTTGAACTTCTTAGATAACAAGTAAGGGGGCAGATGGGGAAAGAGAGGAAGGATGGGAAAGGGAAGAAACTGCTGAATGAAATTGACTAAATTATGCTCTGTGGATGCATGAATACATACATACTCAATAAGTTCCACCTTTATGTATAACTATAATGTATCAATTTAAAAATGATAAATAAATGGAAGATGAATATTATAGAAAAAGGGGTGGAGGGTTGGGGGAGGGAAGAGGACAGTACTGTGGATTGGAAAGGAGAAAAAATTGTTATATGCATTTATAAATATGTCAAAATGGACCCTGCTAGTGTATATGACTATAAAGTACTAATAAAGTTTTTTAAAAAGAATTGTTTGGAGACATGGTAGAATGCACTATTCAGGAAATTATTAACATTAAAATTATAAAGCTATAGAATTAAGTCAGACATTTTATCTGTCAGATAAATCCCTGTAGGTGGAGAATGAAAATCTATCTAATCTCCACCTGCAAATTTCTAGAAGTAGAGCCCATTCCTGGGGATCAGTTAAGCCCTGAACTGCCTTCATTCAGTCCACCCTCTGAAACTAGCAAATATTTCTGCACTGATGAGGCAGGAGGATCACAACTTCAAGGCCAGCCTGGGCAACTTGATGAGGCTCTGTCCCCATAACAAAACAAAACAATGGGCTGCGGAAGTTTTTCAGTGGTGGAGCACCCATGGTTTTAATCCCCAGTACTGCAGAAACAACAAAAATACAGATGATTTCTGCACTGACAGAACACATGTGCTTAGCCATTCCTCACTGTGTGACATTTCCTAGCCTCTGAGGGTAGCTCTCTGTCCGACACTACCCTGAACTCTTCCTCAGGCTGCACTGCAGGTGATTCACCATATAGTCATTGTCATTAGAGGAAGGTAAGTCCAAAGTACAAGGAGAAGAAGAGACTGCAGAGAAGTACAGAGGAAAAATGGGAACATGGAGATAGTGGAACGATACATGTAATTCTTGTACAAAGCTATTAATACCTTCAAAGTTTGATTGCATATTTTCTATCATTCTCTATCCCATACAATCCATGAAGAGTCCTCCTATCTAAAATATATATTGACATCATGTATGTCTCCATTTCTGCTGCCATCTGTGTAGACCAGGTTCAAAAAATTAAGTGGACTAAAAGTTGACATTTCAGGAGCAGGGCTTACGATTTTAAAATAAAGATGATAAATTGCTAGAAATTGGGAGTGAAGCAAAAGTACATTTTTACCTTGATTTTTTTCTGCACAGTGTACTATTACACTGTCACAGAATAGCACACAGCCCACCACTCTAGTCAATATTTTTGCACCAACTTGCTCATTGGCCTTCCTCAAGAGCCTCTCATGATTCCTCACCTGTAATTCCTTCTCCAGGTAACAGAGTACTGGGAGCAGGAGAAGGTGAAAGCTGGTTAATGGATACTAAGCTATAGTTAGATGGGAGTAGAAGTTCTTGAGTGCTAATGGGTAATTGTAGATAATAACAATGTACTGGGAATTTCAAAAAGCCATAAAAAAGATTTGAATGTTTTCATTTAAAGAAATGACATATATATGTGTGACACAATATCACATGGTACCCCATGACTCTGTAAAGATTTATGTTTATGTGTATTAATTAAACAAAATTTAAATAAAAAAAATAAATGGGAGTGTGAGGAGTCCTGGAGCTCAGGTTGGGTTCTTGTGGGTCAGACTTTCAAGATGTCTATTAGTGGAATTCAAGATGTCTGTGAACTTAAAGGGAAAAATTGAAAATT
Source organism: Urocitellus parryii (assembly GCF_045843805.1). Lineage (NCBI taxonomy): Eukaryota > Metazoa > Chordata > Mammalia > Rodentia > Sciuridae > Urocitellus > Urocitellus parryii. The sequence continues at coordinate 78,943,025 of NC_135536.1, read as the reverse complement.
TATCCTATAATAATCTCTAATTGAAATACAACATATTTTAAAAGTATGAATACAGAAAGCATTATGAATATAAGTGATTATATGATAATAGAATAATGTAATAGATAGTTTTACAGAAATATCAAAATATTGTTAATGATAATCACTATTTAAAAAATTATTTTAGATTGTCACTAGATCTTATTCGATGAGTTCATAAAGCACATACATCACTATATCACAATTTAAAAATACTTTGATGATATAATTGATTTGCTTTGTGCTTCTATATATTTTATCTTGTATGATCAAGACATTATGCTTGGGAAAGAGTTTAGATTTCCACTGGGTTTATGATGTACTTGCACCACACATTGACACACATATGCACACGTGACTAAGAACTCCTGCATTTGCAGGTAAGTGCATACAGATTTATTGAGCATTTACATTGCAGCTAGAAAGATCTCATCTTCCTGTTTAGTTTGATACCAGGACACCTAAATTCATGTAGTTTGAGATTCCTACAGTATGTGTGTGTGTGTATACACACACACACACACACACACACTCAATAAATGTAGCATTTGTTCAATCACATGGGGACATTAATATTCCTAAAATTATATACATATATGTATATATATACATATATATTAATCTTTTTTGGTTAAATTTTTATTTATTTATATGTATTGTTGAGATTCAAACCCAGTGCCTCACACATGCTAGGCAAGCGCTCTCCCACTGAGGTACAACCCAAGCCCTATTCATCATTCTTAATAATGAATATAAAATGTATAATATGCCTTTCCTACCATTATACCTATAACTTTTCTTTCATCTCTAAATCTGACTTTACCATGATCTTCTCTTGCCCCCAACCTTTTATGACACACTCTCAATAAATGTAACATTTGTTCAATCACATGGGAACATTAATATTCCTAAAATTATTTCTATATGAGACATTAGCTAGGCTGATATATAAAAATCGATTATATCCTGTTATTTTTAAGTGTTTCTCTCTGATTTTCTTACTTTAATTGCATTCCCACTAATTAAATGTCTGCTTTTAGTCACTGGCATTTCATCGCATGTTGGAGAGCTATGCAGCTCTTCCAAGGCTACTTCCAACTGGAGGAGGACAGGGTTTGCTTCTTCATGAAGCAGTTCAAAACTAATAGAACAGAGGATGTGGCACTGCAGGATTTTCTGCTTTTGTCAAGCGGGTGGCATTTTAGTCTTCTTTCAATAAAGATAATTTAATAAATTATTTTTAGACATTTTTACATATCAGAATCTATACACTATTCTAGAGAAACCAAAATAATAATACATCATCTGTATCTTTAAAGAGATTATAAGCTATTAAGAAGAAAGGTAATAACCTCATAGCACTGCCAGGATGTAAGTTTGCATGTGGTGAGATACAGACATAGAAAAAAAAAACCAACATGTTTAAATATTTCTGGAAAAGTCAGAGGAAACTGCTCAGAGGCAGTGCTGAATCTGGGAAGGAAATGCCATGCTGAGGCAATATATGCCAGGGGGTAATGACAGAGGAAAAGGCAGAGAAAGAGAAAATGCACAGTAAATTCCAGAGCTACATCTGGTTTACTACTTCTACACAAGATATTAACTTAGCAGTAGAGGAAATAGAGACTCTGCTCACAGGAAGTGTCAGAGCTTTGGATACCATAAAGAAAGTAGGTATGCTGTAGTCGAAATGGTGAAACATTGAGGAAATGAGGACAGACTAGGAGCAACTTTTACATAGTTCCTAATGTGAGAACATTTCAGAGACTTCTCAGGTTATTTCATGATAAAGCTTTGTCTCCTTTTTCTCTATGATGGGTAGGAGGGTACTTTTCTTTGTGGGGACAAGTGCATGGAGTACTGCATACATAGCATACATTAAAGGCGTCTGAGTGGCAGGCCACTCCCCTGTGCTAATTGCGTGAGCAGGCCACTTAACCCATAGGCACAGCCCTGGGCATGAGGCCATGTGTTGCAGTCCCTGCGCTTGCTCCACCACGACTGGCTCCATGGCCCACTCCACATCCCACTCCTTGATTGGTCGCTGCAAGAACAGTTAGCAGGCATTGCATTGGTGGCTGCCTGTAATCTGCTTAGCTTCTGCCTACATGCAATAAAATCAGACCTGCTACCTGTTTGGTCTCCGGAGATCTCGATTAGTGACTCCTGCAGCCATACTCTCCTCTACTCTGTTCCGTGGACCTCCTCACTGGACAAGAGAGAGCCCATACACTTCTTGTCTTCTTTCCATATAACTTCTTTCCTGTATAATTTTGAATTTGCTTTTTTAACCAACGTGCTGAACATTGAGCTATGTGGAGAGCTGACTTGTGGCTTTAGCCCAGTGGTTTCCAGAGGAAAGACTTCCTTCAATCTCTATTCTTTTCTCTCCTGATCACCTTGTACTTTGAAGCTGTTTCTAGAATCTCTCCTCTTCCCATACTCTGAAATGACCTTATTGTTTTATATACACCTGCTCTTGTGCATTTCATTTTGGGGGATGAGGTGACAGGTAGTGGAGTTTCATGCATTAAGGTGATGGTGTAGCTGGAGAGGAAGAGGAAGGATTACAGAAGAAGTTTACACATCCCTTAGCAATGAGAAATGCATTGCTCAGCATTTGTTTCTCCAAAGGCAAAGTATTCTGCATTGATGATATTCTCCATCCACTATTGACAAGGGTTTTATTTTATTCATTCTCAAGTATTAGTTACCAAAAGTTTATAATGTGACAGATATCACTCTATGGATCACAGAAACAACAGCACTAGTGTTGGAAAATATACAACAGCAAATTATAACAGTGTATGGTTGGATCCTGATTACCTTACCTTCTCAGCCCTATTTTGCATTCTTCTCCCCTTGAAACAAGTTTTCTTTCCCTTCAGTGTGCCAGCTTCACCTCTGTAGGGGCCTTTGCATCAAGTTATTTTTATCTTGATTAGATTAACAAGATTGTTCTACCCCAGCTGCTCACCAAATTCATATCCTACCTATTCCTCAGGATTAACCTTGATATAATTTCTCCAAAATTCTCCTTTGACCACACCAACTATAAAAAAATTCTAGTATATAAATTTAGAAGATTAAATGAGGTGCCAGAATTATGTGCAGGCTAGTTTTGGAACTCAGAAAAGGGGTTGGCTGATTATGATATGATAAAAGGAGGTTAACAAACATAACAGTGTGGTGAGAAACTAGTGAAGTTTAAATAGGAATAGCAAGCTTCTAGAAATATAGTGATATAGTGATAAGGAGAATATTTAAAAAGACATGTATTTAGAAAAAGATAATTACTTCAAAGAGTGTAACAAGTCACTACTTTTAATTATATCCTAAGTAATATGGCAGACACTAAAAACAAATTAACAAACAAATGTACAACTGTAACAAACGAGAAAAAGAAAGAAAGAAAGAAAGAAAGAAAGAAAGAAAGAAAGAAGAAAGAAAGAAAGAAAGAAAGAAAGAAAGAAAGAAAGAGGGCCCAAGTCTGCCTTCCAAGTATTTACCAATGGTTGGAAAAAAAAACACAGAGTTAAGAATGGTTTTTAATCTGTGAAAGAAGTAAAGAGGATTCCATAAAAAACTGAAGAAACTTCCTTTAGAAGATAGTGCTTAGATTAAACTTTGAAAAAGTGATCAAATCAAACCATACTTTCTTAATTCTAAAACCATTGAAAATTTTTGAAACAAATATTGTAAAATTATGTTTTAAGTAGATTTTCTCAAAGAAAAGTGGAATAATAACTGACCAGAAAGAAAGTGGCATGTCGAACAAATTCTTTACCAAGTTTCTTATATATATATATAAAGAATTTCACAAATCCCCAGCTACATCTCAGGTGGAAGATCACTTTGTTGACTCTCCTTTAAGCTTTGAAATGAGCAGGGGAAAGTAGTCCCCCCCCATTGGTTCTTTTTAGTTATAAATGACAGTAGAATCCTTTTTGACATAATTATAAAAGCATGGAATATATCTTGTTCTAATTCAATCCCTAGTACATCCCCTTCCCCTTCCCTCCCCACACCTCCTTCTTCCTTCCTCTACCAACTTTCTGCCATTTACACATTGTTATTTTTTAAAATTAATTTCTCATGGATGTCCACTATCGTAAGATTCATTGTAGTGTATTCATACGTGAACATAGGAAAGTTGTGTCCAATTCATTTCACCATCTTTTCTTTTCACATCATCCTTTCCTTCCCTTCATTTCCCCTTCTTTACTGCAATTCTAGTCTTTTTTATTTGTTCTAATTAGTTACACATGACAGTAGAATGCACTTTTATATATCATACACAAATGAAGTATAATTTCTCATTCTTCTGGTTGCACAGGATGTAGAATCCCACTGGTCATGTGTGTATATATATATATATATATATATACACACATGACCAGTGTATATATATATATATACACACACACACACACACACATAGGGTAATAATGTCTGATTCATTCTACTAATCTTCCTATCCCCATACTCCCTCTCCTCCCTTTACTCCCTTCTTCCTAATCTAAGGTAACTCTATTCTTACCTAAGTGCCCCCCCTTATTATGAATTAATATTTGCATATCAGAGAAAACATTAGTTTTTTGGGGATTGACTTATTTTGCTTAACATGATATTCTCCAGCTCCATTCATTTACCAACAAATGCCATAATTACATTCTTCTTTAAGGCTGAGTAATATTCCATTATATATATATATATATATATATATATATATATATATATATATATATATATATAACATTTTCTTGATCCATTAATCTGTTGAAGGACATCTAGGTTGGTTCCATAGTTTAGCAATTGTGAGTTGAGCTGCTATAAATTACATTGATGTGGCTGTGTCATTGTAGTGTAGTCTTTTTTTTTTTTAAATCCTCCCTCTTATTGTGAATTAGTTTCTACAAAGGAGACAAAACATTTGACCTTTGGCTTTTTTGGAAAACTAGTTCTTTATGCAGGCACAACTGATTTGCTGTAGGGAAAAAAATAGGAATAAAGGGATTTTGATGACAATGATCTAGTTTGGTGTTGATGATTCAGTCCTTGAAGTTTATCCACTCTGAAACAAATCTTGATGTTGTTTTGCATGTGTAAACATTAAATATTCTAAAAAGAAATAGGCATTTTTACATCCCTCTACATTTGCTTCTGATTTCATTTATTAGACCGTATGAGAGATCATCTTGCGAAATAGTTACGTTCAGGAAAAGCAAATGGAGAAGAGAAAAAATCTAATTAATTAAAAGAAGAAGAACTGAAGAAAGAAAGAAATAACTCTTATAACTTCATTATAGCCAGTTTTGATTAGGTCAGTAACTCTTGGAGATAAAATTAAGGCACCATGAAATTAGGTTCAGTATTCTAGTAAACTGTTAGGTTCATCTTATACACTCAGTTGGCACTTAGTGTTAGGCTGCTTCTATGGCAGTGAAAATGAGCAATTCAAGAGTATGCTAAGGTGATTGGCTCTCAGTACAGAACATGAGGCAGGAAGAGAAAGAACTCCATTAATAGAAGGATTCCCAAAGAGACTGAGATACTTTGTCACTCAAAGTTTCTTAGCTTGGTGCTCATGTCATCTGCCTAGACCTAGTCTTTGGGCTTAACTTCTGATGTTGCATGCTTCCTGTGTTCCTAAATCTTGGAACTGACGGTGGTCTTCTTTTAGAATATGTGCATATTCTCGTTTAACCATGCATTTATTTTGCTATAATTCTAGCAACATGTATATTAATATGCTAAAGGTGCATAAATTTCCCAGCCTGATCTTGAAAAAAATATATAGCATTTTTTATCCTCATCAGCTAGCCATATATGACTCATCAAAATGAAATACGAACAATCCACCTTAGAAATTTAGTCCTACTAACAGAATCGAGATGGTGGGAGAACAGGCTTATGATATTCAGAGTCAGATAAATAAAAATATTTATTTATTTTAATTAACATTAATCCAATAGTTTATCTCACCAGTGATCATTAAACACATTCATAAATTGAACTGGATTTACTTTAGCAAAAGAAATAAACACAAAACTATACATTTTTAACTTTCCCAAATCCTATAACTTTTTTCATCAATTTAAACAGATTATGCATTTGCAATTTATAGTAGTTGGTACACTTTCAAAATACAGACACAGAAACTCTTGAGTCAACGTAGCAAGCTGTGTATTAATTTCTTTATATAGGTAAATATAGCTCTATCTATCCATTTACCTACCTATCTGCTTATATTGTCAAGCATGCATCCACCCATTCATATATTTCAGATTCCATCTGCTCATGTATTGATCTATTGAGTGATTCATCTATTTGCCTCCTTAAAATTTGCCAGTAACCTATATATTCCACACTCTTTACATGTACTCAGAATAGGGCAATATTACACAACACAATATGTAAAAACTGACAGTACCAGGCAATTGGATAATTATCAATAGTTATAGTAGTTCAGTTTTATGAAGATAAACTGACTCTAGTTCAATAGAAAGAGGACAAGAAAAAGAGTAAACGAAGGTACTTTCTAAGTTAAACTGTCATCAAAACTGTATCAATTTGGGAATGTAATATTCCCTTGCTCTCAATTTATAAACTGCTCTCTATAAAATTAATAGATTTGACCAGATGACTTCTGTTTTCTAAAAACTCCAATTATTACCCACATTTAAAAAAATGTTGAAGGACCACTCTCTCATGGGGGTCTGTAAGTTAAGTCCTATAGTTAGCCAGGAAGGAAATGGCTCAGATTCTTCATGACCTCACTATTTACAATGTGGTTTTGAATACAAAAATGATATAGTAAGCATCAAAGTACCAAAATAATTCATTACTATTTAGAAAGTAAACAAGTATCCATATTTGTAAGTGAACAAATCAGATGCTGCCTCTAATTAGTATGACTTGGAAAAGTCACTGTTTTATTTAGGTGTAGTTTCAACTTTTATAGAATAGGACTGTGGATAGGATTTGTTGTACATGACTCTAGGATCCTCTCTCTCTCTCTCTCTCTCTCTCTCTCTCTCACACACACACACACACACACACACACGTACACACACAGAGACATACATGAATGATAAGAATTTTATTGGAGTTTACTATATTGTTTCAAAACTATGGAGTCTAGGTGATGTAGGAACTGAAGATTTATAAGGCACATTCTTATTCTTCAAAAATGTTTTATAAACAATATTAAATAGCAAATACTTTTGCTTATCAAGAACCCTCCACTTCTTTCTGACTTTTGCATTCAAAACCATTCATCAGCACTTTGCCCGCAACGGAAATCCTATTGCTCCTTTGGTTCACAGGGTACTGCTTGTGGGCAATTAAGAGGACCAGAACTCAGTGACTGATGAGATTGATGACTAAATCAGTTCTCTCACCAACTACTTGATTTCTTGCAATGGTGTCTTTATGTTGAGAGGGATAAGAGCTGAACAGTGTTTAATTTTTATATGAGGAAAATTAAGGGATCTGATCAGTTTTCCTAGACTTGAAGACATGGCTGCTTAGTTTCCTCATGGACTGCTTGACATCTTTATTTCTAAGAGTATATATCACTGGATTCAAGAGGGGAGTGAATATAGTATAAAACACTGAGAGTACTTTGTCTATTGGGAAATTTGTGAAAGGCCACACATAGATGAAAATGCATGGGCCAAAGAAAAGGGTTACAACAGTAAAGTGGGCACTGCAAGTGGACAGGGCTTTAGAGGACCCGCCCGAGGAACGCTGCCTAACAGTGACCAGAATAATGGTGTAGGAGATCACCAACAGGATGAAGCACACCAGGGCAATCATGCCGCTGGTAGAGATCATAAACACCCCCAGAATGTAGGTGTCTACGCAGGCAAGTTTAATTACCAAAGGGAGGTCACAAAAAAAGCTGTCTACTTCATTGGGTCCACAGAAGGGCAGATTCACAGTAAACGCTAACTGACTCAGAGCATGGAAGATGCCCACAATCCAGGAAAGTATCACAAGCCCAATGCACATTCTCCGGCTCATGATGACCAAGTAACGCAGAGGCTTACAAATAGCTACGTACCTATCAAAGGACATGGATATCAGCAGGACGATCTCAGCACCTCCTAAGAGGTGTAGAAAGAATATCTGCGTTATACAGCCTTCAAAAGAGATGACTTTGTGCTCACTGAGGAAGTCTGCAATCATTTTGGGGGTGGCAAATGAAGCCAGGGACATGTCAATGAAGGAGAGATTGCCCAGCAGGAAGTACATGGGGGAGTGAAGACGGGGCTCTAATACAATTGTCAGCACAATGAGGAGGTTCCCCAGCACAGTGGCTGCATAGACTACAGAGAAAAACAGGAAGTAGAACATCTGGAGCTCTGAAGACCCAGACAAACCTCGAAGAAGGAATTCTGTCACCATGGACTGATTGCTCCAGGCCATATTCATTCTGATTTCTGGAAGAATTCTGTCATTTCCAAATGGGAAGAGAACTATGAAAAAAATACAGCATTGAAACTCCAAGTGAGAATTTTTGCATAGAATACTTTAGTGGCTCCAGATAGTTCTCTCTTGTGCCTTTTCCCAAATCACAGTGGTTGAATATTTCCCCCAAAGGCCTTTATAGATATCTTAAAAGATTCAATTAAAGATCTGTTCTTATATCCTAAAAATTTGTTTTATAAGAAAAATGCAAATATTCATAAAAGAAACAAAAATAAAAGTATTCAAATATTTACTTCTTAGTTTGTGAAATACTTTAAAATTTCACAGCTATTTCCTGGCTTGGTGGCTCACACCTGTAATCCCAGTGGCTCCAGAGGCTAAGACAGGAAGATCACAAGTTCAAAGCCAGCCTCAGTAACTTAGCAGGGCCCTAAGCAACTTAGTGAGACCCTGTCTCAAAGTACAAAATTTAAAAAGAGGGCTGGGGATGTGGCTTAGTTGTTAAATACCACTGGGCTCAATTCCCAGTACCAAACCAAACAACATTAAACAAAGAAAAAAATTTCACAACTTGCTGCCAACAGATTTTAATAGGTGAAACGGAAGGGAATAATGACTTTTCCCACAACATCATGATATAAGGAATCTTGAGAATCATGATTGCTCTTTAGTGGAAATGCTATAGAAAAGCTTTGTGGACTCTGGTCTCCTGTACTGTCTAGGAAAAAGGAATAGAAGATGGGGGAGATAAAATGGCTACAGAGAAACACAGTTGATTTCAATTTTCTAATGGAATTTGTCCAAAATAAAAAATGAAATAGCCTCTTATTCTTAGAGTTTTATTTCAGTTATGTAGATATTAAGAACAACCTTGTTTCTATGCCACCAATGTCATGCACTTTCTAAACCAGACTGTAGGGACTATACATTTCCAAGCATATTTAAATAGAAAAGGTGGTAAATATCACACCATCTGAAGCCAGATATTTTTTAACTGCTGGAATTAATTGATTTTCAAAACACAATTTGAGACAGAAAATTCTTCCTGTTTGTAAAATTTTCAAGAAGCAAACATGAGACACATTTATATAAAGACAGAAAATGGTAATGCTGAATCTAGAAGTTATGTAACATAAAATTTCAAAGGGTGCAGCTAGACTGATGAGGGAGACTTTCTGAGACCTGAGAAGACTTTACAAAGTGTCCAGTTGAAATGATACGTACCTAAAATTCATGAAAAAAGCCCTCTCATCTTGCCACTAAACCAAGCTTTTCTTTGTCTTTTCTCTTTTCAAAACTCTACTCTAAGTATACATTCTATACAAAATATTCCAAGACAACATATTTATACATGCAACTACCTTCTTGTTTGGAAGTTAGATGTTCTCTCTTTAGCTGGGCATTTGTTCTAGCCTTGCCCATTACAGAATATTTCAGATGTCTTCTGCACCACCTACCTGTTATTAAAATAGATGTCTCAGCACAATTCTTACATAAGTTGGTGTAGCAGATATAGCAATGGCCTGGAACTCAGAAAAAGTGGATTCAAATTTCCTAAAATTCTGCAATTGGATAACCTAGTGAGTCAAACAGTGCTGCTGATTCTTCATATGTAAATTAGATAGGTTGATGTAGCTGATTGTAGTATCCTTTCCGCACATTGTAATGTGTTGATGCTCAACTAATTCCTGAGAGCAGTAATAACAGCTCCAACGTGAACTTAGATGAATCCTATGCCTAATATCTGGGAAAGGAGGATCAAAGTCTTTAGAACCTTTTCATTTATAATGTCTGTGTTTATATGAATTGATTTAGTGAATTACATAAATGGCATGAAAAAGACCAGCTGCTACTTAGGGAATAAATAAATGGTTAAATTGCTGTGGGAGTCATTAAAACATTCAGTTTAGTTTGTCCAGAGTTGAAGATGGATTACAGAATGTGTGGTAGCTCTTTTGTGCCTCATATGCAGGGTGTGGATATGGTGAGGCAGGGAAGATATAAGAAATAGTCTTCACTTGGACAACAGCAAAGATAAGACATAAGAATTTTGATATTTAGATAAGAATTTAGTATTTGGCTTGCAAGGCTGCAAACTTTTTCTCTCAGTTCATTCAACAGATGAAGATAAAGCCTGTATCACCCTACTTGAATAAAAATTTATACAGTAACTAATAGAGTTAATGTTTAACACTTAAAGTTTGTAATTTTCACTTGGATTCTTATGAATTAAGGGAAAAAATAAAGTGAAAAAAATCTAGCTTACAAATTCTAACTATATGAATAATATTAAACAATCATCAAATCTTTATATCCATGCAAAAATCAGAATAATAATACAATTTAGATGTTAACCATGTTTAAATAGTTCTCTATTTAAAAGAAATATTTGAATATTTACATTATTCTTAGCTTATACTCATATAGTAAAATACATTCATTTGATGAAACTACATCATATTCCTCTGCTGTAATATAAAGAATGCTGGATCTCAGGACTGGAGGCCTGAGTTTACATCATAGTGCAAGACTAATGGATTACATTCGAGTTCATTGCCACATTAGCATTCTGAGAAACAATTTCCTAATTTGTAATGAAAAATATAAAAAGAAGCATTGTTATATTAACACATAAAGAGCTACTAAAATAGAAAATAAAAAACCAACAGCTCTGCTCTGCATAAAAATGGAAAAAGATGTATAAGTGACTATTAACTATTTAAAAGATGCTCAAACTCTTAGACAAAGGGTATGGGGGGGAGGAGGAATGAGATAGAGAATAGTGAAATGAGTCTGACTGAAGTCTTGTATATACATGAATATACCACAGTGAATCACAAAATCAAGTATATCCACAAGACACTAAGTTAAAAAAAAGAAAAAGAAAAAGAAACTATAAATAAATTGCAGAAAGACAGTAGAGTAGAGAAAGAGGAGGATGGAGAAGTATGAGGGGGAAGGAGGAAAATGCAGGGGACTGACTTAGAAAAAATTATATTTCAAGCTTTTGTGACTATATTAATATGTATCCTAATATTATGTATAACTAAAAAGAATCAATACAACAGAAAAGATGTTAATTTTTTTTTTTTTTTTTGGTACTGAGCATTGACCTCAGGGACTCTGAGCCACATCCTCAGCCCTATTTTGTATTTTATTTAGAGACAGGGTCTCACTGAGTTGCTTAGTGCCTCACTTTTTCTGAGGCTGGCTTTGAACTCCCAATCTTCCTGCCTCAGCTCCAGAGCTGCTGGGACTACAGGCATGTGCCACAGTGCCGAGCTACGTTAAATTTTTATTGGGATACTATGAGTTATATGGTAAAATCTTTCTATGACACAGCAACATTCTAACCTCTTGAAAATTACCCTAAATGATGCTGTAATGAGATAATATCAGAAAGAATCCGATTCAATCCTATAGAGGGGCATTTAACTATTTACAATCCAGCTATCATATTCATGGGTTTGTCATACATTGATTCAAGCAACTGTGGCTTTAAAATATTTGAAAAAAATACAACTGTACTGAACATGAAAAAAAGTTTCTTATCATCCCTCCCTAAATAACAAAATATAACTTTTTACATAGCATTTACATGGTAGTATTTATTATAAGTAGTATAGAGATGATTTAATCTAGAGATAATGTGTTAGATCATATGCAAATGATTTAACCATTTTATATAAGGATATTAAATAAAAAAATAAAACTGGGTCCAGTTAAATTTGTAAAGTTCAGTTGAACAAGAAAAAGATTATAGAACTAGATAATATTCTGGACTAAAGATAATTGAAAATGCAATGTATATGTACAAATTATAGCCTGAGAAAAGAAAGTGATATACCAGAACAATCTGATTGGCTGCTGTTGGTATTTAACTCATGTGGTCATGTTTCTGGTTGTCCTGTCAACTTCTGGCTAACTGTACATTTTGCTGGTATGATTGGCTGAGACTTGGTTACAAGAGTATATACTCAAGGTAGGCTACAATTTGCTGATATATCAAATGGTTCATTATGTACAGTGGAACTTTGGGCTAAATATCATTCAAATATAGGAGGCTAGTTTAGGCCAAATTTATTTCAATTCAACAAGGACTTGAACATCTGGGGATTTTGGTATCCATTTAGGTCCTTGAACCAAATGTTCACAGATACCAAGGGATGATGTATATGCTTACACACACCCACTCTTCCCACCCACATACACAATCATACACACACATGTAATAAATGTATACATATACATATGTATGTGTATAACTGCACCTATATAAAGTATGAACATGCATATGTAGTTATATGTGCATACCATCACACATTTACAAAATTTACAAACTAGTTATCATAAATATCCTTTCTTCTTCCTTTTACAAATTTACTTATTTATTCATTTTGCCTTACTTTTCCCTAGTAAGTCATTCCACAGCAGAGTTTAAAGCAGAGTGCCAGATTACCATGGAATGTGGCAGAGATGTTGTGAAGGGTGTGGAAATATAGAATGAGCTAATAAAGGAGGGAACTAAGCACTCGGCATCACCATCCTGTCCCCCCCCACCCCAGCTCAGACCTGAACTAAGAGAGACTTCAGTTGGAAGAGAAAGGGAAGGCAGGGGTGTCAGTGGTCCACATTAATTTCATGACACCTGAAGTATGTGCTGCTGAGGAAGACGACAGACCTAACAAGCTCCAAAACCCACTTTGGAAAGGTGCTGGGAATGCCACACCAAAACCTTGTCCTAGAAAAAGAGCTCACCCCCACATTGTCCTCTCCTAACCAGGCTCCTGCAATTTACCACCATCTCAAGACCCCATTCTCCCAGATTCCTGAGAAGCATAAAAGTGGCTTTCCTAAGGAGTTGAGCCAACCCAGGTCTTTAAACAGGCAAGTGTATCACCTATGTACCTTCAGCCCAGGAAGCAGCTGGGAAGCCCACCCTAAGGCCCCAGGAAGCATCGAGTTGTTTTTGTTGACCCACCCTCTCTCTCAGCTAATAGCAAAACATTCTGAGTACATCAATTCTCTGAAACCCCATGAAGGCTGCTATGCAGCCCTTGATACTGACAGGTATCCTATTAGGCTCACCAATAAAACCTAGCCCCTCAGACACTGACAAGTGATCCACCCCTAATACTTGGCACCATGCACCAAGGACACTTGGACCTGATATTGTGCCTCTGTCCCAGTTCAGACCTTGGAAATTGATGGCTTTCCCACCTGCATTATTACACCAGCTAGGACTCACTTGTATAAACTTATGAGAGCAGCCTTGTCTCATACAACCCATAGAAACGGATACTGTCCTGTAATCACAGCCAGGTACACGGTGGTTCCAGATCAGCCCTGAATCAAGGATCAGCTACTAGTAAATCCATATAAGAGCTACATCCCAGATAGAGAAACAGTCTCACAAAACATTTTAATGTAGCTCACTGAAGCAGTATTATACAACACTGAAGTTGATTACAGCTGATGAAGCTACATGGACACTATAATGCTGTGCCCACCTGAAATCAAAGTCAACATAAAATACTCAGCTGAAGTTCTTGGGCACAGGTCCTGAAGAAAGTTTTTTTTACTTTGAAACCACCCATTAACATCAATAGAGGCAACCAATATATAATTATGTAAATATCAACATACAGACAAAAGAACCATAAAAAGCATGGTAACATGAGACCCAAAAGAACACAATAACTCTTAAAAATGGACCTCAATCTTTCTGAAAGTCCAAAACAAAAACAGAATCCTGAATAAAGTAAGTAAAAAGCATCCAGTTACATATAAGGAAGTCACCATTGCACTAACAGTGGATTTTTCGGCAGAAACTTTAAATGCTAGGAGAGAGATGATTACTTAAAATCTTAAAATAAAACAAAAACAAAAGTAATAATATTAACCCAAAATACTATATCCAGAAAAGCTATCCTTTTGAAGTAAAAAGGAAATAAAACTTTTAAATGATAAACAAAACCTAAGGGAATTCATCACTATCATACAAGTCTTAAAAGAAATGCTTAGGGCTGTATTACAACAGAAGCAAAAGGAAAATAACTACCATCATAAAGATATGCAAAAGTACAAAAACTCAGTAGTAGAGCAGATATAATAAAATGAAACAGAAAATAATTAAGCATTATCTACCGCAGTCCGGCTGCAGCAAAATAACCGGGGGGGGGGGGGGGGGGCGGGGGGGGTGATGAACAACTTGTGTAGATTGATACAGCAGGACTGGGAGCCCTTTATTGTAGGACAGGAGGGGTATATATCAATTCCACACAGCTTATCTTAATTAACATAAACTAGATACAGCAGTCAACCAATAAGGAATCTCCACACTTAATGGCCCGCTGGCATTACTTCACAAACCATTCCCTCTGGCAAAATGCCAGGCGCCATCCTGACTTGTTTACAGACTCTAACATTTCCCCCTTTTGTTTAATTTAAATAACGACCATAGTGGTTTTTACACAAACACCACAAACAATCTGCTACAAGCAGAAGGGGAGGATACAAAATGCCACAATACCAAGCCAATTGATGGCTCCATGCAAGAAGCCCTTGGAAAAATTATACCAGCAATGACACCATTAGCAAAGATACCAAGTTACAATTTGTTGTAAATTACAGTTTGTTGTCTCAGTCCAGGTAAAGCAGTGTCTCAATAGATTAACTCACAGTCCAGGTAAGTTCTGCAGGCAACTAGCTTAATCCTAAATCTCCTCGGGTTCTCAGCAACACTGGAAATTCTTTCACTTTCATTTTCGCTGGCACTGGGACAACGGCAGGAACTCGGGATGTCTAAAGAAAATCCTGTAGTATTCCAGCAGGCACTAAGAAAACAACCTTCTGAACAATTTAGCACATTATCTCAAGGTTTTTTTTACATTTGAAATAGGCTCATTACTCATCAGCCTCCAGGTGTGTGAGAACCATTGTAGCTTAGTTATTGGCATCGAAAATGATCAAACTTCAGGGAGGAGGGCTGTCTTCCACCTGCAGCTTCCCAGGCAGCCCCAAATGGCCCTGGGGAGGGTCCAGGGAGTGTCCCAGGACTCAAACTGCCACTGGGCACAGGGAGCAAGAGCCTGTGAGACTGTGCCTCCAGGTCAGGTTTGGATTTGGGCTCTTGAAGTGGGGTCCCGCTCCCCAGGCAGGGGGGCGAGGAAGAGCCAGCTGCCGCTGCTTGGAAAGTCCTTTCTGCGCCCTGACCGGCTCGAGCACGTGGCAGCTGCCACCATAACAAAAAGTATTCAGTAATAGCCTTTTGCTGCAACTTTTTTCCTTATAATCCTTCTTCTTTTGAACTTTCTTTTTCTTTCTGACTAGAGTTCCTGGGCTCTTATCAACACATGCCCTAATTGCTCTTGGTTCCACTGGGGTGCCTTCTTCCCTTAGTAATTTACTTAACGCCCCTTCCATATTTTCGTCACAAAGACAATACAATATTTTAAGACAAAACAAGACACAAACATACTGTATCAATCTTCTCCATTTTCTCAAAATGGCCATTTTTTCTCTTGCGTTATCTGTCCAGGGACGAGCAAATTTGCTCCTGTACTATCTATGGACGGGCAGCTTTTTTTTTTCTGGTCCCAGGGCTCCCAGTACGGGCCTCCATCTGCCACAGTCCGGCTGCGGCAAACTAACCACGGGGATGAGGCGGGGGGTGACGAGGAACTTGTGTACATTGATACAGCAGGACTGGGAGCCGTTTATTGTAGGACAGGAGGGGTATATATCCATTCCATACAACTTATTTTAATTAACATAAACTAGGTACAGCAGTCAACCAATAAGGAATCTCCACACTTAATGGCTCGCTGGCATTACTTCACAAACCACTCCCTCTGGCAAAATGCCAGGCGCCATCCTGACTTGTTTACAGACTAACAATTATCAATAAAGAAAATCACCAAACCACAGAGTTATGATTTGGATATGAGTTGTCTCCCAAAAGATCTCATTAATATAGATTAGATCATCAGAGCTGTTACTTGATCCATCCTAGTGTGAATGAACTAAGTGGTTTGTAACTGTAAAAGGGTGGGCCTTGACTGGAGGAGGTGGGTCATGAGGATGGGGTGGGAGATTTGCCCTGGAAGGACGTATCTTCTCTATGTCCCTTTTGTTCTCTTTCTTTATTTCCTGACATTGCCTTGAGCTGAGCAGTTTTCCTCTGCTGCGCTTTTGCCCCAAGAAATGCTGTTTCATCTTAGGCCCAGAGCAATGGAGTCAGCCATCTATGGACTGAGACTTCTAAAACCATGATCCTCAAATAAAGTTTTTCCTTCTCGAAGTCATTCTTGTCAGGTATTTTGTTCACAGCAATGAAAATCTAACTAAAACAGAAGCTGGTACTAAGAAATAGGGTCATTGCTATGACTGACCTGATCAAGTGGCTCAGAAGCCTTTGGAGCTGGTTTGCAGGAGGAATTTTGAAATGTTTAGAGATGCAGTCTGGAATAGTTTTAGAATGTTCTAAGTGCAGCTTAATGGGGGATCTGGTAGTAGTTCAGAAAACCAGACTGCTGATAGTAACGTGGACTCTGCTCATGAGTTTTCAGAGGTAAATGAGAATTGGGAATTGGACTAGAGGCCACTCTTGTTATATTCTGGCAAAGAAGTGTACATTTTGCCCATGTCCTGAGACTGTATGAGACAGAATTTAAAAGTGATGGACTAATTAATCTTGTGGAGGATATTTCAAGGCAGCACACATATTCAGTAAATGGCAAGGATCTTTCTGGCAGCACTTAGCCAAATTTACTGTGAGAATCAAAAGCATAAAGCAGAGCTTGAGGATTTTAAAAACTTGAAGTTTGGCCAGAAAAATGCTCCCTAAACTTGGGCTAATGAAAGGGCATTTGTTAAAGAGATTATAGTCACTAAAGAGATGCTAAATACTTTGAACAGCAACATTAGGAAAAATGCTTTGAGGACATCCAGGAAGTTGCAAGACCAATCCCACTGAAGACTCAAGCATATCGAAGGGAAAATTCCTTTAAGAATATATTGTGGGGACACCTGCTAGCACATGGTTGTCTAGGAAGGTTTTTCATAATGCTGAGCCATGCAGGCACTCAGAGACTACTGCAATCACTATTTCAGAAAACTCAGATTCTGCACAAGCTTGTGGCAGAACTTGGTATGATCCATGTGGTGCTGGTTCATTAGGAATGCAGGATGCTTGAGTTAAGGAGTAAGGGAGTCTTCCACTGAAATTTGAAAGGAATATCTGGGGGACCAGGCAAAGTGTAGCAGGGTCAGCAGGCTTCCCCTGAGATGATGATGCATGAAGTTGTAAAGATGAAGCCAAACCTGGAATGAAGACCCCTAGGGAATTAAGAGATGCCAGTGACATAGACAGTCTGCCAGGAAAAACTGCTGGCTGTGTAGAATGCCAGGCTAAGATAGAGTGTATGTGAACTGCAAGAAGGCTAAGGGTTAGGGCTGCTCAAGCCCCTTGGAGAGCCATTTTGCAGCATTGTATCCTAGGTTCTGTATGCAGTTTTAGGGAACTTGTTTTCCTAGCTAAGTTTTGGTATTTTTTCCATCCCTTATTCTATGCCCCATTTTCTCTTGTGGAATGGGGATGTTTACACTGTGCTACTTTATATTGTATATTTATAATTTGCTTTTTATTCTTAAAGGGGCTCACAGCCAAGAGTGTTCCTTGAGTCTCAGAGGAGAATTTGAACTTGGACTGTCAGGCAATGCTGGAACTGTTAAGACTATGGGATTCTTGGAGATTAACTAACTTCATTTTTTCATTGTGAGAAACACAAGAGCTTTGGAAGACTAGGGGCAGAATGTTGTGGTTTGGATATTCCTATTACTACAGAAATTTTCTTAGGTAAAATGATTGGATTATGATACTTATAACCTAACCAGTCCAACTTGGCTTGAATGGACTGACTGGGTGAAGGCATGGCTGGAGAAGGTGGGTCATTGGGAGGTGTGCTTTACAAAGGGGTATCTGCTCCGTAGCCTTTCCTCTCTTTCTGCTTCTTGACCACACCATAAGCTGAGCAGCTTCCCTTGGCTGGACTCTTCCCCCATGATGTGGTGCCTCCACTTGGGCCCAGAGAGATGGAGTTAGTAAGACGTCTGAAACCATAAACCCTAAATAAACTTTTCCCTCTCACAGTTGTTCTTGTCAGATATTTTGGTTATAACAATGAAAAGCTAACTAAAACAAAAAAGATAAACAACAAGAGAGAAAGAAAGGAACAAAGGATATACAAAACAGCCAGAAAAAAATGAACAAAATGGTAGGAGTATGTATCTATTGATAATAACCTTCAATGCAAATTGGTTATAGCTTTCAAATGAACAATTTAGGCAGTACAAATTGGTAAAAAATGACCCACTGATATGCTACCTATAAGAAGCTGACTTACTCAGTAAAAACACACAAAGCAAAGGAATAGGAAAAGATATATTATGGAGATAGAAGTCAAAGTAAGAAGTTATACCTGGAGCACATAAAATAGACTTTAATTAAAAATTACAAAAGAAACAAATTAACTATATAATGATAAAGGAATCAATTCAACAATAAAAATAAAATTGTAAATGCTAAAGCACTCAATTGTGTGAAGTGAACATTATTAGATTTAAAGTGAGATGAATTACAATATTTCAACACTTCATTTTCATCAATGGATATATCATCTAGATAAAAAAATAACAAATAACTAATTGAATTAGACTATCCATAGACCAAATGGACCTAACAGATATTTACAGACTATTTCATCCAATGACTGAGCACAAACATCCTCCAGAATTCTTTTTATTACAAAACAGGTCTTAACAATTTTTAAAAATTGAAATTATATATACCATGTATCTTCTCTGACCAAAATGGGAAATCATAGCAAGAAGGACTTAGAAATTGGGCTGGGGATGTGGCTCAAGCGGTAGTGTGCTCGCCTGGCATGCGTGCGGCCCAGGTTCAATCCTCAGCACCACATACAAACAAAGATGTTGTGTCCACCGAGAACTAAAAAATAAATATTAAAAAATTCTCTCATTTTCTCTCTCTCCCTCTCTCTCTCTCTTTCAAAAATATTAAATAAAGAAGGACTTAGAAATTATGCAAATATGTGGAATTCAAACAAGCTGCTCTTGAACAATCAATGGGATCAATGAAAAAACCAAAGGGATATTTGAAAAATTCTTGGAACAAATGAATATTGAACTATTAAATGCCAAAACATAATAGATACATAAAAAGCAGTAATAAGGGAAGTTTGTGGCAATAGTTGCCTATGTAAAAAAAAAGTTTTTCTACCAATAACCAATAATGTGACCAAAGGAACTAGAAATTGAAGAAAAGACCAAACTTAAAATTAGTAGAAGGAAAAAAGTAGAATGATCAGAGAAGAAATAAATAATATAGAGACAAAAATACTAGAAAAATTAAATGAAGAGATGGGTCTTTGAAAAAAAAATCTGAGATTAAAAAAGAGACATTGCAACAGACACAACATAAACATAAAATTTCCTAGCGACAATTATGAACAACTAACAATATGTCAATGAACTGCAAAATCTATAAGGAATACATAAATTTATGGATATATTTGAGCTAGTCGTACTGAACCATGAAAACATGAAAAACGTGAACAGACCAATGATGAGTAATAATATTGAATCAGTTATTTAAACATTTCTTAACAAAGAAAAACCAAGGGCTTCACTGATGAATTATACCAATTTATGAGAACCAATATCTCAAAATATTTTTTAAAATTAAAAGGGTGGGAATTTCTTCAAATTCTTTTTGCAACTTCAGCATAACTGCAATACCAAAACCAGATAAGGACATAACCAAAAAAAAAGAAAACTACAAATCAATTTTTGCATCAATATTTCTATAGATGCAGAAAATCTCAACAAATGCTAATAACCCAAATCCAAAACACATTAGAAGCTGTAACACCATGATCAAGTAGAATTTATCTTAGGGACACAAGGATGGTTCATTATGTGCATATCAACAAGTGAACATCTCAAAAAACTAAAAATAAAACTTCCATGTGATCTCCCTATCCCCAAACTCTGTGTATATACAAAGAAAATGAAACCAGTATTCCAAATACCCTCTAATATTTATCACATCACTTATTCATAATAGCCCAGATATGAAAGCAACTGAGATATCCACTGAAATAAATGGGCAATGAAAATGTGGTATAAATGCAGAATAGAATATTATTCAATCATAAATAGAAATAATTCCTATCATTTGCAGCAGAATGGAGGGATCTGTGTACATTTATGTACAAGGCTAGTCATAGAAAGGCAAATATGGGATGTTTTTACTCATGTGATAGCTAAAATAGTTGTTCCCAAAGTAGAAACTATTAGAATCCCTATATGCTAGGAAGTACATTGGAGGTAGTGGGAGGACTGATGACAGTTGAAAACTAGTTATATAGGAAGAATAAGTTTTAGTGTTCTACAGCACACCAGGGTGACTGTAGGCCACATCAATTTATTACATATTTTATAAAGAAACTAGTGAGAGCAGTCTGTAGATTCCCAGAACAGAGAAACAATAAAAGCTTAGGAAGATAGAAATGTTACTCTCACTTAATTGTTACATTGTATGTATGTGTCAAGTTATCACACTGTATCCCATAAATATTATAATTATGATATTAATAAAAATATTTCTTCACACAAGAGAAAAATTTATGAGTTAAATGATACCAAGGAAATGTAGTTTTTAAATTTTAACAGCTATCACCAAGTTTTGAGATTTGTTTTTAATTATCAAGAAAATTGGTTTTCGTGGATTTATTTATTTCCTTTAGATATTAGTTTATTCTAGGTTGTTTTGTAATTTCCGCAGCTTATTGAACCTTTCTCATGAATTTAGAGGAGTTCTTTAAACTTTATGGGTATGAAAATTTTTTGTCATATATATTACAAATATTTTCTTATCCATATTTACTTTGATTTGGCATGTGATTTCTTTTTAAATAACATTAAACAACTTATGTGTCAACTTTATTGCTGAATAGCTTACATTTATGTAAAATATATAATTTGAATAATTTTGACATATATACAAGGTTGTGTGTCCTTTACCACCATCATATTATCATGTGTTTGTATTTCCCCAAAAGGTTTCTCATGTTCCTTTACCATAATTCCCTCACCATCTCCTGCTACCTTAACCCTGGAAAACTACTGCTCTCCTTTGGTAATTGTAGCTTTTCCTTTCCAAAAAATTCAAAAAACTTAATTACAAAGTATACAGTCTTTTTTGTCCAGCTACTTTCATTTTGCCCAATATGTCTCAAGTAGAAGTGAATTTTGCCTTCCAGGGAACATTTGGCAACATTTGGAAACTTTTTTGATTATTAATGTTAACTCCTAGAGCTACACTTAGGCTAGACTCTACAGCAAACACTTGAAGTCCACTTAGGAGGGATATAGATTTGATTCAGAGTCATCTTTGAAGGAAGTTTTATGCTTCAAATTTCCATCTTTGGAAAACTGGACCCGCAAAACTTTTATAAGACAGCAAAGTGAAGCAAAAGTTATGAAATATACATAAAGAGATTTAGTTAGCCTGTGGTAGACAGAGATCACGTCAGTAGTTCAGACCAGGGCATAGGTATAGTTTCTATTATCAGTTTCCTTGCCATCCCTCAGGCAAGACAAGTAGGCTGCTTTCAGTAGGAGGGAGTAGTTCTTAACTTTAGAGGTGCCCTTAATTTCATAGGGAGTTTGCTTCATCATGACTTAGGTTTTTTTTTTTCCAGGGGGGAGAGGGTGATGCTGTTGGCATCTGATGAGTAGTGGACAAGTGTGATCCTGTCATTTTACAATGCAGAGGATAATCCTATAGAATAAGCATTTTTTTTTGCTTCAAAATGGCAGTAGTGAGAATGAGAAACCTTGATTAGCATACAACTTTTGAGTTTTTATCATATTCTGGTTCATATATTTTTACTAGCTCAGTAATATTTTATCATATGAGTATATGACAATCTAACCATGAGCTGATGGTCATTTTTATTGTTTCTTCTACTTTTGGATTATTAAAGACAAAATTCATGTGTTTATTTTCTTTGGTTAAATGCCCAAGAGAGCTTTTACTGTGTTATATGGTGGTTGTAAGTTTCGCTTTATGTAAGTTGCCAAGTCAAATTTAAAAAATGACTGTTCTATTTTGATTTCTGCCAACAGTGCATGATTATTTGTTGCATTCTTGATACAAATATTTTCTTCCCATCAGTGACATACTTTGTTCATTTACTTAACAGTATCTTTAAAAGAGAAGAAATTTTAACTTTTGATTCAGCACATTTTAAATTTTTTAATGCTTTATCTTTTAGAAACTTTTGCCTACCTTTAGGCAACAGAGATTTTCTCCTGTTTTATTCTAGGGCTTTTATGGTTTTATCTCTAATATTTAGATCTATATCCATCTGACATTGATTTTTATATAAGATTTGGGTGAAGACTGAGAGGTTTATTTTTATTTACAGTTATCTAATTATTCCTACATTATTTGTTGAGAGGCCAGGCCTCACTGGCAGCTTTGCTAAAAATCTGACCATTTATGTATATTTTCTTCTGACCATTCTATTCCATTTATCTACTTTTCTCTTGGGCAAATGCCAGGCTATATTGATGACTACTGCTTTATATTAAATGTTGAAGTAGACAGCAGAAGTCTAACAGATTTGTTCTTCTAACAAATTGCTTTGGTGATT
Organism: Urocitellus parryii; assembly: GCF_045843805.1. Lineage (NCBI taxonomy): Eukaryota > Metazoa > Chordata > Mammalia > Rodentia > Sciuridae > Urocitellus > Urocitellus parryii. The sequence goes on along the minus strand of NC_135536.1, from coordinate 78,919,827 downwards.
TTAGGTCTTTTGTAATTTCTTGTAAACATTATTCAGAAAGATATAGTATTATATCTTTATCTATATCTGTATCTTTATCTTTATATATATCTTTATCTTTACTTCTATAAAGTGCCTGTAAGGAAATGAATGACATGAAGTTCACTGTGTAGAACAATAAGGAAGTAACTGAAATCTTAACAATATTTTTTCTTTCTTTCTTTTCTTTTTTTTTTTTTTTTTTTTGGAGATGAGGGTGGAGAGTGGTAAGGGGATTAAAATCAGGGGCACTCAACCACTGAGTCACATCCCCAGCCCTATTTTGTATTGTATTTAGAGACAGTTGCTTAGGACCCGGCTTCTGCTGAGGCTGGCTTTGAACTCGTGATTCTCATGTCTCAGCCTCCCGAGCCACTGGGATTACAGGTGTGCACCACTGTACCCCACTAATATTATATGTTTCTAATCACAAACTTACTCTCCCTCATCCCCAATTTCTCTGTGCATTGATTCTGTCTATCTTGGGATCTAGCAGGTGGAGGAGAACAATGCTAGAGCTTCACATAAACTCTGAAGATCTCTACTTGGGTGTAGCATGTAATGCTTCTCTTCACATTGTGCTCAATAAAGTCCTATATCCAGGGCCCTCTAAATAAAGTGGGAGCTATGCTCCTCCCACAGAGCAGGAGTATCCATGAAGGAATGGACTATAAACAAAAAGGTAGCCAGTTTTGATTTTAAAATATGCAATCACATTGACAATAATGTGACAATAATTTGATTGGTACTAGTTTATAAGTAAAATTATTCATAATGGTAATAACTTATAATTCTCATTTTATTAGTCAAAATTTCATTTGTATTACTAATACCTTAGTCAAATTTAACTTCTATTTTATTTAATAATCCTCTGCCTTTAATTTCTTCTTTCTCAGAACTATCTAGATTACTCCTTACAAATTGTTATAACTGCCTAAGTTTTTATGGTGACTGCTTCTTGTCTTTTATATCAAGTTATAGGTTATAATGGTGTTATTGCTCTTCCCCTCCTCTAACTACATGTCTTACTTCACTACAAATAAGTTGCACTACTTTTCTCCTCATGCATGTTTTTCTTCCGCCAATCACAAGTTTAGGTTTCATTCTAGGCCATGTTCATGACAACTCTTCTGTAAGGACACTTATCTTGATTTATTCAGCACTTTGTGAGTTTCAGTTAAAGTCCAGTTCACACATGATCCCTGAGAACTGGTGGCATGTGAGATTTGTTTAACTGTACCCCAATTGTTTTATTTATGAATATTAAATATCTCCAAAGAATTAAGTTGCTTAAGTAGAGGTGAATGCTTTGGGAATTTATTCTTTATTGTGTATAGTACAGGGCTAGATAACCAAGGCCTCTACTTAAATTAGTCAGTTTGGTATTTACGACTGCCTTTTGAAATGATGCCTTTACCAATTTCCATTCCTGGAATCTCTCAGGTCCAGGTGAAAAAAATCATTGTAAATTCCCAAGAGGTTCTTGAAGTATCTTTCTATTGCGAAATCACTAATACCATCTTTGTTGTTTAATAAATCCCATTGCAAGATGATTTCTTGGTCAAATCCCAAGTCCCTTCAACATTCATTTTATCTACAGCTGCTACATGATGAGTGATTCTAATAGGTCACTTATTCATGCTTAAAAACACCTCCTATGGTCTCTGTCAGAAGTCTACTTAACACTGAATAATCTGAAGTTCTGATGCTATAGACCTGGTAAGTAAAAGTGTTTTGTAAGTGAGACTAAATGCTTTACATTTCCAATTATGTCAACTAACTCCCATTCTGTGGAGCTGAGATCAACAAAATATTTTGCATGTGTTTGCACATACCACAATTCAAGCAGGGATGAGACAATAGAGATTGATGCTTAAGCTCTATCTCCTAAAAGTAATGTGATATATACTTTAGAAGATAAGGGTAAAGATTTAAGTAATGAAATTGCAAATATTTGTAGGAAGAACAAACTCATACTTTAGGAAAAAGAAATTGTGACTAAAAGAAGTTAAATGTCTTTTCTTTGGCTGTATGACTATATTGTAGTAAACTTGGTAGTCCATTTTCTTCCATGGGTTTGAGCAAAACTAATTTTCTTTGTGTTTCTCCTGGTACCAAGCAAGAAACTTTTATCTGTAAATGTGTTAACAGTTCTCTAGAAATTTACCACTGTGTTGCTTAAGAATTTCTACATATATTCTAACTTTTATATGTTTTTTTTATCAAGGACATATTTATGAATGAATTATATATAATGAAACATTGTGTAATGTGTGTATCGCTCTGTGTTTTAAATACATTGTCAGCATACAGTAGATGTTTACAAAATGTTAACTATTATTATTAGGATTATGTGGATGAATAGATGGAAAAATACATGGAGAGATTTGTTCATGATGATATTTCCATTTGATTGCTATGTAGTACCAAAAAAGAGAATGTCATTTTCAATATATATGATTTAAGAGGTATTTTACTATATCTCTAATATTCTATAATTTTCTTGTAAGCCAATTTACCAAATGAGAGAGATGAAAAGAATAGTAAGGATAAGTTTTCATAGAGGAAAGATCTGTGAAAGTAGATGCTTAGAAATGAGGCTTTTGCTTCAATTAAATTACACCTTCTCTTATTTTTTTAATAGGCTTCTACCTATCCATCAAGACAATGGATGTGGTCAATAAGTCCACTGTGTCTGAATTTGTTTTGCTGGGGCTGTCTAATTCCTTGGCACTACAGATGTTTTTCTTTATGGCATTTTCATTGCTTTACATGGCAACAATGGTGGGTAACAGCCTTCTAGTCATTACAGTTATTGCTGACTCTCACCTGCACTCACCCATGTATTTCCTGCTTACCAATCTTTCCATCATCGATATGTCTCTTGCTTCCTTTGCCACCCCCAAGATGATTACAGACTACCTCACTGGCCACAAAACCATCTCATTTGATGGCTGTATTACACAAATATTCTTCCTCCATCTTTTCACTGGTACTGAGATTATTTTATTAATGGCTATGTCCTTTGACAGATATATTGCGATTTGTAAGCCCCTGCATTATGCTTCAATTGTTAGTCCCCAGGTGTGTGTTGCCCTTGTGGTAGCTTCTTGGATTGTGGGAATCATGCATTCCATGAGCCAGGTCATATTTGCCCTCACGTTACCATTCTGTGGTCCCAATGAGGTGGACAGCTTTTTCTGTGACCTCCCAGTGGTATTCCAGCTGGCTTGTGTGGACACTTATGTTTTGGGCCTTTTCATGATCTCAACAAGTGGCATCATTGCTCTGTCCTGCTTTATTCTTTTATTTAATTCCTATGTCATTGTCCTGGTTACTATCAAGCAGCATTCTTCCAGAGGATCATCTAAGGCTCTTTCTACCTGTACAGCTCACTTCATTGTTGTCTTCATGTTCTTTGGGCCATGCATTTTTATCTATATGTGGCCACAAAACAGCTTTCTGATAGAGAAGGTCCTATCTGTGTTTTATACCATCTTTACTCCCATTATGAACCCAGTGATCTATTCTTTGAGGAATCAAGAAGTAAAGACAGCCCTGAAGAAACTGAAGAACAGATTTCTGAATTCCAACAAGGCAACTCCTTCCTGTCAGTAAATGCCCTTGTTTTTGTGACACATGGCACTGGTAACAATGCAGTGCTAGGCTCTTGTTTCTGCATTTCTTGGCACATTTGAAGTTGCCAAGAACATTTGAGATCAGAGCAATTTTAAAACCGTAATCCTATGTATGTTCAAAATACATTTGAAAATTCAGAAAAGCAAGTTAATGGAAATAATTAGCTCCAGGAAAAAAAAAGACTACAAAAATATTAGGAGTGACTTCTTTAGTCAAGACATTCCATATTAATAATCAATTCACTGGAAAAGAGGAACAAACATATGAAGGGGAAATAGAGATTGAAGGCAAAATAGAAGGTAATGAAAATTATGTAAAATTAGCAACTGAGTTACTAAGAGTTGCCCCTTAAGAATGACACATTAACAAGATTTCTGTAATCCTTAAGTATTCTTAATTGCTGGAAATGAGTTTCTTCCTGAAAAGCAATAATTTCATATATATATACACACACATACATATATATATATATATATTAGAGAGAGAGAGAGAAACAGTGACTCAGGAATATATCTATAGCTATAGCTATAGATATAGGTATTTATATAGAGACACATAGTATATATCTATATTTATATATGATATATACTAAAGTGACTCAGGGATCTATATATCTATATATCACATTCAAACTAATTGTGATCTTTTCTCATTAAAGAAAACTTTGGATACATTTTATTATAGATACTGATGAGATGAAAATAAATAAGACACAAGTGTAAAGTCTCCAGTAACCATATTTAGCTAATAAAAAATGTGGTATTGCCATGATACCTCCTTCTGATCCTGCAGAATGTATAGGGAAGTTAAAGAATTCTGCAAATCAGAAAACATTATGAAATGAGTTGCAAAACTGTATACTTTGTTTCATATAGGAACCATGGAAATAATGCATTGGAAGTTAAAATTATAATGATATTTAAAAATATAATTTTTGATAATAATTCAATTTATGGATAATATATGTTTTAATTTTAAAGTATTATATTGTTTACATTGTGGCCAAAGTACATTTTTGTTTTAATATTTATATAAAATTAATTTATATTTAGTAAAACACTGTCAATGTAATAAGTATGGTTTTGTATAAAATAGGTTTTGTTACTGTTTTAAATAATAGCTTTCAGGTACACAAAGTATCACTATCACCTGCTGATAGTTACTCAAATTGCAAGTATTGAAATACATGGTAAATACTGTGATTCTCCTTTATATTTTGTTCTGCAAATTATCTTATTTAAGCGATGGTAAACCCACTATTGTTTAGAAGTCATTTAATAAAATTTATTAACAACAGTGTCAGATATATTATCCAACTTGTATTCATAAAAGGAAAGATATGTGGTTACCATAGTATTTGCTACATGTCAAGTTGTTTTTCTTTTCCTGTAATGATTGATTAAATGGAAATAACCAATGATTATGTGATTCTTATTGTATTAATTATAGTAATTACTATTTTGAGAGATAAATTAAGAAAAGTAAGTTCCTAACTTATCATTTTAAGCCAAATTGTAAGTGGAATGTGTTCTGCTTTCATTCATGTGTTTTTTCATTAATGTATTAAACAAATAAGAAAACAAATTTAGTTTAAAAGTGCATGTTATTGTGCTTAAGACAGGCAATTTTGAAGTAACTGGACAAAAATATCTACAGTACTAACATGAGTATAAAATATATTTATACCAGCAAAATAATAACATCACTCCATTTGAAATGGGAATGTGAATGGATCAGTTTAGACTGTGTATGTAACTTACTTTTGTAGTTGTATGTACAAATACACTCATATGCTCTTATTTACATAGAACAGTTTAGCTGGTGTTTTAGCAATATCCCTAATAATTCTTTCATATAACATACTAATTTGTCCAGGGAATGTTTTTTAAAGTCTGTTTTCTACAATATAAAACTGCAGAATCTTTTGAAAGGATGCTATCAAGATTTGGTGCTTATGTGAGAATTCTAAAACTCCAGATATTTGCCAAAACCCTAAAAGGTGTAATTGATCAGCAGACAACTCTAGAAGGCAAATCAATAATGAGGTTGAATAGCTGGATTGATAATAAGACTCTAGCTGAGAATGAAAGCACTGCAGGCAGTCTATGGATGACTTCCATGTGTAAAAGGAATTACCTACCAACTTCCCTGGAGAATCAGCATGAGGAGTAGCATCAAAGATATTGCTGCATATTACATAAATGCACAGAATCATAAATAGGACCTATGGTGGACTATTTTATAACTAGTCTCCTCAATAAGCTACTGGTACTCCTTTACAAATGGTAAGCACTGTGACGTGGATATAGACTCCTTAAGCAATGGTAAGAATGGTACCATTTACTGCGGAAGTATCTAAAGTCAGAAATGATGCTTTGCAGAACATGCTAGATGAACAGAAACCATCCAACCTAAACATTTCAGGTCAAGAATAATTGTAAATGCACAATTTCCAATAACACAATCAAGGGTGTGTGGTGATGTAGAGGACACATAAGAATATAAACAGAAAACCAGTAGGTAGAGGAAGAGAATCAGGGGAAGGAAGACAGGGAGGGAAAGGGGAGGCAATGAAAATTAAGTTGACAAAATTATGTTATGTGCAGATGTGAATACATTATGATGGATCCCAGTACTATGCATAATAGTTATATACCAAATGTTTTAAAAATAATATTATGTTGATAACCAACTTTATCTCCTTTTACATGTTTGCAGAGACATGAAACTTGGTGATTCTGAACTTATGAGTTTTTTTAAAAAATTAAAAAGCCAATTGTAAAAGTCTTATAAAAGTCTTATGAACAGAATAACGAAATGCAAGTGGAAAAAAATCTATTAGAAGTGAGGTATAGGTGAAAACCAATAACATATAAATTGTAATATGTGAGGGAATTGGCTATATGTAGTGATAATAAAATAATGTTAATTTCTAAAAGCATTTGAGGATAATTTTAGAAAACTATATAGTTCAATATGAGGTTATGTGAACCTTAAATTTTATACGTCTTTTTTTTTTCGAATGGGTTTCTCCAAGACCCTGGAATGGTTTTAACAATGTTCTATTAACAATTTGGATTTTCTTTATTTGAGGAGCTCTCATCAAACTGTGTAAGATTTATGTTCTCCAGAATCTGAATTCACCCTGATGCAGGTGTAAAAACTTTAGACTTTGTTGTCTTTTTTACCAGTGTTTTTACCAGTTGTATTGTTTATGGTATAAACTTAGGCAAGATTCTTCTCTTTTTTTGTTTTAAATTAATTTTTTAAAATTTATATGTGACAGTGGAATGCATTATAATTCTTATTACGCATATATAGTACAATTTTTCATATCTCTGGTTGTATACAAAGTATATTCATACCAACTTATATCTTCATATATGTACTTTGTATAATAATGTCCATCACATTCCACTATCATTTATAAACCCATACCCTCTCCTTCCCTTCTAACCCCTCTGCACTATCTAGAGTTTGTCTATTCTTCCCATGCTCCTTCTCCCTACCCCACTATGAATCAGCCTCCTTATATCAGAGAAAACATTTGGCATTTGGGTTTTTGGGATTGGCTAATTTCACTTAGCATTATGTTCTTTAACTCCATTCATTTACCTGCAAATGCCATGATTTTATTCTCTTTTATTGCAGAGTAATATTCCATTGTGTATATATGCCACATTTTTTTATCCATTCATCTATTGAAGGGCATCTAGGTTAGTTCCACAGTTTATCTATTCTGAATTGTTTCTACATCTGTACAAGGCAATTATAATGGTACCAACATTGTAGAGTTGTTTTGGGAAAAAAGGAGGTAAATCATATAAATCATATAGTTGAGTGTTCATTAAATCATTCTGGTGATTAAGGTTAGTCACAACCTTTACTTAACTTTTGATATTTTCTTAAACTAATAATTGACTTTAATTGAAAGTTTAAAATATTTATCTACGTGTACATAAAATTAATGTGTATGTAATTTAATTTGGAAATTAAAGTGACTTTTGGAAAATGTCATTGATTCTTTTTTAGTATTTTAGAAACATCTTTCTCTCTTCACAATTTTTGTGACTCAAGGGAAACTTTAAAATGCTGTCTAATCATGTTATTGCTGCTTTACAATGAAAAATTGCTGAATTTATACATTGGTTTACATTGGATTTTCATTATAATTTTTTGAAGTATAAAAATAATATTTAACATTCATATTATTAATCTGAAGAGACAGACAGATGGATAAATTAGATAGGTAGAATCTTGAGTGATATGAATTGTCTCAGATTAAGAGTTTTTCTTCATTAGCAAAGGCTTAGCATAGTGTGATCTCTGAACTCTATTGCCAAAAGAAAATTCTTAGAAAGATGCTATTATTTGAGCATGTTCAGACTCCTTATAATGGAGTTTTCAAAGATGATTTTTTAAAAAAGTGAAACCTTAATTTTTAAATGACTTTATAAAAAATGAAGTTGAAAAGAGGGTTCGAATAACTTCATTCTTTGTTTTTTTTCTAACACTATTTTGCATGATAAATATAGATATAGATATGTTTTAGATGAACATATCTATATTGAAAAACAGGGAGAAGAAATTAGTCACAGAAAACTAAAATGTGAACTTCTTGCAGGTACTCTCAGACACAGTATATTAAGCAGATTTAATCTAGTACAATAAATATTTTCAAGATCACTAAAGGAGTTACAATCTCCTAAGCAATTTGCAAGTCTTTCAGTTTTCATACTTCTGTTGTGATGATTAATTTTGTAAAGATCACAGTCATTTTTGTTGTGCATTGTTTTTTAATGCTCTCAGTTATACTTGTGAAGTAAATAAACACAAGTTGTCCTGAAGTTAGTAAGACCAACACCCAAATAAGATTGGAAATGTGACTTGGAGCATGGGTTAATGTATTTTTTCTGTAGTTAACTTTTTAAAATTCTTATTGTTTGTAAAACCAATCAAAATTCAAATAAATCTCAACACCTAACATATACTAGAATATTTTGTTTGCCTTTTTATTTCCTTCATATTGCCAACATAGAGAGAAGATGTGTACCATTTACATTTATAACCACCTTTAAAATTTATTTTTTTATTAAAGAATATATTTTAGGTCTAGCACTTTCAGTTTATCTCCACATTGACATTTTTATGACTGCTAATTTAGAGTCTGTTGTTAATTTACCTTTGTTCTTTACCTTATAATTTTACTAGGTCTCTGAAGACATCACCAAAAGCTGGATTTCCCTCTTTTTTCACCACCTATCAAAGAAAATTTAAAGAAGAAACTATTTTAGAGACTGAGTCTAGAAATAGCACTTCAATCATTCATTTATTTTTGCACAAATATATATCTATATCTAATATTTTATTCTTGTCAGAGTATAATTATTTTGTGTGGCACTCAGTAAAAAAAATGTGTATGAAACAGATTTAATATAGTGCAATAAATGCTCAAAAGATTACTAGAGGAATTACAAGAACAGGAATTGGGGTACCACTGAAGCCATATAGAACTCCAGAGTAGGCCCCAGTAATGTGATCTTAAGATCAAAAAGCCTCAGTGCCTTTGTCACAGCCTCACTGCCTTCAAGACTCCTGGATCTGGTGAGCCATTGCTGCTCCCCCACACACACTTTGAACCATCTTGTGCACCGGCAGCTATTATACAGTAGATGCCCTCTGCTTCACCACTTGCTGCATTCTGAATTCATAGTGGGGCCTATAATTGGTGAAACCTGATTTGCATAGGGAACGTTGGCTGAAAAAAGCAGTTTTACAGATCTCAAGATTTTTATGCAATAGGAAACTTACTAAAGGACAGTGGATGGGAAATTGAATCAATCAATAGCCATCACAATATTTATTTTTCATTTATATGATTTTTATTGTGGAGCAAATCCAAGGTAAAGAAAAACACACAGAAATTTGTAGCTTAATCAAATGTTGTAAGGTGAACATCTTTATACTTACATCTCAGGTCATAAAATAGGATTTTTCTTTCTACCCCTTGTATTTGTCCTTTTCAATCACAATTTGTGTTTCCTTTCAAAATTATCCACTACTCTTAGTAATAACTTCTTTGCATTTTATAAGTTTTATAAATGCATATATATATTCAAGTCTACATTCTGAGATACTCTAATCTCAACCACTTCTTATTTTAATCTATAACTTTCCTATTACTTTCTCTTTCATTTCTGTAAATACATCTTTTGAAAAAAACCTGAAGTAGTAGGGACTGAATTGGAGCAAATTATATGTCATGCTTGTACAATTATATGAAAATGAACCTCAATATTATCTTTAATAATACATTAATAACTTTTATAAAGTTGATTCATTCACCCTTCAGTGTCTTCCATGGTCTGGAATATACTGATTGCATGTTCAAGTATAATTTGACATGTACTTCTTTCATCTATGTTTTCTGAAAATTGAAAATCCAGGACTTAATCATACTCAGTTGGAAGTTGGAACTTTTGAAGATCTTGCTATCTTGCTGTCTCTTTTGGAATAACAATGGTGGCTAAAGCTTATGGTTGATAGTAATTTTTGTTGTCTGAAATCTGTACTCTAATCCCCATAAATGCTTATTGAGCATATTCTCTGGATTTTGGCACGTTGATAACACTTTTTCTAGTTCTTTATGATTGAAAGTCAGTTTTTCTGTAAATTTCTTGGCTATCATTTTCTTTCTTGGCTTTCATTTTATTTTTTGTTATCTTGAATTTAAATTATAATTCTATATGAGAATTTTTCTGAAGCCAGCAAAGCTCATAATTTTCCTTATTGATGCTAGACCACTAAAATATTAGAATTTTGGTACTGATATTTACTTCTTGGAGGAGGGCATTAATACCCTCTTCTGGTATTTATATGGATAGTATCTCTGATGTGTTTAGATATGATTTTATTGCATCCATGTGGTTTTGAAAACTTTACATTTCTGAATTTCCTTTAAAAATTTTAAATTCTACTTAAATGAAATTATTCTTCAAGAATAAAACCCACTAGAACATTGTCAATATGCCTATTTAACTTTTCTAATTTTTTTGAGAAAGGTACAGCTTTTGCATCTCTGGTTAGCAAATGAATTAGAATCCCTACTTGCATCCTGCAGTACTTTAGGTTCTGACCTCTTCATCTCTCATTTAACATATGGTGATAAAGAATTCTTCACTGAGAAAACAGAAAACAACTATGGCCCTCTAAAGTGAAATGGCTTCTCCTTGCCTCAAGAGAAAAGAAAGACAAGATACAAATATTACTGGGAACAATTACAAAATGAAAGATCAAAGTTGACTTTTCTGTTGGTCTGTTTCACCTAAAACTCATTAGTAAATTACAAAACCAAAAAGAAAACAAAAACCCTGAACTAGATAATCTCTCCCTTGCCTGTTGCTATTATTGACCTATTAGATAAGAGTCTGCTCACAGCACAGATCTCTTGGACTGGTGGTTCAGATCCTCGCTCATTAGCAGTAAAAATATTTCACAATGAAAGTAACTTTTAAATATTGAATCTGATGAATGTTCTAGCCTAATTGATTCTCTTCTTTTAACTCTGTAGTCAATACTTGGTTATGCCACAAGGACTTCAACTTTTCTATGGTACTTTAAAAAAATATTCTAAGGTCTGTAATAGATTCTTTCAGGAAAGGTGCTGTTTAATTCACGTTCTCAGTTACTTACAGATCAGCTAGACCTCCAAAAATTGTTATAGAAGAAGAGTGCAAAGATTCATGTGAAGACTACTGCATTCCCATATTAAAGACTGTATACCTTTTCCAGGAACTCATGCAGCATTTACAAAAACAGGATTAACATAGGTAACCTATAAAGTCTGATGAAGACCACAAATAATTATATAATATATTATCTAATTACATTGCTATAAAAATATAAAATGATTTATATTTTTTATCATTTTATCATTTTATCCCTAAAAGTAGAATTCTACATCTTTGGAAAAAAGAAAAAAAACTTGATAATTAAACCATGAGCCAAACAAGTTAATAATGGTGATAACAGCATTTAAAACTCAGTTACACAAATATAATGCATATCAAAAGTTGTGAGGAAAATTTATAATCACAACCATCCTTGTTGACTATGAGAAAACAACATTAAGCTTGGTGTTAAATATAAAAATTAGGAAAATGGCACTAAAGAGGATTAAAGAAGTAGAAGGATAAAAATAATAAAGAGGAGAAAATGATAAAATTTTATCCAGGCCTCTTTGGATCTGTCTTAAGCTTAAGACCAAAACCCAATGAGGATATTGGGAAAAGGGTGGTGTATGTACCATTTTGTTTTGAATAGAGCATATACTTAGAATTTGATGAGGGAAGCTGAACCGCCAAGAGTGACATGTGATGAGGAATGGATTGTGGGGTTAGATTTTATGCAGTAATAAAAGTTTTTAGAAAATCCTACAGAAGTCAGTTGCTTATGACTCTGCTGCGAGGACCCTACACTTCTGCTATATCAGCAGGGCTGGTGGCTGAGGAGAAAAACTGAATATCTAAAGTTTGCCTCCAAATAATATTATTAATGTAATATTCTAATTCCTTCTTTTGATTTTTAACAATGTTTTTTTCAGTTATTTTCTTTGTTATTTCTATTGGGATCACAATATTTATGCTAACTCATCACAACTGATTTCAGATCAATACTAACAATTACAGTAAAATAGAGATTCTTCACTCTGGATAATCTCCAGATCCTTCCCCTTCCTTGCTTGTTATTCTCAGATATATCTTCATGTTTATAAGTCAAAATACAAAGTTTTACAATGACTTGATACACTTTATTTTCCAATTAGTGTAGATAGGAAGAAAAATAAAGAACAGATAATAACAATATTTTTACTGACATTCTCTGGTGTCCTTTTCAGCCTGAAGGACTTCCTTTAGTATTTCTTTTATAGCAAATATAGGCAAAACATTCTCTCTGACTTATTTTTTATTATTATTATTATTATTATTATTGAGGGATTTTTTCTAAGTATGCATTTTTGGGTTTTTTTTTGTGGTTACTGTTTTTCTTTCAGAACTTTGAATAATTTATTTTGTTGTTTTACAGCCTCCATATTTTCCAATGAAAAGTCAGTTTTCATTTTAAAGAAGTTACCTTTTTCTGACAAGTGGATGTTTTCCTTTCTAATTCTACAATTTTCCCTTTGTCTTTGACTTTCATTTGAGCATCATAGTCTGTGTTTATTCTTCTTAAGGTATGTTAAGTTTTTTGGATTTGTAGATTAATGCTTTTCATCAGATTTAGAAATTTCTTAGACATTTTAATATCATGTGCTTTTCTGCTCATTTCTTTCTTCTTTTGAGAGTTCCATTATGGGCAGGTTTGTGTCCCACAGTTCTGGGAAGATCTGTTCATTCTTCTTTATCATTAGTTTTTTCTTTTCCTTTTTTCTCATTAAACAACTTTTATATATATAAAAAGTGTATATATATATATATATATATATATATATATATATATATATATATATACTGGAAACTGGTTTTTTTTATTAGATTCTCAATTACCATCAGAAAATAAAACATTCTAGAGTAACTTCATTAAAACAGCTCTGATAAAGCAAGGTCACTACTACGTATCATAAAGCAGGTAAAGAAGTTTTATGTTCATAAGAGCATGATACAGTACTGTCCTACATTTATAATGCTAGAGGATGCAATTAAAAAGGAATTAGTTGAGGTTTTATTCTTCTTTTCCAGCAAATGGCCCGAAGAATGGTATGGCATAGCCCTGTAAAGAAATATACTTCTTTGCATTGGCGGCACAGTTCCAAGTACTCACTCTTTTCACGAATATCAACTAAAAACCATTTTAAAAAGTCAGGGGGAAAAACAAACAAGAAATGAAACAAAAAAAAAATTGGACTCATACAAAGTGACCAAGTGGAGGCAAGCAAGACTCAACTAACATTTTAGCAAATCTGTCTTGTTTGAATGGTGAACACTCCATAGAAGAAAGGAGATGCCAAGTAGCCCTTCGAAGCTTCAGGCACAACTAAGACACAGCATCTGTCCAAATAGAAGCTGTTGTCAAACACTGCTCATTCACTATGTAGAATGAACAATTTTTGTTGATTTGTCTTTAAGTTTGCTGTTTTTTCTTTTGCCACCTCAAGTTTGCTATTGAATTCTAGTGAAGTTTATATTTTTTCTCTGTAAAATTTCTATTGTTTCTTATTTGTAATTTATATTTCATTATTATTATTTTCTACTTAGTAAATTTTTCTAATTATGCTTTACTTTAGTTTTTAAAAATACTTTTCTTTAGTTCTTCCAACATATTTTAGTGTTTGATTTGCAGTATTTGCCTTCTAAATGCAACATTCAAGACTCATCAGAGATAATTTCAATCAGATATTTTTCTTCCTGTGTCTGAGTTATATTTGTTTTTCTTTTTGAGAGCAGATAACATTTCTTTTTTTTAATTGTACTTTTAAGTTAATACATTGCAAAAACTTTTGATTTTTATTTGTTTCCCTCCAAGCAGTCATTATTCTTGCTATTAATGATAGTTGTATTACTTTTGTTTGGCCCAGATTCTGTAGAATCTGTTTTCCCTGAAATATATGGCAATTGTTTCAATTTTTAATTCTGATGTGCTAGATATCTGGGTGAGCATAGGTTAATGGTCATCTGCTAATTGGTTAGATGTGGTACCTCATTATTTTGACTCTTTTGGTAAATTACAGGTGGTTCACAAGTTTCACTGGCTTTTAATTTCTTCCAGGTCTCCTCATGTCTTCTTTGCCTGTGTTCAAGTCTATGTTCTTCCAGTGCCATGTAGATATTCTCTGATGCTCCTGAGTACACATACAACTGCCCCAACCCCCAGGGACATGTGGAGCTCATCAAGACCCAGTATGACTACTTCATTTCTCTAATTGCCCTATTAAATTTTTGTTACGTCTGCCAGTTTCTTGCTGGTTTCATCTAATATCTAAACACTAGACTAACTGCACTGTTGGATACCATTTTTTCCTTTTGTTTTTCACCACTAAGATCATTATTATTTTAGATACCCACCTCACTTGCCCAGGCATGAAATTTTTCATTTTCTGCTCCAGATTAAGCCAGCCAACTCTGGAAGCAAAGGAGGTGGTTTCCATTTGTCCTATTCTGATGGAACTCTCATACTTTTCTGGAGTCTCTTCTATAAAAAGACTTTTCTATAAAGAAGGTTGTAGTCTCCTCTACATAGCCTAATTTCATTCATCTACTTCCTGAAGACCCCAACTGTCTTACTGGGTGTTATTAATTCAACATAATAATTGCAGGGTGCTGTAAATATTCAGTCTATAACAGTCAATATCCAGGATTTTGAAGTAGTTGCTCCTGACAATTTTATATACTTTCTATGTTGTTTTTTGGAGAAATACTTGGTAAATTTCCTCACTTTTACATTTTAAAAGTTGATTTTTGCCTTTCTGTAATCAATTAGGCACACTCTACACACAGAGAAGCTTCTAAAATGCAAATCTGAAAAAAGCCATTACCATTAATAAAGCAATGCTTTTTACCTAAGTGGCTTTGTATGAACATAGGAATTCAGCAACTCAAGAGCAAAGAAAGAAATACACCAGTTAAAAAACAGGAAAGATTCTGAACTGATATGTCTCAAAGAATACATACAAATGGCCAACAAGTATATGAAAAAAAAGTTCTCATCAGTAATCATCAGAGAAATGCAAAAAACACGATGATATGCCACTACATATCTATTTTCTATTAGAATGAGTATGATTAAAAAAGAAAAAAAATAATGTTTGTGAGGATGTGGAGAAAAGAGAACTATTGCATACTTTGGGTGGGGATATATAGAAATGTATTAGTTATGGACAACAGTACAGAGCTTCCTTTAAAAAAAAGTGAAAATAGAACTACCGTATGATACAGCTGCCCAACTACTGCATATCTATTCAAAGGTATCTGAATACAATGAGATATCTGTACTCCTGTGTCATTGCATCATTGTTGACAGTAGCCAAGAGATGGGTCAACCTATGTGTTCATCACTATGAATGGATAGAGAAAAACTGTTATATATGCACAATGGAACACTGTATAGTATTCCATTGAAGGAAATATGTTCATTTGCAATGGCATGAATGAACCTGGAAGATAATACATTATAAAGTGAAATAAACCACACACAGAAGTACAAACATAGGAGGATCTTACTCTTATGTGGAGTGTAAAATTCAAATTCACAGAAATAAACAATAAAATGCTCACCAGAGAATGCTTTGAGGGGATTAAGGAGATAATCAAAGGACAAAAAATTTCAATTAGAAAGAATAATTTCAAGAAATCTATTGTATATCATGGTAAAAACAGTAATGACAATATATTGTATATTAAAATTTTCTAGGAAAATAGATTTTAAATGTTCTATCCCCCAAACAATTGGTAACTGCATGTTGTAATACATATGGTACATAGCTTGATTTTGGCAGTGCACAGTGTGTACATATATCAAAACCTCATATTGTTCACTGTTATGGTTTGAATACCACCTGTCCCCCCCAAAGTCCATGTGTGAGAAATGCAAGAAGGTTTAGAGGTGAAATGATTGGGTTATGATAGCCTTAACTCAAAGAGTGAATTAATCCCCTGTAGGATGGTGGGATGTGACTGGAAGATGTGGGTCCCTTGGGGCATGCCTTTGGGGTATATATTTTGTCCTTGAAATGAGGAGCAATATCCTGAGCCATTTTCCTCTACTACATTGTTCCACCAACATGTTGTGCCTCACCTCCAGCCCCAAGAAATGGAAACAGCCTTCTATGGACTGTAACCTGTGAAACCATGACCCCCCAAATAAACTTTTCCTCCTCTAATTATTCTTGTCAGGTGTTTTGGTCACAGCAATGACAAAACTGACTGAAACATATACCATAAATACGTATAATTTTTTAAAGCAAATCAGGAGTTCTTGAAGTGAATGAAACAAGTAAACTTTTATGGTTACTAGTGAAACCAAAATATGACTACTGGCAAATGAAGGATGGGGAGTGATCCAAATTAAAATGAGACTATAAAATTAATCATTAGAGATTAGAAAAACTGCAAAAAAATTATAAATTGAGGAAGTTAAACAATTAAGGTTATGTAAAAGCAGAAATCAACAGATTCAGCTACGTGATTTTTAAAATTTCTTAAGGAAGCATATATTGACAAATTTGCTTAAGGAGGAGAAAATGAAGTTGCCAATACTATGGAATATATTTAAAAAAGATTTAACCCTCAAAAGATACATTCAAACTCATACATTCAAGTTTATTACAACTTCTTCCAAATGATCAAAAAATGTAAAATTATAGGATGTAAAAGTGCTTTTTTCAGGACTTCCACTAAGTTTGTAAGTCTATCATTGTCTAACCAACTAAATTAGAAGTGTGTACTATAGTAACTTAAACATAAATGAATTTCACCTCTTAACTTATATGCAAAACTCCTAAATAAAAACTAACATATCAAATTAATGTTATGATATTCTCATATCTCTACCCCCAAATTATGTAGAGTTTATGCAAACTAAGAATACAAATATGATTACATTGAATGTTTTAGCAATGATATCTAAAGTTAAAATTAAAAGAATAATTCATTATACATTGCCATTTCTGGGAATCAGATTTGCTTTGCTGCATTTTTAAATTTTTTTCCCTACTTAGCTGAAAAATATTACAAAATGCTCAGTTCAATTTGATTCCTTATGAAGTCATTCAGAAATTTCTACATGTAAAAGTTTTCTAAGTTTATTGGAATCATAATGCAGGTAATTGGTTGTGGGTAAGACACAGTAGTTGAGCAAAAGTTGAAAATGACTTTGCTTTCTGGACTTATGCCATTTTTCTTATTCAACAATCCAGTAAACATCAAATGATAAGGAATCACCATGGGACATTTCTATCCTCCCTGAGTCCCTATTCTAACCTCAGCCCTATATTTAGATGTAAAAATGATAAAATGAGAAAAGGGTGAAGTAGAATGTTGTGAAGAAGAGGAAGCTCTTCTTATTTATTGTAGTTACAGTGCAGCTCAGATGCACATGTACCTCTGATGCAGTTCTTCTACAGGGGAACTTGACCTGAAAGAAGCCAAACCTGTTTCAACTTTCTCAAAATCTGTAGATAATTGAATCTGGTATGTTTTTTTTTATGTCAACCATTTGCTTGGCAATCCATTTGCCTGAAATTATCTTTTTTGAAAGATGATGGTAAGACCTTTAACCCAAGGATAAAAACTTGGAGAAATGGCTTGTGATATTTGGGCTTTAAGTTTTGTTCAAATTCACTTTGCTCATTCACAAAATATTTACATCCATTTTAGCCTGGGACTTTAGATTTGTTTTTGGATGCCGTAGAAAGTGGCATAAAGATTGGATAAATTCCTGTCATTTTTAGCTGTTTGATTTTTATGTTTGTTGGTTGTTCTTAAGATTTTTCTTCTGTTATGCTAAATAAGGACACTCTACAAAAGCAGCATGCCAACATCATTTCTATTTCTCTTGCTCCTTCCCAGCTTAGTTGACATTCAGTAGACTGGTATGGTGCTACTTTCATTCAGGATTACTGGCATTTTTCTTCTTCCCTTATTCACACCACATTCATTTCTCACTATTTTCATTAAAAGGCAGTTATCATTGAATTTTGTCATTTACTAAATGATCAGATTAAATGATATGTTGGAGAACAGTTTATTCTCAATTTTTCCTCTTTATATTTATATGTGCCACTTTCGGGTAAAAATTTCTTCATCCAAGTGATAATTATTTATCTAAATGTTCTTTATTACACTTTCCATTTTAGTTATTTTGTCAAGCGTTGCTCACTCACATGATCATTTCTTTATGCTGAAGATTTTGGAAAAAACTTGGTAGGGGGAATTATAGCAATAGTCCATTTAACAAATATTACCAGGAGATAAAATTTTCCAAACTAATGAATTACAAATTAAAATTGATCCCTTTAAGTAAAATGCATCAGCCACTTGGGAAAACAAATTATAGATGAGCTTTCATAGTTTTAAGTAGAAAGGGCTAGTATTATGAAATTCATTTATAGTACATTTTGTAATATTTAGTGGGTTTTAAATCAACTTCCTGAATCAACCAATCCTCTCATTTTCTAGACTAGATGATTCTATTTGCTGTATATTCTTAAACCACACATTTAAATTTCACTGGAGGCTGTACTATTGAATGTGATAGAAAGAGCTCTGAAGACCTGGAATGAAATTCTGGATGCTTAATTTGCTTATTATACCATACTGAACATATTAATTAACATTTTGAGCTTAAAATTTCCAATATAAAAAATGGAACAAAATTAGTGCTCACCTATGCATGCATTTAAAAAGACTTTCACACTTAGTAGTTTGGCATATTGACATATAGTATTTTTCATAATCTTTTACAGAGACTGTCACTTATAATAGCATATAAAATGCAATATTTTATGGGAGCCTCCTTTCTTAAAAAACAAAATAAAAATAAAAACCCTCTATATTATTAACTAAAAGATTTTGACACTTCAATGAATCATCAAATCATTATATATTTCCTTGGAAGTCTTTTTCTGTATTACTTAAAAGAAGTCACACAGAAAACTCAGGCAGAATGGATTACTTTATAATCTCTTTGCAACTTTATTATCTCAAATGTTCACTATTATGATTGTTATTAATTATCTTAATTTTTGCCTAATAGGAAAGCATTGTGCTGCTGAGTATTTTTCAAAGAACGTAACTTACTTTATTGGGTCAGAGAAATTCTAGTCGAAGCCTACAAATGTAATAATTACTGATTATGACTACTTATTTTGGAAGATTTCTGTACTGATGAGTGAAATGTTACTATCAACCTTCAAATGAGCTACTTGGCAATTATTAAATTAAATCAGATCTTTGTATTGACCTTGCGTATTGATATTCTATACCCAAATATTGGCCATCTCCGTATATTTAATTTCACATATTACAATGTTATTTGCAAGGGACTTTACTTAAAACCAAAGCAACTGTCATAATGTCAGAGACAACATGGATTAAAAAGTCTTAATGGTATGGTTGCAGGGGTTAAGTAGCAGATATAGACAAGAGGAAAGAGAAATGGGGCAGGGGAGGGACAGGGCAAAAGATAAAATACGTAAACATGGCCTCTTGAGAATTCTTCTAAGAATTGAAACTCCTTATAGATCCTCCAGAGTAGATAATGTAAAACACCAGGGTGAGAAAGACAGTGGATCCCTTCAATCTGGATCCCTTAGTATCTTGTAGTTAAGTTCTTTTCAATGTCCACAAGCTGTTTGTTTATCATCAGACTTAACCCACAAATTTATATAGTGGAGCTGTTTATACATTATGTTTTACACCAAAGTTATATTTTGTTCATGAGAATACTTGAGGGGAAAACATAGTATAAAAATCTCAGAAAAGGTACTTCCTAACAGGATAATTGTAGAACATTTAAAATTAATATTGAGATGAACAGTTTGGGGTGTGGTCTACTCTTCTTGTTATTCATAATAACCCATTAATGTTTCTCTTTGTAGGAATTTCCCTTATAGCCTGAGACCATGGATCAACACAATTATTCTAGGGTCACTGAGTTTGTATTGCTGGGACTCTCTAGTTCCTGGAAGCTCCAGTGTTTCTTCTTTGTGTTTTTTAACTTCTTATATATCATCATTGTCCTTGGAAACTTTCTTATTGTTGTCACAGTGATTTCAGAACCTGCCTTGCATACACCTATGTACATTATGCTTAGTAATCTCTCTGTTCTTGATGTTCTTCTGGCCACATATGCAACCCCAAAGATGATCTATGATTTCCTTCATGAACCCAAGACCATCTACTTTGAGGGTTGCATGGCCCAGATATTTTTGCTCCATGTCTTTGCTGGTGGTGAAATGGTCCTCCTTGTAGCCATGGCATATGACAGGTATGTAGCCATATGCAAACCTCTGCATTACACAGTCATCATGAACATGTGCAAGTGCACAAGCTTGGTGGTAGGCTCTTGGGTCATTGGAGTTATACATTCCTTGAGTCAGTTAGCTTTCACTGTAAATTTGCCCTTCTGTGGCCCCAACATAGTGGATAGTTATTACTGTGACCTTACTTTGGTTATCAAGCTTGCCTGTACAGACACATACATTCCTGAAGTGCTGATGCTTTTGGACAGTGGTCTTATGGGGGTGACTTCTTTCTTGCTCTTGCTAATCTCCTACATGGTCATCCTTGTTACTGTTTGCCGCCATTCTTCAGGGGGCATGGCCAAGGCCCGCAGCA
The DNA here is from genome assembly GCF_045843805.1 of Urocitellus parryii. NCBI lineage: Eukaryota > Metazoa > Chordata > Mammalia > Rodentia > Sciuridae > Urocitellus > Urocitellus parryii. The sequence goes on along the minus strand of NC_135536.1, from coordinate 78,898,840 downwards.
CTTTGACTGCCCACATCACGGTGGTGACCCTCTTCTTTGGACCCTGCATATTCATCTATGTCTGGCCTTTCAGCAACTTTCCAGTGGATAAAGTCTTTTCTGTGTTCTCTACAGTTTTCACACCTATATTGAACCCCATCATCTACACATTGAGAAACAAAGAAGTGAAATCAGCAATGAGTAAACTCAAGACTCAGATTGTAAATTCCAGGCTGCTTTCCCTCTCTCACCTGCAGAACCTGCTCTTGTAGGATTTGATTGGTTGCCCTGAGCAGAAAGGAAGAAATTCAAGACAGAGACTACCTTTATCTTATGAACAACATTGTTTTATAGCATTACTTTGTTTAAAATGGTAAATGTTATATGTGTACTTTGTAAAATGTATAGAGAGAAACTTGCAATTATGCATTTCCTCATCATATTTTTCTTATATTTGCATTAATTTCAAAGTTAATTAGCTTATATGTGCCGTTTCAAGTTAGTGACAGAATGTTTCACAAACTAATATGCAATTTAATTGTTTGAAATTAATTTCACAAAAATTTCATTGCATTTTTATATTAGCTAAACTAAGAGCTCTTTGTTTCCTTTATGGCCTAAAAAACTCCAGGTCATCTATAAGATTTAGTTCTAGAACTCAAAACCAATCCCATTACTATTATTTTTTTCCATACCTTTTAAAATATTGGCACTCTCTATTAAAAAATATCCAAGGTGTAATTCAACTTGTAAGAACAAATTTCCAAAAATACAATGTAACATTTCTCAAATTTTATCTTTATTTTATTTTTTCAACATTACATAGAAAACTTAAGGAACAACATATCACATTTTTTGAAGCTTTATAAAATTAGGTCAGATATGACGCAGGTACTTTTATTCTCATCATTTTGTCACCCAAACAATTTTGACATCAAAATACACAGTTAAGCAGTTTTAAATTCCTAAAATAATTACAAAGTACAGGGCTTGAAGCTTTAGACAAGCTGTAATAAAAATTCATAAAAATAGAACAAGACCCCTCACACATGCTCACAACCTGGCCCTGTGATGATATCTGGACACTCATTTGAAGGATAGCAGATGCAAAGCCAGCTACTGCAGAAAACAATGAACATTAGGATCTGGAAGCACATTAGGATGTTGCCACAATGCTGGGCTCTGAATGTCTTATCCAGATACTGAAATCCTCACCTCTAGTATATAGTATTAGGAGATGATTAGATCCTGAGAGTGGAGCCTCCATGAATGTGCTTTACAAAAGAGGCTCTGTAGAGCTCATTTGTCCCTTCTGTCATTGTGAGGTAATTGTGAAAAAGACGTAAAATACTGACATAAAATACAGACAAATATCACATCACTTACTGCATGGAGGTATCCTATTATGTTTTTACCATGTTTTTAAACATAACTCATTCCACAAACTTGTCACCATCATTACTTTCCCCCCTCTTTTAAACTGGATGAATTACCAGTTCTATATTGTGCAGTTGCATCTTTCCTGGTATCAGCATTATAGTGAAAGATTACTTGGACAGCAATAACTGTTATAGACACCCCACTTAAAATTTTTCATCATTTTCTATATAGTTTTCCATAGAGAAGTAGTAAATTAGTGGTCACTTAAGGATAGGAACCGTAGGAGGAATAGTGTAGCACAGCAGGTAACTGTAGTTTACAATTCATTATAATCTCATAAAGAACTAGAAAAAAAGGAGTTTAAAGTTTCCAGAACATAGAAGTGATAGATATTTAAGGAAGAAGAAATGTTAATTACCCTAGTTTGATCATTATACTTTGTATACATGTATTGAATTATCATCTTATGTTCCATAAATATGAATAATTAAAAAATACAACAAAAATGGGTTCTACTCATAAGAAATGACATAAATCTACACAGAGCCTTATACAGAGATATCTATAGAAAGTTTTTTTTCTCATATTTGCCCCAAACTGGAAAACAATTAGATATTCTCCATCTGGTAAATAGATAAAGAAAACTGTGACACATCTATAAATAGAATATTGTTTGTTGATAAAGGAATAAACTATGGATGCAAACACCATCATGGTTGTGTTTTAAATACATTTTGCTAAAATGTCAGAAAGAAGCCATGTCTAAAAAAATATATGACCAAAGTCTCCTCCAGTCTTTTTTCTTCAGATGCCATGATGGTTCCATAAGGACATCATAGTTATAACAATCTATTTTAAGGGATAACAACTTAACTTAACCAATGTAAATACTCAACACTTCAATTTTTTCTCTATCTTTTCTCTATGTTATGATCTCAGATTTTTCCTCTTTTATATCCTGTGCATTCATTAACACATTATTGTAGCTGTAGTTACTTTGGTACTAATACCAGAGTTAAAATGATTTATGCAACACCCATATGGCCACTAAAACATTCTATGATTATATTCTTACCTTTACAGTAAGCTTTATGCGTCTATGTTTTCATGTTGTTGGCATTCTTGTAGTTCAACTTGAATAACTCCCTTTAGCATTTTTTGTATGGCAGGTGTAATGGTGATGAATTCTGCAGCTTTCTGTATCAAGGAGTATATCTATTTTTCCTTCATTTGGAAGGAGAGTCTCATCAGATGTAATATTCTTCATTGGCAATTCCCCCCCCCAGTATTAACATATCATGTTATGTAAACATATTTGTTTATTTTGGGTTTAGTATCCCTTTTTCTCAGGTGCCTGTCTGTTACTTAATGTGATTTTGGAAATCAGTTTTTCAAATGATAGATAGTCAAACCCATATATTTTTTCTTTAAATGTTATTTTATATTCTTATATATACTGCATATATTGATATTCAGAAACAAATTTCATATGGTATCTTCTTTAGATTTCTTTTGTTTAAATGTTTTCTTGTAATAATGATTCTATTTCATTTGTAATTTACTTGATATAATATATAAGCTTTTATGTTCTTTAGAATTTATGAATAGTTTACCAGTAGTTCTGGTGATCATATGTTGAATACTTTCTCTTCACTAATTTGTGATAACTCTTTTTAATGTTAAAGACTTATCTGTTCTAAGACTTTAATCCTGGATTATTTGTTATGTTCTTCTAATTGATTTGTCATTTTTTCTGCTAAGTCTGCTGATTTAATGAAAGCCTCATAATATCCTTCAAACATAGTAAGATTGTTATATCATAATTATTATTTTTGTCATAACTAACCTTTAATTTTCTTATTTGTTTAGATAAATTTAAAAGAAATTGTCATATACTTTGCAAAAAAAGCATGTTATGTTTCAGTTTGGATTGTACAATTATCTGAAATCATTTTGTTAGTTTTGTATACATGTATTGTGCCGTAGTCTGGCTGGGCACAAAAATCACTAGCCACTCAAGCAGGAACAAACTTTATTTTTGAAACTCCCTGCCAATGCCCTGTACGCTCCCGGGGAATCCCGGGGGAAAAAAATGCCAACCAACACAAGCAGAGTTCTCCTGGACCCTCCAACAGGAAATCCCTCCTCCGGAATTCCCTCCTACCGAACTTCCCCAACCAATGGGAACTCTCCAGGAGTCCCTAGCAGGCCCAGGTGGACAGCAGGGGTCTAATATCCATATGAATGCAGATCTTAAGATAATCATATCATCTCAATGGCTTGCTGGCATCACCTTTCAACCCAAAATGCCATGCATCATACTACTTGGCTATGGCTCTTAGCAGTATTGAATTATTATCTTATGTTAATATTTTTTCTTCATCTTGGAAAATTGGATGTTCTTTATTTAGTGAATTCTTCTTTTACTTCATGTAAGTTTTTTTTCCTTTTATACAGTTTTACTTTTAAAATATACTACCTTCTTTTGTAAAATTTTTATCTATTTAATTATGTGATGAAATTGAAGGGTGCAGTAAAGTAAGAATTTAATAAAATTAAAAATAGTTAACTACACATTATTCTAATTTACACTTTTCAGTTTTGAAAATACTCAGTGACTTCTAAGTCCAACATCAGAGTTAAGACAATAATTTTTGCAGCCCATGCCCCAAAGAGATCTATGATTATTAAATTACATTCTCCTCATTAACTTACTCCAAAGACAGAAGATTTCATTTCAAACTATACATGTTAAACACCCACTTAGTCACTTCATGGTATTGACAATGAGGAGGATACATTTTAAATTAGTTTCCAAATAAAAGAATAAGTCTTATAGCAGTTTCTCAGACTAAATATTCCTTCACTCATTATCTCTGCCTCTTAAAGCCTTTGTTCATTCAAGGCACTTCATGCATAGTGCACAGTGGCAATCCTCATTGCCTTCATCCCTTCCAACATGGTTTTCCTTCTTTATATGTTATTTCCTGATTCTTTTAACAAAATATAACCTTTCCCAATGTTAAAATTGATGGAATTTGTACTTACGATATGTATATTATTCTGTTTACATTTTGTGACATTGTTTATTTTCTTTAATTGTCTTCTAAATTGTGAACTACTTGCAGATAAGCACTTTGCACTCATTTTGCATTCTTATTCTGTGGTTTTACATGTCATAGGTATGCAATTATTATGCATTCCTGAATTAAATTTAATTGGGAGATGGAGAAAAAGACATTGTTTTGTCTAAGTGATTATAGGTTTACCATAGTGCAATCAGTTGTTGAATCAGTTGTTATGCCTACAGATAAAAGTAATTTGAATATGGATTGAAATGATATGCAGTGTGTAGAAAATAGTAGTATTTGGGACTATATTGAACCTACAGAGGGAGAATTCAGTATTAATGGTTAAAAACAGAAATTTTGCCTTTGCATATATTTCCTTAGAAAATAAACTCTACACTAGTTACAAGAGGCTCTCACAATATCTAGTATATAGATAAACTGGGAATATGATTTTAAAACCATGAATCCCTAGATAGAAATGATATTTGCTAGTCTATGATAAAAAAAGAAAGCCTTGTTAGCAATAGTCCCACGGGACAAAAACTCATCAATAAGAAATACATTTTCAGTTTTACCTCCTCTTAAATAAAGTATGTAGAACATAACAAAATCAGTATGAAAAGAACACACTCCTGATACCATTATCATACTTCAGGGTTTTCATGCGGCACTTCTAACATTAAAAGAGCTGAAAAATTCCAACTCTATCTTAGAGACATCTCTATGGCAGCCTACCAAAGACTCATGTAAGTTTTTCATACTCTGCCACTTCAAAGAGCTCTATGTGGACCACCTATTTTAATACAATGTTCCATTGCTTTTGATTGCATGTGAGATTGAATGTCCCTTTTTATATCTGAACTCCCACTTAACATTCTGAGATTTGCTGGCTTTTTTTCACATGTCAATATACTTCACACCCTTCTGCGGACTTAGCCATTGTTCTCTGAGTTTATTCTGACAGTTACATATCACATAGTGTGGCACCACAGTAAGAGGCCAATATATTCACTTAATCTAAATCTCTTCTTTGTATGAATAGGTACACACATATATTTTCAGATGTGGCTTCCATTTTCACACACATAATTATGTCAACATACTATCTTAAAATTCTTAACCTGTAGTTTCTGCCATGAAAATGTTAGCTTTATCACTTGTTTACCATATGATTGGACAGTTATTAACCTGAGATTATATAATAGATGGACAGAACTAAACTTCAATTGTGATTGTGAGAGTTCCTTGTAGATAGGCATATTGCTCATGATTGTGAGAATGTGTGTAATCCATTTTGTAAATATAATATCCATACCTATACTCATAGAAAAATCTTATCACATAGTGTATAAGAAATGGTAACTAATTTTCTCATCCCAAAGTTATAAGGGAACACATATAATCCAATTGTATTCTGTATTTAATAACTTCTAGATTTTTGCATTATTCTTTGAATATAATTGAATTAGAAATATATATATTATATACATATGTAAATGTGTATATATATATATATATATATACACACACAAACATACATGTTCACATGAAATCTTTCTGTTGTTTCTTTACTCCTTCTCTCTTTCTCTTTCTGTCGTCTCCCTCATTATTTCTTTGTTTAGCAAAATCATGATTCAAGATGATTAGAATGTGGACTGGCTGTTTTTATTTTTATGTCTTCACTTTTAAAAATGCAATAAATTATTTATAACTTAATTATTTATAACCTCATTTGTATGGTTTCTTTCTTTATAAACAAGAAAACAACAATGATGTAATAATATATATGTATGTGTATTTGTATTCATACACACAGACAACATATATACATAGTATCAGAGAAATTAATAACTGAAAAAACCTGATTGTACTAATTTACTTACTTCTATAACTTTTTAAATTCTAATTAAAAATTATTGATGGACAATTTACAGATTGATGACACTCGGTAGCATTTTTAGTTTAGAATGAATTAGATTATTTCAGGTGCTATAATTTTGGAGATTTCATTATTTCTATACTGACTTCAGTGATTAAACTGCTTTGTAAGTGAAATGTCCAAAATTTAGTGCCCCCAAAAATCACCTATATAAAAATCTCACTATCACACCTTCATGAGAAGTATGAGAAGCTGTCCTGTGTTTTGCATATAGCTTTCAGCTTGCCTTTTAATGAAGTTTGCTTTTTCAGACTTCAAAGATTTATTTATTTGTTCTTTCATTTACCTATTTAAAAATTGTTTTTAGTTATAGATGGACACAATATCTATATTTATTTTTATGTGGTGCTGAGGATGGAACCCAGTGCGTCATGCATGAGAGGCAAGCAATCTACCACTAAGCTATAACCCCAGCCTTCTTTTATTTACTTTAACATACTTTATAATGACCTCAGGACAGAAGAACCTACCCACATCCATTTCCATAATGTTTCTATTAGGTTTGTAAGGTGCAGAATCAGTGCACCCTTTAAACTAGATTACTCAAAATTAAATGGTCAAAGGCAGATATTTAGCTAGAGATTTAGTTTTTGCTTCCTATAGAAATTACATAAATGAGTGATCCAGAAATTTTGTTTACATTCAAAAATTAGGGCAAAAAGTTATTTGTTATTCAAAAGTATTGATTTAAAGTGAAGTATTGTTTAAATGACTCTAGACCTTTAAATTTTCAATAAATCCACTTTTGCATTTATTTTTGTATTATTACTCAGCTACAAAAACAGAAAGAATATGCTGATGATTATTAAGACAAAACAAGGACTTTACTAACACTTAATAAATTAGAAGAATAATAAATAAGAAATATAATTAGTCTTAAAATATCCTTTCTCCCCCTGTTCTTTTCTGTCCGTCCTCTCTTTTACTTCTTCTTTTCTTCCTTCTATCCCTTCCTCCCTCTCTCACCTCCTTTTTCTTTCCTCCCTCCTTCTTCTTATTTTCCCTGTCTTCTTTCAACAAAGTCATGGTTCAAGATATATATTGGGATTTTTAATTAATTCATGTTTAAAGTCTAATTAATTAATTACAACTAAATTACCTATTTGTTTATAAACAAGAGTTTAATGATGATGCAATAATTGTATTTCATTAGTCATTATCCTCTCACTCAAATGGCATTGCATTAAATCATTCACACATAAAATTATTCATGTGATCATTTATGACTCTGTTCATTAATTTGGCACTATTTATAAATCAGTCCTTTGTACCATTTATAAACAGGTCCTTTTGACACAGGCTTAACTGTGATGGGAGGAAGACATGAATTTTTCATAGAGAAATAAATATATAAAAATATAAATTAATATGTAAATATAAATATATGTAAAACTTCTGAAATGCATACTTGTGATATATTATAAGTAAATTATATATATATATATATATATATATATATATATATATGTGTGTGTGTGTGTGTGTGTGTGTGTAAAATATATAGAGAACCTTATCAACTTGAGGTATTATATTATTTGAGAAATGATACTTCCAATTTCCTTAGCACCTGAATATGATGTAAAGAAGAATTTGATAATGTTAAGCTAATTTTTGTTTTGGGTTAGCTATCCTACCATAGATAATAAACAAAAATGCCATCAACTACATTCTGATGAATGAATTTTTAGTTTTCTCTGGAAACTTCTTATAGTAAGGCTTGGATTATCTTAGGAAATTAAACACAGGGAAAATATATGTTCAGTCAAAAGAAACATACAAAAGTGATCAACTTACAGTAGATTCCATAGCTTAGTATTAGAAAATGATCACAAGCCAAATGAAATAGAAATTTTGTGGAGTGATTTCAGAAGTATGCTGAAAAACCTCATTTCTTATCTTCTCAAATCTTAGGTTGTAGTCGTAATTTCCATGAGAGAATTTTTATTTTCTTTAGTTAAGGTTTTTATTGCCCTAGAAATGCCAGTCTTCAAAATTATCTTCAGTTAATCTTGGAGCTTCTACCTTGTCCAATAAAAAGTGGTATTTAAAGCTGTGACCTTCAAACTACACTATTAGAAACTTACTTAATATTCTTTTTTCCATAGTGACCACTGTTTGAAGGGCTTTGTTTAAATGCTGAATTTATTAATTAATGTTTTGGTACATTTTTTGAAGTAATGAATATAATCGATTGCACAGAAATCCTTTAGGTAAGACAATAAAGGGGAAAGCCACTCAGCAAAAATAGATTTTAATTTACTTAAATATTTTAAGCAATTTAAGTAAAAATAACATAAATAATATTAAAATGAAAAGAGTAAATTAAAATATCTATTTAATATCTGTACAAAAGATAATCCCATAGTATGGAAAATATTATAAATACATATTAAAAAGATAAAGTTCACAGTAGAAAAATGGGCAGCAGTCATGTACAGGCAAATGAGGAACTAAAAAAAAACAGTTCACACATAACTACAAATAAATGGTCATCTTTATTATTTAAGTGCATTAAAACATCAATATGAGTTTTTATGTAGAAAGTAAAAATAACAGGCATAATAAAGTAATTTATTTTAAAAAACAAATTGTGGAATGGTCATTCTCATATATAATTTTAATAAAATAATTTTTCATATAATGAATAAAAAACATTTGAAGATTATGATCATATATTCTAAATAAATTATATAAACCCATAAATTATAGCTAAAATAAAAAGTAATTTATTATATATTATTTATTTATTCTAATTTGCTCTATATGACAGCAGAATGCATTTCAACTCATAGTACATACAGAGAGCAGAATTTTTCATATCTCTGGCTTTACACAAAGTAGAGTCACACCATTCCTGTCTTCATACATGTACTTGGGGTAATGATGTCTATCATATTCCTCTGTCATTCCTACCCCCTGCCCACTCCCTTCCCTTCCCTCCCTTCCCTTCCCTTTCTTTTGCCCTATCTAGAGTTCCTGCATTCCTCACATGCTCTCCCCGTCCCCAGTATGGATCAGCATCCTCATATTAGAGAAAACTTCGACATTTGGTATTTTGAGATTGACTTACTTCACTTAGCATAAGATTCTCTAACTCCAACCATTTACCTGCAAATGCCATAATTTTATTCTTTTTTATTGCTGAGTAATATTCTATTGTATATATACACCAGAGTTTCTTTATATATTCATCTACTGAAGAGCATCTAGGTTGGCTCCACAATTTAGCTATTGTGAATTGTGCTGCTATAAACATTGATGTGGCCATGTTCCTGTAGTATGCTGTAGTATACCTTTGGGTATAGATGGAGGATCAAATGGTGTTTCCATTCCAAGTTTTCCAAGGAATCTCCATACTGCTTTACATATTGTTTGAACCAATTTGCAGTCCCACCAGCAGTGTATGAGTGTTCCATTCTCCCCACATCCTCACCAAGAGTTTTTTTTTTTCTCTCTCTCTCTTCATGGTATATTTTGCCAAGGATGTTCTGTTGTGCAGGTTTTTGAGTTGTAAATTTTTTTAAACTTTTGTTTATCTTGGAAGGGTTTTATTTCATCATCAAATCTAAAGCTTAATTTTGCTGGATATAAGATTCTTGGTTGGCATCCATTTACTTTCGGAGCTTGGTATATGTTGTTCCAGGATCTTCTAGCTTTCAGGGTCTGGGAATAAAAATCTAAAAATATCTTTATTGGTTTCCCACTATATGTAACCTGATTCCTTTCTCTTGTGGCTTTTAAAACTCTCTTCTTATTCTGTATGCTAGGTATTTTCATTATAATGTGCCTTTGTATGGATCTGTTGTGATTTTGTACATTTGTTGTCCTGTAAGCCTCTTGTATTTGATTTTCCAATCCATTGTTCATGTATGGAAAAATTTCTGTTATTATTTCATTGAATAGATTGTTCATTCCTTTAATTTGGAAAACTCTATGCCTTCCTCTATCACAATAATTCTTAAATTTAGTCTTTTTTGGTTATAGCATAATTCTTGACTGTTGTGTTCATGGTTTCTTACTATCTTCAGTGTTGGTTAACATTCTTTTCAATATTACATATTTTGTCTTCATTATCTGAGGTCTTGTCTTCCAAGCGATCTAATCTATTGGTGATGCTTTCTATTGGTGATGCTTTCTATTGATCTTTTTATTTGGTTTATTGTTTCTTTAATTTCAAGGATTTCTCTATTTTTTTTCAGAATCTTTATCTCCTATGGAAGTAATCTTTTGCTTCCTATATTTGCTTATGTAGCTCTTTCTAGAAATGATCATTCTCTTCCTATATTTGCTCTTCTATATCATCCTTTAATTCACATAACATTGCAATTATGTACATCCTGAACTCCTTTTCTGTCATTACTTCTGTTCTTCTGGCCATAGATTCTAATAATGCAATATCTTGGTTTGTTGGAGTCACTTTCTTCCCTTGTTTTTCCATGTTGTTTCTGTGTCTTCTCTTCTAGTAATCCAAGGCATTACTGCTGTTACCCTATAGACTTATAGTGCCCCTGAAGGTTTCCAACACATCTCCTTTAATGGGGAGAACAATGTGAACAGATCCCAATACAAACAATATACAACCTTAAACCAAATAGCTGCTATTAACATGTTTACGGATTTGTCACAATATACAGAAGTTGTAAGTTCAATTATTATCTATAATATAAAGAGTAGGTTTGTAAAAGGGACTACAATTTCTGATGTTGGACACAGCATTGGGGGTGAGGTGTAGGATGAGACATTGAGGGGGAAGGAGGTGAGGATATAGAGTTATTAGATCTTAGAAAGCATGAAAGGGGAATCTAAATAAGTTGTTTAGTATCAGGAGAAGAGAGAGAAATTGATTTTGGTGAGAGAAATTAGTGGGAAGACAGTAGATTACACAAAACAAATATAATATAAAACGTAAAAAATGTAGAAATAGGACATAAAAGAATATACAACACCATTGCAATATACTATTCAGACATCCCCGTCCTCAGTCTCCTAATTCATACAAATTACTTGGTTTCACAAACTCTGGGGATGTGAAGGTGGAAGAAGAGAGAGAGAGTGAGAAAAAAATACCCTGAAGAAGATACAAGGATTGTATTTGTTGGAGACCAATATCTTTCCAGCTTCCCTTCTCATCCAATAGGTGAATTTGTCTGTTGTTTGCTCCTATCTCCACCCTCAAGATGGTGAAGGTTATTATGGTGGGATGGTTGGTCTTGGGATGTGGCTCCTTGAGGTGGCTTGTAATACTTGCCGGTTCCTGATGGAAGACTGCCCCCCAAGGATCTCCTTTGGGGCTTGCTTGTGTGGTGTGGGTGCCTGGTCTTATCTCCGTATATCGCCTATAGACCTCACAATTCCTGGTCTCTAATTTAGTCTCTAAACTGTATCTCACTCACTTCCTCCTTTTCTACTTCCCAATCAGGAATCTTTCTCTCCAAAGGTCTTGTGGGCTGCTCTCTGGGGCCTGTGCACCTGTCTCAGAGAGCTGTTTTATATTGGGTAGTTCAGGACCTGGTTTTGCAACCCAGTTTTGTGAGCTATGGACCGACCACGTAGCTGGAGGCACTGTGCAGATTTAGCAGCTTCAGGGGAAAGAGGATGAATTGGAGACTTTTGGTACTTTGATATTATTTCTAAGCCCCAGCCAGTGTTACAAGTTGGGAGTTGCAAACTAAACATGGCAATGAATGTGTTGTAAGATGGAGGCTTCTGCTTTCAGCAATGAGGAGTGGGGTCAGGTGGGGCCTGGCAGTGGTATTGAGCAGTATGTTCAGAGATGTAGCTCTGTGGTGTGCAGTATTGTGGCTGACAGCTCTCTCTGGAGCCAGTGCAGTGTCCCCAGGTGCAGGATACTGCCTGTAGGGGATGATGGGAGTGGTTGCAGTGCTCCAAGAAGGAGGCCACCAGAGGAGCCCCACATTGGTAGATGGGGGTCCACATGGGAGGGGTGACTAGAGTTCCAGTGTGAGCTACAACTGGGTGTCCTGCATGGGTGGGCTATCAGGAGTCCTGTATGGGTGCTAATGCCGGTGGTCCTACCTGGGTACCTATAAGATCTGCATGGATGAGTGGCTAGGAATCCTGTGCTGATGCTGAGGCCTGGAGACCTACATGGTACAGAAGCTGTGATTCCTACATGGGAGCAGCTGTTGTGGGTTCTTCCATCACTTGCAGAGAAACAGTATTCCCACTACTTGAATCCCAGGTCCTGGAGCGACACAGAATGCAGCCTACCCCTAACTTGCCATCTTAGATCTTCCTGATTATATGTTAATAGGGAAAATTTAAAACATCCATGTAATAAAATAACACAAATGTACAAAAAAGCTGGCATACAAAAAATATTCTATTGATATAGAAAATATTTATAATATGCTGTTGAGTAGTTGATTATAAAATAATATGTATGGTACATGCAGTTATAGGGTATATTTGCATTAATATTTATTATTTATGTGTGTTCTTTTTAAAAATTATTTTATTTCATTTTGTTAACTTTTGATTTTTCTAAATTAAAATTAATAAGCAGTGGAGTAGATGAAGGGGAGGACAGAAGGGACGGAAAGCACATGAATGGTGAAATAAAATTGAGCTAATTATGCTATGTTTTCATATGAGTGTACCACAGTGAATTTCACCTTTATATGTTAAAATAAACTAAATAAAAATTTAAAATTATAAATAAAGGAAAATCATCAGAGAAAGAGGAGCAGTATATAAAAATCATATTTCTTGCATGAATGGTTATGTCAAAATGAACCCTAATGTTATGTATAACTATAATGCATGAATTTTGACATATATATATATATATATTATAAATTAATTTTTAATTTATTGTTTTCTGAGCCAAAAGATATTACATTCTCATTGCATAACAAAAATAAACTCAGGCTAGACACAATAGTGCATACCTGTAATCCTAGCAATATGGGATACTGAGGCAGGAGGATCCCAAATTTGAGGCCAGCCTCAGCAACGTTGACTCTCAGCAACTTAGTGAGACCCTGTCTCAAAATAAGAAAAACTAAATAAAAAGAACTGGGGATGTAGTTCAGTGATAAAGTGTCCCTGGGTTTCAACTGCAGTATCAGAACAAAGAAACAAAAAAAAACAGTAAATACAGAAATATCTTATGATTAAATTATTGTAATCTCTCAATCTCTCACTTGGAGACAACCACTGTTTATACTTTGGGCTAGACCTGTCAAAACGTTTTTATGTATATGTATTCTATAGCAACAGTAGCAAGCAATTCTCCTAGAAGTGAGTTTAGCAAATGACTTCTGACCCCAATAGTATTTTCTTTTCATTCCAGGTAAATAAAGTTTAGAAAATTGAAAATAATTACTTTGTCTGACTTTGGGTTTTGCCAGCTCTCTGGCAAAAAGGACGTAATAATCTTATGACCCTAAAACGGAGCAGTCAGAAAGGAATTCCACTCAGTTGGTGAACAAAGGAAATTGGTGGAAACAGAGGGACTGAGGATAGACTTTAGCACCTTGGCTGTTATATCTGCTGTTGGAAAACAATTTTCTGCCCCACAATGACGTCCTGGCATTTCTTCCAGAAACAGTGCAACGTACAAAGAGTTAGCTCTGTCTACCCTCCCCAGGACCAAAGTGAGTGCACATATCCACACAGGTGAGCTCCTTCAGTGTGGAAAAAATATTTACAGTGATCTTTACATATTTGAAAAAACATTTTTTCTCAAATTTCAATTCCATTTCATAGGGTATGTATATTAATGTAGAGGTATACATATGTAACTTATAGGTTATTAAATATACATTAACTTAGCCCTTTTGCTAGTAGAGGAGTGTAATGAAAAACAAAATTGTAGATTACCTTTAAAACGGTAAGTTTCCATCTGTTGTTGCATTCAGGCATTCCTTACTATGCATCCTGTTTCTTTGTAATTATTTTTAGTCAATTAATTTTCACACTTGATCCAACTTTTCGATTTGTCAAAATAGAACCATTTTTGTAGAATAGAATCAGAAAATTTTTTTTAAAGTTTTATTAAAAGTACACAGGGATAATTTGTAAAATAAAAGCAGTTATTTTTTTAGCTGACATGAAACTGAAAATGCACTTAGATTAACAAATACCGTCTATGGTTTATATAGTGTGAAGGAAATAAATACAAGGATTTTTTAGAACCATAGACCACATTTACACAAATTGTCAGGGAATATAGATTGATAATAGAAAATAAAATAGTCTGTTTTGTACTTGATACTAAATGAAAATCACATTAAATTCACACAAATTCAGTCATGGGGTAAAGAAGAGTATGCATTAACAAAGAGCTTGAAGTAAGAATTGTCTGACTAAAAATGGAAAAATGGGATATTGTTATCTCAAATATTAACATTGTTCAATGTAAAACATGATATTAAAAGTACACATAATAGCTATTTTTAGGAAGAGGAAAACACATTTTGATATTTTAGGTACCACCCTAACTTGCACATGCAAATATTTTCATCATTGATGAAATAAAGATAGGTATATAGTATCTAACTTTAACTGAATACTTACTAGGTCAGGCACTCCACTACACATTTCAATTATTATAATTCTTTTAATCTTCACAATAATCCTAGAGGTCATATGCCCTTATTTTTGTTAATTTGCACATAGAAAACCTGATGTATGGAGAGCTTAACTTTCACAAGTTCACATCTCTAGGAATTACAAATGATAGAATTGAAAACCTGTCACTATGACTAGAGTTTATCTGTCTCTTTTTATAAGGAAACTCAAAATTCTAAAGGTAAGGTTGTACACTGGTATTTTTAGAATTTACACCTGTCATGAAACCATGAAAACCAAGGACACCCAGTCACTACAAAAGAAATGATCCCATGAAATACATGTTTTGTTTGCTTCTGAGGATCTGAAGTAAATGTTGGATAGAATTTGATGCCAGTCTTGGCTTTTCTCATGTACGCTTACAATCCTGTAATATTATTATTTGTAACATTATTATTTCCATTTCATGTTACAGGAAAATTTCTGATCAGATCTCTGAAATTTGAAACCATGGATCAAGGCAATAAGTCAAGAGTGACTGAATTTGTACTGAACAGTCTTTCAGGTTCTCGAGAGCTACAATTTTTCTATTTTGCATTTTTTACCGTTTTCTATTTATCCATTGTGCTGGGAAACCTCTTCATTTTGCTCACCATCATCTCTGAACCCATGTTGCACACACCAATGTACTTTCTACTCAGCAACCTCTCCTTCCTGGACGTTTGTCTGTCTACCTTTGCTACCCCTAAAATGATTTTCGACTTCCTTATGGAACACAAGACCATTTCTTTTGAGGGCTGCATGGCTCAGATATTCTTTCTGCATGTCTTTGCTGGTGGGGAAATGATGCTTCTTGTGGCCATGGCATATGACCGATATGTAGCTATATGTCGACCCCTACACTATGCAACCATTATGAATGTACACAAGTGCATTGTCCTCGTGGTGGGCTCCTGGATCATTGGGGTCCTACACTCGATAAGTCAGTTGGTCTTCACAGTAAACCTTCCATTCTGTGGTCCCAATAAGGTGGATAGTTTTTTCTGTGACCTTCCCCTGGTAATCAAACTTGCTTGCACTGACACTTATATTCTTCAGGTACTGATGCTTTCAGACAGTGGTCTAATGGCCATGATGTCCTTTTTCCTCCTGCTGATCTCATATACAGTCATCCTGGTGACTGTGCGACGTCGTTCCTCAGCAGGCATGGCCAAGGCACGGGCCACCCTGACAGCCCACATCACCGTGGTTACCCTCTTCTTTGGCCCCTGCATCTTCATTTATGCCTGGCCTTTTAGTGACTTGCCCGTGGATAAACTTCTCTCAATATTTTATACTGTTTTCACCCCTCTCTTAAACCCCCTGATCTATACCTTAAGAAACAAAGAGGTGCTATCAGCAATGAGAAAACTGAGGAATCGACAGATAAGTTCCTGACTGTCTCCCTTCTTTCTCCTGTGAAAAAAAATGGCACATAGTAAAGGCCAGGTTGATATACTTTCCTCTGTAATGACTGAAATAGCATAGGACATGTTTTATTTTTCATAAAAGTAAATAGTAAACAAACCATCTAGGATAACCATCTTGGGAATCCCTACCTTTGGCTTTTGAAAGAATTTTTATTTGATCAGAATGTAACTAATTTTAACAATGATTTTTTTTTTCACTAAAAATATAAAGTGGAGGGCTGGGATTGTGGCTCAGCAGTAGAGCACTCGCCTAACACCGGCGGGACCCGGGTTCCATCCTCAGCACCACATAAAAATAAAAGCATTGTGTTGTGTCCATCTACACCTAAAAAATAAAAATATTAAAAAATAATAATAAAATAAAAATATAAAGTGGTCTATCAAATTTGTTTCTTCGGATTAATTTGCTAAATGTGAACACATAAAAATTCCAAAGTAATAGGAGATATGTAAGTAATATATATAAATCATAAAATATATTATACATAAAATATATACAATTGATATATATATAAGTAATATAAAGAGTATAAATGTAAATCAAATTTTTGAAAATATTTCAAAATAATAATTAAGAGGCAGGGTATGTGGATCAGTAGTAGAGCACTTGCTTGGCATGCATAAGTCCCTGGGTTTGACTGTCAACATTGCAAAGATGAAAAACAATTGAAAGAAAGAAAAAAAAGGAAAGGAATAGACAAGGAATTAAATTGCAGTTATTTTTCTGTTTGGTATCACAAATTAGAGATAGGTATTATAAACTGTATAGAATGAGGAAAACAGTATAGCTTTCACCATTTTTAGGAGGCAGAAAATGTCTTCTGATAACAGATCTTATCCCTCTCATGTCTCTCTACTCTGACTATCTACAAGCACACACTGAAATCTCTTGCACTCTAAGCTATTTTTACCTAACTAAAGAATTAAATACATTGAATTATTTTGTATATTAAAATGGTATTTCCTGCAATCTACATTCTCACTATAACTATCCAAATTTTGCAACAGAAAGTAAATATATTATGACAGACATTATTGTCTGAATTCAGAAATCAAATATTCCATATTTACATTAACCATGCTCTAAATAGCAAAACCTAAGCCCCAAATTGATGTTTCTTTATATCACTGTGTTAAGTTGAACTTTAGATTTTCACTCAGTGATCTCAGTTCAATGACTACATAAAAACTGGTAGCTCTCTGCATATAGGTGGATTGTTTTCATCAACAGTTTGAATATGTATTTGTTCTGTATATTTCAGGTCTTGCTCCCTAATTTATACTAGCAAATAAAATAAAATTGAGGACACATTTTTAAAGTACCTCTAAGAGTAATGATTATTGTTTTGACTTTTTTTTTAAAACCACAGATTTATACTTACATTCAATACTTATTAATCTTTCATTGTTTAGCTCCCTTTTCACCAATTAGGAAAGGAAGAGTCAAGTATACCAGTTAAGTGAATTAGACACTGCTATCAACTGAAAAGAGTCTCCCCAAAATTAGAAACTAAAACCCAATCTGTCATATAATATTTGGAAGAGGGGCCTTCTGGGAGTGATTAGGCCATGAGGGTTGGGCCCTCATGAAAGGTATTAGTGAGCTGATAACTGAGACCCCAGAGAGGAACTTCCTCTCTTGTGCCACTCGAGGTGTCAGAGAAAAGATGACTGTTAATAAACCAGGAAGTGAGTTCTCACCAGATACTGCATTTGCTGGTGCCTTGGTCTTGGACTTCCCAGCATCCATGCTGTAAGCAATAAAATTCTTTCCTCATAAACTACCAAGTCTGAGGCATTTTGTTAGAGTGGTATGAATAGACTACTAATATGCATCTCAATAAATTATTTTTTTACTAGTTAGAGCAAATGAAAAAAAAGAAAATTGATACATGTAATAGTAAGGATAAATTTCTAAGAAGTAAGCCAAGTGAAAAAAGTAAAACCCAAAGGTTTTATACTGTTTTATTATGATTATATAACATTCTTGAATGTTTTGTTGTTACCAAGAGCTAAAGAAGGAGTGGTTGGAAGAGAAGTGGGAATGGCTAAAAAATGACAAAATTAGGATCTTTATGTTGATGGAAACGCCCTATATCTTGGACCAACTAGTAATGCCAATATCCTGGTGGTGATAGTGTACTACAATTTTAGAAGATATTGCTATCGAATGAAACTAGATAAAATGAACACATGATCTCTCTATACTATTTCATATAACTTCATGTGAATTTGTCTCATAATAAAAATTTAACTTAAAAATCAAAAATTCATAACAAACATGAAGTAAAATTTCTAAAATTTAAATGGCAGTTGCTGATAACTCAGTAATTGGGCTAGTGGACATCTTCAACATACTTTATTAAATAATTAGTGATCTTGAAAACAGATCTAAATTATTTACATAAAAGAATTACTGATATCTAAAAGAAGAAATAACAAAGAGAAATTAAAAGACCAAGGAAAATTGTGTCCACATAAGTAATATATGTTATCAGATGGTGAGAATGGGAAGAAGCAGTGCTCAAAAGATAAAAGGCTGATCATTTTCAGCATTAAAGTTCTAAATTCCAGATTAATAAAGCATGATTAATCTAGAGCTGGATAAGTTAAAATAAGTCCTTATCTAGACTCACAATAGTGAAAGGGCATAAACTTACACACAAATGAAAATAGTATAAAAGCAACCAGAAAGTAAAAAAAAAAAAAAAAATGGTGATAGCTACAACACAATGATAGCTGTCAATGAGATTTATCTATAGAAACAATAAAGTCACAAGATAATGAGACAATATTGTCATTTAGCATAGAGGAAAAGAATCAATTCCCTGTACTGCTATGCAATCATTCAGGGTGAGAGAAACTTTACTAAATTTTTAAGTCAATGACTGAACATTAACTACTTATAGACCTTCAATTAAAGGATTTTCTGAAAAACACATTTTCTCATCAAGGAAATGGAGTCTGGGAGGAAAAGTCATTAACAGGAAAGGAATATAGACTTTGGTAATGTGGATAGGCTTAGATCATAATAATAATATGACGAATAACATGGAACATAAATTATCAAGTGAGTAGGAAGAGAAAGAAATTAAGCCAGATGCCCTGCTGTCTGTTCACTACTTTTAATGTGGGACACTCAGGTTTTTGCAGGTGGGTGACTTGGTCTAATCTTTAAATATGCTGCTAACTACACCACTTGGTAAAGATCGTAAGGGATATGCTAGGAAGATAATCCATATGTCTGGAATATAGAAATACTCTTATATGGATGCCTCTATTGAATTATTTATTACGGGAAGCAAATTAAGAAATTATAGCTTTATGAGGCAACAACTCCTTAATCATAGTATAAGAAAATAGAAACAGTTCATAGAATTGACACATTTCTGCTAAGTAGTTAGTTCTTCAAACCTTAAATTTGGAGAGCACATTTATTATGCTGGATTATGGAGGCCCTGTCAGATGTGGTTGGAAAGAACAAAGAATCCATTTTTGATGTTCCAGATCTCTCCCTGATTTGCTTATGAGCCTTGATTGCTCATGTCTCTGAAGGTATTAAGATATGATTAGCATAATAAAGGTAAGATCTCAGATTCATTAAAGTCAGACTTGACAACACAGTCTTTTGCATGAGCAATAACAGGAGGGATTGTTGTAAGATCTGTATGGTCTTACATTTTTAGGGGGAGGATAAAAATATCCATTAATTTTGACTTACAATGTCAAGTATGCATGTTAAGATTGTAAGGGGAAAACATGAAGTAGGAATAGAATACATGATTTTCAAGCCAATAGAGAGAACACAATGAATCAAAACTCAATCCTTTTAAAGGAAGGCAAGAATGAAGGGGGAAAGGAACATTGTAAAAACAAAAGATAAAAAATAGTGAAAATAAATCTAAATACAAAATAGAATTAACAAGATATTTATTTCACCAGCTTTTAATTTTGAGGGATAAACTTTTATGATGTTTAACCCCTACTAAGCAATATGGTAATCGAAGACTGAAAAAAAAGAAGAAAATAAAACAATAAAAGACAAAACATAGCTGATGGAATTATATAAGGTTTATTAATACCAACCAAAGGGCAATTAATGCAGAAAACATTATAAAACATAATTGAGCGAATCTGTATTGTTAAAAGGGAGGGATTTTAGTAAGAGCTGTACGGTCTTACATTTTGAGGTGGAGGATAAAAAATATCTGATTCAAATGTATGATATGTCAAGGTCATTGTACTGTCATGTGTAACTAATTAAAACAAATAAAAAATAAAAAAAATAATTAATTTTGACTTATAATGTCAAAATTTTTCTGGGATTATATCACCTTCCTAATATGATACAGGTGCTTCTTGATGTACAAGGGGGTTACATCCCAACGAATTCACCACAATTGAGAACATTGGAAGTCAAGATGTATTCAATGCATCTAACCTGCTCAACATCATAGCTTAGCTGCTCATCACACTGTACAGCATCAGTGTACCTTCTTGATTTCATGGCCTGCTGAGAGCTGTGACTGGCTGCCACTGCCCAGCATGGAAACAGAGCACTGTACCACATAGCACTAGACAGAAAAAGAAAAAAAAAATTAAAGTACATTTTTTACTGAATGTGTATCACTTTTTCATTATGGTGAAGTCCAATATCCCAAGTTTAACCATCACAAGTTTCATACAGAGAACTGTCTGCATAAACCTAATGACTATTTCAATATGTGCAAAATGCAGAACTATAAGGATATATATATATATATATATATATATATATATATATATATATATATATAATGGTCATCATTAGATTAGAGATTTCAATAAAAGTAAAAAGAAAAGAGTTTTCTAAACATATAGGAGCAGAATACACTTACTAGAGGATAATAAGATGGAGGGACAGGGTAAATAATAAGAGGGTAGATAATGTGTACCAAAACACAGTTAGAGGAGAGAGAAGTAGTCCTAATGTAATATAGTACTGTAGGGCAAGTCTAGTCTACAACAATTAATTAGAAGAGAAGAATTTAAAAGTTTTCAACACATAAGTGATAATATTTAAAGAATGTAAATGTTAATTTCCCTGATTTGATGTTTATACATTGTATACATGTAAAACATTACAAAACTGTACTCCATAAATAAGTACAAATATTTTATGTCAATTAAAAAAAAGAAAAAAAATGCTAAGTCTTTAGATCAGTTGAAACATAATAACCTGACTCTAATAAACATATAGGTAAAAGAGATTGCATAATTACTTTACTTACAGTTTATTTTCCATACATTAGCATACTTCTACCTGAACAAAGTTAACTGGAGTTCTGTGATGAGGGAGAAGGGGGATATGTTTGTTGGGTGTTTATTACTAGATTCTACCAATGCTAAAAACAGGCATTTCACAGGAAGAATTTAAATGTGTAATAAACTTCTGAGACAAATTATAGCTCACTAATAACCAAGAAGAATCTTTAGAATATATTTACTCATGTGCTTTATTTATTTAGTTTTAAATAACAAGAATTTGGAACAACACAGATGTCTATTCACCAAAAATGGACAAGTAAATAATGTATTTAAACAATGGAAAGACCTGCACAGTTAAAATGAATGAATTAAAGGTGTATTCATTACTATTAAAAACTGCTCAAAACAAATTGCTGAGTGGGAAAAAAGTAAATTGTAGGGATGGGGTTGTAGCTGAATGGTAGAACGCTCGCCTAGCACACTCGAGGCTCTGGATTTGATCCTCAGCACTACATAAAAGTAAATAAATAAAATAAAGGTATTGTGTTCAACTAAAAAATAAATACTAAAAATATTTTTTAAAAGTATTTTTTAAAGAAATGCAAAGAGAATAATACCACATATATGAAGTTAAACAAGCTATTTCTTTATAGATATGTCCTATGTGGTAAAATTATTTAAAGTCATAGGAATTTTCAATACTAAACTTAAATTATGGATTAATTCTGGGAAACTGTTTGGGGGCATTATATAGTATGTTTCCACTAAATATATATTTTTTTTGTACTGGAGATTGAACTCAGGGGCATTTGATCACTGAGCCACATCCCTAACCAGATTTTGTATTTTATTTAGAGACAGGTTTTCACTGAGTTGCTTAGTACCTCACTTTTGCTGAGGCTGGCTTTGAACTCATGATCCTCCTCCCTCAGTCTTCGGAGCCACTGGGATTATAAGTGTGCACTATGACTCCCAACTACATTTTATTTTTAATAACAGAAGTAGGGCAAAATATTAAGATTTGGCAAACTTGACCATTGTATGCAAATAATTTATTTAATAGTTCTATTTATTTTTAACATCTTTGAAATACTAGAAATCATTATATAGAAGGTGAACCAAGGTTTGAGAGTTAAAGAGATTTGCCCAATAATTTAGTTATTGGTCAAATTGAGAACAAGAACACATTACTTTTAAATTCTAATTAATTTCCCATTCTTCTACATCATCACTTTCTAATGTAGCAAGAACACAGTATGTCTTTTTATTCTCAAGTCAAAGTATTCATAATTTAGACAAAAGAATGTAATTTTCCACAAATTTCCTCTGAAGTAGCATGTTCAAGTTTATAGAATTTACATGCTGTCCAAGAACCCCATTGACTTCCCTTTTTCTTCTATGTTCTGATGATCCTCATTGTGATTGTCAACAATATGGGATGCCATTTACTTTGTTCCAATGGGAATGTCTAGTGGAAGGTATTAATAATTCCCATTGGAAGTTGAACCTTGCCTATTGATTGCTGAATCTCAAAAGCCTCAAATGGTCACTTAGCTAAATCCATGTACTCTTCTAATTTGAAAATGCAAGAGGCACCTATAAATAACACTACGTGAAAAATGTTAATCTCACATTATAAAAATTGAAGAATTTAGTTTACATTTCTGATATGCATTATAACAGGTAGGTTATCCCTGATAAGGGTATACATCATAAATAGGTGTGTCAATTGCATATGCAGTTTATTTATTATCTTGTACCTTTGAGTGGATTCATAAAAGGAAGAAAAATGTTTTTGATGTAAAAGAAAGTAAGCCACAATGAAGATGTTTATGTTTCTGTGTTTTAGCATACTTGGGAGTATCTGCCAAAAATTCTATAAGATGGTGAGGTATTCTTGGGGAAATTATGAAACATTATGATTGTACTTTGAAAAATCCATTATGACATTTTTATCCATCATCTAAAAAATGAAATAAGCATACAAATCAAGATTATATATCTTTTTTGTAGAGTAAGGTTATTAAAAAATAATGACAATGTTAAATACCAAGATCAGGGAGTAGGTTTACAGTTATAGTATGTTTGATTCAATAATTTGTTTTACTTTGTATGTAAAAATGGATTAGACAGTAGTTTCAAAATCAGTATCTCCTCATTTTTATCACTTTTTAGTAACTTGGTAATCTAAATATTTTTTACTTCTGATACAACAAACAAATGCTTTTCTCAATGTTGCAATTTAAATAGAATATTTAATTTAATTTTTATTTTCTAGTTAACTATTGGCATTGATTTTAACGATTTAAGTATGGTCTTGCATTATCAATGAGATGAAATATTTTTGTTCCATGTAAATATGGAACTTATGTAGGTTAACCAAGGATTCTGTGCATGAGAAAATTAAAACGTAGAAATATTGAGTCAATGACAGAGATGAGGTAAAATCTATTTGAGGTGAGATACATTTATGGAGAATTTACTCCTGCATATCTTTATACAAAATTCTGAGAATAATGCAAAGAAACATGAAAATTCAAGAAATTCTTAATGTTCTAGGGAAATGATATGTACAAAAAATTCTCTTTTCTTGGGACAGTATATAAGCAAAGTTGTACAACACTATTAGGAAACAGAAATTTCAATTTTTAAACCTTTGGGAAGGCTTTGGAGGAGATGGCATCTGTGAAGGATGTAAGATCCTTATGACTTAAAAAATAGAAGTAATATATTAGTAAATATTTAATAGTCTGATTGTGGCTAGGGAATAGGGTATGGTATAGACAAAACCACATTATATATGCTTGGCTGTCATAGGACTTTAGATTTAATATTTTTTGACTTAAAGAAATAATGGGATGTTATAAGTGTGAGATCGAGGAAAGCTTTTTCCTTATAGTTGCATGACTCAGAAAAAATTTTTAAAAAAGACTGAACTGAGATGGGAAAGTATAATCTGAGATCTTAAGTAGCTTTTTGATACTCACATCCACAAAATTTTCAGAAACATATTTGAGATACTGGAGTGAGGTGAGGAATGGTGCTGTAATATTAGAGGTTGTCACATGAACTTGGTGATTGACACCACAGAGGTGAATAGAATATCCAAGAACAAGGAGAGAGAGAAAGAGAGAGAATAAAAGTTCCAGGAGATGAATATTTCTTGCACTTAAAAGAAATGCAGAGAACAAAGGAAAAAAATGTGGAAAATCCAGAGGCTAGAACCTCAGTGAGAAACAGCTTGAGTGGAAAGAGGCAGGGATATGGCATGTGATTTAAATGTTCCTTGAGGAAAACCTGGAGTTGGTTCACTGGTAAGTATAACAAATTTAGCTATTATTACCAGGTCTTAGAGGACATTTGATAAAGTAATTTCCCTGACTGCGGCAGGAAAGTCATAGTTGAGTCTGTTAAAGTTCTGAGTAATAGAAAAGAACACAAAGGAAACATGTAGTAGATATTTCTTCAAGAAATTTGGAGGAGAAATTAGGAACAAAAATAAAAGGCGATAGATGAGTTTAGGAGAGGTTTATTTTTTATATTCTTAATTTGTTTTTTATCTGAGCAGCTTGTCAGTGGATTAAAAAGTTTAAGTGACAGATGGAGAGACTAAAAATGCAAGCTGAAGACAGCTTAATTTGGTAGTTCTTAAGTGGGGGTTATTATGAATCACAAATGGACATTTAGTAATGCCTAGAGACATTTTTGGTTTAACTTGGGAGAAAGTGTGATTGGTATCTAGTGAGCAGTATGGGAGATGCATCCCTCAATATTCTACATTAAAAGTACATTAAATAGTTCTTTACTTGAAATCCTACAATTGCATATATGTCATAAGGGGCCAGAGCAGGATTCTAGAGACACAGCAGCAATTTTGGCTTCTTATATAAAATAAACAGACAGTGGAAGATACTTGTGTTCTTACACAGGGCTAGAATTGCATCACACTTAGGTTCCTTACGATGACTGTTGTCAAGAATGTATTTCAGAGCTAGCACAGTTTACTAAAATAGAGCTTGTTGAAAGTTGTTCTAGCACCTGAACTAGATTTATATAGTAGGAGTGTATCTTTACAGGGGACTAAAACAACAGATACAAATCGGAACTAGTCATTAGTATTATTCTGACATCAAACATAAGTTTTTGAGGAATACAGTAGGTTTATAATCTAATTGTTTTACCTCTCAAAGCTAAAAATTAACCCTAAAAACAATACTATTCCTTTGATCATTATAAGAATGTCTTAAGAAGTTCATGAAGAAAACAAGCGTGAGGAACACAAGTGCACTTTATTTTTATAGGCAAAGAAAATGGAATATTTAGAAAATCAAGTTAAAGTGAGTTTTAACTAATTAAAGTAAGCCATGATGTGAACTTATGGAATTATTTGAATGATTAATTGACAAACTGTTGGAACTAAAAACCTGAATAATATGTTTACAATAGCATCTCTTTAGTAGGAATTGTCTAAATTCTATATATTCCTGCAACAGCAGTAAGATTAAATTTTGTTGTTATGGGATATTAAAAACAATTAAAAAGATCCATTAAAATATGTGTATCTCTTGGAGAGTTAAAGAGAATCTTGCATTTAAAGACTTATTAAAATGAATGCTAGAAAATGATCATAAGGCCAACAGATCTGAATTGTCTTTGCCATTCTCCCAGGCCTATGGAGATGGGTTTTAAGTTACTGCTCTAGTCATGTTATCACAGATCAGCTCATGAATGAACTTCTTTACTACTATGTAACACATAGAGACCATTCAGAAACTCTAGGGTTTCTGCCAAGACTGAACAAATTACTAAGCATTATTTAGACATTCTCATAAGCTCCTTTCTACTCTCTCTCTCTCTCTCTCTCTCTCTCTCTCTCTCTCTCTCTCTCTATATATATATATATATATATATATATATATATATAAAATCATGATCTTTTCAAAATGTTTGTATTTAGCAAATACATATTATATATGAGGTCTCGGACTTCTTCACAATAAATGTTCTTAGTTCATAGTTCTAACCCCTCTTTCTTTCCCCTCCTTTAGGGTCGTTTCAGAGCAGGTCTGCCACCTGGACCCATGGACAAGGCCAATTCTTCAGGAGTCTCTGAATTTGTATTGCTGGGACTTTCTAGTTCTCAAGAACTCCAGCTTTTCTTTTTTGCTTTCTTTTCTGTGTTGTATGTAGTCATTGTGTTAGGAAACCTCCTCATTATCATCACAGTAACTTCTGATATCAGCCTGCACTCCCCCATGTACTTTCTCCTGGGAAACCTTTCCTTCGTTGACATCTGTCAGGCTTCTTTTGCTACACCTAAGATGATTGCAGATTTTCTGAGTGAACACAAGACCATCTCCTTCAATGGCTGCATAGCCCAAATTTTCTTCATTCACCTTTTTACTGGAGGGGAGATGGTACTGCTGGTCTCCATGGCTTATGACAGATATGTGGCCATATGTAAACCTCTACACTACCTGGTCATCATGAGCTGGAGGACATGCATGGTCTTAGTGGTAATCTCCTGGACTGTGGGCTTGGTGCACACATTAAGTCAGTTATCATTTACAGTGAACCTGCCTTTTTGTGGGCCCAATGTGGTGGACAGCTTTTTTTGCGACCTTCCCCGAGTAACCAAGCTTGCCTGCCTGGACTCTTACATCATTGAAATTCTCATTGTGGTCAATAGTGGAATTCTGTCCCTAAGCACTTTTTCTGTCCTAGTCAGCTCTTATGTCATCATTCTTGTCACTGTCTGGTTCAAGTCCTCAGCTGCAATGGCCAAGGCATTTTCCACTCTGGCTGCCCATATCACAGTTGTAATATTATTTTTTGGGCCTTGCATCTTCATCTATGTGTGGCCCTTTACCACCTACCCTGTGGATAAAGTTCTTGCCATATTTTATACTATTTTTACTCCCATCCTAAACCCAATTATATACACATTAAGAAATAGAGATATGAAGTCTGCCATGAGGAAAACTGTGGCTCATTATCTGAGGTCCAAAAAAGTTTCTGAAATTCCACTAGTGGTGAGGAATTCCCTTTATTAAGGCAAAACTCCTTCAACTTCTTCAAATAAATAATCTACCAACAGATATTTTTATTGTATTCATATGGCATATCTCTGTAAAGAAACTCAAAGAAAGGAGACACAGAGACAAGGTACAGGGGCAGGGAAGGTGGCAGAGTGGCTCCTTGTCTAAGTGGTCACGTTTATTTATAACAATGTTACATTAGATCATTAGTACCATGACCACATTGTTGTTTAGAGTATTGGGTAAGGTTGCTTATTCTGCAGTTACATTTCACAGTTACAATATGCAATGTTAGGAGCTTTGAACAGTTCTCAAGAAGGTCCATTGTCTGAAGTTACTGTTAGGTGGGCAGCTCCAGGAGCACTGGTAAAACACTGTAGTTATCTAGCAAACAAGTTCTATTCCCAGTAGCTATGTGCCTAAGATTAAGGTTGAAACCAATAAGACTCTATCATGGAAGACATTACCATAGCAACTGGGCATCCTATGCCTTTGCACAGAAACGTTCCCAGGCACCAAGCATGCCACATCCATGAAGTCATCAGGGACCCCAATCCCAAACACAGAACCCCTACATATCTCAACAGTGGGGAAAATAATAAGGAAGATGTTACAGAGAGTATTCAGTAGATGTTAACAAGTCTTTTCCCAGTATCACCTGAACAAAAGTTGTGTATCTAAACATATGAAAACAAAACTACTGTGTATATTATTACTGGTTGTAGAAATAAAGTAAGGATATTACATGAATAGAATGTATGTATTGGCTGGTTCTGTTACAAGTAGATATGAATAAGATGGGGGAAAAGGATGGGAACCCAATTCTTTGGTGGGCATAAATTTAGACATGTATTTATTTATTTTATCTTAAAAGTTTACTTACTTATGTGCCTAAAAAATCTACATACATGAAGACTATTTAAGAATATAGACTGAATTTTCCCAAGTTGAGTGGATAGCCAATCTGCTGATTTATGATAAGTACATTGGCTTAAGTGGAGATTCCTAGGTTATGAAATCTTTCCCCCAACATCAATTACACTTGTATGGTTTTCCAATAGCTAACAATGCTTTAAAATATAATGTTACTTAATTATGGGTTTCCATTTCAGACATTACAAGGAGTGGAAATTCTCTGATCAATTTTAGGATAATTCCAATTTCCTTTGAATGCCTAACTTGTAGAAGAGAGGAGATGCTAGATAGATGAACCATTTCAACATCAACTTTTTCCATGTGTGATATGAACAGATTTACAACTTTACATGTGGACTAAATAGGAAGTATTTAATGAAAAAGAACCAGAGTTAAACATACATCTTGTTGGTGATCCAGATTCCATAGCTAGCCCTTTGGCCTGGACCACAGGACTAGCAAGAGATTTGTTAATGCTGATTAGAGATCTCTTTAACTTTACTTGCCCAAATACTTCAATTCCTAAGAAACAAATAGACTAATGTAGATACTAATCTTTCCTTTATACAAGGAATGAAAACATCAGCTTTGTTTTTTGTTTTCTTATCCTTTCAATTCAGTTTTTTTCTGAATCCATCCCTAACAAAATTGTCATAAAATAAAATATTGAGGAAACCTTAATGATCTCCTCTTCTCCCACACTACTTACTTTTGCTCTCTCAATAGCATTCTAGTTCTCCTAAGATTTGATACTTTCTTTTTCTTTAGGGTAAGGATAGTATAAGAGTAATTAATACCTTAGTATAAATTTGCATTCATTATATACCATTCTAACAATTTATACTTAATAATTTCTTTCTAATTTTGGAATTCCTTCAAGATCAAGAGACGAGAGTTGGCAGATTGAATATAAAACCAGGGAAGGAAGAGGAGATCTTACTAATGTCCACTGACTTTGGACCATGTAGGCTTCCTCATATTCAGTTCATGAAATGAGGCTGGACTTGTGGTTATTCTCAAATGAAGAAGTAGATACTGTATGATTTTCTCCTTATCAGCCATTTCAATGCTAGCAGAATTACTTGCTCTAAATTAAAATTAAACCTCTTTTCTGGTGTTTCTTTGAAGGGCTACATTAAATCCATTAAATAATGAGAATCAATGTACCAAGAAGTCCAGAAATTATGAAATCTGGTTAGCTATGCTACTATTTATTACTCAGGCACTCAACATTCTTTGACTTGGTGAACTTTTATTTGACTATCATAGCTGTCCTTCCTAAGAACCAGTACAAACGCACACAAGATTCTATAGCAGTATATTTATGTTATAGTTTGGATATGAGATGTCCCCTGAAAAACTCATATGGCAATACATGAATGTTCAGAGGTGAAATAATTAGATTATGAGAGCTGTAACCAAATCAGTGATTAAACCATTTGATGGGATCATAATTTGAATGGACTATTGGCTTGCAACTGTGGGCAGGTGGGCATAGCTGGAGGAAGTAGGTCACTGGGGTGTACCTTTGAAGGATTTATTTTGTGCCTGGCTCCTGGTGCCTACACACTCTGTCACTGCTTCCTATCTGCCATGAGCTGAGCAACTTTCCTCCACCATACCTTTCTGCCTTGATTCTGCCTCACCTCAGGCCAAAGCAATGGAATTGGCCAACCATGGATTGAGTAATGGCCATTGCTCTAAAATTATGAATAAAAATAAACTTTTCATGAGTATATCAATATGTAAATCAATGGAAGTGTAACTGATGTGATTCTGCAAGCTGTATACAGGGTAAAATGGGAGTTCATAACCCACTTGAATAAAAATATGAAATATGATATATCAAGAACTATGTAATGTTTTGAACAACCAACAATAAAAATATATAAATAAATAAATAAATAAATAAATAAATAAATAAAAAATAAACTTTTCCCTCACTAAGTTTTCTTGTGGGTATTTTTCTCACACTGACAAAGAGCTGACTAACAGTTTGTTAACTTAGAAATGTATTCCTATTACTCAAATTTAAACATAGCTTCAAAAATAATAATTTATTATTACAATTTTTATGTAAAAGTAATATAATAATTTTAGTGAAAATAATGTTAATAAAAGGTATAGGAGTGGGGCTGGGGATGTAGCTCAAGCGATAGCGCACTATCCTGGCATGCGCAGGGCGCTGGGTTTGATCCTCAGAACCACATAAAAATAAAAAATAAAGATGTTGAGTCCACCAAAAACTAAAAAATAAATATTAAAAAATTCTCTCTCTCTCTCTCTCTAAAAAAAATTATAGGAGCAATTTTAATTTTTATCATTTGTACATTTTAATGTGAAGGCATTTTTATTCAGTTTTGAGAAAGATGACATTGTATATAATGATCCTTGAAATTAACATGTTACCTATGATATTAAATTAATTTCAAATTTTATTTTTGTTTAATTCCTGAGATATATGGAAGTATTAAGAAATAGAGTCAGCATTCCCATAGCTAACACTGACAAAGGAGGGAATGTGTGGGTTAAAAAACTCAAAAATTTCCCAGGTCCTTTGAATTTTTTTCACATATCTTGAATTACATTTCTTGAACACAAATAAATTAAATTTGGAAGTTCTAATTTATTTGTATAAATAACATATAATAGCATATTTTCATGAATATTTCATGTTTTATGAAAAAATTATGTGTTATCCATATTTCAATTAAATACCTTAAAAGAATGTTTAAAAGTCAATCAAGTTTTTCAAGTAATAGAGAAAAAAACATTTTATTTTTAATACTTGGTAGAATCTCTTAACACAGTAGACATTCTAGGTGCTTTACTTAAATGTCAATGGAGGCGACTACTTTCTTAGCAATAGACACGATTTCATGATTGTGAAATGAATTTCTACACAATGCATGGCAGGATAAAGAACAATGGCCATAGTGACTGAAGAGTTTACATTCATTAACAGAATAAGAGAAGTAGATATGTCTCAGAAAGTTACAATTCCTGTATTTAATAGAGAGGATCCCTTCCTCTTTGTTTCTTTTGTCTTTGTTCCTTTTAGTTACACATGACAGTAGAGTTATTTTGTCATACTTATACAAACATTGAGTACATCTTATTGAGATTAGTGTCCCAGTCTTGAGGTTGTACATGATGTTGAGATTCACTGTGATGTATTCGTATATGTACGTAGAAAACTTTCATGTCAGATTCATTCTACTTTCCTATTCCTGTCCGCCTCCCTTCCCTCCTTCCCCTTTGTCTAATCTACTGAACTTCTACTCTTCCCCTTTCTCTTCCTTGTTGTGAGTTAGCATCCACACATCAGAGAGAATAGTCAAGCTTTGGTTTTGGGGGAATGGCTTATTTCACTTAGCATAATAGTCTCCAGATCCATTCATTTACCAGAAAAGGCATAAAGTCATTAAATTTTAAGGCTGAGTACACACCACGATTTTCTTTATCCATTCATCTGTTGAAGGGGGCCTTTGTTTCTTGACTAAAAGCTCTTATGAACGCATTTTCTCTTCACACCAAATCCACCTTTTGTGATAAGGAAGCTTGACCTGGTAAACCTATCCACTTTGCCAGGTTCATGAAAACATGCTGGATGTATATCACAGTAGGAAGGGGCTTCTTTTTTCTGTCCCAGTGGGTGCTGCTTTTTTCCTGGTTCCCATACTGCATATGCCAGAGGCTTATGTTCATAGCATCTGCCCTCCAGCAAATTTGTTGCCAGCCTCAGCCTTAAATGTCCTGCTCCACATTTTTGACCAAATAATCTGTAGAGCAACTCTGGTCCATGGCCACGCAGAGAACCTCAGGGGACTATATCCACCACCTCTCCAAACTGTTGTAAAACTCACCTTTGGGAAGCACATCCCCTGCCAAGTTTATTTCTTCCAATAGCTTTAGGTATTCTTTAGAGTTCTTTCACCATGTCTGGGTAGCTAAGAACCTATTACCAGCTAAAAATTCTTTATATTGAGTGTTCTTTGTTCAAATTACCAT
This sequence comes from Urocitellus parryii, assembly GCF_045843805.1. Classification (NCBI taxonomy): domain Eukaryota; kingdom Metazoa; phylum Chordata; class Mammalia; order Rodentia; family Sciuridae; genus Urocitellus; species Urocitellus parryii. The sequence goes on along the minus strand of NC_135536.1, from coordinate 78,866,256 downwards.
TTTTGGTTCTATCTCCTGTTTGAACAAATACAGATAACTTTTAAGCATTTTGAAATATTGAAAAACCAGCAGCATCTCAAAACACCTCATGAAATACAACAAATATAATAATGAAAACTAGAAGTTGGCTGGATGTAGACATGACAGTGTTTCATTTACATAACACCAAAGTGAAAGTTATCTATGGCACACTTCAAAAATAGAAGAAAATAAACCATTTATGAAGTGGATACTATGTTTAAAATTTCTTTGTTCCAAGCTGGCATGAAAACTGACATAAAATGAAGTTGAAATGACTATTGAGATATTTTGGAAGAAGAACAGAAGCTTTGTCATGGAGAAGAAATGAAAGCATCTTCAAATACTTGAAGAACAATCATGCTGAACTAGAAATAGCTTTCCTTTGTGAACCACGGGTGGTAGAACTGTTCAATATATTGAACTCTCTTGTGACGTGTGAGCTCCTTATGGTTGGAAGAATATACCTTGAGGCTACGTGATCATCTGTAAGATTGTGTGACTGCTTATTGACAGAAAATTAGTGGTTGAAAAATAGCTGAGAGTCAGTTAAAATCAGGTAAACTTTTTCTTTTATGTATGTATGTGGGTGTGTATGTATCCACAACTTCCTAAAAGAAACTTTTCCATTCCTGGAAAAATCAGTTGCAAAACTTAATTGCTCCCATTGCAGGGTGACCCAGATCTCTAAAGGGTGATTTCTTACTTCCCCAGTGAAATCAATTTCCTGGAATGAGGACACAAGGCTTTATATTGCATTGTGGTAGGATATGGTAATTATATGGCCCAGGGCTGGAGGAGCAAAGCCCTTTCAACCTCAGGGCAGGCCCTAAGAGGCTTGCTGCTGCAAATCTCAGTGCAAGTTAAAATGCATGAGTCAAGATTTTAGTACGACTATTTTCAGTATGAAGACCCATGGTAGAAAGTGAAAAGCTTTCAAATAAACTGGGGAAACCATATTTGGAAAAAAAATAAAGAAGAAGTGAAAGAAACCATTAAAGTGTAAGTACTGCACATACATTATGAACATATTATGGGACTAGACAAATAATAGATAAACTCTCTTCCAGATGCAAATCAGCAGCTAGAAGATAACAAAGGAAAAACTATTATTGTCTCAGGCAAACTGGAAACTCCATTTGGAAGGGGCAAGTTCTCAGTCTCAGTCATACCTGTCTGTATGACTCTCCTACTGTGCTGGGGTTGTGTTGTGTTGATGGGAACAGGATCAGAATCTGATTTCAGAGGTGGGTAGTATGTTATGGCCATTATGTATTCCTTCTCGGCCCCTTTTAATGCTTTCTATTCAGAGAACATTTAGCTATTAGTTTATACGTATTTGCTTACAAATATTTATCAACTCTCAAAATTTGCCTTTAATGTAAAAAAGGAATAGCTACACAAAGCAGAGTAAGGATCGATAGTGTATGCATTATTGCCTTTGCTTCTAGTCTTGTAGTAAATCAAGTGTTTTAAGTTAAAATAAGGAGAAGAAAAATTATGCATACTTATGGTTTCTGAGTTCTTTGATACCTTTTAGAAGTGGATACTAATGTAACATCAGTTTTTGTCTACCTAACTTAGTCTTAAGCCAAGAATGGGGAAATTCTCTTATAATGTTGTCTGGGATCTGAAAACACTTCTATATCTGAGGTACAGCATCAATGAGAAAGTGAATGATTCATTAATGGAGAAATTTCTAGGTGCACTTTGAAAAATCTCAGGAATTTTCAGTGACTTTCATAAACTTTGTTTCTAAAACATAACTGCCTCTGCACTTACAATTTTAGAGATGAAATGACTTTAGAACTATTTTCTACCTAAGCTCAGTAACAGCTAGTAAGTGGCAAAAATATTCTTTTTTTTTGGTGGGGGGGGTACTGGGGATTAAACTCACTCAACCACTGAGCCACATCCCCAGACCTATTTTGTATTTTATTTAGAGAGAGAGAGTGTCACTGAGTTGCTTATTGCCTTAATTTGCAGAGATTGACTTTGAACTTGGGATCCTCCTGCCTCAGCCTCCTGAGCCACTGGGATTACAGGTGTGTGCAGATGTGCCTGGCCAAGTGTATTCTTCTTTACTAGTGGGAAACTATCTTAATTATTACAAGAATATAAAACATAATATTGCCCCTCATCTATTCTACTTGAATTAAGAAATTATAAGAAGTTAGTGTGGAGACGATTTTGTAGTTGTTTCTTATATTTTGAAAAATGAAGACTGACAAACATTATCATTTATTGGATTTGGAAAGGTGGGATTTGTAGGAAATTTGTTTATTTTTAGAAGGTATTTCCTAGATGGTTTTTGAAAAATGTGTAATCACTAACTTTAACACACAAACATAATGCTTCATCTCTTTTTCTTTTCTTCTTTCCTTTTGCTTGTTTCTTTATTCTTCCTCTTTCCTCCCTGTCTGTCCGTCTCCCCTCCATCCTCTTTCTTCTCTTTTTCCCTGTCTCTCTCCCCTCAACCTCCATATAAATGCCTGTTTTGTTCCTCCCTGAAATACACAAGGGAAATTGCCATTTCACATTTTTGAAAGAAAGCTGAGCAAGATAATGGAACTGTTTCTTTTTTTTTCATTACAGAAGTTAGAAACAGATTTAATGACCACTGTTTTGTCATGTAAGATTTAGCTTCATTTCTTCAAAAGTTTCTCTCAGTCTACCATAGAAGTCCTTATTCTGAGTATGCAACTTACTGATTGTGAAAAATAAGAATATTTGCTAGTCTAATCTTGTCTGTATCTCAGTATCTTCAACTGTAAACTATATGTGAATGGCAGCTACTTTGCTATGTTAATATGAAGATTAAATGTGTAAATACATATAGTATGCTTAAGTGAGTCCCTAAAATATAGGAAGTGCTATTGAAATTATTTTTGTTATCACTATTATTATATAGAACACATTTATAAAAATTTCTGAAATAGAAGTGTGTACAAAATATTGTATGATTCATTAAAATATGAATCCTATCACAAAATAAAAAATCTTATCTGGATTATCTTTTTCTGAAATTGCGATCATTTATCATTATTATTACAAAGCATAATAATGTATCAGTAGTAGTAGTTTCAAAATATATCTGCATATTCTGTAACAAGAATAATGCTTTGCTTATTACCTGGTTCTGAGCTCTCTATGAAATTGCAATGTTATCCTAATTCATTATTATAGTATTTAACAAGGTTTACAGAGTGGATTAGATGTTTTAAGCATTTCCTTTGTGGTATCAAAAACTACCTTTTAAAATTGACAATTGTGACTCTTCTGAAACTTTTGTAGTCTTGGAAATGGGAAAATTATTTCCTTTTCAGTCTTTTTTGCCTCCTTCTTTCCCATAATAAAGACATTATTAGATATTCCAGCATTAACCCAAATTTTCTATAAGGAGGTAAGAATCACATTTTCTCATGATGGAAGTTTGTGCATAGGTCTGTTCATGCCTCAAAAGTCTCTTTGTATACTTGGGTAACTTAAGTTTCTAAATTATTCATAAAACTTGATATTATAAAAAAACAAGATGGAAGCCTCTGAAAGGGTAGGATTTAGTATTTCAACATTAAGGTTAATTAAGGTTAAAATTCATAATGAAGATTCACAAATAGTTCAAACATTTTTAAAATTGGTTTATTCCTGTTAACAGATACAATTTTTGCTTTTTTAAAAATTAAATATTTATTATTTAGTTATACCTAAGATATTTGGTCCCAGAAAACCACTGAAGAATATTAAATGCAGAGCTTTGATCAGTATATGGACAAATAAATATCAACTGTTTACTGTTGGATACAAAGAATGGAAGTCAAAATGTGTCCTGAACCACTGCAGGAAGACTGTAGGGTTTTCTTCTAGGACTGAGTTATCACATGTGTTAACCTAAACATTAAAAAAAAATGAAAAGGCAATTTACACATTACTTAGCTTTTCTTTTTTTGAGAATTTATTATGTGTTCAAAATGTACTATGTAAAGTTACATGAGTCATTTTCAAAAAGACTATTTCTGAAAGGCATTGTAGGTTTTGAAAAATTCAAATTTTCAGGTATGTATGTAAAAAGAAAAGAATAAGATTAGAGATGGAAAACACATTGGTGGTCATTGGTTCATTTGTAATTAATTAGTCACTATGTGACAGAACATGAATTTTGATTAATTATTTTTTAAAAAGGACCTTCATAAAAACTTCCTGAACATCACCATCATCATTGACTCTTTTTGCCATAATATGGCACTTATCTCTATTAAATTCCTTTAAACAGTGTCAAGCACTGTATTTTTCTCAATTTCAGGAACCTTAATCTAGTCCATTTGGCTTTGCATTGAAGGTTAAATGGAGCCACAATTTAATTTTTGTTTCTTCATGGCATGTCCTCTCCTATAGCCAGACCATTCAGCTGATGGGTTGTCTTTCATACAATGAGTATTTCACACTTATTATCTTCATTCCTATTATTCTTCTGTCTGAAATGGCTTCCCCTTCGTTTTTGACTAGCAAATTTCAAACATTCAAACTTTCAAAATTTCTAATAATTTTTATTTGAGCTAAAACTTTTCCTATCATTTAGATATCATTCATCTTACTAATATATATGGTATTAGGGTATTACTCATTTTTAGATTCTGATTTGATATTTCATTTTGTAAAATGTATATCTTCTTTTTCTTTTTCACACTCCTCCAACTTTCCATATCAATCATGAGTATTAAATATTAGTACATTAATACTTTTGTATATATTTCATTAAATTAAATTAATTTTAAAGTGTAACATATTTATTTTGTGTAGGGACTAGGTATATTATGTCAATCAGAATGATATCTTCCTAATTTCCTTTTCTTTAGGTACCTATAGACTGGATACATGGCTCACACTAATGAATCAATAGTGTCTGAGTTTGTGCTTCTGGGACTTTCTAATTCTTGGGAACTTCAGCTTTTCTTTTTTGCCATCTTCTCTATAGTCTATGTGACATCAGTATTAGGCAATGTCATGATTATTATTGTCATTTTCTCTGACTCCAACTTGAACTCTCCTATGTACTTTCTGCTCAGTAACCTTTCTTTCATTGATATCTGCCAATCAAACTTTGCCACCCCCAAGATGCTTATAGACTTTTTCATTGAGCGCAAGACTATCTCCTTTGAGGGGTGCATGGCCCAGATATTCCTTCTTCATAGTTTTGTTGGGAGTGAGATGATGTTGCTTGTAGCTATGGCATATGACAGATTTGTAGCTATTTGTAAGCCCCTCCACTATAATACAATTATGAACCTGAGGCTATGTATAATTTTTGTGTCTGTTTCCTGGGCAGTGGGTATTCTTCATTCTGTGAGCCATTTAGTTTTTACAGTGGACCTGCCATTCTGTGGCCCCAATGAGGTAGACAGTTTCTTTTGTGACCTTCCTCTGGTGATCAAGCTGGCTTGCATGGATACATATGGAATGGAAGTTATGACCCTGACTAACAGTGGCCTGATATCTTTGAGCTGTTTTCTGGCTTTAATTATATCCTACACTGTCATTTTGATCACAGTCCGGCATCAGTCCTCCAGTGGGTCATCTAAGGCCCTTTCTACGTTAACTGCCCACATCACAGTAGTAATTCTTTTCTTTGGACCTTGTATTTATTTCTACATATGGCCTTTTAGCAGACTTTCAGTGGATAAGTACCTTTCTGTCTTCTACACTGTTTGTACACCCTTGTTGAATCCTATCATCTACTCTCTGAGGAATGAAGACGTTAAATCAGCCATGCGGAAGTTGAGAAACCATCATGTAAACTCCTGGAAGAACTAAGATTTCCAAGAGGGAGCCTGATCTTGAATTAGAATGAGTTTCCTGTGGATCCCAGCACCGTATCAACTGTCTTTGTTAGTGTTATTGAGTTATAGAAATGACCTTTTGTCTTAAATGCAAGGACTACTTAAAACCAGTTTCTGGTTCTATTTAAATATCATTTTAGCCATTTTTTTCATTTTGTATAATTCACAAGTATAAATTGTCTTGAAAATATTTGCTAACAGTTTTAAAATATTTTGTAAGGAATTTTGATATTCTAATATGTATTAAGTATTTATGTTACTAAACTAGTAACTTTTTTCAATTAAACAAATATTTATATACCTCAGAATCAAAAATAATTGAATTCCTGACATCTTTTTTCAGCTTATTTATAACATTATCACATATATTGTTATGGTAGAAAAAAATGCCCTATTTTACAATAAGAAGCTCACTTTTCTTGTACATTGATTATTTTGGTTATTTATACTCACACATTTGTTTACTTATAATATCTTTACTGCTTTATTATCATAAAATTTTTATTTTCTTGTACTTTTTTATGTTTCTACTTATTATAAAACATTTTCTAGGTAGTTGTTGCCATTACCAACATATGCGTCTCTATTGCAAGTCTACTTGTTTTTATAATAGAATAAATTGATTATAAGGAATTTTATATTATTCACAGAATGTTGTAAACATTTGAAGTTATTTACAAATATGACAAATGTTAAATATATAAATTCAAATAAAAAGTTAATTCCATTTGTATCTAAAACATACAAATACACAAAGTAACACTGATTATTTACAATACAGAACCAAATCTATTCTTACATATTTCTTTGAAAATAGAAGGAAAATAAAATTGATGTGCATCTAATAATAAAGATGAAAAGCATCTATCAAGTATTGTTTGATTTCTTAGCTAACAAATTTCCTATTTATTCTCCCACTGAAATTTTCATTTAAAAATAATAATTTGGATCGTATTAGGTGCATTTTAACAATGGAAAATGGAACTGTTTATCAAAAAACAGAAAACCTGCAATTGTTATCACTCCAAACTCAATATTTTATTTATATTCTAAGTGGTTATGTGCATAGGTATTAACTCTGTATGCTAAATGTCATTGCAAGCAGAATGTTAGTATAGAGACACAGGCTTGTTGAACCATCAAACTATAACTTTGTAATTTTGGACAACTTCATTTGTACAATGCCAAATATGGTAATGATCTCTTAAACTTGACTTTCTGTTGTATTTTTTGTATGGTGCTGAAAATATTCTTGCATATACAATAAACATGAAAGCAGTCATAAAATTGTTGGTAGTGTTTTTATTCCCTATTTCCTGCTCATGAGAGGCATTGACTATACAAATTTATTTCACTGCTTGATTCTTTGCTTTTTCATATAAAAGACTAAGTAGTTAATAACTATTTCATAGGAACTACAAGAGGCAAGAAGATGTAATTGAAATAACACTAACAGAGTAGAAAACACTACACAAATACTTGTAGTGCTCTTACTTTTGAACAAGTAGTTCTGTAGATGTCTAAACAGGTAATCAATTCTCTGTAGACAGGATTTTGCCATTTCAGCTATCAACTGAACTACATTCATGATGCATGTACACACTCCCTCTGACTGTTTTCCCTTCCCATTGTATTAAAATGTATAACTTTAAAGTTAGAATTTTTCAGTGTTCACTTATTAGCATCAATTTGGATTTCAATATTTGTGCAGTACATTGATTTCTAGGACTGCCATAACAAATCTCCACAAAATGGGTGGCTTAAAACAACAGAAACTTATTATCCTATAATCCTGGAGGCTGGAAGTATAATAGCATGGTGTTAGCAGAGTTGTTTTTTTTCTGGAGTTCTGAGGTAAAAAATAGTCCTATGATAGTCTTATGATTTTATGTGTCACCTTGACTGGGTTGAAAGTTGCCCATCGAGATGGCTAAACATTACATTTGTGCCTGTGAGGGTGTCTCCAGACGAGACTGTGAGTCAGTAGATAGAGTGAGGAAGATCTGTCCTCACCAATGTAGGAAGATATCCAGGTAGAGTAAAAAGACTAATGAAAGGCAAATTCTCTCTCCATGAGCTGGGACCTCTATCTTCTCCTGTTCTTGACATCAGTGCTCTTGATTCTTGTGCCTTCTGGTTCTGGGGACACATACATTATTTACCTGCTACTTTTGTACTCTTCATTTTTTTAAATAAAATCTTTATTCCTTGCATGCTTCATAATATGAAGTTCATATGCATTTAGAAATAAAAGATATTTAAAATATAGAAAAATTGGAGGAGAAAAAAATGTATCATTATAAGGACCTCACCATATTATATGACAACATATAAAATATTATATAAAATAATATTGTATGTTCAATAATATAATGTCATAATGAAATATGTAATAATGTACTAATCATTGTATATTATGTATTACAATGGTTTTAAAATATAACATACTATTACATAATATGTATATATGTAGCCAATATATATTACCATATATATATATACTATTATATATTATTAATGTAATGTTTTAATAATATATATATGATTATTTAGTAATCATATTATATAATGATATAAATGTAATCTGCTAGTAATAATGGCATAATATATAATTTATAATCAATAATCATATTAATAATGACATAATACAGATTATTATTTTATAGATTATTATTTCATATATTATAGACTACACCATTTTATATTTTTAATTATATAATGATTATTATATATAATACAAATATAAAAATGATTATTTATACTATTATGTGTAGAGTATTAAAAGTTAAAATTGTACTTTGCAAACCACAGGACAACGACTAAACATACAAGCAAATAAGAACCAAAGATAACTAAAAACCCAAGATAGAATTCAAATAGTTATTTAACAAAGACTCAGTCCACAGGAGAAATGAAAAACAAACAAGACAAATAAAACATGAAGATCAAGAAGGCAGTTTCAAACCCAGATAGACTGAATACCCTATTAAGTGGCAATAGTAAATACACCAGTTAAAACAGAGATTAATTGACTGGCTAAAAGAGCATTGCTCAGCTATATATTGTCAACTAGTAATCCACTTTAAATACATAGATCTTGATAGCATATAAATAAAGTGACGTAAAAATAAATTTTATGCATTAATCTTGTAATACTTCAGATTATAAAAAAACTGGATCCAAATAAATTTATCACAAATTCTTTATTCCTAATTGGAAATTACACACATGGATAATATGACAAAATTTTTTTGATGAGGAAATTGTAAACAAAGATACTTATTAACTTTAAAAATAATTATAGATTCATGAAGATACAGGTTTAAAGTATCAAAATTATATTCATTCTTCCATTTAGGATAATAAGGCTTATTATAGGCCTATGGTTCTGTAAAAAAAAAAGACAAACAAGATGTCATAAGCACCTATTGAAAGATATGGGATTATTGTGGAAGCAAGAGGGAAAGCATGGGTCTTGTTTCCCCATAGTTAAGGACCTTGGCATGGAGAGCTGGCAGCCTGTGCTTTTCTCTTGGGGGCATTTGTCGATTGTTTCCATGGCAGATCTGGGCTCTGCATGGCAAATTTTCTCAGGCACCAAACTAAGGAGATTTGATGGTTTCTTGGAAATTCATAGCTAACATTTAGAACTCATGAGACTTCAGGGACAGAATTTTTTTTTCGGGATTTGCCAGTGTGAGAGGCCATGTGAATACATAAATTCTCCTTAAAAAGATATGGAAGCCTGTACCTACATGAGGGGAGAAAACCAGGGTACATGTACTCTTGCCAAAATGAAAATTAACTTATATATAGCAAGTTGGATTGTAGCTTTTGGCTGCTCTACTTGTTGGCAGAGGAAAAGGAGAACCTTTTCAGATAAAGACTAGCCTTATTTGAAGGCTGATATAAAACATCTACAAATAGCCTTCATTAATATCACCATGAAAATATATCCCATGATTGAGAATGAGACAAGGATACGCTGTTACCTCCATTCCTCTTCAGTGTGCTGAAGATTCTAGGGAATTTCATGGGGCAAGAATAGAAATAGAATATACAAAAGTAGATAATATTAGAAAGCCAATGTGTGTGTGTATATATATATATATATATATATATATATAGAGAGAGAGAGAGAGAGAGAGAGAGAGAATATTGTAAACTATTAAAATTAGTGCATTTAACAATGTTATTTAATAATGATATTTTTTCCTAAATTGATCAATAGACAATGCAATATCAATCAAAATTCTCATACTACCTTAAGCAAATTGTTGTTAACACCTACATAAAATGCAAAAAGACAGACTATCCAAGGAAATTTTGAAGGCAAACAGATATTATCATTTTTTTCAAGATTTCTAATGTTAAGATTAAATATTAAGATTTTTTGGTATTGGTTAAGAAAATAGAAATATGCTAATGGAACTTACTAGAGATTCTGGCAACAAAAAGCACACAGAGTCACCAGATTTTTGCAAAGAAGGGGTAAAATTATGGTGTGTGATCAACTGCATTTCTACATTAAATTAACAATTTGGTTTTAACTGCATGCACTTCATTAAATTAATTTAAAATAATATTTACTTTATGTAAGTTGGAAAAAAATAAAGCTCTTGAAAGATATTGGAGAATGTTTTCACAGACTTTGTATAGGCAATGATTTCTTAAATATGATACCAATTACTTTAAACTTAAAAGAAAATATGTGCCATCAAGGAAATGCAAGTCAGAACCACAGAGATGACACATCATTCTAGTTACAATGGTTATTATAAACATAAAAATAATAAATGTTGGTGATCATGTGGGAAAAAAAGAATTCTTATTCACTTTTGATGGGAATGTAAATTAGAACTCTATAGAGAAAAATATGGAGGTTCTTCCAAAAAATAATATACAGATGCCATATAATGCAGTTATTCCACTGCTGGCATCTATCTATCCAAAGGAAATGAAATCTGCATACAAAAGTGATACCTGCACAGCCATTCTGATTGAGGCACTGTTCACAATAACTAAGATATGAAATCAGGGAGGTCCCCATCAATACCTGAATGAATAAAGAAAATTTGGCATATATTTACAATTGAGTATTATTCAGCCATGAAGAATAATTGAATCATGTCTCCTGCTGGGAAATGAATGGAACTGGAGAACATCATGTGAAGCGAAAAAGGCATATGAAATCAAGCGGGAAAAAGGCCATAAAAAAGTAGAAGGAGAACTATTAAGAAAGAATAAGGGTGTCAAGAGTCTGGGAGAGGGAAGGTAAGAGAGGATAATGGAAGGGCTCAAATGATCAAAGTACTTTGTATGTATGCATGTAAATGTCACAATGGAAGCCATTAACAAAATAAACACCAAAACCCTCTGTGTGTAATGAACATCTCATCACATTCCTGAAAAATCAGAAAGGGAGCATGTGAGGAGCCAGAGGAAAAAGTATTCAGGTAGAGAAAAGAGGATGATAAACTCCCCAAAGTGCACAGGAGTGGTTTCCAGGAAAGAAAAGCTGCAATTCAGTGAGAGCAGAGCAAATGAATGCAATGAAAATGGCAAGTTTCAGGAGGAGACTGGAGTATGGGGCTGTGATCATCACTATTGAGCTGTTGGACTTGTTCTGATTTATTTTATTTTGAAGATTATTAGAGGCATCAATTGGACATAATTAGAAATGATTAGAAGGCCTTTGAAATATATAAGGAGAAAGATCCCAATGGTTTAGACAATACAATGAAAGGATTTGATGAATTAGGAATTTTTGCAGGAATTAAAATGCTTTAATTTGATTTTTTTTCATTGAGGACCTTTTCTAGTTTCTATTACTTCATATTATCTTGCATCAAAAATACATATAATTTATGTAATTGTTAACCCCATATCACTACAAGACAATTAACAGCAGGTTTGGGGGAAGGATTGATGTTCCTGCCTGAAACCTCTAGGTCAACAGAAACACCATTGTCTGGAACAGGGCCTACTAAGGAGGACTAGGTTTGGAAAAGAAGAATCAGGATGTCTGGAAACATTTCACAGAAGATTCAGGAAGAAAGTTGGTGTATCAGTCTGGATCCTGGAAAGGCCTTGCTCCTCTATGAGGTTCATCCAATTTCCTGAGCACTCACTCTTGCTGTGTCTCAGCTTTGTATTTTCCATGTCACTACTCTTCTCTGAAAAGCTCTGAAGTCCTTCTACAGTTCTGATAATGTATCTTTCCACAATTTCCAGAGGTAGGCTATGCCTGTATCTGAGTTGTCTACCTCCTTAGGACAAACTAAGCTTTCTTTCTGATTCTGTTGTCTACTGAGCAATGACAATTAAAATATTGGAATTTTAGAGGTAGAATACTGTGATGTATGGAGTTTGAAGACTATTATCATATATGCCTCCATGAAAGAAAAAAATTAATTAAAGGAATAGAGAAAATAAAATTCTGTTTTTTTAAAAGTCTACTGCCATATTTATACTTCTGATTAGATTCCTTTAGTCTCTGGACACATGGGTTGATAGTGAAGGAGGGAGGCAGATTGTGAAATGAGGTAAACAGAGAGGTTGTACACTTCTGGGCCACTACATTTCTCCCTTGTGATATATGTCTTCTCTTGCAATTATAGGTGAAGAGTTTCAAAATTCTCATCCTCTTGTTTTTGGAAAAAAAAACCCAAATGATGTTAATAACTCCCATAGCAAGAGGACTTAACTTCACAAAGAAAGTTCTTTAATTGTCTGTTGTAATCCATGGGATTGGTTGTCTGAGATTTTGGGGTGTGTGGCATAGTATTTAAATATTTGTTTATGGGTACTTGTATTTGTGACTCATGTAAAAAAAATGGGTTTCAGAAGCTTTTTCTGCCTATTGTTACCCTGGGACATCTCTAAAAACTGGTATGTAGCATGTAATCACATTGAAAGAGAAAATATAGCTGTTACCATTCAGAGAGTTAAAAGGGGTTCTGGGCTGAAGTTATTACTAGAGTCAAAAATAACCTGGGTTCTTAGCATGTAAACTTGGACTTTGTACATGAAATTATAAAATCTGAAACAAAATATCAAACTATGTTTAATTATTGTTATGTTAACCAAAATGATGCACTGAGGTAGGTAGATAAGGGAGAAAGTATTGATATATGGTTCAGAAAACATAGAGACGATGGTAGAGAATAGAATGGGATAAAACAGCAAACCCAGGTAGACTTCCTAGGACACAAATTCTCAGTCAAGAAGTTTTTAGTTAGCAATACATAGTGGTGAAATACATGATTAGTTGATTATGCAAACTCCCTTTGACTAGCAGTGTGCCCTGTGACACTAACTATGCTGCTAAGATTTGGCTTCTTCTACTGAAAAGTTAAGCTGATAATAATACCTTCTATATAGGATTATAATATAAATAAGATAATACATGAAGTGCTTAGCACAGTGCTTTGAATGTAGTTGACTAAGAAAATACTGACAGTTATAATTACAATTAGCAGAGGCTCTTTTCTCCCAACATTTAATAAATATAGAACGCTTTAATTTGACTTTTTATCATTGAGGACATTTTCTAGCTTCTATTACTTTGTATTACCTTGCATTAAAAATACACATAATTTATGTAATTGTTAACCCCATATCACTGCAAGACTATTAACTTATACCGGAAGGCCTCTATCTACTTTCATTTAACAACAAGAAAAAAATTTCCTCCTATAAATATGGTTATATTCATGACCAAATGTCTTTGCTTTCTTCCATGTCTTGCATTGACTCTTTTCATGTCTGACATCCATCACTATCACCAAGACCTTTCAATCATTGCATTTGTCAATCTGAGCTGAACAACCTAGAATTTGGCGCAAAGGAGAAGCTTACACTATTAGATTACTTTCTTTCTGCTTGACTTGAATACTTTTCATTGAACCTCCTCATTAGCCAAACTAATTTTTGAATCCAGAAAGTATTGCATTTGAATGTCACAATTCTTTAAATGGAAGGCTGGTGGTTTCACATTCAGTTGGTATCTAGCTTACGTAGAGACCTGCAACTACTTTCTGAAATCAGTGACCAAGGGAAGATTATCCTAAGTTACCCTGATGTCTAAGACAGGGCACTGTTTCACCCTGCATTTGAATTCTGAAGTACATTTGATAACGAAGCATCAAAGGAGGTCCTCCTTTCTTTCATGGTGATAGCCACTTGGAATATAATTCGGACTTCAATTTACTACACTTTCTTTTTGTCTTTTTCAGTTTAAAGAATTCTAATGACAGGAGGTAACAACAGGTGAATACAGAGAGAACTGTGAAGAGCCCCACAAGGCCTCTCTTCAGCATCTACTTCTCTTTTTTGTCAGATTTGCTTTCTGTTGTTTCAATAAATTATAGATTTATTAAAGAAAAATAATTTCATCATAATATTACATTTTAATATTTTTTAAAAATCTCATAGATCATTAATATTCTCCAAATTGGATGTTTTCCCACTCAGATTAGCTTTGCATGTTTGAAAATAATACTTTATTATGTAATTTTCAATAAGAGTACTATATGAACATAACTAGTATTTATCATTTTACAGTTTACACAGCTCGTTCAAATGCATGCTTTCCCAAACAAGGAATTAAAATTGCAGAGAAATGTGGTGAATTTCATGAGGTTATGAATCCCATCCGTTTCAATCGTCATTATATCTCTGTTATATCTCCTACTGATGACCTGGTGCTTAAGTACGCAGATGTCAATAAATTAGAATGAATGAACAAACATGATCACAAAGAGTAAATGAAGCTAGGTGTTCAAATAAGATCTTCCTTTTTGGGAGAGGGGGATACTGTGAATTGAACCCAGGGGAGCTTTACCACTTAGCTACAACTTCTGTCCTTATTTAATTTTATTTTGAGACAGGATCCCACGAAGTTGCGGAGGCTCTTCTTGGAAATTGTGATTTTCCCAACTAAACTTCCCCAGTGCCTGAGATTACAGGTGTGTACAACCATGCTTGGCAGACTCAGATCATCTCATCTGAATATATAATGGCATCTTGTGGAAATTTTCAAAGTCTTTCCATTTTGGATGGTAATGCAAATGTGAATAACAAACATAATTATTGCTTACTATGAAAACAAATACATTTGGAGTGGTTTTAGAGAAATTCTTCCTACATTTGTAGAACTATGGAAGTCAATTAAATTATAATAATTGTAGACAAAGTAGAATAGTTTTATATCAAAAAATTTTTGTTTAATACATATATTATTTTGCCAATTATTATTAGGTATTACATACACAAAACTTCAGTACAGGGAAATATTTTAGAGGGTACAATTGATACTATAATACCAAAATCTTAATTGATTTTTATAATTTTCATGGTCTCAATATTTGAATGAATTAATAATCTATACCAATTAACTGTCAAGTATGACTCTAAACTTTGACAGGTAGCTCTTTCCCACTTCTGACATCTAGTCATAAAATTTAATTTCAAAAGACATTTCCTGAATAACAGATTGTTTCAATTTTATTTTAAATGGTAAGAATAACATTATGCATTTATATGAAAATATAAATTTATTTTCAAATTGTATATATTGATACATACATATATATGTACATATCTATGTGTTTGTGTGTGGTGGTGGTGGGGGGGTATACAAAATTTGGAAAGCAATCTTATACCTACATTTCATTCTTAAAAACTGGAAGTCTAGATTTTAGGGTGCTTTTTCATTTCAAAACTAAATTTATAGCTTCTTAAAATTATAAACATATTTAAGCCTATGAGGGAGAATATTTTTCAAAAAGCTCAATTTTTCCATTCAGTTTATAGTAAGGTTAAAAGTTAAATTTCCATTTAATTCATTTATAATAGTCTTCCAACATACTGCCAATTTCACATTGATGAATTATTGAACATGCTTTCTTCTCTCTTTGTCTGCAGTAGATTTCTTCAAGGCTCATATCACATTGTCCTTGGTCTGAAGTATGACATCTTAATGAGGTGTTTTCTGACCATCTGGGTATAGTCCATATTCATTTGTTCTCCTTGATTGTTTCCATAGTGCTTATCATTAATTGATATAATAATATTTTACTTATTTATTTTTAATGTTCTCTGCCAGTGCTATTATTAAAATATAAGCTATATAAAGATGGGATAGTTTTCTGTTTCTTTTTTTGTCCTTGCTTTGTCTCAAGAGTTTTTAAGAGTGCATGTTTCAAAGTTGAATAAATTAATTACATCAGTGATACTATTCAATAAGTTTGGGGAAGCAATTTTGTTATTGAAATAACTTTACATATAGATTATCTCATATAATCATTAGCAAAGTAATTTAAATTAAATTTAATTAGCAAATATGTCATGGTCACTAAAATTGCATTTAGTCCTATTTTTGAGGAGCAGATATCTGATCAATTAAAGAATATTAAATTCAACTTAGACAAAATGCAACTCATTTTGAGAATCAAAAAGATATGACTGTGATACTAAAGCAACCATTTTTGATTAAAAATAATGTACACTAAATTGTCTAACTCACTATTGTAAACTTCAAAATATTTTAACACAGAAAGGTGAATGTTTTCTCTCACACTAATTTAACTTCTTAAAAATTAAAATTTCCTCCTGATCTTATTACTGCAGATGCTCAAATACATGGCTACATTCGATTCTTTTCTCCGATAACATTTACTGAAGTAACTGGGATGACTTCCATCTCCTTATACTTAGCCTAGATTTTCTCTTTCTCCAAGACTTTATAGAAGGCACTAGACTTATTTTCAACTATTCATAATCTGAATGTGTAAGTAAAGCAAGTGTGACTTTCAAAGTGGTGTTGAGAATTTTGTACATTTTTACAAAAACATAATTAGAATACATTTGCAAATCCTGGTATATCTCAACTTTCCTACTTCCCTATAGATTTATTTGTTAGATAACTCTGTCTACCTATCTGTCTATCATTCCAATCCATAATGAAAAAATAAAGAATAATTCATATAAAATATCAATTTCCAACAATAATGTGAATATACAGTGTCTTTTAGCCTCACAATATTATTTTTATATTTATTAGAATCAAATCTTCTATTTCACTTGATAAATGATAAGCAAGAGGCTTATCCTTATTAATTATTGTTTTCTTTTCTTCTAGATAACTCCAACAACCCAGACTCAGTTAATGGATGGAGCAATAAGTCAGTGGTTACTGAATTCATTTTGTTGGGCCTGTCCAGCTCTCAGGAACTCCAACTTGTCCTTTTTATAGTCTTCTCTGTGTTTTATGGGGCTGCAGTGTTGGGAAACATCCTTATCATCCTCACAGTAATTACAGACTCTCGCTTACATTCTCCAATGTACTTTCTTCTCAGCAATCTCTCCTTCATTGATGTGTGTCAGGCTACATTTGCTACTCCCAAGATGATTGCAGATTTCCTCAGTGAACGTAAGACCATCACTTTCCAGGGATGCATGTCACAAATATTTTTCTTGCATGTTTTTGGGGGCAGTGAAATGGTGCTTCTTGTTGCCATGGCTTATGATAGATATATTGCTATATGCAGACCTCTGCACTACCTGGCCATTATGAGCCGAAGGGTCTGCACTGTTCTGGTGGGAGTCTCTTGGGCCATTGGCATCCTGCACTCAGCCAGTCACCTGGCATTCACAGTTGATCTTCCCTTCTGTGGACCCAATAAGGTAGACAATTTTTTCTGTGACCTTCCCCTAGTGATTAAACTTGCCTGCTTAGACACCTATGTTTTGGAGATCCTCGTACTCACCAACAGTGGTCTGCTCTCACTTATCTGTTTCCTCCTTTTACTCATTTCTTACACTGTCATTCTTGCTACTGTTCATCACCAAGCCTCAGGTGGGATGTCCAAGGCACTTTCCACCCTGTCAGCCCACATTACTGTTGTGGTTCTGTTCTTTGGTCCATTAATCTTTATCTATATCTGGCCCTTTGAAAGCTTTCCAATTGATAAATTTATCTCTGTCTTTTTCACTGTCTTCACTCCTTTCCTTAATCCCATGATTTACACTCTGAGGAATAAAGATGTAAAGGAAGCCATGAAGAAGCTAAGGAGCCGAATATTGGTTCCAAGTGAGTTTTCTAGACAACTGTGAGAAACTAGCACAAATCCCTACTTCTTGGTTTTATACTCAGTACATATGATTGTTACTATTGTTTCTATAACAAGTAGACTTTAATTGTTATGGAGCCTGAATCAAATGTCTAAAAGTTGGTAAGGGCAGTGCAGAATCTCACATTATGCTACTAGTTCCTATCTTCTTTGTTATGGGTTAGATATGAGGTATCCCCCAAAAGCTCAGGTGTGAAACAATACAAGGAAGTTTACAGGTGAAATGATTGGGTTTTGAGAGCCTTAACCTAATCAGTACATAGATACACTGATATGGACCAACTCGATGATATTATAACTGAAGACAGGTAGGGTGTCACTAGAAGAGAAAGACCCCTGGGATAAACCTTTGGGTTTTATATTTTCTCTGAAGCTCACTCTCTCTGCTTCCTGTTTGCCATGTTCTGACCTCTTTCCTCCTCCACACTCTTCTCTGATGTTCTGCCTTACCTCAGGCCCAGAGCAATAGAATCAATTATCTGCTGACTGAGACCTCTGAACTGAGGTCCAAATAAACTTTTCCTCCTTTATGTTGTTCTTGTCAAATCTTGTCATCAGTGGTGAAAAAGCTAACTAAAACTTCTGTATATAACATTATCTTTCCTAAAATAAATAAATAAAACAACTACATATATTAAACAATTATATATACTACAACTACATATATCAAAATTCCTAAATCATTTTCCTTTCTATAGACATTAAAGTATTCTTTGTAGTATTTTAATATCAGCTTCATATTAAATAAGACTAGATAACACATGTGGCTCAATTTGGGTAGCACAGAGAAGAACATAGCTTTGATTTTTTTTTTTTTGGTTAAAAAATAGAATTTGCTTTGACACACCAGACTGTATGGAGACTCTAAAAGTGCTCATATAGCTTTCTTGTGGGAGTTCTGTGTTTGGGAATGGGGTCTCTGACAAACTTTGAGATTGTGACATGCTTGGTAACTAGGAATTTTCTCTGCAAAGACACAGAATTCCTGGCCACTGGGAAACTCCTGTACAAAAGCACGGGATGCCTGGCTACTATAGCCATGTTCTTCACAAGAAACCCTGTTTCTCAGGCTTGGAATGCCCAGCAGTTTCCCCTTGAAGCTATTAGGATAACTATGCATGTGCACTACCTGCTTTCCATGGTAATGTCCGTGGAGGAAAGAGGCTCTGTGTTTGTATTAACCTGAATCTTCTCTCAGTTAGCTAGCACTCAGGGTTAAAGGAATACTAGTTAGAAATGTAGTCATTTTAATGGGTAATATGTAACCTTTTTTGAGTTAATAAACATGGTGTTAGGGAGGAGCCGCCACTTGTCTGACTGCTTCTACACTGTGTGTGTGTGTGTGTGTGTGTGTGTGTGTGTGTTTGTGCTTTGTCCACTTCTTTACAGGTTTCTCTGCAGGTATTCTTAACACTTTCTCCATTTTAGTTCATAATTATTTTAGCTAATAACTTTGTTCCTATAAATAAATGCAAAAATTCCACATTTAGCAATAAGGCATTGACACTTATAAAACTTTATTATACTTATTATTCCTAATTTTTAAACACATAGAATAGCATAATATTAATTACAGGACTGAGTTTTTCTGCTTTGGCTCTGAAACAAATAACATCAATAAATATAACCAAGTCTATAGTTTTTCACAGGACTACTTATACACTGTCTACAGAAATGGTATGCCACTTGCACACGAATTTCACATCATCAATAGTAAGCCCACCATCAATTGAAAATGACTATAGAATGTCCAAATAGTAATTTTGTTTAGCTAGTTTCTCTTGAAGAGTGCAAAATTCAAAGTAGTCACTGAAAACATGTTGCATATTTCTCTTTATCTCAAACTTTGAGACTTCAGAAGCATGTCAGCAAATGACAGAAAGAACAGGAGAAGGAAATAAGCTCAGGATTGATATTCATTTATCAGCCACAGAAACTGGCACTGTCATCACTGCTTTACTTAATTCAAGCCAAGGGAAGTATTCTATGTTAACTTTTAGTTCATAGTTGTAAGCTTCAGACTCGAGACATGATTGTGTGTTTCATTTTTATCACTTAGAATAGACTTGAAGACCCTAAGAAAAATATTATTCTAGCTGATAACACATAGCTCTTCCTACAGCTGTAAACAGTAACAAAAGTTCAACATGAAAGTACATGCATTAAGTGTCACAAAGAGATTATGATACCAAACATTGATTTTCAGGTAAGTTCTATTTTTTTAATTATATATTTGGAGTTATGGGTAGGAAGCAGGTGGAAAACGTGTTTGTTCATCTCTAAGTCTCAGTTTAGGTGGGTCAATGCATTCTGACAATGCAATCTTGTTTTTACATTTAGTTATCCATGTGTGAGATTACTGCCTTGGGTGCTCCTTTAATAAACTAATGTTGTTTTAAAATGGACTTTATGAAAATCATCCTAAGGGGCAATGCAGGGTCCTAAATAAAATGACAAAAGTCAATCTCCTGTTCCAGTAAAGCTTTCAAATTAATCAGGGTAACATTAAAATATTCACTAATGAATTAAAAAAGAGCAAGTAAAGAATATAAGTGATATTAAAAACACATATGTTAATTTGTAATCTCACTATGTAAATATTCTGTTTTGTTCAATTCAAAGCAACACAGTCATTTCAGCAATTTTGCTTTCACTTAATTGATGACAGATATTTTGCATACATAAAGGAGAATAAAGAATGTCCCTGGCCTCATGGACATGACTGCATATTAAGGAGGACGGGAATTAGAGAAAATTTTAATGAAAAATTTACTTACCATGTACAAAGCTGACAGAATGGAACGATCAGGTCAGGACATTTAGTTGTCCAATCATCAGAAAGTTTCATAACTAACATTAAGTTATTAAGTTGTCCCAGTTTAAGTTTAGACCTATAGACTCAAAAATCCAGACAGCCTAACCTGTTGATAATTTCAAGAAACTCAAAAGAAATTTGTCAAAATATATTGACATATATGATAGTAAAACAAATCAGTAGTTATAGCATCATGATTAGGTTAGAAATCATATTATTAGTAGATGCTTTAGGTACATCTTCATTAAGATTAAAAGTTTTGGTTATTTGAATAACATGTGTAAGCTAACCAGATTCTACTAGCCTGACAGGAAAATACCCATCTGAAAAGTGTTGGGAAAAACTATTGTTGGTTGTCTCAGAAAGTCCCTCTATTTTTATCCATACATTCATGGCTGAATATAGTCTTTTCTTAGCTGTACTGACACCTCTAACCAGATTAAAATCAAAACACATTGGTATGTAAATTACTGCAATTGAGAGTAGTCATTTGATTTCTTATAAAGGCATTTTCTTTAAAAACTTGGCTTTCAAATGGCAATCTCATTTTATTACTTCTAAAGTTTTGTGGGTCATATGTCATGAGCAGAAAAAAATTCAATTACATGGTAAATTTTGAGAAATGAACAAATAGGTAGAAATAAAAAACTCAACAACAACATACTCCTAAAATCCAAGAGTTCACTGGAGAAGCCACTAAGAAAATTATAACCTATTTTGAGATGAATAAAAATGAAAACTTTATATATCAAGGCATAAATGTAAATATTTGTGACTTGCATTGGGCAATGGTCTCTTATTTAGAAGACATAAATACAAAAAAAATGAAAAAAATAAAAAGTAGATCTTCAAGTACATGAAAATTAGAAAATGTTGAGGTTCAAATGACACAATGTAGAATGTTTAGAAAAACCCCTGGCCATCTCACCCCCTACAGGTCAGGCTTGGATCCAATTGTCCACCTGACAGACAAAGCAACAAGTCTAAACATAACTTTATCTCCCAAAGCTTGGTACCTAGTTATGCTGATGTTGCCTCCTGATACCTTGAAATTCATTCCCTCTTTTTTTCAACTCCTAGTTCAGGCTCTTGGCCTGGACTCCAACCACAACCTCCCAGCTGATCTCCATACCTTCAACCTTGTCTCTCACTGAATCTAAAATATAAGGTGTCTCTTTCTGAGATTTTGTATCCCAAACATTAAAACCCATTTCCCCCTTCAATGTATGCCTGGCATTGGCAATCTCCCAGTTTAGACTTCAGCCTGCTTCTCTACCTTCATCCCCCATTAACCCCAGCTTGTGTTTTCTCCCTTAAAATGGGATAAAATATTTGCAAATTTATAGCTATTATGGGTCTAGTATTTAGAATGTATTAATAACTCTTATGAATCAATAACAAAAGATAACTCAGTTTTAAAATGGGCACTGGATCTGAATAGATCTTTCTCTGAACAAGATGTAAAGTAACCTGAAGCACATAATAATGTCTGTAATCACAGTCATTAGGGAAATAGAAGTCTGAACTGCAATGAGATACCAGTTCACAACCATTAGAATGGCTATTTTTTAATGAAAAATAACAAATATTGGAAAAATATGGAGAAATTGAATCCCTCATCCATTTCTGGTGGGAATGTAAATTTGTGCAGTCACTGTGGAAATCCTTTTGAAAGTTCTTCAAAAAGTTCCACCTCTGACCGAGAAGTTCTAATCCTAGTAGAAGTCATAGTTTTTTGTTTTATTTCATGCCAAGAGAAGAGAAAGTATGTTGCCTTAAAAACATGTACACAAACATGAAAATAGCATTATTATCAATAAACCAAACACAGAAATAACCCAAATTTTCATCAGCTGTTAATGGATTAAAACATGTTGTATTTCCTTAGAGTGGAACATTATGCAACAATAAGAGGGAATAAAGTATTGGACCACAATATAGCATAGATGAACATTGAAAGCATCATGATGAGACAAAGAAGTCAGATGCAAAAAAACTCATTCAGGGATTGGAGGTGTGTGGGTTTTGATGAGTCATAGAATATCAAAGACCTTAGTAGATTGTGGGTAATTTCTTATTACTAGATAATTCCTTAATACTAGGGATAAAGTGGCTTAAAAAATTCTACTCTAAATCTTAAAATACAAAAAATCAAAACTTAATATAATTAGACTTATCCACAAATGACTTCACTGATTGGCTGAACAAATAACACTACTTATGAAGGAAGAAAGGAAGAACCAAAGGAAGAAGGGGAGAGAATAGAAGAAGGGAGAAAAAATGAGAAGGAGAAGTAGGAAGAAGAGGAGAAAGGGAGGGAGGGATAGAAGAAGAGTGAGGAAAACTCAGTCTTCATAAATATGAAATTTATAGTGTTCTCCATCAATCAAAATTACTAGAAATGCAAAACAGAAATATGAATCATAATTAGGAGAATATATCTATTTTATTTTTATTTTTTGCAGTACTGGGAATGAACCCAGGGTCTAGGGCATCCAAAGAAAGCACCATATCACTGAGCAAGCATCATCTACAGACCTTTTCATTTTATTTTGAGACAATGACTCACTAAGTTGCCCAGGCTGGCCTCAAACTTGCAATCCTCTTGCATCAGCTCGGGTTACAAGTGTGCTCTACCATGCCTAGCATAACAAGGAGAATTCAAAATCAACTCAAATGTGCTCAGAAATCACCAAGGTGATAAACAAAATAGAAGAAAATAACTTTAAAAGAACTGTTATAACTATGCTCAAGGATATAAAGAAACATATAAACTTAGTGAAGTAAAAAATGAAATGTCTTAACAATAATAAAATTTATATGGGTTAAAAATATTGTGTCAATAGCAGATTAGATTCCACAGAAATTCAGTAAATTAAAAAAAACATAGCAAGATAAAATCTCTAACAAAATTACAGAGACAAAAACTTGAAAGCAGCAGATTCATAATGTTATATAAATGTATCAATTGGTATAACATATATGTAATTGGAGTTCTAAAGGACAGGGGAAGAAGTATTGTAGAGAAAAAAATTTTAAGAAATATTGACCCAAAGTTTTCAAATCTGATTTTAAAAAAAGTTGTAACCTACTCTTTAGTCTAGTAGACCTACAAAACTCAAGCAAGATAAATTAAAATAAAACCACACTGTGACATACCACAATAGATGCTAGAAATTTTGTACTAAAGAAAATTTTTACAGCAATCATAAACTTACTGCTTATTTTTTCCTACAAATATTTGATTTTGGAATCACCAGTCTAAAATCTGTGAACATAAGTGATATTCATGGTTCCCTATTTCTGGATTAGAGCCATAGATTTTTATTTGGAAAGATCATATGCTGAGGAACCAGTTTAAGAATAATTGAAGAAGTCTTATCAGAAGACAGAAATAAATAACACCATGTAAGGACTAAAAGGAAATAACATATAGGCAATGTGAATGTTGAGGCAGGAAAGACATTCTTAGAAAAGTAAATCATTATCAATAAAGACTTTTAAGTCAAACAAAACCCAGAAAATCGATAAATTTCTGCTAAAACAAAACAAAACAACACAAAGTTAAACAGGTGCTTAAGAATGAAGGAAAAAAATATATATATATATACTCGATTATATAAGAAAGAGTAAAAAATACTTGTGATAACAGACATGTGGAAAAATCTTTTTTCAGAGAAATAGAAAAACAAATATCAGATATAATCTCCTGTTTGAAACAACCAAAATCAAGAAGCATGTACTCATACATGCTAGGCAAGAACTCAAACATGAAGCTACAACCTTGACCCAAACGTGTTTTATAAAGATAAGTGATCTGCATGTATAAAATTAACAGATGATCTCAAGTAAAAAAAAAAATAGATTTCAGACAATGGATGTTTAAAGATTACCTGCACCAAGAGTAACTGAAAGAAGAGGTATTAAGGAAGGAAAATTGATCAAAAGGTATTTAGAAATGCTAAATATGCTACATGTCATTATGACATGTATCTCGGAATCAATAAAGAATTCATTTAGCTCTAATCATAAATTCATTGTGTTCCACCCTGTGGAAGGTACAACACAATTGAACAGAAAGGGCACTGGACAAGGAATTAGAGGATGTGGCTCTAAACTCAATAGTACAATCTGGGTCCTACAATTAAGCATTCAGAACTCTTTCACCTTAGCTATAGATTTAGGATGTTGAAGTGATTGATTTCTAGTAGTCATACCAGCATTTCAAATCTGAGATTATAAGAAGGACTTTATTCATTTTGGGGTCATCTTTATTTTGTTCTTAAATTAAGACTAAACTTAGAGGAGGAAAAAAATCTGAGTTTCACTTAACAGCATTTTTTGTAAGAATTTGAACTAGGAAATTAAAATTCCTGCAAAATCATTCAGTCCCTTTACTAGAATCTATTCTGTAGTCTGCAGTTTGGGTTGTAAAATAGATCCCACTGCCCTACCCTAGAAACCTTGTCTTGGAAACCAAGTATGTGGCCGCTCTGAAGCTGACAAAATGTCAAGGTTTTGGTCCTGCTGTGTAGTACATAGGGTCACATAATGACTTCACACGAATTACTTTTCCGTTTTTATTAATTTTAGTTATACACAATATTGGGGTTGATTCTGACATAATTATATGAGCATGCAATATAATTTGCTCCAATTCATTCACTGGAATGTCCCCTTTCCTTTCCCTCCTCCCTCCTCCATTCCCTTTTTCTTATTCTATTGATCTTTCTTCTTTGTATTTATTTATGGTTTTAATATGAGTGCATAATGAATCTACACAAAGGTGAAATTCACTGTGATATATTCATATATGTACATAGGAGAGTTTGGGCAGATTCATTACAACATTACTCCCTTTTCCTGTCCCTCCCTCTCCCCCTCAACCTCTTTCTCTGCTCCACCTCTGCTTTTACTATTTTCATGGAATTCCCTGAACTTTTTTTTTAAGCTCAGGTTTTTATTCCTTTACAAATCATTACAAAACCAAGTCTGGGGCTGGCACCACCCTCCATGATCCCAATATGCAATTCCTCGAAGCTGGCCCCCACCCCACCAACCCACCCTCTGCAGCCTTTTCCTGGCAGTCCTTCACTTCAGTGCTCTGGAAGAGCAGGGAACAAACACATCCCATCAGAGGCCAGTTTCAATAAAGTGCTTTAGTGAGGAGACAGGCCCAGATGAGAGAGCTTCTGGCTCCCTCCAGCCACCCTACGCCTAGCTTGGGGGAAACTGAGGTAAGCCCTTGGCATCTTCAAACAAAGGCAAAAGATGGCATGGAGCCCCAGTGAGGCTGGGAACCACTTTCCTCTCTCTCTGCCCTGAAGGCTCCTTTGAGGTTGGGACTTCGTCTTCATGAGGGTAGAAAAGGAGGCCTGGCCCATGAAAAGCTGTTGAGCTGAGGGGCTGGAACAGATGGAGGTTTGTTCCATTTTTACCAGAATCTTCTACTCTTGGAGAAGTTTGTGCCAAAATACCCTAAAATTTTCCAGAAGGAGGTGGGAAAGGCCACCCCTGCATACCTAGCCCCTGAGACTCCCAGTGACGGACAATTCGCACCTTTTTTTTTTTTCAATCTTTATTTTGGTATAGCTTCTGCATATAAGATGAAATATTTTAGCCTTGAAATTCTGAGTCTGGCTTATTTCATTTAGCATTATGGTCTTCAGTTCCATCCATTTATCAGCAAATGCCATATTTTGATTTTCCTGGAGTTGAGGAAAATTCCATTGTGCATAAACACCACATTTTCTTTATCCATTTATTTGTTGATGGGCACCTAGGCTGGTTCTGCAGCTTGGCTCTTGTGAATTGTGAACTGCTATAAATATTGATTGACACAGCCTTAGCTTCCTTAACAGGAATCCTAAAGCATAAGAAATAAAACCAAGAATCAATAATTGGGAAAGCATGAAATTAAAGCGCTTTTGCATAACAAAGGAAACAAGTAAGAGCATAAAAACAGCCTAAATCATGGGAGAAGATCTTTGCCTCCTGCTCCTTAGATAGGAGATTAATATCCAGAAGGTATAAAGAACACAAAACTTAACCTCCCCCAAAATTTAATCCAATTAACAAATGGGCAAAATATCTAAATAGACATTTCTTGAATGAAGAAATAAAAATGTTCAATAAATATATGAAAAACTGTTTAACATCTCTAAAAATCAGGGAAATGCAAATCAAAAGTACATTGAGATTTCATTTATTTCTAGTCAGAATAGCATTTATCAAGAATGCAAGTAATAACAAATGTTGACAAAGATGTGGGGAAAAAAGCTACATTCATGCATTGTTGGTGGGACTGCAAATTAGTACAAACACTCTGAAACACAGTATGGAGCTTCCTCAAAATGATAAGAATGGATCTACCATATGGCTCAGCTATCCTTCTCCTTGGTATTTATCCAAAAGAACAAAAATTAGCATACTATATAGATGCACTCACATTGATTTTCAAAACATTCTCACTACTGCTTTTCTATGTTTGTCCTGAAGCAGAAAGGACTAGCCAACAAAATTATTCATCATTATCCTTTCTGCCTTGTTAAATGTTCCCTAGCAGGATAAAGCATTTCCACTAATCTGCTGCTTGGTCCAGTTGTAAAATCCTCAAGATAATGCACTATACTTCTCATGAGCAAACAAACTCTCAAAGGTAATTATTCCTAATGAAGGTAATTTCTACCACTACAACTCTCCTCTAGGTCTCTTGGTCACTACAGTCCAGTGACGTCAAATGCCTATTAGTGTCTAATCTTTGTGATGACTTTCCTTATATCTGTGTACTGAAGATATTGATGCTCTGAGTGTGAAGGGTGAGGATTGAAGACTGGACAGGCATGGATTCCCTCTTCTGTTCCCCACTGAGAGGCTTCTGAGGAACTTTGTGTTTCCTAGTAGGTGCTGACATTTTAAGATCAAAGACAGGAACAGCATTGCTTCTGGACCAGTCAGATGAAGTTAATTTGGAAGATAGCATTTTCCTCACACATGTGAGTACATACTTCACATGTAAAGTTGAGACCAAGAAATGGTCCTTTCAATGTGACTCTTGGTGACATGTGATTTAATTTCTAGAGGTTTCCATTTTTTCTTGTAATCTAATTTACTGCCATTGCAAACAGAAGCAATATAGCTATAGTTAGATTAAATCCTTTGCAAAATGGTGAAACAGAATATTTGTTTTCAAAATGTTTCATTTCTTCCTTTTATTCTCCTTCTTTCTTTCAGAGTTCTGTCTTCTCTGTGTGCTCATTAAGTTTCTTGGGTCTTAGGTTAGAATACAGCATTTAGTCCTGTTTTACCTCCTGGAAAACTCATTTTTGCTACAAATACCCTGAATCTATTTCCTTCTCTCTCTCTTTTTTTAAGTATACTTTATTACTTATCTCCACAGCACTAGGTCTGATTTCTAAGGAGATGTGGGAGTAACAACCAAGGTCTTCCCAAGTATTAACAACTATAACTTCATACTCATTTTAGGTAAGTAAAAGTGTTTTTTTTTTTTCCCTGAAGGTAGAGAGATTCTCCTAAAGAGTAGATACCATTATTTGCCTCCAGTACTTTTATTCACTTCACTTCACCTGCCAGTTGTAATAGCTGAGTTGTAAGTACTGGAAAAAAATTCAACCTTGTATGCATGTATTAATTCATCTCCTAAAACTACAAGAAATGAAAAATTTGTCTTTACTTGACTAGTCCAAAATTGATTCTTGTGCGAGTTAGACCACACTATGTAAAATTATTAGAAATCATAATTTATTCTGATCTGAAATAACACATTATTAAGAATGTTACATATACTTAGTCATTATGTTGTATTACAGAATTCTCTCCTATGTGATATTTTAAGAAACATTTTCAGTGTGTATATAATGATAATAATCTAAATATTTAATACATAAGGATGATAAGTGATGATGAATGGCGAAAGGACCTGCTCAGTGTCATGCAGCTACTCAAGGACATAACTGTGGTTTTTAACATGGGTTTGTTTTTATTCTAAAAGCTCTGTACTGAGTATATTACTGTGAGTTAATTTGGTATCTTGTATGCTAAGAAACTCAGCTCTTAATTAAATCAATTTGTTCAATGTTTTTCTTCATGGAAAATAGAATACTTTCTTTTTCTGGGAACTCTGAGAAACCAGTCAGCAAAAGAACAGAAAAGACTGTGGAAGGAGGATTCTTTTTGATGCCTTTCTCACAGAATTAGATAATGTGTTTTTTCTCAAATTTTTGCTCACAAATGCCTCTGATTACACTCTGTTGTAGCACCAGAAGCTTTCCTTCCTTGTAATTAATGCCTCTTTCTGATAGATGCATGTGAAACCCTATTAGCTGATTGTATTGGGTATTATTTCCTTTCCTGTCTTAAAAGTTCATTGCAGTATTTATGTCTTGGAGTCTAAGAGTCAGAAATCCTGAGTATATAGAAAGAGGTGAAAAAGAAAATAAAAGAATGTAGTAGTACTTCAAAGTTCATTGTATTAATTTCCTGCAGTCTGTTATACCTCCAAATTCAATTTGTTAAGCTTTTCAAAAGTCCTAAGGTCATGATTTGGATATAATATGTGATAATATAAAAATTAATTTTTTGGTGAATTTTCTAGAAAATTGGAGATTTGAGATATAAGGTGAGTTTCTGATTTTGATTTATGGTAATTAAAATTATTCATCACATTACCTGTCTTCATGCATAAAACCTTTGGTAAAACTCAAGGAGAGACTAGGAAATTCATAGTTATGATCTAAGAAGATGTTAATATTAAAAATAGCAAGTTGTCAGAAATCAGTAAAATAAAAACATCTACTATAAATTGATTCCGATGTAAAGAAGATTTTTCAAATTTGAGAAGTCTAATGTTCTTTTACAATTTGTTTTTATTTTTATTATTCTGTATACAACTTTAGAAATTTCTAGATAGCTTATACAAGTGAAAATAACATAAAGCAGAATAGAACATAGGATAAATGAAGAGGAAAGGAAAATAATTTTTCTCTTAGTCTAAATTCCTTATGAGTTCTCATCCTTCCCAACTATAATATTTAAAAGCCTAATGAAATCAAATAAAATACTATTAATAACCCAATAAAATATTCATGGTCATTAACACCATTGGCTGTGTATAAAGAAGTTTAATATCTTCAGGGATTAGTTGAAATGAACTAATACTAGTTTTCTTGATAGGGAGGACTCCATGAGTACTCAAGTCACATACAGTGTGATCTGGGGAGCTCTGAAACTTTAAGTATTGTCAGAATTTTGTATTCTAGTATATAGAATTATAATGCAAGAAGGAGGAGATAAAATAGAATACCTCAAGGCAATGATTCCTCCTACTAACCTATGTACACAAATGCAATGTTGTCTCTCTTTCCCTCCTGGTTAATCTTTTATAAATATGTATGTTCACAAAGGTACAAAAAACAAGTGCGCATTTTCGTAAGTTTTTACAAAGTGAAAGCTACGATGTAACTGTCAACCACATCAACAAACATAATATTTCCTGAGCTTAGTCCTTTTCCCTAGACCCCTTTTGAGGTTAAGAACTATTGGGCTTTCAACACCCTCTATAAGCTTTGCCAGTTTTTAAACTTTAACTAAATTAATGAGGCATTTTCTATTATCTATACAATGTCTAATGATTTAAAAATAGGCCTATAAAAATAAAGAAGAATTAGAATACCGAAAGCATAACTGGGAAAGGAAAGCATGCTTACTTAATGGATTGATCTCTATCTCTCTGCTATTCAGGTAACTGAAGATAGGTCCTTTCCAAAATCAATGAATGAGACAAATCATTCTCGGGTGACAGAATTTGTGTTGCTGGGACTCTCCAGTTCCAAGGAGCTACAGCCTGTCTTGTTTCTCATCTTCTCACTGCTCTACCTTGCAATTCTGCTGGGCAACTTTCTCATCATCCTCACCGTGACCTCAGATTCCCGCCTTCACACCCCCATGTACTTTCTGCTTGCAAACCTCTCTTTCATAGACATATGTGTTGCCTCTTTTGCTACCCCCAAAATGATTGCAGACTTACTGGTTGAGCGCAAGACTTTCTTTTGATGCCTGTCTGGCTCAGATTTTTTTTGTTCACCTCTTCACTGGCAGTGAAATGGTTATCCTTGTATCCATGGCCTATGACCGCTATGTTGCCATCTGCAAGCCTCTGCATTACATGACCATCATGAGCCGCCGTGTTTGTATAATTCTTGTCCTCATCTCATGGTCTGTGGGCTTCATCCACACCACTAGCCAGTTGGCATTTACTGTTAACTTGCCTTTTTGTGGTCCTAATCAGGTTGACAGTTTTTTCTGTGACCTGCCTCTAGTGACCAAGCTAGCCTGTAGAGACACTTATGTGATCAGCTTACTAATAGTTGCAGACAGTGGCTTTCTTTCATTGAGCTCCTTTCTCCTCTTGGTGGTGTCCTACACTGTGATTCTTATCACAGTCAGGAGCCGCTCCTCTGCCAGCATGGCCAAGGCCCGCTCCACACTGACTGCTCACATCACTGTGGTCACACTCTTTTTTGGACCCTGCATTTTTATCTATGTATGGCCCTTCAGCAGTTACTCAGTTGACAAGGTGCTTGCTGTGTTCTACACCATCTTTACTCCTATCCTAAACCCTGTTATTTACACTCTGAGGAACAAAGAAGTGAAAGCAGCTATGTCCAAGCTGAAGAGTCGGTATCTGAAGCCTGGCCAGGTTTCTGTAGTGATAAGAAGGGCTCTTTTCCTACAGTCAAAGTAAACTTGAAGGAGTTTTAACCTTTTCTGAAATTTCTGTGATGTAAAAGTAAATCATTTTAACCTGTAGAGTTGATTAATTTAAATTATAGTTTAATCATGATAATAAAAATATAATAAATTTTTATCAAATTTAATCATCTTTCTGTTGTGTTTTTAGTTCTTCATTGACTTTCTTTGACTCATATTTTAAAATTTGAAATGGTTTTTAAGTGAAGTGTTATTGGTTTTCAAGTCAACAATAAGATCTACTAAAATGTAAACACTTTGAGCCTTGTATGGGTGAAACTTGAATTGTTCATATTTTAATCAATAGGGTGATTTTTGCTCTGTGTGCAGAAGGGAGTATGTTTTCTAAAACAGTTTTTTTTTTTATTGGAACAACAGTGATGAGTAGCTACTGTCTTTCTGAGCTATGTTGTCGTCTTCTTTCTGTCATCATATACTTGTGAATACATCTGTATTACAGGTATTGGGGTCACTCATAGGATGGTTAGTTCAGAGGATCCCTGCATCAAGTCCATTGTTCAGTAAAAAAGATTCCTTGCCTTTTGCTAATGGAATGCTCGATGTATAGAAGATAATTCAATTAAATGGAGATATTTGTGAAAAATAAGGACATTGATCAAGAAGGAGATGAGGAACAATGTTAATGGTTATTTTTCTAGAGGAAAGCCCCACATCTTATAGAAGAGCACATATAACGTTTGAAAAACAGATTCTAAGAGGCTACAGGGTGGTTTGCACTCAAGATGAGTTGTGTTCATCATGGAAATCTTTGGATAATAAGTAAAACTGAATGAATTAATAAGTAGATAAATAAGGAGGCCCTCTATTATTAAAATTAGTATGCATAATTTTCATGAAAAACTAAAATTGGGCAGGAAAAGAGTATGGCCGAAATTTAATGAATTCACTGGAGTGTCTTTTGGTGTTTCTGTGCCCTGTAAAATAGGAAGAAATTGGTTTTGACAATTTGCACTGACCATGCCTC
Source organism: Urocitellus parryii (assembly GCF_045843805.1). NCBI lineage: Eukaryota > Metazoa > Chordata > Mammalia > Rodentia > Sciuridae > Urocitellus > Urocitellus parryii. The sequence goes on along the minus strand of NC_135536.1, from coordinate 78,833,703 downwards.
AATAACAAAAGTTTGAGCTACTCAACCATGTAATCAACAGGATAAACTGAATGACTAAACTAGGATGAAGAAAAATCTAACATGAATGTTGAAGGAAGGAAGGAATCAATTTGAATTATGACTTTAATTAGTTGCAGACTTGTATTATAATTTATTCCAGCAACACTCTTGCAATAAGTTTTTTTAAATTATATGATCAATCACCTTCTACAAGACTTAATGACAGAGTAGACTTATTCTAAGCATAAGGATATCTTAATGCAAAGTTAGCAAATATTTTTTCTACATTCCACTATACCTTTTGCTTTGCCTGTTTTCAACATAGTGGACAGATCTGTGAAGGTAGCCAATGTTCTCCATCAAGGACTGTGGTTCACTTTACCAAATGCTTATTCTAAACCCAGGGAATTCTGCTCATTATCCAGGAGCAGTCAAAACTGGGAAGGTTTACACCCTTATAGAAACCCCTGAATTAGTGGATATTGGCATATAGTGGGTCAATATTTCAGAGTCTTATGGGGGCACACTACACGGTTCATTAAAGAATATTCTAGGAACACTGAATATTCTGGTGGTAACCAGATCATTAAAAAACTATTTATAGGATTTCATCTTTTATATTGCACTTCATCAACTCCCTCAGTTTCTATTATTCGGATGCTGTCCCCAATACACTATTTTCCCAAATCAAACACCTTCTCAAACACACTATCCCAGATGCAGTTCAAGACTATTTCAGGTGATTTTCTATTGGAGGAAACCTTTATAGAGCATTTTTTATAATTAAGGTTCACATTTTTATTTTTGCTACTTTTCAAAATTTTAATAGATGGTATTTTTATTTGTGTTATAGTATTTACAAATTTCCATTTCTACTTGTTTTCTTTGTCCTTTAATAAGTACTTTTATTCTTTTTTCCTTGTTCATGAGGATTTTCCAGATATTTTATTTATTTAGTTGTATTTCTAGCATAAGATTATTGTGGTCACAGAACAAACTCTAATTTCTGGCAGTGTAAAATGTATACCCACAAGTCTATTACTCTTCTTTACCTATCCATGTGTGTTTGTATGAGGCTCAACATGAGTTAATACTGATGTCTCTGACTAATCTAGTACCATGTCTTTATTTTACATCCTTTCTTTTGTATCTGTAATTTTCCTGAAGAGCAGCGAAAAATTCTCCTACACTTTGTCATCTATTTACGTATTTTTCTAATTGCAGCATACTTGAAAATAGCTTTAGAGTGGTACACCTCCAACTGCACTAGAAACAAATTTGTCAACCTTTACAAAATGTTAGTGTACACATAGCCTTCACCTTTCCAATTAAATCAGAATTCTTCAATTACATGGGGCAGCTGCTTCCCGCCACCCTCACATATTTCAGTGCAGTTATACTTATCTTTTCAGCTTTATTGAGATAAAATTGACATAATTTTTTCATATTTGAGTTATTCAATGTGATACAATACATATTGTAAAATGCTGACCATAGTCAGGTTGATTGAGGATAGTTACCTTTGTGTGTGGAAGAACCCTTAAGATCTATTTTAAAGAGATTTTTAAGTGTGCAGTTATTAGCATGAGGTACTATTCTGTGTATTAGATTTCCAGAAGCAAAACCTTGCATTTTTGACCAACATTTTCCTTACCCTCTTACTCCTGGAAACCACTGTTCTGCACTCTGCTAATGTGACTCAAGTTTAAAATATTCCACATATAGTTGAGTTCATGTGCTATATGTCTTTCTGTATCTGGTTTATTCTAACTTAGAATAATGTCTTTCAGTTTCATACATGTTGTCATAAGTGTTAAGACTTTCTTCTTCCTGATGACTGAATATTATTCCAATATATGTGTTCTTTACCTATTCATTCATTAATGAACACTTAACTTGTTTCTGTATCTTGACTTTTGTGAATAATGCTGCAGTGAACATAAGGAGCTGACTTCCTTCCTTTCATTTGTAGCCAAAAGTTGATTGGAAGATCATCTGGTAGGTCTATTTTGAAATTCTTGATAAAGCTCCAGTTCAACATTGTTCTCCATTAGGTCTGTACCAATGTACATTTTCATCAATGGGTGTTTAAGGTTTCCATTCTCTCTATATCTTTAACATTGCTATCTTTTGTCTTTTTGAGAGTAATTATTCTGACAATCAAGAGGTGATATTTCATTGTGGTTTTCTTTTGCATCTTCCTGATGGTTAGTGATATTGAACACATTTTTAAATATATTTAAGCCATTGTATATCTTCTCTTGAGAAATGTTTACTCCAGTCTTTTATCCACTTTTTAATCTCATTGAGTTCCTTATAAATTGCAGATATAGGCTCCAATTTCATTTATTTGCATGTGTATATCCAGTTTTCTTAATGTTACACATTGAAGAGATTGTCATTTTAACATTGTATGTTTTGGCACCTTTGTAGTAATTTAATTACATATAAAAATGTGGACAGAAACCTCTCAGAAGAGGATATACAATCAATCAACAAATATATGAAAAAAGGCTCATCATCTCTAGCAATTAGAGAAACACAAATCAAAACCACTCTTAAATACCATCTCACTCCAGTCAGAATGGCAGCTATTATGAAGACAAACAACAATAAGTGTTGGTGAGGATGCGGGGGCGGGGGAAGTTACACTCATACATTGTTTGTGGGACTGCAAATTGTTGCAGCCAATATGGAAAGCAGTATGGAGATTCCTTGGAAATCTCGGAATGGAACCACCATCTGACCCAGCTATCCCTCTCCTTGGACTATACCCAAAGGACTTTAAAGCAGCATAATACAGGAACACAACCACATCAATGTTTATAGCAGCACAATTAACAATAGCTAAACTGTGGAGCCAACCTAGATGTCCTTCAGTGGATGAATGGATAAAAAAAAATGTGGCATATATACACTATGGAATTTTACTCAGCAATAAAAAAGGAGCATTTGCAGGTAAATGATAATGCTAAGTGAAGTTAGCCAATCTCCAAAAAAACAAATGCTGATTGTTTTCTCTGATAAGGAGGCTGACTCATAGTGGGGTAGGGAGAGGGAGCATGGGAGGAATAGATGAATTCTAGATAGGGCAGAGGGGTGGGAGGGAAAGGAAGAGGGCAGGGGATTAGCAGGGATGAGGGAATGTCATGAACAGCATTATCCAAAGTATATGTATGAAGACATGAATTGGGTGTCAACATACTTTATATACAAACAGAGATATAAAAATTGTGATATGCATGTATAATAAGAATCATAATGCAAAAAAGTACATTTATAAAATCATGAATTGGCATGAACATACTGTATATAAAGAGATATGAAAAATTGTGCTCGATATGTATATTAAAATTGTAATGCATTCTGCAGTAGTGTATTTTAAAAAATAAAATCAAATAAAAAGAGACCACTTTGGATGCATATATAATTTTACACTTAATTAAGCTTTTTTGACATGAAAATATAATAAAAATGTGGATTTATTTATAGGCTCTCTGTTGTGTTTATTTGATCGGTGAGTCTGTTTTTATATTGATACCATGTTGTTTTGATAACCATAAATTTGTAGCATATTTTGAAATTAGGTAGTGTGAAGCTTCAACTTTCTTTTTGCTGGAGCTGGTTTTAGCCATACTGAATTGTTTGTTTTGTTTGGTTTGGTTTGACTTTTGGTATGACTTTTAGGATTTTTTTCTATTTCTGTAAAAACAAACATTGGGATTTTGATAGTAATTGTACAGGATCTTAGATTGCTTTGGATAGTATGAATGATAGTATGATGCAATATCATTTCTTCTACTTCATGAATATGAGATGTCTTTCCACTTATTTGTGTATTTTTAAATTTCTCTCTTCAACTTTTATAGTTTTAGTGTACAGATCTTTCTTGTCCTCGGTTAAATTTATTCATAAGTGTTTTATGAAGTTCACAAGTAAAACTGTTTTCTTGCTTTCTATTTTGGATAATTCAATGTTGGTATATAAAATTATTATTGCTTTTTGCATGCTAATTTTTGTCTTATAAACTTACTGAATTTATTTATTAATTCTAACAATTGTTGGTAGATACTTTAGGACTCTTTATACAAGATCATTTTCAAATAGAAATGGTCTAACTTTTTTCCTTTCTTATTTGGATTCATGTTATTTCTTTTTCTTGCCTAATTTCTCTAAGTATTTCAGTATTATGTTGAATAAAAGAGATGAGGATGGGCACTCTTGTCATGCTCCTGATCTTAAAAGAAAAGTTTTTCACTTTTCACCATTGAATATGTTAACTTTTTGTTTGTGAAATGTGCCCTTTATTGTGTGCCTAATATGCTGAGAACTTTTTGAGTATTTGTTTTATCACAAGCAGATATTTGATTCCATCAGTTTGGTGGGCATTGTTAATGTGAACACAGATGCGTAAAACTCCTTCTAGTCCTTTGGCAGAACAGGCTGTTAGTAGAATTGCAAAGAAGTGGGAAAGGAGTAGTTCTCCTAAGTTGCTGGGGCTCTTTCAAGTCCACAGCAAGGACTGTAACCACTAGGACTGCAACAAGTGCATGGGTATCTCCTCAAAGTGACCTTTCTCAAACTTGGATTTACCAGGATTTCAGAAAATTCTACTTGGTCCCAAACCCTAACAAAAAGCTCTTTATTACCTTAAAAGAGTGTACTATAGGGATACTGCTACATCGATGTTCATAGCAGCACAATTCACAATAGCTAGACTGTGGAACCAACCTAGATGCCCTTCAACAGATGAATGGATAAAAAAAATGTGGCATTTATACACCATAGAGTATTACTCAGCACTAAAAATTGACAAAATCATGGCATTTGCAGGGAAATGGATGGCACTAGAGCAGATTATGCTAAGTGAAGCTAGGCAATCCCTAAAAAACAAATGCCAAATGTCATCTTTGATATAAGGAAAGCAACTAAGAACAGAGAAGGGAGGAAGAGCATGAGAAGAAGATTAACATTAAACAGGGACGAGAGGTGGGAGGGAAAGGGAGAGAGAAGGGAAATTGCATGGAAATGGAAGGAGACCCTCATTGTTATACAAGATTACATATAAGAGGAAGTGAGGGGAAAGGGAAAAAAAGAGAGAAATGAATTACAGTAGATGGGATAGAGAGAGAAGATGAGAGGGGAGGGGAGGGGAGGGGAGGGGGGATAGTAGAGGATGGGAAAGGCAGCAGAATACAACAGACACTAGTATGGCAGTATGTAAAAACGTGGATGTGTAACAGATATGATTCTGCAATCTGTATACGGGGTAAAAATGGGAGTTCATAACCCACTTGAATCAAACGTATGAAATATGATATGTCAAGAGCTTTGTAATGTTTTGAACATCTAATAATAATTTTAAAAAGCTCTTTATTAAAAATTTTTATTTATTTTATTTTTATTTATTTATTTATTTTTTTGTTTATTTATTTATTTATTTGTGAATGGCTGCTAAATATTTGTTTCTGTGAGGAGATGTGGGCTGGGGATCTTTTATTAAGTTATTTTGATGACATCACCAGTGACAGACATTTTTAACAATTAGATTTGATTGTCATATTTTGCATCCCAGCTGAGAAGCCCTGTCATTCTGCTTGGTGTTTTGCTTGTTTGTATGTTTGTTAGTTTGATTAAGTTCACCATTCAATTTGGATATTTGTGATGCATTTGTCCATGGGCTTTCACTGCATGGAGTTATCTATCCACTAATTTTGTATCATACAGAATGCTATGGGAGTCACCTTTAGTCTTAAAAGTTCTAGATAAAAACAAATGAATAGGGTAAAAATCTCTAATACTTTCCCATATTTACCTCCCATATAAAGCAAATATTGTCCTTTTACCATGGCTGCTTTAGATCTTCAAAAATATATGTCATATTGTTGATACTGTGGTCATACCTATCATCAATTCTTGACATTTTCTGTTAGCTCCTCCTCTTATATTACTTTTAATTTATTTTTATTACTCAGATAGTGTTTAAATTTTATTTTATAGAAGTATATCCATACTTGATGTTTACTAAAAAATTTGGGTATTTTTCAATTTATTTTATTCTTCAACATTGTTTTTAAAAATTTCAAAGTGTTCACACATGAAATCTAATATTAATTAATTATTAATTGCAATCATTGTGGAAGATTTTATTGCAGTGAATATTGTAAGTTGTTTGACAACTCCAACATGGATTGTTCCTATTATCTCTTCTTTTGTTCAAGAAAATGTTGCAATGAACACACTTGTACTTGTTTCCTTGTGTATATGAACCTTATTAGAAAATATACAAAGAGTTGAATTTGCTGAGGGAAAAGAATCCAATCTTTACTTTCTTTATAGCTGATTAATTACAAGTCATAGTTGAACTTCCAGACTGAGAAACACAGAAAAATAAGTATTATAAAAAATGTACTTGACAAAACTGTTGATGTTGCTAAGGCAATAGAAAATTTGTATTGGAAAATAAATGAGAGTATCTTAAAATATTTGAAAGGCCATCATGTTGAAGGAGTAGATCTTTCTTCTATTAAACTACAAATGGCAAACCCAATTGAGCACCTTAACAATAGATTTTACTGGTGTGATATAGTAATTGGAGGAAACCATTATGGGGCTTGATGATCACTCACAGGATTGGCTAACTGTTTAATGACAGAAATTTAGGACTCAGAAATTCTTTACACACCAAGTTGTAGTGTATTCACTAATATTTTGCTTTCAGATTTACCAACTAGTTGGTAAAAGATATTTTTAACCCTGAAAAAATTATTATCTGTAATTACTCCCACTGCAAGGAATTTCTCATTTCTCCAATAAAATTCGTTTTCTGGCATCATGTTGTAAGGCTTTACATCACACTGACTTTGTGTATTGCAATGGTAGTTTACATCAAAAAGGAACTCAGTCCTCACTGGCAGGATGTGAATGATTACTGTAGCACACCTTAGTGCCGGAGACCAAATTAAAATGCATCAGGTCAAAAGTATACAGAAAATCCATTCATTATAGAAATTCCCTAGTGAATGGAAGTTTGGAAGAGTTAGAGATATAAGGAATAGGAGATTTACTAGATTGTATGATTGTATAAGTGTTCACTTGTACTTTGGACATACAGCATTACAAAAGTAATTAAGGAAGTGCAAATTTACATCAGAATTTGGTCAAAAGGAGATCACTGGAAACTCCATCTGGAAAAGGTGAAGTTCTGTTTTCTAGTTCTCTGTCTATAGGAGTCTTCTACTGCACTGGGTGAGGAGTAACCCTGATGGGATGTGTTTAGAATCTGAGAAAAATGTGTTACAACTGTACTCTGTCCCTTCTCTACCTGTTAGTGCTTTCTATTGGGGGGAGGAGGGTTAGGCACTTGCTAAAATTTTTATCTATTACTAAATTCTCATAGAATGAAGACAAAGAATGATGTTCTAAGTCTAGTAAGATTAGGGGGGTGACATTGACATTTGCTTCTAGTCTTCCAGGAAAGCAAGTTTTATAACTTATGGACAAAAACAATTGTGTATACTTATATTTTTATTGTCTATGATCATATTTTGAGGTTGATGATAATGTAAGATTATTTTGCTAGATATCAAACTTCATCTTTACCAAGAAATGAAAAATTCTCTTAAGATGTATTTTGAAATCTGAAAACACTCCATGTTTGATGCACACTGACAGTGACTTAATAATTAGGTAAACGAGAAGCTGCTGGATATTCTGTGGAGAGTTTAAGAAAATCTGACTGAATTCTGATTTCCAAATGTTCTTATGTGTAGCTACCTTTTAATTTCAAAGTTTAGAAATGAAAATATATTTTGGAATAATCTATACTTATTTCCTATGCTAGCAACTGGACTACTAATATTCTTTTTTTCTTAGTATGAATTATAAACCATTATTCTTAAGAAGAAAATGAAATAAATTGATCTGAACTATAACATTTATATTAATAGATAGGAAACCAATGTGGAGAGAATTTTTTGTTATTTCTTTTATTTTGATGACCAAAACATAAAAACCTTATTTTAAATTACTTATTAGAATGATAGATATTGTAAGAAATTACGAAAAGTTTTTCAGAGATAAGTAATCTGCATAATAGAATACTAAATGATAATACCACTTTGTCTGTTATCAAATAAACACTCAGAATATTTTGTCTCTCTCTTTCGACTTTTCCCCAAACCACCCCTCCAATCCACTCCCCTATGCACATGTGTATCAACACTCAACTACAATTCATTGACACCAAATCTCCAAATAGCTTCTAATCCATTGCTGTTTTTCCGTTTGTCTTTTGCTGAGGACAATGATGCTCCAGAGTGCTGAAGGGATATACTTTTGTTCAGTGCCTTTCACTCTATCCAGAGGATTCCAAAGAGTTGTTCTCTTGGCAGTGTGAAGAGTATGAGGCATGGACAAGGAGAAACCTGTGTCTTCCTGGCTTTTTACTCAGTCAGAAGAGAAAATAGAGAGTCACTCATCTCTCACTTTTTTCTTGCTCTACTCAAGTTTTGCATTCATACAGTCTATTAGCTGTTGTCCAAACACCTGACACTAAAAAGTGATTGAGGCCTGCATTTCTTTGATAAACCAGGATGAATTTCCCTGTTTGATTTTACATATTTTTCCATCACTTTACATATAATTGATTTGCTATTTGAAATTTTATCTTCAAAATTCAGAGGAAAACTTCACGCCAACCCCAATTCTCTTCCATCTTTCAGATTCCTGGAAATTCTGGTTCTTCCTTAGATCACTGCATTCCAGCCCTGTCACAACTCCTTGAACACAGCTCATCCTGAGACCCAAAGCCTGTACATATTTCCCTCTTCAAAAATAAGTAGTTTCTTGCTTATATCTCCAGGGTTATATCAATGTCTTTCCTGGCACCCAGTGCACAGGAAATAAATTCTTTACAAGTTTTATGACCATGGAATAAAAAATTTGGGGATACCATCCCTTTTTCTTGGATAAGTGGAAGCATTTTGTCAGTATCTCTATAAGGGCCAATGTATCAGTACTGGTGACTAGTCCGTCACAAATGCAATGAATGGGGAGGGAAGGTGAAATGGTGGGATTAGCCAGGTGAGAAAGTTTCTGAAGTCTCTAACTTTGAACTGGTATATTTTCATGGGATCCACAATTAAACACAGACCTACTTTACTTGACCCAGCAGAAATACCACTTTAGAGATACAGATAGGTGGGAGAGGGTGATTTTATAGGACTTAAGTATACTTGAAACCTGAGAGTAACTCAGGAAATCCTGAAGGATTTTGTTAATTCTCTCTAAATTATTTTACAAGAAATGAAACAAACTTTATGTTAGCTGATCCAATAATGGGGAATTGAGTCTTCTGTAAGTTAGAACATCATCTTTGAGCAAGTATAATTATCAGAAACAAAGTACTTATTCTGAGGTGAAATAGTACATTGAGAGTGTTTGCATATATTTTCTATTACCTATGATAAGATATTTCATCTATATAATTTTCTAGGAAACACTTTTTGTGTCTCTTTGAGGGCAATCATAGTCTCAATTTTATGCCTGCAGACAATGTGCTTTGAAAGGTTAAAGGAGTTGCTCAATTCCATGCAGCTGCTTGATAACACAGCTTCAATTTTAACCCAGAATATTTTCCCATTAGATTTATAATTCACTATGGCACAGTGCTTTTATTGGGTATAGAAGGACTATCCTTTTACTAAGTAGGAAATCTATTCTTGTTTCATCTAGTAAGGACCAAGCTGGTCAGGAAGTAAGGACCAAAAGGCTCATCATCTGTTCCAAAAGAACACAGTAAACATCTATGGACAGTATTCAGGGTGACAGTTTAAACCCAACTCTAATTGTTTTAGAAGCAGCATGCAGCACAGAACTCTGAGAAAAGGTGACACTTAAGTTCTCACATAGTGAATTAGTGTCAAAAGAATTAACTTATATTGATTGGTTGCCTAACATCTCATCTTCATTTTAAACTTTAAAACACAAAAACCTTGATTTAAGATATCTTTCCACATTGACCAACCCTGCCAGTGGCAAAAGGGGGAAAATTATACATAAATTTGTATCATTAATGATATCAGATATTACTTTGGAGGGAGAGGCACTTGGCTTTCTTTTTATCACACTCATAGGTATTTAGCATCAGGGGGAAAACTTCAAGAATGGAAATATTTTTTTTAGTAAACAAATCTCAACTATTAAACACTTAAATAATATTTCTATTACTACCAAGTTGTGGAAGGAGAGTTTCTGAAGAAACCAATTCCCAAACAACCATATTAAGGAGATAAGAGATCTTCATGTGTTATAGCAGCTGTTCTTTTTCTTTTCTTTTTTTTAAAGAAAGAGAGAGAGAGAGAGAGAGAGATAATTTTTTAATATTTATTTTTTCGTCTTTGGTGGACAGAACATCTTTATTTTACTTTTTTTATGTGGTGCTGAGGATCGAACCCAGCGCCACACGCATGCCAGGCGAGGGCACTACTGCTTGAGCCACATCCCCAGCCCACAGCAGCTGTTCTTTAGAACCCATGAGAGAGCGGCAACAATAACTACTCTCCTTGGTGTATCCTAAAAAAGCAAAGGTATGTGTCAATCACATCAAGAAGGTCATTACCAGAACCCCAAAAGTTCCTGAGCCTCTCTGTCTCCTTCATTTAGCTGTGAAGAATAACCACTAACTTCCTGTATCATGAATTTATCTTGCTTATTTAAATGATATGATTTTGAATTTATACTTTTGATTTTAATGTAATGTGAAAAAATGTTAATTTTATAAAGTTGTATTTGCCTTTGGTAGAACTCACAATTTTTATAGTGTTCTTATTTGATGGTATGAAAAAAATGATAGGTTTTTGTCTTTGTAGATTAAAGGTTGGGATTCTGTGATGGCAAACAACCTATCTGAAGTCATTTTCATTCATCAATTCACTGATTAAACGTCTTCAATTTTGTAATTCAATGAATCAATTGTTTGGAGTTCTCTTCTAACTGCCAGACCACCATCCTCTTTTTCCTGTAGAGTTTTGGATTTTTATCTTATTCTGGATCTATTCATTTTATTTTGAGTGCTTCAGTGCTATTTGCTGTGAGAGGCCTGCAAACAAAATGTATACATTTGAATAAAAAATAGAATTCTTATTGACTGAGGCAAAATTAGGATGGTGTATCTATGCTCAATTCACCAATCAGTCTCTATTTGTCTCCTGCTCCTGTAGGTAGATATAAGCTTTTCCAATGAAAATGAATCATTCTCGGGTGACAGAATTTGTGTTGCTGGGTCTCTCCAGTTCCAAGGAGCTACAGCCTGTCTTGTTTCTCATCTTCTTACTGCTCTACCTTGCAATTCTGCTGGGCAACTTTCTCATCATCCTCACCGTGACCTCAGATTCCCGCCTTCATACCCCCATGTACTTTCTGCTTGCAAACCTCTCTTTCATAGACATATGTGTTGCCTCTTTTGCTACCCCCAAAATGATTGCAGACTTACTGGTTGAGCGCAAGACTATTTCTTTTGAAGCCTGCCTGACTCAGATTTTCTGTGTTCATCTCTTCGCTGGCAGTGAAATGGTTATCCTTGTATCCATGGCCTATGACCGCTATGTTGCCATCTGCAAGCCTCTGCATTACATGACCATCATGAGCCGCCATGTTTGTATAATTCTTGTCCTCATTCCATGGTCTGTGGGCTTCATCCACACCACTAGCCAGTTGGCATTTACTGTTAACTTGCCTTTTTATGGCCCTAATCAGGTTGACAGTTTTTTCTGTGACCTGCCTCTAGTGACCAAGCTAGCCTGTAGAGACACTTATGTGATCAGCTTACTAATAGTTGCAGACAGTGGCTTTCTTTCATTGAGCTCCTTTCTCCTCTTGGTGGTGTCCTACACTGTGATTCTTATCACAGTCAGGAGCCGCTCCTCTGCCAGCATGGCCAAGGCCCGCTCCACACTGACTGCTCACATCACTGTGGTCATACTCTTTTTTGGACCCTGCATTTTTATCTATGTGTGGCCCTTCAGTGGTTACTCAGTTGACAAGGTGCTTGCTGTGTTCTACACCATCTTTACTCCTATCCTAAACCCTGTTATTTACACTCTGAGGAACAAAGAAATGAAAGCAGCTATGTCCAAGCTGAAGAGCCGGTATCTGAAGCCTGGCCAGTTTTCTGTACTGATAAGAAATGCTCTTTTCCTCAAAACAAAGTAAACTCACAGGATTGTTCACATTTTAGATTTGTCTTTGGACATTTCTAAATATAATTACTGTAATATTAAAGCAAATAATTTTGACTGGTCTGAAAGATTTACTTGAATTAAACTATGATAATAAAAAGTGATAAAATCAGCCTTAGCAATTTAATTATTTTTTTCATTTTGTATATTTTTCTCTTTTGCTTTATATTTTTTTCTTTTCCTTGTTTATGTGAAAACTTTGAATGAAGTTTCTTCCTCTGAAAGAAGTGCCACTATGATGTCAAGTTTGTATTAATCATAGGCATATATCTCTAAATCACAAAGATAATATATCTATTTACATGTATAATATGATATAAAATATCTTATTTTCCTTGATAAAAATGCATTTCACACTGCTCTATGTAGGTGATGGTGAATGAAGACAATTCTGTTTGGGGTTGGTGAAATGACATGAATAACCAGCAGAAACCATTTTATTCAACACTTTTGCAAGTCTTTACTCAGTGTGTCTACTAAATAAGCATGGGTCATAGAAAACCAGTCACTGAACAAATTTACTCAGAAGAATTTTGTATTTTGTTATGTTAATTTCTGTCTACTACTGATAAAATAATTTTGGGGAGGGGTACCAAGGATTGAACTCAGGTGCACTTGATCACTGAGCCACATCTCCAGCCCTATTTTGTATTTTATTTAGAGACAGGATCTCACTGAGCTGTTTAGTGCCTCACTTTTGCTAAAGCTGGCTTTGAAAAACACAATCCTCCTGCCTCAACCTCCCAACTGCTGGGATTACAGGAATGTGCCACCATGCCTGGCTATCTTCTGTATTGTTAAGCAGTCATCTTGGAGTAGTTTCTCCTGTTCATGCTTTCAATCATTATGCACACACTTACATACACACAGTAACCCATTGTGTCCCATTATCCCAGTTGTGGAATACCTATACAAAGTTAAATTAAACAACAAATAAACACATAACTTATGGAAACTTTGAAACAATATTTGAATATTTATTATGTTCACAGAATTGAAAATTTTGGATTTAATGGGTTAAAATTTCACCTTTTACATGTCAAACATTGTTCTTGGGTTTACCATACTAAACCAACTACCTGACTAAATAGGATCTGGATTGGGAAACTTTCTGTATAGCAAGCTAGGTAGTAAATATTAGACTTTTTGAGGTCCATATACTTTCTGTTGTATATTCTTCTTTTTTGTTTTATATCTCCTTATAAATACAAAAATCCTTCTTAGCTTGTGGGTCATACATAAACAGACTATGAGCCATATTATTCTCTTGGGAGCCATAATTTGCCAATCTTGGCCATAGACAATGAATTTTAGTGGGAGAAACAGAAAGCAAACAACAAGTAAACATCACCACACATCTATCACCCCAAGAGATTCCTCTTAATGCTAAAGTATCCCTCTTTTCTACCCTCTTCCCAAATAATTAATGATATATCTTCTGTCAATTAAGATCAGTTTCAATTTTGTGTAGTTTTATATAGATGGAATCATGTCTGTCTTTTCAATCTGCAAAATCATTTTCAGATTCATATGTATTGCTACACATAGCAATTTTTATTGCTGAGTAGAATTCAACTGTTTTATGTTGATGCCATAACAAATTACTCTAAACTTGGAAGCTTAAACATTATAAATTTTTATCTTTCAAGTCTGAGGTAAGAATTTAGTGGATGTTTGACTGACAAAACCCAAGCTATGCATAGGATTGTTTTCTCTGGAGTCTCTAGGGAAAATCTGTTTCCTTTTTACAGATTCTACAGACCTTCTGAATTCTGTTGCTTAATGGCCCACTTCCTTCAATCTTCCAGGACAGCAAGACGACCTATCTTTAGTCATCCCACCTTTCTCTGTTTTTTACTGCATCTAGGAAGTGTTCTCCCTTTATAAGGATACACATGATTAGATTGATTCCCATCTCAAGGTCCATACCCCTAATCATAATGGCGGTATGCGAGCTTCCCCTGACAACTAGGTTTAAGAGAGGTCTCCTCTTGGAAGGGAGAGTCACCTCTACTCTAGGTGCAAACGTATGCAAGCACCCCTGGCTCCCAGGTTGGAGTCTACTCTGCCCTGGGTGTGACAGTATGGGAGCTCCCCCAGAAAACCTGGTGTGTGGGGTCTCCCCCTGGAGGGAGGAGTTCCTCTACCCTGGGTGGAATGGTATGCGTCTCCCCCAAACTCCCAGGTTAGAGAGATCTCCCCCCTTGGAGGGGTGAGTCTCCTCTACTCTACCCTGAGTGCAATGGTATGCAAGCTCCCCTTGACAACCAGGGTAGAGAAGTCTCACTCCTGGAAAAGGGAGTCCCCTCTACCAAGGATGGAATGGTATTCCAGCTCCCTCCATCATGCAGTGTAGAGGGGTCTCACCCTCAAAGAAGGGAGTCCCCTCTATGCTAGGTGCTGTGGGGAGCTCCAGCCTGACACCAAGTGTAGAGATGTTTTCATCATGGATACAGGAGACCCCTCTAACCTGGGTACAGTGGGGAGCTCCATCCGACACCCAGATTAGAGGGGTCTCCCCCTGGAGTTGGGCGTCCTCTCCATTCTGGGGGTGATGGAAAGTATACCTGGACATTCAGGTTACAGGGGTCTCCCCTTAGGAAGGGGGTGTCCTTTCTACCATGGATGCGGGGGAGAGCTTCCCCAATACCCAAGTTAGAGGAGTCTCCCCCATGAAGGAGAGGCAACACCTCTAACCTGGGTACGGTGGGGAGCTCCCCCAGACACCCAAGTCAAAGGGGTCTCCTCCATGGAGGGGTAGTCCCCTCTACCATGGGTGCGGTGAAAATTCTTCCCTACACCTGTGTAAGTGGGGTCTCTTCTTTGGAGCGGGGAGTCCTATCTAAAATGGATGCGGTGAGGGCTCCCCATGAGTCAGAGGGGTATATACTTTGGAGCGGGAAGACCCTGCTACTCTGGGTGCAGAAGGGGAACCCCCAACAACCGGTCAGAGGAATCTCCCCCCTGGAGGAGGGAGTCCACTCTACCCTGGGTGCGGTGGATGCTCCCACCGAAACCCAGAGAAGAGGGGTATCCCCCTGGAAGGAAGAGTCCCCTCTACCCTGGATGCGGTGGGGGCTCTCTCTGACACCGTTTAGAGGGGTCTTTCCCCTGGAGGAAGGAGTACCTCTACCCTGGGTGCAATGGTAAACAAGCTCACCCCCACACCCCCGTTAGAGGTGGTCTCCCTCCTGGAGGGGGCATTCCTTCTACCCTGGGTGTGATGGGAGCTCCCAAAACCCAGGATAAAGGGTTGTCCCCTCTGCAGTGGAGAGTCCCCTCTACCCTGTGTCGAAGGTACACTAGCTCCCCAAGACACCCAGGTGTCTCCCACTTTGAGGGGGGAGTCCCTTCTTTCCTGTGTTTGATGGAGAGCTCCCCCCAAAACCCAGATTAGAGATGACTTCTCCCTTCAGGGTGGATTCCCCTCTACCTTGGGCAAGATGGTAGATGAGTTCCCCTTGAAATTCAGTTCAGAGGTGTCTGCCCACTGAAGGGTGGATTCCCCTGTACCCTGGGTGCAAGGTGTGGGAGTTCCCCCTACACCCAGGCCAGCAGTTTTCCCCCCTGGAGTGGGGTGTCCCCTATACCTTGGGTGCGGTGGGTGGCTCCCTCGGACACCCATGTCAGGAGGTTCTTTCCCCTGGAGGGGAGAGTCCCCTCTACCCTAGGTATGGTGGGGAGCTCTGCCTGACACCCAGGTCAGGGAGTTCTCCCACCAGGAGGGGAGAGTCATCTGTACCCTGAGTGTGATGGGGAGGTCCACCCATCACCCAGGTCAGGGTTTTTTTTTCTCTGAGAGCCAAGTCCCCTCTACCCTGGGTGAGTTTGGGAGTTCTCCCCAATACCCAGGTCAGGGGGTTCTTTCCCCTGGAGGGGGAAGTCCCCTCTACCCTGGGTATGGCAGGGAGCTCCCCCCAACACACACCCAGGTTAGAGGGGTCTCCCCCTGCCTTCCAGGACCTCCTTTCCCTGCTGGGTATTAAACTGTACCTGAGTGACACCAGTGCAAGAGAGGCCAGTGACTGGGAGAGGCTGTGCTGGACAGGCACAGTTGTGTAAAGGTTTTAGAAACTGGAGACTCTAGGCCCATCCTTATATAGATGCAGAATAAAAATACTGTCCAAAGAGACACACTTCCCACTTAATGAACTCCTGCTGTCCTGCACATTCTTTCCTATACTTGGATAGATTTGTTTGAGGCCAACACCTGGTCTCTCTGGATACTTTCCATACCTCTGTCCACCAAAGGAGATCTTCTCTAAGGCTCTGATGTCAAGTCAACATCACAGCTCAGAATCAGAGCTCTGTCTTCCACTCCATGCAGCACTCCTCCATCCTCTGTTCTCTCTTCATTCTGTCTACTGTTGAACAAGGGAACCAAATATTTATGAGGGCCTGTAAAAACAACATCAATTACCTATTAGTAAGTAAATAAGGAGCCTTTAGTAAGTGGTAAGTCTTACATTTTTCTGGAACAGAAGTAGAAATATACCAATCTGAACACTCAGTACTCCTAGGACTCAGTGGTCATGAGTCAGGGTTAAAGGTCTGCATGTTTCTGGGGAGCCTGTCAACAGGACTACATGGATTTGACCAAGAGAAGCTTCCAGGGCAGGTGATTGCCTGGTTAGTTTGCAGCATGGTTCTCTCCTGAGGCTGAATTTGATTTCTTCTGTGTCATGGGCATAGGGTTCCAGGAAGGCAGGCAGGTAGAATTAGGGATAGTTCTATGGTGTCTGGGCTTTAGACAAGTGTCTGTGTGGAGGTAAGGCCCAATATAGCAGCCCCCATAGCCTAGAGAGCAGTTCCCAGTGGAAATGTAGGCTATCCCTCCAGGTGTCCTTCCATCTGAATACAGAAGGGGAGTACCTTTGGTCCATAATCTTCTGATATCAGTGTCAAAGGCAACTGGGATCTTAGTGTCATCTCTGCAGATTCCAGAGCCTGCTTCACACAGGAGTGAATGGTCCATGACTTTGGCCTCTAGGTCAGAAGAAGCAGTGGCAGGGCTGAGAGAGGAGGCAAAGGATTGAGTGGCTGTCAGCATTTGGTGTTTATTGATGGCACTCTTGCACAATCTCAAAGTAGAGTTCATTATGTTGGGTGATAATGGTATTACTGGAGTCAAACTGCTTCAGATGGTTGGGTCTGATGAACTTCAGTTGAAAAGCAAGTATCTTCACTCTACTCTCCTATATAGGAAGAACAAATTAAAAACAAAGAAAAGCAATCATCTTGGATGCAATTATTATAAATCTAATTTGTTGTTGAGGGCCACAGCTGAGTGGAGATGACACATGGCATTTTTGCCAGAAGTAGTGGTTGAGAGGTGACACCAGTGAGCCATTAAGATGATGACTTTTGAGTTCTTGCGGAGTTCCCATTGAGTTCCAGTTGAGCTCTCGCGGGGATTCCTGAAGAGTTGGCATTGGTGGGTGAAGTTCCAGTAGTGGGAGTTCCAGTTGGTGTGTGGTGTGTTCCTAGAGGAGCTGCGTGTGTGGCATTTGGGAGAGTTCCCAGGGAGTGTGCGTGGAGTGCTGTGGGAGTTTGGAAATAAAGTTTGTTCCTGCTTGAGTGGCTCATGATTTGTGCCCAGCCAGACTGCGGCATTTGGTGGCTCGTGCGGGGAATGCCTGAAGCTCAGAGGTAAGTGAAATTGCTTGCCCCTAAGGGAAAGCGAGAGAATGGGTGACCATTTCAAAAAACAATGTGTTCTTGTTTTGATTTGTTTTGTTTTTGTTTCAAGCTGCCTATCCCTAGAACTTTCTCAGGCAAACTGGGAAAAATTTTAGGCTCAAGATTTGAAGTTGTTCGGCCCTGAGGAAGAGATAGAGATAGATCACGAAAATACATTTCAAGAAAATAGGAAAATTGATACAATGATTTTTTTTGTTCTGTTTTTGTTTCATTCTGTTTCGGTTTTGTTTTGTGATTCTTGATGTATTGCGTTATCTTTATAGTAGATTAGAAATTAGTAAAAAACAAACCAAAAGAGTGTTAAGTAAATTGTTAGAGGTTCAGACCATGGACAAAGACATTTTAGATCAAGTAAAAGAGAAGGTCTCTTGAGCTAATCAGACAGAGAAAGAAAATTTAAAGGAGAAAGAACTATCAGGAAAAAAGTTACAACAGGAGGCTGCTACTAAAACCTTTCTATCACCAGAGGGCGTAAGTGTCCAACCAACAGCTCCACCTATAGAGACAACATATGCTATGGCGCCCCCAACCCCTGTAGTTGATAGATGGGATTCTGAGACAGGACCTCAAAGATTAGCATGCCCTGTACTTGAGCAGGCAGGAGGGCAGCGAATTCACCATGCTTTAGATTTCAAAACAGTGAAGCAGTTAAAGGAGGCTTTAACAACCTATGGTCCCCAAGCACCCTTCACTGAAAGTATGGTCGAATCTATTACCAACTTGGACATGATGCGAGCAGATTGGGCTACTATGTGTAAATCTGTGCTAAATGGAGGACAATATTTGTTATGGAAGGTTGCCAATGAGGAATTTTGCACGGAGATGGCTAGGCGAAATGCAGCAGCCAGTTACCCTCAAAGAAATCTAGATATGTTGTTAGGAAAAGGACCTTATGAGGGTTAATGTCAACAAATTGAATATGACCCTGCTATATATTCACAAATTGCTGCAAATGCAGTTGGGGCATGGAAGACTTTACAAGGACATGGAGATTTACAAAGTCAATTATCTAAGATAATACAAGGAGCTAATAAAACTTATGCTGAATTTGTAGATAGGCTTATTCAAATAGCTACCAGAGTTTTGGAGGACACAGAACAAGCAATGCCATTAATTAAACAGCTAGCCTTTGATCAAGCAAACAGATGGTGCAAGGAGGCCATTAGACCATGGAAACATGGAGATTTAAACACATATATTAAATTATGTAGAGACATTAATGAACAAGGGCAAGTCTTGGCAGTTGCAGTAAAACAGGCATTAGATGCCAGGCCAAAAACATGCTACAATTGTGAAAAAACAGGACATTTTAAAAGGAATTGCCCCATAGGAGGAGGGTTAAACAAAGCTAGGTATCAAAGAAGTAGAATACCGGGTATTTGCCCATGATGCCATAGAGGGAGACATTGGGCTAATGAATGCCATTCTCAAACCACCATAGAGGGTACTTCGTTATCAAAAAAAAGAAAAGGACCAGCTGTTTACCCCCAATATTGTGGAGAAAAGCATCTGGCTCCATTTCCAAAAAATGGACAGGGGGGCACAATGCTCCGGGGCCCATGACCACAAATATACAGGGCACTGGAGGAAGCCAGCAACACCATCAGTGTAATGCCCAGGACACATTGTCCATTAGATCTCTCATCAGACAAACCAGAGGAAGTGTAGGATTGGACAACTGTGCCTCCACCAGAGCAGTACTAACTCCAGAGATGGGAGTTCAAATCATCCCCAAAGAGGTAAAAGGGCCTCTTCCCCAAGGAAAAGTAGGCTTATTATTGCAACAGAGTTCTTCTACTCTAAAAGGACTTATGATAAGTCCTGGGGTAATTGATCCCGATTATGAAGGTGAAATAAAAATTATAGCTAGTTCTCCAAGGGGTATATCAGTAATTTCAGCAGGAGATAGAATAGCACAGTTATTAATAATACTCAGCCTGCTTGACAAATTTTCCAGCCATACTATAGAAAGAGGTTCCATAGGATTAGGCTCCAAAGGTGTATATTGGGTTATGCTGTCTATAAATTTAGATTCTAGCCCAATGCTAAAACTAAATATTCAAGGATATGAATTTAATGGGCTACTGGACATGGGTGCAGACCTTAGCATCATCTCTCGTCAAGAATGGCCGAAACATTGGCCATTACAGCAAGCCACTCAAACACTTTGAGGCCTAGGAGTGGCGACTAATCCCCATAGAAGTGCAATGGTATTAGATTGGAAGGATCCTGAAGGATGTGAAGGAACTATACAGCCATATGTATTGGATCATCTTCCTATAAATTTATGGGGATGAGATGTCCTAGATCAATTAGGTTTGACATTAATAAATAACATCAATCCAAATGCGCCCACTATTAGGGCTAGACAAGGTTTTAGGAAAGAAAAAAGATTAAGAGAACAAGAACAAGGTATATCAGCACCAATTCAAATAGATTAAGGAATCAATAGACATGGATTGGGTTTTCAGAAGGGGTCACCACAATAAAAATTACTTGGAAATCAGAAAGACCAGTATGGGTTCCTCAGTGGCCCCTGACTAAAGAAAAGATACAAGCAGCCCATGACCTGGTCAAACAACAATTAGTGGAGGGACATATACAACCTTCTGTATCTCCCCATAATACTCCCATTTTTGTCATTAAAAAGAAATCTGGGAAATGGAGATTATTGCAAGATTTAAGAGCCATTAATAATGAGGTGGTTATGATGGGACCTGATCAATCGGGGATTCCTCAATTGTCTGCTTTGCCAAAAACCTGGTATGTTTTAGCCATAGATATTAAGGATTTTTTTTTCAATTCCAATTCATCCTGAGGATAGTCCACATTTTGCATTTACTGTCCCTGTGTTGAATCATGAAGGTCCTGATTAGAGATATGAATGGAAAGTACTCCATCAAGGGATGGCTAACAGCCCAACTATGTGTCAAATTTATGTTAACAAAGCAATCTAGCCACTTAGAAATCAAAATCCTGAACTACAAATATTTCACTATATGGATGATGTATTGTTAGCACACAAAGATAAAAACACATTGCTAGAATGTTATGCCACACTTACAAACTTATTAAAAAATTATAATCTAGAGATAGCAATAGATAAAGTACAATTAAATTTTCCAATTAATTATTTAGGAGTTCTATTATTCTCAACCATGATCCGTCCACCAAAAATTCAAATATGAGTACATCAACTCAAATCACTTAACGATTTTCAAAAGTTATTAGGAGACATAAATTGGATAAGGCCTTATCTAGGCATACCAACAGGAGAGTTGGGATCTTTATTTGATATCCTAAAAGGTCCATCAGATCCAAATTCACCCCGCATGTTAACGCCTGAAGCAAGAAAGGCATTAAAAATTATTGAAACATATATGGAAAATATGCATTTGGATAGAATTGATATGTTTGCCTTTATTATTTATTGTAATACCAACAAAAAATATTCCTACAGGAGTATTTTGGCAAGAAGCTCCATTATTGTGGATACATTTATCTTTTTCTCCTAACACTATTCTTACTAGGTATCCTGAGGCTGTTGTATAATTAATACTCAAAGGAATAAAAGTAGCAAAGGGAGTGTTTGGAATTTCTCCCAATAAAATTATTACTCCATATACTATGGATCAAATTGATGAGTTAGCTAATGAGTTAAATACTTGGGTAATAATCATGTGTAAATCTAATGTTTCATTTGATAACCACTTACCATCTAATCCTTTATTGTCTTTTTGGTCTTCGCATCCTGTAGTTTTTCCAAAAATGACAAGAAAAACCCCTATCATGAATGCTCCAAATATATTCATTGATGGGTCAAATAATGGTACAGCAGCAGTAGTTACCCATGATCAAACTTTTACATTTTTAGTACCCAAACAATCAGCTCAAAAGGTAGAGCTTAATGTGGTATTACAAGCTTTTGTGATGTTTAAAAATTCTGTATTTAATTTATTTTCTGATAGTCAGTGTATAGTTAATGCTATAGTATCCCTTGAAGATGCTGGTAGGATTTCTCCTTCCTCTACTGTTTTCTCTTTGTTTTACAGTATACAACATCTAATCTGGGACAGAAAAGATCCATTTTTTATAGGACATATCAGAGCACATACAGGATTGCCTGGAGCCCTTAGTTTGGGCAATGATTTAGCAGATAAAACTACATATGATATACATATTTTCTCTACACTAGACGAAGCTACAAATTTTCATAAAAGGTTCCATGTCAATGCTAATACTTTACAAAAGCATTTTAAAATAACTAAGGAACAAGCTAGACAAATAATAAAACAATGTCAAAATTGTGTGACCTTTTTACCACAAGTTAATCTTGGAGTCAATCCTAGAGGACTGATACCTAACCATATTTGGCAGATGGATGTCACACACTTGCCAGAATTTGGAAAATTAAAATATTTGCATGTTACAGTTGATACTTCTTCTGGATTTTTGATGGGCTCCCTTCATGCCGGAGAAAAAAACTAAAAATATTATAGCTCATTGCTTACAAAATTTTGCCACTATGGGCATTCCAAAACAGTTAAAAACAGATAATGCCCCTGGCTATACCTCTACCTCTTTTAAACAATTTTGCTCATCATTTGGCATTACTCACATAACAGGAATTCCATACAATCCATAGGGATAAGGCAGAGTTACGGCCTATGTCAAATGTAAAAAACCTTGAGGCTTGCTTGTGGGAATACCTTCAGACCCATATGCAAGTTACAGGAGAAAGGATGGGATATCCAAGTAAGAGTCAAACCCAGGTGGTAACCAAGATGCTTTTTTCAATATCTATTTTATTATTGCCTTTTCCCATATCATGAAGTTCTATCTTATTTTTTGAGCTCATACAGACCTAGGTTAATGTTTTTCTGATCAGTTCTATTTTTTGACTGTGGAGTTTTTAAACATTGCAATGGCAATTTCACCTGTGTAAAGCTACAAGGCCTTTACTATTGTCTTATGTGTTGTATGTTATGTGTACACACTTCTGTTTTGTGTTGTATGTCTGTATGTGTGTATGTCATATATCATATATGAGGAGTGCTCATGAAAAAATGGATCCAAATTTTTTTTATTCACGTGATTTAAATGATTTAATTTAAATTGGGTAAACAGCTGTTGAGGATTGTTTTAATATGTGACAAAAAAGGAGGTTAACAGATCTGTTTGTTTACTTTCACCTTTCCTTTTCATTATATTTAATAATTCTGTTCAGGATAATGTAAATTGTTCAGAAAATTGTGTTCTTAGTACCTGTTGGAATGTTACATATCTTTTTTTTTAGCCATCATTGCCAGAATTCCTATCTTCATCCCAGTGCTGGTGAAGACAAAGATAAAACCAAACTACGATAGCTATTACAACAAACTGTATAAACTGATGCATCAATGAATAATAACTCAACAATTAATGCTCAATCAAGGGGTCGATTTACTTTGGGAGGAAATGGACATATTGATGGATTCCTCTGCTTTGAACTGCTCTCAGAACTTGCCTGGTCTATGTATCACTTATATGCATTGTGAACTATCTGTTGGTGCTGCGAATTGTGGTAGTGCTAGTGTATCTTTGTTGATGGTGTCATCGGTGGTGCAATTTTTCCAGAAGGAACCGTCATTTGGCTTGGTATCGTGGCATTTTGCATCCTCCTCCCTTCTGCTAGTGATGGTCTAAAATTTGGGGGCCAACAGAGGTGAGGCAAAGAACCTCACCCCCCCCACACTGGTGCAAAGGCCAAATTTGGGGGCCAAAAGAGATGAGGCAAAGAACCTCACGCCCCCCCCCCGCCACTGGTGCATAAGCCTATCCACAAGTATGGCTGTATGCTGGACCAGTAGTCAGTGACGGGTAAGATCCAGTTGCAATGGTACCAACCTAAGACAGGAGGCTGGCGCCTTGATTTCAGCTCATCTGATGATGGGTAAGAACCATATGTAGTATTGGACAACCTAAGACAGGCAGGGTCCCTAGCCACATTGTTTGTTGTTTAATTAAACAGAAGGGGGGAGATGTTGAGGGCCACAGCCAAGTCTGGATGATGCATGGCATTTTTTCCAGACGTAGTGGTTGAGAGGTGACACCAGTGAGCCATTAAGATGATGACTTTTGAGTTCTTGCGGAGTTCCCATTGAGTTCCGGTTGAGCTCTCTCGGGGATTCCTGAAGAGTTGGCGTTGGTTGGTGAAGTTCCAGTGGTGGGAGTTCCAATTGGTGTGTGGTGTGTTCCTGGAGGAGCTGTGTGGGTGGCGTTCGGGAGAGTTCCCAGGGAGTGTGCGTGGAGTGCTGTGGGAGTTTGGAAATGAAGTTTGTTCCTGCTTGAGTGGCTCATGATTTGTTCCCAGCCAGACTGCAGCAATTTGTATCAGTTATTAATTAGATTAAGGTCAAAATATTTCACAAAGGCTTACGTATTATGAAATGTCAGACTCTCTGCTTGCTTTGTCTATGTGATATCCCATGTTCACAGCACTTCTTCAGGGCATGTACCTTTGCTTCTACAAAGGCTTAATTTATTATCCCAAATCAAACCATAGGTAATGCTGCAACTGAGTCCTCGGTAGATTTAGACAGGACTATTTGGAGAGAAGATGGAGATCAATTCTCCAGTCTTGACAGGAATTCTCAGCTACCTGTTTTGTTTCTCTATTGATGAATTCCTAAACTATAAGGACTAAGGGGAAGAGAGAGGTTGGTGGAAGTAGAGGGATGGGAAGCTATAGACTTTTTATATGAAATAAAAATATATGGTTAAGATTTACATTTTTGTCTCAACCTTTAATAGATTGAAGTGTCATTTAAATTTTCTAAGCCACAGCTGGTAGTCATTGTTTAATCTGTGAAATGAGAACAAAATTGTTAATTTTAAAAAGTAGGTTTCAGGATTTTAAGTATGCATAGGTCAGTCAGGCACAATTGTTGCACACATGTGTAATCCCAGCAATGAGGAGGCTGAGGCAGGATTGAAAGTCTGAGGTCAAGTGAGTAACTGAAGGAGACCCTGTCTCAAAGTGATAAAAAAGGCTGGGGATGTAGCTTTGTTCTAGTGACCTGGCTTCAATTTCCAGTAATGAAGAAGAAAAAAAGGAAATATAAACAAACTAATAGTTCCTGTGACATAATACAACAAATAACCTTTGTAAAGGTATAATCATTCTTACATGATTATACTATTATTGTAGAAGCATAACCCCAATGAAGAACAGATGCATAACTGTGGCCCTTTAAAAATCTCCCTAATGTAAAAGAATTTTTCACGTCCTTCTACTAGAGCAACTTTATTGATATTTTCTTTTTGAGACAGAGTCTTTCTAAATTTTCCAGGCTTCTACAACTTGAAATCCTCCCACCTCAGGCTCCCAAATAAGTGTGATTACAGGAATAATCCACTGTTTCCCAGTTATCAGAAACTGGTTATTAAAAAATTATCAGAAACATACATATATTTACATCTTATAGGAACACACTCTATTCTATTTAATGATCCTTCAATGTCATCAATTCTGGATTATTATTCACTTAAGCATATACAGAGTGCTTACCTCATCCAGTTGTTATGAAAGAGCTACAAGTATGGCATATTCTCTCTTGAATGTGGAATTTTATAAACACAAAGTTTACTTGAATGTAGAGTAGGGATTATTAGGGTCTAGGAAGGGGTGAGGAGAAGATGGAAGATGAGTTGATGGAAGTGATCAATGCACTCTGTATAAACGAAGTTATAACATGAACCCCTCCAATGTTTGTTGTAAATATGTGTCAATACATGAATTTTAAAAGCACTACAAAAAAAGATGAATAAAACTATTTTTTTTCTCTCCTATGGTAGCAGGTGCAGAATTCTGCAGTCCTAGAACTTCATCCAGAAAGGGACCACAGTGTGTGGGGAATTCCCCACCTTCGGAAAACCTTGAGTAGGCAAGGACCCAATCCACTTACCTGAGGGTTGCTGAGCAGGATCCTTAAAGTCACAGAAATTACTTCCTTTATGTATAGGATTGGAGACTTATATATAAGCACCTATCAGGTCTTGGCATCCCTAAGCTACTGCAGATGAGGTCCTAGTCCCAGTAGATCAGTGCATGCAAAAGTACAGAAGGGAAGAAGAGCCTGCTGGAGGCCACATGTGTCCTCCAGGGGTGTTCCCAAAGCCTGCTCCTACTTTTTTGGTCTCTGAAGCCCATTTCTGTTTCAGATCCACTGCCCTATGGTGCCAGTGCCACACAGGAGCCCTGCAGATTCACACCTTCCTTATTTGGGCTGGGTGCAATTATAATAAATCCAATTGTTATCAGTTATTAATTAGATTAAAATATTTAACAATGGCTTACTTATCATGAAATGCCAGTCTCTCTGCTTCCTTTACATATGTGCTATCCCATGTTCATAGCACTTCTTCAGGGCAAGTACCTTTGCTTCTACAAAGGCTTAATTCATTATCCCAATTTGGCTGCCTATGAACTCAAGTCTGGCTTCCTTCCAATTTTGAGGCTCTGCAGCCCACTGGAGTTTCCCGTAGGGGACCCTCTTCCTTCTGTACCCATCTGCCTTGTTACACCTTTTTCAAGTGACAGTAGTTATCTTTTTGTTACTAAAAATTATTATGGGGACCAATTGTCCTTTTTATATATTGATTTTTTAGTTATAGTTCGACAAATGCCTTTATTTTATTTATTTATTTTTAAGTGGTGCTGAGGATCAAACTCAGGGCTTCACACATGCTAGGAAAGGGCTCTACCATTGAGCCACAACCCCAGCCCCAGACCATTTGTCATTTATATGTATTTGCAGTACTGGGATTGGACTCAGCTGTACTCTACCACTGAGCCACACATCTAGCCACTGCTCCTTTTAATTTTTAGGCAAGGTCTTAGTTTCCCAGGCTGGCCTGGAACTTGCTGTGATTCAGCCTCATTCTTTCCAACAGCTGGAATAACAAGCTGGTGTGTCACAGTGCCCATTCATATCAATTTATTTTACATAATTCACATCTATATATTTTCCCTTCCTTCTAAGGAATATCTCTAACTCTTGCCTTTTTGTATCTGCAATCTTATGACACAAACAAGTAAACCCCAAATGTTCACCATGGCCAGGCTACCATGTGCTTTTCAAATAGATGAGGGTCAAAAATTAGCCTTTAAGTTCTCTTATCAGGATTGTCTGTTTCCATTGGTTCACACACACTAATAAGTCATATAACCGCACTGTGCTAGCTACTAGAAAAAAAATGGAATAACACCACACATAGAGTTCTGCTTTCAGGTTGCTACTCCCTCACCACCATCATCCCTGGAAATATCATTAACTTCCTGGAAGGGATCAGGAAGCCCTTTCAGAGTCTTTGTTTCTGATGGCTCCATTGGAAGCAGTGGATGATATTCCAACGGTTCTTGTTGTATATTACGCTACCTGACTCCCCATTCAGTATCTCATATTTAACACAAATTCAAGGAAAAAAAGAAGGAAACTGGAGATGAGGTGAGGCCCTGGAGTTTAATGAGGCATTAGGTCTATAGTTCTAGTGATTGGAACTCAGCTGCAGCAGCTTTGTATTCTTTACCAAGGAAAAGATTGGGGAGTGATCGAGATGCAAGAGCAATTTGAGATCTGTCCTGTTCTCCTAGTCCTTGGTGGTCCTGACAGGGGTGTGAGTGTGTGTGTTGGGGGGGGGATGTTCTTAATTAAGCCTTCTGATGATGGGTGGGGCTGGAGTGGGGGAGGTAGTCAGGGACTGGTGTTATCTAGACTCCAGGACTGTCTCCAGCCTGGATGGTTTGAGAACATAAGAAGAGAAGTTAACCTTGTAGGAGAGTTGTGGGAACTTCTAGGAAATGATACATCAGAAACAATGGTACAAAAGTGAAAAGTTGGGAAACATGGTGGGAGTAAAGAGACTCAGAACTCACTGTATTTTTGTGGACTGGTGTTCTCAGCCTTTCCCAGCAACGGAATCATATGGGAGAAATCCTTCCCCTTTCCCCACCTCCACACACTCACACACACCCACGCACAAAAGAAGCCCCAGAAACCAAGTTGAAAGATTAAGACATTGGTTGGGGTGTATGTTATAGTATTTTTGGTAAATTTTAATTAACTTCTGTGAGCACATTTTCTGACTTGATACATTAGGATAACAGACTTATTCCCAATGAGGATTAAATGATAACACATGCAAGGATGATCTCACATTCAATTATGAATCAGTTTCTCCTATGCTAGCTCACAGCCTGAGTCCAACACTTGCTACAGGGTTGTTATATAGGTTTAACACTGGCTCACATACCAGCGACTACCTCCCAGGAGCTCGCGCTCTGCCACATGCCTGCATAAGTTGAAGAGAAGAAAGAAGGGAACCCTGGCATCTACTTCTTACCCTCAGTGATGACAATGCTGTCACTTTGT
Organism: Urocitellus parryii; assembly: GCF_045843805.1. NCBI lineage: Eukaryota > Metazoa > Chordata > Mammalia > Rodentia > Sciuridae > Urocitellus > Urocitellus parryii. Next base: position 78,805,352 of record NC_135536.1, on the reverse strand, counting down.
TTTTCAGGTGACGGCCTTCTCTCCCCAGCTTCAGAATGGAAAATCCAATGACTTCCATAGATTCCAAGAGTTCTAGGTGGGTTCGGCTGAGAGACTGCGATTGGCATCTGGGAACCCGATGGAGTACTTCACTCCCGCCTGTCCTGACCATGCAGGAGAGGCTGCTCCTGGACACGTGGCTGACAGGGCAGGTGCTGGCTAAGCAGGAGGGAGGTCCTAGTAAAGGAGCAGAAGGCCTCCAGGTGAGTGGGGAGCCCGACAACATCAACAGGTGTCCTATCCCAGAGAAGCTGAAATCCGCCTTTCCTATACAGTGGCCTCAGGAGGTGAAGAGACTATGCTCAGGGTGGTGCCTGTGCTGACAGCCTGACGGCCCTGGGTCTTCAGGTGTAAACCTGGGCAACAGCGCGGGCTTTGCCCCCATCTCCACCGCCTTCCTAAGCGCAGCTCTTTAAGCTGTTTTCTCCAGTTTCGCTGGAGGGGTTTACCCATCGACCACTCTGATGCCTGGTGCAAGCGGGTTTTCTCCCCTCAGGGGCCAAATAAGGCTTCAGCAGCACCCTTCAGTAACTAAAGGAAAAAAGAGAAAGCACTCCTTTTAGGCTGCTTAGAACTTTTTCCGGAAAGGAATCCGGGGGTTTGCGACCCTCTGGCACCACCTAGTGGGCAGCGAGATTGGAGCACCGCAAGGCAGGGTGAAGCTGATGAAGCACCCAGGGAATGAGGTGTTGCTAAACGGGGTCCTTATCGCTTATCCTGATGGCAGTTTCCAAATGAAACGAAGTTCTGAGGGGGTCTTAAAAATAGTTGCCTTCTTCATCTCCATCGTTTCTTTTATTCCCCCAAATGCAAGCATGTTTCTTGGATCAGCTTGGCATTTTTTTGCAACCCCTGCTCCAGGAGTGTTGTCCAAGCCCTCCACAAGGCCACCACAAACTCACCCTGTGAATGGGAAATGAACATTCAGATAGTTTAAGATTTGGAGAATGCAGTAGGAGAAGGTTCACTATAAAATTGATCTAATAAAAGTAATGAACCTTCAGAGCTTCTGAGAAGGACCCTAACCATGTAAGTTGCATACTTGAGATTTTTCAGTCTTCCTTAAATAGATTTCGCTAGCCCTCCCCCAATTACAAGAGCGTCCCCCTCCCCAAAATCTGTGTACACACCTCACTGGACTGGTGAGTATCAGAAGAGTACCTTGGAATTTAAAAGAATATGACTGTCAAAGAGATGCTAGTAAGGGAAAAAGAGAAAGAAGGAATTAGAAGGACCTGAACTCTGAGACCTTCTCTGACTCACCTCCAAGTCTAGAGCCAAACCCAGATTGGCAGTCCTGAGGTCTTGACCATAGCTTAAAGATCCTGATACCTGTTTTGGCCCTCCATGGGAGAATTGGCTTAATATCACTTTTATATACTGTGTCCAATAAACAACATTGCACTTGGCTAACAGGAAAAGCTAGGGTTCTCATTTAAACACAAGTTTATTTTGTGTAAGATTCTTCCATGTCTCCAGGGTGGAACATTAACACATTGCTAAGACCTTCTTATAGGAACAAATGTATAAACTCATTGCCTATAGATGGGGACTCAGTGGCAAAAGATGGGCTCCATTTACTCTGGAGAAAAGAATTCTTGGGAAGAACTTGCTAGGACCCCAAATGAGGCTATGTACTTCTTTAGTCTAGTGAACAGGGGGTGCAGTGTCTCTTCTCTACTTATCATGCTGAGCAGCAGAGAAGCCTTATGTCCCTCAAAGCTACAGGTCTCTTAAAATATGGGAAGACACAGGAACTAGAAGGGGAGAGAGTAAGAGTTGAGAGCTTAGAGTGGTCTTGAAGTGGTACCCCCTTTCTCCACAGAAAAGCCCTCTTCACCATGGCTGATTTTAGGACTGTCAGCAAAAGAGTCTCTGAGAAAGAGTTCAATGTAGATAAACTTCCTATTTTCGTGTCGTCCTGTTTACTTGGCCACTGGCTGAGAAGATACCAGAATTCCAGGTGCTGGGCACCCCCTTACTAATTTTTCACAAATATATCCAGTATAGTACTGTGAAGAAACGTGCAAACAAGGCCTCTGGCCTTGAGCTGGGCTTCACAGAGATGTCTACATTTTAAGATAAGTTACCAACTGGGCTCCATGGTAATAGTTGGCAGGGGGAGAAAAGAAAGGGGAGAAGAAGCTCTCCCCTTCTCAGGTGCTGTCCTTGAAGGGTTAACTTGCCCCAAACAGTGAAAGAAAAAGCTGCTTATGTGAACTTCTGCAGACTGTGAACTTCTGAGCCCCTCCCCTTACATGCTGGGGATAAAACTCTGAAACTCCCTGAATTCGGGGTTCAGAGGATTAATTGATTACAGCAAAAGCTGTGCCCGCTGAACCTGGCTGCAGCCAAATAAAACTGTTTCCTGATATCTTCAGTGCCTTAATAGGTGTGATTACAGGTATGGCACACTGTTGCCTGGTTACCTGAAATTGGTTATTAAAAAATTATCAGAAGCATACATATATTTACATCTTATAGAAACACAGGCTCCTCTGTTTAATGATCTTTTTACCTTCAATGTCATCAACTCTGCATTATTATTTACTTAAGCATATTCAGAGTGCTTACCTCAGCCAGTTGTTACAAAAAGAGCTACAAGTATTGCATGTTCTCTCTCAAATGTAAAATTTTATAAACAAAAAGTTTACTTAAATGTAGAGTAGGGATTATTAGGGTCTAGGAAGGGGTGAGGAGAAGATGGAAGCCAAGTTCGTGGAAGTGACCAATGTACTCTGTATGAATGAAGATATAACATGAACCCCTTCAATGTTTGTTGTAAATATGTGTCAATAGATGAATTTTAAAAACACTACAAAAAACAAAGATGAATAAAACTATTTTTTTTCTCTCCTGTGGGAGCAGGTGCAGAATTCTGCAGTCCTGGAGTTCTACCTGGAAAGGGACCACAATGTGGGAGGAAATTCCCCACCTTGGGAAAGCCTGGAGGGGGCAAGAACCAATCCACTTACCTAAGGGTTGCTGAGCAGGATCCTTAAAGTCACAGAAATTATTTCCTTTATGTATAGGATTGGAGACTTCTGTATAAGCACCTATCTGGTCTTGGCAGCCCTAAGCTACTGCAGATGAGGTCCTAGTCTCAGGAGATCAGAGCATGCAAAAGTACAGAAGGGAAGAAGAGCCTGCTGGAGGCCACATGTGTCCCCCAGGGGTGTTCCCACAGCCTGCTCCTGCTTTTTTGGTATCTGAAACCCATTTCTATTTTAGATCCACTGCCCTGTGCTGCCAACCCCGCACAGGAGCCCTGCATATTCACACCTTCCTTGTTTGGGTTGGAAGGCACAAGGTGGAGTGGTGCCCAGACTGAACCTGGAATATCCAGCTATAGTAGTGTCTTGGTGCAGGCACAATTTCCATCTGTGCCCTTCATTTTCTAGACCTTTAGGAAGTTTTTCAAATTAAATCAGCCTCATTTGTATTAAAGGATTTGTATTAATGGATTATACTAATTGTGAGGGATTTTTTAAAAATATTTATTTAGTTGTAGATGAACACACAGTATCTTTATGTATTTTTATGCGGTACTGAGGATTAAACCCAGTGCCTCACACATGTGAAGCAAGCACTTTACCACTGAGGTACATCCTCAGCCCAGGGAATTTTTCTTAATGACATTTTATCCCCTCTTCAAATAAAGAAAAAAAAAGTAATTTTATTTCATGGGTTTAGTCAGTTAATTGTAAAGCAGAAGAGCAAAACCCTCAGTGAATGGGAAAACAAAAGACCCTTCTTTTCCATTTGCCTTTAGGTTAAGCCCCAACTTTTGCCTTGCCATTTTCAAACTTAAGCTGTTACCAGCACCAGCTTCTGCCTTGGGCCCTGGCTACTATCCTACTCCTATCATTCAGAATCCCATAAGTGAGTTATCACTATGTCTATCATTGAAAGCATATCATTTCTTATGAAAAATTGACATTTTCCCTCTTATCTTGTTTTATTTAGAGTGAGAAAACTAGAGGGCAATATGAAAGGCAGAGGGTGAAAAAATGAAAAAAGGTCTCCTCTCAAGAATCAAGGAACTGGCAGAGGTTGTGGTTCATTGGTAGAGGGCTTGCCTAGCATGTGTGAGGCATAGGGTTGCATCCTCAGCACCACATAAAAAATAAATAAATAAAATAAAGGTATTGTGTCTATCTCCAACTGTAAAAAATTTTTAAAAAAGAAACAATTTTGATTAGCAATTGAAAGTGTTTGGATGTAAATGGTCTCTACACTTCTTTTGCCGCCATTGGATATAAAAAGACAGACTCTTGATTTCCCATTGTTTATTAATGTTCTAGGTTTATGAAAAGGTTTTTTAGAAAATAGAGAAAAATATCTAAAGTCATAGCTTAAGTAAGAGATCATGATAAATCATAGAGTGTATTTATTAATCACTAAAGGCCACTGAAATGAAAACAATGTTACTGAGATGTAAAAGAAATGTTCACTACCTATAATAAAACTTTCTTTCCCAGCAGCATCAATACCCCAGAGTATATTCTAAAATTTAAAAGGGTAGATTTTGGAGCACTAGGGTGCTGAAGACCAGTGTGTCTCACTGATCCAAACAGAATCAAGAGGCGGAGGTTTGTGTTTTCTTGCCTGCCTAATGGCACATTCCAACCACACCTCACCAAGCAAAGATCTTCACTACTGTTCTTTTCACTGGTGCTATGTGTGCTATAGCAGCCAGCAACAGGGTCTAGTTTGTGAATGGAAAACAGATAAGGCTGTCTTTGCCTTCCCACTTTCTGCCCTGTAGGCCTGGAATCCCACTGGCTGTGGTTTGTAGTCTACTGGCTACAGTGAGCTGTTTCCTGCTGGGAAGCCTTCACCTGAGGGCTGGCTGAATCTCCTGTTAAAGTATGAGTAGTGATTCCTTTTGGCATTAGAGTTTAAGGAGCACTCTGGGAGTTAAAGAACAAATTTCCAAGGGTGCTGAAGCCAGAATTAGACAGGCAGTGAATGTAGATAGGTAAATCAAGTCAGGTCGGATCTAGGAGGCCAATTTTGAGTGAGTCTGGGAAGTTGGAGACTGTCCCCTGAGGGATCTTATCAAGAACCTGCCCCTGCTCCAACCTGTTACCAAGGTAACCAGTTCCAGGAATTTCCCCGCCCTACAGGGAGCTATAAGGTTGTTAACCTGTTTTTGTCTACTCCATCCTGCCCTTCCCCCCTTCAGCCCACCTATTTCCCACCTTTTGGCCATCCCACAGAGCATTCCTGGGCCTAGTCATGTACACGGGAAGGAGAAAGATGGGGGGGGGAGCAGGAAAACAAAGGAAGCCTAGGACATATAAAAAGGGCAGAACACCTGGCTTCTTGGGATACCAAGATACCAGCTATGCCCCCCTTCTCTCTCACAGGAGAAGTCTTTTAAATAAACCCTGTTTCATATGCTTGCCTCTGCATGCTTCTCTAATGTTCAAACTTCAACATGTGGGGAAGCAGGAGTCATCACCAATAACTGGTGGTATCATATTTGGAGGTTCCACGGAGGTCTACACTGAGGTAAGGTCCTCTCCATGCAACCCACATCTGTTTGAGATGTATCTTTCTGTCTCTTTTATTTTGGAGGATGATGGGCACCTGCCGCAGTCTGACTGGGCACAATTCAGGAGCCACTTGTCAAAAGAAACAAACTTTATTTTTAAAACTACAAACGCCAAGCAAAACAGCTCCTCAGGAAAAACCCTCAGAGCCCAACTGCCACCACTGGCTTCCAGAAGCCTCTCTCACACACCAACCACCACCTCCCACAATCCTCCTGCTCTTGAGGCCGATTGGCTAGGTCGCGTGGGCGGAGCCAAAGAAGTCCCCCAATGAGCAGTTCCGTAGTCTGAAGGGCAGGGAAACAGCCCAATGAACATGACTGCAGAGGAGCCAATCAGCTAGATGTTGCTGGGGCCACTGTGAGCCAATCATCAGCTGGCAGCTTGAAGGGCAGGGAAACAGCCCAATGAACATCACCGCAGAGGAGCCAATCAGCTAGATGTTGCTGGGGCCACTGTGAGCCAATCATCAGCCGGCAGCTGGAAGTTTGCTGGCAGCTGGAAGTTTGCTGGGGCCCCTTTGGCTGTGGCTCTCAACATCTCCCCCTCTCTGTTTAAACGACAAGCATGTGGCTTAGGGACCGTGCCTGCCTTAGGTTGTCCAATACTACATATGGTCCTTACCCGTCTTCGGATGAGCTGACCTCAGGGCGTCAGCCTCCTGTCTTAGGTTGGTACCATTGTAATTGGATCTTATCCGTCATTGACTACTGGTCCAGTATACAGCCACACCTGTGGAGAGGTACCAGCGGGGGGGGGGGGGGTGAGGTTCTTTGCCTCACCTCTGTTGGCCCCCAAATAGCTGAACGATCATTACAAGCAGAAGGGAGGAAGATATACCAAATCAATACTCCAATACTACCACAAGTCGCTGCACCAACAGATAGTTCACAATGCATACAAGTGAGTTCACAATGCATACAAGTGACACATAGTTTAGGCAAGTTCTGTAAGCGGTTCAGTGATGGCTATTGCAGAGACTGTAGATTAGTTTTATCTTTGTCTTCACCGGCACAGGGATGAAGATAGGAATTCTGGCAATAATGGCTAAAGAAAAAATTATATAACATTCTAGAAGGTACTAAAAGAAAACAATTTTCTTAACAATTTACATTGTCTTCACCGGCACTGGGATGAAGATAGAAAGTCTGGCAATAATAGCTAAAGAAAACATTGTGTAACATTCCAGAAGGCACTAAAAGAAAACAATTTTCTTAACAATTTACATTATCTTCACTGGCACTGGGATGAAGATAGAAATTTTGGCAATAATGGCTAAAGAAAACATTGTGTAACATTCCAGAAGGCACTAAAAGAAAACAATTTTCTTAACAATTTACATTATCTCCACCGGCATTGGGATGAAGATAAGAATTTTGTCAATAATGGTTAATATTAATAATTGTGTATCATTCTAGAAGGCACTAAAAGGAAACAATCTTCTTAACAATTTACATTATCTTGAAAAGAATTATTAAATATAATGAAAAGGATAGGTGAAAGTAAACAAACAGATCTGTTAACCTTTTTTTGTTTACATATTAAAACAATTCTTAACAGTTATTTACCCAATTTAAATTAAACCATTTAAATCACGTGAATAAAAAAAAAAAAATTTTGGATCCTTTTTTTTTTTTTTTATGAGCGCTCATCATATATGATATATGGACATATGTACATTCAAACACATAACACAAAACACAAGTGTGCACACATAATACATACAACACATAACATAATGGTAAAGGCCTTATAACTTTTTACAGGTGAAATCTCCATTGCAATGTTTAACAACTCTATAGTAAAAAAAAAAATATATAGAACTGATCAGCAAAACATTAACCTAGGTCTGTATGAGCTCAAAAAACAAAATAGAATAAAATAGATATTGAAAAAAGCATCCTGGTTCTGTTGCAGATGTAAGGATAGCCAAATAGGAGTTTTGGATATCAGCTGTTATGGATTTGAGCCAAATCATCTTCTTTTTGGTCTGTAGAAATTGCTTTAGTTAATCTCTCTGGAATCCAAATCGGCTGCTGTTCTCCCTGTGGAAACACAAAAACAGGCCCCCGACTCCAGACAATCACTGGGTCAGGACTTTAGTTAATCTCTCCGGAATCCAAATCGGCTGCTGTTCTTCCTGTGGAAACACACAAACAGACCCCCGACTCCAGACAATTACTGGGTCAGGACCTTTCCACTGTCCTGTTAGAATATCTTTCCAAAGTACCTTGGGCTTATGTACATTTTTTGGACACATATGCCTTTCTGCAGCACTAAGTCCTGATGAATCCAAATTTAAAAAGTTTAGAGTAAAAAGGGTTATTTTAAGTTTATCTTTGGGGAATATATACCCCTTCCCAATTCCGTCTTTTTGCTTTAATAAGTACATTTTAATAGTTTGATGAGCTCTTTCAACTATGCCTTGTCCCTGTGGATTGTATGGGATTCCTGTTATATGAATAATGCCAAATGATGAACAAAATTGTTTAAAAGAAGTAGACGTATAACCAGGGGCATTATCTGTTTTTAACTGTTTTGGAATGCCCACAGTAGCAAAATTTTGTAAGCAATGAGCTATAACATCTTTAGTTTTTTCTCCGGCATGAAGGGAGCCCATCAAAAATCCAGAAGAAGTATCAACTGTAACATGCAAATATTTTAATTTTCCAAATTCTGGCAAGTGTGTGACGTCCATCTGCCAAATATGGTTAGGTATCAATCCTCTAGGATTGACTCCAAGATTAACTTGTGGTAAAAAGGTCACACAATTTTGACATTGTTTTATTATTTGTCTAGCTTGCTCCTTAGTTATTTTAAAACGCTTTTGTAAAGTATTAGCATTGACATGGAACCTTTTATGAAAATTTATAGCTTCTTCTAGTATAGAGAAAATATGTACGTCATGTGTAGTTTTATCTGCTAAATCATTGCCCAAACTAAGGGCTCCAGGCAATCCTGTATGTGCCCTGATATGTCCTATAAAGAATGGATCTTTTCTGTCCCAGATTAAACTTTGTATAGTGGAAAACAAAGAGAAAACAGTAGAAGAAGGGGAAATCCTACCAGCATCTTCAAGGGATACTATAGCATTAACTATATACTGACTATCAGAAAATAAATTAAATATAGAATCTTTAAACATCACAAAAGTTTGTAATACTGCATTAAGCTCTACCTTTTGAGCTGATTGTTTGGGTACTAAAAATGTAAAAGTTCGATCAGGGGTAACTATTGCTGCTGTACCATTATTTGATCCATCAGTGAATATATTTGGAGCATTCATGATAGGTGTTTTTCTTGTCATTTTTGGAAAAATTACAGGATGCAATGACCAAAAAGACAATAAAGGATTAGATGGTAAGTGGTTATCAAATGAAACATTAGATTTGCACATGATTATTGCCCAAGTATTTAACTCATTAGCTAATTCATCAATTTGATTCATAGTATATGGAGTAATAATTTTATTAGGAGAAATTCCAAACACTGCCTTTGCTGTTTTTATTCCTTTGAGTATTAATTGTCCTACAGCCTCAGGATATCTAGTAAGAATATTGTTAGGAGAATAAGATAAATGTATCCATAATAATGGACCTTCTTGCCAAAATACTCCTGTAGGAATATTTTTTGTTGATAGTACAATAAATAATAAAGGCAAACTTATATCAATTCTATCCAAATGCATATTTTCCATATATGTTTCAATGATTTTTAATGCCTTTCTTGCTTCAGGCGTCAACATTCGGGGTGAATTTGGATCTGATGGACCTTTTAGGATATCAAATAAAGGTCCCAATTCTCCTGTTGGAATACCTAGATAAGGCCTTATCCAATTTATGTCTCCTAATAACTTTTGAAAGTCATTAAGTGATTTGAGTTGATCTACTCGTATTTGAATTTTTGGTGGACGGACCATGGTTGAGGATAATAGAACTCCCAAATAATTAACTGGAAAATTTAATTGTACTTTATCTATTGCTATCTCTAGATTATAATTTTTTAATAAGTTTGTAAGTGTGGCATAACATTCTAGCAATGTGTTTTTAGCTTTGTGTGCTAATAATATGTCATCCATATAGTGAAATATTTGTAGCTCAGGATTTTGATTTCTAAGTGGCTGGATTACTCTGTTAACATAAATTTGACACATAGTTGGGCTGTTAGCCATCCCTTGAGGGAGTACTTTCCATTCATATCTCTGATCAGGACCTTCATGATTCAGTGCAGGGATAGTAAATGCAAAACGTGGACTATCCTCAGGATGAATTGGAATTGAAAAAAAACAATCTTTAATATCTATAACTAAAACATATCAAGTTTTTGGCAAAGCAGACAACTGAGGAATCCCTGATTGAGCAGGTCCCATAATGACCATTTCATTATTAATGGCTCTTAAATCTTGCAATAATCTCCATTTACCAGATTTCTTTTTGATGACAAAAATGGGAGTATTATGGGGAGATACAGAAGGTTGTATATGTCCTTCCACTAATTGTTGTTTGACCAGATCATGGGCTACTTGTATCTTTTCTTTAGTCAAGGGCCACTGAGGGACCCATACTGGTCTTTCTGATTTCCAGGTAATTTTTATTGTCTCAGTGGCCCTTTGTGAAAATCCAACCCATGTCTGTCTGTTCCTTGATTTATTTGTATTGGTGCTGCTATACCTTGTTCTTGTTTTTCTAATCTTTTTCCTTTCCTAAAACCTTGTCTAGCCATGATAGTGGGTGCATTTTGATTGATATTATTTGTTAATGTCAAACCTAATTGATCTAAGACATCTCGTCCCCATAAATTTACAGGAAGATGATCCAATACATATGGCTGTATAGTTCCTTCACATCCTTCAGGATCCTTCCAATCTAATACCATTGCACTTTTATCGGGATTATTCGCCACTCCTAGGCCTCGAAGCGTTTGAGTGGCTTGTTGTAATGGCCAATGTTTTGGCCATTCTTGACGAGAGATAATGCTAAGGTCTGCACCTGTATCCAGTAGCCCATTAAATTCATGTCCTTGAATATTTAGTTTTAGCATGGGGCGAGAATCTAAATTTAAAGAAAGCATAGCCCAATCTACACCTGTGGAGCCTAATCCCTTGGAACCTCTTTCTACAACATGACTGTTTGAGATGTATCTTTCTGTCTCTTTTATTTTGGAGGATGATGGGCACCTGTCTGCTATTTAAATGCAGTTAGTGCAGCAGCCATTCTTCAGGACTAGGATGAAAAGTTTCCCGGCCTAGGTAGCTGTAATCACCTGTTAAATACAGAGCATGCATGTTGAAGCTGCTTCCTACTCTTCTGTCCAGGCCCGGAGAGCAATTGGCATGAGTACACAGTGTCCCTAGTCCTGATCTTCTTGGATGTATGGAGGTGGATGAAGGAGTATGGAACAACTGCAGAATTTCTGGCCTGAGCTACACTCAGACGAAAATCCTAAGGTTCCTTCTCTGAAAACTCCTCCCAACTGCCCAAAGGGGTATATAAAGTGATGCATAGATGAATGGCACTGAAGGAAAGCCCTAATTACATTTGGGCCATGCAACACTCCCAACCCTGCATCCATTCCCTCCTGGATGCTCCCTTCCTTTGTCAATCAGAACACTAGCAAATTAGATTGTAGAAATGAGAGAAAGACATGGGATGATTAGTATGAAAACATCCAGGTTCCCTTTGTTTGCATAGTTAGCCTTCACAAGCCAGTTTAAAATCTCCCATTACTGTTCCTATGCTCAGATGTACTTAATGTATTTTAAAAAATGCTGCAAGAGGGAGGCATTCTAACCAACTCCTCCTGTAAGGGACCGGCGAAACGTCGGAGGAAGAGACCACAGAGACTGGCTTCATGCAATTGGCAGAAGGGGATTTATTGATTCAGCATGCTGAGGCTCCAGGCTCACTCAGGAAGATAGAGCAGCCCAGAGCCCCGGGCAGGGGTTAAGCAGTGCTTAAGTACACTTTTTGGGGAGGGTGGAAGCTTTGCATACATCAGGGCAAATCATCACGAGGTGCGGGAAAAATCAAACAACAACTCTTAGACATGATTAGTACATTCATTGGCGGGAACAGACTGGGCAGGGGTGATTGGTCACTTCTAAGCGGGGTACACATTCAAACTGATTGGTTTTGGGGCCTGGATGCCTACGTGCTGGGCTACTCAGAGCCCTTAGTTATTAAACAGCCAGAGGATCAGAAGGAATATTTACTGGGCAGTTCGGGTATTGTCCTAACAGAGGAATTTAACAATACCTGGTCCTTCACTTTTTAACTCAGGCCCTGCAGCTTGGAAACTTTACAATGCCCGGTCATTTACACTTTAACTTCAATTTCTTTTACTCTTACACTCCCATAAATTCCTCTGGAAAATGGTGTTTGTTATGTGCTTAACAACCAATAGATATTCCCCTTACTCTCAGGCCGTTCCTTTAGTCTATAGGACAACAGTTAGGCACAAAAGTTTAAGTCATATAAAATTATCCTCTTTTTTCATGGGTTTTTCATAATCTGAAGTTATAGTGGCAGGGAGAAAAGCAGTAACACCCCTAAGTCTGACTCCTCCCAGGGTCTCTGGCACAGGGCAAACTGGGACCCTAGCACTTTGTCAAAGGAAGCCAGAAATAACTTTGGCAAAGCCAGGTGATGAGAGACAGATTTTTCTGGACAGCAATGAAGCTCAAGTTTAGGGAGACATCCCTAATATATCAGGTGGGAGCTTCTCTCTGAAGTCAGTTTGTATATTGACCACTAGTCTACATACTGAGAAATTACAAGTGATCAGGAAAGTGCCTCATTTTCATGTGTTGTCAGGCCCAACCTCAATGTCTATGAGGAGAGCAGGCCTTAAGGAATCACCTACTGAGGAAAAGAAATCAAGGGGAGCCCCCCAACTTAAATAAAAATAAATTCAGGGAAATTTTTGGAGGATCTAAATAAATATATTGGGATGTTTCAAAACTTATGCCAGGTACTTGATCTTGCCTGGAAAGATATTATAGTATTACTTAGCCAAACTTTAGTCTCCAATAAGGAGTCCACCTTAAAGCAAGCAGCTAAAGAATTTGGGGATGGACCTACATCTTGTCTATGCCCCAGCATCACAAACTAGAAACAGACCTAATTATTTATCTAGAGCACAGGGAATTCCCAGAAACATCCTGACTGGGAACCAAATGATGAACAGGATGTTTAAAAGATTACACATTTGCAAATGTTGGTCCTTGAAGCCCTCAGGAAGATCAGGTAAAAGCCCATTAACTTATTCCAAGATCTCCCAAATTACTCAGGGCCTTCTGGAAAGCCCTGCTATTTTCATGAGAAACACAAGGAGACAATAAAAACACCACCCTAAATCCTGAATCTATAAATGGCCATATACTTTTAAAGGATAAATGTGCCAAAAAAAGTTTACTCCCCCTCTGAGTTATGAAAAGGTTTTGGAAGCCTTTAAAAATCCAAAATTGTCCAGTTACCAACAAGAAAAAAAAATGGTTAAAATGCCTTAGGCATTAGGTTCCTGCTCAGAACTTCAGAACAGCAGTTTTCCCAGCTTCTTGGAGACTTCAGCCAGGACTTAAATTGAAATGCAGAGGGAAGAAGCCTGCAGGCTCAGTAGGAGATTGATCTGAGGCCCTAGGAAAAAAAAAAAAAAGTAAAAATAAAACTATTTACCTGAACTCAAAATAAACTAAACCAAAAAGTAAAATGTATGATACTTTACTAATTACTGGAACGATTGGAGGAGCCCAGGCTAGGGAGAAGCAGGGCAAGTGAAGGGTCTGGGCAGTGCCAGGATACCATAGCACACAGGGAACACAGGGAAGGCACAGCAGAGGGTTTGAACAAGGGACCTGAAATCAAAGGACAGGGACAGGGTGAGGGTCCTTAAGAAGGCAACCGGGGGCTCAAGCAAGGAGACAGGCCCAGGAATGGAGAGCCAAGTGCCAGGCAAGGGCAGGGCTGGTAAGGGAGAAAGGGCAGCTGGTGGTGCAAGGGGATGAAGGCTCAAGGACCAGGTCCACTGAAGGGTGTGAGGGTTGGGGAGCAGGGCCCAGGTTGAGGGAGGTCAAAGGGCCCAGGCAAGTGACAGGGCTCCATTTTCCCCTAGGGAGCCTGGAGGGCCAAAAGGTAAGGTCTACTCCCCGGCCCAGGTAAGCATCATAGAAAAGAGATCAGGAAAGGGAGCCTGGGAGAAATAGAGATGAAAAGAGGGCCAAAGAAAGGACAGCGTGAAGGGCCAGAGGAAGGGTGCTGGTGGAGTGGAGGCCAGGACCCCAGCAAGGAGCCCAGGCCAAGGACCTAGAGGAGGGCCCATGCCAGGGGAGAGCAGAGAAAGGCAGGGCCGGGCAGGTGGGTAGCATTAGTGGACTGCAGGGTAGGGAAACCAAGGGTAGCAGGGAAGCAGCCCAAGCAAGGGGACCGCAGTCAATGCTCAGGGCCATGCTGGGCAACAAGGGACACCAGAGGCTCAAGCAGGCAGCCAGCACAGGGAACTGAGAGCCAAGGGCTAGGGCTGGAGCAGGGGGCTCAGGACAGTGGACAGGGCTGAGGAGGGAAGGCAGGACATCCGGCAGTGGGGAGGCAGGATGGAGATCCAGGGCCACTGCCAGGTGTCAGATTTCCAGGTGAAGGACCAAGCACCCAGAAGAGCAAGTGGCCCAGGCAAGGGACAGGCCTCTGTTTTCGGAAACGTGCCCTGGCCTAGGGGAAAGGCAGGGACCAGGGACCTGGCAAAGGGGGCCAGGCAAGGGAAGGGGGCCTGGAGGAGGGAGGCGGCTCAGCCTGGGGTCAGGGTAGGGGCGGAGAGGGGTGAGAGCCAGGACCCAAGCAAGGAGCCCAGGCAAGGGACTAACTTGACCAATGGTAAGGGACCAAAGCCATTCACTGACCAACCAACCCACTGACTGAAGGAGTAGGAGGCCCAGGGGAGGAGAGAGCAGGGAAGGCCAGAAAGGGGGGCCCGAGAATGAGGGGACAGCAGGTGGTGCAAGGGCACCTTGGGGCGCAATAGGGGGCCCAAGCAAGATACCCCTAGCTCAGACACGACGCCACACTACGCCACACGAGGTCAGGGGCTCACAGGACTGGAGTGGGAAGGGTCGGGCTTAGGGTCGACTGGGTGGGGGTGGGGGTGGGGGCAGCGTGAAGGCCAGAGGGCAGGGGAGGGTCGGGAGGGCATCGGGCAGGGGAAGGTCGGCGCAAGGCCCACATCTACTGCCAAGTGTCAGGGTTCGGGCAGCGAAAGGGACCCAGGCAGGCCTCTGTTTCCTCGTAGGGAGCCTACAGGCGCCCAGGCCAGCCAATTCCACTCCGCTGCCGCAGGGGAGTAGATCCTCAGAAAGGGAACGAAAACAAACAAGGGCCGAAGGAGGGCGCTGTGTGGGGATACTGTAGGTCCCAAGCGGGGGTGCAGGGAGAGCCAGGACCCAATCCAGGAGCCCAGGCTAGGGGCTGGCAGGGGGTGTGGGTCCTGGCAGTGCAAGGCTACATGGCACAAAGGGAACAAAGGGGAGGTACAGCATAGGGGCTGAGATCATGGGACTGGGACAGGGTCCTCCAGAAGGGCAGCCATGGCTCAGACAGCCGGGCCCTGGAATGCAGAGCCACGTGGTCGGTGGGGGGGCGGGATCGAGTCCGGGATTCAGGGGAATGAACTGGGCTAGGGAGGAACCTGAGGGGAAGGCGTGGAGCAGGGGCAGGCAGGCTCAAGGCCCTGGTCCACTGCGGGGGGCCAGGCTTGGGAAGCGGGCCGGGGCTGAAGGAGGGCAAAGGGCCCAGGCAAGGGGCAGGGCTATCCTGTCCTCTAGG
The DNA here is from genome assembly GCF_045843805.1 of Urocitellus parryii. Taxonomy (NCBI): domain Eukaryota; kingdom Metazoa; phylum Chordata; class Mammalia; order Rodentia; family Sciuridae; genus Urocitellus; species Urocitellus parryii. The sequence continues at coordinate 78,789,946 of NC_135536.1, read as the reverse complement.
GATCCCGCAGGGACAGGAGGCCAAGCCCACTTCCCTGGCCCAAGGGAGCTTCCTGGGAAAGGGATCAGGCAAAGGGGCCTGGCAGGGACAGGGACCAAACAAGAGCCAAGGGAGGGAACAGTGCAGGGACATGGTGGGCGCTGAAGGTGGGCAGTGGGACGTGGGGCCAGGACCCAACAAAGAATGGAGCAAAAAGGGTCAGGGTTCGGGAGGGCTGGGTTGGGGTAGGTGCAGCATGCAAGGCAAGAGGCAGGGGAGGAGAGGGAGGGGATCGCTCAGGGCTGGGTTGGAGCAAGTCCCATGTTTAATGCCAGGCCTCAAGGTTCAGGCTGGGAAGGGGACTCAAGTGAGTGGCAGGGCTGTGTTTCCCATTTAGGGCGCAGAGGCAAGCCAATTCTGCTCCTCTCCCTCAGGTGAGTAGATCCTCAGAGTGGGGCCTGATCCAAAGGAGGGGCAAATGAGGGTACTGAGAGAGGATACCTTGCATGCGGAGGTATGGTGGGGTCGGTGGGCTTCCAGGACCCATTTGAGGAGCCTACGCTATGGAGAAGCATGGGGAGCAGAGGGTCCGGGCAGTGCCAGGATACCACAGCATGAGAGGAACAGAGGGGAGGCACAGGAGGGGAATGGCAGAAGGGGCCTAAAACCATGGGAAAGGGACAGGGTCCTCGAGAAGGACAGCCAGAGGCTCAAGCAAGGAGTCAGGCCCAGTAATGGAGAGCCAAGCTCTAGCACCCTGGCCTGGGTGAATGAAAAGGGACAAGGATGGGGAGGGGTTGGAGGGCAGAAAGGGGAGCGCATGGCCAAGGGGGATGAGGGCTCAAGGCCCAGGTCCACTGCAGGGTGTCATGGTTCGAGAGCAGGGCCAGGGCTGAGTGGGACCAAATGGCCCAGGCAAGGGGCTGGACTACATTTTCCCAAAGGGAGCCTGCAGTGTCAAGAGGGCAGGTCAAGTCCCCTGGCCCAGGTGAGCATCTTGGGAAGGGGATCAGGAATGGGGGCCTGGTGGAGACAACACGGGGGTAGGGGTGGGGCAAAGGAAGACACTGCCTGAAGGGTTGCAGGATGGGTGTGGGTGGGGTGAGAGCCAGGACCCCAGCAAGGTGCCCAGGCAAGGGACCTAGTGGTGGGCCCAGGCCAGGGGAGAACAGGAAAGGGTGGGGCCAAGAAGGCGGGGCTGCACTAGGGTCCTGCAGTACAGGGAAGCCAAGGAGGGCAGAGAAGCAACCTGGAAGGGTCCCTGAGACAAATCCCAGAAACATATAGAGCAAGAAGGGCCACCAGAGGCTCAATCAAGGAGCCAGGCCAGGAAATGGAGAGCCAAGAGCCAGGGCTTGGGCAGGGGCTCAGGACGGTGGACAAGACTTGGGAGGGAAGGCAGGGCATCCAATAGGGGGCAGTCAGGCTCCAGGTCCAGGGCCACCTCCAGTTTTCAGGGTACCTGGTACAGGAACAAGGACCAAGGGAGAGCAAGGGTCCCAGGCTAGGGGCAGGGCTCTGTTTCCCATAAGGCACCCTGACTCAGATGAGAATCCAGGGCCAGGGACCTGACAAAGGAGACCTGGCAAGGGAAGGGGACCAGGAGGAGGGCAACGGGAGGGCAGGGCAGAGAGTCAGGGTGGGTGCACAGAGGTGCAAGAGCCAGGACCCAACAAGGTGCCCAGGCAAGGGACCCACCCCACCAATGGTGAAGAGGGACACAAAGAGCAAGAGACCTGTGAGCGCCAGGGGAAATTGTGAGTAAAAGGAGAGGAAGGGGCTGCTTGAGGACCAGGACACAGAGAGAAGCGCAAGGGACACCTAGGGGAGCCTGCTGGTGGGCCCAAGAAAGGGGCCCCATGTCAGACCCAACACAAAGAGACTTCATGCTATGCCAGGGGACATGAGGAATGAGGTTAGGGGCTCAGGCGAGTGCCAGGCCCGGGGAATGGAGCTCAAAGGGTCAGGGTTAGGGAGGGCTGGGTTGGGGTAGGGGCAGCATGCAAGGCAAGAGGGCAGGGGAGGGAAGGGAGGGGATTGCTCAGGGCTGAGTTGGAGCAAGTTCCATGTTCAGTGCCAGGCCTCAAGATTCAGGCTGGGAAGGGGACTCAGGTGAGTGGCAGGGCTGTGTTTCCCATTTAGGGCACAGAGGCCATCCAATTCTGCTCTTCTGCCCCAGGTGAGTAGATCCTCAGAGAGGGACCTGGACAAAAGGAGGGGCAAAAGAGAGTAATGTGAGGAGTACCTGGTGTCCAGAGATGGCGGTGGGGGTTGGCAGGCTGCTAGGACTAAAAGGGGAGACTTGGCTAGGGAGCAGCACAGGGAGCGGAGGGTCCAGGCAGTGCCAGAATACCACAGCATGAGGGGAACAGAGGGAAGCACAGGAGGAGCCCAGCAAAATGGGCCTGAAAACAAGGAACAGGGACAGGGTCCTTAAGAAGGGCAGCCAGGGACTAATACAAGGAGCCGCGCCCAGTAATGAAGAGCCAAGTGCTAGCACCTGGGCATCGGTGAATGAAAAGGGACATGGATGGGGAGGGGCAGGCGGGGAGAAAGGGGAGCTTGTGGCACAGGGGGAGGAGGGCTCAAGCCCAGGTCCACTGCAGGTAGTCAGGGTTTGGGAGCAGGGCTTGGTCTGAGGGAGGCCAAAGGGCCCAGGCAAGGGGCAGGGCTACTTTTTCCCAAAGGGAGCCCATAAGGCCAAGAGGCCAGGTCAAGTCCCATGTCCTGGGTGAGCATCCTGAGAAGGAGATCAGGAAACTGGGCCTGGCAGAGACAGAAACGTCAGGAGGGCAGAAGGAGGGCATAGCCTGAAGGGCCACAGGATGGGTTTGGGTGGGGTTGGGGGCAGGACCCCAACAAAGAGTCCAGGTAAGGGAACTAGAGGAGGACCCAGGCCAGGGGACAGCAGGGAAAGGTGGGGCCTGGAAGGTAGGCTGCACTAGGGTACTGCAGTACAGGGAAGCTAAGGGGAGCAGAGAAAAGGGACCAGCATGGAGCCCTCAGACAATGCCCAGAAAAGAATGGAGCAAGAATGGTCAGCAGAGGCTCAAGTGAGGAGCCAGGCCAGGGATTGGAGAGCCAAGGGTCAGGTCTTGGGCAGGGGGCTCAGGACAATGGACAAGAATTGGGAGAGAAGGCAGGGGATCCAGCAAGGGGCATTCAGGCTTTAGAACCTGGGCCACCTAGAGGTGTCAGGGTTCCTGATGCAAGACCAAGCACCCAGGGAGAGCAAGGGGCCCAGCCAAGTTTCAGAGCTCTGTTTTCCATAAGGCACCCTGGCTCAGATGGCGATCCAGGGCCAGGGACCCCTTAAAGGGGGCCAGGAGGAGGACGACGGGAGGGCACGGCGGATGGGGGCAGGGTGGATGCACAGAGGGATGAGAGCCAGGACCCTAGCCAGGCATCCGGGCAAGGGACCCATCCGACCAATGGTGATGAGAGTCTAATGTGCAGGAGACCCATGAGCACCAGGAGACAATGCAAGGAGAAGGGGAGGAAGGGGCTGCATGTTAACCAGGAAAAACAGGGAAGTGCAAGGAGCACCTAGGGAAGCCCTCTGGAGGGTCCACGCCAGGGGCTCCCTGGTCAGGCCCAACATGAAGAGACTCCATGCTATGCCAGGGGACATGATATACATGGTCACAGGCTCAGGCGAGCGCTCAGACCCGGGGACTGGAGCAAAAAGGGTCTGGTTTAGGGAAGCCTGAGTTGGGGTAGGGGCATCATTTAAGGCTAGAGGGCATGGAGGAAAGGGAGGGGATATCTCTGGGATGGATTGGAGCATGTCCCATTTTAACTACCAGGCCTCATGGTTCAGGCTGGAAGGAGACTCAGGCAATAGGCAGGGCTGTGTTTCCCATAGGGAGCATTCAGTACAAAGAGGCCAGCCAATTCCACTCCTCTGCCCCAGATGAGTAGATCCATAGAGAGGGACCTAGACCAAAGGAGGGGCAAAAGAGGGTACTGTGAGGGGATACTTGGTGTATGGAGGTGGCGGGGGTCGGTGGGCTGCCAGGACCAAATGAGGAGCCTAGGCTATGAAGAAGCAGGGGGAGCAGAGGGTGGTCCGGGCAGTGCCAGGATACCACAGCATGAGGGGAACAGGAGGGAGGCTCAGGAGGGGGCTGGCAAAAGGGGCCTGAAACCAAGGGACAGGGACAGGGTCCTTGAGAAGGGAGACCAGGGGCTCAAGCAAGGAGCCATGCCCAGTAATGTAGAGCCAAGTGCTAGCACCTGGGCGTGGGTGAACGAAAAGGAACATGGGTAGGGAGGGGCAGGAGGGGAGAAAGGGGAGCAGATGACCCAGCGGGAGGAGGGCTGTGGCCCAGGTTCACTGCAGGGTGTCAGGGTTCGGGAGCAGGGCCTGGGCTAAGAGAGGCCAAAGGGCCCAGGCAAGGGGCAGGGCTACGTTTTCCCAAAGGGAGCCCATAGGGCCAAGATGCCAGGCTAAGTGCCCTGGCCCCGGGTGAGCATCCTGGTAAGGGGATCAGGAAAGCGGGCCAGGCAGAGACAGAAACGACAGGAGGGCCCAAGGAGGACACAGCCTGAAGGGTCGCAGGTGTGGGTGGGGTGGGGGCCAGGACCCCAGCAAGGAGCCCAGGCAGGGGACCTAGAGGAGGGCCCAGGCCAGGGGAAAGCAGGGAAGGGCAGGGCTGGGAAGGCAGGGCTGCACTAGGGTACTGTAGTACAGGGAAGCCAATGAGAGCAGGGAAGTGTTCCCAGTGAGGGGCGCTCACACAAAGCCCAGAAAACCACAGAGTAAGAAGGGCCAACAGAGGCTCAAGCAAGGAGCCACACAAGGGAACGAAGAGCCAAGGGCCAGGGCTTGGGCAGGGGGCTCAGGACAGTGGACAAAACTTGGGAGGGATGGCAGGAGATCCAGCAGGGGGTAGTAAGGCTCCAGGCCCAGGGCAATGTCCAGGCTTCAGGGTTCCTGGTGGAGGACCAAGCACCCAGGGAGAGCAAGGGGCCTGGGTGAGGGACAGGGCTCTGTTTCCCATAATGCACCTTAACTCAGATGAGAATCCAGGGCTAAGTACCTGAAAAGGAGGTCTGGCAAGGGAAGGGAGCCAGGAGGGTGTCAAGAGGGCAGGGTGGGGGGTCATGGTGGGTGTGCGGAGGGGCAAGAGCCAGGACCTAAGCCAGGCACCTAGGCAAGGGACCCACCTGAGCGATGGTGATGAGGGACTCAAGGAGCAGGAGACCCTTGAGCTCCAGAGGAAAGCATGAGGGGAACGGGAGGAAGGGGATGCTTAAGGACCAAGAAACAGAGGGAAGCACAAGGGGCACCTAGGGGTGCCTGCTGATGGGCCCAAGCAAGGGGGTGCCTGGCCAGACCCAACACGAAGAGGCTCCATGCTATGCCAAGGGACATAAGGAACATGGTCAGGGGCTCAGAAGAGTGCCCAGGCCTGGGGACTGGAGCATAAAGGGTCAGGGTAGGGAGGGCTGAGTTGGGGTGAGTACAACATGCAAGGCAAGATGGCAGGGAAGGGAAGAGAGGGGATCACTCAGGGCTGGGTTGGAGCAAGTCTGATGTTAACTGCCAGGTTTCAAGTTTCAGGCTGCAAAGGGGACTCAGGTGAGTGGCAGGGCTGAGTTTTCCATAGGGAGCATTTAGGGCGCAGAAGCCAACCAATTCCGCTCCTCTGCCCCAGGTGAGTAGATCCTCAAAGAAGGACCTGGACCAAAGGAGGGGAAAAAGAGGGAACAGAGAGGGGATACCTGGCATGCGGAGGTGGGGTGGGTTTGGTGCGCTGCCAGGAACATTTTGAGGAGCCTAGGTTAGGGAGAAGCAGGGGGAGCAGAGGGTCCCAGCAGTGCCAGGATACCACAACATGAGGGGAACAGAGGGGAGGCACAGGAGGGGTCTGCAAAAGTGGCCTGAAACCAAGGGACAGGGACAGGGTCCTTGAGAGGGCGGTAAGTGGCTCAAACAAGAAGCCGGGCCCAGTAATGGAAAGCCAAGTGCTAGCACCTGGGCATGGGTAAATGAAAAGGGACGTGGATAGGGAGGGGCAGGAGGAGAGAAAAGGGAGTGGAAGACACAGGGGTAGGAGGGCTCAAGGCCCAGGTCCACTGCAGGGTGTCAAGGTTCAGGAGCAGGGCTAGGGCTGAGGGAGGCCAAAGGTCCCAGGCAAGGGGCAGGGCTTCGTTTTCCCAAAGGGAGCCTGCAGGGCCAAGAGCCCAGGGCAAGTCCCCTGGCTGGGTGAGCAACCTGGTAAGGAGATCAGGAAAGCAGGCCTGGCAAGACAGAAACCACAGGAGGGCCGAAGGAGGGCACAGCCTGAAGGGCCGAGGACAGGAGTGGGTTGGGTGGGGTCCAGGAACCTAGTAAGGAGCCTATGCAAGGGATGTAGACGAGGGCCCATGCCAGGGGAGAGCAGGGAAGGTCGTGGCTGGGAAGGCAGGGCTACACTGGGGTACTGCAGTACAGGGAAGCCAAGGGGAGCATGGATGTGGCCTCAGGGAGGGGATCCTCAGACAAAGCCCCGGGACTCACATGGAGCAAGAAGGGCCACCATAGGCTCAAGCGAGGAACCAGGCCAGGGAATGGAGAGCCAAGAGCCAGGGCTTGAGCAGGGGGCTTAGGACAGTGGACAAGACTTGGGATGGTAGGCAGGGAATCCAGGCCCCGGGCTACCTCCAGGTTTCAGGGTTCCTGGTGCAAGATGAAGCATCCAGCGAGAGCAAGAGGCCCAGGTGAGGGGCAGGGCTCTATTTCCCATAAGGTGCCCTGGCTCAGATGAGAATCCAGGGACAGGGACCTGGCAAAGTAGGCCTGGCAAGGGAAGGGGGCCAGGAGGAGGTCAACGGGAGGGCAAGGCTGGGGTCAGGGTGGGTGCATGCAGGGGTAAGAGCCAGGACCCAAGGCAGGCACCCAGGCAAGGGACCCACCCGACCCATGGTGATGAGGGACCCAAGGAGCAGGAGACCTGTGAGCACCAGGGGAAAGCATGAGGGGAAGGGGAGGAAGGGGCTGCTTGAGGACCAGGAGACAGAGGGAAGCACAAGGGGCACCTAGGGGAGCCTGCTGGGGGCCCCAAACAAGGGGCCCCTAGGTCAGACCCAACACAAAGAGACTCTATGCTATGCCAAGGGATATGAGGAAAGAGGTCGGGGCTCAGGTGAGCGCCAAGGCCTGGGGACTGGAGCACAAAGGGTCAGAGTTAGGGAGGGTTGGGTTGGGGTAGGTGCAGCATGCAAGGCCAGAGGGCAGGGGAGGGAAGAGAGGGGATCGCTCAGGGCTGGGTTGGAGCAAGTCCCATGTTCAGTGCCAGGCCTCAAGGTTCAGGCTGTGAAGGGGACTCAGGAGAGTGGCAGGGCTGTGTTTTCCTAAGGAACATTTAAGGCACAGAGGCCAGCCATTCCGCTCCTCTGCCCCAGGTGACTAGATCCTCAGAGAAGGACCTGGTCCAAAGGATGGGCAAAAGTGGGTACTGAGAGGGGATACCTGGCATGTGCGGTGGGTTCAGAGGGCTGCCAGGACCCATTGGAGGAGCCTAGGCTAGGGAGAAACAAGGGGAGCAGGGGGTTTAGGCAATGCCAGGGTACCACAGAATGAGAGGAACAGAGATGAGGCACAGGTGGGGGCCTTCAAAGGGGCCAGAAACCAAGGAAAAGGGACAGGGACCTTGAGAATGGCAGCCAGGGGCTCAAGCAAGGAGCTGGGCCCAGTAATGGAGAGCAAAGTGCTAGAACCTGGGCCTGGGTGAATGAAAAGGGACATGGATATAGAGGCATGGGAGGGGAGAAAGGTGAGCAGGTGGCACAGGAGAAGGAGGGCTCAAGTCCCAGGTCCATATCAGGGTTCGAGAGCAGGGCTCAGGCTGAGGGAGGCCAAAGGGTCCAGGCAAGGGGCATGGTTACATTTCCAAAAGGGATCCCACAGGGTCAAGAGGCCAGGTCAAATCCCCTTGCTTGGATGAGCATCTTGGGAAGGGGATCAGGAAAGTAGGCCTTGCAGAGACAGAAACAACAGGTCTGCCAGAGACAGAAATGACAGGATGCCTGAATGAGGGCACAGCCTGAAGGGGCATAGCCTGAAGGGCCACAGGAAAGGTGTGGGTGGGTTGGGGGCCAGGACACCAGCAAGGAGCCCAGGCAAGGGACCTAGATGAGGGCCAAGGCCAGGGGAGAGCAGAGAGGGGTGGGCCAGGAAGGTGTGGCTGCAATAGGATACTGAAGTACAGAGAAGCTTCCCCAGGGAGGGGCCCTCAGACAAAGCCCAGAAAAGTATGGAGTAAGAAGGGGCACCAGAGGCTCAAGCAGGAGCCGTCAGGGAATGGAGAGCCAAGGGCCAGGGCTTGGTCCAGGGGCTCAGGACAGTGGTAAGACTTGGGAGGGAAGGCAGGGGATCCAGCAGGGGGCAGTCAGGCTCCAGGCCCAGGGTCACCTCCAGGTTTCAGGGTTCCTGGTGCAAGATTAAGCACCAAGGGAGAGCAACGGTCTTAGGTGAGGTGCAAGGTTCTGTTTCCCATAAGGTGTCTTGGCTCAGATGAGAATCCAGGGCAGGGATTTGGCAAAGGAGGCATGTCAAGGGAAGGGGGCCAGGAGGAGGGCAATGGGAGGGCATGGCAGGGGGTCAGAGTGGGTGCGTGGAGGGGCAAGAGTCAGGACCCAAGCCAGGCACACAGGCAAGGGACCCATGCAACCTATGGTGACGAGGGAACCAAGGAGCAGGAGAACCGCAAGCTCCAGAGAAAAGTGCAGAGAAGGGGAGGAAGGGGTTGCTGAGGACCAGGAGTCAGAGGCAAGTGCAAGGTGTACCTAGGGGAGCCCTCTGGTGGGCCCAAGAAAGGGGCCCCCAGGTCACACCCAACACAAAGAGACTCCATGCTATGCCAAAGGACATGAGGAACGTGGTCAGGCACTTGGGCGAGCGCCCAGGCCCAGGGACTGGAGCACAAAGGGTCAGGGATAGGGAGGGCTGGGTTGAGGTAGGGGCAACATGCAAGGCTAGAGAGCAGGGGAGGGGAGGGAGGCGAATGCTCAGGGATGGGTTAAAGCAAGTCCCATGTTAAGTGCCAGGCCTGAAGGTTCAGGCTGCAAAGGGGACTCAGGAGTGGCAGGGATGTGTTTCCCACAAGGAGCATTTAGGGTGCAGATGCCAGCCAATTCTGCTCCTCTGACCCAGGTGAGTAGATCCTCAGAGAGGGACCTGGACCAAAGGAGGAGCAAAAGAGGATACTGAGAGGGGATACCTGGCATGCGGAGATGGGGGGGTATCAGTATTATCCAGAACCCATTCAAGGAGCCCAGGCTAGGCAGAAGTAGGGGGATCAGAGAGTCTGGGCCATGCCAGGATAGCACAGCACAAGGGCAACAGAGGGGAGGCATAGGAGGGGGCTGGCAAAATAGGCCTGATACCAAGGGACAGGGACAGTGTCCTTGAGAAGTGCACCAGAGGCTCAAGCAAGGAGCCAGCCCCAGGAATGGAGAGCCAAGTGGGAGCATCTGGGCTTGGATGCATTAAAATATACAGGAATGGGGAGGGAGGGAGGGGAGAAAGGGGAGCAGGTAGCATAGGAGGAAGAAGGCTCAAGGCCCAGGTCTACTGCCTGGTGTTAGGGTTTGGGAGCAGTGCCCTCGCTGAGGGAGGTCAAAGGGCCCAGGTCAGGAGCAGTGCTAGGTTTTACCAAAGGGAGCCTTCAGGGCCAAGAGGCCAGGTCCAGTCACCTGGCCCCAGTGAGCATCTGGGAAGGGGCTTGCGAAAAGGGACTTGGCAGGGACGGGAATGACAGAAGGGCAGAAGAATGGCACAGCCTAAGGCCTGAGGATGGGTATGGGTGTTTTGGGGGCCAGCACCCCAGAAAGAGCCCAGATTAGGTACCTAGAGGAGCCCCCATGCCAGGGCAGAACAGGGAAGGGCAGAGCTGGCAAGGCAGTACTGCACAAGGGTACTGCAGTACAGGGAAGCCAAGGGGAGCAGAAAAGTGGCCCCAGCAAGGGGCCTGCACACCACGTTTAGGGAGGCACTGAGCAAGAAGGACCATTAGAGGCTCAATCGAGGAGTCAGGCCAGTAAATGAAGAGCCAAGGGCAAGGGCTGGGGATGGGGGCTCAGGAAAGTGGATAAGGCTGGATGGATCCTATAGGGAAAAGACTGGCCCAAGACCCAGGTCCACTGCCAGGTGTCAGGGTTCAGGCTGCATGACAATGGACAGGGGTGGGGAGAGGAGGGAGGGGAGACAGGGGAGTGGGTGTTGCAACCAGAGGAAAGCTCAAGGCCCAGGTCCACTGCCTGGTGTCAGGGTTCAGGAGCAGGGCCCGGGCTGAGGGAGGCCAAAGGGCCCAGGCCAGGGGCAGGGCCAGGTTTTCCCAAAGAGATCTTGCAGGGCCAAAAGGTAAAGTCTACTCCCCTGACCTGGGTGAGCATCCTGGGAAGAGGATTGCAAAAGGGGGCCTGGCAAAGACAAGGATGACAGGAGGGCCTGAAGGGCTGGAAGACTGGTGTGGGTGTTATGAGGACTAGGACCCCATAAAAAGCACAGGTTTGGTACCTAGAGGAGGCCCCAGGCCACGGGGGTGCAAGGAAGGGCAGTGAGGCAAGGCTGGGCTGCACTAGGGTACTGCAGTACAGGGAAGCCAAGGAGAGGAGCGAACCGACCCCTGGAAGGGGCCCTGACACAAATCTCAGAAACACATAGAGCAAGAAGGGCCACCAAAGGCTCAAGATAGGAGCCAGGCCAGGGAGTGGAGAGCCAAGGTCCAGGGCTGGGGCAGCAGGCTCAGGAAAATGGACAAGGCTGGGGAGGGAAGGCGGGGCAGCTAGCAGGGAAAAGGCAGGCTCAAGTCTCAGTGCCACTGCCAGGTGTCAGGGTTCCAGGTGCAGGACCAAGAGCCCTGGGAGAGCAAGGGGCCCAGGCAAGTGGCAGGGCTCTGTTTCCCATAAGGCGCTCTGGCTCAGATGAAAATCCAGAACCAGGGACCCAGTAAATGGGGCCTGGGTAGGAAAGGAAAACAAGAGAAGGGTGATTGGAGGGCTTGGCTTGTTGTCTCTGTGTGTTCTGAGAGGGATGAGAGCCAAGACCCAAGCCAAGAGCCCAGGCAAGAACCAACCCAACAGACCTAGGATGAGGGAACCAAGGAACAAGGATCCCGTGAGCACCAGGGGAAAGCATGAGCGGAAAGGGAGTAAGGAGCTGCATGAGCATGAGGAGACAGAGAAAGGTGCAAGGGGCATCGAGGTGAGCATGCTGGGGGCCCAAGCAAGGGGCCCCCAGGTCACACCAGACATGAAGCGAAGCCAAGCAATGTCATGCAACATGAGAAGTGCTGTCAGGGGTTTAGTTGAGCCACCAGGGACTGGAGAGTAAAGGGTAAGGGTTAGGAGGTCTGGGTTGGGTTAGGAGGTCTGGGTTGGGTTAAGGGTGTGATAGTAAGAGCAAATGTGACTCCATTTTGTTTTGTGACTCTATTCTGTAAAACAACCATGCCAAGGAGAAGGGTCATGCCTGGCACAAGATGTTTTTTTTCCTTTTGCTATAGAAACCTTTAAGAACACAGAACTACCTAATGGGGCATTGTTTCTGTAACTAGGGTAATAGGTCTTTGTTTCTGTAACTGGAGTGATTGGGCTAACTGTGATTGGTTAGGCTTCCCATCGCTTGACTGCACTCTCCTGCTTCTGTAACCTGGCTTGCTTGCATTGGCTAGACCCCCAAAAAACTCTTTTGCAGTTTTCAGGCTTATGAGGAGTGCCCTTGCAATTGTTCGGGGCTGATCAGGGAAACAGCTTTATGTTCTGTCAGTCGCCACGGGTGTGCTTCAATAAAGGCTTGATTCAATTATACGTGAGTGGTCTACAAGTTAGTTTATGAAACCCAAGGATGAAGCTTTAACTATAACAGGTGCAGCATGCAACACAAAAGGGCAGGGAGGGAAGGGAGGGGATCACGCAGGCCAAGGTCGGCGCAAGGCCCACATTTGCTGCCAGGTGTCAGGGTTCAGGCAGCGAAGGTGCCCAGGCGAGGGGCAGTGCAGTGTTTCCCGTAGGAAGACTTCGGGATGCAGAGGCCAACCAATTCCACTCCTCTACTCTAGGTGAATAGATCCTCAGAGAGGGACCTGGACAAAAGGAGGGCCAAAGGATGGCTCTGTGAGGGGAAACCCTGGGTCTGGAAGCAGGGGTGGGGGTGACAGAATGTGTGGGGAGCCAGTACCTATTAGTGAAACCCTGGATAGAAAGAAGCAGAAGGTTGGGAGTGTCCAGGCAGGGCCAAGATACCACAGCCCAAGGGGAACAGAGGGGAGGCACAGGAGGGGGCCTGATTTCAAAGGACAGGGACAGAGACAAGGTCCTGGAGTAGGGCGACCTGGGCCTCAAGAAAGGAGCCAGGCCCAGAAATGGAGAGCCACATGCCAGGGCCCCAACAGGGCTGGGGAGGGAAGGGAGAAGAGAAAGGGGAGTGGGTGGCACAGGGGGAGAAAGACTCAAGGCCCAGGTCCACTGCAGGGTGTCAGGTTTGGAGAGTAGGGCCTGGGCTGAGGGAGGCCAAAGGGCCTAGGCAAGGGGGGGGGCTAGTTTTACCCTAGGGAGCCAGGAGGGCCAAGTCCAGTCTCCTGGCCTGGTGCACATCATGGGAAAGGGATCAGGAAAGGGGGCCTTGCAGGGACAGGGATAAAAGGAGGGCCAAAGAAGGGCATAGGGTGAAGGGTTGGAGGATGGGTGCTCATGGGGTGGGGCCAGGATCCCAGCAAAGAGCCCAGGCTAGGGACCTAGAAGAGGGTCCATACCAGGGAAAACCAGGGGAGAGTGGAGGCAGTCAAGCACATGGCACTAGTGGACTGCAGTACAGGGACACCAAGGGGAGCAGGGAAGTGGCCCAAGTATGGGGCCCATAGTAAACACCCATGGTCAAGCTGGGCAACAAGGGCCACCGGAGGTTCAAGGGAGGAGTCAGATCAGGGAATGGAGAGCCAAGGCCTGGGACTGGGGCAGGGGGCTCAGGGCAGTGATCAGGGCTCAGGAGGGAAGGCAGGGGATTCGGCAGGGGCTAGGCAGGCTTGAGGCCCAGAGCCACTGCAAGGTGTCTGGGTTTTGGGTGCAGGACCAAGCACCCAGGGAAAGCAAGGTGCCCAGGCAAGGGGCAAGGTTCTGTTTCCCATAAGGCGCCCTGGCTCAGATGAGAATGTTGGGCCAGGGACCTGGCAAAGGGGGCCTGGCAAGGGACAGAGGCCAGGAGGAGGGGTCAGGAGGCCTCAAGGCAGGGTCCCAGTGGGTGAGGAGAGGGGTGAGAGCCAGGACCCAAACAAGGAGCCAAGGCTAGGAACAGACCCAACCTAGGATGATGAGGGACCCAAGGATCAGGGAGACCTCACGAGGGGAAATCCGGGAACAGGAGGAAGGGAAGACACAAGAATGAGGAGATAGCAGGCAGCACAAGGGGCACTGAGGGGAGCGTGGTAGGATCCCCAAGCAAGGAGCCCCTGGGTCCAACCTGAAACTAAGTGAAGCCACGCAACACCATGCAATGCCAAGCAACAGCATGAGATACAACAAATGATGTGAAAGTCCCAGGTGAGGAGACAGGCCCAGGGACTGGAATGGAAAATGTCAGGATTAGGGAGGACTGGGTTGGGGTAGGGGCAGAATGCAAGGCTAACGGGTAGGGGTTGGAAGGGAGGGTATCACACAGGGAAAGGTTGGCCCCAGGCCCAAGTCCACTGTGAAGTGTCAAGGTTCCAGCTGTGAAAGGGGCCTAGGCATGGGGCAGGGCTGTGTTTCCAATAGGGAGCCTTAAGGGTGCAGAAGCCAGCCAATTCTACTCCTCTGCCCCAGGTAAGTAGATCCTCAGAGAGAGACAGCACCAAAGGAGGGCCGAAGGAGAGCACTGTGAATGGATCTTTTGCTTCTGGAATTGGATGATGGTCATGGGGAGCCAGAACCCATTGGAGGAGCCCAGGATAGGGAGAAACAAGGGGACAGGAGGGTCTGTGAAGTGCCAGAATACCACAGTACAAGGGGAACTGAGGGGAGGCACAGCAGGGACTTGAAAAGTGGAGACTAAAATCAAGGGACAGGGACAGGGTCCTCAAGAAGGATGGCCAGGTGATCCAGGAAGGAACCAGTCCCAGTAATGGAGAACCACATGTCTTGGCCCTGGCCAGGGTTGCATGAAAAGTTACAGGGCTGGGAAGGGGAGGGAGGGGAGTAAGGTGAGCTGGTGGTGCAGGGATTGGAGGGCTCAAGGTCTAGATCCACTGTTGGCTGGGTGTCAGGGTTGGACAGCTGGGCCCTGGGCTGAGGGAGACAAGTGGCAGGGCCACATTTTCCCAAAGGGAGCCCACAGGGACAAAAAACCAGGTCTAGTTCCCTGGCCCTGGTGAGAATCCTGGGAAAAGAATCAAGAAAAGGGGCCTGGCAGGGACAGGGACAAGGAGGGCCAAAGAAAGGCACAGCATGAAGGGTCACAGGATGGCTGTTGGTGGGGTGGGGGCAAGGACCCCAGCAAGGAGCCCAGGCTAGGGACTTATTTCAGGGCCTAGGCCAGGGGAATGCAGGGAAGAGCAGGACCAGGTAGGAGGGCAGCACTAGGGTTCTGCAGTGCAGAGAAGCCAAGGGGAGCAGGGAATCGCTCCAAGCAAGGGGCCCATAGTCCATGCCCAGGGATGCACAGAGCAAGAAGGGCCACCAGAGGGTCAAGTGAGGAGCCAGGCCAAGGTATGGAGAGCCAAGGGCCAGGGCTTGGGCAATGGGCTCAGGACAGTGGACAGGGCTGGGGAGGGAAGGCTGGGGATCCAGCAGTGGAGAGCCAGGCTCAAGTGCTAGCACCACTGCCAGGTGTCATGGTTCTGGGTGCAGGACCAAGGGCCCAGGGAGAGCAAGGGGCCCAGGTGAGGGGAAGGGCTCTGTTTCCCACAAGGTGCTCTGACCCAGATGAGAATCAAGGGCCAGGGACTGGTCCCAGGGGTCCTGCCAAGTGATAAGTACCAGACTTATCACTTGGATGATGATGGGAGGGCATGGCACAGGATCACGGTGGATACAGAGAGGGGCAAGAGCCAGGACCCAAGCAAATATTCTAGGCAAGGGACCAACCTGACCAAAAGAGTATTAAGAACCCAAGGAGCAGGAGGCCTTTTCTTCAGGGGAAAGTGCCAGGGGAAGGAGAGGAAGGGGCAGTGCTAGGATGAGGAAAGAGGGTGGCAAAAGGGCAAGGAGAGGAGCACACTAAGAGGCCCAAGAAAGGGGCCCCCAGGTCAGACCCGACATCCAGAGAACCCATGGGAAGCCACACGATCCAAAGAACATGTTCAGGGGCTCAGGTGAGCAGCCATGCCCAGGGATTGGAGAGCAAACAGTCTGGGGTTAGGAGGGCTGGGTTGGGGTAAGGGCAGCATGCAAGGTTAGATTACATATGATGGAATGGAGGGAATCGGCCAGGGCAAGTTAAGCACTAGTCTTTCAGGGGACAGAGGCCAGTCAATTCTACTCTTGTGCCCCAGATGAGTAGATCCTCAGAAAGGGACCTGGAACAAAGGAGGGCCAAAGGAGGCACTGTGAGGGGATACCTTTTTTATGGAATTGTGGGGGTAGGTGGGGAGCCAGGACTCATTCTTGGAGTCCAGGCCAGGGAGAAACAGTGGGAGGGGAGAATCCAGGCAGTGCTGGGATACCACAGTACTGCTGAGGGACAAATGAGGCAAGTCACCAAACATAGCAGGAAACAGTTTTATTTGGCTGCAGCCAGGCTCAGAGGACACAGCTTTTGCTGTAATCAATCAATCCCCTGAACCCCAATTTCAGGCAGTCAGAAGTTTATACCAACTTGTAAGGGGAGGGTCTCAGAAGTTCACAGTCTGCAGAAGTTCCCATAAAAGCAGCTTTTTCTTTCACTGTTTTGGACAAGTTAACTCTTCAAGGACAACACCTGAGAAGGGGAGAGCTTCTTTTCCCATTTTTCCTCTCCCTGCCAGTTGTTACCATGGAGGCTGGTGGGTAACTTATCTTAAAAATGTAGACATCTCTGTGAAGCCCAGCTCAAGGCCAGAGGCCTTGTTTGAACATTTCTAGAAACCACTATATTGGACATGTTTGTGAAAAACTAGTAAGGGGGTGGGCAACACCTTGAGTGCTGGTATCTTTTCAGCCGCTGGCCAAGTAAAACAGGGCGACATGAAAATAGGAAGTTTATCTACATTGAACTCTTTTGCAGAGACTCTTTTACTGACAGTCCTAAAATCAGCCATGCTGAAGATTTCTGGAGAAGCCCAGGTAAGACTTTTCTGTGGAGAAAGTAGTGCTACTTCAATTACCCCCTTTAATGATGCTCCCCATAATTTAATTCTTTAAATTTAAGAGCATCATTACCATTATATTGGCTTATAGCCTTATATAATGTCAAAACCTTAGTTTTTGTCATCCTTTCAACATCAGCTTCTGTAGTGGACCCATTAGTTTTAATGCACAGTGGAGCCAAATATGGGAGCAATAAACTGGTTGGCAGCAGAATACACACTATACCAGTTAAGCTTTTAAATCTATCATGAGTTGACAACCATCTCTCAAAAGTGTGTTTGGGACCCAAAGTTTAATGCCCTTCTAGGTATGAACTAGCACATGTGCTAGTTCTCTTGTGTTGTTGGCTATATTCTTAACTGTTTGTCTATTGTCATCCATTTGGATGCAACAATCTGAGCTGTTGAACTCTCCACATATTTCTCTTTCCCCAGCCAGTAGGTAATCTAATGCCAAGCAGTTTTGATAGTTAGCCACTCGTATCTGGTCTGTTGTGTGGCTAGGAGGTCAAAGGCTGTAGCAGTGTGATTAATAATAATTTCTAGTACAGCTTGTAAGTGAATAATTCTGTTAAATATGTAAATAGGAGTTCTATAACTCCAACTGCCATTTTGTGCCCAGGTAGCTGGAGCATAAGTGGCAATAATCCTCTGGGGTAGCCAGTTATCTTTACCCCAAGATTGGTGACCTCCTAAATCAAGTTTTTTCCCAATGGACCTCTTTTGTCTTTCCAAACAGTCATCCATCCATTGCATTCCTCTGGCAGGACAGGTCCTAAATATATGTTTTACCACATGATTATAGTGGATTGTCTTGACATATGGATCACATGATCTCCATGGTTGGATTAGGAATAGGACAGAACCCCTTAAAGGTGATCAAAAGAAATAATTGACTAACTAAATAATAGACTAATGTTTTGATTAGCATAGGTTAAACAGCATAAATTTAAAAAGATGAATTAATAACACCAAACAAATCCTATAAAATTTATATAAGCAAAATAAAAAATATATAATTTTTTTTTTTTTTTACCCAGTGTCCAGTCAGTGGGAGTTACTGTTATCAAACCCGTAGCAAAGGGGCTGGGGCTGTGGCTCAAGCGGTAGCGCGCTCGCCTGGCATGCGTGCGGCCCAGGTTCGATCCTCAGCACCACATACAAACAAAGATGTTGTGTCCGCCGAGAACTAAAAAATCAATATTAAAAATTCTCTCTCTCTCTCTCACTCTCTCTTCTCTCTCACTCTCTCTTAAAAAAAAAAAAAAACCCGTAGCAAAAACCAGAGAATTATGTATATATCTAGAAACAAGGGATGGCAATGCATTATAGTATAAGAACTATCTTAGAGGTTGAAAGAGTTCATTAGGCCTGGTGGGAAGTTTATCTTTCACCCTGCATTAATCAGCCAGACCCTCCCATGTGGCTGAAGCAGGGCCTTAGTCTCCTCAAACTTCTGCCATGCTGAGACCAGTCAACTTCCAGAATCACTGGAGCAGGGGTATTGTCTTTCTGATCTTCCATCTTCTCCAGTGCTCCTTTTTTTTTTTTTTTTTATCTAGTCAGTTTCAAGGGCTTAGCAGCATCTGGAGTGTATGCCCAGTCCTCAGCTGAAGGCTTGAGTCTGGTGTAGTCAACCTAGGGGCCTATTTCTGCAAACTTGACTGCAGTGGGGCTGGATAAAATAACAGGGAAAGGGCACTTCCAAAGAAGTTTTTGTGTTTGAATATTCCATTAATTGACTCAGACTCAATCTCCAGGCTTGAAGGAGTGTGCACCTGTGGTCAAACTTAGTGGCAATCTTTCTCTAACCCATTGGATGAGAACCTATAAAGTTTTCCCTAAGGCCTGAAGCTGTCATCTCAGGGTGAATTCTCCTATCTCTCTTATATCTCCCAATGGTCCCCTAATAAGAGAGGGGCCTCACACACAGTATCTTATAAGGAAAGAATCCAGTCCTCCTAGTGGGAGTGGATCTAATCCTCAAGAGTGTAATAGGGAGAAGTTCATCACAATGTAAGTGAGTCTCCTGACACAGCCTACCCAACTGAGATTTAAAGTCCTGTTCATCCTTTTTACTTTACCAGAACTCTGCAGCCTATGGGCAGTATGTAACTTCCATCTGATGTTTAAACTCTTGGTCAGTAATCATATCACTTCTGCCCAAAAGCTGGCCCATTGTCTGAGGAAATAGTTATTGTGATACCAAACCTGGGAATCATTTCCCAGAGAAGCATCCTGCTTATATCCCTAGCCTTTTCAGGGTAGGTGGGGAAAGCTTCCACCCAGTCAGAGTAGGAACACACAAAAACCAAAATTTACTTATAGCCCCGTGAGCGTGGTAGTTCAGTGAAGTCTACTCCAAGTCTTCAAAAGGTGCTCCTCCTATAGTTTGGATTCCTGGTGGGATTTTTGGCCTCTGACAAGGATTGTCGTGAACACAAACCTCACATTGTTTTCAGATCATCCATGTGATGTTTGTGAGCCAGGGGACATAGAAATGTTGACTCAGAACTGTCTCAAGTGCTGTATGTCCAGCATGTTCTCCTGTGGAACTGTTTGATAAAGGTTGGGGCTAGAATATCTGGGATGGCTATGCTAGCCACCAGAAAATCTCCATAATCCTCCTGGGAGAAAATTTTCTTTTTCAGTCTTAAACCATTTATGTTCATGTTGGGAGTATGTTGGCTCCCATTCTGTTAAATAGTCGGCCAGGCAGAAGTGCGGCATTTAAACCTGGGACTGGATTTTCTTCTCATTTCTTACAGAGAGCTAACCTGGCCTCTCTGTCAGCTCTCTGGTTGCCCTGAGAAACCACAAGTGTTTCCCTTTCGATGACCTTGGCAATATATAATCACAACTTTCATGGGAACCCAGAGTGCATCCAAATGTTTAAGAATTTCTCACCCATACATCATGCCTTTTTATTCTCTCGAGTTAATTAGCCCCTTTTTCTTACATAAGGCACTATGAATATGAATGGTAGTGAATGAATGCATATTTTGAGTCTATGTAACTATCCACACAGACTCCTGCTGTCAACTTAGGTGCTTGAGTAAAAGCAATAAATTTTGCTTTTTGTGCTGAAGTTCCCTAAGGCAGAGGTACTGCCTCGGCAGTGGAGTGCAGAGTGACCACAGCATATCCAGCAAAACATACCCCACTGCTTCTATCTGTGAAGTACTCCACATCAGGGTCCCTGAGGGCTGGTCTGCCAGGTGTGGTCTGCTGGAACACATTTCATCCATGACTTCAATACAGTTGTGATCAGGTTGTCCAGGTCCAATGGGCAGCAAGGTTGCTGGGTTTAGGGTCTGGATGACTTCCATATGAACACATGGGTTTTCACATAACATGCTCTGGTATTGACCATTAGTCAACCAATATTGTCCTTTGTACTCTAACAATGTCAAAACTGAATGAGGAACCCTGTAAAACAATTTTCATCCCATAGCCAGTTTATCAGCTTCCAACACCAGATAATCTGTGGCTGCAAGGGCCCATAAACAAGGTGGCCAGTCTTGGGCTTCAGAGCCCAGCTATTTGGACAGATGTCCATGTCAAGAATCCTACGGCCATTCCAGATTGTTTATGGATGTACAGAAAGTAAAGCTCTGTGAGGTCAGAGAGCCCTAGTCCAGATGCACTGGGAGTGCTTGTTTAATATACTCAAAGGCCTTTTGCTTAGGTGGCCCCCATATTAGAGGATCCCATTCTCACCTCTTTATGGCTACATAGAGGGATTTGCCATAACTGAAAGTTGGGGATCCATATATGGCTGAATCTGGTAGCCCCCAAGAATTCTCTAGTCTGATGGCAGATTGAAGGGAATGGAATTGAGCAGATTTCCTGTGTCTTTTGAGGCCCAGTGGCTATTGTCTGTTCTGTTGCTGAGTCATATGGTAACCTGCCGCAGTCCGGCTGCAGCAAAATAACTGGGGGGTGACAAGCAACTTGTGTAGATTGATACAGCAGGAGTAGGAGCCATTTATTGTAGGACTGGAGGGGTATTTATACATTCCACACAGCTTATCTAATTAACATAAACTAGATACAGCAGTCAACCAATAAGGAATCTCCACACTTAATGGCTTGCTGGCGTTACTTCACAAACCACTCATTCTGGCAAAATGCCAGGCGCCATCCTGACTTGTTTAGAGACTCTAACAGTTAACCAAAGCATTTGACCTTTTTTCTTGATAGATATGGGCTTTTAAGTCAGAGTCCAGTGCTGTCCCAAGGATGGTGTACTCAAGCCCCTGGGAGAAAGTGTCATTTAGGGAAGGGGAGCATACATAGATTCTCTGGTGCTTTAAGATGCAGGATTTTTTTTTTTTTATCTCCTGGTGCAGGATCTTGGCTGTTGGGATTCTCCAACTCTCAAATATAATGCTGCATATCCATGGTTAGGGTCAGGGTTAGAGTTAGAGTTAGGGTTAGGGTTAGGGTTAGGGTTAGGGTCCACTGATGGGTATTAGGGTTAGGGAGCAGGGCCCAGGCTGAGGGAGGTCAAAGGGTCCAGAATAAAGGGAAGGGCTACATTTTCCCAAAGAGAGCCTGCAGGGCCAAAGGCCAGGTCCATCCCCTGGCTCTGCTGAGCATCCTGCTAAAGGGATGAGGAAAAGGGGTGCAGCAGGGACAGTGACAACAGAAGATATCAAGAAGGGCACAGCAGAAGTGCCGGAGGACACCTGTTGGTGAGGTAGGGACCAGGAACCCATAAAGTATACCAGGCTAGGAACCTAGAGAAGGGCCCCATCCAGAAAGAGCAGGGAAGGGCAGGGATGGGCAGGCAGGTAGCATTAGGGTTCTGCCATGCAGGAAAGCCAAGGGGAACAGGAAAGCAACCCAAACAAGGGGCTCCCAGTACAAGCCCAGGGAAGCACAGAGCAAGAAGTGCCACCCAAAGCTCAAGTGAGGAGACAGGCCAGGGAATGGAGAGACAAGGGCCAAGTCTGTGGGCAGGGGCTCAGGACAGTGGACATGGCAGAAGAGGGAAGGCAGGGGATACAGCAGTGGAGAGGCAGGCTCCAGGCCCAGGGCCATTACCAGGTCTCAAGCTTCCAGGAGCAGGACCAAGGGCCCACGGAGAGCAATAGGCCCAGGCTAGTCACAGGACTCTCTTTCCCATGAGGTACCCTGCCTAGAAGAGAATCAAGGACCAGGGACTGGGCCAAGGGGGCCTGGCAAGGGATGGTGGCCAGGAGGAGGACGACGGGAGGGCACGGCAGGGGTTGCAGTGGGTGCGGAGAGGGGCAAGAGCCAGGACCCAAGCCAGGATCCCAGGCAAGGGACCAATCCCACCAACAGAGCATTAGAAACCCAAGAAGCAGGAGTCCAGCACTCCAGGGGAAAGCGTGAGTGGAAGGAGAGGAATGTTTGGCACTAGGTTGTGGACACAGAGGGCAGCACATAGGGCACCCAGTGGAGTGCACTAAGGGGCCTAGGCATGGGACTCCAAGTCATACCCAACACGAAGTGACATTTCGTGATGCCACACAACAGGAGGAAAGCAGTCCAGGGCTCTGGCAAGGTGCCAGGCCCGGAAACTGGAGTGTAAAACATCAGGGTTAGGGAGGGCTGTGTTGGGGTAGGGGCAGCATGCAAGGTTAGATGGTAGGGGAGGGAAGGGAGATGATTGCACAGGGCAAGGTCAGAGGAAGGCCCACTTCCACTGCCACGTGTCAAGGTTTGCCACAGGCCGGCTGCAGCAAACTAACGGGGGGGGGGGGGGGGGGGTGACAAGCAACTTGTGAAGACTGATACAGCAGGAGTGGGAGCCGTTTATTTTAGGACAGTGCTGCAGTCTGGCTGGGCACAAATCACGAGCCACTGAAGCAGGAACAAACTTTGTTTTTCAACTGCAGGAAAACACTTCACACACGCTCCCCGGGAATTCTCCCAAACCATGCGGGGAACCCGCAGCTGTAAATATCTCTCCCGGAAATCCCTCCTCCTGCACGTCCCCAACCAATGGGAACTCTCAGGGAATCTCCGGGAATCCCCACGAGAACTCCAAAGTAGCGCAAGAACTCAAAAGTAGCGGCCGAGGGGGATAGTAATGCCTCGCCTGTCAACCAATACTGTTGGCAAAATGCCAGGGGTCATACAGACTCAGCCGTGGCTCTCAGCATCTCCCCCCTTCTGTTTAATTAAACAACAAGCATTGTGGCTTAGGAACCGTGCCTGTTAGGTTGTCCAATTCAACATATGGTCCTTACCCGTCATCGGATGAACTGACCTCTAGGCGTCAGCCTCCTGTCTTAGGTTGGTACCACTGCAATTGGATCATACCTGTCACTGACTACTGGTCCAGCATACAGCCATACTTGTGGATAGGCCTTTGCACCAGTGTGGGGGTGGTGAGGTTCTTTGCCTTACCTCTGTTGGCCCCCAAATTTTAGATCATCACTAGCAGAAGGGAGGAGGATGCAAAATGCCACGACACTAAGCCAATTGAGGGCTCCTTTGAAAAATTGTACCACCGGTGACACCATCAGCAAAAATACTCCAGCACTACCACAATTCGCTGCACCAACAGATAGTTCACAATGTATACAAGTGATACATAGTCCAGGCAAGTTCTGAGAGCAGTTCAAAGCAGAGGAATCTGTCAATAGGTCCATTTCCTCCCAAAGTAAATCGACTCCTTGATTGAGCATTACTTGTTGAGTTATTATTCATTGATGCATCAGTTTATACAGTTTGTTGTGATAACTATCGAAGAAGCTGTAGTTTGGTTCTATCTTTGTCTTCACCGGCACTGGGATGAAGATAGGAATTCTGGCAATGATGCTAAAAAAAATTATGTAACATTCCAACAGGCACTAAGAAAACAATTTTTGAACAATTTACATTATCCTGAACAGAATTATTAAATATAATGTAAAGGAAAGGTGAAAGTAAACAAACAGATCTATTAACCTCCTTATTTGTTCACATATTAAAACAATTTTCAACAGCTGTTTACTCAATCTAAATTAAACTATTAAAATCACGTGAATAAAAAATTCGGATCCATTTATTCATGAGCGCTCCTCATATATGATATACGGACATACGCAAATACAGACAGTATGTCCATATAACAGAAGTGTGCACACATAACATACAACACATAAGACAATAGTAAAGGCCTTGTAGCTTTACACAGGTGAAATCTCCATTGCAATGTTTAAAAACTCCACAGTCAAAAAATAAAACTGGGGGTGGGGCTCAACCGGCCCGCGGCCCCTCACTCCTCCTCGCCTCAACCCATCACCAGGCCCTGACCCTACGAGAGAAGGCGAAGAAATGCTGTGCTTTCGACCTCGCACCTCCTGTGAGGGCCTTGCCAGCCTCCGCGCCCGTGACCCTCACGGTGCTGGGAAAACTGGAAATCCATATGCAACAAAATGAAACTGAATCCCTTTCTCTCGCCATGCACAAAAGTTAACTCAAAATGGATCAAGGAGCTTGATATCAAATCAGAGACACGGCATCTGATAGAAGAAAAAGTTGGCTATGACCTACATACTGTGGGGTCGGGCTCCAAATTCCTCAATAGGACATCCATAGCACAAGAGTTAACATCTAGAATCAACAAATGGGACTTACTCAAACTAAAAAGTTTTTTCTCAGCAAAAGAAACAATAAGAGAGGTAAATAGGGAGCCTACATCATGGGAACAAATCTTTACTCCTCACACTTCAGATAGAGCCCTAATATCCAGAGTATATAAAGAACTCAAAAAATTAGACAATAAGAAAACAAATAACCCAATCAACAAATGGGCCAAGGACCTGAACAGACACTTCTCAGAGGAGGACATACAATCAATCAACAAGTACATGGAAAAATGCTCACCATCCCTAGCAGTCAGAGAAATGCAAACCAAAACCACCCTAAGATACCATCTCACTCCAGTAAGATTGGCAGCCATTATGAAGTCAAACAACAACAAGTGCTGGCGATGATGTGGAGAAAAGGGTACACTTCTACATTGTTGGTGGGACTGCAAATTGGTGCAGCCAATTTGGAAAGCAGTTTGGAGATTTCTTGGAAAGCTGGGAATGGAACCACCATTTGACCCAGCTATTCCCCTTCTTGGTCTATTCCCTAAAGACCTAAAAAGAGCATGCTACAGGGACACTGCTACATCGATGTTCATAGCAGCACAATTCACAATAGAAAGTCTGTGGAACCAACCTAGATGCCCTTCAATAGATGAATGGATAAAAAAAAATGTGGCATTTATACACAATGGAGTATTACTCTGCGTTAAAAAATGACAAAATCATAGAATTTGGAGGGAAATGGATGGCATTAGAGCAGATTATGCTAAGTGAAGCTAGCCAAGCCCTAAAAAACAAATGCCAAATGTCTTATTTGATATAAAGAGAGTAACTAAGAACAGACTAGGGAAGAAGAGCACGAGAAGAAGACCAACATTAAACAAGGATGAGAGGTGGCAGGGAAAGGGAGAGAGAAGGGAAATTGCATGGAAATGGAAGGAGACCCTCAGGGTTATACAAAATTACATACAAGAGGAAGTGAGGGGAAAGGGAAAAATAATACAAGGGGGAGGAATGAATTATAGTAGAGGGGGTAGAGAGAGAAGAGGGGAGGGGAGGGGAGGGGAGGGGGGATAGTAGAGTATAGGAAAGGCAGCAGAATACAACAGACATGAGTATGTCAATATGTAAATCAATGGAAGTGTAACTGATGTGATTCTGCAATCTGTATACAGGGTAAAAATGGGAGTTCATAACCCACTTGAATCAAAGTGTGAAATACGATATATCAAGAACTATGTAATGTTTTGAACAACCAACAATTAAAAAAAATTAAAAAAAAATCCACAGGCAAAAAAAAAATAAAACTGATCAGAAAAACATTAACCTAGGTCTGTATGAGCTCAAAAATAAAATATAACTTTATGATGTGGGAAAAGGCAATAATAAAATAAATATTAAAGAAAGCATCCTGGTTAATCACTGTCGCAGATGTAAGAATGGCCAAACTGAAGCTCTGGATATCAGCTGTTATGGATTTGAGTCAAATCACCTTTTTTTTGGTCTGTAGAATTCGCTTTGGTTAGTTTCTCTGGAATCCAAATCAGCTGTTGTTCTCCCTGTGGAAACACACAAACAGAAGCCCAACTCCAGACAATCACTGGGTCAGGACCTTTCCATTGTCCTGTTAGAATATCCTTCCAAAGTACCTTAGGCTTTGTACATTTTTTGGACACATATGCCTTTCTGCAGCACTAAGCCCTGATGAATCCAAATTTAAAAATTTTAGAGTAAAAAGGGTTATTTTAAGTTTATCTTTGGGGGATATATACCCCTTTCCAATTCCCTCTTTTGCTTTAATAAGTACATTTTAATAGTTTGATGAGCTCTTTCAACTATGCCTTGTCCCTGAGGATTGTATGGGATTCCTGTTATATGAGTAATGCCAAATGATGAGCAAAATTCTTTAAAAGAGGTAGAAGTATAACCAGGACCATTATCTGTTTTTAACTGTTTTGGAACACCTACAGTGGCAAAATATTGTAAGCAATGAGCTATAACATCTTTAGTTTTTTCTCTGGCATGAAGGGAGCCCATCAAAAATCCAGAAGAAGTATCAACTGTAACATGCAAATATTTTAATTTTCCAAATTCTGGCAAGTGTGTGACATCCATCTGCCAAATATGGTTAGGTATCAGTCCTCTAGGATTGACTCCAAGATTAACTTGTGGTAAAAAGGTCACACAATTTTGACATTGTTTTATTATTTGTCTAGCTTGTTCCTTAGTTATTTTAAAATGCTTTTGTAAAGTATTAGCACTGACAAGGAACCTTTTATGAAAATTTGTAGCTTCTTCTAGTGTAGAGAAAATATGTATGTCATGTGTAGTTTTATCTGCTAAATCGTTGCCCAAACTAAGGGCTCCAGGCAATCCTATATGTGCTCTGATATGTCCTATAAAGAATGGATCTTTTCTGTCCCACATTAGACTTTGTATAGTGGGAAACAAAGAGAAAACAGTAGAGGAAGGGGAAATCCTACCAGCATCTTCAAGGGATACTATAGCATTAACTATATACTGACTATCAGAAAATAAATTAAATACAGAATCTTTAAACATCACAAAAGCTTGTAAAACTGGATTAAGCTCTACCATTTGAGCTGATTGTTTGGGTACTAAAAATGTAAAAGTTTGATCAGGGGTAACTACTGCTGCTGTACCATTATTTGACCCATCAGTGAATTCATTTGGAGCATTCATGATAGGGTTTTTTCTTGTCATTTTTGAAAAACTACAGGATGCAAAGACCAAAAAGACAACAAAGGATTAGATGGTAAGTGATTATCAAATGAAACATTATATTTACACATAATTATTGCCCAAGTATTTAACTCATTAGCTAACTCATCAATTTGATCCATAGTATATGGAGTAATAATTTTATTGGGAGAAATTCCAAATACTCCCTTTGCTGCTTTTATTCCTTTGAGTATTAATTGTACAACAGCCTCAGGATACCTAGTAAAAATAGTGTTAGGAGAATAAGAGAAATGTATCCACAATAATGAACCTTCTTGCCAAAATATTCCTGTAGGAATATTTTTTGTTGGTAGTACAATAAATAATAAATGCAAAGTTATATCAATTCTATCCAAATGCATATTTTCCATATATGTTTCAATAATTTTTAATGCCTTTCTTGCTTCAGGCATTAACACGCGGGGTGAATTTGGATCTGATGGACCTTTTAGGATATCAAATAAAGGTCCCAACTCTCCTGTTGGTATGCCTAGATAAGGCCTTATCCAATTTATGTCTCCTAATAACTTTTGAAAATCGTTAAGTGATTTGAGTCGATCTACTCGTATTTGAATTTTTGGTGGACGGACCATGGTTGAGGATAATAGAACTCCTAAATAATTAATTGGAACATTTAATTGTACTTTATCTATTGCTATCTCTAGATTACAATTTTTTAATAAATTTGTAAGTGTAGCATAACATTCTAGCATTGTGTTTTTATCTTTGTTTGCTAACAATACATCATCCATATAGTGAAATATTTGTAGTTCAGGATTTTGATTTCTAAGTGGCTAGATTGCTTTGTTAACATAAATTTGACACATAGTTGGGCTGTTAGACATCCCTTGAGGGAGTACTTTCCATTTATATCTCTGATCAGGACCTTCATGATTCATTGCAGGGATAGTAAATGCAAAACGTGGACTATCCTCAGGATGAATTGGAAATGAAAAAAAAAAAAAACACTCTTTAATATCCATAGCTAAAACATACCAGGTTTTTGGCAAAGCAGACAATTGAGGAATCCCCGATTGAGCAGGTCCCATAATAACCATCTCATTATTAATGGCTCTTAAATCTTGCAATAATCTCCATTTACCAGATTTCTTTTTAATGACAAAAATGGGAGTATTATGGGGAGATACGGAAGGTTGTATATGTCCCTCCACTAATTGGTGTTTTACCAGGTCATGGGCTGCTTGTATCTTTTCTTTAGTCAGGGGCCACTGAGGAACCCATACTTGTCTAGTGATTTCCAAATAATTTATATTGCCTCAGTGGCCCCTTCTGAAAACCCAGTCCATATCTATTTATTCCTTGATCTTATGAATTGGTGCTGCTATACCTTGTTCTCCTAATCTTTTTTCTTTCCTGAAACCTTGTCTAGCCCTAATAGTGGCCGCATTTGGATTGATGTTATTTGTTAATGTCAAACCTAATTGATCTAGGACATCTCATCCCCATAAATTTATAGGAAGATGATCCAATACATATGGCTGTATAGTTCCTTCACATCCTTCAGGATCCTTCCAATATAATATCATTGCACTTTTATGGGGATTAGTTGCCACATCTAGGCCTTGAAGCGTTTGAGGGGCTTGTTGTAATGGCCAATGTTTTGGCCATTCTTGACGAGATATGATGCTAAGGTCTGCACCTGTATCCAGTAGCCCATTAAAATTCATGTCCTTGAATACATAGTTTTAGCATGGGGTGAGAATCTAAATTTAAAGACAGCATAGCCCAATATTCACCTATGGAGCCTAATCCCCTGGAACCTCTTTCTGTACTACTACTGGAAAATTTATCATGTAGGCTGGGTATTATTAATAACTGTGCTATTCTATCTCCTAGTGAAATTACTGATATACCCTTTGGAGAACTAGCTATAATTTTTATTCCACCTTCATAATCGGGATCAATTACCCTGGGACTTATCATAAGTCCTTTTAGAGTAGAAGAACTGCGTCTTAACAATAAGCCTACTGTTCCTTGGGGAAGAGGTCTTTTACTCCTGTGGGAATGATTTGAACTCTCATCTCTGGAATTAGTACTGCTCTGGAAGAGGCGCAGATGTCCAACCCTGCGCTCCCTCTGGTTCATCTGATGAGAGATCTGATGGATAATATGTCCTAGGCACTACCCTGATGGTGTTGCTGGGTTCCTCCATGTTGTTTCTGGGTTCCTCCAATGCTCCGTATATTTGTGGTCGTGGGCCCTGGAGCATTGGGCCCCCCTGTCCGTTTTTTGGCAATGGAGCCTGATGCCTTTCTCCATGATATCGTGGGTAAACGCCTGGTCCTTGTCCATTTTTTGATAATGGAGTACCCTCAATGGTGGTTTAAGAACGGAATTCATTAGCCCAATGTCTCTCTCTATGGCATCGTGGGCAAATACCCAGTATTCTACTCCTTTGATACCTAGCTTTGTTAAACCCTCCTCCTATGGGGTAATTCCTTTTAAAATGTCCTGTTTTTTTCACAATTGTAGCATGTTTTTGGCCTGGCATCTAAAGCCTGTTGTACTGCAGCTGCCAAGACTTGCGCTTGTTCATTAACGTCTCTACATAATTTAATATATGTGTTTAAATCTCCATGTTTCCATGGTCTAATGACCTCTCTGCACCAACGATTTGCTTGCTCATAAGCCAATTGTTTTATTAATGGCATTGCTTGTTCTGTAACTCCAAAAACTCTGATAGCTGTTTGAATAAGCCTATCTACAAATTCAGCATAAGGTTCATTAGCTCCCTGTATTACCTTAGATAATTGACCTTGCAAATCTCCATGTCCTTGTAAAGTCTTCAATACCCTAACTGCATCTACAGCAATTTGTGCATATATAGCAGGATCATATTCAATTTGTTGCCATTGACCCTCATAAGGTCCTTTTCCTAACAACATATCTAGATTTCTTTGAGAGTAACCGGCTGCTGCATTTCACCTAGCCGTCTCCATGCAAAATTCCTCATTGGCAACCTTCCATAACAAATATTGTCCTCCATTTAGCACAGATTTACACATAGTAGCCCAATCTGCTGGCGTCATGTCCAAGTTGGTAATGGATTCGACCATGCTTACAGTGAAGGGTGCTTGAGGACCATAGGTTGTTAAAGCCTCCTTTAACTGCTTCACTGTTTTGAAATCTAAAGCATGGTGAATTCGCTGCCCTCCTGCCTGCTCAAGTACAGGGCATGCTAATCTTTGAGGTCCTGTCTCAGGATCCCATCTATAAACCACGGGGTTTGAGGGCCACTCAGCTATCTCCCTAGGTGGAGCTATTGGTTGAATTATCCCCTCTGATGATAGAACGGTGTTAGTATCAGCCTCCTATTGTAGCTTTTTCCCTAATAGCTGTTCCTCCTCTAAGCTTTCTTCCTTTAAATTTTCTTCCTCTGTCTGACTAGCTAGAGAGACCTTCTCTTTTGCTTGATCTAAAATGTCTTTCTCCATGGTCTGAACCTCTAACAATTTACTTAACAGTCTTTCAGTTTGTTTTTTACTATTTTCTAATCTGTTATAAAGATAACGCAACCCAATAAGATAACACAAAACAAAACCAAAACAGAATGAAACAAAAACGGAACAAAAAATCATTGTATCAATTTTCCTATTTTCTTGACATGTGCATTTGGGGTCTATTTCCATCTCTTCCTCAGGGGTGAACAACTTCAAACCTTGAGCCAACCATTTTTCCCAGTCTGCCTGAGAAAGTTCTAGGGATAGGCAGCTTGAAACAAAAACAAAACAAATCAAAACAAGAACACATATTTTTTTTAAAATGGTCACCCATTCTCTCGCCTTCCCTTAGGGGGGAGCAATTTCACTTACCCCCAAGGTTCAGACGTTCCCCATACGGGCCACCAAATACGGCAGTCTGGCTGGGCACAAATCATGAGCCATTGAAGCAGGAATAAACTTTATTTTTGAACTGCAGGAAAACACTTCACACACGCTCCCGGGCAATTCTCCCAAACCACGCAGCTCGTCCAGGAACCCACAGCCAGAAATATCTCTCCCGGAAATCCCTCTTCCTGCACTTCCCCAACCAATGGGAACTCCTGGGGAATCCCCGGGAATCCCCACGAGAACTCCAAAGTAGCAGCCGAGGCAGATAGTAATGCTTCGCCTGTCAACCAATACTGTTGGCAAAATGCCAGGGGCCATACAGACTCGGCAGTGGCTCTCAGCAGGACAGGAGGGGGATATATACATTACACACAGCTTATTTTAATTAACATAAACTAGATACAGCAGTCAACCAATAGGGAATCTCCACACTTTCTGGCTCGCTGGCGTTACTTCACAAACCACTCCCTCTGGCAAAATGCCAGGCACCAACTTGACTTGTTTACAGACCCTAACAAAGGTTTGGTGGCGAAGGCGGCCCAGGCGAGGGGCAGGTCTGGTATTCCCATAGGGAACCTTCAGGGCCCAGAGGCCAGTCAATTCCACTCCTCTGCCCCAGGTGAGGAGAACCTCACAGAGAGACCAGGACACTGTGAGGAGATACCTTGTATCCAGAATTGGGGGTAGGGTCAGTGGGGAGCCAAGACCCCTTTGAGGAGCCTACACTAGGGAGAAACAGGGGGAGGAGAGGGTATGGGCAGTGCCAGGATACCACAGTACAAGGGGAACAGCGTGGAGGCACAGGAGGGGGCCAGAAAAAATGGGCCTGAAATCACAGGACAGGGACAGGATCCTTGAGAAGGACAGCCAGGGGTTCAAGCAAGGGATGAGGACAAGGAATGGAGAGTCAAGTGGCAGGACCTAGGCCCCTATCTCATGAAAACAGACAGGGCTGGGGAGGGGAGGGTGAATAGAAATGGGAGCGGGTGGTGCAGGGAGAAAATGGCTCAAAGACCAGGTCCAATGCTGAGTGTCAGGGTTGGGGAGCAGGGTCTGGGCTGTGGGAGGCCAAAGAGCCCAGGCAAGGGGCATAACTACATTTTCCCAAAGGGAGCTTGAAGGGCCAAAAGGCCAGGTCAAGTCCTTGGCCCTGGTGTGCATCCTAGTAAAGGGATCAGGAAAAGGGGCGTGGCAGAGTCAGGGACAACAGGAGATCCAAAGGAGGGCACAGTGGAATAGGCCAGAGGATGGGTGTTGTTGGGTTGTGGGCCAGGACCCCAGCACGAAGACCAGGCTAGGGTCCTAGATGTGGTCCAATGCCAGGGCAGAGCAGGGAAGGGCAGGATGGGGCAGGCGGGCAGCCCTAGGATTCTGCAGGGAAGTGAAGCCAAGGAAAGCAGAAAATCAGCCCAAGAGAGGGGCCCAAAGTCAAAGCTCAGGGATGCAGGGAGCAAGAAGGGGGCAACAGAGGCTCCAGGGAGGAGCCAGGCCAGGGAACAGAGAGCTGAGGGCCAAGGCTGGAGCAGGGGCTCAGGACAGTATACAGGGCCAGGGAGGGAAATCAGGGGATCCGAGAGGCGACAGGCAGGCTTGAGGCCCAGGGCCACTGCCAGATGTCCAAGTTCCATGTCAGGACCAAGGGCCAAAGGAAAGCAAGGGGCTCAGAGGAGGGTAAGGGCTCTGTTCCCATAAGATTCCCTGGCCCAGATGAGAATCCAGGACCATTGAACGGGCAAAGGGGGCCTGGCAAGGGACTGGGATCAGGAAGAGGCCAATGGGAGGGCATGGTGCAGGGTCGCAGTGGGTGCGGAAAGGGTGAGAGCCAGGACCCAAGGAAGGAGCCCAGGCAAGGTCCCACCAGACCGACAAAAAATGAGGGACCCAATGAGCAGGGGGCTCCCAGATGCGCCCAGATAAAACACAAGGAGATGGGGAGAAAGGGGCAATGCAAGAAGGAGGAGTCAGCTTGAAGCACAGGGAAAACCAAGCGGAGCTCACTAGGGGGCCCAAAACAGAATGACACCAGGTGAAGCCACAATACACAGAATGGGGTCAGGGGCTCAGGCAAAGAAGGTTCAGGGTCAGGGAGGGCTGGGTTGGGGTTGTAGTAGCATGGAAAGAGAGAGGGTAGGGGAGGGACAAGATGGAATGGTGCAGGGCATGGCTGGCTCAAAGCACACTTCCACTGCCAGGTGTCAGGGTTCTGTAGGCGAGGGGGATCAGGCGAGGGGCATGGCTGTGTTTCCAAAGGGAGATTTCAGGATGTAGAAGCCAGCCAATTCCACTCCTCTGACCCAGGTGAGTAGATCCTCAAAGAGGGACCAGAACCAAAGGAAGGCCAAAGGAGAAGACTGCGTGGACATACCTTTCATCTGGAGTGGAGGCGGGTTCCGTGGGGATCAAGGACCCAATCAAGGAGCCCAGTCTAGGCAGAAGCTGAGGAAGAGAGTATTCAGGCAGTGCCAGGATACTACAGCACAAGGAAAACAGAGGGGAGGCATATCAGGGCCCTGAGTAAGGGGCCTGAAATCAAGGTACATGAGCAGGGTCCTCGAGAAGGGCAGCCAGGGGCTCAAGCAAGGAGCCAGGCCCAGGAATGGAGAGCCGAGGGAGGCAAGAAATGGAGCTGGTGGCACAAAGGAGGGAAGCTCAAGGCCAAGGCCCAATGCAGGGTGTCAGTGTAGGGGAGCAGGGCCCAGGATGATGGAGGCCAAATGGCCTATGCCTGGGAAAGGGCTACGTTTTACAAAATGGAGCCTACAGGGCCAAGAGGCCAGGTCCAGTCTCCTGGCCTGTGTGAGTACCCTGGGAAAGAGATCAGGAAACGGGGCCTGGCAGAGACAAGGACGACAGGAAGACCAAATGGGGGCACAGACTGAAGGGTCAGAGGACGGGTGTGGGTGGAATGTGGGTCAGAATACAAGCAAGGAGCCCAGGTTCAGGATCTAGAAGAGGGCCCAGGCCAGGAGAGAGCAGGGAAGGGTGGGGCCGGTAAGGTGGGGCTGCACTAGGTACTGCAGTACAGGGAAGCCAAGGGGAGCAGGGAAGTAACCCTAGAGAGGGGCCCACACACTAAGCCCAGGGAAGGGCCACTAGAGGCTGAAGAAAGGAGCCAGGCCAGGGATTGGAGAGCCATGTGTCAGTGCTGGGGTAGGGGTCTCATGTAAGTGGACAAGGGTGGGGAGGGATGGCAGGGGATCTGGCAGGGGTGAGGCAGGCTCCAAGCCCAGGGCCACTGCCAGGTTTCAGGATTACGGGGACAGGACCAAGGGCCCAGGGAGAGCAAAAGACCCAGGCCAGGGGCAGGACTCTGTTTCCTATAAGGTGCACTGGCACAGATGAAAATCCAGGGCCAGGGTCTGGGCAAAGGTAGCTGGCAAGGGAAGGGGGCCAGGAGGAGGGCGACAGAGGGCTCGACATGAGGTCACAGTGGGTGTGGAGAGGGGTGAGAGCCAGGAACCAAGCAAGGAGTCCAGGCAAGGGACCAACCTGATGTACAATGATGAAAGACCCAAGAAGCAGGGGACTACATGAGGGGAAAGCAGGGAAAGTATCCTCAGGGTAACATGAGGATGAGAAGACAGCGGGCAGGCCGGTGGTGCAAGGGTCACCTAAGAGAGCGAGGTAGGGGGCACAAGAAAGGGGCCCCTTCTTCCGACCCCACATTAAGCGACGCCATGCGAAGCCACATGACACTATACCACATGATGTACCAAGGCAGTCAGGGACCCAGGAAAGGAGCCAGGCCCAGGGACTGGAGCACAAAGGTCAGGGTTCTGGAGGGCTGGGTTGGGGTAGGGGCAGCATGCAAGACAAAAGGCCAGGGGAGGGAAGGGAGGGCATCAAGAAGAGCAAGGTCTGCACAAGGCCCACGTCCACTGCCAGGTGTCAGGGTTCAGTCAACCAAATGGACCCATGTGAGGGGTGGGACTCTGTTTCCCATAGGAGCCTTCAGGGTGCAGAGGCAAGCCAATTCCACTCTTCTGCCCCAGGTAAGTAGATCCTCAGGGAGGCACCTGGATCAAAGCGGGGCTGGGGAGGGTAGGGAGAGGACAGAGGGGAGCTGGTGGCACACAGGGAGGAAGGCTCAAGGCCTAGGTCCATGGCTAGGCATCAGGGTTGGGGAGCAGGATGTGATCTGAAGGATGCCAAAGGGCCCAAGCAAGGGGCAGGGCTACCTTTTCCCCTAGGGAACCAGGAGGGCCAAGAGGCCAGGTCCAATCCCTGGCCTAGGTGTGAATCCCAGGAAAGGGATCAGGAAAGGGGGCTTGGCAGGGACAGGAACGAAAGGAGGGCCAAAGGAGGGCATGGCGGGAAGGGCCGGAGGATGGGTGCTAGTGGGATCGGGCCTGGAGCCCAGCAAGAAGCCCAGGTTGAGGACCTAGAGGAGGGCCCACACTAGGGGAGAACAGGGAAGGGCAGGGCTAGGCAGGCGGGCAGCACTAGTGGACTGCAGTGCAGGACCACCAAGGGGAGCGGGGAAGCAGCCCAAGCAAGGGGCCCACAGTCGATGTCCAGGCACGCTCTGGGCAACAAGGGCCACCAGAGGCTCAAACAAAGAGCCAGGACAGGGAATGGAGAGCCAAGTTCTGGGTCTGGAACAGGGGATTCAAGACAGTGAACAAGACTTGTGTGGGAAGGCAGGGGATCCAACAGGGGCAGGCAGGTCCAGGCCCAGGGCCACTGCCAGGTGTCAGGGTTCTGGGTGCTGGACCAAGCACCCAGAGAGAGTAAGGGGCCCCAGGCTAGGGGCAGGGCTCTGTTTCCCACCCATAAGGTGCTCTGGCTCAGATTAGAATCCAGGTCCAGGGACCTGGCAAAGGAGGCCTGGCAAGGGAAGGGGGACAGAAGGAGGGCAAAGAGAGGGCATGGCAGGGGGTCACAGTGGGTCTCAGTGTGGCTTGACCTAAGACCCAAGCCAGGAGCCCAGGCAAGGGACCCACCAGACTGACCCAGGATGAGGGACCCAAGGAGCAGGAAAAACATGAGTGCCAGGGGAAAGCGCAATGTGAAGGGTAGGAAGGGCTACTGGAGGACCAGGAGACAGTGGTAAGCACAAGGGGCAACTTGGGGACCACGATGGCAAGACCAAGCAAGGGTCCCAAGGTCAGACCCAACAAGAAGAGACTCCATGCTAAGCCAAGGGACATGAGGAATGCATGCGATAAGGGGCTCAAGCTAGCATCCAGGCCCTGGGACTGGGGTGCAAAGGTCAGGGTTAGGGAAGGCTGGTTTTGGGTAGGGGCAGCATGCTAGAGGGCACAGGGGTGGCAGGGAAGGGAAGGGATCTCTCAGGGCTGGGTTGGAGCAAGTCACATGTTACTGCCAGGCTTCAAGGTTCAGGCAGTGAAGGGGACACAGGTGAGTGACAGGGCTGTGTTTCCCATAGGGAGCATTCAGGGTGCAGAGGCCAGCCAAATCTGCTCCTCTGCCCCTGATGAGTAGATCCTCAGAGAGGGACCTGGACCAAAGGAGGATCAAAAGCGGGCACTCTGAGGGGATACCTGTGGTGTG
The DNA here is from genome assembly GCF_045843805.1 of Urocitellus parryii. NCBI lineage: Eukaryota > Metazoa > Chordata > Mammalia > Rodentia > Sciuridae > Urocitellus > Urocitellus parryii. The sequence goes on along the minus strand of NC_135536.1, from coordinate 78,754,063 downwards.
GAGTTTGGGGTGGGATCAGTGGGCAGCCAGGACTCATTTAAGGAGCCCAGGCTAGAAAGAAGCAGGGGGAGCAGAGGGTCCAGGAAGTGCAAGGATACCACAGCATAAGGGGAACAGAGGGGCGTCATGGGAGGTGGCCAGTAAAAGCAGCCTGAAACCATGGGACAAGGACAGGGTCCATGAGAAGGGCAGTCAGGGGCTCAAGCAAGGAGCTGGGACCAGTAATGGAGAGCCAAGTGCTAGCACTTGGGCCTGGGTGAATGAAGAGGGACATGGTTGTCTGGGGAAACTCTTATATCACTGCAGCCAGGATAGAGTGGCCTGGCTCCTCCATGAGAGAGATCCCTCCCACCTTGGTGTCCAGGCTAGCTGGTATTCCACCTCAGCCAGTGTAGAGGGGACTCACTCCTCCAGGCATGAGATCCCTCCGACCTGGGTGCCTGATTTGGGGGCTCATGTACAGCTGCAGCCAGGGTAGAAGAAACTTGCCCCTCCAGGTGGGATACCCCTTTCACCTGATGTCAGGGGGAGCTCATATCCTCCCACAGAGTAGCAGGGATTCATCCCTCCAGGCAAGAGACCCCTCCCACTTGGGTGTGTGTGTGTGTGGGGGGGTTGCTCCTTTACAGCTGCAGCCAGGGTAGCAGGGACTTGCTTCTCCAGGGGGGAGGTCCCTTTCACCTGGGTGTCTGGAGGAACTCATATACCTCCACAGGCAGGGTAGAGGGGACTCGCCCCTCCAGTCGGGAGACCCCTCCCAGCTGGGTGTCAGGGGGAGCTCCTATACCTCCACAGCCAGGGTAGAGGGGACTCACCCCTCCAGGCAGGAGACGCCTCCCACCCGGATGTCTGGGGGAGCACCTCACCACCGCAGCCAGGGAGGTTGGGACTCGCCCCTCCATGCGCGAGACCCCTTCCACCTGGGTGTCAGGGGGAGCTGTTATATTCCAGCAGCCAGGGTAGAGGCGACTAGCCCCTCCAAGCAGGAGACCCATCCCACCTTGGAATTGGGGGATCTCTGATACCACCTCAACCAGGGTAGAGTGGACTCGCCCCTCCAGGAGGGAGACCCATCCCACCTGGATGACGGGGGGGGGGGGTCCTATACCACAGCAGCAAGGGTAGCAGGGACTTGTCCCTCCTGGCGAGAGACCCCTCCAACTTGGGTGTTGCAGGTACCTCCTATACCGTTGCAGCCAAGGTAGAGGGGACTCGCCACTCCAGTCGAGATACCCCTCTTACCTGGGTGTCCCGGGGAGATCCTACACCTCTGCAGCCATAGTAGAGGGGATTCCCCCATCTAGTCGGGAGACCCCTCCTACCTGCGTGTAGGGAAGAACTGGAATACCACTGCTGCCAGAGTATAGGGGACTCGCCGCTCCAGGCGGGAGATGCCTAACTTGGGTGTCAGGGTGAGCTCCTATTCCGCCTCAGCCAGGAGAGAGGGAAGTCCCCCTTTCAGGCGAGAGACCCCTCCCACTAGGTTGTCAGAGGAGCTCATATACTGCTGCAGGCAGGTTAGAGGGGACTTGCCACTCCAGATGGGAGACCCCTACCACCTGGGTGTAGGGGTAGCTCTTATACCTCCGCAGCCAGGGTAGGGGGACTCTACCCTTTAGGCAGGAGACTCCTCCCCCCTGGGTGTCAGGGGAGGTCCCATACTGCAGCAGCCAGGGTAGAGTGGACTAGCCCCTCCAGGCAGGAGACCTGTCCCACCTGGGTGTCAGGGGAGCTCTTATTCTGCTGAAGCCAGGGTAGAAGGGACTTTCCCTTCCTGGGCCGGAGACCCCTCCCAACTGGGTGTCTTATATCACTGCAGCCAGGGTAGAGTGGACTGGCTCCTCCAGGGGACAGATTCCTCCCACCTTGGTGTCCAGGCTAGCTGGTATTCCACCTCAGCCAGTGTAGAGGGGACTCACCCCTCCAGGAATGAGATCCTTCCTACCTGGATGCCAGGTGTGGGGGCTCCTGTACAACTGCAGCCAGGGTAGAAGAAACTCGCCCCTCCAGGTGGGATACCCCTTTCACCTGGGTGTCAGGGGGAGCTCATATCCCTGCGCAAAGCAGCAGTAGTAGCTCCTTTACCGCTGCAGCCAGGGTAGCAGGGACTCTCCTCTTCAGGGGAGGGACTGCTCCCACCTGGGTGACTGCAGGAGCTTCTATACCTCTGCAGCCAGGGTAGGGTGGACTCGCCCCTCCAGTCGGGAGACCCCTCCCTCCTGGGTGTCAGGGAAAGCTTGATTACCACTGCAACCATTGTAAAGGGGACTAGCCCCTCCAGGCGGGAGACCCTATTCACCTGGGTGTCTGGGGAAGCTAGTACACCGCCTGAGCCAGGGTAGAGGGGACTCGAGTCTCCCAGCTGGAGACCCCTCCCACCTGGGTGTGTATGGTGGGGGGGGGGCAGCGGTGAACTCTTTTACTGCTGTAGCCGGGGTAGTGGGGACTTGCCCCTTCAGGCAGGAGACCCCTCCCTCCTGGGTGTCGCGTGGAGCTTGTATACCACCTTAGCCAGGGTAGAGAGGACTGGCCCCTCTAGGTAAGAGACCCCTCCCACCAGGGTGTTGGGGAGAGTTCATATACCACTGCAGCTAGGGTAGAGGGTACTTGCTCCTCCAGGCAGGAGACCCCTCCCAGTAGGGTGTCAAGGGGAGCTTGTATACCACAGCAGAAAGGGTAGAGGGGACTTGCCCCTCCATGTGGAAGACTCCTCCCACCTGCATGTATGGGAGAGCTTGTATACTGCTGCAGCCAGGGTAGAGGAGACTTGCCTCTCCAGGCGAAAGACTCCCCCCACCTGGTGTAAGGGGAGCTCCTATACTGCAACAGCCAGGGTAGAAGGGACTCCCTCCTCCAGATGGGAAACCCCTCTAACCTGGGTGTCTGGGAAAGCTCCTATACCCTGGAGTCAGGAGAGAGGGGACTCACCCCTCAAGGCAGTAGGCCCCTCCCACCTGGGTGTGTGGTGGGGGAGCTCCTATACTGCAGCAGCCAGTGTATAGGGGACTCACCCTTCCAGGCAGGAGATCCATTCCACCTGGGTTTCAGGGGCAGCTCTGATACCGCCACAGCAAGGGTAGAGGAGACTCTCCCCTCCAGGCGGGATACCCCTTCTACCTCGGTGTCCTGATGAGGCAGGGTAGAGGGGACTCTTCCCTTTAGGCAGGAGACCCCTCTCATCTGGGTGTTGGAGAAATCTTGTATAATGCCACAAACAGGCAAGAGGGGACTCGCCCCTCCAGGCAGGAGACTCCTCCCACCTGGGTGTCAGGGGGAGCTCATATACTGCTGCAGGAAGGGTAGAGGGGACTCGCCTCTCCAGGCGGGAGAACCCTCCAACTGGGGTGTGTGTGTGGGAGCTCCTGTACCGCTGCAGCCAGGGTAGTGGGGACTCACTGCTCTAGGCAGGTGTCTGGGGTAGCTCCTTTACTGCCACAGCCAGGGTAGAGTGGACTCGCCGCCCAGGTGGGAGACCCTTTCCACCTAGGTGTAGGGTGTGGGGGGGTCTTACACCGCTCTAGCCAGAGTAGAGATGTCTTGCCCTTCCAGGCCAGATACTCCTCCCACCTGGGTGTCTGGGGGACCTCCTTTACCACAGCAGCCATAGTAGTAGGGACTCGCCTCTCTAGGCAGGAGTCTCCTCTCACCTGGGTGTCAAGGGAGCTCCTATATAGCAGCAGCCAGTGTCGAGGGAACTCGCCCCTCCAGGCAGGAGACCCCTCCCACCAGGGTATCAGGGGGAGCTCCTTTACCGCTGCAGCCAGGGTAGAGGTTACTCGCCCCTCCAGGAGGGAGACCCCTCCCATTAGGTGTCAGGTGGGCGGGTTTATATACCGCCTTAGCCAGGGTAGAGGGTATTCTCCCTTCCAGGCTGGAGACCCCTTTCACTTGGGTGTCAGGGGGAGCTCATATAAGACCGCAGCCAAGGTAGAGCGGACTTGCCCTTCCAGGCGGGGAACCCTCCCACCTGGGTGTCTGTGGGATCTCCTTTACCATAGCAGAAAGGGTAGAGGGTACTTGCCCCTTTAGGCAGGAGAGCCCTCCAACCTGGGTGTTTGGGGGAACTCTTATACAGCCACAGCCAGGGAAGAGGGGTTCGCCCCTACAGGCGGGAGACCCTCCCACCTGGGTGTCAGGGTGAGCTTGTATACCTCCACAGCCAGAGTAGAGGGGACTCACACCTCAGTGCGGGAGACCCCTCCCAGCTGTGTGTAGGGGGAAACTTGTATACCGTATTAACCAGGGCAGTGGGGACTTGCCCCCAGGCGGGAGACCCCTCCCATCTTGGTGTTGGGGAAGCTAGTATACTGCTGCAGCCAGGGTAGAGGGAACTCGCCCCTTCAGTCAAGAGACCCCTGTAACCTTGGTGTCGGGGCGAGCTCCTATACAGCTTCAGCCAGAATTGAGGGGACTCACTACTCTAGGCAGGAGACCCCTCCCCACTCCCCATCAGGAGGAGCTTGTATACTGCTGCAGCCAGGGTAGAGCTGACTCGCTCCTCCAGGCAGAAGACCTCTCACATATGGGTTTTGGGTGGAGCTTATATACCGCCTCAGCCAAGGTAGAGGGGACTTGCCCTTCCAGGCGGGGGACCCATCCCACCTGGGTGTCATGGGAGCTACTATACTGCAGCAGCCAGGCCAGAGGGGATTGGCCCCTCCAGGTGGAAGACATGTCCCACCTGAGTGGAGGGGGTGCTCCTTTGCTCAAGGCGGGAGACCCCCTGCCACCTGGAAAGCTAGTATAGAAACCTAGTATACCACTGCAGCCAGGGTATAGAGGACTCGAACCTTCAGGCAGGAGACCACTCCAACCTGTGTTTGCGAGGAGCTCATACACCGAAGAAGCAAGGGTAAAGGGGACTCGCCCCTCCAGGTGGGAAACGCCTTTCACCCGAGTGTTGGGGGGAGCTCATATGCCGCCAAAGCCAGGGTAGAGGGAACTCTCCAGTCTAGGTGGGATACCTCTCCCACCTGTGTGTTGCGGTAGCTCATATACCACTGCAGCAAGGGTAGAGTGGACTTGACCCTCCAGGAGGGAGAATCCTCCCTACTTTGTGTTGGGGGGAGCTCCTATACCGCAGCAGCCAGGGTAGAGGTGACTCGCCCCTCCAGGAGGGAGACCCCTTTCTCTTGGGTGTCCGGGGGAGTTTGTATACCACCAAGGTGAGCTTGTATACCAGGGTGGAGGGTACTTGCTCCTTCAGGTGGGAGACCCTCTCATTTGGCTATGGGGGAGGAGCTCCTATAGCGCTGCAGCCAGGATTGAGGGGACTCGCCCCACTAGGAGGGTGACCCCTCCCTCCTAGGTGTCCAGGGAGCTCATATACTGCCATAGTCAGGATAGCCACGACTCACCCCTCTAAGCGGGGGAATCTTCCCACCTGGGTGTCTGGGGGAGCTCATACACCACCGCAGCCAGGGTAGGGATGACTCGCTGGTCCAGGAGAGAGAACCCTCCCACCTGGGTGTGGAGGGGAGCTTGTATCCCGCTGCAGCCAGGGTAAAGGGGATTTGCCCCTTTAGGCGGGAGACCCCCTCCCACCTGGTTATCTGGGGGAACTCTTATACCATCACAGCCAAGTTAGGGGGTTTTGCCCTTGCAAGCGGGAGACCCCTCCCACCTGAGTGTCAGAGGGACATTGTATATTGCCACATCCAGGTGAGAGGGGAATCGCACCACAAGGCAGGAGACCCCTTCCACTAGGGTTTCCTGGGGAACTTCTATACTGCCACAAGCAGGGTAGAGGGAACTCTCCCCTCCAGACGGGAGACTCTTCCCACCTGGGTGTCAGGGGAGCTCAAATACCACTGCAGCCAGGGTAGAGGGTACTTGCCCCTCCAGAAGGGAGACACCTCCCACTAGAGTGTCAGGGGGAGCTCCTATACCACATCAGCCAGTGTAGAGGGGCCTCCCCTCTGTATGTGGAGACCCTTCCCACCTGTGTGTCAGGGGAGCTTGCATATTACAGCAGCCAGGGTAGAGGGGACTCGCCTCTCAGGGCAGCAGACCTCTCCTATCTGGGTGTTAGAGAAAGCTAGTATACCGCTGAATCCAGGGTAGAGGGGATTTGCTTCTCCAGGTGGGAGACCCCTCCCACCTGTGTGTTGTGGGAAGCTCATATACCACAGCAGCCAGGGTAAAGGTACTTGCCTCACCAGGTGGGAGACCCCTCCCACCAGGGTATCAGGGGGAGCTTGTATACTGCCACAGCCAGGGTAGTGGGGACTTCCCTCTTCAGGCATGAGAACCCTCCCACCTGGGTTTCAGGCAGAGCTAGTATACCACTGAAGCGAGCATAGGGGAACTCGCCCTTTCAGGTGGGAGACCCTCCCATCTGAGTATGGGGGATACGGGGGAAGCTCATACACTGCTGCCGCCAGGGTAGAGGGGACTCGCCCTTCCATGTGGTAGACCCATCTACCCTGGCTACTGCGGTATAGGAGCTCCTCTGACACCAGGTAGCGAGTCCTCTCTACCCTGGCTGCCTTGGTATACAAGCTCTCCCCTACACCCAGGTGTGGGGGGTCTCCCACATGGAGGGGCGAATCCCCTTTACACTTACTGATGTGGTATACAAGCTCCCCTTGACACCCTGATGGGAAGGGTCTCCTGCCTGAAGGAGCAAGTACCCACTACCCTAACTGGGGTGGTATATGAGCTCACACCGACACCCTGGTGGGAGGGGTCTCCAATCGGGAGACACCACAAACCTGGGCGTCGGGGTGAGTTCCTATACCTCCTTAGCCAGAGGAGAGGGGACTTGGGGGACTTGTCACCTCTCTAATCGGGAGACACCTCAAACCTGGGTGTCGGGGTGAGTTCCTATACCTCCTCAGCCAGGGGAGAGGGGACTTGCCCCTCCAGGCGGGAGACCCCTTGCTCCTGGGTGTAGGAGAGAGCTCTTATAAGGCTGCAGCCAGGGTAGAGGGGACTAGCCCTGCCAGCCAGGAGACTTCTTCCACCTGCTTGTCCTGGGGAGATCCTATACCACTGCAGGCAGGGTAGAAAGGACTCTACCCTTTAGGCGGGAGACTCCTCTCACCTGGGTGTCAGGGGAGCTCCTATACTGCAACAGCAAGGGTACAGCGGACTAGCCCCTCCAGGCCAGAGTCCCCTCTTACCTTAATGTCAATGGATATTCCTATACCTCCACAGTCAGGATAGAGGGGATTAGCACCTCCAAGCCAGAGACTCCTCCCACCTTGGTGTCTGGGGGAGCTCCTTTACTGCTGCAGCTCCTTTACTCCCTCTCCAGGCGAGGGACCCCTCCCACCTGGGTGACTGCAGGAGTTCTTATACCTCTGAAGCCAGATTAGGGTGCACTCTTGCCTCCAGTTGGGAGACCCCTCCCACCTGGTTGTCAGGGAAAGCTAGTATACCACTGCAGCCAGGGTAGAGGGGACTTGTCCCTTCAGGTGGGAGACCCCTCCCACCAGGGTGTCAGAGTGAGCTCATATATCACCCCAGTTAGGGTAGTGGGTACTTGCTCCTTCAGGCAGGAGACCCCTCCCATCAGGGTGTCAAGGGGAGCTTGTACACCACAGCAGAAAGTGTAGAGGGGACTCGTGGCTTCATGTGGGAGACACCCCTCCTGGTGTAGGGGAGAGCTTGTATACCAAGGCAGCCAGGGTAGAGAGGACTCGCTTCTCCAGGTGAAAGACTCCCCTCTCCTGGTGTTGTTACCGCTGTTGACCGGTGACAAGTTCTTGCTCCCCGGTGTTGAAGAATAACACCAAAGAAGCACGCCGAGGCAAGGCCAGAGTTGAGATTAGAAATTTATTAAAGGACAGAAGAAAAGACTTCTCCCGGAGGAAGAAGGGGACTCAGAAGGTGGAAATCCGTGGAAGCACAGTTGTCTCTCCTTTTTATAGTTCTTTCAGTAATGGACTGTAGGTTGGAAGGCCCTAGGGGTGGGACACAGGTGGGCCAAAGAAGTAATCTGGGTATTTCCTGAGTCAAGTTTGCTGTTCATTAACATTTCTTTGGGATGGGCTATCTCCAAATCTGTTGGGGGCTGTATCCTGGGCTTCATTAACATTTCTTTGGGATGGGCTGTCTTCAAATCTGTTGGGGGCATTTCTTCCAGGTGGACTTTGGCCTAGGGCCTTTTCAGAACTTTATTAACATTCCACGAGTTGTCCTGTTTTCCCTGAGTCATTCCCAGCATGGCCTCCATTTTAGATTTCACTCGATATTAGACCCGATTTACCTAACTACACTGACTACCTGACTTTAAATCTGGCTTCAGTGTCAGGGGAGCTCCTATACCGCAGTAGCCAGGGTAGAGGGGACTCCACCCTGTAGGAGGGAAACTCCTACCACCTGAGTGTCTTGGAACTAATATACCACCCCAGCCAGGGTAGAGGGGACTCGCCCCTCCAGGCGTGAGGCCCCTTCCACCTGGGTGTCTGGGGGAGCTTCTATACCACAGGGTAGAGGGGACTCTAACCTCCAGGTGGCCAACTCCTCACACTTGGTAGTCTTGGGAGTTCCTATACTGAAGCAGCCAGGGTACAGGAGACTCCTCCCCCAGGTGAGAGACCCCTCCCTCCTGGGTGTGGGGGGTGGAGCACCTATACTGCTGCAGCCAGGGTAGTGGGGACTAGGCCCTCCAGGCGGGAGACCCTGCCCAGCTGGGTTATGAAGGATCTTGTATACCACCTTAGCCAGGGATGAGGGAACTCGCCCCTCAGGCGGCAGACTCCTCCCACCTGGGTGGGGGGAGGAGCTCATATACCACCGCAGCCAGGGCAGAGGGTACTTGCTTCTTCAGGAGGGAGACCTCTTCCACCTGGGTGTCTGAGGGAGCTCCTGTATGATCTCAGCCATGGTAGAGGGAACTCGCCCCTCCAGGTGAGAGACCCACCCCACCTGGATGTCTGGGGAAGCTCTTATACTGCCACAGCCAGGGTAGAGGTGACTCGCCACTCTAGTCGGGAGACTCCTATCAGGGAAGCTCAGATATGGCAGCAGCCAGGGTAGAGAGGACTTGCCCCTCCAGGCAGCAGCCAGGGTAGAGAGGACTCGCCCCTCCAGGCAGCAGCCAGGGTAGAGAGGACTCGCCCCTCCAGGCAGCAGCCAGGGTAGAGAGGACTCGCCCCTCCAGGCAGCAGACCCGTCCTACCTGGTTGAGGGTGGAGGAGGGGGTGGAGCTCGAAACAGGAACAGCCAGGGTAGAGGGGACTCGCCCTTCCAGTCGGGATAATCTTCCCACCTGTGTTTTGGGGGAGCTTGTACACCGCCACAGCTAGGATAGAGGGGATTCGCCTCTCAAGGCGGGAGGCCCCTCCCACCTGCGTGTCAAAGAAAGCTAGTATACCACCGCAGCCAGGGTAGAGGGTACTCGCCCCTTCAGATAGGAGACCCCTCCTCTCTGGGTATTTGGGGGAGGGAGATCTTTACTGCTACAGTCAGGCTAGAGGGGACTCGCCCCTCCAAGTAAGAGACCCCTCTCACCTGGGTAAGTGGGGGAGCTCTTATACCGCCTTGATAGCGGGGACTCGCCCCTGTATGTGGGAGACCCGGCCAACCTGGGTGTCCAGGAGCTCCTATACTTCCGCACCCAGGGTAGAGGGGACTCCCCTCCAGACGGGAGACCCCTGCAACCTGGGTGTCAGGGAAAGCTAGTGCACCACTGCAGCCGTAGTAGAGGGGACTCATCCCTTCAGGGGGAGATCCCTCTCATCTGGGTATAGAGGGGGGAGCTCATATAACGCTGCAGCTAGGGTAGAGAAGACTCGCCCCTTCATACGGGAGACCCCTCCCACCTGGGTGTTGGGAGAGCTCCTATACCACCTCAGCCAGGGGAGAGGGGATTACCCCTCCAGGCAAGAGACCACTCCCACCTGGATGTCAGGGGGGCACTCCTATACCTAAGCAGCCAGGGTAGAGGAGACTCGCCCCTCCAGGCGGCAGACCCCTCCCAAATGTGTGTAGGGAGAGCTTCATTACTGCTGCAGCCAGTGTAAAGGGGACTCATCCCTCCAGGTGGGAGACCTCTCCAACTTGAGTGTCAGGGAAAGCTAGTGTACCACTGCAGCCAGGGAAGAGGGGACTTGTCCCTTCAGGTAGGAGATCCCCTCATCTGGCTATGGGGGGGGAGCTCATATACCGCAGCAGCCATGATAGATGAGACTCACTCCTCCATGCAAGAGACCCCTCCCACCTGGGTGTCTCCGGGGAGCCTGTACACCCCCTAAGCCAGAGTAGAGGGGACTCCCCAGCCAGGCGGGAGACCGCTCCCACCTGTGTTGGGGGGAGTTTCTCTACCTCCACAGCCAGGACAGAGGATACTCGCCCCTCCAAGCGGGAGACCCCTAACACGTGGGTGTCAGGGGGAGCTCACCTACCGCCCTAGCCAGAAGAGAGGGGACCCGCCCCTTCAGGCGCAAGACCCCTCCCATCTGGGTGTCAGGTGGAACTCATATACCGCCACAGCCAGGAAAGAGGGGACTTGCACCTCCATGCAGGAGACCCCATCCACCTGGGTGTCCGGGCGGAGCTCCTATACCGCCTCAGCCAGGGCATAGGGGACTTGCCCCTCCAGGAGGGAAACCCATCCCACCTGGGGGTCAGGGGGAGATTTTATAGCACCGCAGCCAGGGTAGAGTGAACTCGCCTCTCCAGGTGGTAGACCCCTTCCACCTGGGTGTCCTGGGGAGCTCCTATACCGCTGTAGGCATGATAGAGTGGACTGGCCCTGCCATGTGGGAGATCCCTTTTACCTGGGAGTCAGAGAAAACTAGTGTACCAGTGCAGCCAGGGTAGACGGGATTCGGCCCTCCATGCGGGAGACCCCTTTCACCTGGGTGTCTGGAGGAACTTGTACACCAAGGAAGCCAGGGTAGAGGGGACTCGCGCCTCTAGGCGGACGACCTCTCCCACCTGGGTGTCAGGAGTGGGTCATATATCACTGCAGCAGGGTAGAGGGGACTCGCCCCTCCTTGTGGGAGACCCCTCCCACCTGGGTGTCCAGAGGAGCTCATATACCACAGCAGTCAGGGTAGAGGATACTCACCCCTCCATGTGGGAGATCCCTCCCCAGTGGGTGTCGGGAGGAGCTTGTATACTGTCTTAGCCAGAGTAGAGGTGACTTGCCCATCCAGGCGGGAGACCCCTCCAGGCGGGAGACCCTTCCCCAAACTGGCTGTCTCGGGGAGCTTGTATACTGCCATAGCCTGGGTAGAGGAGACTCACCGATCCAGGCGGGAGACTCTCCTACCTGGGTGTTGGGGGGAGCTCTTATACTGCTGCAGCCAGGAGAGTGGGGACTCGCCCTTCAGTTGAGAGACCCCTCTATCCTGGGTATCAGGGGAGCTCCTAAACCGCCATAGCCAAGGTAGAGGGGCCTCCTCACTTTAGGCGAGAGACCCCTCCCACCTATGGGTCAGGGAGAGCAACTATATTGCTGCAGCCAGGGTATAGGGGACTGCCCCTCCAGGAGGGAGACCCATCCCACCTGGGTGTCAGGGGAAGCTCTCACAGCCAGGGTAGAGGGAACTCGCCCCTCCAGGTGAAAGACCCTTTCCACCTTGGTGTCAGGGGCATTCCTATACTCCAGCAGCCAGAGGAGAGGAGACTCGCCCCTCCAGGCAGGAGACCCCTCCCAACTGGGTGTCTGGGGGAGCTTGTATATCTCCACAACCTGGGTAGAGGGGATTCACCCCCTCCAGGTGGGAGACCGCTCCGACGTCGGTGTCCAGGGGAGCTCCTATACCACCACAGCTAGAGTAGAGGGGACTCGCCCCTCCAGATGGGAGACCCCTCCCACCTGGTGTCAGAGGGGAGTTCCTATACTGTTGCGTGACTCGTGACTCACCCCTCCAGGACGTAGACCGCTCTCTCCTGGGTGTCCGGAAGCTTGTATACTGCATTAGCCAGGGTGGAGTGGACTTCACCCTCCAGGCAGGAGACCTCTCCCACCTGGGGTGTCAAGGGGGTGCTCCTATACCATGGAAGCCAGGGTATCCGGTATATGCCACTCCAGGCGGTAGACCCATGCCACCTGGGTGTTAGGAGGAGCTCTTATACAGCTTCAGCCAGGTTAAAGGGAACTCGCCCCTCCAGGCTGAAGACCCCTCCCACCTGGGTTGTGGGGGAGGGGCTCTTATACCACAGCAGCCAGGGTAGTGGAGACTCGCCCCTCCAGACAGGGAACCCCTCCCACCTGGGTGTTGTGGGGAGATTGTATACCACCTTAGCCAGGGAAGAGAGGATTAGCCCCTCCAGGCAGGAGATCCTTCCCACCAGGGTGTCAGGGGGAGATCTTATACCACAGCAGCCACAGTAGAGGGGATTCACCCCTCCAGGTGGGAGACCCCTCCACTTGGGTGTCAGGGAATGCTAGTATTCCACGAAGCCAGGGTAGAGGGGACTTTCCCCTTCAGGCAGGAGACCCCTCTCATCTGTGTATGGAGCGGGAAGCTCCTATACTGTAACATCCTGGACTCGCCCTTCGAGGGGGGAGACCCCCTCCCACCTGAGTGTTGGGGGAACTAGTATACAGCCCATCCCAGGGTAAAGCAGACTAGCCCCTCTAGTCTGGAGACCCCTCCATCCAAGGTGCCGGGGGAACTCATATACTGCCGCAGCCAGGCTATGGAGGACTCGACTCTCTAGGCCGGAGATGCATTTCACCTGGGTGTCAGGGGGTGCTCATATACCGATGTAGCCCAGGTAGAGGGCACTCGCCCCTCCAAGCGGGAGACCCCACCCACCTGGGTGTAGGGGAAGCTCTTATACTGCCTCAGCCAGGATAGCGGGACTCGCCCCTCCAAGAAGGAGACCCTTCCCACCTGGGTGTTACAGGGAGCTTGTATACCATGTTAGCCAGGGAAGAGGGGACTGGAGGTGCGAGTCCCATCTACCCTGGCTGTGGTGGTATATGAGCTCCACCCAAAACCCAGGTGGAAGGGTCTCCCACCCGGATGGGCGAGTCACCTCTACCCTGGCTGTGGCTGTTTTGAGCTTCCCTCGACACCCAGGTGTGAGGGGTCTCCCGCCTATAGGGGCGAGTCCCCTCTACTCTGACAGCAGCAGTATAGGAGCTCCCCCGCTCACCCAGGTGGGAGGGGTCTCCCTTCTGGAAGGGCGAGTCCCCTCTCTCCTGGCTGTGGTGGTATATGGGGAGAAAGTGGAGTAAGGGGAGCTAGTGGCGCAGGGAGAGGAGGGCTCAGGGCCCAGGTTCCCTGTTGGGTGTCAGGATTGAGGAGCAGGGCCTGGGCTGAGGGAGGCCAAAGCCCCCAGGCAAGGGGCATTGCTACCTTTTCCCAAAGGAAGCCCGCAGGGCCAAACATCTGAGTTCCAGCCCCTGGCCCTGGTGAGCATCCTGGGAAAGGGATGTGGAAAAGGGGCCTAGCATGGACAAGGACAGAGGCCATAGCATTAAGTGCTGGAGGAAGGGTATTTGTGAGGTGCCAACCAGGACCACAGAAAGGAGCCCAGGCTATGGACCTAGAGCAGGGCCCAGGATAGGGTAGAGTAGAGAAGGATGGGGCCAGGCAAGCAGGGGCGGCACTAGGGTTCTGAGGTGCAGGGAAGCCAATGTGAGCAGGGAAGTGGCCCCAGTGAGGGCCTCAGTCCAAGCCCAGGGAAGCACGAGCAAGAACAGCCCTAGAGGCTCAAGCGGTGAGCCAAGCCAGGGTATGGAGAGCCAAGGGCCAGTGCTGGGGCAGGGGACTCAGAACAGTGGACAGACCTGGGGAGGGAAGGCAGGGGATCTATAGGGGCAAGGCAGGTTTAAGGCTCAGTGCCACTACGAGGTGTCAGGGTTCCGTGTCCTGCCCCAAGGGCCTAGGAAGAGCAAGTAGCCCAGGCGAGGGTCAGGGTTCTATTTCCTATAAGGCGCTCTGGCCCAGATGAGAATCAAGGGCCAGGGACCAGGCCAAGGGGGCCTGGCAAGGACGGGGGCCAGGAGGAGTGTGATGGGAGGGCATAGTGCAGGGTCACGGTGGGTGCAGAGAGGGGCAAGAGCTAAGACCCAATCAAGGAGCCCAAGTATGGGACCAACCCCACCAAAATAGGGACCCAATGAGTAGGAGGCCTGCACTCCAGGAAAGAGCACTAGGGGAAAGAGAGGTAGGAATGGCACAAGGATGAGGAGACAGAGGGCTTCACAAAGGGCACAGAGGGGAGCAAGCTAGGGGGCCAAAGCAAGGGCCCCCAGGTCAGACACGACATGAAGAGACACCACAGAAAGCAAGAAACACAAGTAATGCAGTAAGGAGCTCAGACCTGCAGCCAGGCCAGGGGACTGTAGGGTGAAGGGTCAGGGTGAGGGAAGGCTGGGTTGCTTAGGGGAAGCTTGCAAGGCTAGAGGGCAGAAGAGGAAAGGGAAGGGATCTCCCATCACAAGGTCATCACTAGGCCCAAGTCCACTGTCAGGTGTCAAGTTTGGGTGGCAAAGGGGGGCCAGGCAAGAGGGGCAGGGCTGTGTTTCCATAGGGAGCCTTCAGGGCCCAGAGGCCAGCCAATTCCACTCCTCTGCCCCAGGTGAGTAGATCCTCAGAGAGAGACCAGGAGCAAAGGAGGGCAATGTGAGAGACACCTTTGGTCTGGGATTGAGTGCCTGTTGGTGGGGAGCTAGTAACCATTGAAGGAGACCAGGCTAGGGAGAAGCAGGGGGAGGGGAGGGTCCTGGAAATGAAAAGATACCACATCACAGAGCAAGAAAGGCCCCAAGAGGCTCAAGAGAGGAGCCAGGCCAGGGAATGGACAGCCAAGGGCCAGTGCCAGGGCAGGGTGCACAGGACAGTGGCAGGGATGGGGAGGGTAGGCAGGGGATCCAGCAGAGGAGAGGTAGACTCGAGGCCCAGTGCCATTGCCAAATTTCAGGGTTCAGGGTGCAGCCCCAAGGGCCCCAGGAGAGCAAGGGACCCAGGCAAGGGACAGGGCTCTGTTTCCCATAAGGTGCCCTGGCCCAGATGAGAATCAAGGGCCAGGGACCAGGCCAAGGGGGTATGGCAAGGGACAGGGGCCATGAGGAGTGCAATGGTAAGGCATGGTGGGGTGTTGTGCTGGGGGCAAGAATCAGGACCAGGTCCCAATCAAGGAGCCCTGGCAAGGGACAGACCACACCAAATGATATTAGAGACCCAATGATCAGAAGGCCTGTGCTCCAGGAAAAATGCTAGAGGAAGGAGAGAAAGAGGAGACGCTAAGATGAGGAGTCAGAGGGCATTGTAAAGGGCACAGAGGGGAGCGTGCTAGGGGTTCAAAGCAAGAGGAACCCAGGTCAGATGCGACAGAAAGAGACACCAAGCAAAGCAACGCAACAGGAGGAATGCAGTTAGAAGCTCAGGCCGGTAGCCAGGCCCTGGGACTGTAGGGTAAAGGCTCAGGGTGTAGGAGGGCTGGGTTGGCTTAGGGGAAGCTTTCAAGGCTAGAGGGCTGGGGAGGAAAAGCAGAGGATCACCCAGGGCAAGGTCATTGCTAGGCCCATGTCCACTGCCAGGTGTCAAGGTTGTGCGACGAAGGGGGCACAGGTGAGGGGCAGGGCTGTTTTTCCCATAGGGAGCCTTCAGGTTCCAGAGACTAGCCAATTCCACTCCTCTGCCCCAGGTGAGTAGATCCTTAGAGATAGACCAGGACCAAATGAGGGCCAAAGGAGGGCACTGTGAGGAATACCTTTCATCCTGGCTTTGGAGGGTGTTGGTGGGGAGCCAGCACCCATTGGAGGAGCCCAGGCTAGGGAGAAGCAGGGGGAGGGGAGGATAAGGGCAATGCCAAAACACCACAGTACAAGGGGAACAGAGTGGAAGCACAGGAGGGGGGATGAGCAAGGGGCCTGAAATCAAGGGACAGGGACAGTGTCCTCGAGAACGCTGGCCTGGATCTCCAGCAAGGAGACCCAAGGCCCAAGAATGGAGAGCCAAGTGCCAGGACCCGGTCCTAGGTCCCATGAAAACAGACAGGGCTGGGGAGGGGAGAAAGGGGAGCAAGGGGAGCAGGTGGCACAGGGAGAGGAGGGCTCAAGTCTCAGGTTCACTTCTGGGTGTCAGGATTGTGGAGCAGGGCCCTGGCTGAGGGAGGCCAAAGGGCCCAGGCAAGGGGCATGGCTATGTTTTCCCAAAGGGAGGTTGCAGGGACAAACACCCAGTTCTAGACCCCTGGCCCTGGTGAGCCTCCTGGGAAAGGGAATTGGAAAAGGGGCCCAGCAGGGACAGGAAAGGAGGGCCAAAAGAGGGCACAGCGTGAAGGGCCAGAGGAAGGGTGTTGGTGGGGTGCAGGCCAAGATCCCAAAAAGGAGTCCAGGCTAGGCACCTAGAGGCAGGCCCAAGCCAGGGGAGAGCAGGAAAGGGAGGTGCCAGGTAGTTGGTCAGCACTATGGTTTGAGGTGCAGGGAAGCCAAGGGGAGTGGGGAAGCGGCCCCAGCGAGGCCCGCAGTCCAAGCCCAGGAAACATGGTGTAAGAATGGTCTTCAGAGGCTCAAGAAAGGAGCCAGGCCAGGGAATGGAAAGCCAAGAGCCAGCGATGGGTCAGGGGGCTCAAGACAGTGGACAGGGTTGGAGAGAGAAGGCAGAGGATCCAGCAGGGGAGTGACAGGCTCAAGGTCCAGTGCCACTGCCAGGTGTTGTAATGCCAGATTCGTGGGACCCCAGTAGACCTCCAGGAGCTGAATCTGGTGCAATCACACAAGAGTCTTTATTGCAAGTTGGACCCTGGACTCACAACCATTTCTGATGCAGCGGTCCCGAGGAGTGAGTCCCAGTCCTTTGTTCAGTGAGATTTTATAGGTTTTGGGGGGATACTCTATGCATCACAACATCACACAGCAAATCATTTCACTCCACAGAAAAATCAAACAACAACTCTTCACTGATGGGAACAAGTTGGGTAGGGGTGATTGGTTAGTACAAGAGGGGGATTCATTTGAATTGATAGGTTTAAGCTGGGAGGGGTGTATGTGCAAAACTACATGATTTCCTAACATGTTATCAACCACCATAAACTACTGGGGGGGTCATCTGGAATTCCAGGTATTTTCTCTGTCTCATGCTGATTGGTGGTTGCTCGGGTTGCTAGGGTCCTCACCTAGCCTAACTAAGTCAGGGACACCTGGCACCACAGATCTCTCCTGTTATTTGCAGACAAACAACTCAGCAGGGTGGGTAGGTGCCTAGGAGTGCTCTGTGGGTTTTTCCAAGGACAAGGGTCAAGCCCCCTTCCTTAGACAAGCTTTGTTCTGAGGTAAAGGCTGGTTTCTCAAAAATGGAATAATCAGTTTCTCAGTGTCAGGGTTCCAGATGCAGCCCCAAGGGCCCAGGGAGTGCAAGGGGCTCAGGTGAGGGGTCGGGCTCTGTTTCCCATAAGGCACCCTGGCTCAGATGAGAATCAAGGGCCAGGGGCCAGGCCAAGGGGGCCTGTCAAGGGACAGGGGCCAGGAGTAGTGTGATGGGAAGGCACGGTGGGGGGTTGTAGTGGGGGTAGGGAGGGGCAAGAGCCAGGACCCAATCAAGGAACCCAGGAAAGGGACCAACCCCACAAAAAGATATTAGGGACCCAACGATCAGGAGGCCAGTGCTCCAGGAAAAAGCACTAGGGGAAGGAGAGGAAGGGGCAGCGCTAGGATGAGGAGTCAGAGGGCTACACAAAGGGCACAGAGGAAAGTGAGCTAGGGGGCCAATACAAGGGGCCCCTAGATAAGACTCAATGAGAAACCAGAAAAAGCAACACAATATGAAGGACATTTAAGGGACTCAGGCCAGCAGCAAGGCCTGGGGACTGTAGGGCAAAGAGTCAGGGCGAGGGAGGACTGGGTTGGCTTAGTGGCAGCTTGCAAGTCTAGAGGGCAGGGGAGGGAAGGCAGGGGATTACCCAGGTCAAGGTCAACACTAGGCTCATGTCCACTGCCAGGTGTCAAGTTTGAGCTACAAAGGGGCCCCAAGTGAGGGACAGGGCTGTGTTTCCAATAGGGAGCCTTCTGGGCCCAGAGGCCAGCCAATTTCACTCCTCTGCCCAAGGTGAGTAGATCCTCAGAGAGAGACCAGGATCAAAGGAGGGCATTGTAGGTGATCCCATCCCTCTGGATTTTGGGGGTGTTGGGGGGATGGACCCATTCAAGGAGCCCAGGCTAGGGATAAGCTGGGGAAGGGGAGGGTCCAGGCAATTCCAGGATACCACAGCACAAGGGTAACAGAGGGGAGGCACAGGAGTGGGCTCGAAAATGGAACTTTTAATCACCGGACAGGGAAAGGGTCCTCAAGAAGGATGCCTGGGGGCTGCAGCCAGGAACCAGGCCCAGGAATGAAGAGCCAAGTGCCTTGGCCCTGGCCAGGGTTGCATGAAAAGGGTCAGGGCTAGAAAGGGGAGGGAGGGAGAAAGGGGAGTGGGTGACACAGGGAGAAGAAGGCTAAAGGCCCAGGTCCACTGATGGGTGTTAGGGTTGGGGAGCAGGGCCCGGGATGAGGGAGGCCAAAGGACCCAGGCAAGGGGCACAGCTACATTTTGTCAAAGAGAGCCTGAAGGGACAAAAGGCCAGGTCCAGTCCCTTGGCTGTGGTTAGCATCTCCTGGGAATGAGATCATGAAAAAGGGCCCGGCATGGACAGGTGCAACAGGAGGGCTGAAGAAAGCACAGCTTGAAGGGGTGAGGACATGTGTTGGTGGAGTGGGGGTCAGGACCCCAGAAAGGAGCCCAGGGCAGGGACCTAGAGGAGGGCCCAAGCCATGGGACAGCCGGGAAGTGGAGGGCCCTGGCAGTAAGGCAGCACTAAAGTTCTGCAGTGCAGGGAAGCCAAGGGGAGCAGGGAAGCGGCACAGTGAGGAGCGCACATTCAAACTCAGTGAAGCATGGAGAAGGAAAGGATACCAGAAGCTCAAGCCAGGAGCCAGGCCAGGGTAGGGAGAGCCAAGGTATAGGGCTAGGGCAGGAGCTCAGGACAGTGGATAGGGCTGGGGAGGAGAGGGAGCACATGCAGCAGGGGAGAGGCAGGCTCCAGTGCCAGCCTCACTACCAGGTGTCAGGGTTCAAGCGCAGGACCTAGGGCCCAAGGTGAGCAAGGGGACCAGGCAAGGGCCTGGACCCTGTTTCCCATAAGGAGCCCTGGCATAGATGAGATTCAAGGGCCAGGGACCGGGCCAAGGTTGCCTGTCAAGGGACAAGGGCCAGGAGGATGCTTACAGGAGGTTATGGAACGGGTTGATTTGGGTGTGGAGAAGGGCAAGAGCCAGGACCCAGGCAGGGGCCCAGGAAAGAGATGGACCTGACCAACAGTGAATTAGGGACCCAAGCAGGAGGATGCCATGCTCCAGGGGAAAGCAAGAGGGGAAGGAGATGAAGGGGTGGCACTGGGATCGGGGAGAGAGGTGGCACAAAGAGCAAGGGGAGCGTGTGAGGGGGCCAAATCAAGAAGCCCCCATGTCAGACCAACACCAGGAGATGCCATGCAAAGCCATGCAAAAGAAGAAATGTGGTCAGGGTCTCAGGTGAGTGGCCAGGCCTGGGGACAGGAGCACAAACGTTCAGGGTAAGGAAGGGTTGGGTTGGGGTAAGGGCAGCATGCAAGGCTAGAAGGTTCAGAATGGAAAGGATGGTATCACATAGGGCAAGGTCAGCCCTAGGCCAAAGTCCACTGCCAGGTATCAAGGTTTGGAAGGCAAAGGGTGCCAAGGCAAGGGGAAGGGCTGCTTTTACCATAAGGAGACTTTAGGGCCCAGAGGCCAGCCAATTCTACTCCTCTGCCCCAGGTGAGTAGAACCTCACAGAGAGACTAGGACCAAAGAAGGGCCAAAGGAAGGCACTGTGAGGGGATACCTTGCATCCAGAATTGGGGGCGGGGTTGGTGGGGAGCCAGGACCCCTTTGATGAACCAAGGCAAGGGAGAAACCAGGGGAGGGAAGGGTCTGGGCAGTGGTAGGATACTACAGTACAAGGGGAACAGAGGAGAGGCACAGGAGGGAGCAGGAAAAATGGATTTGAATACACATGACAGGGACAGGATCCTTGAGAAGGGCAGCCAGGGGTTCAAACAAGGGATGAGGCCAAGGAATGGAGAGCCAAGTGGCAGGACCTAGGCCAGTGTCTCATGAAAATGGACAGGAATGGGAGGGGAGGGAGGGTAGAAAGTTGATCGAGTGGCATAGGGATTGGAGGACTGGGTTGGGGTAGGGGTAGCATGAAATGCTAGAGGGCAGGTGACTGAAGGGAGGGGATCCGGCAGGGCATGGTCAGCAGTAGGCCTTCAGTGGGCAGGGGCCAGCCAATTCCACTCCTCTGCCCCAGATGTGTAGATCCTCAGAGAGATCTGGACCAAAGGAGTGCCAAAGGAAGGCACTGTGAGGGGATACCATGTGTCCGGAATTGGGGGGGGGTGGATCGGTGGGGAGCCAGGACCCATCCTTGGAGCCCAGCCTAGGTAGAAGCAGTGGGAGGGGAGAACCTGGGCAATGCCGGAATACCACAGTACTGTTGTAGGGTCATTTGAGGCAAGGCACGGAACATCATAGGAAACAGTTTTATGCAGCCAGGCTCAGTGGGACACAGCTTTTGCTGTAATCAATCAATCCATGAACCCCAATTTCAGGCAGTTTCAGAATTTTATACCCATTATGTAAGGAGAGGGGCTCAGAAGTTCACAGTCTGCAGAAGTTCACATAAAAACAGCTTTTTCTTTCACTGTTTTGGGCAAGTTAACTCTTCAAGGACAACTCCTGAGAAGGGGAGAGCTTCTTTTCCCCATTTTTCCTCTCCCTGCCAGTTGTTACCATGTAGCCCAGTTGGCAATATATCTTAAAAATGTAGACATCTCTGTGAATCCCAGCTCAAGGCTAGTGGCCTTGTTTGCACATTTCTACAAATTACTATACTGGATATGTTTGTGAAAAACTAGTAAGGGGTGTCCAGCAGCTGGAGTGCTGGTGTCTTCTCAGCCAGTTGCCAAGTAAAACAGGGTGACAGGAAAATAGGAAGTTTATCTACATTGAATTCTTTTGCAGAGACTCTTTTGCTGACGAAAAAACAGCCATGGTGAAGAATTCTGGAGAAGCCCAATTAAGACTTTTCTGTAGAGAAAGGGGGTGACACTTCAATACAAGGAGAACAGAGGGGAGGCACAGGAGGTGGCCAAATAAAGGGGCTTGAAATCAAGAGAAATGGACAGGATCCTAGAGAAGGGCGGCCTTAAGCAAGGAGCCAGGCCCAGGAATGGAGAGCCAAGTGCATTGGCCCCGGCAGTGGTACCAAGAAAACAGACAGGGCTAATGAGGGGAAGAAGGGGAGAAAGGGGAGAGGGTGGTGCCAGGAGAGGAGGGCTCAAGGACCAGGTACACTGATGGGTGTCAGGGTTGGGGAGCATGGCCCAGGCTGAGGTAGGCCAAAGGGTCCAGAAAAAGGGGAATGGCTTCATTTTCCCAAGGAAAGCCCGCAGGTCCAAAGGCCAGGTCCAGTCCACTGGCCCTGGTGAGCATCCTTGTAAAGGGATTAGGAAAAGGGGTGCAGCAGGGACAGTGACAACAGGAGGTATCAAGGAGGGCACAGCAGGAAGTGCCGGAGGATGCCTGTTGGTGAGGTGGAAGAGAGGACCCCAGTAAGAATACAAGGCTAGAGACATAGAGGGGAACCCCATCCATAAAAAGCAGGGAGGGGCACTAGGTTCTGCCATGCAGGGGAGCCAAAGGGAGCAGGGAAGCATCCTGAATGAGGGGCCCCCAGTACAAGACCAGAGAAGCACAGAGTAAGAAGGGCCACCAGAGACTCAAGTGAGGAGACAGGCAAGGGAATGGAGAGACAAGGGACAAGGCTGGGGCCAGGGGCTCAGAACAGTGGACATGGCAGAGGAGGGAAGGCAGGGGGTATGGCAGTGTGGAGGCAAGCTCCAGGCCCAGGGCTATTGCCATGTCTTAGGCTTCTAGGAGCAGGACCAAGATCCCTGGGAGAGCAAGAGGCCCAGGCTAGGGAGAAGGCTTTCTTTCTCATGAGGTGCCCTGCCCAAACGAGAATCAAGGGCCAGAGATCAGGCCATGGGGCCTTGCAAGGGATGGGGGCCAGGAAAAAGACAATGGGAGGGCATGGCAGGGGTCACGATGGGTATGGAGAGAGGCAAGAGCCAGGACCCAAGCCAGGATATCAGGCAAGGGACCGATCCCACCAACAGAGCATTAGAAACCCAAGAAGAAGGAGGCCAACACTCTAGGGGAAAGCTCAAATGGAAGAAGAAGGGTTGGCTCTAGGATGTGGAGACAGAGGGCCACACAAAGGGTACCCAGTGGAGTGCACTAAGGGGCCCTAGCAAGGGACCCCAGGTCATACCCAACATGAAGTGACACCTCGGGATGCCACACAACACGAGGAACACCGTCCGGGGCTCACACAAGCAGCCAGGCCCAGAAAATGGAGCGCGACACGTCAGGTTTGGGGAGGGCTGCGTTAGGGTAGATGCAAGGCTAGATGGTAGGGGAGGGAAGGGAGATGATCGTGCATGGCAAGGTCATTGGAGGCCCAAGTCCACTGTCAGGTGTCAAGGTTTAGAAATCAAAGGGGGCCTAGGCAAGGGGCAGGGCTGGTTTTCCCATAGGGAGCCTTCAGGGCTCAGAGGCCAGCCAGATTCACTCCTCTACCCCAGGTGAGGAGAACCTCACAGAGAGACTAGGACCAAAAGAGGGCCAAAGGAGGGCACTGTGAAGGGATACCTTGCATCAGGAATTGGAGGTGGGTTAGGTGGGGAGCCAGGACCCCTTCAAGGAGCCCAGGCAAGGGAGAAACGGGGAGGGGAGGGTGTGGGCAGTGCCAGGATCCCACAGTACAATCAGAACAGAGAGGAGTCACAAAGGAGGCCAGAAAAATGGGCCTGAAATCACGGGACAGGGACAGGATCCTTGAGAAGGGCAGCCAGGGTTTCAAGCAAGGGACGAGGCCAACAAATGAAGAGCCAAGTGGCAGAACCTAGGCCGGTGTCTCATGAAAATGGACAGGGCTGGGGAGTGGAGGGAGAATAGAAATAGGAGTGGGTGGTGCAGGGAGAGGAAGGCTCAAAGACGAGGTCCAATGCTAGGTGTCAGGGTTGGAGAGCAGGGCCCGGGCTGAGGGAGGCAAAAGAGCCCAGGCAAGGGGCAGAACTAATTTTCCCAAAGGGATCTCGAAGGGCCAAAAGGTCAAGTCAAGTCCCCATCCCTGGTGCACATCCTAGTAAAGGATCAGGAAAAGGTGTGCAGCAGGGAGAAGGACAACAGGAGGTCCAAAGGAGGGCATAGCAGAATAGGCCAGAGGATGGGTGTTGTCAGGTTGGGGGCTAGGAGCCCAGCAAGGAGACCAGGATAGGGTCCTAGATGTGGTCCAATGCCCAGGGTAGAGCAGGGAATGGCAGGACCAGGCAGGCGGGTAGCCCTAGGGTTCTGCAGGGAAGGGAAGCCAAGGGAAGCAGAAATCGGCCAGAGCGTGGGACACAAAATCACAGCCCAGGGATGCAGAGAGCAAGAAGGAGCACCAGAGGCTCCAGGCAGGAGCCAGGCCAGCGAATGGAGAGCTGAGGTCCAAGGCTGGGGCAGGGGATCAGGAGAGTATATAGGGCTGGGGAGGGAAGGCAGGGGATCCCAGAGGCAACAGGCAGGCTTGAGGCCTAGGATCACTGCCAGGTGACCAAGTTCAGTGTTCAGGACCAAGGGCCAAAGGAGAGCAAGGGGCCCAGGGGAGGACCAGGGCTCTGTTCCCATAAGGTACCTGGTCCAGATGAGAATCCAGGGCTATTGAACGGTCAAAGAGGGCCTGGCAAGGAACAGAACAGGGACTAGGAAGAGGCCAACAGGAGGGCATGGCGCAGAGTTGCGGTGGGTGTGGAGAGGGGTAAGATCCAGGCCCTAAGGAAGGAGCCCAGGTAAGTGTCTCACACGACCAACCAAAACTGAGGGACCAATGGGCAGGAGACTCACGGGCACACCCAGGTAAAACACAAGAGGGTTGGGACAAAGGGGTGATACGAGAAGGAGGAGTCAGCTGGAAGCAGGGGCAAACCAAGAGGAGCACACTAGGGGGCCCAAAGCAGAATGACACCAGTGGAAGCCATGGATGCCACAAGACTTGAGAACGTGGTTAGGGGCTCAGGCAAATGTCCAGGGTCAGGAAGGGCTGGGTTGGGGTTGTAGCAGCATGGAAGGAGAGAGGGCAGGGGAGGGAAGGGAGGGAATGGCACACGGCATGGCTGGCTAAAAGCACACTTCCACTGCTAGGTGTCAGGGTTCTGGTGGGGAGGAGGATCAGGCAAGGGGCACTGCTGTGTTTCCATAGGGAGATTTCAGGATATAGAGGCCAGCCAATTCCACTCCTTTGCCTCAAGTGAATAGATCCTCAGAGAGGGACCAGAACCAAAGGAGGGGACTGTGAAGACATACCTTTCATCTGGATGTTGGGGGGGTGGGGGTCAATGGGGATCAAGGACCCAATCAAGGAGCCCAGTCTATGCAGAAGCTGTGGATAGGAGGGTCCAGGCAGTGCCAGGATACCACAGCACAGAAGACAGAGGGTAGGCATATCAGGGCCCGGAGTAAAGGGCATGAAATCAAGGTTCATGAGCAGGGTCCTTGAGAATGGTGGCCAGGGGCTCAAGCAAGGAGCCAGGCCCAGGATCAGAGAGCCAAGTGCAGGAGCCAGGCCCAGGAACAGAGAGCCAAGTGCAGGAGCCAGGGCCAGGGGTGCATGACAATGGACAGGGATGGTGAGGGGAAGGAGGCAAGGAAGGGAGGTGGTGGTGCAAAGCAGGGGGATTCAAAGGCCCAAGATATTCAAAATAACAGAGCTGATTTTCAGATATTTCTTCTTTGGCTAATCAAATATTATTGGATTGTTCTCTTTGCTGTTAATTCTTTTTTGTGTTGTAATTATAGGATGGCAAGTCTTCAGAACAAGAGTGTAGAGACTTGAGAGAGTAAATCCTCGCCTGCTTTTTAAAAGAAAAAAGGGGGAACATGTCCTTCAATATTTGATTAGCCAAAGAAGAAGTATCCGAAAATCGGCTCTGTTATTTTGAATATCTTGGATATGATGATGGAGTTCCAAACGATCCAAGCTATTATTATTATTTTGCAAAATACCCAACAAATGGTTCTTAACCTTCTCCCAATCCCAGAGAGAAGCATTGATTTGGCAGCTGTAACACACACACATATTTATAACTTGCATGGCATTTAAGCCTCTCTTTAAACTTTTAGGCGAAAGTTCATTACCTATAACAGTCGCCTCTAAGGTGTTTAACTTAGTCTCAATCCTTTCATCAATATTTACTTGATTGCTCAGAGCTTTGGAAGTATTTTGGGCTAAATTATTAAGAAATTTTGCATGTTGAATATTTTGAGATAAAGTTATCGAGGCTGTGACTGTGGATGCAATGAAAGAAACCAAAGCCCAAACTCTCACAATTATACTTCCAATGGCACACTTGGTCTCGATAGCTGGGTATGAATTTGCTGTAAAACTTGAAAACCAGCATCAGCATACCATGGCTCTGAAATATCAGCAGACAATAAAACAAAAGAGGGCTGATGAAGTACCAGCACTCCTTTTCTTATATTATATCTAGTAATACAATTGGTTAGTTACATTTGTTACATGTTACAACATATCTGTCATCTATCCATTTAACTTTTACATTTCCAATGATTAAAACATAAGGATATTGGGCACAGGTTCTTAAGCCATAGTAAGATCCTTCTTACAGCTCTTGCCAACAAATTTTGGTAAAAGCTTGTCTGTAAAATGTAAGAATTCTGAGGCAGCAATTAAGTGCCAAACATCTTTTTGAATACCACCCTCACTATAAGTCAAAATATTACTAACAAATCTTGCAGGTGTCACAGCAGAATTTTTTCATAATTGTCTTTTATCAATTTTTGGAGACCAGTCTAAAATATACCCACTACCTTTAGACACCTTATGTTGTACTGGAAAAGTATTTACACAATCTATCCATCTAGGAAATGTGCCAATCTCAATTGTAGAACTATTTGGACAATGAGGTATTAATGGAGGTTTTGCAGAAATGACTGGTTTGTTATGGGAAAGTCTCATTTTGATCACTGATCTAGTATAACGCTTTAAGTCTCCATAAATAGTATGTTTAGTCAGTCTAGATCTCCCAACTGCTGTCTTTTCCTCAAATGATACTCTCAGACAGCCAGCATGTTTATTGTGGGACCAACACAAAGGTAATTGGGCACTGTAGCCAGAATAATTAAATCTAGTCACATGATTGGGAGTAATATGAGTATCTGTAAATCCTCCCATCATGAATGAGTCATTAGTAAACACTGGAATAGATTCCTCAGTCCACACTGCTGGATGTACCAGGGGTGGATCTGGGAAATACATCCAGTAAGTGTCTGCTTGACTCCCTTTTGCCTGACAGCCCATCAGGGCAATCACTGTAGCTACCATCATCACTGGAGTCTTATTCCTTCCTAGGAGTTGAATTATTCATGAAGCATGTGTTGTCAGCTTCTTCACGTCTTCCCATGAGATCAGTTCAGCTGGGTCATGTTGGTTCCTCTTCATTCTTCTTCCTATCTCTTCCTTTTGAATGGAGGCTTCTCCGGGTCAATTTTCAGTCACTTGAATCTCAGTTCTATCTCTTCCATGTCTGATTGCTCATTCAGGCACCCAGATAGGACGGAAAGCACCTTCTGGAAAAATATAAGCATGACCTCTGCCCCACATAATCACTGGATCTGGGCCTTTCCATTGACCAGTCTGTAAGTCTTTCCACAAAACTCTGCCTAAAGGACCTTTTGTTGTGGAAGACATATGTCTCTCAGCTGCAGTGTGACCTTCTGCATCACAATTTAAAAAATTAAAAACAAACAAGGCATGGTTGAGGCTATTTTGGGGAGTCATAAACCTATTCCCCCTTTTTAATTTTTGTAATTGCAGCTTAATAGATAAATGAGCTCGTTCCACAATGGCTTGACCTTGGGGGTTATAAGGAATTCCTGTTTATGGTCAATTTGAAACTCTTGGCAAAAGTGTTGAAAAGAAGAGCTTACATAAGCTGATGCATTATCTGTTTTAATCAGTAAAGGGCATCCTAACACAGCAAAGGCTGCTAGGCAATGAGAAATTACATATTGAGTATTTTCTTTTGTACGTGCTGTGGCAAAAATACATCTGGAATGTGTATCAACTATTACATGTACATAACATTGCTTACCAAATTGAGGAATATGAGTTACATTCATTTGCCATATTTGATTTGGTTTTAATCCATGGGGATTTACCCCTGATGGCAGAGATGGAGTGTGAATAACACATTTTGGGCAGTGACTTACAATTTGACAAGCTTGTTCTCTGGTAACATTATATTTTTTACATAAGCTAGAAACTTTTATTACTCCCAATCATATGACTAGATTTAATTATTCTGGCTACAGTGCCCAATTACCTTTGTGTTGGTCCCACGATAAACATGCTGGCTGTCTGAGAGTATCATTTGAGGAAAAGACAGCAGTTGGGAGATCTAGACTGACTAAACATACTATTTATGGAGACTTAAAGCGTTATACTAGATCAGTGATCAAAATGAGACTTTCCCATAACAAACCAGTCATTTCTGCAAAACCTCCATTAATACCTCATTGTCCAAATAGTTCTACAATTGAGATTGGCACATTTCCTAGATGGATAGATTGTGTAAATACTTTTCCAGTACAACATAAGGTGTCTAAAGGTAGTGGGTATATTTTAGACTGGTCTCCAAAAATTGATAAAAGACAATTATGAAAAAATTCTGCTGTGACACCTGCAAGATTTGTTAGTAATATTTTGACTTACAGTGAGGGTGATATACAAAAAGATGTTTGGCACTTAATTGCTGCCTCAGAATTCTTACATTTTACAGACAAGCCTTTACCAAAGTTTGTTGGCAAGAGCTGTAAGGCGGGATCTTGCTATGGCTTAAGAGCCTGTGCCCAATATCCTTATGTTTTAATCATTGGAAATGTAAAAGTTAAATGGATAGATGACAGATATGTTGTAACATGTAACAAATGTAACTAACCAATTGTATTACCAGATATAATAGAGAAAATAGAGTGCTGGTACTTCATCAGCCCTCTTTTGTTTTATTGTCTGCTGATATTTCAGAGCCATGGTATGCTGATGCTGGTTTTCAAGTCTTACAGCAAATTATACACAGCTAGTGAGACCTAGACGTGCCATTGGAAGTATAATTGAGGGAGTCTTGGCTTTGGTTTCTTTCATTGCATCCACAGTCACAGCCTCGATAACTTTATCTCAAAATATTCAACATGCAAAATTTCTTAGTAATTTAGCCCAAAATACTTCCAAAGCTCTGAGCAATCAAGTAAATATTGATGAAAGGATTGAGACTAAGTTAAACACCTTAGAGGTGACTGTTATAAATATAGGTAATGAACTTTCAGCTTTAAAATTTAAAGAAAGCCTTAAATGCCACACAAGTTATCAATATGTGTGTGTTACAACTGCCAAGTACAATGCTTCTCTCTGGGATTGGAAGAAGGTTAAGAACCTTTTGTTGGGTGTTTGGCAAAATAATAATAATAGCTTGGATCTTTTGGAACTCTATCTCCATATCCAAGAAATTCAAAATAATAGACCTGAGTTTTCAGATCCTTCTTCTTTGGCTAATCAAATATTGAAGGAATTAAATAGATTTAACCCTGGAAATATTCTTAAACACTCAGCCTGATACATTATTGGATTGTTCTCTTTGCTGTTAATTCTTTTTTGTGTTGTAATTATAGGATGGTGAGTCTTCAAATCAAGAGTGCAGATACTCGAGAGAGTAAATCATCGCCTACTTTTTAAAAGAAAAAAGGGGGAATATGTGGGAGGCCATCCTGGCATGTGATTTGAGTTACCTCCCTGGCTGGGTGAGAGGCGCTTAGACACAGCTGTGTCAGAGTTTTCCCCACCCTTTTTCAGGTCCGAGGGCTTGTCAGTGCAGAGGCATGTCTGGCCACTTCCCTGAAGACCCAATCGCTGCCTCTGACCTTGGGATGCTGCCCCCCTTAACCTTCATTGGATGGGATTTTCCCTTGAATTTTTTGTTCCCCAATAAAAGTCCACTCCCTGGCATGTTCTCTCTCTGTCTCGCTAGCCTCTTCAGTAAACCTCACTACTGCATTAGGTGGCTGGAGGCGGGAGCTATGAGAAGCAGTCCTGGAGCTGGTATTAAAGGTAATAAGAGTCTTGTCTCTTTAATTTAAAACTCTCTAGCATTTACTCATGAATGGAACCTACTTTCATGAATCCAGCGCTGGTCATGTGTCAGATGAGAGGGTTCTCTCACCTGGAGTGGCAAGTCCCCTTTACCCTGGCTGTGGCGGTATATGAGTTCTGATGGACACCCAGGTGGGAGGGGTCTCTTGCATTGAGGTGCAAGTCCCATCTGCAATGGCTTCTTTGGTATACAAGCTCCGCCCCCCATAGCCAGATGGGAGGGATTCTCCCACCTGAAGGGTGGCTACAGTAGTATACTAGCTTTCCTTGACAATCAAATTGGAGGGGTCTCCCGCCAGGAGGGATGAGTCCCCTTTACACTGGTTGCAGTGGTAAAGGAGCTCCCCGACAACCAGGTGGGAGGGTCTCAGGCCTGGAGGGGCAAGTACCCTCTACCCTGGCTAGGGCAGTATATGATCCCCCACAGGGGACACCCAGGTTGCACTGGTTTCCTGCCTGGAGGGGCAAGCCCCCTCTACCCTGCCTTCTGGCAGTATATGAGCTGCCCTGAAAACCAAGTGTGAGGGGTCTCCCGCCTAGTGGGGTGATCTCCCTCTATCCTGGCAGCAGCCATATAGGAGCTCCACCCCCCCCCATAGCCAGATTGGAGTGTCTCATGCCTGGAGGGGCGAGTCCTCTCTGGCCTGACTGCTGTGGTATAAGAGTTCCTGGAGACAAACAAGTGGAGGTGTCTCTTAACTGGGGGGACGAGTCTCCTCTCCCATGGCTGTGGCAGTATATGAGCTCCCCCAACACCCAGGTGGGAGGGTCTCCCTCCTGGAAGGGCTAGTCCCCTCAACCCTGGCTAGGGCAGTATACAAGGCCCCCACACACATCCAGTTGGGAGTGGTCTCCCGCCTGGAGGGGCAAGTCCCCTCTACACTGGCTGCAGTGGTATAGGAGCTCCCCAACACACAGGTGGGAGGAGACTCCCAACTGGAGGAATGAGTCCCCTCTACCCTGGCTGCGGTGGTATAAGAGTTCCCCCTGACACCCAGGTGGGATGGGTCTCCAGCCTGGAGAGGCAAGTCCCCTAGACCCTGGTGAGGCTGTATAGGAACTGGACCCTGATAACCAGGTAGGAGGGGTCTCCTGCTTGGAGTGGTGAGTCCCTCAACCCAGCCTGCAGTGGTATACTAGCTTTCCCTGACACCCAGGTTGGAGGGGTCTCCCACCTGGAGAGTCCAGTCCGATGTACACTGGCCGCGGCCATAAAGGAGCTCCCCCTGACATCCAAATAGGATGGTAACCAGCCTGGAGGGTCAAGTCCATTCTACCCTGGCTGCAGTGGTATAGGAGCTCCCCCCAAAATCTAGGAGTGAGATGTCTCCCACCTAGTGGGGAGAGTCCCCTCTGCCCTGGCTAAGTTGATATACAAGCTCCTCTGGACACCCAGGAGAGAGGGGTCTCCCGCCTTGAGAAGCTAGTCACCTCTATCTTGGCTGAAGCCATATAAGAGCCCCCCCCCCATACACAGGTGGGAGGGGTCTCTTGCCTGGAGGGGCAAGTCCTCCCTACTCTGTCTACTTCTGTATAGGAGCTCCCCTGACACCCAGGTGAAAGAGGTCTCCTGCATGGAGGGCGGAGATTCCTCTACCCCCCACACACCCAGATGAAACTGGTCTCCCGCCTGTTGGGGAGATTCCCCTCTGCCCTGGCTGTTGTGGTATAGGAGCTTTCCTGACACCCAGGTGGGAGAAGTCTCAAGCCTGGAGGGGAGAGTTTCCTCTACCCTGCCTGCAGAGGTATAGGAGTTCCCCCCAAATACCAAGGTGGAAGGGGTCTCTCGCCTGCAGGGGCAAGTTAGCTTTACCCTGGCTGTGGTGGTATAAGAGCTTCCCCCTTCAAACCAAGGTGGGAGGGGCCACTTTCCAGGAGAGGCGAATCCCCTCTACCCTGGCTGTTGCAATAAAGTAGCTCCCCCTGACACCCAGTGTGAAGGGTCTCTAGCCTGGAGGTGAGATTCCTCTCTATCCTGGCTGCGGTGCTATACTAGGTTTCTGTTTCTCCAAGGTGGGAGTGGTCTCTGCCTGGAGGAATGACTCTCCTCTACCCTGTCTGAAGCTGTGTACAAGCTCCCCCAGACACCCAGGAGGGAGGAGTCCCCAGCCTTGAAGGGTGAGTCCCCTCTACCATGGTTGAGGCAGTAAGGAGCTCCCCCAGACACCCAGGTGGGAGGGGTCCCCTGCCTTGAGGGGCGAGTCCCCTCTACCCTGGCTGTGGTGGTATATTAGCTTTCCCTGACACCCAGGTAGGAGGGGTCTCTTGCCTAGAGGGGTCTTTCGTCTGGAGGGGTGAGTCTGCTCTAACCTGGCTGCAGCGCTATAGGAGCTTCCCCAACACCCAGGTGGGAGGTGTCTCCTGCTTAGAGGGACAAGTCCCCTCTACCCCAGGCACCCAAGTGAGAGGCTACTCCTACATGGAGGGGCGAGTCCCCTCTATCCTGGCTGTGGCAGTATATGAGCTCCCCCTCCATACCCAGATGAGAGGGGTCTCCTGCCTGAAGAGGCAAGTTCCCTCTGCCCTAGCTGCAGTGGTATACTAGCTTTCCTTGAACCTAAGTGGGAGGGATCTCCTGCTTAGAGATATACCCTCTATACCCTGACTCAGGCAGCTGTATGACCTCCCCTAGACACCCATGTGGGTGTCAGGGAAGTAGCCCAAATCACGGGCAAGAACGGCTTCCCACAGGAGGGGTTCCCCAGCTTGAAGGGCAAGTCCCCTCTACCCTGGGGAGGGGTCCCCAGCCTGGAGGGGCAAGTCCCAGCTACCCTGGCTGCAGCAGAATATGAGCTCCCCGGACACCCAGGTGGGAGAAGTCTCTTGCCTGGAGGAACAATTCCCCTCTAACCTGGATGCGGTGGTATACAAGACACCCAGGTGGGAGAAGTTCCCTGCCTTGAGAGGTAAGTCCCCAATAACATGGCTGAGGCAGTATAGAAGCTCCCCTGAATCCCAAGTGGGAGGGTCAGCCACGAGATCAGCACGCTAGCTTCATACTAGAGGTTTGAAACAGAAATTAACTAGTGAGTTCAAATTAAAGAGACATGACTCTCAATTTACCTTTTTTGCCCAGCTCAGAGCTGGTTCCTCCCAGCTCCTGCCTCTAGCCACCTGATGCAGTAGCGAGGCCAGCAAGAGAGAGAAACAAGCTAGGGAGTGAGCTTTTATTGGGGAACAAAAAATTCAGGGGAAAATTCCATCCAATGAAGGTCGAGGGGGGCATTCCAAGGTCAGGGTCAGTGATTGGTTTTCAGATCAGTGGTCAGTCACACCCCTACACGGACAAGCCCTCGCACCTGGGGAAGGGTGGGGAAGGCTCTGACACAGCTTGTCTAAGCGCCTCACACCCAGTCAGGGAGGTAGCTCAAATCACGTGCAAGAACGGCTTCCCACAGGAGGGGTTCCCCATCTTGAAGGGTGAGTCCCCTCTACCCTGGCTGCAGCAGTGTACAAGCCCCCCCCATGCCCAGATTGGAGGGGTCTACTGCCTGAAGGGGAGAGTTCCCTCTACCTTGGCTGTGGTGATATAGTAGCTTTCCCTGACACCCAGGTGGGAGGGGTATCCTCCCTAGAGGGGTCTTTCGCCTGGAATGATGAGTCCCTTCTACCCTGGCTGCAGCGGTATAGGAGTTCCCCCAGACAACCAGGTGGGAAGGGTCTTCTGCATGGAGGGGCAAGTACCCGCTACTTTGGCTGGTGCCATATAAGAGCTCCATAGACACCCAGGTGGGAGGGGTCTCCCACCTGCAGGGGTGAACACCTCTACCCTGGCTGTGGAGTATAGGAGCTCCACCCCCACACCCTGGTGAAAGGGGTCTCCCACCTGTAGGGGTGAGTCCCCTCTATCCTGGCTGTGGTGGTATAGGAGCTTCCCCAACACCCAGGCAGGAGGGGTCTCTCCCTTGGAGGGGCAAGTCCCTGCTACCCTGACTGTGGGGGTATATGAGCCTCCACACATACACCCAGGTGGTAGGTGTCTCCCCCCTGGGGGGGGGTGATTCCCCTCTACCCTGGCTGCATTGGGATCATTGGTATACAAGTTACTCCTATTCCCAGGTGGGAGGGGTCTACCGCCAGGAGGGGCTTGTCGCCTCTTCCAAGGCTGCTGGGGTATAGGAGCTCCTATGAAACTCAGGTGGGAGGGGTTCCCTTCCTGGAGGGGCGAGTCCCCTCTACCATGGCTGCAGCAGTACATGAGCTCCACCAGACACCCACGTGAAAGGGATCTTCCTCCTTGAGGGGCAAGTATGCTCTAACTTGGCTGCAGCAGCATAGGAGATTCCCCTGACACCCAGGTGGGAGGAGTCTCCCGCCTTCAGTGGTGAGTCGCCTCTACCCTGGCTGTGGCTGAGAATGAGCTCCCCCAGACAACCAGGTGGAAGGGTCTCCCGCATGGAGGGGTGAGTCCCCTCTATTCTGGCTGCAGTGGTGTATGAGCTCCCCCACCCCGACACGCAGGTGGGAGGGGATTTCGGCCTGGAGAGGGTAGACCCCTCTAGCCTAGCTTCAGTGGTATGAGAGCTCCCCCCACACCCAGGTGGGAGGGGTCTCCCGCCTGGAGGGGCAAGTCCCCTCTACCCTTGCTGAGGGGGTATAAAAGCCCCCTCCAATACCCAGGAGGGAGGGGTCTCCTGCCTGGAGGGGCAAGTCCCTGCGACCCTGGCTGAAACTGTATAGGAGCCGCCCCCTTAGACACCCAGGTGAGAGACCCCTGTACCCTGGCTGAAGAGGTTTACAAGCTCCCCCCTGTCACCCTGGTGGGAGGAATGTCCCCGCCTGAAGGGGCAAGTACCCTCTACACTGGGTAAGGCGGAATACAGGTTCACCCCAACACCAAGGTGGGAGGGGTCTCTCGCCTGGGGGCGTCAGTCCCCTCTACCCTGGATGCAGCGGTATAAGAGCTCCCCCTGATACCCAGAGGGGAGGGTTTTTTGCCTGGAGGGGCCAGTAAGCTCTACCCTGGCTGGAGCAGTATAAGAGCTCCCCCAGATACGCAGGTGGGAAGAAGGGTCTCCAGCATGGTGAGGCGAGTCCACTTTATCCTGGTTGCTGTGATATAGGACCTCCCCCCCACACCCAGGTTAGTGGGGTCTCTTGACTGGAGGTCGAGTCCGCTCTACCCTGACTATGGCAGTATTCCAACTTCCCCTGACACCCAAATGAGAGGGGTCTCCCACCTGGAGGGGAGAGTCCCCTCCCCCCTGGCTGCAGTGGTCTACAAGCTCCCAGTGACAACCAGGTGGGAAGGGTCTCCTTCCTGGAGGGGCGAGTCCCCTCTACCCTGGCTGCTGGGGTATAAGAGCCCCTTCGGACACTCAGGTGGAAGGGGTCCCCGGCCTTGAAGGGTGAGTCACCTCTACCCTGGCTGTGGTGGTATAGGAGCTCCCCCAGACACCCAGGTTGGAGGGGTCTCTCACCTGGAGGAGTGAGTCCCTGCTACCCTAGCTGCAGTGCTATACAAGCCCGCCCCCCATGACACCCAGATGGGAGGGGTCTCCCGCCTGGAAGGACGAGTCCCCTCTACCTTGGCTGCAGTGTTATATGAGCTCCCCTCGACACCCAGGTTGGAGGGGTATTTGGCCTGGAGAGGCGAGTCCCCTCTAGCCTGTCTGCAGCCATGTATGAGCTACCCCTGATACCCAGGTGGGAGGGGTCTCTTGCCTGGAGGCATAAGTCCTCTCTACCCTGGTTGGGATGGTATCTAGCTTCCCCTGACATCCAGATGGGAGGGGTCTCCCGTCTGGAGGGTGAGTGCCCTCTACCCTGGCTGCAGAGGTATTCCATTTCCCCCAGACACCCAGATGAAAGGGGTCTCCCCCTGGAAGGGTGAGTCCCTGCTACCTTGGCTGCAGCTGTATAGGAGGCCCAACCTGGACACCCAGGTGGGAGAGGTCTCTCACCTTGGAAGGTCGAGTCCCTGCTACACTGGCTGCAGCTGTATACCTGCCCCCCCCCACACACATAGGTGGGAGGGGTCTCCCACTGGGAGGGGCGAGTCCCCTCTATCCTGGCTAAGGCGGAATACAAGCTCACCCTGACACCAAGGTGGGAGGGGTCTCTCAACTGGAGGAGCGGGTCCCCTATACCCTGATTGCGGGGGTATATGAGCTCCCCCAGACACCCAGTTGTAATGGGTCTACAGCCTTAGGGGCTAGTCCCCTCTAACCTGGCTGCAGTGGTAATCAAGCTCCCTCTGTCACCCAGGTGGGAGGGGTCTCCCTCCTGAAGGAGCGAGTCCGCTCTACCTTGGCTGTGGCTGTATAGGAGCTCCCCCTGACACCGAGGTAGGAAGGGTCTCTCCTGGAGCAGAGTTCCCTCTACCCTAGCTGTGGAGGTATACAAGCTCCTCAAGACAACTAGGTGGGAGGAGGCTCCCACGTGGAAGGGCGAGTCCCCTCTACTTTGGCTAGTGCTGTACAAGAGCTCCCAGGACACCCAGGTGGGAGGGGGCTCCTGCCTGGAGGAGTGAGTCCCTGCAACCCTGGCTGCAGCTGTATAGGAGCCCACACACACACACACCCAGGTTGGAGAGGTCTCTTGCCTGGGGGGGGGGGGCGAGCCCCCTCTACACTGGCTAAGACGGTATACAAGCTCCCCCCAACACAGAGGTAGGAGGGGTCTCTCGCCTGGAGGGGAGAGTCCCCTCTAGCCTGGTTGTGGAGGTATAGGAGCTCCCTGACACCCTAGTGTGAGGGGGCTCCCACCTGAAGGGGCAAGTACCCTCTACCCTGGCTGCAGTGGTATAGGAGCTCAACTCTCCACACCCAGGAGGGCGGAGTATATCGCCTGAAAGGGCGAGTCCCCTCTTCCCTGGCTGGGACAGTATAGTAGCTCCCCCTGACACCCAGGTGGGTGGAGTCTTCCGCCTGGAAGGGCGAGTCCCTTCTTTCCTGCCTGCAGCGGTATAGGAGCTCCCCCAGACACCAAGGTAGAAGGGGACTCATGCCTGGAGGGGTGAGTCCACTCTACCCTTGCTGCAGTGGTAACAGAGCTCCCCCTGATCCCCAGGTGAGAGGGGTCTCCCACCAGGAGGGGTGAGTCCCCTCCACCCTGGCTGTAGCGATATAAGATCTCCCCCTGACACCCAGGTGGGAGTGGTCTACCACCTGGAGGGGCGAATCCCCACTACCCTGGCTTCAGCAGTATACAAGCTCCCCTGAGACACCCAGGTGAGAGGTGTCATCTGCTTGGAGGGATGAGTACCCTAGGCCCTGGTTGTGGCGGTATAGGAGCTCCCCCCTACACCCATGTGAAATAAGTCTTCCGCGAGGAGTGGCAAGACCCTCTACCCTGCCTGTGGTGGTATATGAGCTCCCCTGACAACCAGGTGGGAGTGGTTTTCTGTCTGGAGGGATGAATCCCCTCTCCCCTGCTCTGACGGTATAGGAGCTCCCGTGGACACCCAGTTATAGGTGTCTACCGAGTTGAAGGGCAAGTCCCCTCTATCCTGGCGACAGGGGTATATGAGCTACCCCTAACATGAAGTGGGAGGAGTCTCCCCCCAGAGGTGCGAGTCCCCTCTACCCTACCTGCCGTGGTGTAGGAGCTCTCCTAGACACCCAAGTGGGAGGGGTCTCCAGCATGGAGGAGCGAGTCCCCTCTACCCTGGCTGCTGCAGTATCCGAGCTCCCCTGCCCATACACAGATGGGAGCCGTCTCCCTTCTGAAGGGGAGAGACCCCTCTACCCTTGCTATGGTGGTATACTAGCTTTCCCTGACACCTAGGTGGGAGGGGTCTTCTGCCTTCAGGACTGTGTCCCCTCTACCCTGGCTGTGGCAGTATAGGAGCTCCCCTGACATCCAGGTAGGGGCAAGTCCCCTCTACCCTGGCTGCTGAGGTAATCAAGCTCCCCACAATAGCCAGGTGGGAGGGGTCTTTCAAATGGAATGGAGAGTTCCCTCTACCCTGGCTGCAGAGGTATAGGAGCTCACTCAGACACCCAGGTGGGAGGGGTCTCCCCCCGACTGGAAGGGCAAGTCTCCTCTACTTTGGCTGCAATTGTATCAGGCTCACCCAGACACCCAAGTGGGAGGGATCCCCCGCCTGGAGGGGCGAGTCCCCTCTACCCTGGCTGCAGCGGTGTAGGAGCTCCTCCAGACACCCAGGTGGGAGAGGTCTCCCACATGGAGGGGCGAGTCACTCTACCCTGGCTGCTGTGGAATAGGAGCTCCCTCCATACCCAGATGGGAGGGGTCTCCCGCCTGAAGGGGCGATTCCCCTCTACCCTGGCTGCAGTTGTATTCTAGCTTTTCCTCACACCCTGGTTGGATGGGTCTCCCCCCTAGAGAGGCGTTTCCTCTCTTCCCTGGCTCCAGCAGGGAATGAGCTCCTACAGACACCCAGTTGGGAGGGGTCCCCCGTCTGGAGGTGTGAGTCACCTCTACCCTGGCTGCAGAAGTGTAGGAGGTCCACAGACACCCAGTTGGGAGGTGTCTCCCGCCTAGAGGGGTGAGTCAACTCTACCCTGGCTTTGGTGGTATAAGAGTTCCCCCTAAAACCCAGGTGGGAGGGGTTTCCCACCTTGAAGGGTGAATCCCCTCTACCCTGGCTAGTTCTATATATGAGCCCCCACAACCAACACCTAGATGAGAGGAGTCTACCTCCTGGATGGGTGAGTCTGCTCTACCCTGGCTGCAGGGGTGTACAACTTCCTCCCTGAAACCCAGGTGGGAGAGGTCTCCCTCCTGGAGGGTCGAGTTCCCTCTACCCTGGCTGCAGAGGAATAAGAGCTCCTCCTGACATGAGGTGGGATGGGTCTCATGCCTGGAGGGGCAAGTCCCCTATCTCCTGGTTGTGGTGGTATAGGAGCTCCCCCTGACCCCCAGTGGGAGCAGTCTCCCTCCTGGAGCAGTGAGTACCCTCTACCCTGGCTGCAGGAGAATAGGAGCTCCCCAGACATCATTTGGGAGGGGTTACCCGCCTGGAGAGGTGAGTCCCCTCTCTTTTGGCTGATGCCATATAAGAGTTCTCAAAAACCCAGGTGGGAAGGGGCTCCCGCCTGCAGAGGCTCTCACCCTGGCTGTGGATGTAATTGAGCTCCCCCCATAACCAGGTGAAAGTGGTCTCCCAACTGGAGGGGCGAGTCCCTCTATTCTGGATGTGGAGATATAGGAGCTCCTCCCAACACCCAGGCAGGAGGGGGCTCACACCAGGAGAGGCAAGGCCCTGCTACCCATACTGCTGCAGTATAAGAGCTCCCCCTGACACCGTGATGGGAGGGGTCTCCCACCTGAAGGGGAAAATACCCTCTACTCTGGCTGCAGTGGTATATGAGCTCCCCCCAACACCCAGGTGAAATGAGTCTCCCACCTGGAGGGGTGGTCACCTCCAACCTGGCTATGACTGTATTCCAGCTCCCCCAACAACCAGGTAGGAGGTTTCCCCACTGGAGGGGCATGTCCCCTCTACCCTGGATGCAAAGGTATAGGAGCCCCCTCCAAAAACTCAGATTGGAGGGGTCTTCCACCTGGATGGGTGAGTCTCCTCTTCCTTGGCTGGGACTTTATAAGAGTTACCCCCATTCCCAGGTGGGAGGTGTCTCTCGACTGGAAGGGGCGAATCACCTCTACACTGGGTGCTGGGGTATATGAGCTCCGCCTGACACCCAGGTTGAGGGGTGTTCTGCCTGCAGGGGCTAGTCTACTCTACTCTGGCTGCAGCAGTATACAAGTTCCCCATGCACCCAGGTGGGAGGGGTCTTCCGCCTAGAGTGGTGACACTCCTCTACCCTGGCTGAGGAGGTGTAGGGGCTCTCCCAGACACCCAGGTGGAAGGGGTCTCCCACCTGAAGGGGCCAGTCCCTTCTACCCTGGATGTGGTGGTATACTAGCTTTCCCTGAAACCCAGGTGGGACTGGTCTCCCACATGGAGGGGCGAGTCCCCTGTATTCTTGTTGCTGTGGTATATGAGCTTGCCCTGACACCCTGGTGGAAGGGGTCTCCCGCTTGGTGAGCCAGGTACCCTCTACCCTGGCTTTGGTAGTATGTCAGCTCCCAGGACACCCAGGTGGGAGGGGGTCTCCCATCTGGAGGGGTGAGTCCCTTCTACTTTTGCTGGTGTCCTGTAAGAGCTCCCTGGACACCCAGGTTGGAGGGGTCTCCCACCTGCAGGGGCAAACCCCTCTAACTGGCTATGGCAGTACATAAGCTCCCACTGACACTCAGGTGGGAGGAGTCTTCCGCCTGTATGGGCGAGTCCCCTGTACCCTGGATGCAGCGGTATTCTACTCCCCTGGATACCCAATTGAAAGGATTCTCTGGACTGGAGGGGCGAGTCCCCTCTACTCTGACTGCTGGGGAATAGGAGCTCCCACTGACACACAGGTGGGAGGGGTCTTCGACCTGGAGGGACGAGTTTCCTCTAAACCACCGCCTGGCTGCAGTGGTTTAAGAGCTCCCCTTGACAAGCAGGTGGGAGGGGTCTCCTGCTTGGAAGCAGGAGTCTCCTCTACCCTGGTTGGGGCGGTTTACTAGCTCCCCCAACACCCAGTTGGGAGGAGTCACCCGCCTGGAGGGGTGAGTCTACTCTACCCTGGCTGTGGCGATATAGGAACTCCCCCAGACACCCAGGTGGGAGGAGTCTCCCTCCTGGAGGGGCGAGTCCCCTCTACCCTGGCTGCTGCGGTATAAGAGCTCCCCCCTACACCCAGATGCGAGGGGTCTCCCGCCTGGACTCACAAGTCCCCTTTTCCCTGCCTGTAGAGGTATATGAGTTCCCCTGACAACCAGGTGGGAGGGGTCTCTCGCCTGGAGGGGCGGGTCCCCTCTTCCCTGCTGAGGAGGTATAGGAGCTCACCCCGACAGCCAGCTTTGAGGGGTCTCTTGCCTGCAGGGGCTAACCACTCTACCTGGCTGTGTCAGTATACAAGCTCCCCAACCACCCAGGTGGGAGGGGTCTCCAGCATGTAGGGGCGAGTCCCCTATTCCCTGGCTGCAGGGGTATTCGAACTCTTTCCGACACGCAGGTGGAAGCAGACTCACCTCTAGAGCGGAGAGTCCCCTGTACCCTGGCTGGGGTGGTATACGAACTTCCACAAACACCCAGGTGGGAGGGGTCTCACGCCTGGAGGGTCGAATCCCCCAATTCCATGGTGGGAGGGTTCTCCCGTTTGGAGGGGCCAGTCGCCACCATCCTGGCTTCTGGAGTATAAGATCTCCCCCGACACCTATATGGGAGGTGTCCCCTGCTTGGAAGGGCAAGTCCCCTCTATCCTGGTGCAGAAGTATAGGAGCCACCCCTGACACCCAGGTGGGAGGGGTCTTTCTTCCTTCTGGAAAGGCGAGTCCCCTCTATCCTTGCTGCTGCAGTGTACAAGCTCCCCCAGACACCCAATTGGGAGGAGTGTCCCTCCTGGAGGGGTGAGTCCCCTTTCCCCTGGCTGCAGTGGTATACTAGATTTCCCTAACACCCAGGTGGGAGGGGTCTCTCACATAGAGAGGCGAATCCCCTCTACACTGGCTTTGGCGATAAAGGAGCCCCCCCCCACACACACCCAGGTGGGAGCGGTCTCCCGCCTAGAGAGGCGAGTTTCCTCTCTCCTGGCTGGGCCCATATATGAGCTCCCCTTGACACCAAGGTGAGAGGGTTCTCCCGCTGGAGAGGCGAGTCCCCTCTACCCTGGCTTCCCCGGGATACGAGCTCCCCCTGACACACATGTGAAAGGGGTCCCCTCCTGGAGGAGAGAGTCCACTCT
Organism: Urocitellus parryii; assembly: GCF_045843805.1. Classification (NCBI taxonomy): domain Eukaryota; kingdom Metazoa; phylum Chordata; class Mammalia; order Rodentia; family Sciuridae; genus Urocitellus; species Urocitellus parryii. The sequence continues at coordinate 78,713,186 of NC_135536.1, read as the reverse complement.
ACCCTGCCTGCAGTGGTATATGAGTCCCCCTGACACCCAGGTGGGAGGGGTCTCTACATGGAGGGTCAAGTCCTCTCTACACAGGTTGCTGCGTTATACAAGCTCTCTTGCTTGGAGGGGCCAGTCCCCTCTACCATGGCTGCAGTGGGATAGGAGCTCCCCCAACACCCAGGTGACAGTGGCCTTTCCGCCTTGGAGTGAGGGGTGTCCAGCCTGGAGGGGCGAGTCCGCACTACTGGGCTTCAGCGGTATATGAGCTCCCCCCAACACCCTGGGAGGAATCTCCCGCCTAGAGAGGGGAGTCCCCTCCACCTTGGCAAAGGCGGTATACAAGCTCCCCCGGAAAGCCAGGAGAGAGGATTCTCATGACTGGAGGGGACCATCCCGTCTGTCTACTCTAGCTGCAGGGGTATAGGAGCTTCCCCTGACACCCAGGAAGAAGGGATAACCCGACTGGAGGGGCAAGTCCTCTCTACCCTGGCTAAGGTGGTATACAATCTCCCTGTGATACCCAGGTGGGAGGGGTTTCCCCCCTGGAGGTGCAAGTCACCTCTATCCTGACTAAAGTAGCATTCAAGCTCCCTGTGACACTCAGGTGGGAGGGGTCTCCCGCCTGGAGGGGTGAGTCCCCTTTTTCCTGGCTGCAGTGGTATATTAGATTTCCCTAACACCCAGGTGAGTGGAGTCCCCAGCCTGGAGGCATGAGTTCTGCCTATATTGGCTATGGCAGTAAAGGAGCTACACACACACACACACAGATGGGAGGGTCTCTGGCCTGGAGAGGCGAGTCCCCTCTTCCCTGGATGCAGATGTATACAAGCACCCCCAACCAATACCCAGATGGGAGAGGTCTCCCACCTGGAAGGGCATGTCCCCTGTAGCCTGGCTGCAGCAGTATAAGAGCTTCCCCTGACACCCAGGTGGGATAGGTCTCCAGCCTGGAGGGGCGAGTCCCCTTTTACCTTGACTACAGCAGTATAGGAGCTTCCCCACTCCATCCATGTGGGATGGTCTCTGGCCTGGAAGGTCGAATTTCTTCTACCCTGGCTTCAGAGTTATAAAAGCCCCTGTAACTGACACCTAGATGGGAAGGGTCTCCTGCCTGGAGGGGCTGGCTTCCTTTATCATGGCTGCAGCGGGATAGGAGCTCCCCCATACCCAAGTGACAGTGGTCTTCGGCATTGGGAATGAGTCCTTGCTACCCTGCCTACAGCTGTATGCAAGCCCCACCCCAAGACACCCAGGTGGGAAGGGACTCCCACCTTTAGGGGCGAGTTGCCTCTACCCTGTCTGGGGCGGTATATGAGCTCCCCCTGATATCCAGGTGGGAGGGGTCTCCTGCCTGGAGGGGTGAGTCCAATCTCGCCTGGCAACAGGTTTATAGGAGCTCTCCTGGACACCTATGTAGGAGGGGTCGCCCGCCTGGCGGGGTGAGTTCCCTCTACCCTAGTGGGAGGTATACTAGCTCCCCCAGACACCCAGGGGGGGGGTTCTCTCGACTGGAGGAACGAGTCCCCTCTAACCTGGCTGGGGTGGTATATGAGCTCCCCTGACACCCAGGTGTAATGGGTCTCCCGCCTGGAGGCGCCAGTCCCCTCTACCCTCACTGAGGCTGTTTTGAGTTCCTCCCGACACCCAGGTGGAAGGAGTCTCCTACCTGGAGGGGCGAGTCCCCTCTACACTGGCTGCTGCTGTATAGAAGCTCCCCAGACACCCAGGTGGGAGGGGTCTCCCGTCTGGAAGGGCGAGTTTCCTGTATCCTGGCTGCAGAGGAATATGAGCTACCCCCAACACTCAGTGGGAGGGGTCTTCTGCCTAGAGGGACAAGTCCCCTCTACCTTGGCTGCTTCTGTATAAGAGCCCCCCCCCCTACCCAGATGGAAGAGGTCTCCTGTCTGAAAGGACTAGTCCCCTCTTCCCTGGTGCAGTGGTATACTAGCTTTCCATGAAACCCAGGTGGGAGGGTTCTCTTGCCTGGAGGAGCAAGTCGCCTTTACCCTGGTTAGGGCGTTATAAGAACTCCCTTTTAGGTAGCCAGAACCCCGCCTCTCCGATCCCGTACACTCTAATAAAAGAGATAAACAGGGAGCCTACATCCTGGGAATAAATCTTTACTCCACACACTTCAGATAGAGCCCTAATAACCAGAATATACAAAGAACTCAAAAAATTAGACAATAAGATAACAAATAACCCAATCAATAAATGGGCCAAGGACCTGAACAGGCACTTCTCAGAGGAGGACATACAATCAATCAACAAGTACATGAAAAAATGCTCACCATCGCTAGCAGTCAGAGAAATGCAAATCAAAACTACCCTAAGATACCATCTCACTCCAGTAAGATTGGCAGCCATTAGGAAGTCAAACAACAATAAGTGCTGGAAAGGATGCGGGGGGGGGGGGGGAAAGGGCACTCTTGTTCATTGCTGGTGGGACTGCAAATTGGTGCAGCCAATTTGGAAAGCAGTATGGAGATTTCTTGGAAAGCTGGGAATGGAACCACCATTTGACCCAGCTATTCCCCTTCTCAGTCTATTCCCTAAAGACCTAATAAGAGCATGCTACAGGAACACTGCTACATCGATGTTCATAGCAGCACAATTCACGATAGCAAGATTGTGGAATCAGCCTAGATGCCCTTCAATAGATGAATGGATAAAAAAAAAAGTGGCATTTATACACAATGGAGTATTACTCTGCATTAAAAAATGACAAAATCATAGAATTTGGAGGGAAATGGATGGCATTAGAGCAGATTATGCTAAGTGAAGCTAGTCAATCTTTAAAAAACAAATACCAAATGACTCCTTTGATATAAGGGGAGTAAACAAGGACAGGGTAGGGACGAAGAGCTTGAGAAGAAGATTTACATTAAACAGGGATGAGAGGTGGGAGGGAAATGGAGTGAGAAGGGAAATCGCATGGAAATGGAAGGCGATCCTCAGGGTTATACAAAATGACATATAAGAGGAAAGGAGGGGTAAGACAAGATAATACAAATGGAAGAAATGATTTACAGTAGAAGGGGTAGAGAGAGAAAAGGGGAGGGGAGGGGAGGGGAGGGGGGATAGTAGAGAATAGGACAGACAGCAGAATACATCAGACACTAGAAAGGCAATATGTCAATCAATGGAAGGGTAACTGATGTGATACAGCAATCTGTATGCGGGGTAAAATTGGGAGTTCATAACCCACTTGAATCAAACTGTGAAATATGATGTATTAAGAACTATGTAATGTTTTGAACGACCAACAATAAAAAAAAAATAAGAACTCCCTTTGACATCCAGGTGGGAGAGGTCTCCTGATTGGAAGGGGAGAGTACCCTCTACCCTGGCCGCTGAGGTATAGGAGCTCTCCCTGATACCCAGGTGGGAGGGTCTCCTGCCTGGAGGGGCAAGTTCCCTCTACCCTGGCTGCAGCGGAGTATGAGCTCCCCACAACACTCAGGTGGGAGAGGTCTCTAGCTGGCTGCTGCAGTATAAGAGCTCCACCCCATACCCAGATGGGAGGGGTCACCCGCCTGAAGGAGAGAGTCCCTACTACCCTGGCTGCAGTGGTATATTAGCTTTCCCTGAAAGCTAGATGGGAGGGTTCTCCTATCTGGAGAGGCGAGTCCCCACTACCCTGGCATCCCCCAAGACACCCATGTGGGAGGGGTCTCCCACCTGGAGAGGTGAGTCCCCTCTACCCTGGCTGCAGGAGTACAAAAGCTCCCACAACACCCAGGTGGAAGGGGTCTCCTGCCTGGAGGGGTGAGTCCCCTCTACCCTGGCTGTGGCAGTATAAGAGCTCCCACTGACACCCAGCTAGGAAGGGTCTCCCGCCTGTGCAGTTAATCCACTCTACTCTAGCTGCAGAAGTATACAAGCTTCCCCAGACACCCAAGTGGGAAAGGTCTCCAGCCAGGAGGGGCGATGACCCTCTACCCTGTCTTTGGCTTATACAAGCTCACCCTAGCACCCAGGTAGGGGCGAGTCCCCTCTACTTTGGCTGGTGCCATATAAGAGCTCCCATGACACCCAAGTGGGAGGCCTCTCCGGATTGGAGGGGCGAGTCCCCTCTGCACTGGCTGCGGAGGTATAGGATATCCCTGAGACACCCAGGTGGGAGGGGTCTTCTGTCTGGAAGGGTGAGTACCCTCTCACCTAGCTGTGGTGGTATACAAGCTCCCCCTGAAACCCAGGTGAAATTGTTCTCCCGCCTGAAAGGGTGAGTACCCTCTACCCTGACTAGGGCCGTATAGGAGCCTGCCCATCAGACACAGAGAAGGGAGGGGTCTCCTGCCTGTAGGGGCTAGTCCCCCTACCATTGCTGCTGCAGTAAAGGAGCTCCCCATGATACCCAGGTAGGAGGGGTCTCTGTCCTGGAGGGGTGAGTCCCCTCTACCCTGGCTGTGGCAGTATAAGAGCTCCCACTGACACCCAGCTAGGAAGGGTCTCCCGCCTGTGCAGCGAAACCCCTCTAGCTGCGGAGGTATATCAGCTTCCCCAGACACCCAAGTGGGAAAGATCTCCAGCCTGGAGGGAGGAAGACCCTCTACCCTGGCTTTGGCAGTATACAAGCTCACCCAAGCACCCAGGTAGGAGGGGTCTCTCGCCTGGAGGGGTGAGTCCCCTCTACTTTGGCTAGTGCCATATAAGAGCTCCCAGGATACCTAGGTGGGAGGCATTTCCCACCTGTAGGGGCGAGTCCCCTCTACCCTGTCTTTGGCAATATGTGAGCTCCCCCTGACACCCAGGTGGGAGGGGTCTGCCACATGTAAGGGTGAGTACCCTCTACCCTGGCTCCAGCAGTAATAGACCTCCCCCTGACACCCAGGTTGGAGGGGTTCCCCGCCTAGAGGGGCAAGTCCCTTGCTGCTGCAGTATATGAGCTCCCACACACACACCTAGAAAAATGGGTCTTCCGCCTAGAGGGGCAAGTCCCCTCTACACTGGCTGTAGCAGTATTGGAGATCCCCTGAGACCAAGGTGGAAGGAGTCTCCCACTTAAAGGGTAGAGTCCACTCTACCCTGCCTGCAGGGGTATATGAGCTCCCCTGACAACCAGGTGGGAGGGGTCTCTCGCCTGGAGGGGTCGGTCCCCTCTCTCCTGGCTGAGGAGGTATAGGAGCTTACCCTGACATCCAGGTTTGAGGGGTCTCCTGCCTAACTGAGTCAGTATAGGAGTTCCCCTGACCACCCAGGTTGGAGGGATCTCCAGCCTATAGGGGCGAGTCCCCTATACCCTGGCTGCAGTGGTATTTCAGCTCTTTCTGAAACACAGATGGGAGGGGACTCACGACTAGAGGGGTGAGTCCCCTATACCCTAGCTGGAGCGGTATAGGAAGACCCCCACGCACCCAGGTGGGAGGGGTCTCACACCTGGAGGGGCAAGTCCCCTCAACCCTGGATGCGGAGGAATCAGAGTTCCCACAATTCCTCGGTGGGAGTGTTCTTCTGCTTGGAGGGGCGAGTTGCCTCTATCCTGGTTGCAGCAGTATAAGAGCTCCTCCTGACACCCAGCTGGGATGGGTCTCCTGCCTGGAAGTGCGAGTTCTCTATACAATGGCTGCAGCAATATGGTAGCCCCCCACACCCACAGGTGAGAGGGGTCTCCGACTAAAGAGGCGAATACCCTCTTCCGTGGCTGGGCCAGTATAGGAGCTCCCAAGATACCCAGGTTAGAGGGGTCTCCCGACTTGAGGGCAAGTCCCCCCTCTCCACTTGCTGCAGAGGTATAGGAACTCCCCCCAATACCCAGGTGGGACAGGTCTCCCGCCAGGAGGGGCGAGTCCCCTCTACCCAGGCTATGGTAGTATACAAGCTCCCCAAGACACCCAATTGTGGGAGAGGTCTCCCACCTAGAGGGGTCTCCCTCTTACAGGGGCAAGTCCCCTCTACCCTGGGTAAGGCGGTATACAAGCTCCCCCCCAACGCCCCACACCTGGGTCTTTTGCCTGCATGGGTGAACCTCTCTACCCTGGCTTGGCAGTATACAAGGTTCCCCTGCCACCTATTAGGAGGAGTCTCTCACCTGTAGTGGTGAGTCCGCTCTATCCTGGCTGTAGAGGTATAGGAGCTCCCTCTGACACCCAGGTGGGAGGGGTCTCCTGACTAGAGGGGCAAGTCCCATCTACCCTGACTGTGGTGGTATACTAGCTTTTCCTGACACCCAGTTGAGAGGGGTCTCCTGCCTGGAGAGGCGAGTCCACTCTACCCTGGCTGTGGCAGTATACAAGCTCCCCCCGACACCCATGGAGGAAGAATCTCCTACCTGGAGGGGCGACTCCCCTCTACCCTGGCTGCTGTGGTATAGAAGCTCCCCCTGACACCTAGGTGTGAGGGGTCTCCCGCCTGATGGGGGCAAGTATCCTCTACCCTGACTGCTATGGTATATGAGCTTACCCTGACACCCAGGGGGGAAGGGGTCTCCCATATGGAGGGTCAAGTCCTCTCTACATTGGCTGCTGCGTTATACAATCTCTCTTGTCTGGAGGGGCCAGCCCCTTCTACCATGACTGCAGTGGGATAGGAGCTCCACCCCCCTCGACATTCAGGTGACAATGGTCTTCCGCCTTGGAGTGAGGGGTGTCCAGCCTAGAGGGGCGAGTCCACACTAACATGGCTGCAGCAATATATATGAGCTCCCCCCAACAACCTGGTGGGAGAAATCTCCCGGCTAGAGTCGAATCCCCTCCACCCTGGCAAAGGCGGTATACAAGCTTCCCTGAACAGCCAGGAGAGAGGATTCTCACTACTGGAGGGGAGCATCCCCTCTACTCTAGATGCAGGGGTATAGGAGCTTCCCCCAAACCCGGGAGGAAGGGGTCACCCGACTGGAAGGGCAGTCCTCTCTACCCTGGCTAAGGTGGTTACAATCTCCCTGTGACACCCAGGTGGGAGGGGTTTCCCGCCTGGAGAGGCGAGTCCCCACTACCCTGGCTGCTGCAGCAGTAGGCAGTATAGGAGCTCCCCCTTACAACCAGGTGGGAGGGGTCTTCTGCCTGGAGTGGTGGGTTCCCTCTTCCCTCTCTCTGGCGGTGTATGAGCTCTCTTGACAACCAGGGTTTAGGGGTCTCCCGCCTAGTGTCGGGAGTCCCCTCTCTCTTGGCTGCAGCAGTATAAGAGCCCCCCCCCATAGCAACATGGAAGGGGTCTCCTTCCTGGAGGAGTAAATACCCTCTAGCCTGGCTAATGCAGTATACAAGCTCCAGGACACCCAGGGGGAGAGGTCACCTGCCTGAAGGGGTGAGTCCCCTTTTCCCTGGCTGTAGTGGTATATTAGATTTCCCTGACACCCAGGTGGGAGGGGTCTCCCGCCTGGAGGCATGAGTTCCCTCTACACTGACTATGGCAGTAAAGGAGCTCCTCCCGACACCCAGGTGGGAGGGTCTCTGGTCTGGAGAGGTGAGTCCCCTCTACCCTGGCTGCAGAGGGATAGGAGCATCCCCAACCAACACCTAGGTGGGAGGGGTGAGTCCCCTGCATCTTGGCTGCAGCGGTATAAGAGCTTCCCCTAACACCCAGGTGGGATGGGTCTCCCGCCTGGAGAGGTGAGTCTCCTATACCCTGGTTTCAGTGGTATAGGAGCTCCCCCCACACCCAGGTGGGATGGTATCTGGACTGGAGGGTCAAGTCCCTTCTACCGTGGCTGTGGAGGTATTAGAGCTCCCCCAACTGACACCTAGATGAGAGTGGTCTCCAGCCTGGAGGGGTGAGTCCCCTCTACCCTGGCTCTTGAGGTATATGAGCTCTACCCCAGCAATCAGGTGGGACGAGTCTCTTGCTTGGAGGGGGTCAGTCCACTCTACCATGGCTGCAGTGGGATAGGAGCTCCCCTGACACCCAGGTGACAGTAGTCTTCTGCCTTGGGAGGGAGTCCTTGTTACCCTGCCTGCAGCTGTATAGGAGCCCGCCACCCCAAGACACACAGGTGGGAGGGATCTCCCACCTTTAGGGGCGAGTCACCTCTACCCTGTCTGGGGCGGTATTTGAGCTCCCCCTGACATCCAGTTGGGAGGGGTCTTCCACCTGGAGGGGCAAGTCTGCTCTACCCTGGTTGTAGTAGTATAGGAGCTCCCCCGCATCCAGGTGGGAGGGGTATCCTGCATTGAGGGGCAAGTCCCCTTTTCCCCTGGCTGCTGCCTTATATGAGCTCCCCCTCCATACCCAGATGAGAGGGGTCTTCCGCCTGAAGGGGCAAATCCCTTCTACCCTGGGTGCAGTGGTATGCTACCTTTCCCTGAGACCAAGGTAGAAGAGGTCTCCCACCTGGAGGGGTGAGTCCCCTCTACACTGGCTAAGGCGGTAAATGAGCTTCCCCCGACATCCAGGTGCTAGGAGTGCTCCAACTGGAGGGAAGAGTCCCCTCTAGCTTGGCTGCTGTGGGATAAGAGCTCCGGCCAACACCCAGGTCCGAGGGATCCCCTTCCTGGAGAGGCAAGTCCACTCTACCCTGGTTACAGCGGTATAGGGTCTCCCCCTGACACCTAGGTAGGAGGGGTCTTCCCCTTGGAGTGGTGAGTCCTCTCTACCCTAGCTGTAGGAATATAGGAGTTCCCCTGACACCCAGGTGAAAGGGGTCTCCTGCATGGAGGGCTGAGACCCCTCTTCCGTGGCTGCAGTGGTGTACTAGCTTTCTGGGACACCCAGGTGGGAGAAGTCTCCAGCATGGAGGGGCGAGTACCCCCTACACTGGCTGCAGCAGTATAGGAGCTCCTGCAGACACCCAGGTGTGAGGGGTCTCTTGCCTGGAGCAGTGAGTCCTTTCTACCCTGGCTGAGGTGATATACAAGCTCCCCCAAACCCAGGTGGGAGGTGTTAACCGCCTGGAAGGACAAGTCTGCTCTACCCTGGCTTCAGCGGTGTCCAAGCTTCCCCCAACACCCAGGTAGGAGGGGTCTCCCGCCTGAAGGGGCGAGACCCCTCTACCCTGCCTAGTGCAATACAGGAGCCCCCCCCCCCACCCAGATGAAAGTGGTCTCCCGCCTGGAGGAGCGAGTCCCCTCTGCCCTGGCTGTTGCTGTATAGGAGCTTTCCTGACACTCAGGTGGGAGGAGTCTTCAGCTTAGAGGGGAAAGGCCCCTCTACCCTGGCTAAGGCTATATATAAGCTCCACCCCCTGACACACAGGTGGGAGGGGTCTCCCATTTGAAGGGGCAACTCCCCTCTACCCTGGCTTCTGAGGTATACAAGCTTCCCCCGGACACCTAGGTGGGAGGGGTCCTCCGCCTGGAGGGGCGAGTCCCCTCTACTTTGGCTGGTGCCCTATAAGAGCTTCCTGGACACCCAGGAGGAAGGGGTCTTTCGCCTGCAGGGGCAAAACCCTCTTCCCTGGTTGTGGCAGTATGAGAGCTTCCCCGACACCTGGTGGGAGGGGTCTCATTCCTGTAGGGGTGAGTCCCCTCTACCCTGGTTTCAGCAGCATAGGAGCTTCCCCCACACCCAGGTGGGAGGGGTATCCCTCCTGGAGGGGTGAGTCCTCCCTACCCTGGTTTCAGCGGTATATGAACTCCTCCCAGACACCCAGGTGGGAGGGTTCTCCTGCATGGAGGGGCGAGTCCCCTCTATCCTGGCTGCTGGGGTATACCAGCTACCCTCGCCATACCCAGATGCAAGGGGTGTTCCACCTGAAGGGGCGAGTCCCCTCTACCAGGTCTGCAGTGGTATAGTAGCTTTCCCTGACACCCAGGTGGGAGGGTTCTCCTGCTAGGAGGGGCGAGTCCCCTCTACACTGGCTAGGGGGATATAAGAACTCCCCTTGACACTCAGGTGGGAGGGGTCTCCCGCTTAGAGGGGTGAGTCCCCACTTCCCTAGCTTCAGTGGTATAGGAGCTCCACAGAGCACCCAGGTGGAAGGGTTCTCCCTCCTGGAGGGGCGAATCCCCTCTACCCTGCCTGTGGCAGTATAGGAGCTTCCCAGGACACCCAGGTGGGAGGGTTTCCCGCCTTGCCGGGCCAGTCCCCTGTATCTTGGCTGTGGCTGTTTTGAGCTACCCCGGACACCCAGGTGGGAGTAGTCTCCTGCTTGGGGGGCTGAGTCCCCTCTACACAGGCTGCAGCAGTGAAGGAGCTCCCCCTGACAACCAGGTAGAATGGGTCCCCTCCTTGATGTGTGAGTCCCCTCTACCCTGGCTGCAGTGGTATAGGAGCTCCCCCAGACACTCAGGTGGCAGGGGTCTCCCGCCTGGAGGGGCGAGTCCCCACTACCCTGGCTGCAGCAGTGTGTGAGCTCCCCTAGACACCCAGGTGGGAAAGGTCTCCCACATGGAGGGGCAGGCAAGTCCACTCAACCCTGGCTACAGCACTATACTAGGTTTCTATACTAGCTTTCCCTGACATCTAGGTGGCAGGGGTCTCCCGCCTGGATAGGGGAGTCCCTTCCACACTGGCAGGGGTGGTAAAGGAACATCCATGACTCCCAGGAGGGAGGAGTCCCCCACCTGGAGGAGCGAGTCCCCTCTACCCTGGCTGCGGAGGTATATGAGTTTCATCACACACCCAGGTGGGAGGTATCTCCTGCCTAGAGGGCAAGTCCCTATTCCATGGCTGCAGCAGTGTAGGAGCTCCCCAGATACCCAGATGTGAGGCGTCTTCAGCCTGGAGGGGCGAGTCACTTATACCCTGGCTGTGGACGTATATGAGCTACCCCTGACACCCTGGTGGGAGTGGTCTCCTGCCTGGAGGGACAAGTACCCTCTACCATGGCTGTGGTGGTATATGAGCTTTCCCTGACAGCCAGGTGGTATATGAGCTCTCCCCAACAGCCAGGTGGGAGGGGTCTCCCTCCTGGAGGGATACCCCTCTCCCCTGACTAAGATGGTATACAAACTCCCCAGGAAACCCAGGTGGGAGGGTTCCCCTGCCTGAAATTACGAGTCCCCACTACCCTGGCTGCTGGGGTTTAAGATCCCCCTCTGTCACCCAGGAGGGAGGGGTCTCTGGCCTGGAAGGAGGAGTGTCATCTACCATGCCTGTGGTGGTATAGGAGTTCCCCCTGACACCCAGGTGAAAGAGGTCTCCTGCTTGGAGGCATGAGTCCCTGCTATCCTGGCTGCAGCTGTACAAGATCCCCCCCACACACCAGGAACCCATGTGGGAGGAGTCTGGCCTGGAGGAGCCCGTTCCCTCTACCCTGGCTATAGGGTATAGGAACTCCCCCTGATACCCAGGTGGGAGGGGTCTCTTGCCTGGAGGGGTGAGTCCCTGATACCCTGGTTGCAGCTGTTTAAGAGTTCCCCCAGACAACCATGTCACTTTTCATTCACCCAGGCCCAGGTACTAGCACTTGGCTCTCCGTTCCTGGGCCAGGCTCCTTGCTTGAGCCCATGGCTGCCCTTCTCGAGGACCCTGTCCCTGTCCCTTGGTTTCAGGTCCCTTTTACTGCCCCCTCCTGTGACTCCCCTCTGTTCCCCTTATGATGTGGTATCCTGGCTCTGCCTGGCCCCTCTGTTCCCCCTGATTCTTTCTAGCCTGGGCTCCTCAAATGGGTCCTGGCTGCCTATCGACCCCACCCCAAACTCTGTACCACAGGTTTCCCCACACAGTGCCCACTTTTGGCCCTCCTTTGGTCCAGGTCCCTCTCTGAGGATCTACTTACCTGGGGCAGAGGAGCTGAATTGGCTTTCCTCTGCACCCTGAATGCTCCCAGTGGGAAACACAGCCCTGCCACTCTCCTTGATCCCTTCTTGGCCTGAAACTTAAGGCCTGGCAGTTAATATGTGACTTACTCCAACCCAGCCCTGAGAGATCTCCTCCCTTCCCTCCCCTGCCCTCTCACCTTGCATTCTGCCCCTACCCCAACCCAGTCTTCCCTAACCCTGATCTTTGCACTCCAGTCCCCTGGCCTGGACACTCGCCTTAGCCTCTTTTTTGCGTTCCTCATGTTCCATGGCATAGCGTGGATTCTCTTCGTGTTGGGTCAGACCTGGGGGCCCTTGCTTGAGCCCGCCAATGTGGCCCCCTAGATTACCCTTGTGCTTCCCTCTGTCTTTACCCTTGTGCTTCCCTCTGTCTCCTGGTCTTTCAACAGACCTTCTCACCCTTCACTCCACTGCCCTCTCACCTCTATGTTGCCTCTACCCCAACCCTGCCCTCCCTAACTCTGGTCCATTGTGCTCCAGTACCAGGGCCTGGATGCTTGCAAGAGCCCCTGACTTTGTTCCACATGTACCTTGGCATAGCATAGAGTCTCTTCGTGTTGGGCCTGACTTGGGGCCCCTTGATTGTGCCCGCTCGCAGGCTCCCCTTGGTGCTCCTTGTGGTTTTCTCTGTCTTCTGATCCTCATGAAACCCGTTCCTCACCTTCCCCGCATGAATTCCCCTGGCACTTCTGGGTCTCATTCTCCTTGGTTGTCTCATCCATGGTCAGTTGGGTGGGTCCCTTTCCTGGGTTTCTGGCTTGGGTCCTAAGTCTCGCCACACTGAGCACCCACCATGACGATCCCACTGTGCCCCCTGGTCGCTCTCCTCCTGTCCCCCTTCCCTTGCCAGGCCTCCTTTGCCAGGTCCCTGGCCCTGGATTCTAATAAGGGCCAGAGTGCCTTATGGGAAACAGAACCCTGTCCCTTGTCTGGGTCCTTTGCTCTTTCTGGGTGCTTGGTCCTGCACCTGAAACCCTGAAACCTAGCGGTAGCCCTGGGCCTGAACTTGCCTGCCCCTATTGGATGCCCTGTCTTCCCACCCAAGTCTTGTCCACTTTCCTGGGCCCCCTGCCCCAGACCCAGCTCTTGGCTCTCCATTCCCTGACCTGGCTCCTTGTTGACCTTCTGGTGGCCCTTGTTGCCCAAAGCGTGCCTGGGCGTTGACTATGGGACCCTTGTTTGGACTGCTTCCCCTCTCCCCTCAGTGTTCCTGCACTGCAGTCCACTAGTGCCACCCACCTGCCCAGCCCTGCCCTTTGCTGTTCTCCCCTGGCATGGGCCCTCTTCTAGTCCCTAACCTGGGCTCCCTACTGGGGTCCAGGCCATACCCCACTAGCACCTGAACTCTAGCCTTCCCACTTTGCTCTCCTTTGGCCCTCCTTTTGTTCCTTTTCCTGCCACGCCCCATTTCCTGATCCCTTTCCCAGGACTAAAACCCAGGCCAGGAGAGTGAACCTGGCCTCTTGGCTCTCCTGGCTCCCAAGAGGAAAAAGTAGCCCTTCCCCTTGCCTGGGCCCTTTGGCCTCCTTTAGCCCGGGTCCTGCACCTCAACTCAGACACATAGCCATGAACCTGAGCCTTGAGCCTTCCTCCCTGTGTGCCACCAGCTCCCCTCTCTCCTCACCCTACCCTCCCCAGCCCTTCTCTGGTCCAGGTGCCTCCCTGAGAATCTACTTACCTGGGGCAGAGGAGTGGAATTGGCTTGCCTCTGTGCCCTGACACTCCTATGGGTAACATACCCATTGCCTGGGCCCCTTTGGCTGCCTGAACCCTGACACATGGCAGTGGACCTGGGCCTTGTGCTGACCTTGCTCTGATCCATCCCTCCCTTCCCTCCCCTGCCCTCTTGCCTTGCATGTCATGTGGTCCCCTGCTTCTTGGATCTCTCATTATCCAGGGTTGGGTTGGTCCATTTCCCAGACTCCTTGCTTGATTCCTGGCTCTCACCCCTCTACTCACCCACTATGACCTCACGTTGAGCCCTCCGGTCACCCTCCTCCTGGCCCCCTTCCCTTGCCAGCTTCCTTTGCCAGTCCCTGGCCCTGGATTCTCATCTGTGCCATGCACCTTATAGAAAACAAAGCCCTGCCCCTGGCCTGGGCCCTTTGCTCTCCCTGGGCCCCTGGTCCTGCGCCCAGAACCCTGAAACCTGGCAGTGGCCCTGGGCTTGGAGCCTGCCTCCTCTCTGCTGGATCCCCTGCCTTCCCTTCCCTCCCCACCTTTGTCCACTTACCTGAGACTCCTGCCCCAGCCCTGGCTTTTGGCTCTACATTCCCTGGCTTGGTATCTTGCTTGAGCCTCTGGTGGCCCTTCTTGCTCACTGTTTCCCTGAGCTTGGTGTGTAGGCCCCTCTCTAAGGCTGCTTCCCTGCTCCCCTTGGCTTCCCTGTACTGCAGTACCTGGTGCAGCCCCACCTTACCGGCCCCCCTTTCCCTGCTCTCACCTGGCCTGGGCCCTCCTCTAGGAGGTTCCTTGCTTGTATTCTGACCCACATTCCATCCTCTGGCACTTCAGGCTGTGCCCTCCTTTGGCCCTCCTGTCATCCCTGTCCCTGCCAGGCCCCTTTTCCTGATCTCTTTCCCAGGATACTCACCCAGGTCAGGAGACTGGACCTGACCTCTTGGCCCTCCAGGCTCCATTTTGTAAAACATATCCTTTCCCCTTGCATAGGCCATTTGGCCTTCCTCAGCCGGGGGTCCTGCTCCCCAACACTGACACGCTGCAGAGGGCCTGGGCCTTGAACCTCCCTCCTTTGCGCCACCACCTCCCTCCCTTGCCTCATTCCCCTCACCAGCTCTGTCTGTAGTCATGTGCCCCTGACCCAGCCCTTGCACTTGGCTCTTCATTCCTGGGCCTGGCTCCTTGTTTGAGCCCCTGGCTGGAATTTTCAAGTACCCTGCTCATGTACCATGATTTCAAGTCCCTTAGTTGGGGCCCTGATATGCCTCCCCTCTGTTTTCCTTGTGCTGTGGTATCCTGGCACTGCCTAGACCCTCCTCTCCACAGATTCTGACTAGACTGGGCTTCTTGATTGGGTCCTTGATATCCAACCACCCTCATGTCTGGATGAAAGGTATGTCTTCACAGTCCCCACCTTTGGCCCTCCTTTGGTTCTTGTCCCTCTCAGAGGATCTACTCTTTCAGGGCAGAGGAGTGGAATTGGCTGGCCTCTACATCCTGAAATCTCCCTATGGAAACACAGTCCTGCCCCTTGCCTGATCGTCCTCACCTCCAGAACCCTGACACCTGGCAGTGGAAGTGTGCTTTGAGCCAGCCATACCCTGTTCCATTCCCTCCGTTCGCTCCCCTGCCCTCTGCCCTTCCATGCTGCTACAACCACAACCCAGCCCTCCCTGACCCTGAACCTTCGCCTGAGCCCCTGAATGTGTTCCCAAGTCAGGTGGCGTTGCATGGCTTCCCCTGATGTCATTTCATTTTGGGCCCCCTACTGTGCTCCGCTTGGTGTGTCCTATGCTTCCAGCTGACTCCTTCTCACATCACCCCTTTCTCCCCATCCCCTATGATTTACCTGGGCATGCCCAGGAGCCTCCTACTCATTGGGTTCCTCATTTTTGGTCTGTCGGGTGGGACCCTTACCTGGGTTCCTTCCTTGGGTCCTGACTTTCGCCCCTCTCTGCACCCACCGCAACCCTTAGCCGTGACCTCCCGTTGGCCTCTTCCTGGGCCCCATCCCTTGCCAGGCCCCCTTGGCCTGGTCTCTGGATTTTTGTCTGAGCAGGGCATCTCATGGGAAAAAGCGCCCTGTCCCTAGTCTGGGACTCTTGCTATCCCTGGGCCCTTGGTCCTGCTCCCCGAAACCTGAGACCTGGCAATGGCCCTGGGCCTGGAGCTTGCCTCCACACTGCCGAATCCCCTGCCTTCCCTCCTCTACCATGTCCACTGTCCTGAGCCCCTGGTCCACCTGGGCCCTTGTCTCTCTAATCCCTGGCCTGTTGCCTCACTTGAGCCTCTGGTGGACCTTCTTGCTCTGTGCTTCCCTGAGCTTGTACTGGGGACCCCTTGTTTGGGCTGCGTCCCTGCTCCCCTTGGCTTCCCTGCACAACAGAACCCTAATGCCCTTTCCCTGACTTTTCTAGATGTGGCCCCCCTCTATGTCCCTAGCCTGGTATCCTTGCTGGAGTTCTCTCCCCCACCTCACCAACAGGCATCCTCCAGCACTTCCTGCTGTGCCCTCCTTGATACCTCCTGTTGTCCCTGCTGTGCCCCTTTTCCTGATCCCTTTACCAGGATGCTCACCAGGGCCAGGGGACTGGACCTGGCCTTTGGCCCTGCAGGCTATGTTTGGGAAAATGTAGCCCTTCCCCTTTTTCTGGACCCTTTGGCCTCCCTCAGTCCGGGCCCTGCTCCCCAACCCTGACACCCATCAGTGGACCTGGAAATTGATACCTTCTCTCCCTGCACCACCCGCTCCCCTTTCTCCCCTTCCTACCCTCTCTATTCCCCTCTGATTTCATGGGACCCCTGCCGGGACCAATGCACTTGACTCTCCATTCCTGGGCCTGGCTCCTTGCTTAAGGCCACCATTCTCTAGGACCCTGTCCATTTCCCTTGATTTCAAGCCCCTTTATCAGGCTGCCTCCTATGTCTCCCCTCTGTTCTCCTTGTATTGAAGTGTCACCCCCTTTCTCCACAGAAAAGTCTTAACCGAGCTTCTCCAGAATTCTTCACCATGGCTTCACCCTGAGACCACAGCTTCAGGCCTTAGGGAAAACTTTACAGGTTCTCAACCAATAGGTTAGAGAAAGACAGATCGCCACCTAGTTTGACCACAGGTGCACACTCCTTCAAGCCTGGAGATTGAGTCTGGGTCAAACAATGGAATATTCAAACACCTAAACTTCTTTGAAAGGGCCCTTTCCCTGTTATTTTATCCACCCCAACTGCAGTCAAGTTTGCAGAAATAGGTCCCTGGATATACCAAGAGTTGACAACCATCTCCCAAAAGTGTGTTTGGGACCCAAAGTTTAATGCCCTTCTAGGTATGAACTAGCACATGTGCTAGTTCTCTTGTGTTGTTGGCTATATTCAACCAGACTCAAGCCTGCAGCTGCGACTGGGCGTGCATTCCAGATGCTGCTTCGCCCTTGAAGCTGACTGTCTAGGGAAAAAGGAGCACTGGTAAAGCTTGAGAATAAGAAGGTAAACAGCCTTGCTTTAGTCACTCTGGAAGCTGACTGGTGTATGCATGGCAGAAGCTTGAGGAGACTACAGTCCTCCTTCAGCCACACAGGAGGGACTGGCTGATCAATGCACGGCGAAAGATAAACTTCCCACTAGGACTAATTAACTCTTTCAACCTCTAAGATAGTTCTTATACTATAATGCATTGCCACCCCTTGCTTCTGGATATATACATAATTCTCTGGTTTTTGCTACTTGTTTGATAACAGTAATTCCTACTGACTGGTCACTGGGTAAAAAAAAATCATTTATACTTTTTTATCTTGCTTATATAAATTTTCTAGGATTTGTTTGGTGTTATTAGATTGCCCTTATTAATTTATGCTGTTAACCTTTGCTAACCAAAATGTTAATCTATTATTTAGTTTGGTTTCCTTTGATAACCTTAAGAGGTTCTGTTCTACTCCTATTCCAACCATGGAGATCATGTGAACCATATGTCAAGACAATCCACTATAACCAAGAGGTTGTAAAACATATATTTAGGACCTGTCCTGCCAGAGGAATCCAAGGAATGGATGACTGTTTGGAAAGACAAAAGAGGTCCATTGGGAAGAAACTTGATTTAGGAGGTCACCAATCTTGGGGTGAAGATAACTGGCCACCCCAGAGGATTATTGCCACTATGGTCCGCTACCTGGGCACAAAATGGCAATTGGAGTTATAGAACTCCTATTTACATGTTAAACAAAATTGTTCATTTCCAAGCTGTACGAGAAACTATTATTAATCAGACTGCCCAAGCCTTTGACCTCCTAGCCACACAACAGACCCAATGGGAGTGGCTAACTATCAAACCCAAGAAGGGTAGGGAATTAGATTATCTAATTCCTAATTAGATTACCTAATTACCTAATCTAAGTAGGGCATTAAATTACCTACTGGCTGAGGAAAGAGAAATATGTGGAGAGTTCAACAGCTCAGATGTTGCATCCAAATGGATGACAATAGACAAACAGTCAAGAATATAGCCAACAATACAAGAGAACTAGCACATGGGCTAGTTCATACCTAGAAGGGCATTAAACTTTGGGTCCCAAACACACTTTTGGGAGATGGTTGTCAACTCTTGGTATATTTAAAAGCTTAACTGGTATAGTGAGTATTCTGCTTTAACCTGTTTTTATTGCTCCCATATTTGGCTCCTCTGTGTGAGGGAGATCAAACTTGCACGTGACTGAATCACACTCTCTGGCTGGGTGCCGAAGTGCTTAGTCACAGAAATGTGGCAGAGATTTCCCTACCCTTCTTGGGTTTGAGGGACAGTGTCTCATGCATGGGTGTGTCTTGCTTCAGCCCCATGGGTGGAGCCACGCTCACCTGTTCCTTTGTAATATAACCCCTTGCCCTGTTTAGGATAGAATCTTTCATGGAAGTGCCTTGAGTCCCCTTCTCTTACTGTGCCCTTGGGTGTGGCCTACCCAGATTCAGTCAACCTGCTGACAGTGGACATCACGAAGATAGACTCAGCCCCCTGAAACCTGACTCCTTGCTTCTCCTCTATAAAAGGGGCCAGTGAATGCTCTCTCTCTCTCTCTCTCTCTCTCTCTCTCTCTCTCCCCCTCTCTCTTCCTGTGGACCCTTAAGGTCAGAGGAGCTGTCACAGGACCCAAAGAAAAAGGTATCTGTGTCTTCCCGTGGGGTCTCTTGTTGTCAGGTCTGACCTGGGGGGCCCTTGCTTGTGTCCCCTAGTGAGCTCCCCTCTTTGCCAATTGCGCTGCCCTCTGTCTCATCATCCTAACACTGCCCCTTACTCTCCTTCCTCTATAGGTTTCCCCTGGAGAGCTGGCCTCCTGCTCCTTGAGTTCCTAATCATCTTTAGGGTGGGTTGGTCCCTTGCCTGAAATCCTTGCTTGGGTCCTGGCTCTTGCCCCTCTCCGCAACCACCACAACCCTGTGCCATGCCTTCCTACCACAGACCTCCTGGAACTTGTCCCTTGCCAGGCCCCTTGGCCTGGTCCATGGCCCTTGATTCTCATCTGGGCCAGGGCATCTTTAGAAAACAGACCCCTGCCCCTCACATGGGCCTCTTGCTCTCCTTGGGCCCTTGGTCCTGCACCTGGAACCATGATACCTGGCAGTGGCCCTGGCACTCAACCCTGGCTCCTCCCTACTGGATCCCCATCCTTCCCTCCCCAGCCCTGACCACTGTCCTGAGCGCTCTGCCCCAGCCTTGGCCCTTAGCTCTCAGTTCCCTGGCCTGGCTCCTCACTTGGATGTCTGGTGGCACGTCTTCTGCTGTGTAACCCTGGGCTTGGACTGTGGGCAACTTGCTTGGGCTGCTTCCCTGATCCCCTTGGCTGCCTGGCACTGCAGAACCCTAGTGCTGTCCTACCTGGCCCTGCCCTTCCCTGTTCTACCCTGGCCTGAGCCGTGCTCTAAATCACTAGCCTGGGTTTCTTTCTGGGATCCTGACCACTTCCCCACCAACACTGGTCCTCCGGCCCTTCATGTTGTGTCTTTCTTGGGCCCTCCTGTGGACCCTGTCCCTGCCAGGCCCATTTTCCTGATCCTTTTTCAAGGATTCTCACCAGGGCCAGAGACCTGGACCTGATTTTCTGTCCCTGCGGCTCCCTTTGGGAAAATGTACCCCTGCCCTTTGTCTGGGCCCATTGGCCTCCCTCAGCCCAGCCCCTGCTCCCCAACTCTTACACCCAGCAGTAGACCTGGGCCTTGAGCCCTCCAATCCCTGTGACACCCCATAACCTTTCTACCCCCCTCTTCCCAGCCCCATTCATTTTCATGAGACACCCGCCTAGGTCCTTCTACTTGGCTCTCCATTCCTTGGTGTCATCCCTTGCTTGAACCCTTGGCTGCCCTTCTCAAGGATCCTGTCCCTGTCCCGTTATTTCAGGCCCATTTTTCCGGCCCCCTCCTGTGCCTCCCCTCTGTTCCCCTTGTACTATGTTATCCTGGCACTGCCCAGAACCTCCCCTCCCCTTGTTTCTGGGGTCCTGGTTCACCACCAACCCGACCCCGATTCCAGAAGCACAGTATCCCCTCACAGTGCCCTCCTTTGGCCCTCCTTTTGTCCTGGTCTCTCTCTGAGTCTCTCCTTATCTGGGGCAGAGGAGTGGAATTGGCTGGCCTCTGGTCCCTGAAGGCTCCCTATGCGAAAACCAGCCCTGCCCCTTGCCTGGGTCCCCTTCGCCTTCCAAACCTTGACACCTGGACTTGGGCCTAGGGCTGACCTTGCCCTGTGCAATACCCTCCCTTCCATTCCGAACCCTCTAGCCTTCCATACTGTCCCTACTCCAACCCAGCCCTCCCTTACCCTGAACGTTTGTGTTCCTGTCCCCAGGCCTGACCACTCACCTGAGATCTTGACCACATTCCTTCTGTTGCATGGCTTCCTGTGGCATCTGTTGGTGTTAGTCTGACATGGGGGCCCCTTGATTGCACCCTCTAGCACTCTCTCCTCCTTGCCCTTTGAGCCACCTCTGTCCTATCCTAATGCCACCCCTTCTTCTCCTTCCCCTCTTGCTTTCCCCTGGAGCATGGTCTCCTACTGCTTGGGTCCCTAATCCACTGTTGGTCAGGTCCATCCCTTTCCTGGACCCCTGCCTTGGGTATTGGCTCTTGCCCTTCTCCACACCCAAATCAACCCGGTTCCATGCCCAACTGTAGCTGTTCTCCTGGCCCTTGTCCCTTGCCAGGCCACCTTGACCCGGTTCCTTGCCTTTGAATCTCATCTGAGCCAGAGCGCCTTATGGGAAACAGGGCCTAGGTCCTCACCTGGCCCCTTGCTTTCCCTGGGCCCTAGGTCCTGCACTTGAACCCTGACACCTGGCAGTGGCACTGGCACTGGAGCCTGCCTCTCCCCTGCTGCATCCGCTCCCTCTCTTCCCCAGCCCTGTCCACTGTCCTGAGCCCCCTGCCCTAGCCCTGTACCTTGGCTCTCCCTTCCCTAGCCTGGTTCCTTGCTTGAGCTTCTGGTGTCCCTTCCTTCTCCATGCTTCACTGGGTTTGAATGCGTACCCCTCACTGTGCTGCTTCCCTGCTCCCCTTGGCTTCTCTGCAATGCAGAACCCTAGTGCAGCCCTACTGCCTGCCCCACCCTTTCCTACTGTCCCATGGCCTGGACCCTTCTCTAGGTCCCTAGCCTGGGTTCCCTTCTGAGGTCCTGGCCCCCACTCCACCAACACATGTCCTTGGCCCTTCAAGCTATGCCTTCTTCAGCCCTCCTGTCGCACCTGTCCATGCCGGGCCCTTTTTCATGATCCCAGGAGATGCTCACCACGGCCAAGGGACTGGACCTGGCCTTTTTCCCTTCTAGCTCCAATTACAAAATGTAGCCCTTCCCCTTGCCTGGGTGCTTTGTTCTCCCTCAGCCTGGGCCCTGCTCCCCAACCCTGACACCCATCAGTGGACTTGGGCCTTTAGTCTTCTTCTCCCTCTGCCACCTGCTCCCCTTTCTCCCCTCCCTCTCCTTCCCAGCCCTGAAAATTTTCATGCAACACTGGCCAGGGCCAAGGTACCTGGCTCTTCTTTCCTGGGCCTGGTTCCTAGCTGCAGCCCCCAGGCATCCTCAAAGACCCTGTCCCTGTCCCGTGATTAAAAGTTCCATTTTTGAGCCCACTCCTGTACCTTTCCTCTGTTCCCCTTGTGCTGTGGTATCCTGGAATTGCCTGGACCCTCACCTTCCCCTGCTTATCCCTAGACTGTCTCCTTGAATGGGTCCTGACTGCCCCCAATGCCCCCCAAATCTGGAAGGACGGGATCACCTACAATGGCCTCCTTTGGTCATGGTCTCTCTCTGAAAATCTAGTCACCTGAGGAAGAGGAGCAGACTGTCTCCTGGTTTCAGGCCCCTTTTAATGGCCCCATCCTTTGCCTCCCCTCTGTTCCACTGGTGCTTTGGTATCATGGCACTGCTGGGACCCTTCACTTTCCCTGCTTCTCCCTAGCCTGCACTACTTGAATGGGTCCTTGCTGCCAACCTGCCACCCCCACAACCTTTGTATGCTAGGTATCCCCACAAGTCCCCACTTTTGACTCTCCTTTGGTCCAGGTCCCTCTCTGAAGATCAACTCACCTGGGCAGAGGAGTGGAATTGCCTGGCCTTTGTGCCCTTAACATACCCTATGGGAAACATAGCAGTGCTCCTCGCCTGAGTCCCCTTCGCTGTGTGAATCTGGAGACCTGGCAGTTAACATGTGACCTGCTCCAACCCAGCCTTGAGAGATCCCCTTCCTTTCCTCCCCTGACTTCTAGCCTTGCATGCTGCCCCTACCCACACCCAACTCTCCCTAACCCTTACCCTTTACACTCCAGTCCCCAGGCCAGGGCGCTCGCTTGAGCCCGTGACAGTATTCCTCATGTCACTTGGCAAGAGTCTCTTCCTGTTGGGTCTGACCTGGGGGCCCCATGATTGGGACAGCCAATATACTCCCCTAGTTGCCCCTTGCACTTTTCTCTGTCTCATGGTCCTGGCGCAGCCCTTCCACTCCTTCCCCTTATGCTTTCCCCTGGCGTTTTCAGGTCTCCTGCTCCTTGGGTCCCTCATCCATGTTCAGTCAGGTGGGTCATTTGCCTGGGCACCTGGCTTGGGTCCTGAATCTTGCCTCCATGCACCCACCGAGACCCCCTGCTATGCCCTCCCGTTGCCTTACTTCTGGCCCCCTTCACTTGCCAGGCCTCCATTGCCAGGTCTCTGTCCCTGGATTCTCATCTGTGCCAGGGCACCTTGTGGGAAACAGCCCTGCCCCTCGCCTGGTCCCCTTGCTCTCTCTGGGCCCTTGGTCCTGCACCCAGAACCCTGACACCTGGCAGTGGCCCTTGGCCAGGAGCCTGCCTCCACCTTGCAGAATCCCTTGCCATCCCTCCAAAATCTTGTCCACTGTCCTGAGCCCCCTGCCCATGATCTGGCCCTTGGCTCTCCATTCCCTGCCCTGCCTCCTCGCTTGAGCCTCTGGGGGCCCTTCTTGCACCTTTCTTCCCTTGGCTTGGACTGCAGGCATTGATGTAGCCAGTACCCTTGTACACTTGGCATCCCTGAACCTCAGAACCCTACTGCCACCTGCCTACCCAGCCCCATCCTTCCCTGCCCTCTCTTGGCCTGGGCCCTTCTGTAGGTCCCTAGCCTGGGCTCCTTTCTGGAGTCCTGGCCTGCACCCCATCAACACCCTTCCTCTGGCCTTTCTCGCTGAACCATCTTTCATCCCTCCTGTTGTCCCTGTTTCTGCTTGGCCCCTTTTCAAGATCCCTTTCCCAGGATGCTCACCAGGGCCAGAGGACAGAAACTGCTCTCGACCTGGAGGCTCCCTTTGGGAAAAAGTAGCTGTGGGTTGCCTGGCCCTTTAGACTCTCTCAGCCCAGGCCCTGCTCCTTGATCCTGACACCCAGCAGTGAACCTGGGCCTTGAGCCCTAATCTCCCTGCACCACTCACTACCCTTGTTACCCTTTCTCTCCATCCAGCCATGTCTGTTTTCATGTGACCCAGGACCAGGTCCTGGCACTTGGGTACCCATTCTTGGGTCTGGCTCCTTGCTAGAACCCCTGGTAGCCCTTCTCAAGGACCCTGTCCCTATCCCTTGATTTCAGGCCCTTTCTTCGCCCCCTTCCTGTTCCTCCCCTCTGTTCCCCTTGTACTGTCTTGTCATTTCCAGGACCGTCCCCTCCCCCTGCTTCTACCTAGCCTGGTGCCCTTCAATGGTTGCTTGCTCCCCACGGACACCCCATCAGTCCCAGACCAAAGGTATCTCTCACATTTCCCTCCTTTGCTCCTGGTCTCTCTCTGAGGATCTACTCACCTGGGGCAGAGGAGTGGAATTGGCTGGCCTCTGGACCCTGAAGGCTCCCTATGGAAACAGCCCTGCCCCTCGCCTGGGCCCCCTTTGCTGCCCAAACTTGACACCTGACAGTGGACTTGGGCCTAGCGATGACCTTGTGATGGGTGATCCCCTCCCTTCCCTCTCCTGACCTCTAGCCTTGCAAGCTTCCCCTAAGCCAACCCATCCCTCCCTCACCCTGACCATTCGCCCTAAAGTCTTCTGGCCTGGCTGCTGGCCTGAGCTTCTTACTGCGCTATTTGTTTTGCTTTGCTTTCTGTGGTGTCTCTTTGTGTTGCCTCTGACCTGGGGGCCCGTTGCTTCGGCCCCCTAGTTTGCTCTCCTCTGTGCCCTTTGAGCATCCCTCTGTCTCCTCATCCTAGCATGTTCTTCCCCTAGCACTTTTTTCCTGAAGCGTGGGCCTCCTGCTCATTGGGTCCCTAATACCTTTTGGTGGGGTTGGTCCCTTACCTGGGCTCCTTGATTGGGTCCTAGCTCTTGCCCCTCTCTGCACCCACCTCGACCCCCCACTGTGCCCTCCTATCGCACTCATCCTGGTCCCCTTCCCTTGCCAGGCCCCCTTGGCCTGGTCCCTGGCCCTTGATTCTCATCTGGGCCAGGGTGCTTTAAGGGAAACAGAACCCTGACGTCACTTGGGCTACTTGCTCTCCCTAGGCCCTTGGGGCAGCACACGAAACCTTGACACCTGACAGTGGCACTGGGCCTCAAACCTGCCTCCCCCCTGCTGGATCCCCTGCCTTCCTTCCCCAGGCCTGTCCACTGTCCTGAGTCCCCTGCCCCAGCACTGGCCCTTGGCTCTCCATTTATGTCCTGGCTCACCATTTGATCCTCTGGGGGCCGTTCTTTCCTGGGCTTGGACTGAAGCCATTGCTGGGGCCATTTCCCTACTCCCTTTGGCTTCCCTGCACCACAGAACCCTAGTGCCGCCCCTGTTTGCCAGACCCCACCCTTCCCTGCTCTTCCCTGGCCTTAGCCCTCCTCTAGTTTCCTAGCCTGGGCTCCTTTCTGTGGTCCTGGCCAGCAACTCACAAACACCCTTCCTCCAGCATTTCACACTATGGCCTCTGTCCTTGTCCATGCTAGGCCCCTTTTCCAGGTCCCTTTCCCAGGATGCTCACCAGGGCCAGGGGCTGGAACTCAGATGTTTAGCCCTAAGGGCTTCCTTTGGGAAAAGGTAGCAATGCCCCTTGCCTGGGGGCTTTGGCCTCCCTCAGCCCAGGCCCTGCTCCTCATTCCTGACACCCAGCAGGGAACCTGGGCCTTGAGCCCTCCTCTCCCTGTGCCACTAGCTCTCCTTACTCCTGTTCTCCGCATTTACCACCACAGCCAGGAGAGAGGGGTCTCGCCCATCCAGATGGGGGACCTGTCCCACCTAGGTTTCGGGGGACCTCCTATAACCCACCAGCCAGGGTAGTGGAGACTCCCCCCACCACGCAGAAGACCCCTCCCACCTGGGTGTCTGAAGGAGCTCCTATACTGCTACAGCCAGTGTAGGGGGGACTTGCCCTTATAGGCGGGAGACCCCTCACACCTGGGTGTCAGGGAGGCTCAAAACAGCCACAGCCAGGGTAGAGTTGACTCACCACTCCTGGCGGAGACCCTCCCACCTGGGTTTCAGGAGGGAGCTCATATACTACTACAGCCAGGGTAGAGGGGACATGCACCTCTAGTCCCCTCTACCCTGGCTAAAGTGGTATACAAGCTCCCTGTAATATCCCGGTGGGAAGGGTCTCCTTACTGGAGGGGTGAGTCCCCTCTACCCTAGCTGCAAGAGTATATGAGCACCCCCTGACACCCAGGTGAAAGGCGTCTCTGGCCTAGAAGGGCGAGTCCCCTATAGCCTGGTTGCGGCAGTATAAGAGCTCCCCAGACAACTTGGATGGAGGGGTCTCCAGCCTAGAGGGACGAGTCTACTCTACCCAGGCTGTTGAGGTATATACCCAGATGAGAGGGGTTTCCCGCCTGAATGGGCAAGTCCCTTCTACCCTGGCTGCAGTGGTATACTGCTTTCCCTGACACCCAGGTGGAAGAGTCTCCCACCTGGAGGGGCGAGTCCCCTCTATCCTGGCTGCGTCGGTATAGGAGCACCCCCAATACCGAGGTTAAAGGGGTCTCCCAACTGGAGGGCAAGTCCCCTCTCCCCTGGCTGCAGCAGTGCCGCTGGCCGGCTGGCTGGGCAAACTAAGGGGGGGGGGTGATGAGGAACCTGTGTACGTTGATACAGCAGGAGTGGGAGCCATTTATTGTAGGACAGGAGGAGTATATATACATTCCACACAGCTTATCTTAATTAACATAAACTAGATACAGTAGTCAACCAATAAGGAATCTCCACACTTAATGGCGTTACTTCACAAACCACTCCCTCTGGCAAAATGCCAGGCGCCATCTTGACTTGTTTACAGACTCTAACACAGCAGTATAAAAGCTCCCCCTAAAACCCAGGTGGGAGGGGTCTCCTGACTAAAGGGGCAAGTTCCCTCTACCCAGGCTATGGCAGTATACAAGCTCCCCCAGACAGCCAGTTGGGGGAGGGGTCTCCCGCCTGGAGGGGTCTCCTGCCTAGATGGGCAAGTCACCTCTATCCTGGTTAAGGCAGTATACAAGCTCCCCCCAACACCCAGGTGGAAGGGGCCTCCCTCTTGGAAGGGTGAGTCCCTGCTACCCTGGCCGCAGTGGCATAGGAGCCCCCTCCTCTGACACCCATGTGGGAGGGGTCTTCTGCCTGAAGAGGCAAGTCCCCTCTACCCTGGCTGAGGCTGTATAGGATCTCTCCCCAACACTCAGGTGGGAGTGGTCTTCCGCTAGAGGGCAATTTCGCTCTATCCTGGCTGCAGTGGTATACTAGCTCCCCCCACACACAGGTGGAGCGGTATGCACCCTAGAGGGGGGAGTCCCCTCTACCTCTACCCTGACTATGGTGGTATAATAGCTTTCCCTGACAACTAGGTGAGAGGGGTCTCCTTCCTGGAGAGGCTAGACAACTCTACCCTGGTTGTGGCAGTATACAAGCTCCCACACACACACACCCAGGGGTGAGGGATCTCCTACATGGAGGAGAGAGTTTCCTCTACCCTGGCTGCTGTGGTATAGGAGCTCCCCCAGAGAGCCTGGTGGGAGACGTCTCCTGCCTGGTGGGCAAATACCCTCTACCCTGGCTGCTTGGTATATGATCTCCTCTGGACATCCAGGTGGGAGGGGTCTCCCACATGGAGAGGCGAGTCCTCTCTACCCTGGCTGCTGCCTTATACAAGCTCCCCTGAACACCAAGGAGTGAGGGGTGTCCCACCTGGAGGGGCACATCTGCACTACACTGGCTGCAGTGGTATGTGAGCTCTCTCCACACCCAGGTGGGAGGAATCTCTGGCCTAGAGAGGCAAGTCCCCTCCACCCTAAGGCAGTATACAAGCTACCCCGGATATCCAGGAGAGAGGGGTCTCACTGCTGGAGGGGCACATCCCCTCTACCCTAGCTGCAGGATATAGGAGCTCCACCTGATACCCAGGAGTGAGAGGTCTCCTGACTGGAGGTGTGAGTCCTTTATACCCTGGCTAAGATATACAATGTCCCAGCAACACCCAGGTGGAAGGAGTTTCCTACCTGGAGGAGTGAGTCCCCTCTACCCTGGCTAAGCACTATAAGAGCTCCAGATGACACCAAGGTGGGATGTGTCTCCCGCCTGGAGGGGCAAGTCCCCTATACCCTGGCTGTGGTGGTTAGGAGCTCCCCCCCCACACACACCCTGGTGGAAGGGGTCTCCCGCCTGGAGTGGGGAGTCCCCTCTTCCCTGCCTCTGGTGGTATATGAGCTCCCCTGACAACCAGGGTTTAGGGTCTCCTGCCTAGTGGGGCAAGTCCCCTCTCTCCTGGCTGTAGGGGTATACAAGCACCCTCCATACAAGATGGGAGGGATCTTCTGCCTTAAGGAGCGAGTACCCTCCATCCTAGCTAATGCAGTATGCAAGCTCCTGGACACCCAGGAGGAAGGGGTCTCCAGCCTGGATTTGTGAGTCACCTCTACCCTGCCTAAGGTGGTATATAAGCTCCCTGTGACACCAAGGTGGGAGGGGTGAGTCCCCTTTTCCCTGGCTTTAGTGGTATACTAGCATTCCCTGACACCCAGGTGGGTGGGGTTCTCTGCCTAGAGGGAAGAGTTCCCTCTACAGTGGTTGCAGTGGTATAGGAGCTCCCCAACACCTAGTGGGAGGGGTCTCCTGCCTGGAGGGGCAATTACCCTCTCTCCTGGCCGGGACAGTATATGAGCTCCCCCCTACAATCAGGTGGGAGGAGACTCTTGCCTGGAGGGGCGAGATGCCTCTACCATGGCTGCTGCAGGATAGGCATCCCCCTGGACACCTAGGTGAAAGTCGTCTGCCTCCTGGGGTTTCTAGTCCCTGCTACCCTGCCTGCAACTATATACTGACCCACCCCAGGTGTGAAGTGTCTCTCACCTTTAGGGGCCAGTCCCTCTACCCTGTCTGGGGCAATATAAGAGCTCCCCCCCACACCCAGGTCGGAGGGCTTTCCGTCTGGAGGTGCGAGTCCCCTCTACCCTGGCTGTAGCAGTATAGAAGCTCCCCCCTACACCCAGGTGGGAGGGGTCTTCTGCCTGGAGTGGTAAGTCCCTTTACCCAGCCTGTGGTGGTATATGAGCTCTCCTGACAACCAGGTGTGAGGGGTCTCCCACCTAGTGGGTTGAATCCCCTCCATCCTGGCTGCAGCTGTATAAGAGCTCCACCCTCATAGCCAAATTGGAGGGGTATCCAGCCTGTACCCTCCACCCTGGATAAGGCGGTATACAAGCTCCCCTGGTCAAACAGGAGGGAGGGATCTCCTCCCTGGAGGGATGAGTCACCACTACCCTGGCTGCAGTGGTATAAGAGCTTCCTCCCCATACCCAAGTGTTCTTGCCTGGAGGGCAGAACACCTTTACCATGGTTGCTATGGTGTAGGAGCTCCCCGGCAAACTCAGGTGGGAGGGGTTTCCCACCTGGGGGGGGTGGGTCCACTATAATCTGGATTAGGCAGTGTAAAATCTCTCCCTAGACACCCAGGTCAAGGGGTGTGCCGCATGGAGGGGTGAGTCCCTTCTACCCTGTCTGGACACCTAGGTGGGAGAGGTCTCCTGCTTGGAGGGGTGAGTCCACTCTACCTTGGCTGTGGCAGAAAAGGAGCTCCCCTGACACCCAGGTGAAAGGAGTCTCCCGCCTGGATGAGCAAGTCCCCTCTATCCTGGCTACTGCTGTATACATACTCTCCAGACACCCAGGTGGGAGGGGACTTTTGCCTGGAGAGGCAAGTCACCTCCACCCTGGCTAAGGCAGTATGCAAGCTCTCCACTCCACTCAGGTAAGAGGGTTTTCCCGCTGGAGTCGAGTGTTCTCTCTACCCTTGCTAGTGCTCTATAAGAGCTCCAGGAACACGCAGGTTGGAGGGGTCTCCCCCCTAAAGAGGTGAATGCCTCTACCCTGGTTGTGGCAGTATAGGAGCACCACCTGACACCCAGGTGCATAGGTCTCCTGCCTGGAGTGGCGAGTCCCCTCTACCCTGCCTGCAGTTGCATATGAGCTCCCCTGAAAACCAGGTGTGAGAGGTCTCCCTCCTAGTGGGGCAAGTCCCACTATTCGGGCTGCAGAGGTATAGAGCTACCCCCTCAATACCCAGATGGGAAGGTTTCATGCCTGGAGGGTGACTCCCCTCTATCCTGGCTAAGGTGGTATACAAGCTTCTCCTTCTCACAGGTCTCCCCACTGGAGGGGAGAGTCCCCTCTACCCTTGCTTCAGCGGTATACATTCTCCCCCAGACACCAATATGGGAAGGGTCCCCCGCCTTAAGGGGTGAGTCCCCTCTACCATGGCTGAGGCGGTATAAGAGCTCCCCATACACAAACACACAGATGTGAAGGGCCTCCAGCTAGTGGGGCGAGTCCATTCCGCCCTGGCTAACTCGGTATACAAGCTCCCCTGGACACTCAGGAGAGAGGGGTCTCCCGCCTGGAGGGGAAAGTCACCTCTACCGTGGCTTCGGCAGTTTAAGATATACTCCCCCATACACAGATGGGAGGGGTCTCTTGCCTGGAGGGGCGAGTCCCCTCTACCCTGGCTTCCATGGTGTAGGAGCTCCTCCAGTCACCCAGGTGAAAGGGGTCTCCCACATGAAGGGACGAGTCCCCTCTACCCTGCCTACAGCGATATAGGAGCTCCCCAGGACACCCAAGTGGAAGGGGTCTACCACCTGGAAGGGTGAGTTTCCTCTACCCTGGCTGTGGTGGTATATGAGTTCCGCCTGACACCCAGGTGGGAGAGGTCTCCCGACTGGAGCGGCGAGGCCCTGCTTCCCTGGCTGCGACAGTATATTGCCCCCACTACAACACCCAGATGGGAGGAGTCTTCCTCCTGAAGGGGCAAGTAACCTCTACCTTGGCTACAGGAGTATATGAGCTCCCACCTACACCCAGGTGGGAGGAGTCTCCCGCCTGGAGGGGCAAGTTCCGTCTACTCTGGCTAAGGTGGTATACAAGCTCCCCCGAAACCCATCCGGAAGGGGTCTCCAGCCTGGAGGGGCGAGTCTGCACTAGTATAAGAGTTCACCTGACACCCTTCTGAGAGGGGTCTAATGCCTGGAGGGGCAAGTCCACTCTACCCTGGTTCAGTGGTCTATGAGCTCCCCCAGAATCCCAGGTTGGGGGGGTCCCCCGCCTAGAGGGGCGAGTCAGCTCTTTCCTTACTGCTGCAGTACATGAGCTGCCCAGACAACTAGATAAGAGGGGTCTTCCGCCTGGAGGGGCAAGTTCCCTCTACACTGGCTGCTGCAGTGTTGGAGCTCTCCTGAGACCCAGGTGGGAGGAGTCTCCCACCTAAAGGATAGAGTCCCCTCTACCCTGCCTGCTGTAGTATAGGAGCTCCCCAGGACACCCAGGCGGAAGAAGTCTCCCGCCTGGAGGGGCAAGTCCCCTCTACCCTAGTTGCGGCTGTATAAGAGCTCCCCCTACACTCAGGTGCGAGGGGTCTCCCGTCTGGACTGGCAAGTCCGCTCTACCCTGCCTGCAGCGGTATATGAGATCCCCTGACAACCAGGTGGGAGGGGTCTCTCGATGGAAGGGCGAATCCCCTCCCCTGGCTGAGGAGGTATAGGAGCTCACCCCAACACCCAGGTTTGAGGGGTCTCCCACATGAAGTGGCTAACCACTCTACTCTGGCTGTGTCAGTATAAGAGCTTACCCTGACATCCAGGTGGGAGGGGTCTCCAGCCTGTAGGGGCAAGTCCCCTATACCGGGGCTGCAGTGATATTCGAGCTCTTTCAGACACACAGGTGGGAGGGGACTCACGATTAGAGGGGCGAGTCTCCTGTACCCTGGCTGCAGTGGTATATGAACCCCCACTCACACCCAGGTGGGAGGGGTCTCACGCCTAGAGGGTAGAGTCCCCTCAACCCTGGCTGCGGTGGAATAGGTGTTCCCCCAGTTCCAAGGTGGGAGGGTTCTCCCACTTAGAGGGTCCAGTTGCCTCTACTCTGGCTGCTGGGGTATAAGAGCTCCCACTGACACCCAGGTGGGAGGTGTCCCCTGCTCAGAAAGGCAAGTCCCCTCTATCCTGGCTGCAGCAGTACAGGAGCCCCCCATGATACCCAGATGGAATGGCGATTCCCCTTTACCCTGGCTGCTGCTGTGTACAAGCTCCTCCAGAAACCCAATTGGGAGGGGTGCCCCGCCTGGAGGGGCGAGTCCCCTATCCCTTGGCTGCAGTGGTATACAAGCTCCCCCAGACACCCACTTGGGAGGGGTCTCCCACCTGCAGATTTGAGTCCCCTCTACCCTGGATTCAGTGATATACTAGATTTCCCTGCCACCCAGGTTGGAGGGGTCTCCTGCCTGGAGAGGGGAGTCCCCTCTACCCAAGCTGCGTCGGTATACAAGCTCCCCCAACACACAGGTGGGAAGGGTCTCCCACATAGAGAGGTGAGTCCCCTCTACCCTGGCTCTGGAGGTATATGAGCTCCCCACCCCCACCCCACCCCCACCCCGACATTCAGGTGGGAAGGGTCTCTTGCCTGGAGGAGCAAGTACCCTCTACCCTGGGAGGGGTCTCCTATCTGAATGGGCGAGTCCACTCTAGCCTTGCTGTTGTGGAGTACTAGCTTTCCTTGACACCAAGGTGGGAGGGGTCTCCTGCCTAGAGAGGCCAGTCCCCTCGAACCTGGCTGCAGGGGTATATAAGTTCCCACTGAATCCGTGGTGGGAGGGGTCTCCCGCCTGGAGGAGCAAGTACCCTCTACCCTGGCTGTAGTTGTTTATAACCTCCCCCTGACACCCAGGCAGGAGGGGGTCTTTCGCCTGCAGGGGTGAGTCCACTCTACCCTGGCGGCAGTGGTATATGACCTTCCCCCAACACCCATGTGGGAGGGGTCTTCCACGTAGAGAAGCAAGTCTGCTCTACCCTGGCGGCAGCAGTATAGGAGCTCCCCCCGACACCCAGGAAAGTGGGGTCTCCCGCCTGGAGGGGCGAGACCACTCTACCCTGGCTAGGGCATTATATGAGACCCCCACCAGACACCTAGGTGGGATGGGTCTCCTGTCTATAGGGGCAAGTCACCTTTACCATGGCTGCGGTGGTTTAGGAACTCCCCCTGACACCCAGGTGGGAGAGGTTGTCCACCTGGAGCCCCAAGTTCCCTCTACCCTATCTAAGGCTGTATACAAGTTTTCCTGACACAAAGGTGGGAGGGGTCTCCTGCTTGGAAGACCAAGTCACTCTACCCTGCTGCAGAGGTATACAACCTCCCTCTGAGACCCAGGTGGGAGGGGTTCCCTGTCTGGATGGGCGAGTCCCCTCTACTTTGGCTGGTGTCCTATGTCCTATAAGAACTCCCTGGACACCCAGGTGGGAGTGGTCTCCCGCCTGCAGGGGAGAATCCCTCTACCCTGGCTCTGGCAGTTTATCAGCTCCCCCCCACACACACACACTCAGGTGGGAGGAGTCTCCCGCCTGTAGGGGCGAGTCCTCTCCACCCTGAATGCAGTTGTATTTGAGCTCCTGTGACACTCAAGTAGGAGGGGTCTCCTGGCTGGAGGGGCGAGTCCCTCTATCCTGGCTAAGGAGGTATAGGAGGTCCCCAGACACCCAGGTCAGAGTGGTCTCCAGTCTGGATGGACTAGTCCCCTCTCTCCTGGCTGGGGTGGTATATGAGCTCCCCCTGACACCCAGGTGGGAGGGGTCTCCCGCTTGGAGGAATGAGTACCCTCTATCTTGGATGTGGCAGCATAAAAGCTGCCCCCAACACTCAGGTGGCAGGGGTCTCCCTCCTGGAGTGGTGCATTCCCTTTAACCTGCCTATGGGAGTATATGACCTCCCCTGATAACCACATGTGAGGGGTATACCGCCTAGTGGAGTGAGTCCCCTCTATCGTGGCTGCAGTCGTATACAAGCTCCCCAGCCATATCCAGATGGAAGGGGTCTCCTGCCTGAAGGAGCAAGTACTCTCCACCCTGGTTAAGGTGGTATACAAGCTCCCATGGACACCCAGGAGAAAGGGGTCTCCCTCCTGGAGGGGCGAGTCACATTTACCCTGGCTGCGGTGGTATAAGAGCTCCTCCCCCAATACCAGGTGGGAGGGGTCTCTTGCCTGGAGGGGCGAGTCCCTTCTACCCTTGCGGCCATGGTATATGAGCTCCCCCACAACACTCACTTGGGAGATTTCTCCCGCCTGGAGGGCAACTCCATTCTACCGTGGCTGCAGGAGTATATGAGCTCACCCTGAAATCCAGGTGGGAGGGGTCTCTTGCCTGGAGGGGTGAGTCCCTGCTAACCTGGTTGCAGCTCTTTGAGAGCTCCCCCAGACAACCATGTCCAGGCCCAGGTACTAGCACTTGGCTCTCCATTCCTGGGCCAGGCTCCTTGCTTGAGCCCCTGGATGCCCTCTCCAGGACCTATCTGGGTCCCTTGGTTTCAGGCCCCTTTTACTAGCCCTTTCCTGTGATTCCCCTTTGTTCCCCTTATGCTGTGATATCCTGGCCCTGCCTGGACCCTCTGTTCCCCCTGCTTCTTTCTAGCCTGGGCTCCTCAAATGAGTACTGGCTACCTACCGACTCCACCCCAAACTCTGCACCACAGGTCTCCCCTCACAGTGCCCACTTTGGGCCCTCCTTTGGTCCAGGTCCCTCTCTGAGGATATACTCACCTGGGGCAGAGGAGTGGAATTGGCTTGCCTCTGCACCCTGAAGGCTCCTATGGGAAACAGAGCCCTGCCCCTTGCCTGGCCCCTTTTGGCTGCCTGTACCCTGACACCTGGCAATGGACATGGGCCTTGTGCTGACCTTGCTCTGCTCTATCCCCTCCCTTCCCTCCCCTACCCTCTTGCCTTGCATGCTGCCCCTACACAAACCCAGCCTTCCAGAACCCTGACACTTTGCGCTCCATTCCCCGGCTTGGCTCCTCACCTGGGCCCCTGACTGCGATCCTTCATTGTGTGGTATAGTGTTGCATGGCTTCGGGTCACTTGGCTTCGTGTGGGGTCGGACGCAGGGGCCCCTTTCTTGTGACCCCTACCTCACTCTCCTCGGTGCCCCCTGTGCCGCCTGCCTACCCGCTGTCTCCTCATCCTCACATCACCCCTTCCTCCACTTCCCTGCTTTCCCCTCATTTGGTCCCCTGCTTCTTGGGTCTCTCATCATCCAGGGTTGGGTTGGTTCCTTGCCTGGACTCCTTGCTTGGTTCCTGGCTCTCACCCCTCTCCACACCCACTGTGACCTCACATCGAGCCCTCTGTCGCCCTCCTCCTGGCCCCTTTACCTTGCCAGCTGCCTTTGCCCAGTCCCTGGCCCTGGATTCTCATCTGAAACAGAGCCCTGCCCCTGGATTGGGCCATTTGCTCTCCTTGGGCCCTTGGTCCTGCCCCCAGAACCCTGAAACCTGGCAGTGGCCCTGGGCTTGGAGCCTGCCTCCTCCCTGCTGGATCCCCTGCCTTCCCTCCCCACCCTTGTCCACTTACCTGAGACCCCTGTCCCAGCCCTAGCCCTTGGCTCTCCATTCCCTGGCCTGGTTTCTCACTTGAGCCTCTGGTGGCCCTTCTTGCTCACTGTTTCCCTGGGCTTGGTGTGCAGGTCCCTCTCTAGGGCTGCTTCCCTGCTCCCCTTGGCTTCCCTGTACTGTAGTACCCTAGTGCAGCCCCACCTTACCGGCCCCCCATTCCCTGCTCTCCCCTGGTCTGGGCCCTCCTCTAGGTCCGTAACCTGGGCTCCGTCCTTGTATTCTGACCCACATTCCACCCACACCTGTCCTGTGCCCCTTCAGGCTGTGCAATCCTTTGGCCCTTTGTCATCCCTGTCCCTGCCAGGCCCCTTTTCCTGATCTCTTTCCCAGGATACTCACCCAGGCCAGGAGACTAGACCTGACCTCTTGGCCTTCCAGGCTCCATTTTGTAAAACGTATCCCTTCCCCTTGCATAGGCCATTTGGCTTCCCTCAACCCAGGCCCTGCTCCCCAATACTGACACCCTGCAGTGGGCCTGGGCCTTGAACCTCCCTCCTTTGCGCCACTACCTCCCTCCCTTGCCTCCCTCCCCTCACCAGCCTTGTCCGTTGTCATGTGCCCCTGTACCCCCATCTTTGGACTTGGCTCTCCATTCCTGGGCCTAGCTCCTTGCTTGAGCCCCTGGCCACCCTTCTTGAGGACCCTGCTCATGTACCTTGATTTCAAGCCCCTTACTCAGGGCCCTGATATGCCTCCCCTCTGTTTTCCTTGTGCTGTGGTATCCTGGCACTGCCTCACCCTCCCCTCCACAGCTTCTGCCTAGACTGGGCTCCTTGATTGGGTCCTTGATCCCCACTGACATCTCCCAACTTCCAGATGAAAGGTATGTCCTCATAGTACCCTTTGGCCCTCCTTTGGTTCTGGTTCCTCTCTGAGAATCTACTCACTTGAGGCAGAGGAGTGGAATTGGCTGGCCTCTACATCCTGAAGTCTTCCTATGGAAACACAGTCCTGCCCCTCGCCTGATCCCCCTCACCACCAGAACCCTGACACCTGGCAGTGGAAGTGTGCTTTTAGCCAGCCATGCCCTGCGCCATTCCCTCCCTTCTCTCCCCTGCCCTCTGGCCTTCCATGCTGCTACAATCCCAACCCAGCCCTCCCTGACCTTGAACCTTCTTTACCTGAGCCCTTGACTCTGTTCCCGAGTCACATGGTGTCTTGTGGCTTCCTCTGTTGTCATTCCATTTTGGGCCTCCTAGTGTGCTCTGCTTGGTTTGCTTGTGTTTCCAGCTGACTCCTCCTTCTGGCATCACCCCTTTGTTTCCATCCCCTTGTGTTTTACCTGGGCATGCCTGGGAGCCTCCTGCTCATTGTGTTCCTAATTTTTGGTCCATTGGGTAGGACCCTTGCCTGGGCTCCTTCCTGGGGTCCTGGCTTTCATACCTCTCTGTACCCACCATAACCCTTCTCTGTGCCCTCCTATTGGCCTATTCCTGGACCTCGTCCCTTGCCAGGCCCCCTTTGCCCATTCAATAGCCCTGGATTCTCATCTGGACCAGAGCACCTTATGGAAACAGAGTCCTGGTCCTCCCCTGGGCCTCTTGCTCTCCTTTGGCCCTTGATCCTCAACATGGAACTTGGATACCTGGCAGTGGCCCGGGGCCTCAAGCCTGCCTGTTGCCTCTGTGATCCCCTGCCTTCCCTCCCCAGCCCTGTATACTATCCTGAGACCCCTGCCCCAGCCTTGGCCTTCAGCTCTCAATTCCCTGGCCTGGCTCATCCTTGGAGCCTCCAATGCCCCTTCTTTCTCCTTGCGTCCCTGGGCTTTGGTTTTGTGCCCCTCACTTGAGCCGATTTTCTGCTTCCCTTGGCTTCCCTTCCCTGCAGAACCCTAGTGCTGCCTGCCTGCCTGGTCCTGTGCTTCCCTGCTCTGCCTTGGCATTAGACCACATCGAGGTCCCCAGCCTGGTCTCCTTGCTGGGGTCCTGGCCCCAAACCCAACAACACCCATCCTCTGGCCTATTCCACTGTGCCCTCCTTTGGACCTCCTGTTGTCCCTGTCCCTGTCGCATCCCTTTTGCTGATCCCTTTACTAGGATACATACCAGGACCAGGAACTTAACTTTGCCTTTTGGCCCTTCAAGCTCCCTTTGGGAAAATGTAGTTCTGCCCCTTGCCTGGGCCCTTTGGCCTCCATCAGCCCGGGCCCTGCTCCCCAACCCGGACACCCGGCAGTGGACCTGTTCTTTGAGTCCTCCTCTCCCTGCACCATCCGCTCCCATTTTTTTCTATTCACCCACCCCTCCCCAGCTCTGTCCATTTTCATGAGACATGGGCCTAGGTCCTGCCACTTGGCTCTCCATTCCTTGGCCTCGTCCTTTGCTTGAACCCCTGGCTGCCCTTCTCAAGGATCCTGTCCCTGTCCCATGATTTCAGACTCATTTTTCCGCTTCTCCTGTGCCTTCCCTCTGTTCCCCTTGTACTGTGGTATCCTGGCACTGCCCAGACCCTCCCCTTCCCCCTGTTTCTCTCTTGCCTGGGCTCCTCAAAAGGGTCCTAGCTCCCCACTGAGCCCGTCCCCAATTCTGGATGCAAGGTATCTCCTCACAGTACCCTCCTTTGGCCCTCCTTTGGTCCTGGTCTCTCTGTGAGGTTCTCCTCACCTGGGGCAGAGGACTGGAATTGGCTGGCCTCTGGGCCCAGAAGGTTCCCTATGAGAAAACCAGCCCTTCCCCTCGCCTGGGCCCCCTTTGCCTTTCAAACCTTGATTCTTGACAGTGGAGTTGGGCCTTCCACTGACCTTGCTCTGTGTGATCATCTCCCTTCCCTCCCCTACCATCTAGCCTTGCATGCTTCCCCTACCCTAACCCAGCCCTCCCCAAACCTGACATTTTGCGCTTTAGTTTCCAGTCCTGGCTGCTTGCCTGAGCCCTGGACCATGATCCTCATGTTGCGTGGCATTGCGAGGTGTCACTTCGAGTTGGGTATGACATGGGGCCCCTTGCTTGGGCCCCTAGTGCATTCCACTGGGTGCCCTTTGTGCTGCCCTTTGTCTCCACATCCTAGCGCCAACCCTTCCTCTCCTTCCACTCGCACTTTCCCCTGGAGTGCTGGCCTCCTGCTTCTCGGGTTTCTAATGCTCTGTTGGTGGGATCTGTCCCTTGCCTAGGATCCTGGCTTGGGTCCTGGCTCTTGCCCCTCTCCACACCTACTGCAATCCCTGCTGTGTTCTCCCATTGTCCTCCTCCTGGCCCCCATCCCATGCCAGGCCACCTTGGCCTGGTCTCTGGCCCTTGATTCTCATCTGAGCAGGGCACCTCATGGGAAAAAGAGCCCTGTCCCTCTCCGGGGCCTCTTGCTCTCCATGGGCCCTTGGTCCTGCTTCTGGAAACCTGAGAACTGGCAATGGCCCTGGGCCTGGAGCCTGCCTCCCCACTGCAGTATCCCCTGCCTTCCCTCCTATGCCATGTCAACTGTCCTGAGCCCCCGGCCCCAGCCCTGGCCCTTGTGTCTCTATTCCCTGGCCTGTCTCCTCACTTGATCCTCTGGTGGTCCTTCTTGCTCTGTGCTTCCCTGGGTTTGTACTGGGGGGCCTCGTTTGGGCTGCTTCCCCTGCTCCCCTTGGCTTCCCTGCACAGCAGAACCCTAATGCCCTTCCTTGATTTTTCTGGATGTGGTCCCCCTCTATGTCCCTAACCTGGTATCCTTGCTGGAGTCCTCTCCCCCACCTCACCAATAGGCGTCCTCCAGCACTTCCTGCTGTGCCCTCCTTGATACCTCCTGTTGTCACTGTCCCTGCTGCACCCCTTTTCCTGATCCCTTTACCAGGATGCTCACCAGGGCCAGGGGACTGGACCTAGCCTTTGGCCCTGCAGGCTCTTTTTGGGCAAATGCAGCCCTTCCCCTTTTTCTGGACCCTTAGGCCTCTCTCAGCCCAGGCCCTGCTCCCCAACCCTGACACCCATCAGTGGACCTGGGCCTTAAGCCCTCCTCTCCCTGTACCACCCTCTCCCCTTTCTCCCTCCCTCCCTTCCCTAGCCCTGTCTGTTTTCATGGGACCCCTGCCCGGGCCATTGCACTTGGCTCTCCATTCCTGGGTCTGACTCCTTGCTTAAGGCCTTCCTTCTCTAGGACCCTGTCCATTTCCCTCGATTTCAACCCCTTTATTAGGCTGCCTCCTGTGCCTCCCCTCTGTTCTCCTTGTATTGAAGTGTCTCCCCCTTTCTCCACAGAAAAGTCTTAACTGTGCTTCTCCAGAATTCTTCACCATGGCTGTTTTTAGGACTGTCAGCAAAAGAGTCTCTGCAAAAGAGTTCAATTTTCCTTCCTATTTTCCTATCGCCCTGTTTTACTTGGTCAGTGGCGGAGGAGAAGATTCCAGCACTCCAGCTGCGGGACACACCCTTACTAGTTTTTCACAAATATATCCAATATAGTAGTTTGTACAAAGGTGCAAACAAGGCCGTTGGCCTTGAGCTGGTCTTCACAGAGATGTCTACATTTTTAAGATATAGTACCAACTGGGCTTCATGGTAACAAGTGGCAGGGAGAGGAAAACTGGGGAAAAGAAGCTCTCCTCTTCTCAGGAGTTGTCCTTGAAGAGTTAACTTGCCCAAAAAAGTGAAAGAAAAGGCTGTTTTTATGTGAACTTCTGCAGACTGTGAACTTCTGAGCTCCTCCCCTTACATACTGGGTATAAAATTCTGAAACTGCCTGAAATCGGGGTTCATGGGATTGATTGATTACAGCAAAATCTGTGCCCTCTGAGCCTGGCTGCAGCCAAATAAACTGTTTCCTGCTATGTTTGGTGCCTTACCCATTTGACCCTACAACACTACTGTGGTATCCTGGCATTGCCCAGACTCTCCCCTTCCAGTGCTTCTACCTAGGCTGGGCTCCAAGAATGGCTCCTGGCTCCCCACTGATCCCCCCAATTCTGTACACAAGGTATCCCCTCACAGTGCCCTCCTTTGGCACTCCTTTGATCCAGGTCCCTCTCTGAGGACCTACACATCTGGGGCGAGGAGTGGAAATGACTGGCCTCTTCCCATTGAAGGCCTAGTGCTGACCATGCCCTGCCCAATCCCCTCCCTTCAATCCCCTGCCCTCTAGCCTTGCATGCTGCCCCTACCCCAATTCAGCCCTCCTAAACCTGATAGTTTGCGCTCCAAACCCCGGGCATGGCAGCTCACCTGAGCCCCTGATCATGTTCCTTTTGTCACGTGGCTTCCTGTGGGGTCTCTTGTTGTCGAGTCTGACCTGAGCTCCCTTCCTTGCCCTTTACGCCATTCTCTATCTCCTCATCCTAGCACTGCCTCTTCCTTTCCTTCCCCTAGAGTTTTCCCCTGGAGAGTGGGCCTCTTGCTCCTTGGGTTCCTAATTCTCTTTTGGGCACGTTGGTCTCTTACCTGGAATCCTTGCTTGGGTCCTGGCTCTTGCCCCTCTCTGAACCCACCGCGACCCTATGCCATGCCATCCCGTCGCAGTCCTCCTGGAAACTGTCCCTTGCCAGGCCCCCTTGGCCTGTTCCCTGGTCCTTGATTCTCATCTGGGCCAGGGCATCTTGTGGGAAATAGAGCCCTGCTCCTCATGTGGGACCCTTGCTCTCCCTGGGCCCTTAGTCCTGAACCCAGAACCAAGATACCTGGTAGTGGCCCTGGCACTCAAGCCTGGCTGCCCCCTACTGTATCCCCAGCCTTTGCTCCCCAGCGCTGTCCACTATCCTGAACCCCCTCACCAGCCTTGGCCCTTAGCTCTCCATGCCCTGGCCTGGCTCCTCACTTGAATATCCGGTGGCCTTTTTTGATCTGTGCATCCCTGGGCTTAGACTGCAGGCCCCTTGCTTGGGCTGCTTCCATGTTCCGCTTGGCTTCCCTGCACTGCAAAAACCTAGTGCCACCCTCTTACCTTCTTTTTGGGATCCTGGTCACTTCCCTACCAACACAGGCCCTCTGGACCTTCACGCAGTACCTTTCTTAGGCCCTCCTGTGGTCCCTGTCCCTGCCAGGCCCCTTTCCTGATCCTTTTTCCAGGATTCTCACCAGGACCAGGGAACTGGACCTGGTTTTCTGTCCCTGTGGGCTCCCTTTGAGAAAATGTAGCCCTTCTGCTTGTCTGGGCCCTTTGGTCTCTCTCAGCCCAGGCTTTACTCCCCAGTTCTGAAACCCAGCAGTGAACCTGGGCCATGAGCCCTCTAATCCCTGTGCCACCAGATCACCTTTCTCCCTTCCCTCCCCTTCCCAGCCCTGTCCATTTTCATGCAACCCTGGCCAGGGCCAAGGAAATTGGCTCTCCGTTCCTGCACCTGGTTCCTTGTTGGAGCATCCGGCCGATCTCAAAGACCTTGTCCCTGTCACTTGATTTCAGGCTCCATTTTTGAGTCCTCACTGTGACTCCCCTCAGATTCCCTTGTACTGTAATATTCTGGAAATTATGGACCCTCCCTTCCCCCTGCTTCTCCCTAGCCTGGGCTCAATCTAATGGGTCCTGACTTCCCCCGACCGCCCCCCAATTCTGGAAGCAAAACATTCATTCACAGTGCCCTCCTTTGGCACTCCTTTGGTCAGTCTCTCTCTGAGGATCTACTCATCTGGGGCAGAGGAATGGAATTGGCTGGCTTCTGCACCCTGAAGGCTCCCTATGGGAAACATAGCCTGTCCCACTCCTGGGCCCCCTTGGCCGCTGGAACCTTGACACCTGGCAGTAAAATTGGGCCTAGGGCTGACCTTGCCCTGTGTGATACCCTCCCTTCCATTTCATACCCTCTAGCCTTGCATGCTGCCCCTACCCCAACCTACCTCTCCCTAACTCTGAACATTCCTGCTCCTCTCCCCATGCCTGGCCACTCACCTGAGACCGTGACCACATTCCTTCTGTGGCATGGATTTGCATGGCATCTCTTGGTGATGGTCTTACCTGGGGGCCCTTTGTTTGGGCCCCCTAGCATGCTCCCCTCCTTGCCCTTTGCACCGCCTCTGTCTCCTATCCTACTGCCTCCCCTTCATCTCCTTCCCCTCTTGCTTTCCCCTGGAGCATGGCATCCTTCTGCTTGGTTACCCTAATCCACTGTTGATCAGGTCCATCCCTTTCCTGGACCCCTGCCTTGGGTCCTGGCTCTTGCCCTTCTCCACACCCAATGCAACCCAGTGCCATGCCCTCCTGTCGCTGTCCTCCTGGCCCTTGTCCCTTACTATGCCATCTTGGCCTGGTCCCTGGCCCCTGAATCTCATCTGAGCCAGGGCTCCTTACGGGAAACAGAGCTGCGACCCTCACCTGGTCCCCTTGCTCTCCCTGGGCCCTAGGTCCTGCACTTGAATCCTGACACCTGGCAGCGGCGCTGGCACTGGAGCCTGCCTCTCCCCTGCTGCATGTGCTCCCTCTCCTCCCCAGCCTATCCACTGTCCTGAGCCCCCTGCCCTAGCCCTGTACCTTGGCTCTCCATTCGCTGACCTGGCTCCTTGCTTGAGCTTCTGGTGTCCCTTCCTTCTCCATGCTTCACTGGGTTTGAATGTGGGGCCCTCACTTGCACCACTTCCTTGCTCCCCTTGGCTTCTCTGCACTGCAGAACCCTAGTGCAACCCTACTGCCCAGGCCCCCTGCTTCCCTGCTGTCCCATGACCTGGGCCCTCCTCTAGGTCCCTAGCCTGGGCTTTCTTCTGGGGTCCTGGCCCCCACTACACCAGCACAAGTCCTCAGCCCTTCACACTGTGTCTTCTTCAGTCCTCCTATTGCACCTGTCCATGTCAGGCCCTTTTTCATGATCCCTTTCCCAGGAGATGCTCACCATGGCAAAGGGACTGGACCTGGCCTTTTGTCCCTTCAGGCTCCCTTTGACAAAATGTAGCTCTGCCCCTTGCCTGAGCCCTTTGGCCTCCCTCAGCCTGGGCCCCGCTCCCTAAACCTGACACCCATCAGTGGACCTGGGCCTTTAGCCTTCTACCTGTGCCACCCACTCCCCTTTCTCCCTCCCTCCCCTTTCTAGCCCTGACTCTTTTCATACAACCCTGGCCAGGTCCAAGGTACCTGGATCTTCTTTCCTGGGCCTGGTTCCTTGCTACAGCCCCCAGGCATCCTTCTCAAGGACCCTTTCCCTGTCCCGTGATTAAAAGTTCAATTTTCAAGCCCACTCCTGTGCCTCTCTTCTGTTCCCCTTGTGCTGTGGTATCCTGGAAGTGCCTGGACCCTCCCATACCCCTGGTTATCCCTAGCCTGTTCTCCTCAAATGGGTCTTGGCTTCCCCTTACAACCCCCAAATCTGGAATGATGAGATCCCCTACAATGCCCTCCTTTGGTCCCAGTCTCTCTCTGGGGATCTACTCACCTGGGGCAGGGGAGTAGAATTGACTGGCTTCTGCACCCTGAATGCTCTCTATGGAAAACAGAGCCCTGCCCCATGCTTGGTCCCTCTTTTCAGCTGGAACCTTGACACCTGACAGTGGACATGAGTCTAGTGCCAACTATGCCCTGCTGGATCCCCTCCCTTCTATCCCCTGACCTCTAGCCTTGCATGCTGCCCCACCCATCACTAACACTTGACCCTTCATGCTCCAGTCCCTGGGCTGGCCACTCACCTTAGCCCCTTACCACATTCCTCATGTTGCGTGGCTTCCTGTGGTGTCACTTGGTATTGAATCTGAAATGGGGGCCCCTTTCTTTGGGCCCCTAGCGCGTTCCCCACCATGCCCTTTATGCTGTCCTCTCTCTCCTCATCCTAGCTACACCCCTTCCTCTCCTTCCCCTCATGCTTTCCCTGGAGCACAGTACTCCTGCTCCTTGGGTCCCTAACCCTCTGTTGGTCGAATCAGTCCCTTCCCTGATCTCCTTGCTTGGGTCCTGGTTCTTGCCCCTCTCTGCACCCACTGGGACCATGTGCAATGCCCTCCTGTGCCATCCTCCTGGCTCTTGTCCTTTGTAAGGGCTCCTTGACTAGTTGCTGGCCTTTGATTTTAATCTAGGCCAAGGCATCTTGTGGGAAACAGAGCCTTGCCCCTCACTTAGGTCCCTTGTTCTACCTGGGCCCTTGGTCGTCACTTGCAACCCTAATACCTGGCAGTGGTTCTGGCACTCAAGCTTTCCTCCCCACTGCTGGACCACCTGCCTTCTCTCCCGAGCCCTGTCCACTGTCCTGAGCCCCCTGCTCTAGTGCTGGCCCTTGGCTCTCCATTTCCTAGCCTGGCTCCTCACTTGAGCCTCTGGTGGCCCTTGTTGCCCAGTGCGTCCTTGAGCATTGGCTGCAGGCCCCTTGCTTGGGCTGCTCTCCATCTCTCATTGCTTTCCCTGCACTACAGTCCACTAGTGCGGCCCACCAGCCCAACCTTGCCCTTCCCTGCTCTCCCCTGCCAAGGGACCTCCTCTAGAAATCTAGCCTGGGCTCCTTGCTGCGGTCCTGACCCCACCCCATCAGCACCCGTCCTCCAGGTCTTCCTGCTGTGCCATCCTTTGGCCCCCTATAGTCCTTGTCCTTGATAGGCCCCCTTTCCTGATCCATTTCCCAGGATGCTCACCCAGGCCAGGGGACTTGACCTGGACTCTTGGCCCTGAAGGCTCCCTTTGAGATAACATATCCCTGTCCCTTCCTTTGCCTGTGCCCTTTTGCCTCCCTCAGACTGGTCCCTTCTCCCCAACCCTGACACCTAGCCTTGGACCTGGGCCTTGAGGCTTCCTTCCCCTACGCCACCTACTTCCCTCTCTCCCCTCCCTATTCTCCCAAGCCTTGCTGGGGCTCTGGAATTTGGCTCTCCATTTCTGGGCCTGACTTCTTGCTTGAGCTTCCAGCTGCCCTTCTTGAGGACTCTAATCCTGTCCCTGTCCATTGGTTTCAGGACCCTTGCTCACACCCTCTCCTGTGCTGCCTCTCTGTTCCCCTTGTGCTGTGGTATCGTGGCACAGCCTGGACTCTCCGCTCCCCTTGATTCTCCCTAGCGAGGGCTCTTCCAATGTGTCCTGGCTCCCACCCATCCAGCAACTCCCACCCCTGCTTCTGGACCCAGGATTTCCCCACACAGTGCCCTCCTTTGGCCATCCTTTTGTCTTGGTTCTTATCTGAGGATCTACTCACCTGGGGCACAGGAGTAGAACTG
Source organism: Urocitellus parryii (assembly GCF_045843805.1). Taxonomy (NCBI): domain Eukaryota; kingdom Metazoa; phylum Chordata; class Mammalia; order Rodentia; family Sciuridae; genus Urocitellus; species Urocitellus parryii. The sequence continues at coordinate 78,668,514 of NC_135536.1, read as the reverse complement.
GCTGGCTTCTGGACCCTGAAGGTTTCCTATGGAAAACACAGCCCTGCCCCTGGCCTGGGCAACCTTCACTGCTGAAACTCTGACATCTGATAGTGGTTGTGGACCTTGCACCAACCTTGGCCTGAACAATCCCTTCCCTTCGCTCCCTTGCCCTGTCCCCTTGCATGCTGTCCCTACCCCAACCCAGCTCTCCCTAATCCTGACACTTTTCACTCCAGTCTCTGGGCCTGTCTCCTTGCCTGGGTCCCTGACGTCATTGGTCGTGTTCGTGGACTCGCGTGGCGTCGCATGGCATCACTTCGTGTGAGGTCAGACCCAGGAGCCCCTTGCTTGGGGCCCCTACCGCATTCCCCTTGGTGCCTCTTATGCCATCTGCCCAACCACTGTGTCCTCATCCTCATGTTACCCCTTCCTCGCTTTCACCTCACGAGGTTCCCCTGCTCCTTGGGTCCCTCATCATCCTAGGTCAGGTCAGTCCCTAGCCTTGGCTCCTGGCTGGGGTCCTGGCTCTCGCCCCATCCACACCCACTGCGACCCTGCCCCAAGCCCTCTGTCCCCTCCTCCTGGCCCCCGTCCCTTGCAAGGCCCACTTTGCCAGGTCCCTGACCCAGTATTCTCATCTGAGCCAGAGCGCCTTATGGGAAACAGAGCCCTGCCCCTCATCTGGGCCCCTTGCTCTCCCTGGGCCCTTGGTCCTGCTCCTGGAACCCTGACACCTGGCAGCGTCCCTGGGCCTCAAGCCTGCCTTCACCTTGCTGGATCTCCTGCCTTCCCTCGCTAGCCCTCTGTACTGTCCTGAGCCCCCATCCCCAGCCCATTTCTAGGCTCTGCATTTCCTGGCCTGGCTCCGCACTTGAGCCTCTGGTGGCCCTTATTGCCTAGCACATCCCTGAGCGTTGAATGTGGGCCCCTTGCTTGGGCCTCTTTCCTTCTCCCCTTGGTTTCCCTGCACTGCAGTCCACTAGTGCTGCCCTCCTGCCAGGCCCCACCTTCCCCTGCTCTCCTCTGGTTTGGGCCTTGAGAATTCTTCCCACAGTGTTACCCGCTCCCAGGTCTCCCCTCCCTTACCTCTTCAGACCTACTGGGCCCTGGCTCGTGGCTCTCCATTCCTGAGTCTTGCTCCTTGCTTGAACCCCAGGTTACCTTTCTCCAGGACTATGTCCCTGTCCCTATCCCTGTCCCTTGATTTCAGGCCTCTTTCTCGACCCCATCCTGTGCCTCCCCTCTGTTCTCCTTGTACTGTGGTATCCTTGCACATGATTGACCCTCCTCTTCCCCTGCTTCTCCCTACCCTGGGCTCCTCCAATGGGTGCTGGCACCCCACAGACACCCCCCCCAATCCAGGACCAAAGGTATCACTCACAATGCCCTCCTTTGGTCCTGGACTCTCTCTGAGGATCTACTCACCTGGGGCAGAGGAGTGGAATTGGCTGGCCTCTGGGCCCAGAAGGCTCCCTATGGGAAACACAGCCCTGTCCCTCCCCTGGGGCCCCTTTGTAGCTCAAACTTGACACCTGGCAGTGGATGTTGGCCTAAGATGACCTTGCCTTGGGTGATCCCCTGCCTTCCCTCCCCTGCCCTCTAGCCTTGCAAGCTATTGCTAAGCCAACCCAGCCCTCCCTCACCCTGACCCTTCACCCTAGAGTCCCCAAGCCTAGCTGCTGGCTGGAGCCCCTTACCGTATCCTTCATGTTGTGTTGCTTTGCCTGGTTTCTCCTTGTGTCTTACCTAAGGGCCCCTTGCTTTGGCCCCCTAGTGCGCTCCCCTCTGTGTCCTTTGTGCTGCCCTCTGTCTCCTTCTGTCTCCTTCTGTCCCTCTGTCTCTGCCTCCCCTTCCTCTCCTTCCCCTAGTGCTTTTTCCTGGAGCACTGGCCTCCTGATCATTGGGTCTCTAATATCTTTTGGTGGGGTCAGTCTCTTGCCTGGGCTCCTTGATTGGGTCCTGGCTCTTGCCCCTCTCTGTACCCACCACAACCACCCACCGTGGGCCCTTGGGACTGCACCACGGACCCTGACACGGAGAAACTGATTTAACTCCATTTTTGAGAAACCAGCCTCTACCTTAGAGCAAAGCCTGTCCAAGGAAAGGGGTGTGACCCTTGTCCTTGGAAAAACCCAAAGAGCATTCCTAGGCACATACCCACCCTGATGAGTTTTTTGTCTGCAAATAACAGGGGAGATCTGTGGTGCCAGATGTCCCTGACTCAGTTAGGCTAGGTGAGGACCCATAGCAACCCCTAGCAACCACCAATCAGCATGAGACAGAAAATACCTGGGATGCCAGATGATCCCCCCAGTAGTTTATGGTGGTTGATAACATGTTGGGAAACAATGTAGTTTAGCATGTACACCCCTCTCAGCTTAAACCACTCAGTTCAAATGAATCCCCCTCTTGTACTAACCAATCACCCCTACTCAACTTGTTCTCATCAGTGAAGAATTGTTGTTTGATTTTTCTGCTGAGTGAAATGATTTGCTGTGTTATGTTGTGATGCATAGAGTATCCCAAAAAAACCTATAAACTCTCACTGAACAAAGGACTGGGACTCACTTCTTGGGACCGCTGCATTGGAAACGGTTGTGTGTCCAGAATCAAGCTTGCAATAAAGACTCTTGTGTGATTGCATCAGATTCAGCTCCTGGAGGTCTACTGGGGTCCCACGAATCTGGCATTACAACACCTGGCAGTGGCGCTGGGCTTCGAGCCTGCCGCCCCCTTGTTGGATCCCCTGCCTTCCCTCCCCAGCCCTGTCCACTGTCCTGAGCCCCCTGACCCAGCACTGGCTCTTGGCTCTCCATTCCCTGGCCTGGCTCCTCTCTTGAGCCTCTGAAGATTCTTCTTGCTCCATGCTTCCCTGGGCTTGGACTGCGGACCTCACTGGGGCCAGTTCCCCACTCTCCTTGTCTTTTCTGTGCCTCTGAACCCTAGTGCCATTGAATACCTGGCACCGCTCTTCCCTGCTCTCCCCTGCCCTAGCCCTTCTCTAGGTGCCTAGCCTGGACTCCTTTTTAAGGTCTTGGCCTGCACCCCACCAACACCCTTCCTCTGGCCCTTATGCTGTGTCCTCCTTCAGCCCTCCTGATGTCCTTGTCCCTGCTGGTCCCCTTTTCAAGATCCCTCTCCCAGGATGCTCACCAGGGCCAGGGGCCTGGAACTGGGTGTTTCGCCCTGCCACAGTCTGGCTGGGCACAAATCAGGAGCCACTCAAGAGGAACAAACTTTATTTCTGAACTCCACCAGCACAATCCACACACGCTCCCCAGGAACTCTCCCGAATGCCATGCGGCTCCTCCTGGAACCACCAACTGGAAATCCCTCCTCCGGCACTTCCCCAACCAATGCAAACTCTTCAGGAATCCCCGCGAGAGCTCAACCGGAACTCAATGCGAACTCCGCGAGAACTCAAAAGTCATCATCTTAATGGCTCGCTGGCGTCACCTCTCAACCACTACTTCTGGCAAAAATGCCATGCGTCATCCCAACTCGGCTGTGGCCCTCAACATCGCCCTGTGAGCTCCCTTTGAGAAAACATAACTGTGCTCCTTGCCTGGGCCCTTTAGCCTCCCTCAGCCCAGGCCCTGCTCCTCAATCCTGACACCCAGCAAGGATCCTGGGCCTTGAGCCCTCCTCTCCCTGTGCCACCTGCTCCCCTTGCTCTACTTTCTCCCTTCCTCAGCCCTGTCTGTTTTCATGGGACCCAGGACCAGATCCTAACACTTGGCTCTCCATTCTTGGGCCTGGCTCCTTGCTGGAGACCCAGGCCAGTGTTCTTGAGGACCCTGTCCCTGTCCCTTGAACTCAGGCCCCTTGCTTGGCCCCCCTCCTGTGCCTCCCCTCTGTTCCCCTTGTACTGTGATATTTTGGCATTGCCTGTACACTCCCCTCCCCCTGCTTCTCCCTAGCCTGGCCTCCTCCAATGGGTGCTGGCTCCCCACAGACACCCTCCCAATCCAGGACAAAAGGTATCCCTTATAGTGCCCTCCTTTGGGCCTGATCTCTCTTGCAGGATCTACTCACCTGGGGAAGAGGAGTAGAATTGGCTGGCCTCTGGGCTCTGAAGGCTCCCTGTGGGAAAAACAGCCCTGCTCCTCTCCTGTGCCCCCGTCTTCACCCAAACTTGACACCTGGCAGTGGCCATGGGCTTAGCGATGACCTTGCCCTGGATGATCCCCTGCCTTCCCTCCCCTGCCCTCTAGCCTTGCAAGCTGCCCCTAAGCCAACCCAGCCCTCCCTCACCCTGAGTCTTCATCCTAGAGTCGCCAGGCCTGGCTACTGGCTTGAGACCCTAACCGCATTCCTCCTGTAGCATTCCTTTGCTTGGTGTCTTGTTTGTGTCACATCTGACCTGAGTTCCCAATGCTTTGCCCCTCCCCCCCAGCCAAAACGCTCCCTGCTGTGCCCTTTGCAATGCCCTCTGACTCCTCATCTTAGCGCCTCCCCTTTCTCTCCTTCCTCTAGTATTTTCCTGGAGCACAGGCCTCCTGATCATTGGGTCTCTAATATCATTTGGTGTATCTGTCCCTTGCCAGGGCTCCTTGATTGGGACCTGGTCCTGGTTCTTGCCCCCAGCACAACACCCCACCATGCCTTACCATTGCATTCCTCCTGGTCCCTGTCCCTTGCCATGTCCCCTTGGCCTGGTCCCTGGCTTTGATTCTCATCTGGACCAGGCCACCTATGGGAAACAGTGTTGAGAGCCACAGCCAAAGGGGCCCCAGCAAACTTCCAGCTGCCGGCTGATGATTGGCTCACAGTGGCCCCAGCAACATCTAGCTGATTGGCTCCTCTGCGGTGATGTTCATTGGGCTGTTTCCCTGTCCTTCAGACTATGGAACTGCTTATTGGGGGACTTCTTTGGCTCCGCCCACGCGACCCAGCCAATCGGCCTCAAGAGCAGGAGGATTGTGGGAGGTGGTGAGGTTTGTGTGGGGAGAGGCTTGTGGAAGCCGGTGGTGGCAGTTGGGCTCTGAGGGTTTCTTGTCCTGAGGAGCTGTTTTGCTTGGCGTTTGTAGTTCTAAAAATAAAGTTAGTTTCTTTTGACAAGTGGCTCCTGAATTGTGCCCAGCCAGACTGCGGCAAAACAGAGCCCTGCCCCTTGCCTGGGCCCCTTGCTCTCCCTGGGCCCTTGGGGCTGCACCCTGAACCCTGAAACCTGCCAATGGCATTGGGCCTCCAGCCTGCCTCCTGCCTGCTGGATCCCTGTCCACTGTCCTGTGCCCTATGCCCCAGCGCTGGCCCTTGGCTCTCCATTCCCTGGCCTGGCTTCTCTCTTGAGCCTTTGGGGCCCTTCTTGCTCCATGCTTCCCTGAGCTTCAACTGCAGGAATCGCTGGGGCTGCTTCTCTGCTCTCCTTGGCTTCCCTGTACCTCAGAACCCTAGTGCAGCCCGTCTACCTGGCACGGCTCTTCTCTGCTCTCCCCTGGCCTGGGCCCTCCTCTAGGTGCCTAGCTTGGACTCCCTTCTGGGGTCCTGACCCACATCTCATCAACACCCTTCCTCTGGCCCTTCACACTGTGCCCTCCATTGGCCCTCCTGTTGTCCCTGTCCCTGCTGGGCCACTTTTCCAGATCCCTTTCCCAAGATGCTCACCAGGGCCAGGGGCCTGGAACTGGGTGTTTGGCCCTGTGGACTGGCTTTCAGAAAAGGTAGCCATGCCCCTTGCCTGGGCCCTTTGGCCTCCCTCACCCTGGACCCTGCTCCTCAATACTGACACCCAGCAGTGAACCTGGGCCTTGAGCCCTCCTCTCCTTGTGCCACCTGCTCCCCTTACTCCCCTTTGTCTCTCCCAAGCCTGGTCTGTTTTCATGTGACCCAGGCCAATATCCTGGCATTGGCTCTCCATTCTTGGTCCTGGCTCCTTGCTGGAGCCCAAGGCCACCCTTCTTGTGGACCCAGTCCCTGTCCCTTAGTCTCAGGCCCCTTTTAGCCAGCCCCCTCCTGTGCCTCCCCTCTCTTCCACTGGTGCTGTGGTTTCCTGGAATTGCCCAGACCCTTGGTTCCCTCTGCTTCTCCCTAGCCTGGGCTCCTCATATGGGGCCTGGCTGTCAACTGACCACCCCTCAAACCTCTAACGCAGGAATCCCCTCACAGTGCCCTCTTTTACTCCTCCTTTGGTTCATGTCCCTCTCTGAGGATCTACTCACCTGGGGCAGAGGAGCGGAATTGGCTGGCCTCTGTGCCCTGAATGCTCCTTATGGGAAACACAGCCTTGCCTCTCGCCTGAGTCCTCTTCCCCTCCTGAACCTTGAGGCCTGGCAGTTACCCTTCCTTCCCTCCCCTGCCCTCTCACCTTGCATGCTGCCCTAACCCCAACCCAGCCCTCCCTAACCCTGACCCTTTTTGCTCCAGTCCAAGGGCCTGGGAGCTCTCCTGATCCCCTGTCCGCATACCTCATGTCCCTTGTTTTAGCATGAAGTCTCTTCATGTTGGGTCTGACCTGGATACCTCTTGCTTGGGTCAGCCAGCAGACTCCCCTAGGTACCACTTGCACTTCCCCCTGTCTCCTGGTCCTAGAGCAGCCCCTTCCTCACCTTCTCCTTGTGCTTTCCTCTGTGCTCTTGGGTCTCCAACTACTTGGGTCCCTCATTATTGGTCAGTCAGGTGGGTCCCTTGCCTGGGCGCCTGGCTTGGGTCCTTGCTGTCTCACCTCTGGGCACCCACAGCGACCCCAGCCATACCCTCCCGTCTCCCTCCTCTTGGCCCCCTTCCCTTGGTAGGCCTCCTTTGCCAAGTCCCTTGCCCTGGATTCTCATCTGGGCCTGGGCGCCCTATGGGAAACAGAGATTTGCCTCGCGCCTGGGCCTCTTGCTCTCCCTGGGTACTTGGTCCTGCTCCCAGAACCCTGACACTTGGCAGTGGCCCTGGGCCTGGAGACTGCCAGCTCCCTGCTGGAACCCCAGCCTTCCCTCCCAAGTCTTGTCCACTGTCCGGAGTCCCCTGCCCAAGCTCTGGCCCTTGGCTCTCAATTCCCTGGCCTGGACCCTCGCTTGAGCCTCTGGCGGCCCTTCTTGCTCCTTGCTTTTCTGGGCTTTGTCTGAGGGCCTCTCACTGGCACTGCTTTCTTGCTCCCCTTGGCTTCCCTGTACTGCAGGACCTGACTTACAGGCCCCACCCTTCCCTGCTCTCCCCTGACTGGGCCCTCCTCTAGGTCCCGTTCCTGGGCTCCTTGCTGGGGTCCTGGCCCCCAACCCACCCATACCTCTCTTGTGGACCTTCAGGCTGTGGCCTCCTTTGGCCTCCTGTGGTTTCTGTCTCTGCCAGACCCGCTTTCTGAATCCCCTTCCCAGGATGCTCACCCAGGCCAGAGGACTTGACGGGCCTCTTGGCCCTGCAGGATCCCATTGGGAGAATGTAGCCCTGCCCCTTGCCTGGGCTTTTTGGCCTCCCTCAGCGCCAGCACAGCTCCTGAACCTTGACACCCTGCAGTGGACCCAGGCCTTCAGCCTTCCTAACCCTGTGCCAACTCCTCCCTTTTCTTGCCTCCCACCCCTTCCCATCCATGTCCCTTTTTATTCCCCCAGCCCCAGGTGCTAGCACTTGGTTCTCCATTATTAGGCCTGGCTCCTTGTTTGAGCCCCTTGCTGCACTACTCATGGACTCTGTCCCTCTCCCTTAGTTTAAGGCCCCTTTTACTGGAGTCCTCCTGTGCCTCCCTTCTGTTCCACTGGTGCTGTGGTATCCTGGCACTGCCTGGACCTTTTCCCCCTGCTTCTCCCTAACCTGGGATTCTCAAATGGGTCCTGGCTACCCACCATCCCTATGGCCAACCTCCACTCACCAGGTATTGCCTCACAGTGCCCTCTTTTGCCCCTCCATTGGTGCAGGTCCCTCTCTGAGGATTTACTAACTAGGGGAAGAGGAGCAGAATTGGCTGGCCTCTGAGCCCTGAATGTTCCCTAATGGGAAACACTGTCCTGCCCCTCGCCTGTGTCCCTTTCAGCATCTGAACCTTGAAGGTGGGCAGTTAACATGAGACTTGCTCCAACCCAGCCCTGAGGGATCCCCTCCCTTTACTCCCCTGCCAGCTTGCCTGCTCCATAGTTTTCTGGGCTTTGTCTGAGGGCCCCTCCCTGGGGCCACCTTCCTGCTCCCCTTGCTTCCCTCTACTACAGTACCCTAGTGCAGCCCCGCCCTTCCCTGCTCTCCCCTGGCCTGGGCCCTCCTCTAAATCCCTTGCCTGGGTTCCTTGCTGGGGTCCTAGGCCCTACCCCACCCACACTCTTCCTGTGGCCCTTCAGGCTGTGCCCTCTTTTGGCCCTCCTGTCATTTCTGTCTCTGCCAGGCCAGCTTTCCTGATCCCTTTCCAGCATGCTCACCCAGGCCAGGTGACTGGACCTGGCCTCATGGCACTTTAGGCTCCCTTTGGGAAAATGTAGCCTTGCCCCTTGCCTGGGCCCTATGGCCTCCCTCAGCCTGGGTTCTGCTTCTGAACCCTGACACCCTGCAGTGGACTTGGGCCTTCAGTCCCCTTCCACTGTGCCACCAGCTCCCTTTTCTCCCCTCCCTTCCCTCCCCATCCATGTCCCTTTTCATTCACCCAGCCCTAGGTGCTAGCACTTGGCTCTCCATTACTAGCCTTGGCTACTTGCTTGAGGCTCTGACCTCCCTTCTCCAGGACCCTGTCCCTATCTGCTGGTTTCAGGCCCCTTTTACTGGCCCCATCCTGTACCTCCCATCTGTTCCACTGGTGCTGTGGTATCCTGGAACTGCCGGGATTCTTCGCTTTCCCTGCTTCTCCCTAGCCTGGGCTCCTTGAATGAGTCCTTGCTGCCAACCAACAACCCCCACAACCTTTGTATGCTAGGTATCCCCACCAGTGCCACTTTTGACCCTCCTTACGTCCAGTTCACTCTCTGAGGATCTACTAACCTGGGCAGAGGAGTGGAATTCCTGGCCTCTGCGCCATTAAGGCTCCCTACGGAAAACATAGCAGTGCCCCTCATCTGAGTACCCTTCACCTCCTGAACCTGGAGGCCTGGCATTTAACATGTGACTTGGTCCAACCCAGGCCTGAGAGATCCCCTCCCTTCCCTCCCCTGCCCTCTAGCCTTGCATGCTGCTCCTACCCACACCCAGCCTTCCCTAACCCTGATCTTTGCACTCCGGTCCCCAGGCCTGAACGCTCACCTGAGCCCCTGACAGTGTTCCTCATGTCACTTGGCGTAGCATGGAGTCTCTTCCTGTTGGGTCTGACCTGGGGGCCCCTTGCTTGGGACTGCAAGAGTGCTCCCCTAGGCGCCCCTTGCACTTTTCTCTGTCTCTTGGTCCTGGCTCAGCCCTTCCTACCCTTCCCCTCACGCTTTCCCCTCGTGCTTGCAGGTCTCCTGCTCCTTGGGTCCCTCATCCACAGTTGGTCAGGTGGGTCATTTGCCTGGGTACCTGGCTTGGGTCCTGGATCTTGTCCCCGACACACCCACTGAGACCCCCCTCTGTGCCCTCCCATTGCCCTCCTCCTGGCCCCCTTCACTTGCCAGGCCTTTGCCAGGTCCCTGTCCCTGGATTCTCATCTGAGCCAGAGCACCTTATGGGAAACTGAGCCCTGCCCCTCTCCTGGGCCCTTTGCTCTCTCTGGGCCTTTGATCCTGCACCTGGAAACATGACACCTGGCACTGGCCCTTGATCAGGAGCCTGCATGCCCCCTGCTGGATCTCCTGCCATCCCTCCAAAGTCTTATCCACTGTCCTGACCCCCGGCCCATGCTCTGGCCCTTGGCTCTTCATCCCGTGGCCTGGCTCACCGCTTGAGCCTCTGGAGACTGTTCTTGCTCCATGCTTCCCTGGGCTTGAACTGAGGCCCTCGCTGGGGCCACTTCCCTGCTCCCCTTGGCTTCACTGCACCTCAGAACCCTAGTGCCTCCACCGCCTGCCTGGCCCTTTCCTTCCCTGTTCTCCCCTGGCCTGGGCCCTCCTCTAGGTCCCTTGCCTGGCCTCCTTTCTGCAGTCCTGGCCGGCACCTCACAAACACCCTTCCTCCAGCACTTCATGCTGTGCCCTCCATCCTTGTCCATTCTGGGCCCCTTTTCCAGATCCCTTTCCCAGGATGCTCACCAAGGTCAGGGGCTGGAATTGGGATGTTTGGCCCTGCGGCTTCCTTTGGGAAAAGGTAGCAGTACCCCTTGCCTGGGGGCTTTGGCCTCCCTCAGCTCAGGCCCGGTTGAGGAACACCCAGCAGGGAACCTGGGCCTTGAGCCCTCCTCTCCCTGCACTACCAGCTCCCCTTACTCCCCTTTCTCCCCATATACCACTGCAGCTAGGAGAGAGGGGACTTGCCCTTCCAGATGGGAGACCCCTCCCACATGGGTGTCAGGGGAGCTCCTATAACCCACCAGCCAGGGTAGTGGGGATTCCCCACTCCACATGGGAGACCCCTCCCAACTGAGTGTCCATGGGAGCACCTATACTGCTACAGCCAGGGTAGAGGCAACTCACCCCTATAGGCAGAAGACCCCTCACATCTGGGTGTCAGGGGAAGCTCAAAACAGCCACAGCCAGGGTAGAGGTGACTCGCACCTCCAGGGTTTCAGAGGAACCTCATATACCACCACATCCAGGGTAGAGGGGACTTGCACCTCCAGTCCCCTCTGCCCTTGTTAAGGTCTGTAAATAAGTCAAAAATAACACCTGGTATTTTGCCAGAGAAATGTTAGAGTTCGTAAACAAGTCTGGATGGTGCCTGGCAAAATGTCAGAGGGAGTGGTTTGAGAAGTAACAAAAGTGAGCCATTAAGTGTGGAGATTCCTTATTGGTTGATTGATGTATCTAGTTTATGCTAATTAAGATAAGCTGTGCAAAATGTATGAATAGCTCTGTTGCCCTAAAATAAACGGCTCCTACTCCTGCTGTATCAACGTACACAAGTTATTCGTCACCCCCCAGCTATTTTGCTGCAGCCGGACTGCGGCATGCCCTGGCTAACGTGGTATACAAGCTCCCTGCAACATCCAGGTGGGAGGGATCCCCTTACTGGAGGGGCAAGTCCCCTCTACCCTGGATACTGCTGTATATGAGCACCCTCTGACACCCAGGTGAAAGGCATCTCAGGCCTAGAGGGGCAAGTCCCATGTAGCCTGGCTGTGGCAGTATAAGAGCTCCCCCGAGACCTTGGATGTAGGGGTCTCCTGACTAGTAGGGTGAGTCCACTTTACCCTGGCTTGGGCGTATACTAGCTCCCCCTGACACTCAGGTGAGAGGGATCTCCCGCCTCCAGGGGTGAGTCCGCTCTACACAGGCTGCTGAGGTATAGGAGCTTCCTCCCCATACCCAGATGAGAGGGGTCTCCCGCCTGAAAGGACAAGTCCCCTCTACCCTGGCTGCAGTGGTATTCTAGCATTCCCTGACACCCAGGTGGAGGAGTATCCCACCTGGAGGGACTAGTCCCTTCTACCCTGGCTAAGGTGGTATACAAGCTCCCTGAAACACCCAGGTGGGAGGGGTCTCCCGCCTGGAAGGGCAAGTCCTCTCTACCCTGGCTGCTGTGGTATAAAATTTCCCCCTGACACCCTGGTGGGAGGGGTCTCCCTCCTGGAGGGGCTAGTCCCCTCTACCCTGGCTAAGGTGGTATACAAGCTCCCTGCAACACCCAGGTGGGAGGGGTTCCCTGTCTGGAGGGGCGAGTCCCCACTACCCTGGCTGCTGTGGTATAAGAGCTCCTCCCCCACACACCTAAGTTGGAAGGGTTTCCAGCCTGGAAGGGTGAGTTCCCTCTACCCTGGCTGTGATGGTATAAGAGCTCCCCCTGACACCCAGGTGGGAGGGGCCTCCCGCCTGGAAGGGCGAGTCCCTGTTACCCTGGCTGCAGCTGCATAGGAGCCCTCTGTCCAACACCCAGGTAGGAGGGCTCTTCTGCCTGAAGTGGCAAGTCCCCTCTACCCTGGCTGAGGCTGTATAGGAGCTCTCCCCGACACCCAGGTGGGAGTGGTCTTCCTCTGGGGTCGAGTTTGCTCTACCCTGGCTGCAGTGGTATACTAACTCCCCCTACACACAGTTGGAGGGGTCTCCACCCTAGAGGGGCAAGTCCCCTCTACCCTGGCTGCGGTGGTATAGGAGCTCCCCCATACACCCTGGTGTGAGGGTCTCCTGCCTGGAGTGGCTAGTCCCCTCTTCCCTGCCTCTGGTGGTGTATGAGATCCCCTGACAACTAGGGTTTAGGGGTCTCCTGCCTAGTGGGGTGAGTCCTCTCTCTCCTGGCTGCAGGGGTATACAAGCACCCCCCCCCTTAGCAAGATGGAAGGGGTCTCCTGCCTTGAGGAGCGAGTACCCTCTCTCCTGGCTGGGGCAGTATATGGGCAGCCCCCAAAAATCAAGTGGGAGGGGACTCTTGCCTGGAGGGGTGAGTCCCTTCTACCAAGGCTGCTGCAGGATAGGCACTCCCCTGGACACCCAGGTGAATGTGGTCTTCCCACCTGGGGTTTCGAGTCCCTGCTACCCTGCCTGAAACTATATAGGAGCCCCCTCCCCCAGGAAACCCAGGTGGGAGGGGCTTCCCGCCTGGAGGGGCAAGTCCCCTCTACCCTTGTTGCAGCAGTATACATGCTCCCTCAGACACCAATATGGGAGGGGTCCCCCCACTTAAGGGGCGAGTCCTCTCTACTGTGGCTGAGGCAGTATAAGAGCTCCCCTGACACCCAGGTGTGAAGGATCTCCCTCCTAGTGGGGTGAGTCCACTCTGCCCTGGCAACTCCATATACAAGCTCCCCTGGACACCCAGGAGAGAGGGGTCTCCCATCTGGAGGGGAGAGTCATCTCTACCCTAACTGCGGCAGAATAAGAGCTTCCCCCCATATACAGGTGGGAGGGGTCTCTTGCCTGAAGGGGCGAGTCCTCTCTACCCTGGCTGCAGTGGTATAGGACCTCCTCCAGACACCCAGGTGGAAGGGGCCATCCTCTAGAGGGGCGAGTCCCCTCTACCCTGGCTTCCGAGGTGTTTAAGAGCTCCCCCAGACACCCAGGTGAAAGGGGTCCCCCGCATGGAGGGCCAAGTCCCCTCTACCCTGGCTGCATTGGTATACTAGTTTTCCTTGACACTCAGGTGAAAGGGGTCTCCCACATGGCGGGGTGAGTCCCCTCTACCCTGCCTAAGGTGGTTAAGGAGCTCTCCAGGACACCCAGATGGAAGGGGTCTACCACCTGGAGGGGCGAGTCCCCTCTACCCTGCCTTTCAGGGGTATAAGAGCTCCCCTGAAAACCAGGTGTGAGGGGTCTCCCGCCTAGTGGGGCCATGTAGGAGCTCCACCCCCCCATAGCCAGATTGGAGTGTCTCACGGCTGGAGGGGCGAGTCCCCTCTAGCCTGACTACTGGAGTACAGGAATTCCTGCAGACATCCAGGTGTCAGGGGTCTCTTGTCTGGAGGGACAAGTCTCCTCTTGCATGGCTGTGGCAGTATATGAGCTTCCCCAAAACCCAGGTGGGAGGGTCTCCCGCCTGGAAGGGCTATTCCACTCTACCCTGGCTAGGGCAGTATAGGAGCCCCTCACACACACATCCAGGTGGGAGTTGTCTCCCGCCTGGAGGGGCGAGTCCCCTCTATGCTGGATGCTGTGGTATAGGAGCTCCTCTGACACACAGGTGAGAGCAGTCTCTGACTGGAGGGAAGAGTCCCCTCTACCCTGCCTGCGGTGATATAAGTGCTCCCCCAACACCCAGGTGGGATGGATCTACCATCTGGAAGGGAAAGTTCCCTCTACCCTGGCTGGGGCAGTATAAGAGCTCCCCATGACACCCAGGTGGAATGTGACTCCCGCCTGGAGGGGCAAGTCCCCTCTACCCAGGCTGCGCTATAGGAGCTCAGCCCCGACACTCAGGTGTGAGGGGTCTCCCGCCTGGAGGGGTGAGTCAGCTCTATCCTGGCTGAGGAGATGTACAAGCTAGTATACCAGTGGCTGCAGTGGTATACTAGCTTTCCCTGACACTCAGGTTGGAGGGGCCTCCCGCCTGGAGAGTCCAGTCCCCTGTACACTGGCTGTGGCTGCAAAAGAGGTCCCCCTGACACCCAGGTGGGATAGTAACCGGCCTAGAGGGGCAAGTCCCCTCTACCCTAGCTGCGGAGGTATAAGAGTTCCCAGATACAGCCTGGTGGGAGGGGTCTCCCGCTTGTAGGGGCAATTCCCCTCTACCCAGGCTGCAGCAGTAATGGAGCTCCTCCTACACCCAGTTGGGAGGGGTCTCCCTCCTGGAGGGGTGAGTCAGCTTTATCCTGGCTGAGGAGGTGTACAAGCTCCCCCAGACAACCAGGTGGGAGGGCTCCCCTGCCTTGAGGGGTGAGTCCTCTCTACTCTGGTTGCAGTGGTATACTAGCCCCACACACACACACACACTCAGATGGGAGGGTTCTCCCACCTGAAGGGGCAAGTTTTCTCTACCCTGGATGTGGTGATATAGTAGCTTTCACTGACACCCAGGTGGGAAGGGTCTCCTGCCTAGAGGGGTATTTCGCCTGGAGTGGTGAGTCCCCTCTTCCCTGGCTGCAGCGGTATAGGAGCTCCCCCAGACACCCAGGTGGGAAGGGTCTCCCACATGGAGGAGAAAGTCCCCTCTACTTTGGCTGGCACCATATAAGAGTTCCTTGGACACTCAGGTGGGAGGGGTTCCCCCCTGCAAGGGCAAACACCTCTACCCTGGCTGTGGTAGTGTATGAGCTCCCCCGACACCCTGGTAAAAGTGGTCTCCTGCCTGTAAAGGCGAGTCCCTTCTACCCCTGCTGCGGAGGTAAAGGAGCTTCCCCAACACCCAGGTGGGAGGAGTCTCCACCTGAAAAGGCGATTCCCCTCTACCCTGGCTTCACTGGTATACAAGTTCCCCCCTATTACCAGATGGGAGGGGTCTACCACCAGGAGGGGTGTGTCACCTCTACCAAGGCTGCTGGGGTATGGAAGGTCCCATGACACTCAGGTGGGAGGGGTTCCCCGCCTGGAGGGGTGAGTCCCCTCTACTGTGGCTGCAGGGTAATATGAGCTCCACTGGACACCCACATGAAAGGGGTCTTCTGCCTGGAGGGGCAAGTATGCTCTACCCTGGCTGCAGCAGTATAGGAGCTTCCCCTGACACCTAGGTGGGAGGGGTCTACCGCCTTCAGTGGTGAGTCCCCTCTCCCCTGGCTGTGGCTGTGTAGGAGCTCCCCCAGACAAGCAGGTGGGAAAGGTCTCTAACATGAAGGGGCGAGTCCTCTCTATTCTGGCTGCTGCAGTATTGGAGCTTCCACTAACATCCAGGTGGGAGGTGTCTCCTGCCTAGAAGAGTGAGTCCCTCCTACATTGGGTGATGTCCTATAAGGGCTCCCTGGACATCCAGGTGGGAGGGACAAACTCCTCTACTCTGGCTCTGGCAGTATATGAGCTTCCCTAGACACACTGGTGGGAGGGGTCTCCCACCTATAGGGGTTTTTCCTCTTCCCTGGCTGTAGTGGTATTAGAGCTCCCCCAGACACTCAGGTGGGAGGGGTCTCTTCCCTGGAGGGACTAGTCACTGCTACCCTGGCTGAAGCAGTATACGAGCCCCCCCCCCCCACCATACACACACACACATACACACCCAGGTTGGAGGATCTTTGGCCTGGAGAGGTGAGATCCCTCTAGCCTGTCTGCAGCCATGTATGAGCTCCCCCTGACACCCAGTTTGGAGGGGTCTCCCGCCTGGAGGGTGAGTGCCATCTACCCTGGCTGCAGAGGTATTCGAGTTTCCCCAGACACCCAGGTGAAATGGTTCCCCCCTGGAGGGGCAAGTCCCTGCTACCTTGTCTGCAGCTGTATAGGAGACCCAAACCAGATACCCAGGTGGGAGGGGTCTCTTGCCTTGAGGGTCGAGTCCCCTCTACCCTGGCTGTAGGGGGATACGAGCTCCCTCTGAAAACAGATGAGAGGGGTCTCCCGCCTTGGAGGTTCCAGTCCCTGCTACATTGGCTGCAGCTATTACCTGTTCCTGTCAACACCCAGGTGGGAGGGGTCTCCCACTGGGAGGGCCAAATCCCCTCTACCCTCATATACCTCATATACCCCCTACCCTGGCTAAGGCAGAATTCAAGCTGCCCCCAACAGCAAGGTGGGAGAGGTCTCTCGCCTGGAGGAGAGAGTCCCCTCTACCCTGGCTGCTGCGGTATAAGAGCTCCCCCCCACACACACCCAGTTGGGAGAGGTATTCTGACTGGAGTCCCCTCTACCCTGATTGGGGCGGTATACTAACTCCCTCTGATACCAGATTAGGAGTGATGTCCCACGTGGAGGAGCAAGTCCCTTTTATCCTGGCTGCTGGGCAGGGTTCTTCCTGCTGGAGTTCCCCCAGACACCCAGGTGAAAGGGATCTCCTGCCTTGAAGGGTGAGTCCCTGCACACCCCCAGGTGAGGGGCGTCTCTTGCCTGGAGGGGTGAGTCCACTCTACCCTGGCTGTGGTGGTATAAGAGCTCCCCGCACATACTCAGATGGCAGGGGTCTCTCTCTTACCTGGAAGGGCAATTCCCCTCTACCCAGGCTGCAGCAGTATAAGATCCCCCTGAATCTATACCCAGAGGGGAGGAGTCTCCCGCCGGAAGGGGTGAGTCTCCTCTACCCTGGCTGAAGTGGTATACTAGCTTTCCTTGACACCCAGGTGGGAGGGGTCTCCCGCCTTAAGGGGAGTCCGCTCTACCCTGGCTGCTGTGGTGGACAAGCTCCCCAGTAAACACAGATGGGAGGGTTATCCCTCCTGGAAGGAGAGTCCCCTTTACCCTGGCTGTTCCTGTTTTGAGCTCACCCACACACACACCCAGGTGGGACAGGTCTCCAGCCTGGAAGGGTAAGTCCTCTCCACCCTGGCTGCTGTGATATAGGAGCTTCCCTGACACCCAGGTGTGAGGAGTCTCCCGCCTGGAGGGGAGAATCCTCTCTACCCTGCCTGTGGCTGTATAGGAGCTCCCTAGGACACCTAGGTGGTAGGGGTTACCCGAGTGGGGGGTTGAGTCCCCTCTAGCCTCGCTTCGACGGTATAAGAGCTCCTCCAGACACCCAGGTAGGATGGGTTTCCCAACTGGAGGGGCGATTCCCCTATACCCTAGTTGCAGTGTATCGGAGCTCCCCGTACATCCTGTTAGAAGGGGTCTCTCGCCTGGAGAGGAGAGTCCCTGCTACCCTGGCTGCAGCGGTATAGCAGCCCCTCCAGGACACCCAGGTGAAAGGGGTCTCCTGCCTGGAGGGGCGAGTCCCCTCTACACTGGCTGTGGAGGTATAGGTGGGAGGGGGCTCCCGACTTGAGGGGCGAGTCCCTGCTACCCTGGCTGCAGTAGTATGCCAGCTCCTCCTGACACCCAGGTGGGAGGGGACTGCCACCTGGAGGCGCAAGTCCCCCTCTACCCTGGTTGGGGCCCTATACTAGCTCCTCTGGATACAGGTTGGGAGGGTTTCCTGCCTCGAACTGTGAGTTCCCCCAGAAACCCAGTTGAAAGGGGTCTCCTGCCTTGAGGGGCGAGTCTCTGCTACCCTTGCTTCAGCCTTATACGAGGCCCCCACACACACCCAGGTGGGAGGGGTCTCTTGCTTTGAGTGGTGAGTCCCTTCTACTCTGGCTGAGGTGGACTCGAGCTCCTCTTGAAAACCAGGTGAAAGGGGTATCCTGCCTGGAGGGGCAAGTACCCTCTACCCTGGCTACAGTGGTATATTAGCTCCCCCTGACACCCAAGTGGGAGAGGTCTCCCGCCTGGAGGGGCAAGTATCCTCTACTTTGGGTGGTGCCATAGAAGAGCTCCCAAGACACCCAGTTGGGAGGGGTCTCCCATCTACAGGGGCAAGTCCCCTCTACCCTGGCTGTGACAGTATGCGAGCTCCCCCTGACACCCAAGTGGGAGGGGTCTCCCTACTGGAGGGGCGAGTCCCTGCTACCCTGGCTGCAAAGGTATAAGAGCCCCCCTCCCACGACACCCAGGTGGAAGAGGTCTCCTACTGAAGGGGCAATTACCCTCTACCCTAGCTGTGGTGGTGGTATTTGAGCCCCCGCGACACCCAGGTGGAAGGAGTCTCCCGCCTGAGGAGAATCCCCTATAACCTGGCTAATGTGGTATACAAGATCTCCTGAAACCCAGCTAGGAGGGGTCTCCTGCCTGGAGGGGCTAGTACCCACTACCCTGCCTGCAGCAGTATAGGAGCTCCATCCCCCACACCCAGGAGGGAGGGATCTCCCTCTCAGAGGGATGAGTCCCTTCTACCTTGGCTGCTGCAGTATAGGAGCTCCCATGACTACCAAGTGTGAGGAGTTGGCCACCTGGAGGGTAGAGTCCCCTCTACCCTGCAGGCAATGGTATAGGAGCTCCCCCTGACACCCAGATGGAAGGGGCCTCAAACCTGAAGGGACAAGTCTCCTCTACACTGGATGTGGCGGTATAAGAGTTCCCACTGATATGGATGTGGGAGGGATTTTCTTCCTGGAGGGGCTAGTCCATTCTACCCTTTCTGGCTGTTTCGAGCTCCGCTGGGGACACACAGGTGGGAGGTTCTTTCTCCTGGAGGGGCGAATCCCCTCTCCCCTGGCTGCGGAGATATAAAAACTCCCTGGACACCCAGGTGGGAGGGGTCTCTTGCCTGCAGGGCAAACACCTCTACCCTGGCTGTGGCAGTATAGGCGCTCCCCCAACACCCTAGAGGGAAGGGTCTCCCGCCTGTAGGGGCGAGTCACCTCTACCCTGGCTGCGGCTTTATAGGAGCCCTCCCCACACACCCAGGTAGGAGGGGTCTATCGCCTGGAGGGGTGAGTTGCCTCTACCATGGCTTCTGGGGTATATGAGCTCCCATGACACCAAGGAGGGAGAGGTCCCCCACTTGAAGGATCAAGTCCCCTCTACCCTGGCTTCTGCGGTATAGGAGCTCCCCTGACACCAGGTGGGATGAGTCTTTCACATGGAGAGGCGAGTCCCCTCTATCCTGGCTGCGGTGGTATACAAGCTCTCCCCTAAACCCAGGTAGGAGGGGTCTCCCACATGGAGGGGTAAGTCCCCTCTACCTTTTTTTCTGTGGTATACAAGCTCCCCCTGGCACCTTCTGGGAGGGGTCTCCTGCCTGGAGGGGCGAGTCCCCACTACCCTGGCTGGAGCAGTATAGGAGCTCACTGCCTCCTAACCACCACAACCAGGTGGGAGGGGTCTCCCGCCGGACAGGTGAGACCCTCTACCCTGCAAAGGCGGTCTACAAGCTCCCCCGACACCCAGGTGAAAGGGGTCTCCCGAATGGAGGGGCGATTCCCCTCTACCCTGTCAGCAGTGGTAATCAAGCTTTCCCTGACACCCAGGTGGGAGGGTTCTCCAGAATGGAGGCAAGAGTCCACCCTACTCTGGATGAGGAAGCATAGGAGCTCCTGCAGTCACACTGGTGGGAGGGTTCCCTCGCCTGGAGACCTGAATCCCCGCTACCCTGGCTGCAGCGGTAAAGGAGCTACCCCAGACATCCAGGTGAGAGGAGTCTCCTGCCTGGAGGTGTGAATTCCCTCTACCCTAAATGCAGAGGTATATGAGTATGCCCTGACATTCAGATGGAGGGGACCCGGCCTGGAGGGGCGAGTCCCCTCTATCCTGGATGTAGAAGGATAAGATCTCCCCTGACAACCTTCCTGGAGGGGTCTTCCATCTGGAGGGTCTAGTCCCCTCTACCCTGGCTGCGACAGTATAAGAGCTCCCCCCTACACCCAGGTGCGAGGGGTTTCCCGCCTGGAGTGGCTAGTCCCCTCTACCCTGCCTGCAGCGGTATATGAGCTCCCCTCAAAACCAGGTGGGAGGGGGTCTCTCGCCTGGAGGGACAAGTCCCCTCTACACTGGCTGTGGAGGTATATGAGCTCCCCCGACACCCAGGTGTGAGGGGTCTCTTTCCTGGATCGGCGAGTCCCCTCTACCCTGGCTGCATTGGAATAGTTGCTCCCCGCCCCTACCCATCTGGGAGCGGACTCCAGCAGTATAAAAGTTCCCCCTGACACCCAGGAGGGGGGAGTCTCCCGCCTGCAGGGGCGAAACCCTCCACCCTGGCTGTGGTGGTGGTATAGGAGTTCCCCCAGACACACAGTTGGGAGGGGTCTCCTGGCCTGGAGGGGCGAGTATCCTCTACCCTGGCTGAGGTGGTATATGACCTCCCAAGACACCCAGATGGGAGGGGCTTCCCGTCTGGAGCAAGGAGTGTCCTATACCCTGGCTTTGGTGGTATAGAAGCTCCCACTGACACCCAGGTGGGAGGGGTCTCCCACATGGAGGTGCAAGTTCCCTCTACCCTGGCTAAGGCGGTATACAAGCTCCCCCTGACACACAGGTGAGAAGGGTAGCCCGCCTGTAGGGGCGAGTACCCTCTACCTTGGCCAGTGCCCTATAAGAGCTCCCTGGACACCCAGGTGGGAGTGGTCTCCCGCCTGCAGGGGCGAACCCCACTACCTTGACTGTGGCATTATAGGAGTTCCCCCGGAAACCCTGGTGGGAGGGGTCTTCCGACTGTAGGGACTAGTCGACTCTACCATGGCTGCTGGTGTATATGAGGTCACATGACACCCAGGTGGGAGGGGTCCCCCACCTGAAGGGCAAGTCCCCTCTACCTTGGTTGTGGAGGTATGTAAGCTCCACCCAACACCCATGTGTGAGGGGTCTTCTGCCTGGAGGGGCGAGTCAGCTCTACCCTGGCTGCAGTAGTACACCAGGTCTTCCTGACACCCAGGTGGGAGGGGTCTCCCGCCTAGAGTAGTGAGTCCCCTCTACACTGGCTGCTGGAGTGTATGAGCTCCCCCAGACACCCTGGTGGGAGGGGTCTCATGCATAGAGGGGCGAGTCCTCTCTATTCTGGCTGAGGAGGTATAGGAGCTCCCCCCACACCCAGGTTAGAGGGGTCTGTTGACTGGAGGGGTGAGTCCTCTCTACCCTGGCTGCTGTAGTATACTAGCTCCCCCAACACCGAGGGGGGAGGGGTCTCCCGCTGAAGGGTCAAGTCCCCACTACCCTGGATATGGCGGTAAACAAGTTCCCTCCTATACACAGGTGGGAAGGGTCTACCGCCTTTAGGGCTAGTCCACTCTACCCTGGCTGTGGCTGTTTACAAGCTCCCGGTGAAACCCAGGTGGGAGGTCTCTCCTGCCTGCATGGACGAACCTCTCTACCCTGGCTGTGACCTTATAAGTGTTCCCCCAGACACCCAGGTGGGAGGGGTCTCCCACCTAAAGGGGCGAGTCCCCTCTACCCTGGCTGCTGTGGTATAGGAGCTCCCCTGACACCTAGGTGAGAGGAGTCTCCCGCCTGGGGGGGAGAGTCCCCTCTACCCTGCCTGTAGCATTATAGGAGCTCACCAGGACACCCAGGTGGAAGAAATCTCCCGCCTGTAGGGGAGAGTCCCCTCTACCCTGGCTGTGGTGGCTTATGAGCTCCCCCAGACACCCAGGTGGAAGGGGTCTCTCGCCTGGAGGGGCGATTCCCCTCTACCCTGGCTGCAGCAGTAAAGAGGCTCCTCCTGATACACAGGTGGGAGGGGTCTCCATCCTGGAGGGATGACTCCCCTCTACACTGACTGCTGTGGTATAGGAGCTCCCCTGACCTCCATGTGAGAGGAGTCTCCCTCCTGGAAAGGAGAGTCCCTGCTACCCTGGCTGCTGAGGTAAAGGAGCTCCCCCAGAAACACAGGTGGGAGGGTTCTCCAACCTAGAAGGGCGAGACCTCTCTACTCTGGCTAGAGCTGTGTATGATCCCCCCACCTGACACCTAGGAGTGTTGAGGGCCACAGCCAGTCGGGACGACGCATGGCATTTTTGCTAGAATTAGTGGTTGAAAGGTGACTCCAGCGAGTTCTCCTGGAGTTCCCTGTTGAGTTCCAGTTGAGCTCTTGCCCGGATTCCCAGAGAGTTCCCATAGGTCGGAGAAGTGCCGGAGGAGGGATAATTCCCGTTGCTGGTTCCTGGAGGAGCCGTGTGGCATTTGGGGAAGTTCCCGGGAGCGTGTGTGGAGGGTGCTGGTGGAGTTCAGAAATAAAGTTTGTTCCTGCTTCAGTGGCTCCTGATTTGTGCCCAGCCAGACTGCGGCATAGGAGGGAGGGATCTCCCACCGGGATGGGCAAGACTCCTCTACCCTGGCTGTGGCAATAAAGGAGCTCTCCTGGACACCCAGGTGAGAGGGATATCCTGCTTAGAGGGGTGAGTCCCTACTACCCTGGCTGCTGCGGTATAGGAGCTCCCCTCAACACACCAGGTGGGAGGGGTCTCCATCCTGGAGGGACCAGTCCCCTCCAGCATGGTTGTGGTGGTATACAAGATTTCCCCAACATCCAGATGGGAGGGGTCTCCCGCTTAAAGGGGATATTCACCTCTACCCTGCCTGCAGCGATATAGGAGCTCACCAGGACACTTCCTGGAGTGGAGAGTTCCCTCTACACTTGCTGCGGTGGTATAAGAGCTCCCCCTGACACCCAGGTAGGATGGATCTCCTGCCTGGAAGGGTGAGTCCCCTATACCCTTCCTGCTGCAATATAGGAGCTCCCCCCTGACACCAGGTGGGAGGGGTCTACTGCCTTGAA
Organism: Urocitellus parryii; assembly: GCF_045843805.1. Classification (NCBI taxonomy): domain Eukaryota; kingdom Metazoa; phylum Chordata; class Mammalia; order Rodentia; family Sciuridae; genus Urocitellus; species Urocitellus parryii. The sequence continues at coordinate 78,646,035 of NC_135536.1, read as the reverse complement.
GGGCGAGTCCCCTCTCTCCTGGCTGCAGAGTTATAGGAGGGTTCTCAGACACCCAGGTTAGAGGAGTATCCCACCTGCAGGAGGGAGTCCCCTCTACCCTGGCTGGGGAAGTATACTCGCTCCCCTAGACACCCAGGTGGGAGGGGTCTCTTGCCTGGAGGCTCAAATCCCCTCTACTATGGCTGTTGGGGTATAGGAGCTCCCCTTAAACCAGGTGGAGGGGGAGAATTTCACCTGGAGAGGCGAGTCTCCTCTAACCTGGCTGCAGTGATATACAAGCTCTCCCATACATGCAGGTGGGAGGGGTCTCCCACATGGAGGGGCAAGTTCCCCCTACCCTTTATGCTGTGGTATACAAGCTCCCCTTGACACCCTACTGGGATAGGTCGCCTGCCTGGAGGAGCAAGTACCCTCTACCCTAGCTGCAGTGGTATATGAGCTCCCCCAACTCCCTGGTGGGAGAGGTCTCTTGCTTAGAGGGGCCAGTCCTCTCTACCCTGGCTAAAGTGGTATACAAGCTCCCGACGACACCCAGGATGGAGGGTCTCCTGCCTGAAGGGGGGAGTGCCCACTACTCTGGCTGCAGCAGTACAAGAGCTCACCGCCCCCCACCCCCCCAACACCCAGATGGGAGGGGTCTCCAGCCTGGAGGGGCGAGTCCCCTCTACCCAGGCTAAGGCGGTGTATGAGCTCCCCCAGACATCCAGGTGAAAGAGGTCTCAGGCCTGGAGGGACGAGTCCCATCTACAATGGCTGCAGTGGTAATCAAGCTTCCCTGACACCCAGGTGGGAGGAGTCTCCCGACTAGAGAGGCAAGTAAACCCTACGTGGCTGCAGGGGTAAAGGATCTCCCCCAGACACCCATGTGGGAGAAGTCTCCTGCCTAAAGGGTAGAGTCCCCTCTACCCATTCTGCGAAGGTATAAGAGTTCCCAGGCAGGAGGGGATCTTCCGCCTGGAATGGCGAGTCCCCTCTACCCTGCCGACAGCAGTATATGAGCTCCCCTGACAACCAGATGGGAGGTTCTCTCTCCTGGAGGGGCGAGTTCCGCCTCCGCTGGCTGAGGCGGTATGGGAGCTCACCCTGACACCCAGGTTTGAGGGGTCTTCTGACTGGAGGGGAGAGTACTCTCTACCCTGGCTGTGGGGGTATAAGAGCTCCCCCTGACACCCAGGTGCCAGGGGTCTCCCGCCGGGAGGGTCGAGAACCTATACCCTGGCTGCAGTGGTATTCCAGCTCTTCCCGACATGCAGGTGGGAAGGGTCTCCCGACTAAAGGGGAGAGTCCCCTCTACCATAAGTGCTGAGGTATAGGAGCTCCCTCGGACACCCAGGTAAGAGGGGTATCCCTACTGGAGGGGCAAGTACCTTTACTCTGGCTGCAGCGGTATAAGAGGTGCCCCGACACCCAGGTGGGAGGGGTCTCTAGAGAGGAGGGGCGAGTCCCTGCTACCCTGGCTGCTACAGTATGCAGAAACCTCCAGGGGACATCCAGATGGGAGAGGTCTCCTGCCTGGAGGGGCGAGTCCACTCTATCCTGGCTGTGGTGGTATAGGAGTTCCCCCCAATTTCCAGGTGGGAAGAGTCTCCTGCTTGGAGGGGCTAATAGCATCTACCCTGGCTGCTGGGGTATAAGAGCTCCCCCTGACACCCAGGTGGGATGGGTCTCCCGCATGGTGGGGCGAGTCCCCTCTACCCTGGCTCCAGTGGTATAAGAGCTCACCCCTCCATACCCATATGGTAGGGGTCTCCTGCCTGAAGGGGCGCGTCCCCTCTACCCTGGCTGCGGTGGTATACTAGTTTTCCCTGACACCCAGATGGGAGGGTTCTCTTGCCTGGTGCGGCAAGTACCCTCTACTCTGGCAGAGGTGGTATATGAGCTCCCCCAGACACCCAGGTGGGAGGGGTCTCCCGCCTGGATGGTAGAGTCCCCTGGACCCTGCCTGCAGTGGTATAGAAGCTCCCACTGACACCCAGGTGGGAGATGACTTCCTTCCCACTGGATGGGCCAGTCCCCTACATCCTGGCTCTGGAGATAGAGGAGCACTCCCAGACATCCAGGTGGGTGGGGTCTCTTGTCTTGAGGGGCTAGTCCCCTCTACAAAGGCTGCAGTGGGAAAAGAGCTCCCCCTGAAAACCAGTGAAAGGGGTCTCCCCCATGGAGGGGTGAGTCCCTGCTACCCTGGCTGCAGCTGTATACCTGCCCCCCCCCAAACACCCAGGTGGGAGGGTTCTCCCACTTGGACTGGCGACTCCCGCTACCCTGGCTAAGGCGGAATACAAGCTTGCCCTGACACCAAGATGGGAGGGGTCTGTCACCTGAGGAGGGAGTCCCTTCTACCCTGGCTGCAGCAGTATATGAGCTCCAGCTAACACCCAGGTGGGAAGGGTCTTCTGCCTGGAGGGTTCTCCCGCCTGGAGGGGCGAGTACCCTCTACCCTGACTGCTGTGGTATATGAGCTCCCCTGACACACAGGTTGGAGGAGTCTCTTGCCTGGAGTGCAAAACCCTCTAACCTGGCTAAGTGTCATACAAGCTCCCCAGGACACCCTGGTGGGAGTGGTCTCCTGCCTGGAAGAGCGAGTCCCAACTACCCTGGCTACAGTGGTATATGAGCTCCCCCATCCACACCCAGGAGTCCCCTCTCCCCTGGCTGCGGAGCTATAAGAGCCACCTCAGACACCCAGGTATGCATGGTCTCACGCCTGGTGGGGCAAGTCCCCTCTACCCTGGCTGGGGCAGTATACTAGCTCCCAATGACACCCAGGTGGGAGGGTCTACCGCCAGGAGTGGCCAGTCCCCTCTACACTGCTGACAGCAGTATAGGAGCTCCCCTGGACACCCAGGTGGAAGGTGTCTCCCGCCTGGAGGGGCGAGTCCCCTGTACCCTGGCTGTGACAGTATAAGAGCTCCCTCCTGACACCCAGGTTGGAAGGGTCTCCCACCTGAAGCAGCGAATCCTCTGTACCCTAGCTGCGGAGGTATACAAGCTTCCTGAGACAACCAGGTGGGAGAGGTCTCCCGCCTAGAGGGGCGAGTCCCTTCTTCTTTGGCTGGTGCCATATAAGAACTCCCAGGACACCCAGGTGGGAATCATCTCCAGATTGGAGGGGCGAGTCCCCTCAACCCTGGCTGCCAAGGTATAGGAGGTCCCCCGACACCCAGTAGGAGGGGTCTCTCGCCTGGAGGGGGGAGTCCCTACTACCCTGGCTGTGGCAATATAAGAGCATGCCCAGACACCCAGGTGGGAGGCGTCTCTACTCTGGCTGTGGTGGTATATGAGCTCCCCTGACACCTAGGTGTGAGGGGTCTTCGCCTGGAGAGCCAGTCCCCTCTAGCCTGGCTGGGCGGTATACAAGATCCCCCAGACACCCAGTTGGGAGGGATCTCCTGCCTGGAGGGGTCTTCTGCCTGGAGGGGCGAGTCCCCTCTACCCTGACTGCCGAGGTATACACTTCCCCCAGACACCCATGTGAAAGGGGTCTCCTGCCTGAAGGGGCAAGTCCCTGATACCCTGGCTCCAGCTGTATATGAGCACCCCCCCATACCCAGGTGGGAAAGGTCTCTTGCCTGGAGGGGCGAGACCCTTCTACCCTGGCTGTAGAGGGATACAAGCTTCCCCTGACACCCAGGTGAAAGGTATCCCACCTGAAGGGGTGAGACCCTGCTACCCTGGCTACATCTATATAAGAGACCCCCCACACACACACCAAGGTGGAAGGGGTCTCCCACCTTGAGGGTGAGTCTACTCTACGTTGTCTAAGGCTGAATACAAGATAGCCTTGACACTAATGTGGGAGGAGTCTCTCACCTGGAGCAAGTCTCCTCTACCCTGGCTTAGGTGGTTTAAGACCTCCCCCCAGACACCCAGGTGGGAGGAGTCAGATGCATAGAGGGGCGAGTCCCCTCTACCCTGGCTAAGGAGGTGTACAAGCTCCCACAGACACCCAAGTGGGAGTGGTCCCAAATGAAGGTTCCAGTCCACTCTACATTGGCTGCTTTGGTAAAGGAGCTCCCCCTGACACCCGGGTGGGATGTGTCCCAGGCCTGGAGGGGAGAGTATTATCTAGCCTGGCTGCTGTGGCATAGGAGCTCCTATACACACCCAGGTGGGTAGGTTCTCTTGCCTGGAGGAGTGAGTCCCCTCTACCCTGGCTGCTGTGGTATAGGAGCTCCCCACAAAACCCAGGAGTGAGGATCTCCCGCCTAGTGGGGAGAGTCCCCTCTGCCCTGGCTAAGTTGGTATACAAGCTCCAATGGACACCCAGGAGGGAGGGGTCTCCTGCCTGGAGGGGCTAGCCATCTCTACCATGGCTGAAGGGATATAAGAGCTCCCTGCCTATACAAAGGTGGGAGGTGTCTCTTGCCTGGAGAGGCAACTTCCCTCTACCCTGGCTAGTGCAGTATAGGAGCCCCCACAAACACCCAGGTGAAAGTGGTATCCCACCTGGAGGGGCAAGTCCCCTCTGCCCTGCCTATTGTGGTATAGGGGCTTTTCTGACATCCAGGTGGGAGGAGTCCCCAGCCTGGAGGGGAGAGTCCCCTCTACCTTGCCTGAGCTATGTAGGAGCTCCCCCCAAATACCAAGGTGGGAGGGGTCTCTTGCCTGGAGGGGTGAGTTACCTCTACCCTGGCTGTGGTGGTATAAGAGCTTCCCCCCTCAAACCAAGGTGGGAGGGGTTTCTAGCCTGGAGATTCGAATCCCCTCTATCCTGGCTGTGGAGGTAAATGAACTCCCCCTGACACCCAAGTAGGAAGTGTCTCCTGCCTAGAGGTGTGATTCCCCTCTACCCTGGCTGCGGTGGTATACTAGCTTTCCCTTTCACCAAGGTGGAAGGGGTATCCAGCCTGGAGGAACGACTCCCCTTTACCCTGGCTTCAGTGGTGTACAAGCTCCCCCAGACACCCAGATGGGAGGGGTCCCCTGTTGAGGGGCGAGTCCCCTCTACAAAGGCTGAGGCAGTATAGGAGCCCCCCATAGCCAGATGGGAGGGGTCTCCCGCCTGAAGGGGTGAGTCCCTCTACCCTGGCTGTGGTGGTATAGTAGCTTTCCCTGACACCCAGGTGGGAGGAGTCACCTACATACCTACATACAGGGGTCTTTCGGCTGGAGGGGTAAGTCTGCTCTAACGTGGCTGCAGCGGTATAGGAGCTCCCCACAACACCCAGGTGGAAGGGTTCTCCTGCCAAGAGGGGCTAGTCCCTTCTAGCCTGGCTGTGGTAGTGTACTAGCTCCCCCAGTCACCCAAGTGAGAGGCTACTCCTGCATGGAGGGGCGAGTCCCCTCTACCCTGGCTGCAGCATTATATGAGCTCCTGGCCCCATACCCAGAAGAGAGGTGTCTCCCACCTGAAGGGGTGAGTTCCCTCTGCCCTGGCTGCAGTGGTATACTCTTTCCCTGACACCCAGGTGGGAGGGATCTCCTGCCTAGAGGGGCGAGTCCCCAATACCCTGGCTGAGGCCATGTATGACCTCCTCCAGTCATCCAGGTGGGAGGGGTCCCCTGCCTGGAGGAACAACTCCCCTCTACCCTGGCTGCAGTGGTGTAAAAACTCCCCCAGACACCCAGGTGGGAGGGGGTCCCCACCTTGAGGGGTGAGTCCCCTCTACCCTGGCTGCAGCCGTGTATGAGCCCCCCACCCAATACCCAGATGGGAGGGGTCTACCGCCTGAAGGGGTGAGTTCCCTCTGCCCTGGCTGTGGTGGTATAATAGCTTTCCCTGATACCCAAGTTTGAGGGGTATCCTCCCTAGAGGGGTCTTTCGATTGAATGGGTGAGTCCGCTCTACACTGGCTGCAGCGGTATAGGAGTTCCCCCAGACACCCAGGTGGGAAGGGTCTCCCGCATGGGAGGGCAAGTCCCCTCTACCCTTGCTAAGGCGATAATCGAGCTCCTCCCAACACACAGGTGGGAAGGGTCTGCCGCCTGGAGGGGCGAGTCCCCTCTACTTTGGCTGGTGCCCTATAAGAGCTCCCTGGACAGCCAGGTGGGAGGGGTCTCCCGCCTGCAGGGGTGAACCCCTCTACTCTGGCTGTGGCACTAGCTCCCCCTGACACCCTGGTGAAAGGGGTCTCCCGTCTGTAGGGGCAAGTCCCCTCTACCCTGGCTTTGAGGTATTGGAGGTCTCTCAACACCATGTTAGAGGGGTCTCTTGACTGGAGGGGTGAGTCCCTGCTACCCTGGCCACAGCTGTATAAGAGCCCACCCAGGTGGGAGCGATCTCTTGCCTGGAGTGGCAAGTCCCCTCTACCCTGGCTGTGGCAGTATAGGAGCTCCCCCTGACACCCTGGTGGGAGGGATGTCCTGCCTGAAGGGGCAAGTACCCACTACACTGGTAAGGCTGAATACAAGCTCGTCCCAATACCAAGGTGGGAGGGGTCTCTCGCCTGGGGGAGTCAGTCCCCTCTACCCTGGCTGCAGCAGTATAGGAGCTACCCCTGACACCAGGGTGGGAGGGGTCTTCCGCGTGGAGGGGCAAGTCCTCTCTACCCTGGCTTCAGTGCTATAAGAGCTCCCTCAAACACACAGGTGGGAAGGGTCTTCAGCATGGAGGGACAAGTCCAGTCTACCCTGGCTGCTGTGGTATAGGACCTCCTCCTGACACCCAGGTTAGAGGGGTCTCTTGACTTGAGGCGAGAGTCCCCTCTACTCTGGCTGTGGCAGTATTCAAGCTTCCCCTGACACCCATGTGGGAGGGGTCTACCGCATGGAAGGGCGAGTCCCCTTTACTTTGGCTGGTGCAGTATAAGGGCTCCCTAGACACCCAGGTGGGAGGAGTATCCAGCCTGCAAAGGCGAACCCCTCTACCCTGGCTGTGGCAATATATGAGCTCCCCTGGACACCCCGGGTGAAAGGGGTCTCCCACCTGTAGGCGCAAATCCCCTCTACCCTGTCTGCGGCAATATTCAAACTCCCCCACAACAAGGTGGGAGGGGTCTCCCAACTGGAGGGGAGAGTTCCCTCTACCCTGGCTGCCGAGGTATAGGAGTTCCCCCAACACCCAGGTGGGGTCTCTCCTCTGGTGGGGCGAGACCATTTTACCCTGGCTGTGGCGATTTATAAGCCCCACCCCCCCAACACCGAGATGGGAGGTGTCTCACGCCTAGAGCGGCTAGTCCCCTCTACCCTGGCTGGGGCGGTATACAAGTTCCCCCTGATTCCCATGTGGGAGGGGTCTCTCGCCAGGAGGATCGAGTCACCTCTATCACGGCTGCTGGGGTATATGAGTTCCCATGACACCCAGGTGGGAAGGGTCCTCCCCCTATAGGGTCGAGTTCCCTCTACCGTAGCTGCAGTGGTATAAGAGCTCCACCCGAAACCCACGTGAAAGAGGTCTTCTGCCTGGAGAGGCAAGTTAAGTTTTACATTGGCTGCAGCAGTATAGGAGCTTCCTCTGACAACCAGGTGGGAGGGGTCTTCTGCCTGGAGGGGCAAGTCCCCTCTCCCCTGGCTGCAGCAGGATCCAAGCTTCCCTGACATCCAGGAGGGAGGGGTCTCCTGCCTGGAGTTACAAGTCTCCTTTACCCTGGCTGCAGTGGTATACAAGTTCCCCAAGACACCCAGATGGGAGGGGTCTCCCGCACGGAGGGGCAAGTCCTCTCTACCCTGGCTAAGCCGGTATGCAAGCTCTCGCTCTCTCGCTCGCGCTCTCTCTCTCTCTCTCTCTCTCTCACACACACACACACACACACACACACAAGTAGGAGGGGTCATTCGCCTGCAGGGGCGAGTCCCCTCTACCATTTCTGCAGCAGTATAGGAGCTCCCCCCACCACCCAGTTTAGAGGGGCTCTTGACTGGAGCGGCAATCCCCTCTACCCTGGCTGCAGCAGTATTGGAGCTTCCACTAACACCCAGGTGGGCGGGGTTTCCCACCTTGAAGGGCGAGTCCCCTCTACTTTGGCTGGTGTCCTATAAGGGCTCCCTGGACCCAGGTGAGAGGGGTCTTCTGCCTACATGGGCGAACCCCTCAACCCTGGCTGTGGCAGTATAGTAGATCCCCCAGACACCCTGTTGAGATGGGTCTCCTGCCTATAGGGGTGAGTTTCCTCTACCCTGGCTGTGGCGGTATTCGAGCTCCCCCTGACAACAGGGTGGGAGGGGTCTCCGGATCAGAAGAGCGAATTTCCTCTACCCTACCTGCAGAAGTACAGGAGTTTCCCCCGACACACAGGTGGGAGGGGTCTCTCCCCTGAAGGGGCTAGTCAATGCTACCCTGGCTTCAGCAGTATATGAGCCCGCCCACCCCCCCCCCCACACACACACACCCAAGTGTGATGGGTCTCCTGCCTGGAGGGGCAAGTTGCTACTACCATGGCTGCTGGAGTATAGGAGCTCCCATGACACCCAGGTGGGAGGGGTACCCCTCCTGGAGGGGCAAGTTCCCTCTACCATGGTTGTAGCAGTACATGAGATCCACAGAACACCCATGTGAAAGGGGTCTTCCACCTGGAGGGGCGAGTATGCTCTACCCTGATTGCAGCAGTATACAAGCTTCCCCTGACTCCCAGGTGGGAGGGGTCTCCCGCCTTCATTAGTGAGTCCCACCTACCCTGGCTGCTGTAGTGTATGAACTCCCCTAGACACCCAGGTGGGAGAAGTCTCCCGCCTGGAGGGTTGAGTCACCTCTACCCTGGCTAAGGTGGTATACAAGCTTCTAGTAACACCCAGGGGGAAGGGTTCTCCTACCTGGAGGGTTGAGTCCCCTCTACCCTGGCTGGGGCGGTATACTAACTCCCCCTGACACCCAGGTGGGAGGGGGGTCTCCCGCCTGGAGTGGTAAGACCCTCTACCCTGGCTGCGGTAGTAAAGGATCTCCCCCAACACCCAGGTGCCAGGGGTCTCTAGCCTGGAGGGGCGAGTCCCCTCTACCCTGGCTGAGGTGTTATATGAGCTCCCTGCGACACCCAGTTTGAAGGGGTGTGCGACCTGTAGAAGCAAGTCCCCTCTAGGCTGTCTGCAGCGGTGTATGAGCTCCCCCTGACACCCAGGAGGGAGGGGTCTCTTGCCTGCAGGCGAGAGTCCCCTCTACCCTGATTGGGATGGTATACTAGCTCCTCCTGAAACCCATTTGAGAGGGGTCTCCTGCCTGGAAGTTGAGTGCCCTCTACCCTGGCTGCCCAGGTATAGGAAGGAGTTCCCCCAGACACCCAGGTGAAAGGGATCTTCCCCTGGAGGGGCGAGTCCCTGCTACTGTGGCTGCAGCTGTATAGGAGGCCCAACCTGGACACCCAGGTGGGAGGAGTCTCTTGCCTTGAGGGGCAAGTCCCCTTTACCCTGGCTGTATCAGGATATGAACTCCCCCTGAAAACCAGGTGAAAGGGGTCTCCCACCTGGAAGGTCGAATCCCTGCTATCCTGGCTACAGCTGTATACCTGCTCCCCCAACACCAAGGTGGGAGGGATATCCCAACTGGAGGGGCGAGTCCCCTCTACCCTGGCTCAGGAGGTATAGGAGCTCCCAAAGACACCCAAGTGGGAGGGGTCTCCCCCTTGGAGGGGCGAGTTTCCTCTACCCTGGCTGCAGCGGTATAGGAGCTCCCCCCTTCACCCAGGTGGCAGGGGTCTCCTGCCTGGAGAGGCGAGTCCCCTCTACCCTAGTTGTGGAGGTATACAAGCTCCCCCAGACACCCAGGTGGGAAGGGTCCCTGCCAGGAGGAGCAACTCCCCTCTACCCTGGCTTGGCAGTATACAATCTCACCCCAGCACCCAGGTGGAAGGGGTCTCCCACCTGGAAGGGCAAGTCCCCTTTGCTGGTGCCATTTAAGAGCTCCCAGGACACCCAGATGGGAGGGGCTCCCGCCTGGAGGTAAGAGTCACCTCTACCCAGCCTGTGGAGGTATATAAGTTCCCCCAGACACCTAGGTGAAAGGGGTCTCCCACCTGGAGGGGCGAGTCCTACTACCCTGGCTGCAGCCATATAGGAGCCACACACCCAGGTTGAAGGGGTCTCTTGCCTATGGGAGCGAGTTTTCTCTACATAGACTAAATGGAATACAAGCTTGCCCCAACACCAAGGTGAGAGGGGTCTCTCACCTGGAGGAGCCAGTCCTCTCTACCCTGGCTGCGGAGATATGGAAGCTCCCACTGAAATCCTGTTGTGAGGGGTATCCCTCCTGAAGGGGTGAGTCCCCTCTACCCTGGCTGGGGTGCTATACTAGCTCCCCCACACACACCCAGGTGGGAGGGGTCTTCCACCTGGAGGGGCGAGTCCCCTCTACCCTGGCTAATGCAGTATAGAAGCTCTCATGAAAACCAAGTGTGAGGAGTCTGCCGCCTGCAGCGGTATAGGAGCTCCCCCAGACTCCCAGGTGGAAGGCGACTCATGCCTGGAGGGGCGAGTCCCCTCTACCCTGGCTGCAGGGATATAAGAGCCCCTTCCTACCCACAGGAGGGAGGGGTCTCCCGCCTGGAGGGCGAGTTGCTGCTACCCCAGCTGCAGCTGTATAGGAACCCCACCTCGCCAGACACCCATGTGGGAGGGGTCTTCCGCTTATAGGGGCAAGTCCCCTCTACCCTGGCTAAGGCGAAATACAAGCTTCCCCTGACACCAAGGTGGGAGAGGTCTCTTACCTGGAGGGATTTAGGAGCCCCTCCATGACAGGGTCTTGCCGCAGTCCGGCTGCAGCAAAATAACCAGGGGGTGACGAATAATTTGTGTATGTTGATACAGCAGGAGTAGGAGCCGTTTATTGTAAGACAACAGAGGTATCTATACATTTTGCACAGCTTATCTTAATTAGCATAAACTAGATACATCAGTCAACCAATAAGGAATCTCCACACTTAATGGCTCGCTTTTGTTACTTCTCAAACCACTCCCTCTGGCATTTTGCCAGGCACCATCCAGACTTGTTTACGAACTCTAACATTCCCCTGGCAAAATACCAGGTGTTATTTTGACTTGTTTACAGACCTTAACAGGGTCTCCAGCCTGGAGGGGCCAGTCCCCTCTACCCTGGCTGCGGTTGTATACAAACTACCCCAGACACAGAAGTTGGAGGGGTTTTTCTGCTTGGAGGGGTGAGTCCCCACTGCTCTGGCTGCAGTGGTATATGAGCTCCCCCACACACACCTAGGTGGAAGGGGTCTCCCGCATGGAAGGGCGATTCCCTTCTACCCTTGCTGAGAGGGTAGAAGAGCCCCTTCTGACACCCAGGTGGGAGCTGTCTTCTGCCTGTAGGGGCGAGTCCCTCTACCCTGGATGGGGCAGTTTACTAGCCCCCACCCTGACAACCAATGGTAGGGGTCTCTGGCCTGGAAGGGCGAGTGACCTCTATCCTGGCTGCTGCCGCATAGGAGCTCCCATGACAACCAGGTGTAAGGAGTCTCCCTCCTGGAGGGTAGAGTCCCCCCTACCGGGCCTTTGATGGTATTGGAGTCCCCCAGACATCCAGGTGGAAGGGGTCTCACGCCTGGAAGTGTGAGTCCCTTCTAGCCTGTCTGTGGCAGTATAAGGACTCTCCCTAACACCAAGGCAATAGGGGTCTCCCGCTCAGAGGGATGAGACCCCTCTACCCTCCATGTGGCGGTATACAAGCTCCCCCTGACACCCAGTTGGGAAGGGTCTCCCGCCTGGAAGGGCAAGTCACCTCTTCCCTGGCTAAGGAGGTATACAAGCTCCCTCCCCACCCGAAACAAGGTGGGAGGGGTCTCTCGCCTGGAGAGGTGCGTCCCCTCTACCCTGTCTGTTTAGGAGCTTCCCTGGACACCCAGGTCAAAGGAGTCTCATGCCTGGAGAGGTGAGTCCCCTCTACACTGGCTGTGGAGGTATAGCTCTCCCAGATACCCAGGTGGGAGGGGTCTCCTGCCTTGAGGGGCGAATCCCCTCTACCCTAGCTGCAGCGGTATAGGAGCCCCCCCACACACACACACACCCAGATGGGAGTGGTCTGCTGCCTGGAGGCTTCTCTACCCTGGTTGGGGGGGTATACTAGCTTTTCCCCATACCAGGTTGAGAAGGGTGTCCTGCCTGGAGGGGGCGAATCCCTTCTCCCCTGGCTGTGGAGGTATAGGAGTCCCCCCAGACACCCTGGTGAAAAAGGTCTCCTGCCTTGACAGGCAATTCCCTGCTACCCTTGCTGCAGCTACATGAGGCCCACACACACACCCAGGTGGGAGAGTTCTCTTGCCTGGAGGGTGAGTCCCCTCTACCCTGGATGCAGCAGGATAGGAGCTCCCCCTGAAAACTAGGTGAAAGGGGTCTTATGCCTCCACAGTCAAGGTAGAGTGGACTTGCCCCTCCAGACAGAAGAGCCCTCCTACCTGGGTGTAAGTGGGAGTTCTTATACCGCCACATCTAGGGTAGAAGGGACTCGTCTCCCCAGGCGAAAGACCCCTTCCACCTAGGTTTCTGTGAGTCGGGGGGAGCTTCTATACACTGCAGCCAGGATAGAGGGGCCTCGCCCCTCCAGGCAAGAAACCCCTCCCACCTGGGTGTCAGGGGAAGCTTGATTACCACTGCAGCCAGTGTAGAGGGGATCCCTGCTCCAGGCGGGAGATCCCTCCCACCTGGGTGTCAGGGGATGGGGGGGCAAAACTCCTACACAGTAGCAGCCAGTGAATAGGGGACTCACCCCTCCAGAAGGAAGATCGATCCCACGTGGGTGTCAGGGGGAGCTCTTATACCGCCGGAGCCAGGGTAGAGGAGACCCTTCAGGCGGCATACCCCTCCCACCTGGGTGTCAGGGCGAGCTTGCATACTGCCACAGCCAGGGTAGAGGGGACTTGCCCCTGTAGTTGGAAGACCCTTCCCACCTGGGTGTCCTGGGAGCTCTTATATGGCACCAGCCAAAGTAGAGGAGACTCGCCCCTCCAGGCGGGATACCCATCCCATCTGGGTGTCTGGAGGAGCTTGTAGACTTTTGCAGCCAGGGTAGAGGGGACTCAGTGCTCCAGGAGTGAGACCCTTCTCACCTGGGTGTCAGGGGGAGCTCCTATTCCACCACAGCCAGGGTAGAAGGGACTAGCCCCTCCAGGCGGGAGACCCCTCCAATCTGTGTAGGGAAGAGCTGGAATACCACTGCAGCCCGAGTATAGGGGACTCACCCCTACAGGCTGGAGAACCCTTCCACAAGGGTGTCAGAGTGAGCTAGTATACTGCCACAGCCAGGGTAGAGTGGTTTGCCCCTGCAGGCGGGAGACCCCTCTCACCTGAGTGTCCCAGAAGCTCTTATAGGGCACCAGCCAAAGAAAAGGAAACTCACCCCTCCAGGTGGTATACCCTGGCTGTGGCAGTATACATGCTCCCCGACACACATTGGGAGGGGTCTCCCACCTTTAATGGCCAGTTCCTTCTACAGTGGCAGCAGAGGTATAGGAGCTTCCCCCTACACCCAGGTGGGAGGGGTCTGTTGTCCAGAGGGGCGAGTCCCTCTACCCTGGCTGCGGTGGTATAGGAGCTCTTCCTCCATACCCAGATGGTAGGGGTCTCCGCCTGAATGGGCAAGTCCCCTCTACCCTGGCTGTGGTGATACACTAGCTTTCTCTGACATCCAGGGGGGAGGCGTCTCCCACATGAAGGGCGAGTCCCCTCTACCCTGGCTGCTGCGGTGTAGAAGCTCTTCCTGATACCCTAGTGAGAGAGGTCTCTCGCTTGGCGGGGCAAGTACACTGTACCCTGGCTGCTGTGGTATATGAGCTCCTCCTGACACCCAGGTGGGAGGGGTCTCCCGCCTGGAGATGGGAGTCTCCCTCTCCTGGCTGGGGAAGTATATGAGCTCCCCTTGACACCCAGGTGTTAGTGGTCTCCCGCTTGGAGGGGCGAGGACTCTCTACCCTGGCTGTGGAGGTAGAGAAGCTCCCCCAGAACCAAGGTGGGAGTGGTCTTCCGTCTAGAGGGGCTAGTCCCCTCTACCCTGGCTTTGGCGGTGTAGGAGCTCCCCAGGTGGGAGGGGTCTCCCGCCTGAAAGGGCAAGTTCCCTCTACAAAGGCTGCTGCGATATAAGAGCTCCAGCAGACACCCAAATGGGAGGGGTCCCCCCCCCTCCGTGGTGAGTCCCCTTTACCCTGGCTGCTGCCATATAGGAGCTCCCATGACAACCAGGTGTGAGGAGTCTCCTGCCTGGAGAGAAGAGTCCCCTCTACCTTGGCAGCAGCAGTAAAGGAGCTCCCCAGGACACCCAGGTGGGAGGGTCTCCAGTCTGGAGGAGCCAATCACCTCGGCTCTGGCTGCGGAGGTATTCAAGTTTCCCCAGAGCCAGGTGGGAGTGGTCTATGGCCTGGAAAGGCAATTCCCTTCTACCCTGGCTGTGGCAGTATATGAGCTTCCCCCACCGGAAACCTAGGTGGGAGGGGTCTCGCACCTGGAAGGGCTAGTCCGCTCTACCCTGGCTGTGAAGGTAAAGGAGCTCCCCCAGATACTCAGGTGAAAGGGGTCTCTGGCCTGGAGGGGTGAATCCCCTCTACCCTAGTTGAGGGTTATAGGAGTTCTACCAGACACCCAGGTAGGATGCGTCCCCCACCTGGAGGGGCAGAGTCCTCTCTAACCTGGCTTTGGCAGTGTAAGAGCTCCCCCAGACACTCAGGTGAAAGGGGTCTCCCCCATGGAGGGCCGAGTTTCCTCTACCCTGGCTTCAGTAGTATACTAGCTTTCCCTGACACCCAGGTGGGAGGGGTCTCCCGCCTAGAGGTTCCAGTCCCCTCTACACTGGCTGTGGCAGTAAAGGAGCTCCCCCTGACATCCAGGTGGGATGGGTCCCCTGCCTGGAGGGGCGAATCTTCTCTAGCCTGGCTGCTGCAGTATAGGAGTTCCTGCACACACCCAGGTGGGAAAGGTCTCTTGCCTGAAGGCGAGTCCCCTCTAACCTGGCTGTGGTGGTATAGGAGCTCCCCCCAAAACCCAGGAGCGAGGGATCTCACGCCTGGTGAAGAGAGTTCCCTCTGCCCTGGCTAAGTCAGTATACAAGCTCCCCTGGACACCCAGGAGTGAGGGGTCTCCCATCTGGAGGGGCTAGTCACCTCTACCCTGGCTGAAGGGTATAAGAGCTCCCCCAAAATACAGGTGAGAGGGGTCTCTTGCCTGGAGGGGCGAGTCCCCTCTACCCTGCCTGCCCCGGTGTAGGAGCTCCCCCTGACACCCAGGTGGGCGGGGTCTCTTGCCTGGAGGGGCGAGTCTGCTCTACCTGGCTGCTGCTGTATAGGAGCTCCTCTGACACCCAGGTGAAAGGGGTCTCCCGCATGGAAGGCCAAGACCCCTCTACCCTGGCTGCAGTGGTGTACTAGCATTCTCTGACACCCAGGTGGGAGGGGTCTCCCGAATGGAGAGGAGTGTAGAGTCCACTCTACACTGGCTGCAGCGGTATAGGAGCTCCTGCAGACACCCAGATGGGAGAGGTCTCTTGCCTGGAGTGACGAGTCCCCTCTAATCTGGCTGTGGTGGTATATGAGCTCCCCCTCCCGCCGACACCCAGGTGGGAGGTGTATACCACCTGGAGGGACGAGTCCGCTCTACCCTGACTGCAGCAGTGTACAAGCTTCCCCCAAACACCCAGGTAGGAGGGGTCTCCCGCCTAGAGACCCCTTTACCCTAACTAGTGCAGTATAGGAGCACCCACACACACCCAGGTGAAAGAGGTCTCCCGCCTGGAGGGGCGAGTCCCCTCTGCCTTGGCTGTTTAGGTATAGGAGCTTTCCTGACACCCAGGTGGGAGGAGTCTCCAGTCTGGAGGGGAAAGTGCACTCTCCCCTGGCTGCAGCAATATAGGAGCTCCCCCAAATACCAAAGTGGTGATTCACCTCTACCCTAGCTGTGGGGGTGCAGGAGCCCCCTCTGACATCCAAGTTGGAATGTTAACTCCCGCCTGGAGGGGAGAGTTAACTCTACCATGGCTGTGGTGGTATATGAGCTTCAACCCCCAAACCCAGATGGGGGGGGGGGAGTCTCTTGCCTGGAGAGAACAGTCCCCTCTACTCTGGCTGTGGAGGTAATGGAGCTTCCCCTGACACCCTGGTGGCAAGGGTCTCCAGCCTGGAGGTTCGAGTCCCCTCTATCCTGGCTGTAGTGGTATAGTAGCTTTCCCTGAGACCAAGGTGGGAGGGGTCTCCCACCTGAAGTAACGACTCCCCATTACCCTGGTAGTGGCTTTGTATAAGCTACCTGTTAGAGCCTGTAAACAAGTCAAAATAACACCTGGTATTTTGCCAGAGAAATGTTAGAGTTCGTAAACAAGTCTGGATGGTGCCTGGCAAAATGTCAGAGGGAGTGGTTTGAGAAGTAAGGAAATCGAGCCATTAAGTGTGGAGATTCTTATTGGTTGATTGATGTATCTAGTTTATGCTAATTAAGATAAGCTGTGCAAAATGTATAAATACCACTGTTGTCCTACAATAAAGGGCTCCTACTCCTGCTGTATCAACGTACACAAGTTATTCGTCACCCCCCGGTTATTTTGCTGCAGCCGGACTGCGGCAGCTACCCCATACACTCAGGTGGGAGGGGTCCCCCGCCTTGAGGGGTGAGTCCCCCCTACCCAGGCTGCAGCAGTATACGAGCCCCCCCCCTTACACAGATGGGAGGGGTCTCCCCCTGAAGGGGTGAGTTCCCTCTAACCTGGCTAAGATGGTATACAAGCTCTCAGCGACACACAGGTGGGACGGGTCTCCTGCATGGAGGGGTGAGTCCCCACTACCCTGGCTGCAGTGGTATAGGAGCTCCCACACACACACACTAGGTGGGAGGGGTCTCTCACCTGGACTGGCGAGTCCCCTTTACCCTAGCTGTGGGGGTGTAGGAGCCCCCTCTGACATCCAGGTGGGAGGGGTCTCCTGCCAGGAGAGGCAAGTCCCCTCTACCCTGTCTGTGGTGGTATATGAGATCCCCCTGACACCCTGGTGGGAGAGGTCTCCCGCCTGGTGGGGCAAGTACCCTCTACCCTGGTTTTGGTGGTATTAGAGCTCCCCCTGACACCCAGGTGGGAGGCGTTTCCCGCTGGGAGGGGCGATTCCCCTCTACCCTGGCTAAGGTTTTATAGAAGCTCCCAGCAACACCCAAGTGGGAAGGTCTCCTGCCTGGATGGGCGAGACTCCAGTACCTGGCTACAATGGTATACCAGCTCCCCCACACACACACTCACCTGGATGGGTGAGTTCCCTCTACCCTGGCTGCAGCGGTATATAAGCTCCCCCCAACACCCAGGTGGGAGGGGTCTCCGGCCTGGAGGGGTGAGTCCCCTCTAGCCTGGCTGTGGCTGTATAAGAGCTCACCCCAACACCCAGGTAGGAGGAGGTGTCTCCCGTCTATTGGGGCGAGTCCCCTCTCCCCTTGCTGTGGCTGTTTCTGATCTCCCCCCTGACACCCAGGTGGGAGGGGTCTTCCGCCTGTAGGAGTGAGTCCCCTCTAAGGTGGCTGCAGTGGTATATGAGCCCCCCTCCACTACACTCAGGTGGGCGAGTCCCCTCTATCCTGGCAGCTGGGATATAAGAGCCCTCCTCCGACACCCAGGAGGTAGGGGTCTCCTGCCTGGAGGGGCAATTTCCCTGTACCCTGGCTGCAGCCCTGTAGGAGCTCCCCTGACACCCAGGTGGGAGGAGTCTCCCGCCTGGAGGGGGGATTCCCCTCTACCCTGGCTGCATTGGTATACAAGCTATCCCCTACACCCAGATAGGAGGGGTCTCCCACATGGAAGGGCGAGTCCTCTCCCCTTTCTGCTTTGGTATACAAGCTCCCTCTGACACCCTGCTGGGAGGAGTCTCCTGCCTAGAGGGGCCAGCCCCCCCTACCCTGGCTAAGGAGGTATACAAACTCCCCAAGACACCCAGGAGGGAGGGGTGTCCTGCCTGGTGGGGGAAATCCCCACTACCCTGGCTTAAGCAGTACATGAGCTCACCACCTCCCCCCCCCCCCGTCAGATGGGAGGGGTCTCTCGCCTGGAGGGGCGAGCCCCCTCTACCCTTGGGAAGGCTGTGTAGGAGCTCCGCCAGACACCCAGGTGAAAGGGTTCTCCCGAATGGAGGGGTGAGTCCCCTCTACCCTGGCTGCAGTGTATACTACCTCTCCCTGGCACCCAGGTGGGAGGAGTCTCCCGCCTGGAGCAGTGATCCCCTCTACACTTGCTGCAGTGGTAATCAAGCTTTCCCTGACACCCAAGTAGGAAGGGTCTCTTGACTGGAGTGGAGAGTCCACTTTACCCTGGTTTCGGTAGTATAGGAGATCCTGCAGTCACCCAGGTGGGAGGGGTCCCTCACTTGGAGAGGCCAGTCTCCACTACCCTAGCTGTGGTGGTAAAGGGGCTTCCCCCCCAGACACCCAGGTGGGAGGGGTCTCCAGCCTGGCTAGAGTGGTATTTGAGACCTCCATCTCGACACCTAGCTGGTATGGATCTCCCACCTGCATTGGCAAGTCCCATCTACCCTAGCTGTGGTGGTAAAGGAGCTCCCCCGTACACCCAGGAGGGAAGGGTCTCCACCTAGAGGGGTGAGTCTCCTCTCTCCTGGCTGGGGTGGTATATGAGCTCCCCTGACAATCAGGTGCGAAGGGTTTGCCACAGAGTGGGACCAGTCCCCTCTATCCTGGCTGAGGCTGTATAGGAGCTCCTCCCCACCCCCATAGTCAGATGGGAGGTGTCTCCCACCTGAAGGAGCAAGTACCCTCCTCCCTGGCTAAGGCGGTATACAAGCTCCCTCTGACACCCAAGAGAAAGGGGTCTCCGCCTGGAGGGGGGAGTCACCTCTACCCTGGCTGCAGTGGTATAAGAGCTTCCACCCCTTACCCAGGTGAGAGGGGACTCATGCCTGGAGGGGCGAGTCCCCTCTACCCTAGCTGCCGCTCACCCCAACACTCACTTGAGAGGGTTCTCCCGCCTGGAGGGGCAAGTCTGCTCTACCGTGGCTGCAGTGGTATATGAGCTCCCAGGACACCCAGGTGGGAGGGTTCTCCCGCCTAGAGGGGAGAGTTCCCTCTATCCTGGCTTTGGTGCTGTAAAAATTTACCCCACACTCAGATGAAAGGGGTCTCCCTCCTGGAGGGGCGAGTCCCCTTATCCTGGCTTCTGCAGTATATGAGCTCATCCCCACATATCCAGATGGGAGGAGTCTCCCGCCTTAAGGTGCGAGTCCCCTCTACACTGGCTGCAGCAGTAAAGGAGCATCCCCGTCACCCAGGTGGTACGTGTCTTCCACCTGGAGGGGCGAGTCCACTCTAGCCTGGGCTGTGGCGGTATAAGAGTTCCCCCTGACCTCCAGGTGGGAGGGTTCTCCCGCCTAGTGGTGGAACTCCCCTCTCCCCTGGCTGCAGCTATATATGAGCTCCCCTCCCCACAAACACCCAAGTGGAAGGGGACTTCTATTTGGAGGGGCGAGTCTACTTACCCTAGCTGCAGCAGTATATGAGCTCCCCCCCCAATACCCAGATGGGAAGGGTCTCCCATCTGAAGGGATGAGTCCCCTCTACATTGGTTTCAGTTGTATACTAGCTTTCCCTGACACCCAGGTAGGAGGAGTCTCTCACCAAGAGGGGTAAGTCCCCTATACCCTGGCTGAAGCAGTGTACAAGCTCCCTCAGAAACCCATGTGGGAGGGGTCTCCAGCATGGAAGGGCTAGTCCTTTCTATTCTGGATGTTATGGTATATGAGCTTTCCCCTCACACACACCAAGATGGGAGTGGTCTCACACAGGAAGGGGAGAGTCCCGTCTGCCCTGGCTGCTGTGGTATACTAGCTTTCCCTGACACCCAGGTTGAAGGGATCACCTGCCTGGAGGGGTGAGTCACCTCTATCCTGGCTGCAGAAGTACACCACCTCCCCCCGGACTCACAGTTGTGAGGGGTCTCCCACATGGAGGGGCAAGTGTCCTCTATTCTTGCTGCTGTGGTATACGAACTCCCCCTGACACCCTGGTGGGAGGGGTCGCCCACCTGGTGAGGCAAGTACCCTCTATCCTGGCTGTGGTGGTATATGAGCTCCCCAGACACCCAGGTTGGAGGCATCTCCCACATGGAGGGGCGAGTCCCCTCTACCCTGGCTGCTGTGGTATACAAGGTCCCCTGGACACCCAGGAGGGAGGGGTTTGCCGAATGGAGGGGAGAATCACCTCTACCATGGCTGCAGCGGTATAAGGGCTCCCCCCACATACCCAGGTGGGAGGGGTCTCTTACCTGGAGGGGCGAGTCTCCTCTACCCTGGCTGCTGTGGTATAGGAGCTACCCTGAGACACCCAGTTAGGATTTGTCTCCCGCCTGGAGACACGAGTCCCCTCTACCCTGGTTGGGGCTGTCTACTAGGTCCCCCCGCCCCATACCAGGTTGGGAGGAGTGTCCGGCCTGGAGGGTCCAGCCCCCTCTACCTGGCTACAGAGGTATAGGAGTTTCCCCAGACACCAAGGTGAAAGGGGTCTCCTGCCTTGAGGGGTGAGTCCTTACTACCCTTGCTGCAGCTTTATATGAGGCCCACACCCACACCCAGGGGGGAGGGGTCTCTTGCCTCTAGGGGTGAGTCTCCTCTACCCGGCTGAGACTGGATATGAGCTCCCCCCGAAAACCGGGTGAAAGGGATCTCCCGCCTGGAGGAGCGAGTCCCCTCTACCCTGGCTGGAACAGTATATGAGCTCCCCCTGAACATCCAGGTGAGAGGGGTCTATCAGCTGGAGGGGCGAGTTCCCTTTACCCTGGCTGTGGCGGAATAGGAGCTCCCCCTGACCCCCAGGTGGGAAGGGTCTCCCGCCTGGAGCAGCAGCGAGTCCCCTCTATACTGGCTTCAGGGGTATACAAGCTCTCAAAGACACCCAGGTGTGAGGGGTCTCCCACCTGCAGCTCCCCCTGACACCCAGGTGAGAGAGGGCTCCCGCCTGAAGAAGCAAGTACCCTCTACCCTGGCTGCAGTGGTATATGAGCTCCCCCCTACACCCAGGTGGGAGGAGTCTGCCACCTGAGGGGCGAGTCCCCTCTTCCCTGGCTAAAGTGGTATACAAGATCCTTCCTAACCCAGCTGGGAGGGGTCTCCCGCCTGTAGGGGCTAGTCCCCACTACCTGGCTGCAGCCATATAGGTGCTCCACCCCGACACCCAGGAGGGAGGGACCTCCCGCCTGGAGGGACGAGTCTCCTCTACTCTGGCTGCTGTAGTATAGGATCTTCTATGTCTACCAAGTGTGAGGAATTGGCCACCTGGAGGGTAGAGTCCCCTCTACCCTGCCTGCGGTGGTATAGGAGCTCCCTCAGACACCAAGGTGGAAGGGGCCTCACGCCTGGAGGGGCGAGTCCCCTCTACACTGGCTGCGGAGGTAAAGGTGCTCCCCATGAACACCCAGGTGGGAGGGGTCTCCAGCCTGGAGGGGCGATTCTCCACTACCCTGGCTGCGGTGGTATAGGAGTTCTCCGCACCCCCCCCCCACACACACACCAGGTGGGTGAGTCCCCTCTACCCTAGCTCTGGCAGTATAGGAGCTCCCCCTGTCACCCAGGTGGGAAGGTTCTCCAGCCTGGAGCAGCGAGTCCCTTCTACCCTGGCTGCGGAGGTATACAAGCTCCCTCAGACACCCAGGTGGGAGGGGTCTCCAGCCTGAAGGGCGAGTCTCCTCTATTTTGGCTGGTGCCATATAAGAGCTCCCAGGACACCCAGATGGGAGGGGTCTCTCGCCTGCAAGAGCGAGTCCACTCTACCTGGGCTGTGGCAGTATGCAAGCTCCTCCTGACACCCAGGTGGGAGGGGGCTGCCGCCTTCAGATTAGAGGGCTATCATACCTGGAAGGGGTAGTCCCGTCTGCCCTGGCTGGGGTGGTATACTAGTTCCCAAGACACCCAGGTGGTGCCTGGAGGGTCGAGTCCCCTCTACCCTGGCTACTATGGTATAGGAGCTCCCCTGACACCAGGAGGGAGGAGTCTTTTGCCTAGAGAGGCGAGTACCCTCTACCCTGGCTGCGGTGGTATACAAGCTCTCCCCTACACCCAGGTGGGAAGGGTCTCCCACATGGAGAGGCGAGTCCCTTCTACCCTTTCTTCTGTGGTATACAAGTTCCCCTGACACCCTGCTGGGAGAGGTCTCCTGCCTAAAGAAGCAAGTACCCACTACCCTAGCTGCGGTGGTATATGAGCTCCCCCAGCCCAACACCCTGGTGGGAGGGGTCTCCACCTAGAGTGGTCAGTCCTCTCTACACTGGCTAAGGTGGTATAAAAGCTCCCTGTGACACCCAGGAGGGAGGGGCCTCCTGCCTGGATGGGCAAGTTCCCACTATCCTGGTTGCAGCAATATAGGAGCTCACAGCCCCCTCCACACCCAGGTGGGAGGGGTCTCCCATCAGGAGGGTTGAGTCCCTTCTACCTTGAAAAGGTGGTCTATGAGCTCCCCCAGACACCCAGGTGAAAGTGGTCTCCCTCATGGAGGGGCAAGTCCCCTCTACAATGGCTGCAGTGGTATACTATCTTTCCCTGACACCCAGGTGGGAAGGGTCTCCCGACTGGAGGCAAGAGTTCACCCTATCTTGACTGCAGAGGTATAGGAGCTCCTGCAGTCACCCCGCTGGATGGGTCCCTCGCCTGGAGAGGAGAGTCCCTGCTACCCTGGCTGCAGCGGTAAAGGAGATCCCCCATACACCAAGGTGGGAGAGGTCTCTGGCCTGGAAGTGCTAATCCCTTCTACCCTGACTGCGGAGATATATGAGTACCCCCTGACATTCAGATGGGAGGGGACTCCGGCCTGGAGGGGCTAGTCCCCTCTACCCCAGCTGCAGCAGGATAAGAGCTCCCCCGACACCCTTCTGGGAGGGTTCTCCTGCCTGGAGGGGTGAGTCCCCTCTAGCCTTGCTGCTGCGGTATATGAGCTCCCCCAACACCTAGGTAAGAGGGGTTACGCCTGGAGGGGCAAGTACCCTCTACACTGGCTGCTGCAGTATAGGAGCTTCCCTGATACCCAGATGGAAGGAATCTCCTGCCTAAACGGTAGAGTCTCCTCTACCCTGCTTGCAGTGGTGTAGGAGCTCCCCAGGACACTCAGGTAGAAGATCCCTCTGACACTCTAGTGGGAGGGGTCTCCCACCTGGAGGGGCAAGTACCCTCTACACTGGCTGCAGTGGTATATGAGCTCCCCCCGAAACCCAGGTGGAAGGGGTCTCTCGCCTGTAGAGGCAAGTTCTCTCTACACTGGCTAAGATGGTATACAAGCTCCCTGTGACACCCTATGGGAGGGGTCGGTCTCCCGCCTGGAGGGAAGAGTCTCCTCTAAACTAGCATCATGGGTATAGGAGCCTCCTTGGACACCCAGGTGGGAGGGTCTCCCGCCTGCAGGGGCGAGTCCCCTCTACCCTTGTTGCAGAGCTATATGTGCTCCCCTGACACCCAGGTGGGAGGGGTCTGTAACCTTGAGGAGCCAGTCGCCTCTAGGCTGGCTGCTGCAGTATACAAGCTCCCCTGACACTCAGGTGGGCGGGGTCTTTTTCCTGGAGGGGCGAGTCCCCTCTACCCTGGCTGCTGTTCTCCTGACACCCAAGTGGGAGGAGTCTCCCACCTGGAGGGGAGAGTCCCCTCTACCTTGCCTGCAGCAGTATAGCAGCTCCCCAGGAAACCCAGGTGGAAGGGGTCTCACGCCTTTTGGTGAGAGTCCCCTCTCACCTGGTTATGGCAGTATACAAGGTCCCCCTGACACCCACGTGGGAGGGGTCTCCCACCTGCAGGGGAGAAACCCTCTAACTTGGCTGTGGTGGTATAAGAGTTCCCCCCAGATACCCAGATGAGAGGGGTCTCCCGCCTAAAGGGGAGAATCCCCTCTACACTGGCTGCAACGGGATACAAGCTTCCCAGAAATCTAGGTGGGAGGGTTCTGCTGCCTGGAGGGGCGAGTCCTGTCTATCCTGACTATGGCAGTATATGAGGTCCCCGGACACCCAGGTGGGAGGGGTCTACCGAGTGGAGGGGCGAGTACCCTCTACCCTGGCTGTGGCAGTATATAAGCTCCCCCCCCACACACACCCAGGTGAAATTCGTCTCCTCCCTGGAAAGGAGAGTATACGCTCTACACTGGATAGGGTGGTATAGGAGCTCCCCCACCAGACACCTAGATTGGAGGGGTCTTCAGCCTGGAGGGGCGAGTCCCCTCTACTCTGGCTAGAGCTGTGTAGGAGATCCCCCACCCTCACCTAGATGGAAGAGATCTCCCAGCTGGAGGGGCGAGTCCCCTCCACCCTGGCTGTGGCTGTAAAGGAGCTCCCCCGACACCCAAGTAGGAGGGTTCTCCTGCCTAGAGGGGCAAGTCATCTCTCTCCTGGCTGGGGTGGTATATGAGCTCCCTGTGACACCCAGGTGGGAGGGTCTCCCGCTAGGAGGGGCACTACCCTCTACCTTGGCTGTGGTGGTATAGGAGCTCCCCTTTACACCCAGGTGGGAGGGCTCTCCCACGTGGAGTGGTGAGTCCACTTTACCATGCCTGTGGGGGTATATGAGCTCCCCTGACAACCAGGTATGAGGGGTCACCCGCCTAGTGGGGTGAGTCCTCTCTATCCTGGCTGCAGAGCTATAGGAGCTCCCCCACCCATAGCCAGATGGGAGGGTTCTCCCACCTAAAGGAACAAGTACCCTCCACACTGGCTAGGGCGGTATACAAGCTCCCGCGGACACCCAAGAGAAAGGGGTCTCCCACTTGGAGGGGGCGAGTCACCTCTACCCTGGCTGCAGTGGTATAAGCCCCCCCCCATACCCAGGAGGGAGGATTCTCTTGCCTGAAGGGGCGAGTCACCTCTACCCTAGCTGCCGCGGTATAGGAGCTTCCCTCAAACTCAGTTGGGAGGGTTCTCCTACCTGGAGGGGCAAGACCACTCTACCCTTGCTGCAGTTATATGTGAGTTGCCCCGACACCCAGGTGAAAGGGGTCTCCCGCCTGGAGGGGCGAGTCCCCTTTAGCCTTGCTTCTGCAATATATGAGCTCCCCCTCGCATACCCAGATGGGAGGGGTTTCCTGCCTGAAGGTGAGAGTCCCCTCTACCCTGGCTGCAGTGGTAACTAGGTTTCTATACTAGCAACCCTGACACCCATGTGGGAGGGGTCTCCTGCCTGGAAGGGCAAGAACTCTGTACTCTGGCTAGAGTGGTATAAGAGCCTCCTCACCCTATACCTAGGTGGGAGGGATCTCCCACCTGGGGGGCGAGTCCCTTCTACCCTGGCTGTGGCAGTAAAGAGCTCCCCCAGGACACCCAGATGGGAGTGGTCTCATGCCTAAAGGGGCAAGTCCCCTCTACCCTGGCTGCTGTGGTATATGAGCTCCCCTGACACCCAGGTGGGAGGAGTCTCTCACCTGGAGGGGAGAGTCCCATGTACCCTCCCTGCGGAAGTATAGGAGCTCACCAGGACACCCAGGTGAAAGGGGTCTCCCGCCTGGAGGGGAGAGTCCCCTCTAACCGGGCTGTGGTGGTATATGAATTCCCCCAAACACCCAGGTGGGAGGGGTCTCCTGCCAGGAGGGGTGAGTCCTTTCTACCCTGGCTGGGACAGTATGAGTTCCCCGGACACCCAGGTGGGAGAGGTCTTCCTACTGGAGGGGCAAGTCCCATTTACCCTGGCTGCGGCGGTATATGAGCTCCCCCTGACACTCTGGTGAAAGGGGTCTCCCGCCTGGAAGGGAGAGTACCCTCTACCCTGGTTAGGGCTGTTTATGAGCCCGCCCACCCGATGCCTAAAGGGGAGAGACCCCTGTATCCTGCCTGCAGCAAATAGGAGCTCTCCAGGACACCAAGGTAGAAGGGGTATCCCACCTGGAGGGGAGAGTCCCCTGTACCCTTGCTGTGGCGGTATAAGAGCTTCCCCTGACACCCAGGTGGGAGAAGCATACCGCCTTGAGGTGTGAGTCCCCTCTTTCATGGCTGAAGCGCTATAGGAGCTTTCCCAGACACCCAGGTTAGAGGGGTATCCCGCCTGGAGGAGGGAGTCCTCTCTACCCTGGCTGCTGCAGTATAGGAGCTCCTCTTACATCAGGTGGGGAGAGTCTTTCACCTTGAGAGGGGAGTCCCCTCTGCCCTGGTTGCAGCAATATACAAGCTCTCCCATACATCAGGTAGGAGGGGTCTCCTACATGGAAGGGATAGTCCTCTCTATCCTTTCTGCTGTGGTATACAAGCTCCCCTTGACACCCTGCTGGGAGGGGTCTCCTGCGTGGAGGAGCAAATACCCTCTACCCTAGCTGTAGTGGTATATGAGCTCCCCCCAACACCCTGGTGGGAGGGGTCTCTTGCCTAGAGAGGCCAGTCCTTTCTATCCTGGCTAAGGTGGTATACAAGGTCCTCATGACACCCAGGAGAAAGGGGTCTCCTGCCTGAAGGAGTGAGTCCCCTCTACCCTGGCTAAGGCAGTGTATGAAATCCCCCAGACACCCAGGTGAAAAGGGTCTCCCGCCTGGAGGGGCAAGTCCCCTCTACAATGGCTACAGTGGTAATCAAGCTTTCCCTGACACGCAGGTGGGAGGGATCTCCTGACTGGAGGGGCCAGTCCACCCTACCTTGGCTACAGAGGTATAGGAGCTCCTGAAGTCACCCAGGTGGGAGGGGTCCCTCGCCTGGAGAGGAGATTCCCCGCTACCCTGGATGCAGCGGTAAAGGAGCTCCCGCAGACACCTAGGTGAGAGGGGTCTCCTGCCTGGAGGGGCGAGTTCCCTCTACCCTGGCTTCAGCAGGATAAGAGCTCCCCCTGACACCCAGGTGGGACAAATCTCCCGGCTAGAGGGGATAGTCCACTTTACCCTGGCTGCTGCAATATAAGAACTCCCCTGACACCCAGGGGGGAGGAGTCTATGCCTAAAGGGTAGAGTCCCCCTACCCTGGCTGTGGAGGTATAAGAGCTCCCCGGGACACCCAGGTGGGAGGGTTCTCCTGCCTGGAGTGGCAAGTGCGCTCTAACATGCCTGCAGCAGTATATGAGCTCCGCTGACAACCTGGTGGGAGAGGTCTCTTGTCTGAAGGGGCGAGTTCCCTCTCCCCTGGCTGAGGCAATATAGGAGCTCACCCTGACACCCAGGTGGGAAGGGTCTCCCGCCTGGACTGGCGAGTCCCCTGTACTCTGGCCGAAGTGGTACTCCAACTCTTCCTGACACGCAGGTGGGAGGGGTCTTCCAACTAGGGGGGCGAATCTCCTCTACCATGGCTGCAGAGGTATAGGGGCTCCCCAGGACACCCTGGTAAGAGGGGTATCTCGACTGGAGGGGCGATTCCCCTCTACCTTGGCTTCAACGGTATAGGAGGTCGCCACGACACTCAGGTGGCGGGGTCTCTCGCCAGGAGGGGCGACTCCCTGCTACCCTGGCTGCTGCGGTATAGGAACCCCCCCCAGTCATCCAGGTGGGATGGGTCTCCCACCTGAAGGGGCAAGTCCACTCTATCCTGGCTATGGTGGTATAGGAGATCCCCCCAATTCCCAGGTGGGATGGGTCTCCTGCTTTGAGGGGCGAGTCACCTCTACCCTGGCTGCTAGGGTATAAGAGCTCCCCTGATACCCAGGTGGAAGGGGTCTCCCGCATGGAGGGAGTCCCCTCTACCCTGGCTACAACGGTAAATGTGCTCCCCCCCAATACCCAAATGGTAGGGGTCTCCCGCCTGAAGAGGCGAGTCCCCTCTACCATGGCTTTGGTGGTATACCGGCTTTTGCTGACAAAGGTAAAGGGGTCTCCTGCCTGAAGAGGTGAGTCCCCTCTACCCTGGCTGAGGCGGTATTCAACCTCCCTCAGACACCCTGGTGGGAGGGGTCTCTTGCCTTGGGCGACAAGTACATTCTACTCTGGCTGAGGTGGTATATGAGCTCCCCCGGACACCCAGGTGGGAGGGGTTTCCCGTCTGGAGGAGCAAGCCTGCTCTACCAAGGCTAAGGTGGTATACAAGATCCCTGAGACACCCCAGTGGAAGGGGTCTCCCGCCTGGAGGGGCGAGTCCCCTCTACCCTGGCTAGGGCAGCATACTAGCTAGCGCCCATTGACACCAGGTGGGAGGGATCTCCCGCCTGCAGGGGCTAGTCCCCTCTACCCTTCCTGTGGCGGTATAGGAGCCCTCCTGGACATCCAGGTTGAAGGGATCTCCCGCCTGGAGGGGCGAGTCCTGTCTATCCTGGCTGTGGCTTTATAAGAGTTCCCCCTGATACCCAGGTGGGAGGAGTATCCCGCCCTGTGGCAGTATAAGAGCTCCCCCTGACACCCAGGTAGGAAGGGTCTCACGCCTGGAGCAGTGAATCCCCTCTACTCTAGTTGCGGGGGTATATAAGCTCTCCCAGACACCCAGGTGGGAGGGGTTCCAGCCTGGAGGGGCGAGTCCCCTCTATCCTAGCTGTGGTGGTATATGAGCTCCCCTGACACCCAAGTGCGAGAGGTCTTCACCTGGAGAGGCAAGTCCCCTCCACCATGGCTGCAGCGGGATACAAGCTTCCGCTGACACCCAGGTGAAAGGTGTCTCCCGCCGGGGGTGGCCAGACCCTGCTACTCTGGCTACAGCTGTATAGGAGACCCCCACACACACCCAGGTGGGAGGGGTCTCCTGCCTTGAGGGGGAGTCCACTCTATCTTGGCTAAGGCTAAATACAAACTAGCCTCCACACTAAGGTGGGAGGGGTCTCCCGCCTAGAGGAGCAAGTCTCCTCTACCCTGGCTGTGGTGGTATAAGAGCTCCCCCAGACACCCAGGTGGGAGGAGTCTCCCGCATGGAGGAGCAAGTAGCCTCTACCCTGGCTGTGGTGGTATATGAACTCCCCCACACAGCCAGGTGGGAAGGGCCTCTGGTCTGGAGGGGCGAGTCCCCTCTACCCTGCCTGTGGAGGTATATGAGTTCCCCCAGACATCCAGGTGAAAGGAGTCTCCTGCCTGGAGAAGCGAGTCCCTGCTACCCTGGCTACAGCCCTATAGGAGCCCCCCACACACACCCAGGTGGGAGGGGTCTCTTGCCTGGAGGGGTGAGTCCCTGCTACTCTGGCTGCACAAGGATATGAGCTCCCCCTGACACCCAGGTCAAAGAGGTATCCCGCCTGGTGAGGCGAGTCCATTCTACACTGGTTGCAACTGTACAGGAGCCCCCATACCAGGCAGGTGGGAGGAATTTCATGCCTGGAGGGGTGAGTCCCCTCTACACTGGCTGAGGTGGAATACAAGCTAGCCTGGACACCAAGGTGGGAGGGATCTCTCTCCTGGAGCAGCCAGTCTGCTCTACCCTGGCTGTAGTGATATAAGCCTCCACCAGACAACCATGTCCCTTTTCATTTACCCAGGCCCAGGTGCTAGCACTTGGTTCTTCATTAATGATCCTTGATCCTTGCTTGAGCTCCTGGCCACCTGTCCCATGGTTTCAGGCCCCTTTTACCAGCCACCTCCTGTGACTCCCCTCTGTTCCCCTTATGCTGTGATATTCTTGCACTTCCTAGACCCTCTGCTCCTCCTAGCCTGGGCTCCTCAAATGGGTCCTGGCTGCCCACTGACCCCACCCCAACCTCCACATCACAGGTATCCCCTCAGAGTGCCTGCTTTTGACCCTGCTTTGGTCCAAGTCCCTCTCTGAGGATCTACTCACTAGGAGCAGAGGAGCAGATTTGGCTGGCCCCTGCACCCTGAATGCTCCCTATGGGAAACAGCCCTGTCACTCACCTGTTTCCCCTTTGCTGCCTGAACATTGAGGCCTGGCAGTTAACATGTGACTTGCTCCAACCCAGCCCTGAGAGATCCTTTCCCTCCCCTGCTCCCTGTGCCCTCTCACCTTGCATGCTTTCCCTACCCCAACCCAGCCTTCTCTAACCCTGACCTTTGCACTCCAGTCCCAGGACCTGGATGCTAGCCTGAGCCCCTTATCACATTCCTCATGTTCCTTGGCTTAGCATGGATTCTCTTCTTGTTGGGTCTGACCTGCGGGCCCCTTGCTTGGCCCCTTGCTTGGTTCCCAAGGTGTCCCTTGTGCTTCCCTCTGTCTCCTGGTCCTCCTGCCACCCTTCCTATCCTTCATGTTGCACTTTCCTCAGGCAGTCATGTTTCTCCTGCTCCTTGGGTCCCTCATCCTGGGTGGGTCTGGTGGGTCCCTTGCCTGGGCTCCTTGCTTGGGTCCTGGCTCTCACCACTCTGCGCTCGGGATTCCCCACCGTGCCCTTCCTTCGCCCTCCTCCTGGCCCTCTTACCGTGCCAGGCCTCCTTTTGCCAGGTCCCTAGCCTTCAATTCTCATTTGGGCCAGGGCACCTAATGGGTAACAGAGCCCTGCACCCCAACTAGGTCCCTTGCTCTCCCTGGGTGCTTGGTCCTTCACCTGGAACCCTGACACCTGGCAGTAGCCCTGGGCTTCCATCTTGCCTGCGCCCTGCTGGATCCCCTGCCTTCCCTCCCAAATCTTGTCCACTGTCCTGAACCACCTGCCCAAGCCCTGGTCATTGTCTCTCCAATCCCTGGCCTGGTTCCTCGCTTGAGCCTCTGGTGACCCTTCTTGCTCCATGCTTTTCTGGGATTTGTCTGAGGGCCCCACGCTGGGGCTACTTCCATGCTCCCCTTGTCTTCACTGTACTGCAGTACCCCACTGTACTGCAGCCCCACCTGGCTGGCTCTACCCTTCCATGCTCTCCCCTGGCCTGGGCCCTCCACTAGGTCCCTTGCCTGGGCTCCTTGCTGGGGTCCTGAACCCCACCTCACCCTCACCCATCATGCGGCCCTTCAGACTGTGCCCTCCTTTGACCTTTCTGTAGTTTCGGTCTCTGCCAGGCCGCTTTCCTGATCTCCTTTCCAGGATGCTCACCCAGGCCAGGGGACTTGACCTGGCCCCTTGGCCCTGTGGAGTCTCTTTGGGTAAACATAGCCCTGCCCCTTGCCTGGGCCCTTTGGCCTCCCTCAGCCCGGGCCCTACTCCCAAACCCTGACACCCTGCAGTGGACCTGGGCCTTGAGCCTTCCTCCCCCAGCATCACCAGCTCCCCTTTCTTCCCTCCCTACCCTCCCCATACATGTCCCTTTTCATTCACCCAGGCCCAGGTGTTAGCACTTGGCTCTCCATTCCTGGGCCCGGCTCCTTGCTTGAGCCCCGGGCTGCCCTTCTCGAGGACCCTGTCCCTGTCCCTTGGTTTCAGGCCTCTTTTACCAACTCCTCCTGTGTGTCCCCTATGTTCCCCTGGTGCTGTGGTATGTTGGCACTGCCTAGGCCCTCCGGTCCTTCTGTTACTCCCTAGCCTGGGCTCCTCCTATGGGTCCTGGCTGCCCACTGACCCACACACCCCAACCTCCGCACCCCAGATATCCCCTCAAAGTGCCCTCTTTTGCCATTCCTTTGGTCCAGGTCCCTCTCTGAAGATGTACTCACCTGGGGTAGAGGAGCGGAATTGGCTGTCTTCTGCACCCTGAATGCTCCCTATTGGAGTCGCAGCACTGACCCTCACCTTTGTCCCCTTTACTTCCTGAATCTTGAGACCTGGGAGTTAACATGGGTCTTGCTCCAACCCAGCCCTGAGAGATACCCGTCCTTCCCTCCATTGCCCTCTCACCTCCATGCTGTCCCAACCCCAACCCTGCCCTCCCTAACCCTGGTCCATTGAGCTCCAGCCCCAGGGTCTGGCTGCTCGCCTGAGCCCCTGACCGCATTCCTCATGTCCTTTAGTGTAGTATGGAGTCTCTTTGTGTTGGGTCTGACTTGGGGGACTCTTGCTTGTGCCCGCCAGCGGGCTCCCCTAGGTACCTCTTGTGCTTTTCTCTGTCTTCTGGTCCTCGTGGAATCCATTTCTCGCCTTCCCCTCGTGAATCCCCTGGTGCTTGAGGGTCTCCTTCTCCTTGTGTTCTCTCATCCATGGTCAGTCGGGTGGATCCCTTTCATGGGCTCCTGGCTTGGGTCCTGAGTCTCGCCCCTCTGAGCACCCACTGTGACCCCTTGCCATGCTCTCCTATCACCCTCCTCCTGTCCCCCTTCCCTTGCCAAGCCTCCTTTGCCAGGTCCCTGGACCTGGATTCTAATCTGGGCCAGTGCGCTCATGGGAAACAGAGCCTGCCCCTTACCTGAGCCCCTTGCTCTCCCTGGGTGCTTGGTCCTGCACCCCAAACCCTGACACCTGGCAGTGGCTCTGGGCCTGGACCTGCCTGCCCCTGTTGGATCCCCTGCCTTCCCACCCAAGTCTTGTCCACTGTCCTGAGCCCTGCCCCAGCCCCAGCTCTTGGCTCTCCATTTCCTGTCCTGGCTCCTTGTTTGAGCCTCTGGTGGCCCTTGTTGCCCAGAGCGTGCCTAGGCATTGACTGTGGGCCCTTTGCTTGGGCTGCTTCCCTTTTCCCCTTGGTGTTCCTGCACTGCAGTCCACTAGTGCCACTCGCCTGCCCAGCCCTGCCCTTCCCTGTTCTCCCCTGGCATGGGCCCTCCTCTAGGTCCCTAACCTAGGCTTCTTGTTGGGGTCCAGGCTTGACCCCACCAGCACCCATCCTCTGGTCCTTTCCGCTGTGCCCTCCTTTGGCCCTCCTTTCGTTCCTGTCCCTGCCAAGCCCCCTTTCCTGATCCCTTTACCAGGATTCACACCCAGGCCAGATGAGTGGACCTGGCCTCTTGGCTCTCCTACCTCCCTACCTGAAAAAGTAGCCCTGCTCCTTGCCTGGGCTCTTTGGCCTTCTTCAGATCAGGTCCTGCTCCCCAACCCTGACACCTAGCCATGGACCTGGGCCTTGAGCCTTCCTCCCTGTGCACCACCAGCTCCCCTCTGTCCTCTCCCTTCCCTCCCCAGCCCTCCTCTGGTCCAGGTATCTCTCTGAGGATCTACTTACCCGGGGCAGAGGAGTAGAATTGGCTTGCCTCTGCATCCTGAAGGCTCCTATGGAAAACAAAGCCCTGCCCCTCATCTGGGACCCTTTGGCTGCCTGAAAACTGATACCTGGCAGTGGACATGGGCCTTGTGCCGACCTTTATCTGCTTGATGCCCTCCCTTCCCTCCCCTGCCCTTTCTCCTTGCATGCTGCCCCTACCCCAACCCAGCCCTCCAGAACCCTGACCCTTTACACTCCAGTCCCCAGGTCTGGCTCCTCACCTGGGCCCCTGACTGAGTTTGATCATCCTGTGGCATAGTGTCACAAGGCTTCACATTGCATCACTTCGTGTGGGGTCAGACGCAGGGGCCCCTTTCTTGTGCCCCTACCTCCCTCCCCTTGGTGCCACTTGTGCTGCTTGCCCACCCGCTGTCCCCTCATCCTCACGTCACCCCTTCCTCCTCTTCCCTGCTTTCCCCTCATTTGGTCCCCTGCTTCTTGGGTCTCTCATCATTGTGCGTCGGTTTGGTCCCTTGCCTGGACTCCTTGCTTGGTTCCTTGCTCTCACCCCTCTCCACACCCACTGTGACCTTGTGTCGAGCCCTCCCATTGCCCTCTTCCTGACTCCCTTCTATTGTCAGCCACTGTTGCACAGTCCCTGGCCCTGGATTCTCATCTGTGCCAGTACACTTTATAGGAAACAGAGCCCTGCCCCTGGCCTGGGCCCTTTGCTCTCCCTGGGCCCTTGGTCCTGCCCCTGGAACCCTGAAACCTGGGAGTAGCCCTGGGCCTGGAGCCTTCCTGCCAGATCCCCTGCCATCCCTCCCCACCCTTGTCCACATACCTGAGACCCCTGCCCCAGCCCTGGCCCTTGGCTCTCCATTCCCTGGCCCAACTCCTCGCTTCAGCCTCTAGTGCCCCCCTTCTTGCTCACTCTTTCCCTGGGCTTGGTGTGTGGGCCCCTCTCTGGGGCTGCTTCCCTGCTCCCCTTGGCTTCCCTGTACTTCAGTACCTAGTGCAGCCCCACCTTACCGGCCCTCCCCTTCCCTGCTCTCACCTGGCCTGGGCCCTCCTCTAAGTCCCTAACCTGGGCTCCTTGCTTGTATTATGACCCACATTCCACCCACACCTGTCCTCTGAACCTTCAGGCTGTGCAATCCTTTGGCCTTCCTGTCATCCCTGTCCCTGCCAGGCCCCTTTTCCTGATCTCTTTCCCAGGATATACACCCAGGCCAGGAGACTGGACCTGGCCTCTTGGCCCTGAGGGTTCCATTTTGTAAAAAGTATCCCTTCCCCTGGCATAGGCCTTTTGGCCTCCCTCAGCCTGGACCCAGCTCCCCGACACTGACACCCTGCATTGGGCCTGGACCTTGAGCCTCCCTCTTTTGCACCACCATCTCCCTCCCTTGCCTCCCTCGGCTCTCCGTTCCTGGGCCTGGCTTCTTGCTCGAGCCCCTGGCCGCCCTTCTCAAGGACCCTGCTTATGTACTTTGATTTCAGGCCCCTTACTCAGGGCCCTGATATGCCTCCCCTCTGTTTTCCTTTTGCTGTGGTATCCTGGCACTGCCTGGATAGGGAGATTTCAGGATGTAGAGGCCAGCCAATTCCACTGCCAGCCTGCCCCATCCTGCCCTTCCCTGCTCTGCCCTGGCATTGGACCACATCTAGGACCCTAGCCTGGTCTCCTTGCTGGGATCCTGGCCCCCAATCCAACAACACCCTTCCTCTGGCCTATTCCACTGTGCCCTCCTTTGAATCTCCTGTTGTCCCTGTCCCTGCCTCTTTTCCTGATCCCTTTACTAGGATGCACACCAGGGCCGGAGACTTGACCTAGCCTTTTGGCCCTTCGAGCTCCTTTGGTAAAAATGTAGTTCTGCCCCTTGCCTGGGCTCTTTGGCCTCCCTCAGTCCAGGCTCTGCTCCCCAACCCTAACACCCAGCAGTGGACCTGGTCTTTGAGCCCTCCTCTCCCTGTGCCACCCACACCCATTTCTATCATCCCTCCCATCTCCAGCCCTGTCCATTTTCATATGACACCAGCCTAGGTCCTGCCACATGGCTCTTCATTCCTTGGCCTCGTGCCTTGCTTGAACCCCTGGCTGTCCTTCTTGTGGATCCTGTCCCTGTCCTGTGATTTCAGGCCCATTTTTCCGGCCCCCTCCCGTGTCTCCCCTCTGTTCCCTTTGTACTGTGGTATCTTGGCACTGCGTAGACCCTCTCCTTCCCCTGTTTCTCCCTAGCCTGGGCTCCTTGAAGGGGTCCTGGCTCCCCATCAACCCCGCCCCTAATTCCAGGTGCAATATATACCCTCACAGTGCCCTTCTTTGACTGTCCTTTGGTCCTGGTCTCTCTGTGAGGTTCTCCTCACCTGGAGCAGAAGAGTGGAATTGGCTGGCCTCTGGGCCCTGAAGGCTCCCTATGGGAAAACCAGCCCTGTCCCTTGCTTGGGCCCCCTTCGCCTTCCAAACATTGACACCTGGCAGTGGACTTGGGCCTTCTGCTGACCTTGCCCTGTGCAATCATCTCCCTTCCCTCCCCTACCATCTAGCCTTGCATGCTGCCCCTACCCTAACCTAGCCCTCCCCAAACCCGATGTTTCGGGCTCCAGTTTCCTCGCCTGGATGCTTGCCTGAGTCCTGGACCGCATTCCTTGTGTTGTGTGGCATGGCAAAGTGTCACTTCGCGTCGAGTATGACCTGGGGTCCCCTGCTTGGGCCCCTTAGTGCACTCCACTGGGTGTCCTTTACAGTGCCCTCTGTCTCCACATCCAGCGTAATCCCTTCCTCTCCTTCCACTCACGCTTTCCCTTGGAGTGCTGGCCTCCTGCTTCTCGGGTTTCTAATGCTCTGTTGGTGGGATTTGTCCCTTGTCTGGGATCCTGGATTGGGTCCTGGCTCTTGCCCCTCTCAACACCCACCGCGACCCCTGCCGTGCTCTCCCATTGTCCTCCTCCTGGCCCCCATCCCTTGCCAGACCCCCTTGGGCCAGTCTCTGGCCCTTGATTCTCGTCTAGGCAGGGCACCTCATGGGAAAGAAAGCCTGGGCCTCTTGCTCTCTCTGGGACCTTGGTCCTGCTCCCTGAAGCCTGAGACCTAGCAATGGCCCTGGGCCTGGAGCCTGCCTCCCCACTGCCTTATTCCCTGCCTTCCCTCCTCTGCCGTGTCCTCTGTCCTGAGCCCCCAGCCCCAGCCTTGGCTCTTGTCTCTCCTTTCCCTGGCCTGTCTCCACACTTGGCCCTTCTTGCTCTGTGCTTCTCTGGGCTTGTACTGGGGGCCCCTCGTTTGGGCTGCTTCCCTGCTCCCCTTGGCTTCCCTGCACGGCAGAACCCTAGTCCTGCCTGCCTGCCCAGCCCTGCCCTTTCCTGCTCTTTCTGGATGGGGCCCTCCTCTATGTCCCTAGCCTGGTATCCTTGCTGGTGTCCTGGCCCCCACTCCATCAACAGGCATCCTCCAGCACTGCCTGCTGTGCCCTCCTTGATACCTCCTCTTGTCACTGTCCCTGCCGCACCCCTTTTCCTGATCCCTTTACCAGGATGCTCACCAGGGCCAGGGGACTGGACCTGGCCTTTGGCCCATGGGTTCTCTTTGGAGGGTCCCTTTTTCTGGACCCTTTGGCCTCCCTCAGCCCGGGCCCTGCTCCCCAATCCTGACACCCATCAGTGGACCTAGGCCTTGAGCCCTCCTCTCCCTGCACCACCCTCTCCCCTTTCTCCCCTTCCTCCCCTCCCTAGCCCTGTCTATTTTCATGGGACCCCTGCCCAGTCCATTGCACTTGGCTCTCCATTCCTGGGCCTGGCTCCTTGCTTGAGGCTGCCCTTCTCTAGGACCCTGTCCCTTTCCCTTGAATTCAAGCCCATTTATCGGGCCCCCTCCTGTGCCTCCCCTCTGTTCTCCTTGTATTGAAGTGTCACCCCCTTTCTCCACAGAAAACTCTTAACTGGGCTTCTCCAGAATTCTTCCCCATGGCTGTTTTTAGGACTGTCAGCAAAAGAGCCTCTGCAAAAGAGTTCAATGTGGATAAACTTCCTATTTTCCTGTCACCCTGTTTTACTTGGCCAGTGGCCAAGAAGATCCCAGCACTCCAGCTACCGTACAACCCCTTACTAGTTTTTCACAAACATCCAGTATAGTAGTTTGTAGAAATGTTCAAACAATGCCTCAGGCATTGAGCTGGGCTTCAGAGATGTCTACATTTTTAAGATATGTTACCAACTGGGCTCCATGGTAACAACTGAGAGGAAAAAAAGGGAAAAGAAGCTCTCCCCTTCTCAGGAGATGTCCTTGAAGAGTCAACTTGCCCAAAACAGTGAAAGAAAAAGCTGCTTTTATGTGAAATCCTGCAGACTGTGAACTTATGAGCGCCTCCCCTTATATGCTGGGTATAAAATTTTGAAATACCTGAACTTGGGTTTCATGGGTTTGATTGATTATAGCAAAAGCTGTGCCCTCTGAACCTGGCTGCAGCCAAATAATACTGTTTCCTGCTATGTTTGGTGACTTGCCTCATTTGTCCCTAAAACATTTGTGGCAACCCAGATGGGACAGGGGAGGTAGGGAATACTATTCTGCCTCTCTTGTGTCTGGGGACCAGCTTCCCTGGGGTGCTGGAGGACAGCATTCCCCTTGGCGCACCCAGGCCATTCTTGGTCTGAAGGAGGATTGACTCACCTAGCACCCTGGGGCTGCCACCACGGAGCACAAAGGGACCCACAGGCAGCAGGAACCAGAATTAGGGTTTTGGAGCACTGCGCAACTGAACAGGTAGGACACAGGTCCATTTGTTTTTGAGGCCTTTGTTTTGAGGCCTTTGAGGCCTAAGCGGGAAGAAGAGAGGCTTGATCAACCTCTTTTGGGTCCCGAGTTTCCTCCAAAGTGTTTGGAGCTGAAATAAACCTGGGGAGTTGCCCGAGTAGTCTGTGCTTGGGGTCAAGGAGCAGAGGGAAAACCTAAGCCCTTCTTGTTTGGTTTGGAATTGTTGGAATTTGAGCGATATAGAAATTTTCTTCTGACCATGTCCGTGGGAAAGTGTGTGAAAGTATGTGAATGAGAT
This sequence comes from Urocitellus parryii, assembly GCF_045843805.1. Lineage (NCBI taxonomy): Eukaryota > Metazoa > Chordata > Mammalia > Rodentia > Sciuridae > Urocitellus > Urocitellus parryii. The sequence continues at coordinate 78,608,368 of NC_135536.1, read as the reverse complement.
GGACAAAGGGAAGGGTTCTACCCAACCTGAGGGCTGAAGCGAGTGTGGAGTCCTGATCCGCAGCTCCATGGCACCTCATACAGTCTATGGTGGAATTTCACCAACCAACTTCTAGGTGAAAGATCCAGGTCAGGGGTTGATGCTGACCAGCAAGGCTAAGAGGGCCCTAAGTCCCCAAGAGGGGAACAGCCGGAGATGGACGAAGCGAGTCTTATCTTAATTGTGCGACACCAATACAGAGTGAAACATGGGAGGCACACAAAGTGAGTCTTGTCCTAAATGTGAGATGCTGATGCAGGGTGGAACATGGGAGGCACACAAAGGAAACTGAGCCTTCTGAAATATTTGTTAGAAACCTTTAGGAAGGTTTTCCTGGTAACAGTGAAGTGAAACTCACTCCACAAAGGTGGCATACTCTGAATTAGAATGGCCCACCCAAGATGAGGGCTGGCCACCAGAAGGATATTCAGACGAGAGAGTCATTGCTGAAGTCTTTTTGATTATTGCTGGAGTCCCTGAACCATTTATCTTACATTGATTGCTGTAAAGAGATAGTTCAGAAACAGCCCCCTTGGTTGAGAGCCTATCTAGATGGACAGTCCAAGCTAATGTTAGCCAGCAGCATAGTGGTCTCTAAGACCCAGCGGAAAGCAGCTAGCTAACCAGAAAAACTGATAGAGGAAAAACAAGAAGGGAAACAGTTTTCCCCATGAGCCAGAAAAGGACCCACCACCTTATGTGCCACTCTACCCAACTTTGCCAAGACCACTGGGACAGCAAACTGTCCCCTCAGCCCCCTCATCCTCAGAGGCAACAAACGATGGCCCCCAATACTGGATATTCCTTCCTCTGTGATGTCCTCAGAGCCAATGGCTTCCGAGAACTGAAGACTCTTTCACCTCCCAAGAGTAAGGTGGGAGATTTGTCCCAAGACCAGAGCCACAACCCAGATGAGAGCACTCCAGACGCCCTTGCAAGGGACTAAAGGACCTGCCTATATTGACCAGAGGGAAACACCTGAGGGAGACAAGGCAGTTGTGTGCCAGGCTTTCACCACCATTGTGCTCATACACTGGAAAAAACCATACTTCCTCCTACATGGAGAAACCCTGATCATGACTGATCTGATGCAGCACATTATCCAGACCTAGGGTGGGGCCCCAACAAAGAAGAAGGCCTAAAAATAAAGAGATATTAAGAAGCCCTCACAGGAAGTCTGAGAGAAAAAAAAAATAAACTTTGACCAAGAGTTAGAGGAATCAGAGCCAGCCCTAAGCCCTAGCCTAAGCCAGACCACATCTGCAGACAAGCAGAGCCCAGGAAAGCCTCCTGCTGGTCCAACATCTCCCCTCATGCACCTTTGATAGCCCTGATCATTTCTCTGGGCCCCACATCTGCCTAAGGCCCCTTTGCCTTATGAAACTGGCCTGGCCCCTCGCTTGATCCTCTGGCGGTCCTTCTTGCTCCTTGCTTTTCTGGGCTATGTCTGAGGGCTCCTCGCTGGCGCCACTTCCCTGCTCCTATTGGCTTCCCTGTATTGCAGTACCCTAGTGCAGACCTGCCTTACAGGCCCTACCCTTCCCTGCTCTCCCCTGAACTGGGCCCTCCTTGAGGTCCCTTTCCTGGGCTCCTTGATGGGGTCCTGGCCCCTACCCCACCCATACCCATCTTGTGGACCTTCAGGTTGTGCCCTCCTTTGGCCTCCTGTGGTTTTTGTCACTGCCAGGCCGGCTTTACCATTCCCCTTCCCAGGATGCTCACCTAAGCCAGAGGACTCGACCTGGCCTCTTGGCCCTTTGGGCTCCCATTGGGAGAACATAACCCTGCTCCTTGTCTGGGCCCTTTGACCTCCCTCAGCATGGACACAGCTTCTGAATCTTGACACCCTTCAGTGGACCTGGGCCTTCAGCCTCCCCACCCCCCCCCCGTTGTGCCACCTGCTTCCTTTTCTCGCCTCCCTCCCCTACCCATCCATATCCCTTTTCATTTCCCCAGCCCCAGGTGCTAGCATTTGGTTCTCCATTGTTAGGCCTGGCTCCTTGTTTGAGCCCCTTGCTGCACTACTTAAAGGACTCTGTCCCTGTCCCTAAGTTTAAAGCCCCTTTTACCGGCCTCCTCCTGTGCCTCCCCTCTGTTCCACTGGTGCTGTGGTATCCTGGCACTGCCCGGACCCTTTTTTCCCCTGCTTCTCCCTAACCTAGGATTCTTGAATGGGTCCTGGCTGCCCACCATCCCTACCGCCAACCTCCACTCACCAGGTATTGCCTCACAGTGTCCTCTTTGCCCCTCCATTGGTGCAAGTCCCTCTCTGAGGATTTACCAACTAGGGGAAGAGGAGCAGAACTGGCTGGCCTCTGAGCCCTGAATGTTCCCTAATGGGAAACACTGTCCTGCCCCTCACCTATATCTCTTTCAGCATCTGAACTTTGAGGGCTGGCAGTTAACATGAGACTTGCTCCAACCCAGGCCTGAGCGATCCCCTCCCTTTACTCCCCTGCCAGCTTCCCTGCTCCATACTTCTCTGGGCTTTGTCTGAGGACACTTCCCTGGGGCCACTTCCCTGCTCCCTTTGGCTTCCCTGTACTAGAGTACCCTAGTGTAGCCCCGCCTTCCCACCTCACCCTTTTCTGCTCTCCCCTGGCCTGGGCCCTCTTCTAGGTCCCCTGCCTGGGCTCCTTGCTGGGGTCCTGGCCCTCACCCTACCAACACCCATCCTGCGGCACTTCAGACTGTGCCCTCCTTCGGCCATTCTGTCGTTTCTGTCTCTGCCAGGCCCACTTTCCTGATCCCCTTACCTGGATGCTCACCCGGGCTAGGGGACTTGACCTGGCCTCTTGGTCCTGGGGCTTCCTTTCGTAAAACATAGCCCTGCCTCTTGCCTGGGCCCTTTGGCCTCCCTCATCCTGGGCCCTGCTCCTGAACCCTGATACTCTGCAGTGAACCTGGACCTTGAGCTCTCCTCCCCCTGTGCCACCCCCTTCCTTTTCTCCCCTTCCTCCCCTCCCCATCCATGTCCCTTTTCATTCATCCAGTCCCAGGTGCTAGCACTTGGTGCTCTGTTATAGAACCCGGCTTCTTGCTAGGATCTGGGCTGCCCTTTTCGAAGACCTTGTCTCTGTCCCTTGGTTTCAGGCCCCTTTTGCTGGCCCCCTCCTGTGCCTCCCCTCTGTTCCCCTCATGCTGTGGTATCCTGGCACTGCCTGGACCCTCCGATCCCCTGCTTCTCCCTAGCCTAGGCTCCTCAAATGGGTCTTGGCAGACGACTGACACCCAACCCCACCTCCACACACCAGGTATCCCCTCTCAGTACCTTCTTTTGCCTCTCTTTTGGTCCAGTTCCCTCTTTGAGGATCTGCTCACCTGGGGAAGAGGACTGGAATTGGCTGGCCTCTGAACCCTAAATGCTCCCTTCCACTCGCCTGAATCCCCTTCTCATCCTGAAACTTGAGGCTTGCAAGTTAACATGGAACTTGCTCCAACCCAGCCCTGTGGGATCCTCTCACTTCCCTCCCCTGCCCTCTGGCTTTGCATGCTGCTCATACCCCAACCCAGCCCTCCCTGACTCTGATAATTTGTGCTCTATTCCCTGGGCCTAGGTGCTTGCCTGAGTCCCTGACCACTTTCCTCATGTCCCTTGGCATAGCATGGACTCCTCCGTGTTGGGTCTGACCCGGGGGCCCCTTTCTTGGGCCCGACAGTGGGCTCCTTTAGGTTCCCCTTGTGCTTCCCTCTGTCACTTGGTCCGCACGCAGCCCCTTCTTCCCATTCTCCTCTTGCTTTCCCCTGGCGCTTGTGGGTCTCCTGCTCCTTGTGTCCCTCAACACCATCATTCAGGTGGGTCCCTGGATGCCTGGCTTGGGTCCTGGCTCTCGCCTCTGCGCACTCACCCCGACCTCCTGCCGTGCCCTCCTGTCGCCCTCCTCCTGTGCCCTTCTGTCGCCCTCCTCCTGTGCCCTCCTGTTGCCCTCCTCCTGTGCCCTCCTGTCGCCCTCCTCCTGGCCCCCTTCCCTTCCCAGGCCTCCTTTGCCAGGTCCCTGGCCCTGGATTCTCATCTGAGCCAGACGCCTTATGGGAAATAGAGCCCTGCCCCTCTACTGGGCCCCTCGCTCTCCCTGGGTGCTCGGTCCTGCACTAGGAACCCTGAGACCTGGAGGTGGCCTCGGTGTGGAGCCTGACTGCCCCCTGCTGAATCCCCTGCTTTCCCTTCCAAGTCTTGTCCACTGTCCTGAGCTTCTTGCCCAAGCCCTGCCCCTTGGCTCTCTGTTCTCTAACCAGGCTCCTCGCTTGAGCTTCTGGTGGCCCTTCTTATTCCATGATTTTCAGAACTTTGTCTGAGGGCCCCTTTCTGGGGTTGCTTCCCTGTTCCCCTTGGCTTCCCTGTATGGCAGTACCCTAGTGCAGCCCCGCCTTTCAGGCCCCGCCCTTCCCTGCTCTCCCCTGGCCTGGGCCCTCTCTTAGGTCCACTGCCTGGTCTTCTTGCTGGGGTCCTGGCCCCGACCCCACCCACACTTATCCTGCGGCCCTGCAGGCTGTGCCCTCCTTTGGCTCTCCTCTCATTTCTGTCTCCGTCAGGCCAGCTTTCCTGATCCCCTTCCCAGGATGCTCACTTGGGCCAGGGGACTTGACCTGGCCTCTTGGCCCTGTTGGCTCCCTTTGGGAAAATGTAGCCCTGCCCTTTGCCTTGGCCTTTTGAACTCACTCAGCCTGGGCCCTGCTACTGAACCCTGAGTCCCTGCAGTGGACCTGAGCCTTGAGCCTCCTCCCCCTGTGCCACCGCCTCCCTTTTTTCCCCTCCCACCCCTTCCCTTCCATGTCCCTTTTCCTTCAACCAGGCCCAGGTGCTACAACTTGGTGCTCTGTTACTGGGCCCAGCTCCTTGCTTGAGCCCCTGGCCACCCTTCTCAAGGACTCTGTCCCTGTCCCTTGGTTTCAGGCCCCTTGTGCAGGCCCCCTCCTGTACCTCCTCTGTGTTCCCCTCATGCTGTGGTATCCTGGAACAGCACAGACCCTTCACTCCCCCTGTCCTCCCTAGCCTAGGCTCCTTGAATGGGTCCTGGCAGACCACCGACACTCCATCCCACCTCCGCGCACCAGGTATCCCCTCTCAGTACCCTCTTTTGCCCCTCTTTTGGTTAAGGTCCCTCTTTGAGAATCTGCTCACCTGAGGCAGAGGAGCTGAATTGGCTGGCCTCTGCTCCCTAAATGCTCCTATGGGAAATGCAGCCCCTCCACTCTCCTGAATCCCCTTCTCATCCTGAGGCCTGGCGGTTAACATGGGACTTGCTCCAACCCAGCCCTGTGGGATCCTCTCCATTTGCTCCCCTACCCTCTGGCATTGCATGCTGCCCATACCCCAACCCAGCCCTCCCTGACCCTGACCCTTTGCGCTCCAGTCCCCAGGCCTAGGCACTCCCCTGAGCCCCTGACCATGTTCCTCATGTCCCTTGGCATAGCATTGAGTCCCTCCATGTTGGGTCTGACCCAGGGGCCCCTTTCTTGGGCCCAACAGTGGGCTTCTCTAGGTTCCCCTTGCACTTTCCTCTGTCACCTGGTCCTCAGGCAGCTCCTTCCTCCTATTTCCCTCATGCTTTACCCTGGCCCTGTTGGGTCTCCTGCTCCTTGTGTCCCTCATCACCATGGGTCAGGTGGGTCCCTTGCCTGGGTGCTTGCCTTGGGTTCTGGCTCTCACCTCTGCACACCCACCCCTACCCCCTACTGTACCCTCCTGTCACCCTACTCCTGGACCCCTTCCTTTGCCAGGCTTCCTTTGCCAGGTCCCTGGCCCTGGAGTCTCATCTGAGCCAGAGCGCCTTATGGGAAACAGAGCCCTGCTGCTACACTGGGCCCCTCGCTCTCCCTGGGTTCTTGGTCCTGCACAAGGAACCCTGAGACCTGGAGGTGGCCCTGGGTGTGGAGCCTGACTGCCTCCTGCTGGATCCCCTGCCTTCCCTTCCAAGTCTTGTCCACTGTCCTGAGCTTCCTGCCCAAGCCCTGGCTCTTGGCTCTCCATTCCCTGGCCTGGCTCCTCACTTGAGACTCTGGTGGCCCTTCTTGCTCCATGCTTTTCAGAGCTTTGTATGAAGGCCCCTCGTTGGGGCTGCTTCCCTTCTCCCCTTGGCTTCCCTGTACTGCAGTACCCTAGTACAGCCCCGCCTTCCCAGTCCCGCCTCTCCCTGCTCTCCCTGGACGGGGCCTTCCTCTAGGTCCCCTGCCTGGGAACTTTGCTGGGGTCCTTCCCCCACCCTACCAACACCCATCCTGTGGCCCTTCAGGCTGTGCCCTCCTTCGGCCCTCCTGTCACTTCTGTTTCTGCCAGGCTTGCTTTCCTGATCCCCTCCCCTGGATGCTCACTTGGGCCAGGGGACTTGACCTGGCCACTTGGCCCTGCAGGCTCCCTTTGGGAAAACATAGCCCTAACTCTTGCCTGGGCCATTTAGCCTCCCTCAGCCGGAACCCTGACACCCTTCAGTGGACCTGGGCCTTGAGCCCTCCTCCCCCTGTGCCACCTACTCCCCTTTCTCCCCTTTCTCCCCTCCCACCCCTCCCCATCCGTGTCTCTTTTCATTAACCCAGGCCCAGGTGCTACAATTTGGCTCTCCATTACTGGGCCCACATCCTTGCTTGAGCCCCTGGCAGCACTTCTCAAGGACCCTGTCCCTGTCCCTTGGTTTCAGGCCCCGTGTGCAGACCCCTCCTGTGCCTCCCCTCTGTTCCCCTCATGTTGTGGTATCCTGGCACTGCTGGGACCCTCTGCTCCCCCTGCTTCTCCCTAGCCTATGCTCCTCGAATGGGTCCTGGTAGACGACTGACACCCACCTCCATCTGCACGCCAGGTATTCCCTCTCAGTACCCTCTTTTGACCCTCTTTTGGTCCAGGTCCCTCTCTGAGGATCTACTCACCTGGAACAGAGGAGCAGAATTGGTTGGCCTCTGTGCCCTAAATGCTCCCTATGGGAAACACAGCCCTGCCAGTCGCCTGAGTCCCCTTAGGAGTCTGCAACTTGAGGCCTGGCAGTTAACATGGGACTTGATTCAACCCAGCCCTGTGGGATCTTCTCCCTTCCCTCCCCTGCCCTATGGCTTTGCATGCTGTCCATACCCCAATCAAGCCCTCCCTGACCCTGACACTTTGCGCTCCAGTCCCCGGGCCTGGTTGCTCATGTGAGCCCCTGACCCTGTTCCTCATTACCCTTGGCTAAGCATGTAGTCTCTCCGTGTTGGATCTGACCCAGGGAACCCTTTCATGGGCCCAACACCCAGTTCCCCTTGCACTTCCCTCTGTCACTTGGTCCACACTCAGCCCCTTCTTCCCATTCCCCTCGTGCTTTCCCCTGGCCCTCTTGGGTCTCCTGCTCCTTGTGTCCCTCATTACCATGGGTCAGATGGGTCCCTTGCCTGGGGCCTGCCTTGGGTCCTGGCTCTAGTCCCTGCGCATCCACCTCGACCAGCTGCTGTACCTTCCCATCGCCCTCCTCCTGGCCCCCTTCTCTTTCCAAGCCTCCTTTGCCTGGTCCCTGGCCCTGGATTCTCATCTGAGCCAGAGCATCTTATGGGAAACAGAGCCCTGTCCCTATACTGGGCCCCTTGCTCTCCCTGGGTGCTTGGTCCTGCACCAGAAACTCTGTAACATGGAAGTGGTCCTGGGCATGGAGCCTGACTGCCCCCTGCTGGATCCCCTGCCTTCCCTCCCAAGTCTTGTCCACTGTCCTGAGCTTCTTGCCTAAGCCCTGGCCCTTGGCTCTCCATTCCCTAGCCTGGCTCCTCGCTTGAGCCTATGGTGGCCCTTCTTGCTCCATGTGAGTCCTTGGGCTTTGTCTGAGGGGCCCTCCCTGAGGCCTTTTCCCTGCTCCTCTTGGCTTCCCTGTACTGCAGTACCCCAGTGCATCCCTGTATTCCCAGCCCCGCCCTTCCCTGCTCTTCCCTGGCATGGGTCCTCCTCTCCGTCCTTTGCATAGGCTCCTTGCTAGATTCCTGGGCCCCACCCCACCCACACCTGTCCTTGGCCCTTCAGCTGTGCCCTCCTTCAGCCCTCCTGTTGTTTCTGTCTCTGCCAGGCCCATTTTCCTGATCCCCTTACTAGGTTGCTCACCCAGCCAGAGGACTTGACCTGGGCTCTTGGCCCTGCGGGCTCCCTTTGGGAAAACGTAGCCCTGCCCCTTGCCTGGGACCTTTGGCATCCCTCAGACCTAGCCCTGCTCCCAAGCCCTGAAATCCTGCAGTGGACCTGGGCCTTGAGCCCTCCTACCCCTGTGTCTCCCACTCCCTTTTCTCTCCTCCCGCCCCTCCCCATCCATGTCCCTTTTCATTCACCCACACCAAGGTGCTAGCACTTGGCTCTCCATTACTGGGCCTGGCTCCTTGCTTGAGCCCCTAGCCACCCTTCTCAAGGACCCTGTCTCTGTCCCTTGGTTTCAGGCCACTTTTGCTGACCCCTCCTGTGCCTTCCCTCTGTTCCCTTTATGTTGTGGTACCCTGGCACTGCCCGGACCTTCCACTCCCACTGCTTCTCCCTAGCCTAGGATGCTCGAATGGGTCCTGGTAGACCACCGACACCCACCCCCACCTCCGCACACCAGGTATCCCCTGTCAGTACCCTCTTTTGTCCCTGCTTTGGTCCAGGTCCCTCTCTGAGGATCTACTCACCTGGGGCAGAGGAGCAGAACTGGTTGGCCTCTGCGCCCTAAATGCTCCCTATGGGAAACAGCCCTGCCAGTCACCTGAGTCCGCTTCTCAGCCTGAAACTTGAGGTCTGGACATTAACATTGGACTTACTCCAACACAGCCCTGAGGGTTCCTGCCCCTTACCTCCCCTGCCCTCTTGCCTTGCATGCTACCCCTACCCCAACCCAGCCCTCCCTGACCCTGACCCTTTGTGCTCCACTCCCCAGGACTGAGCACTTGCCTGAGCCCCTGACCACATTTCTCATTTCCCTTGGCAAAGCATGGACTCTCTCCATGTTGGGTCTGACCTGGGGGTCCCTCTCTTGGGCTCGACAGCAGGCTCCCCTAGGTTCCCCTTGCACTTCTCTTTGTCACCTGGTCCTCGTGTAGCCCCTTCCTCCCATTCCCCTCGTGCTTTCCCCTGGCGCTTGTAGGTCTCCTGCTCCTTGTATCCCTCAACACCATCTTTAGGTGGGTCCCTTGCCTGGATGCCTGGCTTGGGTCCTGGCTCTCGCCCCTCTGTGTGCCCACCCTGACACCCCACCATGCCCTCCCATCGCCCTCCTCCTGGCCCCCTTCCCTTGCCAGGCATCCTTTGCCAGGTCCCTAGCCCTGGATTCTCATCTGAGCCAGAGCGCCTTATGGGAAACCGAGACCTGCCCCTCGCCTAGGCCTCTTGCTCTCCCTGGGTGCTTGGTCCTGCACCAGGAACCGAGACCTGGAGGTGGCCCTGCGTGTGGAGCCTGACTGCCTCCTGCTGGATCCCCTGCTTTCCCTCCCAAGTCTTGTCCACTGTCCTGAGCTTCCTGCCCAAGGTCTGGCCCTTGGCTCTCCATTCCCTGGCCTGGCTCCTCACTTGAGCCTCTGGTGGCCCTTCTTGCTCCGTTCTTTTCAGACCTTTGTCTGAGGGCCCCTCCCTGGGGCCACTTCTCTGCTTTCCTTGGCTTCACAGCACTGCAATATCCTAGTGCAGCCCCATCTTCCTGGCCCCGCCTCTGCTCTCTTCCCTGCTCTCTCCTGAACTGGGCCCTACATTAGGTCCCCTGCCTGGGCTCCTTGCTGGGGTCCTGGCACCACCCCACCCACGCCCTCTCGCCTTGCATGCTGCCCCTTACTAACCCAGCCCTCCCTCTTACCCTTTGCAAGTTCCCAGGCCTTGGTGCTCACCTGAGCCCCTGACAGCATTCCTCATGTCTCTTGGCATAACATGCGGCCTTTTGGGCTGTGCCCTCCTTAGGCCCTCTGCTTGTTTCTGTATCTTCCAGGCTCAATTTCCTGATCCCCTTCCTAGGATGCTCACCAGGGCCAGGGGACTTGACCTGGCCTGTTGGCCCTAAGTACTCCCTTTGGGACAAGTTAGCCCTGCCCCTTCCCTGGCCCTTTGGCCTCCCTCAGCCAGGGCCCTGCTACTGAACTGTGACACCCTGCAATGGACGTGGGCCTTGAGCCCTCCTCCCCTTTTGCTTCCCACTCTTCTTTCTTCCCTCACGCCCCTCCTCCTCCATGTTTCTTTTGATTCACTCAGTCCCAGGTGCTAGCACTTGGCTCTTCAATACTGGGCTCGGCTCCTTGCTTGAGCCTCTGGCTGCCCTTCTCGAGGACCCTGTCCATGTTCCTTGGTTTCAGGCCCCTTTTGCTGGCCCCCTCCTGTACATCCCCTCTGTTCCCCCCATGCTGTGGTATCCTGGCACTTCCAGGACCCTCCACTCCCCCTGCTTCTGCCTAGCCTAGGCTCTGTGAATGGGTCCTGGCAGCCCACCCCCACCACCTCAGCACACCAGGTATCCCCTCATAATACTCTCTTTTTCCCCTCCTTTGGTTCAGGTCCCTCTCTGAGGATCTACTTACCTGTGGCAGACAAGTGGAATTGGCTGGCCTCTGTGCCTTGAATGGTCCCTATGGAAAACCCAGCCCTGCAACTCACCTGAGTAACCTTCAAAGCTTGAACCTTGAGGCCTGGCAGTTAACATGGGACTTGTTCCAATCCAGCCCTGAGGGATTTCCTCCCTTCTGTCCCCTGCCCTCTCACTTGCATGCTGCCCCTTACTAACCCAGCCCTCCCTAATTCTTATCCTTTGCGAGTCCCCAGGCCTCAGTGCTCACCTGAGCCCCTGACAGTGTTCCTCATGTCCCTTGGCATATCATGGAGTCTCTTTGTGTTGGGTCTGACCTGGCGGCCCCTTGCTTTGGTCTACCAGCGGGCTCCTTAGGTTCCCCTTGTGCTTCCCTCTGTCTCCTGGTTCTTGGGCAGCCCCATCCTTCCCTTCCCCTTGCACTTTCCCCTGGTGCTCACAGTTCTCCTGCTTCTTGGGTCCCTCATCACCTTAGGGTAGGTGGGTCCCTTGCCTGGGTGTCTGGCTTAGTTCCTGGCTCTTGCTCCTTCAAGCACCCACTGCAACCCTCCGCCTCCCTTTCCATCACCCTCCTCCTGTCGCCCTTTCCTTGCCAGGCTTCCTTTGCCAGGTCCCTGGCCCTTGATTCTCATCTGAGCCAGGGCGCCTTATGGAAAACATAGCCCTGTCCCTCGCCTGGGCCCCTTGCTTTCTCTGGGCCCTTGGGGCTGCACCCAGAACCCTGACACCTTGCAGTGACGCTGGGCCTCGAGCCTGACTCCACCTTGCTGGTACCCTGCCTTCCCTCCTCAGCCCTGTACAATTTCCTAAGATCCCTTCCCCAGCATTGACCCTTGCCTGTCCATTTTCTGGCCTGGCTCCTCTCTTGAGCCTCTTGGGGCCCTTCTTGCTCCATGCTTTTCTGGGCTTCGACTGCGGGCCTCACTGGGTCCACTTCCCCACTTCCCTTGGCTTCTTTCCACCTCAGATCCCTAGTGCCTCCTGCCTGCCCAGCCCCACCCTTTCCTGTTCTCCCCTGGCCTGGGTCCTCCTCTAGGTCCCTAGCCTGGGCTCATTTCTGGGGTCTTGTCCCGCACCGCACCAACACCCTTCCTCTGACCCTTCAGGCTGTGCCCTCCTTCGGCCCTCCTGCTATCCCTTTCCCTGCTGGGCCCCTTTTCCAGATCTGTTCCTAGGATGCTCAACAGGGCCAGGGACCTAGAACTGGGCATTTGGCCCTGCAGGCTCCTTTTGGGAAAAGGTATGCATGTCCCTTGTCTGGGCCCTTTGGCCTCCCTCAGCCCAGGTCCTGTTCCTCAATCCTTACATCCAGTAGTGGACCTGGGTCTTGAGCTTTCCTCCACATGTGCCACCTGCTCCCCTTACTCTCCTTTCTCCCCTCCCCAGCCCTGTCTGTTTTCATGGGACCCAGGAATGGGTCCTAGCACTTGGCTCTCCATTATTGGTCCTGGATCCTTGCTGAAGCCCCAGGCTGCCCTTCTCAAGAACCCTGTCCCTGCCCCTCGATTTCCAGCCCCTTGCTCAACTCCCCTCCTGAGCCTCCCCTCTGCTCCCCTTGTACTGTGGTATTTTGGTTTTGCCCAGAACCTCCCATCCCCTGCATCTTCCTAGCCTGGGCTCCTCCAATGGTTGCTGGCTCCCCACCAACATCCCCCAAATCCTGGACCAAAGGTATCCCTCACAGTGCCCTCCTTTGGTCCTAGTCTCTCTGATGATCTACTCAACTGGGACAGAGAAGTGCAGTTGGCTGGCCTCTGGGCCCTGAAGGCTCCCTATGGGAAACACAGCCCTATCCCTTGCCTATGCCCCTTGCTTTCCCTGGGTACTTCATCCTGCACCAGGAACCCTGAAACCTGGAGGTGGCCCTGGGATGGAGCCTGACTGCACCCTGCTGGATCCTCTGCCTTCTCTCCCAAGTCTTGTCCACTATCCTGAGCTTCCTGCCCAAGCCCTGGCCCTTGGCTCTCTGTTCCCTAGCCTGGCTCCTTGAGCCTCTGGTGGCCCTTCTTGCCCCATGCTTTTTCTGGGCTTTGTCTGTGGGCCCCTCGCTGGGGCCATTTGCCTTCTCCCCTTGGCTTCCCTGTACTGCAGTACCCTAGTGCAGCCTTGTCTTTGCGGCCTTGCCCTTCCCTACTCTTCCCTGGTATGGACCCTTCTCTAGGTTCCTAACCTGGGTTCCTTCCTTGGGTCCTGGAACCGATCCCACCCTCCCCAGTCCTCTGGCCCTTCTTGCTGTGCCATTTTCGGCCCTGTGCCTGCTGTGCCCCTTTTCCTAATCCCTTTCCCAGGATGCTTACCAGGGCCAGGGGACTGGACCTGGCCTCTTGGCCCTGCAGGCTCCATTTTAGCCCAGTCATTTGGCCTCCCTCAGCCCGGGCCCAGCTCCCCGACACTGACACCCTGCAGTAGGCCTGGGCCTTGAGCCTTCCTCCTTTGCACTGCCAGCTCCCTCCCTTGCCTCCCTCCCCTCACCAGCCCTGTCTGTTTTCATGTGTCCCTGGCCCTGGCCCTTGCACTTGGCTCTCCATTCCTGGGCCTGGCTCCTTGCTTGAGCCCCTGTCCGCCCTGCTCGGGGACCCTGCTCATATCCCTTGATTTCAGGCCTCTTACTCGGGGTGCTGATATGCCTCCCCCCCTTTTTTTTCATGTGCTGTGGTATCCTGGCACTACCTGGACCCTCCCCTCCCACAGCTTCTCCCTAGACTGGGCTCCTTGATTGTGTCCTTGTTCTCCATGAATGCCCCCCATGTCCGGATGAAAGGTATTTCCTCACAGTCCCTTCCTTTGGCCCTCCTTTGGTTCTGATCCCTCTCTTAGGATCTACTCACCTAGGGCAGAGGAGTGTAATTGACTAGCCTCTATGTTCTGAAATCTCCCTATGGAAACACAGCCCTGCCCCTCACCTGGGTCCCCCTTGCCGCCAGAACCCTGACAACTGGCAGTGGAAGTGTGCTTTGTGCTGGCCATGCCCTGCACCATTCCATCTCTTCCCTCCCCTGCCCTCTGACCTTCCATGCTGCCGCAACCCCAACCCAGCCCTCCTTGATCCTGACCATGTTCCCGAGTCGTGTGGCATTGTGTGGCTTTGCCTGATGTCTTTCTCTTTGGGGCCCCCTATCATCCTCCACTTGGTTCACCCTGTACTTCCAACTTACGTCTCCTTTTCGCACGGCTCCTTTCTCCCCATCCCCTTGTGCTTTACTGGGTGTGCCCAGGAGCAGCCTGCTCGTTGGGTCCCTCATTTTTGGTGAGTTGGGTGGGACCCTTACCTGGGCTACTTGCTTGAGTCCTGGCTCTCGCCCCTCTCTGCACCAACCAGGACCCCATGCTGTGCCCTCCCATTGCCCTCCTCCTGTGCCCCATCCCTTGATAGGCCCCCTTTGCTGATTGCCTGGCCCTAGATTCTCATCTAAGCCAGGGAAACAGAGCCCTACTCATTGCCTGGTCCTCTTGCTCTCCTTTGGTCCTTGGTCCTGCACACAGAACCTGACTCCTGACAGTGGCCCTTGGCCTCGAGCCTTCCTGTCACCACTCGGATCCCCTGCCTTCCCTCCCCGGCCCTGATTACTGTCCTGAGCCCCCTGCCCGAGCCTTGGCCCTCAACTCTCCATTCCCTGGCCTGACTCCTCCTTGGAGCCTCCAGTGCCCCTTCTTACTCCCTGCATTTCTGGGCTTTGACTTTGCACACTTTGCTTGGGCCAATTTCCTGCTTCCCTTGGCTTCCCTTCCCTGCAGAACCCTAGTGCTGCCTGCATGCCCGGTCCCACCCGTCCCTGCTATGGCCTGGCATGGGACCTCATCTAGGTCCCTAGCCTGGTCTCCTTGCTGGGGTTCTGGCCCCCATCCCAACAACACCCATCCTCTGGCCTATTCCACTGTGCCCTCCTTTGGACCTCCTGTTGCCCCTGTCCCTGCCATGTCCCTTCTCCTGATCCCTTTACTAGGATGCACACAAGGGCCAGGGAACTTGACCTGGCCTTTTGGCCCTGTGGGCTCCCTTTGGGAAAATGTAGCACTGCCCCTTGCCTGGGCCGTTTGGCCACCTTCAGCCCGGGCCCTACTCCCCAACCCTGACACCCAGCAGTGGACCTGGTCTTTGAGCCCTCCTCTCCCTTCACCACCCACTCCCTTTCTATTCTCCCTCGCCTCCCAGCCCTGATTTTTTTCATGAGATACCGGCCCAAGTCCTGCCAGTTGGCCCTCCATTCCTTGGCCATGTCCCTTGCTTGATCCTCTGGCCACCCTTCTCTAGGACCAAGTCCCTATCCTGTGATTGCAGGCCCATTTTTCCGGCCCCCTCCTGTGCCTCTCCTCTGTTGCCCTTGTACTGTGGTATCCTGGCACTGCCAGGACCCTCCCCTCCCCCTGTTTCTCCCTAGCCTGGGCTCCTCAAAAGGGTCCTGGCTCCCCACTGACCCTCTCCCCCAATTCTGGATGCAAAGTATCCCCTCGCAGTGCCCTCCTTTGGCCCTCCTTTGGTCCTGGTCTCTGAGGTTCTAATCACCTGGGGCAGAGGAGTAGAATTGGCTGACCTCTGTGCCCTGAAGACTCCCTATGGGAAACACAGCCCTGCCCTTGCCTGGGCCCCCTTAGCCTTCCAAATATTGAGACCTGTCATTGGACTTGGGCCTCCCGCTAACCTTGCCCTGCACAATCTTCTCCCTTCCCTCTCCTACCATCTAGCCTTGCACGTTGCCCCTACCCCAACCCAGCCCTCCCTAACCGTGACATTCCTCACTCCAGTTTCAGGGCCTGGCTGCTTGCCTGAGCTCCAAACCCTTCCTCATGTTGCATGGCATCGTGAGGTGTCACTTCGCATAGGATATGATCTGGGGGCCCTTGCTTGGGCCCCTTAGTGCGCTCCACTGGGTGCCCTTTGTGCTGCCCTCTGTCTTCTGATCCTAGCGCCAACCTGCCGCAGTTTGGCTGGGCACAAAATCACGAGCCACTCACAGCCTTGTAGATTCAAACAGCAATTCTTTATTCCCGAACTCACACCGGCACTCTACACACGTTCTGGGGAAATCCATGTTCTGGGCAAAATCCACACTTCCATTCGGCTCTGTATCCCCAAAAAATACTCTCTGAATCCCACGAGAACTCAACAGGAACTCAAGGAGCTGGCATGCCTGAGGCAGCAAGATACGCCCTATTTCCAGCAGGGTACACCTTAAACCTAGAACCACCCTAATCCAGTAGGATCCTCCCTAAACCTGGATCCACTCTGGTCCTTGAGCAGGGTCACCTTTCTCAAACATACATGCAATGTCACTGCAAATGTCCAAGGCAAGTCCATTTCCACGAGTCCTTCCTCTAAGCAACATGGGGTACGCTGGCAAGGAAATTGTCATACCTACTTGGCTAATGGCTCTCAGCACCAACCTTTCCTCTCCTTCCACTAGCACTTTCCCCTGGAGTGCTGGCCTCCTGTTTCTTGGGTTTCTACTGCTCTGTTGGTGGGATCAGTCCCTTGTCTGGGATCCTGGCTTGGGTCCTGGCTCTTGCCCTTCTCTGCACCCACCGAGACCCCATGCCATGACCTCCTGTTGCCCTCCTCCTGGCCTCCGTCCTTTTCCAGGGCCACTTGGCCTGGTTTCTGACCTTGGTTCTCATATGGGCCAGAGTACCTAATGGAAAAGAGATTCCTGCCCCTTGCCTGTGCCCCTTGCTGTCCCTGGGCCCTTGGTCCTGCACCTGGAACCCTAAGACCTGGCAGTGGCCCTGGGCCTGGAGCCTGCCTCCCCACGCAGGATCCCCTGCCTTCCCTCCTCAGCCTGTCCTGAGCCCCACCCACCCCTGCCACAGCCCTGGCCCTTGTCTCTCCATTCCCTGGCCTGTCTCCTCACTTGAGCCTATGGTGGTCCTTCTAGGATGTCCCTAGGCTTGGACTGCAGGCGCCTTGCTTGGGCCACTTCCCTGCATCGCAGAACCCTAGCGCTGCCCACCTTCCCAGCCCCGCTCTTCCCTGCTCTTTCAGGAAGGGGCCCTCCTCTAGGTCCCTAGCCTGGTATCCTTGCTGGGGTCCTGGCCCCCAACCCACCAACAGGCGTCCTCCGGCACTTCCTGCTGTGCCCTCCTTAGGACCTCTGTCTCTGTCCCTGCCATGCCCCTTTTCCTGATCCCTTTACTAGGATGCTTACCTGGGCCAGGGAACTGGACCTGGACTTTTGGCCCTGAGGGCTCTCTTTGGGAATATGTAGCCCTTCCTCTTTTTCCGGACCTTTGGCCTCCCTCAGCCTGGGCCCTGCTCCCCAACCCTGACACCCATCAGTGGACCTGGGCCTTTAGCCCTCCTCTCCTTATACTACCCGCTCCCCATTCTTTCCTCCCTTCCCTCCCTAGCTCTGTCTGTGTTCATGGGACCTCTGCCAGGGCCAACACCCTTGGCTCTCCATTTCTGGGTCTGACTTCTTGCTTGAGGCTTCCCTTCTCCAGGACCCTGTCCCTTTCCCTTGATTTCAAGCCCCTTTATCAGGCTTCCTCTGTTCTCCTTGTATTTAAGTGGCATCCCCTTTTTCCATAGAAAAATCTTACCTGGGATTCTCTGGAAATCTTCACCATGGCTGTTTTTAAGACTGTCAGCAAAAGAGTTTAATGTAGATAAACTTCCTCTTTTCCTGTTGCCCTGTTTTACTTGTCCACTGGCCGAGAAGATACCAGCACTCCAGGTTCTGGACACCCCCTTACTAGTTTTTCACAAACATATCCAGTATAGTAGTTTGTAGAAATGTGGAAACAAGACTGCTGGCCTTGAGCTGGACTTCACAGAGGTGTCTACATTTTTAAGATAAGTTACCAACTGGGTTCCATGGTAACAACTGGCAGGGAGAGGAAAAAAAGAGAAAAGAAGCTCTCCCCTTCTCAGGCATTGTCCTTGAAGAGATAACTTGCCCAAAACAGTGAAAGAAAAAAAGCTGCTTTTACAATTCACGATAGCAAGACTGTGGAACCAGCCTAGATGCCCTTCAATAGATGAATGGATAAAAAAAATGTGGCATTTATACACTATGGAGTATTACTCTGCATTAAAAAATGACAAAATTATAGAATTTGGAGGGAAATGGATGGCATTAGAGCAGATTATGCTAAGTGAAGCTAGTCAATCTTTAAAAAACAAATACCAAATGACTCCTTTGATATAAGGGGTGTAAACAAGGACAGGGTAGGGACGAAGAGCTTGAGAAGAATATTTACAGTAAACAGGGATGAGAGGTGGGAGGGAAAGGGAGTGAGAAGGGAAATTGCATGGAAATGGAAGGCGATCCTCAGGGTTATACAAAATGTCATATAAGAGGTAAGGAGGGGTAAGTCAAGAGAATACAAATGGAAGACATGATTTACAGTAGAAGGGGTAGAGAGAGAAAAGGGGAGGGGAGGGGAGGGGAGGGGAGGGGGGATAGTAGACAATAGGACAGACAGCAGAATACATCAGACACTAGAAAGGCAATATGTCAATCAATGGAAGGGTAACTGATGTGATACAGCAATTTGTATACGGGGTAAAAGCGGGAGTTCATCATCCACTTGAATCAAACCGTGTAATATGATGTATTAAGAACTATGTAATGTTATGAACGACCAATAAAAAAAAAAAAAAAAGAAAAAAAAGCTGCTTTTATGTGAACATCTGCAGACTATGAACTTCTGAGTCCCTCCCCTTGCATGCTGGGTATAAAATTCTGAAACTACCTGAACTCGGGGTTGATGGGATTGATTGATTACAGCAAAAGCTGTGCCCTCTGAGCCTGGCTGCAGCCAAATAAAACTGTTTCCTGCTGTGTTTGGTGCCTTGCCTTATTTGTCCCTGCAACATTTTTGGCTACCCAGAGCACAATGGGATCCACAGGCAGCAGGAACCAGAATTAGGGTTTTGGAGCACTGCCCAAGGTCCGTTTGTTTTTGCAGCCCACCTGACTTCCCCTTGGAGGCCTAAACAAGTGAAATAGAGGCGTGATCAACCTCTTTTGGGTCCCAAGTACCCTCCAAAGTGGTTGGAGCTGAAACAGACCCGAGAGTCGCCCGAATAGTCTGTGTTCGGGTGTCAGCCAGCAGGAGGGAAACCGTGATGCCCTTTTTGTTTGGTTTGGAATTGTTGGAATTTGGGCAGTATAGAAATTTTGTTCTGACCATATCTGTGGGAAAATATGCAAATGAGACAAAGGGAACGGTTCCAACCCAACCCCAGGGCCAAAGCAAATACAGAGTCCCGATCTGCAGTTCCGTGGCACCTCATACAGTCTATGGTGGAATTTCACCAACCAACATCTAGGTGAAAGCTCCAAGTTGGGGGGTTGATACCGACCCAACCCACAAGGCTAAGAGGGCCCTAAGTCCCCAAGAGGGGAACAGCCAGAGACGAA
This sequence comes from Urocitellus parryii, assembly GCF_045843805.1. NCBI lineage: Eukaryota > Metazoa > Chordata > Mammalia > Rodentia > Sciuridae > Urocitellus > Urocitellus parryii. Next base: position 78,589,494 of record NC_135536.1, on the reverse strand, counting down.
GTGAGTCTTGTCCTACATGTGTGACACCAATGCAGGGTGGAACATGGAAGGCACACAAAGGAAACTGAGCCTTCTGAAATGTGTGCTAGAAACCTTTAGGAAGGTTTTCCTGGTAACAGTGTGGTGAAACTCACTCCACAAAGGTGGCATACTCTCTGAATTAGAATGGCCCACCTAAGATGTGGGCTGGCCACCAGAAGGATCTTTAGATGAGAGAGTCATTTTCTGGAAATTTTGATTATTGTTGGAACCCTTGAACCAATTCTCTGACATTGATTGCTGTCAAGAGATAGTTCAGAAACAGTCCCCTTGGTTAAGAGCCTGTCTAGATGGACAGTCCAAGCTGATGTTAGCCAGCAGCATTGTGGTCTCTAAGACCCAGCAGAAAGCAGCTAAGCAGAAAAAACCCTGATGGAGGAAAAACAGGAAGGGAAACAGTTTTCCCCATGAGCCAGAAGAGGACCCACCACCTTATGTGCCACTCTATCTAACTTTGCCAAGACCAGTGGGACAGCAAACTGTCCCCTCAGCCTCCTCATCCTCAGAGGCGACAAATGATGGCCCTCAATACTGGCTATTCCTTCCTCTGTGATATCCTCAAAGCCAAAGGCTTTCTAGGACCAAAGACTCTTTCACTTCCCAAGATTAAGGTGGGAGATTTGCCCCAAGACCAGAGCTACAACCCAGATGAGAGCACTCCAGATGCCCCTGCAAGGAACTAAAGGACTTGCCTATATTGGCCAGGGGGAAAAACCTGAGGGAATCAAGGCAGTTTTGTGTGTCAGCCTTTCACCACCATTGTGCTCATAAGCTGGAAAAATCATATCATTATTTGGAGAAACCTTGGACCATGACTGATCTGATGCAGCCCATCCAGACCTAGGATGGGACCTCAACAAAGAAGTTCTAAGGGCTAAAAATAAAGAGATATCAAGAAGCCCTCATAGGAAGTCTAAGAGAAAAAGAAAAAAAAAAGAAAAGAAACTGTGCCCAAGAGTTAGAAGGAATTGGAGCCAGCCCTAAGCCCTAGCCTAAGCCAGAGCACATCTGCAGACAAACAGAGCTGAGCAAAGCCTCTGGCTGCTCCAGAATCTCCCCTCTTGCACCTTTGATAGCCCTGAACATTTCTCTGGGCCCCACATCTGCCTAAGGCCCCTCTGCCTTATTAAACTGGCAATAATGATCAAAAGAGATGACCCAACTGACTCAGAGTTGAGTGTCCATGCCCCTGCTGCTGCTGCCCCTCTCCCTGCCCAGAGGTGCCCAGGAGAGGAGGGGGAACCATACAAGCATAGCTGCCACAATGCAAGTCTGTCAATGAAGAGATGCAGAGTATCAAGCAACAGGTGACCAATGTAGCCTTTGTGGAACAGGCTCAGAATGACATTTGCCAAAAATTACAAACCTAGAGGGCTTTACTGAGAAGTGTGTCAGAGAGCTGAAGAAGATGGCCACCACAGTTTTCATCAATGGAGACCCAGAGGCTCAAAAACAGGCAGACCAAAAAGATATAAAGAGGAGGATGGATCTCCTTACAACTGCCCTCACCACAAACCCAAAGGTCACTCAAAGGGGGGGTGTCTCACTAGAACAAAGCCAAAGGTCCAAATGTTTATAAGGAAAAAAGCATGGCCAGACAAAAGGGGAAGGCTCCAGTGGCTCCGGTGGGCAAGCACCCACTGCCATGCTCAAATGCTAAGCCTTGAACAGAGAAGGAATGAATGTTTTCCCCCAGCCTTTGGCCCCAACCCCTCCTTTCAGTTTCTTCCCACTTGCTCAGAAGTTGATGATTGATGAATATGGCAGGGGTCCCATAGACACACACAACTGCATCTGATGCACAGGACCCAGCGCCTCATGCAAGCCCCCAAATGAACTAGAAATACATTCATGTTAATAGTCAATAGTGGGCCATAGGGTGCACACTGCAAAAGGACATGCCACCCTGGCTCCAAGCCACACATTGTGAGCCACCAGCAGGAAGGGCCACAGAGCCCCATGCACCCAGGCATAGCAAACAAAAACACAAGTGGGGCAACTACTATATACAATTAGAGCAGGCTATCACCTGACAAGAGGAGAAAGCCACGCAGACAAAGAGCAACACCTAGGTGAGCACAATGTGGCTGCCACACTAGGACCTGCACAGAACCTGCCCTCCAACCTTGGCAGATGGCCCATGGCAAGATTGACATAGGTGCCTTTTATACAAATGATATCCCAAGTCTTCAATCTCTGCTAAGATTTACAATAGATTTGAGAGTTGGAGAATCCCAAAAGCCAAGATCCTACACCGGGAGATAAAAACAACAACAAAAAAATTTCTGCATCTTAAAGCACCAGAGGATCTATGTATGCTCTCCTTCCCTAAATGACACTTCCTCCCAGGGGCTTGAGTACGCCATCCTTGGGACAGCACTGGACTCTACTTAAAAGCCTGTATCTATCAAGAAAAATATTAAATACTTTGGTTATCATCTAACTCAGCAACAGAACAGTCAATAGCCACTGGGCCTCAAAAGACACAGGAAATCTGCTCAATTCTATTCCCTTCAACCTGCTATCAGACTAGAGAATTATTGGGGGCTACCAGATTCAGTCATATAGGGATCCCCAACTTTCAGTTATGGTAAACTCCTGTATGTAGCCACAAAGGGGAGAGAATGAGATCCTATAATATGGGGGCCATTAAGCAAAAGGCTTTTGAGGACATTAAACAAGCACTCCCAGTTAGGGCTCCCTGACTTCACAAAGCTTTACTTTTCGTACATCCATAAACAGTCTGGAATGGCTATAGGAATCTTGACATAGACATCTGTCCAAATACCTGGGCTCTGTAGCACAAAATGGCCACCTTGTTTACAGGCTCTTGCAGAACAGTTCTTCTGGTGTTAGAAGCTGATAAACTGGCTATGGGACAAAAATTGGTTTTCAGGGTTCCTCATTCAGTTTTGACATTGTTAGAGTACAAAGGACAATATTGATTGACTAATGGTCAATACCAGGGCATGATATGTGAAAACCCATGTGTCCATGTGGAAGTCATCTAGACTCTAAACCCAGCAAACTTGCTGCCCATTGGACTTTGACAACCTGATCACAACTGTATGAAATCCTGGATGAAATGTTCTCCAGCAGACCACACCTGGCAGACCAGCCCTCAGGGACCCTGATGTGGAGTACTTCACAGATGCATGCAGTTTTATGTTTTGATGGATATGTTTTGCTGGATTTCACTGTCAAGGCAGAACATCTGCCTCAGGGAACTTCAGCACAAAAAGCAAAACTTATTGCTTTGACTCAAGTACCTCAGTTGACAGCAGGAGTCTGTGTGGATAGTTACATAGACTCAAAATATGTGTTCGCTACCCTTCATGTTCATAGGGCCTTATGAGGAAAAAGGGGCTCATTAACTTGGGAGAAAAAAAAGGCATGATGTATGGGCAAGAAATTCTTAAACTTTGAATGCACTGTGGGCTCCCAGGAAATTTGATTATCTATTGCCAAGGTCATTGAAAGGGAAACACTGTGTTTTCTCAGGGCAACCAGAGAGCTGACAGAGAGGCCAGGTTAGCTGTCTGCAAGAAATGAGAAGAAAATCCACTCCCAGGTCTAAATGTTGTCCTTCTGCCTGGCTGACTATTTAACAGAATAGGAGCCAACATACTCCCAACATGAATATAAATGGTTTAAGACTGAAAAAGAAAATTTTCTCCCAGGAGGATGATAGAGATTTTCTGATGGCCAGCATAGCCATCCCAGATATTCTAGCCCCAGACTTTATCAAACAGTTCCACAGGAGAACACGTTGGACATACAGAACTTGAGACAGTTCTGAGTAAACATTTCTATGTCCCCTGGCTCACAAAAATCACCTGGATGATCTGAAATCAATGTGAGGTTTGTGCTCATGACAATCCTTGTCAGGGGCCAGAACTCACACCAGGTATCCAAACTATAGGAGGAGCACCTTTTGAAGACTTGGAAGTAGACTTCACTGAACTACCACGCTCATGGGGCTATACGTAACTTTTGTTTTTTGTGTGTTCCTACTCTGACTGGGTGGAAGCCTTTCCTACCTTCCCTGAAAAGGCTAGGGAGATAACCAGTATGCTTCTCTGGGAAATGCTTCCCAGATTTGGCATCCCAATAAATATTGGCTCAGCCAATGGGCCAGCCTTTGGGCAGAGGGGATATGATTACTGACCAAGAGTTTAAACATCAGATAAAAGTTACATACTGCCTATAGGCTGTGTAGTTCTGGTAAAGTTAAAAGGATGAACAGGACTTGAAGTCTCAATTGAGTAAGCTGTGTCAGGAGACTCATTTACATTGTGATGAACTTATCTCTATTACACTGTTGAGGATTAGATCCACTCACACTAGGAGGACTGGATTCTCTCCTTATAAGGTAATGTACATGAGGCCCCTCTCTTACCGGGTGAGCATTGGGAGACTTAAGAGAGATAGGTAGGAGAATTCATCCTGAGATGACAGCTTCAGGCTTGAGGGAAAACTTTACAAGTTCTCAACCAATGAGTTAGAGAAAGATTGCCACTAAGTTTGACCACAGGTACACACTCCTTCAAGCCTGGAGATTGAGTCTGGGTCAAACAATGGAATATTCAGAAACCTAAACTTCTTTCAAAGAGCCCTTCCCCTGTTATTTTATCCACCCCAACTGCAGTCAAGTTTGCAGAAATAGGTCCCTGGATTGACTACACCAAATTCAAGTCTGCAGCTGCGGATTGGGTGTGCACTCCAGATGCTGCTACACCCCTGAAGCTGACTGTCTAGAAAAAGAAAAAGGAGCACTGGAGAAGCTTGAGGGTCAGAAGGACAACAGCCCTGCTCCAGTCACTCTGAAAGCTGACTGGTGTATGCACGGCCGAAGCTTGAGGAGACTATGCCTCTGCTTCAGCCACACGGGAGGGACTGGCTGATCAATGCATGGTAAAAGATAAACTTCCCACCAGGACTAATGAACTCTTTTAACCTCTAAGATAGTTATTATACTATAATGCATTGACACCCCTTGTTTCTTGATATATACATAATTCTCTGGTTTTTGCTACTGGTTTGATAACAGTAACTCCTACTGACTGGACACTGGGTAAAAAAAAACTTTTATATTTTTTTTTATCTTGCTTATATAAATTTTCTAGGATTTGTTTGGTGTTATTAGTTTGGCTTTGTTAATTTCTGCTGTTTAATATATATGCTAACCAAAATGTTAGTCTATTATTTAGTTTGGTTTCCTTTGATCACCGTAAGGGGTTCTATCCTAGTACTATTCCAACCATGCAGATCATGTGAACTATATGTCAAGACATTCCACTATATCCAAGAGGTGGTAAAACATATATTTAGGACCTGTCCAGCCAGAGGAATGTAATGGATGGATGACTGTTTGGAAAGACAAAAGAGGTCCATTGGGAAGAAACTTGATTTAGGAAGTCAGTAATCTTGGGGTGAAGATTACTGGCCACCCCAGAGGATTATTGCAACTTATGGTCCCGCCTGGGCACAAAATGACTGTTGGAGTTATAGAACTCCTATTTACATGTTAAACAGAATTATTCACTTATAAACTGTACTAGAAATCATTATTAATCAGACTGTCACAGCCTTTGACCTCCTAGCCACACAACAGACCAGATGCGAGTGGCTAACTATTCAAACTGCTTGGCATTAGATTACCTACTGGCTGAGGAAAGAGAAATATGTGGAGAGTTCAACAGCTCAGATTGTTGCATCCAAATGGATGAAAATAGACAAACAGTTAAAAATATAGCCAACTACACAAGAGAACTAGTACATGTGCTAGTTCATACCTAGAAGGGCATTAAACTTTGGGTCCCAAACATGCTTTCGGGAGATGGATGTCAACTCTTGGTAGATTTAAAAGCTTAACTGGTGGGCTGGGGTTGTGGCTCAAGTGGTAGTGTGCTCGCCTGCATGTACCTCGCTGGGTTCGATCCTCAGCACCACATAAAAATAAAATAAAGATGTTGTATCCACCAAAAACTAAAAAGTAAATATTAAAAAAATTCTCTCTCTCTCTCTCTCTCTCTCTCTCTCTCTCTCTCTCTCTCTCTCTTAAAAAAAAAAAAGCTTAACTGGTATAGTGGGTATTCTGCAGCTAACCTATTTATTGCTCCCATAGTTGGCTCCACTGTGCATTAAAACTATTGGGTCCACTATAGAAGCTGCTATTGAAAAGATGACAACAACTAAGGTTTTGACATTGTATAAGGCTTTAAGCCAATATAATGGTAATAATGCTTTTAAATTTAAAGGATTAGATTATGGGGAGCATCATGAAAGTGGGGAATTGAAGTGGCAACAAACACCTTTCTCCACAGAAAAGTCTGACCTCGGCTTCTCCAGAAATCTTCACCATGGCTTATTTTAGGACTATAAGCAAAAGAGTCTTTGCAAAAGAGTTCAATGTAGATAAACTTCCAGTATTCATGTTGCCCTGTGTTGGCCACTGGCCAAGAAGATACCAGCACTCCAGGTGCTGGACAACCCCTTACTAGTTTTTCAAAAACATATCCAGTATAGTAGTTGGTAGAAATGTGCAAACAAGGCCTCTGGCCATGAGCTGGGATTCACAGAGATGTCTACGTGTCTACATTTTTAAGATAAGTTACCAACTGGAATCCATGGTAACAACTTTCAGGGGGAGGAAAAAAGGGGAAAAGAAGCTCTCCCCTTCTCAGGAGATGTCCTTGAAGAGTCAACTTGCCCAAAACAGTGAAAAAAAAAAAAAGCTGCTTTTATGTGAACTTCTGCAGACTGTGAACTTCTGAGCCCCTCCCCTTACATGCTGGATGTAAAACTCTGAAACTACCTGAACTCAGGTTTCAGGAGATTGATTGATTACTGCAAAAGCTGTGCCTTCTGAGCCTGGCTGCAACCAAATAAAACTGTTTCCTGCTATCATTGGTGCCTTGTATCATTTGTCTCTACAACAGTATTGTGTTATCCTGGCACTGCCTGGACCCTCCCTATCCCTGCTTCTCACAAGCCTGGGCTCCTCCAATGGGCCTTGGCTCCCCACCGACTCCCCAGTTCCAGATGCAAGGTATCCCCTCACAGTGCCCTCCTTTGGTCCTGGTCTCTCTCTGAGGATCTATTCACCTGGGACAGAGGAGTGGAATTGGCTGGCCTCTGTGCCCTGAAGTCTCCTTAAGGGAAATAGCCCTGCCCCTGGCCTGGGCCCCCTTCCCCACCCAATACTTGACACCTGGCAGTGGACATGGGCCTAGCACCTACCTTGGCCTGCATGATTTCCTCCCTTCCCTCTGCTGCCCTCTCGCCTTGCATGTTGCCCCTACCTCAACCTAGCCCTCCTAACCCTGATCCTTTGCTCTCCAGTCCCCCGGCCTGGCCACTCACAGGAGCCCCTGACCGCGTTCCTGGTGTTACATGGCTTTGCATGTTGTCTCTTGATATCAGGTCTGATCTGGGGGCCCCTTGCTTGAGCCCCTTAGCGTGCTTCCCTACTTGCCCTTTGCACTGCCCTCTGTCTCCTCATCCTAGCACTGCTCCTTCCTCTCCTTCCCCTAGCACTTTCCTCTGGAGCTCTGACCTCCTGAACCTTGGGTTCTTAATCCTCGGGTTTCTAATCCTCTTTTGGTCTGGCTCCTTGCTTGAATCCTGGCTCTTGCCCCTCTCTGTACCTACTGCAACCCCATTCCATGCCCTCCCATCACCATCCTCCTGGTCCTTGTCCCTTGCCAGCCCACTTGACCCCATCCATGGACCTTGCTTCTCATCTGGGCCAGGGTACCTTATGGGAAACAGAGCCCTACCCTTCACCTGGGCCCTTTGCTCTCCCTTGGCCCTTGGTCCTGCACCCATAACCCTGACACCTGGCAATGGCCCTGGGCCTGAAACCTAGCTCCCCCCTGCCAGATCCCCTGCCTTTACTCCCCAGCCTTGTCCACTTTCCTGAGCTCCCAGCCCCAGCACTGGCCCTTGGCTCTTTTATTCCCTGGCCTGGCTCCTCGCTTGAGCTTATGGTGGCCCTTCTTGCTCCATGTGAGTCCCAGGGCTTTGTCTGAGGGGCCCTCCCTGAGGCCTCTTCCCTGCTCTCCTTGGCTTCCTGTACTGCCGTACCCTAGTGCAGCCCTGCCTTTCCAGTCCCGCCCTTCCCTGCTCTCCCCTGGCCTGGGCCCTCCTCTCGGTCCCTTGCCTGGGCTCCTTGCTGGGGTCCTGGCCCCCACCCCACCCACACCTGTTTTCAGGCCCTTCAGTCTGTGCCATACTTAGGGCCTCCTATTGTCCCTGTCCCTGCCAGGCCTCTTTTCCTGATCCCCTTTCCAGGATGCTCACCAGGGCCAGGGCACCTCTTGGCCTTGTAGGCTCTCTTTGGGAAAACATAGCCCTGCCCTTTGCCTGGGTCCTCTGGCTTCCTTTGGTCTGGGCCCTGCCCCAGAACCTTGACATCCAGCAGTAGACCTGGGCCTTGAGCCTTCCTCCTCCTGTGCCACCTGCTCCCCTTCTCTCCTCCCTCCCCTAAACAGCCTTGCCCCTTTACATGTACCTTGCCCTAGCACTAGCAGTTGGCTCTCCATTCCTGGGCCTGGCTCATTGCTTGAGCCCCTGACCACCCTTCCCGAGGACCCTGTCCTTGTCTCTTGATTTCAGGCCCCCTTTTCTGTCCCCCTCCTGTACCTCTCCTCTGTTCCCCTAGTGCTGTGGTATCCTGGCACTGGCCGGGCTCTCTGCTCCTCCTGCATCTCCCTAGCCTGGGCTCCTACAATCTGTCCTGGCTCCCCACCAACCACCCCCCACCACAAGTCCGCACACCAGGTATCATCTCCCAGTACCCTCTTTTGGCCCTCTTTTGGTTCAGGTCCCTCTCTGAGGATCTACTCACCTGGGACAGAGTAGAATTGGCTGGCCTCTGTTCCCTGAGCTCCCTATGGGAAACACAGCCCTGCCTGTGTATCATTAGTGAACCTTTAAACCTGGCAGTCGATGTGGGATTTGGGCCACCCTAGCCATGAGGGATCCCCTTTCTCCCTTCTCTTCCCTCTCACCTTGCATGCTGCCCCTACCACAACCCAGCCCTCCTAACCCTGAGTCTTGGCGCTCAATTCCCTGGGCCTAGCTGCTTGCCTTCCCCTCACTGCATTCCTCCTGTCATGTGGCATAGTGTGGCATCATTTCTTGTCAGGTCTGACCTAGGGGTCCCTTGCTTGGGCCCCCTAGCGAGCTCACCTCCTTGCCACTTACGCCTTCCTCTGTCTCCTGCTCCTCACAAAGCCCCTTTCTACCCAGGCCCTCGCACTTTCCCCTGGTGTTCATGGGTCTCCTGCTCCTTGGTTTTCTCTTCCTTGGTCAGTGGGTTCTGTACCTTGCCTGGGCTCCTAGCTTGGGTCCTGGCTCTCGCCCCTCTGCGCACCCACTGCCACTCCCAGTCATGCTTTTCCATGGCCCTCCTCTTGACCCCTTTCTCTTTCTAGGTCCCATTTGCCCCATCCCTGGTTCTGGATTCTCATCTGGGCTAGAGCTCCCTATGGGAAACACAGCCCTGGCCCTCATCTGGGTCCCTTGCTCTTCCTGGGTCCTTGGTCCTGCACCCAGAACCCTGACACCTGGCAGTGGCCCTGGGGCTGAAGCCTAGCTCCCCCCTGCCAGGTCCCCTGCCTTACTTCCCCAGCCTTGTCCACTTTCCTGAGCCCCCTGCCCCAGCCCTGGCTCTCCATTCCCTGGCCTGGATCCTCTCTTGAGCCTCCAGTAGCACTTCTTGCTCTGTGAGTCCCTTGGCTTTGACTGAGGGCCCCTCACTGGGGCCACTTCCCTACTCCCCTTGGCTTCCAATTACTGCAGACCCTGTGCTACCCACCTTCTCGGGCCCTCATTACCTGCTCTCCCCTATGATGGGTGCTCACTAGGTCCCTAACCCTGGTTCTTTGCTGAGGTCCTGACGCCCACCCCACTCACATCCTTTTTCCAGCACTTCAGTACCTGCCCTCCTTAGGCCATCTTATAGTCCCTGTCCCTGCCAGGTTCCTTTTCCTGATCCCCTTCCCAGGATGCTCCCTGGGTCCAGGGCATTGGACCTGGCTTTTTGGCCCTGCGAGCTCCCTTTAGAAAAGTATAGCCCCGCCCTTTGCATGGGTCCTTTGGCCTCTCTCAGCCTGTCCCTGCTCCGGGACCCTGACACCCAGAAGTGGACCTGGGCCTTGAGCCTTCCTCCTCCTGTGCCACTTGCACACCTTTCTCACCTCCCTCCCCTCCCCAGCCCCGTCCCCTTTACATGCACCAGGCCCCAGCACTTGCAGTTGAATGTCTATTCCTGGGCCTAGATCCTTGCTTGAGCCCCTGGCCACTTTTCTCAAGGACCCTGTGGTGGTCTCTTGATTTCAGGCCCCTTTTTTGGACCCCCTTCTGTGTCTCCCCTCTATCCCCTTGTGCTGTGGTATCCTGGCACTGCCCGGACCCTCCGCTATCCTTGCTTCTCCCTAGCCTGCACTCCTCCAATGGGTTCTGACTCCCCATCGACTCCCACCCCGTAAGTCCTCATGCCAGGTCTCCTCTCACAGTGTCCTCTTTGGCCCTCCTTTGGTCCAGGTAACTCTCTGAGGATCTCCTCACCAGGGACAGAGGAGTGGAATTGGCTGGCCTCTGCGCCCTGAATGCTCCCTATGGGAAACACAGCCCTGCCCCTCCCCTGGGTCCCCTTTGTTGCTGGAACCTTGAAACCTGGCAGTGGACTTGGGCTGAGCTAGGACTGAGCCAAAACCCCTCCTTTTCCTCACCTGCCCTCTCGCCTTGCATGCTGCCCCCACTGCAACCCAGCCCTACTGCCCCTACCTAACCTTGAGCCTTGGTGCTCTTGTTCCCGGGCCTGGCCACTTGCCTGAGCCCCTGACTGCATTCCTCATGTCACATGGCATAGTGTGGCATTGATTCAATTTGGGTCTGACCTGGGGGGTCCCTTGCTTGGGCCCCCTAGCATGCTCCCCTCGGTGCCCCTTATGCCTCCCTCTGTCTGCTGCTCCTCACAGAGCCCATTTCTCCCCATACCCTTGCACTTTACTTGGGCTTTACCTCTCAGATCTCCTGTTCCTTGGTTCCCTCATCCTTGGTGGGTGAATTCTGTCCCTTGCCTGGGCTTCTGGCATGAGTCCTGCCTCTCGCCCCTCTGTGCACCCACCACCACCCCAGCCATGCTTCCTATGAACCTCTTCTTGGCCCCCTTCCCTTTATAGGCCCCATTTACCAGGTCCCTGGTTCTAGTTTCTCATCTGGGCCAGGACACCTTATGGGAAACAGAGCCCTGGCCCTCACCTGGGCCCCTTGCTCTCCCTGGGCCCTTGGTCCTGCACCTGGAACCCTGACACCTGGCAGTGTCCCTGAGCTTGGAGCCTAGTTCCCCATTGCTACATTCCCTACCTTCCCTCCCCAGCCTTGTTCACTTTCCTGAGCCCCTGCCCCAGCCCTGGCCCTTGGCCCTCCATTCCCTGGCCTGGCTTCTCGCTTGAACCTCTGGTACCCCTTCTTGCTCTGTGAGTCCCTGGGCTTTGACTGCGGGCCCCTTGCTGGGGCTGCTTCCCTACTCCCCTTGGCTTCCAATTACTACAGTCCCCTAGCGCCACCCTGACTTCTCAGCCCCTCCCTTCCCTGCTCTCCCCTGGCATGGGCCTTAATCTAGGTACCTAACCTGGGCTCCTTGCTGAGGTCCTGGCCCCCACCCCACCCACACCCGTTTTTTGGCGCTTCAGGCTCTGCCCTCCTTAGGCCCTCCTATCGTCCCTGTCCCTGCAATGCCTCTTTTCCTGATCCCCTTCCCAGGATGCTCACCAGGGTCAGGGCACTAAACCTGGCCTCTTGGCCCTGCGGGCTCTCTTTGGGAAAATGTAGCCCTGCCTTTTGCCTGGGTCCTTTGGCCTCTCTCAGCCCAGGCCCTGCTCCCAAACCCTGACACCCGGCAGTGGACCAGGGCCTTGGGCCTTCCTCCTCCTATGCCACCCACTACCCTTTCTCTCTTCCCTCCCTTCCACAGCCTTGTCCCTTTACATGCACCACACCCCAAAACTCACATTTGGCTTTCCATTCCTGGGCCTGGCTCCTTGCTTGAGTCCCTGGCTGCCCTTTTGGAGAACCCTGTCCCTGTCTCTTGATTTCAGGCCTCTTTTTCCAGCCCCCTCCTGTGCCTCACCTCTGTTCCCCTTGCTTTGTGGTACCCTGGCAGTGCTCCCAGCCTCCGCTCCCGCTGCTTCTCCCTAGCCTATGCTCCTTATATGGGTCCTGGCTTCCACCGACCCCCCACTCCACTAGTTTGCATGCCAGGTATCCCCTCACAATGCCCTCTTTGGCCCTCCTTCGGTTCAGGTCCCTCTCTGAGGATCTACTCACCTGGGCCAGAGGAGTGGAATTGGCTGGCCTCTGCGCTCTGAAAACTCACTATGAGAAACACAGCCCTTCCCCTCTCCTGGGTCCCTTTTGTTGCTGGAGCCTTAAAACCTAGAAATTGATGTGGGACTTGTACTGATCTAGGCCTGAGTGATCCCCTCTCTTCCCTCCCCTGCCCTATTGCCTTGCATGCTGCCCCTACTACACCTAGCCCTCCCTAATCCTGAGCCTTGGCGCTCCTGTCCCCAGGTCTGGCTGCTAGCCTGAGCCCCTGACTGGATTCCTCGTGTTGTTTGGCATAGCTTGGAGTGGCTTCCTGTTGGGTCTGACCCGTGGGTCCCTTGCTTGGGCCTTCTAGCACGTTCCTCTCGATGCCCCTTGTGCCTCCCTCTGTCTCATGCTCCTCGCAGAGCCCCTTTCTCCCTGCCCTGTCCCTGCCAGGCTCCTTTTCCCAATCCCCTTTCCAGGATGCTCACCAGGGCCAGGGCACTGGACCTGGCCTCTTGGCCCTGCAGACTCCCTTTGGAAAAATGTAGTGCTGCCCTTTGCCTGGGTCCTTTTGCCTCTCTCAGTCTGGACCCTGCTCCCGAACCCTGACACCAGGCAGTGCACTTTTGCTTTCCCCTGACACTCGTGGGTCTCCTGCTCCTTAGTTTTCTCTTCCTCTGTCAGTGGGTTCTGTCCCTTGCCTTAGCTCCTGGCTTGGGACCTGGCTGTCGCCCCTCTGCACATCCACTGCCACACCAGCCGTGTTTCCTGGCCCTCCTCCTGGCCCCCTTCCCTTTCCAGGCTCCATTTGCCAGGTCCCTGTCCCTGAATTCTCAACTGGGCCAGGGCTCCTTATGAGAAACATAGCCCTGGCCCTCACCTGGGCCCCATGCTCTCCCTGGGCCCTTGGTCCTGCACCCAGAACCCTGACACTTGGCAGTGGCCCTGAGCTTGGAGCCTAGCTCCCTCCTGCCAGATCCCCTGCCTTTCCTCCCCAGCCTTGTCCACTGTCCTGGGCCCCCTGCCCCAGCCCTGGCCCTGGGCTCTCCATTCCCTGGCCTGGCTCCTTGCTTGAGCCTTTGGTGGCCCTTCTCGCTCTGTGCGTCCCTGGGCTTGGACTGTGGGCTCCTCCCTTGGGCAGCTTCCCTGCTCCCCTTGGCTTCCCTGCACCTCAGAACCCTTGTGCTGTCTGCCTGCACATCCCTGCCCTTCTATTCTCTCCCTTGGCCTGGGCCCTCCTTTAGTTCCCTATTCTGGGCTCCTTTCTTGGTTCCTGCCACCCCCACCAACACCCTTCCTCTGGCCCTTCATGCTGTGCCCTCCCTCAGCCTTCCTGTAATCCTGTCCCTGCTGGGCCCCTTTTCCAGATCCCTTTCCAAGGATGCTCACCAGGGCCAGGGGACTGGACCTGGGGCTTTGGCTCTGTGGGCTCCCTTTGGGAAAATATAGCCCTGCCCCATAACTGGGCCCTTTGGCCTCCTAAGCCCAGGCCCTTCTCCCCAACCCTGACACCCAGCAGTGAACCTGGGCCTTGAGCCCTCCTCTCCCTGCGCTACTGGCCCCCCTTTCTCTCCTCCCTCCCCTCCCCAGCCCTGTCCGTTTTAATGGCACCCAGGCCCCGGGCCCTGGCACTTGGCTCTCCATTCCTGGGACTGGCTCCTTGCCAGAGCACCCAGCCGCCCTTCTGGAGCACCCTGTCCTTGTCCCTTGTTTTCCGGCACCTTGTTTGGGCGCCTTCCTGTGCCTCCCCTCTGTTCACCTTACACTGTGGTATCCTGGCACCTCCTGGACCCTCCCCCTGCTTCTCCCTTGCCTGGGCACCTCAAATGTGTTCTGGCTCACCAGGGACCCCCCCAATCTTGAACCAAAGGTATCCTATCACAGTGCCCTCCTTTGGTCAGGGTCTCTCTCTGAGGAACTACTCACCTGGGGCAGAGGAGTGGAATTGGCTGGCCTCTGAGTCCTATGAAAAACACAGCCCCAGCCCTTGCCTGGGCCCCATTTGAGCCCAAAAATTGACACCTGGCAGTGGACTTGGGCCTAGTTCCGACCTTGCCCTAGGGCGATCCCCTCCCTCCTGGGTTCTCTGGCCTTGCATGCTGCCCCCCACCCAACCCAGCCCTCCCTAACCCTGACCCTTCCGAGCTCCAGTCCCCCTGCCTGGCTACAACCTGAGCCCCTAACCATGTTCTTTGTGTATGTGGCTTCCAGTCCTGTCTCTTCCTGTTGGGTCTTACCTGGAGGTCCCTTGCTTTGGCCCCCTAGCACACTTTCCTTGGTTTTGTTCTAAGGGTATACTTTTGTAAATCCTTTATTATAACCATTGTTTCACACAGCAGCATCTAAGAACAATAAGTAGGCCAAATTTTTGTTGGTTTCTGTTTCGTTTTTTACTCCCTTTAAAAATGGGAATGAAGTTGTGTTATAAATAATAAAAGGGTAGATACAACCATTCATTCTGTTTTCCCATGTGAGTTAAATGCCAACTAATATTTGCAGGAGGAATTAATTAAAATATCACCCAATTCCTAATTAAACTTCACCCATTTATAACTAATGAAATAATGAATACTCACTGTTAAGGTGAAAGGCTAATGAGGAATGCTTTAACGGAAAGATTAGTCTAACAACACCTAAATTTATAGATCAACTTTAATATCACAAAGATCAAGCCACCAAGGCCTTGTGCCAGCCTCCTAATGCAATGTAGCAGGAAATTCATAGCTCCGCACCTAAATCTCAAATCCAGAATGGGGGCAGCTTTATAAGACCAAAGACCTGCAAGGGGAAATGTTGTAAACTCAAAATAAGATAACAAATAACCCAATCAACAAATGGGCCAAGGACCTGAACAGACACTTCTCAAAGGAGGATATACAATCAATCAACAAATACATGAAAAAATGGTCACCATCTCTAGCAGTCAGAGAAATGCAAATCAAAACCACCCTAAGATACCATCTCACTCCAGTAAGATTGGCAGTCATTATGAAGTCAAACAACAACAAGTGCTGGCGAGGATGTGGAGAAAAGGATACACTTGTACATTGCTGGTGGGACTGCAAATTGGTGCGGCCAATTTGGAAAGCAGTATGGAGATTCCTGGGAAAGCTGGGAATGGAACCACTATTTGACCCTGCTATTGCCCTTCTCGGACTATTCCCTGAAGACCTTAAAAGAGCATGCTACAGGGATACTGCCACATCGATGTTCATAGCAGCACAATTCTCAATAGTTAGACTGTGGAACCAACCCAGATGCCCTTCAATAGATGAATGGATAAAAAAAATGTGCCATTTATACACCATGGAATATTACGCAGCACTTAAAAATGACAAAATCATGGAATTTGCAGGGAAATGGATGGCACTAGAGCAAATTATGCTTAGTGAAGCTAGCCAATCCTTAAAAAAACAAATACCAAATGTCTTCTTTGATATAATGAGAGCAACTATGAACAGAGCAGGGAGGAAGAGCAGGAAGAAAAGATTAACTTTAAACAGAGACATGAGATGGGAGGGAAAGGGAGAGAAAAGGGAAATTGCATGGAAATGAAGGGAGACCCTCATTGGTATACAAAATTACATATAAGAGGTTGTGAGGGGAATGGGAAAATAAACAAGGAGAGAAATGAATTACAGTAGATGGGGTAGAGAGAGAAGATGTGAGGGAAGGGGAGAGGGGATAGTAGGGGATAGGAAAGGTAGCAGAATACAACAGTTACTAATAGGGCATTATGTAAAATTGTGGATGTGTAACCGATGTGATTCTGCAATCTGCATTTGGGGTAAAATTGGGAGTTCATAACCCACTTCAATCTAATGTATGAAATATGATATGTCAAGAGCTTTGTAATGTTGTGAACAACCAATAAAAAAAAAAAGAAACTTTAAGAACCCCACCAGGGGCTGGGGATGTAGCTCAGTGGTAGAGTACTTGCCTGCCATGTACAAGGCCCTGAGTTCAATACCCACCCTGACAAAAAAAAAATCAAAAACCTTACCAACAAAATGCAATGTGTGGGTCCTGTTGAATCCTATTCAAACAAACCAACTGTACAAAAGATGCTCATAAGAAAACTTGACCACTGAATGGATGAAATAGGACTTATTTTTAGGGAAAATAATAATAAATCAGGAACTTCCTCTTTTTGATTCCTAAAAGGTGGTTACCTAATCTGAAGATTACCAATCAAATAGAGCACAAGTAATAAACAATGAATATTCTTCACTTCCCTTAAGCTTTTTTTTTAAAATGTGATTTGTGACAATTACATTACATCCTGAGTTTAATTAAAGAGAAAAATCACACTAGTGCACAGGTTGGTGCCTGAATCATATCTGTCTCTAACAGCTGGATCCTCAGTATTACTGCCGACTTCTAGAACCTCTTTGTACTGCAGGAAATCTACTTTAATCCTCATTTTTCTGCCAATAATAATCTCCTGTCATTACTCTCAGTACCTGAACTCAGCTTCTACTGTTCATCAAACAGGATGCACCCTGAATTCCTGAGCCCTAACAATCAAATCTACACATTTGTATCCGTGTTTGCCCTTCTATCACTGTGGAAGAGGCCTTTGTTTCTATAATGCCAGTTCTTTCTCCTCTCTGTTCAGGTTTTCATCCCCTCTATACACAAGAGCCTTCTTTCAGGCACTAGTGTCTTTAATACATTTTTTTTTCTGTTCTTTCCCAACAGCATTAAATATGCTCTATGACTTGCTGTCTTTAAAAACAATTTTACCCATGATTTCACTCTGATTATCACTTTCTCTTTCCCTTCATAGCCAAGAATTCTGAAAGCTTTATCTGAACCTTATCTTCAAGACCCATTTAGTTTTCAATTCTGCAATCTGGACCCAATCACTGCCCCGCTTCTCACTACCACCAAAGGGCAATTTTTAAGACTCCTCAACTGGCCTCTGTAGCGTTTGAAAGGGTTGAATGACCCATCATCCTTCATGAAATGTGCTCCTCTTGGCTGGCCCTGACTGACTCTCTCCTGATTTTCCCCTATCTTTATTGCACTTAATAAATATTTGTATACTGATTCTAACAAACTGTGAAAATTATGGCATTCATGAAATAATTGGGAATTTGAACACTTTTTTATGTGATTATAATAAGAATTAAAGAATTTGTAATCATTCTTAAATTATTATTTTAAGAACTTATTAGGGTCTGGTAATGGCATTGTAGCTACATTTTTTTTTCTTCCCACACTTTCTATTGGTGCACTTTAGTTTCTCTTGGGATTTACATATTCATACACAAACAGTACAAAAATATAATTTGGCAAATATCACCCCCAGCACTTCCCCCTCCCTTTCCTTCCATCCCTCAGTCCCTTTCTTCTGCTGAACTCCCTTTGATTTTCATGAGATCCTTCCCCACCACTTTCTTTTCCTTTTTCCTCTCTAGTTTCCACATATGAGAGAAAAATAACCCTTGACCTTCTGAATTTGGCTTATTTTGATTAACATAATGTTCTCTAGTTCCATCCATTTTCCTGTAAACAACATAATTTCATTTTTCTTTATGACTGAATAAAACTCCATTGTATTTATAGACCCCATTTTCCTTATCCATCCACCCGTTGATGGATACCTAGACTGATTCCATATTTTGCCTATTGTGAACTGTGCTGCTATAAATATGTATCACTGTAGTAATGATGACTTCAATTCTTCAGGGTAAATATCAAGGAGTAATATACCTGGACCATATATGATCATGTGGTTGTTCCATGCCTAGTCTTTTGAGGAAATGCCATAAAAATTTCCACAGTGTTCCTTTTCCTACATATCCTATCCAGTGTTTATTATTGTTTCTATTCTTGATGACTATGTGGATACATTTTTTAAAACTTGTTTGTTAATGATAAATACTGAAATACTTGTGGGTGAAATTATATGATTGCTAGTATATGCGTCAAAATAAATAGGAGTGGGGCAAATTAATGAATGAATGCAGATGAAACAAGATGGATCAAGAGTTGCTAATTATTAAAGTTGGTTGATAGATCCCTAAGAATTTATTTTGTTCTTAAATCCTCTATAGTGAAAATTCAAAAAATCTAAAAAGATTACATATTGTATGATTCCAACCTTGAGACATTTTGGAAAAGACAAAACTATGGAGACAGAGGTCAAGGGGAAAAGAGAAATGAAGAGTAGAGCTCAGGAGATTTGTAGGGAGGTAAAACTATGTTCTGTGATAATGTAATGTGGATATGTTATCACATATTTGTCAAAAGCCACAGAATGCACAATATTAAGATTGAACTTTAATGTGAAGTATGGACTTCATTTTAAACCTGATTTATCAACATTGGGTTATCAATTTTAACAAATTCATCAAACTGTTAGTTACAGTTGAAACTGTATACAGAGGAAGAGGAGATATGTGGGAACTCCATTTTTTTCCACTCATAATTTTTTCTGTAAACCTAAATTCGCTCTGAAAAAATAAAATTAAAAATATTTTTTTTAAACTGACCAAGGATTAAAGGCCCTTTGTGACAATGTCAAGTGATGTAGTGGATGCATAATTGAGATTCCAGGAAACAGTAAGTGGTAAATAGTTGGAGAAATAATGCCTAACATATTTTTCAAATTAGATGGAAAATAATAATACATAGGTCCAAGAAATTTAACAACATCAAAAATCAAAACTGAACAAAACAAAAACTAGCCCCATTGAATCTGGGGCTAGTCATTTATAACTCAATAAAATTAGTTTAACAACAGTATTTTCGTCCTAACAAATATATTTTTTCATCAATGCTAAGACTCAGTCTCTGAAAATGGTTTACTATTTTATAATATCTAATTATGATTGCCATGAATAGCTCTACTGTCCCACTCACGTACTTCAACACTTGCAGATAAGGTGCCAATGCCTTGAAATTTGGGAGGAAGTAGTGCAACCCTCTTGTAAGAAGTGGTGTGTTATCAGTTCTCTTGATACAGGATGATCATGGTAAAGTGTGACATATCAACAACCAGGGAGTGAAAAGCAATTCTAAAGAGTTGGATTCTGAACATGATGAATTAGGAAAATCTTAATGGTTTATCTAATTTAATTATCTTACATTTCTCTTTTCATGTATGCACAAAAATGTTAGGTATTTTTAAAACCTCTAATTTAGAATTATTTTAATATTCTAAATTATTTTAAAATATAAATTGTAAGAAAGCATTGTGATATCACTTAATTGAACATTTTTTTCCTTGCTGGTATCAAAAAAGAATGACATATTTCACAATTGATGGCATCTTGGATTCAATAAGTAGGTGCTTAAGGTCAGACCTGGTGGGAAGGAGAAGGTACCCAGGGTACATGGGAAGTTAGAGAGAAAGACCCAGGGAGTAGGAAAGGAGCAAAGTCATAAGATATTGGAAGATGTCAAAGCAAAATGTCTAAATTTTGTGCCAGGGCAATTCTATATAACCCAGAGTCAACCCTAAACTGTAAAATGTCTTTCATGATTCTTTTGTGTGCTTATAGCTTCCTAACTAGATTGTAGGTTTTTAAAAAAAAAATTTCCTCCAAAGAACTAGCAGAGAACTCTAGTTGCAAATGTCCAGTTGGTGTTTAATGTTCAGTTTATGCTTTATTTCATCCAGGAAAACACCCATCAGAAAGATATTTCTGATTTGAACTCTACCTAAGAAACCTGATGATCTTTTGTATTTGTGATCCTGGAGTTACAACTAATAAGTCTTGTTAGTATGTGAAAGATGTTTCTCTTTGTTGAAAACAATTCTGCAAGCTGAACATCCACTGACTATACTCATGAGCCAAAATTATTATTTGATTACCACAAAGAGAACCCAACAACATTTTCCTGATTACAACATATTGATGCTAACAAGATGAATGGAAATTAAATTCATCTCTAAGTTCTCTTATAAAATACTAGTCATGTTTATTCTGAAATTTTTTTCAAATATTTAAAAACTCATCTTTAAAAAAGTCTCCAAACATACAGGTAAACAGGAGATTGATAGGAGAGAAAGTCATACATGTGAATAAAGGATAGAAAAAATATAATCCAAAAATCTGCTAATAACACATCAAGGTGATTTGTGAACTTGCTGTCTACTGATGATTGTAATCACACTAAAATATTTTTCTCTATATAGAATGAAATTTTGAGGGAATATCAGTTCCCAGATCTCTTGAGCATTAGAAATAACCTTATTTTTAATTAATGCTTGTTAGCATATTCTGGGAAAACAGTTTTCATTATTTAATGTACCTTAAAGCACAACTGTGACTCAGAAAACAGATGCTTTCAAAATGTTTTAGTTATCTCTGTTTAAAAATATTTATGCACTGCTGGAATTTGTTTCTAATCCAACTCTATTTATAGCAAAATATTTTCATCAATTTATAACTATGTTTTTATTACAGAATTTGTTTTGGAAAACTGTCAAAAGTTTTTCAAAAAACCTAAATAAACTATATTGATTAGTTCTCCTTTGTCTACTGTTTATTTTTATGTATGTATGTATGTATGTATGTGTGTTTTGGTAGTGCTGAAGATGGAAACAAGAACCTTGCCTATGTGAGCCAAACACTCTACCAACTGAGCTATATCCCCAGCCCCTTTGTCTAGATTTCTAATTAACCCTTCCCAGAAGGCTAGTAGAATTTTAGTAAAGCCTTCACACTATAAAAAAATGAAATCCAAAGTTGCAGAGAAATAACAAAACAAAAATTCCAGTTATCAAAAGCCTACCCAAAATGATTATCTTAAATTTATATTCACTACTATTTCTCCTAAAGCTGACATAAATTCACAAGGCAAGACAGATGGCTTTCTTTCATTATTTTTTTTTGTTGTTGTTGTTGTTGTGTGTGTGTGTGTGTGTGTGTGTGTGTGTATGTGTGTTGGTTGCAGGAGATCAACTCCAGGGTCTTATACATGCTAAGCAAGTGCTCTACCACTGAGCCGTAACCTAGCCCTAAAAATTCAGACTTTCAAATAGAGGATATGGAAAGAGCTGAGGAGAACCCTGCAAATAATCATATCACAGATGAATAACCTCCAGTTTCTTTTTTTTTTTTTTAAAGAGACAGTGAGAGTGGAGAGAGAGAGAGAGAGAGAGAGAGAGAGAGAGAGAGAGAGAGAATTTTTAATATTTATTTCTTAGTTCTCAGCGGACACAACATCTTTGTTGGTATGTGGTGCTGAGGATCGAACCCGGGCCGCACGCATGCCAGGCAAGCGCGCTACCGCTGAGCCACATCCTCAGCCCAACCTCCAGTTTCTTATCTATAAAATATGTGCAGTAATAATCCATCATTTTGGATGCTGGGAACATAGTTCTTATCTGACTCCTCTGATCATCCCTTCTCTTTAGTGACAATCTATACGCCTCTTCAGGCTTCTGGCCGCAATCTATAAACATACAACCTTCTCCCATACTCTCCTAAAGAAAGAAGAGGAGGTGGAGGAGGGGGAGGAGGAAGAAAGAGCTTCCCATGACTTTCATTTTTTCTGGCTTATTGCCTCATTTTGTTTTATTATCCATTACTTCATTTTGGATCCTTGATGCCACAAGCTGATAACACTTCTCCCAAGACATTTTCCGGATCACAAATTGTAGAAATTTTAATGAAATGGAATTTCTTCAGAAAAAGTGTCCCTTATGGTCAGATAAATTTTGATAAATCTAAGTTATAGAAAATTAAGCAATGTTCTTTTGCCAGGGTATTTATCAGAACCTTTAATGTATTAATGTGCATTTTAAGTCTCCAAGAGAGATAAAAATGATGCACTTTTCCACAAACTTAATGGACCATGTTAATTTTTTTCTGAAAAATCATTTAAAGTAGCATTTTCCAAAACATGTTTTTTTGGGGAAGAAAGACAATGGCTCAAACTCTGGCTTATGGTTACCTATCCTTGATTTGTACTACTCCTTCCCTTTGGGGAAATTCTAATTGGGGCTTCTGACCCTCCCTAAATGCCCCTTCACAATGCTCAACTGGGTCATAATTGACGGAATCAAAATATATTCCCAAAGTATAAGAAATCTTCAATTAATATAGGGAGGTGATTGGAAAGTTATCAATGGTCATCGACTAGATTGGGATAAAGATGATCCAACTAGAGGACAAAGGTCTCAGAGAGCAAACATTGTAACTCACAGGTGTAGGAAGCAGTACTGAAACAAGGTGAATTCTGGCATTACAAAAGGCAAGGAGCATTGGTACAAGTAAAAGGCCAGATAAAGGAAACCTTTTCTCTATCGTTATTTTTAAGTCACTTTAAGATCCTCGGAAATAGCCAGGAATTTCTATCACTTCAGTAGTACATCATGACAGCTTAATTATCCCAGAGCCACAGAATTATAAATTATTGCCAAGGCATCAATTAGCATTCTGAATCTTGGTTTAAACCTGAGGGGACCTGAGAAATCTAGCAAATAAAATATCATAATCCTTTAAAACATAATCCTGGTATAAAACAAGGGCCGGGGAAATGGTTTTTATTTGTAATTTAAAGGCCTATTTTATTTTTATTTGTATATATATATATATATATATATATATATATATATATATATATATTTAGCTGGGGCTTGAACCCAGGGGCTCTTTGCCACTGAGCTACATCCCCAGCCCTTTTATTTTGAAGCAGGCTCTCACTAAATTGTTGAGAGCCTCGCAGAATTGCTGAGGCTGGCCTCGAACTTGCAATTCTCCTACCTTTAGCGTCCTAAGCTACAGGATTATAGGCTCATACCACCAGGCTTGGCTCAATTTTATCTTTTTGGAAATGATTTTATGATGAGTGATTTATACATGTAAATATGTTTGACAGCATATAACTAATTTGTTTCCTTAGTTTTTAAATAAGGGGATGGAAAAAGTATTTGTTGCCTTAAATACTCAAAGTCTAACTGGAACCTAAACTCCTGACATTCTTTATCTTTTCTCTTATTGTACCTGTAAGCATATGCTATTTTCTCTGTATGCAGATTGTTGGGCTAGTTTGGGGTGAAAGATTTACCTCTACCTAGTAACAGTTATCTGGGATGGAGAAGAAACTGGGATCCAACCCCATCAGCATCTGGAGTTGGTAGCACTTCTGCAGGTTGGTAGCACCTCTGTGTCCACTTGGCCTGGGGATACAGGAACTCACAAAGTTCCTCTTTTCTCCCAGTGTCTCTCCCCTTTATCTAATACCCTATGGTGCAACGAGTATTTATTTGATTTGGTCAGTTGCCAGTGCAGTGCTTGAACAGGTTTCCTAGTGGGTGGAGCTGTGGGGTTTAAAGGATGAGAAGACATGACTCCGTTTTTTTTTTTTTTTTTTTTTTTCACTCCTCTTTGCTTTCGGCTGAAAACCTAAGCCTGAGTCTGCTCTACAAGAAGGAAATCTTATTATCTCCTCTTGTCCCCTCCTTCCACATAGATGGGCCAGGACTAGCCCCAGTTGGTAGCTTAAATGAGGTCGGTGCTGAGGATAAGCACATTTATGCCATCCTCTCTATGGTGTCCCTCCACCAAGTGCTGACAGTTTATGTGTCAATGAGTTTCCAATAGTATCACTAAGACCTAAGGTTCATCCAGGAGTGTGATAGGGATGGTAAAAGAGGAAGTAATGAGTGAAAGAAGCTTCCCTGAACTGAGGGCATATTGCCTGAATAGTTTACAAAAGAAGGTCCATAAACAGGACCTACCTTACCAGAGGTCTCTTAAAATATGGTATACTGTCTAAGACACAACAAAAATTAAAGACTGACTTTCCTTCTATCACTGTTATTCCTGTACATGCAACTCCCTTAGCAATCACTAGGAAGGGATGACTATAATCAAAAGGGAAATTTGAGTAACTCCAGACCCCATGGTCATGCTGACCTCCAACAAAAACTTCCTTAATGGCCAAGCATTGCTGAGACAGGGTTAAACAAGAATGCAACTTCCTCTGAATTCTCGGAGAGCCTAGTAACCCTACTACAAAAGAACCTGGTCTTTCTTCATCGTTACAGTATTGAGATTCAATCAATATGTGATGTGTTTGGCAGGGACTGGTGTCAGAAGGTGCCACAAAAACCAAATGACATAAGAGAAAAATGGGAACTCAAAGGGGTAAGAAGTGTTTACTGGGTTTCTGACCCAGTAGGCATCGACCTCAATGTTGAAAGAGTACAGTTTCCAGGGTCATGTGACTGTGCTTGAACCATTCCAGTTCACTCCCCACCAGAGTTTATGCATCCTGAGAAGGAAAAAGCTGCATGATAAAATAGGAGGACCCCAGCTGCTCTTGTGCAGGATTCATTCTTTTTTAGAATGGGATCTTATTTGCAAACAACTATAAGAAACCAGTTGGTTTAAATACAGAAATGGTTTATTATGGGATTCAAAGTTTCTCTGAGACTCAAAGATGCTGGGCTTGAAGGTAACAAACACGGGGAACCATGCCCCGAATCACTGCACAGTGCACCCCTGTGGTATAGACATTGCAGGTTGGGTCACAAAGTCTACTGACATTAGACAATGAGCTGGTCCCTAACTTGGAAACTGTAACATCACTGCCTCTGAAGATAGGGTACATCCTGTCCCAGTCATGCCAGAATGGATGCCTCCATTCTTTATAATATAAACTCCGGCATCTAATGGAATGATACCAGGTTCCATGTTTGTGATGAAGCTTCTATTGTAAGAGTTAGGGATTCATACAAGGACTCTCTTGCCAAAACAATGGAGGAATATTCAAAGGTTCTGCAGCCAATGAAGACCGACCTGAGCCCGCTCCTCAGATGCACACTGGAAGAGGAAAGAATTTTTGCCTCAGTTAGTTGGAAGCTGAGACAAGATTAAAAACTGTACTCTTTCACACTGGAGAACTCTGCCCAGACAAGCCGTCTTAGATCAACAAATTGGTGAGACTTGGGCACATTTGGCTCATATACAATTTAGTTTGTGATACATTTAGTCCTTTGTCATAGATTGAACAGAAGGCAGAAAGATCAGAATATTTATTGTTTCTTTTGCTGTGGAAACAGCTTTTTCATTGCTAAAGAAGAAATTAATTTCAAGATGTTCACTGAGGCTTTGTTTATAATGGCAAAAAAATTAGAAAACATTTAAGATACATAATCAAGGAACAGTGTGTTATATGGTGGAATACTACACAGTAATTAAAAGGAACAAATTTGATCCTTATCTACCAATATAGTAAGAGCTAAAACATATGCTCAGTGATGAAAAACAAATTGTCCAACAACATGCAATGTATAAAATATTTTAGATCTATTTTTAAAACACAAAAACAATATATTAAAGTGTTATGATGACAAAGATTCCTTACTTGTCAAACTTTAGACAGGCTCCCGAACCTTCTCTTAGACTCAATTATATATTTCCTTATAAAATCTAGTTTCAAAATAACCCTGATAAATTAGTTTAGCAAGAGCTCCGACCTGAGTTATCTGATCTCTCTCCAAATCTGATGGAGCTCCTTATTCTCCACCACTACCCATGTGACATCTGATCACCACAACCTTTCATAAGACTCCTGTTAGGTTGGTTTAGACAGGATCCCCCTAACTCCAGATGTTTCCTCTTAGTAATTTTTCACCCACTGACCCCCACACTCTGCTGTTTGACTATAAATTCCCATTTATGCTATACTTAAAGTTTAGACCAGCCTCTCTCTCACTGAAAATCACATTGCCATGATCCCTATACCTGTCACAATGGTTCTGAATAGAATGTTCTTTACAGTGCCTTAGCAAGTATAATTGAATATTTTTTATTTAACAATAGGTAGATTTGTGATGAAATCAGAAGAAGAAGAAGAAGAAGAAGAAGAAGAAGAAGAAGAGGAGGAGGAGGAGGAGGAGGAGGAGGAGGAGGAGGAGGAGGAGGAGGAGGAGGAGGAGGAGGAGGAGGAGAAATGTGTGAACTAGAAGAATGTCCCTCAAATTCATGATAGTAGATGTGTTTGGGGAGGGAAGGAGATAAAAAAGACTGAGGAAAGGTATGATTTCTTTTGTTAATACTTCATTTTTTAATTTTAAATAAGATGGAATATTAATTTGTCCATTCTGGATTGTGGTAAAAATATAAAATATTCTCCAAATATAGAAGATATTAAAGAAAGAAAAAAGGGAAAAGAATGGAGAAGAAAACGGGGACACTCACAGATTGGGGTCCCTTAACTGTGGACTTCTCAGCCTACAGAACTTCAAGAGATAAACCTCTGATCTTTATAAATTATCCATTCTCAGTTATTCTGTTACAGCAGCACAAAATGGACTAAGGCACCTGGTCCCATTCATGAGGGAAAGAACCTCAAGACCCAACCCCCTCTTAAGAATCTTACCTTTTAAATATTATCATATTGCCCATTAAGAATTTTATAGAGAATGCAATAAACCATAGCAATTGCTCTCAAAGGTAAGCCCTTATTCCTTCATGAATTGCCTGTCTATATTCTTTGCCATTTTTATATTGTGTTCTTTTTTATTTTAGGAATCTTATGCATATTAAATGCTAATTCCTTGTCATCACCTGCACTGCAAATACCTTCTCCCAGTCTATAGCTTATCACTTCACTCAGGCCATCTTTTGTAATATAGAATTTTTTTTCTTTTTTAAAAAGCCTACTCAAATTTATCAATCTTTCTTTTATAACCTTTTATAATGCTTCTTTTTTTTTACATATATTTCCATACTTTTGATTAAACAAATTCTTCTAAATTTTCCTCCTAATGATGAAAGGCTTTTCTTTGAACATTCAGTTCTAATTCATCTGGAGTAAATAAGATGTAGAATTCTAGATTTACTTTCTCCTTTTTGTTTGGCCATTGTTGCCAAGACCATTTATGAACAGTGCATCCCTCTCCTGCTGGTCTGGATGCTCTCTCTCCCATTCATTTGTCAAGCTTTCTATGTGCATGGGCTGCTTCTGGATGCTCTGTTACATTACCCCCTTTTCCACTCCTTCACTCAGCACCTTAGTTAACCTCATTAGAAATCTTTTATCTGGTAGGCAGGTCTCCCTGATTTTCCATCTTTAAAATGACTCCTGCCTCTTCTTGATTCTGTACTCTTTCATGAAAATTTTGGGAACAGCATATTAAGTTCCCCAAACAAGTGGGTGTTTTGTTGTATTAATTCAAGACTATAGTAATAACAATTAATTTATCAAAATTTTACTTTTCTATATTGAGTCGAGCTACAAAAAAGTAAATCTTCAAATTTATTTAGGTCTTCTTTAATGTCTTTTGATTAAGATTTTAAAACATATCAAAGATCTTGTACATTTTTGTTAGGTTTTTCTCCTCGGTACATTATTGCTCTTATAAATGATGTGTTCTTATATTACTTTTATCTTACTCTTGGTGTAAAGGAATGCAACAGATTTTTGCATAAGGACTTTTATCAAGTAACCTTGATGAATTCTATTATTAATTCCAATAACGTGTCTGTCAATTCTCATTGATTCTCTGTGTAGAGAATTGTTTCATCTGCTATTAATGATAGTTTTTTTCTAGCTTTTCTTCTAATTATATATTTCAATTAATTGCCTACTCATTTGATTGATCAATTATCTTATTAAAGTAGCCAGGAATTCAATTATTTGACAAATTTGATCTAAAAAAGGAATATAACCAGGCATGGTGGGGCCTGCCTATAATCCTAGTGACTCATGAGGTAGGGGGTTGCAAGTTAAAGGTCAGTGTCAGAAACTTAGTTAGACCCTCAGCAACATAGGGGGAACTTGTCTCAAAATAAAAATAAAAAGAATTAGGAGATGTATCTCAGTGGTAAAGTATCCCTGGGTTCAATCTCCAGTATAAAAACTT
Source organism: Urocitellus parryii (assembly GCF_045843805.1). NCBI lineage: Eukaryota > Metazoa > Chordata > Mammalia > Rodentia > Sciuridae > Urocitellus > Urocitellus parryii. The sequence continues at coordinate 78,561,296 of NC_135536.1, read as the reverse complement.
AAAATAAATTTTAAAATAAAAATGTATCCAATTTTTTCCACACTTAGAAAGAAAGATAATTACCACTAATTTTTGGCATATAAACCACCAAATTAAGAAAGCTCTCATCTATTCTTAGTTTCCTTGAAATATTTTGTGGCATGTGAGTGTTGGGAGATTTTTATTTATTTGTTTGGGTTTTTTTTTTGTTGTTGTTGGTTGTTTGTTTTTAGTACTGGGATTTAATTCGTGGGCAATTGACCACTGAGCCACATCCCCAGCCCTATTTTGTATTTTTTTTTTATTTAGAGACAATTGCTTAGTGCCTCACTTTTGCTGAGGCTAGCTTTGAACTCACAATCCTCCTGCCTCAGCCTCCCCAGTGGGTGGGATTACAGGTGTACACCACCACGCCTTGCTGGGGTTTTTTTGTTGTTGTTGTTTTGATGTTAAACTTCATTAAACTCTTTATCTGTATCTATTATAATAGTCATGTGATTTTTCTCTTTTATCCTATTGAAGTGATGGGTTCTATTAATAGATTTTATAAATGTTAGAGCATCCTTGAATTCTTGGGAGAAACTACTTGAACTTACTATATTTTAATATATTGTTGGGTTTTGTTAATGATTTACTTATTACTTTCACATCTATGTTAATAAGTGAAAATGGGTCTGTAACTTTCTTTGATTTTCCTGTTCAATTTTGGAAACTAGGGTAAACTAGTCTCATGAAAAGAGTTAGGACATATTTTTCATTTATTTCTTGAAAATTGAAAAGAATTTCTTGTATTGAAAAGAATCAATTCTCTTCTGTAAAAATTCAGTGGAATTCACCTATCAAACAGTCTGAGCCTGAGCTTTTAGGGTAATTAGGAAGACCTATGATGATTATCATTTAAATTTCTTTAAATTATTGGCTTGTTCAAGTTAAATTTCTGTGACACTAGTAAGATTTTTATATTTTCCCCAGAAATTCAATGTTAAAGGTTTCAAATTTATTAGCATATATTGGATTAAAATATTCTTGGTCATATGGAGACATTTAGCTGCAAAGAAGGCTGTAGAAATTTGGCTTTTATTCTGGGCAATCATGTGACCACCTAATCAATGGGTATTTTCTTTTCAACTTAAAAAAATCAGGAATAAATGTAAGTAGACATAACACACAGCAAGTAATGGGCTGATGCTGTGGCCTTAGTTTGTGTCCTCCTAAAGGCTAAAGGGGCAGAGGAATGTACTCCAGCCTCAGAGCCTATCATGCCACATATGGAAATTTTCACAGCTATTTTTACCCCTTCACCAGGTAACTTGGTCCCTGGAGAATCCTCTCTTACCTCTTCACCAGAGCTGCTCCAGTCAAAGCTTTCTCCCTTGTTGCTCTCTCCTGAGCCTCAAGGAATGAAGGAAGAGGAAGGATGTTCAGGGGTCACATGTCCATCTGTACTCTGCAGACTCTGTATTTGCCTTCCACACAGCAGGTCACTACCCTCATCCAGCTTCCTATGAATGTCTCACTTCAAGTCTCCCCTTATTTATTTACTTTTTTTCCATTTTCATATACTTCCCTCTCCTTCTGTGGCCCCTCTAGGGATAGGTCCAGAGGAGACTCACAGCCCATGCTGGTGTCCTAGCTGTCAAGAACCCTAAGTGTCTTGCTTGTGTTTTGATTTTGAGGTCCTTGAGGCTCCAGAGAAAGCCATTTATGTCACTGTGGAGAGAGGTACATGATGATACTAGAGCTGCTTCCCCTCCCCAAACAAGATGAGACACCAGCCAATGGCTATAAAGGGAGATGTAAAAAGGACATGAACTGAGATTCATGAGATAAGACTGGCACCAGGACTATTGGTTTTTAGGATGAACCCCAATATTTTAGAGTTGGTGGAACTATCTAATGAGTTTTTGGATCCACCAGAACACAGGATTTTTGTTTCTCCCTTCTTATGTGTGGTCTCAGGAAACTGAATGCAGGGCCCTGGAAAAGCCCAAAGTCCAGCCCAACTCGGGACAACGGCCTAACAATGCTGAGAATGGTGTTCATGTAAGTAGACCTGACAGAGACCAATGCATGCCAGGTGGCATGGGAGAGTCTCTGGAATTGTCCTTTGCCCTGAAGGACACAGAGGTATATCAAGAGGGCTGAAGTTGAAAGAAGGATCATGATTGGGATGAAGAGAAAGTAATATGAATCTACCTGCTAACTGTAAGCCATAGTGGAGCTGAAGATGGAAAAAGGGATCTGGGCACATGAAGCACATGTCGAAGTTTAGAGGGAGGAAGCCAGTAGGTGCAGAGGCTAGCCCATGCATAGAAAGAAGCTAGCCCAGATGCACAGGAATCTCTCTCCCAGTTACAGGAAACTCTGAAAATTACTAAAGATGCAGGCCTGACCAGGGAGAAGGCAAAGAAGAGGGAGCATCCCAAATGAGGACAGAAACCAGATGACAGTGATTATGTTTTAAACCATATGTTGTCTTGGCAAGCTTAATTTATGTCCGAAAGATGTAGAGAACCCCTGCCCCCATTTTTTGCATGTCCAACTGAAATATTGAATTTCATACCCATGACCACCTTACTTTAATTTTTATTTTTATTGTTCAAACATTTTTAACCATTTAAACATTTTTTTTGTTTGGTTCAGTGAAAGACCAAATTTAAGATTTATCAGCATAGATGAAGGCGTGGAGATACAAACCAAAGGAATGCACAATCTTTTCAATGAAATAATATTAGAAAATTTCCTTAAGCCAAAGAATGAAATGGAAAATCAAATATAAGAGACATACAGGACCCCAAATGTGCAAAACTACAACAGACCAATATTAAGGCACATTATAATGAAAATGCCTAGCATACAGAATAAGGATAAAATTTTAAAGGCTGCAAGAGAAAAATATCAGATTACATGTAGGGGGAAACAAATAGGGATCTCAGCTGATTTCTTAACCCAGACCCTCAAAGCTAGGAGGTCCTGGAATAACATATACCAACCTCTGCAAGAAAATGGATGCCAACCAAGAATCCTATATCCAGCAAAATTAAGCTTCAGATTTGAAGAAGAAATAAAAACCTTCCATAATAAACAAAAATTAAAAGAATTTGCAACCATAAAGCCTACGCTTGAGAATATTCTCAGAAAATGATTCCATGGGGAAGAAATAATAAAAGTAAAAAACAGAAAAGGGAGGAACTACACTAATGGAATAGTCAATCAAAGATAAACTAATTCAAATTAAAAACTAGAAATAAACCAAAACAACTGGGAACACAAGTCATATCACAATAATAACCTTGAACATTAATGGCATAAACTCATCAATCAAAAGACATAGACTGGCAGATTTGATTACAAAAGAAGAACCAACAATATGCTGTCACCAAGAGACTCACTTCATAAGCAAAGACATCCACAGACTGAAGGCAAAAGGATGGGAAAAAGTATATCATTCACATGGATCAAGTAAATAAGCAGGGGGTTTCTATCCTCTAAAATAGACCAAGTTATATAAGCTATGTAATCAAAAATATATGATTGTAATATCACCTTAATACATTTTAAGCATCTTTAGGGTTGTTTTGATAGTTCCCTTTCCATTGATATTTTTTCTTGATTAGACTTGTTAGATTTTTTATCAACTTTTAGCTGTGTTATTTCTTTTCTATTTCACACATTTCTGCTCCTACTCTTATTTTTTTCCTTCCTAATATCTAATCTGAAAATAATTTGATTGTTAATCTAGATTCTTTCTGATACAAATACTTTAAGTTATAAGTGTGCTTCTGAGCATGATTTTTTTCACAAAGATTCTGATATTTTAAGCTTTTATTATCACTTAGTTCAAAGCACTTTTTTATTTAATTTTCTTGTGCTTTCTTTGATCTGTGAGATATTTATAAATGTACCCTTTGATTTTGAAGTAGTTAAGACATGGTAGTGGAGTTATATCTATCTTAAAAGGTGATTAATTTCTAACATAATAAATCATAGGAAACAGTCTGCATGATTAAAAATCTTTTACATTTCTCAAAGTTTATTTTATGACAGAATATAGTCTATCCTTATTAATTTTCTACTTGTCATTTTTGTGTACAGTTCTCTGTAAATAACAAATAGGTCAAGGTGGCTGATAATGTTGTTAAGCCTTCTATATCATTATTCCTTCCAGCAAAGTGAGGGGGCTTAAAATCTCCAAATATGATTGTGGATTTGTCTTTCTAGTTTTATTAATTTTTACTTCATGTATGTTGAAATTTTGTTATTAGGCACATACACATTTAAGATTGTTATACTTTCTTGAAGAAGTTACCCTATTGTGGTTATGAAATGTTCCCATTTATCTCTGAAAACATTTTTTCTTGAAATTTATTTTATATTAATATCTCTACTTCAGATTTCTTATGCTGATTTTCCCCTTCTTTTGCTTTTAACCTACTGGTGTATTGATATTTAAGGTGTAACATATGTATAGAGCATATAGTTATTGTTTGCTTTTTATGCATGTTAAACATTTATACCTTTTAATCACAATATCTAGATCATTTATATTTAAATTAATTATTTATATTGTTGGAAAAAAGAACACCTGACATGAAGGTCAATGGAAAACTGATAAATGATAAGTTTGATGACATAATATTTTGGAAAACAGGTTAATAGTCCTGCTGTCAGGCTCAGAGAGAAGATTGTTAAAATGCTTTTGTTGCAATTGTTTGATTTCTCATTTATCATGGTACACAGCAACAGATTTACTTTATTGTTTGTTAATACTCTTTATTTTGCAAATAAAAAATAATATATGCATATATGTGTGACTTAATAACACCCAATAAGTCTTAATAACACCAGTGCTGTGACCACAGACATATTTAATGTGCCTGTCTTAGCCTTTGGTTCAGGTTCTTTCTTAAGGATCTTGTAGGTTCTTGGTTTAAATTAGTGATCACACATAAATATGTTAATCCCTCACCAACACACCTAAGTATTCCATCCTGTGCTTTACAGACCAACTTCCTCTTATACAAAACAACTGGCCTGTATGCTCTTGGATCTTAACCACTCATGTGAAGTGATCTCCTGAAGTTTTAAGTGAGCACCAGGTCTTTTCATACTCCAGTGTACAGATACTTCTACTATCTACCTATGTGTTAGTCAGTTTTCTGTCCCTATGACCATAATACCTAACATAAATAATTTAAAGGATGAAGAGTTTATTTTGGCTCACAGTTATACACACACACACACACACACACACACACACACACACAATCATAGACAATCTCTTGGGTATCCCATTATGGTTTTAATGTGAAATTCTTCAACAACAAACAATTCTGGGTATATTTCATACGCTTATTTTCCATATGATTATCCTCTTCAATGAAATGCCTATTTATGTGTTTGGTTCATTTTTAATTGCATTATTTGCTGATTGTTGAGTTTTCCAGTCTTTGTATATTTTGTAAACAAATATGTGTATTGCAAATGTTTTCTCAGTCTATGGATTGCTCCTTTATAAATGATTTGTTGGCTAAAATTTTTTTAATTAAAAAAAATAAATTTTATACATTAAAGTTATTTTTACTTTAATTGCAAATATATGAGATAACATTCAGTTGGTTAATCAGTCTTAATAAATTGGCTACAGAGAACAACTTCATATGATAAACAGTTTACAACTTTCAGTGAATAAATCCAGTTTTCTATAGCATACATTTCTCTTGCCAGTGACTCACGCTGACGAGATAAACAAGGTTCAAAAGAGCTGGCTACAACATTAAGCCAAGAAAACGGTGAAAAAGCACAGGACACAGAAGTAATTTTCATATTGAGGGCGAAACTGCTCTACAAACTTAAAGGTCAGCTTCCACACTGGAAAAGAAAGTATGCACCCACAATCTCTTTATTTTTATAGGGAGACACACAAAGGAGTTTCAATAGAATGTTCTTCACCAAATAAGGCAGGGAATAAGGCTTCAAGGGGGTGAGGGGTTTGTCAAATCCCATTAATTAACGCCCAAGTCCAGAGCTAGAGCGGACTTCTTTGCCAGTGAAGATGGAGGCCATCTGCATTGCACAGTGTAAGGCTAGCAATGCCAGACCAACACCCCCTTACTGAGGCTGAGAGAGGATGCTCAGCTTATGGGCGGGCAGCTACCCACACATTCCAACAGCTATTATCAAATATTTGTTGGATACCATTTCTTAGAACTATTAATAACAACTTCAAATATTAAAGGGAAGTTCTTTGCTCTACTTAGTAAACAGAGTTAGATGAAGTTGCAAACTTATGATAAAAAGCAGAGTAATTACAGACTTAACTTGCATTGTATGGCAAATCATATTGTAAATATTTGCTCACCTTCTGCCTTACCTGTCTAAACAAAGACTAATTGTTATTCCAGTGCTTTCAATTCACAAAAACACTTATACTGCTTCCCAAGCTTCCTACAAGTTCCTGTTTAATTTTAATTTTTAATCAAGGCTGAATCAAAGACTTAGATGTGTATAATGACTTATTTCTGTATTTCCACATATGCATTCTTAAAACAGTTAAGTAACACAATATTAATTTCACTAGGAATCTTTAAATCAAGAATTAGACTACACAAGATTTTGTATATTTTACCCCATCTCTGTTATTATATGCATATAATGTTATGGTTATGATAACTAAATATGAATATCATAATTCTATCATTGCTTGTGTCCTTGAGAACCAGGATTTGGGGCTTAACAAAGTGAAAAGAGGAAAAACCCTGGAGTAATGAATTTGATCCAAAGTTTCTACGAATACAAGAGGTATTCTATCTTCCTATTATATAGAGACTGTACCAAAAGTTTAAGGGAAATGTGAAGTTCTAAAATTTCAGAAGTTCAGTGCTACAATTTATAAAACATGTCTTTTAAAAGTTTCAGCATGCAAATGTATTTTGTACTTACTCAATTTTGAGAGTTTTGAATAATGAATTTACCATCTGCAATTGGAGGGGCTCCTGAAGAGAGAACAAAGTACCACCTGTGGTCTTGTCAGGGGCTTTAAACCTGAATGTAATCAATCCTCTAGATCCAGCTGCCAGTATACTAGGAATACAGAGGACAGAGGGACCCGTTAGGCTTCATGGTGAGCATGTGGTCCCAAAACCCATTTTGTGAGAAACCACCTGTCAGATTGGCTGAGTTCTTTAGCAGATAAATCATCAGGAAAAGAAAGGGACAGAAGGGAAATCTCTGGATAATGAGACCTAAGGGGGGAGACAACTAACTTCAAAATAAGCAAGTCTAAATTGTGGTAGCTAGGAATGAGTACTTGAGTGATTTCAAGGACATATAAGGAAATAATTACTATGGAAATCAGAATCATGTTTACTAATGGTGGGAGGGAGAGGGCTGCCATTGAATGGGGCACACCAGGGGCTCCTTGGGTGACTGGAAAGTTCTCTACTCAATCTGCATGTTGCTTGTAAGAACATTCATCCTATAGTAATTCATTAAGTCCTGAATTGATTTTCTATAGTTTATGTATTTATTAGCTTTTGACATATAAATTAAAAGAATAATAAATATTACAATCATTTTACAATAAATAAGCCCATGTATAACATCTGCCTTATATGTTTCATTCTCATCCATTTTTAGCTCTTCTTTTTAGCTTTGAAGTTTTCTTTATTTGATTTATACCTTAATTTACAGATGGTCAAATTTATTCTTTTCAGTTTAGAGTTCTACGTTTTGACAAATTGCCCAGGGTTGTCTAGCCATGGCCTGAATCAAGGTACAGAACCTTCCATCACCCCAAAATTCCCTGTACTGCACTTGGTATTCAGTTCTTCCTCCCTTCAGAGGCTGGCAACCTTTGATCCTTCTATTCTTAATACTTTGCCTTTTCCAGAACGTTGTATAGAGGAAATAACACAGTGGATAGCCTTTTGAATCTGGCTGCTTTCACTAGCATAATACATTGGAGATTCATCCATGTTATTGCATGAATCAATAATCGATCCCTTTTAATTGCTGCACAGTAATTTACCCTCCTAATTGATGAGAATGTTTATCTACTCAATAGTTGTTATGGTTTGGATATGAGGTGTCCCCCGAAAGCTCCTGTGTTAATGCAGGAATATTCAGAGGTAGAATCATTGGATTATGAGAGCTGTAAACTAATCGGTCTATCCTAGTTTAAATGACTGGGTAGTAATTGTGGACAGGTGTGGTGTGGCTGGAAGAGGTGGGTCACTGGGAACATGTCCTGGAAGGGTTCATCTTCCCTGTGGCTCCCTCCCCGGTCGGTCTGCTTCCTGACCCCTCACAAGCTGAGTAGCTTTCCTTCACCAGGCCCTTTCTCCATGATGTGCTGCCTCACATTAGGCCCAGAGTAATGGGGCTGGCCATCTATGGATTGAGACCTCTATAACTGTGAGCCTCAAATAAACTTTTCTTCCTCTAAGTGGTTATTTGGGGGTATTTTGGTCACAGTTATGCAAAAGCTGACTAAAACAAAACAGTTGAAAAACTTTGGCTCCTTTCCCGTTTTGAGCAATTAGTAAAAAAAGTTACTATAAATATTCACATAAAGGGTTTCATATAAACATATTTTCACTTCTTTTGACTAAATTGCAGTACCTTTAAAAAATTTTGTTGTTATTAAATTGGTGTCTTTTAGTTTACCAAGTGAAAAGCTCAGACATGAAGAGGAGAGCAATTTGGAAAGTTCCCGCCCTACAGAAGGGAAGTTAATCATTCTTCCTTTTTTACTTGTCTTGTGGCAAACTATTTAAGCTCCTCATAATTGACCTCTGGTTTTCTTTAGGATTAAACTCCTTGCCTCGTCTCTTTTAGAAATGGAAAATTATAAGGCACATATTTTTAAATTTAGTCTTATATAGAAATTATATGTCTAAATTAACCATTTATTAAGGAATTTCTAGAAAGTAGACCCCCTGGATAACTGCTTTGAATAGACAACACTGAGTTGATCATTTTGTCTTATTTAATAAGGGTATAAATGAGAGACTATTTAGTAGGATTTTACCTTGAAAATATTATAAATATAAATATGAAATCACATGAGCATGAGGAACTTCTTGGGTTAGATATATACATACTCTATCTGTTGTTTTCTTACATTTTTCTATCCAGTTATGATTGTAAGAACACCTTTTAAGTTCTGACTTTAAGTAATCAGTGTTTTCTTACATAACCCCTAATCTTAGGTCTACACTATATTCAATTATTTATTATGGAAACATAAAACTTACTCATGTGCTTGTTATAGGAAATTATATTTATTACAATATTATAATATTGTTTTGTAGAATACTAGGTCTAAATGAGCTGCTGTAAGAGAACAACCCAAATAGATGGTTACTCACAATAGACAAGTTTATTCCCCTATTCAGTTATTATCCTGTGGACAGACAATCCAGACAAGCAAGAGATCCTATTCCACAGGGTCATTCCATGTGTGGTCTTCATGGGTGAAGTTTTGATCATATTCTGGTATGTGAGAGGAATAAAGAGGAAGGAGAAGGCAAAAAAATCACTCATGTGTAGACACATAATTTCTGCTAACATTCCATTAACCAAAACAGCATCAAAAAGCTACATCAAAGATAGACCCAGCAACATCTTTAGTTGGGCAAGTGTGTGCTTGTCTAAGATGCAAGGGTTTGATTACAAAAAGAAAGAAGGAGAGAGTAAACATTGGTGACAATTATTTGTTCATCCAAAGTTGCAATCTGCAAGCTAGCATTGTGATTTTTAACTTATGGTTTATGAATTCTCTGAATCATTCTGGAACTTAAGGCAGTGCTAATTTGTTTTAGTTGTAGATGGACACTACCTTTATTTTATTTGTTTATTTTTATGTGGTGCCAGGGATCGAACCCAGTGACTCATGCATGCTAGGCAAGCGCTCTACCACTGAGCCACAACCCCAGCCTAAGGCTAAATTTAAATCAAGACCCTTTCTTGAGTTTTCTCCCTGTCAGCATCAGGGGAGTCAGGGTCTGAACAAAAACTAAACATTGGAATTGAGAGGAGAAAGGAGATATGCAAAGACACCAGAGCTCCAGAAAGAGAATGAGAAAGATGTGTGACCTGATGACTTCCCAGGTCCCATGAGGAGTGAAGGTGCTCCTTATTTTGCATTCTGTGCATATTTCTTGAACTCCTTTTTAAATTAAGCATCCCCAGGGTTTTTTTTTTAAAGAAGAATCATATAAGAAGCATTAGTATCAACCTGTTCCAATCAATGTATCTGATACCAAATAGAAACATTCTTTTTTTATTTTCAGAAGGATTACAGAAAGGTTGCCTTATGAAACTTTCCTCTATAATGAAAATTATTTGTCTTCGGTTGGGAATATAGTGAATAGGAATTTATCATGACTAAATAAGTAATGTTTTTGGTTAAGCTATGTGTAGTTTTATGTTTATATGTCCTTTCTTGTGCAACACTACTTTTCTGGAGTTAATTGCCTAATTTTTCCATTTTCTTTGTTTTCTATATATTCCTCAGTTAATTTACCACTAAACCCTCCAACAAAACTCTATACAGTTGTCCTTTTCTTCTCCTTGTGCCATTTTTCTGTGGCTTTTGTCTACCTGCTTCTTCTGCACAGTTTTTCTAGGGATTTCTGGTTTCTCCCTTCCTCCCATTCCAGGAGTCCCATCACCATTGTCTTGGGCTGGATTGCCTCATTCTTGTATTTTATATGATTTTTTTTTGTCTTTTTACCTGGTACCATTGTGATGCAGCTTTCACTAGCTGTATTTCCATGAAAAGGTATATGATAGGTAAAGTTTTTGAGAAATTGATTCTCTAAAGCTGTTTTTATTCTCTGCTCACTCTTGATTGATAATTTGGGCATTTTCCCTCTGACTGTGGAATTCATTGCTTTGTTTTTGTCTAATTTCCAATGTTGAAGTCATAAAGTCAGAATTTATTATAGCAAAACTTAAGTTTTGTCATTTGTGATTTAAAATTTCACAATGATATATACTGTTGTGGTCTTTTCACAGTCCTGTTGCTGGACATTCAGTGGACTCTTTAAATTTGAAAACTTGTATCTTGCAGCTCTGGAAATTTGTCTTGTATTCTTTCTCTGATTGCTTCTGCTTCTTCATTTTCTCTGTTCTTGTTCACTTCTGTGCCTATTAGACCAATGTTGGGCCCCTGAATTGATCTTTTATTAATTTTTTTCCTCTTCCCTATTGTACATCTCTTGGTCTTTTTGCCCCCTTTCAATTAAAAGATGGTGGTATCCTCTTTCTTTCTATTTCTGAATATCCCTTCTTTTAACTAACATCTCAGTTATTTTATTATGAATAACATAGCTTCTCTAATCTAATACTATTCTGCAGAATATTCTTGTCTCCCTCTGGGAGATTCCTTCTTGATTATTTTGTTCTGTCTTAAATGTTGAAAGATTTTCTCAAATATATGGATGTCCATAGATGTCTGATTATATTTCAGAGAAAGGCACTAAATAAAAATGACTTAGAATATTTGTGTGCATGGACAGTGTATTAACTTTTTATTGATGTGACCAAGATACCTGACAAGAACAACTTAAAAGAGGAAAAATTCATTTGGGCTTACAGTTTCAGAGGCTTAGTCCATGGTGGGCATTGTCCATTGCTTTGGGCCCAAGGTGAACTTCAGGAGGAAGGGTATGGTGAAAGAACATTGTTCCACTTTTGACAGCCAGGAATTAAAAAAAAAAAAAGCAAGCAAAGATACCACAAAGAAAATGAACTTTTCCAGGGCATCCCACCAGTGACCCACCTCTTCCAGCCACTCTCTACCTGTCAACAGTTACCACCCATTTAAACTAGGATGGGCTGATTAGATAACAGCTCTTATAACCCAAGCATTTCACCTCTCAATATTACTGCATTTATAACCCAAGCATTTCACCTCTCAATATTACTGCATTAAAAGGAATTTTGTGGAGATACCTCATATTCAAACCACAATGGGCAGGGATTATCTAACAGGTGCTCCTTCCTTAAGTGTGGCCAAGGGGAACACTGATTTTATTTCAGAGGATCACCTTGTATCAAAATTATGTCTTCTGGCTTAAGCTTGTGCAAGAATGAGATTTCAAGTTGACTTTTAGAAATGAATAGTCTATTAATTCTACAAAATAAGGAGAAAATATGTATGATGTTTACATGGTAAATGCTGAAACCTTTAATTACAACAAGTATGATGATAATCCATGGTTTAATTCAATTTCCCATGACGAAAAAAGTTTATAGTTCAGTAAACAAAAAATTCTCTTCAGCAAATAGAATTTCCTAAAGTACATAGAGTATAAAGATTTCAAATTATAACTATTGCATTTAAGAAGTTAAATATTATAAAGGCTCTCTCTCCTTAATAAGCAAATATTTAAAAAAAGAAGTATAATCATATTTTCAACAGTCAGAACATGCATAAGCTAAAAAATAAAGTTAAAAAGAACTTTGCCCTTTTGGCTCAGAGTGTTTATCCATTATGTTCTTGATATAATAAAATATAAGAATCCCATAATTACTCTTCTTTCACAAATATGAGAAAAATTACTCTGAATCTGATATATTTATTTCAACCAACCTCTTATTTCTCTACATTTCTTATTACATGTAATTTTGCCTTGTAACCTACTCACTTTTTTTTCAAGTTAACCAGGACAAAATTGAATTATTTTCAAGTTAATTCATTATCACGATGCAGTCATTTTCCCAGAATGACTTTTAATCTCCTTCCTCAGGTGTGGGGCAGCGGGTATACAGGGAAAAGGAGGCTGGAGGTGATAAATCTGGTTGCCAACTTTTTGGAGCCAAGAGGAGAAGGAGAATATGAAAGAATCTTTCATTTTAATCCCCTGATTTCCATAAAATACCTCACTCCCATTTGCTTTTAAAATTTGTTCTAAGTCATCTTAGTGAAATTTGGGAAGAGAATGATTATAAATCTGTGCCAAGGATAGCATATTTAATTGCAAGTCCCGATAGATTTCTTTGGAAATGGAAAATATCTTTACTAGATTATCCATGGAAATGAAAACCATATTTTTTAAAATTTAAAATTTGTATTTTCTACATATCAGCATTCTTATTAATACAGCTTAATCTGATAAAGCTCAACCACAAGCATGTTGATTATTTCCCTTGGGGGAGGGTAAAATCAGAGGAAAAAATTAAATTTGTTTTAAATATACGCCATCAAAAATAGTTACTAAATGTGGCCTTATTTGTTTATATCAAAGATTTTCTTCTTCCAAAACAAAAGTTTTAAGACAAATTCAAGATTCCTTTGAATAAAAATAAATAAATAAAACAATATACTCTCTACAATAGTGAATGTACAAAATAATGCATCAGATTTCTAGGCACACTAAAGTATCATACGAAAATATAATCACTAAAAAGAAGCTCTGAAATATGCCCATAAACTTTTATGAAATATTGTAACCCACCCTTTGCTTAATTTACTTTTATGTACTTCATAAATGCCACAAGAAAAATTGGCCACAGTTTGTAATGAAACATAGAAAAAAAAATTTTATTAAAAAAAAAACATAGAAATCTTTCCTTCTGCTTTTCCCCATCCTTCACTGCATTGAGATAACAGTTCTTGGTAGTTCTTGCACAGGACCTTCCTGTCACTGGACCTATAACTGCCAACTTTGAAAACAATCTCATTCAGTTCATGTTTTATATGCTTTGTTCATGGAATAGGTAAAGCTTTGAGATGCACAATATCACCAACAGTGCACTGCTGAAGTAGGCTTTCTCCTTATTAAAATACTTTAGGCATCTGAGCAATCCTGGCCATTCTCACTTTCCCCATGATACATTTGGTGTGGATGGACGAATGAGCTATTGACATTATGTGGCTTTGGTCACATTGAGTTCAGGCAACTTAACTCCTTCTAAAGTCTCTTTTGTGGCAGGACCTCAGCCCACCCCAAATCAACCTTGGAGTCATGATCACCTTCAGATTCTATTTCAGAAAACAGATTTCTTGCTTAACTATGTTGTCAAGGAAGCCAAATCACCAGAGTTAAGAGTGCTTGGGGCACCCATCGCTACTATAACAAATTATAGCAATTTAGTGGCTTAAAAACAACAAAAATGTAGTGTCTTATGGTTCTGGGGTCAGTTCTAAAATGGGCAACAGGACTTCATGCCTTCTGAGTCTCTAGGGGATGACCCATTTCTTTTGCTTTTTTGAGCTTTTAGATGCTACCCTCATTCTTTCATTTGTAGCCTTGGGTTGCTCTAAACTGTGCTTCCATTAGCACATCTCCTTCTCTGACTTCACATTTTCTGCTTCTCTCTTATAAGGACTCTTGTAATTTCATTGAATGTACCTGGATAATCTAGGATAATCTATCCACCTAAAGATCTTAATCACAAAGTCTCATTTGCCATGTAAGATAATACAATCATAGAGTCCAGGGACTGGGACATGAACATCTTTGGAGGCCATTAGTCTGCCTACCATAGGAGGCAATGAGACCAGAGAATCAATCACAATTGGTCTAAGTCAATTAAGGCAATTGTGATGCTTTCTTTTGATGGTAATGGATCTGTGAGGTAGGCAAGTGAACCATTGTGTCCAGTGAGATGTAGGGAGAAGTCTAGGGTTTCTGGGACAAATTTTTCTTCTGATAGGAGAAGTACAAAAGAAGAAAACCTTGTCTTTCTACCACCCTCCTCCTTATTTATTGGTTGTTATTATGTGAGAACATAATATTTAGAATTATTCCAACTCCCATGTGATCCTGAAGAAAAGGCTAAGAGAATTGTAAATACACTGACTTAACAGCCTGACATTGTCACTAACCTAACTTGGAAACTCTTACCTTAGACTTCTTATTAACCAAAATACTTAAATGTTCTTAGTTTGGTCAACTATTAGTTGGATATCTGTTACTTGCAGCTGAAGACTCTCCATAGTTCTAAATGGAAAGCTCCAACTCATTTAGACTATGTTACTTGCTTCCAAGAATCCTGACTCTTAGAAAATAAATGTAATGTCTACCCATAAAGGGGGGAAAAACAACATAAAAAAAAGATGGGTGTGTTGGTGATTTTAATCTCGAAGAATCATATTTGAGCTTCTAGACTCATGTAATAAAAGCTACCTTCTTTTTATCTTGATCCATATTCTTCCCACCCAGTTGTACCCAGATGGTTTCTGTGACTGGTTCCAATTATGCAATATGCTATTTACTGGTAAATTAAACAAGATAAGGCCTGTAAAAACCTAGAACAGAGCTATATATAGTAGATGTTCAATACATTGTAGATATTATCATATATTCTTTGTGCTTTATTTCCTGTATTTTAATTTGGCAGCTCAAATTCCATAATCAATAATAATGTCACCAAATCCCCACCTTGAGACAAACTGGATTATGAAGATAACTTCTGCACATAATAATCCTGTGTTGGAGGATTAATAATTTCACCCAATTTTGAAGAAGTTATTCTCTGAGAAAAGTTCAGGGAACCTCCATTATATTCTAATTAGGGGCCCATGTTATAAATTAGTGACAGGTAACACCCTACACCAATGGGTGGCTGCATCTCCCTCTGGAGATAATCTGCATTTCCCTTAATGTGTATTTCTTGCTTTGTCCCAAAGAAATCTCCCTTTTTTTCCTCAAATAAACTTCCATCTATGCCTTTGAAAAAAATAAATCAGTAATATGATTTTTGTTTAATTTGAATTTGGAAGATGAGTGTTTTCCACAATGTTAAAACCAGGCCTCTCCCTCTAATTCTTCAAACAAATCTGTATCAGCATCTTAGCCAAACTGTTCCTAGACTAAGATGGAACAAGAGGGTTGTCAACTCCTTCTAAAAAAATGGGAAGGGCTGTGTTATCTGATGATGTTATGCTCTTCTAAAAATGTATCTGAAGAGAGGATTTCTCAATCTTTCATACTAATGTACTAATAACAGTCCCTCCTTGGGTAAACATGGGTCTTTTCCTTATAATTCCAGATTGAGTAAGGACTGTTAAGAAGAAACCACCATCCCATCATAAAACTTGGCAAGGGTACCTGTAAAGCAGCTTCCAAAGAATATGCTGCTCTGCACCACACAGACAAGTCTTATGGGGCTCTGGTTTTACAGAGCAACATAGAACACTCAATCATTGTTTTATGTGCAATGACCATGAAAATACATAACAGCACATCCAGTCAATTATGCTGAAATGCCGAGTTGCTCTCATGGCGGCAACCCCACTGCCTAGAATGGTGTTTGAATCATATATTTTTTTTTTGTTTTGTTTTTTTTTTTCTTTTTTTTTTCTTTTTTTTTTATTGGTCGTTCATAACATTACATAGTTCTTAATACATCATATTACACGGTTTGATTCAAGTGGATGATGAACTCCCGCTTTTACCCCGTATACAAATTGCTGTATCACATCAGTTACCCTTCCATTGATTGACATATTGCCTTTCTAGTGTCTGATGTATTCTGCTGTCTGTCCTATTGTCTACTATCCCCCCTCCCCTCCCCTCCCCTCCCCTTTTCTCTCTCTACCCCTTCTACTGTAAATCATGTCTTCCATTTGTATTCTCTTGACTTACCCCTCCTTACCTCTTATATGACATTTTGTATAACCCTGAGGATCGCCTTCCATTTCCATGCAATTTCCCTTCTCACTCCCTTTCCCTCCCACCTCTCATCCCTGTTTACTGTAAATATTCTTCTCAAGCTCTTCGTCCCTACCCTGTCCTTGTTTACACCCCTTATATCAAAGGAGTCATTTGGTATTTGTTTTTTAAAGATTGACTAGCTTCACTTAGCATAATCTGCTCTAATGCCATCCATTTCCCTCCAAATTCTATAATTTTGTCATTTTTTAATGCAGAGTAATACTCCATAGTGTATAAATGCCACATTTTTTTTATCCATTCATCTATTGAAGGGCATCTAGGCTGGTTCCACAGTCTTGCTATCGTGAATTGAGCTGCTATGAACATCGATGTAGCAGTGTCCCTGTAGCATGCTCTTGTTAGGGCTTTAGGGAATAGACCGAGAAGGGGAATAGCTGGGTCAAATGGTGGTTCCATTCCCAGCTTTCCGAGAAATCTCCATACTGCTTTCCAAATTGGCTGCACCAATTTGCAGTCCCACCAGCAATGAACAAGAGTGCCCTTTTCCCCGCATCCTCTCCAGCACTTATTGTTGTTTGACTTCCTAATGGCTGCCAGTCTTACTGGAGTGAGATGGTATCTTAGGGTAGTTTTGATTTGCATTTCTCTGACTGCTAGCGATGGTGAGCATTTTTTCATGTACTTGTTGATTGATTGTATGTCCTCCTCTGAGAAGTGTCTGTTCAGGTCCTTGGCCCATTTATTGATTGGGTTATTTGTTATCTTATTGTCTAATTTTTTGAGTTCTTTGTATATTCTGGTTATTAGGGCTCTATCTGAAGTGTGTGGAGTAAAGATTTGTTCCCAGGATGTAGGCTCCCTATTTATCTCTCTTATTGTTTCTTTTGCTGAGAAAAAACTTTTTAGTTTGAGTAAGTCCCATTTGTTGATTCTATTTGTTAACTCTAGCGCTATGGGTGTCCTATTGAGGAATTTGGAGCCCGATCCCACAGCGTGTAGATCGTAACCAACTTTTTCTTCTATCAGATGCCGTGTCTCTGATTTAATATCAAGCTCCTTGATCCATTTTGAGTTAACTTTTGTGCACGGCGAGAGATAGGGTGAATCATATATTTTTGGAATGAATTTTTTAAAGCAAAGGAACCAGAAGACTGCGTTGTTGTGTCTTTAAGAAATGGAAAAAAAAAAAGGGAAAAAAAATAAAAAAAATAAAAAAAAAAAGAAATGGATTAAGGTGAAGGAGGTTAAGATAAAAGAGATTAAGACAGGCAAGAGGAAAGTTGGCCTAGCACCAGTGGGACATGGGAGAGGGAGCCAGAGGAAGTAGGGAAAATAATCAGAGGACAGTGAGTTTGACTCCTTTGAAAGAGGAGAGAAGCAGAGGGAGGGAGGCCTTGGACTGCTTGCAGTTCTAGGAAAGTTTCAGCAAGTCCACTGAGTAGTTCAAGTCAAAATCAGAAATTCTATTTACCAAGTCTTAGGGCTGGAGGTGTCAAGTGCTTGCCCATCATACACAAGGTCCTGGGTTTGATCTCCAGCACAGGAAAAAAAGAACAACAACAACAAAAAAAATTCCATGTCTTAGTATCCCTGCCCATTTGCCATCAGCTGGACGGTCTCTGGAAAGCATAGTCTTGTGTTAATGCTATGGTGGATTTCAGACTGTGGCAGCTGGGACCCCCAGTTAATAATGCTACTGCAATAGGAGATCAGAGAGGAAGATTTTGAAAACCAGCACACAGTTGCTTATGAAAGTCTAGATCGATGATTACAAATAAAATGTAGAATATCATTTTCTGGTGCTATGAGTACTACCTTATATTCATTTCAAGATTTACAGCTTGCCTAATGCTTTCACATATTTCCTCTCCTTTGAAATAGTCAGAGTACCCCTATCCTAATTACCAGGATGGAATCCTGAAGCTGCCTAGGACACCTGCCCTCGGAGAGCATAGTGAGTCATGCACTCAACCATCTCACTCTTAGTCCAAGGCTCAGTCCACTGTATGACAGCTCTTCTAAAACCCAGTGCTCTTGAAATGTTTGTGATGTCCTTAAATGAGCTTTCATCTTAGGCTAATTGCTTAACAGACTGCTCCAGAAAGAAAATACACTCCAAAGAAACCTCCTATCACTAGATATAGTATTCATGGGATGAAAGTGGATTCTTCTATACCAGAGAAACCCATGGAGATGGGTCTAAAGAGGTCCTGTTTGCCTGGAACTCCTTCTGCAGGGTGTGTCCGTGGGCCGGAGTCTCTTATTGCCAGAGCAGCCACATGTGGCTTCAGGATGGAGGAGGAGAGAACTCTGGGCTGAGAAATGCTCATTTTAAGTGTGAGAGATGCAGATTTTTCAGGGAAAACCCTCCCAGAGCCAATGTGTTTTCCTCAAGCTTATTTTTGTGGGACTAGCCCAGCACAGACATTAACATTAAGGAGATTTCTTCTTTAGAAAAAAAAAAGAACCAAAAAAAAAAAAGTTAAACAAGTACACCCAGGCTTCAAGAAATATCTAACCCACAGTTTCATTCCACAAGTTGAATCAGCTCAAGAAGGAGACAAAAATGCAGACTTTGTATAAAGTTTTAGTGTTTTACCTAAAGTCAAGGTTAAGGTAGCCCAATAAATGAGCTATGGAAAGTGAGATGAAAATAAACATGACATCTTCAAGTACTGAGGACACAGCACACGCATCTTTGATTGCTGTTTATATGAAAGCATTGACATTTTCATTCGTTTTCAGAAAAAGACACTGAAGGACAAAGACCTTTTAAACTATGAAAGTATCTCCAAGAGGAATAAAAGGTAAAACATTTCCATTTCCACAGTACTCTTCTCTATCCAACCTCATTTCAGGGTAAGATAGAAACTAATGCATATTAGTTCTCTTTGGGCTTGCTTCCAGCAAGTGAAAAATGTTCTGTGTTGAATGGCATGCCATTAAACATTGGACCTGACTTTTAGTTTACACTTAAGAATCATTTGCTCAGGGATAGGCAATTGCTTTTCTTTCTTAGAAACAACTTTCCTGCGTAGCCTAAAGGAAATAGCAGAGTGATGTGCTGCAAAACAGCCTTGAAATTCTAGTCCTGATGACACCACTAACTAGGTCTTGTTCAGTGGGTTATATAACCACTCATGACCTTTATTTCCTTATTTATAAAATGAGAAGGTGCTAACAGTGAAAAACCTTTATTGTTCTTTCAGTTGATCTGGGGAACCAAAAAAAAAAAAAATACCAACACCTGGGGCTTCTCACAGACCTATGACATCAGCCTCAGAATTTAGATTTTTAAAATGACCCTGGTGATTTGAAGGCACTCATTCCAAAATCAGTATTTTAGCAGTAGCTGGACAAGATCTTTGAAATCCCTACCAACTCTAAAATTCTATGATGGGGAGGAGGACAGAAGATGAAGTCAGGGAGGGATCATTCTTCTGTGTTTGAGCTGTAGTCAGCAGCATCTGGGTCACCTGGGAGCTTATTAGAATCTTGGACCATACTCCAGAAACCTACAGAAACTTAGCATCTGTATTTTAACAAGATCCCCAGGTAGTTCAAAAGAACATTAAAGTTAGAGAGCCCTTCTCTAACTTTGAAACGAATGACAATGTTAATGCTTTCAGATTTAATAACTAATGAAAATGTTAATGCTTTCAGATGGCTTCCATATAAACAGCAATCAAAAATGTGTGTGCTGTGTCCTCAGTACTTGAAGATGTCATGTTTATTTTCACCTCACTTTCCATAGTTCATTTATTGGGCTACCTTAACGTGGTCTCTTTGACTTTAGGTGAAACACTGAAACTTTTCACAAAATACCAGCAATAGATTTTCTTCTTCTGGCTTGGAAGATTTTTTTTCACCATTTTTTCCTGGTCTTCTAATTTTGTCTTTTATGTTTTTCAGCCCACAACTCTGCTATTTCCTTTAGACTACACAGGAAAGTTGGTTCTAAGAAAAAAAAAAAAAAAGCCCTAATCCACAGGGTCAGAAATGAACCTGCGACCCACCTGCCAACTTTTCCATCCAAGTCTCTGATCTGACCAAACCAGGAACAAATGACAAAAGAAACACTAAGTTCAGGTGTTCTCTCTTTCTGGCTCCCATTCTTCTCACAGCATGTGGATTCTGAGCATCTCACTACAAGTCTCTTTTCAAATTTGTCTTACATCCCTGTAAAGGCAAAATAGCCAGACAAACATGAGAGAAAGCTGGACTGTGTGTGCGCGCGTGTGTCTGTGTGTATGTGTACATATGTGGTATTATTATTATACCTATTAATCAGGCAAAATTTACCAGTTGAATTCCTGGGGAAAAGCCTGCCAGTATTAAAGTCTTGAGAAGAAGGAAATTTTAATTCGTTTGACTATTATTTTTGAGCTAGGGTAAAGGGACATGATGTATACATAATATAGCTGAAGATTTCTCAGGTGCTTGCTGTCCTTACCCACATCCTGTCTTGAGAGTTGATTACCAAATGAAGAGGGTTAAAAAGCATAACCATAACACCTCCATATGGAAAATACTTTTTTTTTAGGGGAGAGAAATAAGTCCAATTATAAAATTCATATAAAGCACATAAAAGACAGAATTAGAAGACCAGGGGAAAATGGTGAAAAAAAATCTTCCAAGCCAGAAGAAGAAAATCTATTGCTAGTATTTCCTCAAGAACAAAAGAATCCAGGTTTCTTTTTATGGCACTTTATTGAAATAAAATCTTTAGAGAGACCTAAAGATTCTTGTTGCATAGGAGGGTGTTCATTATGGAATGCTGTTAGGGTAAACACCCAGCTGTGCCTGGGAAGAATTGTTGGTAGTGAGATAAGAATGTGACAATGAAGGAAACAGAGAGGGGAAAGTGGCCTCTTCCCTTGTCTCCAGTCTTTAGTTGGGGATCAAAGCAGAGCGGCCTCAGTTGTAAAGAAAAAGAATGAGTGGGAGGGGCTTGAGCTATTTAGTATCTTCTCTTGGCCTTGAGCCAAGGAGGAGAATGTACTCATAAAACATTTAAAGAAGTTCATCTGCACAGTGGGCATGCAGCCTATTCCATATAGTCCTTCTGCATGTAGACACCTGATGGCCCTCCCTTTTGGCCTGTCTGGCCATCACTGAGAAGCCGATGAGTATTAAAATGTCCCAGCCCTCTCCATTGAGTCATCCAGATTCATTCTTTGGAATCAGTGAATAGTTCACTGAGTCTTTCACAGCCCTGGGGTTGAACAGATGCAGATGAAGTTCTTTCCCTGAACACAAATACTACTGCTACTTTGAAGATGTGCCATTTTGACTTTCTCTTCCAAGCTAAAACTGAACTTTATATGGTATTGTTTTCATAAAATTAGGTTTATTATTCATAGGAATTATTTCTGATTATCTTAGTGTGTTTTGTACTGCTATGACAGAATACCACAGACTGGGTAATTTCTACTAATAAACAGAAATTTGTCACAGTGCTAGAGGCTGAAAAGTCAGAGATCACAGAGCTGACAGCTGGCAAGGGCCTTCTTGATACATCATCCCTAGCGGGGGTGGGATTTAAATCTTCATTTTATAACAAACCCTGAGATACTGGCATTAACTATCCACTCTGCCCTCCTGGCCTAACTGCTGCTTATTAGGTTCTACCACCCAAAATTGCTTTGAGGGTTAAATTTCTGATGCATGCTTTTTGTAGAACACATTCAAACCATGGCACTGACATAACACAGGAATAATGTGTATAAATTGCCTAGGATTTTAAGAAAAAATCTGTCACTAATAGCCCTTTTGTACCTCTACATTCATAAATCAAATTTTGACAAACTCTTGCAATTTGGTTTTCAAATTGCCAGACCTTAGGACTGAGAACAAGAAACAGGTTTCCCTCCCTCCCACCCACCTCACACACCCCAAACCACCTCCACATTCATTCCTGTTTCCTAAGGATAGGTGAGCCCATTAGTCATTCATAACAGTAATGTCAATTTCTCAGATTGTTATCCTTGGAGACTAAGCAGACTGGAAAGACTGAGAGGGAATCTAGTGCAGAAGAGGATGGAGGAGAGGATAAAGTAAGCGATCTAAGACAAATGTCATTCCACCTGCAGGGGAAGGGCAGGCTAGTCTGATTGAAATCAATACAATCACTTGGAGACAGGATCACTTAACTGAGTTCATGGGAGACATAAGGGAGAGACAGAAAGGTTGGAGAACTTCAAGGATACCTACATTTGGCCTCACCTATGTCTTTTGATGGCTGACACAGGAAGATCTTTGGATGCTTGAAATAGATTGTCATTTCTGGACAAGGCCATTTTTTCCCCAAGTGGCACTGAGAACTTGATGTAAGAAATGACATATGAATAAATGTTATCCAAATTCTGAAATGCATGGGATGTAAGCAAACCTTGACTATAATTCTTGATTTTAATTCTCTTCCATAATATCAGCTATTTTCAATGAAGAAAACTGTAAGTTCTATTCTATTTTAATATAGTGTTAACATGTGTTTGTTCAAACATGAGTATTCACTTCACATAGACTTGGGATGCCATGAACTCTTCCCTCTACCATCACTCATATACGGACTCACTAATAAGGAATGCTGCAATCTTTAATATTCCCTGAATCAAGAATCTCACTACTTCATGGGGCTGTCCACTCCACGGCTGGGCAGTGTTTTGAAAATAAATAAATAAATAAGTAACTCTTCTTATGTCAAATGGAAATATGCTCCTGTTTAACATTTCTTCTTTGGTTCTCATTCTGCTCTCTGGCTCAAAAAAAAAAAATCTAATTTCCATTCCATGACACAACCCTACCCTTCAAATATCTGAAGAGAGTGATCAGTTCCATATAGAATTGTCTGTTGTTCAGTAAATTGTGAAATTAAATCATCCCTTTTCCATAGGACTGGATGAAGGAACTGATTAAGTCATTCACAGTTTCTTATTAAAATCTAGACAGGCATTCCATAAAAGTGAAATTTCTTGCTATCTTCATAGTAAAAGTTTGCCTTTCTTCCCTTAGGCCTGCTTCTAATATTAACTTTATTATTCTGTGTCACTGTCACAGAATTAACACTGTACTGCCTCTTTTTAGATTTGAGTTTCTAGAAGGCAATGCCAGAATTGAATGGGAAACTCTGTTTTCACAATACTACTAGACTCAATGCCTTTTTAAGACTGGTGATTCTAGTTAAGTTTGAGATTGTTTTCCTTAAAAAGTACACATTCAAGCTTTCTTACCCGTCTTCCTTCCTTTAGTGAATTAGATATTGTGTTGATTGTTCTTATCTTAGACTAATGATTTTTCAACATTAAAACTACCTGGGGAGCTTTCAAAAACCACAAGGCCCAGGCTGTACTTTAGACCATTTAAATCAAAATCTCTGGGGATGAAAGTCAAGCATTAGTATTATTTAAAACTCTGAAGATAATTCCAATAGACCTTCAAGGTTGAAAATCAGGGAAATGAATGAAGATCTCTATGTGAAAGGCAGGTCAATGCAAGTATGTGAGTTTTTAGCTGGTTGATTTGATGACTGGTTGAATGATCTGATGACTGGTTGAGAGGAGGGAAGTTGCAACTACTGACATAATTTAGATCCTAGGTCCAAGTTAGAAAGGATATCAACACTCCCACATTCATAGCACAGCTACAGAGACCTACTTATCCATTCCCTGGGCCTATTTGGAGGCTGCTTTTGCCCAGAGCATTTCCCCTTCAGCCTCTTTATCCCTCCTTGGCTACTGCAAGCACTTTTAATGCCTCTCCACTTGCTTTGAAATGGCATTTCCTTGAGACAGGTTTTTCTAATGGTGTCAGGCAGCAAGAAGCCAGGAGGAAGGTTTGCTACCACTGCCTCCCTGGTGACTTTGCCTCATGCACCAGAGAGGCACCTGGTTTACCTACACCTTCAGAAACCCCTTGAAGTTGGTCACTCTCTCAGGCAGCCCCTGATCCATTTCCCACTTGATGTAACAGCAGTGCTTTGCAGAAGCAGGAGTAGTCAAGGAATGTGCATTGAATGAATAAATTTGTGACAATCGTGTCCACCTCTCCTCCCAGACAAAAGTCAGCCTCTAGTTTCTTGTCCAGAAAATCCTTAGCATCTATCCTGTGGCATACAGGTGGACTCTCAGTAAATATTCAATGAATAATGAGTGAACCATTCATCTTTTCCTTGTTGAATCCACTGCTTTTGCAGCCCACAGAATGTCCACTACAATACTAACTCTAGAAAATGTTTGATTGATTAAAAAATCCAAGTATCTTGAAATTGCCATGTCATGAGTATCCATTTTTTCCGTTTCCAGATCACTGGGTGGTATTTTTTAATTTCCTCAAATGTGAAGCAGCATCAGTAATGTACATTATGATGGGAAGAGCATTCATAAAATTAGTGTGGGTATGAATTTTAAAAAAAAAGCATGCTGCAGCAGAAGACACCACAGAACACTGATTAACAGTGGTCAGAGAAGGGGAGTTCTCTGCTGTGTCCGACCCAGCACCCATGGAAGGAAGCCATGTTTTAAGAGAGAACATGAAGAAATTACAACAGAGTCACATGATTCAAATACAAAGTAAAAGGGCTTAATTAAAACACAGGAAAAAAATAAATGTGTTTTCTTGGGCCCAACTATGTGCTTGAGCAGGCTTTGGGATGAGGATAGCAGTGTATAGAAAGTCCCCCAACTGTAGGTTAGCCTGCAGGAAAGGTTAAAGCTTACACAACCAAAAAACTAGGAAGTCCCTTGGGCAATCAGCTGGGCCTTGTTCTCTTCCCCTTAACAGAACAAGGCAAACATGGCGGCTGTGGATGGTGGGCAAGAACTGGACATTAAAAAAGAAAATTCCCAAATAGTGTGAAACATTTTTCCTTAGAAGCATTTCTTATTCTCTAGTCAGTCTTACGTTTAATACCCCCCCCCCAAAAAAAAAAAAACACAAACAACAACAAAACTTAGTTTTGTTTAACAGAAGC
Source organism: Urocitellus parryii (assembly GCF_045843805.1). NCBI lineage: Eukaryota > Metazoa > Chordata > Mammalia > Rodentia > Sciuridae > Urocitellus > Urocitellus parryii. Next base: position 78,535,715 of record NC_135536.1, on the reverse strand, counting down.
CCATGTCACAATTTAAACCTGTTCTTCATTTGATTCTCAGAAGCAATGGAAAATAATGTTAAATTTTTCTTCATGAAGAAAAAGAAAGATAAAGAAGAAATTCATGCTAACCTAAATTATCTGAAACCAGTCAACTTTTCCTTGTTGAATCTACTGTCTGTAAAATGTTTAAATTTCTGAATTAAGGTTAGATCCCTAATACTAAAATCCTAAATACAAAATTCTAAAGTACCAAATGCACTTAAATGATTTTTATAACAACTAATGACTTGGGAAAGAAAAACAATGCAAAACATTAGTACATGTGCAATAAAAAAGACCCTGGAGGGCTAGAATTGTGGCTCAGTGGTAGAGCACTCCTGCAAGGCACTGGGTTCAAACCTCAGCACCACATAAAAATAAGTAAGTAACATAAAGGTATTGTGTCCAAGTACAACTAAAATAATTAAAATAACAATAATAATAAAAATAAAAAGACCCTGGGAAATGTCTTTTAGATCATCAATGCTCTGCTAAGAACTGTGTGCCCTCCTTCACACACAAAAAAAGCCCTGTCTGATAAATTTCTACTTATGCACACATGCAAAAGTATGTTTAAGAAACATTTAGGAGCATACACATAACCTCATAAATATGTATCAATGTAAAATACAGAATTTTTTCAGGGATATATGTAGTTCTACTCACTTATCTGGGGTTTCTTCATACCAGGTAGAAAATTCACATTGGGGATTTTGTCTACTAGATGTTAAAATATTCTGTCGAGTTGTAAAAAAATTAAATAGAACAGTGCTGGCACAGGTAAAGAATGAACAGAGTAGAATAGATTGAAAAAACAGAACTATCACTACTAGTAAGTTATAATGATGTCCAACACAATGACACTAGTCCATGCTGTCTTGTTACCAGGGTCCAACTTAAACTTTCTCCATGAATTCCTACAACAGAGGGTAGAAGCAGAGCTGGGACTAAAACGTGAGCCTCTGTGACCCCCAATATCTATGGTCTTTATAAAAAATATGCTAGAGCCTTCATTTCATATCAGCGATATTTAAAACAATTACTGGCAGAGTATTGGAATAATTATCTAGAACTGTGAAAATAATTAGTTAGATTGCTTCTTCATTATCATTAAAAATTTAGGTGGGCTATAATCTGAAATGTAAAAGAAAAAAGTAAGTACTACATTAAATACAGAATAGTTTACTCTTAAAGGAGAGCATCCTTAGAATGACACCATGGTCAGAAACCATAAAGAAAAATTCACTTAAAGAAAGTTAAACAAGCCAAGAAAAACTCTTGTAATGTGGTATCATAGTCTCCCTGCTACTCTTAGGTCATCATGTTTTCTTTCTAGATGTCACATATGAGGGAAAACATGCAATAGTTGCTTTTCTGAGTCAGACTTCTTTCACTTAAGATTATGATCTCCAGTTCCAACTATTTTCCTGTGAATGATTTGATTTTGTTCTTCTTTGTGGTTGAATAATACTGTTGTGCGTATATAAACCATTAATCTGTTGATAGACACCTCGGCTGATTCTATAACTTGCCTGCTGTGAACTGTGCTTGAATATGCAGGTATCACTATAGGATGCTGATGTTAATTCCTTTAGGTACATACCAAGGAGTGGTATAGTTGGAGTATATGGTAGTCCTATTTTTAGGTTTTTGAGGAACCATCATACTGATTTCCATAGTGGCTGTACTAATTTATATCCCCACTAGCTGTGTATGAGGGTTCCTCCGCCCGCATCCTTGCCAGCATTTTTTAAATTATTATTCTTTATGAGTCAGAGGGAATCTCAATTTAGTCTAGAGTCAGAAGGAATCTTAATTTAGTTTTAACTTCCATTTCTCTGATGACTAATAATGTTGAACATTTTTTTTCATGTAATTATTGGCCATTTGTACTTATTTTGAGAAGTGCCTGTTCGGTTCATTTGACCATTTTTTTAAAAAAATTTATTGGTGCATATTAATTATATAGAACCATGGGTTTCATTGTGGCATATTCATACAGGCACAGAACATAGTTTGATAAACTTCACTCCCCCTTCCCTTCTCTGTATCCTTCATTTGACATTTATTGATTAAGTTGTTTTATTTTTTGAGGAGTGAAGTTTTTTTGAGTTCTTCATGTATTCTGGATATTAATCCTCTGTTGGGAGAGAAGCTGTCAAAGATTTTTCTCCCATTCTATAGGCCATCTCTTCCTCTCTTGGTTGTTTCCTTTGCTGTGCAGAAGCACTATAATCTGATCCAGTCACACTGGTCAATTCTGGCTATTATTTCTAGAGCTATTCCAGTCCTATCCAAAAAGTCACTGTCTATGCCTTGAAGCAATTCCCCTATGTTTTCTTCTAGCAGTTTCAATGTTCGGGCTCTTAAATTTTATCCATTTTGAGTTGACTTTTATACAGGGTGAGTGATAAGGATCTAGTTTCAATCTCCTTATGGACATCCAGCTTTCCCAGCACCACTCATTAAAAGAGGCTGTCTTTTCTCCAACGTATGTTTTTGGCACCTTTGCCAAGAATCAAATGGCTGGTTGCATGGGTTCCTCTCTGTATCCTCTTTCCATTCCATTGGTCTATGTGTGTATTTTTATGCCAATATTATGCTTTTGTTGCTGTTGTTGTTACTATGGCTTCGTAGTATAATTTAAAATTGGATATTGATGCCTGTAGCATGGCTCTTTTTGCTCAGTTTTTTGTTTTGGTTATTTGGGGCCATCTTTGCTTCCCCAATGAAGGACTTCAATTCGGAAGGGACCTAATCCAATTTGCATTGGAGAAAAATCACTCCAGGAGACTCCCATCCCAAGATTATAGACTGGGATATCCAGAAAAATTCCAGGTACAAAAACACAAAAGGTGTAAACATTTTAAAAATTACTTTAAAACTATAGTTGAAAAGAAAGGAAAGGAGAAAAAACTTAAAATTTCTAGATGCCAAACCCAGAAGGAAGTGAACAGTGGGGCCACAAGTGTTTGAGCTGATATATTGTCTGAGGAAGAGTGAGAAATTTTGTCCCTTGCAACAAAATTCAAAACAGTTGCCTATTCCTAGCATCCTCAATGTTGAGGTCTCCAATGGGAATAGCTTTGTTAAACCCAAGGTCTTCAGCTTACATGATCTCACAGAATCTCTGACATAGTTGACCATAATGTTTCTTGAGTAAACTTTCTTTAGTTGGTTCAAAACACTGCATTCTCTTGGGTTTCCTCCTAATGGACTGGCAACTCTTTTTAAGTCTCCATTGTTTATTCTTTCTCTTCTCTTTCACTCTGATTGCTGAAGAGCACCAGAGTTCTGTCTTTTTTAAAATTTTTCCTGAGTATTCCCAAACTTGTTGATCTACTGCAGTCTGATGGCTTTAAATACCAAGTGTCAGTTACAGTTCTCCAAAAAAACAGAAGCCCAGTGGGATTAGGTATATAAGGAAGGGATCTGTGCTTCATAATGCCTAGAGCAATCAGGAGTAGGCAAAGAGAGCCTCAGATCATGAAAATAACACTGTAAAGAGAGGGAAGGATAGGTGTTTGGATAGAAAGAGTCTCAAACTGCAAGACAGTTCTGAAAAAGTATGGTCAAGCTGATAGGAAGTCCTTCAACCAGTTTCTCCATTACAATTATTCCAAGACCCGCAGGAATAGGTCTGTGCTATTCTAGTCATGAACAGTCATAGACTAGAGCAGCCTAGGGGAATCAAGGTCTCTGTGTGAATCAAAGCCTCTGATGGATCTAGATGATCCATCAGTCAGCTACACTCCCCAAGCAGGATATCTGAGCGGCTCATTTCCATGGCTGCCACAGTTCACCCTTATGCTACATAGAACTATTTATCTGTGTAGATTTGGAAAGGAGCACTATAGTTCTCCAGGCTTCTAGTCTGAAGACAAAGCTAAGAGTCAGGCGCATTCTTGTAGTTGGTATTATAATGCCAGATTCGTGGGACCCCAATAGACCTCCAGGAGCCGATGCAATCATACAAGAGTCCTTATTGCAAGCTCAAGCCTGGACTCACAACCATTTCCGATGCAGTGGTCCCGAGGAATGAATCCCAGCCCTTAGTTCAGTGAGGATTTATAGGTTTTGGGGGAGATACCTTATGCGTCACAACATCACACAGCAAATCATTTCACACTGCGGGAAAGTCAAACAACTGTTAACATTGATTAGTACATTCAAGTTGGGTAAGGATGATAGTTAGTTCAAGTGGTGGATACGTTTGAACTGATTGGTTTAAGCCTCCTTGAGGGTGTATGTACTAAACTACACAGTTTCCTAACATGTTATCAATCACGGAAACTACTGGGAGGGTCACCTAGCATTTCAGATATTTTCCCTGTCTCACTCTGATTGGTGTTTCTATAGTCCGAAATTAGATCTCAAGCATTCTTTTGGTCTTTTCAGGAACTTGCATTTGCTGAGTCAAGGACATCTGGTAAGAACAAATGACTCAGCAGGATAGCTTATGTGCCTAGGAATGGTTTTCAAAGGACAAGGGCCATCCCCCCACCCTTTGGACAGGCCCTGCTCTGAGGTACAGGCTGGTTTTTCAAAAATGGAGTCACATCAGTTTCTCAGTATCAGGGCATAACTAATAGTCATCACCTCTCTCCTCCATTTTCCATTCTAAGTTTTCCTCACCCTCAGCTATCGAGTCTTGGTAGCTTACCTGGTCTGAATGTTTGCATCCCCCCAAGATTCATGTTGAAACCCTAACTCCCAAGGAGATGGTATTGGGAGGTGAGAGAGGTGAGGGCTTTTGAAGGTGATTAGATCATGATGACAGAGTCCTGGTGATTGGAATTTGTTCTTTTATGAAAGAGACCACAGAGAGATAGATAGCTTTGCCACCAAGTGAGGACACAGCATGAAGGTGCCATCTGTGATCTGGGAAACAGCCCTCACCAGACATTAAATTTTTTGGAATCTTGATTTCAGGTTCCTCAACATCTAGAACTGGGAGAAATACATATCTTTGGTTTATAAGTCACTCAGTGTATGATCTTTTGTTATAGAAGCCCAGACAGACTTCTCTAACACTATGACCCAAATCTTCATTCTAAAGTATCTGGGCTCTTGATAGTGGTATCCTCTTCCTGTTGGTGTTGCTGCCCACATTCATTCACAGTCATATTGAGGCCAGGGAGAGCAATAAATGGCTCCCAAGTGAATCACCTAGGTTTCATAAGTACCCCTCCAGTATCCTTTGTGCAACAGCAGCACTATCACTTTTTATCTAATTGGCCTTGGATACAAGCAATCCAAAGTGCTTGGATGGTGGCTATAGTGTGAAGTTCAATGGTTCCATACTAAGGCTGAGCCTCCTTGGAGAACAAATTAAAAGTTAAAAGGACTTTTAAAATTAACTTTTTAAAAAGTTAATTCTTTGAAATGACTAAAAATAAAATTGCAGCAAGATTTATGAATTTAAAAAAGAAGATGGGACAAATAAGCAACCAAAAAAATGATACAAAATTTCAGATATGGTAGTTTTAAACTCAATAAATCTCACCATCTTTACTGTTACCAGAGTGGTCAAACACTTTTCCTGAATTTCTAATTATCTATCCCCGTCTCCAATCTGCCCTCTCCTGCTGTCTATTTTCTATACAGCAACCAAAGTGATGTCTTTTTTTTCACTTTTTATTTCAAACTAATTTTATACTTAAAGAAAAGTTCTAAACAAAATGAGTTTCTATGGGTTCTTCACCCAGCTTCTTCTAATATGAATCTCTTACATTACCATGACAAAATTATCAAAACCAGGAAGAGAACATTGGTATGACACTATTAACTGAACTGCAGACCTATTCATATTCCCTTAGTTATTCCATTAATGCTTTTTTATGTTCCATGAGGATGGTCTCCACCCCCCATGCTGTGCTTTGTTGTTATATTTATTTAATCTCCTCCAATCTGTGAGGTTACTTTGCCTTGTCTCTCATGACCTTCACTCTTTTGAAGAGTACTGAGCAGTTAATGAAGTAAATTTATCACATCAAAGACATAGAAAATAACCCATAAGAAAAATTTTGCCAATAAATTTGAAGGCCTGGATTCATGAAAAATTCATGAACTATATGAGGCATATAGTTTCCTGGGGACATACCCATAAGGTGCCCTAAAAATGACTAAAAATGTAAGGAGACAGGGTCAAAGCAGACTCAAGAAAAAAACCTCAAACAGGCCTACAGATTTAAAAGAAATTAAAATGTGCCCTCCAAAAATGAAATAAATAAATGATCAAATCAGCCTTATAGGTAAATTCTAGCAAATCTTTAAAAAATATATAATCTTAGTCATTTATAAGTTATTCAAAGGATAAAAAGAAGAATCACTCTACCATCTTCTATTATGAGGAGAATATATGCTTGATACTAAAACTAGATAAGGGTAGTAGTATAAGAAAAATGTAGAACAATTCCCTATGAATATAGATAGGAGTGTGAGTCTTGCCAATTTATGTGAGTTAACCCCCCCACCCCCCCACACACACAGTCATCTCAAGATACTTAGGGAAAGATTTGATAAAAGATGACACATACTTATTTTTTTAATACAGTGTGACTTCCTTAATTTGATAAGAGGCATCTACCAAAACCCTAGAACAAACATTATTCTTAATGATGAGTCACTAGAAAGAATCTTTAGAGAAGGAAAATTGACATCATTACTTCCATTTAACAACTTACTAGAGGTCCAAGGAAAAAAAATAAAAGATAGTATGACTGGAAAGAAATAAAAAAAAAGAACTGTCATGACAGATGATATCATTCTCCACACATAAATTTATGGATGAATTATTTGAAATTTTAAAAATTCACTAATGTTAGAAATTAAGGAGATCTGATTTGAAGATTAAGAGAAGGAAGAATTTAAAATGTCATCTCTTTTTTCTGGCTTGAGAAACTATATTATGTGGTACCCTTTATTTAGATAGCTAACTCTAGAGTTAAGTGAACCTGAAGGTAATGCAGAGCCAAAACAGGCATATAGTTTCTGGGGAAACCTACATGTAAGGTTCCCCCAAAATTCATTGGGAATATAAGGAACTGGAGAAGATGTCCTTAGCCAGAACTTTCGTTAAAGAGTTTAGTACTTGCCCTATGGGCATACTCTTACCAGCCACTAGAGATGGGGAAGACTTTCCTCCCCTCTCATTCAAATAAGGTGGCCACTCACCTGATGGATTCCCAGGAAAGGTAATTCTAGCTGGCCATATGGGCTGTGTTTCTCCGAACAGGATATTCAATGTGAAGACCCAGCCAATTTGGTCAAGAAAATAGAATATTTTTAAAATATTTTATTTAAAAAATAGAACTAGAACTTTTTATTTGGGGTATAAATAAAAAAGAAATTGGGTTTTTTACTTATACATGGGTTTGGGGATCAGTAACAATCCATTCTCTGTTCTTCCTTTCAAAGGCACTCAGCCTTTACTCCACACAAATGTTGAAAGGGTGGAATGAAGTGGCAAACTGATAGCTAGCAGAGGACCCACATGTCTTCATCTCACTCTGGCTGCTGGAAGCCAATAAGATCAGCTCAGTATATGTCAAGTCAACCTTGGAGTTTTCAAGTACATGTATGAATGAGTATATCTGGAACCCAGAAGTGTCCTGATAGTTAGTTATCAGCATATGGAGGAGACTTCGAGCCATAGGCACAGATGGATCAGGTAAAAATGACCTAGACAGCACAATGAGAAGAGATAAGCTCCAAAAATGGAATGCTGAGGAAGAAAAAAGACTGGGTGGTATATTCATCCATGTTCTATTGCTAATAACAAGATACCTCAGACTGGGTGAGTTATAAAGAAAAAAAAAAAAAACATTTACTTTGGCTCCTGGTTCTGCAGATCTAAGGTCGAGGGGCTGTATCTGGTGGTGGGCTTCTTCCAGGCAGAAACCCAAGTTCAACCATGGGGGCTTCAGCTAATCCTAATCACCTGCCAAGGCTCCACCTTTAAACACATAGTCAGATTAAGTTTCCACCCTCTTAATACCTCACAATGGGGATTAAACATGACTTTTAGAGGGGACAAACCATGTTCAAACTATAATAGGTAACCAGAGAAGTAGGAAGAAAACCATGGCAGTATCTTGACAGAACCCAGGAAAAGAGATAACACTAAGAAGAAAATTTGTAATCATGACAAATATTAATTGAGTAAAAGGTGCTCACTGCCAAAGGTGTTGGGAGTCGCCCAGGCTCCAAAGACTAACTTCCCCATCCCCCGAGAAGAGCCATCCAATGGTGAGCCCTGCTGGCTCACATGATCCTTACCCACCAATCAGACTAGCCCTCCTGGCTCACATGATCCTTACTCACCAATCAGACTAGCCCTGCTGGCTCACATGTTCCTTACCTACCAATTAGACTAGCCCTGCTGGCTCACATGATCCTTACCCACCAATCAGAAAGCACCCCATGCTAACTGTCAAACCGTTTAACCATTAAACTGTCATAACTGTCAGACCACCCCCAGCTCTATAAATATGCAGAGCTGCCTCAATAAATGAGCATTTTCTCCAATGGCAAGCCTTGATCTTTCTTTCAAAAGGCACAAAGGCAATTCAATCAAGTTCCATATACTCTTTTTTTTATTTTTAAATTTGTTTTAATTAGCTATACATAGAATTATTTATACAGTACAATGCATTTTGATACATCATATATAATGGAGTATAATTTCTCATTCTTCTGGTTATACATGATGTAGAATCCCATTGGTCATGTAGTTATATATGTACATAAAGTAATAATGTCTGACTAATTCTTCTATCTTTTCTACTCCTATACTCCCTCCCCTCCCTTCACTGCCCTCTACCTAATCTAAAGTAATTCTATTCTGCCCTAGATCCTCCCCCATTGTGAATTAGCATCCGAATATCAGAGAAAACATTCGGCTTTTGGTTTTTTTGAATTGGCTTATTTCACTTAACATGATATTCTCCAGGTTCAACCATTTACCTGTAAAATGCCATAATCTCATTTTTCTTTAAGGCTAAGTATATATATATATATATATATATATATATATATATATACTCACATTTTTTTATCCATCATCTGTTTAATGGCACCTAGGTTGGTTCCATAGTTTATCTATTGTGAATTGAGCTGCTATAAACATTGATGTGGCTGCATCACTATAGTATGCTGATTTTAATTCCTTTGGGCATAAACCAAGAAGTGGGATAGCTGGGTCAGATGGTTGTTCCATTCCAAGTTTTCTGAGGAATCTCTATACTGCTTTCCATAATGGTTGCACAATTTGCATTCCCACCAGCAATATATAAGTGTACCTTTTCCCCATATCCTTGCCAAAATTTATTCTTCTTAAAGATGGTGATTTTAAGGTGTATTCATTCATTTAACTACTTGTTCTACTCAAAGACTGTGTGTAAAGTCTGTTTCAATCTCTCTCCTCCTTTTCCCTCTCCTATTGAGCCAACTCCACTTTTCTCTTGGTTGTTTCCTTTGTTCCCCAGAACAGGCATGGATTTAACATAAAATTTACTTTTCTTACTTGATTAATCCCCTAAACCACTTGGACTTGGTATTATATTTCTGGGTACATTGAAGTCAAATAGTTTTCCTGACCTTATAGCCTTCAGTTTCCTATACATTTCTCCCAGTGTTTTGTTGTCATTAAAAACAAGTGTGGAATGCCAGGCGAGGTGGCACATGCCTGTAATCACTATGACTAGGGAGGCTGAGGCAAGAGGTTGGAGGGTTTAAAGCCAGCCTTGGCAATGGCAAGACACTAAACAACTCAGTGAGACCCTGCCTCTAAATAAAATACAAAATAGGGCTGGGGATGTGGCTCAGTGGTCAAGTGCCCCTGAATTCAATCCCTGGTACCAAATATATATATATATATATTATCATACATTTTGCATTTCTCACATAATTTTATTTATTTCAGAATTCTCTAAGTCAACTCTGTTCAGTATTCTCTTGGGATTATCTGCATACTTTGTAAAAACATTCCCACTGAATCTAATCCAATTCTTTCTTCACTAGATTAAGGCACATGGTCCTTAAGCCACCTTAGTGTATTCCCCCATCCATAACTACCCACCATCCAATACCTACTAGGTATTCTTTTTCCGTTAAAGAACATAAAATCTTGTAAGGAAGACAAATCAGAGAATTAGGTAATAATAATACAATAGAGAAAATGTCAAAATAATCAGCAAAATATTTAGAGCTTTCACTGGAGAAAAAAATCACTTGAGTGACCTGCAAGGCTTCGTGGAAAGGGAAGCATTTAAATAAGAAGGATTTAGATTAGAATTAGGATTTAAATTAGAAGATTTTTTTTTTTGTAGCAGGGATTGACTTGGGTTGCTTAACCACTAAGCCACATTCCCAGCCCTTCTTATTTTTCATTTTGATACAGGGCCTCACTAAGTTGTTATGGCTAGCTTTGAACTTACAATTCTCCTGCCTCAGCCTCCCATGCCACTGGGAGGATAGGTGTGGACCACCTTGCCTAGCTAGAAGGATTTTAATAGAGGAATGTTGGAGGAGGAAATGGTATAAGCAAGAGCAGCATGTTAGGAAGCATAGGGAACAACCAGGAAATGACATGTAAGTATGCTTAGTGGAAGAAAATACATCAGAGACAAAAGGAGAGAGATAGAAATACTGACAGCTGGAGCTGGGGCTGTACCTCAGTGGTAGAGAACCTCCTCGCACGTGTGAGGCATTGGGTTCGATCCTCAGCACCACATAAAAATAAATAAAGATATTGTGTTCATCTACAACTAAAAAAAAGATATTTAAAATAACAGCTATCTCTGTACACTTATTACAAACCAGGTAGCATTATGAAGTGCTTTGCATTTATCATGCCATGGAATCCTCCTGTAACCCAAGGGGCAGGAACTATTTACACTTCATGTAATAGATGAAGAAACCCAAGTTCTGCTGTCTCAAGTGACTTGCTCAACTTCGCACTGACAGGAAGTGATTGAGCCAGGATTTTAACCCAGGAAGTCTGATTTCAGAGAGGACACCATGAATTGCTGCCAGAGAAGGCAGAGAGACTGTGGAAAACAGGCACAGTGAGCCAGCAGAATGCTCAGTCATGGATATGAAGAGCGGGAAGAGTTTCTAGAAGGCAGGGTTGTTTATAGTTATAAATCACTCCAAGAATCTATGGCTCAGGACAGAGAAAAAGCCTTGGAAGAGATGATGAGTTGGCCCTGAGACCTTCTGGAACAAATTTCTAGCACAGTAGTGTCAAAGAAGCTCAAACTCAGAGGATTAAACAAAGTGGGTGGGAGAATGGGAGGCAGCCACTACACATGACTTTACCCAGGATTTGATACCGCAGGCAAGGAGAGAGAGGACCAAATCTAGAATTGAGTGAGATGTTATGCAATTTTTTCAGGATAATTCTATTTGGGCTCCCTTATATGGAGAGCATACATTATCAGAAAGTGTTAGAGAAGACAAGTGACAAAGTTCTTTATGAGGGGAGGTAAAGTGCTCAAGGATGCCAGGGAAGTCTCAGGGAGCTGTAGAGAGGAGCAAAGACGTCTCCTCTGAGGTAAGAGGAAGGGAAGAAAGGAAGTACCAAGACACCTAGTAAGGCAGAGACTGAGAAAGTTGGCTTCTGAAGACTTTCAAAACACCTGAAGTAGGAGGCCAGCTCCAGTACTAAAAGTGGTAGGTTACGTCAGACTTAAAGACAGTGCTGATGATTGAAGTCACCAGAAGCTGTGCTGGTGTGGCCCAGCAACATTACCCGGCAGGCACACACCTCTCTCCCCCCTGCAGTGGGGCCAGCCCAGTGACTGTAAGCAGTAATATACTCTCTGTTTGTGCAGCCCTTCTCCAACCAGCCACCACCATCCTCCACCCTCTCCGTCACACTCGTTCCTGCTTTCTCTGAGCTGCCTGACCTGTCCTTGAACACCTCACCCGCTTAGACTAGTGCTTGCTGTTGCTTCTCCTGCCAGCTGTGACCTCCAGCTTCCCTGCTGAATTACAATTCCAATTCACCTCCTTGAATCCTTGCTTATAGCCAAATGATAGCGTTGGTCGGTCAGTCAGTCTGGAATGAGCCTTGGAACAGAACAACATGTGTGCAAGAGTCACATTCCATGAAAGAAAACATGTAGAAAGGCTGAAAAATGGCTTTGAGGCATGGTAGTCTCAGTTTTCCCTGTAGGTCCACCTGTTCCCTGCTCCAGAAGGCTGATCTCTATGAAACAGGTTCCTTGCCCACTGATTTTCAGTTGGGTTAGGACAATGCAAATGACTGGCAGGAGCTGGAGGGTGGGTAGGAGAGGATAATATGGATATTTAATTCTCTAGCTCCCTCCTCTGTGCTACAGGGTGGCAGGTGACTGCATTGCTCCACAGAGGACACAGCTTCTCCCTGGCAGCTTCTCCTGCAGCTATATCCAGGTACAGCTTCAGTTCCACTCTTAAAAATTCTAGTAATTGCTGCTTGCCCTTTCAGCACTAAGAGAGGTATTGCTAGTCCCTGAGTGCTTCACTCATCTCATTATTTTTCCTTTAACATCTTTGTTTATAAAGATGTCTCTCAACTCCTCAATTTCCTCACTTCAATGTGGTATCTCTTCCCTGCTACAGACTAACTGAATACAGTCCCGAACCATAATGGGTCCAATTGACGTAGGAGTGTCACGGTGAACTTAAATGATGGAAAATCTTCACCTGAATGTCCCACAGATATCCTCAAATTTAATGTATCTAAAGCCAAATTCATTATTGCCTTCCCTTCATCCAAATTTGTTCCTCCTCTACACTTCCCTATTTTTTTCCATGTAATCTTTTTATTTAAGTATTTACTATTTATGGAATGCTTTCTATTCGGGACATTTTGCTACATATTAGGAATTCAAAGATGTCTAGAATAATGCTCTGTTTCCCTCCAGGCTTACTTATAGTGAAAGATAAAACAGTTGACCATAAAAGTATAATAACATGTGCCTTCTACCCCATGTGCCTTCTTAATGGTAAGAACTTCATGCTGGCAATGTATAGAAGAAGAGCCCAGGGTGGAGCACAGGCCAAGGGCTTCTCTAAGTTAGGAATTATTGAGCAGAAGGATGAGTACGATTGAAGCAGTAGATGGGCCAGAGGGTGGAAGGACATTCTAGGGAGACAACATTAGCAAAGAATGGAGGCCTGAAGGTATAGCCTGCTCAGAAAATAAAAAAAAACTCTCCTGCAGAGCCTGCAACAGGATAAACAGTAGGTGGGCAGGCAGGCTAGGGCTGGAAAAGAGGGCAAGGGAAGGAAAAGAATGAGTGATAAGATTAAAATTAGAAAGAAAGAGAGAAAAGTAGATTTGACCACATTATACAGGGTGTTAGTTGTTAAAACATGTTTACTTGCTGGTGGTATCTAATGTGGTGAGAGCTTCTGAAGTGTCCTGAGCCCCTTGGCAATTGTCCCCAGAACAGAGAGGGCATTCTATCATCACCTTAGGGAAGTTCAGGAGGCAGAAAACAATGAAAGTAAAGACCAGCTTTTGAGTTTCTAACAAAGATTTTGAAACTCACATCAGAGTCTGTAAGTAGTTATAAGGAAAAGGGGCTTATGAATTTCTGAAATCTTGAGGTCTAAGAATTTAGTTTATGCCATAACCTCTACCTTTAGATAAAGCAGCTGGACAGCCAAGTTGCCTGACCTGGAGCTTTTTCTTTCCCATTTCAAATGCCAGATCCATAGGTCTCAGCAGAGAGCAAGAGACCAGGACAGAAATGACCTAATAAGAAGGAGCACATACTCTCCTGCCTGCGGTGACTTCCATCATCAGAGGAATGCCCAGGCAGAAAGGACCAGGGCAGAGGACAAGATCTTGGGGCAGGCACAGCCACAGATGTTAAGGAAGAACAAAAACTTATGAGAGGCTATTTTCGCAGTTAGAGTTCTTTCTTTCATATTACTGTCTAATTGGAAGTTCATAAATTGTTCTAAATGGGTATAAAGTCTAATGAACAGTCAAGTACCAGGAGCTATCTATAAAAGTCTTCTGAAAATAAACAGTTGAAAAATTCAGTGTATATTTCAACATCTTTCTTTTGTTTCATATTTAATCTAATGTACTAATTTGTAGGCTATATAATTACAAAATTATTTTGGGGTCAAATTAAGTTATGTTTCTTTTAGTCAAAAAAATATCGCAAAAGCTACTTTTGTTAAATAAAAATTTTAGGAGCCTGTTGTTTCGGACTAAGCTTCTGCACTAGGAACCAATGGACCAAGCTGAAAATCAAAATGGAGTCATTCATGCCAACGTTGGAAGTTGCCATGCTGAAACTGAGCTGTTTATCTGAACTTCTGAGAAACCAGGATTAGAGAGATAACAGCCCAATTTCCCAAACAGAACAGTTTTGGTTGGCATGATAATGAAGTTCCCTCTGACCTAATTCTTACATAAAAACTAGTAACCTGATATTAACCAATCAGTTATTTTCCCATCATTCTGTCTCTCTGACCCTAGGTTAAAAGGAAAGTAATTTCAAGATGACCAATCTGCTTTTTGTTCTTTGTTTCTTCTACCCTTTTCTGTTCATAATATCCAAATCCTCTGCATGGCTCATTGAAACCCATTCTAGAGCCAGACATGGTAATACATGCCTATAATCCCAGCCACCTGGGAAGCTGAGGTGGGGTGAGTCATAAGTCTGAAGCCAGTCTGGGTAACTTAGTAAGACCCTGGATCAATATAAAAAATAAAAAGGGTTCAGGATATAGCTCAGTGGTAGAGTGCTTGCCTAGCATGTGTGAGGCCCTAGGTTAGATCTCCAGCACTGAAAGAAACACAACACTTGTTCAATTTTGTGAAATGAAGCATTTCCTGATCCTAGAATCCAAAATAAAGCAACTGAGATCCTTAACTAAATTGATATGATTTTGTCTTTTAGTAGAAGAACTGAAGGAGAAATTTCTATGTTTTGTTTTGTTATTGTAGGTTGTGTCTTTAATGTAACTTAAGCCAGCAAAAACTGGTTTATTTCTTTAAACAGGCTTATTATTGTGGGTCAGTTAAAGGAGCACATTAGAGGAGGTGGCCTGAGTTTTAACTTTGGTAGAGGTTCTAGGTATTTGCTAGGTCTTTTAGCAACCCAGTCAACCCAGAGGGATCTGCCAAAAACTTTAAAGTAGATGTGATTAAAATCTTCAGTAAAATATACAACAGGGTAGAGAATTTCACAAAAGAATTAGAACATATATTTTAAAAGCACAGATATAAGTTCTAGAACCCTAAAATGTTGGAACACGTGTAGGGAGGTCACAAATTATTACTATTGAGGATTAATGGGAAAGTTGTAAAGAGAAGAGGGAGGTGAAGTATAGGACAGAACACGGGAAGAGGCCTTTGGAATGCAGCCTGGAAAAGGAAGAGTATCCGAAGCACAGGCTTCTTGGCCTGTACCTGCCTCTGACTGCAGAGGGGAGCCACTGAGAGTGCCTGATGCCTGTGTGTGGGGGGTGGGGTCTGCACAGGAGTGCCAAGTGTTTCAAACACTAGGAACAGGGAAAGAACTTTGAAAATTACACCTTGGCACAGATTGAGAATTTTTAAATAAAGGGACCAAAATCAAATTCTTTAGGCCATGCTGGGGTCCCGGAAGAAAGCCAGAAACAATTCCAAAGATAGCACTCAAAAGGAACTGATCCTCTGAATAAGCACCCAGACACAGGCAAGGGAAGCATTTGTGTTCAAGGATAATCAGCTTCTCCTTCACCTCATCTACTAAATTGTGTGTCTGAACCACACACTTTTGTTCAGGAAATAGTGGTGAGCTGTACATGAATGTCCTTAAGTGCTTTTTTTTAAAAAAAAAATTATTTATTTATTCATTTTCCAGTTATTGCCAGTTGCCTGATGAGACTCCCAGGTCTTAGAGCCTGTTTGAGTTGTCTTGTTTTTCCTTTCTTCTGATTCTTTGCTCCTTTCACATGTTGTTATTTCTCTTGGGTCTGTTCACAGGGACTTAGTCTACATGCATGCCCCAGGAAGTCTGCTGCTGTTTTGTGGCAGGCAGGTTTCAGGAAAGAAATTCTCCACCCCACTGGATTTCTCTTGCTCTCTCAAGGTCAGCAAGATCTCACCCTTCTTCAGCTCCTAAGGACACAAAGACTCTGGGTGCATTCCCAACATCTGGTGTTGTCTTCCCTCAAAAGACAAGGATTCCCTTGTCCCAAGAGGTACAGAGCATGCTTGCTTGTGGTTCCTTGCTGTGGACTCTCCTACTGTTGTCTCTAAGCTCTTGTTTGGAACACAGGGAAGGGAGCCCAGCTACAACTCGTAGCTACAAGTTGGTTTTCAAGTGTTCAAAAGAAAAAAAAAAACTGTTTTCCCCACTTAACACATCTGACCTCTCATTTGTGAGGGTTTTCACACACCAATCGGTTCTCTGAACACCAACTGGATGTCCTAGAGTCCAATTCTGACACCATCTGAAGTTAGCACAGACCCCACAGGTTAAAGACTCAATCCCCCCAAATTATCCCCCAATCTTAGAGACCAATTGCCAAATCCAGGTCATCATATATGGTCATGAGCAAGCTATGCCATTGAGGTAGACCAAACATATTTATGTCTTGCCACAAATGTCAGAATTTATTGAATAATAATCAATTCACAGACCACATCACTTTCAGTGGTGGCAGTTCATTGAATAGAAACGAGTCAACTGATAGTCAAAAGCTAGGCAATCACACATTCTTTTATTCCAATTTTAACTATTAACACATAATAAGTGGTTCCAGGAGATTTAACTGAGAGCAAAAACAGAGAGCAGATAGAATGCAAAGAGTCAATTGTAGGTAGTCATATAAAAACAGGAATGAACCAAATAACTTGTTTAGGGTAGAGGGCTATCAAAGCTTGGAACTTGTTTTAGGCTAGGGTCCAGAGGGACTTCAGTTTCAGTGTCAGCTTGAAGTGGGTCATCATTGGCAGGAGAAACTGTGCTTTGGCTGAACCCTGGGGGACAGAACCAGAAGTTCATCACTTTTGGAGATTTTCTAGGGAAAGGCTTGTACAAGCGATCAGGTGGCAGGGTCAGTGTGAGTCCAGTCTTGGGGCGCTCCTCCTTTAGTGGGTCTCAGGTGAGGGTGTTGTTTCATTTAGTAGTCTGATACATTGGTAAACTCATGGGCCTGGCTTTTCTGCTATTGAGTCAATATGCCCATGCATCCGTGTGCTTCTGATTAATTCAGTAAGTTCACAGGTGGTCATTTTAATTTATTTATCAGTCATGCCTTATGTTTGTGGTAGTAGATGGTAGTTGTTTTCTTGCACAGATAAGGTGTAGAGTCTTTCTACCTCAGCATTTGTACTCAAAAACGGAATATCTCATACGTGCCAAACCACTGCTTTATAAAATGGAATAACTCACAGTTAGGCACAGCCTGAAAACTACTATTCTATACACCATGGAGTAACTCAAAGCTGGGCACAGCCTGCCCTCCACACCTATACTTCTGATCAACTGACTATCATTTGAGGGTCCTCACAACCCCCTTTTCAGATTTCATAATTTGCTAACATGAAATTTGCTTCCCTCCCCAGAAGTCATACCCTTTTTTCTGTCCACCAGCTCCATCATGAAGCTATCCAGGAACCCCTGCCACCAGAATTTCATTAGCATACAAAAGACATTCTCACCACTCAGGAGACTCCTGTTAGGAAGCAAGTCAAAAATCAAATATTAGAAACAAAAGATGCTCCTAGCATCCCTATCATTCAGAAAACTGAACATTTTAGGAACACTGTATCAGGAACCAGGGGTTCAGATCAAATATATATTTCTCATTATGTCATAGTAATGAACCATCATCATTTTTCCTGTTTACAGCAAACTCATTTTAAACCACAGATCTATTATGTTGATGGCTCAGTCTAATTGTGTACTCCAAAGGGCAAACTGAACAATTCATCATTGGGTTTTAACTACTATGGGTTTGTTGGTTTGCTTTTTAACTTCATTGGGCTTTTACTGCTGATGAACTTTGCAAAGTTGATATGCACAAATGGAAGACCTGCAAAGAAAATGTACTCAAAATATGATTATGAAATGAACTATTGTCTTGAAGGTTCTATTGGGTTCTGTGGGGCTACCTCCCTGTGTGTCAAGGGATAACACAATTCTTTGATAGCTTTTCTCTGTTGGAACAAAGGTGAAGTGTTTCTTACACTGCGTCATGACATGATAAGGCCTTGGCATCAATGTGATTATGAGCAGACACGTATGGGGCAGGATTAGGTCACATTGACTATAGGAGCCAAAAGAAATTTATGTAATATTTTAAGATTATTTACATGAAAGAAAGCATAAAATTAAGACATTATGGAATTTTCCCATCTCAGGGTTCCAAGTCTGAGGAACATGCAGTAAAGATGGTCCCTAAATAGTCTATGTCAACCTTGAGACCCAGAGCTTAGACTCAAAAGTCTCATTAATGTTCAGATAACATTCAGGAAATAGTTTGTTTTCTTTAGAAGGAATATTAACTTATTTTGTATCCATGTGACATTCTACAAGATCCAGTTGTGTTTGTTTGTTTTGTTTTGTTCTGTTGATGTTTACAGCTGAATTCATGGCAACTGGTTTTTCATAGGCATTTTTCCTGGAAAAGAAATTAAATTGACTGATATGCTAACATCTATGTTCTCACTACCGACTGATGTTTGAAGCCTTGGGAAACTCACTTTAAAGACAAAGGGCAGGAGTGAGCACTGATTTATTTGTGGCTTGTAGAGTATTATTTACTTTTACTTCCTTATTAGTATGCATATATTGCTAATGTCCTTAGTCCTGTTGTACTTACTATGTGTTGCATGCTTCTATCCAGTGAGAAGCAGCTTAATATTTTTTTTGCAAATCTACAATCTATAATAACTTTAGTTAATTTATATTTAATGGTATTCACATTATATGCTTATCTATATTTTAATTAAAATTTTATTGTTGCATTATAATTATACATTGGCCAAATTATGTTATGTGCCTACAAATATGTGACTTTTTATTGATCCCACCTGTTTTATATTTTTCCCTCTTTTTAAATTTGCAAAATATTTTATGTTATTGTAGATTCTTATTTTACTATCACTTAGCAGTTTTTCTGGAGATTATGACATGCATTTTTGATTTGTTACTATTTAGTGTAGATTGATACTTTTCCCACTTTTGCATTACTATTGTCATGTATTTTGGTCCTATATGTTTTAAAACTGCACAAACATTATTACTATTGTTGCATACCGTTCATATTAAGTTAGATTTTCTTGCATATTTATTCCCTGCCCTGCCACCGCTTGTCTGCTTTTCTGTATGGGATCATTTTTCTTATACCCAAACAATTTCATTTAGTTTTTGTTTCAGTGTGAATCTTCTGTTGAATTCTCTTAGCTTTTATTTGTTGGGAAATAGCTTTGCTTTGTCTCTGATTTGAAGAATATTTCACTGGGTGTAGGATTCCAGGTTGGCACACAGGAATAGTTCTGAAACCATTTTCTACCACAGTAAAGAGCAGGAATTCAATTTAAAATCATTAACTTTTTCCAAAGCCAGCTCAAGAAGTTAAGCAATCTTTAATATTCACTACTTTGTACTCAAATTAATTTATAAAAATTAATGTTTATTAAGTATAATTCATCCTTGTTAGCATTGTTTTTCTCCTTAGTTAACTTACATGAAAATAATAAAAATTAATGGCTTTTAAATAGTCTATTGTATACTAGAATTTTTAGTAATTTGGACCATTTTTCTAAAATGTGCAACTATCAATTATTATAGATGAAGTATCCCAGACATCTCAGGTTTTATTTTTTCATTCTTATTTTAGCATCATAGAGTGTTCATGCTGAGAAAATAAAGGGATTGTGCTAAGGGACCCACCACAAATTCATGCTAACTTCAGTTTGCTCTTGACTTCTGCCAATCACCACCACCTCCTGTCACCTCCTAGGGATGCATAAGGAGCTTCCCCACAATAGCTGTTTCATTCTTCTTGTAATTCTTCATATCCCTGACATTCCCTACTTTCAAGACAAACTCACCTCTTCACTGTTCTTGTGAAATTGTCTCATTTTCATTCAATGAATGTCTCTTGCCTTTTCATGTAGGCAAGGACCATATTTTCCAGGTTCACAGCTCTATTTCCAGTGATATCTGGTGAATGAACAAATGGGGTCTGCTCTATCATGCATCTCACTTTTCACTTCAAAATACCTGTCTTCACATGCCCCACTTTCACATTCATTATTCCTATCGTAGGACAATGGTATGGTTTAGATTTGGAATGTCTCCCAAAGGCTCATGTGTTGAAAGCTTGGTCCCCAATGCAACAATGTTAAGAGGTGAGGCCCTTAGGCAGTGACTGGATCATGAGGGCTCTGGCCTCATTAGTGAATTAATCCAGTGATAGATTGATAATTTGATAGCATTATTGGGAGGTAGTAGATACTGTAGGAGATAGGGCCTAGTTGGAGGAACTAAGTCACTGGAGGTCTAGTCCCTGATCCCTTCATTCCTCTCACACTCTTTCTCTTTCTCTCTCCTGCTGCTTCCTGGCTGCCACGAAGTGAGGAGCTTTCCTCCAACCACACCTTTCTTCTGATATTCTGCCTCACCTCAGCTCCAAAGCAATGGAGCTGGTCAGCCATAGACTGAAAGTTCTGAAACCAGGAACCAAAGTAAATCTTTCTTCCCTAAGTTGTTTTTCTTGGATATTTTATCCCAGCAATATAAAGCTAACTAACATAGAAAAGATGTTTCTTTTCTTTCTATGGCTCATCGCTTTACCAGTGTGTCCTATCCTAATATCCTCGTATCTTCCTACCCCAATGAGACCTTCTTTCTCTAACATCTTCACTATCTTTTACTACCAGTTTTGCTTAGTCAGTCCTCAAAATATGAACAGTTTTTGCCCTATTTGAAAAAGCCTTGCTTTGTCCCTCTGCCTCTCAAACATCATTTTTTTTTTTCCTTTCACACTCAGAATTATACTTCTGCCTCCAATGACTCATGGCCTAGGCACTCCTTCATCTTCTGCAATCTGATAATTACCCTACTCTGGTCTCTTAAAGGTCATCAGTAACTTTCTGATGCCAAAATCAATTATCTCTTCTCAGTCTTCATTTTTCTTGATCACTCTGAAAACTGCAACTATTATACACTATTGCAAAGACTGCTGGTGAGCCACAAATATCCCATTCCCCCTTTCTTCCTTATCAACACAATCCCAGTTTTGTTCCAGGTGGTAATATGTCCAATCAAGACAACCCTTCCCAGCCTCTCATGAAGTAGAGATAGTCTTATAGAATATAAGCTTACATGTCTGTAGCTATTTGGTTTATGCCAGAGGCTGTAACAGATAAGTTTTAATCTCATCAGCCTACATAATAGTATTTTTTCTCACATTTATCCAAAATATGTATTCCTGGTGAGCAGAAAACATTCTACATGGTCATTCTGAGATCCAATTTTCTTCTACATTTTTAGTTCATCATATTCTGGGACCTCAGATCTTCTAGATTCAGCTACCAGCAGGGGAAAGGGCATGGAGGATAGCACATTGGAGGTTGGTGCTCAGCTATTTGATAACACATAACTGCAAGGGTAGTTTGTGTGACTGTCTAAGAGGAGGAAATGGATTTGGTGGGCAACCAGCCAGTCTCTGACACATGGCTAAACTGTTCAGTTAACGAACTCTGGCCCAGCCACATGAGCAGGCATGACTAGAACAAAACATACCCCCAGCTGGTTGTGTTCCAGAACAAAAATCCTACTCCATCAATCCCTTAACCCAAGGATTGCTGCTTTTTCTCACTCTCTACCATAAGAAGAATGTCATTGTTTTTTGTTTGTTTGTTTTGGGGTTTTGTGTTTTTATGGTGCTGGGGATCAAACCCAGGGTCTTGTGCATGTGAGGCAAGCACTCTACCCACTGAGCTAAATCCCCAGCCCAAGAATATCATTCTTAACATTTTTCTCTTCTTCCTATTGCTGTAACCCATGAGTCAATTTTCACTCTGACATGACCTGAATCATTCTTAATCACAATCACTGCTGAAACTTATAACTGTGAAGTTTGACAAGCACTGGAATAAAAGAAGAGATAAGTTATATTTTCAAATCCTTAAAGAGAGGAAAAATTATAAAATTTTAGTAATTTTGGTTTTGTCCATGCTTTTTGTCAAAAACAACAAAAGTACAGATTAAATTTATAAGACACACAGAAATCACATGTGCCACTGCCCAAAACAAAAACTGATTTAACTCACTCTGTAGAGGACAAATCAGTCCTCCCTAGAATTCCCCAACCATGCTTATAGGCTTACCACTGTTCACTTGATCCATTAGTTAAAAGTGTATACCTACAGATTATCCCTCATCCAGATTAGGCTATTCTAACAGAGTAGAGTATTTAAATAATTTTAAATACAGATAAATGTCTAACAGGGAGACATTTATCTGTATTTAAAATCAAACTGATCACAGAAATATTTGTACCAACTAATTATCTCCCCCCGCCGCTCCCCAGTCTTATTAATAGTTTTGATAATATTCATTCTTAAGTTTGAAATTTTCCAACTCTTCCAATTGTTTGTTCTCAAAGCTTTCCTGCTCTAAAAAAGTGTGTTATTTTGAATAATTCATTTTCATATAAATTACTATGAACCAATGTCACAGTACAGAAAAATAATTATTTATATTTCCTCTAGATGTATATAAAATAATGTATATAGAATAATTTTATATAAAATAATTTTATATAAATATGGCACACAATTTGAATTTATTTAACCTAGACTCTGCCTGGCAGTCAAACAGAAAAGTATCTTTGCTTCTTAGAGTAATTTGTATGAATGTATGTATGTATGTATGTATTTGCAGATACATATGTCTGTCTGTCTGTGTATTTTTGGAATGCTGTGCCCTGGGCATTGGCTTTATTTCCCTGAGATCACAGAAAGGTGCTTAGAGAGGTTCCTTCAAACCTGAAGTAGAGATGGTGGAACTTAAGATTCTGCTGCATCTGGGTCTCAGCTGAGATGTCACTAACACTGACTCCTTACTGGACCCTATGATATGCCAGCCAGATCCCAATCAGGAATAAAAACTTACTCCCCAGGCTGCAGGCAGAATCCTTCCACTGTTGGCCCCTCCAGTTAGTGCCTTGCCTAAGAGAATGACTAATGCCAGAGGCCTGTGACCTCCCCTGGGACAGCCAACCCTCAATACCCATCCTATCCTAGGCATAAGATCCCAGTCCCTTCACTCTTGACTCATGACAATTCTGAGGGCCCTGTCAGCTTCTGAGCTTTCAGTTGGGTTAGTTAATGTCTTTTGTTGGTTGTCACCTGCTCTTTTTTTTTTCTCTGTTTATGGTACTGGGTCAGGGCCCAGGGACTCAAGCATGGTAGGCAAGCTCTCTACCACTGAGCTGCATGCTCCCAGCCCAAAGCCTTTCATTGGAACTATCACAGCCCAACTTCTCGCTCAACTTTGTATCTTTCTGTTCCTTCTCAAAATTCCATTCTGATCCTGAGGGTTTAAGCTATAGCCAGGTTAAAAATAGAAAGCACCTTCTGTCCAAGTCCTAAACATATAGAGATCCTGATCCTGATTTAAACATGTATCAGCAGAAGACATGGCCACTCTCCAGAATCTATGGAGGACTTAATCTCTTGTTTTGGTTGCAAAAGATATTAAAATGACAATTCTTGCCAGACAAAAATTTGAATTGGGGACCCCCCAAAAGAAGAAATCATAAGAGAGAAAATGAAAACTTTATGAAACCACCATAAAATTTTAGCAGATGCCAAAATGACATTTGTGCAGACTTAACCAAAGATACTATGTGACCCCAGAGGACCAGTACACAGCCTCACCCTGGTGGTAGCTCTGCCTCCCAACTTCTGAGCAGATAAAGCAAATCACAGGCTGCCTCTTTCTGTCTAACCCGCTCACTGTTTGCACTCTTCTTCAAAGTAAAGACTTAAGGAATCAAAAAGACCCGGATGCCATTCTAGTCTCATCACATACTAGTGATGTGAATTTGATCAGTTTGTTAATCTCTCTGTATTTTGTTTTCCTTATTCAAAAACTGAGAGATGAAGAAAATGTCTGCAGCATAGTTGGAAGCATTAGCCACATTTATAGAGCCGTGCAGAGAATGTTCTAGCACTGTGGCTAACATTCTAGTCCAGTGGTCCTCACTTTAGCCATGCAGAGGAATTAACTGAAGAACTTTGAAAAATAATGAAGCCTGAAGTAGAGATGTGTTTATAGCTCTCCAGATGATTCTAAATGTTCTCAAGTTGCCATCTACAGATTATTTTATTTAACTCACACAACTATGCTATGAGTTCAGTACAGTTTTCTCCCACTTCCCATTGTTACAGGCGAGGAAACTTAGGTTTGAAAGATTAGAAGATCACTCAACGATAGCCAAGGGCAAAGTTGGGATTGAATTCACAAAGGATAACTCCCAAGACCTTATACACCTCCCAATACACTGCTGTGCTTCCACCCCATCTGTGATTATGAAGAATCTAACATCTTCTCTAGCATGCAGAAGGTGCTTCATACTTGGGAACTAATTTTGTTCTTTGCTTTTAACTTCCTGATCTGCATTCTGTGCTCTTAACAATCCCCAGATATCACTGGGAATTCAGTAGGAATGCGGGGTAAGATTTAGATTCACAAAATAAAACAAAAGAAAAACACTCTTTTTTTCTTCTTTCTCTCTTCCCAAACCCTGGCCATGAGTATAATTTGTTTTATGTTTAAAATCTTTTTGTTTGTGTTTGTTTTGAGATGTTGCCCAGGCTAGTCTTGAATTCCTAGTCTGAAGAGATCCTCTGTCTCAGTCCCAAGTTATGAGATTACAGGCATCCACCATTGCACCCAGCTTTAAAATCTTTTAAAGTAATTATTGCAGATACTATATAAAAATATCAGGAATCCAAGGTGAAAATTTTCTTCCATCCTTTCTCCACTTTAAGTCAGTGTTTTCTTTTACCTATGTCAATTTATAGACCTGGTCCATGAGCCCATGAGGATTTTGTTGTTGATGTTGTTGTTTACACATGTAATTATATATTTACAATAGTCTGTTAACATGATACATATCTTTCTAGATTTGTTTTATAACCCAAATAAGCACCCTGGTATTGCTCTGTAGGTAATGGAGGCAATTTTACTATTACTAATTTTACTAATCTGCTTGCATCAGATTCTCATGTCTTTTGAAATATTTTCATTAAAATTTTTTTCTCTTAGGGGGAAAAAAGGCATAGCCTCATTATCCCGAAAGCTGATAGTAAAATTTATAAGCCTGTAAAGGGCACATGACATGACATTTGTCTTTCCTTACTTGCTATATACTCCTAAGTATCTGCTCTCTTCATCCATGTGCCTAGCACAAGTAAGAACTCAAAAAATATTTGATGCATGGACAAATGATGCTATCCTTAGCTCTACATTGAAGTTATAAAATAAGATTTCTTAGGAGCAGGGACAGAAGACTCCAAAGTGTGAAAACAGAGTAGGGTGGACCACAGCAAAGCAGGCAGGAAAGGCAGCCGGAAACCTCATGGTAAAGGCCAGCTAAATTGGCCAGGAGGAAACACGTGGTTTCCTGAATTAAACCCGTTCAAACCTTCAACCTTTGAAGAATGACATATGTAAACGATGTCAGGAACCCACAACTTGCCCAACAGTCACATTTTGGGATTGTTTTTAAAAAGTTGTTTGTATCCTTGGGCTCCTCTCTCTCTATGTACTGCACTGGGAAGGATATGGAAATGGAAGCAGCTGTAGTAAAAACAACTGCAAATAATTGAAGTAGGTATGCTTCAGGAGACCACCCATGTAATGTCCTTAGGGGAAGGATTTCTACATTAGATCCATTGGATCTTCTCTGGATATACCAGAGGGACTTCAGGAAACTGTGAACAGCTGACATCCATGTAAATTGTGTGTGTGTGTGTCTGTGTGTTTCTTAATTCAGCATAGTTGGAGAGAAGACCTCAGCTTGCATCAGATTCTAATGTCTTTTGATGAAAAGGCCTCCTCCTCCTTCCACTTCTCAACTAAAGAGAGGGTGAAGTCAAGGGAGCTAACCCTATGCAGAATCTTCTATAAAGTCAAGGCTATAAAAGTCTTGGCAGCCAGCATATGAAAGGGTCCATTACTTCTCTATGCCAAGCGCTTCATTTTTAAATTTTTTTTCAGTCTCACAACAATGCAACAAGACACAGAAGTCCCATATTCTATGTATGAAAAAACTAAAACTCAGAGGCATTGAGTCACTAACCTAAGGTCACACAACTAGTGGTAGAGTTCAGAACTATCTAATTCCAAAGCTTGGATTCTTCCTCTCTAAGCTATGGCCTAAATTACTGGCTAAGCTTTCAGTCTAGAGGCAGTTTCTCTGCAGCAGTGAGGTTCACATATCAGAAGCCCCAGGGCCCTGCCCTCTCCCTGACTCTGTCCATCAGAACAGGCAAGGAGCCCAAAAATGATACTCTTAGGGCCAAGGAATAATCTGCTTGCTTATATAATATGGCCCCAATCATCCTACTCAAATTCTACACTCAAAGCCAATTTCTGTTTCAGGATATTGAAAGTTAATTAAAGAAAGAAATCATAGCTAAATAATCCCTTGTCTTTTTGGTGTAGCCAAGTCCAAGCCAGAAGGGAAGAAATGTGTCCTAGTAGTCACAAATGACAAAAGCCAGAAAGCTTTAAACTAAGTCTACTATCTTCTGGTTTCCAAGTCCATGCTAAAACCTTCAGTTAACTACTGGCTACTGAAACACCCTTCTATCACATGAGAATCGTGGCATATGCACACACTGAGCACTTCCTATGCGGCTGTGCTTTACTTCTATTATCTCTATCTTTTAAAAGAGTCAAGCAAGCTCGATGGATGACACTGCTTGTGAGGTTAAGCAAGTCCCTCAGGTTCACACAGACAATAAGTAGCAGAATCAGGATTTGAACCTAGGCCTATCTGATGACAGTGTGAATCCCGTTAAGCCACATCCTCCCACCCTGTGGACACAGCTACTGTGATTTATGGTACCTAAGACCAACATCATTTCTTTCTTTTCCCTGTGCAGAAAAAAAAAAAAAAACTTGCTCTGAAATTTGGCTAGTCTCTTGGGAGGCGGGCCATGGAAGCATGACAGATGAACTCTGTAATATAAATGGAAGGTGGTTCCAGGTTAAGCTCTGCCACTTACTGCCGCTGTCACCTTGGGGCAGATCAGTTAAACTTCCAAGGCCAGGGTTTCTCACCTATCAGGTGCAGATCATTGTAGTGCTCCACATCCCAGAGATCTAGAAGCGAATAGGAACCAAGGTACAGCAAATGTTAATTACCTTTGACCCTCCTTAAGACACTGACTGATCAGAGAAAACTAGGTAGTAGCCTTTTCTCAGCTTCAAGTGAGCCTTCCACTTCAGCCTCCCGGATTAGCCAGCTGATTTTTCTGAGTTCCTGGCCAACACTGGAGCTCTACCAACGCTACCGCCTTGCGCTCTGCTTACATTTCCCCTTCCTTTCAGTAGTTCTTCTGCCTGACCTGGAGGACTGGTCTTGACTGCTCCGACTCTGGCTACTTTCCTTCTGATTTCTGGGTACCAAGATCTGTCTCTCCTCAGTACCCCACGCATCAGGGCCGAGCGTTTAGCTCCGCTGTTCCAAGCTCTGGAATAGCCGCGAGTGCTCACCGAGAGGCGCGTCCCGCCCTCGAAAAAGGGTGTGACGGGAGAGTTTAGATAGGAGGCGCCTACTGTGGGGAACACCCTGCCGCCCGCAGAGCTTCCTTTACAGTTCAGCCTCTTCACCAGAGCGGCGCGGGGAATCGCAGGGGGCTTCTCGGCACCGGGGCACCGGGGCTCACGCCCTCCCACCGGCTCCACTCGAGCCCGCCCACCATGAAGTCTCCCTTCTATCCATGCCAGAACACCACCTGGGTGGAGAAAGGCAACTCAGCGACGATGGGCGGGGTACTGTTCAGTGCTGGCCTCCTGGGCAACCTGCTGGCCCTGGGGCTGCTGGCGCGCTCAGGGCTAGGGTCTTGCCGACCGCGCCTGCGGCGCCCGCCGCCCTCGGTATTCTACGTGCTGGTGTGCGGCCTGACCATCACCGACTTGCTGGGCAAGTGCCTGATAAGCCCGGTGGTTCTGGCTGCCTATGCGCAAAATCGGAGCCTGCGGGGGCTAATGCCTGCGTCCGGCGACGAGTCGCTGTGCCAAACCTTCGCTTTCTTCATGTCTTTCTTTGGGCTCGCATCGACGTTACAGCTCCTGGCCATGGCTCTGGAGTGCTGGCTTTCCCTGGGTCACCCCTTCTTCTACCAAAGGCACATCACCCTACGCCGGGGCGTACTCGTGGCTCCGGTGGTGGGTGCATTCTGCCTGGTTTTCTGTGCACTGCCCTTGATGGGTTTTGGGAAGTTCATTCAGTACTGCCCGGGCACCTGGTGCTTCATCCGGATGGTCCGCGATGACTCGATCTGGGTGGTGGTCTACTCTGTTCTCTACTCCACGCTCATGGCGCTGGTGGTTCTTGCCATCGTTCTGTGCAACCTGGGGGCGATGCGCAACCTTTACACTATGCACCAGCGACTGAGACGACACACGCGCTGTGGACTCAGGGACATCGCAGAGCCAGGCGCGGAGAAGAAGGTAGCATCCTCACATCCCTTGGAGGAGCTGGATCACCTCCTGCTGCTGGCCCTCATGACCGTGCTCTTCACTATGTGCTCTGTGCCTTTAATTGTGAGTAGCTGGGAGCAAGGTTGTGGGGAACTGGGGCGTGTTGGGCCGCTAGTGCCGGGCTGGAAGGGTGGAACCCGGTGAACCCCGCGACCGCACAAGAGGAGCTGCGTCCTGGGCCAGGAGGGTTTGTTACTGTGCTCCTCAAGTCGGATTCCCTCCACAGCCCTAAGATAAAGTCCAATTCGCTGAACGAGAAGAGGGAAGGTCAGGAAAAGGGAAAGAAGACAAATGGTATGTCATGACCCAGCAAAACCCTTTCCATTGTGACAGGACTCCCTCCTGTCTGCTTCCCTCTGGGGAGCTCTCAGGGGCAAAAATCCTTCAAACCTTGGAGAAGTTCGGTCTTTCCGTGACAATACGGTTCCTCTGCTTTTCCTGATGGCTAGGTGAAGTTTTATTTCTTTAGATGTGCTCATGGTTTTAATGGTGTAAGAAATGGACGAATGGCGTCTGAGGGTTCTTCTCTGGGTGTTGGGGTGGAAAGGAACTAAGGGACAGTTGAATTCTTCCCCATTGGTTTGCAGATTTAGTTTGGGAAAACTCGTGAGTGAACTTGGATGCTCTGTTGCAACTGTTTCTGGTGCCACCCCGCGAGGAGGTGTGGTACAGGCTAAGAGGCTGTTTGTATGTGGTTACAGCTGGTGGTGTCCTTTTGACAACCTGCCTTGACAGGTTTTGTTTCTATTCTGGCAAGTGAGTTGGCATGAAGGCCATTATCTTGGGTTTCAAGTTACTGAGGGGTTTGAATTACCTCCAGTATTGAGGGTTTTCATTCCTGGGGGCCCAGACACCTGGAAGTGGCTGGCATAGGAGAAGACTTTTTCAGTATAGCTCCTCCCCCTCTCTCCCACCTCCAAAGTACCTGTTCAGCAAAAACTACATTTGAATGAATTATAATAATAGCCAGTTCAAAGTCTTTGGAATCAGAGACTTATGGGACTAGGAAAGTTAATTTCTTACCAGGATATAGCAATTCTGGATATTATTTTCAATGGGGAATCAAAGGGAGATGTAAAGTGATTTTCCTTTAAATGAAGATCTCAATGTGTGGAGGACGCATAACCTGTAGCACTATCATGCAGGATTAGGATCAGAACTCCATCAATCAATCAGTCAATGTCTATATAAAAAGGCAGAGGTAGACGTAGTAGATAGATTCACCAATGGTTCTCAAACTTTAGCATGCTCAGAATCGTCAGCAGGCTGTAAAAAGAAAGATTACTGGGTTCCACACCCCCAGGATTTCTTTAGGATGTTTTTAGGTTTTTAAAAAATGTTTGTTTGTTTTTGTTTTTCTTCCAGAGCAAGGGGTTAACCTAAACCTCACACATGCTAGACATGTACTTTACCACTGAACCACATCCTTAGCCCTAATTTTTATTCTTAACAAGTTTCCAGGTGAAGCTGAAACTGCTGGTTCAGGGATGGCATTGGTGGAACCACATTCTAAACAGGAGTTGGCAAACAAAAGCCCACAGGCAAAGTCTGCCCTGCCCGCTATTTTATGTACAGCCCTGAAGTTAATAATAGTTACCAATGAATATTTGCAACCAACCCAGACCTTTAAGTCCCAACTAAGCCAAATTCTATTCCATTAAAAAGTTTTATTCTTCTCCATAGTAAATTTGTATTCTAAAAATTGTGCCTAATTATTATTGCATCCTAAATGTCATCAATAAAAATTGTGGAAATGTATTTTTTCTTTCTCTCTCATTATCTTGGTACTACCACATAGTAATGATTTTGCCTCTTGGTCTTTAAGACCTGAAATATTTATTGGTTGGTCCTTTATAGAAAATGTTTGCAGACCACCTTAGTTGAAACCTCACTTAACCTAGGCTCTGATAAAGCAGACATTAGCCAAACCATGAAATTTTTGACCTGAGCTTGAATGTTATAGTAAAAATAACACAGAAAGTAACATAATACAGTGGTAAGAGCATTGCATTTGGACATGTCTCTAAGGAGATTTGAATAACTCATAAAAGTATAGTGAGAAGCAAAGAAAATAATGGACTTGAAGATGATTTTTCTAAAAAACTTTTGAAGTTCCAAATATGTGTAATATTGATAGAATTCTTCACAAGAATCATCGTTTTCTAGAAAGGACAAAGGTTTTGGTGTAGGACATGGATTTGAATCAGGCTTCATTACTTACTGGCAAAGGATTGGCACTTGTTTATCCTCTGATGTCAGCTTTCTCGTCTGTAAAATAAGAATAATCATACTGTTTTCTGTAAGATAGATATGAAGATTTAAAATTACACACACACACACACACACACACACACACACATGCACAGACACACATAGGTAGAATATCCCTAATCCCCAAATCCACATGCTCCAAATCTGAAAATTCTGATAATCAACATGATATCACAAGTGGAAAATTCCACACCTAACCTCATGTGACAGTTTTTTGTCAAAACTCTGGCACACTCAAAATTTGTATAAAATTACTTTCAAACTAAGTGTACAAGGTCCATATGAAACAAATGAAAATCTCATTTAGACTTCCATCACCAAGATATTTCATTATCTATATACAAATACTACAAAAATCCAAATAAATAAGTAAATAAATCTTAAATCTGAAACACTTTTGGTCTCAAGCATTTTAAATAAGGAATATATAGCATGTACAATATGTGTGTGTGTGTGTGTGTATGTGTGTGTCCCCAAACCAGTGCCTGTGTTCAATAATTAACATTACTCTTATTACTAATTATAGCTTACATTTCTTATTATTGCTTCCTGGATATAGCAAATTAATCAAGAGATATATCTCCTTGGGAAATAGTGTTATAGTCTAAGGTTATGGTTCTCAAATTCTTCATCATTTCAGTACCCCTTTATACTCTTAAAAAATCATAGAAACCCAGAGGGTTTTTATTTATGTTGATAATATCTATCAGTATTTATCATATAAGATATTAAAACTAAGAATTTTTAAAAATACTATTGCAAAGAAGATATCAAAGTCTACTTCTCATGTTTTAATACAGGTTCAAG
This sequence comes from Urocitellus parryii, assembly GCF_045843805.1. NCBI lineage: Eukaryota > Metazoa > Chordata > Mammalia > Rodentia > Sciuridae > Urocitellus > Urocitellus parryii. Next base: position 78,503,877 of record NC_135536.1, on the reverse strand, counting down.
GAAAACGGTGAGATTTCAAAATGACTTAGTGAATGATATAAAGTTATAGAGATTTTAGCAACTAAAACAAAAAAGCATATTAAATGTAAGAAGTACTTGAAACAGTCTCTGAAAATACACAAGTGTACTCTCAATCTAGAAAGGTCCGAAAAAACCCAAGAATACACAAGCACAGATTAATGCCATTAGCCACAGAAGTGGTGATGTCATCACATTTATACAGCCTCCATAAAACTCACTGCACACCTTCTACAGAATGAGAATGAAAAATATAAATAACAGTTTTATGAAAAGTTTTGACTTCTTTGCCACACTCAATGGGTATTTGAGACCTCACACTTGAAAACCACTCATCCAAGGAATGGAACTAGCAACTAGAAAAATAAGCCTATATCCAACATACTCGTAACATAATTATTGTATTTCATCAGGCCAGTGAAAAATTTTTTGTTTCCAGTGCTGGGGATTAACCCAGGGCCATAAGCATGCTCTGCAAGTACTTTACCACTGAGCTACACTCTCACCCTAATCTTGAGTATGATTTTTAACATTCACTTCACAATATTGCTGGATTAGAGTAAAATGAGTAGATTGAATTTTCAAATTTGCAATTTTGTACAGCAGGAAATATACAGAATATGTAATGAGCTTTAGAGGCAGTTTGCAGCACATTCTCTAATGTGAATAATATACTTTCTCCAGATTCTTTTTATCTTAGAAAACCACAATATATTGGAGGTTGGAGGGGGAGCAGAGATGGATGAGAGGGGGTGTGTATGTAGAAATGAGTCATAACTCTTGAGCAGTTTAAAAGCTGGATAACGATAAATACGAGCTTGTGTGATTATTTCTTCCAGAATCGGTGGAACCGGAGAAGTGGTAGAGGACATCCTGCATGCATTGAGACAGATCTTGTGTGTATGCCATTTTGGTGGCAGAAAGAATAAATGAGATGCTCCTTTCAAAGAGGAGGTTAGAAACATATAAGGGATGGGAGACAAAAGAAGGGCCCAGAGGAAAGGGGTTAAAGTAGATTAAAGGGCTAGAGAGGAAGGCACATACTAGGGTGTTATGATGATGAACTGGGTAGAAGAGGTCATCAGATGGAGACCTCCGCAGCAGGGATGGCCTGCCAAGTCTCCACCTGGTTGGCAATGACAACATTTTCTCAACGACTTCTATATCCATCAGAAGGTAGTCTTCTCATGCTGTCTTTATATAATTGAACCACTTTTAAAATGCCAGGTGTAGAACAACATTCTTCTAATACAAATCTAGTGACTTGAAAACACAGATAACCCAGCAGGGGTGTAGCTTAGTAGTAGAGCACTGGCCTAGCATGTGTGAGGTCATAGGTTCAGTCCCTAGCAATACACACACACTCTCTCCCTCCCCCCTTTCCTCCCTCCCTCCTCCTTCCTCCCTTCCTCTCCCCTTTCCTCCCTCCCTCCCTCCCCCCTTCTCTCTTTCTTTTTCTCCCTCTGATACATTAATAGAACTGACATGGTAAACACTGCATAGAAATAAAATGATTTGTTGTAATTATAAGAGTATCATTCAGTTACCCAGATACCACTAATCAAGCATTCTTGCATAATTGGAATTATATTGTGCTGTACTCCACTTTGAAGAGAATGGGGCAAATGTAAAAACAAACTCATGTCAACTGCTTTTTAAAATCAACTTAGTCATAGAGTTTATTGTCATCCACATATTCATTCAGCACACATCTGGTATATAGAAATCCAAGACACTCTATAGTTTATTGTGGAGATATAAATTGAGAGAAATATCACATGCAACTACATAAGCCCTAAATCGATGAGTGGGACCATAGGGAAATTTAGCAGAGGACAGGAGACACTCCAAACTGAAAAAAATAATATTAGCTAATTATTGAGTCTTATATGCTAGATCCTGAGCTCAAGGTTTGCCTCATACCATCTCACTTCAGACTTCACAAAAATCGCTCAGAAGGTAGGTACAATAATTTCCACTGTAAATATGAGGAAACAGTAATTTCCCTGAAGTCACACATCAGCGGATTCTAATCCAGACAGACCCTAAAGTGGACTGGGCTTAGCTACCACCTCAGATAATTTTGTAAAGGGTATAATATTTGGGGTAGACCTTGAAGGAAGGTGTGATCTGAGTATATAATCAGTTTACATATCTGTAATATAGGGATAATGACTGTACTTCATAGATTTTTTTTGTGGGGGAGGGCTAAAGATAAATTTTTAAAAGTGCTTAGAACTGTGCCCAGGGACAGTAGGATTTATGTGGGCATTAGTCATTATTATTGCTATTAGTGTTATTAAGCAATAGTTATGGAAGAAGGCATTGAGATGTAAGTAACAGCTGAGTCCAATGTGGACATTTTCCTAAAGTACATTAGATTGGGGTGGCTGAGCCTGCTGAAATGCTCCATTGAGCAGTATTGAAAAGGCAAAGTAACTGTTATGGGAAGAAGCATCTTCTCCAGGAGATGCTCTTTGATTCCCTTGAATAGGTCTATTCTGCACTTATCCATATCATTTTCTAGTAATGCTGCATTTGCATAGTTTCCATTCCATTAGAGTCCATTTGCCTCATTATGGATTTAGAATCTCAGGAGGCATAGGGTGTTTAATGGCAAAAAGAACAAGTGGCCAGCCTCAGCCTGAGTAGGAGGCAATGGCAGTACTGACCTAGACAGTGTTGGTTGAATGGCAGGAAGAGCTGTGGTCTGAGGCACATTTTAGGGTTTCCAGGAGGCTTTAGGACCTCAGGGAAGACCAAGACAATAGGTAGCTAGACACAGGTAAGTAGGCTTTTATTTATTTATTTTGCACGTTTTTCCTCACTACCTTGAAAAGAGAATGTCAACCACAGAAAGATAGCAATCTATACCAAGGAGAACTAGGGCACTGAGGTGAGCACATGAGGTGAACTATTCCTTTTTCAAGTCACCTCATGTCTTTTCATTGTTGTATTTCCCGTATCTTCACATTGATTTCAGTATTATTGACCCTTTGATATAGGTGATGTTTTCCAAGTGTGACTTATTTCTAAGCAAACTGATAAGAGAGGATAGGAAGCAGGTAGAGAAGAAAGAATTGAATAAAATACAGGTGTAAAGATACTAGCTGGAGAGACTGTATTTATGGAAGTGTAGTGACCCTGTATGTGAAAGCTGTCAGTGGGTCTTCATGGTCTGGCTGGGACCTAGACACCAGAGCATGGCAAGTGCAACAGCCACAGGAGGTCCATCATGCTGGGTCTCCCATATACTCCTCAGTTTCTCCATCTCTCAGACTCCTCACTCACACCCGTCATCTTCAGTGACCTCACCTACTTATAAATTTACCAAATATGAGTATTCCAAGTTAAGCTGCCATGTTCTTACAGAAAGGTAAGTGACATAAAGTGAATCCATTGCTGTCACCAACCTTTCAATATCATAATGGAATGTTTTTCTTCAAACAGTATCGTTCCTACTATGGAGCTGTCCAGGATGCCACTGAAGAATCGGACGATCTTCTAGCCTTGCGTTTCCTGTCTGTGATTTCAATTGTGGACCCATGGATTTTCATCATATTCAGAACTTCAGTATTTCGAATGTTTTTCCACAAGATTTTCATAAGACCTCTTATGTATAGAAACTGGCAGAGCCATTCCTATCAAACTAATGTGGAATCCAGTTTGTGATAGAGGCTTACAATCTCTGGTAAGTTGGAGAATATATCAGTTTCAGATAAAGATTTAAAAATATATATATCAGTTTCAGACCCATGATTTTAAAAAAAGCAAAAAAAAAAAAAAACCCTTAAATCCTTAAAGATTTTATCTCCCATAACAAAAGCATTGAAACATATTTTCAGAAGCATTTGATATAGTTTGAAAATATGTTGCCACTCTGTATTCAAGAACCATTTCAGTACATTTTTTTCATTTTGTGTTATTAACAACAACTAAAATGTTGTATGTTTTAAGCAATGTTAATTGTCTTATAACAATGATATTAATTGTTCCAACATTTGTATCTGGTGCCCCTAATTTTTTTTACAATAAACCTATAGATCTTTATTTAAATATAGTAGAAACACCACTATTTAAAATTATGTGATAAATGTTCTTTAAAAAGCATATCAATGTCTTACCCTATTCATTTCCAGTGATCCCTGAATTATTTTATCTCATTATTACCCCCTGTTTAGTTATTATCCTGGCCAATTGGTCTAGGCAAAACTTGAATCATAGATGGTTCTTAATGTGGGAATATGACCAGGTTAGGCATTTGGAGGGGTCTTCCTGAGCCACCATTTAGGGGTACTTAGTGTTCAGGCGAAGATGCAAAGCTACAAGTAGATGGGAAGAAAGATCTGACTGTGGCCCACAACTCAGACAAGAAAATATTATCTTTTGAAATCTAGCCTTTTAGTATTGAGGCAGGGGTATCAGCAGGAATCAGTATTTGAGAGTGGGCACACAATGTTCTTTCACTTTTGCAAACTCCATTTTAGAGGCTTATCATATTGATGGGTTCTTTGGGGGTAGGATTTACTATGCTTCTTGGACAAACACTGATGTGTGACTTACCAGAGAGCTGTGTTAACTGAGTTCGGCTGTGTGAAGTACCTGGGCATTTGCACAGAGGAACGGGGACTCAGCCAGCCTCAGTTGAAGCTAATGACCATGGCCATAACACCTTCCTATAAAGACTGATTTCTGCTCTTATGGAGACACGAAATGTTACTGAGGCTCCTGTGGGCTGTGCTTTCACAACTGAAGCAGGACACAGCTCAGAAGGAGCTCAATCAAGCACTTTAGTTGGACATTTAGAAGTTTACAAAGGTTAGCCAAACTGTGACCAGAACGGAAAAGTGGGGAACCACAGCTGTAGCTGAATTGGAGACTCAGCCCCATATGCAACCCGCACTGTCACCTTGGGTAAAACAACTGGGGAGTGGGGGAGGCGACAACAACCAACTAGAGGGGATCCGGCATCTCTGGAGTTCCTTTGTAGCCCTGCACACTTGGACTCTGAGGTGGAAAGCTGAGACCTCCAGCCAGCAATCCCTCCTGGGGACAAAAGTATTTACCTTGTTTCCAACTTAGCAGTAACTTCCTTTTTTTCACCTCTGGTTTTGCCCATATCTCAGAGACGGTATTAACCTGGTAATATACTTTGTTGTTGTTGTTGTTGTTGTTGTTTTTGTATAGCAAAACTGTGAAAAAAAAACAAATTAGGAATATCAGAAATATAATTTGAGAGTATGACATGATGAAGAAATTCAGTTGTTTTTCAAGTTTAGCTTTTGTTTGTATGTTTAATGTGTATATGTGTGTGTGTGCGTGTGTGTGTGCGTGTGTGTGTGTGTGTATATATGTTCATGTATTTTTTTTTGGTCAGAGGAAGTACATCTTTTTGTCTTCTCCTTTTGAAAAATGTGTTATGATAATTGTTCAGAAAATTTGATAAGATCCTAAATAAATCAACAAACATAATTTTTAAATATTTTGCTCAAGTAATTACTTTTCTTTAAAGGGCTATGATTTCTGTTTGTAGCAAACAGTTGCCAGCAATATTGCTATCTCTAATAGTATAACAATGTGAATTTTTATATACTATCCTGTTATAATTTATATTACCATAACAAATTTTCATGGTTTATCCAAGGACTTGTTGCTCCTCGTGGTTTCATATGAAATGTCCATATATCATCCTGATGAAATCCATGTCAAGTTAAATCCTACTCTGCAGTAATATTCATTGATTTATTCATTAGTTCATTAAGTTGACACAGATTTTTTGTCAAGCTACTGATTAGGTGCTGAGGAAAATAAGACTCAGTCCTGGTGCCCAACTGCTGGGTTGTACACTGCCAGGAGAAAGGATTGCAAATAATCATAAGGCAGTGTAGAAATTCTTAGTAGTAGGTGCACACACACCAGACCAGGGGTGACACACAGGGCTGACAGGAGAACTTCACAGGGGGAAGACACTTCAGTCAAGCATTGAAAATGAGTAAAAAATTTGACTGACTCGAAATGAAAACTGGAAAGACACACAAAGAGTTTACAAGAGATATGGGGAAACATATATGATTAATAAATGCTGAAAAATATACAGCCTAATCAAACAAATGCAAAAAACAAAGTCAGATTATCAAAGTCCAAAACAAAAATGTCTCATAAAAAAACAGAGGTTATTGAAAGATGGACATTCATATTCCAGTGCAAAATAGGAGCTTAAAGTGTTTCCTTTATATATTGTTCTAGTAATTCCACTCTAGAGTATTCTCCTAGAGGATAATCAGTGTTGCTGTCAGAATCGTGCACAAACCTTTTCTTGGTAGCCTTATTTATAAAAGCAAAAGAATGAAGATAGCTTGAAAATGGGTAAAGTAAACAAATGTTCAGATATGTTTATTTTTATATAATATATTTGCACAGAAACAAGTGGCCACTAAAAAAGTTTTTTCTCAAATACAACATTAAGAAGAGAGCTTACAATATAATAGTTACAAACATTAAGAAGACAGCTTACAATGTAGTACTAAGTGAAAAGGGCATGATACATCAATTTAAATTATAACTCATAAACATATATGCATAGAAATACCTTGAAAAAAATTAAGCATGAGCAGAACGGGTGGTGCATGCCTGTTACCCCAAGTACTCAAGAGGCTGGGGTAGGAAGAGTGCAAGTTCAAGGCTACCCTGGGCAACTTAGCGAGAACGTGTCCCAAGAAATTTTTTAAATGTCCTAGGCATATAGCTAAGTGGTAGAGCACTTACCTAGCCTGTGGGAGGGCCTAGGTTCAATCGCCAGTGTTGGGGTTAGGGGTGGGGAGAAAGAGAGAGAGAGAAAGAAAAAAATCAAAATATAAGTGGAGGGTTCTGGGGGGGGAGCATGAAACATGGGTATTATTTGATGCACATTTCCCCCACAATTCTTTGTATTTTCTAAGATTTAAAACAATAAGTATTTATCTCACATGAGGTCACTCAGGGGGAATGAGCTGCACAAAATAACCACACAGAGACAGACAAATACCTTTTTCTTTGGGGTCCTATGAAAGCTCCTCTGACCTTAGGGGTCCATAGAAAGACAGAGAGCCAGTGAGTGCTGAACCCTTTTATTGGGAAAAAAGCTATTCAAATTTAGGCAAGGGGTCAGGTTTCAGGGGGTTGAATGCGGCTTAGTGATGTCTGCTGTCAGCAGATTGACTGACATCTAGAAAGGCCACATCCAAAGGCAGAGCAAGAGAAAGGGGACACACTAATGGCATTTCCATGGAACATTCTATCCCCAACAGGGCAAATGAGTGATATCACAAAGGAACAGGTAAGCGTAGCTCAACCCATGGGGTGACACGCCTACGTCTGAAGATGCATCCTCAACCTCCAAGACTAGGTCAATGTCCAGGTCACTACGAGATGTAGTGATGGTCAAAGCCTCTCCTCTTAGGGAAGGAGAATGCGAATCATTCAGAGTGGCCGCCTCCCACACTTTTTCAAAAGAATGAATAGAATTGGCCTGAATAAACCAGGGGAAAGGTGGGAAGGAAGAGCTTTCAGGTCTAAGGCAAAGGCACACAGAAATAAAGGAAGGGCATGCCTGGGCTTAGAAGCTCTATTTGGTGGACATTTGAGATTTAGGACCGTAGGTGGCAAGAGAGCGGCTGAAAGAGTGGCAGGTTTCACATCATAAGAGGTGTCCATATGGCAGTGGAGGGCTGGAACTCTGTGAGACCCAAATAATTGCTGATGACTGAAGGCTTTGAAGGCAGGTGGAGTTGGGGGAAGATGAGACTGGTGCTCTGGCTTGCAGACAAGGCAGCTGGGGTGATCCTACAGACCCCAGGGCACTTGTGAGTCCCTGCACTGGACCAGGGCTCTGGGCTAAGGAAGAAAATGAGCTGAAGTCAACCTATCCCTCCCTGCTTGCCCTTTTGTGGGCTCCACCAACTAAGACAAGGGGGCCTCTTTTTGATCATGTTTATACTTGAAGAGGGACACAAAGACTTCATATGTGCAGGCACTAGGGATTCCCAGCTGCAGGGGAAAGAAAGAGGCTAGGAGGAGCTGAATTCAAACACAAATTGCACACAGTGTGCAGTAGGTACAGCTGACACGATTCCTCCTCAGGACTCAGTCATGGCTTTAGTTCTTTCAGTTGCATGTACTTGACCATTTTCTGCTTCTTGGTTTTAATGTAATCAGGAACAAGTTAGGAAAGGAAACAATTTCTGAAAATACAGCATGTTTGTCTGCCTGTTCCCTTGCCCACCCCACTTCCCAGTTTATCTGGACAATATATTACAGCTACTGATTCACATGGAGCCTCTAAGTTATCTGTGAACTAATTGTATGCTACCCAGCCAGGTTAGAAAAGAGTCAGTTGTTAGGACTGGTTAGTCCCCAAAATCTCTCAAAGGCAAATTTCGAAAGGTATTCTTGAAGCTTTAAAAGAGAGAGGAAAATCCCACAAACACAAAGCACTTGGATGACCCTAGACACTCAGTAGCCACACAGCCTTCTCCATCTGCTCATTGATTGAGGTGCTTCATGCTTCAGGTCAGTGCATCTCAAAGTGTGGGCCCTGGCAAGCAGCAGCAGCATCACCTGGAATGCATTAGAAAGGGAAATTCCTGGGCCCTACCGTGGACCTATTGAATCAGCATCCCTGGGGGTGGGACCTCTTGTAATTTCTTTTTAGAGTCCAAGATCACTTGTGTGGGTGTTCCTCCAGGTGGAGCAAAGCTGAGCTCACAGTAAGTGGGATACTGTAATTAGGGCTCCCTTTTCCTGTCCTTGCACAGTTGCCTAATTCAGTGGTGTTAGAGTCTGTAAACAAGTCAGGATGGCACCTGGCATTTTGCCAGGGGGAGTGGTTTGTGAGGTGGTGCCAGTGAGCCATTAAGTGTGGAGATTCCTTATTGGTTGACTGCTGTATCTAGTTTATGTTAATTAAGATAAGCTGTGTGGAATGTATATATACCGCTCCTGTCCTACAATAAATGGCTCCTACTCCTGCTGTATCAATGTACACAAGTTATTCGTCACCACACACCACCCCCGCCCCCACCCCCGGTTATTTTGCTGCAGCCGGACTGCGGCAAGTGGAAAGAATCAGCTGGCCTCACCCACTATGGGCAAGGTCAACATTCCAATCTTCCAGATAATTAAAAAAAAAAAAAAACTGCATGAACTCAGGAGTCAGTCTAGTCTGGACAACATCTGCAGTGAAGTTGTTTAGCACCTATTATGTTCTAGCTACTGAGTGTGTGAAATCAAAAAGGGGAAAATGAAGAGATGAATTTGGTTTATTATTATTGCTGTTGTTACTTAAATGCTAAGACTAGAGTCAAGTAAAATCTAATATGTGTATTTTAAGTCAAGCTTGCAGGGTCTTAGGATGATCTATACTCCTAGAAAAAATATGGAATCTAATTGGAAATACAGGATGAATGAAGTTAAAGATCATACAGTCTTTTGGAAATGTTACCAAGTTTTGGAGGATGGAGCATGCATTTTAAACCAGCAAAGTCCCAAATCAGAGATAATTGATGTTTAAGATTAGTCTAGCAATGCATTGTATAGACACCTGGGCAAACAATGAAGTTGGTACCTTGCCAATGCCAGCTTCTTATCAGCACAAAATAGGATGAGGAAACAATAAACATCACACAACATAATGAATTAGAAGACTTCTTTCATTCCCACAAATCTAAACCACCCAGAGTTCTCAATTAGGTTTTAAAAATGCATTTTATAAACGAGTATGATTGACACATCCAAAATAAAATGACTCCCCCAAAAAGAGATGAAGATAATAATGAAACCAAAATCTATCCTTCAAACATAAAGTAATACTAGACAAAGTAGAATTTAAGCCAGAGAATTTTAAGTAGTTAAAAAATCAGTACGTAACTATATTGTGAAACATGCATAACCATATTTATAGCAATCCAATTCACAATAGCCAAGTTATAGAACCAGCCTAGGTATCCATCAACAGATGGAGTGATAAAGAAAATGTGGTACATATACACAGTGAGGTTTTATTCAGCCATAAAGAGGAATGAAATTATGTCATTTGCAGGAAAACGAATGGCACTAGAAAGTATCATGTTGAGCAAAACAAGCCAGAGACTCAGAAAGCCAAGAGTGGTATGTTCTCTCTCATATGTGGAAACTGGAGAGAAGAATATTTAAAAAGGAAGTTAAGAAAATAAGAGGGAGGCCAGTAGAATTGAGGAAGGGAATCAGAAAAAGGGAGAGGGGAGGGGAAGAAAAAATACTAAGGAATGAAATGGATTAAGTTATGTTATGTGCTTATACAAATATGCCACAATCCCACTATTATTTATAATCATGATGCACCACTGGAAAAAATATACAATCAGTAGTGAATACAACATTGAGTTGTTCTGACTAAATAGTGTGGCAATAAAAGTACAAAGTAAAAAGCATTAGAACATGAGAAATAAAATATCACTATTGTCATGGATTATTTCATGTACCACCATCAATCAAGATAGATCAAATAGACAAAAAGATATTAATTTAAATAGATTTATGTATTTGTTGCCACATTACTCAATCAGATGGATTTTTATCAGATAGATAGGTTATATTTATATGTTTATGACAGACTGTTTTAAAACATAGACTATGATATAATTCACCTGCAATTCACACTGGGGACCCTGGAGGCACTCCAAGAAAGACTTGGATGGAGTGGTTCTTCAGAGCAGCTCAAACTAAGGTTCAACAAGAGGTTTGAGTGACTCTGAAAGATACATGCCATATGTAAAATCACAATGTGGGCAGAGAAAATGAACAGCGTTTCAAAAAGAGCCCAAACTTGGAAGTCATAAGGACAGAATTTCTGCCTGTTAAACATAGATTTGTGACCTACCTGCTTTGTGCATGTAAGACTCAGTATTCTGTCATGTAGGATGAGTATTATCAGGATTTTAGTTAATAATGGCTACTGATTCTCCAAAGTAACACAAGAAATGTGGGTTACATTGAGGCAGTAGGCAGGTTGGAAGAGAGCTGCTAATGATTCCCATTTCTGTCTCTTGGTGTCTTAGCTTGTTTTCTGGTGCTATAACAGAATGCCTGAGACTGGATAAATTATAAAGAACAATGTCCAAATTTGGAATGTCCAAAATTAAGGTGCTTGCATCTGATGAGAGCCTCATCGATAAATCATGTCATGGCGGAGGGTATCACTTGGCAAAAGAACAAATGTGCAAGCTCATGTCTCTCTTCTTCTTCTAATGAAACCACTAATCCTTGTGAAACTCAACAGGAATAAAATAAATAAACAAATAAAGCCACTTTTCCTATCATGGGAACCCAGCCCTCATGACCTCATCCAACCCTAATTACCTCCCCAACCCCCCAGTTTCAAATATCATCAACATGTGAATTGGGGGATTAAGTTGCCAACACCTGAACTTTTGCAGAACACACTCAAACCACAGCTTTTGGTATTCATGCCCTTGAGTAATCCCTTCCCCTCTAGAATGAGCTGGACCTAGAGCCTAGCTTCTAATGAGCCGTATACAAGGAGAAATACCTGGGATGTTACACCCTTGATGTCACTAGCCTTGCTTGCTGGCTTCTCTGATGGAAGCCAGCTGTCATGCTGTGAGCTATGGAGAAGCTGGGAGGCCTCTGGCCAGTAAGGAGCTGAAGCCCTCAGCCCTCAACCTAGAAGGAACCAATCCTCAACCACCCCATGAGTGTTCTTGGAAAGGAATCCTTGTGAGTCTAGCTTGGAGCTGACTGCAACCCCCACCATCATCGTTTTTTTTTTAAGTTAACAAATGATAATTTTAAATATTCAAGGAAAACAATGTGCTATTTTGACACCTGTGTACAGTTTGCAATGACCAAATCAGGTCTCTCCATCATTAACATATCCGTTACCTCAAACATCTATTATTTCTTTGTGTTAGAAATATTAAAAAATCCTTTCTTTTAGCTATTTTGAAATATACAATTATTAATGGTAGCCACTCTACTTTGCTATAGAACACAGAACTTAATCGCCTTAACTATGTTTTTGTGCCCAATAACTAAATTCTTTCCCTCCCTACCCTTCCCAGGCTCTAATGACTGTGTTTCTACAAGGTCAATGTTTTCAGCTTCCGCATCTCCATCAAAACACAAGATCTTTGTCTTTCTGTGCCCAGGTTATTTCAATTAATATGATATCCTTCAGGCTAGTCTATGCTGCCACAAGTTACAGGATTTCATCCTTCCCTGTGCTAGGCCAACATCTTGCCTGTGACTTCTGAGAGACCCTTAGTCAGAGGAGTCAGCTTAGCACTGTCCAGGTGCCTGACCCACAAAAATATAGGAAATGTTGTTTTAAGCTGCTAAATTTGGGGATTATTTTTTTTCAGCTTTCATCACTAATGCAATTAATTTCATTATAATTAAATTAATGGATATCAAATGATCTACAAGTCCATGGCATAGCTTACTGAAAGATATGATACATAGAATATGAATAAGCCTTGATTGTATACTAGGCTGCTAAAAGGAAAATCTCAACAAAAGTAAGAAAACAGAAATTGAACAGTGCATTTTCTCTGATCAGCAAATGCATTTTTATTTAAGTTGAAACAAAAATATCTAATTATATTTTCTTCTCTGTGTTTGATCATATGTATTAAATAGTACCTACAACATGCATATGCAGTCTAAATAATAAAGCATATAGTGAATATTTACACAGACATCATGAAGATCAATAAACAGTACATTTTCAGTACTCGTGTGTCTTCTCTAAAGCAGTCCCCTACTTCTCTCTGGAAGTAAACACCATCTTTGCTTTTCTTTATTTTACCACCGGTGTGGTAAAATATATAACATGCCATCAATGAATATTTGAGTTGCTTCTATATTTGCCTATTACAGAGACCACTGTTTGATGATTCTTATCGTATCCTGCGTGGAACAGGTGCAAGATACCTAGGAGTAGAATTGCAGGATTGTAGGATATGAGTAATCCTGCAATCCCACTCCTAGATATTTTTATTATATTGTCAAAAGCGATATCCCAACATTTTCATTGTTGGATCTTTTATTTTACCATTCTAGTAAATTTATATGATTTCTTATTGAGGTTTTAATGTATTTTCCTTGTAATAATAATGATATTGCACCTCCCTTGTACATTTATTGATGCTTGGAAGTCTTTATAAAGCTTTGTTCAATTTTTTGCCTAACTTTTTAATACAAATCCGTCTTTTCATGTTGCTCTGTAGATGTCCTATCTACAGTTCCTTTGTTAGTAATATGTGTTGCAAATATCTCTTTCCATTTCGTAATGTCTTTTTACTGTCTTTGTGGTGACTTTTAATGAATTGAAAATTTTATTTTATTAGAGTCTAATTTCTTAAGCTTTACCTTATGGCTAAGCTTTTGTTTTAGTCAGCTTTTTTTGCTGTTGTGACTAAAAGATCTGAACAGAACAATTCTAAAGGAGGAAAAGTTTATTTGAGGGCTCATGGTTTCAGAGGTCTCAGTGCATAGAAGGCCGGCTGCATTCCTCAGGGCTTGAGATGAGGCAGGACATCACGGCAGAAGAGTATGGCAGAGGGAAGCAGCTCAGATAGTGGTCAGAAAGCAGAAAGAGAGACAGAGAGACTCTCCTCACCACATACAAATATATACCCCATAGCCCTGTCCCCAATTCCCACCTCTGCCAGCCACACCCTACCACTTCAATTACCACTCAGTTAATCCTTATAGGGAGCTTAATTCACTGATTGGGTTAGGACTCTTATAACCCAATCATCTCCCCTCTAAACATTCTTACATTGTCTCACATGTGAGCTTTCAGGAGACACCTCACATCCAAATCATAACAGTTTTTTATGTCTTCTTTGAGAAATTTTTCTGAACCTGGAATAATAAAATATTCTTTTATATTACTTTATAAAAGCTTTATAGTTTTGCCCTTCATTCTTTGATTACTTCACCTGTGATTTACTTTGTACATGGTATGATATAGATATCTAATTTTGTATTTTTTACCCTATACATACCAATTGTCCCATATAGATACTAAATACCATTGACCCTGTCATTTATTGACATGTTCATCCTTTTCCCATTGGTGTTATGTCCGTCACAGTCACATATCATTTTCAAATTTGTATATCTCTTTATATTTCACAGGCCTATTGTTTTAGTTACATAGTTTTATATCTGATATGTTAAATGCTTCCACCTAGTTCTTTTTCAAGTCATCCTTGTTAATCATATATTTCTCTATAAAATTTAAAATAAGCTCACCAACTTTCACAAAACTCTATTGAGATTTTCACTGGGATTGCAGTAGCTCTATTGATCAATTTAGTATTTCTCCCAATTTACTTTTATCTTTTTCTGTCTATAGAGGCTTCTAAAAATTATACAAATTGTAAGTAGACAGTGGAATGAATTTCCAGTTAACACATCTAAGTATGTTGGATTATACAACCCAGATCACAAAGCAGAATACAGAGTTATCAGAATGTCAATTCCTTTAAAATTCCCTTTTAGCTACTAACCCCACCCACAAGTGGAAAACACCTTCCTGCATTTTAATTCCATGTAATCATTTTGTCAATTTTTAAATTTTATGTAGATAGAATCCTCTAATATGTACTTGGTCTCCTCAGCATTATGCTCATGGAAGCCATCCAAGTTGTTCAGAGAGTTACATTTTGTTTAATCTCTTTGCTATAGTGTGTAATATTTCACTATGAAAATTTACCATGCTAGTGAACTCATTCTGTTGTAGATGACATCTGAAGGATTTCTAATGGGGGCTATTACAAATGGTAATAATAGTAATGCTCATTACTTAAATAGGGGTATAGCAGTAATATATTGTGACTTAAACTTGCGTATCCCTGACACACCTATTCATAGGTTTATCGGCCTGTTGCTATTTCTGCCTGTGAAGGATATGTTCAAATCTTTTCCCCACTTTTCTATTCAGCTATTCGCCTTAGCTTATTGGTTTTCAGGAGTTTTATACTCTGGATCTATTAGATTCTTAAGTTTTAGGCGGTGTGTGGCAAACTTTTGTATACTGTGAAAATCTTAGAGGATCCAAATCTACTTGGTTCCCTGGAGTTCAGAATGAGAATTTAGATGACAAATGTTACCTGTATCTATTCTTATGATTTCTGGCCTATGATGCCTTTATTTCCTGGTGGGCCTAGATCTTGTAAGAAATCTTATTTCTGAGACTATCTGATGCTTGAAGTGATGGTGGCTTCCTCCAGGTATCTGTACCCTCCAGGTACCAGGACTAATCCAGAACTACTCCAGACCAATTCAGGAAACCAGGGACTGGGAATCTGGGGTGATGCTTATAACTTCTCTGGGTCAGGGTTTTCCTTTTCTTCCTTTCCCTGTTCTGTGCTGTTTAACTTTTTTTCTTTTCTTTTCTTTTTTTTCTTACAATTTCCCAGGAGTGGGGATTGAAAGGAAAGTGACCTCAACACTTGGAGCGACCAAGAGATCTTTATTGCAGCAGTGCAAAAGAGAAGAGAGAGAGAGAGAGAGAGAGAAGAAAGAGAGAGCAAGAGAGAGCTAAAGCAAGAGAGAGGGGCCCAGCAGGAGGGAGTTTTTACAGCCAAAATCTAATGGGGTCTCTGGGTCTCCAAGCTGCCTTGTTGGTGTGCAATGATTGGATTATACAGTAGTTGCTAAGGGTGACATCTTCTGCTTTGAGGCAGATAGGACAGGGGTCAGATGTGGGTTTCCGTTGCAGATGGGTGGGGGTCAAGTGTTCAGCCTTGAGTGGGGTTGAGTGTTCAGACTTGATGCAATCAGTTGATAAAGGACCATACAGAGAGGGGCTAATGTTTGTTCAGCCTGCCCTGCAGACAACTAAGTTCAGCCTGCCCTGCACCTAACAGGAATTAGGTGGTGAACATGGGTTTAGGTTTTCTTCTGGTTCATTCTTAACCTAAAGAAGTGGCTATTTGCAGCCTGACTTTATGAAGCAGGATTTTCTATGAGACACCCTACCTTCAATGTAACTTAATTTCTGACTTGCGGGCCCTGAAAAGACATAAAAAAATAAGAACCAGATTTCCAGAGAATCCTCAAAAGAAGAAATAAAACTCAAACTTGGAAAAAGGTCCAGTCTCACCAAATGCAAAAGAAATTGAAATCAAAATAGTCAGACAGGATTTTTTTGGCTCATTAAATTATCAAAGCATTTTAAAAACAGTAGAACTCAGTGCTGGATAGGTGTGTTGAACTTGATATTTTCTTTAGTGGCTGATGATATATGAGTTGGCATACAACTCTCTTAGAAAGTGATGTAGAAAAATGTACTGTCATTTTTTAAAAGATCACATTTCTTGATCCAGTTATTTCACAGCCAGGATTACGTCCTAGGAACAGAAACCCAAATGTGGGAGGTGAGGGTGTGGCTCAGTGATAGAATACTTGCCCAACCGGCACAACACCATGAATTCCATCCTCAGCACACAAAAAAAAAAAAAAGAGAGAGAGAGAGAGAAAGAAAGAAAGAAAGAAAGAAAGAAAGAAAGAAAGAAAGAAAGAAAGAAAGAAAGAATCAACCAGCCAACAAATACACACCATGGAAAATGCTACATGATTAAAAAAATATTAAATATAACTGTTATTAACAACTGGAAGCAATCTAGCTGCCCAGCAATGGGAGAAATTATTATAATTTATGCAGTGGATATGATTACTACAATATTATTACATAGAAAATACTTACGATAAGAAAACAATATGCAACATTTTATGTATATTTTATAACAAACAAAACTAGAAGCAAGATCTCAATTAGAAATATTAATCATAGTAAAGTTTAGATATTATAGTTAGTGCAATTTTGCCACAGTCTGGCTGGGCACAATTCAGGAGCCACTTGTCAAAAGAAACTAACTGTATTTTTAGAACTACAAACGCGAAGCAAAACAGCTCCTCAGGAAAAAAAAAAAAAAAAAAACCCTCAGAGCCCAACTGCCACCACCGGCTTCCACAAGCCTCTCACCCACTCAAAACTCCACACCTCCCACAATCCTCCTGCTCTTGAGGCCGATTGGCTGGGTCGCATGGGCGGAGCCAAAGAAGTCCCCCAATGAGCAGCTCCGTGGTCTGAAAGGGCAGGGAAACAGCCCAATGAGCAGCTCCGTGGAGGAGCCAATCAGCTAGACGTTGCTGGGGCCGCTGTGAGCCAATCATCAGCCGGCAGCTGGAAGTTTGCTGGCAGCTGGAAGTTTGCTGGGGCCCCTTTGGCTGTGGCTCTCAACATCTCCCCCTCTCTGTTTAAACAACAAGCATGTGGCTTAGGGACCGTGCCTGCCTTAGGTTGTCCAATACTACATATGGTCCTTACCCGTCTTGGGATGAGCTGACCTCAGGGCGTCAGCCTCCTGTCTTAGGTTGGTACCATTGTAATCAATTTAGATATTATAGTTAGTTAAAACTAGATTTTCCTGATTATTTCCAAATGGCTTCTTTCTCATTTTTCCCTATAAATTTTTAATTTTATTTTCCACCTTCAGAATATTACAAAATTCTTGATATTTAAAAGGTGGTTGAATTTTGTGAAAATAGTATAAGAATTGATAAATATGTTTCAAATGTAACAAGTTTCACATATACTATGTACACGTTTTCACATATACTATGTACATGAAAGAATATATTTCTTGGGAAAGGAAAATAAAGGTTGAACTCTGTAACAAAGGATATATTTAGTTATAAACTAAGGCAAAATCTATAATAGAAATAAAATAAAAATATATCTTGCTATATTTATGATTATTTAAAAACCATTCAATAGGCATAAAATACTGTTTTGCTCATTCTAAAATACAACTCATTAGGAAAATCTAGCTTTGTTCCATCTAAGTACCTAGATTTATAAATAAGAGTAGCCATGACAAGGGTAATAATTCCATTCAAGAGTCAGGTTTCTTAACCTCTTTTACATGTAATCAAAATTCACCTCAAAATTTGGCAACTAATCCCCAAAAACCAAAAGCTGAATGTTCTCTGTGATATGTGGATGCTAACACACAAAAAGCAGGAAGGGGGAGGGAAGAATAGAAGTTCATTGGAATAGACAAAGAGGAATGAAGTGGGGGTGGGAATAGGAAAGACGGTATCTATGAATGCATGACCAGTATAAGTCCACATCATGTACAACTACAAGAACAGGAAGTTATACTCCATGTATATATAATACATCAAAAATACACTCTACTGTCATGTGTAACTAAATAAAAATAAAAAACAAAATTTTTTAAAAAATAAAATTTAAAAATATATGCAATAAACCAAAAACAACTTTTAGTAAGTTTCAATAAAGAACTCTTCTCCTCTGCCCCCAGGTGAAGTTCGCCAGGCTTTTCCCAGCATGGAAAGAGGTCTGACATTCCATCTTTCTCTACTCTTCTGGGAGCATTTCCACCCTTTTGATCTCCAATATTTGTGCCTAATAACTGAAGTGTTCATGTATACAAATTCTTCTAAATTATACAAAGCAATAAATAAATATAAGACTTGATGGCTACTAAAACAAAACAAAACTTGGCAACTTCTGACAACCCTGAATTTTTATATTGCTCCTCTAGAGGGCACACAAGTGCTTAAAATATATTAAAACTGCAAATTGAGAACTGCAGAGCCAAAGGAGACCGCAGGGAAACACTAGGAGACCTAAGGATTCTTAGGCTGAGATATACAGAAGACAACTCCAAGTAAGAATCATTTAGTTTCTATTGGTACAGATGCTTTTAAGTGGTGCAGTCTTTCTCTGATTGAGTACATAATCTTTTTGAGTCCAAGTTCCCAGTGGAGAAGGAGATGATAAAAAGGAAGAGAAATTCAAAGATGCTACTTTCAAAGCCCTACATTAATGTCATAGAATTACAATCATATCAATATCCTATGAAGTACCAAAGAAAAGGGCCATGAAGCTACTCAATATTCTGTGTTTGGTATCCTGTTAAGGTTTGATGTCTCAGAGCACCAAGTAAAGGAAGCAAAGAATCTGTGGCTATGAAGCATTAGTTTGTCTAGGAGTCTACCCAGGGAGGACAAGTTGGATCAAGGACCTGCTATGCCAATTGCAAAGGAGATGGGGTTTAGCTCTGGCCAGTTCTCATTTTACAATTGCCTCAGTCACTCTCAAGCCTTGAACCCACTCTAGAACTCTTATCTGTGTATACTGGATTTGAATTTTAAAATTTCTAAGTTGCATAATCTTTTTCCCATAATCCAATTTTGCTTCAAAGTTAAGTTGGCATCAAGAGCAACACAGCCCCTTGAGAAGGATTTATTCCTCCTTCCAAGGGTATACCCCCAGACAGCAAGAAGGCAGCAAAAAGAGAAAATTCTCAGAAGCCTGAGAAATTTTTTTTACCCTGGTTCCTAACATAAACAATGGAAATCTTCATAGATACTCAAGCTTGCCCCCAGAGCTCTCTGGACCCACAGTCAGGGGAGTAGCAGGATCACCTCTGGCATCCACAGATGAAAATGGCCCATCAAAATCTTCTGCTTGGGGATGACTTACTCAGGAATCTCTTCCCTCCCTCAGATGCAATCTGATGAATGAAATAAAGGGCCAGGATCCAGGGCTCCCACCCTAGCTGTGGAAACTGCAGAGGTGCTATGCTTCACTGTCTGTCTGAAGAGACTCCTTGCCCATCTTCTTTGCACATTTGGCCTATTTGTACTATTTATTATCATTAAATATTGATGCATGCATTGTAGAAAACTGCATTTAAATAAAACTAGAGAATAAAAACTGGTAGAGCACACCATAGTTCTATCACCAGGAAATAACCACCATAGTGTACATCCTTCCAGATGTTTATGTACATGCTTTGCCAAAATGTGACCTACTATGCTGTTTTTGTTATCTGCTTATTTTACATAAGGTTCTCCAGCTTTCCATCAATATATTTTCATCTTGTCTAGGCCATATTCAAATTTCCAAAATATGTTCTCAAAATGTTCTTTATGGTTCATTTGTTCAAACCACAACCTAGATTCAGATCTCGCTTTGCCTCACAGACCATTTTTCTCTTTGTTATGACCTTAATTTGTTGAAAGAACCTAGCTAACTGTCCCACTCTCTGAGTTTGCTTGCTTGTTACTTTACTATTCCATTCAATTTCCTCAACCCCTAAAATTTAAATCTGAAAGTTAAGATTTGATGAGTTAAAGCGTTTTGTGTGTGTGTGTGTGTGTGTGTGTGGCTAGAATGTATCATAGATGCATTTTGTATTGCATTTTTGTTAGAGAAGATTGTTAGCATTCTCACCTAGGCAATGGTATGATCTCCTGGGCTTTTAATTTAAAAATTAATTCTCCCTTTATCCCTTGAAACAAGATAGTGATCTCTGGTATTACTTTTGTGAATGTCTAGGTCCTATCAATCATATACCTACATATTTTAAGAACAATTGAGCATACTTATCTAAGTTGATAATTTTTTAAATATTCTTTTTGGTTATCAGTGGACCTTTATTGTTTAATTTATTTATATGTGGTGTTGAGAATTGAACCCAATGCCTCACAGATGCTAGGCAAGTGCTCTACCACTGAGCCACAACCCCAGCCCCTAAGTCAATATTTTTAATAGGGATTATAGAATGCTTTTTACATTCTTGGCTAACATTCTTCTGTAAAGTAGAACTTTCCCTCATCAGATAAGGCTATTTAGTTATTCTAAGATACATTTCTTACAGAAAGTTTGGATAATGCTTAAATCCTTCTCTTTAGTTACTAATTGTCAAAATAGAAAGTCAATATACAAGCCCTTTCAAATGACCACATTAGTTCTGTTTTGGTGTCTCTCCACACCCTACCCCACATACACACCCCACCTTTATGGATACATGGATTTTCATCATTCAGTTCACTAAGTTATTATTCTTTATTATTCTTTTTGATATTCAACAGTTGCAGGCTTTGGCCATGGCTAGGTTATTTTGACATATATTTTTACCTTAGATTTTATAGATAATACTACTTCCTCTGGGCACTATCCCAGTCCCTAATACATGCTTAATATTTTTTGCTAGTGTTTTTCTCTGTCATTGATTTAGGTAATATTCTCATTCTATAAACCTCTGTACTTTTTGCCTAATGTAAACAACTTCTAGTTATTAATTTTCAACTAAAGTTATATTTAAAACATATTAAAAGTATCTCTGGTCAGCCAAATCCATTCGGTGTATCCATATTTTCAAAAATATGTTGTTGTTCTCTCTTCTCCCAAGGTCTTTGTCTTCACGGGGAGGTAGGCAGGAGTCAGAGCATGAAGTTTTGCATGCCAAGGTTGAAGAATTGAGACTTTCACTTGACAACAATCAGGAGACACAGACCAGTGAGCAGCAGGGGAGGATCATGATCAGATCTTTGGGGAATGATTCCTTGAGCCACATGTAGAAAATTTTACAGAAATGAAAAGGACCGAAGACTGAAAACCCATTGGCAACCTAACCTTCAGTAACTCAGGTCACCAGATCTAAGAGAATGGCAGTGGGGATAAAGATAAGAGAATCAAAAAGTGTTTAGAAAGAGTCATCAAGAGGATTTGGTGATAAATTTGATGTGGAGGGCAAGAGGGAAGAGACAAAGATGACTCCTGGTTTCAGTCCTGTGCAGCTGCGTGGGCCACAATGCCACTCACTGTGGTGGAAAGCAATGGATGAGAAGCCAGAGTGAGGGCGAAGTGGCATCCTGCCTTGGTAAAGGCCATCTTCCACCATGCCTTATCCTAACAGGAATACAAAGGACCCCATGCCAGTGAACGCACTTTCTCCTCCAGAAGGCAAGAGCACACCTTTTCTATTTAAAATCACTGACATTTCCTCCTCTTTCTTCAACAACTTCCTCCTGTTCTGCCACGGGATTTCCTCCCACCTGCATCTGTGTCCACATATGCTGGCATCCATCCAATCTCAGTGGAAGAAATGTACCTCCTCTTTATGGTACCTCTCTACTGGAGCCCTAAGTTCTTCATGCAAATTCTCAGGGAGTTTGTACCATTACTGATTTTTGTCCAGAAGGGAAAAAAATCATCTTTTTCTTTCTTTTTGTGGGCTGGTTTCCTCCTATATGTTATTACCCATCTCAGGAAGCAAACTCCTCTTGATCCCATAGCCCCTCCTGCAACCACTAAATTTCTCAGCATCTCCCAGCTCTTCATTGGTATTGTCTTTATTCCAGTCTTTACTTTCTCATCTTAGGCTCCCTCCCTATTCTGTCCTCTAGCTCCTCTCTACTTGGGTCTAGTCCTCACCACTCTACCACAAGAGCTCTCAGCAAGGTCACCAACATAGGGATATCCTGTAAAAGTTGGGGCCATTATCTGCACCATCTTCCAACAGCAATGGTCCATAACTCCCTCCTCATTCAGACTACACTCCCTGGTGAATGTTTTCCCGATGCCAGCCACAGTTCTAATCCTTGGGGACACATCAGTGAATTAAAGAGACAAAGATCCCTGCCTTTTAGGAACCTATATTCTAGCAGGGGGAACAGTTAACAAGCAAAAATCAATAATTAAATTCTGTGTTATGTTAGATGGCAGTAAGGGCCATGGAGAAGAGAAAAGGTACACACACATAGTAATAGCTTTGGGGAATTCCCTTTTCAACACATAGTTATCACTATAACAACACCCTATATGACAATATTGACAATGGAATTAAATTATAGAAGAGTCTATAGCCCCACATAATAAAAATCAATCATATTTTCATTTGATGTCTTTCTTTTTTAAATTATTTTATTTATTCTTATTAGTTATATATGACAGCAGAATGTAATTCAATTCATATTGCACAAATAGAGCACAATTTTTCATATCTCTGGTTGAACACAAAGTAGAATCACACCATTCATGTTTTCATATATGTACTTAGGGTAATGATGTCCATCTCATTCCACCGTCTTTCCTACCGCCATACACCTTCCTTCCCCTCCCTCCTCTTTCCCTATATAAAGTTTGTCTAGTCCTCCTATGCTTTCCACACATTATGGATCAGTATCCTTATATCAGAGAAGATGTTTGGCATTTGCTTTTTTTTTGGTATTAGCTTAGTTCATTTAGCATTTATATTCTCAACTCCATCCCTTTACCTGCAAAGGCCATGATTTTATTCTCTTTTAATGCTGAGTAATATTCCATTGTGTATATGTACCACATTTTCTTTATCAATTCATCTATGGAAAGGTATCTAGGTTGGGACCACAATTTAACTATTGTGAATGGTGCTGCTATAAACATTGATGTGGCTGTGCCCCTGTTGTATGCTGTTTTTAAGTCCTTTGGGTATAAACTGAGGAGTGGGATCATTTGCTGTCTTTCTTTTTTTATTTTTTTATTTTTTTTTGAGAGAGAGAGAGAGAGAGAGAGAGAGAGAATTTTAATATTTATTTTTTAGTTTTCAGCGGACACAACATCTTTGTTTGTATGTGGTGCTGAGGATGGAACCCGGGCCGCACACATGCCAGGTGAGCGCGCTACTGCTTGAGCCACATCCCCAGCCCATTTGCTGTCTTTCTTAAGTCAGTTATCTTCTCCTAAGCTTCCTGCATTTGATGTGAGGATACTGGAGAAAAGACTGAAGACAATATGAGAACTCAAAAGAAGGGATGTTGGAGATTTGATATTTTCTAATTGATATTATGTGTTGGATTCTGGAAGCAAGCCATAGAAAAAGGCATAACCAGACTCCTTTTTCACCCCTTTTGCAATTATGCCAAGTGATAGCTACTAAATAGCTGTCAAGTGATTATTTAATAGTGAAGAGTAAATCAGGAACTCAAAGTAGGATAAATGATCCGGGAATGGAACTTCCTATGGGTAATACTTTTTGTTTTAATCTTAAAATGAAACTATTGTGCAACTACAAGAACTATAATAAATATGGATTTATTAGTGGAAAAGGCAGATCATTTGCATAAATGACTATAACAATTTCTCTGTCCCTGGGTGCACACTGCCTCCATCAAGAGATTCAGTCTAGGGCTGGGGTCGTGGCTCAGTGGTAGAGCACTCGCCTAGCACATGCAAGGTCCTAGGTTTGATTCTTAGCACTACATAAAAATAAATAAATAAAATAAAGGTATTGTGTCCAACTGTAAATAAAAATATATGCATATTTTTAAAAAGAGAGGTTCAGTCTACTTCCTGATTTCTTTTATCTGTCTTGCCTTGGCTTTTACTTTAATAAATAGAATGTGATGAAAGTGATGGTGAAACTTCCATATCTGGGCCTTACAGCTTCCAGTTTCACCCGTGGAACACCATGCCCCCACAGGAGCCAGTTTAGGCTATAATCTGCGCGGGCAATGAGACAAGCCCTGTGGGCAGGAGCCTCCCTGTCAAGCCATCAGGTGACCACAATCACAGGAATGATTCCACATGGGACCAGCACAAGGATCAGCTGAGTCTATCCAATATTACTGACCCACTAATCATGAAAAAATAAAATGACTCTTTTAATATTGTATTTTGGAGTGGTTTATTTCTCAGAAGTAGGCAAGTGATTTAATAAGTATTAACTATTCAATATTTATTTATATTAATATTTTTAATACAATATTAAAATGATAATTCATTATTTTAAAATTGACCCTTGATCCTTTAATAAATTAGACTTTAATAAATAACTTTAATATTTACAAAGAGAGGAAACAATGGGTGTATATAGGAAGCTATTTTTCAATGAAATCCCATTAACCATATATCTTGATGTGTTTATTTTTGCAAAAATATACATAGTGTTTTTTGACTCCCTTAATTCATTTAACATTATTGACAACTACCCATGTCATTAAACACACTGAGAGCTGTATTTTAAAATAACTGCATAATATTCCATTGAACAGCTGTGTGTAATGTATTTATATAACTCCCTTTTAACTGACATTTAGCTTACTTCCTAGTACTAACATAAACATTACCCAAAGGAAATTCTCTGTACTTACAACTTGGAGTGTTTATCTGAAACTTTCAGCCTCAGTTTCATCATCTTCAACCTTCCCTATTTGAGCATCATAAGATTAATGAGATAAAGTGTATGAGCCTTCTAATAGTTTCCAGGAGTAGTGACCAACTGATTATAAGCTACCCTAGGAAAGAAATCATGTTTACATTACTCAGAGCCTGGCACATAAAAGTGCTCAATATTAAAAACTCTGACACTTGCTGAATGCTTCCTATGACCAAGGCCCCAAGTTGACCAGCAATCTCCAAGGTAGGTAGTGCTCTTATCCTACATAACAAATGAGGAAATTGAGGCATGCTGAGGTGAGGTCACTTGCCTAAGGATAGAAGTAAAATTTGAATTAAAAGAAAACTGCCTCCAGGATCCATGCTCTTAAAACTACATCATATTGCTTCACTAAGTATTTGTCTAAACACACTGTTGAGTGAATAAATAAATGGAGAATAGATTTATGGAAATGCAATTTCTGGGTCTCAGGACATATGAAGGTCATTGTTTCATATATAAACTATATTTCATATATCAATTATTAAAATGTTAAGTTTTTGAAAAACAGCATGTAAAATCTTTTATACAAAAAAATCTTTTATACAATATTATCATAACTATGGAAACTATAGCAAAATGTTAGTGACTACTTTTGAATGATCATTAATGAGTGATTTTTTTCCTGCAATTTTTCTAAAATCTCTATAATGGATTATTACTTTACACAAAGGAGTGTAAAGCCTTGCTTTTGTGTTATATTTGCTTTCTACCTGGCAGTTGTTTCTGTCTTTGAAAGCAAATCTACCCATGAAAACAGAATATTCCTGATTACATTGTATTCTTTGTCCTCTACCCACCTTAAAAAGGAAATTAGAATTACAGGTAGTTTGCCTTCCTAACTGAGTGGAATGATTTGTTTGATCTAACTCTTGCTGCTAATAAGCAATGCCATACATTTGCCTTTCTGATATTTCCTCCCTGAAGATGAGACTTGTCATACTTTTCCATCCATTTTGAAGCACTTTTTATTGACTTGGGGTTTTGCAAAGACTTTATCAAATTGTTCTCAAACAACCTGTGAGGTTGTAATAAGTTCCACCAAGCCTTGAAAACATACACACACACACACACACACACACACACACACACACACACACCTATGTGAATACAAATGTAGCCAGATAATAATGTGACATATTAACCTATGTATTTTTGCCCAGTACTTCCTAATATTCCAGACCTTTCCTTTAGCAGCAGCTAGGAGTTTTATGCTTCCGGTCTCAGAAAAAGGACAATATAACAGAACATAAAGAACAAAATCTAGAAAGTCAATTCTAGATTTTTGACTTTCTAGGCTTAGGAGACCTAGGTCAGAGAGGATGAGGAATAGCAGGGCATTACTATTTGTCCCCAACAGCTTCCACAGGCTGTGAAGAAAAAGGGTAGAGGTCAAGAGAACAAGGACAGCTTATATTTTAACACAAGGCTTTCTTAGAAAATGTGACCCCACACCCCAAAATCTCAAAGAGGTTTGGGAGATTGGAAGCATAGAAAACTTATGCCTTACTTCCTGGGCAGAACCAGGCAAGTTGCAGGAAACAAGAGTTCTCCACATCTTCCATGCTGTGGAAAGAGCAGCATATTTTCCAGGAGCAAAATAGTAATGAGGACATGGAAAGAAAGATGTCCAGACGTGGCTACCTTCAAGTTTGCTCTTCCAACTCCAACCTGCTGGAATTTTAATTCTAGAATTTCCATTTGGTTCCTTTTTACTGAGATTCCCCACCTGCTCACTCACAATTTCCCCCGATTCTTTTTTTTTTAAATTGTTTTCTTTTTAGATATACATGATAGTACAGTGTATTTTGAACATATTATACATACATGGAGTATAACTTTAATTAGCATCCTATTCTTGCAAGTTGTAAATGATGTGGCATTTCACTGGTTGCAATTTCCTCAATTCTTTAAACATATTTATTAAATCAAAGCTCTATAAGTCAGTTTCTCTTTCTTCTTCTCCTTGTCTTTTTTTTTTTTTTTTTGGTATAGTTTGGTTGACCCTTTATCCCTTTATTTTTAACCAAATGAGAAAGGAACTTACTGGCAATGGTAGTGTTAAAATTAGGTTAAGCAGTAAACTAAGGGATGCCAAAAATCTAATGTCAAAGTAGTTGTTTAAAGAGGGCTTAACCCTCCTGTGCATCAGTTTTATCACATGTAAATGAAAGACTTGGACTAAGTGAGCATTATTGAGCTTTTTTCCAGCTATAAGGAGGTTGAGGGGATGCACCATGCAGATCTGCAGTACACACTCTTGGTTCACTAACTGAACAGCCATTCCCATCTCCTTCTCCTTTGCCTTCCGCTACTCCAGAATAGGCTGGAAAAGTTCAATGACCCTTTTGTCAGCCTCCCTTGGAGTTAAGGGGTGACAATATTACCAAGTTCTGGCCATAAGACATAAGGGGAGTCTCTTGTGGTTCTTGTAGAAAGCCTTATACTTTTTTGATAAAATAAACAGGCACAAAAGAGAGTAGAGCTCTCTCTTCTTTGCCCCTGTTGGTGCAGATTGATCCCTGGACCCAGGATGTTTTGTGGTAGCTTTGTATGTGTCAACCAAGATATGCAGGAACTGTTGTCCAGGATCCTTGCAAGTTCCAGACTAGCACTGATCACAAGTGACATGTTGCATGAGATTGGAAAGATAGCAGGGAAGCAGCATCCACAGTGGTTATGCTCTGAAGGAAAATGCAAGGCTCCAGGAACATTGGCCACTCTCACATGCTAATCTGCTGATTCACCTTGCCTGAAGCACCCAGGCTTACAGCTCCTCCAGCTCTCACCACATCTCCTCCTCTGGCTCCTTTAAGTCCTAAACCAAGTGCATCTGTAGATCCATGAAGGGCACCAGCTTCTTCTGCAGGACACTGACACTAGAGAGAACAAGACACATGCAGATCCAGTCTGTCCTCAAAGATTTCCATCATTCATGATTCCGGTTTGTCCTTCTAATCTGTTCTTGCTCTCATCCACAACCAGCTCTCTACCCTGCCCTCCATTCTGGCAGGATCAACAAAGAACCAAAGACAGCAAATAGCACTGCATAGACTTTTCCAACAGCTCCCACATTGTGCCAGACCTAAGGAGCATTGTCTATAGAACTTCTGTGATGAAGGGAGTGTTTTAATACAAGCCACCCAGTAGGATAGCCATAGTCATATGGCTATTGAGCACTTGAAACTTGAGTTTCTTAAACCCAGAAACTTAATTTTTCTCTTATTTAAATTTAATGAATTTAAATAGCCACATGTAGCAGGTGGCTAGCATATTGGGCAATGCTAGCTACTGCCTAATAATAAATTTCACATTCTTTATCCCTCGTAGTGGTCCTGTTTCTCTGACTGAATCCTGAGCTGTACAGGAAGCAACAACTGGTAGCTTCATGGGGAAGAGCACAGAGACACAAAGCCAACACACAAGGAATGACAGGGCCCGAGGACAAAAAGAGCCTGTGTCCTGTAGCTCCACCAGCAAGCAATCTAGAAACTTCTTATATGAGGGGGAAAAAAGATGTCCCTGTAGCAGTGGACTTCACTGTGTCCTTTCAATAAATTCTCTTTCTTGGGAGCTTCTGCTTGATGCAATGAAGTAGTCTAATCCTTGTCTAGGATATTACAGGTCATGGGTGGTGGTTTTAGAACTGAATTTAGGGGGGAAAATGTATGTATACATGTATAGAACTCATAAAGATTTAAATTAGTCTTTTGATCAGGCAAGTAACATAAATAGAACTACAAACAAGAATTATTGTTGGCTTCCTCTGCTTATAGTTCTCTTTTCCTTCATGTTTATCCTTGCTTTCTTTTGAGGAATGACCTACAATAACTTGCATTCCAAAGTCTTTATTTGAGTTTATGGATACATAAATAAAAACTATGAGTTTTAGACCTAAAGTAGTGTATATTAGGATTCTCTAGAAAAATCAAACCAACTAGATGCGCGTGTGTGTATGTGTGTGCTGGTGTGTGTGTGCATGTGTGTATGTGTGTGCTGGTGTGTGTGTGCATGTGTGTGTGTGTGTGCGCGCGCGCGCATACCTATCCTGAATATATAGTTATGTGCCACATAACTATGTTTAGGTAAACTATGGACTCTATATGCTGGTGGTCTCATAATATCATATTGCCTAGAGATGTTGTGGCCATCTTTGTGTAAGCACACTCCATGATGTTTGCACAACCACAAGACTGCTCAATGATGCATTTCTTTGTATCCCTGTCACTAAGTGACAAATGGCTGTATATACATGTCCTGTGATGTAGCTGAAGGGGTCTCACAGCTAAAGTACCCATGTCAAAGATTCCAGTTTGGGTCTGAAAACCTGAGAAGCAGGAATGCCAAGGGCAGAAGATGACCAATGTCTCAGCTCAAACTGAGTGTTCAACCTTTCTCTACATTTTCAGATTTCCTCACCCAATAGATTGGATGAGGCTCACCCACAATTGAAGAGAACCATCTGCTTTACTCAGTCCACAACTCAAGTTCTCACCTCTACCAGACATACCCTTATATATACCCTCAGACATTTCCAGACTATTTAACCAGCTACCTGTACAGCCCATGGCCTTGTCTAGTTCACACTCAAAATTAACCATCACATAGTGTTCCCCAAAACACAATGGCCTCACAATCAGGAACTAAAACATTAGCAAAGCTTTATGGTCCAATGCTAGCATTGAGGGTATAATTTGTTTTCTGTTAAGAAATTCTAAGCTTTGTGTAAACCAAACATGTATTGAGATACTGACATTAAAATTAGAAATGGAAAGAAGCAGCTTTAGACTTGGACTTACAGGAACAAATTTTATGTCCAGTTGAGGATCACTGGATGGCAAATCAACCCTTCTAGTCAGACATCTGACTGAACACACATGCTGTGCATTCTGCATTGTCAGATCTCTGACTAGAAGAATTAATTTTCATGTCTGTCTGCCAGCAAGTAAAGGTGAATCACACAGTAGTTGATAGGGTACCAGGCCCCCTAGACTCACAGGGCCCCACTATGGTCTGCGGTGAACTATACTGTAAAATAGATTCACTGTGTTTTTCTATTAGGAATTTGATTCGTACAAAAAGTTTCCCCATGGCTTGGGGTGAGATAAGATAAGGTTATATGCCAGAGTAGTAACCACTGAGTGACAAAAATTGGTAATAAGATGTTATTGAACTGCAGTTTACAGCTTGAAAGAAAATTGTAGAGGTTGAGATCCCTTCCCCCTCGTGAATCCATGCCCTGAAAAGTTTAGGGATTTGAGGTAGTAGTTATTGATGGGTGAAAAATGGGCCTAGAACCTTTTCAAGGGGTCCAGTAAATTATGCTTGCCATAATTTACCATGAAACCCTGCATACCAGTCTCCAGGCCAGAATCAAGGTAAGCTAAGAAGCAAGCCAGGCAGCTCTACCTGTCCTGCTACACAACTTTGTATTTGCCAGTTCCCTGAGAAAATCCCTATAACTTTCGGGGCTCCTCCCTTCCCCAAGAGAATATAACCTTTCTGGTAAAATATAATTGCCCCTATTGTCTGTCAAACTGGATTTTGTTTTAAGTAGCAGTCCATTTTCACCATTGTAATTATGACAACAAGTGATAGTCATCATTTTTGTCGGCTCCATTCTGAGATTGGCTATTCACCAATCACTACCAGGAATGCTCTTTCCAATGGTCCCTGCATGGTTAATTGAACGTGAAAAGGTTAATGGCTAAACAACATATTGTTTAGTTTGTTAAAAGACTGAGCTGGAGTAGAGAACAATGAGGTAAAGTTGTTTTCAAGCTGTGGCCACATACACAATTCTAATCAACTACAAGAAACTTTTTTTTTTTTTTAAGGTTACTTAAACAAGTAGTTATTCGTGTTGACATAGGAAAGGCGAAATTCCTGTAATCGAATCCAAGCGGCAGCTCAACAGGCCTCTCAGTGGTGTGTACGGTTTGGTTCCTTGGATGGACAGACTTGCTTTTCACTCCCTCCCAATTTTTGTCCCGCCCTCGTGGCGTATTTTCCTGGGAATGTTTTTTAAAAAAATAAAAATAAAAAACATATTGGTCTTCAAGCTGTCTTTGATGTCTGTTATTTCCTGGTTCATCTCAGGGGATTGGGTCCTCCTAACTTCTCCAGTGTCTGGTGAGTAGCTTTGCTTTTCTGTGTATTTTGTTGTATTCTGTTCAGACCCCCAAAGTATCCCCGCACTCCTTCCCAGCCCTGTGCGAAAGCCAAACGCTTCTTAGCAGAGATCAGAGGGCCCTGTAGCTTTGAGTTCGGGATCCCGGGTGCGAGGAATGCAGTCCCCGCTAGCGGGAAGCTCCCAGATGCTGGTAGCCCGCGAGTCCCTGCCCTGCGAAGCACCCGGCTGGTTCTCCAACCCCAATCCCTCTCCACCCAGAGTGCGTGCCCCTGGGATTCGCAGAGTCCGAGCAAGTGTGACGTCTGGCCTCGCCGGCAGCCCGCGGGCTCTGGCACTTGCACTGCGGAATGCCACTCCTGGGCCCGCCCCGCGGACGGCACGGGGCGGGAGCGGTCGCTGGTCTTCACTTGGGCTCCCCACCAGGTCAGAGCGAGTAAGGCGCTGGAGCCTCCAGGGCGACCGGATGCAGCAACTGAACCAACGCTGGGCGCACGGCGGGAGACCCGGGGCGAGGCTGCCCTTCGTGCGTGTTGGGGGCCCGAAGGGGACTCTGGATTTCGGTCCCTCCTCTTTTCCCTCTGGGTCTCCCACTCGGGTTGTCGACCCTCCTCCCAGGTACTGGCCGGGAGCGGAGGGCGCCTATCTCCACAAATCCCATCATGGGCAACGCCTCCAATGACTCAGGGTCCGAGAACTGCGAGACTCGACAGTGGCTCCCCTCGGGCGAAAGCCCAGCCATCAGCTCCGTGATGTTCTCCGCCGGGGTGCTAGGGAACCTCATCGCGTTGGCGCTGCTGGCGCGCCGCTGGCGGGGGGACGCGGGGCGCACCTCCGGTGGCAGAAATTCCATCTCCTTGTTCCACGTGCTGGTGACCGAACTGGTGTTCACAGACCTGCTGGGTACCTGCCTCATCAGCCCGGTGGTGCTGGCTTCATACGCACGGAACCAGACTCTAGTGGCCCTAGAGCCCGAAAGCCGAGCGTGCACCTACTTCGCCTTCTCCATGACCTTCTTCAGCCTGGCCACGATGCTCATGCTCTTCGCTATGGCTCTGGAGCGCTACTTTTCCATCGGGCACCCCTACTTCTACCAGCGCCACTTCTCTCGCCGCGGGGGCCTGGCGGTGCTGCCAGTCATCTATGCGTTCTCTCTGCTTTTCTGCTCCCTGCCGCTGCTGGACTATGGGCAGTACGTTCAGTACTGCCCTGGGACATGGTGCTTCATCCGGCACGAACGAACAGCTTACCTGCAGCTTTACGCCACCGTGCTCCTGCTGCTCATAGTAGCGGTGCTCGCCTGCAATTTCAGTGTCATCCTCAACCTCATCCGAATGCACCGCCGAAGCAGGAGAAGTCGCTGCGTACCTTCCTCTGGCAGCTGCCTGGGTCCCACGGCCCGCAAGAGAGGGGATAAGCTGTCCATGGCGGAGGAAGCGGACCACCTCATCCTCCTGTCTATTATGACTATCACCTTCGCCATCTGCTCCTTGCCTTTCACAGTAAGTCACTCGTTTCCACAGCCCAGCTCAGTGCCAACCTTCACCTCAATCTTTCCACCGCCCTACAAACTTTTTGCAATTTGAAAAAAAAAATATGTCCTAATTTGTAAAGATCGTTTTTCACCTTTACCTCATTTCCTTCCTCCCCATCTGGCATATGGGCGTCGGTAACCTAGTGTTTCTAAGCCAGCCCAGCCTCCACCCTAGAGTTAAAAGCCCCAATTCACACCATTTTAGCTGCCATTGAAAGTGGAACCAGGTCCCTCCTGTGAAAGTTCAGAGGGTTTTGGTTTTCTTTGTTTGTTTGTTTGTTTGTTTGTTTGTTTTGTCCTTAAAGTTCAACAAACATCTAGTTTACAGGTTTCACAATTTATATATTCAAGCATAACTCTCTGTGTGGCCATGAAAAGTCATGACATCTCCATAATGATGTGGTGAGGAAAAGAGAACTGGCCCAGAAACTCTTTGCTAAGCTTTTGGTTTCTCCAGAGAAGGCAATTGTAAACTGTTACAGAGTATCATCTTGATACTAGCAGGAATATACACAGGTGCTCTTCATTTTATAGTCCTGCACTTTATGAGCACAAAGCTATATGCAGGGAGAATCCATCTCAAGGAAAGGAGAGTGGGGTTGCCTGGGGAATAGAAGGGCAGGAGCCAATGTTCACTCTCAGCTGCTAAGTGCAACCTCCAGGCAGTTAGTTCTAGGATGCTCTGAATTAAAGTCATCTCAAGTGTAATGTGATAATGAAGTCTGGGATGTCAAAGCAAGTTATGAGCTCTGAAAGAGTTAGAAATTGTGAGTTTGGAAGAGAAAGACATGGACAGTGTCTGACTTGTCATGTAGAAGTTGGAGAAGTAACTTTATCCTACTGCCTGTCTCTGTCATTGCTTCCAGTTTCCTTCATCTTCTCATCTTCAGCAGTGGAAAAGGACACAGGGTTCTAAAAGCCCACAGATGATCCCCACCCGCAGTGAACTTCATTTCTCAGCTATGTTCTCTTTGCCCTGGTCCCTACTGTCCTCACACTTGTACCCACCAATCCTGTGAGGGCAGAAGCTGGTCTGAATGGGTAAGTCACACTTAGGGGGAAATGAGGAGGAGTTTGTCAAAGGTACCCTCCTAAATAATGTGGGACCATGTGGAGGTGACATCTCCCATTCCACTTTGAGCAGAGAGTGTGTTATAGAAATGTTGCAATGTAGAAACCAACATGGCTTCTTCACTCTTGTTCTGTTTTACTGAAGGAGGTTTCAATTATGTTAGGGGCTAATTGGCTTTTGGGGATTAGATCTAAGATGCAGAACATTATCAATGAAAGAAAGCACTTGAAGTTCCACCAGACAACAGAATTCAACTTGGGGGACATAAACCATTCCTGAATGGGGGAGTGACTGTCTTAGGTTGATAGGAATTAAGATGTCAGTTCTTAAATTTTTATCTATCATTTATGAGTGGATTTATAAAAAATATCCTCCACCTCTGGTTACTTCAATAGCCCAGGAATGGGCTCAAGTGTGGAAAAGGACTGTTAATTTCCCTTTTATTTAGAAGAGGCAAACAGGAAGAAAAAGGTCTCCCCCTTTTACCATGACTGTTCTGCATAAACTGTATTTTTAAAAATAAAGAGTGATTTTCAACAGGTTCCCCTATTTTCATATACACTTTGTCGTTCATCATGAGGACTCCAGTCATTGCCATGTTATCAACAGATGGTTATATGTATATATAGCCACCTGTTGATAAATAAATATATCTGTTGATATATATATATATATATATATATATATATATATATATATATATATATATATATATATATATATATATATTCATTCCACCTCCTTTATTTACTATTAGGCATGGAGCAGTTCTAGTGCTTCCAAAAGGAATGGACTTAAGAGTCAGATGGGATGGAGAGTGGGAGGTTTGCCTTGAAGCTGTGTTTTTATTTTGATTGCCTGTTGAGGGGTTGGGGGAGGCCAGATGAAGATTTTGAGGTGGCTTTAGTTCCACCAAACCACCCTGTAGAATTGAGGCTAACTGCAAAATATTGTCTAGGTTTTCTTCTGCATATATTCATGGCAAAAGTTCTCAAAGAGGAGAAAATCCTAGCATGAACATAATCAAAAAGCTGACCAAACTGACTCCTGGCCTTGGGACTACCACATCACAGTCAGATGAAATGTAGGTAATCCAAGAGGCACAAAACATAAAATTGAAATCTCAAAGTCGTCTCTGATTAAGAACATCTACATGGATCATTGACTAATTTTATTTTATCAATAAAATTTTGGCCATAACTGTTAGTATTCTTTCACTTCATACATTTTTCACTACATACCACTTCAAACTTTATGAAGTGGGCCTGGGCTTTAGCTCAGCAGCAGAGCACTTGCCTAGCATGCATGAGGCACTGGGTTAGATCCTCAGCACCACATAAAAATAAACAAACAAAATAAAGGCATTCTACCGACTTATAACACAAAAAAATTTTAAAAAAACGCTTTATGAAGTGCTGCACTATTCTGATTTAAGTTATATCTTGAGGGTCAATCTGATAAATTCAAACTCATGACTACTGTTTGGTTCATATATTCTGACATTTCAAATACTTGGCATGTGTCCCAGAAGGTACTCCTCCATCCCCAAGCAGTGTGGTTCTACTTGGCCCACACTAAGTTATTGGTCAGAAATGGCCTATACCAATCTCCTACCCAAGGTAGGAACCATTTGCCCACATCGTACCTGGGAGCTCAATAAAATAAGGCAGAGGCTCATGATTGCCTTCAGAAAGTCTCCTATTTCTCCAACAGAGTACACACAGCTCAACAGAAATACAAATTGCACCACATATGAAATTTTAGATTTTTTTCTATAAGCCACAGAACAAAAAGTAAAAAAGAAACAGATGAAACTAATTTCAATTATTTTATTTAACCCAATATGTCCAGAATATTACCAATTAAAAAAGCTATCAATGTAGAAACATTTATTGAAATATTCCAACTAATTTCTTCCTTGTATCCCAGAAACACCAGAAAACCATCCTATCTCTGCCCATCCCTTCCCCAGGATAACAAGAACTACTTTCTTTGTCCCTCAAAAGTATATCAGATAACTAGTCAGCAAGGAGGAGAGTTCACAACTGTGCCAGTAGGACACCAGTCCATCCCACAGTATGCTAAGCAGTAGAGGAAAATGGAGGACTTAGAAACCTGGAAAAACTAATGTAACCATTGTCCCAGGGTATGGGAGAGAGACCTGGCTTCCTCCAAGGATGCCAGTCAAGGGTCTCCAAATTTTAGTAAGTGAAACTCTCAAAATGGGGGATAAAATAACAGGCACCCTAAAATAATTTCAAGTTCAACCTCATGTATTATTATTATCAACACAAAAGAGACAGGTTTTTGAGCACTGTATCAACCCATCATCTTTACAACAACCTATAAAGGAGATAATATTATGATTTCTGTTGTTCAGATGAGGCCAATAGCTTCAGGTAGGTCCTACAGCTAGTGAGTGAGTGAGGTGTGATTGAAAGGCAGTTAAATCACCAAAACCGTGCACTTAACTGTAATACTACCAAAGAGAAAATACTCATTCCAGGGGTGACATGAGAAGATTAATCCAAAATTTCACAAGAGAAATGTGAATTCATTAAATATATTTTTCCTTTTGATTCTAGCTTGTTAGTTTTAAAAATAAAATGGCAAAGCTCTTTTTCTCCATGTCAGTTCAAGGAGCTAAGCTGGGTCTCAAGTGTGTGGTTTTCTTTTTCTCCTCTGGAGACTTATTAAATAAAAGCTTGAGACTGAGATTTTAGGAGATTGGCTAATGTAAATGCTGGTCTAAATTAAGAAATAATCAGATAACCCCTCACATAAAATCTTCCACATAAACCTTTTTTTTTTTTTTTTAGTGATTAAAAAAAACCAAAACATGTGGTGTTTGGGAAATGACATTATTTTGGCTGTCCAATATGAAATCATGCATGAGACCAACAACATATTCCAAACTGTTTATCTGCTAAAGGAGTACTGTATAAATTAATAAATTCCTCCTTATGTTAATCAGCTGTTGTCATCATTTCACAGTGATAAATAGAACTTTTTTTTCTTCCTGAAATGGAACAGAACACAGAGAACATATGAGACCTCCATTTTTGTTTCAAATACTGTTTGTGTCTAAATTTCCAAACCATATCAAGCTACTTTCTCACCATGTTACTGATCATGGGTAGCTTCTGGTCATTTTAAACTGTTTTTCACATGCCATTGGGATAAAGTGCTTATATATTTTATTCAGTTCTGAAATTTCAAGAACAAACCTTTGACTCATTCTAAAAATGTCTTCATCTTTACAAATTCTTTAGGGTTACAATTTCTAGGTAAATCTGATTAGTGGAAATTTGATCACTGAAGTACAAAAAAAATTCAAGTAAATAATACTAGAGTTTCCTGTTCATTCCTGGTATTCTTTATGTGCAGTGTAACATGAATGAGGGTTT
Organism: Urocitellus parryii; assembly: GCF_045843805.1. Classification (NCBI taxonomy): domain Eukaryota; kingdom Metazoa; phylum Chordata; class Mammalia; order Rodentia; family Sciuridae; genus Urocitellus; species Urocitellus parryii. The sequence continues at coordinate 78,466,652 of NC_135536.1, read as the reverse complement.
AAAAGCTGATGTAAAATTGGCTGATTACATACAAGCAAAATATAATAATTCAGGTAGGGATTAAAGAGAAATCCAGAAATCTCTGTGCATAATTATAATGAATTTTTGTCTGATGGTATTTTAGTAGACGTCCATGAACAACTGGAAGGCCCTTTACCATTCAGGCATCATTAACCATGTGTTTGGGGATTGTTGAGACAGTTTTAATATTTAAATTTTAAGAGAAAGTACCTCTAGACGAGTGTTTTCATTGGACATCTTTTCCTTTGTCATTTGGTACTATATAATGGGGAATATAAATGGACACAGAATTATATGATTTATAAAATTTAGACATCAAGAACCGTTATCCTTTTCCCCAAAGAGAATTTGTATCTTATGCCTATACCCTTGGTCAAGTGCATCCTCATTGCTGTTTCTGATGGTTTAGGCCAGGTCCTTGGCTTAAATAAAAACAGCTTTTTGAGATGTATATTTCTTGCTTGGCATGCTAAGAGCCCATCACATTATTAAGTTTAACAAGAAAAAAAGAATAGAGATGGTGAGACATTCTGTTTCAGAAACACAGCTAATGGATTTGCTTCTACCAAGAGGCAAGTTAATCTACAACTTAGTCTGCTTGCTTGACTTCTTCTGTCCTGTTTTGAAGTTTCTGACCACCACTCCCCATTCAGGTCTTGAGCTCAGATCTGATGTACTTCAATTTACATCATTATGGTATACCCAGCTATATTTTTCTGACAGTATTTTGCTGCCTAGAATTGCCCCTAACTGAAAATAAATTAAAGTACCCTAAATTGGGACATATGCTGTGATGGGAAGGGCCAGGGAGGGAAAGTTTATTTCTGGAAGGCTGAAACTTCCTCTATACCACTAGGGTTCTTGACTTTCTGCTTCACAGATAGCACACGAATCTTTCTGAGATCTTTTGCAAAATTTATCCAATTACTTGGTAGGTAGTTCATAGTGACCATCATTTTCTCAAAGGGTTAAGAGTCACCATCCTGGAATAGTTAGGCCCAGAGCTTTTAACCTTAGCACCCTCTCCTCTTCTCAGTTCTGAGAAGCACAAGACAAAGGACATACTCATCCTGGAGCCAAATCTATGGTCCAGCAAGGTACAGTGGTGTATACCTGTAATCTTAGTGGCTCAGGAGACTGAGGCAGGAGGATTGCAAGTCCAAAGCCATCCTCATCAACTTAGGGAGGCACTGAACAACTCAGTGAGACCCTGTCTCTAGATAAAATATTTTTTTAAATGGCTGGGGATGTAGGTCAGTGGTTAAGCACCCCTGGGTTTCAATCCCTGGCACAAAAATGAATAAATGGTCCAGTTTTTCCTTATAACAGGAAACAAGTTTAGTCTCCCTCTACCAGAAAGCATCTGTGATTTGAGGGAAACGGTTTCTTTATTAAAGCATGGCATACCTGGAAAATAATTCCCCCCAAAGTTTTTTAAAATAATTAAATATGCAAAGCCTATTGCCAGGACACCCTAATTTCTTTCAGAAGCCACATAAACATAACAAGGGATGTCTGTAAATTAGCCATGGGATGAGTAATGCCCAGAGAATGCCGAACAGCTACAGAGAAAGAGGCAGCTTTTCAGTCTATAAACAGGAGTAGTGTTATCCAGAGACTTGTAATTCTGTCAGTCATTTGTGAATTTCAAGTGAAACTTCACAGAAAAGGCTTTTTACATAGATGGCAGCACAGTGTGTAGTGGCTACAAGTGTCTCACTGCTTCCTGGAATGTGATCTTAGGCAAAGTGATGGATCTTCTGAACCTTGATTTCCTCCTTTCTAAAATGAGAATAATAAAACTGGGCATGGTGGTGCACACCTAGAATCCCAGCTATTCAGGAAACTGAGGCAGGAGGATCACAAGTTCCAGACCAGTCTCAGCAGTTTAGGGAGACTCTGTCTCAAAATAAGATTAAAAGTGGGGGCTGAGGACGTAGCTCTGTTATAGAGTGCTCGCTTAGCATGCACAAGGCCCTGGGCTCAATCTACAGCACTACTAAATAAATAAATAAGGAATAATAATACTTTGTAAGTTTGTGAAAATGTTATACAGAGTAAGATTTACAAATTGCTTAGCCCCATGCCAAGCCCACAGCAGATGTTTAATAAATGTTAGCTGTTATGTCCAGATGATTCAATATCCAAAGCAAAATCAGATTGTGTATTAGTGATTGGGAACTGAATTCTGGAGCCTTGGTCATTTGTTGGCTTGACCAGGCCCAAGAGGATGGGTTTTTTTGGTTTGGGTTTTTCTGTTCTTTTTTTTTGATTGGTTTTGCAGTGCTGGAACTTGAACCCAGAGCCTTGTACAAGGTCTTTTGTTTTTAAGTGTGATTAATGAATAATTTGAAAACATTTCAGATTTTAGGTAAGGTTCTAAAGCTGTAGTTCTCATACTTGTTTGCACATTAGAATCACCTGGTGTGCCGGGTGGGGTAGAATAGAATGGCTTTTAAAAATTCCTTGACCACTGGGCGCATGCCTGTAATCCCAGCAACTGGAGAGGCTGAGCCAGGAGGATTGCAAGTTCAAGACCAAACTCAGCAACTTAGTGAGCCCCTGCTCAAAATTTTTTAAAAAGTCCAGGGGCATAGCTCAGCAGTAAAGCACCCTTAGGGTCAATCCCCAGTACCAAAACAAAAAACAAACAAACAAAAAAAACCAGCCATGACCCATGTCTTAGTGTAGCCTAAGTAAATCCAAGTCTCTGAGGGAGAGAATAAGGTGTTGGAAAGCTCCCCAGATGATTTCAGTGATCAGCTAAATAAAATCATCATTTGTTCTGAAATTCTGAACTTACTTTGTAGCTACATTAATAATAGGAAAGTAGTTTAAACAGCCCCTGGTCAGTGCCAAGCTGAAGTTTTCCATGGGAGGCTGCTTCAAGACAACACTAAAATAGCACTAATTCTCATCTGTGCCACTTGTGTCACAAGCTCTATATTCTTTGCAAAGCCCTATAGTGAGGGTCTACCTTAAGGAATTAAAACTCTTTTGACTTATTGAGATCAGCACTTTTTTTTTCTCACTGAAAATATTTTGGCAGTATATGCAAAATAACAATAATAACAATAATTCCCCCAGCCTCTGCATCTGAATTCCAGAGTATCACTGACATATTATTCATTAATTCCCTTATGTCCCATGAGTCAGAGTTTTGTTGAAAACCCAGGGTCAGCTAGAGGGAGAGGGAGATGTGCAGCTATTATTTAAGGGGCTCAGAGTTTCAGAGACAGATAGTGGCAATGGTTGCTGTTCAATGTTCTTTTAAGTTAGGGTCAGTCAAGTGTGTTTACAAGAGAGACACAGAGCTAGTTGTGGTGGTACACACCTATAATCCTAGCAATTCAGGAGGCTCAGACAGAAGGGTTGTAAGTTTGAGGTCAGCCTCAGTGTGTAGTGGCTACAATACTCTCATTAACTTAGCGAGACCTTGTCTCAAAAACTAAAAAGGGCTGGGGATGTAACTCAGTGGTTAAGTGTCCCTGGGTTAGCTCCAAAGAAAGAAATGGAGAGAGAAAGGGAGAGAGGGAGAAAGAGAGAGAAGAAGAGAGACACAGGAGAGGCTCAGTAAAACAAGGCATGGGATTCCATGCAGGGCCATGTAGAAAAGCACCAGCATCCGTCAGGAGGCCGGGCAGGAGAGGGGGGAGAGGCACTGCCTTTATTGGAGTTTCCACAGGAAGGTCATGACAAGGTGGAGAGTTTAGAAACTGCTAGCTGAAATACTTTCAGCAGGCAGTAAGCTATATGGGGAAATCCCTGGCTGCAGGGTCCCTGACCCTGGGATGATTAACATGGAGGAATATTGCCTTCTGGGCTTATGGGGCTGATAAAGGAGATGTGTTTCTGGATTGGTTACTACTGTTATATCAAAGACATGCTTTCTGCTGAGCTTTTTGCTGTCTCTAAGAAATAGCCAGCCCAAGGACAGATAGCCTCACCCCAGACAGAGAGATTTTTCAGCTATCAAAACATAACATACAGAAAATTTAAAATATGATTGATAACAGTTGCACAACAATGTGAATGTACTTAAGGCCACTGAATTGTACACCTGAAAATAGATACAGTGGCACATTTTGTGTTGTGTATGTTTTTTACAAAAAAGTAAAAGGTCCAAGATGCACAAGATCAGTGTAGTAAACCCTAGGCAAAAAAAAAAAAAGATAAGAACCAAAGTAGGGGGAAATGGGGAGGCAGAAGACAAAAGTGTACATCAAGACATCAAGGATCCCTGAAGCATGTTTTATTCCCAAGTGTTAAAGAAGGAATTGTCTTCTACCAAATATCAGCCCCCTCCTGAAATGCATATTTTAAGCAATTCTGAAAATTACCAGGCATAGAGGATGAAAAGGAAAGGAAACAGTACAGAATTGCTTCATCCTCTAAAACGCTTTTTCACTTCTCATTACTTCGTCATGTTCTCAAAGGATCAGGAACTGTGGTGTAGGTTACTCTCCACTGAAAACCTGACTCATCTTCATGGGTGAAGCTGAGACACCAGAATGCTGAGCCCTGTCTACACTGCTTGTTGTGGCTAGCCAACCCATGTTCTCTGGCTAAACTAGATCACAAACTCAGCTACAGATTTTTCTTACAACCGAATGTCCAGTTATTTATGCACATCCACGTGCCAGACTTATGTACACATTATTCTGAATTTCTAACCTCCAAATTCACCTCTTTAATACACCATACTGTTTATTTTGCATCCAAAGTAGTTTCACTGACCAGAAAACGTGTTCTTCATTTCATATTCCTATCTTACTTTCCTCTTTTCTCTGTGATCTGGGAAACCCACCATCAATTCTTCTTTTTCCTTACTCATCTGCCAACTCTTTCTCCATTCCCTATGCCAAGATTCTCTGGCATAAACACCTCCGGCTGCCAAACCTTCCTGCTATTGTCCTTACGTAAGCAACCCGAAGATGACTACTCTTCTCTCTGCTTGCAATTTGCTTTGTCCAGTTCCCAGATGCCTGTAGAGTTAAGTACCAGGAAAAAGGAAATGAACTATTCCTTCTTTTGGAGGAGTGTTGGGGAGAGAAGGGTATGTCTCCCTATGTCACAGATTAGCATTGGTCAAAGAATCCCTGATGCATTATAAAGAACTAATGTCAAATGACTAGGTATGAGTCACCTTTTTTTTTCCCCTTCTGCCAGCTGGATAGAGGTGCTTGGTCTCTATCAATCACATATAGTTCCATTCCTTTTGATCTGACCAACAAATTGTGCTGCTCCATAAGACGAGAGCAGGGATACCAATTTGAAAACTCTGATCCCTGTGACATGTGTCCCCCACCCCAGGGTTTAGAACATTGTTCTGAAGGCATTTGTTCTAATGCAGGCCTGGCTGTAGCACAGCAAGCACTGCACTGGCAGCAAGAGAGCTGAAATTTGTGCCCTTACTATGCCACTAAGCAACCTTGAGTACTTGGGCAAGTCACTCAACTTTTCTGACCTCAGTGTCCTTGTTGGTAAAATGCCCACTTACTATGTGGGCAGTGCTGTAGTAGCTAACACATACTGCTTCTTATCATTCTCCCAGCAACCCTGCAAAATAGGTGTTATTATCATTATCATCTGTTTTTGAGATGTAGAAACTGAGGCACAAAGGCAAGTTTTCCTTCCTGTGGTGCCAAAACTATCTGTGATGCTAACCCAGGCTGTCAGTGGCCAGAACCGGACTCAAGCTGATGGTGTTCTGCCGCTTGCTCTCTCCCTGAATTGTGATCATTAAATCAGATGGAGCATTTGAAATTAAGTGTAACATGATACTATTAGCATTTCTGAAGTTTGTTTCCTCATCTATTAAGAGGAGATAATATTTAAGCTTCAGAGCTTTTGTAAAGAATAAAGGAATTGGGCTGGGGATGTGGCTCAAGCGGTAGTGAGCTCGCCTGGCATGCGTGCTGCCCGGATTCGATCCTCAGCACCACATACAAACAAAGATGTTGTGTCTGCCAACAACTAAAAAATAAATATTAAAAAAAAACTCTCTCTCTCTCTCTCTCTCTCTCTCTCTCTCTTAAAAAAAAAGAATAAAGGAATAAAGCAGATTTAGTACTCAGTACAATTCATGATGCATATATGTAAATGGTAACTACTAATATTATCATTATTATTGATATTAAAATATTCTGTTCTAAGTGCCCAGAAATGTTAATTCATTTCCCTCCATTTCCAGTAGCAAAACCAGAAGGTCACCTCTGATCTCAGTGTTAATTATAATCTGCAGAAAATATGCTATCATTGAGTTGTAGAGAGGAGAAAGTATATTCATTATGTTACGATATACATATGAAAGAAGGGTAAGATTTTGCCACCTGTCTCCTTCACCAACACTACCATGCACAAGACACAGTTGCATCTCAAGGAATAGCACAGACTCAGCTCATTCACAGCTATAGTGTAAAACTAACATCACTTCCCTGCTTTGCTTCTTACAGATTTTTGCATATATGAATGAAACCTCTTCCAGAAAGAAAAAGTGGGACCTGCAAGCTCTCAGATTTTTAGCAATCAATCCAATAATTGACCCTTGGGTCTTCGCCATCCTTAGGCCTCCTGTTCTGAGACTAATGCGTTCAGTCCTCTGTTGTCGGATTCCATTAAGAACACAAGATGCAACACAAACTTCCTGTTCTACACAGTCAAATGCCAGTAAACAGGCTGAACTCTGTGGACAGTCATGAAGATGTGCTTCATTATTTAGCATCTGGAAGATCCTTTTGAAATGGTTCCTTGGGGAAATGTAAAAAGTCAGTGTATAAACAAAATGAAACTTCCCTAATAACAGAATAAACAAACATTTAAGCAGCAGTTGGAGCTACAGAGTGCTGACAAGGCACTTCACAGAAGGTGTCAGAAGGTTCCATAAAACCTACCCTCCGTGAGCATGTTGCATGGCCTTTGGAGGGACATCCAGCTGTTCTTAAGATCCAGTTGCCTTTTGATTTAAGCTTTCCTGTTGAAAGACAAACCATGTGGTTTTTTAATTTGTTTAAAACCCTACATAGTCACAGTCTATTTCAATCTCCTATGCAACGACTGTTATAAACACACAGCATTCGGTCAGACTAAATGAAACTTCGAGTGTATTCTCCAGGAAGTCAATATGTGGAAGCAACCAAAACTGACAAGCTGCTATCTTGTGATTGCTTAACAGATCTGGTATTTGGACAATGAAGTTGAAAGCCATTGGCACCTTTTGTCATTCTCTGTGTGGGTGGGAGAGTATTCTCTGGTCACTACAATATTACTCTTAAAGGAGTGGACTTAATTAACGTCTGTTTGATTCACCTGTGTTTTAGGAGCTATGTGTTCAATTGTCAGAGTATTTATTTCACAATATCAATTGTGCTAATGTTAATTAAGAAGACTTTCAAGAATTTCTTTTCAACAAGAAAGAATAAAAAGGTTAAGATATTAATTCTGACTAATGTTCTTTATTATGTTTCCAAAGGAGAACATATATGGCTATAGTTAAAGCCAAATAATAGGATTAAAAATTGAAAAATTTAGTACATTTTTCAGATATACTGGAATTCTTTTGATGTTGAGATTAAGGCCATGACTAACATACTTTATAATATGGCTGTTTTAGCAAAATTCATCTGTATTTTTATTTAGGGAACATAGTTTGACTCACACTACATAAGAAATCATGTAACAGTGAGTCATATCTTAATATATTTCTAAATGTTTGGCATGGTGTAAACTAGACATCAAAATATTTCAGTGAATATGCACAGTTTAATCATAGTCACTGTGTAAACTCATCTGAAATATTACCAAAATAAACTATAAAACAAAAATTTGAAAATGAAATAGTATCTGATGAACTTCCCAAATAACATTTTACAATTAATGCAGACACAGTATCTTAAGTGAGATGAAAGTGCAAAAAAAATTAGATTTAATTCAGCACATTTTAAAAGTGGGATTCATTGTAAATTAGAGTTCAAGATTTAGAGTAGAGTACTTGATATTCAAAGTTTCTCCTTCAGTTTTCAGTCTTCCAGCATGATCTTTAAAATAGCAGAAGCATGGGCTGGGGTTGTGGCTCAGTGGTAAACGCTTGCCTAACATGTGTGAGGGTGGGTTTGATTCTCTGCACTGCATATAAATAAATGAATATAATAAAGGTCCATCAACAACTAAAAAAATATATAAATAATTTTTTAAAAATAAAAGAAAATAGCAGAAGCACCTTAAATTTTGCAGCATATTATTATAGGTGGCTACAATAATGAAAAAATAAAAAGGAGAATGTCAGTTTTTTCCAAAGTATCTTGAGTTATTTACTCAAAACCATTTCCCATAAGTAGCTATCAACCTAGATGATCACTTAAAGTAACTCCAAACCAACCTAGGCATCATGTATTTTGACACAATCTAGGTCCAATCAGTTCTTATTAAAAAAAAAAAAAAAGTGGTTTGCATAAATGTAAACAAACTAAGCAAAATTTAACTTAACTAAAATCTGGACAGGTTAATAAATCTCCCTTGTCCACCACACATTCTAACATTAAGAAATTGTTCTAAATGGGACAAATTAGGCCCAGGGGCAATTTCTCAACATAAAATTCAGAAGTTACTTTGAATCTGAAAGATTGATGCCTTTTATCAAGATGACATTTTAAAGTTTCAGAATGAAACTGTTAACCACATCCCTCAACCCACCTCACTGCCCCCAACATTCCAAAATAATGAGAATTTTTTTTAATTATACATATTATTCTTGGTAGGAACAAAATGATTCACTCTGGAAGCCCAAAATATAAACATTTAAACATTTATTTAACAACTAGTAGATTTCTAGAACATTGTTTCTTCACGAACTCCTGTTCCTTGCACAGCAATGAATCACTAGACCCTGTTATTTCATTTGCATAGACATATACAGAGAAGAAACTGAAAGTAAAAATCCTACATAATAATCAATTGCCTCTTAATGGCTTTTTAAAGTAACTTAGAAAACATTCTGAGATATGCAAAATTTTCCTTTCTAAAAATTCTATCACATCAGTCATACCTATTCAAGTTATTGGTGCATTTTCAACTTAAATAAGAGAATACTTACCCTGACATATTAGAGGATTGAATTGTGATTTGTTAAAAAGGTCTATATTTTATTCTTTGCCTCCAACAGTCAATGGAATGAAAAGGGAAAGAAAAAAAAAAAACTGTAGTGAATGTTTACCTGAGAATGAATGCCAGGCCTAATTTTAGGTACCCTGGAATGGGGTGGATCCAAGCTGTCTCTTCTGAGCTGAGTTAGTCCTAGATGGTTCAGTATGGTCCTGTTCATCTTTTCCAGGAAAGAATTTGGAAATTCTGGTGCTAAATTTTGATCTTGTAAGATCCAGAGATCTTACAGTGAACCGAGTTTGCTTATAAGTTGTAGAAAGCCTCCAGAACTGAATGTCAAAATGCTTTGGACCCAGGACAACCTAGAGCCACAGGAAAGCTCCAGAAACAATGCTATCCCTAAACCACAATGCTGGCAGAGGCCTCAGGCCCTGAGTAGGGAAGGCAAATCCTACCCACATCACTGCATTCTCGCATAATTCATTTGAATTTTTTGCAATTCCATCTCCAGGATCCTAATACTAATGTCAAGTTATCTGTGATTCAAACTAAAAAAAACAACACATTCCAGTTTAGAATTTGATGCCTTTGAAAGGCAGAGGAAAACAATTAGCTTTCACTTAGGCCAAGGTTTGTTTATTTCACTTAGCTTAAGCCCAATCTAATGGTTTTTCTGAACTTGGGAGAGAGAAGCATTCCTTTCTCAAGTGAGTATTTCCAGCATGCAGGTTTACAAGCCTGCTCTCTCAGGGATGCAACTGGGTATATGATAACTATCTCTGCCTTCATCTCCCTCTGTTATTTCCTCTCTGAGTTCACTTACAACATACCTCCAATCACCTAACAGCATTATAGCTGATAATAGCATTATAGTTGATTTTTTAAAAAATTATGAAATATTTTAATCACCTGAAATACTATAGAAGGAAGTATGATTTTAGTAATTCACAAAAGCTACAGTCTAATTTATACATGGGCCAAGGCCAGGTATTGGGCATTACTGTTTTCATAGTTACTTTTTTTTTTTTGGTAGCTTTTGTGATTTCTAGTTTGTATATAGATTTTCTTGAATTACATATTCTTATTTCCTATTTTATATATATATATATATATATATATATATATATATATATATATATATGTAAAGGTTGATTTTAATGGTTTAATTCTGCAATTCATATGTTTCATTTTTGAAGATCTACAAAAAGTCAGATATACCAATGAAGATTCTCATAGAAAGAGATGACACACTCCAGGTAGCTGAGAAATGTTTATGAAAAGAATATTTACAGAGGGGAGCAAGACTAAGGGAATCAACAAAGGATGGTGGAAGATCCTTTGGAAGCTGATATCATTCCAAGCCCTGAAGCGACAGGGAGGGTCTGACCCTGGAAGCCAGTGAGAGCTGAAGGAGATGCCACCCAACAGGAGCTGGGCCTTCACTTGGAAAGCACAACCACCTCCAAACCACAGGAGGGAACAGGGGAATTCCTGGAGGATCTCTCCTCATTCCCTGCTCCCCTGCCCCTTTCTCCCATTAGCCAAACCTAACTATAATCCAGAGCCTAAGGGGAACCGGGTAATGCAGTCTAGGAAGCACAGGGTACAGGTGGGGAGTAGATCTCACAAGGGAATGGAGAACATTCATCAGTGGATTAAAAATGTGTGTTCTTTTTTTCCCCCCTTTTAATTGTGCCAATACAAAAATTGAAACAGAAAATTGGGTAGCCTCTTGGTCTTTTGCTCCAAACAGATATCTCCTAGCAAGTGTAGGAAATAGGAATCTGCCTCATTTGTATGGAAAGAGATTAAATACTATAGATGCCTTTACCAAAATACTTGTCCTTGACCCTGCTCCCATGAGACTCCATATTGACTCTGGAGGCAAATTATAATGATTAGGGAAGAGAAAGAGATCAGACTGGAGTATGTTTTCCCTGCTCACAGCAGTGCAGCAGAATAGCCATTCTTAAAACAGAAAAAAAAAAAATGGCCAGCACTGGGGGGGTTAGGTCAGTGGCAGAGAACTTGCTTAGCATGCACAAGGCCTAGGTTCAATTCCCAGCACCAGAAAGGGGGTTATTTATGTATACTGGTTTAGAAGTGAACTGATCTTATTTTTAAAATTAATTTATTTATTTGTTATAATTAGTTATATATGAAAGCAAAATGCATTTTGATTCAGAGTACACAAATGGAGCACAGCTTTTAATTTTCAGGTTGTACACGAGGTAGATCATACCATTCATGTCATCATACATGTATCTAGGGTGATGATGTCCATATCATTCCACCATTTTTTCTACCCCCATGGTCCCTGCCTTTCCCTACCTCCCCTTTATGCTATCCAAAGTTCCTCCATTCCTCCCATGCCCCCCACCCCCCATTATGGATAAGAATCCACTTATCAAAGAAAACATTGGGCCTTTGGTTTTGGGGGATTGGCTTACTTCACTTAGCATTATATTCTCCAACTCCACCCACTTACCTGCAAATGCCATGATTTTGTTCTCTCTTAATGCTGAGTAATATTCCATTGTGTATATACACCACAGTTTCTTCAACCATCCATCTACTGAAGGGCATCTAGATTGGTTCCACAGTTTAGCTATTGTGAATTGTGCTGCTAAAAACATTGATGTGGCTGTGGAAGTCTTGTTTTTAGGAAGGACCAATATATAGAGAAAAACCTCACTATAATAGAAAGCAAGTCATATCCTTGAACTTCCCATAAGCTGTGCTAGTTCTACACAGCTATCCAAAGAAAGAGTACATGAAGTAATTCGGTAACTCTTCATGGTCCAATATGCCAATACATTTATCAAGGAAAAGCTTGAAAATGGAAAAAGACTAGACAAAGTGCAGCTGCCGATATGGCCCTTTCTGCTACTCCAGGGTTTGTCTTCATACCTTTACTCATCTCTTTTTATCCCCTTCTTGAGCATGGACTGTCCCCACTCCACCCCTACCATGGCCTTCTATCTTTGATGCACACACAGCAAGCAAACTCTAGATTTATCCAGGGAATGTTACAGATTTGTCAGACTGCTGAGGTTTTCTCAAACAAGTTATTTCACCTTTCCAAGTCTCATCTGCTTGGCTCTAAAATGAGGATAATAACATTATCCACCTACTCAATTATTTCGAGTACTCAGGACATTTAGCACAGTGCCTGGGCATGGTGAGTGTTAGCACAAAGGACCAGGGTGGACGCAAACTTCACGGATCATCCCAGCCTTTTATTCAGGAATGAAGTTTCATTCAGGAATTGGGGGGCACCTCTGATGGACCCACTTTCCTGGTGGAAAATGAACCACTGGCCAAAGGAGGAGTTTGGGCTTATATGCATTATACTGAGAAATGGTTTAGTGAGTGTGTTAGTTTCAGCACTCAGGAATTTGGGTTTTGGGGTTGGGAGTCTGTGGCCAGCACCTGGAGAGGATTTATCTTGAAAGAGATTAAAGTTTCCCAGAGGCTATCATTCTAGGTTTGATCAAACATTGTCTCCCCACCTGTGGCCAGCATCTGAAAAGGAGTTATCCTGAAAGAGATGAAAACTATCATGGCTTTCTTTTTCACTTCCTTTTCCCAGGCTGTGCTATCTTGGGGTTTTTCATTTTCCATATCTAACAGTGAGTGCTAACAAAGTTAGGGCTTATTATTATCTTAGTTCAGCAGCCCCACTGACCTCTCCACCTGGTTCAGGTTTTGATCCTCCGTAGTGGGGGTATGGGTGTTAAGGGTAATGATATGTATCTGTCAACTTGGTAATGTCAAGAATGATAATGATAATATGCCTGTGGGACAAGTTTGTTATTTCAGAAATGCAATGCAGATTGGGACACTGGTGGAACGTAAAGGATTGTGTAAAGATAAAGGAGAGAGGATCAAGAAAGACAGAAAGACAACAGGACAAAAGACACCTCACTATTTTGGTGCCCTCTTCATATTTTGTCAAAATTATCAATGCCCATCTAATATATTGGGCCATACCAAGCATTCTACAACCATCTATTGGGTGTTAACCAAGAATTCTACACCCATGTTATCCATACTGAGTTCTAATATGTTGGTTCCTGTCTTGATCTGGACATTTAATTTACATTAATACAACCTAAGTTTACAAAGCTTTCTTAGAAATGAGGTCATACTTTTATAACCTGAACAAATGAAGGAAGCAACAGCATTCATCCTTACAAGGAGGAAAAGAGTGTGCAGGGGTGATGTGAGTTGGTCACTAGGGACATCCTTAAAGACACCCTTTTGATTATGATGCTGATCTTTTTGACCTGAAACCACATAGTTTCAGGTCATTGGTCACATTGGTTTCTCTCGTGCCTATGAGTTCTTGGATCGGCTCTGTACACTAGAAAAGGGGATTTGGGGGCCCAGCTATATCTAGTCTTTTATGTTAATAACTTGGCTCTTGAGGTGACATGGAACTAGATGCCAGTGACATAAACCAGTGAATGGACATCTCTTTGAAAAAATCAGGGCTGGCATTGTGGCTCAGTGGTAGAGCACTTGCCTAGCATGTGTGAGGCTGTGGGTTTGATCCTCAGCACCACATGAAAATAAATGGAAAAGATAAAAGGTATGGTGTCCAACTACAACTAAAAAATAAATATTAAAAAAAGAAAATGGAAATCACTTCTCTTAGTTATCAAATAACATTTTTACTAGAGTTAACTGGCCAATATTCATCACAATTCTAAGTGTGTGCTTGATAAACTAAACATTTACAAATTGCAACAGTGGCAGAATGAAAACTTTGAAGGCATAGTTGAGACAATCTTTCAGCTCTTAAAGAGCTTCTCAGTATGTCTCCATTGTGAAGAGTTCAGAGGAGTAAGCCAAACATCCCTAGACCTTTGAGTCCCCAATGTTAACTTTTTATGTTTTTTAAAAATAAATGTTCTCTCATTACTTGAGGATAATAGACAAAATAACGAAAAGACTACGGGCTGCATACTGCAGCAAACTACTTTCTGACCTGTAAAAATAAATCTCCCTATGTACGCAGGCATTCCGGTCAAAGAAAAGGAAGTCTAAGTATAAACTAAAGATCTTCTTTCTCTTTGCTACCTATTATGGTGATGGGGGAGTCGGATGCCCACTGCGAGAGGAAATACTAGCTCTGATGTTCGTATCTTTCCATGACATGCCAGTTTGGAAGGTGGAGAGACAGATTCCTATCTTCCTGGTACAAATTTCTTCTAAATTTTAATGAATCGCAATGGTTGTAAAGAAATACTAAGTGGGGATACACAATTATCCTGCATTATCAGTATTAAAGACTTTTTCAAGTAATAAGGTCTTGCCTTTAGCTTATCTGTGTGAGCATGTTAAAATACTACTCATTGGAATCATTTGTAACAAAAATTTTGGATGAAGGACAAATCATCTGAGGGAGGAAAGCCATTTTCAACCGTGACACTGAAAGTTTAAGTTAAAAGGCGAAAATGGGACTGGAATGCAGAAGTCTATTCTTACCATCTTCCCTCCACGTGACCCCTCTCCCACACCTGGGCTTCTGCTCTCACTGCACCACTGGCTCTGTCTGGAGCATGCCAAAATAAATGTTCTGTCCCCAGAGGGCCATGGCTCACTTCCTCACTTCCTCACCTGCTTCAGCTGTTTGCTCCAGCGAAGCCTCCTCAGTGAGGCCTTAGCCGACCACCCCTCCAAAATTGCACCCCCCACCTCCCGCTCCTTTAACCCTCCTCTGTTTATTCCCAATATAGATCACCTGAAGCAGACCTGGGAAGTGACTTATCTGTCATCTTTGTGGTCTGTCCTCCCTCTTAGAATGTGAGTTCAGGAAGTCAGAGATTGTTGTCTGCTTGATTTTGATATCTGTGATGGTATCTTTATACTAAGAATTGCATCTTATACATTGCAGCGCCTTCTTTTGTTTTATTTACTCAGTACATTCTTGTAAGGACATTTTGAAAATGATTCCATATCCTACCTGAAGTGTTATATAAATCTCATTTAATCCTCAAAACAATACCATAAGGTAATTACTGTCCCTATTTTACAAAACAGATAATGAAAGTTAAGAACTAGCTCAAGATCACAGTTTTTAGAGGAAAGTAATTCAAACCATTTCCTGATTTTTTAAGCCCTGGGATTTATTCTACTGACCTCAGATGATAGAGCTCTATGATGACCCTCTGTTTCTGACTTTAATCTTGAAAAGAAACCCACTGGACATGGACCTTGCCTATTTTTAATCACTGCTATATTTCTAGTACTTAGGATAGGGTCTGGTATGTAGTAAGTGCTCATAAACAGTAGCTAAATGAATGAATGTCAAGACTACAATCTCTATTCATCTCTGAAAGACTTAAAGTAGTTCATTTTCTTCCTTCTCTCTTTCTTCCTTTCCTCCCTAAACAACTCAATCCAGAGCCCTTTGAGTGGGGCAGCATAAAGCAGCCTTCCATACTTGGGGAATGTGGGAGACCAAGGGAGCAGGAAGCCCATGCAGAGAGCCTGGCATGGAGTAGTGGAGCCTGCAAAGGTAAGGTTGCATCTAAACGTGGGGATGGAGCCATGTGAGATAGAGCCTTAGCGGACTGAGGACAATGTCCATACAGACAGGCAGCCTGGAGTAGAGCAGCAGTGCCCAAAGCAGGAGAGGAGGTTATCCACACAGGGGAGTGATCTAGAGTCAGAACCCAAATTGGGTGGGACAGTGTGCCCTGGCATCAGAATGTAGAAGTCTGAACAGAAAGAGGTGTAAGGAAGGTGTCCAATCAGAGGGGAGCCTTGCATAAGTTATCAGAGCCCAAGAGGGATATAATCTGTAAGGAGTCAGAACCTGAGTGATAAGGTAGGGCATTCTTGTAAAGGGATGGTCCAGCAATAGTTTAGGAACCTGAGCAGGGTGGAGGACATGCACTTGTGGAATGACCTGGAATAACTATCAGACCCAACTAGCACGAGCCCCTGTCATGTGAGGCAATCAGGGGCTCAGATTAGGGAATGAGAGCTTAAGCAGGAAGAGGGTGATGTGGGGAGGGGGTGATAGATGGCAAGGTTGAGAGACTGGTTACTACAGAGAGATTTATCAAACAAGAGAGCACATCAAGGATAATGCAAACCAGATTTGTCACTGTTTAAGAAAAATGAAGAGAGAAATATAGAATGAATGCTGTGGTGTTGAATTGGAATCAGGGGTATTGGTGTTAGCTCATCTTTTTCAATACAGACAGATAAATATAAAAATAAAAGTAAGCCTGAATGTGTGTGTGTGTGTGTGTTTGTGTGTGTGTGTTCTAGCTCTGTTCACTGAGAGAAACTGAGATTAGCAAAGTTCCTCCCTGTCCAATAGCAATGAGCACACCTAGCATACAGATCTTGGTTTCTATATACCCTCTTACTCTAAGAGCAGTTAGGAATCCTTGGACAAATAGCTGATATAAGGTCTAGGGCAGAGAGAGAATAAAAAGACCCTGGAATATCTTAACTATACAAGAAAATAAGAGAATGCAAGGAATGAAGTGACCATGCTGCAAGAATGAAGAAACCAGTTTGAAAAGAAATTCCCACTAACCATACTTGGGATTAATGTAATTATAATTGTAGGTATCACATGACAAAATAATTCTGCTCCAAGGAAAATTGTATTCTACCCATCAAAAGTGCAACCTCTTATTATGATTGTGTGAGTTTGTGGGCTTCTGCAGCTTCTGCAGAACCATGAGTTTATTTTATCTATAGAATAGCTGTACTAGAACATTCTTCCTATTCAGTTCATCCTCCAGAGATGCAACAAGGCTTTGAACCTTGCCAACAGAGATTTATTATTATTAAAGATTAATTTCCTTAAGACTTTTTCAATAATGAAATTTCCATTGAACTTTTCATAAATTTCCATATGACCAGGAAGGAAATCTGTTCTCACTTTCCTTATCAATCATAAACCTATGCTTGAAAGCATAGGAGGGGGGATTATCCTGGAGACTATGAACTAGCAAAGCCAGGGCCAAGTTGTCAGGAAATCAGTCAGAGAAGTACTGCTTCATTCTGTTCAGCCCAAACATCTTCCCAGCCCATCCTCCCAGGGCTGGCCCTTGCGTACAGGATAGCACAGAGAGTTGTACAGAGGTTGGTATAAAGTTTAGGCTTTAAAGTTGGACAGACTTCATTTCAAACCTTGCCTTGCCACTTACTGTGTAACCTTGAGCAAGTTACTTAGACTTTCTAAGTCTCTCTTTTCACCTATTCATGAGGATAATGATTCATTGCATTGTGGAATTTCTGAAAGAATCAAATGATATGTCAAGTAAAATACTTAAAAGAATGTCTGGCATATTATAAGTACTTTAAAAAATGCTAGCTATTATCTTCATTACTGGTATTTTAAAACGAAAATTTGTTCAATTGTTATTTTAGGATCCCATACTGACAGTGCATGGACTTCCAATCCTTTACTGTTTAAATATTTCTCATCACAAGACACACACATACACACACACACACACACACCACCAACACCAACACCAACACCAACACCCTCACCACTAACACCTCCACCACCAAGCTAACACCACCACCCTCACCACCAGCAAAAACATCGCCACCACCATCCTGTAATATTTTATCTACCTAATGACTTCAACAGATGTTACTAACAAGTCTGAAGACTACTGGAGACCCCAAAGCCCACTGAAGTCAGAGGTGATGCAGCTGATTGAACCTACACCTGTGTCAACAGCAAGAAAGCCCTAAAGAAGTAGAGACAGGAGCAACTTCCCCACCTGTCTCCACACCATCCAAAGACATTGAGACATCCACATATCTTCCCCAGATAGACTCACTGTCCACTCATTCCATTTAGGTCTCTGCCCAATGTCACCTCCAGAGTCAAATCTTCCCTGACCTATATAAATAACTCTATAAAACATTCCCTATTACTTTTTTCCCCTTTCTCTTTGTTCATTTTTTGTTATAGTATTTATCATCCTTTTTTACCTGACTTTATAGTGAGTATCTGTATGTGTGTCTGGGTATGTGTGTTCATTGTCTTTCTAAGTAGATAGAATCTCCATAATGGTAGGGTCATTGTCTTTTTTTGTTTACTATTAGAACAATATCTCAACTAATAAGTATTCAATACATATTTATTGAGTGAACAAATAAATGAATTTAATTGTCAGTCAAATGACCCTATTTTAATTTTTTCTGGGGGGTGGGTACTGGAGATTGAACTCAGGGGCACTTGACCACTGAGCCACAACCCCAGCCCTATTTTGTATTTTATTTAGAGACAGGGCCTTACTGAGTTGCTTAGCACCTCGCTTTTGCTGAGGCTGGCTTGGATCCTCTTGTCTCAGCCTCCGGAGCAGCTGGGATTACAGGTGTGTGCCACCATGCCAGGCTATTTTAATTTTTTTACTGATTCATGATAATTGTATGCAAGAGGGGGATTTATTGGAATATTTTCATAGATGTACATAACATCATTTGGTTGATTTTAATTTCTAGTAGCTACCCCTTCTCTTCCCCCCTTTCCCTGGTCTCTCTCCTCTACTGGTTTTCCTTCTGTTTTCAGGAGATCCCTTTTTTGTTGTTTTTTTTTTTCTCTCTAGCTTCCATATATGAGAGAAAACACATGAACTTTGACTTTCTAAAGCTGTCTTATTTGATTTATCATTATTGTTCTTCAGTTCCATGCTTTTTCCTGCAAATGACACAATTTTATTCTTCTATATGACTGAGTAAAACTCCATTTGTGTGTGTGTGTGTGTGTGTGTGTGTGTGACATTTTCTTTATCTGTTGATAGACACCTAGGCTGGCTTCATAACTTGGCTATTATAAATTGTGCTGCTATAAACATGGGTATGTATGTACCTACAGTTGTGCAGAATTTAGTTGGATAAATACCAAGGAGTGGTATAGCTGTGACCCTAATTTTTATGGAAGCCAAAGGTTCTTGGGAAAATGAAATGTTCCCACATTTGCTACAGGGAGATTTGTAAGGAAAAAAGACACTTTGTGTGTGTGTGTGTGTGTGTGTGTGTGTGTGTTTTCCTCAAAATAGCCTTCACTTCAAAGCTCCTGATACCCATTAGTAAAAGCACATATTCTATTATTTCTTTTCTGT
Source organism: Urocitellus parryii (assembly GCF_045843805.1). Lineage (NCBI taxonomy): Eukaryota > Metazoa > Chordata > Mammalia > Rodentia > Sciuridae > Urocitellus > Urocitellus parryii. The sequence goes on along the minus strand of NC_135536.1, from coordinate 78,447,417 downwards.
TTATTTTTATGATTGGGATTTTTCCCTCATGAAATAGATTTTCAGGATCAGAGCCCCACACTATAACATTGCACCTTTGGAACCCAGGAGTCTAACCTGTGCCTGTTGCCCAGAAACTGATTCATTCCTAAACCATCAGTTTCCCCATATCATTGGCTCCCATCATTCCAGGGTAAGACCCTCACTTTTTTGTGGACACGTAAGGTGGGCTAGGTTTGCTCACTCCCTCATGTCATATAACCCCTGGCATTTCATCTCAATTCTGAGATGCTTCCAGTTTCATCTAACCATGCCTTGATTTCTATTGCACCTCAGTCTGCAGTATCTCTGTTTCCCTGTTCTAGGGATGGTTCATTTATGTTTGCTTGCTTACTTGCTTCTTTTCATCCTTCCTTCCTTCTACAGTACTGAGGATTGAACCCAGGGCCTTGTGCATGCTTGGCAATTATTCTACCACCGAGCTACACAACAGCCCTTTTTATTTTATTTTGAGAAGGCTCTCACTAAGTTGCCCAGGTTGGCCTTGAACTTGTGATTTTCCTGCCTCAGCCTTTAGAGTAGCTGGGATTTCATGCATGAGCATGAAGTTGCACCAGGTAACTAGTGCAATTATCCATTTTTAAGTTTGTGAGAGAACTATTCCTCAATTCCCTTACCTACTATGACCATGATAGAAATCAAACTGATTAAACTTATGATCTACATTTGTAACCCTTTGCTAAAGCTGTCTGGAGCAACTAAAACTAATCCAGTCCTTATAGCTTCCTCTGAAGACATTATCTTTAAAATGCTTTCTTTTAGTTTTCTGAAAAGAATTCACCCCATCCCACATCAATTCTAGATTTGGATATCCTAATTATGATAATATGATACACATTTCATCAATACCTGTGCAACTGTACTGTGACCCAAGTCTATAAAAGAAATTAAATATATATAGAAAAATAAACCTTGACTAGTTGTTTTCCCAATAGATAATCTCACAGATAATACTCAACTTTTAAGAAAAAGCAAAAAACAGGATAAAACAAAACACTGATTCAGCCAGATGCATCTCTGTGAACTCATTCTATCATCTTAACTCAGCAAGAACTTTTAAATAAGAAAGCTTAGTTTAGTCAGTCACAAAATTATATACTCCAGGAAGATTTTCAGAGTATAAATTACATCTTAGAATAATGGTGCTGTACTTAAATCCATCATTTTACATGAACTTTCCTCCAGGCAGAACACAATTGACATCTGATAAGCATTTCATTTCTTTCGCCAAAGAACAATACCCAAGGGGGTTAAAACTAGAAGCTACAGTTTGTGTTTCCAAAGAATTCAAGATAAGATCTCAAAATAGTGACATAATTTTTTTTAAAAAAAGGCCAGATCTATATATAAAACGCTTTTTAGTAGGGTTCCAATTTAAATCTTTATCCAAGAGCTTAGTTCATATTCAGTCAATTTTAAACCAAGAATTCTTGTTTTTGTTTTTTTTTTTTTTGTTTTTTTTTTTTGGCAGTGCCAGGGATTGAACTCAGGACCTCACATATGCTAGGCAAGAGCTTTACCTATGAGGTAATCACCCAGTCCTCATATAAGGAATTCTTAACCAAGAATTAAGACAACATGGGCATCTAACTGGTTAAAAATTACATACAAAAGAAAAACCAGCAAGTGCACACATTAGAGAACTTAACTTTACATCAGTAAATAAAAGTGTCCATTAAGAGACTTCTTCTCTGGAAATGCAAATGATGATTAAAAGAATTCTTTAGACTATTCTTTGGAAAGTTCTGTGAAAATCAAGTATACTTGTGGACATCTCTTGCTTTTATTTTGTAAATTTTGTGTACTTCCAAAAAAGGATTTGAGGAAAGTTGCAATGGTAGATGATATATGCAAATGCAATAATCATGTATAATTATATAGATATGGACAAACTGAAAAGAAACTCCTTTTTCCTTATTACCACATTGTATGTATTTTGTGTTGATGATATGGTACATATTTATTATCTAATACTAGTAAGAAAAGGAAAAAAAGCTCAACTTCCAACTATAAAAATATAATGGACAATGTCTAATGTTGGTTCAAAAAATTCTTAAAATGAAATTGTAATAGACTTTTATCAAATTTTTAATTAGATCAGTGAAGCTATTCTGTATACCATCAAGATGATAATGAGATACATTCTGACTATCTAACAAGACAACAATTGTAGTAGCTTTTTATTGTGTCAGTGTAGTTGAGGTCCAACTGTGTTTCCCAATACTCTCTTCTTTGCATGGTTCTGGGTTCAAGTTGGCCAAAAGAGAAAGTGTGGCCAGATTTGGAAAGCAGAGATAAAGAAGCAGCCAGGGACCTCGGCACAGTGGCACACTCCTGTAATCCTAGTGGCTCGGAAGGCTGAGATAGGAGGATCACAAGTTCAAAGCCAGCCTCAGCAAAAAGTGAGGCGCTAAGCAACTCAGTGAGACTGTCTCTACATAAATACAAAATAGGGCTGGGAATGTCAGTCAGCAGATGTGCTGCCCCTGAGTTCAATCCCCAGTTCTACTCCTTATTGGCATGTAAAGGTAATGGCTGGGTCCCCAGCTCTTCCCAGATTTCCTTGGAAGAGCAGCCTGGCCCATGTGCCTCCAACAGGAGCTACATTTCCTCCTTCCGTTTGTTGGTATCTTGTGCCAGGTCTTCTACAGGTCCTTAGTATCACTGAGGAGTTGGAGAGAGTTGTATAAAAGGTACACTAGATACCTGGGCTATGCATTTTAGAATGATGAAAGTGATCTCAGAAAATCACTTTGAGATTTATCTGGCTTATTGATTCCATCAGGAATATTTTAACTTCATATAATAATAAATAGGTTTATAAGGGCAAGACTACCAACTTTTCCAAGAAGGCTGTCTTTTAGGCCAAGGAAAACAAATTGTATAAAGATGGGGCTCTGTCTAAAAAAGATCTTGATAGAACCAACAGAATAAGAAGTAGCTCATCTCCATAGTTTAGATGAACTGTCCTACTTTTTGAAAAAAAAGGGGGAAATAAATAAATAAAGCCAGTTGATTAGAACAAAAAGAAATACTATCCTATGCTATTGACCTGGAAGCCTCACCAATGCAATTAGACAAGAAACAGAAACAAGTATGAGGATTAGAAAGGGAGACACATTGTTTGTAAGTAGTGATTGTCTACATGGAAAATCCAACAGTACTTAAGGTGAATGATTCAAATATTTCTTTTAAAGTTCAGCTAGTTTGCTGGAAAAGAAAACAAACCTTAGAAAAAACTATAGCGGGATGGGAAAGGCACAAAGGCAGATGGGAAAATATAATTTTTAATAATTCTGTTACATGAACAAGAAAAACTATAAAGTACTTCACAATAAATCTATCAAAACATGTGCAAAGCCTTTATGGAGAAAATGATTTTTGTTGAAAGATATAGAAGACTCACTAAATGTACAGATATACTATATTCATGGATGGGAAGACTCAATAATGTACAGATATTAATTACCACAAATTTATCTATAAATTACAATCAAGATTATGTATGTGGGTGTGTGTGTGTGTGTGTGTGTGTTTGTGTGTGTGTGTGTGTAACTTAACAAACTTATTCCAAATTTTTTACAGCAGTAATGAATTACTATAAAGTTAGTGACTTGACACTGATTTATTATCTTACTGTTTAAGAGGTCAGAAGTTTAGGATGAACATTGTAGGGCTAAAATGGAGGTTACATTCCTTCTAGAGTCTTGAAGGGAGAATTCTTGCCAGACTGATCCAGTTACACGAGGCCACCAGCATTCCTGGAACCAGACTCTCTCACTCTGACCCCTGCTTCCTTCAGCACATCTCCTTCTCTGACTATGGCCCTCCTGCTTCCCTTCTAATTACAGGGAGTCCTCCTGGATAATCCAGAATTTTCTCTCCATTGCAAGATCCTTAACTTAGTCACATCTGCAATACCAGTTTTAGGGACTAGGAAATGGACCTCTTATGGGAAGGGACATTATTCTGTCTATATACCAAAGCAATTTAGAATAAATAGGAGAGGGACCTTGCCATACTAGATCCTAAAATTTATTATAAAAATGTAGTAATTACAATTGCATGGCACTGGAAGAGGTATAAAGTAACATCCTGGAACAGGGCTCTCATATCTGGAACTTGGTGTATGATAGAAGTAGTTTTGCAAATTAGAAGGAAGAAGACATTAAACATGAAACATTTCTCAAATAACTAGTTGTCTATGCAGGGAAAAATGATTCGATTTCTTCTTCTCCTTTCATATAAAAATAAATTCCAGATAAGTCATGTTGACCCAAAGGTGAGAAAAATATTGAAAGTATAGACACATAACCTTATGACCTTTAATGAGAAAGATTTTTCAAACAGATCCAAAAAATCATAATTGATAAACTGTGTAAGAGTGTAATCCTTCACAATACAAGACACTATGCATAAAAGTAAAAAGACAAACCACAAATTGTAAAAGGTCTTTGCCACCCATTAAATGAAAAACATTAGAATTGAAAATATGGAAAGAACTTCTATAATTTTATAAGAAGAATAATTATATAAGTTAACTAAAATGAATAAAAGACCTAAATATGAGCTAAAGTCATTCTTAGGAATGAAACAGGGCTAAATTTTTATGACTTTAAATTTGGCAATGGTTTCTTAGAAATAATGTCAAAAAACAGAAGTAACAAAAGAAAAAAATCCAATAGACTTCATCAAAATTTTAAATTTTTGTATCAATACTATCAAAAGTGTGAAAAGACAACTTATAAAGTGGGAAAACTATTTGCAAATTATAGATAGATATAGATATGATAAAGGTCTAGTATCAAGAATATATAAAGAGCACTTACAATTCAACAACAGAAAGACAATCTATTTTTAAAATAGTGAAGGATTTGAACAGACATTTTTCTAAAGAAGATATAAGTGACCGAGTACATGAGAAGATATCAACATCATTAGCCATTAGGGAAATGCAAATAAAAACCACCTGAGCCGGCCATGGTGGCACGCATCTGTAATTCCAGTGGCCCGGGAGGCTAAGGCAGGAGGATGGCGAATTCAAAGCCAGACTCAGCAACTTAGCAAGGCCCTAAGCAACGTAGTGAGACCTTGTCTCTAAATAGAAAAATGAGAAATTATACCCCAATGATACAAATGTATGAATTGCCAAGATCATTGTAATGTCATGTGTAGATAATAAAAAAAAAGGGAGGGTGAGGGATGTTGCTCAATGGTTAAGCACTCCTGGGTTCAATCGCCAGTACAAAAAAAAAAATACCACTCTACACCCAAACACCCACTAGAACAACCATAATGTTTTTAATGGAAAATAAATGTTAATGAGGTTGTGGAAAAATTAAAACTTTGACCCTGCTATTGCCCTTCTCGGACTATTCCCTGAAGACCTTAAAAGAGCATGCTACAGGGATGCTGCCACATCGATGTTCATAGCAGCACAATTCACAATAGCTAGACTGTGGAACCAACCCAGATGCCCTTCAATAGATGAATGGATAAAAAAAAATGTGGCATCTATACACAATGGAGTACTATGCAGCAATAAAAAATGACAAAATCATAGAATTTGCAGGGAAATGGATGGCACTAGAGCAGATTATGCTTAGTGAAGCTAGCCAATCCCTAAAAAACAAATACCAAATGTCTTCTTTGATATAATGAGAGCAACTATGAACAGAGCAGGGAGGAAGAGCAGGAAGAAAAGATTAACATTAAACAGAGACATGAGATGGGAGGGAAAGGGAGAGAAAAGGGAAATTGCATGGAAATGAAGGGAGACCCTCATTGCTATACAATATTACATATAAGAGGTTGTGAGGGGAATGGGAAAATTAACAAGGAGAGAAATGAATTACAATAGATGGGGTAGAGAGAGAAGATGGGAGGGGAGGGGAGGGGAGATAGTAGGGGATAGGAAAAGTAGCAGAATACAACAATTACTAATTGGGCATTATGTAAAATTGTGGATGTGTAACCGACGTGATTCTGCAATCTGCATTTGGGGTAAAATTGGGAGTTCATAACCCACTTCAATCTAATGTATGAAATATGATATGTCATGAGCTTTGTAATGTTGTGAACAACCAATAAAAAAATAATAAAAAAAAAAGAAAAATTAAAACTTTGCTTATAGGAATGCAAAATGGTACAGTTGCTGTGGAAGACATTTTGAGTGTTCTTTTAAAAAACTAAACATAGAATTAACATATAACCCAGCAATCCCACTAAGTATATACCCTAAAAATTGAAAACATCAACTCAAGCAGGTACTCAAATGTCAATGTTCATAGCAACACTATTCACAATAGACAAAGGATTGAATGAAACAACCCAAATGTTTGTTAATGGATGAATAAATAAACAAAATGTGTTACACATGCATATAATCCAATACTATTTAGCCTTAAAAATGAATGTAGTACTAATAGATGCTACAATACAAATGAACCTTGAAAACACAAAAGGACAAGAATTGTACAGTCCCATTTATATGAAATGCCCAGAATCTGCAAATCTGCAAATTCATAGAGACAGCAGATTATGGTTTCCAGGGCCTGGGGGGAAAATGGGAGTAATTGCTTAACATGAATGGGTTCCCTTTTTGAGTGATGAAAATTTTCTGTAACTAATTTGAGGTGACAGTTGCACAACAATGTGTATAACTAAATGTTGCTAAGGGTAACATTTATGCTATGTGTGATTTAGCACAATAAAAAAGTGTGAATAATAAATTGCATACATCAAAATATAATACTCCTGCATAATAAAGATACCATGAAGAGCTGGGCATGGTGTCGAATGCCTGTAATCCCAGCGGCTTGGGAGGCTGAGGCAGGACTACTGCAAGTTCAAAGCCAGCCTCAGCAACAGTGAGGTGCTAAGCAACTTAGCGAGACCTTGTCTCTAAATAAAATACAAGAAAGGGCTGGGGATGTGGCTCAGTGGCTGAGTGGCCCTGAATTCAATCCCCAATACAAATAAATAAATACATAAGATACCATGAATAATGTAAACAGATAAACCACAAACTGCAAAAGAAAAAAGACCTTTGTCATCCATGCAGCTAAAGAAAGCATAGTATCAAAATTATAAAACAATTTCTACATATCTTTAAGATAATATAAAAAACACAAAGGAATAATGGACTGAGGATCGATCACACAGTTTACAGGAGAGAGAACCCAAATATGTTCAATCTCATCAGTAGTCAGAACGGTGCAAATTAAAGCACACGCTGTGTCCTGTCAGACAAGGAGAAATCCATCAGTGAAACAAATGGATGAACCAGATCTCAATGATTTGCAAGGGATACATTCCTAAAAGAATGCTAAGTGAGAAAAGACACATTTCAAACTGATTTGTAGAATAAACTAACAATTGAGTAAAATTTAAAAACACCTGATCTATGAGTGCAGATCTCTGTGGGAAAGGTACAAACACTTACCTGGAAAGGATGCCCAGCAATTTCTCAATGGAATTTGTCTCTGGGGATAAGAGCAGGAGAACAGGATGAGGTTGGCCACAAAAGGATATTGCCTATAATTTTTATTTCCTAAAAAATCTGAAGCAAATGAAACACATTGTTGATATTTGTTGATTCAGAACAGTCAGCATTTACATCTTTGCATGTATTTCCCATGTTGCTATGGAAGATTCTTCAGAATTAAAGAACTACTAGTTTATTAATGTGGAGATATAAAACAAGATGCAACTCTGCAGAAACTACATATATAAAGAGACTACATACATAAAGATATATATATATATACATATACATATATATACATATATATGTATAAATAACACACACTTTTGCTATGGTGAGAAAATGTGACTAAATAAGTTGCATGTATGAGAGACAGTGGGGAGTGGGGGAATGTTTTATGCAATGGAAGCTGTCAAGTTGCATTTCTGTGAAGAAGAGACTATAATGACAACTTTGGTGACACTCCCTAATCAAAGATTCCTGGACAATGCAGTGCCAGAAATTTGCATGTTTGCCAGGACACTGTGTACTGCAATTGACTAAGGGCACTTCCTGTTCTGCAGAGGCCAGCAAAGCAATAAAGTCCAGAACAAAAATTATCACCCCCCTCCTGACTTACCCAGTATTTTTTCTAGATCCTGGGTTAATTTATTTACTTATTGACTGAAACCTGGTAAAAGCCATACTGTTACAGATTGCATCAAATACAGTTTTTAAGATTACCTTTACTATTCCAATCATAACTGGGGGAAAAACAGTGATCGCCAAACCATTTTGTTTTACCAGTTCATGTTTTCTGAAGAATAACAGGAAAATGTTCCCACTAAGTTATTTAACAAATGATCTGCTATTGATTTTCTGGACTTTCAAACAGTCTTACAGAAGTGACAACTTCCAGCAAAGCTGGCTAAGAGGTTCAGCAGCCCCACAGTTCGGATCTCTCTCTAAGTACGAAGTGTCCAGATTGCTTGCCTGCTCAGCACACAGGAATGCTTCATTTACACGCTACTTTCTCTAACTTATAAACACTCCTTCCTAATTCAGGGCGAACTGGAAGAATCCCTGCCTTAGCATTCTTGGGTTTCTTGAGCCTTCCCCAAAGAGATAAAGCATGGGATTCTGTTTCTAAGAATCATGGCAAAATTATAAATATTGCATGACAGTAAATATGGCATTAAGATGGGTTTCTGTTTGGTGGGATTGGGGACTTATTTTCACAGCAGTTTTTCTCAAATAAAGAGAATTAATAACTCCTTAAGCAGAAAGCATAAAAAAGTTCATTATCTTTTCCTAGATTTCCCAGATTTGGAGTTTCCTAAAATACAGATTCCCTTGTAGAAATATAAATTTCTTTTTTGTGTGTGGGTTTTTAAATTCTAATTTGCTATATATGACAGCAGAATGCATTACAATTCATATTACACATATAGTCCTTGCAAGTATAGTGACTATAACTCTGGAAAAAGACAAAATTTCATGCTAAAATCTGTAATGATAAATAGCAGTTTTTTTATTGAAGGACAAGGACCAACCAAGATATTAATATTTAGGTCTTACATACAAAACAGGAAACATAAGACTGTGTGACCTGACATCCTGGTTTTGTCTAGCCAGTCATGGGGGAAACCCCTGAAACAAGTGTGTCGGGTCTTATTCTTTTTCTGGCATTTGAAAATGGAGCCAAGAAAGTAGAGTCAGAATCTGTGGACAGCACCTACCACGTGTCACCTTGGCCATTCTGGAGAGGCCATGTTTTGCCATGAGAACTGAGGAGCAGAAAAAGTCAGTCTGTAGGGAGATAGATGAGATGAATGCCATATTAATTTCCTATTGCTGCTGTAACAAATTACCACAAACTTACTAGCTTAAATCATGCATTTATTATGGTATACTTCAGGAGATCATAAGCCTAAAATGGGTCAGCAGGCTTGCATTCCTTCTGGAAGCTATAGGAGAAATTCTATTTCCTAGCTTCCTATACCGTCTAGAAGCTGCCGGAACTCCTGGACTTTTGATAACATCACTTCAACCTCTGCTTCCAGTGTCACAAATCTTCTCTGACTCTGATTCTCCTGCCTCTCTTTTATGAAGACTTTGTGGTTCTGTTAGGCTCACTTGGGTAATTCATGTTATCTTAAGATCTGTAATTTAATCACATCTGCAAAGCCCATTTTGCCATGTGAAATAGCATTTCACAGGTTCCAGGGATTAGGAGAGCATTGCAGGGGTGAGGAGCATTATTCTGCCTCCCAAAAACACTGAAGGAAAAACAGAGACAGAGAAAAGGTCCCACCAGCACTTTGCTTCTTGACCTGTCAAGGCCTCCTGCATTCCTGCCCTTGGGGGCCGTGACACCCTCCTTTGTCTCTGGGAGAAGTGTCCTGGTTAAGAGCTGCCTGGAATGCTCTGTTGAGAAGAATTCTGAAGGCTTAATGGAATGAAAGATCAATTCACAATGTGGGCCATGGGTGCTAAACAGGAAAGCTATAAGTGTGTGTCCCAAAGTCAGCATCCTTGTTCTAAATAAAAAGTAGTAGAATTAACTTGGCTGAGTGTAAAGAATAATTTTTTTCCTTATGAAAATGGAACTTAAACTATAAAAAAAAATCCTTGTTAATAGTAGAACCTTAACTAAGAAACACCTCTGTCCTTTAGGAGACTGTCTATGTAATCAAAGGGGCCTATAAATGGTCTATATTTTATCATGTACCAGATACCTACCTAGCACTTAAAAGTCAAAAAAAAAATCAACTTGGTGTTTTATCGTGAACAAAACCTATGTGTTTGGGACTTCTGATCACAAACCTGCATGGAATGGTCATCACAGAAGATGCCTCCTCCTTTGCAGTGAGGTCACTCGGGGAGGAAATCTATTTTACTACGAAACACATTTCTCCATGACAGAGCACTTTCTCACAAGAGAAGGTTAGTGGTTTCAGGAACTTGAAGTTTTATTTCTGTCAATTTTGTTTAATGCCTTGTTCCAGGAGCTTACTAGTGCTAGATCCTTGGCTTTCTTCTGTCCTGAGTGACATTTAATAACTTCACTAATCACTCACCCCAGTGTTCTCAGTGACTTCACGGTGCTGAAATTATACCCTCACATTCACTCCAGACAGAAACAAAGATAAGAGGAGCCCATCATGGCCCAGAATTTATTAGTAACAAAGGGAGGGTAGAGAGTACTGCTATTTTTTTAAGTGGTATCAAGAATTCAGTTTATCTCTTAGAATCAGTGAGAGCACTAGGAGAGGAGCCAAACTAAATACCTTTACAAAAGAGACCTTTTCCTGTGAGCTCTCTTGATGTTCTTTTTGGGAAGAATTCTTTCCTCTGAAGATCTAAGGAAGCATATGCGCCGTAATCCCCCACTGTAGCTTTTAAACCTAATAGAATGAATGTTTACAAAATAGGATCTTTTACTAGATATTGTAAAAGGGATGTCTGTAAGCATGTTCTGCCAAGAAATTAAAATCTAGCCTTTGCCAAAGAGCATAAATATCCTTGGCAGAATCCAGAGGCTCAGTAGCAAAGATAAAAGGAATCATTCCATTGAACCAATTGCTCACACTTATTACGAAACATTTGTCTTCCCCTGGGGTGAATTTTCTATCCTGATGAAGTCTGGCTCTGAAGGGCCTGTGAGATTACCCATAACCTTCTCTGCACAGCTTCAGATAATGTACAACCTACATAGCCTCAATTACTGACCTGAAACATGTTGTCTCTCAGCAAACTGATGTTTTCCTCCAATTGTGACCAATTTTAAGAAAGACATTTATATTTTAAGTAAGTAGTTCTTTTCACTGTTTTGAAATCTGATTTGCTTTTCTTCAGCTCTCTGGGCTTTATAGAATTGTCAGTAAGCTGAACCAGCAGTCCAATGCTTAGATTGATGATTGGTTAACAAATTTCTTAGTTTTACTTACAGTGAAGCAATTCAGGGACTGCTTATGTGAGTTCTATGGAGTTTTTACAGTTTTTCCCTTAACCCTGTTATTTGCTGCCAAAGACACATCACCCCAGAAGAAAAGAGTCTGTTTAACAGCAAAATCTTTCTGGTTTTTTTTCCCTTTACCTGTGAGGTGTACCCCATGCCAACTAATCATCAGAAAACTAAAATTTTACATACACCCCAGTTTAAAATCATTTCTTTTTTTAAACTGGTTTAAAAAATTTGCATGATTTAAAGGTCAGAAAGTCTAGCATTTCAACCCAGACTTGCATCATCAACAGCAGCTAAAATCTGATAATACTTCTTGGTAATTAACTCAATTTATTCTATGTACTGGACAATATCACAGCTGCATTTCTTTTCAAAATAGTCTGTCAAATTTTTAAAATTATTCAACTACCCATTTGTTTAAAACTATGGTTGCTTGTGTACTTTATCACACTTTTCTTTCAAATTATGTTTTCTGGAGGAGAAGCAGATCAAAGCATTGCTCAGGAAAACAAATGACTAGGACATGATCCCTGTCCTTTGGGAGCTTGGTAAAATTCAAGACATGGGAATCCCTATACCAAGAGCTATCCTCACCTTTAAGAGGCCCTCTTTTTCTTCTCTTCTGTTTCTCAGCTACACTTACAAAAACAAAAACAAAACAAACCCCATAAACATTTCTCATTATTTATTCTTTGGCTCTTGTCAAAAGCTTCTATCAAAAAAAATTGCTCCAGACCCTTTTTGGAAAAGCATAATCTACATAATAAATCATTCCTATAAATCATAACAATATACAAAAAGGCTTATACTTGGGATATGGAGGCCTGGGAGGTGGAGTAGAAACAAAAGGAGGTCTCTCTTAAGAGAAAGACCAAAGTAAACTATCTGGCAATATTGTTAACACTGTAGCTCACATTTTAAATGAAAGTTGCACATTGCAGATTTTATTTAGATTACAAATTATTTTAAAAAATCAAACATCCTGGGGAAATGTTTTTAGTATGTGAATATTATCAAGATCTTTTCCCACAAAGCCACAAATAAAAGGGTACTAGATATCATGGTTCTGCTCATTTCATTACCTGACAAATAATTATACAAGCCAGGATTTCTTTTATAAATGAAGCAAGTCAATTTCATTCCAGGAAAAAGAAAGTAAAATGGAAAGAAATTGAAGTCTACCATTAAGATTCTCAGATGAGAAACCATGCAAGAGTGACTTCCACCTCTTTAGCAAACTTAATAAAGCAAAATTTGGATTTATACAAACAGTAACCTATGAAATACTTCTTTGATAATATGAAGTATAATTTCCTTAAGTGTCCAACTTTTCTATTCTACCAACAAGCTTATAAATATAACTTTATGATTATATATGTTAAGCAAAAACAAAGTACAACATAACAGGAAACATCCTCTTTTATGTTTAAAACAGAAATCTTCCAAGATTTTATCAGAAAAGTCTCCAGTAAGTCACTTCAGAATGGAAGTCCCTTAGGTTTCCCTTATGTTGATGACTCAAGAATGGATACATCTCCTCCCCATCCCATTCCCTGCTCCCCTTGACCCAGTTGAACCTGATTTAATATTTTCTCTTATACTTGCTTTTGATTCTTTATTGTGGTTTGTATTGGCTTTGTAAACACACCACACACACACACATACACACACATACACAAATAAGGGATAACATAAAAAATAATTATGGAAAATTTAAAATCTGAAAACACATTTCCAAAGTACATATTTCTGATTCTAAAATAGCTCCTTCTATCCCTAAAGGGGACAGCAGAAACCAAAGAGCAAATAGAACTTTGTCATCGCCTTGCCCAGTTTCCATCTCCTCCAGTTCCCTGCATTTTTTTCAAGATGACCAAGAAGTCTTAGAACCCATGTCCATAAAAACCAACCTTAGACACCAAATTTGACCTTTTCCTTAATTTCCTTTCTTTAACTTCCTCTTTCCCTTAGCCCTTAGATTCTCCACTTAAACCTTGCTTCCATTTGGCAAACACAAATGATTTATAGAGAGATGGTGATTAGAATAATGAATTATCCACCCCTTTCTAGTTCAAGTTACAGGTTCAATTCATCTTTGAAGGAAGCTGTGATTCAGTGACAGCTCACTAAGAATAGACCCAGCTGTGTGATATCCCTGAACTGGACAACAGCCATTGTGTACACACAATATTATGTCTTGCTCCACACTGCTGGCCTTGGAAAGCATAGAATTCAAAGGGATGCAGGTTCCTTGGGTCATATCCATTCAACCATTCACAACAGCTGAGTATGTCGAGGACAAAGCACTTCAAGAATGCAAAGACAAATGACCTAAACACTTGAAAAGCAGGGAGTCATAGGACTGACCATTTGGGTAGCAAAGTGGTGAGAGAAGGGAGACACTGGGAAATGAAACCTTGGATTAACAACCCAGGGCCAACTGGGATTTAACTTCACACTGTTAATGACTCAATGTGGAATGTTTTCAAATTCCAATCATGGACTTTTATTCATATCTGAAACATAAATTAGAGAAAATAATCCAACAAAAATTAGAAACAAACCCTCAGTGGTTAGAACAGGGTTCATATTTTGACTTTTGGTAGAAAAACAAGTTTGAGAGTGGAAGTTTCTTATAAGCTGATTCTTAACATATTAACTCTTAATATCTAGGAGTAGATAGCAGAAACCAAAGATTAATGAGATTCCACTTTTTCAGAGTTCTTTTTTTCCATTACCTGTCCATGTCCCATCCATATCCTTGTGGAATTCACTGTTTTAAAAACCATCAACTCTGTGACTCTCAGCCTTGGGGCTTTCTTCTTGGCCAAGCCAGAGGTATCAGAGTTAATGAAACTGAGTACCCCTTGATTCAATGATAGATGTGGGGGGTTGATAGCCAATACAAACCACAATGCTTCAGGGTTCCTAGGAGAACTGAGCACTGATTTCCCATAATGGTGACTGAATAATATATCCTCTATAGGTTTTTCTGTTTCTCATCTCACTTGACCAGTTCCCTCTTGATGTTTCTTAGGATCATTTCTTCCCCAAAGTTATTTGTACCCAAATCTTCAGTCTGTTTCTGGAAGAACTCAAATCAAGAATTTTGACTGAAGACAAAGTTCCCTGTTCTGATGAACCAAAACATGACATCTTCAGGTAATAACATGAAGCCCTGAGCAAAGTGGTACAGATGTACATCCATTCATATCCAGCATCATGAGGCTCATTCAGGACTAGAAAGTGGACTAAAATGGTCATGTGCCAATGTAACTAAGTATCAGATTATAAACATTGATTTTATGTAGTACTGGGGTCATGAGAGAAAACAGGCACTCTCACCTAACTTTTGTTTTTCAAATTCTTCAAAAGCATTCTTTGAAGGTAACTTGCCAATTTAAATCAAAACTTTGAATGTGTATATAGTAGACCTTCCTTAACTAAGGTTTCACTTTGCATTATTGTTACCCATGACAACATTGACTTGTGAGTATTAAATGGGAAATTCCAGAAATAAACAACTCATAAGTTTTAAACGGTATGTCTTTCTGAGTAGTATGATGAAATCTTACAGTTTTTACCTCGGGTACAAATCCTCCCTTTATTCAGCATATGCACACTATATGCACTACTGCCTGTTAATCATTTAGTTTTCATCTTAGTTATTGAATACATAAGGTTCAGTAGGCATCTACTGGGAATCTCAGAAAGTATCACTTTGCAGATAAGAGGAGACTACTAATTATACTTTGCCTCCAAAATTCCTCTTTTAGGAATTTATTCTGCAGAAATACTTCCATATTTAGTCCAAGAACTTTCATCAAAGTATATTAAAAATAACAAAAATAGTGCCTATCAAAAAGAGATAATAAATTTTGGTGCATTCATATAACAGAATACTTCATGATCTTTTAAAAATGAGATGAATTTATATATATATATATATATATATGTAGAAAATCTCCAAGATAAAGAATAAAAAAGTAAATTATGATAGATGGTCTCTTTTGTTTAAAAAATTATATATAAAGTAAACCAGAACATTATGTAAAAATACATTGTGTACTAAATAGAAAGACTCAATATAATACAGATGTTAGTTTTAAGTCACAAATGCAGTCCTGATTTTAAAAAATAACATTATATTTATTTTCTGGAGCTAGGCAAATTAATTCTAAACTTTATATTAAAGTTAAATAAATAAATAAATAAATAAGCAAGAATAGTCAGGAGATCTCTGAAAAGAATGAACAACTGTTGGGGTGGAGAATGGGGATGAATTGGAGAGGCTAGCCTCTATCAGAAATTAAAATGCATTGTGAAATTCAACTGTATGGTACTAGTTCAAAACACAGAAAGCAAGAGAGAGAGAGAGAGAGAGAGAGAGAGAGAGAGAGAGAGCGAGCAATGGAATAATATACAAAAATAGAGACAAATTGGCATGGAAATGTAATAAGTGCAATATATGGCATTTCAATAAGTGAGGAAAAGATGGATTCTAACACATTCTTTTTAACTAATAGAATTTCTACTTTGGAAATTTAAAAACGAATAGCCCATTTGTTTAAATTCCCCCCACCCCCCACTGGAGATTAACTCCAGTGCTTCATCTCTAGCCCTGTTTATTTTTTATTTTGAGACAGGTTCTCACTAAGTTGCTAAGGCTGACATGTAACTTGCCCTCCTCTAGCCTCAGTCTAGGATTATAAATTGCTGAGATTACAGGTATGTGCCACCATACCTGGCTCGTATTCTTTTTAATTCACAAATATCATAATGTAGAAATTTTTAATGAATAAACAAAAATAAAATTGGATTCATATTTGATACCATAAAATAGGATACGTTCCAAAAGAATCAAGAGTTTAAATGTACAAAATAAGCCCACATCAATTAAAAAAAATGCCTTATCTAATCATCCCACATGTAGAAATTATTCTGAAAAAAAAATTACACACACACACACACACATACACAGTTATTTATTGCTACATTATGAGCAGAGTTTGGTCTCTAAATACCATCCTCACTCCCCCACACCCACTCCCTAAGGAGGAAAAAAACAGGAGTATTCCTTAGAGAATGATTAATTCCATGTTTTCAGAGAAGAAAAAAAGAAAGAAGGGAGGAAAGAAATGTATATTATTCTAAAATATCTCTTTTATGCTAGAAACTAGTGAAATGTTTTAAAGATTAAAAGACTCATATATAAAGAACAGGAAAGCTGGCTTAAATGAGTCCTCCACAATTTGAGAATAAGAAAGAATTGAAACTGTAATTGATTGAAATCATATTAAATGTAGAAAAACCCAAGAGATTATGATGATACTTTTTTAAAAAGTCCTGTGTCCATTGGAAATAGCTTGCACATAACCTCTTTATTTCTATGATGGTAATTACAGGGGGAAAGAATTAGGCATTCATTGTGCCTTTCCAATGTAAATTATATTACAAAGTATCCAGATAGCCCCAATTCATGTCATAAAGTGCTTCATTAAGGGATGCTTTCAGCTAAGTATAGGAGGGATAATAAAATTCAAAACATCTCTTTTATAATCCCTAGTAAAATAATTTCAGGCTACTGTGATCACTCCAGATAAAAAGGCCATTGCAATCAAAAAATTTGCTGTGTTACAACTACTGGTTATTTGTAAGGGGCAAAAAAAACTATATTGGAGACAACAGTGTGTAACCCCTAAACACACTGATTAATCGTAGTGACACTAACTAGACATTTTGTGATTCCTCCATGATACAATCCCAAGGACACAGGACACCTATGCAGTTTTCTTGTCAAAAAGTAGTCCCAGATCTAATCAACTAAAAAGCTATTTCTCAAAGTTGTAAAAGAACAATGAAGAAAAGAGTAAATAGGTTGGGTAATAAATGGAAACTCTATAGTCAACATTGTTAGATATAGTTAGGAAAAAGAATGCTTTTTTCTTTCTGGAGCTGTATACTGAAGTACTTAGGGGTGAAATGCCATGATGTCTAGATTTGCTTTAAATGCTTCAGTTGAAAAAAATTATATATTGCAAAATGTTAATTACTATTAAATTCAGATGATAGGTGTTCTCAGTAAGTTCATTACTATAAAAAAGAACAATTTATAAAAACTAAAATTTTAATTTTTTTTCTTTTTTAATTTGTGAGTGAGAAAGAGAGATTTTCTGTGTATGAGCAATTTTGTTTTTACTCATTCATTAATCAATCACTATGACTGGTGCTGTTCCAGGCTCACATGGACACTACGATATAGCAAAGAAAAAAAGCTTAAGCTAGATATGAAATGAATTGTTTAATTGCAGCCATGATGGGCCTCAAAGAAGTCCAGCTTATGGAAGGAGCATCTAATAGCAGGATGTGGCCTGACCTGGTGATGTGATGGTTAAGCCAAATGCAAGACAGATATATTGTTCCCCAAATGCAAGAGAATCTTAAGGCCTCATAAAGAGAAATTGCTAAATTATGGGCAAAAGACTTTAATGTTAGGGACTGGGAACAGCTTCCAGATGGTTGTAGGGGAGAGTCAGGTGAGGACAGAATGCATCTAAGGGCACATAATCTCCAGGGACCCACAGAGAAGTCTTGCTATGTGTTCATCTACCAGGAAAACTGGCTACTTACCAAGCTGGACCAAACAGAGGAGGAGTCGGGCAGGGAGGGAAGCTGGTTAGGGATTTCCTGCCTGGAATGAGCTGCACTTCATTTGCAGATGAAGAGCTGAAGGGCCAGCTGGGAATAGCTGGGGAAGAGGAGGCTGGGGGAAATTAGGCAGCGCTCACCAAAGCACACATAAATTTGGATGAAAGGTCACACTCGAGTTTATTTACAAACAACAGTGCATTACTTGAATTCCCCAAATAATACTGTGGAGGAGTATTAACTCTTACCTAGAAGTTTCTCCATCTTGCTAACTTCACTCAGAGTAATAACCAGGCATCTTGTCTCTTCTGTCCAAAGGAGATATTGGATTGTTTCTTGAGTTGGGCTAGGTATCCTTGGAATAGTCAAGGTGCTATATGTCTATTTCTCTTCTATTTACAGACAGAACAAATGTGGGGAGCCTAAAAAAGACTATACCCACTACTTTTTTTAAAAAATGAAATATTATATGGACTTTGAGAACTGCAGAAAGTAATATATAAATATACCTTATCTACCACTCAGAATCAAAAAGTTTACCATGTAATTAATATATTTGTTACTTAAGAATGAACAATGCACATACAGTTTAAGTCCCTGTACCCCCTTCCCCAAGCCTATTCAACTTCCCCCAGAGGTACAGAGGCAACTACTTTCCTGAATTGATGTTCACATCTTCTCACTGATGTTCTTATATTTTTCACACATAGATCTAAATCAAGATATAGTGTATGGGTAGATTTGTGCATCTTTACACAATTTCCACAATAAAGTTCCCAAAGCTTACTATCCTATGAAGTATCAGTTTACAAATTGACATTTGTCACTTGTTGTTTTTCAAGATTCATAAACACAGATCTAGTTTATTCACTGAAATTATTGATTCTGTTCTGTTATGAGACTATATTACAATTTATTTATATCTCCTACTGGTGGGAATCTTAAAATTATAAACTTTTAAGTATAAACCATTCTGCTGCAGTGAACACCTCGTGCAATGCTTTAAGTGAACAGATGCAAGGGTTTCCTTTAGATTTATGCTAATAAGTAGAATTTCTGTGATTCTACCTTTTCATCTAGATGTGACTCCACATCCTGAGGCACAGAATCTATCTTTAAAATGTCTTGACCCTGGAGCTGACAGAGAGATTCAGCATTTTTATTAAGGGAAAATAATATCTTATTTGTGGGCCATTTTTACATTTCTTTTTTGTTTTATTTATTATAATTTTGTAAGTTAATGACTCTGTACATAGGTTTCTGTATAATAATTTACCTGGCATAAATGAAAGTTTTTTTGTTGTTGTTGGTATATTCTTCCTTCATCCTAGAATATCTATTAAAATAAATCTCAAATCCTTTGGCGAAGTTCCAGAATCACACCTTCCTCCTATCTTTCATAACCAAGAACTATTTTCCTATCAAACTGTATATACATTAACTGTTTTTCTCATTTTGTAATAAGAAATGCTTGATCCAATTTTTGGATCTTTAGAAGGTAACCAGTATTGCTACACCGTTATCTAATTTCAGCTGTAATCCAAAAAACTTAGTATTTTAGCTATTCTATTATTTCCTTAATGATACCTACTTATCTAGTATCACTGGTCTAGAACTCAGTTGAGCACATCTGTAAAATGATTAGCTAAACTTTGAATCTAAACTTTGAATCTAAACAAAATCTAAACTTTGAATTAATAATATTTATCTATTAATATATTCAAATATTTTATTTCAACTGCATATATGTGCAAATCATACATTACCTAGAAAGACATGATAGAAAAGAAAAGAATCAAATGTTTGGAGCAAAACAAATCAAAGACTAGTGCTAATTATGAATTAATGAAGTTCTGTAATGACTGTTCATATGTCAATTTTTTTCCTTTTTGTCATTATCTTATTTTCCATTCATGAAGGAGATAATGCAATAATTCTTTCGTTCACATTTTCTTGAGGGAGATGGGAAAGCCGGTATGCTACTTTAATCAACTCATTAAAATGTCAGTTTTATTGAATTGTTTTAATTCAATTATTTAAAACAAATCAGGTTATCTTGACTGAGGCCACCATTAGACTGTATTATCTGGCAAAAATATGATCTAAATTTCAGTCAAACACACCAGGAATAAGAAGAGCCTGTTTTCCATCCCTGAGCTCCTAGGTATCCTCTAAATGACCCAGAGTCATTCCAGAATTGGCCAGAAACCATTCTGATCTTAAGCCAAATCAGAGCAAAGCAACCCACAATTTGGGGACCACTACCAAGTTTAATAAGCAAGTTCTAAGGGCTGTAGTGGGCTAAGATACAGGATGCTTGTTCAGCTATATATATATACATACCTTCAGTTCCTGTGCAGATATGTAGGTCTTGAACATTTCAATGACACCAAAGTCTTTCAAAGACATCATATAAACCAGGTGTTCATGCTGTTAGCCTCAACAAATGAAAACAAAAGTTTATTTTCTTCTGAGAAAATTGTGTAGTATATCTTTTCAGAGATTCTCCAAAGATGATACCCGCTAGGTTTGGAGGGACAAAATTATAGGTGGAAGAAATTATTATTGCTAAATTGTACTTCAAGTGCATCCTGTTCGTTGAGAGCCATTGACTTAAGCAAATGCTGAATCACCGACACACCACCTCCATGTATAGGGAGCCTCAGAGATATAGCCCAGACTAAATCATAGCTAGTGGTTTTAGCACTTACTGGGTGCTAGGCACTCTTCCATATGCTTTCACTTGTATTAGTCCATCTCATCCTCCAAAACCACATGCAGTAGGTGCTATTATTATCCTCATTTAACAGATAAGGAAATTGAGACATAGATTAAGTAACTGGTCCACATTGCACAGCTACAGAGTTTGTGCTCTCAAGGGCTAGACTATAATGCAGATTTTTTTTTATAGCTCTAGTTGGGCCAGTCAGCTACATGCAGACTGTGGTCTTCAGCCCTCAGAAAAACTGGATCTCTATTCCGAAGCCATTCCAGGATTTGGACCCCACTGTCAGACTCAAAATCCAGAGGAAAATTATACAAAAACTAGAAATGGTCTTGGTATTTACCCAAAAAGAAATAAAATCAGCACACTGTAGTCATACACACATTCCAATGTTTATAACAGTGCAAGTCATAATAGCCAATTTATGAAACCAACCTAGAAGT
This sequence comes from Urocitellus parryii, assembly GCF_045843805.1. NCBI lineage: Eukaryota > Metazoa > Chordata > Mammalia > Rodentia > Sciuridae > Urocitellus > Urocitellus parryii. The sequence continues at coordinate 78,426,130 of NC_135536.1, read as the reverse complement.
CTGACAACAGATGAAGGGATAAAGAAAATGTGTTATATATACACAATGGAGTTCTACTCAGCCATAAAGGAAAATGAAATTATGTAATTTGTTAGTAAATGGATGGAACTAGAGAATTTCATGTTAAGTGAAACAAGTCAGATTCAGAAAATTAAGAGTCAAATTTTCTATGTGGAAGCTAGAGAGGAAAAAGGAACAACAACAAAAACAGATCTCCTGAAAATCAAAGGGAGAATTGTAGAATAGAAGGAGATCAAGAGGAGAGGGGAAAGAAAGGGGAGAGAATGGAGAAGGAAGTTGACAAATTTATGTTATATGTGTGTATGAGTATGCAATAGTGAAGCCCAGCATTATGTAAAATTATAGTGCATCAATTAAAAAAAATAAAGGGAAGGATACCGGGGATCAGGAAAGTGCGGAGTTGGGGAGAGGGGAAGTACTGGGGAATGAAATGGAGCAATGTGTTAAGTGTACTTATGAATGTCACCATGACTGTATAATTATAATGTACCAATAAATATATTAAAAACTAATAATTCAAAAACCAAAACCCTTTGAGTGGGACCTGCCATTTACTTGTAGTCCCAGCCACGGAATACTCTTCAAAAATCAAAGCCAGTTTGGAGCAGGATCTGGCTCTGATTTTTTTCCAGGCTATAATTTCATAAACCCCATTAATAAGAAGGGCAGCACAATACAATAGACACTACTATGGCCCTATGTATGAACGTGGCTGTATAACCAATGTGATCCTGCAATCTGTACACGTGGAAAAATAAGATTATGTACCCCATTTGAGTCAAATGTATGATATGTCAAGATCATTGTAATGTTTTGAGCAACTAATAAAACATTTAAAAAAAAAATAACTCTTCAAATGTTAATGGTTGAACCATTAAAAGGTGTGTGTGGGTATCTCCTGTCCAAATAAATTTGAAAAAAAGTAACATATCGGGGCTTGGGCTATAGCTCAGTGGTAAAGCGCTTGCCTCACATGTATGAGGCACTGGTTTCGATCCTCAGCACCACATAAAAATAAATAAAGATCCTGTGTGTTCATCTACAACTAAAAAAAAAATTTTAAGTAACATTTCCCTGAAATTCACAATGAATCAGAATGAATCTATATATATTAATATTCATAGAAATGCTGCAGTAAAGAGACAGGTTTGAATTTATTTAGGCTAGCATTTCCCAAACTTGTACTCCTTAACATTTTCATGGAATTTCAGTTGAGACCAGTGCTCCAGAGTAAAGCTGCCCAGTGGTGCTTTAGGACCAATGTGGATAGGTCCAGAAGCTCTCTGGTCAGCCATATCTTGAAGACATTCCACAAGGAATTATCTGTTAGAGATCCTACACCACTGCTTCACCAGCGTGGCCTCAGGAAGACCTTCTCTGAAAACTTCATCAGGGCAGAGTTCTGAGACTGGTGTCCACACTCCCAGTCCTTGGCTTAGCTTGCTAAGTCCATTTGGACTTTTCCATTCACTGGCTTGGTGTGTGGCCCTGTGCAACTTGAAAACAAGTCATTCCGTTTTGATCCCAAAACCAGGGAGCAAAACATTTTGTTTGGAGATTCAGAGGATCTTTGGCAACTTTCCATATAAGTGTTCCTCAATAAGCAATGAATCACAAACATCCATTATGGACAGGAGCAACTGAGTAATAATAGAACAGACACATGCTCTCCTTACGTCTTTTTCTCCAAAGAAAAGCTAAATTGAATTAAGTTTGTTCCCACAGTATGCTATTTAGTGTTTCCAAGGGTATGAGAAACCTGGAAATTACAAGGCAAGCCACGGATGAATTGTTGTTCATCCCAGTCACACCACTAATAGAAAGTTTAATTCCTCTGTGGCCAAACACAGCCTCTAGTTCCCAGTCTGTCAAAGAACACAAAGCCAGACAGTGACCAGATTACAGGATCTACTTCATGCAAGTCATCCATCGGATCTCCAAACTTTTTTTTTTCTCTCTCCAAACTTTTTAAAAGAGTACAAATTGATTAGGATATTCATGTTACTGGAGCAGAGCTGTTCAGAGGCTATTGCAGTTATTCATGACATCATCTTTAACATTCATCAACAAGTTGATGACATCATCCGCTCCTTTTGCAAAGGAAGGTGGGAATTCGGACTCTTTTATGGTTATGGTGCTTGTGAAGATAGTTAATGGCTTTTTGTGTGTAATTCTCAAAATAAATACAATGAAAACTTCTCATTATATTCTGACAATAATGATCTAAAGTTATTATAATAAGTGAAATTTGTACAATGGAAAGAATGATGACTAGGCAAATTTGCCTAGGTTTCCTTTTTCTGTCCATGTCTAAAAAAAGAAGATTGAAATAGAAAATGATTAAACTTCTTGTAATCTCTGAAATTCTATGAAAATGCCCTATCCTATTAAAAAAATCAGAAATGAACCATCATGTAAAGTCACATAATTTGTATTGACCTTCTAAGGTAGATTTAGCCAAATTCATCAAAGAAATTGTAGGCTCCTTGAGGGCATTGGCTACACCCGCCGTTTCCCATATCTCTTTGTAGAGTGCCTAGTACTAAATCTGTTTTATCTCTACTATTCTTCCAGGTATGGCATATATATGGCCCATTGCTGGTGCTCAATAAATATTTGTTGGCCAGATGACATAGGAAGAGGTACATTTTTGCCTTCACAATGCCACTAAAACTTCTCATGTAGAGTCCACTAAATCTATTAGATTTTGTATCTAAGAAAAATGGTCTCTTCTTGCTTCTCTTTTTTCTTGACTTCACTTATAATTTGGGATACCATGAAGTTAAATAATGGGCTTTTTTTCTTATCCTCAATACATGTTGAAAGGATCACAACCATCAATTGCTCCTTTAAAGGAACCAGCCCTTTCTGAAGAAATAGACTTAATAGTCACATTATAGTTTCTGGGCCCCCAGCCACAGCATCAACCCTTAGGTAATTTCCTAATACTGTGTGCCTTCCTTGGATTCCTATGCCAAAGTAACCTGCAAAACTACCAGGAATGGAAAACTCCAATTTTTGGTTAGAAAATGGAGTAATAGAGAAGAACTGGCTCAGGAGTTCACACCAGTACTCACTAACCCAACACAGTAGCAGAATCAGCAGGGGTACCACAACTGAGCACAGTCTGGAAACATGGAACTCTGAATGGCACCGAATGCTTAGTTCTGCAACACAGAAGTCCAAGGATGCTATGGAGCAGTGACAGCACTGAATCCTCCAAGGCCTGCTTTGTTGGCCTTGTCCAGCAGCTCCCAGTACTCCATAATTCTAGGCATTGGATAAGAACACACACAGTATAATCAAAATATTTCCTACTTCACATACATTCCTGTGATTTGAAGATGAAATAGAAACTGAGTGAAATAAAAAGAGCATCTGTAATTCTTTCTTGCCTCATAAGTAAGATGGGATGTAGGGGAGGGGGAGGCAGTTTCCCATGCTTAGTAGAAAATTTAAACTTTATACTTCCACATGATCAAGGAAAAGAGCAATGTGGTCTGATGATTGACTTGACAATAACACTTATTAGGAACTGTTAGGCACCAGGTACTATACAGCACTATCACATTTAGTTCTTATAGTCATTATATGAGGTAATCATCATTCTTCCAATTTTATAGGAAACCAAGGCTTAGAGAAGTTTATTATTTGCCTGAGCTAGCTGGAATTTGGACCCAAGTCCCCCATTCCCCTAAACACTCTCTTATAATGTATAGGTAAGTGCTGAGGATCTAGTCTAGAAAAAGCACCATTTTGGAGAAATGTTTGTGAATACACACCCAACATGAATTTGACATTAGCTCCTTGAGCTCCTATGCTCAAAGAATTTATGATTTAATAAGATAAATTTGACCCAGTCAAATAGGCATAATACAAAGCAACATTAAGTGCCATAATAAATGATAACCTCTATACCAACCGGTGATAGGGAGATGCCAGAGAAGAAAAGCAAAGAAGGGCACAAGAAATACCAATTATCTCCAAACTGGTAGAGAGGGTGATGCTTGAAAGGTGTGTGTGGGGGGGGGGGCAGTAGGAATCATAGTTTGAAGCGGGTAATGGAGGATTCTATATGTCCCACCCAGATTCATTTATGTTCAACCTGGAGAATGACTGATGTGTCCAGGTGGAAGGGTGCTGTGGAGGAAGAAGTCTGTAAGTGGTCTGCAGGGGGGCTTGGATGTGGGTCAGCTAGAATGAGGAAGGACAGTAAGGAGGCTGAAACGTCAGGAAGCTGAGAACTCCTGTGAGGTAAAGAGCTGGTTAGGCAGGAGCAACAGCACCAGAGGAAAGGGGATGGAGGGGAGGGGAGTTGTAAAAGAGTAAATGTGGGGAATAAGTGGGAAAGGAAATAAAAAGCACTCCAAAAATTCAAAACTGGGTGATGAGAAAGATAATGGCATCATTACCAGAAATGATACTAGAACTCACAAGAGAAAGAAGGTTTAAAGGGATAGTGATGAGTTCAACTTTCAATCTGTCAACTTGGAGATGTCCATAAAACATCCAGGGACAATCATCTAGCAGGAACTGGAGGTGCAGGAAAGATGATCTGAAGATCATAGCTGAATAAAGAAATGGGTGTGTCACATGTGGGAAGAATGGAAGCCAGGAGGGCACCTAGGAAAAGGAACCATCCATTCACCATTTAATTGTTATTGAGCCCTTACTGTGTAGGCTCTAAGGATACAATGGTGGTGCAGGTGTTGCCTTCATGGAATTTACCTTCTGGAATGTAGATCACAGAGAAGAAGGCTAAAGGCAGAATTTTAGGGAACATTGACTCTTCGAAAACAAAAAAGGAGGAAGAATGATACAGGTAGCTGGCAGGACACGATGCCTTAGGTGCTAAAAAGGAGAAGTTTCAATAAAGAACAAGTGAAAATCCTCCAGAGAGAATTGGTTTGTTGTAATTATTCTATAAAACATGTATGTTTTGAGCCTGCTAAACACAGAGATGCAGCAAAGCACAAGAAAAGAATTTTACTCTGGTAAGACTTTCACGCCAGTAAAAGCAAAGGTCAAAAAAAAAAAAATTAACAAGATAATTATCCAATGTCACAAGTACCTAGGTAGATAAACAGGAGGAAGCAATGAAGAGAAGCTGGGGAGAGTGGAAAGGCTTATTCAAGGCTGCCAGGTGAGACTTCTAAAAGAAGTGACATTGAACCTAGACGTGAAGATGGTGAACTACTCCCAGTATTTCCAGTGGAAAGAGTTCCTGGCAGAAAGAACAAGTGCAGTGGTTCAGGAATCAGAAGGGTGCTATGATTTGAATATGGTTTGTCCCCACCAAAACATGCTGTGGCTTACTTTTACAATGTGGCAGTGTCCGGGAAGTGGGAAGTCTTTGGGTCAAGGGACAGAGCCTTCATGAACAGGTTAATTCCATCCCTGGAAGTGAGCTCTCACACTCATGGGACTGGATTAGTCATGGTGAGAGCAGGTTGTTATAAAACAAGTTCAACCCTTGAGTGTTTTCTCTTTGCAAGGGCTCACTTGCCCTTCTGCTTTTCTGTCATGCACAAAGCAGCAGGTGGCCCTTACCATATGTAGCCACCTGATCCTTTATAGCTCTAGAATTATGAGCTAAATAAACATCTCTTCTTGCTCAACTAACCAATCTGAGGTGTTCTTCTATCCCACCAGAAAATGGACTAAGACAAAGGACCAGTGGAGGAACAGAGAGAGGCTAGTATGGCTGGAGTCAACTGAGCAGAGAGACCAATGTGAAATGAGACCAGAAAAGCAAATTTCCCAGTGGTTTAGCAGAGAGGGGCTATGTCTTGGCCTTGGCCACAGAGAAGATAAGGAAAGGGCAAGATCTGAATTAGAGTCAGAATTTGTTGATAAATTAGCTATGGAAAAAAAAAGGAAAATCAAAGATGTCTCTGAGGTTCTCTGCTTCTTGAGTTATCAGGTGTTGCCATTTATTTTGTTACAAAAGACAATAGATTGCATTTTGGACACACAAAGCTTAAGATACTTAGGTGAATACTACTTAGGTTACTAAATAATGGATTTTTGACAATAAGGAAGCCACTAGTTTCCAGGCAGAGATTGTTCCTTGGTAGTTCTAGGGTTAGATTCTTACAGCCATTTCCCTGACCGCTCCAACAGAACACCTCAGTGAAGGATCTAATTATTTTATGTTGGGCCCAATGCCCAGCTCTGGATCTTACATGTCAAATTCCCAGTCTAGTGGTTGGTTGTGGGGGACAGTGGAGACCAGGGAAGTTTACGGGGTCCATGACCAGAAAGAAGGTGAGAGGTAGACTACACAGACAATGAAAATAACCAACAAAAATAGGAAAGCTGGCCCTGTTCCCACTCCATGGCAATTTTCTTTCTAGTGTTCTCTCTGCTAAATCATTAGAAAAAAATCTTCATTTTATTTTATTTTAATAGGAACAAATGTTACACTGAAAAATGTTAATAGTATGTGGGCAGCTTCTTTGCCAAAATAAGATTACTAAGATGATACAGCCAGTTGGCCACCTCTAAGCATATGAACATTAACACAGAAGAAAATGGGGTGAGTACCACCTGAAACAAAGTCCTTACTAGGAAGTTGGTTGTGGTAACTGAAGGAGGAGGTGGTGCTTGTGTAGAGAAAAAAAAAAAAAAAAAAGATGGAGAGAAGAGGTTTTGCCAAAGTAGAGCAACAGGAAGTTCAAGGTGTGATTGTAGGTGGGCTAGATTCTAAGTTTGCATCACAAAGTAAAGGATATAGGGGTTGAAATAAAGGTTGCAGCCACATGAGGGAAGGCCCTGAGTGTCAGGCATGAAGGATTGGATTTGACAGCGCCTGTCTGAAGCGTCCAAGCAAAGGAATGGCAGGATTCAAGCAGTGCTTGGGGAAGGTGGAATTGGTGGTGACGCTTGAGGAGCTTTAGAGAGGGGATGATGGAGAGGAGACAAAAGGCCTCCATACCCAGGCCTGAGCATGTGGTGGAGCTGAGCTAGGGAGAAGAAAGGGTGGAGGGAAGTGTGAAGAGCTGTTTGGCTAGATTGGAGGGTGGGAGGAAGGGAGGAGTTTCAGAGAGGAAGGAAAAGAGAAAGTAGTCCAAAGTGACTGAGGTTTTGGGTCTGTTGAGGAGAGAAAGGCTGTTTTGCTGCAGAAACGGGAAGGTCAAGAGGTTTGGGAAAAACATGGTTCATTGGTTTTAGATGCAGCTCTCCAAGTCTGAGGCACTAGGGAGACACTGCAGTGGGCTTTCAGCAGTGGGTGGGCATGTGGAACTAGAATCAGGAAAGCTCTGTGGATAGGGATAAACCTCAGGACAGCATCAGCTGGAAGTTTAGCTCTGAAGACGTGGGAGCAGAAGAGATGCCTGGGCCCAAAGAGCAGAGAGAAGGGCAGAGGCCAGAGTCTCTGGAAACATATTTAAGAATCAGAACAGTGACAAGACTGAATAGGAGTCTGAGGAGAGTCAGAAAGTGAAAGGGGCGGGGGAATATATATATATATATATATATATATATATATATATATATATATATATATATATATATATAACATATACAAATATTTGGTTAACCCATTTTATTTTATATATATATATCGCCAAAAAATGGGTTAACCAAATATTTCATGTTAATAAACCTCATTTTAAAGAAGCAGTCACCTTGCGTCAAATTGAAAGTATATCTTTCATCCTTACTCAACTCCCAGGGGCAGAACCTCAGGCTGGGTGGAGAGACACTATGCTACCAGAGAGGTGAGTCAGGCTCTGTTTTAGAAGAGCATTTGCCAAATGACTAGAGTCAGTATTCCTATTTGACAGCACCTGTCTTAAGGGCAGGTCTTGACACCTCTTTCTGTTAAAGCTGCCCTGCTTTGGGGTTACCCAGCCCTGCTCAGTGGAAGATGTAGTGGAACTTGGAAGCCAGGGAGCCAAGAAAACTTTAGATTCAAAAAGGAGATTTAGATAGCAAAGGATGGGCAGGATGGATTATTTAAGGAGAAGGATGATTTTGTGACAGAGGAATTAGAAACCACATCCAGAAGACTCTGTTTTTTTTCTGTCTGTCTGTCTCTCTCTCCCCCTCTCCCTCCCTTTCTCTGTTTTACTGGGAAAACAAAAATAATTGATAATGAAAATTGAAGGGCAAACTAATATATGAAAATAATAATGTCAGATATTCAAATTAGTAAACTTCATCCCCTCATTTGGAAACTTGCATGTTAGATTACATGTAAATTCCCTGCTTTTAAAAGAAATTGAAAGTCGCTTATTTCTAGTTAACAAATAATTTAACACCTAAATTATACAGAACACATACATTCACGCACACAAGTGAAAAATAAAATATCAGGTTACCGCTAACCTTAATCCAGAGATATCTTGCTAAATTTGGGTGGATACAATTCCATCCTGGAACTGGACAATTAGGTTATTTGCAATCTTTTACTATTATAAACAAAATTACAATGAATACACTTGTACATTCATTTTTCTATGATTATCTGAATTTCTTTAAGTGGCATTGGGTGAGAGTAGAAGCTCATTTTTAAGAAATATTTTAGATAAAATGTTGCCAGATTGTTTTCAAATGATGATACAAATATGATGCTCTGCCAGCAATGTAATGGTACCAATTGCCTCTACATTCCCATCGAATCTTTTATATTAATTTGTATTTCACCATATACACAGCTGGGTTGAATTTTTCCCAAATGTTATTGACTGTTGGCATTTTCTTCTTTTGTGAATTACTTATGTTTTCTTTTCATTGTTTATTCAAGATGGTCATCTTTCTCTTATTTTTTAGTTCTTTATATAATAAGAATATTAATTATTTGCAGTTATCACATACATTGCAAATGCTTTATTTGTAATTTTCTATCTTCTAGCGTTTAACTTAATTTTATTTTTTGTAATATAGAAAAAGTATTAGCCATTTTAAATGTATATAATCAAATATGTCAATCTTTTGTTTTCTGCCACACATGGTATGCTTAGAAAAATCTTCCCACTTAGTTGAAAATAATCACCTATACTTTCTTACAGTATTTTAATGATTATACATGTATGTATGCATGTGTATGTGTGTGTAGTTTACATGTAACATTTTAATCCATGTAGATTTTTTTTCTATATTTTTGTGTGTGAATAATAAGTTATCCTAACAATGGGTCAACCTTAGAACAATTTTGTTCTAAGGACTTCTGTGCAGGGAGAAGTATATTGGGGCTATGAAAAGTGGGACCTAAGATTAAGTTTGCATAGACTTGCATACTATAATGTCTATTTTGAGAGTTGATAATAACAATTAATGGTCTAACAAGAAATAAGGAATTCCAATTAACTTTAACTCGGGATTTGATAAATGCATTTGCCCTTAGGATACTCTCTTTAAATTCAACTAGTAAATTCAAGCATTTATTGTATGTCTGCTATTTTTAAAACATAAAGAATTAGAGGGATTTAGAGGCAAGATATGTAGTCTTTATGCCCAAAAACATACAACAAGAAGGGAATTACAGTGTAATAAAAACCATTTAGAGGCAGAAAATACTTCTTATTGGAAGTGGACAAAATTGTTAGGGCTTGTCAATCGAATGTACTTGAAGGCAAAGATAAGGCAAAAGTCAGACAAGAGTCTTCAGGTCTGGCAGAGAGTAAACACTGAGAATGGACTTGTTCTGCTTAAACTGACAACATAATACCCGAATGGAGGCAATGAAAGATTTAGAATGAAGGTCAGATGAGAAGAGCAAAGTTATAGATTTGGGAGAAATTAGCATAGAGATAAAGACCTTGGAGTCAACAGAGTAAGAGATGCCTTAGTTAATTCAGACTGCTAGAATTAAATACCCAGACTGGGTGGCTTAAACAACAAAGTTTATTTCTCACAGTTTGGGAAGCTAGGAGTCCAAGATCAGAATCTTGGCAGATTCAGGTCTTGGCAAGAGACCTGTCTCTTCCTGGTGTGCAGATGGCTACCACCTCCCCAGGTGCTTCCATGGCCTCTTGTTTGTGCTCATGAAGGAAGAGACAGCTCTGATATACCTTCCTCTTCTTCTGTGAACATGAATGTCATCATTGAGAACCCCATTTTCATGACCTCATCTGAAACTAATCCTCTCCATACACCATTCTTCAACATATGAACTTGGGGATCAGACAACACAAACATTCAGTTCATAACCAGAGAAATGAACAGAGACATAGCTCATGCTCTGGGATGTGACTACATTCAGGGAGCCACAAGAGGATGAGTTAAGGAAAGAAAAAAAAGATAATGACATCAGAGAGGAAGGAGGAAGAGTTAAATAGATTTAGAAATTCTTGAGATAGGTTTATTTTATGGAGTCATTCTGAAATATTTTATTAAAAATTAATTGGCAATTTCCTGGATGAAAAACTTGGGACAAAGGGTAAAGTGACTTGCTCAGGGAACCATCATGAATCAGCAGCTACACATCAGTCCACCACACATGAAATGCAACTGGAAATGCAGAACTGAGAAAGGAAAGAAAATGAAAATGCTACAAATTAAATACAAGGATTCCATCATTTTAAAATACAAAGAGCTGAAAATGCATGGCTGTATTTTCAAAATCATCATGTTCATACACAAAGATGACCTTTCTGCTTTGGGAGAGCAGAAGAAAATGAGTTAGTGGCAGGAAGAATGAGTAATAGTGGGTACTACAGGAACTGGGACTCTCTGATGTCCATAAGCAACTCTAATTTTGAAGCATGGTAATTGGTTAGGAAAGTACACTAGTGAGTGAAACCACAGACCTCCTTCTGGCAGGGTCACAGAATCTTAAGAATTTGTAAAAATGTTTGGTGAACTCTGTGTAGAGGAGTCCCAGGTTCTGTTGTGAGAATTGAATATTCAGTTGAATCACAAATAAAGAAATCTCTTCAGCTTAAAACTTTTCTTCTCATGCTTCCATAAGATCATTTTCTCTGGTTCATCTCCTTTCTCTTTGATAACTTGCTCTTTGGTTCCTCATTCTCTTCCCATTCTTTAAATTCCATGTTCAAAGGTTTAGCTCCTGAGTTCCCTGTGTCACCTCTTTTGTCTGTATTATCAGTTGCTTACACCATTTCAGATGTTTTCATTTTATGTCTCTGTTTGGTATCCTGTCTTTGCCCATAAACAAAACCAACCTCTTTGGCTTTCCTCCCAGAGATCACCATCTGTGGGAGTGCTTATGGTGGTTCTGGGAACCCAAAACAAGGCCAGGATCTAGGGATGCTGCCAGTACTGACAGATGCCAGGGACAGGGGTGGTTTGGGGATTGAGGGCATGTGACACCTTAACTTGGTTACCATGTCCAGAGTTTCAACCTCAACCTTTCTTGTCTGGACATTAGATTATGGCTCAAGTGGATTACTCTGAGTCATCAGTTTAATTTTTTAAACAGATCCTCAACACTGATCAAGGAATAGGTAACATTATATTTAACATTTATTGATTGTTTACTAAGTGCTAATCACTGCTAAGCACTTTACATGCACTAACTGATTTAATCATCATTAACTCCTCTTTAAAGGTGAGAAAACTAAGGAACAAAGAGATTAGATAACCAGTAAGTGCCAGGATTCGACCCAAGCTGTCTAAATCCCAATGTGGTTATAAAGAACCTAGTCCAGGGATTGGAGGTGTTATAGCTCAGTGGCAGAGTACATGCCTAACATGCTCTAAGGCCCTGGTTCAATTGCCAGCACCCTCCACCAAAACCAAAAAAAAAAAAAAAAAAGCCTAAGTAGAGAGAAGAGGATCATATTAATGAGAAGAGGCAAATGGTTCAGGCAGCACTAAGACCAGAGTTGAGTGTAAAGCACAGGGGAAAGATAAAGCAAAGTAGGTAAGAGGCAGGGGGAAAATGATCACTTCCATTTGCTAGAAAGTGGCCCTGGCCCCCTCCCCTATCCCTTACAGGCTGTCCTTGTTTCCTGCTAGTCCTGCCCCAGAATGCCCTTTCTGTCCCTTCTCCCTCTGTACATCCTGTCTAGCCCAGGAAAACCCCTCTGATCTTCATTATGTTCACTTTCCCTGACCACCCACCTCACTTACAGGGATTTCCCTCCTCGTTGAAATACACAACGTCAAGCTGCTTTAAATTATTTAGCTGTTTTGTGTATTTCCTGCTTGTTCCTCCAAATCACTGAAGACCCCTAGAAGTCACACCATGTTTTAAGTATGGTGCTTTGTGAGTCCCACTTCCCATCCACCCCCATCTCCTTGGAGAGCTGACCACGTGATACTTGTTGACTCAAATCCCATTACTGTGAAGAACCAAGTGACCTTTGCATGAGTAAGTTCTTAATCTTTAACTTTCTGTTTGTATGTGGCATGCTATGGAAATCCATTGTTTAAAACTGCTTTCAGGACTTTTATTTACTAAGTATGGTTTGAGTTATTTCATGCAGACAAAAATAAAGAAATAAAAAAACATCAGTTTCCAGAAAACATTTTTATAACATTATTATTGGCAACTCCTGCTGACATGGAACTACTTCTTTATTTTGGCTGAACTTTGAACACCAATTTACATTTTCCAAGTTTCTTTTGGAGTCAAGTTTACTCCCATGCAAATTTTCTAAGATTGGCAGCTAGCTCAATATAAAATAGAAATGGCCATGTGTTAGAAGAATGTTCTAGCTAAAAGTCCAAAGTCTGTGTTCCTTTTACTGCTTTAATGTTCTGTAAGCAGCAAGTCTGGGATTCCCAAATGTTCACCATATGCACAAACCATAGAAAATAAAACAATTTTCAATTGTAACTGGACAATAATATGGCTTACCTTCTGTCTTACTATTTGAGCTTGCAATATGAGCAGTAGCAGACAAATATCATTTCTTACAAGGAAGCACAGGGCCTTTGAGGCCGGTCTCATTCCAGATTCACAGCACAAAAGTTCCAGGATTCTGTCCAAACCAATGACTGCCCCATCTACCCAAGGTCTTTGAAATACCCAGCACAGAGGTTTATTTTATTAATGATGATAAATTCTCATAAATTCTCATAATCTTGCAAAGTTATCTAACTTACACAAATTTAAATTCTATCTTTCGACTAGATTTCAAACTAAATTCCTTTTACATTCCATGATATCTCCTACAATGCTTAATCCCAATGCTTTGGAACTAGTAACTCAATCAATTCAATTGATTCATGATCAAGCCAACAAAACTCTAACTGATCTTTTCCATCAAAAGTTGCAATTTTTTTTATTCTGAATTCAGGAATATTATCGTCCTTTACTCATAAGCTTTAATTATAAAAACCTATCCTGTATTTAGTAAAAGGGTTGCCTAAACTAGTACTTATCTATAAAGTACTAACTTTCTACTATATGTGTTTGATTGTTTTTTTAAAGAGAGAGAGAGAGAGAGAGAGAGAGAGAGAGAGAGAGAAGAGAAAGAATTTTAATTTTTTTTTTTTTTTTTTTTTTTTTTTAGTTTTTTGGCGGACACAACATCTTTGTTTGTATGTGGTGCTGAGGATCGAACCGGGGCCGCACGCATGCCAGACAAGCCCGCTCCACTTGAGCCACATCACCAGCCCGTGATTTTTAAAATGTATTTTGAAAATTATTGAACTAATTTTTAGCTTTTGTTCCAAGTCAAGTCCCATCTCAGACAGTTAAGTCTCTAATTGCTTAATAACACAGGAAATGATCTCTAAGACAAGAATCAACAGGCTCAAGAAGGGAGAGAAAATAGAGGTCACAAAGGATTATGAAGAAGAGAACCTTAGGTTTTTATTGTAGACCAGTGGAGATCAAATACACCCCCAAACACTTCAGTTGTTTGTTTTTGTTTTTAAATAAGGGTTGGCTTAGTTTTCTAGGTCATTCCTCACTACATCATTAACATAGCCCATCTGTAATACTCTACTCACAACACCAGAGCCTGAACAAAAGCCTGAACATCTACGGATCCCCACAGTCCAGATCTTCAATATCCCCCAGAGTCCTTTGGAAAATCCAGTTCAGGCTATGTATGGCAGCCAGTTGACTTGGTCCTGCTCCCTACCTCTTTTTTCTTTTTTCTCTTCTTTTTTCCTTCCTTCCCTTCTCTCATCCTATCTCCTCCCTTTCCAACCTTTTCTCAAGAACCAGTCATGTGAAACTTTTCTAAAGTCCTCCCAGGGGCTCCTGCTATCTCTTCCTTCCCAACAACTCTACAGATGCTTCCTGAAGCCCCTGCTCCCTTCTATTTCAGCCTAATCCATCCCAGGAGGCCCCATGTCCCATCTTGTACCACTGTCATTAGTGTGAAAGTCAGACAAGTGTAAATGAGAGGTTGGGAATGAGAGGTAGGGAGGAGGGACTTTGACTTTGGGAACTGTGGGAAAATGAGTTGGTTCCTAAAATCCCCAGTTGGAAGCTAGAACAAACAAAAAGAAATTAATAAGTACCTATTTGTTTCTCTAGTGTTGTCAGTGTAGTGTTTCAGATCAGCCATGTTAAATTATGTCGTGAAAATTAAACCAATCCTTGATTAAAAACAAAAAAAATGGAGTGTTTAAGATACATTTGATCTCCACTGGGCTATAATAAATCCTAAGGTTCTCTTCTCCATGTTCCTCTCTGACCTCACTTTCTCTCCCTTATTGAGCCTGTTGATTCTTACAACTTCAGTTTGTACTTCTAAAAAGACAAGTCAAAATCCACACCTCACGTGCATCTTCTTCTCTGAGCACAGACACACTTTCCACAGCTTGAGCACATACATCTCAGTCTGTGCTGTACAGGTTTTCCAGCTCAATAATGTGTGAACAGAAATCAGCATCTTCCCTTCATATCTTCCTGGGACCAGTGCACAGAGACCTATAAGAATTTTTGAAAAGATTTTCCCTCAGGGGAAAGAATGAGAAATACGGCGTGTTAGTTGCTTTCCATCACCATAAGGAAATATCTGTGATAATCAACTTATAAAGAGAAAAGGTTTATTTTGGCTTATAGTTTTGGAAATTCTAAATCATGATCAGTTGGCCCTGTTTGCTTTGGGGCCCATGGCAAGACAGTCATCATGGTGGAACGGTATGGCAGAGAAATTTCACTCACTTCATGAGCCAGGAAGCAATAGAGGAAGGAGAAATCTGGGGTTCTTCAGCCAGCTTCAGTGACCTGAAGACCACCCAGTAGGCCCCTCCCCTTAAAGGTTCCATTACCTCCCAATAGCACTGCCCTGGGGACCAAGTCTTTAACACAGAGGCCTTTGGGGGACATTCAAGCACTTGGAAAGTGCCACCCTTCCTTTTAGGAGACTAGGATTCCCAGATCAGGACACTTGATGCAGGTACCAGAACATGGGCAGAATTTCAACCTGGGGCTACTGTTCCTATGTGGAGACTCTGCCTCCCACCTTCTGTCTTTCGGCTACAATTTTCTTAGTCGCCATGACTTTCCTATGCTCAGTCAGCTTCAGTGTCAGTTCTTCTAGCAAGTATTTCCTGACCCTCTGAGTTATAATTAGGTGCCCTTCAGCTTCGAGGACTTTTAGTGCATCATAGTATAAAATCTGTTATTTGACTGCCTCTCACACTAGACTTAGAGAGGGCTGGAAGGAATGAAGAAATTAGGCTGCCTTGTTCATATATCTTTTATGTCAATTTCCTTATTTCCTCTTATATTTATGGCTTAGACGACTGGGCAAAAATTTTAATTTTATTTTTATTTTAAACTCCCATCCCACCAATCTGGGGTGTATTTTGATTTTGGTCATTCCTAGCCATCCTTGCAGGGGCCAAGAACCTCAAGGAGGTTCCTCTGGGCCTCAGCCACCAGGACACCCCCATAGTTTGGGGTTATGAAGCTATGCTGATTCTGGGCTAAGCCCGGAGGCACTGGAATCTTGGTAAAACCCCGAGTGGTGCGGTGCTTTCTCTGAGGTCCCAAAACTTTCCTGGATACTTTCAGGAAGCAAGACCTGTCTACACTAATCCCAATCCCACCCACCCCACTGGAGGCTAGGGGAGCACTACCCCTCCACACCCTCTTCCCTCTCACCCCTCCCTCCAAGACACCCAGCACAACTTCCTCATGTTCTTGGGTTTTTAAAAACAGAAAATCAGAAAGGGAAGTGTTTTGTCAGCAACTTCTGCTTTCTGCCCCTCTGAGACAAGGCCAGAGTCTGGCTCCCCATTTAAATGAGAGCAGATCAAGAATATAATGCAGGAGGAAAAACATGTCTTTGTATCTCAAAAAAATTTCTAACCATTTATACCTTGCCTTTGTCCTCTTCCCTGGGCACCCCTGTAGTGAATAATGTTCCCCTTCTCTGTCCCACCAAAGGTGTCCACATTCTGATCTCCAAAACCTGTGAATGAATATGTACCCTACAGGATAAAAGGGACTTTGCAGGCCTGATGGAGTTAAGAACCTTGATATGGGGAGATAATCCTGGATTATCTGGGTAGCCCACATGATCATAAATGTTCTTATAAGAGGGAGTCAGGGGGGTCAGAGGAAAGAGTCATAGATATGGAAGCAGAAATAACTGAGGAAGGATGCTGTACCCCTGGCTTTGAAATGGAAGAAGGGGCCAGATGCCACAGAATACAGGCAGCTTCTAGAATCTAGATAATATAAGGAAATAGATTCTCCCCTGAAGCCTCCAAAAAGAACACAGGACTTCCAACACCTTGAGTAACTCCAATGAGACTGACTTCGGATATCTGGCCTCCAGAACTATTAAGATAATACACTTGTGTTGTTTTAAGCCAAGAGTTTGCGTAATTTGTTCTATCAGCTATAGGAAAGGAATACACCATCTGAGGTCAGGGACCATAGCAAATGTCTGGTAGAGAATTTAAAAGAAAGTTTAACAATTGAATTTTCTGCTTCTCATAGGTCAAAATTGAAAGGCAATTAGTAGACTGGACCTACAATAAATGAATTGTTGTTTACCCTTAAAGGATTTTGGACATGTAGTGTTTTGGTTTAAAAGTATATTTTGCCCTTTCTCTTCCTCACCTAAATAGTATTTAGAATTTTCTTTTACACTGCTCTTAGAGTATGGGCAATCCAGAATGGAAAGAGGAAAACTCTTTTCAGCCCTTGACTTCTAAGTACTTGGAAAGACCCTTATTCAGTTATAACATCTAGGCATTAATAAAAGAGTTTTAATCATTTTTCCAAAAATTAACTCTTTTTAAATATCAAGGGCCACAACTTGACCAAATTACAGGCATCAAGTTATATCATGAATGGTGGAGCAGAAGGAATGTGTGATTATGTAAGAGTAATTTCCACCAAAGAGAAATGAATTCCAAAAACAGGAAGGCTCACCTGCAGCAGGCTTCTGGGATATGGCTATGCTTTTTCTAGCTCAGCCATGAAGATTAGGGAAACCCCCATATAAGTTTAGGAGATCCTGGAGCAGAAATCATAGAGAAGACAAAATGGACACTGGTAACATGGTGGCAGCAGGCAAAGCTGCAGACATGGGACGAGAAAATATGATGCCCCTCAGCTCACATGGGCAACAGCATGAGGTGCACCCTCACCTTAACCTCAAATGATGATATGACCTGGATTTTTGCCTCAGCATAATCCAAAAGAGATTGTTTGATCAAGTGCCCCTGATTTGATAATACTGATTCTTCCAATACTGGCAGAATTGAGTGCTTGAGAGTAAAGTCTTCTGTTATGGAGAGATATAAATGGCTGTATCTCCTCACAATAACAATTTGTATCCTGGTAAAACTTATATAAACAAATAACTTTAAGCAGAGCTGAAATGGAAACTTCTGCTGGAATGAAATCCAACCTTTGTTATATCTGGGGTTTTTTTGTTCTAATTACTTGTACATGATAGTAGAATGCGTTTGACACATCATACATAAATAGAGTATAACTACTCATTCTTCTAATTGTACATGATGTAGAATTACACTGGTCATGTAATCATATATGCACATAGGTTAATAATATCTGATTCATTCTACTATTATTATAACTGCAGAACCAGTTAGCTATTGTGAAGTGAGCTGCTATAAATATTGATGTGGCTGCATCACTGTAGTATCCTGATTTTAAGTCCTTTGGGTATAAACTGAGAAAAATTAGGAAAACTACCTATTCACAATAGCCTCAAAAAATTTTTGTTTTTATCCATTAAGTTTAAAGAAAATAATTCTATTTTATGAGCTTCATATAAAGCACTTTTTTCTTCTTTTAAAGAAAAAATTTTATAGTATGGTAGTATAATTTTCTCTTATGTCAAGGTGAAATTAAATTGTATGGACCAATTCTGCTTTTAATATATATGTATGTGTATATATATATATATATATATATATATATATATATATAGAGAGAGAGAGAGAGAGAGAGAGAGAGAGAGAGACTTTTTCTCTTTATCAAACATAAGCTCTTTGTTTAAAGCCCTATTTTCCATTATGTATCTTGGAAAAAATCTTAATGTAGAGGGAGATTATCTTAATTAACTCTGGGAAAAGAACCCACAATAATTTATTCTCGTTTCCTATCAACATCAGTAGGAGGAGGTCACAGGCACCAGCTGACCGGGTCTCCAGGCTCCTGGTCTCCATGTGGGAGTTTCACAACCTTGACGCTATCCTTCACCCATTTAGCAAATAAGATGGCTAAGTCAGAGATTCTCCCACTTGAGTATGTGGATCTTATTAAAATGTAAATTCTGTTTCAGTAGATGGAGGGGGAGGGCCTGGCATCTGCCTTGTAACCAACACCAGCAGAGGCCCATGATGCAGAGCCACAGACCACACTTTGAGAAACAAGATCAAAGGAAGCAGCCCCTATCTAAAATTTCTTGTTTCCTTAGCTCACGTATGTGTTCAGATGCAGTTGTCCCTCCACACCCATGAATTCAACCGTGATATAAAAATATTTTTAAGTGACATCTATACTAAACACGCAGTCTTTTTTTCCTTGCCATTATTTCCTAGACAATATAACAATTATTTACATAACATTTATATAACATTGTACTACACATTATATATAACTTAGAAATGATTTAAAGTATGTAGGAGGATGTGCAAGGTTCTATGCAAATACCAGGCCACTGACTTGAATATACCTGCACTGTGGTACCTTGGTGGTCCTTGAACCAGTCCTCTGCAGATATGAGGGACTGTGTACTACCATTGTTCTCATTTTAAAAATACATTTGAGACAGTTAAAAAAAATCCATGTTGTTCAAGTTTTAAGTAAATTAGGAACTGGGATCACTATTAATGATTCATTGTAACAAATATATAAACATATATCATTTTTGTAGTTCTAACCCTAGCTGCACCTTAGTATCACTGGGAATGCTTCTAAAAACTACCAGTGCCTGAGGTCTGACCACCTCTTCTCCCAACTCCTGCCTCTCTCTCTCTCACACATACACACACACACACACACACACACACACACACACCAAAATAAATTTATTTGGCCTCAAGAGGAGCCCAGGCACTGAGTATTTCTCAAAAAAACTCTGCTTAGGTTGATTTCAGAAAAATAAAAAAAAAATTCAAATTTCAATGCACACTGTGGCCACAGGGAACACCCTTGTCCATTTTCTTTTCATAAGACTCAATCGGCCAAAATGTTACAAAGCTGGCAGAAGCCAGCAGTGGCAGTGAAAAGTTCCTGGAGGTTCACAGGTCAGCAGAATGATCCCTCACCAGGAAATAAGTCTTTCCAATGTGTCACAGAGGTGATGATAACAGGCCATTAGGGTTGGAATTCCGGCCACACCATCTTCTAACTATATGACCTTGGGTAATTTTCTTAATTCTTAAGTTTCCTTATTGTTAAAATCAATAACAGTGATGATTATTAGGCTATGGAAGTTAAGATGAGTTAATATGTTTAAAGTATTGTTTGTGTGATGCTTGGTATATGGTGACTATTATTATTATTACCATGTACCCCATGAGATGAGAAGTTTACATCTTAGCATTGCTTCAACAAGATCATAGGATATATGGACTATTTAGACAATAATGAAAAGTACATCATGACTGCTAAAAGGGCTGGGGCAGAAAAGTAATCAGGAAGGTTTGTGGCACAACTTATAGGTTAGGCTTAAAAGTCGAGATTGATCTTGTTGGCAATGGAGAGTCATTTGAATTTTTTGAGTCACAGAATGACATGACCATTTTTCTGTTTTAAAACAAAACAGCATACTGGGATGCAGTGGTACACATCTGTAATCCCAGCAATTCAGGAGGCTGAGGGAACAGAATCACAAGTTCAAGACCAGCCTAGGCAATTTAGGGAGACTGTCTTAAAATAAAAAATAAAGAGAACTGGGGATGTAGCTCAGTGGTAAAGCACCTCTGGGTTCAATCACCAGAACAAAAAAACAGAAACAGCACAGAGTTCAGACAGGGCTTGTAAGTATCTCACCTCTTCTTGAGCTACCAGAATTTGCCTGCCCTTCTTCTACAAGTGATACCAGCACAGGATTTGTATTTGCAATTTGTGGTTTTCCTGAGGCAAAGAAGTACTCTCAAACCACTCACATTTCCGTTTCTGCCTGAAGAGGATGACAGTTGAACAAAATTTGGGTCTTGTATATTCTGACAACTCCCATGCAGCTGCAGCCCTGGGGTAATTTTATTTATCACTTAAATCTTATAACAGATATTTTTATCATCTAAGTCACTTTGAAGATTTATAGTCCAATCCTAGAAAGACCAAAATCAAAGCAAGAGATCCAGGCAACTAGGAATAATGTCATGGATCATCCTGGAACAGCTGAGACCTTCCAGCTATTATGGGCATATCTGATAAATGAAGAATTTCTTGTAATTGAAGCAGCTCATGATTTTAGGGCCCAGGAGTTTACCACTGGGGATTCACCAAATATGATGCAGATTGTATATAGGCTGTGAATCTGCTCAAAAAATCTCCCATATGTTAAAATCAAAATATGTAAAACTAGGTAGCCTGACTTTGGAATTCTACTTACCAAAAAGACAAAACACACTAAAGTAGGATAAATATACTCCTTCCACATAAGTGGGAGTTATTTGGGAAGCAGAATTGAAGTGATATAACTTCTAAACCTAGTTCTTCCTTGATTTGAGGAAAGTCATTTAACATTTAAATCTCTGTTCTCTCCTAAATAAGTGGTAATCACAAGTTGTCAATCATGGAATCATTGTCAACTGTGCAAAATTCAACAAATGGTAACTGAGGGCTTATTACATGCTAGCCCCTGTGTTTTATTGATTAAATCATAAAGCCATAATCCCATTGATTTGGTAATATTATAACTTTGTTTTGGAGATAAGGAATCTGTGAGATAAAGTTTCTTATCCAAAGCCACAAAGCTCCAAAATGGCAAAGCCAGGATTCATACACAATCTAGAGTCTGTGCAGCTGCAATGAAATGCAGTCACGGCTCTGAGCAAGCTTAGGGACTAGTGGTAAGAAATACTAGCTTACAAAACAAGATAAATCTTCGGGAAACAAAAAAGACAATTATGTTAAGGAAGCATAAGGGGGCAAAGAAGCCACTGTTGCCAGGGTCAAAAGGCTTCTGAAAGAGTGGCATTAGAAATGTGCCCGGAAAAAAAATGAATGCATAAGATTTCATAGGGCAGATAGATGGAAGACTTTCTAGAAGGAAGAAATCATATGAATAAAAGCATGAAAGCAAATATATTGGGCATATTTTTTTTACTATCATTACTTTGATTTAATACAAAAGTGTGTCAGAGTGGATGGAAACATTCTGTAGAAGACTAAAGACGTAATAAGGGTCTGAGCCAGCTGAGGAAGGAAAGAAGGTAGGAAAGAAACCTGAGACATTAGTAAGAAAGAATGCCAAGGATTTGGTTACTATGTTAAGTCTATGTCTAATTCAACTTTGTATTAGGATTTCTTCTCTTGTATCTAGTACATAGTAGACTCCAAAGTTTTGTTTGTTGATTGAATGAAAGAGTTGTCAAAAAGAACTAAGTATGGGTGAGGAAGCAGACTGGATATAAATAATTCAATAAATACCATAAAAGTACCCTGAGGTTTTACACATGAGTAAATGGTGGAGCCATGAACTTAAGATAGAGAAGTCATGAAGAGAAACTGGTTTGGCAGATTGCCAGGCTACCACACAAGGTTCTGGCAGAGATAAAATCAAATGAGGTTAATACAATGCTTCTGCTGCTCTAGGTGATGTATGTATGTTTGCATTTATTTGTTCACTGAACATTCTTGAGCATTTTCTATGCCATGTCCTCATTCAACAAAGATTTCATGCACATGTATAATCTGTGTTACATAAGATGAATATAACAAAACACTTGTCTGAGAAACTTACCAACAGTTGAGGTAGAAGTGAAAACATAGTCAATGTGGATTGAATATTGACTACATGCCTGGCCTAAGTATTTGAAATTGATTCATCATCATAACAATCCTATGAGGTATATATTATTACTTTCTGTGGTAGGATTAATGATATCCTCCCAAAGATACCCACATCCTCTTCTCCAAAACCTATGACTGTGCTATAGTATATAATGGAAAGCAGACTAAGCTGAAGATGGAATTAAGGTTGCTAATCAACTGACATTGAGAAAGGAAGATTTTCTTGGGTTATCAACATAAGCATGATGTAATCACAAAGAATTTTAAGGGTAGAAGAAGGGAGGCAGTGTCAGTCAGCTTTCCATCACTATGACAAAATACCTGGAAAAATTAACTCACAGGAGGAAAGGTTTATTTTCCGAGGGATCCAGCCACTTGGTTCCATTGATTCTGAGACTCAGAGAGGTAGAAAAATCACAGCAGAAGGGTGTGGCAGAACAGAGTGCCTCACCCCATGGCAGCCAGAAAGCAGAGAGAACAAAATGAAGCCCTCGAAGACACGCCCCCTCTGGCCTACTTTCTCCAAATAGGCCCTGCCATCTCATGTTTTCATCACCTCCCAACAGCACCACCAGCTGCTGACCTCGCCTTTAGCACATGGCCATTAGGAGACATTTAAGATCCAAACCAAAATAGAAGCAGAAGAGTGGCCAGAATCAGAAGGAGATGTGACAATGGAGTGAAGCTATTGCTAGCTTCAAAGATGGGCCTGTTGACATGTTGATTTTAGCCCCATGGAAAAGATCTATTTCAAACTTCTGACCTCCAGAAATGCAAGATAACATTTTGTGGCTTTATGCCACAGAATTAATGGTAATTGGATACAGCAGCGGTAGAAAACCAATAAACTATTCTACTTTTAGAGATGAGGACATGGAGGCACAGAAAGATTAAGTTATTGTCCAAATTTTGATTACTTAAGATTGTGCTTTCTTAGGCATTTCCTAGTTTTTCTATCAATTCCTCACCACATTTTCTCAGGCTATTCTATCTCTAAATATTAGTATTTCTCAGGGATTTCTCCCAGAAGTCTTTCTTTCTTTCTCTTTGAATTCTCTTACTGTGATCTCATCTACTTCCAGAGTTTCAAATACTGGGTATTTTTTTTTAATTGTAGATGGATACAATACCTTTATTTATTTATTTTTATGTGGTGCTGAGGGTAGACCCCAGTGCTTTACACAGGCTAGGCAAGCGCTCTGCCATGGAGCTACAACCCAGACCTCAAATACTCTTTATAATACCATGTTATATTATTGATCCCCCAATTGATATTTCAAATTGGGACCCTCTCCTCTGAGCTCCATACTAGTAGGCATGGAATCTGCCAACTTGACATCTTTATTTGGATAGCTTACAAATATTTCAAACCCAACACATTCAAAACAGAAGCAATTTCTCCCACAGAACCAGTTCCTGGTGCCCACATTGAATTACATTTGACTCTAGTCAAGCTTCACTCCTCTGACCCTCAGCTTCCACTGTGTCCAATACCTCCACTTTTGTCTCCCTCCACCACTACCAACCTAGGCCAGGCCATCACCATTTTTCACCTGGAAAACCACAGTAGCTTCCCAAAGGCCTCTCTGCTTTTCCTCACCCTGAGGAGAATATTCTTTGATAGCAAATCAGTTCTTGCCACCTCTTTGCTTAATACCCTTATTGGTTTTCCATTGTATCTAGAATGAGATCCAAATTCATTTCCAGTGGCTCTCAGAGCCTTGCACATTCTAGCCCCCGCCCATATTGATAACCTCATCTGCTACGGTCCTTCATTTACTCACCTTTTTCTGACCGCCCTGAGCTTCTCACTACCACAACCCCCAATGTTCTTTCCTGTCTCAAGGTGTTTAAATTGTCTGCTTCCTTTTTGTGGGTTTTAACATACATGGCTTTCACCTACCTCTTATTTAGTCTTTTCAAGTATCAGATTGAAATGTCTCCTCATAAAGATGAAGATCAAACCATGCAACTTGAAGTATTTCATTCGTCCGGCTGTTCTCTGCCCAATTTTACTCTCTATCCCAGCCCCACTGTTTCCTTCTTAGCACTTAAGATACTTGCATTTTTTTTTTGTCATTTTGGTCACATGTTTTTGTTTTTGCTTTGTCTTTCTAGAATGTTAGTTTCATAAGGCAAGGCTGTGTCTGACTTGATTATCAGCATAACTCAAGAGCATGGTGGTATGCCTGATACATAATAGATACACCATAAATATTTGTTGAATGTTAAATAAGTATTAAAATACAAAGTTATTAAGCATAAAATGGTAGATAAGAGTGAAATGGTCAATATGGAGGAGTAGTAGGGGTTGGGGTTGTGGCTCAGCAGTAACGCACTTGCCTGGCATGTGTGAGGCACTGGGTTTGATTCTCAGCACCACATATAAATACATAAATAAAATAAAGGTCTATCAACAACTAAAAAAATTTTTTAAAAGGCTAAATGTCTTTAAAAAAAGATGGTGGAGTAGGGGATACTAGTCATTTTATTCCCATGAAAAATATCACATAGATAACTATCCAAGAATATGAAAAGAAACTTGGGAGGACTCAGGAGCCAATTAAGAATCTGCAGCAAACCAGTAGAATAAAAAAGTGGAGAATCACTGAACAATAAGATTATTGATGAGATTAGTATACCCAAGACATCTGGAGATAGCCAGGAACAAAGAAAAAAGACAGAGGCTACCATTAGACATAGACAGATATCTGTTCACTACAGCATTATTCCCCATAACTGAGAATAAAATCAACCCAAGAGTCTATCAATGGATGAAGGAATAGATGTTACACACATAAACAAAATGGAATACTGTTCTGCTTTAAGAAAGAAGGAATTCCTGTCTCTTGCAACAACAAGGATGAACCTGGAGGACAGTATGCTAAGTGAAATAAACCAGACAGAATGACAAATATTTCATGATCTTATTTACATGTGAAACCTAGAAAATATGAAGTAGAGGAATTGGGATAGCCAGAGCTTGGAGGGAGGGATGAGGTGAGGAAAACAGTAAAAATAGATAGATGTTAGCCAAAATATACAAAGTTTCTATTAGAATGAATAAATTCTGGAGATCTACTATGTGGCATGGGACTATAATTAATAATAATGTATTGTAGCCAAGTGTGGTGGCACACGCCTATAATCCTAGGGCACAGACCTGTGATCCCACAGAGATTGAGACAGGACAATCAAAAGTTCAAGACTAGCCTGTGTAACATAATGACACCCTGTCTTAATATTAAGTATAAGAGGTAATAAATGTTAGTTTGATTTAATCATTTTACCATGTATACATATACCAAAACATTACCTTGTACTCCTATATTAATCTGTTTTCTGTTGTTAATAACACCACAGACTGGGTAATGAAGAAAAGAGGTTAATTTTAGCTCATTGTCCTGGGGGTCCAAGTTTGAGGGACCACATCTAATGATGGCCTTTTTACCGGTGGGATATTGAGGTGGTGCAGGGCACCATTAGGCAAGGGGTGGGAAGAGTGCCTATTGTCTGTGTATGCTCTGGTCTCTCTTCTTATAAAGCCACCAACATTCAATCATGTAGACTTCATGACCTTATCTAATCCTAATCACCTGCCAAAGAAGGTGTAGAGAGAACATTTAGGATCCACTCTCTTAGCAATTTTCAAGTATGCAAACGTATTATTAAATACTATAGTTAAATTAAGTTTCTACCCACTTAATACTTTAAATAGGGATAAAACTCTAATGTGAGTTTTGGAGAGGAGAACTATTTTTAAACCAAAGGAATACTATAAATACATATAATTTTTATTTGCAAATTATATCTTAACAAAACTGAAAAAAATAAAATGGAACAAGATATTTTCTGTATCATCATCTAAGACTATCACAACTACTTGAATAATGAAATTTAATTAGGTCGATAATTGTCAACAATATGTCAAATTCACATTTAAATATCCTTCTTTACCTCTTTGATTATACTCATTTATACATTAAATCAACTATACATTTAAAAATAAAATAACAAATCTGATATTTTACCCCAAAATGTTGTGCCAATTAGCTTCTTCAGAACCTTGCCTTTATTTATGGTAAAATCATAAGGGTAAGGAATAAACTAGACCAACACATATCATTTTTTTTTCTCCAGAAGTTGTAAGTGTTAATAGGAAGAAGATTATGGGCTATGTATGATTGATAGGTGCTCACCAATGGGCTGAGGCTGAAGCTCAGTGATAGAGCACTTGCCTAGTATGCATGAGACCCCCAGCACTGCTGAAAGAAGGGGGAGATAAGAGAAATAAAAATAACAGAAGGGATTTAAATTACATATACGGCAATGATTAATGCTCTTCAACTAGATATTTGGAGATAAGCAACAAGTGATAAAATATAGTAGCATACAAATGAAATACTAGTGTTGATATACTTAACTTAAATAAAGCTATATTTAAATCATCCTGGCCAGAAAGAAGCCTACTCCTTTGAAAAATATATGAAGAAAAAGAAACACCTTCATTCTTCTATCCTTCATTAAAGTAGCATGTGCCCAATTCCTCAGAGAGGACAAATAGAGAGGTAAGATGTAAATTCGAGGAATAATATTGAATTCAATCCATATATTTATATTTTAGACTACTGCATGCTAGGAGTTTTGCGTGAATAAGCCACAATGCCTGATTTCACATAGGTTACAATCTGGCCAGAAAAACAAAGTAAAATATGCAAAGAATGAAACAGCTTATCAGGAGTACAGATTTTACAAGACAACTAAATGACGATTGACAGCATATGTGTCCTCCAAAGACAGGATCAAATTCTTGCTCTGACTTTTGACTAGCTACACCACTTTTTTCAATCTATCTAACCTCTGAGAAACAGCCCCTTTTCTGTTAGAAGGAGATTATAGAAGCTTCCCTATCCCTCACAGGGTCATGAGAAGATTAAATGAAAAAATCTATATGGAGTGCCTGACACTGAGAATGGCACAAAGTAAGCATTCATTAAATTTAAATATTGTGCCTGTGGTCCCAGCTTTCAGGCAGCTGAGGCATGAGGATCACTTGAGTCCAGGAGTTTGAGACCAGCCTGGGCAACACATTGATACCTTGCCTTAAAAAGTAAAAACGACAACAAGATTAGCTGTTGTTAAGATTATTTTGTTGAGCCGGCACTGTGGCACACACCTGTAATCCCAGTAACTCGGGAGGCTAAGGCCGGCGGATTGGGAGTTCAAAGCCAGCCTTAGCAAAATCGAGGCACTAAGCAACTCAGTGAGACCTTGTCTCTAAAAAAAATACAAAATAGGGCTGGGGATGTGGCTCAGTTGTTGAGTGCCTCAGAGTTAAATCTCCAGTACCAAAAAAAAAAAAAAAGATTTTTTTGTCTTTTGTACATTATAAGCGTTTATCTAAGTGGAGATGGGAAAAGCTCCTTAATTGAAAAGTACTATTTTGTTATTTGTTATAAAGAATTTATTACAAATTTACCAACATAATGGTGACAAATCCCACTGTAACTGTTGCCAGAAGTTTGTGACTTTGAGAGTGCACTTTCTGGAGTTCAAAGTCTCTTTTCTTTTTCTAAGATATCTTTCCTTCGATTAGATTTGCCATAAGCAAGAGGTAGGGAATCCACAGGGCTGAGGTTGTGGCTCAGCGGTAGAGCGCTGGGTTCGATCCTCAGCACCACATAAAAATAAATAAATAAACTAAAAATATAGTGTCCATCTACAACTAAAAAATAAATATTAAAAAAGAGGTAGAGAATTCTATTTATGATTATGTAGCCTGGTATGAAAATGTAATTAGTCAACATAAATTTATTTATACTGAAGAATAAATAAATAATATATACTGATAAAATATACTGATAATATACTGATAAAAAATATCACACAGTCTCTGACCTTTAAAAGACATATATGTAGCTATGTAGAGAAAGCGTATACATAAAAAATATATCATGTATTACTATATATAAATCAGTAAAGAAATATATATCATTTTGTTTGGGAACCTCCTCCTCTCTCATGACTTTAACCATCCCCTGCATTGTGATGATGCCCAAATCCATACTTGGTCCCAAAACTTCTTTCCTGAGCCTCAGATTTATGGCTTCAATCAATGACTGGAGTCCTCCATCAACTGTAACATGTCCAGAACCACACTTTCCATCTTGCTGCCTGATACCTACTTCCCCTCCTCTATTACACAGTTAAACCAACCATGCCAGGTACTCAGACTTAGCCCAAGTAGCTCTTTCTCCCTTTTCCATAAATGACATTGATCCTTCAGTTCCCTGGACTTTGAGCCTCTATTTTCTTCAGAAACTTCCCTCTATAGTGATATTGCCACTGTCCTAATATTGGCTCTCTTTTTCTCTCATGTAAATTATCACAAAGCTATGAAATTGTTCTCCCTGCTCTGTTATGACCTACTGACAGAGCCTCCACATTGTGGTCAGGGTGTCATCCATTTACAAATTAAGCTGACCTCCTCTGTTTAATACCCTTCAATATTGCCCTCCAGCTAATAAGTCCCCATATCACTGGGGTAAAAATCAAGCTTTTTTAGCACAGAATACAGGGTAATTTGTGGCTCCTCCCCTGCCCACCTCTTCCAGTTATTTTTTCACTAACTTATTCAACTAACTGTTACTGATTGCCTCCTATGGAAGAGCCACTGTTCCAGACATTGAGGAAAGAACAGGAAAAATAGGTGAGGTCCTTACCTTCATAACCATGTATTCTAGTAAGACACACAGAGAGAGAGAGAGAGAGAGAGAGAGAGAGAGAGAGAGAGAGAGAGAGAGAGAGAGAGAAACTTGAACAATAAAGACAGACAATAATGTCAGTAAGAGTCAATATGAAGAAAGGTGAAGCCGGTTAAGGGATAGAGCTGCCTGGAGATGACTATTTTTGATAGAATAACTTAAAAAGGCCACTCTGAAGAGATAACTCAAGGAAAGATTTTAATCAAGTTATGTGATGAGCAATTTTAAAGTCCAGGGAGAAATGTCTCAGATAGGAGGAAGAGTTAGTGCACAGTTTATGAGCTAGGAAAGCTTGAGGAATAGACGGGAGACTGCTGTTACTGAAGCAGAGTGGAGAGAGACATGGTGGCAGTGAGGGTGGAGAGTGAGCAGAGCAGATGGTGTAGGGCTTTGCCAGCAATGCCAAAGAGCAGGGTTTATTCTAAGAGTGACAGGAAGCACTGAAAGGTTGTTTTTCCATTTTTAAGTCAGATATACTTTAAGCTATAACTTGCATACAAGAAAATGTTTCCTTTTGGGGTATAACACTCACTGGGTCTTGACACATTTGAGCATGTAACCACAGCTACTGAGATTATAATACATTCCAATTACTCAAAAAAAAAAAAAAGTCCCTTATGCCCCTTTGTAGTCAATCTAATTTCTCACTTTCAGACCCTGTTAGCCACTCATTTGATTTCTGTTCTTGTAGAATATACAAGTGGGATCATACATTAATGTAATCTTCTGTGTCTGCCTTCTTTCACTTAGCATATGCATTTAAAATTCATCCCTTGTGTTACACATGTATGAAGCTTGTTATTTGTTATTCAGGAGTAGTATGCCATTATGGATGCACCAAAGTCCCTCTATTCAGTTGATGGACACTTAGATTGCTTATACCAGCACATGTTTCTTCTACCTACTTAACCTTCATTCACCTTTCGAATAAGAGCCTTGACACTCTGTTTTTTTACCAGGACCAGACCTTACCCACTTCAGTCCATGAAGTTCCAGAGGGATTGACTCTGTTCTTAGGAGTGGACATACAATTCAGAGATTATACTTCCATGGCCACATTGCTAACCTGAAGAAAATGCACTTAGGACCTATGACATTTCTTCTGCAACTGTTGAGAAATAGCCTATTTCCTGCTTATTTGCCAAGGGCCTAGGATGTCTGCTCAATACCTCTCACCCTCATCAGCAAAAAGCCTACATCAGAAATCAGAACTCTGAAAGAAATTGACACATCAAAGAGAGAGACCAGATCTTGATGTTAGAGTTTGGGCTCATGGATCAGCTATGCTTAAGTCCTCTTCTTTGATATTTCAATCATGTAACCATTAAATACAATTTTTATTTGTGCTAATTTGAGTAGGAGTTTCCATAATTTATAAGTAAAGATTCAAGTAGTAAAACAGGAAATTTCAAAAATTTTCACTGAAGTACCTCTAATGACAAAGGAAAATAAATAAATGATAGCCTGATAGTGGAGTTCAGGGAGTGGTAAAATGTGCATAAGATATTTTAAACATCTCTTGTCTTATCTTTAATGTGTATTTTATATTAGTCTCCAAAATATATTTGTGTTTTATATCAATCAAAAAGAATACTTTTTATTTGGATTTTTAATGATGCTTTATAAAGATGTACCATTATTTGACTGTGGCTCTATTAATACCATTCTGAGAGAGCTAGAACTCTTCATAGAATTGAATGTAGGGATTTAGACCAAGAATATATGCCCTTCTGTGTAAAGAATGAACTTGGAGGCAGAAAATCTGGGTGTAAATCCTAGGGTAAATACTATGGGGTGACCTAACAAGTCAGTTCAAGTCTTTTGAGTTTCAGTTTCCTCATCTGAGAAATAGGCCTGCTTGTTCTCTCTCTAATACTAATAGGCTTTGCTTTTCAAACCTTGCCAAATCTTTCCTACTTCACCTGGCTATTTTGAGGACCAATCTAGTAGTGAAATAATGCTTCTAATCCCTGAGAGGATTTAGAAATCAATAAGCCAGTGTGGTCTAAGAACTCATAATAGTTATTAAAACTGAAAGTTTGATTGTTTTCAAATTTAATCTATAACCATGTTTTAAAATTATTAAAAAACAAATGGAATGTCTTAAATATCCTGGGTATTGTTTTTTTTACAGGACATTTGACAAATTTTCTCATAGTACTTTTATGGATAAAATGATGAAATCTATCCTTATTGCTTAGCTGGTATTGCAACTGACTCAAGACTGTATTAAGGGAGTATTGATTACTGACTTTCTCAGATACATTATTTTCCATTAATAATATGGAAGTATTGTAAGCACAAATTACATATCATTGATTAATACAAACAAGAGATTCATTGTGCAAAAGTTTTTAAAAATAATTTAAGCAAATATTGTTAATTTCTATATGTAGCTTCAGGATAGGAAATATTGGATTTAAATCAATTCTAGTTCAATAGATTTTTGAGTATATGGTTAATTATGAGTTCAAAATTAGTTGGGGAAAAAGTGTGGTTGTCTTTCTGCTATCTTAGCTGTATCAGAACATAGAAAACAATAAACCCCGCATCATACACCAATGATGAGACAACATCTTGGTTCTATTCTGGAGAGGATTATAGGAAAAACTAGACTATATCACAGAAGCAGGGAGCAAATGTGAGATGTGGTCAACATGGAGGGTGGAGTGGGTTCTGGGGACGTATAATCTGAGGAAAGAACTAGTGTTCCTGTTCTTCCACATTGTCCCCGTGAAGAGGCAGCAGGATCCCTGCTTTATTTTTTTCTAATTAAAATAATTTATATAATAATAGTTTATACATATAAAGATCTCCAAGATCCTTGAAAGCAAGAGGTTCTAGGAACCATTTATTTGGAAAAAAACAACTGTAGAAAAATTTAAAAGATTGCTTGATATTGAACGTACATAAATATATGCATATTGAGTGAGATTTGCATTTGAATTTATAGTCTCATCTTTGGATTGACTCATTATTGTAAGTACTAGTGAAAGTTTTTAAATAATCTGTGAAAATTAGTGTTAAGGAATGAAGACAACACCTTAAGGAATGAAGACAAACACAGGAGGTGTTTGTCTTCATTCCTTAAGACTAATTTACCACTTACCCCTATAAAATGTTGGTAAATTTCCACAAACTTCTTGGGTCTCAGTTTCCACATCTATACTGTGCCTACATGTATATTTTAGAGGTATTGAAGGACTTACATTAGCATATTACCCAGGGTCATGGAGAAAATATTCAAATATCAGTTCCTGATACATTGTGAGACTACCATGACGTTATCAAGTCTTAGTGTTACTGTTAATGTGAAACAAGAGGAAAGTGCTTTGTTAAATATTGGAATAGAGTTTTAAAATATATTTTTGCACTTGTCTTCATTTCACAAAAGATCACTACTTCTGCTTCATGTTATAATCTATAACATGGTTATAGACTATACTCAAATCTATTGAACTAGAATTGATTTAAATACAATAATTTCCTATCCTGAGGTTAAATGTAGAAATTAACAATATTTGCTTAAATTATTTTTAAAAACTTTTGCACAATATTATAGTCTCTGAATCTCTTGTTTATGTTAATCAAGGGGATGGGTGGAACCAGGAAGGGAATGGGGCAGGTGAAGTGGGTTCTGACTTATGGTGAGAGAACCAGAACCACCAAAGGAGGTGTTGCCCCTCTCCCCCTCAAAAGGCACACTCTCTATCACCTCGGGCAGAACTTCAAGCCTAGACTGCTTCTCCCTTCATCATGGATTTTGAAGAAGGGAGCATTTGTTCATCTGGTAGAGCTGAATTAGATGAACAATGTGGTTCCTAGGTCTATGTAATTTATTTACAATTATTAAGACTAGAGATTAAGTCATATAGACACCAGCCCATACAATATACTCAGTTTTATAAACTGCAAGGTCAGGCACGAGGTGCCCACTGGTGTCTTGCCTCACTATTTACCTTTTGTAGTAACTGTTTTGCTTCAGTCACTATTGCAATCAGACTGGAATTTCTGTCTGGTTTTACTCTATTAGTATAACAGCTAAAAGCCTGAGCTTTGGAGATAGACTAGCTATATTTCAATTTTGGTTTTACCAGTGTGAATTCAGGCCATGTTATTTAAACTTTGGCTTCAATTTCAAATCTGTAAATTGGGAATAGCAGGCTAATCCATGGAGTGGTTGTGAAGATCCAGTGATATAATGCACCTAGTGTGGTATTTGCAGCATAGCAAACTCTCAGTAAATGTCACCTGTAGTAGTAACAATATGTGCCCTCTTTGCAATGTATCTCCTGAATTTTACCCTCCAACTTTTCCTCATTCCTACTTTACATTCTGAGAAACTGAGTTTCTTTTGCTTCAAGAACAGTAAAATTGAAAACACATAGTGGGGCTCCTTAAATGGAAGAGAGGGGACAGTCTGGTGCTGCAGGGTTAAGCATTGGGGCCCCCAGTCCACCATTACTGAATGAGCTCTGCGACTAAACAAACCATATATCCTCTGCAGCAGTATTAATAGCCTTTATACTCTTTCCTGGCTAAAATGTTTTATCCTAAAAGGGGCCATAGATGGAAAATAAAAAATCACAGGGACAGGCAGAAGGAATGGGAAACCCAGAAACCCTAACTTGACTATGTAAAGTAGCCCATGAATTGAATTCTCTCTCTTGGAAGCTTCACTATGCAATTAGTGGTCTTCTGGGCTGTATAAAATATGGCAATAATAACAATTATAAATTACTAATTTCTTCCAATTACAAATTACAAAAATTTCCCTAGGTTTTAATTAGGGTACACCTCATTCGACTGAGGGGAAGCTAAAGGTAACACCTGCCAAACATTGCTCAAAAGTAGTCCAGCATTATAGACCTGCACATGTGGGAAGTGACCATAGATGAATTAAAGTTGACTGCTTTCTAACCCCATGTGTTGTTAATTTGATTTGCACTGGAATTCTGTGGACTGATTACAAGATCTTGAACAAAGAGAAATTAAAAGAATCCCTTGACTGCCAGATGGCACCTGAAGCTTTACTTTAAACCAGAGCCACACACTTTCTTTGTATCAGAGAGATGATCTGATTCATTCTCCCCTGTCACTCCTCCTCCTCTCTGCTCTCTTCCCACAACTGATCAAGCACCTTCAATGTGAACATACTGTGTATACACAGGATAAGTTTTAGTTCTTAGTGTCACAGAATTCACAGCATTGACATAGAAACAGATACATAAAAAGATCACTCTAACATAATGTGGTAAACTCAATGTAAAAAAGCATTCAGAAAAAAAAAGCATTCAAAATATTAGAGGTGGGCTAGTTAACCCAGGTAAGGGAGGGAGGGGAAAAAAAGGAAGGAGGGAGGAAAGAGAAGATGACTAGGCAACATGGAAATGTAGTCTTATAAGTTAAACAGGAATTAGTCAAACAGAATAGGGAAGGAGTGGCTATTCCAAACAGAAGGTAGAGTAGAAACACAGGCATGTTAGCAAGAAATGGCATGGTGACTTTCAAGTGCATTCTAAGTAGTTCCTGTTGCCAAATCATAATGGGTAGGGAAGGAGGTAGGAAATAGAGACAATAGGCTAAAGATGTTGGCATGAAATGATCTAAAAAGATCCATTTGTGTGAACTAAGTAGCTTAGCCTGGTAATTCTCAAAATGGTATCTATAGATCAGCAGAATCAATATCAACTGGGAACTTGAACAACTGCAAATTTTCAGGCCCTGTTCTAGACCTACTGGATCAGAAACTCAGGAGGCTCTAGCAACTGATATTCCCAAAGGTGATTCTGCTGCACACCACAGTTAGAAAAACACTGGCAAAGACAGTATCCTAGTGGGAAGAGATTTGCATTTTAAATCTCTGTTCAAGTCCCTAGCTGCCTGCCACGTTCCCTATTTGTAGCAAAGCCAACAGGATGATCTACCTCAGAGAAATCAGTCCCCTGGGCCAGGAGATATTGTACAGCAGGAGCCCAGTTTATCAGCCATCTCCATCCCAACATGCAACCTTATTAATTCTAACTAAACCGTGCTACCAAATGATGAAAAGGATTCTGACTCAGAACCTGATAGTTTCATATAGAAGATCCAGTTCCCTCTACTCACCACAGAGTTCTGAACACGATGCTGTGAATACTTCCACCCATAGCACACCAGGCTTTTGCTCCACCTCACACCTGCCACCCATGCTTCAGAAGTTTATGAACTCTAGTCCAGGTTTTCCTTCCTTCCCAGTTCCTGACCACAGGAGAATCCAACTCATCTCTGATCCTGTGTCCACATCTTGAGTTGGTCTTTTTATTAATTCTGTAAAAACAAATCAGGGCAGGATATCAAATATACAGTTTCCTGCATTTCATGATTTTATAGCTTATTGCTCTAATTTAAGTCCACTTGAAAAGATGGGCTTACATTTGAGGAGCAAAATAAATTATATTTTTCAACATATTTATAAACCAATAAAACTCAGTAGGAATAGGAATATATCCTTGAAAAATAAAAAACAAATCCTTGTCATAGGGATATCTTTAGAGGCTACAAAAATAAATTTTGTCCATTTTGGGATATCACCTCATCATATATGAGAAATTACTATAAGAAATCTCATTTCGATAGCATATATATTTATAGCATTTATATTTATATTTATAATATTATATATATTTCTCCATTAAGAAATTGGTCTATCCTGGCCTGGGGTTGTAGTTCAGTGTGGGGCCACTCACCTAGCACATGTGGGGTCCTGGGTTTGATTCTCAGCACCACATAAAAATAAATAAAATAAAGGTATTGTGTCCAACTACAACTAAAAAATAAATATTTAAATTTAAAAAAAATTAAAAGAAAGAAATTGGCCTATCCTACCATAAGCTTGTAAGTTCCAAGTTTTTATTTTATCAGTCAACTGTTTTTTATGTACCATTTATACCAACTTCCAATGTATAAAAATTTATAAGTAGAGTCACTCCAGTTAGTTCAGAGAGCGGAGAACAGAGAACCACCTCTCAGCACCTTTATTCTTCATTTGGCAGTCCCTGATACACCTTTGCAAGCCCATTGTTTAGAACTATCAGTCTAACATATTCCCAGTAGGTATGAATAATCCCACTCCATTATCAAGACTGATACAAATACTATCATATATACAAATTGCATATTTGTATATATGAATACACACAAATATCTATACTCACACATATTATATAGTTGGACATAATACCTTTATTTATTTTTATGTGGTGCTGAGGATCAAACCCAGGGCCCCTATATGTTAGGCTAGTGCTCCACTGCTGAGCCACAACCCCAGCCCAGGATAGAACATAATCATATTATGCATGAGTGTAGATATTTGTGTGTATTCATTCCTTAATAAATAAGTGTGAGTGAATATATATATAATTCCCCTTAAATATCTTTACATTTAAATATACTTAGATATGATGAATATTTATATATAAAAAATATTTTAAAGAATTGATTCATGTGATTATGGAAACTGGCAAATCTGAAATCTGCTAGAAATTCTAAAAGGAGCAGATCCTACTGTCTTTAGGGAATTTCCAGGCAGAACTTCTCCCTTCATCTTTGGGGAACTTCAATCTTTTCTATTATGGTCTTCACATGATTGTATGAAACCCATTCACACTTCGGTGGGTAATCTGTTTTACTCCACATCTACTAATTTAAATATTAATCTCATCTTTAAAAGTACCTTCACAGGAAAATCTAGACCAAATGACTACACACCATAGCCTAGTCAAATTGACTCATAAAATTAACTATCACAGTTGCTGAGCACAGCTTTTATTAGGTTTCCATGCTCCTGTACCAACAACAACCAAAAAAAAGGTTTTTAAAAAGTTGGGTAATGAGAGCTGAAAAACAAGCATCTTAAAGTGCCATTGTGGTTGAAAGGTGCTTCTTGGAAATAAATAATATCTTAAACTGGAGGTCCAGCAAGGCAGAGAAGGCCTAATTTTGGTGAATTTGACTTATCTGAAAAAGAAAATTCTATAGTAGAAATTAATTATCAAAGGCTGCCAAACAACTAAAAGCTTTTCATTAAATGTTAAGGTTGATGCACCAGCAGATTTGAGTTTCATGCATAACTGTGGCCTGTTTCCTACCAGCTGGTTCTCATTTCCAGGGATGTTAATAATGAAAATGAAATTTTTGCCTATTGAAAACTGAACTCATATTTTGTCCCTAGAGGACTATAAGCTCTTCAACCTAAAAGAAAGCTGTTCACAAGGAGTGATGTATAGATCATTTATGTGTTGATCACTCAGCAAGTTGGGTGTGTAAGCTGTGATCTGGTATATTACTTAGTCCATTTCAGTGTGGGCCACCAACCCACTGCCAGGCTGACTTACATAAGTGACTATTCTGCTGCCACCTTTACTTTGGCCTCAGTTGTTGGTTTGGGGTGGCCATTTTATTATACATGGATAGTCTATCAGGGAACCCAGTACAAAAGCTGATCCCCAAGAGAGGACAGTGACTATAAACAAATCTAATTCTCCTTTTGAGGAAGTTTTCATTTGAGTCTTAACAATGGGTCAATTTAACAGTTTTTTTTTTTCTTTAAAGAAAAGACAACTGAAAGTAGCTGGAGTCGGGGTTGGGGGATAGGGGAGACAGGCTGGTGGAGAGCATGCAAAAACTACAAAACAAGAGAGAAGCCAGGGAACAGGAATATAGAGATGATCAAGGCACAGAACAGCACTTCCCAATCTAGCACAGTTGTCTGAGAACAAAAATAAATTATAATACAATGTGGTGAATATTATAATAACAAGACATATAGGATATTGTAGGAACACAGAGGGGTACTTAATCTGAGGAAGTTGGCCAGAGATGGCTTTCTGGAGACCACACCTGTGGCTGAGAAAGAATAATGGCAGAGCACTCAAAAAGACTCCATGAACTTATGCTGATGAGACTTGATATGATGGCTCTCTTTATAAAGCTAGAATAGGATCTTGAGGACTAGGAATTTTCCAGTTCTCAAATTTCACTGTGATTGCCATACAGCTATGATATGTGTCTGTGACTGCCTCTAAGTGACTTTTGGTTCTGTCAATGTTCCTTTGTTCCCACAAGGCCTGAGTAACTCTTCTCCTTAATATTTTTCCATGTGTATTTGCAGCAAGACCTCATTACTTGAGACAATCAAGAGAGCCAATGTTACTGATAATCTAAAAATCAAGCATACTACTTGTAATGGTTAAGTAGCTTTGCAACTAGTTGAGGTCAAGAAAACTTAAAAGCCAAATTTTGTTTAAGTTAAATCACGGTGTCCTTAAAATTCAAATTTCTCAAATTCAAAAGAAAAAGAAGATTTAATCTGTTTAATTCTTACCATAACTCCTGTGAAAGTCGACTTGCACACATTATGACTCTTCCCTTTAGGGACTGGAAATCATGAGTCAAGAATCAAAATGAATAACTCAGTATGCTGTACCTCAAACCATCTTCAAATGTTAAAGTGTTCCACAGGACACTGAATCAAAATGAAAATTAATCACACACATAAGCACACACGCACACTTTATGAAAACCAAAACTATATCTATAAACTTTTCAAAACAGCTCTTAACTGGCATTTCAATTGGTTCAATTTCTCCTTTCAGTTGGGTCTCTTTGGTTGTCAGACTGCTTCCTACAGTATATAAAGCAATACAACATAAACAATTATGGAAAAATAAAGAAAAATGTACTTCCTATTGTAGATTACTAGAGGCATTCATAATAGTTACTGTGCCAACAGTGGTGTTTTAACCTAACGGCACTCCCAATTGTGCAAAAGTATTTGGGAAGGTTAATTTTTCAAGAAATAAAATTGATTTAAAAGTTTGAGTATCCTAATAACTAGAAAGAATGAATTTTCAATTTACCACACCCAAAATAACATATCTAATGCTAATGTATGGAAATTAGAATTATATTAACTTGAAAAGTCTGAATTTAAAATATCAACAAAGTTTCACTTTTAGCACAAAAGTAGAAATAGAGTAAATCTCTTTTTTTAATCTTGAAGATTATGATGTTGAGCTGGAGGAGGGATGAATAAATTACCAACTGTGTTTAAGCTATTGGCATATGTCTTGGCTACTTTGCTAGTAAATATCATTGTCAGTCTTAAGGGAGCAATTAAGTATGAAATATGCAAGGTTTTCATTTTGCCAAGACCTCAGAAACACATCACTCATGAAATGAAATTATTGCACTGCATTTTCCTTGCTTTAGTCATATGCCTGCATCATTTCTGTCAATAGTTTACTTACACTTAGTTACATAAGTTTGTTGACTGCAATCTAGGTGTCCAGAGGCAGAAGAAAAAGTCATCATTAATTTATACCTTGGGTTATTAAATGATACTACCAAAATCTGAAATAGGTAGCTCTTCGGGCACAGTCATTCTTATAAGCGTCAAGAGGTTTTTTTGTTTGTTTGTTTTGCCTTTTTTTTTTTTTGCAGTTATGAAACCCTTTCACAACCTAATGAAAATATGGATGTTACAGCCAGAAAAATGCATATTGCATTTCATTTATTTTGCCTGGAGGTACTACAAACCTCAAGTAAAAAATCGCCCTTTAGATACACAGCATTTATGGATTGAAGGTTCACATAGCAATGCATGCCCTCTATCCAACTGCTAATATGGACTATATCAATAGTCAATCTCTAGCCTACCACATACATAGATAGGTGAAATGTAATCCTGGGTTCCAAAATTACCCTCTTTCAACACTCTTAAATATTTGTGGTTTCTCAAAGAATTTGAAACCATTAAGCCAAAGGTAAACCAGGTTACTGATGTTACTTATTGGTAGTTATCAGAGAGCAGTAATGACAACCTAAACAATTTAAAGTCACAGGAGACAGAAAAATTATTCAATGTGCTAAACTTCATACAATAAAAGTAAAATATAAGTGAGGTAATCAAAGGTACTTTTTTCTTCTTAAGATAGTTCTTTAAAGGGCTGAGAATATAGCTCAGTTGGTAGAGTTATCTTACTTATCTTACATGTACAAGGCCATGGGCTCTAATCCCCAGCACCACAAAAAAAAAATTAGTTCATTAAATTGATTTATACCGGAAACCACACACAGACATATTCATACATACACACAGGCACATATATGGGCATAAATAGCCAGCTCTGAAATTACAATAACATATACAGAATTTACGTTAATATATTTTAATATTATTTATTATTAAGATTATGCCTTTCTTTAAAACATATCAAAATTCAAAACTCTAAAAATATAAATAAGAATCTGTGAATGAGTCTTCAATCAGAAAGTAATTTTTAATTTTTTAAAAAGGTCTTGTTTTTTTCAACTATAAGTTTCATCTATTTAACTCGTCATGCATGTATATATGAAAGTGCCTTTACCCATAGGATTATTCATCCAGAAAATATAAAGTATAAGTTGAAATGTATCATCAAAGGAAAAGAAACTCTTATTTTAAAAAGATGCTTGGGAGCCATAAAAAATCATATCTTCTGTAGTGACAAAAAAGCTACAGACCATTTTCAGAGTGATGAATCAACATCACTGGCTAGAGCTTGACCTCTCGGATGACCTGTACTTCCAGTGGAGATAGAAAACTTCCATTATATGAAGTTAGGATTAGAGCAAGTGTTAACAAAATAAAGTCTGCTACACATTTTTTTTTAAATTCTCATACTAGTCCATTAAGGGAGCAAGGGAATTACTAGAAATAACTCTGAAATTCTTTCCAACCAATACTGAACTTCAGTTCTTTTTACAATGCACATTTTTTGATAATTATGAGAAGAAGGAAGGATAAAACAAGGAAAATAAAGAAATTGTTGTACATAAGTATTGCTTTGCTCATGAGTTCCATTATGAACAAAAATGTGTTTTTAAATTTTGTGTTGTCAGTGTCAGACTTGATTTATTTGTTTATTATAATTGCATCTGGAGTAATTCCTAGAATTTTGGAAGAGCACTATCAAATTGTATTTATAGGTTTTACTTTTAGAAAGGCAAATCATCTCAAGTGTTCCTATGAGAAATAGACTATTGTGAATTCT
The DNA here is from genome assembly GCF_045843805.1 of Urocitellus parryii. NCBI lineage: Eukaryota > Metazoa > Chordata > Mammalia > Rodentia > Sciuridae > Urocitellus > Urocitellus parryii. Next base: position 78,384,941 of record NC_135536.1, on the reverse strand, counting down.
TGAGTTTATGCTCATAAAATACAAAAAAAAATGCTTTCTCTTAGGAAAAGAAATATGATCAGAAAGTTTTCTACTAAGAGATGCAGAGTTCAATCAAAAATTCCTTTCAGGGACTAGCAAAAGTGGCTGAGGATAAATTAGAGCACTTAAACTAAAGACATTTCAAGTACTGCTTGTGTCCTCAAAGTTTTCCTGAAGCCAAAGTCAACTTTATGTACATCGTAAGAGGTATGAGAGTCCTGCCCTGAATCCTAGAGCTTGGAGAGTTCTTTGGAAAAGAAAAGGAAAAGAAACACATGGTTTGTGAAACCTCAACATCTGTGGCCTAGGGACTGGGATATATTTGTGATGATAATAGAAAAAAAAAAGGAGCATTGACAGGAAGCAAGACAACAAAATCCTTTGCATACAAAGATTGTCAATGATTAAAATAATCAAAACAAACTATAAACTGTTTATAGTCTCAAAAACTACATTTACAAAGGACACTATAACATGTACTACAGAGTCTGAGAGCTACAAGCACTTGAAAGTAGTGTTTGCAGAATGCCATTTCAACAGTATCACCTAAAACACAAATTCTCAATCAATAGATTATGGTAAGTAGCAGCACAAAGAAATTTAAAACGTATTTTCCACAAATCGAGTTTGTTTTGTTTTGTTTTTCAGCGTTTAAAGACATTTATTAGGGTATTTCAGATAACTAGAAAATAAAATTTAAACTTCATATGTAACCTTTCTAAAAGTTCCACCTATTAAGTTTATGCTCAGTTGGAATTTAAATTATTTTTATTTTAATACATTATACATAATAATGTGGTTCATTTTGACATAGTCATAAATGCATACAACAGTTGTATCCATTTCAATCCAAAGTACTACCTGCCTCCCTCCCCTGGCCCCTCCACCATTTATTTATTTTTAATTCATGCATTCTAGTTATATATAAAATTTGAATTCATTGTGGTATATTTATACATGTACCTAGAATAATTTGGTCAGTTTCATTCCCCAGTTCTTCCTCTTACTCTCTCCTCCTCCCTTTCCCTTGGTCTCCAGCTTCTACTCTGAAGATCTTCCTTCTATATTTTTGAGATCCACCTTTTTTATTCCTTTTCTCTCTTTAGCTTCTGCATTCGAGAGAACACATTCCACCCTTGACTTTCTGAACCTGGCTTATTTCACTTAGGATGATGTTCTCTAGTTTCATCCATTTACCAGCAAATAACATAATTCCATTTGTCTTTATAGCTGAGTAGAAATCCAACATGTATATATACCACATTTTCTTTATTTGTGTATGGCTGAGCATTTAGGCTGGTTTCCAACTTGGCCATTGTGGACTGATTGCACTGCTATAAACATTGGTATGCCTGTATCACTGTAGTATGCTGATTCCAGTTCTTTTGGAAGCATATCAGGAGTGGCATAGCTGGGTTATGGTGGTTCCATTCTTAGTCTTTTGAGGAACCTCCATATGACTTCAAACCTGTTTTTTTTTTAAAGATATCTTGATTAAGGCTGAAAGTTTTCTTTTGACTTCTAACAAATAAGGTATTGGCAAGTTTTGTCCAGGAAGAAATCTCATAACAAGAGTTTAGTGGTTTTCTTTGGTGATAAAAACTTAGTAAAGCAGTGTTACAGAGCCCATCAATATCATAAAATGGATTGTAAATCACAGTATTTAGGCCTACTTTCAGACATCTAGAAGTTATATTCTTCTCTCTTATGTGCTTTTCTTTATTCTATCATTTATTATCTTTTATTAGAGGTATGATTTATGGGTTCTCATATTTGCAGAGCATCTTAGGCAAGTTCCTTTACTTTTTTTTTTGTACTGGGGATTGAACTCAGGAGTATTCAACCACTAGGCCACATTCTTAGCCCTATTTTTTTTTTTTTTTTTAGAGACAAGGTTTCACTGAGCTGCTAAGCACTACACAGTTGCTGAGACTTTGAACTTGAACTCCTCCTGACTCAGCCTCGTGAGCCACTGGAATTACAGGCATGCACCACCGTGCCTGGCTGTTCCTTTACTTTTTAAAGCCTTAGTTTTCATCATAGTAATAGAAACAATGGAAATACCTACTTATTTTCTGTTTTGGCCTCCTGCATTTCCCATTTTCATGCACAAAAGCAAAAAGATTACGTCTACAATATCAACATCCATACTAGCAACACAACTTGTCCTCTCCCCCATTATTCCATAAAATGTTACCAATCCAAAAGTTTCTGGTAATTGTCACTTATATTTACCTTCAAAAGTTCTTTCTTTTACATTTTTCGGTTATAGATTGCTGCAGTCCGGCTGCAGCAAAATAACTGGGGGGTGACGAGCAACTTGTGTACATTGATACAGCAGGAGTGGGAGCCATTTATTGTAGGACAGGAGGGGTATATATACATTCCACACAGCTTATCTTAATTAACATAAACTAGATACAGCAGTCAACCAATAAGGAATCTCCACACTTAATGGCTCGCTGGCATTACTTCATAAACCACTCCCTCTGGCAAAATGACAGGGCCATCCTGACTTGTTTACAGACCCTAACAGTAGATGAACACAATAACTTTATATTGTTTATTTATTTTTTATGTGGTGCTGACGATTGAACCCAGTGCCTCATATGTGCGAGGCAGGCACTCTACCACTGACCCACAACCCCAGTCCTCAAAAGTTCTTTTTAAAGAAAAATTGCTCTAATAATTATAATTTTTTTAAATAAATCACAATTGACATTTATCTACATTCATCCCACTTCCCACCATCCCACCTGCTAACTTGTGACCAATGGGAAATACCCTTGATTGACAATCAGCATCCCCAGGGGCTGATTTTTTATATATTATGTAAGAGTTTAGAAAAATCTCCTTAGCTAAAGGTTCTCAATCTGGTTCTCTATCAACATCATTTGGGCAGCTTTTTAACTGTTAAAGCATAATCATGGAGATTGGGTGAGTAAAGAAGCACACAAATCTTTTATGAGAAGCTCTCTTGAGAATTAAGTTTGAGATCTTGGTTACTTTCCTAGCTTGTAAAATGTGGATAGTGTTTTATAGTGACATGGACTGTTCTATAGTGATATTGTGAAAATTAAATAAAGCAATGTATGGGGAAGGACTTTATAAATGGAAAAACTGAATATAATACAAGGCAGGATGAATCAATTTTTCTGTGGGGTTCAGAGTAAAAGAAGTCCATTGTTCATCATTTCTGCAGCAATCACACACAGATGATTAGAAACAAACATAAACATTGATGATCTGAAATGCACACAGTAAAAAATTCAAGGCAAAAAAAGAAATATACAAAAATAAATAATATACAGACACATAAAAAATTTCAGGGTATACTAGAACACAACTTTGAAAACACCTAACAGGGTTTAAAAAGAAAGTTTTTGCTGTATTTTAAACTAAAATATATCTAAAAGTAAACTTCATCCTGAACTTTTGACTTAAAAGACTTAAATTGTGGGAATCTGTTTTTCAAAGACCCAATATTAGGAAACTGGAAAAAACACTGGAACACTTTGAAACCAAAACTAAAAACTAAATAAAGAAAAATTATGTGCAAAAGTTGGTCTCTGTCATTCCCATATTGAAGTTGTTTCCAGGAACCATAATAATTGAGATGGTAGGGGAGATTTACTGAGTTTCCATGTTAGGCATTTTATATTGCAGGGGGGGAAATGGTACACTTATAGCCTGGAAAAATTACTGCAGGAAATGACTTCTGCCCTAGAGAATATCTAATTCATTATAACATCCAGGATAAAATATTCACTACAACTTCTTAGTCTCCAGAGGGTTTAATTTACTTAAGCTAATGCAAGCTGAGGAGATGGTAGAAAGGGACAATTACTCGAAAAGGATTATAATTGATTGTAATTGTCATTATGGGGAGACCATAGGCTTTATACTCAATTCATCATAGATGTTGAATTTTATTCTTTCATCAAAATACAAACATTCAAAATTTACTTTTCCAATCTTGGGAGGGGATGGAGATACACCTAATAAACTTATAACTATAATTCATAACTTGATTCAGAGTCCAAGCTCATTGCTTCAACAACACTTTGCTTGGGGTTTTTTCTTTCTCTTATTTATTTTTTACATACATGACAATACTGGAATGTATTACACTCATTATTACCCATTTACAGCATGTTTTCGTAACTCTGTATATAATTATGGTATATATGTGTATTAAGAATTGTATTTTAAAAAGAGTACACGTATAATGGCATAATTTGGCGTGAACACTTTACTTGTATCTGTCTCCTGTTCCTCCCTGCTCTTCTAATCTTCTCTTCTCCAAATACCCTTTACTCCATATGAAGCTAAGGCTCTTCTTGTTTCTGCAGGCACTAGGTTGTTTGAGGCCTTCACACCACCATTCATGTTCTTTCCTTGTTCTGGAAGTTCCTTTAACAGCTTCTATTCAGACTTCAAAACTCAGCTCAATCATCCTCACCAACAGAAATGTTCCAGCCCTCAATATGACTTAGCTGCCACTCCTCTGAGAATGCCTACCATCCTAGGTGGACCCTCTGCCCTAGCACTTATATAACAGGGGAAAAGTGACTTCCATGTCTCCCGCAAACACTAGATGCTAAAGCCCCTCAGGTAATGGGCTAATTGTTCTTTATGTCCATAGCACTAGGCTTAGGGACTGGAACTGAGCAGGCACTCCAGGTATTTGTCAGTTGAAGGAAAAAAATGTGCTCAAATGATGTGTTGCATGAAACCTCACATAATCAATTGTACCACTTGGAAGTATTGTAATATGCATATTTCTAATGTTTTATATAGATTAAAAAATTGTATTAAGTGGGAGAAGTTAAACTCTATTTCTCTAATAAGCAAATAGGCAATACAGGAAGCTACCTTGTTCTTTGAAGAGTCATTGGAACTGTTCTTACATGTTTGGCAAATGTAAGCCAAGAGCATCTGCCTATAGAAAAGCACTTATGGAATCCAACATTCCAAGAAGGATGAGCTGATTTTCATAAGGATCCCTGGTCTTTGGGAGACCTTTGGTTTGGTCCAGAGTGTAACTGAACAATGTTCAGGGGCAGGAATAAGAGGGTCCCCAAAATAAACCTTGAGGATAGAAAGGTATTAGAATTTTTGGATGGACCCAGCACTTAGCTGATACAGAAGCACAGCAGCAGTCTTGAGCCAAGAGATGGCAGATGGTGGAGCTCCTCAACCCAGCTTCAGGGCAAATTTGTATCCTGGGCAAGTGGCTATTTGTGAACCAAAGTTGCTGGTCACTAAGAGTTATAATGATTAAGGGGCACAGGCCTTCCAATAGCATGGAGTTTCTTAATGGACAGCTTGTGGATCATTCTCACTGCTATCACTGGGATATGTCTGCATGCTAACAACATTATACATAACCCACCCCATTTCTCCTACTTTCCCTTCTGTGACAGAAGCTATGGATTGGCTACACCATTTCCATTGCTGTTTCCCAGTTTAGAGATTGGAAAGCCAAATACATGACTTGCTTCCCAGCTCTTTTGGTAGCCAGAGTGGCTATGTGACAGAACTCTGGCCCAGGTATGTTACACAAACAAAGTCTTCTGGGAGACTTTTGTTTTAGCCTTTGAACTCCTTTTAAAATGGAGAAATTCTTCTGGTACCACCACCCCTTCTTCTTACCTTGAATACACGCTGGATGCTGGCACTTTAGCAAGAATCTTACAGTGAAATGGAAACAAGCCATTTCATTACAGGTGGTGAAATAAAGACTAGGACATGATACCTTCATACAGCTGCTATTACCTACAGTTCTCTGGTCACTTGAATAAAATAAAACCCTATGTGCTCAAGCTCCTGATAGATTATTTGTTACATGCAGTTTGAGTATTCTTAGCTGACAAAATATTTCCACCTGCAGTTGCATTTATCAGACTCCTGTAACTACAAGTGATGCCTACACCTATGAGGGAGGTAGCCCTCAGCTGGGTATCTAATGGACTGCTACTCAGTACAGAATGGTGCTCTCAATCACTGTACTCTGGGATGCTAGAGAATATTGTTTCCAGCCAAACAAAGGCATTCTAGATAAAAGTATGTTGATTTTTTAAATTTAGTTTTAAAGCACACAACCCACCCCAACAAAGTACCTATGGGCTACATTAATGACCAAATGGGACAGATTCTTCTCCAACATCTCTTAATTCACCTCAGCATAAATACAATGGATGAACTATCTAACATCACAATGTGAAAGAAAAAAATTTTGTGTTATATATGAGAACAAAAAGTAAAGTGAATTTAAAAAATTGTGTTTTAACATAGGTATTGTGAACCCTCAGAATAAGAAATGAAATGTTTAGAATGTCAAAGAGAAACCAAAGTTTTAGTAGGGGTTACTACTTGACTTTGTAATTGGAATTGGAGGGAAGTAAAGCTAGTTATTATATTTTTACACTTATATCTATAGTATATATTATAAATATATATTATATTTCAAATTTTTATTATAAATATTACTTTGCTAGTAGAAAATTTTTTTCTTACAAGAGAACCAATATTTGAGATGACATTTGTTAAATGCTCCAATTTAAGCCTCCACACTATGTGTTGATCAGTATATTCACCAAAAAAGTAAGTCATAAGATTTTAAAGAACTTCACAATATCACATGGCCAGTGACTAGAAGTCAGGGCTAACAGGTTAGATTAGATTAGAAATTTTTCCCATTCTAATATTCACTAGACAAATTTTTCTGTCTGAACCCAAAGTCCATTCTCTATCCAGTATGCCATACTTCTGGATGTTTCCAGCAGTGTAGGTATTCTCAATTTTGCTTACCAAATATGAGTTTCTTTGAATAACACCTTCATTAGACTATGATTGAGAGAAACCATCTTTCAAAAGCTAATCTCTCCCCAATACATGTGTCTTTAAGAACAATCCTAACTTCTTATAATGTCTAAATAGGTATTAACTAACTATTCACATTTGTCAATACCGATTTGACAAATTGGTGTGTCCTTACAGTGTTATCTATCCTGATAATTTTGGGTAAGTGGTTTTAATGCATTTGTCACTCTCAGTACAATAAACCAGATGTTCAGAATGAGTTTCATGCCATCAAAAATGGAGTATGCTGCATCTCTAACAAGGTAATGAGTTTAAATGTGAAGAAAATTAATTTTTCAAAAGTAGCCTTTATAACCATAGAAGATATTCACATGAAAACAGAAAATCCAAACTGTATTTAATGTCAGAGGAAATGAGTGCTTTATTGGGTTAAAAGGCTGACATGAAATTTTGCCCATTCTATGTCAGAAGGACTGTCTGGAATATTTCACTAGACTCCAGATTCTGCATCTGCTTTTTAATGGCTCTTGAGGCCTCTGGGAGGACTTGACCCTGGGTTACCAAACTAAGTCTTGGGTTTCATTAACATATTTTAATATTATTTTAAGAGAATGTGAAAGTACAGCCTATGACCTTAAGGTGTTAGAACATTAACCAACTCTAAGTGAGAGAAAGAATTGAATTATCGAGTACAAGGCCATTTTAGTATTATTTTATACAATATATACATTTATTTTTCATTGCAGAAACATTATGGAAGGAAAGACTTATATGTTACCATCCCACCATAAGATGCGAAGATACTCGGGTTTAATTCCAAGTTTTGCCATAAATAAGCAATTTGATCAAGATGCTCAGGAGGCTGAGGCAGGAGGATTGTGAGTTTAAGGTCAAACTAGGTAACTTAGCAAGACCCCATCTCAATAACAACAAAATAAGCAATGTGATGCTCAGATTTCTATTAAAAGCTCAGGCTTTCATGCCTAGCTCCTTAATTCTACATCTCTGGCTATCATTTTGCATTTATTTTCTACAGTAATTACATTGTGACCAAAGAACATGTTTTGTATTTTAATCCTTTAACAATTATTGAGACTTGTTTTCTAGCCCAGGGTATTTCAACTTTTATAAATGTTCTCTGTGTGCTTGAAAAGAATGTGCATTTTGCAGTCATTAGGTGAAATTGGGTCATGTTTATTAATGACATTGTTCAAATCTTCAATAACTTCATTTGTTTTCTTCTAACTCTTAATAGGTACTTAAAAAGTCTAATGTGATAAATTTGTCTACTTATACTAATTTTTACTTCCTATATTTTAATATGATATTATTAGGTGATGACAGAATTTACAATTATTGTAGCTTTCTGCTGATTGAAAATTATCATCATGTAGGGATTATCTTTAGTAATGCCTTTTGACTTAATGTCTATTTTATCTGACACTGAGGTTATCTGATCAGCTTTCTCTTACTTAATTGCATGGCATATCTTATTTCTATCCTTTTTACTTTTATTGTCTCTGTATTGAAGTTTAATGTGTATCTTTTACAAATGTCATGTAATAGATTTGTCATTTCTGACAATATTTTAATTGGAACATTTGGTCCTTTTGCATGTATTCATTAATGTTTCAGCTTAAGTTGTTTCTTATTTTGTACTATTTATCCTATTATGTTTTATTTATTTTCTTTTTTGTCTTCTTTTGGCTGATTGCTCTTTGTAGCAACAATTTTTTCTTCTTGTAATTTGAAATTTTTCTATTCTTTTAGTGGGTGCCCTAGAAATTACAAAATGCCTATTAATTGTAGCCTAAAATAAGTCAGTAACTTTATCCTTTTCTCGGGGAACTTAGAGCACATTAACTCTATTGAATCTTTTTACTACTTATACATTTGTCATGGTATGTGTTAATCCATTTGCTTTTTAACAAGACATTATTTATTTATGCTTTCAGAGTTCACTCAGATTTATCCACATATTTACCATTTTGTTCCTGCCCTAGTTCACTTTCTGTTGCTATAACTGAGTATTGCAATTGATTTAGGTCATAGTCTGGACCAAGAACAAAGTGCCAACATTTGCTTGACATCTGGGGAGATCCATGGTGGAGAGCATCACATAATAAGATGGAGCAAGCAAGCCAGAGACAGCTCACTTTTCTAACAAAGCCACTCCTGCGATAACCTATTAATCCAAGAATGGATTAACTCATTGATAAGGGCAGAGCACCCATGACCCCAATGCCTCTTAATACTTCACAATGAAGATTCAATGTCATGATATCATGAGTTTGGGTGGAGATATTCAAACCACAGCATTTTCTCATTTCCTTTTTCTTCTCTATTCTTCCATCTGGAATCTCTTTTCTTCTGCATGAACAAGTTCTCCTGAACTTGTGAATTGTTATCTTTCAACATTCTGGGAAATTCACAGTTAATTATCCTTCCATTTGTCTTTCCTCCCATTCTCCCTCTTTCTAAAATTCCTATTGCAATATATTAATCTTTCTTATTCTATCTCCTATGAGTTTTCATCTCTTTTTTATGTTTTTCACCTATGATAGTTAATCTTGGTTGTGAGCTTTATTGACCTGAGAGACACCTAGAAAATTGATAAAGCACACTCCTAGATGTGTCTGTGATAGTGTTTTCAGAGATGATTGACATGTACGTGAGCAAACTGGAAAAACCTGACCTTAATGTGGGTGGCACCATCCAATAGGATGAACCAAAAAAGCACAAGAGGGATGCTTGCACACATGCTCAACTTTAGTGCGTGTCTTTTGCTGCTGCTGCTGCTGCTGCTGCTGCTGCTGCTGCTGCTGTCTGTGGACATCAGACTCCAGACTCTTCAGCCTTTGAATGTAGATTCACACCAGCGACTCTCTAGACCTTCAGCCTCAAACTAGGGCTTCAACATTGACCCTTCTTGTTCTGAGGCTTTCTGCTTCTTGGATTAGGCAGCCGCTGGCTTTCCTGGCTTTCCAGCCTACAGATGGCCCTTGTGGAACCACCCAGCCTGATTGTGTAAGCCAGTCTGATAAATCCCCTTTTATAAATACTTTATTGATCCTGTTCTCCAGGAGAACCCTGACAAATACTTCACCTTGTAGTCTCTGTGATAGTATATTATAAATAATTTTTATGACATATTTTACCGTCATTTCCCTCTTCTTAGTTGTCTAATGTTAATTTTTAAATTTAGCTATTATATTTTTATTAGGTTTGTGCCTTTTATTATATTTATATATTTTGTTTTTATTATGTCATTCTATTTTTATAAGTTCTATTTGGTTCTTTTTCAAATCAGCTCTATTGCTTTCTATAGTTGCCTGTTTTTTAGAAGATATGTCCAAGCTTGACTTAATGTTTTATGTGCCTAATGATTTTAATATCTTAAGTTTTTATTAATTTGTTTTTGCTATTAATTTTTGCTAGTTCCCATTTACAGTATGCCTGGCTTTTCCTTATGTGCTTAATTTTGACTACATGTACATCATTGTCTGAAAAAGTTATCTTACAGAATATTTTGAGGCCCATTCTGAAGGTGGCTTTCCCTAGAAAGGATGTGTATTTACTGCCAAGTTCCTGTTTCTAAATCTAATGGGTCTATTTTAAAATAAATTTTTCACTTTTTTTTTTTTTTGACCACATAGGTTATGTCAATTTGGGTTGCAAATCTCAAGGGCTAGATTTAGTTCCAAGTTCTCAGAGATAATTTCCCTTTTCTTTTGCTTATTCAGCATCAAAACATCTTCCCATGTAATAGTAGAATATGCACAGAGAAGATGTTTATCCTCTATTTTTTTGGGGGGGGTGGTATTGGAGATTGAACCCAGGGTGCTTTACCACTGAGTTATATCACCAGCCCTTTTTATTTTTTCTTTTGAGATAGGGTCTCACTAAGTTACTGAGGCTGGCCTCAAATTTGCAATCCTTTTCCCTTGCCTCCCAAGTTGCTGGAATTCCAGGCATGTGCCACTGTAACCAGCTTATTTTAAAGATCACCTTTACCTCACAGGTACAGCCCTATGGAATACAATGTTACACCCTGCATGGACCCTGGGCTTTGATGTTGGTCCCTAGGGTTGGGGTAAAGGACAAAGATGAACCCACCTCTTTATATCTCCCAGTTTTGGCTCAGTAGATGTGGAAACCTCACTGTAGGTGCCTCACTGTAGGGATGAGGGTTCAGAAGGCATGAGTGGTTGGTTCATGCAGACTTCCCAGACCAAATCCATCATCATCGGGTCAGTGGACACACCTGGTCACTAGAGAAACTTGATCGAATACTTTTATTTTTGTATTTTTTAAGAGGTTTATTTTATTTAAACAACCAGATGCTTGACTGGAAGAGAAAACTTTTTTTTAAAAGTTATTCATCCCTAAAGACAAATTTCTCTACATGCAACAGCTACATACAAAGAATTTATAAAATGTCCTTGGTTTAAAAAAAATGGAAAAAACATTAAAATTCCCCATTCTAATAATGCATGCAAAGATTGTCATGCTGTTAAGCTTTGTTTTTGGTAAAACAGTGACACCAAAATAATTTACTGAAATAAATTGAGTTTGGATGAATGCTTTTAGGAAAAAAAAATCTAATGTTCTTCCTTTATTTCTCTGGTTTTCTGTTATTACAGATTTTGGCCTGATAAATTTTTGGTCTCTTGTTAGACCCTCAATCCTTTTGAGAAAGCTTTAAAAAATAACATTTTAAATTGTTTTCAGTAACAGGTTTGAAAACCAATAACCCTAAGTCCGGTTCCAAGCATCTTTCCAGTGAGGGCATCCCTTAACAGCAAGTATCCAACTCTTCATCTGAGATCACTTGGGTTTTTCAATCTTAGTACAGACAAATTGGAACTTTTGACTCAGCATCACTCCATGTTCCCTATTCCCCAGTTCAGTAAATGGCATCACATTCTTTCAGTTACTAACATAAGTTACTAATATAATATTACTAACAGAATTACTGTAATAATCAGTTGCTAATATTGGAAAGTCACGTATGACTTCTCCCTTTCCCTTCCACCTACATCCAGTCCAACAGCAAGGTCTATAGGTTAAACCTCCAAAATATGGCTCAAATCTATCTTCTTTCATCTCTAATGACCACACCTTATGCCAATTATTCTTTTAAAATTTTACAGTCCGTTATATTACTCTGCTACTTTTTTTAATTTTAAATTTATTCTTTGTAGTTATATATGACAGTAGGCTGTTTTTTGAAATATTATACATACATGGAATATAACTTCCCATTCTTTCTGTTGTACATAATGTGGAATTACACTGGTCATGTATTCATATATGAACACAGAAAAGTAATGTCCAATTCATTCTATGTCTTTCCTACTCCCATCCCCTATACCTACCCTTCATTCCCCTTTGTATAACAAAATGAACTTCTATTCTTACCTCCTCCCCACTTATTGTGTTTTAGAATTCACATGTCAAGGAGAACATTTGACCATTGATTTTTTGGGATCGGGCTTATTTCAATTAGCATGATAGTCTCCAATTCCTTTCAGTTACCAGCAAATGCCATAATTTTATTCTTCTTTAAGGCTGAATAATATTCCATTGTGTATATGTACCACATTTTCTTTATCCATCTGTTGAAGGGCACCTAGGTCGGTTCCATAGCTTAGTTATTGTGAATTCAGCTGCTATGAACATTGATGAGACTGTGACTCTATAGTATGCAGATTTTAAGTCCTTTGGGTATATGCTGAGGAGTGGAATAACAGGACTAAATGGTGGTTCCATTCCAAGCTTTCTAAGGTATCTCCATACTGATTTCCAAAGTGGTCACACCAATTTGCAGTCCCACCAGCAGTGTATGAGTATACCTTTTTCCCCTTGCCAATATCTACTATTTCTTGTATTCTTGATAATTGCCATTCTGACTGGAGTGAGATGAAATGTCAATGTATTTGTGTGTGGGGGGGGTGTATGTGTGTGTGTGTGGTGCTGGGTACTGGGGATTGAACTCAGGGCCTTGTGCATATGAGATAAGCACTCTACCAACTAAGCTATATTCCTAGCCCAGGGTCAGTGTAGTTTTATTTTGCAATTCTCTCATTTCTAGTGATATTGAACACTTTTTCATATATTTGTTGACCAATCTTACTTCTTCTGTAAAACGTCTGTTCAGTTTCTTTTTCCACTTATTGCTTGGGTTATTTGGGTGTTTTTGGTGTTAAGTGTTTTGAATTCATCTCATTCCACCATCTTTTCCATACCCTTCCCCTCCTTCACTCCCTCCATCCAATCCAAAGTTCCTCCATTCTTCCCTTGCTCTCTACCATCCCCCACCGCCACCCCATTATGGATCAGCATCCACATATCATAAAAAACATTTGGCCTTTGGTTTTTTGAAATTACCTTATTTTGCTTAGCATCATATTCTCCAGCTCCATTCATTTATCTGCAAATGCCATAATTTCATTCTTCTTTAAGACTTGAGTAATATTCCGTTGTGTTTCTTTATCCCTTCATCTACTGAAAGGCATCTAAGTTGGTTCCACAGTTTAGCTATTGTGAATTGAACTGCTATAAACATTGATGTGGCTGTGTCACAGTAGTATGCAGATTTTAAGTCCTTTGGGTATAGAACAAGAAGTGGGATAGCTGGGTCAAACAGTGGTTCCATGCCAAATTTTCTAAGGAATATCCATACTTTCCATAGTGATTGTACCAATTTGCAGTTGTACCTTTTTCCTTTCATCCTCACCAATACTTATTGTTGCTTGTAGTCTTGATAATTCTCATTCTGACTAGAGTGAGATGTAATCATAGTGTAGTTTTATTTGCATCTGCACCTCTCATTTTTCCAAATGAATTTCCTGTCTGCCTTTTCTATTTCTATGAAGAATGTCATTGGAATTTTAATAGGAATTGCATTAAATCTGTATAGCACTTTTAATAGTATGGCCATTTTGACAACATTAATTCTGCCTATCCAAGAATATGGGAGATTTTTCCATCTTCTAAGGTCTTCTTCAATTTCTTTCTTTAGTGTTCTGTAGTTTTCATTGTAGAGGTCTTACACCTCTTTTGTTATATTGATTTCCAAATATTTTATTTTTTTGAGGCTACTGTGAATGCAATAGTTTTCCTAATTTTTTTCAATTGATTCATCACTGTTGTATAGGAACAAAATTAATTTATGGCTGTTAATTTTATGTCCTGCTACTTTGCTGAACTCATTTATGAGTGCTAGAAGTTTTCTGATGGAATTTTTTGGGTCTTCTAAATATAAAACCATGTCCTTAGCAAATAGGGATAGTTTGATTTATTTGTTTTATATTTGTATCCCTTTAATTTCTTTCTTCTAATTGCTATGCTAGGGTTTTCAGGATTATGTTGAGTAGAAGTGGTAAAAGAGAGCATCCCTGTCTTCTTCCAAATTTTAGAGGGGATTATTCTCCATTTAGAATGACACTGGCCTTGGGTTTAGCATACATAGCTTTTACAATGATGAGGTATGTTCTACTATCCCTAGTTTTTCTAGTGTTTTGACCATGAATGGATGCTGTATTTTGTCAAAATGCATTTCCTGCATCTATTGAGATAATCATGTAATTCTTGTCTTTAAGTCTGTGGATGTGATGTATTACATTTATTGATTTCCATGTACTGAACCAACCTTGCATCCCTGCCATAAACCACACTTGATCATAGTGCACAATTTTTCTAGTATGTTTTTATGTGATTTGCCAGTATTTTATTAAGAAGTTTTGCATATATGTTCATCAGGGATATTGATCTGAAATTTTCTTTTCTTGATGTGTCTTTGTCTGGTTTTGGTATCAGGGTGACACTAACTCAATAGTTTGGAAAGGTTCCCTCCTTTTCTATTTCATGGAACAATATGAAGAGGATTGGTGTTAGTTCTTCTTTGAAGGTCTGTAGAACTTGGTTGAGAAACCATCTGGTCCTGGGCTTTTATTTTTTCATAGGCTTTTCATGGTGTCTTCAATCTCGTTATTTGAAATTGAGCTATGTAAATTTTATATGTCCTCTGATTCAATTTGAGTAGGTCATATGTCTCTAGAAATTTGTCAATATCTTCAAGATTCTTTATTTTGTTAAGAGTATAAATTTTCAAAATAGTTTGTCATTATCATTTATATCTCAGTTATATCCATCATGATATTTGCCTTTTCATCACAAGGTATTATGTCTACTTTTTGGTATTTGCTAAGAGTTGCTTTGTGGCCAACCATATGGTCTACTTTAGAGAAGGATCCATACTCTGCTGAGAAGAAATTGTATTTAGTCATTGATGGATGAAATATTCTGTTAAGTCTAAATTATTAACTGGATTCTTTAGTTCTATAGCTTCTTTATTTAGTTTTTGTTTGGAGAAGCTATCCAGTAGTGAGAAAGGTATGTTAAAGTCACCCAGTATTATTGTGTTGTGGCCTATTTGATTCTTGAAATTGAGAAGGGATTGGCTGATGTATGTATATGCTCCATTGTTTGGGGCATAAATATGATTGTTATGTATTGTTGATATAAAATTCCCTTATGCAGTATGAAATGTCCTTCTTTGTCCCTTCTGATTAACTTTAGCTTGCAGTCCACTTTATCTTATATGAGGACAGAAACCCATACTTCTTTATGAGATCCATGTGAATGATGATTTTTCTCATCTTTCAGTTGTGGATGACTTTGCCTATGAGGTGAGTCTCTTGGAGACAGCATATTGTTGAGTCTTGTTTTTAATCCAACCTTCCAGTGTATGTCTTTTGATTGATGAGATTAAGCCATTTACATTCAATGTTATTATTGAGAAATAATTTTTATTCTGTAATTTTGATTTATTTCTGGTTTTCAATTTGAATTAGGTTCTCCTTTGACTATTGTTCTAGTATAGTTCTCCTTTGATTATTAGTTGATGGTTTTTTTCATTTCTTCTTCATGAAATATTTTATTGAGTCTGTTTTGTGTGCAGGCTTTCTAGTTGTGAATTCTTTTCACTTTGTTTATAATGGAAGGTTATTATTTCATCATTAATTCTGAAGCTTAATTTTGCTGGGTAGCATTCTTGGCTGGCCTCCATTTTCTTTTAGAGCTTGGTATATACTAATCAAGAACCTGGCTTTGAGACTTTGGGTTGAGAAATTAGCTGAGATTCAGATTGGCTTCCCTTTAAATGTAACCTGTCATTTTTCTATGAAAGGCTTTAAAATTCTGTTCTTGCTCTGTATGTCAGGTATTTTCATAATAATGTGCCTTGGTGTGGGTATGTTGTAATTTTATATATTTGGGGCCCTGTATGCCTCCTGTGTTTGACTTTCCATTTTATTCTTTAGATTTGGGGAATTTTCCAATATTTCATTGAAAGATTGTGCATTCCTTTGGTTTGTATCTCTGAGCCTTCATCTATCTAAATAAATCTTAAATTTGGTCTTTTCAGGTTATACCATATTTCTTGGAAGTTCTGTTCATGATTTCTTACATCTTTCCTCCATGGTCAACTTTATTTTCAAGATTATATATTTTGTCTTCATTGCCTGAAACTCTGTCTTCCAAGTGATCTAGTATGTTGGTGATGCATTCCATTGAATTTTTTTATTGGTTGTTCACAACATTACAAAGCTCTTGACATATACTATTTCATACATTAGATTCAAGTGGGTTATGAACTCCCAATTTTTACCCCAAATGCAGATTGCAGAATCACGTCGGTTACACATCCACAATTGTACATAATGCCCTATTAGTAACTGTTGTATTCTAATACCTTTCCTATCCTCTACTATCCCCCCTCGCCTTCCCTCCCATCTTTTCTCTCTACCCCATCTACTGTAATTCATTTCTCTCCTTGTTTATTTTCCCATTCCCCTCACAACCTCTTATATGTAATTTTGTATAGCAATGAGGGTCTCCCTTCATTTCCATGCAATTTCCCTTTACTCTCCCTTTCCTTCCCATCGCATGTCTCTGTTTAATGTTAATCTTTTCTTCCTGCTCTTCCTCCCTGCTCTGTTCATAGTTGCTCTCATTATATCAAAGAAGACATTTGGTATTTGTTTTTTAAGGATTGGCTAGCTTCACTAAGCATAATCTGCTCTAGTGCCATCCATTTCCCTGCAAATTCCATGATTTTGTCATTTTTTAGTGTTGCGTAATACTCCATGGTGTATAAATGCCACATTTTTTTTATCCATTCATCTATTGAAGGGCATCTGGGTTGGTTCCACAATCTAGCTATTGTGAATTGTGCTGCTATGAACATCGATGTGGCAGTATCCCTGTAGTATGCTCTTTTAAGGTCTTCAGGGAATAGTCCGAGAAGGGCAATAGCTGGGTCAAATGGTGGTTCCATTCCAAGCTTTCCCAGGAATCTCAATACTGCTTTCCAAATTGGCCGCACCAATTTGCAGTCCCACCAGCAATGAACAAGTGTACCCTTTTCTCCACACCCTCACCAACACTTGTTGTTTGACTTCATAGTGGCTGCCAGTCTTACTGGAGTGAGATGGTATCTTAGGGTGGTTTTGATTTGCATTTCTCTGACTGCTAGAGATGGTGAGCATTTTTTCATGTACTTGTTGATTGATTGTATATCCTCCTCTGAGAAGTGTCTGTTCAGGTCCTTGGCCCATTTGTTGATTGCGTGATTTGTTATCTTATTATCTAATTTTTTGAGTTCTTTGTATACTCTGGATATTAGGGCTCTATCTGAAGTGTGAGGAGTAAAAATTTGTTCCCAGGATGTAGGCTCCCTATTTACCTCTCTTATTGTTTCTCTTGCTGAGAAAAAACTTTTTAGTTTGAGTAAGTCCCATTTGTTGATTCTTGTTATTAACTCTTGTGCTATGGGTGTCCTATTAAGGAATTTGGAGCCCGACCCCACAATATGCAGATCGGAGCCAACGTTTTCTTCTGTCAGAGGCAGAGTCTCTGATTTGATATCAAGCTCCTTGATCCATTTTGAGTTAACTTTTGTGCATGGAGAGAGAAAGGGATTCAGTTTCATTTTGTTGCATATGGATTTCCAGTTTTCCCAGCACCATTCATTGAAGATGCTATCCTTCCTCCATTGGATACTTTTAGCCCCTTTAGCAAATAAAAGATAGTTGTAACTTTGTGGATTAGTCTCTGTGTCCTCTATTCTGTACCATTGGTCCACCCGCCTGTTTTGGTACCAGTACCATGCTGTTTTTGTCACTATTGCTCTGTAATATAGTTTGAAACCTGGTATCGCTATACCGCCTGATTCACACTTCCTGTTTAGAATTGCTTTTGCTATTCTGGGTCTTTTATTTTTCCATATGAATTTCATGATTGCTTTATCTATTTCTACAAGAAATGCCGTTGGGATTTTGATTGGCATTGCATTAAACCTATAGAGAACTTTTGGTAATATCACCATTTTGATAATGTTAGTTCTGCCTATCCATGAACAGGGTATATTTTTCCATCTTCTAAGATCTTCTTCTACTTCTCTCTTTAAGGTTCTGTAGTTTTCATTGTATAAATCTTTCACCTCTTTTGTTAGGTTGATTCCCAAGTATTTTTTTTTTTTTGAGGATATTGTGAACGGAGTGGTTGTCCTCGTTTCCATTTCAGAGGATTTGTCGCTGATATACAGAAATGCCTTTGATTTATGCGTGTTGATTTTATATCCTGCCACTTTGCTGAATTCATTTATTAGTTATAGTAGTTTCTTTGTAGACCCTTTTGGGTCTTCTAGGTATAGAATCATGTCATCTGCAAATAGTGATAATTTAAGTTCTTCTTTTCCTATTTTTATGCCTTTAATTTCTTTCATCTGTCTAATTGCTCTGGCCAGTGTTTCCAGAACTATATTGAATAGGAGTGGTGATAGAGGGCATCCCTGTCTTGTTCCAGATTTTAGAGGGAATGCCTTCAATTTTTCTCCATTCAGAATGATGCTGGCCTGAGGCTTAGCATAGATAGATTTTACAATGTTGAGGTAAGTTCCTGTTATCCCTAGTTTTTCTAATGTTTTGAACATAAAGGGATGCTGTACTTTGTCAAATGCTTTTTCTGCGTCTATCGAGATGATCATATGGTTCTTATCTTTAAGTCTATTGATGTGGTGAATAACATTTATTGATTTCCGTATATTGAACCATCCTTGCATCCCATGGATGAATCCTACTTGATCATGGTGCACAATTTTTTTGTTGTGTTTTTGTATTTGATTCGCCAGAATTTTATTGAGGATTTTTGCATCTAGGTTCATTAGAGATATTGGTCTGTAGTTTTCTTTCTTTGAAGTGTCTTTGTCTGGTTTCGGAATCAGGGTGATGTTGGCCTCATAGAATGAATTTGGAAGAGCTCCCTCTTTTTCTATTTCTTGAAATAACTTGAAAAGTATTGGTATTAATTCTTCTTTAAAGGTTTTGTAAAACTCCACTGTATACCCATCCGGTCCTGGGCTTTTCTTGGTTGGTAGTCTTTTGATTGCTTCTTCAATTTCTTCCATTGATATTGGTCTGTTCAAATTGTGTGTATCCTCCTGACTCAGTCTGGGCAAATCATATGACCTAAGAAATTTATCAATGTCTTCACTATCTTCTATTTTATTGGAATATAGGTTTTCAAAATAATTTCTAATTTTCTTCTGTATTTCTATAGCATCTGTTTTGATATTGCCTTTTTCATCCTGTATGTTAGTAATTTGAGTTCTCTCTCCTCTTCGTTAGCATGGCTAAAGGTCTGTCGATCTCATTTATTTTTTCAAAGAACCAACTTTTAGTTTTGTTATTTTTTCAATAGTTTCTTTTGTTTCAATTTCATTGATTTCCGCTCTGATTTTAATTATTTCTTGCCTTCTGCTACCTTCTGCTTCCTTTTCTAGGGCTTTGAGATGATGTGTGAGCTCATTTATTTTTTGTTTTTTTCTTTTTTTGAGGAATGACCTCCAGGAGATGAATTTCCCTCTTAAAACTGCTTCCATTGTGTGTCCCATAGATTCCGATATGTTGTGTCTGTATTTTCATTTATCTCTAAGAATTTTTTGATTTCCTCCTTTATGTCTTCTGTAACCCATTGATCATTCAGTAACATATTGTTCATTTTCCATGTGATATAGGATTTTTCCTTCCTTATTTTATCATTGATTTCCAGTTTCATTCCATTATGATCAGATAAAATGCATGGTATTATCTCCACCACTTTATATTTACTGAGGGTTGCCCTATGGCATAATATATGGTCTATTTTTGAGAAGGATCCATGTGCTGCTGAGAAAAAAGTATATCCACTTGATGATGGTTGATATATTCTATATATGTCAGTTAAGTCTAGGTTATTGATTGTGGTATTGAGTTCTATAGTTTCTTTATTCAACTTTTGTTTGGAGGATCTGTCCAATGGTGAGAGAGGTGTGTTGAAGTCACCCATAATTATTGTGTTGTGGTCTATTTGATTCTTGAACTTGAGGAGAATTTGTTTTATGAATGTCGCAGCACCATTATTTGGTGCATAAATATTGATAATTGTTATGTCTTGTTGGTGAATGGTTCCTTTTAACAGTATATAATGTCCTTCTTTATCCCTTTTGATTAACTTAGTCTTGAAGTCGATTTTATTCGATATGAGGATGGCCACCCCTGCTTGCTTACGAGGACCGTGTGCGTGGTATATTTTTTCCCATCCTTTCACCTTCAGCCTGTGTATGTCTTTTCCAATCAGATGTGTCTCCTGGAGGCAGCATATTGTTGGATTTGTTTTTTTAATCCATGATACCAGCCTATGTCACTTTATTGGAGAGTTTAAGCCATTAACATTTAGAGTTACTATTGATATATGGTTTGTACTTCCAGCCATGTTTGATTATTTATTCTTTTTTAAAAAAATTTAGTTTGTTTCTCCATGATTATCTTTCCCCCCGCCCTCTGTCTTTACCGAGGCACTTCCCACTGATGATTTTGGTTATTGTTTTTCATTTCTTCCTCGTGTAGTGTTTTGCTCAAGATGCTTTGAAATGCTGGTTTTCTGGCTGCAAATTCTTTTAACTTTTGTTTATCATG
The DNA here is from genome assembly GCF_045843805.1 of Urocitellus parryii. Classification (NCBI taxonomy): domain Eukaryota; kingdom Metazoa; phylum Chordata; class Mammalia; order Rodentia; family Sciuridae; genus Urocitellus; species Urocitellus parryii. Next base: position 78,364,074 of record NC_135536.1, on the reverse strand, counting down.
AAAGATTTTTATTTCGTTGTCATACCTGAAGCTTAATTTTGCTGGATACAGAATTCTTGGTTGGCATCCGTTGTCTTTCAGTGTTTGAAATACATTGTTCCAGGACCTTCTTGCTTTCAGCGTCTGTGATAAAAAATCCGTTGTTAACCTTATTGGTTTACCCCTGAATGTAATCTGTCTCCATTCTCTTGTAGCTTTTAATATTTTCTCTTTGTTCTGTATATTGGATATCTTCATAACAATGTGTCTTGGCGTTGGTCTACTGTGATTTTGTATGCTCGGTGTCCTGTATGCATCTACAATTTGTATATCCGTTTCCTTTTTTATTTCTGGAAAGTTTTCTGTAATTATTTCATTCAGCAGGTTACTCATTCCCTTGGTTTGAATCTCTATAACTTCCTCTATCCCAATGACTCTTAAGTTTGGTTTTTTTATGTTATCCCATATCTCTTGGATGTTTTTCTTGTGATTTTTTCCTGCCTTTCTGAGTTGGCTAGACTCTTTTCAGGATGATATATTTTGTCTTCATTATCTGACGTTCTGGCTTCTACTTGCTCCACTCTGTTAGTGATACTCTCATTTGAGTTTTTAATTTGGTTTATAGTTTCCTTCATTTCTAGAATTATTGTTTGATTTTTTAATAATCTCTGTCTCCTGATAAAGATGCTTAACTTCTTCTTTTATCTGTTTATGTAATTCATTTTCAATGTGTTCTTTCACTGTTTGAATTTGCTGTCTCATATCCTCTTCAAGGTTCCATTCCATCTGTCTAAGGTGTTCCTTGAATTGTTTATATGACCATTTTTCTGATGACTCTAGGTCCTCCTGAATATTTAGGCTGTCCTGCATTGTTTGTACTCCTTTTCTTCCTTTCTTTTTCATGCTGCTCAGGTTACTTCTTGTTCTGTTTGACTGCTGAGTTACTGTTTACTTCTATAAATTTATGTGATGCTTGGGAGGAAAGGTATTAGAAGGGAAGGGAAGAAGTCACTAAAGAAAATGAGAGTAAGCAGGCAAAATTCAAGGAAGGGGGAATAAGAAAATTGAAAAGAAATGAAAAGACAAAAGAAGAAAAAAATTAGGAAATAAAAAAAGAAAAAAAATTAAAAAATAATAAAAAATTAAAATTAAAATTAGAAGAAAAAAATTTTAAAAAATTTAAAAAACAACGAGAAATAAAATGAAAATGAAAAAAAAACCCAAATCAAAAAAAAAAAAAACAAACTAATAAATGCAGTCTTAGAGTTTGATTAACTTCTCTTCCAGTAGGTGGAGCTGTGCCCACCAGGCCAAGCTTCTCCTGTCAATACACGAAAACCAAAAACTGTGCAGCAGCTCCTCCTCCCAGACTGGGCGAGTCTCCAATCCTGAGTGCCTAGGGCCTCCTCTTGTGTCTAGTCACTTCCCCACTTTTCCTCTAGCCAGGCCCCTCTCACCAGTGACGCTCACCACAATACTGGCTATACGCCAGGTCTGCTGCTCCCGGGAGCCCTGTTTTCATGAATGCCTGGGCCCACTCTCCCTGTTTGCCATTCCCTCAGACCCTAAGCTTGTAGAGCTTGGGGCTGAGAATCCTCAGCGAATTTTACTTGCCCTCCGGTAGCCACGCCCCCGGTAGCTGGTGCAAGAGACCTCAGTTGTCAGCAATGGTGGGAGCAGTAGCCGGGAGTTCCGCGCCACGGGTCCCGCGCCACGTCTGATTCCCTCGGTCTGGCTATTGTGCTCATGGGAGAGCTGAGAGGGGCCCTTACGGGAGAGCTGGGAGGGGCCCTTAAGGTTTCCCCGATGTGTGGAGAGGGAAGGCTAGGGGATTACACACCTGTAGCCGCTGGTTTCAATGAAGTTATCTCCTCCGCCGCAGTCTGGTGACGTCAGTTCTCTGCCATGGTGGTATCTCTTGCAAATGGCGACAGTTCATTTCCCTTTGCCGGGTGACCAATGCAACGGGTGGGTCCTGTCTCTCCCAAGCCCCGTTTCAATCCTGTGGCCACTGCCTATGAAGGCTTGGTTGGCATTTACCTCCGTAGGATTAGAAGGGCTGACCAGTTGCTTCAGCGGGATGGATTAGTGGTGAGTCACTGCTGTTTGTCTGTGGGAAGCAGGCGAACGGGAGCTTGAATTCAGCCGATCCGGGTTCAGTGTGTGTTCTGAGAGGCCCAGACTGTTCGCCCCAGATCCACGTCAGTTCAGCATTGCCTAGTGGTCCTGAGCAAACAGCATTTAGACTGTTTACGACTCCCTATGCCTGCACAGCTGAAGAGGTCAGAGACTTGATCTCTCCGCGCCCGCCGCCATGTTGGATCTCTTTCCATTGAATTTTTAATTTATTGATTCATTTGAGAATTTCTCCTTGATTTATTTCAGAATCTCTCTTATCTTAGAGTGATCTTTCATTTCCTGTATTCTGATTTCACTCTTTACCTCACAGATCAGTTTATGTACACTGTAAACTCCTTCTGTGACACTTCTTCCATTGTGGTGGTGATGGATTCTGTTATTAAAGTATCTTGGTTTGTTTGGGGCAATTTGTTCCCTTGCTTTTTCATGTTGTTTGTGTGTCTACCCATCTAATACTATAGATCTGAGGCAGCAGAGTTTCTACCCTGTGGACCTGTAGTGAGTGTCCTGAAGGTTTCTAATACCTCACTGTTTAAGGGGACACAAATAATTACAACAACCAATACAAACAATATATAGCATTAAACCAAATAGTTCCTGCTAAGATGTCTACAATGTTAATTGTCACAATAAACTGGAATGATATGAGCAGTTATTGCCTACAATAATAACAATAAGTTTGCAAAATGGTTTACAATGTTGAATGATGGACAGGGAAAGAAAAGAAGTGCTATAGGATGTGATGATTTTGAGGAGAAGGAGGGAAGATTAGAAGTAAAAAAAATTAAAGGAAGAGTGAGAGAACAATAGAGATTGTCTGTTAGCTGAGGAAAAGAGAGAATCAAAAGAAACAGATAAGTGACAGAAAAAAGCTATATATAAAGTAAGAATTTTTAAAAATTAAAAAAAAATATAAGGGCTGAGGCTGTAACTCAGTGGCAGAGCACTTTGCCTAGCATGTGTGAAGCATTGGGTTGGATACCACATAAAAATAAACAAAGGCATTCTCCCCAACTACAAAAAATTTTAATAAATTAAAATAAATAAAAGAATACAAAACAAAATGGAAATATAGTAATCAAACATCTTATAGTCCTCAAAAAAGTGATTCATGAAAAATAACTGGCTTCAAAAATGCTAGATATGAGAAAGATTAATATGAATATGTATAAATGTTCATGAATCATTAAGGTCACAGAAAAAGGAAAACAGGAAAAAAAGATTTCAATGAAAAGTTAAAAAATTGTTTTTGGTGGAGTTCAAAAGATTCTCAGCTTTCCTTCTCAGCAGTGTTAGGTGGGGTTGTATGGAGTGTGATGCTTACTCCATCCTCAGGATGGGGTTGCTGGGGTGAGGGAGGTAATTCCATAGATGGAACTCCTGGAGGTGGAGTCTTACCAAGGCATCTTCACTGAATACCAATTGGTCTGGAGATCTCAAATCAGTGCACCTCAGGGCCCAGCAATTGCTGGTCCAAACCTCCTGATCCCAGATCTGCTTTGAATGTCCAGTATTAAATTCCCCCACCCTGCTTTTTTGTTCACCCACCTTGCTGAGAAGATACCTATATGCTTTCTTGGTTTTACACCACAGAAATCCAGGAAAGTGAACTTCTCTATTCCACCATCTTGAAAACCTCCACTTCCCTGCTGCTTGATGCCCTTAAAATAATATTCAAGTTGCTTCACCATCCATGGTTCCAAAACCCTGCATAATTTTGTCTCTTCCTAGTTCTATAGCCTTATCTCCCCCTCTTGCCACTGGATACCAGATACATTGGTATTCTTCAAATAAACCAAAATCTTTCCCAAGTCTTCTAGACACATTCTGTATCTCAAATGTTCTTTCTTCTTCATGTCTATCTCATCTCATCCTTCATGTCTTAGTGAGACTTACTTTATACTGCTATTTATATAGTCCTCAAATATTAATTATTCAGTATCACTTCCCTCTCGAGATCTGACACTGTATAATCATAATTTGTAACAATATATACAGGTTTTGGAGTCCCTGTACAGATTTTCCTGCATTACTTCTAAAGATAGTGTATCTCTATTTCTGCTTGGATTTTTTGCCTTTACTTGGGGGGTGGGGAGAAGCTGTTAATCTTTGCTTGGGCAATTAGGATAGGGAGGTTTGCCAGTGACTTGTGGCTTCAGCTTTGCATAAGAGAGAGGTCAGAGGAAATGGGCACTATTTCATACCTGTCACCCAGATATTTGATCAATCTCCTGCTCCTTGCCTGCATCACCAAAAGGTCCATTCCCATTGGTCTTCTACCCCAATATTTCTCATTAGCACCCCATGAAGGTTTATAGAAAGTAGGTCCTCAGTGAACATGAGCTACTCTCATGAAAGGGTGCCTCACATATTCTCAACTAACATCTTTTACACAATTTTTTAGAAAATTCTTTAATACTTCAGTAATTTCTCTCAGAAGACAGTTCTCCATGGGTCTTTCATGGAGAACTGCACTATATGCAAGTGGAGGCTCTGCCTATCTTTGTTCTGAACTAACTTCAGGGATATCTGTATTAAATAGACTGGGAAGATAAAGACAGCATCTCCCTCTAAGAGATAGTGATTAGTGCCCAGCATAATAATGCTATTTCTCTCCAGAGCAAAGGGCGAGCATGCTAAACACCCACTACTAAATATTTAGGCTCAGTAAGCTTAGGGCATCTTCCTTGCAATGCAACCCACCATGTATTCAGTTGTCACTGGTTCTCTTTTCATCACACTGTGAAATTGGGGTCAGGAAGCCAACACAAATGCTGACATTATGATTAATGTTGCTGGTGAGAATAATTAAAATCCTTTGTCTCTGATTCATCAATCTCTGTCAAAATTACCTGCAAGTGGGAAAAATATCTTAGATTCTCCTAAGTATTTTAGAATTTCTTACTTGCTTCAATAGCAGCACCGTATTCTCTCCCAAAGACAAGAGTTCATGCATCCTGTTGCTCTTTGAAGGGGCTTGTCACTCATTGAACTATTTTCTCTGATGTGTTAAGAAAAGTTATGAATTTTTCTCTCTGTTAGGATTACAGTAACATTCTCTTGTAGCTTACTAAACCTTAGGTGGAAACACAAGTTTCAAGCTGTGCCTATTTGATTACTTCTTATTACTAAAGACAGACACTGCTCTGTAAACTAATGTTGTTCAGCTTACACATTTAGTTTTTAACAGAAGCATAGGTTTGAGTGATGAACGCCAAGAATTCTGAAAAACAGCCCTCGTGATACATCATCACAAGGGCCAAAGGCAGTGGATGAGGCCGGACAGGGTGAAAGAATCTGACCCCTGAGAGATGAATATCATGAAGAATGTTCATAAGCACTGGCCCAAGCTCTATTAGAGGACTAGGGGAACACAAAGGGAAACTGAAACCACATGAGGTACAGAGAGGGTTTCTAGAGACCTCAAAAATTGGTGAAAAGTATGGCAAAATGACCCCCGAAAGATACAAAGGTCAGAAACACGGTCGTGTCTTGAGAGGGTGTTTTCCCCTCTTTACACTTATTCCCCTTTTTCTGGTGAACAGAACTGAGAATTCTTTGGTGAGATTTTCCTCTTTTGCATTGGGGGTCTTGTAAGGGCTGCTGATACAAGAGTCTTGTCTTTCTCTAATTGAGGGACTGGACTCATTGACTTTCCTGAGTCACAGAAGATACCAGATGGAACTGATTCAGAAGATACCAGGTGAGCTCTTACTCCTGACCCATACCAGCCTTGATTCCTGTCTTTTCAAAGACTGGTTTGATTTTTCTTCTAGTTCTGTATATTAGTCACATTCCCATTTTCCTTAAGTTAGCCAAAGTTGAATTTCTATTGCTTGGAACCAAAGACATGCAACTGATACAAAGTAGGTGGCCCAATAAAGGGCATATGGAGGTCAAAGAAACCTTTGAAAGGTGGTCTGAAATCCAGATACTTTATTTAAAATTGTAAAATAAACATATATATTAATGGATATCCAAATCACTGGTTATGATACAATGCTAAATCAATTTCATGTTTCTATGTGCTTGTAGATAATTAGTATTTTTAAATGAAGAATGATGTTTAATTACTAAAAACAATATTGAAGTTCACTCTTGGCATCTCCCACATTAGAAAAGTATATAAGAATGAAACCAAACTAGTAAGGCACCCCATGCTATAGGAAGTAAACTAAGGGGTTGCTGAAAATGGCAAATAGTACAGTGAAAGACACAGATTTATTAAAATTTAACTGTAAAATTCCAATTATTCAGTTGTTCTGAGCACACCACACATGGAGAAAATCTTTAAAATGAGATACTTTAAATACAGTAGATCACCAGGTTGGAGGTTTTCAACCAATGTCTTGCAAAATGGAGAGCAATGAGACAGCTGCTGCAAACAATCAGCCCAACAGTAAGTGATGTGAAAGGAAAAAATAATTTTTTGGCCAATCCTGCCCTCTCATTATAAAGACAAAGCTCTATGGCCCAGGGAGATCAACTGATTTGTCCAAGAGTAGTAGATTTCAGACATGGCTCAGATAGGGAGCTTCTCTTTTTGTGAGGAGATAGCAATATGTTGAATTCCAGGAAACTTATATCTGTAGCTTATACTGCTAAATTTCAGACCACACACACACACACACACATACACAAAATTTTGAGTCTTTTGTGAGTTTACCTTATTACTTTTTTAAAAAATAAAAATAAATTTATAAGGATGTATCTAGATAACAATTAAGACCACCTAATACTTATCTTTAATATCCACATTTTTAAAACATAATTGAGAGGATTCAGAAAATGTGGAAGTCCCTTCTGCCATAGGTTAGTTAGTTATTCATCCCTGATACTACTGACATTTGGGGCAGGATAATTGTTTGAGGGGGGTGCTGCCCAATGTAGGATATTAAACAGCATTCCTGATCTCTACCCACTACATGCCAGTACCATCCCTAAGTATGACTTCAAAATTGTATCTAGCCATTGCCAAATGTCCCCTGGGGTGGGAGAGTATCCTGATTGAGAAACACTGATTTTAACAACATGATATATCACTCAACTGAGGAGGAAACTGTGATTAAACTAGTGTTGCATTTTAATTTTAATCCCAAAATATACCATGGGTAAAACTATGTTAAAATTGCTTATACTAGTTTTTGTCTAATACTGAGCTGTTCAATATAATAGTCACCCACCACATGTGGCTAATGAGCACCTGAAACACAGGCTACTCCATAGTGAAATAGAAGTTAAGTATAAAATACATGCTGCATTCTGAAAACTTGGTTAAAAAAAAAGTAAATCTATCAATGATTTTTATATTAATTGAGCTATTTTAGGTATTCTTACTGGGTGAAAGACATTTTTAAAACAATTTTACTTTTTATTTTTTTTATTTTTTTTTATTGTTGGTCATTCAAAACATTACATAGTTCTTAATACATCATATTTCACAGTTTGATTCAAGTGGGTTATGAACTCCCAATTTTACCCCGTATACAGATTGCTGTATCACATCAGTTACCCTTCCATTGATTGACATATTGCCTTTCTAGTGTCTGATGTATTCTGCTGTCTGTCCTATTGTCTACTATCCCCCCTCCCCTCCCCTCCCCTCCCCTCCCCTTTTCTCTCTCTACCCCTTCTACTGTAAATCATTTCTTCCATTTGTATTATCTTGTCTTACCCCTTCTTTCCTCTTATATGTCATTTTGTATAACCCTGAGGATCGCCTTCCATTACCATGCGATTTCCCTTCTCACTTCATTTCCCTCCCACCTCTCAACCCTGTTAATGTAAATCTTCGTCTCAAGCTCTTCGTCCCTACCCTGTCCTTATTTCCTCCCCTTATATCAAAGGAGTCATTTGGTATTTGTTTTTTAAAGATTGACTAGCTTCACTTAGCATAATCTGCTCTAATGCCATCCATTTCCCTCCAAATTCTATGATTTTGTCATTTTTTAATGCAGAGTAATACTCCATTGTGTATAAATGCCACATTTTTTTTTATCCATTCATCTATTGAAGGGCATCTAGGCTGATTCCACAATCTTGCTATCGTGAATTGTGCTGCTATGAACATCAATGTAGCAGTGTCCCTGTAGCATGCTCTTATTAGGTCTTTGGGGAATAGACCGAGAAGGGGAATAGCTGGGTCAAATGGTGGTTCCATTCCCAGCTTTCCAAGAAATCTCCATACTGCTTTCCAAATTGGCTGCACCAATTTGCAGTCCCACCAGCAATGAACAAGAGTGCCCTTTCCCCCCCCCCCCCGCATCCTTTCCAGCACTTATTGTTGTTTGACTTCCTAATGGCTGCCAATCTTACTGGAGTGAGATGGTATCTTAGGGTGGTTTTGATTTGCATTTCTCTGACTGCTAGCGGTGGTGAGCATTTTTTCATGTACTTATTGATTGATTGTATGTCCTCCTCTGAGAAGTGTCTGTTCAGGTCCTTTGCCCATTTATTGATTGGGTTATTTGTTATCTTATTGTCTAATTTTTTGAGTTCTTTATATATTCTGGTTATTAGGGCTCTATCTGAAGTGTGTGGAGTAAAGATTTGTTCCCAGGATGTAGGCTCCCTGTTTATCTCTCTTATTGTTTCTTTTGCTGAGAAAAAACTTTTTAGTTTGAGTAAGTCCCATTTGTTGATTCTAGTTGTTAACTCTTGCGCTATGGGTGTCCTATTGAGGAATTTGGAGCCTGATCCCACAGTACATAGATCATAGCCAACTTTTTCTTCTATCAGATGCTGTGTCTCTCATTTAATATCAAGCTCCTTGATCCATTTTGAGTTAACTTTTGTGCATGGCGAGAGATAGGGATTCAGATTCATTTTGATGCAGATGGATTTCCAGTTTTCCCAGCACCATTTGTTGAAGATGCTATCCTTCCTCCATTGCATGCTTTTAGCCCTTTTATCAAATATAAGATAGTTGTAGTTTTGTGGATTGGTTACTGTGTCCTCTATTCTGTACCATTGGTCCACCCGCCTGTTTTGGTACCAGTACCATGCTGTTTTTGTTACTATTGCTCTGTAGTATAGTTTGAAGTCTGGTATCGCTATACCGCCTGATTCACACTTCCTGCTTAGTATTGTTTTTGCTATTCTGGGTCTTTTATTATTCCATATGAATTTCATGATTCTTTTATCTATTTCTACAAGAAATGCTGTTGGGATTTTGATTGGCATTTCATTGAACTTATAGAGAACTTTTGGTAATATCGCCATTTTGATGATGTTAGTTCTGCCTATCCATGAGCAGGGTATATTTTTCCATCTTCTAAGGTCTTCTTCTATATCTTTCTTTAAGGTTCTGTAATTTTCATTGTATAAATCTTTCACCTCTTTTGTTAGGTTGATTCCCAAGTATTTTATTTTTGGGGGGGATATTGTGAATGGAGTAGTTGTCCTCATTTCCATTTCAGAGGGTTTGTCGCTGATATACAGGAATGCCTTTGATTTATGCGTGTTGATCTTATATCCTGCCACTTTGCTGAATTCATTTATTAGCTCTAATAGCTTCTTTGTAGACCCTTTTGGGTCTGCTAGGTATAGAATCATATCATCTGCAAATAGTGATAATTTAAGTTCTTCTTTTCCTATTTTTATGCCTTTAATTTCTTTCGTCTGTCTAATTGCTCTGGCCAGTGTTTCGAGGACTATGTTGAACAGAAGTGGTGAGAGAGGGCATCCCTGTCGTGTACCAGATCTTAGAGGGAATGCCTTCAATTTTTCTCCATTCAGAATGACGCTGGCCTGTGGCTTATCATAGATTGCTTTTACAATGTTGAGGTATGATCCAGTTATCCCTAATTTTTCTAGAGTTTTGAACATAAAGGGATGCTGTACTTTGTCGAATGCTTTTTCTGCATCTATCGAGATGATCATATGGTTCTTATTTTTAAGTCTATTGATGTGGTGAATAACATTAATTGATTTCCGTATATTGAGCCAGCCTTGCATCCCATGGATGAATCCTACTTGATCATGGTGTATAATTTTTTTGATATGTATTTGAATCCGATTCGCCAGAATTTTATTGAGGATTTTTGCTTCAAGGTTCATTAGAGATATTGGTCTGTAGTTTTCTTTCTTTGAAGTGTCTTTGTCTGGTTTCGGAATCAGGGTGATGTTGGCTTCGTAGAATGAATTTGGAAGTTCTCCCTCTTTTTCTATTTCCTGAAATAGCTTGAAAAGTATTGGTGTTAGTTCCTCTTTAAAGGTTTTGTAAAACTCTGCTGTATACCCATCCGGTCCTGGGCTTTTCTTAGTTGGTAATCTTTTGATGGTTTCTTCTATTTCTTCTATTGTTATTGGTCTGTTTAGGTTGTCTATATCCTCCTGACTCAATCTGGGCAGATCATAAGACTTAAGGAATTTATCTATGCCTTCACTATCTTCTATTTTATTGGAGTATAAGGATTCAAAATAATTTCTAATTATCTTCTGTATTTCTGAAGTGTCTGTTGTGATATTGCCTTTTTCATCCCGTATGCTAGTAATTTGGGTTCTCTCTCTTCTTCTCTTCGTTAGCATGGCTAAGGGTCTGTCAATTTTATTTATTTTTTCAAAGAACCAACTTTTAGTTTTGTCAATTTTTTCAATTGTTTCTTTTGTTTCAATTTCATTAATTTCAGCTCTAATTTTAATTATTTCTTGCCTTCTACTTCTTTTGCTGTTGTTTTGCTCTTCTTTTTCTAGGATTTTGAGATGAAGTATGAGATCATTTATTTGTTGGTTTTTTCTTTTTTTGAGGAATGAACTCCAAGCAATGAATTTTCCTCTTAGAACTGCTTTCAATGTGTCCCATAGATTCCGATATGTTGTGTCTGTGTTTTCATTTGACTCTAGGAAGTTTTTAATTTCCTCCTTGATGTCTTCTAAAACCCATTGATCATTCAGCAACCTATTGTTCATTCTCCAGGTGATGCTTGATTTTTCCTTCCTTCTTTTATCATTGATTTTCAGTTTCATTCCATTATGATCAGATAAGATGCATGGTATTATCTCTACCCCTTTATATTGTCTAAGAGTTGCCCTGTGACATAGTATATGGTCTATTTTTGAGAAGGTTCCATGTGCTGCTGAGAAAAAAGTGTAACTACTTGATGTTGGGTGGTATAGTCTATATATGTCAATTAAGTCTAGGTTGTTGATTGTGTTGTTGAGTTCTATAGTTTCCTTATTTAACTTTTGTTTGGTAGATCTGTCGAGTGGTGAGAGAGGTGAGTTGAAGTCTCCCATGATTATTGTATGGTGGTCTATTAGACTCTTGAACTTGAGAAGAGTTTGCTTGATGAACACAGCTGCACCATTATTTGGGGCATATATATTTATGATTGTTATGTCTTGTTGGTGTATGGTTCCCTTGAGCAGTATGAAGTGTCCTTCTTTATCCCTTTTGATTAACTTTGGCTTGAAATCTATTTTATTGGATATGAGTATGGACACTCCTGCTTGTTTCCGCAGTCCATATGAGTGGTATGATTTTTCCCACCCTTTCACCTTCAGTCTATGAATATCTTTTCCTATCAGATGCGTCTCCTGTAGGCAGCATATTGTTGGGTCTTGTTTTGTGATCCATTCTACTAGCCTGTGTCTCTTAATTGGTGAGTTTAAGCCATTAACATTTAGGGTTATTATTGAGATATGGTTTGTTCTTCTATCCATATTTGTTTATTGATGTTACTAAACCTGATTTGTTATCCTCTTTGACTACTTTCCCCCCTTTACTGTCCTACCTCCCATTGTTGGTTTTCAATGTTATTTTCCATTTCCTCTTCCTGTAATGTTTTGCCAAGGATTTTTTGAAGAGATGGTTTTCTAGCTGCGAATTCTTTTAACTTTTGTTTATCATGGAAGGTTTTAATTTCATCTTCTATCCTGAAGCTTAATTTCGCCGGATACACGATTCTTGGTTGGAACCCATTTTCTTTCAGTGTTTGAAATATGTTATTCCAGGATCTTCTAGCTTTTAGAGTCTGTGTTGAGAGATCAGCTGTTATCCTGATTGGTTTACCCCTAAATGTAATCTGCTTTCTTTCTCTTGCAGCTTTTAAAATTCTCTCCTTATTCTGTATGTTGGACATCTTCATTATAATGTGTCTAGGTGTGGATCTCTTATGATTTTGCACATTCGGCGTCCTGTAGGCTTCTAGGATTTGGGATTCTGTCTCATTCTTCAAGTCTGGGAAGTTTTCTCGTATTATTTCACTGAATAGACTGTTTATTCCTTTGGTATGGAGCTCTGTGCCTTCCTGTATCCCAATGACTCTTAAATTTGGTCTTTTGATATTGTCCCATAATTCTTGGATGTTCTGCTCATGGTTTCTTAGCAGACTTGCTGAGCTGTCTATGTTCTTTTCCAGTTGAAATACTTTGTCTTCATTGTCTGATGTTCTTTCTTCTAGGTGATCTACTCTGCTGGTAGTATTCTCAATTGAGTTTTTAAGTTGGTTTATTGTTTCCTGCATTTCTAGGATTTTTATTTGTTTGTTTTTTATTACCTCTATCTCCCTGTGAAATTGATCTTTTACTTCCTGGATTTGTTTGTCAATGTGGTCTTTCATTATCTGATTTTGCTGTCTCATGTCTTCCTTGAGACTGCAGATCATCTGAAGCATGTATATCCTGACCTCTCTATCTGACATTCCATCTGTTGCACCTATTACCTCTTCTAAAGTTGAGTTGACCTGCATTGCCTGTGGTCCTTTCTTTCCTTGTCTTTTCATACTGCTGGCGTTTCTTTCTGCTTGGTGAAACTGTTGTGTTTTTGAAATTTTCCCTCTATTTATTTATATTGCTCTTGTATGGTTGAAAGATCACCTTGCAGGGCAGGTAGTGGCTGTGATCCTCCTCCAATTTGTGTGATCCGTCTGTTACGCTGGCAGGCCCTAGGTCTGCTCTGCTGGTCGGTCAAAGGTCTGCCTACCCAGCAGGCACAAGGGGCACCTCTGTCACTCCGCAGGTTGCTGGGTCTGACCTCCCTATGGGTCGAAGGTTCGCCTACCTTGCAGGCACTGGGGGAGGGGCCGGTTCCACCCCTCAGCAGGCCGCTGGGGCCATCCGCCGCTGGTCAGGGTCCCGCCTACCTTGCAGACACTGGGGGAGGGGACGGGCCTGCCCTTCAGCAAGCCGCCGGCCCTGTACTACTTGTGGGTCCTGTCCGCGTTCCCTGCAGGCGAGCGTAGCTCATCTCTCACTCGGCAGGTTGCTGGACCTGACCCACCCGTGGGTTGCAGGTTCGCCTTGAACTTAATCATGGCCAGCATCCAACTTCCTTTCAGATGTGTTGGGAAAAGTATAAACGGCAGCCGTACCCCAGAGAAAAACCCCAACATCACAATTTTACTTTTTAAAAAGTATAACTACTTGGGTGGGAGTTGTGGCTCAGTGGCAGAGCACTTACCTTGCACATGTGAGGCACTGGGTTTGATCCTCAGCACCACATAGAAATAAATAAACAAAATAAAGATATTGTGTCCATATATAACTAAAAAATAATATATACATATATAAAATGTAGCTACTATAAAATTTTGTGGCTTGCATTAAAATTCTACTAGATGGCACTGGTCTATTTGACATGATTTAGTATCATTCCTTAATTAAATAAATTCTCAAGTCTCTCAAAGAAGCTAAAAAGACTTTTGAAATGACAGCCCTATCAAATTAGCTTACTTTTGAGCATCATAACTCTTTATCATGCTTAAGGGATTTCTCTGTTTCTTTAAACCAGTTACTTTTATTCCAGTGCTTTATTCTCAGTGTTTCAATGGGCTCTTTTCTGATTGCCGACTTGTCTTCATGCTGTTCCTTGTCATTCTCTGTCACATGTGTTTCTTTCGTATACTGAGGCTTTTTCCTAGTGGAATGTGGAGCTGTTGCAGCATCCATCATACTTAGAAAATCATAAGCTGGAAGAGGGGGTTTCCATTCCTGAGCAGATAAAATTGCTGGAAGGAAAACACAACCAAGGGTTAATGACTAACTATAAAATCATCTATAAAATCATCACATGAATATACTAGAAAATGTTTCATTTTGAAAAAATATATTTGTAGGCATGAAGGCCTTATTAATTTTACTTAGCTTTATATTTCTAATACCATTGTGATTAGCAAATTTGATATATTTATCACTAGCTACTGTCTTATGTTAGGGTCTGTAAACAAGTCTGGATGGCGCCTGGCATTTTGCCAGAGGGAGTGGTTTGTGAAATAACGCCAGCGAGCCATTAAATGTGGAGATTTCTTATTGGTTGACTGCTGTATGGAGTTTATGTTAATTAAGATAAGCTGTGTGGAATGTATATATATCCCTCCTGTCCTACAATAAAGGCTCCCACTCCTGCTGTATCAATGTACACAAGTTGTTCGTCACTCCCTGGTTATTTTGCTGCAGCCGGACTGCGGCAGTCTTATTTTACATTATATTTACAAGCCATTATTTTCTATATAGCGATAAACGTTAATGGGGAAAAAAGGTTCATAATCTTACTGCCAATTAATCCTTGTTGGGGTTTCAAAAATAGCAATATATGTAATAAGATTATGTACACACAGATTCAAACTACAATGAAGTCTCCTACTTCCCTCCTTACTCCAATCTCAATCTCCAAATATGGTAACTATTTCTCATAAGTCATTCCAGAAAAACATTTTGGAACATATATATTTAGATATTATTATTGTATTGATATAAGTGTTGCCTTATATCTTAAAGGATATTCTGTTCTTACAGGTTTTGATTAAGATCCTTTCCATACACTTCATGAAAAGTGTATTTTACAAAAATAATTATAGATAGGAATAATTTAAAATTGCTATGGAGTTGACTATACTATGTGTAGACAATTACTGGATGATTTTTTTCAGATGAGCTTCATGGAAGTGAATCTTAACATTATTTTAAAATATTGGTCATTAGAAAAGGAAAACTACTTAAAGCTGATAACATATGAGAAATTAACTTTTCTCCATTTAACAGCCAGATTTTTGTAGGTAATACCTACCTCAGGCTTTTTGTGATAGTTAAATGAAATAATTAATAAAATGCATTTTTGTTAGCTGTTATTATAATTATTCAAGTTAAATATAAAATAATGATATTTACTAGAATACTGCTTCATTAAGCCCGATTGCTTCTCTCAGATATTTATGTGTATAGATTTGGTAGAATATCTATGGAGATATTGATGACTACACAGATGATTTTAATTATATGGTTACTTGAAGACTCAATAAAATAAGCACAATTATGCATTCAATTCATTAGGCAATTTGATTAACAGTAGAAGCTATGAAGTTATCCTGTTTGGTTTGAATTCCTACTCTGATAATTATTGGTTCAATTACCATTGACAAGTTACTAACCTCTATTTTCTTAATCTGGAAAAAAATGTATAATGACAATATCCAGAACCAGAACTCTGGGGTTATAAGGAGACTAAATCAGATAATCACTGAAATGTTCCCATGCCGGGAAAAGTGCACATGCTCAATAAATACTGACTATGACTTTTATGCCAACAATAACTTTCTATGAAGTAATTTGCCTATTACAGTGTAAAAGCCATGTACACGACAACCAAAAGGGTAGACCCACCTGATTAACAAAAGCAAGAACAACAAATGTGGACGGAGAAACTGAGAGATAGTTAGTTCAAGATACACCTTCTTAAAATACTTAAAACTAGAGTTTTATATGATGATAATGTACTATTTTTAAAGTGTCCTTTTTCTATAAAACCACAAATTTTTGCCCAGTTATAGAAAAAACTGGCATTTATATGAAAAAGCTATACTAGAAGTATCTGTGAAATCAACAATTTTAAGCTTCATAAAAGCAGCAAGAAGGACTTAGGCTTGGGTAGGTCAGTGCTTCCATGGTAAGGATTTTTTTTTAAGTTGGATAAATTACAAAAATCATTTTTGAAGATATTGGCAATCTATAGGAGCAACATGGACTCCAAGAATTAAAATTCAAGAGAAAAGAGAGATTTAGTAAGTGAGCTGACTGCTTAGTAGGTAAGTCCACTGTCCCCAACTGAGGCTTTTCACCTTAGTCTCATAATCAGACTGTTCTATGGACAATGCTATCAGCATATTAATACTTAGAATACTTATAAACACCATTCAACACATACCAGTATTCATTAGCTACAACTGAAATTTAAAAATCAACAGAACAAAATGAAGAATTGAATGTATTAAATAAAATAGAAAAACTTACTGATATGATTTTCTAGTCCTGCTTCTAATTTTTTAAGCCATAACACAAGGTTTTGTTCAGTTATAGACTGATTGGAAGGAAATGCAAATACTTGACCACCTGAATGCAGATTCACCAAAACAAGAAGAGGAAGGGGAGGCAGAGGGCTGAAATATGCCCGCAAGATTCCTCTCCCCACAGGAGTGTTCTTCCTACAAGAGGAACAATTGAAAATATTAGTTAATAGTTCTATCACAAAAATGAAAATAAGTTTATGGAACATTAAACTTTAATTAGTATCATGCCAGTAAATTTATTCTATAAAAAGACATTCTAAAATCTAAGAGGTCTATGACTATGGCATTAGTAATTAGATTTTTTTTTAAATTTTTTTTTAACATGGGTGCTTTCTTCCTCTTACAAGGAAAAAAGGCAGTCAATGACAGTTTTCAAAACAAGCACACATATTGTGAAGGCTTGTCAGCTTAGGTTTGATACAGTCAATAGGCTCCTTTGAAAGTTTAGCCAAGTACCTGATCACATGTCAGTTCAACAATTAAAGGGTTATATATGACAGACACTTATGATACACACTTCAAGTAACACAAGCCATACATCCAGCAAATGTACCAGGAAGTACTGCTGATGGGTGTACTAAAATCTGTCCATAACATTATGGCTGGACTATAACAATACAGAAACACAGAAAACAGAACAAAATATCACAATGCTTACTTTTTTGTATTTGCCAATTTTTTTCCAATGGACAACAATTACTTTTAAAATCAGAAAAATGATTGTTAAAAAATTTATTGTAGTCAAGAGTGGTGGTACATGCCTGTATTCTCAGAGGCTAAGGCAGGGCAATCAAAAGTTTGAGGATAATTTTAGTAATTTAGCAATACCCTGTCTAAAAATAAAATTTAAAAAGGGTTGGGGATAAGGCTCAGTGGTAGAGCACTTCTGGGTTCAGTCTCCAGGAGTATACACACATACACACAGACACACACACAGACACACACACACACACACACACACACACTCTACAGAATAAAATTCAATTTGAAACAGGTCAAACTGGACCTTGTCTATGGGAAGTTAGTTACTAAAGTACCATGACAAGATATTTAGTCCCATTAATATTAACTCCAAAGGCAAAGTTATAGAGTTTATTTTTGTTATAAAAATATAATAATTATTCTTTATCTCTTACATATAAAAAATGAAAATATACTTACAGATTTAACCAGCAAGGAATAAAAGAATCCAAGTGTTTCTGTTTCATTAGCGTCAATATTGCTTTTCTATACTGAGGATTTATACTGCCATCACTGAACAAAATAAGTAATGGTTTCTGAAGTCTTAAATAAGTGGGAAGATTTTCTACAGTTATTTCTGGCTATTAAAAGAGAAGAACAACAACAAAAAAAAACCCAAAGCATGGGAATGATAATACATAAAATAGAAAATAATCAAATCACTCAATTTTAGTTCATAAAATATAATTCAAACACATTTTCACTTAGAGATTGAACCACATTAATAACTATGACTCTCCAGAGTTTATTCAATCTCAGCTCATCTTAACGAGTTATATTCAAAATAAAATTACTTTGAGAATAAGTTAATTTAACACTTTTAATAATTTCATATGCTAAAATCTGGGATTAGATTGGTCAATATACATATAAAAAACCAAACTCTTAGAGGAAAAATATAACAAAATTTTTTATTAAAAATATAAGCTGGTAATCATTTGCTCCCATTCTGTAGGCTCTCTATTCACTTCACTGATTCTTTTGCTGAGAAGCAGCTTTTCAGTTTGAATCCACCCTATTTATTGATTCTTTTTTGATATTTACTTTTTAATTGTAGTTGGACACAATACCTTTATTTATTTATTTATTTATTTTGATGTGGTGCTGAGGATCGAACCTAGGGCCTTGTGCATACTAGGTGAGCATTCTACCACTGAGCCACAACCGTAGCTCCCATTTATTGATTCTTGATTTTATTTCTTGCACTATGGGAGCCTTACTAAGGAAGTTGGGGCCTAATCCAACATGATAAATATTTGGGCCTACTTTATTTCCTATTAGGCACAGGGTGAGTCTCTGGTCTAATTCCTAGGTCCTTGATGCACATTGAGTTGAGTTTTGTACATAGTGAGAGGGGCTTAATTTCATTTTGCTGCATATGGATTTCCAGTTTTCCCAGCATCATTTGATGAAGATGCTATCTTTTCTCCAATATATGTTTTTGGTGTCTTTGTCTACTATGAGATAACTGTATTTATGTGGGTTTGTCTCTGTGTCCTCTATTCTGAACCATTGATCTACAAATCTATTTTGGTGCCAATACCATGCCATTTTTGTTACTATTTCTCTGTATGTATATAGTTTCAAGTCTAGTATAGTGATTTCACCTGCTTCACTCTTCTTGCTTAGGATACTTTAGCAATTTGGGTCTCTTATTTCTTCAGAGAATTTCATGACTGCATTTTCTATTTCTATGAGGAATGTCATTGGGATTTTGGTTAGGATTATATTAAATCTGTATAGCACTTTTGGTGGTACAGTCATTTTGACAATATTAATTCTGCTTATCCAAGAACAAGGGAGATCTTTCCATCTTCTAAGATCTTCTTTAATTTCTTTCTTTAGCATTCTGTAGTTTTCATTGTAGAGGTCTTTCACCTCTTTTGTTGATTCCCAAGTATTTTTTTAAGGCTATTGTAAACAGGGTGGTTTTCCTAGTTTCTCTTTCAGAGGATTTCTCACTGATGTACAGAAATGCCTTTGATTTATGGGTGTTGATTTTATATCCTGCTACTTTGCCGAATTCATTTATTAGTTCTAGAAGTTTTCTGGTGGAAGTTTTTGGATCCTCCAGGTATAGAATCATGTTGTTGACAAATAGTGATAGTTTGAGTTCTTCTTTTCCTATCAGAATCCCTTTAATTTCTTTCATCTGTCTAATTGCTCTGGCTAGAGTTTCAAGAACTATGTTAAATAAACATGGTAAAAGAGGGCATCTCTGCCTTGTTCCAGTTTTTAGAGGGAATGCTTTCAATTTGTCTCTATTTAGAATGAGTACTAATCTCTATGATATATAAAGGACTCAAAAAGCTTAACGCTAAAAAAAAAAAACCCCAATCAGTAAATGGGCCAAGGAACTGAACAGATAATTCTCAGAAGATAATATACAATCAATTAACAAATACATGAAAAAATGTTCAACATCTCTAGCAATTAGATAAATGCAAATCAAAACTACTTAAAGATTTTATCTCACTCTAGTCAGAATGGCAGCTATTAAGAATACAAACAACAAGAACTGGGGATGTGGCTCAAGCGGTAGCGTGCTCGCCTGGCATGCGTGCAGCCCGGGTTCGATCCTCAGCACCACATACAAACAAAGATGTTGTGTCCGCCGAAAACTAAAAAAAAAATAAATATTAAAATTCTCTCTCTCCTCCCTCCCTCCCTCCCTCCCCCCCTCTCTTAAAAAAAATACAAACAACAATAAGTGTTGGCAAGGATGTGGGGAGAAAGGCACATTCATATATTGCTGGTGGGACTGCAAATTGGTGTTACTGATATGGAAAGCAGTATGGAGATTCCTTGAAAAACTTGGAATGGAACCACCATTTGACCTAGCTATCCCACTCCTTGGTTTATACCCAAAGTACTTAAAAATGGCATACTACAGTGACATAGCCACATTAATGTTTATAGCAGCAGAATTCACAATAGGTAAATTGTGGAACCAACCTAGATGCCCTCAGTAGATGAATCGACAGAGAAACTGTGGTATATATACACAATGGAATATTACTCAGCATTAAAAAAGAATGGAATCATGGCATTTGCAGGTAAAGGGGATAGAGTTGGAGAATATTACACTAAGTGAAGTAAGCCAATCCCCAAAAAAAAACAAATGCTGAATGTTTTCTCTGATATGTGGATGCTTATGCATAATGGGAATAGTGGGGGGATTATGGAGGAATGGAGGAACTTTAGATAGGGCAAATGGAGCGGGTAGGGGGGTAGGAAAGATAGTGGAATGAGATAGATATCATTACCTTAAATACATGTATGAAGACACGAATGGTGTGCCTCTACTTTGGGAATGAACAGAAACATGAAAAATTATGCTCTATATGTGTACTATGAATTGAAATACATTCTGCTGTCATGTATAATAAATTAGAGTAAATAAATGAATTAAAAATATATATAAGCTGGGTTTCAAAGATATAATCTTTTTCTTTAATGTCTATTATTATTTTTCTCTTTGGGGGGGGGGTACTGGAGATCAAATCCAGACCCTTGCACATGCTAGATAAGTCCTCTACCATTGAGTATACCTCAATTCCTTTAATTTTTGAGACACGTCTTGCTAAGTTATCTAGGTTGGCTTTGAACTTGCACTCTTCTTGCCTCAGCTTCAAGTATCTGGTAGTACAGGAGTGTACTAATGCACCTGTGTATGATTACTTAAAAATTAATAAAGTTTTACATTTTCCAAGACTGTGAATTTGGGGGCATAAAATATGCTAAAACAAATCCAAAAGTCAAATTTATTCCTTTTGAGTTTAAAGTAACTCAAAGAAGGAATTTAATAAGGAATTTGAATTCTAAGTGTTTTACCATTTTTACTCTTAAAAGTAGTTGCTATTTTTCAAAATGTATCTGTAGGAGACAAGTTGTCCAGGTTGTTTGTTAAAAGAATTAGAAAGATCAATAACAATGCTAATATATTTAGGATTAAAAATATCCATGACTTACAAATAGTGAAGTCTTCTACCATTTTCCATTTTAAATCCACATCTATTATTTCATCATCTGGCTATATCTGTGAGCTAGATTAAATCATCCCCTATCAGACAAACAAGCCCCAGGTGACAGATGAGGAAGCATACACACAGAGGCTAACTTGCTTGAGTCTCAGAGTTAAGTAGAAGGGAGCTGAAACTAGAAGGCAGGCACCTGTTCATCAGCTTCCCGTTGGAGCACAAAAAGAATCTACAACAATTTTATATTTTTAATTGTGCCAACAACCTCTGAGTACAGAGGTTCATCTCAGACATAGTTCATCCTCAGACATCAAACTCTGGCATATACTTAGTTCCCTACTTAGTTCTCAAAGTGGCTTTTCTCTGCCAATTCTCATTTTTGTTCTATTCTGTTCCATTCTGATTTCATATTCAAAATCTTAAGACCTTCCTTTTTTAAGACTTAAATCTTAGATCTCTTTTTTTCTCCAAATTCCTCTCTTTTGGTTTCTTGTGTAAAGTATCATCTTTTACTCTTCCACTGGAGTTATATCCCCCTCCTAAATATTGACAGATGTTACTGAGCCAGCAGAAACATTAGGTGATACAGCTATCACTGCTCAACTCAAAATGTATTGAGAACTACAGAGTTTAAGATGTTATGCTGGGTGCTGAATCTTTAAAGAAAGTAGATACTTCCCTGCCCTCAAAGAAGGGGAGACATTTTTTTTTATCATTACACATGGTACATATATTTATTGAAGTATTAAAACACATTCAATATAGTCAACTATTAAGGATACATTAAAACTAAAAATTTTAAAAAATCTCTGCTGAGTCCACCAACACAAAAACATTACATCATTATTCCTTCCCAATTCCAACTCCCATCACCCACCTTAAAAGATCTCCTCCTACATTAGACTTCAAAATGGAAAATGAAACTAAGTATCCGATAGGTCTTTACAGCTCTGTTGAGGTACTCTGCTCCCTTACAGCATTATATGAAAATGCCAGCTTTTTCTTAAGCACAGATGATTTCCCTTATATTTGGAGATGATAATAATCTATATATGGTAAGCATAGTAATTATCACTATATGTCACGTGACAGTAACCTTAGCCTAGTTTTTAGGACTAATATCTAAGGATATTTCTGAACCCTGGCTTAATGATAGCAGAAATAGGGAAATTAGTTACAAGTCCAGAGTTTGTTTAATTTTAAAAAAATATTTATTTTTTAGTTTTTATGTGGACACAATATCTTTATTTTATTTTTATGAGATGCTGAGGATCGAACCCAGTGCCTCATACATGTTAGGCAAGTGCTCTACCACTGAGCCACAACCTCAGCCCCCAGAGTTTGTTTAATTAACTAATTAATTAGTTAAGAGGAGACACTTAATTACCCAAACTACTGTGATCCTTGAAAATATTATTTATGAATGACAATAAGGAAACCTATGGGCTCAAAATTAAACAAGCTTAAAAAAACAAGGCAGGGGAGCTTGTGAGTGATTTTAGGAAGTGATATTTGAGCTGGGTTTTGTATAAGGAATAAGTTCTTGACAGAGTGAGGTGCATGCTTGAGCAGGGATCACAGATGGAGGGAATATCATGAGGATAGGTAGAGAGGTGTTAAAGCAAACAATACTGGGATCAGTGAAATGAAAGGTCCCCGATTTAAGACTGCAAGAGGTAAACATGGCTGAGACCAGACGGGTCATGCCTTGATGAGTTCTTACTTCAGGGAATATCAAGAAGACTTTTGTGTCAGATTAGTGACATGGTTAGGCCTATTTTTAGAAAGGTAACTAACTGGAATATGAATTTGTGAAAAGAAAGATCAGTGATGGATGCTGTTCTTTCCTATATCTGTCAGGTGAAAAGATCAAGATGTCTTGAGGACAACTTAAGTGTCAGTAGAAAATTGGTTAAATGAATCATGGAACATTGGTACAACAGAAAACAGATATTAAAATCAATATGCATGTCTACATTCTTTGAAATATTCTTAATATAAAAAGACATGCAATTTTTCTAAACTTTGGAGAAATACGTTCCCAAATTTAGAGAAATTATGGTTGATTCTAATTTTCTTGATTATTTTTTGCAGTTTTTGAGAAAAAAAGAATCTCAAGTTACAATACTATGTACATGTTAAGGAAATATTTATTTAATCACATGTCATTAAAAACAAACATGCTACTATTTTTATAAATCATTTAGAAAACTACATCCTGAAAATATTAACTTAATGATTTAATTAATTATAACTTGTAACTTTGAGGGAGGAAGAGAGGGGAACAAAAATTTAGGTGACAGATTTATTAAAGACAACAGTCAATTATTTGAGCCTCAATGTATTATCATTTAGATAATCATGACAACAAATATCATAATGGGAAAATCAGTAATTCAACATTTTATCTGATTTAAATGGTGTTCTTTGTGCCACTTTAAAAATATAGGAGTATAAATATATAATATTATAGCTATATTTAACATATATGCAAAACAACTGAAATCAAGTATTGCAGGTTACATTTGTTGTGCCCTTGAATCCACTATTAAGCAAAGTAAAGCACTGGAAAAGGACTTTAATAAGACAGTTTAAAACTGTATAAATAGTAACTAACATCTGTTGAATATTTACCATGGGCCAAGCATTGTCCATAAAGCACTACATACATCTTAACTGTTCCTCACAATAACTCTCTATATTTTATAATATATAATAATCTATATTTTACACATATGGAAACTTAGGAACAGAGAGGGTACCATAGAGCCAGTGAGGATTTAAGCAAGGATTTAGAACCAGGCAGTCTGACTCTTTAGAATCCATTTACTTTGTAACAAGTTTGACTTCAACCGACTTCAGCCACACAGGTAAGCTTTGGGCAGTGGACTAGAAAAGCTGTATGCATAATGAATGAATAAAACAAAGCAACCCAATCAATCTTCAGCCCACAAAACATGGTATCCTTTTCCACCCCAAACTGGAAAATTGTGTTCTACTGTATACTATCTTTAATTGGTCTAGATTTTATCCTAAATAACCTGATTATAAAATATACTTACAAATGTTTCTAGTGATGCATTTGTTATTATTTGAACTATGTCCTGCACATGGGTATTAGCAAGTGGAATGCTCTCAATTTTGCCTTCTTTGTGTCTGGCAAGTAGCAGGGCTGGAAGAGTTGCAGCATATTTATTTGACCTATAGAGAAATGTAGTATTAAAATTCACAATCAAAATACAGGAGGTCATCAAAGACATGAAAAAAATAGGCCAGCAAGTCACAGCAGGAAGCAGAAAGTGAAAAGCCCTGCCTCCACAGAAAAAATTAACTCAAATCCCAAACTCATGTTCTATGTGAAACTATCTGTTCAGGATCCTTGACAAACTCAATTAATAGAATCTAGATAGATTTTCTTTCCCCCCTACACAACTTACTCATCAAGAAAATGACTACATAGGATTTAGAATGCACTGAAAGACTTGTGGCCCCTTTGGAATGCTTACCACACTACTAAGGAGATGAGCACCTATGAGAAACCTACTATTTGCCAGGCAATGTACTAGCTTAGTTAGGTTTTCATTTAATCCTCAGAATATCCCCCAGAAAGTAGCCCATAACACTCCATTTTAGAGGGGGAAAAAATGAATTCACAGAGTGATAAATAGTGGACAGTGAATTAAAATAAGGAACTCACATGCAGTGTGTGTTCTCTCCATTGAGACAAGAGCCCAAACCCTCCTCCCACTATTTTCGCTAACAAATCTAAAAGGAAATTTTGTGAATAGGTAAAAAGCTTAATGGGAAATTATTAATAAGGTAGTAACACAAATAAAATCTAAACTCATGCCAGAACAAAGTAGAGACAATATAATATTATTGAGGTTAGCAAGCCCAGTCTTCAGATCACTTAGAGGAACTTTAGTTGACCAGCTAATTATAAACAAAACACTCTGTAAATCACCAGTCTAATTCTACGGACTATAATTAAGTGCATATTGACAATACAGAATAACAATTGATATACATTATCAGATGGATAGGTCTCATATTTTCCTAGTTCAGTGTATACAAAAATTATTGATTTCATAGAACTAACAAAAGCATCATCAAGAGCAATGTTTAAGATGAAAGTTTTAAGCTCAGAAATCACAATTAGGAATATTATAGTCAGAAGGTAAGAAAGACAAATGGCTGGGGTTTATAAACAAGTTTATTAAGTACCCCAAAATGAACCATTAACGTAGAATGTCATTGTATTAAAAACAGTCTCCAAACTTGCGATCTAGTCCTTCTTTCTACAACAACTGTTAGCCTTTTACCACTGTGACCAAAATACCTGAAGTGAGATTGTGTTTTACTCTTTCTAGAAAGAGTAAAACAACTTAGAAGAGGAAAAGTTTATTTTAGTTCATGGTTTCAGAGGTTCAGTCTATGGTCAGCCAACTCTGTTGCTCTTGGCCCAAGGTGAGACATCATGGAAGGGCATAGCGGAGGAGTACTACTCCGCTTATGGTAGCCAGGAAACACAGAGAAGGGGAAAGGGACCTCAGGGAAGATAAATACTTCCAGGGCATGCCTCGAATGACCAATCTCCTCCAGCCATATCACACCTGCCTGCAGTTACCACCCATTCAAACTGTATTGACTGATTAGGTTTCAGCTCTTGTAATCCAATCATTTATTTGAATATTCCTGCATCAACAGACACCTTTGGGGGATACTTCATATGCAAACCATAAAAGCAACTACAATATTTTGATAATCATAGGAGCCTCATCTTCCAGACAAAGCAACTAAAGTGGCTAAAAAGTGATTTTTTTAAAACATACTTCAGTGGCAAAACAAACAAACAAACAAAACCCTCAAATGCTAGAGAAGTAAAATTCTCAAAAACTATAACACCTCCAAAGAATCCAAACTGCATTCGAACCTAAAGAGGAAATGAGTATGAAGTATGAATCTAAGATTACCCCTGTGGGCGCTATGGTATGGATATACATACACACTCACACACACACACTCACACACACACACAAATATGTATCTATATAAACATTTAAATCTTAATAGCCTGGTATTTCCTAGAAGGGAAATTATAAATTTGCTTATGTTTCTGAACTATCTTCCTAGATTAGCAGTGTAAAGACAAGCAATACACCATTGCATAGCTTCTTCCTCCCTAAAATTAGAAAAGCAACAAACTTACAGTATCCAAACATCTTCTTCAGAATAAATTCCAGTGATGACACATCCTTTTAGGTAATTTCCTGCTTCAGTAAAATCTTCTTTGGCTATAAATACATATGACAAAACTCTGAAACCTTTAATATTATGTATGCTGGTTCAACAGATAAATAGATTTATAGGTGATAGTACTTCATTATTTGATGTCAAAGATAAATATTTAAGACACCTTAGATAACTTAGTAACTCTAAAATAAATCTGAATGCTTCTAAAATACATCCATTTTTATGACACTAGCTTATTAAAGAAATGTAAATTTATATAATACAACTATTGTTTTCTAAACAAATGTACTCTAAATGTGATTTGCAAGATTTACAGTACTCTAACCATACACAGTGACTGAACAAATATCTGTTGTTTTTTAGTCATAGACAGGGTACATGGGAACAGCTACAGCATGAAAGCAGGAATATGAAATGATACATTTTACAAGGTGTCTACATGCATTAAACAAAAGAAGACTAAAAAATCCTAATTCTCTAATTAGGATTGTGTTAGAATTGTGTAATTCTAAGGGATTTTTGTCCTTTTATTTTCACATTTTCTATAATGTATTTTTGTTAGTTTTGAATTTTTGACTAATTTGTGTATTGCTGTTTTTTATTTGTTAGGATATACATGTTCAGAACTAAAAGTATTATTTCTGTAGATTTTTAGTTTATTTTCATAAATGCCAACATATTCTGAATCCCAATAATGACTATTTTATAACCAAAAAACAAGTTTCAATTAAATCACTGTAGACTAATGAGAAAAGAGCAGAGGTGGACTTATGGGTAAATGAAGTATTCTTGTCATGTGAAAAGTCAAATGATAGTTCAGCACCATGTACCAAAGTTTCACAGCAGCTCAAATAGCCAAATTCTGATGGAAGGAGTAATCCATACAACTACCTTGAGGACCAGACATACTGAACCACAGATCCATACCTTACCAGTCAACACTAAATTCACAATATAAGGGATGTCAATATTGGGTCACCACAGGGCTTTTTCTTTTAAAAGTGTGATTACTTTCCACAAGATTAAGTAACATAGTCTGCAGAAAATCAACTTGGAAATCAACTTTACTAGAACGGTTAATCAGCCTATAGGTAGCATCTGGAGCTCATTTATAGTCATAAATTTAATGAGAAACTAGTAACCTATTCAAATATTTTTAAGCCTGTGCTACAGCAAAGTAGAAAAGACTCATAAGAAAATAAGCAACTAAAAAAGGACTGAATGCCTATACTTTCATTCTAAGAGAAAACAGCTAAATTCTAGACAATAGATAATCTTTATTTAAAGCAATGAAATAATGGAATCTGTTTCAGCTTTTCATTTTTGGTAAATATCAGTGGAAAAACACACTAATATTTTCATATAATTTCCTCATACAGAATCCGCTCTACTTGTAAAAATTTTTTGTTAAAAGTGTTTTCATGAGGGTTGGGGATATAACTCAGTTGGTAGAGTGCTTGCCTTGCATACACAAGGCCATGGGTTCAATACCCAGCACCATAATCCATAGTATGTCATTCTGGCACACCAGAACCATCTTTATATGATTTAATATTGTGCTTTTGATTTTTGTTGAAAGATAACTACATGTGAACTTTATCATCATTTGAGTAGAAATGATCAAGTACATTGTTTCTTATGTTGAGCCCCTATTTAAAAAACAATATGAAAAATTCTTCCCAGGATTTACAAACAGGAAAACATTTTCTCTGTGGATGAATCAGCATCTTAACTTGTATGTTATAATTTATTATATAAATAGAACATGGTAAAAATGTCATCTTTTTGTTTCTAGTTGTTACAGATAGCTCAGGGCTATATTATAATCAGCAGTGTTTTCTGGAATTTTCACATAATTATCCCTTAGTGTTTTATTGCATAACTCTTACCTTTGTTTTAATGATTTACTGTTATTTGTGATATTTTTATTGTCTAAAAATTCAAATTATTTTTGGAAGGAGGTCTAGTGTAAATAATGAATAAAACTTTGGGGCACCAGGTCTAAAATACATAGAAGACAGAGTCAACTGTAGAAACAAAAATATAAAAAGGGGAAGAAAGAGTGAAACACAATCTAAAAAGATTTAGATTGAAAGTATACACATTAAGATGCTAGTTATTCTAGGATTTTGCCTTTTAAGATGGCAAGCCGGGGCTGGAGATGTGGCTCAGCGGTAGCGCGCTCGCCTGGCATGCGTGCGGCCCGGGTTCGATCCCCAGCACCACATACCAACAAAGATGTTGTGTCCGCCGAGAACTAAAAAAATAAATATTAAAAATTCTCTCTCTCCTCTCTCTCTCTCTCTCTCTCTCTCTCTCTCTCTCTCTCTCTCTCCTCTCTCACTCTCTCTTTAAAAAAAAAAAAAAGATGGCAAGCCACAGAGCACATAATAATATGTTTGTAATTTCATTTAGTGTATGTTCCAATAGCTCTCTTTTTTAAAAACTTTGAAAAGAACAAAACCAAAAAAAGTTTCAATACATAAATTTGTAGAAAGTAAAATTTAATAAGCACCTGATCTGTACAAATGTACTGCAAGATAGGGGATCTTCTTCCCATACATATATTCTTAAAAGATTTCATTTAGAATTTGAAATTCATTTCAAAGGCAAGAAAAATAAAAATGAGGGAAGTTTGCTGGATAAATGGAGAGTGATTATAATTAAGAAAATATTAAGGCTAAAAACATGCAATAGCAAATATAACATTCTGGAAAATACTACTGATCAGAAAAAATACCTTGTGTGTACACTTCCTTTAAAACATACTGAAAGACACTCCTATGAAACAAGAGATAAAGAGTAAGAGTTTAAGGATAGGTAAATTGTGATATTTAAAATTAAGGCAGTTTACAATGCCATGGAAAACTATTCAAGTAAAAGTAATTGCTATATGTATTGTGTAAAAGTTGAATGCAAAACTATTAATTTTAAATTCAAATAAAAATAAGTTGAATTAATAGATGCATACAGGTGCAGGTATGTACATAAAATGGATTAACAGCTGGACCGATGTATAGGTATGTACAACACTGGCAGATATAGGTGATGGGTCTGTAGGTTTTCACGTAAATCTTTCAACTCTGCAGTATGTTTGAAAATTTTCATCTTAAAATGTTGAAAAAGTAAATGCAAAAGATTTTGGAAAGACAAATGTTTAATGAAAAAAAAATGCATCAATAATGATAATCTGAACCCATAACATGGGGCTCTATACAAAGACTACAAAAGAAATTAAAAACATCTTCATCTTCCTCAAGAGGGAGTTGAAATCATCAAAATGATTGAATGAAGATGTTCTTCAATGAACTACATAACTCTAAAGAAAGAAATGTATACAATGTATACAGTTAAATGTATACAGTTAAATTCACAATAGCTAAGCTATGGAACCAGCCTAGGTGCCCTTAAATGGATAAGTGGATAAAGAAAATGTGGTACAAATACACAATGGAATATTACTCAACCTTAAAGAAGAATGAAATTGTGGTATTTGCCAGTAAATGGGTGGAAATAGAGACTATTTTGCTAAGTGAAATAAGCCAATCCTAAAAAACTAAAGGCCAAATGTTCTCTCTGATATGCAGATGCTAAATCACAATAGGTGGGTAGGAAAGGGAGAAGTGGAGGTTCATCCAATTGGAAAAGGGGAAATGAGGAGAAAGGAGGGGCACAGGAATGAGAAAGACAGTAGAATGAATCAGACGTAACTTTTCTATGTTCATATATGAGTACACAATCAGTGTAACTCAACATCATGTACAACCACAAAAATGAGAAGTTACACTCCATGTATATGATATATATCAAAATACATTCTACTATCATGTGTAACTAAAAAGAACGAATAAAAAGTTAAAAAAACTAATTGAAGTATCAATAGATAAAGTGAATGAAATAGAAAGCATTTAAAGACATACATACACATTCAGAGATATGGATTTAACATGGGGATGGTGAAATCACATGTAAGCAGAGGGGAAAAAAGAGTAACTGTTAGTTACTTAGAAAGTGTTAAGTTGGTATCTGGCCTCATATCAGGTATCAAGATATCTTAATGGTTAAAATACTTTAAAGAGAAAAAATCAAAGGATACAATCAGAGTAAAAAGATAATATAATTTGCATATAATGGCATATTAATCAGTCTTAAAATGGAAGGAAATTCTGATATATCCTATAGCAAGCATAACCTTTGAATATATCACGCTAAATCAAGAAAACCAGTCAGAAAAAGAAATACGTGATTCCCCTTGTAGTCAGATGCATATAAAACTGAAAATAGAATGGTAGTGATAAAGGCAGGGGAGAGATGGGGTGGAGGAGTTTAATGAATATAGTGTTTCAGTTCTGCAAAATGCAAAGGTACTGGAGGTTAGTTGTAAATAGTGTGAGTATAGGTAACATTAGAGAACTATACACTTAAAAACAGTTGATAAATTTTATGTTATATATATTTTACTACAACTTTTAAAAAAGAAAAATATTCATAACAAGGAGACAATATAAATTAATTTAAGACCCACAATATTATATGTTAAAGCAATAAATTACAGGTGAATATTAACTGATACAATAAGATTTTGGGGGGGATTGAAACCAGGGGCACTCTACCACTGAGCTACATTCTCAGCCCTTTATTGTTCAATTTTTATTTTGAGTTGGTCTCGCTAAATTGTTGAGCCTGGTTTTGAACCTGGATCCTCCTGCTTCAGCCTCCTGAACTGCTGGGATTATAGGCATGTGCCACTACACCCAGCATAAGAATTTTTTATATCTAAAAGTAATAAAATATATATCAAAATCAATAGATTTGAGTGCAAATTTTAAACTACTACACACAAAACTATTATTAAATAAAGTTTAAAAGCAAACAATAAACTGGGGGAAAATAATTTGAAAAAAAATGAAAAAAGCTAATCTACTAAATCTATGAAGATCTTATGCTAATTCATTAGACAAGCACTAAAACCCCATTTCTTAAAAGTAGTATATATAACACACAATTTACAATACATGTTTAACTGTACATTATTTAATTTAAATCTCAACTCTACTTACCTGTTGTCATGGTTGGACTAAATAGTCCCAGTACTGACACACTAGAATAGGTGAGCAAGTCTTTATATAATTCTCCACTTAAATATTTTTCTGCTTCCTGGATCAGTGTTATGTTCACTGGATATGAAATCCTGTTGCTGGATAAATACATAACTATATTCAAAATCAATTTTTAAAGATATCTTTCAGTTTGTTAAAAAACATTGAACTGTACTACAGGGATACTGCCACATCGATGTTCATAGCAGCACAATTCACAATAGCTAGACTGTGTAATCAACCCAGATGCCCTTCAATAGATGAATGGATTAAAAAAAATGTGGCATTTATACAAAATGGAGTATTACGTAGCACTAAAAAATGACAAAATCATGGAATTTGCACAGAAATGGATGGCATTAGAGCAGATTATACTAAGTGAAGCTAGCCAATCCCTAAAAAACAAATGCCAAATGTCTTCTTTGATATAATGAGAGCAACTAAGAACAGAGCAGGGAGGAAGAGCAGGAGGAAAAGAATAACATTAAACAGAGACATGAGGTGGGAGGAAAAGGGAGAGAAAAGGGAAATTGCATGGAAATGGAAGGAGACCCTCATTGTTATATAAAATTACATATAAGAGGATGTGAGGGGAATGGGGGAAAAACAAGGAGAGAAATGAAGTACAGTAGATGGGGTAGAGAGAGAAGATGGGAGGGGAGGGGAGGGGGGATAATAGAGGATAGGAAAGGTAGCAGAATACAACAGTTACTAATAGGACATTATGTAAAAATGTGGATGTGTAACTGATGTGATTCTTCAATCTGTATTTGGGGTAAAAATGGGAGTTCATAACCCACTTGAATCTAATGTATGAAATATGATATGTCAAGAGCTTTGTAATGTTTTGAACAACCAATAAAAAAAAACATTGAACTTAGCAAACAACATATTACACATGATAAACTTGACAAAAAAGAGACAACTAAATACTATTTATTTATTTTATGGGACTGGCGTACCAACCCCAGGATCCTGCACATATGAAGCAAGTGTTCTACCAGTGAGTTACACCCCCAGAGCTCTTCTTTCAAATTTTTGAAACAAAAGTCTTACTAAATTTTCCAGGTTGACCTCAAACTTGCAATCCTCTGCCTCAGCCCTCCATGCCTCACAAATATTATTCTTTTAAAAAAATCAGTTTCAATAAACAAAATAACCATCTCCCCCAAAATAATGGAATGTGCAATGACAGTCCTTATCAATATTTACTCTGTGATCTGTCAAGGAATGCATCCTTAATAAAGGATGTCATCCTTAACAAAGGATGTTAACAAACTATGAGAATTAGAACTTCTACAGACCCCTAGAATTAAAAATCTTATAGTGAAGCTGAATACTTACAGTTGTATAAATTTCAGGAGACCTTCAGTTCCCAGCATACCAACATATGATACTGGGTTCTCGCCTTTCTTGTACATCTTTACAGTGGGAAATTCAGTGACATTTTGCTTAGTACATACATCAGACCAATCTGCACAGTTTATTCTAGTAAGAAGCATAGTGGATGTGTCTAAATTAAAGGAAAATGCACATTTTGTAGATATTAATGCAGAATATCATCTGTTAGAATCTTCATTCTCTTCCTAGCCCAACAATTTTAAATTCTCAGTGTGGAACACTTCTGCTGAAACACTCTTCCTTTGATTTTTGTGACAATTTCCCTATCAGCTTCTTTCCTACCTCTCTTGCTTTTCCTTTTTGGTACTCCTTGAAGGCTCTTCTGCTAGTGGAATTGGAAGTTCCTCAAGGCTCTGTTTAAACTGCTTTCTCTTCTTGTTCTACACTCTGTTCCTAGACAATCTCAATAACCATCAAAAATCTAATGAATACAAAATGTGTATCCTTGGCCCAGATTCTTCCTTGAAGTTCCAGGACCATGAAACCTTACTACCTTCTTCCCTGAGAATGAAAACATCTTCAAACTCTACATATCTATGTCTAAAACCAAATATAGTTTTCCTTCCCGTGTTACTTGGTGAAAATTGTGCAATTCACAGAACAAAGCATCATCCTACATGCCTCCCCATTCCCAAGCCCCTCCATGTCTCATCAATCAGTACACATTTTCAATTTTACCACTTTAAGTTTAAATATTTCTAATTGTTGTCCATTTCTCTTTACTGTCAATACTCTAGTCATCATTTCTCCTAGATAACTACAACAGGCTTCTAACTCACTTCCCTGGATTCAATGGCTCTACAATAATCGTAGATATTATCTTTTCAAAACTCAAGTCTGTTCTGGTGCTAGCCTGCTCCCCACCAACCCTGTTTTGGTAGCAAATCCCCTCCTTCCTCCCACCACCAACCTTTGCAGAGTTAGGTCTTTTTCATTATTTGTGATTACTTGTGAAACATCCTGATTTATATCAGGTTCCTCTGATATATGCTCCTTTATCTCCTTATGAATTAGGTATTCCTTTGTTTAGTTATTTGATTAATGTCTGCCCCTACCAAGAGAGCTGCTTGATAGTAGTGACCACTGACCTCCAGCATCTACAGCAGTCCTTGTACATGAATCACCTTTAATAAACACGTGAGTAAATGACACATGTGAAACTCATCTAGGGTTACAGGCATGCCCATCTAAATATTATAATTTCAGCTTAAAATCACATATTGTAATCCAAAGCAGAAATTCCTATTTGTTCTATTATACAACACGTAAAGTTCTTTGAAATACATAAATTTCTGGGTGAAAAGAGATCAAAAATCAAAACAAGCACCACACAATTCAGATTTTGAAAGAAAAAAATTCTAATAAAAATAAACTTTAATATCATATGAAATAAGAAGTCTCTGTATATTAATTTAGGATACAGCCTAACCAAATGATTCAATTTGTGGGATGCAATATTTTAAAAAATATTTTATCATCCCAAATTTTTAATAATGAAAATTCATCTTTATATTTTCAGAGATTTTTATTATAGTTCATAAAGGCAATGACTTATCTATCACTTAGAATTTAGTATTAAAATTCTGATAAAACAAGCAGTGTCTAATTCACCATTACATTTCCAGTGTTTATAACAAAGTCTGTTATACAGTAGGTACTCAGTCTACAAAAATGTATGAATGGGGCTGGGGATGTGGCTCAAGCAGTAGCGCGCTCGCCTGGCATGCGTGCGGCCCGGGTTCAAGCCTCAGCACCACATACAAAGATGTTGTGACCTCCGAAAACTAAAAAATAAATATTAAAATTCTCTCTCTCTCTCTCTCTCTCTCTCTCTCTCTCTCTCTCTCTCTTTCTTCTCTCTCTCTCTCAAAAAAAAATGTATGGATGGTCACTGATATTCCTTCAAGAACAAATTTTAAACTTTTGAAAGTTTAAAATTTTGAAAATATATTAATACCTAAACAACATATGATCATATAAACAAAAATAAGTTTTTAATCCCTTCCAAAACCAAACCTGCTAAATCTTCTACAAAGTTCTCCTATTCTTTAATCATGTCCTCAACAAGTATCAAGTGATGCTTGTTCACATAGAGCGCCATCTTATATTGCCACCCAAGTACACAATATAGATGTTCTTTCCATTCAGTAAGCATCCTCAACACATCTACTTCTGCTAAACATATTACTTTGTCCCTACAAAGTTGAAACTTTAATATTATCTTTAAAACTGGAAAAAGAGCACATGATACATGTTATTAAAAGTTATAAGCCTGCTATGCTGAAGGTATTATAAAATTTTTATTTTCTATAAAATGGTTTCAGTGTTTACTCATATTTCAATCTGAATAGTGTAATATTCTGAGATAGCTACAGTATTGTATTCCTCTTTATCAATGCATTAATTTCAAATAGAACTCCTACTTTGAAACAAAAAATAGATTCTCTTTGATACAGATACTATGTCAAGCATCAAAATTTGATATTTGCTGCCACCTTGTGACTGAGTAAAAAATATTCTTAGACGGAAATGAAAAATGACATTTTTCCCAGGAAGTCAACCTAAAAGACAAATTAATAGGACTAATGTCAAAGTACTACTATTATTCTAATTTGCAGTTATAAAACAGGATGAACATCTTTAATCTAAATGTCTGAAATACAAAATGCTCCAAAATCTGAATATTTCTGAGTGCCAACATGAACTCCAAAAGTAAAAAATTCCATATCTAACCTCATGTAACAGAAATCAGTCAAAACTTAAGTGTATTAAAAATACTATATAAAATTTCTTTCAGCCTATATGTGTAGAATGCACATGAAACAAACGAATTTCATGTTTAGACTTGGGTCCTATCCCCAATGTATCTCATTATATGCAAATATTCCAAATTCTAAAAAAGTCCAAAATACAAGACACAATAGTTACCTATACTATGCATTTCTACAATAAGTCCTAGAACTTCCAAAATAGTCCATTTATGTGACATCTAATTATTAATAGGATTGTTATTCATCAAGAACATACTGAATGAAAAAGAAAGCAAGTCCTGGATTGGTTATCTACCTTTTTATTCTGTCAACACATACAAGTCAAAAACTAAATGGTAGCCAGGTGTGGTGGCACATGCCTGTAACCCAGCAGCTAGGGAGGCTGAAGCAAACAGATTGCAAATTCAAAGCCAGCCTCAGCAATGGTGAGGCACCAAGCAACTCAGTAAGACCCTATCTCAAAGTACAAAAAAGGGCTGGGGATGTGATTAAGTGGTTGAGTGCCCCCGAGTTCAATCCCTGGTACCCGCCCCGCCCCCCCAAAAAAAGATAAATGGTAAATAACATTCTCAGAGGAGCCAAGAATAAGCCTATTTAACTATGATAGTTTCTATTTACAAGGTAAACAGTAGGAAGCAACCATACCACGGACACAAAATATGCTACCATCTGTCATATTCAAATGATTACAAAATATTATATACATCTTATCCATTGCTACCCCTTTACTAAAAGGTCTCACCACTTCTCCCCATGCCTTTGATGTAATGACGGCCTAGACATTTTGAGTTAAAGTCCAATCCTTATTCTCTTATTTAACTACCACTGGATTAGGTTTAATAGAATAGTTAAGACAAAAAGATTCTAACTATTAAAAAATATCCTAGTCCAAGAGGAGCTAACTATATAGCTTCAAGAACACAGGGATCTTGGATCTTTCATAGACTGTGAGACTGGGTCTTACCTTTCAAATTTTTATCTACAGTATTTAATAATAATTGGCACTCGATAAATGTTTGCTGAATGACTGAATTTAGCCAAAAAAAGTCACTGGTACACTGTGTAGCCATAAGTACTTAATACACGGACTCTCTTTGTTTCTACTAGAAGTCCCATGAAATAATCAAAGTGAAGGCTTCTCAGCACTTTTTGTTGTTGTTGTTGTTACGTGGGATTGAACTCAGAGGCACTCAACCACTGAGCCACATCCCCAGCTCTTTTTCATATTTTATTTCGAGACAAGGTCTCACTGAGTTGTTTAGTACCTCAATAAATTGTTAAGTCTGGCTTTGAACTCTCCATCCTCCTGCCTCAGCCTCCTGAGCTGCTGGGATTATAGCAGTGCATCACCATGTCCAGCTTCTAAGCATTTTTGATACTCTTAATTTAATTTAACCTTGGATACATAAACATAACAACCTGAAATTTTATGTGGTTTTCTATATCTTTAGGATGACACCATTTTATAAAAAGATTACAGCTCAGAAATCAGGAAAATAAGCATGCATATCACAATATAATACCTTTTAATTTAATTGCCACATCAATATAGGACTGTAGAAATGCCATGGATACTGCATTCCCTAGATTAAAAAAAAATCAATAGATATTACAAGATGTTTATCTCCAAAGCACCCATACTTATATATAAAAAACATATAGGTTTACCCAAAGTTATTATTTCCAAATAAGAAATATAGTAGAGAGTACTCAATATTGTCCAACCACTTAAAAGGGCTCCAAATGCAACTCTCTACATTCATACTGCAAGTAATATAGTTGAAAGACTATTATTTGAAGATAAAAGTATATATTTCCTATAAATCTATAAGAACTGTTAATATATTAAAATCATTGGCATGAATCAATAGTCTTCAAATTAATTAGCTAAATACCTAGTTTAATTATTAACCTTCAATTCGTAAATCACATTCATAGATATATATATAAAATCAGTTTTATTCCTTAGAATCAGTTAGAAGTAAATGTTTCAATATGTGCAGTCTATTTGGGACATAGGAAAGCTGTTATTTTTACAATGTGAACTTCATAGAATTCAAAAATAAATTCTACTTTAAATGTCCTAATATGTATTGCAATCTCCTCTACAGGCTGATACTTACAACCAGCATAGAAGAGTACTATGCTGTCAGAAGCCATTACTGTTGCATTAAATGTCTCTTCTGTGAGTTCCACTGTCAGTTCCAAAGGTAACTGTCTCTTCCTATCTCTGTAAACAGTTTCTGCAACTTCATCATCTTGAATATCTAAAATGTTTAAAAAAGGAACTAATTTTGGTTGTATAATTAAAAATATTTAAACTTATAAGCAAGCAAATGAAAATTTGGTACTTTGTTATAAAAAACTTTTAAATACATACTAAGTAGTTAAAATGTATATTTAGAAGACTTTCCAGTTGTCTGGCTTCCTATCTGAAATAACACCGAGATGCTTTCTGATCTAGAAGTTACAAAGTTCAGACTAGTTACAAAGTTTAGTTTAGAAACAATTATTTATTTTTGTTCTACAAATAATATAAGCATTGCTATTTTTTCCAATCATTATATTAATTTACAACTCTAAAAGACTCTACCATACATATTTGGCAGTGCTTATCCAGCTTCTACTATATACCAAACACTGTGATAAATACTAGGGCAAGTGTCAAAAATAACAGACACAATCCCTGACTACATGGTGCTTCTATCTATAGAAAAGCCAGACAATAAACTTGATAAATGAACAAATATGTAATGATAAATTATCAGTTTATGAAGAAAAGTAAGAGAGAATTTGTAACAGGAAAATTTAGATTAGGAGATCCAAATTCTCCCAATTAGAGAATCAAGAAAAAAATGTTTCAGCCTTTGATATAAGAAGGCTGATTCATAGTGGGGTAGGGAAGGAGAGCATGGGAGGAATAGATGAATTCTAGATACCGAAGAGGGGTGCGAGGGAGTGGAAGGGGGCAGGATATTAGCAAGGATGGTGGAATGTGATGGACATCATTATCTAAAGTACATGTATGAAGACACAAATTGATGTCAACATACTTTATATACAACCAGAGATATGAAAAATTGTGATGTATATATGTAATAAGAACTGTAATGCATTCTACTATCATTTATTTTTTTAAAAAATCAATAAAAAAGAATTAATAAAATGTTATTGAAATTTACTCTCTATTCTGTTAATAGTCAGACTAATTTATAACTAGAAACACTACAAAATTTCATTTCCTACTAAAAATAATAAAAATGAAATATGTTGTTATGGGAGAGGGGAAAGTACACGGGAGGGAAACAGGTAGGGAAAGAGATCATGAACTGAAATTTAATTCCATGCAGTATGAGTTTGTCAGGATGAACCCAGATTCTCTGCATAACTATAAAGCTATAATTTTAAAAAATGAAATATATTGTGGTTTCTGGATGGACTTTTAAACATGAAGCAGGCCAAAAGGACTGAGAGAACTGATTAGGAGAATAAAAAGCACAGCTGTGGAAAGTTAGAAGGCTGATGTGTACCAAGAAAGGTATGCACTAAACAAACCACAGCATTCTTACATATTTT
Organism: Urocitellus parryii; assembly: GCF_045843805.1. Lineage (NCBI taxonomy): Eukaryota > Metazoa > Chordata > Mammalia > Rodentia > Sciuridae > Urocitellus > Urocitellus parryii. Next base: position 78,324,853 of record NC_135536.1, on the reverse strand, counting down.
TACCTAATCAACTTGATAAAATGTGATTCAAAATAAATTTCTCCAGGCTGCTTCACAGAGTTTTGAATGTGATACTTTCTATGAGAAAGTTAACCCACTATAAACTTCACCAAACGTATAGGTGTCAGGACAATAAAGGAGGTGGCAAGCATTACAACTATTACCCATGTCTGGATCTTCGATGTCATCGTCTTCATCTTCTTGTGTTTCCTCAATGTGATTATTATTTTCCACATGGGAAATTATTAAGTCAACATCATGTAACTCCAAAAATTCCACTGGTACTTCCTAGAAATATGTTATTTTTAAAAAAATCACTAAAATATAGCATAGCATGTTAACCTAAAATGGTTCTACTTGTTTGACCCTAAAATGAAACTAAACTTTGATTTTTTTCTCAAGAAAAAAAAAGGAAATACACAATTACTATGACAAGGAAAGCATCCAAAGCATCCCCAAGACAGTGCATACTACTGAAAAAGAGGATCTGACAGTCTCTCTTGCTTCTTGTCACAACTGCCTTAGACTGAAATCTGTAAAATACTTGAATATAATAAATAGCACCCCTACCTCAACATACAATGGAAATATATATGACTTTAATGCAAATGGAACCAATCAAAATCAGTTATTTTTATATTCTACAGATAATGTTAAAAATAATACTTTATTTAAAATAATCCCACAAAGAAGTCCAATTTCCTGTTTAATTATAAACATAAAATGACTCTTTGTTCTCAGGCATTTTAAGCATATCAAATTCTATTCTGTTGAGATCAATATTATTCCTTCAATAGTTTTTCACTAATATCCAACTATTACATTTTTTTTTATTGGTCGTTCATAACACTACATGGTTCTTAATACATCATATTACACGGTTTGATTCAAGTGGATTATGAACTCCCGCTTTTACCCCATATACAGATTGCTGTATCACACCAGTTTCCCTTCCATTAATTGACATATTGCCTTTCTAGTGTCTGATGTATTCTGCTGTCTGTCCTATTCTCTACTGTCCCCCCTCCCCTCCCCTCCCCTCCCCTCCCCTCCCCTTTTCTCTCTCTACCCCTTCTACTGTACATCCTTTCTTCCATTTGTATTATCTTGTCTTACCCCTCCTTTCCTCTTATATGACATTTTGTATAACCCTGAGGATCGCCTTCCATTTCCATGCAATTTCCCTTCTCACTCCCTTTCCCTCCCACCTCTTATCCCTGTTTAATGTAAATCTTCTTCTCAAGCTCTTCGTCCCTACCCTGTCCTTGTTTACTCCCCTTATATCAAAGGAGTCATTTGGTATTTGTTTTTTAAAGATTGACTAGCTTCACTTAGCATAATCTGCTCTAATGCCATCCATTTCCCTCCAAACTCTATGATTTTGTCATTTTTTAATGCAGAATAATACTCCATAGTATATAAATGCCACATTTTTTTTATCCATTCATCCATTGAAGGGCATCTAGGCTGGTTCCACAGTCTTGCTATCATGAATTGAGCTGCTATGAACATCGATGTAGCAGTGTCCCTGTAGCATGCTCTTGTTAGGGCTTTAGGGAATAGACCGAGAAGGGGAATAGCTGGGTCGAATGGCGGTTCCATTCCCAGCTTTCCAAGAAATCTCCATACTGCTTTCCAAATTGGCTGCACCAATTTGCAGTCCCACCAGCAATGAACAAGAGTGCCCTTTTCCCCGCATCCTCTCCAGCACTTACTGTTGTTTGACTTCCTAATGGCTGCCAGTCTTACTGGAGTGAGATGGTATCTTAGGGTAGTTTTGATTTGCATTTCTCTGACTGCTAGTGATGGTGAGCATTTTTTCATGTACTTATTGATTGATTGTATGTCCTCCTCTGAGAAGTGTCTGTTCAGGTCCTTGGCCCATTTATTGATTGGGTTATTTGTTATCTTATTGTCTAATTTTTTGAGTTCTTTGTATATTCTGGTAATTAGGGCTCTATCTGAAGTGTGTGGAGTAAAGATTTGTTCCCAGGATGTAGGCTCCCTGTTTATCTCTCTTATTGTTTCTTTTGCTGAGAAAAAACTTTTTAGTTTGAGTAAGTCCCATTTGTTGATTCTAGTTGTTAACTCTAGCGCTATGGGTGTCCTATTGAGGAATTTGGAGCCCGATCCCACAGCGTGCAGATCATAACCAACTTTTTCTTCTATCAGATGCCATGTCTCTGGTTTAATATCAAGCTCCTTGATCCATTTTGAGTTAACTTTTGTGCATGGCGAGAGATAGGGATTCAGATTCATTTTGGTGCAAATGGATTTCCAGTTTTCCCAGCACCATTTGTTGAAGATGCTATCCTTCCTCCATTGCATGCTTTTAGCCCCTTTATCAAAAATAAGATCAACTATTACATTTTTAAAAAATATTTTTTAGTTGTAGTTAGACACAATATCTTTATTTTATTTATTTATCTTTATGTGGTGCTGAGGATTGAACCCAGGGCCTTGCACATGCTAGGCAAGCACTCTACCACTGAGCCACAACCCTAGGCCCAACTATTACATTTTTAAAACATGAAAATTTTAAGTCATTAGGTTATTTCAGCAAATCATCCCTGACTATAACTATACAATGTAATAAGGCTATGAAAGAACTCCAAATATGTTTATTCTTTCATATAACATATTTCATCTTTTTAATATTATACTCAAAACAATTTTTTACTCCTGCAAAAATATAATGGAGTTAAAAGGTAGAAGAATCAAAATAAATCAAATTTACTTGTTCCAAATATAATATAGAAATTTTGCATGTAAACTTGTTCACTGAATTATAACATTCACATAGAAAAGAACACAGATTTTGACAGTAGAGACTGATGAAATTTTATAAAGAAGTCATACCTGTATAACCACTGCATTGATTAAGATATAAGACATTACTAGCTCCCTTGAAGCCATCATCTATGCCCTTCTGTTATTCCCCTCTGGCCAAGGTAGTCAGTCACTGTTTAGACCTTTATTACAACTCTGGTTTGAATGTTTGTGTCCCCCCAACATTCATTTGTGTAATCTTAATCACCAATGTGATAACATTAGGAGATAGGCTCTTTGAAAGGTGCTTTCATCATAAAGGCAGAGTTCTCATTAATAGGATTAATGTCTTTATAAAAGAGACCCCAGAGAATTAGATCTCTTCCACCATGTGAGGACACAAAGAGAAGGCACCATCTATGGGCTCTCACCAAATTTTCCAGCACCTTATCTTGTGCTTCCCATCCTCTAGAACCATGAGAAATAAATTGTTGTTGTTTATAAGCCACCTTATTAGTGGTATTTTGTTACAGCAGCCCAGCCAAATTAAGATACTCACCATCCATACATTTTGCTGATTTCTGAATTTATAAAACAAAACCATACAATTTATACTCTTTTTTTGAGATTACTTTTGCTCAACATTGTGAGGTTCATCCAGGTTTATAACATATAAAAGCAGCTTTTTCAGTATTTTTAAATATTTCTTATATAAATATATTCTAATTTATTTATTTATCCATTCTACTGATCATGTGTTGTTTCCAGTTTGAGACTATCAAAAATAATATAACTATGAAAATAATATAGTAATATTGTCTTTTGGTGCATATGCATGTGAATTTCTGTTGGTTACATACCCAGGAATATATTTGCTGGTTCATATGATATATGCAGCTTCAACTTTAATAACACTGCCTAGTGTTTTTCTATTTTCATTTACCAGTTTTTACTCCTGCTAGCAGTATATTATAATTCTTGTTTCTCCATATCTCTGTCAAGGTATTATTGTTTAAATAATCTTTAGGCATTCCAGAAGGTAAATATTGGTGTCTCTTGTGATATTATTTGCATTTCTACCTTCGGTTTATTTACTAAGTGGAAAAGAGAAAATGTATCTTAAAATGGGCAAAATTAGCTTTCCTCACCTTAACTCAGGGATTGAACTATGGAATCATTGAGAAAAATAAACATCAAATACTTTAGGGTAGGATGGAATATAATGAAGTCTGCACTATGAAATATTTTTACCCAAAATGTTTAATGAAGCTAATCAACCTTAAAAATAATTTATAGAAAATAGAAAGGAACACAGTAAAAATGCAGACAAAAGCAAAAAGAAACACACAAATCCAGAATATGGAAAACTACCTATTTATCCAAAAAGTCATTGTCCTAGGGGAAAATGGGAGAGGAAATGTACCATATTAAAAGATTTAATTGTAAGTGACAATTTACAATTTTTTTCCATAATAAACATGTTACTTTAGGATCACATGTACTAACTTTCTTTACATAAACTGATATGATAGGTAGTACATAAAATGACTAACCTGTTCTGCTCTTTTGAAGATCACATTGGTGTGCTGTGGAATGTTCACTTTCAAAGAGTCCCTTTTTCAAAACGGAAACAAATGTTTTATGTTGCTAATTTGAAGAATAATAGTCATCCAGAAAGTCAATCTAAAATAGAACTAAAAGTTCTCATGCTACAAAATGTTTAGGAATAAAGATTACAATTTAGTGGGTCTGATAAATTTCACATATAAATGAATACAAAATGGATTTCCTAGTCTCCATCTTAATTTTAGTCAAGCTTACAATTAATGTATAGCCTTCAGCTCAGCAGTAAGTTCTAACTATGTTGGGATCTATTACAGATTTTAGTTTATTTATATGACTAAGTTGCCATATTAAAAATGAGAACAATATTAGTATTTGCTAAGTAGAGTGAATATTCAATGTGGTTAAGATACCTTAACAAGAGCAAAACTCCTGCTTTTCCCAGAAGACGCCAGGCAACCCATTCTGCAGTTCTTCTATCAGCTTCATACGTGGCTTGTTGGCTAACAATAAAAACCAGTGGTAATCCTAGTTGGAGATGAATAGTTGAAACTTGTTGAGGATCTTCAGCAACTTCAGTCTTCATTTACAACAAAACAAACAAACAAAAAAAAAACAGAATAAAATGTCTTCATTGTATGATAATGTTTCAACATTTGTATTTAAAAACCTCCTACTAGCTTTTATTAATAAAGTCACAATTGAAAAACAAGTCTGTGAAATAAATACATTAATAAAATAATCTCATGAATTCCTAAGTTTAATGCTTCAAATGTACCTATTAGTTTAAATATTGTATACAACTAAGGAGTTAAATATAATATACAACCATAAAAAATAAGAATATTGTAAAGAAACAAACACAAATAAAAGAGCATGGTGCTCAGGACTAGGGCTGTAGCTTGGTGGTAGAGTGCTTGCCCCTCACATGTGAGGCACTGGATTCGATCCTCAGCACCACATAAAAATACATAAGTAAAGATATTGTGTTCATCTACAACTAAAAAATAATATTAAAAAAAGAGCATGGTACTGATAGATATATTTTAAAGAAAACAGAACAGAGAACTAAATTTTTTCATATGTAGTACATAATTTAGGATATAATAAATGATACATTACAAAACAACGAGGGACATGTGAGTTAAAACAGCAGACTGAATATGCACATATAATTTTATTCCTTTTAGAAATCCCAGGAAAACTACACAGAAGTGTGTGTGTATTATTTGGTAGTATTAAGGATTGAGCCCAGAGTCTCACATACACTACCGCCACTGAGCTACATCCCCAACCTCGAGTGGAATTTTTTTTTTAAGTGATACGCACACATATGTGAACAACAGAAAAGAAAACAGGCAGCAATATTTTCAAAGCTGGAGGACAGAATACTAAATGATAGAGAAGATTCTAAAATGCAAAACCTTCAGTCATAACAAGGAAAGCTAAGAAACAACTTAGTTTTTTTTAACTGCATAATCCTAAAATTGCTCAGGAACCATCAGGGTCTGGTATATAGGGAACTGGAAGAGACATATTGAAAGCAAAATAACACAAAGGCTCTAAAATGAAAAGGAACAGATCAAAGCTTTTGAGAAGTAGTTAGATTTCTAGATTCCCCTCCATGAATCCATGAGTGTAGGCAACTGTCTATGACAGTAGGAATCTGGGGCATTTCAGGAACAGCTGAGAGTGTGGACATCATGCCAAAATCAGGGGGGATTAAGTTACAAAGTTGTGCCCCAAGACTCCTTTCAGCTCAGCTCTCAGAATGCTGGTAGTCAGTCCTCTGTCCCTGAGCAGAAGATTGGAAGATGCTTTTCTGGGAACCTCGAATAATCTCCAAAAGTCTAAAGATACTGACAACGGGGTCTGCCAAAAAGCAGCCCAGGCCCAATCACCCTATAGAGCTGGGTCAACAAGTCTCATCAACATTCTCAAAACTTCCAATCAACTTTTTAGTTTTGGATTCTAAATCATAAATAGTTATCCAAGGATTAACAAACATCAGAGGAAAACTGAAAGATAGAGACCAGAACAGTCCAGGAAAAAAAAAAAAAAAAAAAACGGACAAAATGCAGACTATATGCAGGAAGAAAAAGGTTCAGAAACCACCCTAACAATCTCAAGGAGATGAAAAGACATTATATCCTCAAAGAATTAAAAAATAAAGTTGAATAAATCTCCCAGGCAGCAGAATGAAGATAGATAGAAGGTAGGAGAGAAGAGGTAATAAAATTGAAGGACTGATTCAAGAAGCCAAACATCCAAAAAATAGAAGTCACAGAAAGAGGCAAGGGAGAAAACAGAAGGGAAGAAATAATCAATGAAATAAACACAAATCTTTCCACAACTGAAGGACATGAGTTGCCACATTGAAAGAGGATACCAAGCAGTTAACATTGGGGGTAAAGGCAGACGCACAGGAAAATGCAAAGTTTTTGCAAACTTTCCAATTATTGAAGATTTTATTTCAAAGTTTTCAGACAGAATTCTACACTGACATATGATAGGCAGAAATCTAAGATTACACAAGTTTGTATAATTCCCTCCCCTTGAGTGTAGGTGGGACTTGTGGAATAACCCTTCTTCCCTTGGTTAAGTTACATCACTTAAGAGTCTGTTGTTAGCACACTGAAACAAGACTGCCCCACTTTGGAGGAGTAAGCTGCAATGTCCTAAGAGAGCCATACAGCCAAGGAACCTGGGAGCAACTGCTAGGAACTGTCAGCCTCTGGTGAACAGCCAGCAAGAAAACAGGAATCTGAGTCCACAGCATAGGTCTTTAAATTCTGCCAAAAACCTAGATGAGTGCAACAGTCTGAGAGAGTGGAAAACCTAGTTTCTTCTTTGTGGACTTGGAGAATTATTAACCACTAATTACTAGTAGTACTAATTTGGTAGTAGAAAGAGGAACAAGCATTAAGGCTAGATGTCTGGTAATGATTCAGATCCTTAAAAAATCATGTATGTTCTGCTAAGAAAATAGGGTTTTGTTGTGTAAAGTGAAACCATTATGAATTGTATGAATTATTATAACATGGTTATAAATATGTTCAAAAGAATCTCAATCAGCAATGGGAAATGTGAACTTAAAGGGAGTGAAATAGAGGAATACAGACAAGATCAGCTGCTATTACTAAAATAGTACATGAAGAGATGGTGAGGACTTGAGTTAAAGCAAAAAGAAAAAAATCTATCAAAGAAAGAAAGAAACCAACAAAGAAAGAAAAACAAGTATTGGTAGGATGTGGAGAACGGGAGCCCTGGTGCGCTACTGGTGAGACTGTAAATTAGTGCAGCTGCTATGGAAAATGACATGGAGAGTTTTGAAAATTTAAAAAGGAAACTACCATACAATCCAGCAATTCCACCTCTGGGTATGTATACAAAAGAACCAAAAACAAGATCCCAGAGAACACTCATGCTCACTGCATCATTATTCACAAGAATGAAGACATGGAAGCAACCTGAATGTCCACCACTAAATGAATGAATAAATGTGTTTTGTGTATATTTATACACAATAAAATATTATTCGGTCTTTAAAAAAGAAAAAAAATTCTGACATGCTACAACATGGGTAAATCTTAAGGACATTACGCTAAGTAAAATAAGCAATTACAAAAAAAATAATCCAAATAATGCACATTTTCAATACATGAGGTATCTAAAGTAATCAAACTCGTAGAACCTGTAGTATAATAATGTGCAAATTGTTAATACTGTACTATACACTTTAATACTGTTATGAGGGGAAATGAACATATTTTATGATGAACAAGGCTCTAAGACAATGTTAGAAATCAATATTTTGGGGGGATCCAACATGGCGGCCGGCGAGCAAGCAGCATTTTCTATACCTCCGCAGTAACAGGATCAGAGAGACACATAAATACACTTGCATGGGACCTGCTGAAGATCTTCTAACAATATTCCACGGGAAGGAGACCTGCCGATAACTAGTAAGTCTGTGTGAGGGGTCAGTTTGTCCCAGGCGACTGAATCTCGGCAACGCGGATCAGGGACACAATCCCGCCGGTCACGGTGGCGGCTGATCTGGGCCCTGCAGGGCGGAGTCTGGGATCAGCCTCAGGCGGTTCAGCGCTAGGATCCACACTCCTACCACCCCACCCCCCCTCCAGCCGGTTCGGAGCAACGTGGATCAGGGACACAATCCCGCCGGTCACGGCGGCGGATCTGGGCCCAGGGACACAATCCCGCCGGTCACGGCGGCGGCTGATCTGGGCCCTGCAGGGCTGAGTCTGGGATCGGCCTCAGGTGATTCAGCGCTAGGATCCACACTCCTACCACCCCACCCCCCTCCAGCCGGTTCGGAGTGACGCGGATCAGGGACACAATCCCGCCGGTCACGGCGGCGGCTGATCTGGTCCCTGCAGGGCTGAGTCTGAGAACGGCCTCTGGCGGTTCAGCGCTAGGATCCACACCCCTACCACCCCACCCTCCTCCAGCCAGATCGGAGCAACACGGAGCAGGGACACAATCCTGCCGGTCACGGCGGCGGCTGATCTGGGCCCTGCAGGGCTGAGTCTGCGAACTGCCTCTGGTGGTTCAGCGTTAGGATCCACACTCCTACCACCCCACCCCCCTCCAGCCGGTCTGGAGCAACGCGGAGCAGGGACACAATCCCGCCAGCCACGGAGGCGGCTGGACTGGGCCCCGCAGGCCTGAGTCTGTGAACGGCCTCTAGCGGTTTGGCACTAGGACTTTGGCAGCGCTTAGGGCTGAGTTTCAGCTTTGAGACAGAGGAGAGAAGCGGTCCAGTTTGGTTCCAGACACTGGTCGGACCACAGAGGAGGACAGCAGCCGCCATTTCAAAGAGATGATGTAATCATCCCCATGTTCTACTGATCACAGCTCATTCAGTTACGGAAGAGGTGATTTCAGGCTAGTAAATTTCAAAAACACAACAGTTGCACCAAGCAGAAAGAAGCGCGTGCAGTATGAAAAGACAAGGAAAGAAAGGATCACAAGCAATGCAGGTCAACTCAACTTTAGAAGAGGTAATAGCTGCAACAGATGGAATATCAGATAAAGAGTTCAGGATATATATGCTTCAGATGATCTGGAGTTTCAAGGAAGACATGAGACAGCAAAATCAGACAATGAAAGATCACATTGACAAACAAATCCAGGAAGTAAAAGATCAATTTCACAGGGAGATAGAGGTAATAAAAAACAAAAAAATAGAAATACTGGAAATGCAGGAAACAATAAACCAACTTAAAAACTCAATTGAGAATACTACCAGCAGAGTGGATCACTTAGAAGATAGAACATCAGACAATGAAGACAGAGTATTTCAACTTGAAAAGAACATAGATAGCTCAGCAAGTCTACTAAGAAACCATGAGCAGAACATTCAAGAGCTATGGGATAATATCAAAAGACCAAACTTAAGAGTCATTGGGATACAGGAAGGCACAGAGCTCCAAACCAAAGGATTAAGCAATCTATTCAGTGAAATAATACAAGAAAACTTCCCAGACATGAAGAATGTGACAGAATCCCAAATCCTAGAAGCCTACAGGACGCCGATGGTGCAAAATCATAAGAGATCCACACCTAGACACATTATAATGAAGATGTCCAACATACAGAATAAGGAGAGAATTTTAAAAGCTGCAAGAGAAAGAAAGCAGATTACATTTAGGGGTAAACCAATCAGGATAACAGCTGATCTCTCAACACAGACTCTGAAAGCTAGAAGATCCTGGAATAACATATTTCAAACACTGAAAGAAAATGGGTTCCAACCAAGAATCGTGTATCCGGCGAAATTAAGCTTCAGGATAGAAGATGAATTTAAAACCTTCCATGATAAACAAAAGTTAAAAGAATTCGCAGCTGGAAAACCATCTCTTCAAAAAATCCTTGGCAAAACATTACAGGAAGAAGAAATGGAAAATAACATTGAAAACCAACAATGGGAGGTAGGACAGTAAAGGGGGGAAGGTAGTCAAAGAGGATAACAAATCAGGTTTAGTAACATCAATAAACAAATATGGCTGGAAGAACAAATCATATCTCAATAATAACCCTAAATGTTAATGGCTTAAACTCACCAATTAAGAGACACAGGCTAGTAGAATGGATCACAAAACAAGACCCAACAATATGCTGCCTACAGGAGACGCATCTGATAGGAAAAGATATTCACAGACTGAAGGTGAAAGGGTGGGAAAAATCATACCACTCATATGGACTGCGGAAACAAGCAGGAGTGTCCATACTCATATCTAATAAAATAGATTTCAAGCCAAAGTTAATCAAAAGGGATAAAGAAGGACACTTCATACTGCTCAAGGGAACCATACACCAACAAGACATAACAATCATAAATATATATGCCCCAAACAACGGTGCTGCTATGTTCATCAAGCAAACGCTTTTCAAGTTCAAGAGTCTAATAGACCACCATACAATAATCATGGGAGACTTTAATACACCTCTCTCACAACTGGACAGATCTTCCAAACAAAAGTTAAATAAGGAAACTATAGAACTCAATAACATAATTAATAACCTAGACTTAATTGACATATATAGACTATACCACCCAACATCAAGTAATTACACTTTTTTCTCAGCAGCACATGGAACCTTCTCAAAAATAGACCATATATTATGTCACAGGGCAACTCAGACAATATAAAGGGGTAGAGATAATACCATGCATCTTATCTGATCATAATGGAATGAAACTGAAAATCAATGATAAAAGAAGGAAGGAAAAATCAAGCATCACCTGGAGAATGAACAATAGGTTGCTTAATGATCAATGGGTTCTAGAAGACATTAAGGAGGAAATTAAAAAATTCCTAGAGTCAAATGAAAACACAGACACAACATATCGGAATCTATGGGACACATTGAAAGCAGTTCTAAGAGGAAAATTCATTGCTTGGAGTTCATTCCTCAAAAAAAGAAAAAACCAACAAATAAATGATCTCATACTTCATCTCAAAATCCTAGAAAAAGAAGAGCAAAACAACAGCAAAAGAAGTAGAAGGCAAGAAATAATTAAAATCAGAGCTGAAATTAATGAAATTGAAACAAAAGAAACAATTGAAAAAATCGACAAAACTAAAAGTTGGTTTTTTGAAAAAATAAATAAAATTGACAGACCCTTAGCCATGCTAACGAAGAGAAGAAGAGAGAGAACCCAAATTACTAGCATACGGGATGAAAAAGGCAATATCACAACAGACACTTCAGAAATACAGATGATAATCAGAAATTATTTTGAATCCTTATACTCCAATAAAATAGAAGATAGTGAAGGCATAGATAAATTCCTTAAGACTTATGATCTGCCCAGATTGAGTCAGGAGGACATAGACAACCTAAACAGACCAATAACAATAGAGGAAATAGAAGAAACCATCAAAAGACTACCAACTAAGAAAAGCCCAGGACCGGATGGGTATACAGCAGAGTTTTACAAAACCTTTAAAGAGGAACTAACACCAATACTTTTCAAGCTATTTCAGGAAATAGAAAAAGAGGGAGAACTTCCAAATTCGTTCTACGAGGCCAACATCACCCTGATTCCGAAACCAGACAAAGACACTTCAAAGAAAGAAAACTACAGACCAATATCTCTAATGAACCTTGATGCAAAAATCCTCAATAAAATTCTGGCGAATCGGATTCAAATACATATCAAAAAAATTATACACCATGATCAAGTAGGATTCATCCCTGGTATGCAAGGTTGGTTCAATATACGGAAATCAATAAATGTTATCCACCACATCAATAGACTTAAAAATAAGAACCATATGATCATCTCAATAGATGCAGAAAAAGCTTTCGACAAAGTACAGCATCCCTTTATGTTCAAAACTCTAGAAAAATTAGGGATAACTGGATCATACCTCAACATTGTAAAAGCAATCTATGATAAGCCACAGGCCAGCATCATTCTGAATGGAGAAAAATTGAAGGCATTCCCTCTAAGATCTGGTACAAGACAGGGATGCCCTCTCTCACCACTTCTGTTCAACATAGTCCTCGAAACACTGGCCAGAGCAATTAGACAGATGAAAGAAATTAAAGGCATAAAAATAGGAAAAGAAGAACTTAAATTATCACTATTTGCAGATGATATGATTCTATACCTAGCAGACCCAAAAGGGTCTACAAAGAAGCTATTAGAGCTAATAAATGAATTCAGCAAAGTGGCAGGATATAAGATCAACACGCATAAATCAAAGGCATTCCTGTATATCAGCGACAAATCCTCTGAAACGGAAATGAGGACAACTACTCCATTCACAATATCCCCCCAAAAAATAAAATACTTGGGAATCAACCTAACAAAAGAGGTGAAAGATTTATACAATGAAAATTACAGAACCCTAAAGAAAGACATAGAAGAAGACCTTAGAAAATGGAAAAATATACCCTGCTCATGGATAGGCAGAACTAACATCATCAAAATGGCGATATTACCAAAAGTCCTATATAAGTTCAATGCAATGCCAATCAAAATCCCAACAGCATATCTTGTAGAAATCGATAAAAGAATCATGAAATTCATATGGAATAATAAAAGACCCAGAATAGCAAAAACAATACTAAGCAGGAAGTGTGAATCAGGCGGTATAGCGATACCAGACTTCAAACTATACTACAGAGCAATAGTTACAAAAACAGCATGGTACTGGTACCAAAACAGGCGGGTGGACCAATGGTACAGAATAGAGGACACAGTAACCAATCCACAAAACTACAACTATCTTATCTTTGATAAAGGGGCTAAAAGCATGCAATGGAGGAAGGATAGCATCTTCAACAAATGGTGCTGGGAAAACTGGAAATCCATTTGCACCAAAATGAATCTGAATCCCTATCTCTCGCCATGCACAAAAGTTAACTCAAAATGGATCAAGGAGCTTGATATTAAATCAGAGACATGGCATCTGATAGAAGAAAAAGTTGGTTATGATCTACACGCTGTGGGATCGGGCTCCAAATTCCTCAATAGGACACCCATAGCGCTAGAGTTAACAAATAGAATCAACAAATGGTACTTACTCAAACTAAAAAGTTTTTTCTCAGCAAAAGAAACAATAAGAGAGATAAACAGGGAGCCTACATCCTGGGAACAAATCTTTACTCCACACACTTCAGATAGAGCCCTAATAACCAGAATATACAAAGAACTCAAAAAATTAGACAATAAGATAACAAATAACCCAATCAATAAATGGGCAAAGGACCTGAACAGACACTTCTCAGAGGAGGACATACAATCAATCAATAAGTACATGAAAAAATGCTCACCATCGCTAGCAGTCAGAGAAATGCAAATCAAAACTACCCTAAGATACCATCTCACTCCAGTAAGACTGGCAGCCATTAGGAAGTCAAACAACAATAAGTGCTGGAGAGGATGCGGGAAAAAGGGCACTCTTGTTCATTGCTGGTGGGACTGCAAATTGGTGCAGCCAATTTGGAAAGCAGTATGGAGATTTCTTGGAAAGCTGGGAATGGAACCACCATTTGACCCAGCTATTCCCCTTCTCGGTCTATTCCCTAAAGCCCTAACAAGAGCATGCTACAGGGACACTGCTACATCGATGTTCATAGCAGCTCAATTCACAATAGCAAGACTGTGGAACCAGCCTAGATGCCCTTCAATAGATGAATGGATAAAAAAAAATGTGGCATTTATATACTATGGAGTATTACTCTGCATTAAAAAATGACAAAATCATAGAATTTGGAGGGAAATGGATGGCATTAGAGCAGATTATGCTAAGTGAAGCTAGTCAATCTTTAAAAAACAAATACCAAATGACTCCTTTGATATAAGGGGAGTAAACAAGGACAGGGTAGGGACGAAGAGCTTGAGAAGAAGATTTACATTAAATAGGGATGAGAGGTGGGAGGGAAAGGGAGTGAGAAGGGAAATTGCATGGAAATGGAAGGTGATCCTCAGGGTTATACAAAATGTCATATAAGAGGAAAGGAGGGGCAAGACAAGATAATACAAATGGAAGAAATGATTTACAGTAGAAGGGGTAGAGAGAGAAAAGGGGAGGGGAGGGGAGGGGAGGGGAGGGGGGATAGTAGACAATAGGACAGACAGCAGAATACATCAGACACTAGAAAGGCAATATGTCAATCAATGGAAGGGAAACTGATGTGATACAGCAATTTGTATACGGGGTAAAGGCGGGAGTTCATAATCCACGTGAATCAACCGTGTAATATGATGTATTAAGAACTATGTAATGTTATGAATGACCAATAAAAAAAAAAGAAAGAAATCAATATTTTGTTGTATAAAACTGTACACTGCTATATTAGTTCTTAAAAACCAGAAGCTAGATGAATAAACCATTACAGGATCCTTCTAGTTTCCTACATTAATAAATAGGTTTAATTTAATTCAAATGTCTTAGATATACATGAAATAAATAGCTATCTCAATACACAAACAAAGAAATAAAGTAAAATTTTCATAAAAACCATTATATAAGTATGCTTACTGCATCATTATTACACGTGTATGTGTGTGTGTGTGTGTAAAATTTATTTATTTATTTATTTATTTATAAAGACTTAGCTTTTTTTTTTTTTTTTTTTTGGTACCAAGGATTGAACTCAGGGGCACTGGACTGAGCTACATACCCAGCCCAATTTTGTATTTTATTTAGAGACAGGGTCTCATTGAGTTGTTTAGCATATCGCTTTTGATGAGTCTGGCTCTGAAATCTCAACCATCCTGCCTCAGCCTCCTGAGCCACTGGGATTACAAGTGTGTGCCAACTGCACCAAGCAAACTTAGTTATATTTAACAGTGTACCAGAAATGCACACTTGAAGATTCTCCTTGGGATTCAGATAACAGTCATCCTTTTATCTACCAACTACAAAATGAGTCCCCCATAAAGAAAGCCATTAGCATTCCAAAATATCCTTAGTTTTAACCAAATGAACAATAACCGAACTATTTTCCCATGTCTATCCATTGTTGGGAACCTTAAGAATACGTTTAGAGTAATTTCGTGTATGGCAGAATCTTAATTTATTTGAAATTGAAACCCACATAAAAATTCTATACTCAATATTTATTTTCAGTTTAACAGCATTAAAATAATATGAAAATAAAACAGTTGTGTTAGATCTAAAATAATTGTTTAAGTACTCTATCATTAAAAAAGATGGACACATATACAAAAAAAACTGTACCAATTTTCCTATGCTCAGAAGTGAAATATGAATCCCTTTTATTGCAATGATTATACATTAGACACATAAAACAGTTTATAAAAAGTCCGAATCATACTTTATATTCTCATTGGTTTATAAACAAGCTTAATGTAAACATACCAAATTCTTTCAGTCCTTAATCTATAAGCCCAGGTTAGTTTGTAAAGCCTCTCACTAAGTAAAAAAAAAAAAACTAACCATAACTGAACTTGAAGACTTGCATATGGATTGATGTGGAAGATAATGGAGGAGGGATGGTTAAGAATGATGTGAGTGGAGAATGAGCATCAGTGCAAACAGTGGCTGGAGCAGGGTCACCTACATTACACAATTCCAGGAAGTATCATTTGAACTGTGTTTTATAAAATGCATAGTTCAAGAGCTATCATTCACAAGAGAATAATAAATAGGGACCTTAAAATTTTTGCTATGCCATGCTTTCAAATACAGCCATGCTTAATTGAATTGGAAGTCATTATGAAGTCTCCAGAGTTTTAGCTTTTTAAGTGCAAAATTCATATTACATAATTCCTGGTAAGTATTATAGAGTGAAATGAAATCAAAGAATCTCATTCTTCTGAACCTATCTACAACAAAAAACAAATAGTTTCAAAGCACAGCAAAAGAAAATTCATAAGCAACAACTTAAGGAAAGGGGCACAACTTCAAGCCAGAATGTTGTAGCAAACAAAAACAAACCAGAAGAGTTTTAGGAAGCTTGATACAACTCAAAATCCTGCCTGTTACTGGTATATAGACAAAATTCTGAGAGTACTTAATAATACCTATTTGAAGAGAAGAAAATGAGGCTGGAAAAAAATTAGTATATAACTGTACAGTGAACTATCCCCTCCTTCAAAAGAGACAACAAAACATCCAAATTTAGAGGATGTTCTTCTCATGGAAAGATACATGTCCCCTCCCTTACAAAAGGAAATGGAAAAGATTGATAAACTACATTTTTTTTGTACTGGGAATTTAACCCAGGGGTACTTAACCACTGCGCCACATCCTCTTTTTTCATTTTATTAGAGATACAGTCTCACTGAGTTGGGCCTCACTTTAGTCCCTTTTTTCATTTTATTAGAGATATGGTCTCACTGAGTTGGGCTAATTTGCTGAGGCTGGCTTTGAACTTCCAATCCTCCTGCCTCAGCCTCCTAAACCACAGGAGGCTGTGCCAACAAACCAGGTGATAAACTATATTCTTAAAAAGAAAAAAAAAATTCCTTGTAACCAAACTCCAACCAAATAAAAAGTTACTTAAAATTTAAAAACTAAGGAATCAAGCCAATAAAATTGTGCCTGGCAAGCTCTGAATCTACTTAAATCCAGAAGCAAGGCTTTTTAAAAAGTGGGAATTGTGGTTATAAAACAGTAAAAATATTATGGACTTTAATAGTGTAAAAATAATACCAGGGGAAAAAATCAGAGAGGTAGCAGGAACAGATGAAAATAAGTATATGAAGATAATTTTCTCATCTTTCAAAGCTAAGTCAATTCTAGGTAAAATGGAAACTACATTTTTAAAAATATTTTTAGTTGTAGATGAACACAATACCTTTATTTTATTTATTTATTTTTATGATGTACTAAGGATCAAACACAGTTCCCCAAACATGCTAGGCAAGTGCTCTACCCCTGAGCTACAACCCCAGCCCCCTAAGTTTTTTTTTAAATGACTGATAATTTCTTACTGTTTTCCATAGCCATTTTTAATACCTCAGACAATACTTTCTAAAGAACAACAAACATTTTTCAAAAGTCCCAAAATCACTCTCTTGTTTCACAACACTTTTTTTTCTTCAATTAAACTCAAGTAAGATTAACTATAATTCTTCTTATAATTGGTGTTATGGTTTAGAAATGAGGTATCTCACAAAATATCATGTGTGAGACAATGCAAGAAAGTTTAAAAGTAAAATGATTGGGTTATGACAGCCTTCACCCAAAGAGTGAATTAACCTTCTGATCGGGATTAACTGAGTGGTAAATGAAAGCACGTAGGGTATGGGTGAAGTAGGTGGGTTACTGGGGATTCATATTTTGTCATGGAGAGGGGAGAGAGCTCTCAGCAGCAAAAAAGCTGACTAAAACAATAGGGTGGTACTCAATATGATATATCCATTAATCCACTCAATCTTCTATCTGTACTTATGGGTGCAGAGATAACTAGTGTGATGGCCATCTAACAATTACTGAGTGATGCGACTGGGTAACTTCTTATGAATTTTTCTTTATACTTTGCAGTGCTGTTTGGATTATTTATAATACACATGCACATTCTATTTTTCTAAAAAAAATGTACTGAGTAAGTTCTACTGAAGGTTTTTCATGCACTCAGGAAAACACTTTAACATTTCAGAGAGAAAAGTTTTTTGCTTGCCATCGCCTAGTGAATCTGTATATAACATTAATTGAGGAATGTTATGCTAAGGAAAGTGGGGCACCAGAAATCCTATGGTTCCAATATTTACCAACTTTTTAAGCAACGATCAAAGGATTCTCAAAAAAATGTATTTTCTTAAAAGAATGTGGTCTTTTTGATCTGTGAACAGCCACCAAGTCCCAGAGCCATCATTACTACTATAGAATATTTCACTTATCCAATGTTGTATTTGGGTTTCAATGGAATAGGAAATCATAACATCAAAACATTGTTTTAATAATAGTCTACCTTCTATTCTAACTTTAATAAGGAACTACTCACAAATCCCATGAAATGAAAGAAATATGCCCAAAGTAAAAAAAAAAAAAAAAAAAAAAAAGCTCTTCTAAGTAAAACACATAGCTGTGAATCAAAATTTAATAAATTTTGAGTACAAATTATCTACTATATTAAAGTAAAACACATACCAACAGGGGTGCTTTCATTGTCTTAACAAACAGGTGAATGTTCAGTGTCGTCAATGACTGTTCCATTCGTGTTCTTCTACATTGCTGGGTCAAGTCTGAGACTAGGTTACAATGAAAAAAGTAGAGATGTGCAAGTTCTATATTCTCAGAGCTGCAAATTAAAAATTAGGAACATTCACTTAATGAAGTTCAATGTCTGATCCTATCAACAAAAAAGATATGACAACAAATTTCTTCAAGTCTCATACTTTTGAGTTACTGACTCAGTAGAAGCCTAAATAACATTAAAATAAAATAAAATGAACTTGGTCAAAAAAAAAGAAGAAAAGTATATTAAATAAATTAATCTTAATGTCTGAATGAACCACATGAGTTGTATAGGCAATTTTCTCCCTGAGTTCTTTCACAAGGTGGCTCTACTTTATAGACAGGCCTACATAATTTTGTTTCAATAAAAGGCTGGCCCCTTGTGGACAATGAGATTATTTTCAAATATTGATACTTTACTAGAACTATATTAAATGAAGCTTTTTAACACAAATTTTCTAGGTATAATTTAAATCCAAAGTGTTTGGAATAAACTTTAGCCAAAACATGCCTTCAAATAGAAACCACATGAGAGTTGGTAGGCATTTGTGAGTTTACACCTGAAATATTACAAAACTTGGCAATGGCTTATAATTTGAGTTTTGGCATTCCTTTCAGTATGAGAATTTAAAAAGATACTTATAGTGGTGATAAGGCCTGCCAAAATTAAAATAGCATTTAAAAAATCTCCATATGGCATTCGTAGGGTTTGGCAAAATACTACAAAATATTATTTTTAAAATGTTATTTTAATTCTTGAGACATGCTTAAACTGAGTGTTCAAGGTTCACTAATTTCAAATTTAATTACTAAGTAATTTATAATAGAATCAATGATTAGAGAAGCAACACTTAAAGACTTACTTAATGCCTACTGTGTGTTTGATCTATGCTAAACACTAAAGTTAAAGATTAATAAGATAATTCAAATCCTCAAACTGATTAAACCAAAGGAAATAATTAAGTAAAATAATCAAAATGTACTTTATAAGTATTATAATATACAAAATGCAGTACAGAACAAAGAAATATTTCATTCTGCCTCAAGTTGGGAAGAAGAAGAAAGGAAGATCATAGCACTTAGAAAGGGAGAGAATGGCTTCTTCAAGAAAACAGATCATCTGGACATTTCAAATACAAGGAAACATATAGGTAAAGCTCAATAACCTATTGAATAGTCACATAATGGGGAAAGGGAAGTGTTAAGTACAGAAGTTAAGGTTGGGTTCATATCTTTACCTCTGAACAACAAAATCTTGGACAGTTATTTAATCAAGGATTATTTGATTTCAGATAACAGAAACCAAAAAGGAGAGAACCTTTTGGAAGTTTAAAGGGTTATTCCACAAAATACAAAAAAAAAGGACTTAAAACCAGCATGATACAGTGATGCAGCCACATCAATATTTATAGTAGCACAATTCAAAAATAGGTAAGCTATGGAGCCAACCTGGTACCCTTCAACAGATGAATGGATAAAGAAATTATGATATACATACACAATGGAATATTACTCAGCCATAAAGAAGAGTGACTTTATGACATTTACTAGTAAATGGGTGCATCTGGAGACTATCAAACTAAGAGAAATAAGCCAATCCCAAAAAAATCAAAGGTCAAGTGTTTTCAATGATATGTGGAAGCTAAACCACAATAAGTAGGGGAAGTAAAGCAATAGATTAGACAAAGGGGAATAAGGGGAAGGGAGTGGGGATAGAAATAGGAAAAACAGTGGAATGAATCTGACATAATTTTCCTATGTACATATATGAATACACCAAAGTGAATCCCACCATCATGTATATCCACAAGAATGGGGTCCTAATTAGAATTAGATATAAACTATGCATGTATAACTTTATCAAAATGGATTATGCTGTCATGTATAACTAAAAATAATCAGTTAAATTTTTAAAATTAAAATTTAAAAAATTTAAAATGAGTGGATCTAAAAATGGTAGAGAAAAATATAAAACCCAAGTACTAAGAGTTCAGGGACCTTCATTTTGCCAATAACACTTCAGCCCCCAACTCACTTTGTGAAGACACCCCTCAGTTTTCCTATAATTGAGCAAAACATTCCTGTGTAGGACTATTACCATGTATACTTCCAAGTTCCTGAGAGAGGGGATCTCATTTGTTCAGGCAAGCCAGTGGACTGGATGCTGCTAGGTCAGCCCTCCCACCACCTTGTTTAGGTGACTGTGATGTGTATAGATGGGGTAGCGGCAATACCCTTTTTGGTCTATTCTTAAGGAAGCAATGGCAAGGTAGCAGAAAGTACTGGTGACTCTATGGCATGCTATCTTTTTACTGTCCATCTATATACCTTTAACTTGTCTTTCAAACACATTCAGGTACAACATGATACAGCAATATACCAGTATTAAGCACTTTTTTAGCCCTGAAACTGGAATAATGACTGCCTAGCACAAAAAAGGCATTCAATAACTATTTTTTGAATAAAAGAAAAAACAAATGTAAAAAAGAATGCATCCACTGCACCCTCATTAGGAGAAAACTCAGTCATAGCCAACTACTTCATCCAGAAATGATGTCACAGGTTCACTGTACTTAGAATCCACAGTCCTTCCCTGCCACATCACCTCCAGGTGTGTTACCTCAACATCTTGTTATTCATGAAGAAATAATAATTCAGACATCCCCAACAGATCCTATACCCAAAAGTAAATGAAAACAGGATGATGGTATTTCCAATTTTAAAAATGGGGAAAATCAAAACACCTTCTACAAAGAAGGGAAAGAATATGAATCTCGCTGAACAAGATGTGTAAGGTAAATAACAGAACCCGTACCTTGCCAATGAATAACCACCATGTTACTGTTTTTATAATTGTACATTTCCTGAAAAATTAGAAGCTGGTAACACAAACTAACCCTCAGAGAAACTGTGGGGGCTAGCATGAATCACCATAGGAATCGGAACAGCAAGCCTTCCCCCATTCCAGGATGGGAAAACTGGCAGTCTACACTGGTTGTAGCAAAGTGGCTGGCAGAACTACTGCTTACTGTGCTATCTTGCTCTTCAGCGACTACTTATAGTGTGGCCTTGTGGTACTGTCTGTCAGTATAATTACCAAGGTGTTAGAAAGGTAATTCTCATACAAACAAAGTATGCATCAGTTTTAAGTCATTAAAACAGGAAACAGAATCACAGTTCAGCAAGGAGAGACTAATGGGAAAAGGAATACAGGTTTATGTAAAAACAGAGCAATAAAAGCACAATTTCTTTAGAGGAACTTTCTTCTTCACCAACTTTCTTTCCTCCCTTCCCCCACCAATCATTTTACTCTATCAGTTTTCTATGCACTAACCACTAAATTTACAGTTATAAAATGGGCTTTAAACAATTGTGTATATCAAACAGCTACAATTTTCTGAGAGGTCAGCAAAGGGGCTCATTAAAACTCACATGGCATTAAAAGGTCCCTCACCATTTTGCCTTACTTTAGATTAATTTTCCTGAAGAGCATTTTAAAGCCAACTTAGTCTTTAAAATGCACTGGTTATTACTTGTGTTCTTAAGTAATAAAGGAAAGAAAAACTTTAACCCTAGATTGCCCAACCAAAAACACTGAAAAGTTGGCTTCTATCTAGAATTATAAGCTAGAAACTAGACAAAGATAAAAATTCAGACATCTGTTGAAAATATGTACTTAAATACATTTAGGATTGTCATAACAAAGTAAGCTGCTATTTTGCCCCCCATCTGATCACTGGGGGAGATCTGTTCCTAAAGTACTCTACTTGGCCATGGATCCTATAAGATGCCATCTAGTGCCTTATTTATACTGTTCTTGATCACCTTAGTCTAACATTACTTCTGTATAACTTCACACTGTGGTGCAGCAAATGAAACTAATGAAGGGTGTTTCAAGTTTCACTTATCTGTTCACATCTGCTAATGATTCCTTGAGATAAACCCATGCTATGAGCACATGATGGAAATGCTGACTAAATAATGTGAAATGAATGAACAACAAATAACAAAATTGTTGAAATATATCTCTTATACACACCCAATACTTTCCAAAACGGCCATTTCTGTAGTTAAGACAAATTGATATGTGGTCCCATACACAAAGGCAGCTTCCATGACAGCTCTGTGCTCTGAAGAGGAGGAAGAGAGTTGGGAGGGAGAAGGAGTTAATGTGACTCTGTAAACCTCTGTTCTGAACATTACCCCATACTCTTCTATTTCCTATTATATTTAAAGAAAGGTTTTTGCAGGATTCCAGTTAGGAAAATATAAGCAGTCAAAGAAGTTATAAAAAGTCTATTCTATGATTAACAAAATCATGTTATAACACACACACACACACACACACACACACACACATATATATATATATATATAAATGTACCAAAGGGAATTTCACCTTTATGTATATGTAGAAATTACCCATCAAAAATAAATAAAGGCGTGAAAGGAAGATCAGTAGAAGAGAGGAGGGAGAATAGGGGAGCAGGGAATGAAATCAAATTCCTTACATATATGATTTTGTCAAAATGAACCCCAATACTATGTATAATTACAATTATCTAATGAAAGCATATTCTACTCAAGGTAAAAGAAGAATTAAGAGTAAGTGGAAAATGAGTTATACTTCAGAGTGTAACAAATTTGTCATATTTCTCCCTAATAGGAAGACAACAGGAATCCACAATTTTCATGTTATATTTTATATATGTATTTGTCTACTATTTTTTTAGCAAACACACTATTGAAGAGACAACTCTATGAAGCATATTAAGAAAAACAACCATTACCCAAACCTGTATTCCATTTCTACTCCCCAAGAGGCATACATTTTCAATTCTTTCACTATTTCTTTTGTTATTTATCTTCAAGTCTCTAAATGCATTCTACACTCTTATTTTCTAATACATATACATCCTCACATAAAATATACACAAATAGGTAGACAGACATCAAACTTTACTATTACTTATTGACTTCCCACTACAGAAGATAATAAATTAGATCTCTTTTCTGAAACCCATACTTCCCATCCCCTCAACCCTTCTAATATAGTTCTAATTTTTTTAAGAGAGAGAGAGAGAGAGAGAGCGAGAGAGAGAGAGAGAGAGAG
The DNA here is from genome assembly GCF_045843805.1 of Urocitellus parryii. Classification (NCBI taxonomy): domain Eukaryota; kingdom Metazoa; phylum Chordata; class Mammalia; order Rodentia; family Sciuridae; genus Urocitellus; species Urocitellus parryii. The sequence goes on along the minus strand of NC_135536.1, from coordinate 78,301,219 downwards.
AGAGAGAAGAGAGAGAGAGAATTTTTTAATATTTATTTTTCATTTTTCAGCTGACACAACATCTTTATTTTATTTGTATGTGGCGCTGAGGATCGAACCCAGCGTCCCGCGCATGCCAGGCGAGCGTGCTATCGCTTGAGCCACATCCCCAGCCCCAATATAGTTCTAATTTTTATTAGATCAATATTCAGACTTGTGTTGTTATGACTAAGTATTATTTACAGATGAATCACACAGGACAGAATGACCATCTTTTTCCTTTTTGAACAACTTTAATTTTAACTACCTTTATACAATTTTTATTTAAATTTCTTCCTAAACTCTTCCATAATTATCTATCCTTCTCAAGTCTTCAAATGTATCAGGTATACTATCAACTCCATTATCTTAAAGACATTTCTAAAGAGCCTTCTGATTTGCTCCACTATGGAGTATTGCTACTTGGCCTGCTAGATGACTGTCTTTCTGGGAATTCATTCTTTCAATTCTTCCCTCTCCTCCCCTCCCCTCCCACCCACCCCTCCCTACCTTGTGTTGGGTCCTTTGCTCTGCTATTCATAACTTTTTTATTACCATACCTTATTCCAATTCTCTAGCACCTTCCTGTAAGAGGATATATAAAATACACATTTTTGTCAACCTGCATTTCTGAAAGCATCTTGATTATACTTTCACAACTAACTACAGTTGGCTGGATGTAGAACTCTAGGGTTATTTCTCCTGAGAATCTTAAAAATGTTGTTCCATTTTCTTCCATTTCCAACACTACAAACAAGAGTTTCTATGCCATTTCAATTCCGGATCCTTTAATTGCAAACTCGTTTTTTCCCCCCTCTGAAAGACTTTACAATAGTTCCCCACTACTCTTAATTTCTGTAATTTCAAAATGAGATACCTTGGAGTGTCTCTGTTGTCATCCCTTGTGCTAAGACTTGAAAGCCCTTCCAACTTAAAAGCTCAAACAATTCAGTTCTGGGAAATTTTCTTGAAGCATTTCCTTGATGATTCCCTCCTTTTCCTATATTGTTTTCCCTTTTCTCCTCATTTTCATTCCCAAGCAGTTATCTTCTCCTTTCACACTTAATCTCCTAGTACTTGCATCACATTATTCCACTGACCTCACCCGCTACCTTGTAAGCATCATCTACCACCCAGCCAGGATCACTCCCCCTCATTCATGAGGAACTGAGCCTCTGTCATACTGTCATGCTCTCCAGTACTACTACTATCATAATCCTTGGTGCAAATCACATAGATGATCATTCCAAAATCCAAGCCTCTCAGTTCTTGACCTTCTAAAAAATTTTTTTTAAATACATGACAGTAGAACCCAGTTTGACATATCATACATACATGGAGTATAACTTCCCATTCTTATGCTTGTATATAACGTGGAGTTGCACTGGCTGTGTATTCATATTCATATAAAAACCCAGGAAAGTTATGTCTGATTCATCCTACTGTCTTTCCCTTTCCCAGCCTCCCTCCCTTCCCTCAATTCTCCCTGACCAATCTGATGAACCTCCACTCCTCCCTACCTCCAACCTATTGTGAGTCAACATTCTCATATCAGAGAGAACATTCAGACTTTGGTTTTGGGGGATTGGCTTATTTCACTTAGCATGATATTCTTCATTTCCATCCATATACCTGCAAATGCCATTAACTTCTCTCTTCTTCAAGGCTGAGTAATACTCCATTGTATATATGTACCACATTTTCTTTATCCACTCATATGCTGAAGAGCACCTAGGTTGGTTCCATAGCTTAGCTATTGTGAATTCAGCTGCTATGAACATGGATGTGGCCATGTCACTAAAGTATGCTGATTTTAAGTCTTTTTGGTATATATTGAGGAGTGGGATAACTGCATCAAATTGTGGTTCCATTTCAAGTTTTCTAAGGAATCTCCATACTGCTTTCCAAAGTGGTTGCACCAATTGGCAGTCCCACCAGCAATGTATAAGTGTGCCTTTTCCCCTACATCTTCACCAACATTTATTTTTACTTTTATTCTTGATAATAGCCATTCTGACTTCAGTGAGATGAAATCTCATTGTAGTTTTAATTTGTATTTCTCTATTTGCTAGTGATGTTCAACACTTTTTCATATTTTGTTGACTGATTGTATTTCTTCTTCTGTGAAGTGTCTGTTCAGTTCCTTTGCCCAATTATTGATTGGACTATTTGGGTTTTTGTTTTTGTTAAGTTTTTTGAGTTCTTTATATATCCTGGAGATTAATGCTCTGAGGTGCAAGTGGCAAAGATTTTCATCCATTCTGTAGGCTCTCTTTTCACATTCTTGATTGTTTCCTTTGTTGTGAAGAACCTCTTTAGTTTGATACAATCCCACTTATTGATTCTTGATTTTACTTCTTGCACTTTAGTAGTCTTGTTGAGGAATTTGGTTTCTATGCTGACATGATAAAGAGTTGGGCCCACTTTTTCTTCTAGTAGATGCAGGGTCTCTTGTCTAATACTGAGGTCCTTGATCCACTTGGAGTTTTGTGCAGGGTGAGAGAGAGGGGTCTAATTTCATTTTATTTCTATGAATTTCCAGTTTACCTAGCACCGTTTGTTGAAGAGAGTATCTTTTCTCCAATGTATATTTATGGCACCATTGTATAGGAGATATCAGTTCTTGACGTTCTCTATTCTAGCAATCTCTTTTCACCTCTACCTTAACCAGTCACTGCTATGGTCTCACTCCAAAGCCTTGTGATTACCCAATGCTGCAACTTCCCCCCATAATCTCAGTGTCTAGCACCCACACAATCACACACTTCCAGGTCACTCTGTCAGGCACACAATTCTAACCTACCAGGACTAGAGATCCCGAGATCCTATCACGTTTCACTTCCACTCTGCTCTTTTCCCCTAATCAAGCTTAAATTTCATGGTCAATTTTTTAATTCCCCTGCTATTTAGGCTAAAACATAATACAGGTTAATCCTAGTACTCTGTATATTCTGCCCCTACATCCATGAAAGTAAAGTTGGCTTGAAGGAAAACAAAACAAAGCAAAACCTACTAGGTAATGTTCTCACTTTAAATTACTGATAGTAACCACTATTGCTACCTAGAAACCATTCTTTATTTCCAGGTCTCCTAAATGTCATGTCTTCTTTCCCAAACTGAGATTTTATTTCTACTACAATATGTGGTTTCATACCCATTTCACTGAGAAAAGAGAACCAATTAAAAAAAAAACAAGCTCCCAAAACCATATTTATTAACCTGAATTGATGCCCACGTTCTGTCTTATCCCTATTATCATGAGTGAACATTTTGTGCTCCCACTAAAGACCCTGTCTCTCCTTGGTCACCAGATTCCATCCCCTCTTGCCTACTCAAAGACCCTGTCCAGAAATTCTCTCCTCTTTTCCTGCATGATATATTTCCCTCCTTCTACTGGATCTTTCTTGTCAACATAAAGCTTCTTAAAAAATTCTCTTAGGGTTGGGGTTGTGGCTCAGCGGTAGAGCACTTGCCTTGCACGTGCGAGACCCTGGGTTCGATCCTCAGCACCACATAAAAATAAATAAGTGAAATAAAGATATTGTGTCCAACTACAACTAAAAAATAAATATTTAAAAAAATTCTCTTGACCCCACATACTCTTCCAGCCTGATTCATGTTTTAACAGTACCCCTTACTGATTCCTTCTCACCTCTTTACTGTGTAAATGGTGAAGTGACTCAGGGGTTTGGTTGCGGTCTTACTCTCATCTAGCCTCACTCATTTGGTGATCTCTTCTGATCTCACAGCTTTATTTCTCAAATTTATATCCCTAGTCTGTATCCCCAGTTTGTAAACCTAAGGTAAGAATTGCAGTCCAGTAATATCCAACTGCCCCATTGTTCTCTACTTGCATGGGTATTTCACAAGTCTGATGTTAAAGTGAACTTCAGAACTTCCCCTCCAAACTTTCTAGGCTAGTCTATTCCCATTCTCCCCATCTCAGTTATCAGCATTTCACTTTTTGAGTACTTCAGGTCAAAACCCACAGCCACCCTTGCCTCTGCTATTTCTCACTCCACTCCAATAGGACAACAAATTCAGTTATTCCTACCTCCAAAATATTGCTACAATTCATATTTATTGCCATCTCATTGCAAACAGCCTAGTCCAAGCCCCCCACCATCATCTCTTCTCTGCATTATTCCAATAACTTCCTAATTTTCCCTCTTATTCTACTCTTGTTCCTTCCAATCTATTCCAAATATAGCAGTTATATTGATGCTATTAAAAAAAAACAGGGAAGTTTTGCTACATCAGTGCAAGCTCCCTATAGCTCAACACTTTCACTGTTTACAACTAGAAACTCTGGAGAAGACAGAAGATTGTCAAATATTATTTTACACATATATTACATTCAGTGACATGCTATGTAGCCAGTAGGCTTTATGTTTATAAAGACAGACTTCAGGGGCTGGGGTTGTGGCTCAGCAGTAGAGCGCTTGCCTAGCAAGTACAAGGCCCTGGGTTTGATCCTCAGCACCACATGAAACTAAATAAACAAAATAAAGGTATTATGTCCAACTGTGACTAAAAAATAAATATTAAAAAAAGACTGAGACTTCAAAACTTCAAATAAATGATTTATTTCAGAGCACAATTATTAAAATGTCTACAACAACACTTTATATTAACATGGTTAAGTTATAACAACAAATAACAATCCTGAAAGCATAATTGTAATCCAGTCAGTTGTTTATAAAACAACTTTATGAGAAAATTAGATTTGAATGCTCAGGTGATGCTACCAAAAATAGATTTCTAAAAAAATTTAAAAATCATAAATATTAAATAGAAAACCATTTAGTCAACAATATTTTTTGAGTATTAGAAACTATAATAGCAGGTTCCAGGAGGATTGTAAGGAAATAAAAACAGAACTTCTTTAATATTCTAGGAAATATTTTAATTACTTGAATTAATTTTATCCTCACAATAACACAGAGAGGTAGGCACAATGAGTTTCCCCATCTTGGTGAGTAGGAAACTAAAGTTAAGTCACTTAATAAAAGTCACTGGTGGCAAGGAGTCTAACCTAGGCAGTCTGGCTCCACAGTTCTTGTTCAACCACTAGATGATGCTTCCCATTTAAAGAAATATAATAATAAAGATGCTTTAAATTTATTTTAAATACTGAGATTGCATACTGTTTGAAATACTTCAACATACTTGTAGTGAGCCGTTTCTGTGTACTGTGGCCGCCATTACAAGATGGCGCTGATAAGCGCCGTGGCCTGTGATAAACAACTCCTTATTTTGGGAGAGTTGGCACGTAGCTGTAAAACACCCTATGAGAAAGATCCACGTGGCAGTTGTGCATTGGGGCTTTATCTGCTTTATTAGGGCTGGGGCATGTAGCAGGAGTAGTAGTAGTAGTAGTAGTAGTAGTAGGAGTAGCAATAGAAGTAGCAGTAGGAGTAGTAGTAGAAGCTAGAAGACATGTCAAAATAAAGGCCTGAATAAACTGCTGAAGGAAGAATCCTGTGTCGTGTTTCCTTTGCTGGCGAGGGGACGCGGCAGTTGGTGGCCCGTACGGGGAAACCTCCTCGAACCCAGGATCCAGAACCTTCAGCAGTCAGGGGTGGTGCACCAGTAAATTCCCAGGTAAGTGGGAATCCGCAAATGAAAGCGGGGCGCTCCTCGGTAAATAAAGAGAGAGCAAGAATAAGTCCCAGGTGAATGGGATCCGCGATTAAAGCGGGGCAGCTCCTCTGTAAATAAAGAGAGAGCGGGAATAAATCCCAGGTGAGTGGGATCCACGATTAAAGCGGGGCAGCTCCTCTGTAGATAAAGAGAGAGCGGGAAAAAATAATAAATTCCCGGGTAAATGGGAATCCGCAAATGAAAGCGGGGCAGCTCCTCTGTAGATAAAGAGAGAGTGGGAAAAAATAATAATAATAATAATAATAATAATTAAACGGGACGCTCCTCTGTAGATAAAGAGAGAGCGGGGCTTTGTACTTTCACTTTCTTCATAGTTTTGAAAACATTATGGGTGTTAACTCCTCAAGCCCAATTTTGCTGGCCTTGGATGGGCTGCTGCGTTCTAAGGAACTTAAAGTGAAGCAGAGCACATTACAGAGGTTTTTAGAAGAGACTGACTCTGTAGCTCTTTGGTTTGTTTTTTCAGGGAGTCTGACGATTCCCAGCTGGGACAAATTAGGGAAGGACCTGGATTTCGCTCGTGAGCAGGGTACCTTGAAGGATGGTGTTATACTACTTTGGAAGTTAATTAGAGGATGTATAATGGATGGTAAATGTCAGAAAGCTGTGAGCGAGGGTCAGGCCGTTCTTGAGCAATTGCATGAAGAAAAACCGGAGGGGTCACATAGCGAGGTAGCAGAAAGTATTAGGAGTAAGAGGGGTGAACAGATAAGGGAGTCTGAAGTTAAACAGGGGAGAAGGCTCTATCCGGACTTGACTGAGTTAAAAACTCCCAAGGACACAAGTAGCTCGGACAGTTCTGAGGAATTGGACAAGTTATTACAACAATTACGTAAGGCTAAGATAAGAAAGAAAAAACGGGAAACAACAGATGTAAAAGCCTGCTGTGAGAAGGGTAATAAATCCAGTTCTGGGGAGGAAGTTGAGAACCTAGAGGAGGGCTCTATACCTGATGTTCCACCCATAGATCCGCCCATTGCTCTGCCCCCGTACGTGGGAGGAGTCCAAGGCTCCGGGAGGACTTTTCATTCTCATTGGTTCTTCCACAGTCACTCAGACAGGACTTCTAGTCCCGCTTTCCAGCCACTAACCTGTACTGCTGTGTTTCAGATTTCTACCGGAGCTGCTCAGAGCCTGTATTTTTTAAAAAAATGCCTACCTGTAAATGCTAACAAAAGATATCTTTTTCAGACAAAACTTAATTCCACAGGTTTCTATGTTACAGTCCTAAATTTAAGCTAGTTCTAAGTTAAATAACCTGACTTTTTCTCTATAGTTGTGTTACTAAATAATGTTCTATTGATGAGAGATATCAAATATGCTTCTTTATATTTTACTTTTAATTTTGAAGGTTATGAGGATGCATTTGCTCGCCACAGGAACAAGCCGGCAAAGTTCCTGTGATGACCAAAAAATCCTTATTTTCATTGCTAACTATAAAAATAAAAATGTATACTCAAGGATCTTATTTCAGTTACATCAAGTGACGTCACATAGAAGAGTGCACTCCTAGTTAAAAATAAATTTAAATGGATCCAAATATTTTAAGACCACGTGGTTACATAAAGTTAATAAAATTATAAGTTTTGTTCTTATTCTTAATATATATATATATATTTTAGATATTTAGATAACCTATATTTGTTAATCTATAAATTAATTAGCACATGCCTAATTGATTAGTTAATATATATTTGCCTAATTGTTTTTCTTCAACAGAAAACCCATAATTTATGTTTTATATTTACATTTATCAGATACTCTGCCTTTTCAGTTACAGATATTTGAGATAAATGTGTTTACTATAAATTTGCTTTTAAGTAAAAATACAATCAAGTAATTTCTAAATCTCAAAGTAGAATTAACCAACATCTTTTGTCAGGGATTTTAGCTGCTAACCAAACAATAGACCTACTTCAAGCTCAGGTAGAAGAATTGTCTGACCTGATGCTTTTGGGTTGTGTTGACCAATGTACGCATTTGTGCATAACTTCTGTCAGATTTAATGATTTCAGAAACGCTTCCCGCATCATCGGAGAGTGCTTGGCCGGAAATTGGTCCATAGTGGCAGAAAATTTGATCCAGTCTCAACTGACTCAGATAGCTGCTTTGAACAATACCCGTGTCATACCAGTGACTTTGGGACAATTCACCCGTTGGATTTCTTCTGCTTTTTCCTTTTTTAAGAAGTGGGTGGGAGTAAGCATTTTTGGTGCAATGTGTTGCTTTGGTATGTTTCTCTGTTTGTGGTTTCTCTGTCGCCTCAAGGCCCGCAGTGCTCACGATAAGGCTATGATCATACAAGCTCTTGCTGCTTTAGAAAATGGCAACTCGCCACAGGCCTGGCTTGCGCATCTTAAACAGTAAACCTTTGACATGGTCGTTGCACCCCAAGTTATTATAACATTGCACTGGGATCGACATGCCCTTCTTTTATTACTCTTCTAATGCTGGAACTTCTACCATATCTTTCCTCTGTGCATACCTCTCCTCCCTGCCTTTCTGCACTAGGATCTTTACTAACTAATCTTACGGTTCAACTACACCTGCCATTTGACGGTGATGGTCATGGGTCCTGTTTATGGAGACGGTTACCATAACAATGTCCTGTTGGCCACAACATGCTGAGCTGATCTTGTAGTACCCAGTGACGGGCAACTTCCACGCTTGCACTGCAACCTAAGACAGGGGAATGGGGCCTCCCCAGAGACGGGTAAGCAGTGCAGGGGCGGTGGACGACCTAAGACAGGGGCTACTTGATTCCCTTTGACATGCTATAAACAAAAGAGGGGAACTTGCTGATAACAGGCCTTCCCTGGCCCCCGGGGGCCCAGCCCCCAATTCTTTGTTCTGCATGTCGAAGTGGCCAGCTCACTAGGCCTCCTGTTTTTCCGCCTGAGACACATGTATTCCACGGGAACGTCATGGCCTTTATCTAACAATGGCAGATGTCACGACCGAATTTCTCCCCCTTTCTGCTGTCCGTGCCTTTCTTTCAGGGTGCTACCAACTTGTTTGTCGTCGTATTTCTAAACAGTCACAGTTCAGCCTCAGCTGTCCCCCTTCGTCCACCATCGTCACGATACAGGATGCGAGGCAAGGCACTGCACTTGAGTGATCCTTGAAGTGGACCTCAAGGAGAGCATGTCCTATTGCATGCGGGTTGGACGTCCACGCCCCGCCCCACGAAAAAAGGCGTCGGCTGATTTGGCCTCAGGTTTGGGGAAGGGCCCTCCTTAGGGCTGGACCATATGCAGTCACTTCTGCACAGTGGGATAGGACCTCTACTCTCGCCTGTATTGTCTTAGTAAAACAAAAAAGGGGGAACTGTAGTGAGCCGTTTCTGTGTACTGTGGCCGCCATTACAAGATGGCGCTGATAAGCGCGGTGGCCTGTGATAAACAACTCCTTATTTTGGGAGAGTTGGCACGTAGCTGTAAAACACCCTATGAGAAAGATCCACGTGGCAGTTGTGCATTGGGGCTTTATCTGCTTTATTAGGGCTGGGGCACGTAGCAGGAGTAGTAGTAGTAGTAGTAGGAGTAGGAGTAGCAATAGAAGTAGCAGTAGGAGTAGTAGTAGAAGCTAGAAGACATGTCAAAATAAAGGCCTGAATAAACTGCTGAAGGAAGAATCCTGTGTTGTGTTTCCTTTGCTGGCGAGGGGACGCGGCACATACTGACATTAGTCCATAGACCCAGTAAGGATTAAAACAGAAGTTAATAAATACCTGGCGTTCCAATGGCTCTTACATATGAGAATACCATATTTGCTTTTCCTTTCAGAGCATTTTCTATGTTCTGAAGATCTTCCAGTGTGGTTATATATTTCACTTCATTAAAAAGAAGAGCACTAAAATAAATGTAGATGAAATTAGTAGAAAAATCTAACATGTACTGTTACATAATACACATTTTTATTAAAGAACCTAAAAAAAGAAATTTAACTTGACAAATAATAAGAAATTAATGATAAAAGCCTAAGCATTTAATAACACAGATTAAAATCAGTTTGTAGGTTATTAGTCTCTGAAAACATCAACCAAGGGTATTGGTGGAAAACGATGTTCATTCTCCATCACAAACACTTCAACAGATTTAAGCAGTAATCACTAATCACCCAAATAATCCCTTACAGATCTCTCAGCCTTGAACACATTTGAGCCTTTCAGACGTCAAAACTATAGACTTCCTTCCAGAGTCTGTAAGGCCTTACATGACCTAGACATTATCTACTTTTTCAACCTCATTTTCTTCTACCATTCCTAACATCTACCACACTCCAGGCACATCTTAGGGATTTGCACACAGAGGTCTGTCTCTTTGCTGAAAATTCCCTTTCCTCTGTCTCATCCATCTGATTACTTAAACATCATTGTATCAGAGAAGCCTCCCTGTAAGTAAGGTGTGTAAGTAAGCTTGTAGCATTTTCCTCTCACTATTTGATTCCTTCATAGTCCTTAATACAATTTATAATTATTTATATATTCATTTACTTGTTTATCCCTATCCATTTACTTGTTTATCATTAAACTGTTGTCCGCTTAAGGCAAGGACCTTGCCTATTTTATCACTATGTTTGTAGTAACTTAGAATAAAATCTAGTACACAGTAAATGATCAATAATCATTTGTTAAATGAACAAAAGAAACAGTAAGGCAGAAATTTACTCTAATTTTTGATTTGAAGAATGGACATCCTATACATTAAAGATCTTACCCACAAACACATTTAATAAACCAAGGAACCAGGGATAGAACGGAACCCAGGGAGTTCTCTCTCCTGATCCAGTGATCTTTCCACTTGACCATGATTCTCCCAATTTTCAATGTATAAATCAAACTGACAGATCATATCTCTTCATCCAAAATTACTCCCTTTAAATTATCTATTTCTATATAAATTCTCTGTCCCTAACAATTCATGCCCTTAATCCCCCACATATATATAGTGTGTGTAATTTTATTAGGCTTAACTTAAAGGGTTTTGAAATTATTTCCAGGCCTAAACACTTAAATAAGCAAAAGTTCATTGAAATACTTCCAACAAATTAATCAAACATGTCTTCCTCTTATGGAAAACAGCACATCTAACATAGTAGTTCTTAAACTTTTTGGTATCAGGTTCCCTTTTTACCCTTAGAAATTACTAAAGTCCTTGAAAAGATTTTCAAAAAGGAAGGTATCTTTCAGTAGTTGCCAAAACATAAAACAGGAATTTAAATATATTTATTAATTATTTTTTAAAATAATAATAAACATGGCTGCATGTTAACAAATCACTTTTTTAAAAACCTAAATTTTCCAAAACAGATGAAAAATTTAGTGAAAAGAATGGTATTATTTTACATTTTCTGCAAATCTCTTTAATATGAGGCTAAATTTGCTTCTGCTTAATCTGTTGTGATATTACATATCATATGGCCTCTGGCAACTCCATTCATGGGAGAATGAAAGTGAAAAGGGCAAATAATGTCTTAGTATTATAAGGACATTTTGACTTAATAGTCAAAATGAAAGTGCTGCCCTAAATTACACTGGTTTAAATATTTACCTGTTTGTTACAGCTTTCTCCCACTTGTTAAAAGAAATTTAAGACACAATTTTCTAAAATTCTGAGGGCAGGCTTTTGTTTTAAAAGGAGTATTTAGTGGGGTGTGGTGATGCATATTGTAATCAGCTATTCAGGGGTGTGAGGCAGGAGGATTAAAAATTCAAGGACAGCTTGGGTAATTTAAGGAGACTGTCTCAAAAAATAAAAAGGACTGGAGATGTAGCTAAGTTGTATAGTGCTTGCTCAGCATTCATGAGGAGGCACTGGGTTGGACTGCCAGTACCATGAAAAATAAAAGTTGTAATTACTGAGCAGTATTCACCATGTTAGATATTTTCACATAGTTTCATTTATTGCCTTAACAACATTCTTGAAATAGTGTTTATTCCACACTCACACACAGAAGAAACAGTCTTAGGGACTAAGTAACCCATCCCAGATCATAGTGCTGGTAACTGGTAAAAGTGAAACTCAAATCCAGGTTTTCTGACACTAATGCCAGGACTTTCTAATTATTTTATCACCAACCACTTTTGTAAATGGGAAACCAAGTGGGAAGGGTGACAAATAAAGCACAGCAAGGAAGTCACAATGTGTATTACTAATTGCATATCATTTTGGCTAAAGAGCCCATAATTTACCTAAAATTACCCTTTACTTACTTCATCCTTTAGTTACTTCCAAAGTTAGGAGGTACCATCTATTGAATTTAATATGATTACCATGTAAATTCTAAGCTTAGAAGTTATTTCACCCATTTACTTTTATTGCTCTAGTAGTACCAATTCATTTGCTTCAAAAATCAATTCTGGAAGTAGAAATTTTCCCAACCCTTTTTTTTAAAAAAAAAAAAAAGATTGGCAACTATAAATTAATAAAAGTCAACATTTACTGAGCACTTACCACACATCGGCATAGCCCTAAGCATTTTTTAAGAAGTAGCAAATTATCAGTTTTTGAGCTGCCCAGCTCTGAACAGGGAATTGCCTGTTTTCAACACCTTCATGGTGAAGCCGCTCTCGTAAATGCTGATAATATCATGAACTTCCCTTTCCAAGCTCCCTGCAGCAAGGTATGGCTAAATGACCCAGAATCATCTGCCTGAGATTCAAATCAGGAGCAAGTGTTGCAAAGAATCAAGGACAGAGAAGAATGATTTTGAGAAGCAATAGCAGTAATAATCAGCTTCAAAGACTGGTGTTAGTAATAGCCCAGAGAAAGCAATTCAAGCTGTGATGTCTAATACTCAGAAGAAATGCAAAAGTTCTCCCCAGATTAGTTGAATCAAAGTTTTGACTCATTTGGAGATTTCATCTATTCACTCCAAATTCTTATGCTTAAGTCTAAGACCCTTAATCTGGGTCTTAGAATTAGAACCAGATTCTAGAGTTTATAACTAAGAACTCCCATCAGTGCACTCTGTCTTAGTTTTCATGGCTAACATCTGAGATTGGTACTATCACAAACTTTTTTTCCCTTCAGTACTGGTGATTAAATCCAGTGCTCCACCACTGAGCTACACTCCCATCTTTTTTTTTATTTTGAGACAGGGTTTTACTAAGTTGCTTAGGACCTCACTAATTTGCTGAGGCTGGCTTCAAATTTTCCACCCTCCTGCCTCAGCCTCATGAGCTGCTAGGATTACAGGCATGTACTATCACACCCAGGTCAACAACCCTATTTTATTTATTTATTTATTTATTTATTTGGTACCAGCAATTGACCCAGGGTGCTTAAACACTGAGCCATATCCCTAACCCTTTTTATATTTTTTATTTAGAAACAGGGTCTTGCTAAGTTGCTTAAGGTCTCACTGAATTTCTGAGGCTGGCTTTGAACTTGCAATCCTTCTGTCTCAGCTTTCCAAGCCACTGGGATTATAGGCATGCACCATCAAGCCTGGCTTCATTGATCCTATTTTAAAGATAAGGTCACAGTATTTAGAAAAGTTATCTCGCCTAACGTCCCAAAGCTCATTAAGCAGTCATTATTCATAAGAAAATAATAACCAAAATTAATTATTTTTCCTAATGGCTTCCTAACCTTAGTATATTCTTTAATATGCTGATTTCCAGAATATGAGGCTACCTAAATATCTCAAAGATACATTCCACAAACCTCTATTCCTTCATTCTAGATCCAAGAAGAATTACTGATAGAAGTGGATTAAAGAAAAAGTCTCTCTTGGGATTTCCTTGCTGTAATGATACAGTAATACATCCTGGAGCTGCTCCAATTAGGGAGTTCTTTCTACCCAAGAAAGGCCATCCCTTTATTTGGCAGGCTCTTCCTGAAACTTTCCTATCACAACCACTAGGTAGACAAGATAGAAGGCCAAAAATTTAAGCCAATGTTAGCAAGAAAATTAACAGTCTATTTGTCCCTACTTTCAGACCAGCAGGCCACTCAATTTTTTAAAGAGAGAATCTTTTTTCAGTATTTTTATTTCTGTGATTAATCCAAATTCTAAAACACTCAATAAAAAGAAAATATTAACATCTAATTTAACAAACCAAAACCCCAAGAACCTGGGAAAAGGGGTTACTTTTGTCTAAATTAATTATATTATTCTTGGATAGATTTGGAATTCAAATCCAAGACAAGTAACTTTTTATTATAATTTCCCAGTAAAAAAGTATGTCAGTATAAACAGGAATTCATCTGGCCACATTGTGTGTGAACAAATCTGATACAGATAAAAGAATGAGCAGTAGCTCGACATCCATTAAGAAGGGACCAGCAGAGGAACAGTGCAGGAGTTTTAGGGGAAGACACCTCTAAAAAGAGCTTTCCCCAGAGGTAATGTAATCTAACTACTCAATGCCAAGGCTCTGCAATCAGCATTAAAAGAATAATACTACCAGAAACCATGACAGTTGAAAACGATTTCTATAATATTTGAAGTTCATATTATTTTGAGTAGCATGCTAACTTAAAAGGAAACTTCCTGTTTTCAAAATATTATCGAGAATCAAGTACCATGTCTTACAGAAAAATTAATGAAATGTTACCGTTTCTTACTAGATATTCTTTCCTATTTGTATCATTTTATGATTTTTAGGATTCAACAATTAGTACGTAAACAAGAATGACCTTTCTTTCCAACTATTGCCTCATGGCAAATATCCCCACCAGCTGTCACAGCATGAACTCACATGAACTCACTTTGTTTTTCCCCCTCTGAACTGCAAAATGAAACTTCCTCCATTTATATATGTACTTTTGAAAACAACTATATGGAGAGAGCACTGAGTAAAATCCACAACATATTTTTACATGCATTACCTTATTTGGTTCTCACAACAATCTCAAGAAGCTACAATTATAACATACAAAGAAAAGAAAAACTAGCAATCAGACGAATAAATTGTTCAGATCACATGTTGTAAGAAAAGGAACAGGGACTAAAATACTCATTAAAGTCTGGCTTCTTCATATATCATACAATCTTCCAATGTTAAAATTATAATGCCTTAATTTCCTATACCTCCAATTACCTGATAAACTAGATATGTGGTATTTTAGGGCTTGGGGGTTGTTTTGTTTTGGTTTCTTGGTACTAGGGATGTAGGGGCACTTCACCAGAGCTACATCACCAAACGTTCCTATTTTTTATTTTGAGACAGGATCTTGATAAATTGCTGAGGCTGGCTTTGAACTTGTGATCCTCCTGCCTCAGCTTCCTGATTCACTGGTCACAGGCGTGCACCACTGCACCCAGCTAAATATGGGTATTCCCAATCAACACATAAAGGTGAGTTGTTACTTTACTTTCTTTTTGTAAATATCACCTTCTTAATCCTATCTAGAAGTTGCAAAGTAAAATTTTCTTCACATAGTTCACAAATTATTTAATCTACCAGTTTTGATTATACACATTTAGAAAACACTTAAGAACTTTTAGACTATGAAGCCAAATTCTCATTTTTAATTTAAATTTCACTTATTTTGAAAATTAGTAATAATCTTATATGGTACAAATATAAAAGGCACCCAAATATAAGGTATCCAAAAAATTGAATAGTAAGTAAATAGTCTACCAACTCCTTCCTCCTCCCCCCCAACTTCTCTATAGCTTTCCATAGCAACCATTATTTTCAGTTTTTGTGAAACCTTGAAATATTTATGCCACATATGTGTATACTATGTATGCATCTATATCTTTGTTAGGAGGCAATGCTTCCTTGATCTCCCTCTGTTCCTACACAGCCCAAGTCTTCTAAAGATGAAATCTGACATGACACCAAAAAAATGTCTTTTTACCAGGGGCCATTTACTCCTACTCAAAGGGCAATAAAACCTTTCTTAATGTCCCCACAGCCAAAAGCTTACATTTAAGAATAGAGCCCTTCCTCTTCTGCTCCTACATTCCACAGAAAAAGACACGCACTCTCTCTTCATTGGAAAAGAGCAAATGTGTCAGCTCCTACATAGCTCAAACATTCAAAATTTTTTTCTCCTCATTCAAACCCCACTATATGTATAGGATTACATACGACTCTTATCTCATTGCTCTAGAGAACCAAGTAAAAGAAACCAGTACTACCATATTCTCCTGGCTGCTATTATTGCTATGAGATCAGATCTCTAATTCATAAGTCTGATGTATATGTGAATATATGGGTGTGGGTGTGCATATATGCGTGAACATGTGTGAATGGTTTATATTATTTTATACATCCAAAGATGCTTTAGGTATGACTCATATATACTACACACATGTATACAAACACAAGTAGAATAACAATGGAGACCCTCCAGAGTTTTGAAATAACCCCATTTCTTACATAAATAGCATTTTGCTATTTCCTAACTTACTTGGTTTATTTTACTTATTATATTCTGGAAAAAATTAATTTGTAAGAATTTTAACATACTATTATATTTTTAATTAATGATGTTTTAGCAATACCTTAAATATCTTACAAAAAAATACAGAATTGGACATAATGATCCAAAAATATATAATTTTAAAATAATTGATGTAAGAGTCACCCTAAGTTTAGATTTGTTATTTTATTCCAAGATTTTCTAACTTAATTTTTTCTCCACTTAGATTTTTCTATATTCTAGGGAAAAAAGTAATTAACATCTTGATATTTTTGTTGACAAAGTAGTGAGTTCAAGTATAACTGTAGATCACTGATCTCAATCAAAATATTCTACATAACAAACAAATACAAAAGCCTTGGGGAAAAAATAATAGCATGACTTACACATGAAGCAAGCCAAATATTCTCAAAATCAAGCTTTCATTTCATGAAGTATTTTGAGAAAAATCTACAGACATTTCTTATCCCTAATTATGAGGCTAAAACAAACCAAAAACAACTGACAAATTTGCTGAAAGTAATATATTTAAATATGTGTATTGTTTATAAATAAACCAAATTCCAGTAAATTTTGGCTTCCCTATTTAACTAAAGCCTAATGAAATACAAACCAAGAATTTTTATAATATTACATACATATAAGATATATATGTATGTATATGTATAATATACATATATATAATAGTAGATAATAGTGTCTTAGAAAAAAGACTTAAGCAGGATATAAAATCAATAAACAAAAGTTAATGTACTGAGCACGGTAGGACATGTCTGTAATCCCAGCGAATTGGGAGGCTAAGGCAAGAGAATCACAAGTTCAAAGTCAGCCTCAGAAATTTAGTGAGGCCCTAAGCAACTCAGAGAGACCCTGTCTCAAAATAAAAAATACAAAAAGGGTTAGATATGTGGCTCAGTGGGTAAGCACTCTTGAGTCAACCCCTAGTACCAAAAAATACATTTAAAAGAATTTAAAAATCAATAGCTTTCCTACACACCAATACTTAATTTGCTGGAAAAGATATCAAGAAAACCATCACATTCACAATAACCTTAAAAAAAATAAATATTTGGGAACTAATCTAACCAGAGAGGTAAAAGAGCTCATGAAAATTACAGAACATTGAAGAAAGAAATTGAAGAAGACCATAAAAGATAGAAAGACATCCCACATTTTTGGACAGAAATAACATTGTCAAAATGGTCATACTACCAAAAGCAAAATACAGATTCAATGAAATCTCCATCCAAACACCAATGACATTCTTTGCATAATTAGAAAAAACAATTCTTAAATTCATTTGGAAGAATAAGAGACCCAAAAAATCCAAAGCAAAACTGGGCAAGAAAAGTGATGCAAGTGGCATCACAATATTTGATCTGAAATTATACTACAGAACTGAAGTAACAAAAACCACATGGTATTGGCATCAAAATAGCCATGAAGACTGTTATGGTTTGGATGTGAGGTGTTCCCCAAAAGCTCACATGTGAGACAATACAAGAAAGTACAAGAAAGTTCAGAGAAGAAATGATTGGGTTGTGAGAGCCTTAACCCAATCAGAGGATTCATCCTCTGATGGGATTAACTGAGTGGTAACTGAAGGAAGGTGGGGTGTGGTTGGAGGAGGTGGGTCATTGGGGGTATGTTGGGGTATATATTTGTATCTGGCCTGTGGAGTCTCTCTCTGCTTTCTGATCATCATGTGAGCTGCTTCCTTCTGCCACACTCTCCTGCCATGTTGTTCTGCCTCCTCACCTTGAGCCCCAAGGAATGGAGCCAGCTATCTGTGGACTGAGACCTCTAAAACTGTGAGCCCTCAAATAAACTCCTCCTCCTCTACAGTTGTTCTGGTCAGGTCCTTTAACCATAGCCACAAAAAAATGCTGATTAAAGCAAAGACACAGAAAAACAGAGACCAATCCAGATACCTAACAGTCATCTGATATTTGACAAAGGTGCCAAAAATATATATTAAAGAAAAGACAGCCTTTTTAACAAATAGTGCTGGGAAAACTGAAGAGCTATATGTAGAAAAATGAACCTAGATTCCTCTCTCTCACTCTGCACAAAACTCAAATTGAAATGGACCAAAGACTTAAGAATTAGACTACAAATCTTACAACAGTTAAAACAAAACACAAGGTCAGCACTCCATCATATAGGTGCAGGCATCAACTTCATCAGCAAGACCTCTAATGCTTAAGAAATAATACCAAGATTCAATAAATGGAATGCCATCAAATTAAAAATTTCCACAGAGAGAAGGAAATAATTAAGAGCATGAAAAGACAGCCTACAGAATAGGAGGAAATCTTTGCCAGCTACCCCACTAATAGGAGATTAATATCCAGAATATATAAAGAACTCAAAAAAACTTAACACCAAAAAAATAAATAATGCAACCAACAAATGGGCAAAAAAAAAAAAAAACTAAACAGAAACTTCTTAAAAGACAAAACATAAGCGGCCAAAAAAATATATGAAAAAAATGTCCAAAATCTCTAGAAATCATGGAAATGCAAATGAAAACTATATAAGATTTCACCTTACTATAGTCAGAATAGCAAAGATCAAGAATACAAATAATAATAAATTCTGGTGAGGATGTGGTGGGTAAAGGCACACTTGTATACTGTTGGTCAGACTACAAACTAGTACAACCATTCTGGAAAGCAATATGGAGAATCCTCAAAAAACTACAAATGGAACTACCAAATGACCCAGCTATTCACTCCTCAGTATTTTTCAAAAATAACTAAACTCAGCATACTATATCCATATAGTCACTTACGTTATTTATAGCAGCACAGTTCACAATAGCTAAATTATGAAATCAACACAGATCCCCATCAAATATGAATGGATTAATAAATGTTGGTATATATACACACAATAGAATTCTACCAGCCATAAAGAAGAATGAAATTATAACACTGCTGGTAAAGGGATGGAAAAGAAGAACATCATGCTAAGTGAAATAAGCCAGACGTGGAAATTCAAACATTAAATGTTTAATCTAGTATATACAAGCTAGAGTAAAATAAAGGAAAAGAGGAGGGAAGGATAAGATATTAAAAAGATATAGGGAAGATCAGTAGTGTAGAAGAAGGCGAACAAGAGGCAAAGTGGAGAGACAGGAAAGAAGAAGCAATGAAGAATGAATTCTTTAAAAAATCATGTTATGTGTATTTATAAATATACCACAGGGAATTTCACCTTTATGTAATTCACCTTTATGAATTTCACCTTTATTAATTGAACATAAATAAATAGATAAATAAAAGGAAGTCTAGCAGAGAAGAGGAAGGAGAATTGGGTAGGAGAGGGAGGACAGGAAGGAACAAGGGGAATTGTGAACTGAAATTGAATTCCATACATTTATGATTTAGGAGGGATGAACTCAATGACTAGGTTTAACCATAAAAGGGCTAACCAAAAAAAATATATATACAGATTCAAGAAATCCCCTCCCACAAAACACCAATAACAATCTTCACAGAACTAGAAAAAAACAGTCCTAAGATTCATTTGCAAGAATAAAAGACCCAGAATAGCCAAAGCAATTCTAAGGGAGTAGGGAGCTATGCTGAGCTCTAGTAACAGAAGATGAATGGTTTTGGCATAAAAATAGACACATAGACCATGAAACATAAGACTCAGCAAATGAACACAGCTATCTGATCCTTGACAAAGATGCCAAAAACACATTGAAGATAAACTTTTTAACAATTGGTGCTAGAAAAACTGGTCACTGGTTATCCATATGTAGGAGAAAGAAACTAGATTTCTATCTCTCACCCTGCACAAAAGTCAACTCAAAGCTGATCAAAGACCTAGGAATTTGAACAGAAATTTTGACTGCTAGAAGAAAACATAAGGCCAACATTAACATATAAGTGCAGGCAACAATTCCTCAATAGAATTTCTATAGCTCAGGAAATGCCAAGAGTTGATAAATGATTTAACATCAAATTAAAAAGCTTCTACACAGCAAATAAACAATTACGAGAATGAACAGAGAACCTACAGAATATTAGAGAACCTTTCCTAGCCAGTATTATGACAGAGAATTAAAATGCAGAATATATAAAGAATTTTAAACTAATCAAATAAAAAAATTATACAATCAATAAATGGACAAATAAACTAAACAGACACTTCTCAAAAGAAGAAAATAAAAATGGACGACAAACACATGAAACAACATTCAACATCTTTAGCACTAGGGAAGTGCAAATCGAACCGACACTGAGCTTTCATCTCACTAGGTAGAATGATAGCCATCAAGAATACAAATAATAATAAATGCTGAAGAGGTTGTGGGGGAAAGAGAACACTTTTACACTGTAGGTGGGATTGCAAATTAGTAACCTAACCGCTAGGGAAATCAGTATGGTGGTTCCTCAAAAGACTAGAAATGTGTTACAGTTCAGATATGATGTGCCTTCCAAAAGTCCCTATTAATGCAGGAATACTCAGAGGTGAAATGATTAGATTGTGATAGATGTAACCTAATCAGTCCATTCTAGGTTATATTGGGGTAACTATAGTCACATGGGGTATGGCTGGAGGAGGTGGGTCATTGTGAGTAGTGCCCTGTCAGGATTCATCTTTCCTGAAGCCTCTTCCCCCCTCCCTCCCTCCCTCCCTCCCTCCCTCCCTCCCTCCCTCCCTCCCTCCCTCCCTCCCTCTCTCTCTCTCTCTCTCTCTCTCTCTCTCTCTCTCTCTCTCTCTCCTTCCTGGTCACCATGAACAGGCTACTCTCCTCTGCCTCGCCCTTCAGTCCTGATATTTTGCCTCACCTTGGGCCCAAAGAAATGGAGTTGGCCCACCTTGGACTCAACTTCTGAAACCATGAGCCCAAATAAACTTTTCCTCCTCTAAGTTGTTCTTGTGGGGTATTTTGGTCACAATGATTAAAACGTTACTTACACAGAATGGAACCACCATTATGACTCAGCTATACCACTCCTTGGTATTTATCCTAAAGAATCAAAGTCAGCACACTGGATCGATACTTACATACCCAAGTTTACATACCCATGATTCACACTAGCCAAACTGTGGAATCAGCCAAGGTCTTGGTCAATCAATGAATGGATAAAGAAAATATGATATATACACACAATGGAGTTTTATTTAGCCATAAAGAAGGATAAATGTATGTTATGGATGGATAAAGAAAATATGATATATACACACAATGGAGTTTTATTTAGCCATAAATAAGGATAAATGTATGTTATTTGCAGGAAAACAGACAGAACTTGAGAAGATTTTGTTAAGCAAAATAAGCCAAATTCAAAGTCAAGGGTTGTATGTCTTCTCTCATATGTAGAGGCTACAGAAAAAGAGAGGAAAAAGTGGGAATGAAGGATATCATAAAAACAGGAGAAGAGTTGAGTAGAGGAAGGAGACCGGAGGAGGGAAAAGGGGAGGTACCAGGGAAAAAAATTAGCCAAATTATATTGTTATATTGTATATCAAACCTCATGTTTTTAAAATTTTTATTAGTGCATTATAGTTATACATAATATTGGTGTTCACTCTGACATAATTATAAAACATGAAATTGAATTTGCTCCAATTCAGTCACTAGTACTTCCTTCCCTCACCCCATTCCTTTTCTTCTGTTCTACCTGTTTTCCTCCTATGTAATTATAGTTTTTTTTTAATTAGTACATTATAGATACATGGAGTGGTGAAATTCACTGTGGTATGTTTATATGTATACATAGGATAGTTTGATCAGTTTCAATCCATCGTTCCTCCCTTCTCCATCCCCCCTCCTCAATCCCCTTCTTCTACTTCATGATCTCTCTTCTACTTTCATGTGATCCACATCCCTTGATTTCCCCTATTTTGGACTAGCTTCCACATATAAGAGAAGAAATTCAACCCTTGACTTTCTGAGTTTGGCCTATTTCACTTAGCACGAGGTTCTCCATTTCTATCCATTTATTTGCAGATGCCTAATTTCATTTTTCTTTATGGCCAAGTAAAACTCCATTGTGTATATGTACCACATTTTCTTTATCCATTTATCTGTTGACAGGCATCTGTGCTGGTTCCATAACTTCAATATTGTGAATTTAAAAAAAAAGACTAAGGACATAAACCAAATAAATAAATATTCAGGTCTGAATAATGACATTATGAAGAATGTCAGGGGGATGATTTTCACAGCTTTATATATTACTCATGCATGCTATAAGGATATTAATGCTCAAAACTAGCAACAGATTATTATTAAGTGAATATTATTTCACTTACTAGTATAATAAGTGAAAAATGAGTTCATTTTTCAGTATTTTTTAAAATAAAAAACGAGTTCATTTTTTGGTCTTTTTAAAATAAAAATTCCCTTAAGGTCAAAGAGCAACCACACAAACCAACTAAAACTTAGCCAAAGATTTTGACAGATATCTCATCAAACAAGATATACAGACAGAAAATACACATACAAAACAAACACACACACACACACACACAAAAGGTACTTCAGATTATATGTCAAGGAAATACAAGCTAAAACTTTGAGATGACACTACACACCTATTATAATAGACAAAAAATGAGAACATGAAATGCTGGCAAGGATGTGTAGCAACAGGAAATTAATTCATCACTAGTGGGAATGCAAAATGATACAGCCATTTCAAAAAGCAATTTGGTGGGAGTTTTTTATAAAACTAAACATACTTCTTTAAAACAAAACTTTTGTAGTTGCAGATAGACAGCATGCCTTTATTTTATTTTATTTTTATGTGATGCTAGGGATCAAACCCAGTGCCTCATGCATGCTAAGCAAGCACTGTGCTACAGACCTACAGCCCCAGACCCCAAATTAAACATACTCTTATCATCAGTCCAACAATCACCCTCTTTAGTATCTACTAACAGAAGTTGAAAACTTAGGTCCACAAAAAAACTTGCCCATAGAGGTTTATAGCAACTTTATTCATAAGCGCCAAAACTTGGAGGCAAACAAGATGTCCCGCAGTACATGAATGAATAAACTGTGGCACATCCAAACAACAGAATATTATTCAGCACTAATAATAAATGAGATATTGAGCCATGAAAAGGCATGGAGGAAGTTTAAGTGCATATTACTAGTAGTAAGTGAAAGAAGCCAATCTGAAAAGGCTACAAATTGTATGATTCCAGAATTTTGCTTCTAAAAAGTGCAAAACTATAGAGAAAGTTAAAATATATATATATATCAGTGGTTGCCAGGAATGTGGGGAAAAGTTAGGAGATGAATAGATGGAGCACTAAATTTTTAGGGCAGCAAAAGTATTCTGTGTGAAACCATAATGATGGATACATTATACATTTGTCTGAACCCACAGAATGTACACCATCAAGAGTAAACCATAATGTAACCTAAAGACTTTGGGTGATTACAATGTGTCAACATAGACATCAATTTTAACAAACATACCACTCTGGTGGAGGGTATTGGTAACAAGGGAATTTATTCATGTCTGGGGTGCAGGATAAATGGGAAATCTCTGTATCTTCTTCTTTTTTTGTTATGAACCTAAAACTGCTCTAAAAGTAAGTTCTCAAACTTGCTCTCTCTCCCCCCATCTCTCCTCTATCCCCCCACCCCCAGCCCTTTGCCCTTTGCTATAAGACAGAAGAATACATGAACAAATGGGAAAAATGACATGTTCTAGGATAGAAAGATTCATTCTTAAAATGTCAACTGTCTCTGAGATAACTTATAATGCTAGTAGGATTTAGACAAGGAGGGGAAGGAACAGAACATGTTAATTTAAAATGTCATATGTAAGCAAAATAAATAAGTGTGAAAGGAATTTGACCTTTCAGATGCTATATTATAAAGCCTCAGAAATCAAATCAGTAGAACTTTTACATGAATAGAAAGTTCAGAAACAAACCCAATACATATGAGAACTTAGTGTAAACAGTGGCACCTCAAATAATGAAGTGATCCATTTATCTTCACTTGTATTAGAGCAACTAAGTAGCCTCCTGAATTACACACAGGTAAATCCATTCCTCGAACCATTTGCCAAGTTAAATTCCAAACAAATCAAAGATTTAAATATAAATTAAAAACAATAAGAGAAGACATGCACCCACAAAAATATAGCCAACTGATCTTTGATAAGGGAGCAAAAGCAGTTCAATGAAGAAAAGATAATTTTTCAACCAAGTATGCAGAAACAACTGGATATCCACATGCAAATATATAAGTCTAGACATTAACTTTACACATTACACAAAAATTAAGTCAAAGTAGACCACAGACTTAAATGTAAAACACAACTCTAAAACTAAAAGATTAAAAATCTTGGTGACGTTGGGTTGGTAATGAGTTTTAAGATACGACATCCAAAGTGTAATCTATGAAAGAAAAAGTTAAGCAGGACTTCATCATTATTTAAAAACCTCTGTTCTTCAAAAAGAATTAAGAGAATGAAAAAACAAGCCCACAGACTAGCTATCTGCAAAACATGTATATGATAAAAGGCCTGTATCCAAAAAGTATAAAAGAACTTCTAAAACTCAACAATAAAAATATATATATTAAAAAAAAAAAACCTCATTCATTGCTGGTGAGAATGCAAAATGGTACATCCACTTTGGACACCAGTTTGGTAGTTTCTTACAAAGCTAAACATAGTCTTAACATGTGATCCACAAATCTCACCCCTTAGATATTTATCCAAATCAGTTGAAAACTTACATCCACACAAAAACCTACATTTAGCTTTATTCATAACTCCCAAAACTTTTGAAGCAACCAAGATGTTCCACAAGTGAATGGATAAACAAACTGTGGTACATCCACACAATGGAATATTATTCTGTAATAAAAAGAAATGAGCTAGGGGCTGGTGTTGTGGCTCAGGGGTAGAGTGCTCATCCAGAACATGCAAGGCACTGGGTTCGATCCTCAGCACCACATAAAAATTAAAAAATAAAATAAAGGTATTGTGTCCAACTATAACTAATATATATATGTGTGTGTGTGTGTGTGTGTATGTGTGTATGTGTGTATAATTTTTAAATATATTTTTTTCAAAAAAAGAAATGAGCTATCAAACCATGAAAAGAGTGGAGTCTTTTACATACAGCTACACAAAAGAAGCCAATCTGAAAAGGCTACATGCTGATGATTCCAACCACACATTATAGAAAAGGCAAAACTACAGAAATAATAAAAATACCAGTGGTTTGGAGAAAGGGAAGAGACTTTTAGAGCAGTGAAACTATTCTGAATGATATTGTAATGGCGGAAACACATCATTATACATCTGCCAAAACCTAAATAGTATACAATACAGAGCACACTCTTAACTATATTCTTTAGCTAATAATAATGTGTCAACATGGGTTCAAAAAATTGTAACAGCTACTACACTAATGCAAAATGTAACAGGAAAACCAAACATGGAGGAAAAAGGAGACATAGGGAATTCTTTATACTCTTTGCTCACTTCCTATAAATTTATAATTTATAATTTTCTATAAATCCAAAATTTCTCTAAACAAATTGATCAATTGCAAATCCCCAAAATGCATAAATTCCTTTATAATAATAAAGTACATTATTGTATAACTTAAGATATAAAAGTCAAAAAAGAAAAATTAACCAGATAGTTGATAAAAGAACACAAAAGGTAAACTTTTAAAAAATTATAAACTTGGGGTAAATTTCTACAGTGTCTCCTTTGTACAAGGAAAACATCTAACAATTAATAAGAATTAATAAGACTAAAACATGATAGAAAAATGGGCAAAAGAGATCAATAATTCAATTTCATTTCCATGAACAGTACAAGACAGAATCTGTTTGCCAAACACTGGGGATTTCAAACTGATGATTTTAGCAAATGAATGCAGGATGATAAATCAAAAGGCATTTTTCAAAGCACAGCTATGATACAGTAAACTATTTGGCATGGTTCTTCAATATTCTAAATATCATTACTAGAAAATTTTATAAAATACCATATCCCACAAGTTATTACTTCCTTGACATTTTTTTTTCCTTCTCAGTTTCTTCTTTCATTAAGTGGTATTGCCCCTAGGATGCTCTCTGGACAACCTACATGTTTACTCCTGATGTGTACTCTTTGGGGGCTCCAATTCCTTCAGCTACCTGAGACTGAGGATTGATGGACATTCAGCTTATTAAAGTAGACTCATCATCTATAAATTCATTCTCCTTCCTTGCCCTACTTCAGATGGTAATAAAATTGAATCTCAGTAGCACAAAGTGAGAAAGAAGAAAAAGAAATCAAGTATTTACTCAAGCATGTAGTTTTAGTGTTACCAAATTAACAACTACCAAGACCAGCTACTTCACCACCTAAATATTAAGAGGAAAATTCCCTCTTTGCTATCTATGCTGCCCAAGAATATAAAATGGCCACACAATGGTTTCTACATGTTCTTGGATCCCATATATCCCATATATCTCTTTGTTTATCAATCAGGTTTTAAAATGGTCATTTATGACAACAAGTCAAACTTAAAGTAATAATCAAAACTTTATTCAGGGTAGGAGGTACAGCACTTTCCTAGCATGCATGAAGCCCTTGATTGGATCTCTAGCACCACACTTCTAAAAAAGCAAAGATTTTATTTGCTTACTATGACAATGCAAGAAAGACCCATAAATAGAGGAACAGGTTCCATAAGCAAGGAGCAAGTAAATGAGCACCGATGCAGGAATCATCTCATTCCAAGAGTCGAAAACAAAAGGCCCCTGCCTATTTATAGACCCATAGACATGGTAGAAAAAAGGGTAAAAGCTAGAAGTGGAAAGGTACTGACTCAAAGTGGAGAAAAGTACTTCTATCAAGGACCCTGATAACAAGTGCTTAGCCAAAGCACCTGGGGGATACCTTCAATGTCTGAGGTAGAGCCCTCAAAACAGAGGTACCTATACATATGAGCATGGCTGTTCTAAAAAACTGAGGGGATAAACAGAGGTTGGAGTCCTTGACTTCATTATCTTAAAAAAACTGCAATCATTATGTACCAAGTTTGCCATGATGGGGCAGCTTCCCCCTATAAGGCCTAATGAGCAAAGCCTTGTTACTGTCTAGGGTTGCACCTAAAAGATGGCTTGGAATTTTGGCCTAGAGTTGGATTCCTCACCCTTTAGGTGAGGAGTGTGCCCAAAAGCCTATACAAAGATTCACCTACATCTGACTCCACACCACTTCAATACTCTTACCTCCTGCTTCATATTTTATACTCTGAGGAAACCACTGTCTCCAAACTATTTCCAACTTCCACACCTTTGTCAGTTTCCTGTGGTTTCCCCTCATCCCTTTCTTCACCAAGCACTTATCCTTTAAGATTCATCCCAGGGCTGGGGATGCGGCTCAAGTGGTAGTGCGCTCACCTGGTATGCGCAGGGCGCTGGGTTCGATCCTCAGCACCACATAAAATAAAATAAAGATGTTGTATCCACCAAAAACTGAAAAAAATAAATATTAAAAAAAAATTCACCCCTACTGCCACCTCCTTCAGAAGCCATCTTAATAAACAGCCACTCTCTTTCTAAACATAAATAATAATTCTCTTCTCTGTAGATTTATTAGCTCTTCTGTACAAACACTTCTATTGTCTTACTTCCTACATAATATATTCTATCTCTATCTCTGCAACAAAACACTAAATTCCTAGAGAACAAAAGCTACATTCTATTGTTTTGTATCCCCAATGCCTAACAAATGGCTGAGACTCAACAGAAATTTCGAGAACAAATTGTGGAATTTGTATTCCAAACCTCAGCATTAGAGCCACGTGCAGTGGCACACACCTGTAATCCCAGTAGCTCGAGAGGCTAAGGAAGGAGGATCACAAGTTCAAAGCCAGCCTCGGCAAAAGCAAGGCACTAAGCAACTCAGTGAAACCCTATCTCTAAATATAAAGTACAAAATAGGCTGGGGATGTGGTTCAGTGGTCCAGTGTCCCTGAGTTCAATCCCTTGTACTGGAAAAAAAAAAAAAAAAAAAAAAAAACAAACTCAGCATTAGTATAGCACTAGGAACAGGACACTACCTCAGCAAAAGTGAAAGAGACAAAACCCATTGGCTGACCAGTTCAAATGACAAGGTCCTCAGCATTGACATCCTCTCCTTATATAGGTCCTATTTCAAAACCAGCTAGTAATAAAATTGTCCAATGTAGACCTGCCACTCCTTGGTTTGGTGTCAAAACTGGATTCACACTCTATGAAAAGGCAATATTATTACCTCTTATACTTCAAAGAATCTTCTTTGTTTCTTCAACCTCATTTCTAGGTCAAAGATAGTTATTAGGAATCTATTAGAAAAACAATAAAACTAGTCAGCTTCCTGAGAAAAATAATTAATTTATTACTTGAGCTTTTTGCTACTGCCAAGACAGCCACCCTATTCTGTCCTAGGAAAGAGACTTCAAGGCAGCCTAAAAATTCTGTGAAATTTCTTCTATAAAAGATCATCTTCTACCCATTCCAATTGGCTTCTTAATCTACTGACCTCAGGGCACATGTTTGTCAGGAATTTCTAATGGATCTTCTGTTAATACATCTCAGCACTGGAACATTTAAAAGTGTCTGTTTGCAAAATGATAACCACAAGTTTTCCCCTCAAGTTTTTAACTTCCTGTAATTTTACTTTCGAGAAAATTTTAAGTAGGAGAGGAGAAGGAAGTAGGGAGCCAAACAGAAAACAGACAGTCAATGTCAGCAAAGGCCTTAATGGACAACAGACCTATGACATTAAATTGAAAAAGCCACGTAAACTGGTGTCCTTGTTCAGTCAAATTTTCTAGCTAAGTCACCAAAGAGAATACCAGACTTCATTCAGTGGTAGCTTATAGGAGTACAGCCCAGTCAAGCCTGAATCCCAGGCTTAAAGCAATTCCATGCCAGAGAACTTCGATTCACTCTCTCAGTAAACACTCAGGTATGTGCTGAGACTATAAAAATTCTTTCTGCACTTACTAAACAGGCATGGAGCTACAGATACCAGGCAGAAAAAAAGCCAGACTGGGTAAGAAGGAAACCAAGTACTACAAAAATCTAATGAGAATTTAAAAAGAGAGCTTCTTACCTAGTGCTATGAGTCTGAATGTTTGTGCCCTCCTAAGTTCATACGTTGAAATCCTAACACCCAGCTACTTAGGATGCTGAGGCAGAAAGACCACGAGTTCAAGGCAAGCTTAGAAAGAGCAACATCCCATCTCAAAAAAGAAAAGGAAAAAGAGAAATCCTAAATCCCAAAGTGACAGTATTAGGAGGGGGGATTTTGGGGAGGTTATCAGGTCATGAAGGCAAAGCTTTCATGAATGAGATTAGTATCCTGATAAATGAGACCTCCAGGATCCAGGGTCTTTCTGTCATGTGAACATCCATAGAGAAGGTGGCTATCTATGAAGCAGAGGACTTGATACAATACCAAATTTGCCAGTATCTTGACCTTGAATTTCTCAGCCTCCAGAACTGTGAAAAATACATTTCTGTTGTTCATTAGTCCCCAGCCTATGGTATTTCATTCTAGCAGCCTCCAAACACTAAGACATCTGGTAAATGCTCATTCCATTGTTAGACTCAAAAGCACTTGTATGACCACATGGTCTTGTTGAATCTTCTCTTACTTTTATACATAGTATATATTTTTCCTATATCCTTTGCCATTAAAGAAATTTTTATCCTCAATGTGAGAAGATAAACCAGCAATCTTTGTGAAACTGACATTTACAAATACAATGTTAAGATCCTAAAATATTGTGATGAATTATACTTCTCTAAATTATATCAATGATAAACAAATGAAAGAGTGAGTACTTTTTGTACTTACAAGAGAACATGAGCGACAATGGCATTCACATCAAACAAGGTATCAGTAGGGAATTCTCTGAGCAATATGTTGCCTCTATAAAAAAAAAAAGTTTAAAAGCTATTATAAAAATATTTCCTTAGAATTCAATTTACTTGTTTACTAATACACTTTGAGCCTGTGTCTTATCCATGTGCCCTATGCATCTACCAGAATGTTGGCATATAATATGCTCTCAAATATTAATTGAACGTACACTCAATTAATAAATTTATTTTGTAAAGCTCAGGCACTGGATCTGGTAAAATAGATTGAAAAAACAAAAAGAAGAGTATAAACAAGGCTTCCTAAGAACCTCCTTGTCACATACATACACAGAGATTTAAAAACTAGGTTGGGAAGGAGACAAATAGTAAAGAGAAAAAGTTTCCTCAGTGAGAGTTTCCTGCGCAAATAGACATCTCACTACCTCCTAGGCCAAATCTTAAGGGTTTGAGGATAGGAGGTGAAACACCTCAGAAAGATTATCAGACATAAATACAGAGGAAACTACAAACTGGACACTGGCAGATGCCTCAAAAATAAAGTATACCTAAATATGAATCTGACACAGCAACTTGGAACACTAAATTTTCTAAGTGCTTACTTACCAGGCATTTGTAGTATGATTTCATGTAATATTCAAAACATCCCTGTAAGGTAGATATTACTCTCCACATTTTGCAAACAAGGAAGTTGTTCAGAGAGGTTAGGTAGCAAATCTATCACTTATAGAGTTTTTGTATGTGTGTGTGCATGCAGGAGATTAACCCAGTGGCACATAGCCACTGGACCACATCCCCAGTCCTCCTTATTTTTTTAAATTTTGAGACAGGGTCTCAATAAATTCTGAGGCTGACAAGTTGCTGGGATTAAAGGTATGGGCCACCACATCCCAGTTTACTTTAATTTTTTACTGAACTTCATATGATCCCCACTAAAAACAACTTTATTTTGGCTTAGTGACATTTTATATGCTTGAATATTGAGAAGTATATTTGCACATCACACTCAAAAATAAAGTTTACCTGAATAAATATGCTTTCATCAAATCCTTTTCTTTTCCACAGTATCTTGATGTTTCTTCTTTGACACAATTAACCTTTAAAAGATTATATTTAAGGTTTAAGGTATGTACAAAAAGGCAAGTTTCCTGGTGATGAAAACAAGGACAATTAAACATGTCATCTTGTATCCAATGCAATTTTGTATTTTCTTTTTGTATGTTTATTAAACCATTAATGAACAATTAAGGATTACTTATATAATCCTCTAAAGTGAGGAAGATAATCTAATCCACATGGATAAATCTCAAAAACTGTTAAAAGTCAGTTGTTAAAGGATATGTACAATTTGTTCATGTAAACTGTTAAAACACAAAACAATACAGTCTATGGATAAATGCTAACAGCCAAGAATACAGAAACATTAAAAATACAAAACTATAACACCATTTTAGGATAATGAATGCTTCTGGGTATGAAAGGAAGATGAGGTACCAAAGTTATATCACAAAGTATCAGAAGAGAATGATGTGTAAAGTAAAAGTAACAATAACCAATGTTTTAGAAAAGGAATTAGCTAACTCTTTATTCATAGTTAAAATACAACTCCAGAGTGTTTCTGTGAATTTAAAGAACAGGTATAAAAGGAATGGTTGAAAAAACAAGATGGGATAATAGGACATATCAGTGACTTTGAGAAAAGAAACACTTCGAGTAATGAGAAGTATTTTGAGCACAGCTGATAAGAAATACACAGAGATACAAGATTGCACAACAAAAATGTTCAAGACAGAGATGTTAGGTTTGACTAACATCAAGGTGGAGAGAAGAAATGTCCAAGGAATAGAGAAGGCTAGAAATAAGACAATCATAAACAGTTAGCAACCTGATATTTAAAGAACAGAAGGAAAATACATGTGCTATCTTTTACAAATTTTATTGTTCTTTAAAAACAGTCGACCTTCAGTGATTTAAGTTTAAAGGGGTATGTACAAGTATGGATGTTAAGCTTTCTGAACTCTCACTGGTTGATACAAAACAGGGGAAGCCCTTGGTATTCACATATTTAACAGTTGAGGCTTTCAATTACATAAGAGAGGCTCTCCTGGCTGGAAGTCCATGACATAATGATTTATGATTTTGCTGAGGCATCACTTTGAATAGCACACACTTAGCATTCATAACTAGTTACCTAATCCTTAAGCCCAAATATCCATGGATTCTCTAATCATAATGCCATACACATTTTATGTGAAGAATTAAATACAACAGTGGTATAAGGGATACACAAACAACCTGGAGTTTATCTTACTGTGAATGTCAAGGATTTTACTCCAAGATTTTATAAAGATTTTCCAAAGGTCTTCATCTAATCTTAAAAAAATAATCCTTCACTCTAGTATCCCATGCTTATGAAAAGAATTAAAATGCCAGAATAATTTGAATAATCATTATTTCCAAAATGTTGGTATAAAATTCAATTTGAATTTTATTAAGGGTTTTAAGCAGCTTAAGAAATCTAAACAATTATAAAATATAGTTTTGAAGCAATGTTCACAATCTAGGGCCCTGTTAAGAGAATATTCTATGGCAACAGTCCCATACATTTGTGTAAAGTCTTACAGATTCTCTACTGGAGCAAAAGAAAATTTTAAACAGTAGCCAACAAAAGATTTATTGCACTTGTTTTGTAGTTGGTTTGTTTGTTGGATACTGGGGATTAAACTCAGGGGTACTCGACCACTGAACCACATCCCCAGGCTATTTTGTATTTTATTTAGAGACAGGGTCTCACTGAGTTGCTTAGCGCCTCACTTTTGCTGAGGCTGGCTTTGATGAGGCCCAAGGCTCCTGCCTTAGCCTCCCAAGCCACTGGGATTATAGGCATGCACCATCGAGCCCAGCTGCTTCACAGTTTTTTGGAATCTCAAATCCTTCTTCCACTTGAAAATAGGAGAATTCAAAAAAAATACAAATCTATATAAGGGTCCCTCCCCTCTTTTTACTTTCAAAGTCAGTGTTGGCTCCTAATACTGGCTGAGCACCTATGCTTAGGCAGACACTCCACTACACTTTATTAATTTTTTTTTTTTTTTTGGAGAAAGAAAGTTTCTTCATTTTCACTGTAGGATGCAAGGAGGCATTAGTGATAACCCTCAGGCCAGAGTAGATGACTGGTAAATCTCAGGAGATACACTGGGAGGAGTTTTTTATTGGTTTAAAATCCTCTATTTTTCATCTGTTTATTTTAGTGTTCTTTGAGATCAAGGCCTGGTGACTGGTCTCCTATCTGATCCGGTAACAAGATTTTGAGTGCACTTGCAAGGGGACAGATAGAGGTCATCAGAATCATCCCCAGAACTGTTCCATTCACAAACACACTCTTCAGATTATTGTTTTCTTCTTTTTTATAATCAACACTTATTTTCTGTCCGAAAGGAGTGAAATGAATACCATCTTCCCAATTAAAATTTTTAAGTTATCACAAAAACTGACAAATTCATCTAATACTTTTTGAAACATTTTTTTATTTTCACTTTTGTTCCCTTTATACTTTGATGTAAATTTTTATTTTCTCATATTAGCTTTTCTTTTCTCTTTTTCTTTCTTGTGCATCTTCATGCTTATTTTTAGTTTGCTCAGATTCCAATTCCAAAATAACTTCTTTTGTTTTAGTAAACTTGCCTGGGCCAATCAGCCTTAGCGATAAATTAATTTGACCCTAGTTCCATCCACAAACATTTTGTTCTACATTTTCAGGTATGTGCATGCTTGCTACTGGATCTACATATCTAATTATTTCCAATTCAAAATTCTGCCCTTCCAAATGACTGGTTTCAAAGTCATCTGAGGTATTCAATTGCCTTTAGATGATTAAAATGCCTCTTTAAATGATGATGGAGAGATACAGTTCCAGGTAATGCATTATCAGTAGACTCAGCTTTATCTGAATCAAAATCACATCCCAGTGTGTCTTTTTTTTTTTTTAAAGAGAGAGAGAGAGAGAGAGAGAGAGAGAGAAAATGAATTTTTTTAATTTTTTAGTTTTCGGCAGGCACAACATCTTTGTATGTGGTGCTGAGGATCGAACCTGGGCTGCACGCATGCCAGGCAGGCGCGCTACCGCTTGAGCCACATCCCTAGGCCCCCAGTGTCTCTTGAGGAATTAGTAGGTATTTCCTCTTCCAATTGGAATGATTCTCCTTGTCTTAGAAGGTCAGCTTCAAGAAGAATTTACAGTGAATTCTCCACAAGTAAATTCCTGGTGTTGTCATCACTATTGGAGTGCCAAAGGGTCATATTCCATCATTCAGAAAAGCTTCTTCTGTTTGTTGTGAACTAAGTTTTTCTTTCAATGCGTATAAATGACAAGCAAGGTAGTAACGTTCTTTTCTCAGCTGTAGGATGATATCTTGGGCTTTTCTCACTTTGGATTTTTCATTTTCCAAAGCTAAAACTAACATTCTGTTGTTTGGCTGGTAATTTTTCAGCAATGTAGAAGTGCTGTTTGGCACGGTGCAGCTACAAAGGACTTGTGTTTGCCAATCCCATCAAGCTTTTATTCCTTCTCTCTTTCATTTGCTTCTTTATGTCTTCAAAACTATCTTGAAAGGACTTTTTCTGGCACCTTTCCTTAATCATCTCCTGCCTTGGTCACCACTTCTGCCACAGCTATCACCCTCCTCCTCATATCCAAGGCTCTGCAAAGCTTTTCCATGGTGTGTGAGACCCTCACTCTGGGCCTTCCAGGTCTCTGGTTCCCTCCCTCCCTCCCTCCCTCCCTCCCTTCCTTCCTTTTTTAACTTGTATGCTATAACTGCCAACTTATCCAAGTATATGAGGAAATGCAGAGAAAGGAACTACTTTTGCACCTAAGAGTTATATTTAATTATACCTAAGAGTTTACATTTAATCCAATTTCACAGAACAAATAGGAGGTAACTAGGTAGAAAAGGAAAGATATCTTTAAGGACAGACATAAAAGCAAGTAGAAAAGCCAGGAAGTGGTCAGGGCAGAGGGGACCCTCAGTGTAAGATGAGGCCCAAGGTTCAATCCCCAGCACAGTGAAGTGAGGTGATTGGAAGCATAAAAGTGCATGCTAAATTGGGAGCATGAAAGCATCTTGACAGCTGAACACAGGTATGGCATACCTATAATTTGGCTCGATTTCCTATCTCAAACCTATATCCCTACCCGCTTTTATTAACAAAACTACTAAAAGCAAATGTTCCACTAAAAGGCTTTGCCAGCCTCCCTAATAGGTAGCGATGGACAAAGGGTGTCAGGAGAGGTCACTAGGTTGGAATTCTTGGGAGGTTCTTAAAAGGGGAGGGATTGAGTGATATTGTCACTTCTTGACAAAAAGGAGACAAGACAGACAGAATGTCAAAGGCAATCATGGACCACAGGCATCTTTAAAGAAGAAGTCACTTAACTAAGGACAATGCAACAGAAAAAAATGAAGCTGAGTCCCTGATGTTAGAGCAGCCACAGCAGCGCTGGGTAGCTTGTAATCTGGATTTAATGCAGAAACATAACCCTGGCAGCAACGTGAAGATAAAATGGAAGGTGAAAGAGCACAAAGATAAGAAGGTAGGTACATTACTATAGGTGAAGAATGACTAAGAGCTGAAATACAGTGAAAAAGAGCAGAAGAAACTCAAGAGACTTTTCACAAATAAGTAAAAGTAGGGAGAAGACTGAGTGTAAAAACAGTGGGAGAAAGAAAAGATAAAGAGAATGAGGGCTTTCTAAATAGGGCACATTGGTGGCTACTAAGCAAAACTAAGGCTAAGAGAACACTTGTTTTAGATTTGGTAAGGTTTTTGTTTGCTTTAAGATGAAGTTTTTGTTGCTCAATTTAATTTTAATAATTTGAGGAAACAGAATGATAACTGGGGAAGTGATATTTATTTAAAAAACTTCAAAAGGGGAACTGACACCAGGAGTCAGGCATAGAGAATTAGAATTAAAAAGAAGCCAGGAACCAAGCGTGGCAGCCGCATGCCTGTAATCCTAGCAGCTTAGGAGGCTGAGGCAGGAGGATCGCAAGTTCAAAGCCAGCCTCTGCAAAAGCGAAGTGCTGAGCAACTCAGTGAGACCCTGTCTCCAAATAAAATACAAAATATGTGTGGGGATGTGACTCAGTGGTCAAGTGCCCCTGAGTTCAATACCCCGTAAACCACTCCCGCCCCTTCAGCCAAAAAAGAAGCTTGGCACAGAAGCACATGCCTATAAACTCAGCTACTAGGGAAGCTGAGATGGGAGGATCACATGAACAAAATTTAGCAAGGCCCTGTCTCTGGGGACCCTGTCTCCTGTTATTGCAAATAAAGAAAAAAAATTAAAAGAGTATAGCCATAACCAAAAAGTGAATTTAAGTCCAGAGTGTAGGGATGGTTTGACATTATAACAATAGGTTTGTCCGTTCATTCATTTTTTCAACACATACTTGAACCATATCAGTTACTATTCTAGTAACTGGTGATACAGTTAAATCCCAAATAAAAAATCTTTATCTTTAGAATTTACGTTCCAAAAGTAGAGACAATTTAAAAACCTAATTAATATGTATCAGGCACTTTAACAAATAGGAAAGGGATAGTATAGAAAAAGTCTTTTTAGATAGGTAATCAAAGAAGGTTTCTCTGAGGAAATGATATTTGCTCAAAGAACTGAAGCAATTCATATGAATATAAGGATGTTCAAGAGGAATTCTAAGAAGAGGGGAAAGTAACTGCAAAATCCCTGTGGTAACAGCACCTCTAGTAGGCGTAACTAACAGAAAGATGATTTGTACGTGTTACACCAAGGCAGAGGGATAGAAAATAAAATCAGAGACAAAGTTAATCTACAGCACTCAGGAGGTTCAATTTTATCACAACTATAATGTAAAGCCTTTCTGGGCAGGGTAGCAATGTGTTCTAAGACACCTGCTTAAATATGGAGAAGAGTTTGTATTGGAACAACAGTTAAAGGAGAAAGGCCAATAATTAAAAGACTATTGTGGTTTCCCAGATGAAAAGTGATGACAAGGAGGGGGAAAGGTGAAGGTACAGGAAGTGATCAGACTTAAAAAGTTCTGACAATACAATCTAGTAGTAGTAGATGGACTGGTTATGAAAGAAAAGTCGAAGGTGACTGAATGCTTTTCTGTTTTAAAATAGAGTTTGATGTAGTAACATAACCACGCCAGATTTCTCTTGGTTATCATCTGCACAAATGATACTTTGCTTTTTTCATTTACTTTGAAGATTTCTGAAGTCTTTATTTTAGATACATTTCTAAATGGCATACAGTTGAATTTGGTTTTTGTATCTAGCTTGTCAGATCTTTGTCGTACCTGGAATATTCAGTACAAGTATACTTCAGTGTTTTCCTCATCAACCTCTACCTCTGGCAATCTTAATTTGAAGAAGTTCTCAAATGTTACTTTTCATGAAGTCTTCCCAATATCATTTACAATTTCCCATCTCAACAATCAGATACAGGTTTTCTTTCCTTTAAACTTCCAAGGCACTTTATTTGTATCTCTTATTGCAATGATCTGGTTCTTAGTTATTAAAATGATTTGTAAATGTGTTTTATCCCCCACAATTTAGGATATATACTCTCTAAAGAAAAGTATTAGATATTAGTTATCTTTCCATCCAAAAGAAGAATGAATACAATAAGTTCATTTCAACTCCACAAATATTAGTTACTAATTACTAGGTGCTAAGGACTGAACTAGGTACTCAATATGGGCCTGTCTCATTCACCGCTATCTCCTTCCCAGATAGTTCAGCATTCTTGACCATAAAAAGAATTTAAGTAATGTTAGTTAATAAATCTAACAATGTGGGCACAAACTTTAATTATTCTACTCCAGTTGCTAGATTCCCAGTACTAAGTACTGTCTGCTAGTTATTATATAAACAGCATCATTATTACTTTTCAGTTTCATATTAACCTACTATTTTATTTTGAAATTTCAGTTGAAAATTTTTAATCAAACCTCCTGGGAAGTGAGAGTTGCTATTATTCTAGAATGGATTCAGTTGTTCAAAGTTAACTGAGACCTCTGTATGTACAAAACTGACACCAAAAAAATATGGACCTTTTAAAGATATATTGCAAAGTTAGTTAACCTTTTTTATGTTTTCCTGCCTTAGGAAGTCTAGCTGCAGAAACTAAGGTAACAACCATCTCTGAGATGAGTGCTAATGAACTAAGAAAAAATAAATGCATGTATTTAGAATGCATTTTTTAAGAATAGTCAGGTAGACAATATTCTAAAAGAATTTAATATCATTATGTCATTTTTCATTCAGTTTTCTTATATACAAACTATAAATTTAAGTGAAAGGAGTATGTAGCAATCTAATCCAAGATGCTTGTGGAAATTCCCTATGATAGTTTGTAGCAAATTTGAATATTTTCTGAGGAAAAAGTTAATAAACATATTTGAGTTGTTAAACTTTGTTCTAAAAAATGTGAGAAAGTACAAAATTCTTCAGTTACCTTAATTCTGTTACCCCAGTTTGCACTAACAGAAATTTAATAATAGTTGAGATATTTGTCAGGCAAAATAAAACAGAACAAAAACTTAACTATAGGTTTGAAAATGACACTTCACTTTAATGGAATGACTTATGAAATAAAACTAAATTCTAGGCTAAAGAATTTTTAAAAAGTCATTCCTCTGTATGTACTATATTGTACAATAATATGAAACTATCTTTCTCTGATTCTCTTTATTCTTATACAAAAAAAGAAACAGGAAAAATATTCAGTATTAAACCATACAGTTGTAAAATGTCTGTCACTAGTATTTTATGAAAATAAATATCTTTCTACCTTTGCAACTGAAATCCCATAGTCCTGGAGAGGTTTAGCAGCCTCATTCAGTTCTTCAAGAAGTACAGAGGTACTTGGTGAATCTAAAATGAGAAATGTTTTATGAATAATTATAGGTTGCCTTTGTAAAAGGATAAACTTTTAAAATAAAAGCCAAAATCTGCAAACACAGAAGAAATATATTATTTGTCCAACTAGCTTCTAACGCATACTTCATTATTATTATTTCTAATGTTTTTTCTAATATTTTTATCATGATATACTTAACTTTATATACTATACTTAACTTCAAAAAATCCTACTTAAAAATATATAATAAACATTTAATTTGAACCTAACATTAGGCATTTTTCTTCCAATCTTAATGCCATATACACAACACACATACACACATATACAAACTTTTCAAAATAATTTTAAAATACCAAGTTACAATTATAAAAAGGGAGCTAAAGGAAAAGTGTATTCACTTCATTTACTAATTCCAAGAATAGAATAGTATTTTTAAGGAATGAAATATTACATGAGACCTTTACAATTATTAGTTTTGTTCAATAGTTATATTAGTTAACTCAGTATAATTAATGATATAGCTAGAGCTGAGTTCTAAAGCATTACTGATATTACATTTTAGCTTTTAATTTTTTTAAAATATTTACATGCTAAACTATGAGAAAATATACTTTCAGAAATGACTAAATAAAATTCAGATGCTACATCATAAACTAATCCTTAAAACAATAGTTGTTATGAATTAAACATGAGTAAACTTATTTAATCCTCACAACACACCTAGAAAGCAATTATTATTTCCTCATAATAGACAACAAAATAAACATAAGGAAGCTAAGAGACTTGACCAATGTAACACTACAGGCCAGGTACAAGAGTTCAGATTTACCAAGGCAGGTAAATTGTAATGACAGCTTTGTAGCATATATGGTTAATCTTGACAGGAAATTCCCAATTAAGCAAATACTGACTAAACAGTAATATAAACATCAAAAGAATATTAGAATTTTAAAAATATTTACCAGCTTGACAAAAATAAGCTAGAGAGGCTTTTCCTGGTTGCAATGTGCTGAAATATTTCTGAGGACTCAGTTCTGGCACAGAATCTTCAGTTGATTTATGAAAAATGCACATCATGATAAAAGAGATCCCAACTCTAAATATACTGAAGTCAGAAGACATCATCAGCTGTAGTTGCATATGAGCAGGAGAATCTGTCTGTTTTGTTCTCTGCTGTATTCTATTACCTAGAACAATACCTAGCAAAGAATAGGTATTCAACAAAGTTGTTAAATGAATTTGTTAAATAAAGTTAAATCTACAAGTTATTTCTTACATTATTTTGATTTTGATAGAATTTTACTATTTCCTTCTAGTAAAAAATTTGAGGGAGAATGATGTGTATATACATGCATGCACATAAAATGGCACTAATTTAATAATGCTATTGATTTTTGATAACTGCAAAAGAAATCAAAGATATCTGAAAAATTCTCAATTTGGTAACCTGAGTTTCACAGATATTTTATTTAGTATATTAGGCTTATTGTCACCTTTAAAGGTTCTAAAATTAGCCAGGTCCAGTAAACCCAGCAATCCAAGAGGCTGGGGCAACAGACCCATTTTTAAATTGGACATTTTTATTCTGCCTATCCACACTTAACTTACAATAAACATTCAAATAGTTACTAAATCCTGTTAAGATGGGAATGATACATACAAAATATATCTACTATGTTTACTTTCTTTTCTTTTTAATTTTTTTAGATGTAGATAAACAAAATAAAGATATTGTGTCTTTTTTTTCTTAATGTGGCGCTGAGGATATAACCCAGTGCCTCACACATACTAGAAAAGCACTCCACCACTGAGCTAAAACCCCAGCCCCTTTATTTATTTTAAATCCCCTAGAATATATCTACTAAGAGTACATTATTTCTAAAGATACATATTTTTTAATGTTCAAGACTTAGATTTCTTTATACTGCTTTGAATCTGAAGTCTTTTCAACTCATATTTTAATTCAATTCTATTTTCTAAACTCAGACTTGACCCATATATCCTCCTCTCATCTTCTTCCCTGGTGTACTTACTTCCATGCTGCCCTCTATATCTGCCGTCAATTCTCTTTGTCTTCTATATTGCTATTTTCAATTTTTTCTTGAACAACTTCAGGAAGTTCTTCTCTTGTGATCTATATTACCAATGTTTAAAAGAAGATTGTTTAGGAAAAGTACTACAATATAAAAATACCCTACTTGTAGAAGGTAAAGAATATTCACAAGTATAGGTGAGAATTTTGTTTAAATTCTTTTTTATTTCAAACAGGACTTATATCTTTCAAATGCAAGAATACTATTTCAAAATAGGCAATGAAAAAATAGCAAAAATTATTTCTATATATTCATAAGCATATGGGCAATTTTTTCAATAAAGAATAAAATGATAAAAAATGTAAAACCCCTAATAAACTGAATACAGTCATTCAATATTATCAGTAAGTACATATATTCCTCATAGTGTACAAGTATTTCTAAAAAAAGGAGCTAATAATTAATGGGTTACTTCCTAGAGCTAGTTTATACCAGTGAACAAATTTGCTAGTAATTTTTTAGTAATAAGTCAAGTGTTCAAAAACTCAAAGTAAAATGATGAATAAGAACTGTGAGAGGCATATAAAAATGTAATTTTCGTGACATAATTAAAAGGTATCCTGACATTAAAATTGATCATGCATTATTGTCATTTTAAACCACCCTATTTTATAGCCACTTTACATTAATGGGGATGTTTTAAAATAGGTCATCCACTATTTTCTTTACATTCTGGAGGGAAATACATTCCTACTGCTAAGGAAATAATTATTTAACATTCATTACTATATGAAATAACTATAATCTGTAAAACAATAGGTAAGATCACAACTGAAAGATTCAATATCATTTTTCCTGTCCTTGAGATTATAATTCATTGTTTTAACACTAAATTGGACATTTTAACACTGAATTGGAGATTATACATGTGAATGTACTGTGCACTTGGTCCATTATAGACATTGGTGATTATCCTTACCTAATTTTAGACATAAGAATTCAGTAGTAATTTCTGCAATTTGTTTCGATTTTTAAATAAGTTTGATTATTTTAAAAATGACTTAAAGCAGAGAATATAGCATGGATCAGCTTTAACCAAAACCATAATAATAAGAGTGAGAAGGTAGGAGACAGAAAGGGAGCACACAGGGTGAGATAAAGGGATGAAAGAGCACTAAATCTATCTTTCACAAGATCAAAACCATATTTATTGGAAAAAGGAAAGTCAATGTCAAAACAATGACCAGTTAAAGGTAACTATCTCTAAACAAGAAGTAACTGGGGGCATGGGTAGATACCAAGGGAACTTTTGAAGCCTTAGAGTACTATCCCTTTGAATAGTGTTCACTTTCATTTTGTCTTAAAAAGTTATCAACCATGTGTAATCAAATCTCCCATACCTTCTACTCATATTAATCCAATCTACCCTCTCAAGCCACAGAAGAGTAAACATTATCGCATGCATAAAAAAATAAAATGCACTTTCCCAGAAACATGCTCTTCTCATTAAAAGATCTTTAAAGAGGAGGAAATGTGCATGGGGAAAGAGAATCCCAGCAAGAACAGAATAAAGACAAAGATACAGAACATATTTGGTTGTTGTTTTTGTTTTTGTTTTTGTTTTCTCTTGTCAGGGTACTGGAGAATGAATCCAGGGATGCTTTACCACTGAGCCACATCCCTACCCCTTTTTTATTTTCTATTTTGAAACAGGATCTCACTAAATTGCTTAGGGTCTCAGTAATTGGCTGAGGCTGACTTGAACCTGGGATCCTCTTGCTTCAGTTTCCCCATTTGCTGGGATTATAGGCATGCGCCATTCCCCTGGTTATAGAAGCTATTCATGAGGTTTTTTCCTTTAGTAATTAGAAAAGGAAATAGAAAACAATAGTTAATGCCTCAAAAATTAAAGAACCTTGGGACAGGGGATTCAGCTCAAGGGTGAGCACTTGCCTAGCACGTGTGAGGTCCTACATTCCTTCCCCAGCACTGAAAAAAACAAAAACAAAACAAAACAAGAACCTAAAAAAAAAAAAAGTAATGAGTACCTTTAAAGAAATGTGACCTTGTTTCTTTGATATGGTAGATCATTAATACAATTCCAGTTCCCATGTATAAGGTAGGGCTCACTTAGCTCCCTCTTCCCTCCATTTCCGGTGAAGCTATTAACAGTCATCGTGTGATCAAAAAAATGCAAGGAGAAGTCATTTCTCCTTTAGGCAACAGTTTTAGGAGAATTCACTGAACAACAGTTTTTATTTCCCTCTGTCATGGTCACTAGAAATGATTAAATGGTAGCTGTTCTGTCAGTTTGAGCTTAACATAGAGAACTCCTAGCTTATATGTAGTGAGCATGTGACATAGGGAAGAAATAAACCTATTGCTTTAAGCCATGGAGATTTGAGAAGGAGTTGTTGCAGCACATGCTAATCTATCATCATTGGTATGCAAACCAGAAGCGAGATGTTGCCTTCACAAAAAAAAAAAAAAAAAAATCCCAAAACACTGGCTCGGAGTCCAAGTGAACACAAACTATTCTGGACCTACTCAAGGAAACATTTATCTAATACTGGTGCTCAGATCAAGTTAGCCATGTGGCAAATATTTGATAAAACCATTGCTACAATCATTTGGAGGTGATGTGTATTTAATGAATTTACAATTAACATGCACCTTGGTTTCTGTGGCTAATGAATTTGTTTACTGCACTAAGAAAAGAGGCTGAAAGACAGAAAATAAATACTATGTGATGGTCACTGTTGGTCATATTTAACGAGGTATTAAAAGATAATTGGAGAAGCCTCATTCAAGAGTCCGGCTATTCACAACCAAAAATAATCTTGAGCCCCCAACCTTCTATGGTCATCAAAGCATGCTGAACAAATTGCTCAACCACAGAAAGAGCCATATTGTCCAAAGCCAATCTCAGATGTGGCCAAGGATAATAAAAATGGCAGGCCTCTCATAGGGCAAAGCCAAAGACCATGAAGAACTATGCTCTAGGACATGTGCAGAATAAGAACTATTTGTTAATGATCTACAATAATGAGATAAATACAGAAATCCAGTGTGTTTAGAAGTTTTTCTAGAAATTTCACAGAGAATCTTGTATCTGTTGACTAATAATAAATTTCAAACTGGTTTTGATATTTACTTTACTTGTCCTACAGCTTATTTTTATTGTTTGCCAAATATTCAAACTACACTCAATTAAAAAAAAAAAAACTGCCCATAGAATGTAGGGAAGAAGTCAAGATCGCTGGCAACATCTGCAAATTACTACCATCTACAGTCTGGTATATGTTTTCCATTCTTCCCCTCTCCATATGGGAACTTATCTGTCCCTACATTACCCTATGCATTCAACATATGGATTAGGGGACAGATAACTCATGTCTAGACCAGATAAAGAAATTATCACTATTGGGCATTACTTAGAAATCCTGGACTTTAATTGTGACACGTGACCGGATGAGATTTTTGGTTTATCTCCACTGGGAAGAAATCAACTGCGTATGGGATGTAAAAGATGTGTGGACTGAACATCGGACTGTCCAAATGTTTCCAGTTCTCTATACATGCTAAACTTATACCTCCCTGAGTTAGGTACAGCCATGACTTAATTTAGTCACTGAAATGCAAAAAATGACATATAGCTTCTGGAAAATTCAAAGAGTCGATATACATGTGTCAAGC
Organism: Urocitellus parryii; assembly: GCF_045843805.1. Lineage (NCBI taxonomy): Eukaryota > Metazoa > Chordata > Mammalia > Rodentia > Sciuridae > Urocitellus > Urocitellus parryii. Next base: position 78,256,648 of record NC_135536.1, on the reverse strand, counting down.
ATGATATGTTTTCCCTCTGCTATGATGATTGGTAATACTCAAAATGAGGCCTTCTCTATCAACTCAAGTCCCAGAAATAAAACAAAATGAAGCAAAACTCCCAGCTGACTCATTGTGAACGTAAAACAAAGTTTACTTAAATCCCTAAAGTTTTGGAGGTGTTATCACAATATAACCTGCCTATTTTTACACCTGGTCTAAATAACAAGTAAGAGGAAAGTGACTTGAACGCAAAACACCCATTCTAAATTTCAAAGAATTCACAGGAAGTTGACCCATTTCCACTATAGGAAGATTCTAAAAGTAAAGATACTTCTTCAAAATGAAACTATTACCACAACAGGTGCCAAAGGCAAAATAAAGAAGTCACAAGTAAGTATTTGTTACAGAACGCTTGACAACACAACACACATACACCTCCAAACTTTCAGCCTGGAAGGGTCTTTAATTCTTCAGTATAATAATCCTATAAGCAGTAATCAGAGGTCATAAAAAGATATAACTTTAGTCTTACCCCTAAACTCTAAATAAGTATGCATGCAAAGGTGATCTAAAAGATGGAAAGAATGACTGACTTGAAACTAAGACAATAACAAGCACTATAAGAATGGGTCAGTGAGGCTACAGTACAAAAAGAGCTAAAGCTTGCACACACAAAAAAATAAGCAAATGACAACATGAGGGGTTTTTGTTGTTGTTTTGGGGGTTTTTGTTGTTTTGGAGGGGTGTTTCTTTCTTTGGTTCGGCAATAGAATATTAATTAAGTCACCACAGAGCTTAAAACAGGAAGTACTTCAAGTGAAAGTCATAAACCCTGCCTTCCTGTGGGGAGGCAGACGCAAATCTGCCTCTATGTGCTCCTTAGGCCGGTAGAACAGCTGGTAGTCCTCCTTTAGCTAAATCAGTCCCATTGTGGTATTGGGTCTGATGTACAGTTAATATACAGTTCTGCTTTTAAAGAGTAATCTGCCCTATCAGTAGTACAATATTCAACCTTTGTGCATTTGAATACATTTAAATTTTAGAATACCTGGCAGTAAGCTTTTCTAGGGGATCCTTGATGAGTTTCCCCTTTATAGGACTAAAGTTCCATTGTGATTAACCATAAAATCAATTGCTTACCCTGTCAAGAAAAAAATGTAGCTAGCAACTATAACTATTAAATAAATTATATCAAGATCTGTGTGCACTATTCTCTGGGAAAAGACACATTCCATATTTTGCAACAAATGGGGCATATAATGCTTACAAAATTCCTATAAAAACATTCTGTCAAAAAATAGCTTACTTACAGTTTAATGCTGCTACTGAAGAACAGAATCTGCTCACTGCACCAGCCTCTAATAAAATGTTGATTAAATCTCAACAGTTTATTATTTAATAAATCCAAGGACCCAAAGGAAGCAATAAAAGCAGTTGACATTTTGCCAGAGTCCTTCTAAGCAGGTAGAAAGAAAATCCTGTATTTTTACCCCCATATTCTTCACCCAAAAAAGGGAGAAAGAAAGAAAAAATGTGTCCATACTTACTCTCACACAAGGAGAAAAAGAGTTTCACAAGCAAATTCATGTGAGTACAAACTGGATGTTTTTTTATTACCATTTTGAGCAGAGAATAGAGGAGAAAAAGGAAAAAAAAAAAAAACCTCTTCCTGGACTTAAATTCATACTTCATTGATCATGGAAGATGCACAAATAGGGCATGCTGAAGAACAAATGGTAATCTTGATTTTGACAAATGCTTAAAATGACATAACTGATTTTGTGCTTAAGTACACAACTGCAATCAATTACCTCACTCCTGTCATGAGCATTCTATCACCTGTTTTATGGCTACCCTAACCACATTCTGTAAGAATCAATTCTGCTGATTCTCTTAATTTCCAAATAATATAGGTTCCTTCTTCAAAGTATTGATGTTGGATCAGGCCTGTTAACTTCTTTCATTAAGTTGTACCCTACTGTACCCTACACTGGTCAACAGGCTCCACTGAATTTTCATCTGAGAATGTCTACATAATAGTATCAGGCACACTCATCCATCATTTTGTCATTATACCTAGAAAGAACCCACACGGCAGCAGTACCTAGCGCCTGGTGAACTACTAGCCCAGAATCTGGAGTACAAAACAGACTTTAAAGTCCCTCCCTGTGGACCACTTACTTGGGCAAAAAGAGAGCAACGCTCTTTCTGGGCAAAGCATAGGACAAAGAGTAGTGAGGAAAGACTGTTTTGATTGCTTCAGTAAAGGTAACAGTACCTTTTACAAGGTTACTGAATGTGTGATGTGCTGTTCGTTCCAAAAACATAAATTATTTCCTCTTAATCTCTCACCACTTTGTTCCCTTTATTTCCAAACACACAAAAAATCAATAAATATTATGTGTGGAATATGTTGGAAAAACTATTTCTCGTTTATACATAAGCCGTAACATAACATTTATTTTGTAGCTTTCTCAGTCCTAGGAATAGCGCCACCATCTCCTATATTCAAGAATAAGGCTTCAACACAAGTGGGATTTAAGAAGCAGGCTATTCTCCTTCCCTTCTAGACAATCATTAGTTTTGATTCTGCCCCCCCACCCCCGCAAATTTATACCTGAGGCATCTTCCCAAATTTTCTTTCAAAGAACAACCTTCTCCTACTCACAGATGGCTTCGACATTCCTCTGATCCTACCACCATTCGTTATTAAAGGACGTTTCCAAAGGAAGGGGGTCTTTTAACGCAAGAGTTTCAGTTCACCCGTCACATCATCCCACCCACACATCCCGGTTTCTTACAGCTCACACAACAAAAAAAAAATAAAAAAATAAAATGTCCTTCAGAAAGGTCCGGGTGAGGCCCCTCCGTGTCCCAGAAGCAGTAGTGCTAACTCAGAGTTTAGCGGTGCAGCCCCTGCTAGAGGAAAGCCGCCAGGTTTGAATACCCATTTCTGCAGACAGGAAAAAAAAAAAAAAATAGAACCATATCTGAAGGACACGCGCTGCCACCTACCTGCCTGAGACCTGTATACATATATATAATGCAAGACCTGCGGGGATGGACCCGAACCAAACCCACGGACGAGGGTTCCTGCCTCCTGAGACCAAGTTGGAGGCAGAAGGCGGGACAGCAGCCGGCTTTCCAGGAGGCCGGCCACAGCTACGCCTACCTGTGAGGACGTACGGCCCGCACCCTCCCCGCCTGTGGCCGCCACCCTCTCGGCGGAATCGGTCACCGGAGCAAAAAAAAAAAAAAAAAAAAAAAATCACCCGAGGCTCCTCCTTCTCCTCGTGCTTCTTACGTAAAGGACTCCCTAGCCAATGGCAGGCGCAGAGGGCGGAGCGAGAGACACCCCAAGTGACAGACGACAACCGAGTCCTCCCGCCGGCGCGAGCCGGCGATGCAGTTGCTGGGCCAATCAGCAGTATGGGTAGGGAGTGGAGCGGGGGCAGAAATCGGGGAAACTGGACGCCCAATCGGATCTCAAGACCTCGGAGTGACGGGTTCTAAGGCCCATGGCCTTTCGAGCGCGGCGCTTGGGGGGCGTGCCTGCCTGGACCAATCGGTGCTAGCCCACGGTGCGGAGCGAGCGCCTCAAATGCTCGGGTTTCTCAGCTGATTGTCTCCAGCCGAGAGTTGTTTTTTGCAGCTACGGAGCCGAGCCGCAGCAGGAGGAGCCGAGACCCCCGGGGGGGGGGGGGGCGGAGAAGAAAAGGCGGGGTAGGGGGGGAGCCGCGGCTGCTCTGCGCGGGGCTCCGGGTCCTGTCACGGCGCTTCCTGGGGTTGGAGGCTGGGGTGGGTGGGGGGTAAGAGGGCAAGCCTTCTCCCCATCGACGGCGGCCCGGAGTCCGGCCCCTTCCTTCCCGCGCACCCTCGCCTGTCCCCCAACCCCCTCATGAGGGTGTCAGTGCCGGGTCCGGCGGCGGCCGTCGCCCCCACTGCCGGCCGCGAACCCTCGACGCCCGGCGCGGGCAGCGGAGGCGGAGGCGCCGTCGCTGCTGCCTCTGGCGCCGCGGTGCCGGGCTCCGTGCAGCTGGCGCTGAGCGTCCTGCACGCCCTGCTCTACGCCGCGCTCTTCGCCTTTGCCTACCTGCAGCTGTGGCGGCTGCTCCTGTATCGCCAGCGGCGGCTGAGTTACCAGAGCCTCTGCCTCTTCCTCTGTCTCCTGTGGGCAGCGCTCAGGACCACCCTCTTCTCCGCCGCCTTCTCGCTCAGCGGTTCGCTGCCCCTGCTCCGGCCGCCCGCTCACCTGCACTTCTTCCCCCACTGGCTGCTCTACTGCTTCCCCTCCTGTCTCCAGTTCTCCACGCTCTGTCTCCTCAACCTCTACCTGGCGGAGGTAAGGCGGGAGGACCGACTTGCGGGAGCCTAGGCGGTGAGCGGAGCCGCCCCATCAACTCCCGCCGAGGGCCGGCGGCTGGGGGGCGGGGGAACAGTGAGAGGCGGACTCGAGACCAGCCTGGGTAAATTGAGGCACCCCTGGAGTGTGCGCCAGTGTTTTCGCCCTAAACTTAAGCATCTGGTTGATTCGATTACTGAAGGGTTTGGCAGAGTGTGAGTAAGAGAATGTGTGTTCTGTCAACTTAAAAACAGCAGGACAACCCCTTTTGTTCAGTGTTCTGGCCCTGTAAGGTAAGGGGTTGGTGGCAGCAACAAAGTAGCAACGCCAGAAGTAGCAGCTCCAGTACCTCCGCTGAAGCTGGACTGTGTTGAGGGAGGTTGGATGCTGAGGTAGCAGCAGCTCTGCTGAAGCTGGACCTCTGCCAGCCATTACGTCACCAGGCAGAGCTGTTCCTCTGCTATTGTTGCTGCGTTTCTTTTATTAGAAGCTTATATTCCCTCCTGCATCTCCTTTCCTGTGGCTCAATAAGGCTCACACAAATTCTGATCGATCGTTCCCAGCAGGGTTAACCATCAATAACCAATGCTGCAGGTCAGTCTAAGGACCTCCATAAAGCCCTTAATGTTTGCTCCAGGTGCTTCATGCTTTGGTAATTTATCCTACCTCTTACAGTATAGCTTTTTTTGGAGCAAATTAAGAAAGAAAATACTCCTTAACTTGTGCCTATTGCAGAAACAAGCCACCAAACTGTTTTTGCAATAACTTGCTTAATTGCTGGAACCTAATCACACCCCCTTTCTCTTTTATGGGGAATTGCTGATTGAATTGCATTGTTCTGCAGCGCTTGAGTATTTGACCCATTTCAAACAGGTTTGGGAGTTTAAGGTTGTCAATCATATGTGTCAGCTAGTGGTATTTAAGCCACAGTATTTTGGGAACTGCCCTAAAATGCCCCCCCCTTCCCTCCAAAGAAAAGCTTGAGGAGGGGAGGAACAAAGTGACATCATATGCTTAATACTGACTAATATAGAACAATATTGGTCTATGCAGCTAATCCTCTCAAAGGCTTTTGGAGGTGATGAGAATTAACATAATTCCTAGCAAAAGCAAAAAAAGAAAAACATTTGAGGCAGATTAGGTGTTTACATTTCCTTCATAAATCAACTCTTTTCTCCCTTAATAATAAACAATACATACTTTTAAAATCACGCACATAACTTGAGCTATTTAGCACACGAAAAACAACAGTTAGGTAAGAAAATTAATTTAACTTTAATTCTTTTTCATCTCAATTTTTTGGCAGACCAAGCAGTGTAATGACAAAAACCCAAACAGCAAGAAGCAGAAATAAAAACAATGAGTAATCATTAATCAAATGATCATGCTATAATCATGTCACTTATTTGAGGATGTTCTAATCTTCTAGTTGTTTAAGCTGTTTTAACACTTGATAGAAATTTGAGTTTCTGATAGGCTGTTAGTGACTTCTCATCACTGTAAGCCTTATGTAGTGTCAGATACAATTAATTTACCTGAAAGTGACTAGCAGTTCACATGCTGTGAGCATTCAGATAACTTGTTTTCCCCCATATATTTTGACTTACAAAATCATATTCACGGTTCATTGTAAAATAGTTGGCATTTCTTTAATGGCTAAGCACTCTATACTTGAGATATATACCATAAAATGCATAATTTAAATGTACAGTTAAATTTCACACATGTATACACCCATGTTACCACCACCCAGAATATAAAGCATCTCTAGTGCCCTAGAAGATTCCTTGTACTCTCTACCAGCTAGCTCCTCACTCCAAGATAAAGCAGCTAACATTATCACACTAGAAAAAGCATCAATATTTAAGCTCAGAATTCTAAAAAGTATGGTTTTACAGCATAAAATACACAAAGTATGTAGATCAGGTTTTCAGACATTTGATTAATATTCCAAGCTAGTAAGAAAGAATTTAAAGTCTAAAAATCTTCCTAGTAAACAATAATCTCATTGGTGTTGTGTACTTTTTTGAGACAGCAATAAAACACTATTGACCTAGAAAACATAATTTGGAAAGAAACTGAGCTAAAGTTTTTTCTTTTGTGGTGTCTCCTAATAACAATGTGAGTTGTCTACTTTTTTTTTGTAATCAAACAATTTTAGAACATGTAACGGTACTTAAGTATATTTTCAACATTTTGGAAATCCTATTTAAAAAGAGACATTTTAATCAGAAACATTTTTCCCTTTTAGAGAAAATCCAGAGGAACCTGAATTTTAAAGATTATTTTAATCCAGTTTTTAATATCAGTTCCACATAACTGGAAATGTACTTCCCATTGATCACTCTGAATTAATGAAGTTTCTTCGCAGTGAGTTTTTCATATTATAGCAAAGTGGTAGAGAAAGTCTGTTGGCCAATACAAAACTGATACTTGGTTATTTTTAACTCAAAGTCTTTTGTTTAGTATTTGTCATATTAAAAACAACTCTATTTTACTTTTGACTCTATTTAAAGCATTTGTTATACTTTTCTCACTAACTAAAAATATTTTAACTTTAAGGAATTAGGTATAAAAACTATGGATCAGCAAAAAACAGTAAAGCAACTATTACTACTTTGAACACATTTTGGTGGGTCTTCCAAAACTCAGGTTTTTGAATAGAACTGCCTAAACCACTCTTTCTCTTGGTGACTATATTTGGATGGAATTGAGATAAGAAGTGGCCCTTTCTGAAACAATTAGGTTTTTCAACTTTACCTCCTGGAAACAGACTGTTGGAAGGAAAGGGGAAAAAAAAGTACACTAATCTAAAACCACATTGAACTTTTTCTGGCAATATCAGTAGAACATGAATGTAACCAGACAAGGGTTTACACTCCTATAATTTCACAGGAAAAACTCTTCTGTATCTAAAGCAGATTATCTGATAAAACTGATGCTATCCACCATTAGGACATGTAAAAGGACTTAAAATGAGAGTTAGTACACTGTCTTTGGAGCATTGGAATGCAAGCCAAAATCAATGAGTTCATCTTTGAGGCTCATATTGACATTTTTTCTTGCAATTTTGTATTATGAATGCCAGTTGCTTAGTCAGGATAAAATACAGTGACTTAGTCATAATGGCTAAACACCTAGGAAAATTAAATTTAAAATCTTAACGCTTATATTCATTGATGATGTTATTGTTCCTTCCAATGGATAAGCTCTTCCAAATATTGATGACCCTTTAAATAACAAGAAAGTCAACTTACAGGTATGTTGGTTTTGTCATGTTTGGTGATTTCCCATAAAAAAAAAATATTTTCACTACCTAAAATGAAAATTCCTTGAGGATAAGAAGTTATTTTATATTTTTACTTTACAGCAACTAGAACAACAGTAAATATATTATTGAATGATCTAAAAATTTTAAAACCTAGAAAATATTTAGTCATCAAATGTGTGTGGATTTAATTATATTTTAATGAATATTTGAGGTGAATTATGGACTGTGAGGAATCTTTATATTTTCTGTCTCGAAGATTCCATATTATTAATGCTAAGATTCTCTTAGATTATCTTGGTTTGATTAAAGAGTTGTTTTTTTTTTATTACCGTGGGTAAAATCTCACTAGTGAAACTACTTTTTTAGAGTTTTGTTAAGCAAAAGTATTTTCATAACATGAAAAATGGCATATAATCATTAGAGTTTAGCTAATTTGGTTTCAACAAATTCTAAACAGAAAGGCTAAGTCTCAGAGTAGTACTATTCTCTGGAAATAGTGGCCAGGTTCAGTATTTGACTTTTATTTGTAACTGTGATTATAAACTTTTATCAGAATCTACTAAGGTGCATTTTTTCCACTAACTTAATCCTGTTTTTCTGAGACCAGAGTTTCTGATACATATCTTTTGCAGAAAACATCATAATGCCTTATGTTTTATGCATTTAATATTTTCAAAGCATTTTATAAATTTATCTTCATCTAACTCCTATGAAACAAAAAAGGGATATGATTTGTCCAGGGTCATATGGCTAACATGTACCAGATGTGAGACTACCGTATAGTTCCAATGCTGTAAAGTCTTGTCAAGTAAATCTTTCTATACCATGAAGTTTCCTGGGTATCATTAATTCTTTATTATTTAGTGCTGCTTCAACTTTCCCATTTTCACACTGTTTCAAGCCTTTTCCATTGTTTAGAAAACCTTTTATTCCCCACTGTGGTCCTCAGCATATGAACCTTACCTCCTATTTTAAAGAAATAGAAGCCAGAGCCATCTGTCTGACCAGATTCAGATAAATGCTTAACAGTGCTGCAGAGGGTATTTATCTTTTCTAATGCATGATTGAGCTGGGTAAGTAAAGAAATTCCTCAGAGCCAAAAACCACCACAAAAAAAAAAGTACAGAATGACAAAATACCACACAGATGTTTGTCTTAGGGTTGCAGTGGTTATCAACTGCTTCCTGTTAGCCCACAGCCCAAATTTTCATTTCATGTGCTGGGTGTATAGGCATGTGACATTAGAGGCCTGTACCTGGTGGTGAGGTCTAATGTGAGACCTCTTCCCCTTAGCATAAGTCCAGAATCCTTACAGTATACACCTTCAATTGATGAACTAGGAAAATAAGCAGATCTTCAGAGTTTGATAGTGGGATTTGGGCCTGTCTCTGCCTTGTATCTGGGTGCAAGGGGTAACAAATTGGGGAAAGAAAAGTCTTCCCTGAGAATGTATAAGAAGCTACTTATTGAGTAAGTTTAAAGCCAGAGTTCACATCAGTTCTGTGATTTTAGGGGTGGGTAGGTAGGCCCAACCTGAAAATGTGAAGTTATCCTTGCCTGGTAATAATCTCAAGCACCTAGAAGGAACAAATGTAAATCATCTGTGGAGGATTGTACTTTAAACCCACAATCCTGACAGATAAAATTCCAAGGAAAATAAGCCCAAAAAATCACACTGGGGAATCTTACCTACAAAGATGACAGATATCAGAATTATCAATCAAATGCATACAGGTTGAGCATTCCTAGTAAAAAATCTGGAATTGAAAATGCTCCAAAATCTGAAAATTTTTGAATACCATAGTGACACCACAAGTGGAAAATTCCAAGTGTGACCTAATGTGATGGGTTTCACTCAAAACCCAGGTACAACAGTTTATATAAAATTATCCTCAGGTCATGTGTATAAGGTATACATGAAACATAATTGAATTTTGTGTTTGGACCTGGATTCCATTCCCAAGATACATTATATATGTCAACATTCTTAAACCAAACAATTTGAAATTTATCTTGTCGCAAGCATTTTAGATAAAGGATAGTCAACATATAATATAAAATATTCACTTAAATGAATTAAGAATAAAACATTAAAATGTAAAACTAGCACACACCTGTAATCCCAGCCACTTGGGAGGCTAAGGCAGGAAGATCACAAGTTCAAGGCCAACCTCGGTAAATGAGCAAAAGCCCTAAGCCAATTAGCAAGACCCTATCTCCAAAAAAAAAAAAAAAAAAAAAAAAAGGGTTGGGGATGTGACTCAGTAGTTAAGAGACCCTGGGTTCAATACCCAGTACCAAAAAAAGTATCAATTTATACATTTGGTAATCTTCTGGGAATTGAACTCCGGGGCATTTAATCACTGAGCCACATCCCCAGTCCTTTTTTGTATTTTATTTAAGACTGGGTCTAACTGAGATGCTTAGGGCCTCACTAAGTTGCTGAGGATGGCTTTGATCCTCCTGCCCCAGCCTCCCAAACTGCTGGGATTACTGCCGAGTGCCACCGTGCCCAGCTAGAACTGAAATGTATGGCTAAACAAATTAAAGGTAATTAAAAAGATATTAGTGAACTAGAAGATCTTAAGGGGAAAAAAAAACCACTGAGTCTAGAGTATGAACAAGTGGTTAAGAGAGTAAGTCTAACATGTCTAATTGAAATTTCAGAGAAATTATTCAAAGGGATCAATGACTGAGAGTTAACCCAAATTTCACTTTAAAAAAAAAAATCCAAAGCAGGATAAATAATTAGAATAAAAATTTAAGACGCCACCAACCATATATTTTTAAAGTAAGCAGACACCACTAACAAAAGAATGAAAAGTACATGTTGGTACCTAAAATTCTACCTTCAATGAAACTATCAATCATAGGGATAAAATACATGGAGATAAAAATCGTTTAACTTAACACTCTCCAAAGAAATCCTGAAGAGTATGTGTCAGAAAGTTTTTTTTAAAGAGAGAGAGGAGAGAGAGAATTTTTTAATATATTTATTTTGTTTTTTAGTTTTTGGAGGACACAACATCTTTGTTTGTATGTGGTGCTGAGGATCGAACCAGGGCCGCACATGTGCCAGGCGAGCGCGCTACCGCTTGAGCCACATCCCCAGCCCAAGAAAGTTTTAAAATACAAGAAGGAAAATGGTATAAATAAATCTATACACCATAAATGTATGAGACAATTTCTAGATATAAAAATAAGAGAACCAAAGTCATATAAAATAGCATATAAACTAGGATTCTGGAGTACTGGGGTCAAAGCATTTTAAGTTCCTAGTGTTGCTTGGAGGATTGTTGACACATTGATTAAACTTCAGGTCAAATATGCTTTTCTATATTTTTATTGGTGAATTATAATTGTACCTAATGGTATTTGTTATATATTTGTACACACAATACAATAATATAATTTGGCCAATATCATTGCATATGCTTTTCAAATTAAAAAGTATATATAACTTTCAAACTACAGAGAGTTGAAAATTAGAGATAATAGGATGATAAAATTTATAAGAAGGTAACCAAAACAAAAAAACATTAAGCAAATATGATAAAAAAGTTTAAAAGAAAATATTCTTGGACTGGAGTTGTAGCTCAGTAGGTAGAGCACTTGCCTAAAACATGTGAGGCACTGGGTTCGATCCTCAGCACCACATAAAAATAAAATAAAGGTATGGTGTTCATCTACTATAAAAAAAATATTAAACAAAAAATATTCTTTGGTTCAGAGTGTGACTCATTGGTAGAGTGCTTGCCTAGCATGGATAAGGGGTTCAGTCCCCAGCACCACAAAAATTTCTAACTTCATGAACTTAATACTCCAATATAATGAAAATATTCATTTTAAAGCAAATTCAGCTGTATGCTATATACAAGAGACAATCCTAATACAAGCACCTAAGAAAGAGTAAAAAGCATAGTAAAATGGTATCATGCCCTGTTAACCAAAAGAAAGCAAAAATTAATAGAACTTAAAAGAGAAATCAAATGTAATGTTTTATTGGAACTTTTGACATATACCAATCAGACAAAATTGACAAGGAAATATAAAATGGCCATTTATAGAACAATTGTCTTACAATAGGGTATACTTTCTTTTTATTAATGCTAGAACATTTTTAGAAATTGACCCCATACTAGAATATTAAAGCAACACTCAAAGTTAGAAACAATGAGAACTACTTGGTGCATCTCAATGACTTAACAGCTGTGAGACCCAGGCATGTTTTGAATTCCTCTTTGTCTCTGAAACTGTGGATAACAATGCCGATCCCCATTGGATTATTATAAGAACTGAATTATCACAAAAAGACACTATGATAAACATTTCTCATGAATATGTATAAAAGTCCTTTGCAAATTTAATCAATAATCATTAAAAGAATATTACAACCAAATATATTTCATTCCAATAGTGCATTGTTGGCTTAACATTAAATCAATTGTGTATAAACCAGATTTGCCATGGAAGGGAGAAAATCATCTCAATAGATGTGGGGAAATTTTTAGGAAAAATTCAGTCATACTTTTTTAAAAATTAACTTCACAAATGAGGGAAATCTAATAAAGAGCATCAACACACACACCAAAACAAACCAAAAAACCCTACACCTAATGTTATACTTGATGAAGGATTGAAAGGTTACTAGGACAAGAATAAAGTGTTTCAGCACAGGGCTTGCTCTCATAGCCATTGCAATAAGGTTGGGGGAGGGGGGCAGGGGGCTTAAAAATTAGAGGGAAAAAGAAAGCGTCTCCATTTGTAGGTGACAACTGCTAAGGGCAAAACTCTTAATCTATAAGAACTAACAAGTGAATTGAGGAAGCTTATGGGATATGACTGGTTACAAATACAATTAGAAAATATAAAAATTCCACTTACAAATGCCAAAAATTAAAATACTTAGAAATAATGTAATAAAATATGTGTAAGATCTGATTTCTTTAATGAAATCTCTGACATTGAGAGAAATTGAAGGCCTATGTACATGGGAAAACGTACACTGGAAGATGTCTTATTTTTAAGATGTCACTTCTTCAATTTGACTTGTACCTGCAATCTATTAAAATCTCTAATATATGTGGAAATACAAAGGACTTAGAATAGCTGAAACAGTTTTGTAAAATATAATACCTGAATTTCAAGATTGGTTATAAGCTAAGGTGATCAAAACGGTGTAATATTGAGGGAAAGATAGACATATAGATCAATGGAGCAGAATGGAGGATCCAGAATTAGACATGTGTATATATAGAGAGAACTATATGGATAATTGAGTTTTTTCAAAGATGCCAAGGAAATTTAGTGAGGAAAATGAAGTTTTGTCAAAAATAGTATTCTTCAATGAAATTAATTCCCACCCACCGCAAAAAAAAGTATAACTGTTTACTCCAGTGAAAAACAAATGTAAAAAATGTAGCACTATCATTTATCAGTTCTGCTTAACTTGGTAAAGCTAATTGGGTAAATTATTTAACAACTTTGTGCCTATTACACTGATTATAAGAATGAGAATAATAATAGTACCTGATTCATAATATTAGGATTAATTTATATAAAAATCTTTAGAAGGATACTTGGCATATAATGTTGGTCATTAGCTATTACTAAATTTCAAAGAATTGGAATTCTGTAGACTATTCATAAAACATTCACCCCTAAGACATTAAGTTAGAATTCAGTAACAAAAATAGTTCGTGAAAGTTCAGAAGATTTTTAAAAACTTATGAACACAGATGAACAAATTGCAATAGAATTTAGAAAATAGAATATGATAAAATGTTACACATCAAAACAAATGAAACAGCTAAGTTGGCATGCAGAAATAAATTGAAAACCTTGAATCTTTATGTTAGACAAACATTTAACAACTTAAGTGACTAGTTATAAATACAATTATTATGTTAGAAAACAATAAGATAAACCTAAATGAAGCAGGAGAGGAGTTAAAATAGAAAATATACAATAAAGAAACTTGACAAAACCAGAAGCTACTTCATAGTGTTCTTTATAATCAAACTTCTTCAGAGGTGACCATGCACACATCACAGTTTTCTCACTTCTGACATTCTAATATCCCTTTGCCTTTCACTGTGCAAAATAATCTGTGGCTCACAATAATCTTCATGTTAACAAGTTTATTAGGTGTGTTTCAGTTCTCTAATTTCTCAGCAGCAAATATCTCCTCTTTCTCCTTATTTTTCCCTTACATTGTATGCTCTCCTGATTTTCCTACTATCATGCTAACTTCTCTTCAAGCTCATCTGCCTATGCTGTGCCATGAAAGGTTGACATTTCTAAAGACTTTAGCCTAGATCCACCCACTCTTTTTCCCAAGTGATTGAGTCCACATTCATGGCGTAATGCTACTTAAAAGTCAATGACTCACACACTTATCTGTGATTCTAACCCAGAGTGCTCCTCTGAGCTCTGGCTTTCTAGATGCTGTCTATTTGACATCCTCTCCAAAGATATCTGAAGCACATGGATTCAATATGTCCCAAACTGAACTCACGATCTTTTCTCCTTCCTTCCTACGCCACATTTATCTCTACCAAAACCTGGTTCCCCATTTCAATGACTGGCATTGCTCTCCACTTATTTACATGTTTCAGAAAACTATGAGTCATTTGATACTGCCCTCTCCCTCATACCTCACATTCACTCCATCCCCAAATCCTAACACCTTTAGTCCATTTCACATCACAACAGCTGATTCAAGCTACTGCCATCTATTGTGTAGTCCCTTTCAACTGTTGGGTCTGTGTTCTCTGACACCCCCCCCCCCCACACACACACACACACAGAGATCTATTTTCTACACTGTTGCCAGAGTTATTGCTTTTAAAAGCCCTATGCCTGGATTCCTCCATTGGCTCTATTTACTCTTTATGATAAAGGTAGTTTTATACATACCATAAGGCTGTTCATGGTTCCAGACTCACACTGTGTTCCTTGTTGCTCGTTACTTCAGCCACATTAAATGTTTTTTTAGTCTTTTGTACTTGCCCATTTTGTTCTTGGTAGTTAAGAGTGTCCTTTCCTTCTCTAGTGCTTAGTTAACCCCCTCAATTCGTGGGTGACTGTTCTTCAGGGATGCCTTAACCCATCTAGCCAAATTACAGACTGACAGAGTTTTATGCTTTTCTTCTTCATGTTATTTGCACAGTTGCTCTTTTATATTCGTGTGAACTTATTAGACCATAAGAATAGAAACTAAGTCTATTTTTGCTATATCCCAGTACCTAATTTAATAACTGACATGTATTAGCTGTTCATAAATATTTATTGAATGAAATTTTTGTTCAATGTATCCCAAATATTTTAAAGGAAAGTAATCTCTGAATATATAACTTCACAGCAGAATTTTTTCTACCCTTCTTTCCTTTTCCCATGTATCTATTTCCTTTTCTCAAAAAAAAAAAAATATATATATATAATTTTTTTTTTAAAACAGAAGGTCCCAAACTCAAATGCCTAGAGGGGCTCGATGCTACTGTCTAAGAACGAAGTTGTGGGGACTGAATCGGATCACATGTCTAAAGAGGAAAGCCACATTAATTCAGTTTCAGCTGCAGGACAACATTGCCTAATTATCTGATTATTCAAGAGAATTGAGAATTCAGAAATTTATATTTCTTAAAATGGGGAATCTAGGTTTTAATGACGTATTTCAACTATTGTTCCAACACTGTACAGTAATACTGGATAATACAAACTAAACATTTTTGTGGGTCATATGCAACCCATGGACTACTTATTTTGAATTTTTCTTCCTCTTTCCTCTGCTGCTATATTGTCTCCTTTAAAGGAATAAAACAAGTAAATAATTGTCTTTATGACCTTGATACAACTTAACTATATTTAATACTCATGTTAATTAAAATGAATGTCTAAGTAATCTATACCTTGTGGAAAAACTATCGTGTTCTGACCAAATATAAGAAAACACCATTATTATATATTTATTTTGAAGGAAATTTTGCATGCCAGTCACCTAGCACTGTTCTATATGTGATCAATGCATAATGACTTAAATAGTTAAGTAAATTCATGGTAAAAGAATTTAGAAGAAACATTTTCTTATTTACATTTCCCCCCAAAATCAGATTCTAACTTAGCAGCATGAAACTTTTCATCTAATTTGTTTAAAATAAAGAGAAACTTTTGAAAAGTAACTGTCCTTATACTGGGTGTGATGGTGCATGCCTGTAATCCCAGTGATTCGGGAAGCTGAGTCCGGAGGATCACAATTTCAAGACCAGTCTCAGCAACTTAGCAAGATTCTAAGCAACTTAGTGAGATCCTATCTCAAAATTTAAAAAAGGACTGGAGATATAGCTCAGTGGTACAGCTCCCCTGCATTCAATTCCCCAGTACCAAAAAACAAAATGGAAGTGTCCTTGTAATCTTACAATTTTAACTATGTTAAAAGGTTATTTTTAAGATAGTTATCAATAGTCCTGAACTAGAAGTCTAGGAACCTGAATTTCAGATCAAGTTATACTCTATTTGGCTAGTTGGTAGCTACCAAATCACTGCTTTTGGGGGCCAGTTGTTTAATTTATAATATCTAATTTTAATGATATCCAAACACATTTAATTCTAAAGGCTTAACACTAATAAATCAATCTTGAGAACTTTTATTAAAATTCTTCATTAATTAGTTCTGAGCTATAATATAGTGTCTGAACTCTCTGAGATTTGGATGCCATTAAAAAGCTATACACACGAGGTTAAAAGTAACCAAATTTTATTTGGGGATGAGTATCATCTGCTTTCTAGAATAAGATGTAGTTGGATATTTCAAACTTGAATATTTTCACAATTGAATTATAGCTGCCATTTGTCATTACTATATTTAATTTTTATTCTATAATTTGTTTTCTAGCCTCAGTCTCTGAGCATAAAAATGCCTAATAATAATAATGCCTTAGAATTGTGTGCTCCTTCCTCAGCTTCTATCTAAGACTGTCTAAGACTGCTGTTTTGATCATTTGGGCTGCTTTAAGATGATGTAGTGTATCTAAGGATAATATAAGCTTACACTCCTTTATGGCCTCACTTTTGACTCTTTCACTATCAGAAGCCCCCTCATACCCTTTCTCACTTTCTAAGGGATTCTATGAAAGAGAAAGTTCATTGTTGAGTGTTGAGGCTGAGTATCTAATTAGCATTTGTAAAAAAAAATGTATTCTGGAGAGAATGAAACATTTAACAGCAGAACAGATAGCAATAACAAGTCAGAATAGAAGGAACATAAATACTTAGCAGTAGCAGGAAATTCTTTTGCCCAAAGTAGAAAAGTGATATGATTACTTGCTAAGAACATTACACATTAGGCTAAACAGTTCTAGTGAGAGGCACCTACCTTCTAAACAAGTTGTAGATTTTTCAGGTTTTGTAAAACCAAGGCTGTAGGAATACAGTGAGTACATCAGAGAGGGAGGCATTGTATAGTTCACAACTTAAACTCCAGAGTCCTTTTCCTTAGACCCTTGCTAACTCACCTTGAGCAGATTACATCTCTGCAATATAATTTCACCATTTGCAAAATGGAGCTTATTGTGCCTACCTCATAGGGTTGTGAAGGTTAAGTAATATTTTTAAAATACTGAGAGTAGTAAGTACCAAAACCTAGTAAGACTCAAATATTAGCCACTGTTATTATTTTAGAGGAAAGGGGGGTACGAGAGCATTTCTTCTTTCTTACACATAAACTTCAGACAGTAGAACAGTCACTTTTACCAGTCTATGGTAATGTATGTGATATGTGATGCCCTCACTTCCTTCCTGTCTGATTAAGATTGGTCCTTAGATACTATCACCATTTTTCAGATGATTTACTGATGTAATGGATTTATACTAACCCACACTAGAAACCAGAAGATTTAGAAATCAGGTCTTTGGGCCACACTGATGCCTTTTCTGTCATACTATGGAATTAGCAGGTTTTAAGCTCATGTTAGTGATCATCATCACTACCTACATTTAGATTGTTATTGTCCTAAAGAAATCAAGGTGAAAAATCAGTAAGCAGCATTCTTCTGCCTGTTTCTCCCCTGGGATATTCTGTTACTACTTCTGTATACTTTCTGCCTTTTTTCTCCCCACCATTATCAGTTATGCTGATATTCTTCAATAAATCTGACTCCATATCCTTACAAAAAGCGATTCTGCCATCTTCCTAACTTAAGCATGAAAGGTTTATGAAAAATCAGTAATGCACAGTATTTAGTGTTAGAAAACTTTTTAAAGGACAGCATAATTTCAGCACAAATTCAGTTTAAATCAGTTTTTCAGGGAGTCTAAGTCTTTACTGAGATCCTCAGTTCAAACATAAGTTCTGTATATTCCTAAAGCATAGGCACATAGGCAGTCTCTGCCAAATACAAACAAAAAGTCCAAACTCCCAGAGAGAAATCAGGTATTCAATATAAGCTGTATTGTTTTTTCAAACTGTTTAGATACAGTGAAACACCCTGGTCACTTAGGAAATTATATAAAATCATTTTTAAGCAAGTTGAAAGAAAACAGACTAAGCAAAGAAAAGAAACTTAAGGGCTGGGGCTGTAGCTCAGTGGTGGAGTGCTTGCCTACCACACGTGAGGCACTGGGTTCAATCCTCAGCACCACATAAAAATAAATTAAATAAATAATTTAATTTATTTATTTAAATTATAACTCTATAACTACAAAAAAGTTTTAAACAGAAAAGAAACATAAATTTTTTAAGGTATTATAATATTAGGATCCTAAGAGAAGAAGATACTGTATGCTAGAAACAAGAACAGGCTGTTATAAAGAAAAACATTTAGAAACTAAAAATTCTTAAAAATTAAACATATGATAGACATTGAAAGAGAACTTGTAAATATAAGTATGGCTATTCAATTTATAGATAAAGTACCTTAGAAATCTCATATGTAGGCAGTGACAATTATAAGCTTAAGAGTGATGCACTACTCTCCTTAGGAACTTAAGCAATTGAGATGTAGATTGTGAATAACTGCATCTGGAAAAGTAAACTGTATTTGGATATGCCTGTTCACCGTGGGGAAGAGAGTATGTTTACCACAATTCATTTTTGAATGAATTCTAAATTTTACATATGTATTTTCTCCAGTAAAGTTTCTATTTCAAATCAACAAAACTGGGGAAATTAACCAAAATAAATTCCATAGAAAAGCATTCATTCTGTTACTATTTCAGCACTTCAAACAACATAGGCTACATGTCATGGGGGAAAATAAATGGTACACCTCCAGTGTAAATCTTCTGCTTTGTACATTCAAGCTGCTATAACAAAATACCCTGAACCAGGGTAGCATATATAAACAACAAAAAATTATTTCTTACTATCTATAAGTTAAAAGTCCAAAATACTAGTAGATTCAGTGTCTGGTGAAGACTCACTTGGTGGTTCATTAATAGTGTGTTCCCACCATGTCCTCACATGATGGAAGAAATGTGGGGTCTCTTTTATAAGGATGTTAAAGCCCCATTCATGAGAGCTCCATCCTCATAACTTAACTCCCTAAGGCCCCACCTCCCAATACCATCACCTTGGGGTTAATATTTCAATATAGTAATTTTGGGGAAACAACATTCAGACCATAGCAGCATCCTCAAGTTTTGAGATACTTGTATTAAAAAACTGACACACAAATACATTTGCTATACTTTCACCTTCTCTTTATTTGAGGAACTAAATAAGACCAAATACAGAAGTCTGCATTTTAAAATGGAAAAATAATTTTATATCTTTTATCTATGGATTAGTTATTACAAAATAAAACTGAGTATGTTAGTGATGACATTATTTTAAGTCATTAATTCAAAAATCCTAAATCAATATTTTCTAAATTAAAAGCCGCTAGTTTATATATGGGATAAAGGTAGGTTACATGATGAAAAACATTTTATATTCACTAATCCTTCTAATTCTTATACAAACAAATATTCTTATAAAGTGACCCATTTATTCAGTTTTTCTGGTGTGTTGAAATATGGTCCATTTGACATAAATTAACATCAAGTCATTTAAATATATGTTGTCTTTCTAAACTTAAAATCTGCATAAAGCATGTGTTTATTGTACTTCATGAGTTATTACCTTAACAAAGGATATATAATTATTGCATTCTTTGATATTACTACTTGGTTTTTGCTTAGGATGATCTCCTATTAGGTATATTCTATAAAATACTTGGAATCCATTAATATCAGATTACTTTTAATCTTACTACAATCTGTGATTTAAGCACCTGATTATGTTTATGCAATGCATTGAAACATATTCTGCAAATTCAGGATGGTAATTGACCTTTAATTCTTTCCTTATCCAGCTCAACTCTGGCTCACACCCATTATTCTATGACCTGTAATTTTATGAATTACCCCTCCTACCCTGTCCCCATTCTTTTCTTTATGTGATCCTTTTAAATGCCTTCACTGAAATCTAGCTTTTCCCAGGTGACACTTCATGCCTTTTGTGGAAAAAACAATCAGCCCATTTTATGCTTCCCAGTACTCCTTACTGATGTTAGACCTTCATCATCTCTATGAAATCTGTGCCATCTGATTAGGTCATCATTGGCTATAATAATAACTTCCATCTTCCTGGATGAATCAGCACTTTCTTCCTTCTTGCCCTGTCTCCTGTGATATATGACCATTTTCAAAGCCTATATTGACATCCCATCCAAAGTCTCAATTCAGTGGTTTCCCAGTACTCTAAAACTTTCCATTTCTATTTAAGCCACCCATTAGCATGACCACACCTTGGAACAGCACTAAAAAATGAAGCTGTTTCTTCTGACCAATGTCTTCTATATCTTTTCTCTTGTACATCTTGAATTCATCCATTTATCTGTTTTTCATCCTCATCCTAACTTTCAGACACTCTGCATCTCATGCTTTCCCCACTCCATTCTATTATTCCTCATCTCTTGACATTTTGGTAGCCAAAGTAGTTCACTTGTAAGAGTAAGTTCTTTCTCTAACATAGTTCTTGCATTTTACAGTTCTAAATTAATTCATGAAAAAAAAGCCTAGTTAAATTTGAACTTTCTATAATAGCATCCATTTTTTTCTTTAGATTGTTTCAATTTTAAAATCAAGAAACCGTGGTGACTATATGTCCTATCAACTACCAGATTTTAAGTGGACCTCTCTATATCTCACTATATTCTTTTGTAACACTTCTATTTGTGTTTTCCATATTCCAAGTGCTTAAGTCTAACATTGCTTCCCAGGAGAGGACCTTTACTCCTACTTTACTAGAAAAGCAAATTAGAATTCATTTGCCAAATTCTCTCATGTTTCTTCTCTATATTAAAATGTCTGAATCCGCACTGTGTCCAATTTTCTTATTTTAACAAATAACTGGTTTATGAATCATTTTAAATTTTTTATGTAGACCTACAAGTTTCTTCCTTGTTTAAAAACTTCCTTTTAAGGGCTAACTAGCCTCTGCTAAAGCAACCTTCAACAGCTGAGCTTTCTTCCTTTCTTCCCCGTCTCCGCCTTCTGCCTCACCCTTTCTATTCAGTCCATTTCTGACCAACAGATTTTTAAATCAGAAACTGTAAAGAATCTGTTACCCTACCGAAATTTAACAGGGAGGCCTCTCACTATTTTATAAACACATACTGATAGAAAACATAAGTCTCATTTTTGAGTAAATTGAGTCAGAGAGAAATACCATGGCAAAAGCAGTATCCAAAGCAATGCCTTATATCAAGTCTCCAAGTTCCGTTCCATAGGGCAACACTGGGAGGAATCCAGTGTCACCTACCCATGCAGCAGGGAGCGCTACAGAGGAGAACCCCAAAATAAGAGAGACAGACACTTGCCCTGGAATGGAACCAAATTATAACCAGGGAGGGAGAGATTTTATTCCCCTGGAATTGTCCTCAGGAGGAGAAATGTTCTCTCTTTATTACAATAGAGGGAAGTAAATCTCCCTCTAACTTTAAGTTAAATGCTATCTCTAGATTTCAAAGATGTTTGCCCTGCAAACCCTTTTGCTCAGAAGATCTAGACCATGCAAAAACATGATATTCATAAAGAATTATCTCCTAACAGGTTATCCCAGGTTTCTTTTAGTTTCATATATTTCAGTTTATCTGTACTTACTGCTTCTGTTGTCTTCCTATTACTCCTTATATTTGTATGCTCTATCATCCTGCTGAAAACTATTCTGTGCAAGGTACCAGTGACATACCAATGACACAATCAAATGGTCTTTTAATCATTCTTGACTTTTTGCAAAATTTAACAAGGGCTATGCTTTCTTCCCTTTAAACTCTTCCACTGGTTTCTAATCTGATTCTGTTTCTCTCCTCCGCCCATTTCTCTGTTCTTTACTGTTGTGTTTTTTAATTCTGTCAAATGTGAACATAACAGGGCTGGGGATGTAACTCAGTGGTAAAGCATTTGCCTAGCATTTGTGAGGCTCTGGGTTCCATTCCCAGTACCAGGGGGAAGGGGTATTGAACATATCACAGGTTGACTTTTCATCCTATATCTTTTTCCTCACTGTCTTCTACTGAGTTTCAGCTGTCCCCTGTGCAGATAACTATAATTTGCTTCTTACATTCCAAAACTCACTTGTCTTTATTTCTGCCTAGATGTAATAAACTTTAAAAACAAGAATAAATTTCATGACCTGACTTTTCAATTTTTTACAGTTGCATTGCTTTGAAACACAAAGTCAAAAGAAATTGAGGAATACTTTATTACACGTGTTTTCAAAACCTTTTTATACTCTCTTTATAGGTTATATGTAAAGTCAGATGTGCCACTGAACTTGACAAACACAAGTAAGTTTCACAAGTATCCAAATCTCTATCTAAAAGATCTAAAGAATTAATATTAATGTTTAGTATCTAAAACATCTAAGTAAGTATTTTTAACAGTAGACTACTCAAGGTTAAAGGAAAGGGCTGGTGAGGGCAACTTAGCAGTTTGTTAGTAGTTAGATTGGTTCAAAGGAAGTAAATTGAGTAGCCCTCTGTTCTCTCCCTTCAGCCAGTGCTGCTAATACTTTTTTATTTTTTTCATCTCTGCTTTTGCCCCACTTCAGATGTCAGATGTTGCATCATAAAGTCTACATATGCTAAAGTTAGATTATGTTGTTTGGAGTGAGAATGTATAGTATAATATCATGAACTAAATAATGTTTCAGTACTGATTAATCTCAACAGTGTGAATGCTAAACAGTCAAGTCAAGAGATGGGTTTTAGACCTAATTCTCCCACTAACTAACCTACTGAGTGTCCAGCTCATTTACCCTCTGCATGTTTTGGTTTCCTAAACTGCTCTAATTCCCTGGATATGTAATTTCAAGCTCCTTTTTGGATTTCAAAGTATGTAACTCTTGTTCTTATTATTTAGTCTAAGGGAATATTAAAATTCAACATTTTCAAACAAAAATCTTTTCATTTTACATTAAACTTAAAGCTTGTTGCCTTGTTACAGATTACACATTACCTTCAATTTATCTTGTGTAAACTATTTCCAAGGGCATATGATCTATGATTCCCACTGTTAAGTGACACAAAATAGAAGATATTAAGATGCCAAATAAATTTCTGGACCATATTACTTAACTTGGAGATATAAATATATTTGAACTGGGATTACTTTCATACAGAGAACTATTACTACTACTTTATACAGATGGCCACACCTTAGCTGGAGCGTTTATATGAGGTGGTCTAATTTTTTTAAAGGGAAAGAAGTTAAGCATTTCATGTGTAAGCTGTGCTGTGTGCACTGTAAATGTATACCTTTATAAGAAGATGCAGTAGATGAGTACTTGAAATTATACATGTCCTTTAGTCGATTTTGAAAGCAATGTTTGATATACATAACTGGGAGTTAATAGGATTAAATATATTTTTAAAGATTTCCTTTACCTCTTAAATTTAATGTTAAATATGATCATATTAAACTTGGGACTAATCATATAAATTTAATATTAAATGATTAAATTTAGATACAGTATATTTTCTAGGCAGTGTTTAAAAGTTTGGTAATTATCAGAAGGGAAAAGTCAATGAAAATATGCTCAATAGTTATAAAGATGAAAAAATTCAAGATTGCTTGAAACTGTGTTAAAATAGTCTTATATTATCTTCCTGGTAGGAGCAACTGAATTCAAATCCACATCAGATTATTTCTGGATTAATGCTTTAAAATCTGTGCCATTTTAAGATGATTTATATGCTAATTTCATAACAGCATATATAGCCCATGTAACCCTGAAGGATTATTAAATTTGTATTTAATGAAATTATAAATATTTTAAGCTGAGGAAATTCTTGTGCCCTAAAATAACATACTAATTTCTCATTAGTTTGTAAACATCTAATAAACTCTTTTTTTCTTTCAGAATTCTACTGCATTTGGGCTTTATATTAGCAAGTCTTCTCTTTTTAGTGGTGAACTTGACTTGCGCAATGCTAGTCCATGGAGATGTCCCAGAAAATCAGTTGAAATGGACTGTGTTTGTTCGAGCATTAATTAATGATAGCTTGTTTATTCTTTGTGCCATCTCTTTAGTTAGTTACATATGCAAAATTACAAAAATGTCATCAGCAAATGTCTACCTCGAATCAAAGGTAAGTATATTTCTTAAATTTGAACTTGAAAATCTAATTTGAAACCCTTACCATATGAACCTTAATTTAATGGAAAGTTTTCATTGCTTTTTTACATTTCTCAACTATAGACACATTTTTTAGCATGGAAGAATAGTCACTAGAAATTAAAGGGTAGTCAAAATTTGGCCCTTACTAAACAATGGTTTGAAAAAAAAGGCTTATACTAAGCATGTTGTGTTTTCTATGACTCTCCACTGGAGGCTGGTTAAATAAACCAGAATATATACAAATGGATGAAAAATAGTCAAAAATATCAACTGCAATAGCAACTTAAGATTTTGTCCAGTGAGGGTGGTAGTATTGCCGTTAAACAAATTTACCAGGTTATTTCTACCTATACTTAGATTAACAGTGTAAAGATGTCATATAGGTAAAGTGCTATTTATATGAAGGTTTAAAAATGTTACTTATAACCCTAAAATATGAAGTCCATATGATATATGAAACAGACAGGCCTTGTTTCTCTCTTGTACTTTGGAAAAAAAACAAATGTTATCTCTTGAACAAAAGACCATGTAAGTTTCTACTGTGGTTGATGGACCGTGTGGTTGAGCAGTGAATTGGTCATCATAGTATTTATGGCATTGGGTGTGAGAATATAGATATGTAATATTGAGTGTGGTATATACATACAGACATTTTTACAATCACTTGCACAGGAGAGCTTTCTTTAATTTGGCATCATTGCCTATTCACTGAAGATAAGCAAAATAGTATCTTAAACTGAACAGTTCTCTGAAATATTTTTAGATTTCTACAATGTGTTATCCTTAACATAGTCCTCGTAAAGTACTATAGTTAAATATATGGTAACTACTTGTCCTTTAAATTTAGGTAAAGATTTTAATTTTATATTTTGAATGTATTTCAGCAGAACACTTGGAGATACACACACACACATTGCTATGTATGTGTATATGTAGCAAGAGAGAAAGACAGTCAAACTTTCAAACTAATTTATCATACCTATAAAATTATAAAATTATTCTATTAAATTTATAAAGAGTTCTTAAAATTTAAATATTTTAGTTAATTCTGGCTTCAGTTTGACTATTAAAAATAATTCTGTCACGATTATGGACCATAATACCATCTTTACTTAGTATAATAATAGTAGAATTCATCTCATCCTCTTGACTGTCTAGTGATAAAGCATAAACAGATGAGATTGAATCTAATGTGATCCTTCTTTTTAGATACTTTCTAAGTTTGGCTTTACTTGTTTTGGAATGTATAATACTCTGAATATAGTTAAGTTAGCAAACTGAAAAGAAAAGGTAATCTGATGAATTCCCTAGAATTATTTCAAACATCTTCCCCTTACTATCATGAAAGGTAGTCATTTTTATTATATTATTTTTTAAATCTTAAATTTAAAAACTATATGGATTCAGAATTATCTAGGAACATTGCTGAAGACATGTTCAGATAAGTACCTAATAAGGCAGATGAGATTAGATTATTTATATTATACTGTTATGTAGTTCTTGATTTTCCTAACTAGGTTATAAACTTCCGTGTTCAAACAGCATGTCATCTTGTTTTCATGTTATCCTTATAATCACGAGGTTCATTTTTATTTTTTACTTCTATAACAATACACAGTAATGAACATTTCTTTTATTATAACAACAGATAAACTCTATTCCACTTTCCAACTCACCCTTTTTCTTGCTATCCCTAAGAACATTTCCTTAAACCTCAGACTTTGTTTTCCTTTTATTATTCCTTCTTCCTTCTTTACATACTTTGTGTTCATGAGATCCTCTCTAATTTGCCTCAACCAAATCTTACCACGTGATTTCTGAATGATACACAGAGCATTTTCCTTTCTCCACATCCTCAGGCTTTTTCACTATCCAGGAATGCATTTTTCCCCTCCCTGTGCATTCTATTCACCTCTTACCCAACTTAGGACCTAACCCTAGTGGTTCCCATTTATAATCTTTTTTTAAAATTTTTTAGTTGTAAATGGACACAATATCTTTTTATGTAAGTATTTTTTTGTGGTGCTGAGGATAGAACCGGTGCCTCACACCTATGAGGCAATCCCTCTACCACTAAGCTACAGCCCCAGCCCTCCCATTTATAATCTTAATTTGGTCCCTTCTCCCAATCTCCAAAATAAAATTTAGAAATGACTCACTATCTGAATTATCTAAAAGTGTGCTTGTTTCCTTTGGGGGGCTTCTCAGTTTATACTAGATACCATTTGTGGGCAGATGTCTGATTATCTGACTAAATTCTAACCTTCTGGAAGGAAAGCTACTTACTATTCATATCTCCCTTCATGCCTCACACTTGAGGATTAGTGAAATTTTTTGAATGATGACTTATACATTTTTATTTCTATTCAATTATTCACCTCAACTGTCTTTGGGATATTTCCATCAGCTTAAGTATTTCATTTTCTTCCTCCCTGCATCCTGTACCTCTCTCTTTAAATTTTGTTTTTGTCCCCTTAATTCAGACTTAAATTTGGAGTACTTTGATACTTCTGCATTCCTTTTTTTCCTAAAACTAAACCATCAACTTTTTCATTTAAAAAAAACTATTTTTATACATTTGAAAAACTTGATAGTTATTCTCATTTAGTACCTTTTTTTCCTATCAGTATCTACTACGTAACAGGCAGTTGTTTTTCACATTATCTCATTTCCTGGTTGCTTTTTGGTGTATTTCAAAATGATTCTATTATGTGGTCTATGATATTGTGATATAATAAAACCTATATATTGAATCTCTCTGTTTCTGATTCTTGACACAAAGGAACTAGAACCCTTGAAATTCTGAAGAGTGACAAGTGTTTCGGGTTTTTTGGGGAGTGGTTGTATGCAAATAAGGTAACTTGGAGCCCCTAGATAGCTTCTTGATAGGGGCTTAGTCACCAGAAAGACCAAAGCATAATTTAGAAGGGTTTGTACTTTCAGCTCCACCCTACCACCAATCTCTAGAGAGGGGATGAGAGCTCAAGGTTGAGTTTGATCACCAGTAGTCAATGATATGATGATCAATCACACCTACATAATGTAGCCTCAATAAAAATCCAAAAGGATGAGTTTCAAGGAGCTTCCTTGAATATATGGAGATGCTTGGAGGGCATCTCCAGAGAGGTCATGTAACCCCTGCAGTCCCATCCCTTATGCATCTCTTCCATCTGACTTTTTATCTGTATCTCTTGTAATATCTTTTATAATAAACTAGTAAACATGTCTCCTTAAGTTTTGTGACCCACTCTAGCAAATTAACCCAAGGAAGGAGTCTTTGGAACCCCAATTTGCAGCTTGTTGTTTAGAGCTATTAGTGACAATCTGTTCTTGTGATTGGCATCTGAAGAGGAGGGCAGTCTCGTGGGACTGAACACTCAACCTGTGGAATCTGATGCTATCTCTAAGTATATTGTGCCAGAATTGAATTAAATTATAGCACCATCAGTTGGTATGTGCTGGAGAATGAGTTGGTGGGGAGAAATCCCAACATGTTTTGGTGACCAGAGGTGAAGTATATTATGTTGAGTGGCATCTCAGAGTAGGGAAATAGTTGTTTTGTTCTTTTAATTTTCCACATTACTATTTTATGCCTCCCCCCCCCTCCATAAAAAAAGGAGAGGAGTTGGATCTTAGGAGGCAGAGGCACTGTGAACCTTATATAACCTGGCCCCTGACTTATTTTATTTTATTTATTTTTTTTTAGTATTTATGCTTTTATTTAATTCACATTCAAATGAAAAAAATATTCAAACTTATAAACTTCAAATAAAATTCACTTTTAAAGAAGCTTTAAATTATTACTATGAATAGTACAAATTATGTGAAAATTTTCAAATACTTCAACAAAGTAATTTTGATGAAATTAAGGCCCACACTGCAATTTGTGGAATGAATATATAACTTATGAATTGTGTATTTTTTCATTTCATAACTTACCCAAACATTGCTGACATATCAACAGAATGCTTAGACATACACTATTATAGTTAAATTTAGTAAGTATAGCTTTACCTATTTAAAAATTTTGTCATCACAAAGGTTTATGTGTCTAAGCAGAATAGAATATTATGTTTAACAATTTGTTTTTTTTTAATGTTGGTTGTTCAAAACATTACATAGTTCTTGATATATCATATTTCACATTTTGATTCAAGCGGGTTATGAACTCCCATTTTACCCCATATACGGCTTGCAGAATCACATCAGTTACACTTCATTGCTTTACATATTGATATACTCATGTCTGTTGTATTCTGCTGCCTTTCCTATCCTCTACTATCCCCCCTCCCCTCCCCTCCCCTCCCCTCCCCTCCCCTCTTCTCTCTCTACCCCCACTACTGTAATTCATTCCTCCCCCTTGTACTGTTTTTCCCTTTCCCCTCACTTCCTCTTGTATGTAATTTTGTATAACCCTGAGGGTCTCCTTCCATTTCCATGCAATTTCCCTTCTCTCTCCCTTTCCCTCCCACCTCTCATCCTTGTTTAATGTTGGTCTTCTTCTCGTGCTCTTCTTCCCTAGTCTGTTCTTAGTTACTCTCCTTATATCAAAGAAGACATTTGGCATTTGTTTTTTAGGGCTTGGCTAGCTTCGCTTAGCATAATCTGCTCTAATGCCATCCATTTCCCACCAAATTCTATGATTTTGCCCTGACTTCTTTTAAACTCTCTATCACTACCACTCTCCTCTTCCTGCTCCAGCCTCATGGGGTGGGTGTGTGTGTGTGTGTGTGTGTGTGTGTGTGTGTGTGTGTGAGTGTGACTTAGTTCCTCACCACAAAACACATACTAAATTTATACCAGCCATGTAGGCTTTGTGTATTTTGTTCTGTCTGCCTAAATTACACTCCTATAGGTATGTATATGACTTCTTTGCATCTAGGCCTCAGCTCAGATGTCACTTTGTCAAAGCTACTATTCTTAATCACTCATATGATTATATCACTCATATGAGGTTCTCTCTCATTCTGATTACAATATCTGTCCTTTTATTGTCTTCATGGCATTTATCAATAGCAAAATTATTGTTTGCATGCTTATTTTTTGCGTTTCCCTCCTACAGTGTAAACTCTGAAAGTAGTTCTCTTGCCTGTTTTGTTCATTTTTCTATCCCTTTTGTCTAAAATAATGCCTGGCATAAAGTTAAGTGTTCAATACATATTTGTTGAGTAAATGCATTCTGTGCTTGCATACAGTCTTTGCCAGAGCAACTTTACCCTAGTAACTGTATGGAAGTTCAGATCTTCCCTCTGAAGGTTTGGCAAACAAAGTCTCCTGAAATAAATTAAAAGGGAAAAGACTCTTAACCATTAGCTCAACTGGATTCCAAAGGCAGATCCAGGAGACAAAATTTCTTACCTTTTTTGCCATCTTGTCAGATCCTAGGCTCTTCCCTATTGCAGCTTCCGAAAGAGCAGAGTAATTTTGGAATTCTGCCAAAACAGGAGGGCCCAAGGGAGTTTCTCCCTCTCTGAAGGTTTGAGTCTGTAAGTCTGCTGAAATAAATCAGCAACAGACATAACAGGAGAAAAAGAATATAAATTTATTAATGTGTACAGGAGCCTTATAAAATATGAAACTCAAAGAAGAGACGGTTGAGGACCTAAATATCATTCTCAGAAGGGTGAAGAAAGTGTGATATAGTAGAGAATAGTACAGGGGTAGCAAATGATATTTGGGGGAAATATGACCAAAGAACAGATAGTGGCCTGGGACAGAGTTCCTTAGAGTTTTAAGTGTGGTGTTTAATTTTCAGTACTTCTGTAATGGTTAATCCTTTCTGGCCAGTGAGATTTCCTGGCAGTTTCACACCTAAGAAAGGAACGTCCTTTAGAAAAGGGAACTTCACTTTTCAGAAAGCCTTTCCCTGGCTTTGGAGAGGGAAAAGGATCAAAGATGAGATGGGGTAGGAGAAAGTCAAGGAGACCTTAGTTCTGAGACTGTTTCTCCAGTTCAAAGTGCCACACTTTAGGGTATCATTTCTGAGCCTCATTGTTACCAAGTAGAACTTTCACAGCTGAGTTGTGCCAGAGAAAACTGAATCAAAAAACATGCCCAAGATCACATAGTTTAACTGTTTCAAACTCAGGTCTGACCACAGTTCTTCTGCAGACCATTATTCTTTTTTCTTTTGGGTGGGGGGGTACCAGGGATTGAACTCAGGGGCACTCGACCAACCTATTTTGTATTTTATTTAGAGATAGGGTCTCACTGAGTTGCTTAGGTTCTCGCCAAGTTGCTGAGACTGCTTTGAACTAGTGATCCTCCTGCCTCTGGCTCCAGAGCCACTGGGATTCAAGGCGTGCGCCACAGTGCCTGGAAACCATTATTCTTTATAACCACATGTTGGTTCCGTTTACATCACCCATGTTTACTAATAATCTGTAGTATTAAGTATATATTTGTATGCTTCCCCCCACCCCGAGATGGGGATGTAAAAGAGCTCTGACATTTACTAACTCTATGGCTTTAGTCTCTGTGTTTATACTGAAGTATTAGTTAACTGTGCCCATAGTAGTGTTGTAAGGATAAAAAAGTAATTTGTGGAAAGTCACAGTATATTACCTCGCACTAAAATTATAGACATTGTCTGCCATTATACTCATGAGCATATTTTGACAAAAGTTTATAGAATAGACCTATTCTTAGAAAACTTGAGTAAATCCTTCCATCACCTTTTGCAGAAGGTTTTTCTTTGGTAAACTTTTTGTTTATTTGTTTCATTTTTTCCCCCCTGTTATTGGTTGATTTATTAACTGGGTTTATTTCCACCAAATATATAGTTTTAACTTTTATAGGCAGTTAACCTTCTTAACATTATTATATCTTAAAATCCTTTCTAATTATTAAAATTTGAGTTTTTTATAATCATATCTAGAACAATCTACCTCAGATTCAGTTTAGAAAACACCTAAGTATCTTTTATGTTATCTTTTTCATTTCTTATTTTTTAACTTATATTTTAAGCAACTAGATAGAACTTTTACTTTTTAAATACTAGTTATTGTCAATTTCAAGTTTGTTTTCATTTTTTAACTTTCTTGCATGTCTAAGGATATTACTTTGTTCCATGTGTCTATGCTTATATAGATATTTAATTCATTATTTTATAAACTAAGATATTGAGATCAATGTTTTCTCAAGTACCGCTTTGACAGCTTTCTATAATCTTATAATGCAGCAACATCCCTTATTTAATAAAAACAAAATTTATGTTCAAATTTCATCCATGTCTCAACACAATTACATATTAGTGTAAGTTAAGTATTATCTTTATCAGCTCACCTTGGAAGAAAGTCTAAAAAATGAGACATCTTTTCTCTAACACTCTAATTTTCATACAAAGTCATAAGTTTTACCCTTTGCTTGAATGTTCATGAACATAAATCTGGCCTACTATATAATGTGAAATTTCTGTACTCTAGGTTCTTGTCAGGGAGAATAAACTCTCAACCGGCAAATTCACAAGCTTAATTATCAGAAAGATGACCTGGAGTATGTACAGTCTGTTCATTTTACCGTGTTCTATATTTTATGCTCACCCCAATCTAAATCACTGCAGAGTTTTGTACTAAGATTACATTGTACTCTGGGCTGAGTCATCTTTTCTCTCCTATATTTTGACATCATACTTTGGTCTAAATCAAGTTATTTGTAAGAAACTTCTTGTAAAAAAGGTTTATTCTAGGGCTGGGATTTTAGCTCCGTGGTAGAGAGCATGCCTAGCACATGTGAGGCACTGGGTTCGATTCTCAGCACCACATATAAATAAATAAAGGCCCATCAACAACTAAAAAAAAAAAAATTTTTTTTAATTTATTCTAAAATCATGATTGTATATTGTTGAGGATATTGTCCACACATGTCCCCAGAAAAGATCTTTTTCTATATTCAGTACCAGGAAAAGCATTGGTTAGATTCTTCTTTTCTCTGGCTATTATGTTCTTCAGAAGCAAATATGTGGCTGACCTCTATCAAGCATAAACGTTTCGATACCTGTTTTGGGTTCTGGATCTACCTCATTAACTGTCTTATCTACCCTCAAACACACATACACATTTCTATAATTGTTTTTTATTTGTATCTCTATAACTGCTTCAAGTTTTCTTTTGCAATGAGTGGTCTACATTAAAATTTGGATTGAATATACTTTTGGATATGTTTGCATTTCTTTTTTTGGATATGTTGATATTTTAAATTAATATGTAAAGACTGTAGTGAGGGGGGAAAAAAGTATATCATAAGGATTAAAAGGTAGAAACCTGGAATTAGAGGAAGATGTAATTCTCAGCTCTGCTACTTGTGGGCTGTGCAACCTTAGGCAAGTAATATCATCTCTAAGCTTCACTCTCCTCATCTCTGAAATGGATATAAAGATAGTGTTGTTCTCCTAAGTTGCTATGAGGATAAGAGTAGTATCTACCTCAGAAGGTTGATGGGAGGATTAAATGGAAATGCATATGAAATGTTTACTAGATGCCTACCACTTAGGAAGTATTTAAAAGTGTAAGCTTTTGTGATCCTAAACAATGGTTAACTAGCTTCAAGGAGTTCTTGAATACCTGAAAATGTTGGCAAAATTTACCTGGAGAGGAGTCCTATATATTTAATCAAACCCTCCAAAGGAAGTATGATCCCTAAAGAAGAGTAAAAATCCTGAAGAACAGGATTTCTCTTTTGAATGTGCCTAGTTTTTCTTAGAATTTTTTGGAAGATTTTGTTATAATTATGAAATCCTCTCCTCTTTTTAAAAATCTTTTATGTTTATCTCTCCCAGGAGATTGGAGGCCCCGGGAGGGCAGGGTATTTTATATGCTCAGAAATTTAAAAGTATGGAACACTTTGCAAATTTGCTTGGCTTTCTTTCACAGGGGTCTCGCTAATCTTTTCTGTATGGTTCCAGTTTTGGTATATGTGCTGCCAAAGAAAGCACTGAAATGGCCTTTTTACTTATGGATATTCTGAAATATACTGTATCTTTTACTACAATATCAGTTTTCTTATGTTTGCATTGGTGTAATAGACTTAATACTATCCTTTAACTTTTTGTCTGTTGGTAATATTTTAAGTGTATCTCCTTGAGTAAAATATTATGGAATTTGTTTTTCATTTGTTAGTTAGCAAGACGTTTTGTTTTGTTTTTGTTTTTGTTTTGTTTTGTTTTGTTTTTTGGTTTCAGATATTGAACCTAGGTGCACTTAACCACTGAGTCACATCCCCAGCCCTTTTTATTTTTTTAGACAGGGTCTCACTTAATTGCGTAGGGCCTTACTAAGTTGCTAAGGCTGGCTTTGAACCTGCGATCCTCCTGCCTTAGCCTCCTGAGCCACTGGGATTACAGGTGTGCACCACCACACCCAGCAGAGCAACTCTTTCTATAGGGTGGGTCAAATAATTTATATTTATTGGCATGATTGTTAGTTTTGGTCTTTTCTTTAAGCTTTTTTAGGGCTGGGGTTATAGCTCAGTAGCAGAGTACTTGCTTACCATACATTATAAAGCTTAGTTCAATCTCAGTACCACAAAAAAAAGTTTTTAAATTGTTGATTGCCTTTATATGATATTTGTGGTATATTTGCATCAATTTACTTTTTATCAAAATTAGGATTTTTAACATTGGAATAAATGCTAATATATCTTTTTATTATAATATTTTTCTTTTAGGAAAAATGTTTATAAGAATATAGAACACATATCACTTTTAAAGAATATAATAACTCATGAGCACAAAATGGTTCAAATCAATAATAGATATTTAGTCCCTGTGCTGGCAGATTAGGATTGTTTTTTATTAAAGACCTCAGAGACTGGGTGAGAATAAAAATAAAGCTTTTAAGCTCATATAGCTGGCCAGGGAATACACAATTTATATCTGGATAAGAATATAGAAAAAAATCATTGCCTAGTACTCAATATCAGATTTTTTCCCAACCCAGTATGCAATTTGCAACACTACGTTATCTGTCTCCCTCCTGAATTCCTAACCATTCAGCCAGGCCCTCCATAGTCACAGGTTCTCCACCTTCCAGTTCAACCAACTGTGAAATCTACTTGTTTCCTCAAAGATATTTGAGGGAAAAGAATTCTATCTGTACTGAATGTGTACAGACCTTTTTCTTGTCATTATTCCATAAATAATACAGCACATAGTGTTTACATTGGATTAGGTATTATGAATAATCTAGCATGACTTAAACTATGCAGAAGATTACACTGAAATGCTATACTATTTTATATAAGGAACTTGAGCACCCACAGATTTGGATATGGGGGATAGTCCTGAAACCAATCCCTGGGAATCTGGAAAAGACACACAAATCTATGTAAACCTTCCTGTTCCATGTTCACTCTATCCGTGATCTTTATTATTCAATGTATTGGATGAGAGGTAACAGCAGCATCTTTCAGAGACATGGTAACATTCGGTCTAACTATATCACTGACCATTCATGCAGGCCAACAAATCCTGTAATACTAAAGCAGTAGTCTATGGTAATATGGTTCATAACTAAAGAAAAGCTATACAAGTAGTGTTGCTCTTCTACTACTTTGAAATAGGACTTAACTAGAATTTGGAGATGGAGGAAAATATAGGCTGCACCATTCCTTTAATAGGTATGATTGTCAACTTCCCAATATTCTGTTATAATGTCTTGACTTACTGGGATTTACTCTATCCATCTCAAGATGTAGATCTTTTTTAATTTGCCTTTGTTACACCAGTTGTAATACCCCAAGTTTTGCTGGACTGATCTACCACACACCTGTCCCATTTGAAAAGTCCCTACTTGTTTTGCTGGGTTCCCTCTTTCCCCATAATAGGGACCAAATCCAGTGCTCCACTGAGCTACATGCCCAGCTCTTATGCTGGGTTTATATCATTTATCACTTATCTATTCCTATATTTTTAAGTCATTTTTTTCCTTATATTTCTACTAGCTAGTATATTCAGAATTATGTCATTTTTCTACTGCCAGAAGGTCCACCCAGTAAAAACCATCTACTCTGCAACATCAGGATCATAGAAATCATAGATCAAATATCAAGTGTCTTAGCAGCATGAAACTTTGTGAAACTGTTCAGGTCTTATAATTATCAAAACATTTTAAATTTTTAATTGGGAATGTTTTCTCACTTTTAATATTTAGTTGGGCATTTTCATTTCAAAATGGAAATAATATTCGTGAGGTAATTTGATAAAATATGTACAAATTTCTGCTTCTGAAAAAGTCTGAAATAGTTTCTATTGGATCAGCCTTCCACAAATATCAATGATAAATTCTGAACAAAATATAAAAAGCACTGAATGCACTGGAGATCAACATTTTGAAGAAGGAAATGACACTGAATGAGATTCCTAGTTTTTATAGCTTTTAGCCTAAGGAAAGGTCCATCCAAGGACCAGCCAAAACTTGAAGAGAAATCTACTCTTTCGTTGGTTTGAAAAATCTAAAGATAAAATTCTAGCAACTACTGCAAGTGAAAAGTAAATGGGAAATCTCAGGAATGAGACAGTTCAACAAAGGAAGTCCCATATTCTGACTATAAAGTCTTTCATATTTTTGTCTGATACCTGACCTTCACATGTGCAAGACATACTCTAGATGGTACAATTGATGAAAATAAATTACACTGAGATTTCTGCTCTCTATGCATGGGAGACAGAGTTTGGGATCTGAGTCCAGCCATGATTGTTTTTTACTACAACAAAAATTAATACTTTTCAGAGAAATAAAACATAATCCAGACTTTGTAAAATATGTCACCCACAATGTCCAGAACACAATCTAAAGTTACTAGGTATATGAAGAAACATGAAAAAATAAAACCTATAATCAAAAGCAAAATAAAAAATTCCTGGAGACAACCCCTAATTTACCCCAGTATGACCTGGATTTGGGATTTATCAAGCAAATATTTTATAATATGTTCAAGGATGTAAAGAAAAATACACCTGAATGGATGCATAGAAAATCTCAAGTCAAAAGTATAACGAGTGGAAATTCTAGAATTTAAAACTAATAAAAATGAATAAATCACAGGCCGAAGATGGAGAATTTCACATTCAAGGCCAGCCTTAGCAACTTTATGAGACCCTGTCTCAAAAAAGGGCTGGGGGAATGCTTCAGGGTTTCATTCTCAGTACTGCAAAAAAAAAAAAAAAGTCATTAGATATGCATAATGGAGATTGGAGAGGAAGCAAGAGCCAGTGAACTAAAAATAGATCAATAGAAATTATCCAATCTGAAGAACATATGAAGGTGAGGAAAAGATCATAAAAAAGTGAACAAAACCTCAGGGTATAAGAGGTATAATTAGTGTAACCAGAAGAAATAAGAATATGCAGTTGGAAAATACTTGGAGAAATGAACTAAATTTTCCAATTTTGTTAAGACAATTTTATAACTTCAAGAAGCTGAGCAACCCCAGTCAAGATTGAATATAAAGAAAACTTCATCTCTATTCATCATAGTCACATTGTTTCAAGCTGAAAATATAGAGAAAATTAAAAAAGAATTAGAGAAAAAATGAATTACAGACTTACATCAGAGAACAGGGATTCTAATGATACCTCATCTTTCATCAGAAATAATGGAGTATAGAGGACAAAAAACTTTTAACTCTGTAATCTGTATCCAGTGAAAAATATTTTTTTTATATCCTATGATAGGAATTGTACCCATTCCATGGGTGCTCTACCACTGACCTACATTTGCATTCCTTTTTATATGTTTGTTTTGAGGTAGGGTTTCACTAAGTTGCCCAGGCTGACCTCGAAATTTGCAAACCTTCTGCCTCAGCCTGCCAAGTAGCTGAGATTGTGGGTGTGCACTGCTGTACCTGGCTCCAATGAAAATATTCTTTAAAAATATAGAGAAATAACTCTTCCAGATAAAAGAAAACTTAGATAATTAACAGCATACCTGAACTACAAAAAATGTTAATAAAAGTACTACAAAATGAAGAGAAAAATGGCTTGGATTCCAGCTCTTTGGAAGTGAATGAAGAATACAAGAAATAGTAAATATATTGATAAATATTTCTTTAAAATACATATGGCTGTGCAAAGAAAAAATGTAACAATATTATGAGTCTTACATATGTAGATGTAATATTACTACTCTGTTACATATAACAGCTATAGCATAAAGGGCAGGGATAAGACTTAAAAAGTTAATATATGTCATAATCTTTAGAATAGAGCTTCTCAAGCTTTTTGGTCCTGATACTCTATTACACTCCTAAAAATTATTAAGAATCCAAAAATCCATTTTTATGTACATTATATCCAATACCTCAAACATATTAGAAATAAGAATTGAGAAATTATAAAAATGTTCATTTAATTCAAATAATAGATCCATTGCATGTTAATATAAATAGCAAAAAAAAAATAAAAAAGTTTGTAGTGCTGGGTATTGAACCCACGGCCTTGTGCATGCAAGGCAAGTACTCAACCAACTGAGTTATAACCCCAGCCCATAAATAGCAAACTTTTATAAAAAATAATTATATTTTCTAAAAGAGAAGATAAGCATTGTTTTACATTTTGCAAGTCTCCTTAGTGTCTGACTTAGTAGAAGACAGCTGGGTTTTCAGGTCTGCTCCTGCATTCAGTATGTTGTGATATGTCATTTATGTTCAAGTACATGAAGAAAGCCTATCTTCTTTTCCAGTATATGCAGATGGAAAACAGAGGATTTTATAGACTTTTCAGATATTTGTGGGTATTTTCTTTAATACTACACCAAAACTCAGAAATCAAGGTTTTGTAAAGGTCAGTTGGCATGTAGAATTTTAAATTGTGAACTCTCCATTGGTCTATCTTGCACTTTGAGCAATTCTGTAACATCATGCATTGATCATTTAGACATGAGTGGTGACAGATCTTCTAAATGTTGACATATTTCATTTCAAAATGTCCAAAATCACATGTGTTACTATCACACCATCTCATCAGAAAAGTCTGGTTTGGGTAATCTGTCAATCATGGATACAAGTTTGTATAACTTTCCTAAAATTCTATTTTCTCTTGAAACTTCAAATTTCATCATTGGCAATAAAAACTTCCATATTCTTTCTTTGAAGTGATAGTCTCATTTTGTTTATTTTGGGGGAAAAAAACAAACATGCCTAGCTGCCAAATCTGAATAACCATTGTTTGTCTGCCATAATTGTCCATCAAGTAGAAAGTGGTGTTCTAAGAAAGAAAGAAAAAAAGGTCTACTTCCAAATCAAATAATCACATAACTAGTTTTCCTGAAGGCCAACACTATATTTAGCAGAAAGCAGAAGTGCATTAGGGGCACAACTCATCACACAGAATATTAAATACACTAACACTATAGGGTTGATGTTTAATACATTTTCACTGCTTCATCAAAGATATTCTTAAATGAATTTTTTAAACTAGGAATGCATGATAACAAAGAATACAATATATTACTGTAAAATGATTTACATTTTTAGCCTGAAAAAAAATTTCCGGTGACTTTCTCATTTCTATTGTGAAAACAATATTTGGTGTTTAAAGCATTCATCACACCTGCACTTAAATTTTCAATTCCTTTTGCTTTAAGCTCTGAATGGTCTCAAACGATGCTGGAGCTTATCTTGGACCATAATAGTATTCAAAATGTTCTGTTACAGACGACATAATAAGGTAAATTCTTCACATTTATGATGCCTATTGAAACATAACTTTTATAATATTTTTTGTCTTTTATTTATATATTTCCTTCAAAGTAGATTCTTCCCCTCATTGAGACAGAGCTCTCTGGTACTTTCATCTTTCTCAGTATCTTAGAATAGCTGTGTGTTGAGAGAATTTTTTTTAATTGTACTAAAATATACATAACATAAAATTTTAACAATTTTTAAGTG
Source organism: Urocitellus parryii (assembly GCF_045843805.1). Lineage (NCBI taxonomy): Eukaryota > Metazoa > Chordata > Mammalia > Rodentia > Sciuridae > Urocitellus > Urocitellus parryii. The sequence goes on along the minus strand of NC_135536.1, from coordinate 78,217,510 downwards.
TAAGTTCACTGATATTAGGTACATTCATGTTGTTGTGCAGCCATCACCACTGTCCATTTCCAGAACATTTTTATCATCCCAAACTGAAACTCTACCTATTAAATAATAATTTCCCATTCCTAAGACAATGATCCATTCCTAAGTATGAAAACTAGGGTGTTTTTTTTTTTCATTTTGGAGTAAAATATTGAATTCTAAAATGAGTTTTATATCAAATGAGTTTTAAGTTTCTGAAGAAAATTCTAAATATTGTAAAACTCATTGTGTATGTATTCTGTGTTTTCATGTAGATGCAAGAAAAATTGGGGGATTTGAAAATACAATTTGTTAAATGATAAAGGGTTTCAGTGGTATAGTCCTGTAATGGAAATAGTAAGAACCCAGTAAAACTACAGAGAACAAACTGAGTTAATCTCTGAAAATGTTTTATATATATATAAATTTATAACAACTCCACTGTATTGGAAATCATAGAAAACACAGAAAAACATGCACACAAAGAGATGACGTCATCATGTATGATGACGTAGCCTCAGAAAACTATACTCAAGAAAAAAAAGGCAAAGAATAAAGTCATTATCTTTTTTTTTTTTTTTTTTGAGGTACTGGAGATTGAACCCAGGAATGTTTCACCACTGAGCTATATTCTCAGCCTTTTTTAATTTTCAGACGGGGTCTCACCAAATTGCCCAGGTTGGCCTCAAACTTGAGATCCTTCTGCTTTAGTTTCCCATGTCGCTGGGATTACAGGTGTACACCACCATGTTCAGTTTAAGTAGTTTTTATTTTGTTTGATTTTGACATTTAGAGTCCTTGGACTACACTTTAAAAACTGCTGTCCTAGAGCAACATTAACAACAAAATACAAGAAGGGCAAACAGAAAACACAAAGTAAAATGTAAGCTCTAAACCAGACATCCCTAATTACATTAAATAGTATTGGTTAAAAAATAGACTATCAAGAACTGGGCAGGTGGTATGGGCTTATAGTCCCAGCTACTGAGGAAGCTGAAACAGGAGAATTTCCTGAATCCAGGAGATCCAGGACAGCCTGGGCAATAAATATAGTGAGATCCCCTACCCCTGCCCCAAACAATACACTGCCAAAATTGATTTTTTTTTTAACCAGCAATTGAACCAAGGGGAACTTAGCCACTGAGCCACATCGCAAGCCCTTTTTATTTTTTTATTTTGAGACCGGGTCTTGCTAAATTACCAGGACCTCGCTGAGGCTGGCTTTGGTTTTTTGTTTGTTTGGTTGGTTGGTTTTTGCTTTGTTTTTGGTACAGGAAATTGAACTCAGGGATACTTAACCACTGAGTCACATCCCCAGCCCTTTTTTATATTTTGTTTAGAGACAGGGTCTCGCTAAATTGCTGAGGATAGATTTAAACCCTCAATCCTCCTGCCTCAGCATCCCAAACTGCTGGGATTACAAGGCATGAACCATCACACATGGCCCCAAATTGTTGGGTTTTTTTTTTTTTTTTTTTTTTTTGGTACCAGGGATTGGACTCAGGGGTACTCAACCACTGAGCCACATCCCCAACCCTATTTTGTATTTTATTTAGAGACAGGATCTCACTGAGTTGCTTGGCATCTCGCTTTTTGCTGAGGCTAGCTTTGAACTCACAATTGGTTATGAAGCCAAATTAGTGAGAAATAAAGGGGAAATACATAAACCAACAATCATAGTTGGAGATTTTAATACCCTAGCCTCAGCAGATAATAAAACAATATCAGTATACATAGAAAATCTGAACACTACCTTGATGCCCTATAACTGGAGAAGGAACATTTCTCTCAATTGATCATGGAAATGGTCATCAAAACATCACACAATGGGCCATGAAACAAATCTGAACACATTCAAAACTAGAATCTGAGAATGTTATTCTCTGGCCATGATGCAAGTAAATATTAGTAACAGTACATCTAAATAAGTATTTAAGGAAATGGACAACACCATTCTAAACATGTGGGCAAAAAGAAATCACAAGGGAAAACATAAAAATGGAGGCTAATGAAATATAAGATATCAAAATTTGTGGGAATGCAGCTAACTAGTGCTTGAAGGGAAAATTATAGCTTAAAATACTACATTAGAAAAGAAGAAAGATAAAAATGACATAAATTTCCTACTTAGACACTTGGGAGAAAAGTAAAAAATTAGTGAAGGACCAAGATAATAATAGAAACCAATGAAACAAAACAAGAGAGATTAAAGCAAAAGTTGACTCTGAATAGATCAGTAAATTTGATTTGTAGAAAAAAGATTAAAATACATACTGCTTATGCTATGAATAAAAGAGGGGCTCACCACTCTCAATCTTATGATATTAAAAGAAAAATTAGTATTGTGAACATTTTTTGCCAGAAAAGCTGACAGATTAAATGGACACCATTGTGTGTGTGTGTGTGTGTGTGTGTGTGTGTGTGTGTGTGAAACCTTTAGTTTCAGCTAATTGTTCCTAAGGAGGAAAAAATTTTTAATAAAAAATATCAAAACTGGGGCTGGGGTTGTGGCTCAGTGGTAGAACGCTCACCTCGCACGTGAGAGACCTTGGCTTCGATCCTCAGCACCACATAAAAATAAATAAACAAAATAAATATATTTTTTAAAAAACATCAAAACTATTAAAAAATAGGAACATGTGATAACAGGTTTTATGATGCCAGCATTACCCAGTGCCAAAATCGTCTTAACAAAGATATTACAAAATAAAAATTATAGAATCTTATCCGTCACTTATACTTACAGACTCAAAATCTGGTTGCATTCCTGGACAAGAGGGATTTGTCCAGGAATGCCACATTGGTTTAACATTTTAAAAATAGTCAGTGTAATTCACCACAGTAAGAGAACAAAGAAGAAAAACCACATTATCATTTCAATAGAAGTAAAAAGAAAGCATTTAGCAAAATTCAGTACCCTTTAAAAAAATTTATAGCCAATATTCTACTTAGATATTACAATCAATATCATACTTAAATAGCAAATGTTCTGTCCTTAACATTGGGAACAAAGAAAGGATGTCAACACTATTCCATTCTATAGTATAATATAACAAGAAAAAGTATAAAATTGTGAATTAAGAAATAAAACTGGGGCTGTAGTTGTAACTCAGTGGTAAAGCGCTTGGCTAGCATGTGTAATACACGAAATTCTATCCTCAGCACAACATAAAAAAATAGATAAAGTTATTATGTCCATCTACAACTAAATGTTTTTTTTTTAAAAAAGTAAGACTATCTTTAATTGCAGGAAACATGGTATTTATGGAGAACATAAGGATCTTAAAGAGTCTATTGACTATTAAAATTAGTGAATTTAGCAAGTGCTCAGGTAAAAACTCATTATATTTTTAATATACCATATTTTTTAATATACCATATAGAAAATGAAATTCAAAAAACAGTTACAATAGTATTTTTTTAAAAGAATTGGATTATTTTTTTCCCAAAACAAGCATGATCTCTATCCTGAAAACTATAAAATGTTACTGAGTGATATTAAGGACCTAAATTAATGAAGAGATATAACATGTTCATGGATTGGAAGATGCAATATTGTTAAGATGGCAGTTCTCCTCAATTTGATGTATAAATTGAATGCAATCCCCACCAAAATTTTGCAATACATTTTTTAAAAATAGAAATTGACAAGCTGTATATGTTAATTATGTACAATTTTTTGTACATTCTTCAATAAAGTGGTTTTCAAAAAGGAAATTGATAAATTGATTCCAAAATTTATATTGAACCAAAAAACGAAAAATATTTAAAGTGGTGCTTTTCCATAGAACTTTCTGTGATAATGAAAATATTCTCTACCTCTAACATTCAGTATGAGTAACCATATATGACTATTGAGTACTTTAAAAAGTTCCTAGTACTGGGTGCTATGACATACACCTGTAATCCCAGTGACTCGGGAAGCTGAAGTATGAGAGTCACAATTTTGAGGCCAGTCTCAGCAATTTAGGGGCACCCCATCTTAAAAAATAAAAAGGGTTGGATATGAAGCTCAGTGGTATAACAACCTTGAATTCAACCAATCCCCAATACTTCCCTTTCTCGCTTCCCCAAAAAAGGCAAAAGTTTCTAAAAGAAAACTCGAGTACAGGCAAAGATTTCTTAGGTCATAGAAAGTAATAACCATGAAAGAATAAATTGATAAATTAGATTTAATTAAAATTTCTTGTCAAAAGATAACAAAAAATGCAAAGGGAAGCCACAGACTTCAAAAAATATTTGCAGTACGTACGTACCCATATCTGACAAGGAACTGATGTTCAGCATATATAAAAATCAGCTGCAACTCTGATTTTTTTAAGACAGCGTAACTTAGAAGTGGTCAAAAGATTTGAGTAGATTTCTTCACAAAAGCTATATAAGCCAGGCGAGGTTGTGTACGCCTGTAATCCCAGAACATGGGAGGCTGAAGCAGGAGAATCTCAAACTCAAGACCAGCCTCAGCAATTTAGCAAAGCCCTAAGCAACTTAATGAGACCCAGTGTCAAAATAAAAAGAGATGGGGATGTGGCTCAGTGGTTATATGTCCCTGGGTTCAATCCCCAGGTTCAATCCCCAGTACAAAGAAAAAAAGAGAAGAAAATAAAAGCCAATAACATAACATCTTTAGTCATTGGGGAAAGACAAACTCAGACCAAAATATTACTACACATCCACTAGCAGAGCTAAAATTAAAAAGACTGGAAACCCCAAATGAGTCCTAGGACTGGCCAGTTGAGTGAAGCAACTGGAATTCCCATACTTTGTTTGAAGTGTAAAACTGTACATCCCTTTTGGGGGAAAAAAGGCAATTTCTTAATATAGCTGAACTTATACCTCTCTTATAACCCAGCGATTCCACTCTTAGGTATTTGCCCCAAAGATGTGAAAGTACATACACACACACACCTGCACAAGAACGTTCATAGAAGATATCCATTAACAGAAATATTGATAAACTGTCCTATAAACAAGCTCATATGATCCTACAGGGGAATTCATATAATTTAACTGTGTGGTTTGCTTTGGAGTTTTCTAGGATGCAGGACAACAAGCATTAAATCTAGGAAACTCAAGAGCAAACAGGAAGACTGGATTACCTCAGCAATAAAAAGAACTAATTACTGATACATCCAGCCATATGGATAAACCTTAAAAACGTGGAGAGAACAAAACCTGCAAGAGTTCACCTTCTGAGATTCCATTTACATGAAGTTCTAGGTAGCTTGAGCTAAGCCATAGAATAGAAGGAGGGGAGTGTTTATACCTGGGGCATTGACTGATGCGAAGGGGTATACAGGAACTTTGGGTATCCATGATACTGTTATGTATTTGGGTAGAGATTGGGGTTACACAGGTGCTGAAGCCTTATTTTTCATTTTGTAATCCTGTATTTTGCAGGATGAATCTTATTTCATTTTTTAAATCTGTGAGTTTCTTTCATTGTTTTACATATGTAATTTAGCTACCGGTTGTTTTGTTTTATTCAATGATTCTTTGTTTTCTTACAACCTTTTAAAAAAGTTTTCATTAGTATTTACAAGTTTAAGCAGAGTGTCTCTATAGTATAACATATCCTTTCAAGCCATCTTATTTCTCAATGTAGTGAATATAAACTTCTTATGGTTATTTTAGGTAATTCTTATAGAATTCTGTTTTCTTGTTCTTGCTACCTTACTCTTCTTTAATAGCATAGTAATATTTCAAATTTTTTTTTTAGTTTTCGATGGATATTTATTTATTTATTTATTTATTTATTTATTTATGGTGCTGAGACTCGAACCCAGTGTTTCACATGTTAGGCAAGCCACTAAGCCACAACCCCAGACCAAATAGCATAGTACTTTTAAAACTACACCTGAGCAGAGAGTAGTGGTATGCATGTGTAGTCCCAGATATCAGAAGGCCTGGGCAGCATAGCAAGACCCTCATCTCAAAAAAAAAAATCTGGATTGGTTTTAGATTAACTTTTTTTGTTGTTAACATTTATTGTTGGGCTGGGGATGTGGCTCAAGTGGTAGCGCGCTCGCCTGGCATGCGTGCGGCCCGGGTTCGATCCTCAGCACCACATACCAACAAAGATGTTGTGTCCGCCGAGAACTAAAAAATAAATATTAAAAATTCTCTCTCTCTCTCTCCCTCTCCCTCTCTCTCACTCTCTCTTTAAAAAAAAAAAAAATTTATTGTTTCAGATTTATGGAAGTGAATGGGCTCAAAGAAGATACTATCTCAACATCTTTCAAATGTATAAAATGTACATCTAAAATGTATAAAAATATATTATAAAGGAAATTACTTTCTAAAATTTTTAAATAATTTTTAGTTGTAGATGGACACAATACCTTTATTTTGTTTATTTATTTTTATGTGGTGCTGAGGATCAAACCCAGTGCTTCACACCTGTGAGGCAAGTGCTCTATTGCTGAGCCAAATTCCCCAGCCCCAGGAAGTCATTTTTGATAATAATTCTCAACAATGTTAGCCCCAGTATACCCCTCTAGTAGTAAGAGTTTCATAACTGTTTCTGTCCTGAAGTTAATAATGTCTAACCTTCTGCACATATAAAATTCAACATAATTACTCTAGTTGTAAGATAAGAAAGAAAAGGTAATCAATAAATATGTCAATTATAAATTTGGGGCATGATATACTAGTCAGATGTTTGTATCTAGACATAGAAACCATGAAGGGGCCAGTTGCAAATGCAGAATGTTACAAGGTATTTTGCTTTGGTCACATACACCAAGTAGTATTGCTGTCAATGTCATGATTTTTTGAAACATTTGAACAACTCTTCATAAAATTCTGAACAAAACAAAGTGCAAATTTCCCTCTATTTACACATTATATGTTTTTTTCTGGAAATTATTGCATATGTTTATGCAAACATAAAACTTTGTTTATATGTAAAACCGAGTTAAATTCAGCCCAGATAATTATAAACAGTTCTTAATCTTCATGAATATCCAGGAAGATATTTGAAAGTTACAAGATGAGGGAACAATTCTTCTATGTGGAAGACGCCCCTGCGAATTTCAGGTCATATAGCATTCCTGGATCTTGTGTCCGAAATATCATAATCACTCCTTAATCTCAAGACAATCAAAATATAAAATCGCAAACACCATACAGGGATCTCTTTGAAAATGGTGTCATTTCTCAGAATTCTTTTAATGCATAAGATAAAATATATAGAATTACAAAGGAAACCAATTGTACTGAAATAAAAACCCCAAGTTAAGAATCCCTGCAAAAGGTGATATGTACACTCTTTTCCAATGTACATACTACTGTTGAGAACCACTAAGTTATAAGGGCTTTCTATATTTGGAAAAATGGTGAAAATTATGGGCTTAAAATGTATATAACATTTTAAAAAGTACATTTTGAAAGTACATTTGAGTGCCTCAATCACTTTATCATCCGCATAATGGCAAAATAGAAAACTAACATACACTCTCTAATGGACTGGAATAAATAGCTGAGGAACTGACTCTCTCTCCTACTTTGTAGCAGAAATTAAGTGTACCAAATGGACTGATGCTTCTATTTTCCATTCATTTCTCATGACTAAACTATCTGATTAGCATTACTTAAAGTTCAGATCTTTTGCCAATTTGTCTATTCATATGTTACTTAAGGGAATAGGTAACCTTGGCAGAACAAAATCTTCCTCCAGCTGCCATTTGGCAAGTTGGCGAAGAACTTACACACATTAGCTTACACATATTAAACACAACATGTAATTCTAGGAATAGGAATTGTAAAGCAAGATATCAAGAATTTATTTCAATAGGCACCCACTCAGTGCTTTCTAGGAGTGCTTTGTAAGAGGTGACCATACGGCTGTGGACAAATAGCTTGTGATGACTAATGTGCAGAACATCATGATGATGAATTTTGTTTCTTTTAGGGTATGTCTCTGTGCCAGACAGTCGTCGTAGGCTCTGTAGTCATTCTTCTCTACTCATCCAGAGCTTGTTATAATTTGGTGGTGATCACCATATCTCAGGATACATTAGAAAGTCCTTTTAATTATGGCTGGGATAATCTTTCAGATAAGGTAAGTATCTACCACATATTGCCAATCTTCCATTAGTATAATTGGTAATTAAATTAGCCTTAGCTAGGAGAAGATTTTAGTGTTTGTCATATGCACACGTTTATAGAATCTCTGTGTTTAAATATCCTAATTTTCATGGGACTTAAGCTCTTTCTTCAGAAAGAACTTTCAAAGGAGTATTTCCTTTATTTTTGTAAATAATAATAGTAACATAAGCCTGAAAATCATAAACCTAATTTACCTTTTTAAAAGGATGATGTTTAAATAACACTACATAAATTAATCATCTGTAGTTAGCCAATGGGCATATCTTTAATTTTTTGGATGAAATTAACTCTTCCTTCCCAAGAATTCCATATAATTAATATTGGCTTTGTTTTAGATGTGTAAATAGTGAGTTTCTTTAAAATATAGCATTACCCATCTTACTAGAAAGCATTCATATTTCCTTAGGTGTCCAGATATTTACTGTAGTAATTGCCAGTACACTAGCTATACATATTCAACTTCCCAACATTCTCCATCCCCTTCCTGAAAGTGCAGTTTGACATAAGTATATGTCATATCTTTTTATTAATTTAACTTTGTACTGAATTTGAGGCAACCTAGAAATATCATGTTTATTTTATCTTTCCAGGGAGAAGGAATTTTCACATGTGGTTCTATGTGGCAGATTCTCTTCACTCCTTTTCCCATTTCCCTCTCTCAACATCTAGTAGAAAAGAAACAAATTCATTATGTAGATTAGGCACGAAAGCATATTTTAAGTAGCAGCTGAGCTGAGTGACTTAACATGTTACATTTCTGTACAGGTCTAACTCAGGGTGAGTGCTATTGTGCCAGCAGAGCAGCTAGAATAATAGTCCCTTTTAAGCAACTCTCTTCAGACTATGAGGCCTAAAATTAGGTCATTCCTTGTTATCCAAAGATTAAAATTATTTTCATAAACTGATGCATTGAACAAATTAACAGCTTTTATTCTACTTAACATCAAAGCATTTTTATGTCCCGTAAAGGAAAAAGTATTGTTAATAAACCACAAAATATGGAAAATTTTAGAGTTTATATGCTTGTAATTGATGCATTTTAACTTAACCCAACCTGAAATGAGGCAATTATATAGAGTGATTGCTTATACGTAAAACAGGTATTAAAATGGTTCTGCCATGTTCTATTTACAGGCTCATGTAGAAGATGTAAGTGGAGAAGACTATATAGTATTTGGAATGGTCCTCTTTCTGTGGGAACACGTGCCAGCCTGGTCAGTGGTACTGTTTTTCCGAGCACAGAGATTAAGCCAGAATTTGGTATGATATCCTACTACCCGCCCCCCCACTGCTTGTTTCCTTATTTTTTAAAAATATAGAACACATATTGATTTCCTATTTTTAGCAAAGTTTTAGACTAAAAGTCTTTATAGATTCTAGCCTCTTTTCCTAGTTAAATAGCATGTACTATCTAATACTTTATTCACAGGCACCTGCTGGCATGATAAACAGTCACAGTTATAGTTCCAGAGCTTACTTTTTTGACAATCCAAGACGATATGATAGTGATGATGACTTGCCAAGACTGGGAAGTTCAAGAGAAGGAAGGTAGATGTGACAAAAATAACTTATTCTGAATTTAATATCAAAATAGCTTGAAAGAATGAATCTAAGCTTTAGCCCAAATATTAGAAAGGTGATGTAATGAAATATGTCAATAAATATGTAATACTGAAGCTTAAAGCAGTAGATGTCTAACCCAGGTGGTATCTGCCCTATAAAGAACTACCATCGGACTCAAAGCCTATATATTACCTTAGTTTGAGAAATGCACTGGGGACAAAATGTGTTTCATTTCATTTTCAGGACCCTTGTTTCAGAGCTGGGGGGAGGAGGAGGGGTGTGAGCAGGGAAGGAATGCTGTTGTACTGATTACATATCTGTTTCTATATTCCTAGTGCTGTTCCAAATCCACAAAGAAACATTAGATAACTTTGGGAAGTTTAGGTGCCTGAGGAAATTTTCCTATGCCCTCTTGTTCCAAAACTACTGCAAGTTTTTAACTAGTGTACTCTTAGCTCTGTATCAGGGCAAAGAGAAAACCTAATGCACACCTTCATAATTCTTTGAACTTGATATAACATTTTGGGTAATGCTAACTTCATTTGGATAAGTTCCTTGAACGCAGTTTTTTGAGCCTATATTTTCATTTGTAAATAGGGAAGAAAATAGAACCTAGCTCAAAGGATTGTAGTGAAGGATGAGTGTATGTGTGTTTGTATACATACATATATGTCTTAGAATAGAGCCTAGAATAAAATAAGTACTATATTATTATTAATCATAGTAAGTTAATAAGTGCTACCAGTTCTGAGAGGCGTGTATTCATTATTTTGTAATATAATGTGATACAGATCAAAGATTCCAGATACGTCATTGGATTTTATAAAATATCATGGTTATTTTCAAAGAACCTTTCAGCATATTTGATACTGTCATGAAATTCATTGAAAATGTTAAAACTGCCAACGTGACTTCTCACATACTGATCATAGTCCATTGGCTTCTTTGCCTTTTTTGTTGTTTGTTTGCAGTTTATCAAATTCGCAAAGCTTGGGCTGGTATGGCACCATGACTGGGTGTGGCAGCAACACTTACACAGTCACTCCCCACCTGAATGGACCTGTGACAGATACGGCTCCTTTGCTTTTTACTTGTAGTAATTTAGATATGAGCAATCACCATAGCTTATATGTAACACCACAAAACTGATAGCATTACCAAATTGTGATTCTTGAATTGTTTTTCATGAATATGTATATTTGACGTGTTTAAATTCCATCTACATGAACATTCCATTATCTGTTGCAACTGAAAACAAAATCTGGAAACCTGGCTGTGTTTGGTGGAGAACACAAGCTGTTACTTTTGACCTCTGCTTAGTAAAATTAAATAAAATGGAAAGTTTGGAGTAGGAGAAAAGATAAATTAGATTTTTAAGGCCTCCAAACATCCTGATTTTGGAACACCAACTGCATATTAGCATATTTGCACTTTTATCTCTGTTCTGAAAGAGTACATTGCAGTCCCCAATGCCAGTGTTCACACTGGAATATTATGTACACCAAATTGGAAGGCACGTTTTCTACGAAAATCAAAGCCTATATATTTTGTGGTGTACTCTGTGGAATCTTTACCCAATTACAATTTTATGGTGTGAACAGTGCACAGTTTAGGCATAAAAATACATTATTCATTTTAAAATCCACTAAATATATGTAATCATTGAAGACAGTTCTTTTAAGCATGAACTTAAAATACCAATTGAGATTATTCAAACAATCATTTTAAACAACTAATAGTATAATCCTTTACAGTAATGACCAGCAATGTTGTTTGGAAAGCCACAGTAATTTCTTCAAGAAGAAAATATACCAGTGAAAATTGTGTGGCTATTTTGATTAGAATTGGTCAAGTGATTATTTTGTACAATTAAGATATATATGTAGTAGTTTAAGCATGATTCTTCAAGAAAGCAATAGTGATTTTTGCATAGGGAGATTTTGGTAGAAACTTCTTGGGACTAAACAAGTTTACAGATGCATTTAAGAATTGTTCATAAAATATGCATTCTAAAACAAATGTTTTCAAAAGCATCAACAAAATAGCTGATCTTACCTATTGAATCAGGATTGTCCTCAGGTAAATTCAATCATGATACATTATTGCAGTGAACTTAAGTGCAATACTTTGTAAGACATATAATTCCTTCTTTAGTTTTTACATTTTTATACATTGTATATGGTTTAAAAACTAAATTGAATTCAAATTAATTTCAGCACTATACTAAATGAGCAAACTTAACATAAAAGTATGAATTAAGTATGTATAAAACCAGAGGTTAACAACATTTGAATATTTTAGAATTACATTAAAACTGTATTGAATGACCAACCCCAAGTCTAAAAATATTACATATGGTAGGCTAAGACAATACAGAATTTTAAAATGCACTTTCTACCAGTGTCTATATGGAAAGTAGATGCTGAATACCTCAAGAAGCCAAGGGAACAGACAACAGGGAAGTTGTTACAACATGCTTAAAGATGATTATATACAATTGACTTCTGATCTTTTTCTTCAGAATTGGAACTAATACAACTGTCATTTTTCTTCTTCTTTGATTAGAACATTGTTTCATTTCTACTCCTATTTAAAAAATCTTTCAGCTTTTTAATAACTGATATAGTGACTTCACAAAAGTTTAACAGTAGGTAAAACTCTTAAGGAAAAAATTAAATTGTTAATACTTTTTATCTTTTGGGAGACTAGTACAAAGCCAAACAAATTTCCTCTTTTTATGATACAAAGGACTTTAAATTCAGTAGGTGTGCTGCCAAATCAAGCATGAAAGGACTTTAAATTCAACTGGATGCATACTAATAAATGTTACTTGGTATTTGTTTATAAATTCTCTTATACTCAAATTATTTAAAATTTTATAGTAAAAAAGTTAACCTTGGTATTAAGATGACAACAAAATAGTATATTTTTACCACATCCTCAGTTCCTAGATTTCAGAATGTCAACTATTTATTTTGCTGATAATGTTAGGTATCTAAATATCTACAGCTATCTGAAAAGATCTGTGTTGTCTTTGTTAAGCCTCAAGTTCAAAGTGATAAAATAATTTTTTTCCTATATCAAAGTTCCTATTTGACCAGGTAAACAATGATTAGTTTAATTTTTTCGCAAATAAAATATATTTGGTTCTTTTAGCTGCATTAGTTGATTATATCAAATTTGAAATTTATAAGTTTATCCTGTTTTCACAGACTAGGATACCTAAATTCTTGCATTTGTCTCCCGATATACATCTCCTACAATATATCACCAAAGACGAAGAAAGATCTGGCCCAATTTTTGCTTAAAAATTCCAAAGCACTAGGAGCACTTTAAGTTTGGTCTCGAAAGAAGGAGTTGTTTATAAAATCAAAGGGCTACCGATTCCCTGTTCATCCTGCACTGAAGCACATAATGACAATTTCAAACCTTTCTTTTGTATTCATTAATTAGAAAAATGAATTTCATTGCTTAAATGTGTAATTCTACAGTGACTAGCAATATTTGTTATCATTTCATTTGGATGGTCATTAATTTTGAATCTCTTACCACTCATTGTAGTTGGTTGTAGTTTTATGGAAGATGTAATTTATAGCTAAAGTGGCTTTTTTATGCATAGCTGCCTTTTTTATTGTTTAATAGTGTTTCTCAGCTATATAATCAGTTTCAAACTGGTTATAAAAATATAGCTGTGGCCAATGAATGTATTGATTTTTCGTTTCACTAAATTGTAACAAAACATTACTATTAAAAATAAAAAGTGTTTGTGCTTTTATTTAGGGGTCTGGTCATCTTCTTTTTTTTTTTATTAGAGCTTTATGGTTGGGGGTATGGTTTTCTTAATCCTCCTTAATCTCTCTTATACTGAGTTTCTATCAGAGGATAAAAATCTTATAGTGTTATCATAGAAAAGAAAAAATATTAAGAATTACAAATGACAGCTTTCTTCAAGTGATCTCACAATTACTTGCATCTGAATCTTATGTTACTTAGTATTATACACCAATTTGATATGAAGTGTCATATACTCTAAAATGCCAATGTTATTAGGTATTATGTATTTAAGCTAAAAAAAATCCTTATGTAAACTAATTTATAACACTTCTCTTTCCCCCTTAGCATCGTAAACAGGAATCAATTTGTTTAAACCATAATCCCAGCTATCTTTCATTATTCAAGAAATTCCTCGGTGATGGTGCCTTTTCCTTTGAGAGTTCTCTGCCTGTCCCCAGACTAGACCCCCTTTCATGGGCCACCAAAAACCATACCTGGGCTGGAGCTGGAGCTCAGTGGTAGAGCACTTGCCTCACACATGTGAGGCACTGGGTTCAATCCTCAGCACCACATAAAAATAAATGAATAAATAGAAATATTGTGTCCATCTACAACTAAAAGAATTAAGAGAAAAAAAAACACACCCAATCTCATATTGAACTTCAGTTTTATTGGCCCCCTAAATTCTATGAATCCTTGGAAGTCTACTGATCCTTGCTGTAGAGTGAAGTGAGTAGAGGTATTTGGAATGAAGGTATGACCTCTCATATGATAAATTTGTCACTTTAAAAGCAATTTATTCAACAAACATTTATTAAATGTTCATATGCCAAAAACTATGCCATGGAGATGCCAAAATGAATAAAGTTCCTTTTCCTGCCCTTGAGGAGCTCACATTCTAGTAAAGGAGACTTTTAAAAATAAAAACAATACAGTACAGTAAGTGATACAGTAGAGGTAGGCTATAATTACAGTGGTGACACAATAGGAAGTTAGATGACGCTCCCTGAATACAGCAAGGGAAAGTCATAGAAGGAATGCTTATGCTGAGCCTGCAGGGATACATGGAAATTTCCAGGTGGGGAAGGATGGCTAGGACACTTGATGCAAAGAATATAGCTTTCACCAAGGTGTAGAGACCCAGCTACTTGCGGTATCTGAAGAACTACAAGTCTGGAAGTAGGTTTTTCAGCACATTAGGTGGAAAGACACAGGAGAGGAATTTGTACACCAAATAAAGGACTTCGGCTTTCTCCAGAAAGTTCATGAACTCAATGAAGGGTGTAAAGCAGACAGTAAAATTGTCAGAATGCTCCCAGAAAGCCTAACTGATAACACTGTAGAGCAACAAAGAGAAGACAAACTGGTTATAAGGAGACATGTTCACATAGTCCTTCGGGTAATAGCAATGAAACGGGAAGAGTGATGCATCAGAAAGGAGGAAGAAAAACAGTAGGAGAAAGTAGAGAAGAGGAATGAGGCAAGAAGACTTAGAAGATGATGGTTCTGAAATTAACCAAAGTAAGGAAAACAAAGAGTAGGGAGAATAAAAAGTGCTTAAACAAACACACAGGTGACCGTAGGACAATCAAGTGAACTGCAGTAAGCAAACATATGGAGAAGTTTGAGCTAAAGGTAAGGATTTAGCAATCATTGAATTGGTATTACCCAAGAGTAGGAAGTGGTATAGTGATAAAGAGACCAAGAATGAAAGTCTGAGGAATTACATTTTGGGAATAAATTAAGAGGCCAAAAAAGAGGGGTCCAAGAGCAAGTAAAATGAGGAACCCAAAGAGCAGAAATTTTTAAAGGAAGTTATCATCAGTAGTGTCAAACATGGGGGGAAAAGCCAAATAAAAATAGTTTTATGTGCCCCCTCACCCTGAAAAAAGAAAGAAAAGAAATAGTTTGCGAACTGAACTATGGATTTAGAATTAGGATTTTAGACCTCACGGGAAGCGACTGAGAAGAACTAGGGCCAAATGCCAGATTTTAGTTAAGAGGTTAGGCAGACATAGGAAAGTGATGGTTTCAAAACTTAACTGGCTGTTGGAAAAGGTGTGGGGGGAGGAGCATAAGATGAGAAAAAAGTTTATACACAAATTTAATATTTAAGCCCATCTACCATATTTTCAGAGATGAGAAAGATCCTTAAATATTTATATATGGAGATCACTTCATAGTCCTTTGAGTTGCCAAAATAATTGACTTAATTAGTGGGTTAATGTTTTCTTTTCCTGCCTTATTCAGAGAAAATGGGGGGAGAGGGTGGAAGAAGGAAAACAGAACACATATTTTTTAACTTAATTCAGTGAACATTCAAAATATACCGAATACATATTCATACATTAATTTAACAAATATTTATTGGATACCAATTATGGGCTTGGCATTGTACCTGGCCTTAGGGTCATAGAAAAGAAAAAATATACAGTGTAAACCCTGCTTTACTAATAACATCAACATGTTATCCCTGCTAAGATTTATAGAAAGTGGGCACATAATTTTGAGGTATACAATTTCTTTTCCCCCACAATTATCATATGACATTAATTCCTAAGCTCCTTCAAGTATTTTTTCACTGAAGAGCTTCCACTAATGAAAATCTCCCAAATTACAGTTCACTTTTGGGGAGGCAAAGGAAATGAAGCTCATGTATAAAAAATAGAAACTGTATACTCTATGACTAAACAGATTAAAAAATAAAAAGGTAACAAAACTTTAGATTATAATTAATAATAATTCCTTATTTTAAGGCTTTCAGATTTGGGGACCTGGGGCTTCTTTTTCTAAGAAAATCAATTTTAGAAAATCATTCAGTATTACACACTAAAGTATTTGGGGTTAGAAGGACAAGATGCCTGTAAGTGACTTTCAAATGAGGAAGAATAGCATTTGTGAATATCTACACAGAGAGTATCAAAGACAAAGCAAATGTGAACAGTTGGCAAATCTGGGTAAAAGAATGTACTATTTTTGAAACTTTTCTGTAAATTTGAAATTATATAAAAATAAAAAGTTTTCCCCAAATTTACTTTTAGGGAAAGTATTATGAGAATAAATATATAATCTATTCAATTTTTCACAATGCTTAGAAATCTCCTATGCTTTTGCCTTGTTATTGTACTTTTTACATACCAAACAATCCAATCAAATAGAAATATAACTCTCAACATGATTTATTTCATACCAAAGTATCTTAGGGTTTCCAAATAAAACACAGGACTCCCAGTTAAATTTGAATTTCGAATAAATAATGAATAATTTTTAGTTAAGTATGTCCCAAATAAGATATGCAACATACTTATATTTAAAATAAAACTAGCTGTTGACCTGAAATTCAAATCCAACTGAGAATTCTGTATTTTTATTTGTTAAATCTGGCAACCCTAAATGTATTTAAAAATTCTAGACTATTATGGGCGATTCATGAAACTCATTACATTTTCTTATTAAATGCTTATCACATTGCCAGTTTTATTTTTGTTACATCTTCTTAAACAGAATTGAGAGACTTAAAACATCATTCACCTAGTTTTATCATCTGTGAATCTGATAATCCTGTTTTATTCAATATTAAACTTTAAATTTGTACCACATTATCAAAGTATTACTTTTACTCACAATAATATTAAACATAGACTTAGCACAATTAAAAAAAATCACTTAAAACAATATAATTCTCCTTTACAAAAGCAGCTTTATATAAAATGTTTGGCTTAAGACTGTCCTTGCTTTTATGCCTTTGAATGAAATTCCACTCTTTGGCCTCCATAGTCCAGAAATACGTATATTCAACTCGTTTTCCTTAATGAATATTTTGTAACAAGTTCCTGAAGTTTTCTAATTCTTTCACACTTGTAGAAATTCTGTAATCAAAAAATATTAACTCAGAAACCATTTTAGAAAAATTTGCTCTGTAAAAGTTATTCTCTTTACATTTTTAAGAGTATAGAAAAATTTTAATTTATTTCAATAAAGCAAAAGGTGCATAAACCATTTAATCTATTTTGATGTACTTCAGTTCTTAATTTGACATAATAAAACTGAAATAATATTATCCAGAAATTACTTTTAATTTAATTAAAGCAAAAAAATACATAATTATGGAGTACACAAGTATCAAAATACTTAAGTACTTTAAGTATTCAAAACTACATTCATTACTTAATATTAAAGTAATAAAGTACACAAGTATTTGTATAAAAAACATAAGTATTAAAATACTAAAGTATTTTAAGTATTCATAAATATATTCATATGCTTAATATTAAAGTACATAGTATAAAGTATATAAATGAAGATATATTAAAATATTTTAAATATGTACAAGTATACAAATACTTAAAAATAACATGCTATTATTTATTAAATGTTCAAAGCTTTCAGTCTATAAAGAGTAAGGATAGTAAATGTATGAACAAGTTGTTCTCACAATTTTTACAAAATGTGAAATTTGTTTCTTATTATTTTTTTTGTGTGTGCATGCACATGTGTATTCCTTATGTCAATAAAACTCTGTTAATCCAGCACGATAAAAATAGCAGAATACTCAGTGGAAATAACTGTCAAGCTCCTGGCACTTGAGAAATAATACTAAAGGTCAATTATTTCAAACCTCAAATATTAAATCATATTTCTTAAGTAAAGAAACAGTCCTTTAAAAATGTTCATTTTGGGGGTTGGGCTTTTAGCTCTGTGATAGAGTACTTGCCTAGCATGCACAAGGCCCTGGGTCCAAACTCCAGTACCACACATACATACACACAAAATGTTAATTTTTACAAATCTCAGCATTCTTTACATGATAAGCTAGAAGAAAATGCATTTACACTTAATTTTTTATGTCTGTTCCTTATTTCATGGTTTTCCTGCTATCATTTTGATAAAAAAATAATTATTTTAAAAAGAATCATTAATCAATAGAATAAAGGGATCAAGGAAGGAAAAGGGAAAGTACAGGGATAGAGACTGATCAAATTATGGTATGTGCATGTATAATGTGGCACAATGAATCCCACTTTACATATAATTATAATGCACCAATAAAGGAAAAAATTATTAACCTTTTTATATAATAGTGAATTCACAGAGAAACTTACATATATGCCTATATTAAACAACATACAATTTTTCAATGATCTGAAGAAAAATAATTAGACAGCACACAAAAAAACACTTTTAAACAATTAGAAAAACTGTACAAATTCAAAAAGATGAATACTGAAATCTAATCAGTAAATTAATCATGAATATAAGACTCAACAGATGGAAATAAACAATCTGTGATTGTGTGTATCTACATTCTTGAAGTATTTCATAAGATCATATAATTCTGTAACAAGACAATTTCACTGAAAGGATATTCCTTATGTAGTTTTATCTGAGAGTAGACATGTTGCATTATTAGACTTACTTGGCTAGCAGAAACAATTTTAGTACATTCAAACTAACCTTCCAAATGCATTGAATAATGATACTATTTCTTGTCTGGTTAGATGGAATTCATAACTGGGTCCACTTTCTGGCATATTTGCTATCAATTTCTCAGAAAACAAGATCTTCAGAGCAGTCCCCAAACCCTGAGTCTATAATAGAAATAAAGAAAAGAATAAATAAACTACGAAATTTTTTGTGGAAAAGATAAAAATGAGAAGTAGAACTAAACAAGAATTACCTACCTGAAGTTTTCCCCACAGTCGACATTTAAAACAACCAACACAATCCATGATTCTTGAAATATTTCTAAAATGCAGTCTAAAGTCCTCCTAAAAACAATTTACCAAAATTTTATTAAGATGTAATATATGGTCAACTAATACGTATTTTCTAAGTGCTTTCTATGTGTCTAACACTGGTCAAGGTACTACAGGATACCTAAAACATTCATTGAACATCTCCTACACACTAGAATTTTACATATACACTCTTATTAATGTTCACCACAACTCCAAAAGTAAATGTTATTATAATCTACCCCTAATGAATTAACAAGATTCAAAAAAGTTAGATACTTTGCCTAAATTCCCACATCTAGTATGTAACAAACTTAGAATCCAAGCCTGCCTGACTCCAAAATGATATGCAAAAATATGAAAAGTAACTTGCTTGATGTGACTTGTTATATGCGATTATTAACTGTGTGTCAATATGTGGTAGGGGAAGATATTAGAAGGTACCATTTACCAAAAAGAGGGAGGGAGGGTTAGAAGAAAACTTTGGTTTCACAAAAGTTAAATTACAGCCCTTCTTTCAGGTATTAATTAGGTAAAACAATCAGATATTTTATTATTATTAATGTCAACATTATTAGTAATATGCAAAATATAATGAATATCCATGGACCTACCACCAAGTTTTAGAAAGAAACCATTTCAAGTACAATTGAAACTCCCTATGTATCTCTCAAAAGAATATATCCCACCCAGTATTACCATGCTGAATTCAGTGTTTACTATTACCTTTATGTTTTTATGCATATGTATATATCCATGAACATTAGATTATTATATTGTTTACAATGTGGCAACATGCACCCAGCTTATCCAAAAGTAGCATATGTTCTTAAGGAATAAAAAATTAAAGAAGGGAAGCCCAAGAACACATCTTTCTTTTACTCCAGGGGGAATTATTAATTGATCCTCCAAGTGACTCTCTCTGTCCTGTCTTAGACTGGAATCCCTCAGAATTTTAAAACTTTTGAAAACTGTCATACAATTCAGATAGAACATCTATTATTCCAGTTGATCTATAATTTAGAAAGCATACAGTATTTTTCTTTACATAATGTAATAAACCATACACTGGCTCAACAAGATGAGAACAGGACTATATATCTAAAACTAGGAATAAATCAAAGATTGGCATCAACTGTATTCAGAGCAGACCTCAAATTGCTCTGGACACAAACTTTTCCCACTTGCTTTATTCAGCTGGAAACCAAAACAGCTATAATATGTAAATAATTTTTACTAAGATCCCAGATCTTGTATCTCTATTTAGTACAAAGCCCAAATTATTGTTACTATATATTAAAATATTCTCAATCTTTTGTTTCTGTGTCTGTTCAATAAAAGCTAATCCTAATTTTAAACACACTTTTAGGAATAACTAACCAATAAAATTACTCTAGATAGATTTCATGATTTAAGGTTTCCCTTAAACTAGTGTTTTGACCATAACTTAGGGCACTCATTGTTGCTTAGAGTGGCTAAATAAATATTATAAAATTAAAAGCAAGCACATGAAATAGCATGAATCTTCTACATAGGTAAACTTAATACACTAGAACCAAATTAATAAGACGAGAAACTGACTAGTCCAGAATAGGAGAAAATCATTGAGCATTCCACCAAAAAAAAAAAAAATCACATTTAACAATTTGAGACTATACCAAAGTTATCTCAGATTGGAAAAAAATAGGATCCTTAAATAACCTAAATCACTTCAGTTTCCCCTTGCTCAGGCATACAGTTTTAGGTCATTGTTTTCAACCACAGTCATTTGACAGAATGATCAAATATGATATGGTTACAGGCTGTGATTTATACTCAGTGGCACCAACTGCCCAATTCTTGCCCAAATTCTCAAATGTTTTATAAGCCTTCAAATGAGACCATGTTGTTTTTTGAACACTATATAACTCCATTTCATGCAAGTTGTCTATTTCTAGCCACACATTGATAGAGTATAAAGAAGTCACAATGAGATTATTTGAAATGAATTAAAAATATGAGTATTTAAATCCAAGTTTACCAGAAACTACTTTTTTAAAGTAAATATATGATAATAACATGATAACATGTTTTCCTGTTTTTTTTTATTTTTCATTGCTATAAAAGATTCAGAAAAATTCTCTTAGCAAGGACTCTCTACATAAACCTCACAAGACATAAAAGCTGAGTGTTTTGGAGTTTTGAGCAAATTAAAACATTGTGAGAAATATTTCTAATTTGCACAATCTAAAAAGAGCTGATGCCAAAACACTCTCCAATAAGCCAGCAAGTGAACTAAAAATAAAGAACATATTGAAAATAGTAAGAAAAAAAGAAATCTTATTGCAGCATCTTCCCCCTCACTTTCAAGTTCCTGGAAGCTGTTTGGGAGGTTATATAATCACTGAAGTATGTTTTTGTAGCAAGAATGCTTTAAGTAGGAGATAGATGGGAGGTCAAGAATAACTATTATCTAACGGGAAAAAAAAACAAGTGCAAAAAGTACTTTCTTTGCTAACTGCATAAAATCAGTTTCTGTCATCATGGAAAGAAAGAATAAGAAATGGGAAGATGGTTATAAATATTCTGGTGAAATCAGATTGAACGCAGTGGTTCTAAGGGCCACCTGCCTTTGCTTACCAGTAGCTTTGTAGAAAGAATAGTAACATAATTTCTTTTAATCCCCCAAATATTTTGAAGATCCTTTGGGGGTAGGAGCTATCTATCTCTTTGATGACAGAAATCACATAGTGTTTAATAAATCTCTGTACATCTTCCTAGTAATATTTTACATTTGTGGTTTTTTGAGGCAAATACATACTCAGAAATGGTCTTGCCTAAGGTTGTTCCCCTGCTAAGAAGCAAGACAATGACCAGACCCCATTTTGTGGGGTGTCATATCTATCCTTTCCACAACAGATGCTGGTATCACTACGTCTGCCTTTAACTTCCAGTAAATAAGATAAAGGACAACATATCACGATGTGCCTGTTCTCCCTGAAGACAATCTTCTAATTTAACCAATACCATTTTAGAAATGTCTGCAGCAAAAGATAAAATTAATACTGCCAGACTAATACTGCCACTCAGGCTCTGGATCCCTTCCCTGTAATTTATACCCTCCATTTAATACATAAGACCATCAATGTAAAAGCCATTTGTAAAGTATACAGAGATACACATCTTCCCCCTTTGTTATTCTGAACATAATAAAAATGAGATCTCAACTCAGACTTGCCTGTAGAATTCCTTTTATTAAGGGAAAGGAAAAACTATGACTCCAATTTTTCTTGTATTTCAGAATGTGTATCAGGATTTACCATTAGTATAAATAAATGTATTTATTTTTTAAAATTGACAAATCCTAATTAGATATTCTTATGGGGTATAATATGACATTTTGATAAATGTTTACAAGGTGAAATGGTTAAATCAGGCTCATTAACAAATCCATTACCCACATATTTATTTGGGTGTGTTGAAAATATTTAAAATTACTTTCATCAATTTTTAAAATATACATTATTTACTATAGTTGCCATTGTGTGCAACAGATCACTGAAGATTCTTCCTCATGACTGAAACTTTGTACCCTTTGATCAACATTGTCTGTTTCTTCATCTATTTCCCTCCCAGCTTTGATAAACATCATTTTACTCTTTACCTCTATAAGTAATACATAAGTTCATGTTCATACTTGCATGCTAATCAGTTTTTAATCTAATAATTAAGTTAAACTATAAAATAATTACCTTTAGTTTGTGTGCTTCTTTTTTATCCCCAGCAAAAAATGAATTCTCATCAAAATGCAAAGGAAATGACCTGCATTTTAAAATAGAGACTATTCACTTTATGTATTCTCAATATTAAAGGTATTGCTAATATAGTATTTTACCAGTCAGCAATAAATAATTAAAATAGAGTAGAAAACAAAGTAAAACCAACACTCTGATGCAAACAAATTCTTATGCTCAAATCTATACAATATAAAAGTTTGGTCCCAAATGCAATCTGTCCAACTAAATATAAAAATAAAGCAAGAATCAAGTAATAAAATAATGTCTCTTAAAACTAAAAATGTTTGGTTTTTAGTACACAGATCAACACAAAAACAAAAACTAAATTCTAAAAGACCAATGGGCAAGAATGGTTTTTAATTATTTTAAAAATAGTTTCACTTTCTTTAGATAAATGTTTAAGCATTTAACTTTGGCTATCACTTATTACTCTTGTATTAATGCAAAGCTGTAATTTACTTGATTTCGTGAAGTATTTCCAGAAGTAACATTTTGTTTTCTGCATCCTGAATTTTATTTCCAGTGAAGAGTTGAAAATCTGGGCGCTCAAAGAATGGCAACACTTTAGACAAAGCCCTTAATTCTATCAAGTACAGAAAATACAGGTTCTTAAGCCTTCTTGGACCTTCTCCTTCAGTCAAAATTCCATCAAACCGCTGTTGAAACTCTGTAATGTTGTGTCCCCATTTCTTTTCCAACCAGGTATCTGGGAAGTAAGAAGAATTACATAGTAAAAACTGAATTTTATAATTTTATAATTAATTTCTACTTTAATTACAGAAGTTAATTTCATTTTGTATTTTAAAATACATAATGAGGGCTGGGGGTGTAGCTCAGTGGAACACTGCTTGCATGAATGAAGCCTTGGGTTAGATACCCAGCACCACAATAGACAAAAAACAAACAAACAAATAAAACACTAAAATATATAATAGATAAAACCAAGAAAACTGTTTTTTCATAATTTAGCCTTTAAGCTTTCTATATTGGTATTTTATCTTCTAGAATGTATCCTTACAACTAAAATGAATATAATTTTTACCAAAAAAGCAGGTTTTAATAAAAAAAATAAAATTTCTGCATGTAAAGATATTCATAAGGGCTGGGGTTGTGGCTCAGTGGTAGAGTGCTTGCCTAGCATGTGTGAGGCACTGGGTTCAATTCTCAGTACCACATATAAGTAAATAAAATAAAGGTCCATCAACAACTAAAAAAAAATTTTTAAATTCATAAAACTGAAATATATAAAAGTGACCATCTGAAGTTACCAATGAGTTTGAAGAGCTGTTTCAAAAAAAGTTACGATATTTTGTTTCTAAGAAGTAAAATCCTTTAACTCCAGAATATGCTATTGATGAAAACCAACCATTGTCTCATTTTCCAACCACATCCCTAAAGAATAAAGACCCGCATGACATTCCTTACCTCTGAAAACTAGCATACAAATAAAAAGGTGCTGATATAATAATATTTAACAAATAACAGAATGTGCTATTAGGAGCTGTTTTAATTCCCAGAACAAAGAATATTTCTAAAATGACGTGTATAATTTTGAGCAGCTTCTTAAAAGAAGGTGAAGAAAGTTAATGTGCTGAACTGCATCCATAATTCCCACATTCCTGAGTACTACAAATTAAAAATGGATTTTTACTGCTTAATATTTCATCAGGCAAAATATCAGGAACTTTTTGAGAGTACCTGAAAATAATATGTTGCCACTGCTGGGTATGGTGGCACACGCCTGTAATACCAGCAGCTTGGGAGGCTGAGGCAGGAGGATCTTGAGTTCAAAGCAACCTCAGCAAAAGCTAGGCGCTAAGCAACTCAGTGAGACCTTGTCTCTAAATAAAATATAAAATAGGGCTGAGGATGTGGCTCAGTTGTCAAGTGCCCTGGTTCAATCCCTGGTACCAAAAGAAAAAAAAAACATAAATATAACATACCTTGTAAAAGATATCTCGCACTCAAATGTACATTAATGCTTGCATGGAGGCCAGATATGAGTCTGTAGAATGCCCTTTTTTCTACACAAAGACCTAAAAATAAAATCAGTGATTTGCAAATAAAATTTCATATGTGAGTCTTGTGACTATAAAAATTAATTTCATGACTGTAACAATGAGGGGGGGGGGGAATCATTTAAATTTATTTTACCTTCTAGCCAACTGTAAAAAGCATTCTCTGAAATTAAAAGAAAAATAAATTACAAGATTGTAAAAATACCAAAATACAATTTTTCAATTTTTAAAGCATTATACCAAACTTATGGCAAACACTGTTTTAAAAATTGTTCAACCTAAACCAAATCTTATTTGCAATTTTTTCAAAGGAAGAAGAGAAGTTCTTGATATGGATTCAGTTAAGTACTATTCTACTGCTCAGAATCTAAAAGATTTTAGTATTACCTTAGGTAGCCCCAGTCTCATAACTTTCTGAATAAAGAGTTCATATGATGTCAAAATACAGAATTCAAATAGTAAATCTATCAAAAATTGGAAAATACCTAGCTTAAATAACAATTCATGCTATGAAAATTATTGTTAGAAAAATTAAAATTATAAAATCATATTCAGTTTAATATTTGTATAGAGTGGATGACATTATGTTCCATTTGTCTTCATAACTCCAAAAAGCAAAATGCAAACAGCAAACTAGGTTAAATGTATGTTACAAACACAACAAAGGTATAATGTCCTAAATGTATAAAAATCTCATAAACTGAATAAAATATTAAAATGTGGCTGAGGTGTAGCTCAGTGGTAGAGCACTTGCCTAGCATGTGTGGGGCACTGGGTTCAATTCTCAACACCACATATAAGTAAATAAAATAAAGGTCCATTGACAACTAAAAATATATATATTTAAGAAAAAAATGCTAAAATGCCATTAAAGAGGGTACAGAAGATGAATAGGGACAGGAAAAAACACAAATGGTAACAGACAAAAATTGATGTTTTACCAGTAATAAAAAATTCAAATTAAAAGCTCTACCACTTTTCCTATCAAATCAGTAAATATAAAAATATGATAAAACAATGCTGACAAAGGTGAAAAAATAACACATAAATATATTTATATGTTACAAGTAAAGTAGGTACATATATATGGAGAAATATATAGAAAGTAGCAAAATGTTAATAGAAAAGCAGTGTGAAGTAGTAGCCAAGAACACAGTCCCTGGAGCCAAACTTCTTGATTTGAATCCTAACTGCTACTTGTAAGTCACATGATTTTAGCCAGACTGCTTCTGAACCTCTCTGAGACTCATTTTCCTCATCAATAAAATGGGGATAGAAATATACCTCCTAGGATTGTTGAAAGAATTAAATGAAATTATATTTATTTATTGCTTAAAAGAGTGCCTCTCAAGTAGTTACCATTATTACTTTGTAGCTGTGGGATTATAAGTAATTCATTTTTTTATGAAATTTTTCTTTTTTTCAACCATGAATTAGGGGGCTAGGGATAATACTGCTTGGGACCTAGCCTTCCAATGACATTTTCAGTTCAGTTCAGTTTTATAATCCCAAAATAGCTATTCTCAATTTGACCTGACTGTGGTCTAGTTCAACATGCACCTAATATGACAGTTGTCAGTAATAATATTTGACATTAGGCCAAAATCAATTTGGCATTTTATAAACGAGATAGTTTCTCTAAGAACTGCTCCCACAGGTTAGTGATCTTTTCTTTGATAACAAGAGACAGATAAGTATTGGAAAAGCAAAGTAGCCTTCTCTACTGTAGCTTGACTATAGCACCGAACTATATTAATCCCCGAGGTAGAATAAGGTTACTCATAATTGAAAATCACCTCCACTACTAACAAATGAGAGGCAACTTAAGAAAAAAATAACATTACTGCTAAAAATTTCTCATTCAAACAATTCAGTTCAGATTTAGCATTTCATTTAGCTGCTACAGTTATTATAACATAAAGTACAATGATACAATAGCAATGTTATCAGACTTTATTGTCCTGTTATTTAGACATAAAGCATAAGTAATTCATAAAACCATGTTCAGAAGATACAAGACTTTGAGGAAGAGAAATGTGATACTTTGTATTTTAGCAGTTTCATTTAGATGAGCTAAAACTAAGCACTGATTCAGTCTTTTCATATCATTAAGCATGTGTTTTTAAAACAAAATGAT
Organism: Urocitellus parryii; assembly: GCF_045843805.1. Lineage (NCBI taxonomy): Eukaryota > Metazoa > Chordata > Mammalia > Rodentia > Sciuridae > Urocitellus > Urocitellus parryii. The sequence goes on along the minus strand of NC_135536.1, from coordinate 78,190,383 downwards.
TTTCAAAAAGACAAACTGAACCTAAAATAGGTTAAAATTCTTAGCATTACTATTAACTTAGACTTGGCAAGAGCATAAGCCCTAGATGCCAGCTCTGGAATCAATATTCCAATCATGTCCAGGACCTTCCTATATGATACCAGTAGCAGATCCCAGACTTCAACCAAAGAGGAAGAAGTCTTCCCTGCCAGAGTATGTGTGTGGAAGGGTGGGGGCATGGAAGAGGAGAGGGTCGACAGCCCAGTAAATGGCAGCTGGGCTGTTGGGCTGAGGAGGAAAGGCATGCTGAGCACAGACACAGCAGTTACTGTCCTAACCTGCGCTTTCACCTCCAGAATTTTAGATAAAGAAATAAAAATAAGTTCTTCTGAGTCGCAAAGATAGGAAAGAAAAAGAGTTTCATTTTAAGCATCCAAATATATGAGCAAAGGCATGTATGTAATGTATGATTAAAAAAATTACACTTACCTTTACCTTTTCCTGAAAAACAAAACAAAATGCTTATTATTATAAATTCCTTCCAGCTGCCCCTTTTATACTGCTGCACTTTCATTAAAATGACACTTTTTAATGATTATTTTTAGTCCAGTTAGTTCATCTCCAACAAGTAAAATCTAAAGGTGAGACACTCATGACTACAACTCTACTTAGCAGTGGTATGGACTGTGCCTTGTTAGACTAAACGGCATTATCTCCAAGAGGATGCATGACAAGTACTTCCACTCATGTAAGATTTAATATGGGTGACAAGAGAGAAAAATTGAACCTAAATCTGAGAGTACTGTTAAATATCTTAAGGACTTATGTTTATTTGGCTATCAGAGTCTTTTTCCACATTTATCATCCTAAAATTATAACATAATTTCTGTTAAAGATTTGTATCGTTGCTTTTTTAATTTTTTTTACTTTTTTTTTTTCTATGTAGTGCTGAGGATTGAACCCAAGGCCTCACATGTACTAGGCGAGTGTTCTACTGCTGAGTCACAACCCCTGTCCTGTATCATTGCTTTTAGGTTTAAAAGAATATTATAAGATTTAGACCTAGAAATATTTTCAAAGACTATGATCCAAACTGTACATGATGTAGCAATTTGTACATAGCTGCTTATTTATGATCTTGGGAGACTAAGGCAGGAGGACTTCAAGTTCTGGACCAGCCTCAGCAACACAGTGAGGCCCTGTCTTAAAGTAAAAAATAAATTTTAAAAAAAATGGATGGAGATGTAACTTAGTGGTAGATCTGGGCTCAATGCCCAGCACTAAAAATAAATATATAAACAAATAAAGTTTATTTCTCCCATTTTTCTTTAATGCTATCATTGTTTGATTATTAAATATATACTCATTGCAAATATGTTTAAGAAACATATATTACTCTCTCACTCTCTCTTTTTTTTATAGTGCTGGAGATTGAACCTAAGGCTTTGTGCAGTGAGGTAAGCACTCTTACCAACTGAACTATATCCCCAGCCCATGTTTCTTAAATAATAAATGTTTAAGAAGAAAAAAAGAGATAAAATAAAAAGTTACCCAGAACTCCTCCCCTTACCATTTATACTATTTAAATTTTTATAAATGTCCTTTATTCTTTGTGTATGGGTACTTAGAAATTATATTTTGCTTTTCTAAAAATATATTACACATTTGTGTTTGTGTGTGTGTGTGTGTGTGTGTTGCTGGGGATTGAACCCAGGGCCTTGTACATGTAAGGCAAGCACTGTTCCAACTGAGCTATATCCTCAGCCCACACATATTGTTTTGATATCTGCTTCCTTTCTCAGTATATTGTTGAATGTCTTTATTCAAATGAGTACAAATCTACAGCAACATTTATTGACATTTATGGCTTTATTTTAGTATGTGGCTGTACCATAAGTCAACTGTCCTCCAATGATAAACATTTAAACAGTTCCCATTTTACTTTAAAATAAGTGAGGGTAACTAATTACTTTATCGAGTTCTCATATGAGTGCATAGTAAAGATCACTTCTTTCCTGTGGATTTGCATTTCATCTAATGTTAAATCAATAGCATCCAATGAGTCACCACATGTGATTTTGCAGAAACCCATGAGACTTGTTTAGAAATAATTTCTTTTCTAACCTAAGAAAGCCAAGGCTGCCAGCATTTAGGGCATGATGCAATCTCACTGATTTATAAGAGGAAATTTATATTTATTGACTATATGACATCAGCATCTTTTCAAACAAATTTTAACACCTTACACATTTGCTAAAAGCACATCGAAGATTTTGTCAGTAAGCACATACCCAAAAAGAGAAGGATATATATTTTCTAAAGAAAAAGTCAGAAATCATACAGTGAAATGGTTTATTCAATACACTATTCTGCCTATTATTGACTGGACAGGACTTGTGAGTTTCAATGTTACATTCCCTCTGGCTGCTACACACAGTGCCTAGCATGTGGTAAATGGTGAATAATCATTTGTTGTTAGAACAAGTGATTTTCACTGATAAAGATAAAACCACTCAATGAGGAGGGCAATTTTCAATGAAAAGTAACCTAACAAATTACTCCATATATTAGATGTCGGGTTCTATTAAAAAGGGCTCAAAAAGACAAATACTGCTCATTCATATATCCAAAGTACTAGGTTGAATTGGCAGATATATAAATAACAATAAAATAAGGCTGCACAGTAAAAAAAAGACTATAAGAGAGAAATGAAACATGGTGTACACTTAATAAGAAAGGAAAGATTAGATCTGGTTAGGAGGATCAGGAAAAGTTTTGTGAGAAAGACAGCATTTAGATCACACCTTGAGTATAGGTAGAAAATTAATAATTTTAATGCAATATAAAGATAGGTGAATTTGAAATCATCCCCAATATATGGAGTCTATATATAATTTCAAGTTTTTGTAAAAAAATTAGAAGTTTTTTGGGGGGATACTTCTATGTCTAGAAGATGAGGAGAAATTGAAACAAGGGAGTACACTTATTAATGCATCCACAAAAATACCTAGAATAGAGGCTGGGGTTATGGCTGCGCGGTAGAGCACTCACCTCACTCGCGCAAGACCTTGGGTTCAATCTTCAGCACCACATAAAAATAAATAAGTGAAATAAAAATATTGTGTCCAACGACAACTAAAAATAATAATAAAAAAAAAAAAACCTAGAATAGCTGGGTGCAATAGTACATGCTTGCAATCTCAGTACCTGGGAGGCTGAGGCAGGAGGATGGTCAGTTCAAGGGCAATTTAGCATAAAATCAAAAGGGCTAAGGAACACTCCTAGGTTCAATCCCCAGAACTGCCAAAACAAGTAAGTTAGTAAGTACATAAATAGATAAATAAAATATATCCTAATGTTCACCTTATGGCAGCCCAATGCCACAAACTTCATTACAAAAATACTCTTCCTTATTGAAGTATAAATATACCTCTGTAAGGGGGAAGCATAATCTCTATGGAAACAGGACTGTGGATTATATGACTCCAACTGCTCTTGCCATTTGTCTTGACTTTCCTTCCATCTAACCAAAGTTCATCAGCTGATAAATAATATAACAATGCAAACAAATAGCTCACCTTGACCAGAAGCCAAAGGATTCAAAGGTCTTTTAATTGTCTGTGGCCTAGAAACAAAAGAATTAAAAGTACTATATGAAATATAAATATGTTATCAGTCAAGTTATAATTATCTAATTAAAGTGATAGTATCTCAGAAAGTTGCTTAATGACTATATCTGAAGTCAAATTGTTTTGTTGATATCATAAAATATTTAGTTTTCTCTAATTGCTTTTGAGAAATTATTGCCTGTTATTTGTTTTAGTGATGATAGTTTCTGATCTTTTCCCATTATAACAGCCATCAAGTAATTTCCTAATCACCTCTTCAAATAGAGGAAGGAAAAAAATATAAGTCAAGCACTTCTCCTAGAATCACTAATGTGCTTTTATATGTATGTAAAAGTGTATGTCCTATGGCACAAAATGCACCCCTAATTGAAAGACAAACTTAACACAAACATTAAAATTAAACATGAAAACATCAAATTAAACAGTGTAGGTAGTTTCTTTTCCACTTAGGTACTCAGAAACTTCAGCTTACCCCATGACCATTAAGTTTATTATTATTTAAATAAAAGGTTTTTTAATGGGAAAAAAAAAACAAAAGCTTTCCAGAGAATGTTACTAAGGTGCTTCTAAATCACAAAACAAATATACATTAGTAATGTTAGTAAAGTATGGAGATTATTTTAATGCCCATAATTTAAATTTTTAAAATTTGTACAACTCTAGACATTTTGAGAAAAAAATATCATAAGCTATATTTTAAATAATAAATGCCTCCTACATTATTTATATTGTTAGAAATGTTACAGGAATCAGGACATTAGTTAGGAAATGACCACAAAACCAAAACAAATCTAACAAATGTTTCATAAATTTTTTCAGTTAACATTAAAACAACAACCAAAAAAGAAAAACCTTACTTTAAAAAAGAACCTTCAATTTAGTAACCAAACATTCCTAATAAGAGTCAAGACTATTTAAATGAAAAATACAGCAGATATGAGTAAATAATGAAAACTTTACCTTCCAAACTAGAGAATTCTTCAAGTAAAAAACAAAAAATAATAATAATCTAATGTTTTATTGGTGTACACATAATTGCTCATCTTATGCTTATAAAAAAGTGAAAGTCTTCATCTCCATATTTTTGAACTCCAAAGATTTTCCCACAGCTGCCTTCAGTGTCTGAGATAACAACACATGCACACACACACACACACACACACACACACACACAAACATATATACAATTAATCTTTCTGGTTCTCAGATTCTCCCCCTCTCAAACAGTGATGACTCTAACACAAAGTTATTGTAAGAAGTAGAGGGGAGGCTGGGGTTGTGGCTCAGCAGTAGAGCGCATACCTCGCACGCACATGTGAGACCCTGAGTTTGATCCTCAGCACCACATAAAAATATAAGAATAAAATAAAGGTATTGTGTCCAACTATAACTAAAACATAAAAAAAAAAATAAAGAAAGAAAGAAGTAGAGGGATCAAAAGACCAGGAATGGAACCACCATTTGACTCAGCTATACCACTTCTTGGTACTTAGCCTAAAGAATTAAAGGTCAGCATACTACAGCAATAAATGTATATTCATGCTTATAGAAGCAAAATTCACAATAGCCAAACTATGGAACTAGTCCAGGTATTCATCAATGGATGAATGGATAAATAAAATGTAGTATATATACACAATGGAGTTTTATTCAGCCATAAAGAAAAATGAAATTATGTCATTTGCAAGAAAATGGATGGAACTTGAGACCATCATGTTAAACAAAATAAGACAAACACAGAAGGTCAAGGGTCAATGTTTTCTCTCATGTGTGGAAGCCAGAAAAAAAAAATGGGAACTTATGAAAATAAAAGGAAGATTATTAGAGGAAAGGGACCATGGGGAGGAAATAATATTGACGAAATTATATTGTTATACTGTGTGCATGTACAATAAATCCTACTGTTATGAACAACTATAATGTACTAATAAAAATGTGAGGGGGAAAAAGAATTAGAGGAGAAAATGTATGTAATACTTAACACAGTGGGCACTCAAAATGTTACCTGTTATAATTATTCTCTGAAATCAATTTAACTTCAAAGCAGGTAAAATAACTACAATGATGGAAAAGAATTGCAGAGCACCAAAAAGAGAATTGAGAGTTGTAGATGCTAATCTATATGCTGTCACTAACTACCTGGTCTTGGGAAAGGACGTCAATCTCTTTGGCTCTGCCTTCTCACCTACAAAATGAGATTCTACAATCTACTTGAGGAACATCTGTTAGTACCTATAATGATCCCATAAAGCTTTAAATACTCTTCCCAGTCTTTCAAAGAAAAAAAATATATTTGTTCAAACTTATGCCAATGTTTCCCCCAAGGGGAATTGGATTATAAAAGGTACGCTTTTATGTCTAGATGCACAAAATGAACTTGATGAGTAATTTTCAATCATTATGATTTTGTTTTTTTTAATAGAGAAATCACCACATCTTATAGTAATTTCTAAATGAAAATGACACATACTTAAAACAGTTTTCTTCATAGATGACATTCCATATCTTCCAAGCATCTGGTCCTTTATAACCAGTGTAGCGCTCAGGATTAAGGAGCAAATCCACATATTCAGCATCAGGAGACTGTATGTCTGTAAAATAAACATTTCCATTAAATCTTTCTTATCTTTAGCTACCTTAAAAAGTAGTATACAAGACAATGTACCATTGATTCTAAGGCATCCCAAATATATCAATGTAATTGGGTATTTTAAAACAACTTTTCAAGAGAAAGGAAGGAAAAGAAAGAGAAACAAATGGCCACATTAACTGTGCACACTAATTGCAAAAACGTCCTGATTTTAGAAATTGTAAAAAATAAGAATGTGTGGATTTGAGATTGAAGAAACATAATTCAATTCTCATAGGCCATCCTGACAATAAATACAATATACATTCATTTCCACATTAACCAGAGCAGCTCATCGGTAACTAAGGTAAAAGAAGAAGTATTAGTGTCATATACTATTTGTTACCAAATACTTTCTACTTCAATGACCACCACCATCAGGATCCACTACCCAGCTGTCCTAAAGATATAACACTATATGCAAAAGTTATAGGTATGATGATTTTGTGTCAGCATCCCTTATAAAAAGGAAAACTGGAAGCAGCCTAAATACTCAACATAGTTGAGCAGTTAGAAGCCTGGGCTCTGGAGCCTGAGTGCCTGGATTGGGATCTAGATCCTGCCACTGATTCATAATTTAAAACTGTTAAACTTTGCTCAGTGCAATGGTGTATGCCTATAATCCCAGCTCTAGAGACTAAAGCAAGAGGATCACAAGAGGATCACAGCCTTAGCAGTTTAGCAAGGCTCTAAGCAACATAGCACTATACTGTCTCAAAATTTAGAAAAAGAAAAAAAAAAAAAGGTTGGGAGTGGTGACTTGGATTGTGGGTCAGTGGTTAAAGCAGCCTTGGGTTCAATCCCCTGGTACCAAAAACAAAAATAAAAAATAAAAAACTACCAAACAAAAATGATGGCCCTATTCCATCAATGGCTCTGGGAAATTACTTGACAGTACAGCAGTATCTTACTTATCTATAAAATTTAACAATATAAACCAAAATATGGGCAAAAATGGCCTCAAAGCAAACAGAAAAGATAACAAGAAACAGAGCACAAAGTCCCTGATGAGAGTCCTCAAAGGATTGTAGATCAGTAGTAGAGCACTTCCCTAGCATGTAGAAGACCCTGGGTTTGATCCCCAGTACTGCAAAATAAAAAAGACAGAAAAAAAAATAGAGCAAGAGAGCAATAGAGAGTCCATCAAGCTCTCAACAATACCTACTTCATATTACTAAAGAACAAAGACAAAAAAAAAAAAGAACTAAGCTTGGCTATTTTTATTCCAATTCAACAGCATAATAAAGGCATGTATTAGGAGAAAAGTAACTTCTAGAACAAACACAATGACAGCATCTAGAAATAACTGAGCCCTATGCAGAAGCAGCAATTAAAATAACTTAAAAAAGTAAATAATAAGAACTTAAAAAATAAATTAGCATGGAATCATCCAGTTCAGAGATGGCTAACTGTTCACTCCAATTAATACTAACGGCAGTTATTACAAAAATTTACATTAAATTGATTTTTAAAACTCCTCATTTTTAAAATATGTAAATAATTCTCAGTATCCAGTACCTTAAAACAGAAAACTAGACACCAAGGTATGATTGCACTTTTTAATATTCCACCTAGAGATAAACATTTGGCCTCTTGATTTTACTTACGACAGAATAAAAAAAAATGTTATTATATCCATATTTTGCCACATGACTAAAGCTCAAATATCTTATAAGGATTTATAAAATACCTTCTACACTTCACCCACCATTTGCATATGTTATTTATTCCCTATGAAGCTGTGCCTTTAAAAAATACTCATCTTTTAACAGAAGAAATGAATGCAAATGGGCAAGTAATTCACTAAACTCCACCATGTGAGTGAGTTATTGATTCTCAGTTGGTACTCACATTGTAGTCTCAAAAGGATAGTTCATTCATGGAAGTTAAAGTATTACTATCCTTTTTCCTACATTACATGCCTTAAAAAAAACTGTTACATATTATAAATTTAGTTTTATCTCATAGAACAATGTTTAAGGCCAAAAGATCTTTATAGAAAAGATGATAAAACAAGAGGTCGAGGAGAATGTTTCATCTCTTTCCTTTAGTAGCCTAACTCTTGATTAAGTCTACAACCTCTCATATCTAATATCACTGAGATGTTTTGGAATCGAGAACAAAAGTAATACAGTGTACACAACTTACATTAGGTATTACTCCAACAGGGTCTAGGGCACCAATCAAAAGGGGTAGAGATGTGGCAGGGAAATAAAGTCATCAGCTGATATGAGAAAGGAAGCCATGAACTAGTTGCTTAGGATGCCTGGAAATAAGGAATGGCTTCTGGGCAGCAACAGTAGTTAATACCACTAAGTTCAAGTGAGACCATAGGGCTGGAGCTGGAGATAGAGCACAAGGCGATAGAGCACAAGGGCCTGGATTTGTTCCCCAGCATTGAAAAAACAAAAAAAAACCTCACCCACATACACATTTCTGCAGTGAAATACATGAATATTCACACTGAATGCGTATTAAACTTAAGAGGAAACATGTTTGTTTTCCAGATTTTGGAAACAGAAAGAAGGCATTATAGATAAGTATATACCAAAGCTTGGTCATATTTCCTATCAAGGAAAGCTCTTTTCTTTTTCTCTTCTCTCCTTTCATTGGTCCACACTTTCTTTTTCCAAAAAGAAGCCACTTTCCCTTCCTTTCTCTTTCACGAGGACTACAGGCTTCTCTTTTACCTGAAATTTCAATGCCCTGCAGTATTCTTTTCACTTAATTTTTTTTTAAGATCATTAATACTCTACAAAAGAGCCACAGAAGAACATCAAAACTCGATTAAATTTTATTTAGAGAGCAATAATTAAGTAAGAGGCCAATAATCCAACTTAGAAAAAGAAGAATGGAAGAATCCATAAATCTAGGATGCTAGATTTTAACAGCACCAATACTGGGGCTTAGTTTTAGATGTTGCAGATGTGATTCTATGTGCAAAATTCTCTTTTCTGAAAGCAATAAAGGCCATCATTAAGGAGAATGTAAAACAATCCAACAGCAATATAACAAAAGTAAGGTGGTTTTTTTGTTTTGTTTTGTTTTGTTTTAATTTTTGTTTTGTTTTTGTTTGATATCAAGGATTGAACACAGGAGTGCTTAATCACTGAGCCACATCCCACAGCCCTTTTTATTTTTTATTTAGAGACGGTCTTGCTAAGTTGCTTAGGGCCTTGCTAAGTTGCTGAGGCTGGCTTTGCACTCATAATCCTCCTGCATCAGCCTCCCAAGCTGCTGAGATTACAAAGTATACCACCATGCCCAGCCAGAAGTAAGTTTTGGTAATTCCTACATTTTAGCTACTTGTGCAAAATGCATGTGTGTATTGCAAAACTTATCAAAATTACTATATACTTCAAACTACAAAATTTAAGAGGTAAATTTTTTTCTAGAAATCAAGTTTTCTTTTTTAATAGTTCTATTATGGTAAAATATATATATATATGAAACAAAATCCCGCCAGTTCAACCATATTTAAGTGTACCTCAAGCAACATTAACAACATTCACAATGTTGTATAATTGTCACCAGTTTGTTTCCAAAACTCTTCCACAACCCCAAAGAGAAACTGTGCAGTCATCTCACAATAATTCTTCATTCCCAGCCCTACAACCTCCAGTAACCTCTGATCTACGTTCTGTATATGAATTTGCCCACTTTAGATAGTTTATGTAAGTGGACTCATATAATACTTGTCTTTTGTATCTGGTTTATTTCACTTAGCATGTTTTCAAGGTTCATCCATGTTGTAGCCTATGTCAGAACTTCATTCCTTTTTATGGCTCAATAGAATTTTATTAAATGGATATACCACATTTGCTTATTCATCCATCTGGTGAGAGACACACGTTGTTTATACTTTCTGGCTACTGGGAATGATGCTGCAACGAACACTGGTTAACCCAAATCTGTTTGAGTCTCTGTCTTCAATTCTTTTGAATGTGTACCTAGAAATGGAACTGTTAGGTCATATGGTAATTCTGTTTAGCTTTTTGGGGAGCTTTCAAACTATCAGAAACTGAGTTTAAAAAAAAGATTCAAAATTTTATCTTAGGTATAATTTTAAACATAACGTGTAGTATAAAAAACTATCAGCTTACCATCAGCTTCACAGAAGTTGTCAGAAGAATCATCATGCTTGGTCCACTGAAGAACAGCCTTCTGTGTTTCCTCACTTCAAAAAAAAATGAACAGTGGGATTCTTTTTTTCAAATTAACATGTGATATGAAAGAAACAAAGAACCACTAAAAAAGAAAAGAAAAATCATACCTCAGTGATTCATCCACTGCTCCGAGTCGTTCAGCTTGCTCACATTCTTCGATGAGATTATTGGCTTCTTCAGAATACTAAAATGAAAAATAGAGTAAATAGAATACAATTTACTACATTTAAAAAAAACTTTTTGAAAGAATTTAGACACTATCTAAGGCTCTCTTGATATTTGGTACCATCATCTTGACTTCAAAACTAAAAAGAAACCATTAAGCACTCACATTTCCTCTTGAAGCTAAAAAATAAGTAAAAAGCTTTGCCTTTAAAATGTCTATGAAGAACATTTTAGGGGGGTAGGGGATACCAGGGATTGAACTCAGGGGCACTCAGCCACTGAGCCACATCCCTAGCCCTATCTTGTATTTTACTTAGAGTCAGGGTCCCACTGAGTTGCTTAGGGCCTCACTGTTGCTGAGGCTGGCTTTGAACTCGCAATCCTCCTGCCTCAGCCTCCAGAGCCACTGGGAATACAGGTGTGTACCACTGTGCCTGGCCATGAAGAATATCTTTGAGTGTAAGGAAATCTTGTGGCAAGTAGTCAAAAGATATTGTCCTGTGGCTGGGATTGTGGCTCCACAGTAGAGTGCTCGCCTAGCACGGGCGCGACCCGGGTTCAATTCTCAGCACCACATAAAAATAAAGGCATGTGTTGTGTCCATCTACAAAAAAGATTCTCTCTCTCTCTCTCTCTCTCTCTCTCTCTCTCTCTCTCTCTTTCAAAAAACAAAAAAGAGAGAGAGATTGTCCTGCTTTTCTAATGGCCTAACAGCATCAATTTTTTCTTCCATAATATAAGCGGTGGGAACATCATGCCATGATGCTAGGAGTACCCTGGAGCTTCCCAAGTCTTTGCAAAAAGTGTTCTGCTATCTTTAGGCATTTGTAAGATATTCTTAAACCATATTTCTTTTCGATGTCTAAGTCTATCCAAGAGCATTTTACCACTGAGCTAATTTGCTGCCTTTTTTTTTTTAAATTTTGAGTCAGGGTCTCACTAATTTGCAGAGCTTAGCCTTGAATTTGTCATCCTCCTGCCTCAGCCTCCAGAGTCAGTGGATTATAGGAATCTTTCATCATGCCTAGCCTTCAATAATTTGTTTTCAACATCAGCTTCATCTTAAAAAATTTGTGGTCATTACTTAGTATGTACATCATTTGATAATAAACACTTTTATCTTCATTGGTAAAATTTGTACACAAATATGAGTTATGCACGTGTCTTCATGACAAATCCAATTCTGCTCCTTTGATTTCTTGATTTAGGTAATACACCATTTTTACCCAGAAAATTATTTTTATCAAGATCTATATAGGTAGGACACAAAAATTATTTTATCTTTAATTTTTAACTTTAACTGAATTTACACTAGCATTCACAAGAGTGATAAAAGTTTTCCTTCTATAGAAGGAACTTCCAAAAGTTTTTGTTGTTGTTGTTTCCAGATTTTTTTTTTTTTTGACAGTACTTGGGAATGAACACAAGGGCACTCTACCACTGAGTATCATCCCCAACCCTTTTTATTTATTTTGAGATAGGGTTTCACTAAGTTGCTGAGGGTGGCCTCTAACTTGCTATCCTCCTGCCTCAGCCTTCTGAGTCACTGGGATTTATAAGCATGTGCCATAATCCCTGATTCAAGTTTTACTTTGAATAAACTCAAAGAGATGAGTCCATTAATTGAATGAAAAATGTCAAACAATTTTGTGGAATTAAATTATTTTCTATTTGAAACAGTTAATAATGACATCATTTAACTATGTGCAAAGTTCTGTCATTGACGTCAACAAGTCAATGCTGTGAGTTCACACTTTAACTCTTCATATGTACAAGGAAATGTGGAATCAAAAATTAGCAAAATTAGTTTTCATCTATGGTGGAAAGGTTCAGAATGTGGTTGCCTCTGGGAAAAGAGTGAGGATTCTGATACAGAAAAAGGCCATTAGGTGAAAATTAAAGAAATCTGAGTAAAGTTAGTTATAATGTATCAGCACTGGTTCATTATTTTTAACAAATGTATCAGGATGGGGATATGGCTCAGTGATAGAGTGAGTCTTTAGAGTGCGTGAGGCCCTTGGTATAATACCCAGTAGCAACAACCAAAAAAAACCCATAGATATACAATAGTTATATAAGATGATACTTATTGAGGAAACTGGTTATGCGTTTTATGGAAACTCTAAACTATCTTCACAATTTTTCTGTAAATTTAAAACTGCTACAAAAATAAAAGTTTATTTTAAATCAGGTATGGTGGCACACACCTGTAATCCTAATGACTCAGGAGGCTGAGGCAGGAAGATCTCAAGTTCGAGGCCATCCTCAGCAACTTAGAGAAGACCTAAGCAACTTAGGGAGACTTTGTCTCAAAATAAAACATAAAAAGGATTGGGGGGGCGGGGTATGACTCAGTAGTAAAACACCTATGGGTTGAATCCCCAGTAAACCTTCCCATCAAAAAAATTTTATTTTAAGAGAGAGACATAAAAGACACATAAATCAAATGCAATGTGCAGGTAAATTTGAATCCTGTTTCAAACAAACTATTAATGTATTTATGAAACATCAGAGAAATATGAACCCTGACTATGGGTATTTTTTTAAAGAGTATTTTTGTCTTAGAGATATATGTGAATTATGAATAAACATAATGATTTATCTGAGATTGGCTTTAAAATAATTGGGAAAATAGAGTGAGAGGTACAGCTGAGGCAGGTTTGACCATAAACTGAAAAATGCTGGGTGACAGATGTTTGGGGTTTTTTCCTTTTCTCTACTTTTGTTTATTTTTGATACTTTGAATAATAAAAGATTAAATGAAAACAAACAAAAGGATTTAGAGCCACTGAATTAAAAACTTTCAAGGGATTTCACTGTAATGAGAAACAGAGATGGGGACATCTAGGTGAAAGGGGAAATGTTTTTTTCAAGCTTTTTGTCAAGGTACTAGACACATCAGTAAGTATATGTATATACCTTATAGCTTGCAGATTTAATCCCATCAGGAACTTCATCCTGAAAAAGAAAAAAATATGCATTTTTTTAGATAACATTTATCATGTCTTCTGAAAAAAATTAAATTTATGAGAAAAATCACAAAACAAATTATTGAAATTAACAGTTTATTTTTAACTAAAACTACTCAGGCAATTTTTATATTATTTCCTTAAAGGAAATAAAAATTCAAAAACAAACTAATAAAATAATCACATATGATGGCATGGAAATGTAAAAACAGTTATTGAGCCATTAGTCTTTTTGATATTCAAACTGTCGCTCTATAAGTCACTAAGTGCTGACTTAATCTTAGCACCTGCATCCTTTTGATATTCCTTTGGTAGTCCTTAGCAGCATGCTTTGTTTTGTTTTGTTTGACAAAATTTTTCAGGTTCATCTTGTGTAGCTCGTATTTTAAGGAGCTCCAGTTCTTTTCAGAGGAAACTAGAAGTGGTTTTTAGGTGTGTTGGCCACTTACTCACTACAGGAACTATCTGCCTGTCCTCAAAGTGATGTTGTGGGCAGATAAGGATGCAGCAGAACTCTGTAAACTGCAGGGTACTCTTCCTTCTAGGGTACATGCCTAGAAGGGTGTGCATCACTTTATTGTGTATACTTCCAGACTCTGAACTAGATCAAAGAGTGTTCTTTTTCAATAGCTATACGTTTAGAAAATTTCTATTTTTTTTCACATAACAAAGAATGTCAAATTTATAAATATATTTCAGTAGAACTGACATCTCTACAATATTCAGACCTGCTTTATGGTCGTCATCTATGAACATCTGTCCAATTACTAAGTAAAATTCCTAATCAGATTTCTAGGTCAAAGGGTATGTGCCTTTTTATTTTTGATGCATTTGCCAAATTATCTCCAAAAAGACTTAACCACCATAATACTCATTTCTTATCCCAGACTCACAATAAACATTGTTATTCTTTTTTTTTGCATTGGCCAATCAATAATGGAGGTGAAAGAACCGGATTTTGCAGGATTGTAAAGACAACAAATGACTGGTTTCTCTGTGTATAAAAAGATTCCAGCCTCAATGGGCAGAACATCTGCCTCACTCAAATTTTCTCTGGAATCAGTATACAAATCAAGGGATGTGGTTTTCAAAGTGCCCAACATAAGGAAGAAAACTTCAGTTTTTAGTACTTTTCTCTCTCCTGCTAGGTCACAGGGTATAACCTGAACTAAAAAAGGAAATCAAAGTATTGACAAAAAGGGAACTGGTCTTTGTCCCTTGTTCAGCTACAAAAGGCATTACCAAAGTAAGCAGCAGACCATCTGAGTAGTGAGTTGACTGAGTTTGACCAAATGCATATGTTAGATTAAGGAAGAACTGCTCATTGTTTGAGGTGTGAGGATGTCACTGTGGTCATGAAGTAATGTCCCTTCTTTCAGAGGCACACTGAAGCATACAATACTGAGATGTCAAGATATCAGTAATGCAGGGGCTGGGGTTGTAGCTCAGTGGCAGAGCACTTGCCTAGCTTATGTGAGGCACTGGGTTCGATTCTCAGCACCACATATAAATAAATAAATAAAGATAGATCCATGAACAACTAATTAAAATATTTTAAAAAAAAAGATATCAGTAATGCACAATATAAATATTAAATCTGAAAGATGACAATTTAAGCTATAGCAAATATTCCCAAGGACTCAAAATGATCTTTAATCACTCTTTGTTTCCAACATATCACCCTATTAGGAATTATTAGAACTGAGCCCATGCTTGTCCCAAGAGGAATATAAATAATTCATTTCCTCACTGGCATTTGGAGTGGAGTTTCTCTCACTCTCCCTCCTCAGCTTGCTGTTCCTCTCTGCTCTCAGTTTGTACACTTTAACCTATAGTTGGGCAATCATACTTGTGTTGAAATGATCACTTAGTGTTTCTCTTCTTTACTAAACAGTAGCTTCTCAAGGTCACAGCTAAGCTTGTATGCCCAGGTCCCACCACACAGTAGACCCTCACAAAATACTCATTATTGAGCCAAATTACATTCAAATGCCAATTGATATTACTTCACCAATCTCTTCTCCATCTCCTCATGTTTTACATATACTTCCCCCAACACTGCCAGTTGTCCTAAAACTCAGGTCTAATCATGGTACTTTTTTGCCAAGCTTATAAATTTAATCTTTTCCAATTACCTTCCTTTAAAAGTAAAAACCTCCAGTATGATATCAGTTTAAGAAGAAAGCAGCAGTATTGACATGAAAGCATCTCAGTCCCAGTTTTTGTTTCTGTTTTGTCCTCCAATAAGAAATTGGTTTAATGAATAATGGTGTCTTCATAGCATGTAGCCACAACCAAGAATGGGAAGCTTTTTATATAACTCAGCTCCAGTTCTGCTGAAGCTTAGGTAACTAGATCCTATCTCAGTTTTTCAGTTTAAATACCCTCAACTAATTTTTCCTCTTACTAAAATATAATGTCAAGAACTTATAAAATACAGTGAAGCATTTAAATTGATAACATCACTATAATGATATGTTCATGCTTTCAAGACAGTAATTGCTGTGGACTGAATCTTGAATGTCCTCCAAAGGCCCATGTGTTAAAGGCTTGGCCCTTAGGCACCATCAAGAGGTGGTGGAACCTTTGAGAGGTGAGGCCTGATGGAAGGTCTTTAGGTCACTGGGAGAGTGCTCTTGATGGAGCTTCTACTGGCCTCTTCCTCTTCCTCTTTTTTGCTTCCTAACCATGAGGTGATTGGTTTTCCTCTGCCACAGACTCTCCACCATGATGTGCTGCCTCACCACAGGTCCAAAGCTACAGGGAGTGAATCATGCATGACTTGAACCTCCAACATCATGAGTCAAAATAAACCTTTTCTTCTTATAAGTTGATTATCTTAGGTATTTTGTGATAATAATGGGAAGTCAACTAACACAGTAACATAAGTTAATGTTTTGTAAGTTAATCCTTGAGTTGTGTCTCTAAGGATTAATAGAACTAAATGCTTCTCATTCTCATGATAAAATATTCATAAATAATATTTTATATTTGCTTTAATACCACATGCTAGATATGTCTATGTGAGTAATAGTTAGATTTAGAAAAATAAACTGCTCAAAAAACACAATACCACTTTCACCTCTGTTAGGGTGGCTATTATCCAAAAAGCAGAAAAATCAGTATTATCAAGGATGTGGAAAAACTGGAACCCTTGTGCACTTTTGATAGGAATGTAAAAATGGTTCAGCCACTGTGGAAGAATTTGACAATTGCTCAAAAATTAAACCTAGAATTACCATATGATCCAGCAGTTCCACTTCTAGGTATACCCACAAAATTTGAGAGCCTGAGGATATAGCTCAGATAAAACATGTGCTTAGCAAGCTCCAGGGCCCAGGTTCAATCCAAAAACAAAAAAACAAAAGAAAAGAAAGAAAGAAGGAAGAAGGAAGAAGGAGGAGGAGGAGGAGGAGGAGGAGGAGGAGGAGGAGGAGGAAAATAAGGGTTTGAAGAGCTATTTATATACACATGTCCACAGCAGAATTATCCATAAGAGCCAAAGGCTCTTGTTGTGTTTCCACAACACAAAAGTGTATCAACAGATTAAAATATAACAAAATTTAGTACAGACATACGGTGCAACATTGTAACTTGGCCTTAAAGTGGAATAAAATTCTAATAAATGCTATAATATATATCAACTTAAAAACATCACTCTACATGAAATAGAAGCATATGCAAAAAAGGACAAATATAGTATTATTTCCCTTAAAGGAGGTGCCTATAATACTCAAATTCACAGAGAAAACGACAGAGTGGTGGTTGCCAAATACTGAGAGGCAGGGGGGGGGTGTGGGGGGGGGGACCTGGGAGTTAGTGGTCAAGTGGCAACAGTTTCAGTATGGGAGGATGAGAAAGTTTTGGAGACAGGTGAAGGGTGACAGCTCCACAACAATATGAATGTACTTCATGCCACTTAAAAATGGTTAAAATTGTAAATTCAATTCTATACATATTTTGTCACAATAAAAATAAATAAAATGAAAATATACTTTTTTTTCCTTCAGTGTTGTTGTTCATACCAGGACCTTGCATATAGGCAAGCACTCTACTAACTGCTTTTAAAGGGAGGCAAAACCTACTTCATTTCAAAGTATTTCAAAAATCTCTACTTTCACAGAGTACTTCAATTTTTAATGCTCTGAGATTCCAAAGTAAAATCAGGTGTTTCGTCCACTCTCAATCTCTACCCCAGGAAATCCAAGAAAAAATTATATCAAAAAAGTAAAGAAATTTTGGGGTGGGGTTGTGGCTCAGCGGTAGAGCGCTCGCCTACCTGGGTTTGACCTCAGCAACACATAAAAATAAATAAATAAAATAAAGGTATTGTGTCCAACTACAACTAAAAAACAAAATTTATTTTAAAAAGTAAAGGAATTTTAATTATACTTCAATTAATTTCATTTGATTATACCATATACATAACTTTTTCAGGTAAGATGTAGGAAGAAAAACAAATACCAAGCCAAGAGCACAACTAATCTCTCGAATAAATCAAGGGATTATATTAACAACAAAAATTTTATCATTATGAAGTCAGTTTAATTCAAAATAGGTTTTACACTTAGACATTTATATTTGCAATACATAAATATTAAATGTTATATTTAAACTAAGGATTGAATTATTATTTGGTTATCTTGGCCCCCTTTAAAAAATTGTATTGGATGAAAATAGGTGCAATAGATCTTAAAGGTACACATAGTTCTTACAGATTGGCAAGGTTTGACAGCACAGTCCCTTCTTCCACACTGGCTGATATCATTCCAGAAAGGACACGGCTTCTTCAGGTTTACCTGTAGAATAATCGTAGGAGTTTTAAAAATAAGAACCCCAAGATTATAATTGACAACTGCTGAATTGTGAGGCTATGAACTGGTTATGTGATATGTTACAATCCTGCTATTTCTTCCACTTATTAGTCACCCAGTTCCATTGGCTGTATGTGTATAGCTGGCATAGGCAAATTGATAAGACAGTTACAAAGACACAGACAGCCATTAACCAGACCCTGAACATACGGCAACCAGGAATCAAAACAGCTTACATTATCAACTTTTTTTTTTTTTTTTTTTGGTACAAGGGATTGAACTCAGGGGCACTCAACCACTGAACCACATCCCCAGCCCTATTTTGTATTTTATTTAGACACAGGGTCTCACTGAGTTGCTTAGCGCCTCACCATTGCTGAGGCTCGCTTTGAACTTGTGATCCTCCTGTCTCAGCCTCCAGAGCCGCTGAGATTACAGGCATGCATCACCGTGCCCAGCTCAACTCATACTTTTTAAAGCAAGAAACAGTTACCAAGTAGAGAAAAGTTAAATTGTGAACTCAAACTACAACTAAAGACTTCAATGATCAGATTTTCTAAATTCTTCCAGTAGTTATCTCAAGATAAAATGCTACAAGTGACTTGTTAAAATAATGAGTTTAAATAAAACCATACTGTTTCTAATTTTTTTAATTTAGTTATTTTAATTAATTAGTGCAAATCTGATGTTTGAGAAAATTATGTACTCACTGTTTGGATAGAAATAAGTTTTTGTTCTAACTTCAATTTAAACAGGTGGTTCCTAACTATACAGTACAAAACTATCATTTTTTTATTAAAAGTATCCAATTGATGGTTTCAGAACCAAATGGTTCACTAATATAAAGTGAATTTCCTGAGTAAAGTTTCTCTCAATTTTAAATAATAACCACAATTTTGAAGCTTAGTAATTCTTAAGAAAATGTAATTATCCATTTAAAGTATTCTTATAAAAAAATTAAAATTAAAAGTACCTTGTAATATCTGAAGTAGTCACTTTCAAGAAGTTTTTGTAGTCTTGGGAAAAGTCTGTAGTTATTAAATCTATCGATGGTTTCAACATCACAAGTACAGTCATCCAAGTAGCCACTAACCTGTTCCAAAGAAAATGAAACAATAAACCAAAAATGTCCAAGATGCAACAAGATTCTTTTTCCTCACGTGGTTATTATGAAATACCTCTTACTCAACCAACCTTTATCCACCCCTCATAATTTTCCAAGATGGGGTATGACAATAGTCTAGTGATACTGTTGCTCTTACTACATCCCTAGAGCAATTCTGTAGGGTGTGCTGGGCTCATGAAAATACACACACACAGAGCTAGTTCCCTCAAAGTCATTCTGTACCCCTCCTTCCAGACCCCAGATAACTAGACCAAAGATGGGCACTGAAATAAAAGGGAGAGAAGTATCTCCCTGTGACCAGACCTGTGAACACATAAACTCAGACTATATTCCATCATGTGAACAGATAAGCATGTGAGCTAGTCAGCAGAGAGAGAAAAGATCTTAAAAGACACTCCCACAAGCATTAATAAGAGATAGCACCTGTTACTCAGATTGCCTAGAGGTTCCCACTTCCACCCATCTTTCCTGAAACCCAAGTGTATCCCATTGTTGGTTTTCCTGAGACCCTGGAGTCGTATAATTTCAGTTGTCTCAGTTTTCCTTTCATTTTTAGAGGATGTATAGGTCAGAGACTTGATGACTATATAAAAAGACGTGTCACTGAATTAAAAAAAAAACATAAATCATTATAAATTTTTAACAATCCTTAGATAATGGGCCATAATAATTTTTTATAGGTTTGGAATGGTGCTTAGAAATGATTTATATTAGCAAAACTGAAATAGAAAACTGATCACAAAGCCAATTCTGATTTTCAAATGCTCAATATTGAGGTCTTAAATCCTAGTTACTAGATAAACTATTAAATATACCTTTATGAGGATACAATGGGAAGTTATATTATAATCAGATGATGTTTTCAGTTGTGAAACTAAAATTCCTAGATGTTTATTTGAGGCTAAGCAAACATGTAACAGAAGTAATTAAACATTTCTTTTAAAAAAACAACCACATAATGATTAAAAAAAAAAAAACCTTGGAGAAGGACTGAGGACAGGCAGCATTCTGTAGGGAAAAAAAAAAAAAAAAAGAGAGACCCTTCTGTGGTCTGAATGTCTTCATTGTAAACCACATTGGATTATATTTTAGGGATCCATACTGCCTATAAAAACATATTGTTAAAATCTACTTGTAAGAAACAAAGTAAAAATATTTATTGAAATATTAAATTTAGGTGTTTATCCTTTGGAATATATAAAATCATACAATAACTTTTAATTTGAGACTATCACAAAACAGTTTGGAAAATTTTCACCTAAGAGACAAGAAGACTTTGAATTATAACAGCAATATTCAAGAGCTAAGATTTTTTAATGATTTTTCTAATCTTATTTGTTTGGGGCTAATTCAGTTTCTAGAAATCTGATCTACATATTTTGTCATATAATAACTGTTTTCATTTCATATGCAAATGTGTCCTTGTAGCCTACTGAAAATTCTGAGTACACCACAATCTTAGAGTGCTCATTCTATGTGTGTGCACAGTGCATGTTTGGTGCAGGGGGTTGAACCCAGGGCCTGGAGCTCGTGAAGCAGCACTCTAGCACTGGGCTACACCCCCAGCCCCAATGAATCCTAATTTTGGATACTAATAACACTAAAGTGCTTATAATCTAGATGATTTGATTTTTCACATGTTCTTTTGAACATTAAAAGCAAAACTTCTAAGGACAAAAGACTGTTTCTCCCCTTTGGTACAAATTATTATTCAAAGAATAACGGGCCCAGAAAGACCACAAAGGCCAAAAGAACACCAGCAAAGCAGAGAAACTAAGCTACAAAAGGAAACAAAAGAACAGGAAAAATTTGAAAGAGTTTGGAGCAATCCATTTTTCCCCCAGAAATTCATTTTCACAGTAAGAATATATCTTCAAGACCTAGCTCAGTGTACCCACTTCCCAGAAGGCATCTCTCAGGCATATCTCATCACTACTGGGTTAACTGCCTCTCCTGTGTGCTCCCAGAGCATTCACATACTGCTATAGTATAAAAATACCTCACTGTGCTGAATTTACTATCTCCCTCCTGCCCACCAGAGAATAAAATCCTTGAGGGCAAAATCATATTTGTTCATCTTTGTGTTTCCAGTACTTAGCACCATGCTTTTAGAAAGTGCACAGTAGATGAACAATAATTATTTATGGAATGGTGGTAAATGAATGGATGAATGCTATCCACTGTCACTCATCACTGAGAATAGTGCCACACTCTCTAATGGTACCTCTGTACTACCATGTCATTTGTGACAGTGCTCAGTGCCCCAGAGCACACAAGCACACTTGGGCAGGAAGTCACTCAACATAGCAAGATAAGCAGGCAGCTACGATAAACAACCCTTCACACCCAACATTCTACCTATCTGTATAAACCAAATACAAAGGAAGCTCTGAGAAGTCCCAAATCAGAAAGGAAAAGAGGTGACATGTAGCCAAGAGACATTCGAGGAAAAGGAGGCAGGTCAAATGTTGGATTTTTAAGTCTCCTGCCCCTTATGTTAGTTATGGAATAGGAGGTATTCTCCACTGTAACCACAGGTAGCAAGACAGATAAGGAAGCCACATAAAGATGGCAAGGGTTTCAGTAGAAGTAGAGAGCCCAGCAAAGACAAGACAGGAAGCTACTTGGAAATCCAAGCCATCTGACAGTTTAGGTGAGCCTGCCAACAGGCAGCAGAACCTGATCTCTGGAAGAAAGCCTAGCAGGTATATTGCAAGCCCAGTTCTAGTAACTAGAAAACAAGGCATGTTAGCAAAATAGAGTCACAGGAAAGGGCTAAGGTAGAAAACCTGTTACTAGAACCAGGACAGACTCTTGGAAACAAATCAAAATCCTATTACCTAATCTAAGACCAAAAGACAGGTGCCAGACTATAACAAGGATGTGCTTCAGTGTTGCTGAAGTAACTCTTCACTGTCTCCCACTGAGAGACAACTCTGGACCTGCCTCAGGAATCTGAATTTTTTAAAAATGCATAATGTACACTAAAATTTGAAGCTCAGTGCTCTAGACTTCATGAAATCATCAGTCTTAGGTAAGGGGCCAAAATAATAGCTGGAAATAAAAAGACCCAGGTTGAGGGGCTGGGATTGTGGCTCAGTGATAGAGTGCTTGCCTAGCATGCATGAGGCATTGGGTTTGATCCCCGGAAACACATAAAAATAAACAAATAAAATAAAGGTATTATGTCCACCTACAACTAAAAAAAGACCCAGGTTAAGGATGGTATATATAAATACCAGTGTAGGACTGACATATAACATCACCCAGTTTAAAGGCCTAGTCTCCTAAGAGCTGAAAAGCCTTTGAAGGCCTTCTATCGCAACCTCTCAAGCAAAACTCAGCAACCCCCTCCATAGATGCACCTTAAGGAGGAGGCAGTGTTCATCAATGGTTAGTATGCATGCTCTGGAGTCAGACCTTCTTAGGTTAGAATCTCATCTTTGTCACTTAGCTAAATTTTGACCTTATCCAACTTAGTTAATCTCTCTATTCCTCAATTCAATATCTTAATACAAAATAATGATAGTTATTATCTCACAGATTTGATATCAGGATAAAATAATACAGAGCAAATGTTCAGTAAGTGTTAAGCATTATTATCACCCAACCTTTGTTTAAATGCTTCTGGTGACAGAGATCTTACTATTCTCCTGTGACATTTTCTTACAAAAGAGAAAAAAAAGTAGGGTAAGTTTGCAGTCAAAATTTTCTGAAAATTTGACATCTGTAGCTCCAATGGAATAAAGAACTAAATAATAATAATAATAATAATAATAAATTAGCAGGGAAGACAGTCTCAGAAACTTTCTCCATTGATTCTGGATGATTTAGCCAAATGCAAAAGATAAGAGAAAAGAAAATTACACTGATCTATTTGCTCACTATTTTCTAGTTACAGATATTCTTTAATTTGCAATGAATGACCAAACAAAAAAACATCTTCTAGTTTTCTTCTTAAAATATCAACAAATTCTAGTCCTACCATATAATTTTAGTTTTTCACTCAAAGTGGTGTAAGACTTTACTCTTCATACTCATTCTTTTATGAAATGCCTTTAAAAGTGTTCAAAGTGTCCTACTGGGCAACAAAAAATAAATAAAAGGTATCTAAATTGAAAAGGAAGAAGTAAATCGTCTCTGTTTACAGATGACATGATCTTACATAGTATATAGAAAACCCTAAAGACTCCACCAAAAATCTGTTAGAACTAACAAACAAATTTTAGAATACAAAATCAAATACAAAAATCAGTACAGTTTCGGGGCTGGGGAGGTGTAACTTAAAGTGCGACAAACAAACATCAGTTGTATTTTTATAAATTAACACAAAATATCTGAAAAAGAAACGAAGAAGACAATCCCACTTACAATAGCATCAAAAGGAATAAATGCAAGAAATGTAACTGAGAAAGTGAAAGATCTTTACACTGAAAAAACTATAAAATGTTGATGAAAGATACTGAAGACAAAAATAAATGAAAAGATATCCCACATTCGTGGATTTTGAAGAATTAGTAATACTAAAATGTCCATAGTACACAAAGCCATCTACAGATTCAATGCAATCCCTCTCAAAATTCCGTTGACATTTCTCATAGGTATAGAAAAAGCAATCCTAAAATTCATATGAACCACAAAAGACCCCAAATAATTAAAGCCATCTTTTTTTTTTTAAAGAGCGAGCGAGAATTTTTTAACATTTATTTTTCAGTACTTGGCGGACACAACATCTTTGTTGGTATGTGGTGCTGAGGATCGAACCCGGGCAGCACGCATGCCAGGCGAGCACGCTACCGCTTGAGCCACATCCCCAGCCCAAAGCCATCTTTTTTTAACTTTTTTTAATAGTTAGTGTTTAGTTTTAGGTGGACACAATATCTTTTATTTTACATTTATGTGGTGCTGAGAATCGAACCCAGTACCTCAAGCATGTTAGGCGAGTTCTCTTCCACTGAGCCACAACCCCAGCCCCATAAAGCCATCTTAAGCAAGAAGAACAGACTTGGAAGCAGCCTTCTTCCTAACTTCAAATTACATTATAAAAGCTATAGTAATAAAATAGTATGGTACCAGCACAAAAACAGACACACAGACCAATGGAACCCAATGGAGGCTACAGAAATAAGCCAATGCATACATGGACAACCAAACTTTGACAAAGGTTCCAAAACTCACAATGGGGAAAGAACGGTCTCCTCAATAAATGGTGCTGGGAAAACTGGATCCATGTCCAAAAAAAAAAAAAAAAAAAAAAGTTTTTTTATCTTACATTTTAAAAAATCAACTTTACAGAATTAAATACTTAAACAAAATGCTAAACCATAAAACTCCTTAAAACAAACAAAAAACACAGGAGAAAGGTCCACAACATTGGTCTTGGCAGTGATAATTTGGAGATGGTAGTAAAAACATAGGCAATAATAACAAAAATAAGCAGGAGTAGGCAGTTAGTCTCATGCTATATTTCTCAAAAAGGTATCTGCTTAGGGGACTGTTGGGGCATACAAGAAGTGGTTGCAGGTTACAGGTAACTCCACCTGGGGATTCCTGAGGACATGTCATTGTGGAAGATGTGGATTTCTTCATGAAACAGCCTAGGAATGAGACTGCAGATACAATACTAAAGAAGCTGGATGAATAGTACCAAAAGTACGAGGTTATGGAACTGAACCTTGCTCAAGAAAAGGAGGCTTAAAGGTCAGATTCCTGAAATGAAGCAGATTTTGTAAATTCTAAAATACATGCAGATGGAAATAAATAGCCCACCAGTTGCCTGGAGACCGAATTCTTACTGACAGACAACCTGCACTGCAAAGCTTTGTTTCCTCCTATTGATACAGTTTGTCTGTGGTTGGAGGCTTATGTAATAGTTGAATATGATACTGGTGAAGCTCAGGCATTGTTGGGAAAGACTTTATCAACTACCACAAAAAAAATCTGGATTCTCTTAAGGAAAACATTGACTTTCTTTGAGATCAATTACTACTACAGAAGTCAATATGGCCAGGGTTTATAATAGGACATGAAGAGCAGAAACAAACAGGAGTCTACCAAGAACAAAGCATAATGCTGACAATTTGGTTCAGGTTGCTGGGTGTGGTGGTGCACACCTGTAATCCCAGCGGCTCTAGAGGCTGAGACAGGAAGATCACAAGTTCAAAGCCAGCCTCAGCAAAAGTGAGGCGCTAAGAACTCAGTGAGACCCTGTCTCTAAATAAAGTACAAAATAGGACTGGGGATATGGATCAGTGGTCAAGGGCCCATGAG
Source organism: Urocitellus parryii (assembly GCF_045843805.1). NCBI lineage: Eukaryota > Metazoa > Chordata > Mammalia > Rodentia > Sciuridae > Urocitellus > Urocitellus parryii. The sequence continues at coordinate 78,164,636 of NC_135536.1, read as the reverse complement.
TTCAATCCTGGTACCCTCCCCCTAAAAAATGTGGTTCAGTTTTACAAATGTGTTATTTTAAATACTCCAGCATTCATTCTTCAAGACAGACATAACTGAATGTTTTTTAACAGCAACAGTGATTAAAACGTTTTTAAAAATATTAATAAGTGAGACTACATCAAACTAAAATGTTTCTGAACAGCAAAGGAAAAAAATCAACAAAATGAAAACAGCCTGTAAAATGGGAGAAAATTTGCAAACGGTATACCTGTCTGATAAGAAGTTAATATCCCAAATATACCAAGAATTCATGCAACTCAAGAGAGAGACAAAGAGGGTGGGAGGAAGGGCTCACTAAAAAGAATGAAAAAAGAACCTGAATAGAAATTTTTACAAAGACATACAAAGGACTAACAAACAAATATGTGGAAAATGTGTTCAATATCACTTATCATGTAATCATCAGGGGAATTCACATCAAAACCACAATAAAATAAATAACAGATATTGATGAGACTGTAGAGAAAACAGAACCCTTATACATTGTTGGCAGGAATGTAAATTGGTACAGCCCCACTATGATAAACAAGGTGGTTCCTCAAAAACAAAATAAATAAATAGAACTATCACATGATCTAGCAATTCCACTTCCTTGATACATAGCCAAAGAAAATAAAAATAGTTCTGTCATTAAAGAGATATCTGCGCTCCTATGTTCACTGCATCATTATTCACAATAGTTGGAATATAGAAACAATCTAAGTATCTGTCAAGGAGTCCTGCCAACCTGGATGAACCTGGAGGACATTATGCTAAGCAAAATAAGCCAGACGCAAAGTGAAATAATGTCAGGATTTCATTGATACATGAAATCTAAAATAAAAAATCAAACCTATAGCATCAGAAAGGAGAAAAGTGGTTACTAGGGGTTGTGGGTGCAGAAAGTAGTAAAATATTAATAAATTCTGGAGACTTAATGTACAGTATGGTGACTATTACTGTACAAGGTCATATAATGTATTATATACTTGAAATTCTTAAGTAATCTCACCATGCAGGTGTACAAAAAAGGTTACTATGTGAAGTAATAGATATGTAAGTCAACTTTATTATAGTAATCATCTCCCAAAATATATGTATATCAAATGTCATGTTGTATACATTGAATATATGCAATTTTTGTCAATTATGCCTCAATACAGAAGAAGAAAACATAAATAAATAAATGTATGTGCTCAAAGTATGATTTATTTGGTACAGAGATTCAGGTATATTTAATTTCATTTTGTTTGGGGACCATAAAAAATAACATAAAAATTTAAAAATAAATCTTATGTGCATATTTAAGATATGTGACATGGAATGTTATATATACAGATACAGATATATACCTACATATATATGTATGTATATATATATATATATATATATATATATATATATAGTAAAATAGTTACTAGTGGGGCAAATTAACATATCCAACACGTCACAATTATTCCCCCGACCATCATGGCAAGAGGAGCTATTATCTACTCATTTAGCAAAAATCTTGAATATGATGCACTATTATTATCTATAGTCCTCATATTGTACATTAGATTTCTAAATGCCTACCCACAAATGGATAAAGAAAATGTCAGACACACACATGATATTGTCCATAATATAGATAGACCTGGAAGATATTATGCTAAGTGAAATAAGCCAGACACAGAAAAAATATTGCATGATCTCATTTATATGCAGAATTTATGGTGTTAAAAAAGGAAGCATGTGTGTTCAAATACAAAGATAGAGACCTGAAACAGTGGTTACTTATGGTTGGGGGAGAAGGAAATGAGGAGATGTAGATCAAAGGATACAAAACAGCACAAGTGTAGGAGGAAGACCATGAAGATAATTCACTCCTTAACAGTACGTGAGGGCAACCCTGTCAATAGAAGCATGGATATACCAAAGTTCTATCCCAAGTAGAAGGGTGTGGAATTTAAGAACTACCAACTCATTAGGGTTGGGGGTATACTAAGTGGCAGAATCCTTGCCTAGTTTATATAAGGCCCTGGGTTTCGTCCCTAGCACCACAAAAAAAATAGGTGGGGTGGGGAGCAACTACCACTTTAAAGTCTGAAGTCTCTCTAAAACTTTGTTACACAGCCATCATTATAAAAATATTTGTTTTACACCCTTTTATTCAGAAAAGCCTGGAATGTGGCAGGCATTCAGTCAATGAACACCTCTCCAGTAAAACCTGTTTCAAAGATCCTTGTGACTAGGTTCTAATTCTGGGCTTATTTCCACCCGCCACCCAACATATAACCGAGTGTCTCTCCCATGGCTCTGTCACTTGGGCTAACAATTAAATCCACTTTAAAAATTGACCTAAGGAGACACTTGACAGGTTAAATCTATTAAAATACACGTTTGCAGAGTATATCTACAATGCACTCCAAACTAAAAATAATCCACTTTTGGAGAAGTAATTTTAGATATCTGAGCTACTCTCCTTTCATTGGCCTGATGCAGCTCTACCACACTTCAATGCCTCTGAGTGTTATTAGCACTTGCCATACTAAGACTGGCAAAAACATTTTGAGTGCATAGGAGTTATACTCATTTTTAATTAAATGTAAAAGATGTCTATACTGCCTCCTTATCTGGGCTTCAATATTTCCTCTGAGGTTATTTCTTTAAAATACATCCTAGGATTACATTAATTGGGATTTCTAAAGTTCTATTATTTCATTCTTTCTAATGGTAAATAATGGGATAGTAATTGTCAAAAGAGATAATAAACTGTGAAAGACCTTCATTTGCTTTAAGCCCACACAAATATTACAAATCCTATTTTGGTTTAAAGAAAGGTCAGGTCCTGGTTATAAGGTTGTTTATACAAACTATACTAGTATTAAACTTCATAGGCTTATATATTCAAAGCCAATTTTCTGTAAATTTGTTAAAATAGATTGACTTACAAAAAGAAAGAAAGAAAAGCAAGAGGTAGTATACAAGGAAGATTTTATAAGTCCCAAGCAATTAACCATTAGTTATTTGAACAACTAACACTGAAATGCTATTAACAAAAGAATTTACAACCTATAATAAAAATAAGTGTAGTAGGATTTTATGTCAACTAACGGGCATTTATAATACTGACCAAGTTCAGAGAGATTCATTTGGAGCTATTAATCCACTCTAAAAGAATGATTCCAGAAAAACATGCAAATGCTTTACTAAGCAGAAAAAAATTTTTTAAATATTTCTACTGGGGCTGAGGATGTGGCTCAAGTGGCAGCACGCTCGCCTAGCATGCATGAGGCACTGGGTTCGATTCTCAGCACCACATAAAAATAAAATAAAAGATATTGTGTCTCTCTAAAACTAAAAAATAAATATTAAAATATATATATATTTCTACTGGCATAGTGCTTACATCTTGTACTATAATTTCCTTAATATATGCTAAGCACCAATTATATACCAGGTTCAGTATTCTGGAATGTTAAACTTCTATTTTTTTTTTTTTAGGTTGTGGGGGGGGGTGCCAGGGATTGAACCCGGGGCATTTAACCACTGAGTCACATCCCCAGCCCTTTTTACATTTTATTTTGAGACAGAGTCTCCCTAAATTGTTTAGAGCCTTGCTAAATTGCTGAGGCTAGCTTTGAACTTGGAATTCTCCTGCCTCAGCATCATGAGCCACTGGAATTACAGGTATATGCAACCATGCCCAGCTTTTAATTTTTTATACCTTTATTTTATTTATTTATGTGGTGCTGAGGATCGAACCCCGTGCCCCAGACATGTGAGGCAAGTGCTCTACCACTGAGCCACAACCCCAGCTCCTAAATTCATTTTTTGATCACTCAAAACTTTTTGACAATAGGCCTCAACAAATGCTTATTAAGATTAATCTGATCATTTGTAGAGATCTAGACATTTTTATTTCAATGACTTCCTAAGGTAGAACAACTATATGCTGCTCTGGCTCAAATCACAGCTGATATATTATAAACTGAACCCCAACTCTAAGCCAGGCACCCTGTGCTACTGTAAGACAGTGATGTGGAAACCCAAAGCAGAAGTGGCAAGGACAGATAACAGGAAGGGACAAACACATAAGACTATTAACAATACAGAATTCACAAGACTTTGCAGCTCATTGGATACTGTAAATCAAACCAGAGAATATTTTAAGTTGTATTTCCAAACATTAGGTGAAATTTTAGTTTTTAATACATTTTCTAGCAATATTTACTAACTTGTTTTTTTAAGTGCCTAGGATCTGTACCTCCTATCAGCTCCCAATGAACATCACTCACCACACTGTAAGCTTTCCAGGGTAAGGATCATACCCTAGTTGTTTCTGTTTACCAAACTCTTAAATCAATGTACACAGTTTGTTGAATAAATGATTTGTAGCACTCATCTCTTCTTGTCTTTTGTTCTCACCACTTCTCCCCTCACTCTCATCTTTTCTATTATTGGTCATAATAGAACTAATGTACACTTTTGTTTTATTTTTTAAATGAGAATTGATGATCTGTGTTTTTAAGTACACCATTTTTTTTTTTTTTTTTTTTTTTTTGGTTGTGCTACCCTATTTACCATTCCTTTTTGGGTTTTGTTTTTGTTTTGAGACAGAGTCTCTCTAAGTTGCCAGGCTGACCTTGAACTTGCAATCCTCCTGTCTCAGCCTCCCAAGTAGCTGGGATTACAGGTATAGACCACCACATCCAAATAGTTCACTATTTGTTAAAGTCGACTCTGAAAAACAACCAATCTTGTTTAAAAGGAAAAAAAAAAAAACATGTTTTTGTGTTGGGGAGTACATCAGAGGATGTTAATCACTAATCAGAAAAAAAATATATAGAAAAATTAAAACTTCCCCAATTTTAAGGAGACCTCTAAAAGGTTACTGGAGAGAAAGTGAAAGTCAAAGAGTTAAACAGAACTTCTTTCCATTATCCAAACCTCCAGAATATCATTGAAAATGTTACACTGGACATGTTTAAGCACTGAATATGTTAAAGACTTATTTCTACCTTATTTATTTTTTAAATATTTAAACTTTGTGTATGTAATATTTGTAATCAGATGGAAATGAGCCCTTTTTCGTTTCAAGTACTTGATTATGTGCTGTTTGCAATCACAGAAGGTGAAGGGGCTTTCCAATGTCCTGGTTGTAATGCAGCAATTTTCTTTCAAGTTCCATTACAGGCTCCCAGATATTGCCCATCTCTACTCCCAAATCACTCAGCAAAACAAGGTCCAAGAATTTAAAACAGTGAAAGGGACAGTACCTCTTGCTCCCATAAAGTGCTTCTTTCCTCCATGATAATGCAACATACCCCTACACACATTGATGTTATTTCTGATCATAAATAATAAAATCTACTTCATAATTTGGATGCTCCAATTTTGTATAAAACGTAACCTTTATTTGATAGAAGTCCCCCAAAAGGTGACTTTAAGAAAAAATGATTTTGAAAGATAGTACACTGAGATGCAGGAAAACTGTTAAGTTTGAGATTTTTTGCTCAGGGAACTCAACATCTCTTACAGAGAAATAATCATAATAAACTTGTAATCAAACTCCTTGGCCATCTTTCCATTCATATCAGCTTTGAAAGTGTCACGATAAGAGATCATTACATTCAGGAAAAAGAAAGCACAGGGCAAGAAGCCACAGGGCAGCCAGAGCCCCCCAAAGATAGCAGGCAGCTGGGCTTGGACACAGAAACAGTCACACAAAGCCATTCTCCCGCCTGACAACGAGAATGAGAGCATTCCCCAGGCTACAAAAGCCCGATCTGGCCAGAAAAGTTGGCGAAGACATCCAGCACAGGTACGGGCTACACAAGTTCCAGGTAAAGTTAGAAGTTACAAAGACCCGGATTCTGTGAAAATAGCGAATACTGAGTATGGGTGCTCACTGTCAGCACACCCCTTTTTGCCCCGGGAAGGGAAGGCCAAAGGAGATGTATAAACCAATTTGGTAAAAACATAGAGCAGACACTCACATCCCTCTCTCGGTCCCAAGCGCCTCAGGGCGCGCTGAGGTCCAGGCTGCGGTGGAGGACCGGTCCTCGCCCACCCAGACCAGCTGCCGAGGACCCAGACCTCGGTGACGAAGCACAGGGAGCTCGTTCCGGCAATAGGAGGTGCAGTGACGTACCCCATCCCCTCACTTGCCGGTGTCTCCACACCAAGCGCGCAGCCTGGGCAAGGGGTGCTAGGACCCGAAGCACCGACGCGCACACCCCTCACCTGGCAGAAGCACCTCTGCGCCGCCGTCTCCGGGGGCTGCTGTCCACCATGGCCCGAGCGCAGCAGCCACACAGCACCCAGAAGGCCGATCAGGAAGCCCCAGCCGCGGCCCATAGCCGCTCCGGCCGTTTGTCACCCCGCGTCTCCGAGTCCCCAGCACTCGGGCGCAGGCCGCGCGCCCTCAGATGAAGCCCAAGCGGGCCGGCCCCCGGCGGCGCCCCACCTCCGGGCCGCCCCCCAGGCCCGCCCTCGGTTCTCCCGCCTCTCAGCGGCCGCCACCTCCCGGCAGAGCCTGCGGACGTGCAGTGGCGCCCGCGCTGGCCGCCCGGGGCCTGGGGCTGGCTTCCTTCCCGCCGCGTGAGGCTGACGCAAGAACCCGCTTCCCGGCTCTGCCCGGCCGCGCTCACCCCAGGGCCCCCGAGCCCCCGACACCCTGGGCGTGGAGACTCGGCCCAGCCCAAAGTCCCCAGACCCCGCGCCGGTGTCGGGGTCCAGCCCACCCCCTGAGGCAGCCGAAGCCGGAGGGGCCTGTGTTTTCCTGCGGGGCCCCGCCCCAACCCGCTCACTGCTGGCCAATCCTTCCGTATCTCAGTGCAAGGAAATCGACCGTAGGAGAATTGCGTGTCCTTAGTGCCCCTGACAGAGTCTTAAAGCTGAAAGGCATATTAGAGATCTTTTAGACCAGGGTTGCATATGTAATTTGGATTTTCTGGTGGCTACATCAAAAGAGCAAGAAGAAACAAACGAAACTATTTTAAATGTAGTTTTATTTAATTCCAATATGTGCTAAATATTTCAAAATGCAATCATATTAATTTTATTCATAAAACATTTCAGTTTTGTTTGTAAACCCAGTGTGTATCCTATACGAACTAGGCACATTTCATAGCCAAATGTGCCTAGTGTGAACTGGAATGGTAAGCTGTTGTCAGGACCACCTTCTGATTTTATAGGTAAAACAAGCCTAGAGAGGTGAGATTATATGATAGAGCCAAGTCCTCTGATTCCTAGTTCTGATCTTTTAACACTCAGCCAAGGAACTAGTCTATGAATTTTTGTTATTATGGTTGTTGTTTTTAAAAAGAACTGATGCTTTTCAACATCCTGTATATTAAAAGTTGGAATATTTTGGACATGGGGCATAGCTCAGTGGTAGAGTGCATGCCATATGGTCAGGCTCTGGTTTTTATGCCCCCACCTCCCATCCTGTACTGAGAGGCAGGGAGGATTTAAAAAAATTAGAAGAGGAGCTGAACTGACATCTTTCCAAAGAATACATACAAATAGCTAACAGGTATATGAAAAGGTGCTCACATCACTAATCATCAGGAAATGCAAATTTAAAACACACCTGTTAAAATAGCTATTATCAGAAAGACAATAGCCTGGTGCAGTGAAACAGGCCAGTAATCCTAGCTACTTGGGAACCTGAAATCCCAGGTAGTTGGTAGGCAAGAGTATCACAAGTTCAAGATCAGACTGGGCAATTTAGGGAGACTTTGTCTCCATGTCAAATTATAAGGGCTGGAATGTCATTCAGTAATGCAGCACTTGCCTAAGTAGGAGACTCTGGGACACCAACGATGCACAACCAACTTGGAAAACAGTATGGAGGTTCCTAAAGAAACTCAAAATTACCTTATGATCTTTTGGATCTATACCGCATGTCATATATACCCACATGAATTTAAATCAGTAAATCTGCACTCTCATGTTTGTTTCAGCATTACTATGTAATCTTATGACATTACTCTTTCAGCAAGGATTATGTCTCAAACATACCTGAGAGTCCCAGAGATACCAACAAGGAACTTTTTGCACATGTTTTGGAATGAATGACTTTCTTATGACAATAGTATTAATTGAATATTAGACCATCAAAAATGAGAATGGTAGCTCAGTGTAGAGTGCTTGCCTAGCATGTGTGAGGCACTAGGTTCAATTCTCAGCACCGCATATAAATACATAAATAAAATAAAGGTCTACCAACAACTAAAAAATATATATTAAAAAAAGATCCATTGACAACTAAAACATTTTTTAACAAAATGAGAATAAAGCTTCAGAAGGAAGCATGAATCAGCTCAAGATTTCACCCTGATGCAATAGTCTGCAACCTGAGGGAGCTTAAAATTTTCAATATCCCCATGATAGAAGTTCCATTCCAGATCTTGACAATGCTCCAGTAGCAGCTGCTGCTCTCCAGTCTTTGCAATGCCACCCAAAGATGACACAAAGAAAGATGCCAAAAAGTCGGCAAGAAAGACAAGGACCCCCAGTGAACAAATCTGGGAGCAAACCAAAAAAGAAGAATTGGTCCAAAGGCAAAGTTCAGGACAAGCTCAATAATTTAGTCTTGACAAAGCTTCTTATGTCAAACTCTGTAAGGAAGTTCCCAACTATAAGCTTATAAGACCCAGCTGTGGTCTCTGAGAGACAGAAGATTTGAGGGTTCCTGGCCAGGGAAGCTGAAACGCTCCTCAGTAAAGGGCTTATCAAACTGGTTTCAAAGCACAGAGCTCAAGTAATTTATACCAGAAATACCAAGGGTAGAGATGCCCCAGCTGTTGGTGAGGATGCATGAACAGATCCAATCAACTGTACATTTGGAAAAATAAAACTTTATTAAAACAACAACAACAACAAAAAAGAAGTTCTACTCCATAAAACTCAAAATCTTGCTCAGATTTCTAACAAGCTTACCAGAAATAATATCCATGTAAGACATATGTTTTTACTTTATTGTCTTGATAGTTATAATTTTTTCTTTCAGATTTGTGAGGGATTTTTAGACATGTCAACTAGTTTTATATCACTGACATTTCCCTGAGAGTCCTTTAAGTCCATCTTTTGTGTGAGTGTACTTCTTCAAATAGGCTTACCTGATCATTAGGCTTATCTGTGTTGGCCCATGAAATAAATGGTTAGTCATTCAACAACTATTTCAAGAACACTCACAGGGTACATAGTTCAACATTTGATTTCTGAAAGCCTAGCCTCCCATCTATTATGACTTTACTAAACAACATTAAATTTTTTAGAGATGAACATGGTCACAACCTCGTTATTCTAATGCTAGTGATTATAATAACATAACTTAATGTACACAGCATTTCTTGATGGAATTCTGATTACTGTGCAAATGACACCTATTATTATTTATTTATTTTTTAATGACCAAAGCAGGAAATGGCTTGAGCCCAATTTCTCAAAATGAGACATGGAGATTTCTATGGGTAACCTCTGAGTACTTACACTTTTTCCAACATTCAAAAGATAGGAAAGAAAATAATGTGAAGCAGAAAAAAAAAAAGGCTAAGTAAAATTTAAAGATTTAATACTATTTGATTAGAGCTACTTATCTAACTGATCTTTATTAATTATAAATGAACATGATACATTGCTGGATGCTTCTCTTAAGGTGCTTAGGATCCTCTGAGATGGGAAGGCAGGCCACCTAAGCTCTGTTTTTGCCTTTACCTCAAGTTCCTGAAAGAGGAGCTATATATAGTTACTGATGTCACTCCTTAATTTCCATTTCATGCCTTAACCCACTGTGCAGTCTGGTTTCTGGCTCCATTCTCCGGAAACATCTTCCTTTTTATGTGACATTCTTATTGCCAAATCCAGTGATCATTTTTCATGAAACCTCTGCCGCATTTTGATAAAGCCAACTCTTCTCTCCTTGAATTCCACATTCACCACCACTCCAATTTCTCCCTATACTTTTCTGATATTATTTAACCATGTCCTCTGTGAGCTTTTCCCCAGCCCACTTCTAAGATGTGAATATTCCCCAGGATTCCATCTTTTGTTCAGTGTTCGTTTAAGCCACCACAGGAGAAAATCACCCAGTCTCCTGATTCTAAATACCTCTTCTATACTCATCACTCCCAAATCTGTATCTCTAGTTCAGATCTCTCCCCTGAGCTTCAAGATTCAGCTGTCTAGTTCGACACTTCCATCTGGTTTCTCAGAAACACTTGGTTATACCATATTTATCTAGTTATCTATAAAGCAGGAAGCTATCTTCAATTCCTGCTGCTCTCTCACTCCCCACGATATGTTGATACAGCAAGTTCTGTCTTCCTGTCCTCTACATATATCCTCATTGACTCCTTCCTCTCCATCTTTACAACCAAGGACTTTATTGTCCCTCACCTGATTTATTTCCTCATTCCCTTAAATAATCACCCAGCTTCCAAGTTTGTACTCCTCAAAAAATCTTTTCCTCACTAGGTTGATGTCTCAAAAATGTAAATCTGACCACATTATACCTTTTTTAAGAAAACTTCAATGCTCCCAGTTGTCTGAAAAATTAAGCCCAAGACTCTCAGAATGTCACTCAGGGTCCCCCATGATCTTTCCCATCTACTCCAGCTTCATTTCCAGTAGCTCTCCAACTTAAAATCATCAAACTGCTAACATTCCCCCATCCACGAATGTTGTTTCCAGTCTTAAAATCTTTCTACCTGAAATGAGCTTCCATTCCTGAAATGTTTACTACCCTGCCCCAAGCTCTGGGCCTTACTTTGGGTGACTTTAACTACTTTAAGGTTCTGCTCAGGCCCTGTTACCTCCATGAAGTCTTCTCTAACCCCTCCTCTGAGGTTGGATTAATTCCTCTTCTTTGGTCCATAAGGTTGTATAAGTGTACTTATCATATGGAATAAAATATATGTTTATGTATAGGCTTTCCCTCATTCAACAAGTGGGTAGAGGACTTGTCTTGATATTTTCAGGTTCCTCAGCAGTTAGGACCATATATATGTTTCAGAAGACAACTTGTGAATGGATTAATGAGTGTACAAATAAATTAGTTAATTAACAAACCTGAAGATATAATAACAACCTGATATGTCACAGGGCAATGTGTTGTTTAAACAAACATATTCAAACAAATACCATAAGCTTAGAAGCCAAGGAATAATATTGGACAGAGTAATTGTGGGTGGGAACACAATAGAATTCAAAGTGACAAGACAAAAATACATAAAAGGTGATGCAGGAAAACCAAAGACAAAGCAGAGGTCAACTATCAATTGATTCATAAGAAAAAAAAATTAAAGTTTCTAAATTCATTCAGTATTATCTAGTCCAGAATGGCTACAAACTCTAGAGACTCTAAATTCAGAACAATTCCAAAGAAAGGTGAGAATTCTGAACTGAAGAAAAGAATGGATTATCTGAACACTTCCCCACCAGCTACTCTATGTTAAAATATCTCCCTCACCTCCAGATCACTGGTGGTGCTCAGCTCCTGGACTGCGGCCTGTATGCACACTTGCTTTCCACTCACCCCATTCTGCCCAATCCCCATTCTGAAAGAGGACTGTAAAATTCTTCCAAGAATAAACAGTGGCATCAAAACAAACAAACAAACAACAACAACAAAAAAAAAACAAGATAGGGACTAGGGTCAATGGTAGAGTGTTTGCCTAGCATATGTAGGGTTTGATTCTCAGCAACACATATAAATAAATAAAATAAAGGTCCATTGACAAATAAAAAAAATTAAAAACAAACAAACAAACAACAAGATAGCTAGATGCCCCCCACATTCATTAAGAATTTCACTGCCTTTATAGTTCCTCACTCAATGATCAGAAAGCCAAGGCTCATGAGGAAAGCCTCCAATATGAAGCAGGCCAAAACACATAGGAAACAGGAACTGAGGAAAAAGAAGAGTGAAGAAACAAAAACAAAGTGATAATCAATATCCTCAAAGACATAAGAAATGGATTCTACAAAAACCAACAACCAGAGAACAAGAAAGAGCTCTTGTAAACTAAAAGTAACAAAACAAAATGTTTCAACAGAAACATTCTAGATAGTGGAATAAATAGACAAAGAGGTAGAAGCAGATGAGAAAACATGACAAATTAGAGGATTAATCCAAAGGGAACAGAGGAACAGACTCTGACTAATTCTAAGAGTATCACTAAGACAGAACATGAAAACAGAGACGAGGAAATAGCCTTTGAAGTAATTCAAGAGAATATCCAAAGCTGGGCGTGGTGGTACATACCTATGATGATTTGGGAAGCTGCAGCAGGAGGATCAAGCAATTTAGTGAGACCCTACTCAAAATAAAAAATAAATAGGGATAAGGATGTAGCTCAATAGTAAAGCGCCCCTGGTTTCAATCCCTGGTATAAAAAAAAAAAAAACTAGCCAAAAATCAAGGATGGCTTTTTAGATTGATAGGGACCATGAATGCTTACTTCAGTAGGTAGAAAATGCCCCTAACAGAGATAAAACTTTAAGAAAAAACAGAAACCTGGTCTGCTGCCAAGAACTGAGAATCAGAAGGGAGGTTTAGAAGCACTAGAAGCTACAGGACAATGAATCAAGGCCTTCAAAATTCTGAGAATTCTATAGCCAGGCAAACTCAAGTGTCAGAGTAGATTTAAGATATATTAAGATACACAGGTCTCAAATGTATAGCTTTGAATCCTTTCTGAGAAAATTACTAAAAGAATGTGATCCAACTAACCGAAGGAGTAAAACAAAAAAGAAAACTGGAATATCAGGAAAGAGAAGATAGCACATAGGAGAGGAGTTAGAGAAGTTGTAAGAATTTAGAACAAGAAGATTGAGACTCCAGAAGCATTGTTTGTAGTTGAAAAGTAGAATTGGGGGGAATCCAAGATGTCACTGACTTTCTGAACAGCGCTTGTCAGAGGTTTACAGTTGTGTAGAAAAGTTGGGGAAAATCAAAGATTAAACAAAACAAAACTGAGCTCATTTGTTTAAAAAAAAGATAACTTTTTATTCCAGACAGTTCAAAAAGGTTTTACAAGAAGGCAAATATAATTATAGTCTTTTTCTTGATACATAGCCCTGTAATGAAACTATAATTAGATAGAAGTAGGAAAAGTGGGAGTCTGAAGTGATATAAACATGGTAAATCTTTACCTTCTTAATTGAAAAGTGAAAAGATAAATTCTAGCCAAGCATACTTATAATCCCAGTGATTTGGGAGGATAGCAAGTTAGAGGCCAATCTTGGCAATTTAGTGAGACCCTATCGCAAAATAAAAATTGAAAAAAGGTTTGGGGTGCAGCTCAATGGTAAGACACCCCTGGGTTCAATCCCTAGTACCACACACACACACACACACACACACACACACAAATCCTAAAATCGGTATATCAAGAAATAGCCGACATGCTGGGCACAGTGATACACCCTTATAATCTACGCTACTCAGGAGGTTAAGGCAGAAGTATCACAAATTCAACACCAGTCTGGGCAACTTAGTGAGACCTGGTCTTTAAAGAAAACAAGGATTAAGGATGTAGCTCAATGGTAGAGCACTGGCCTCCTATGCATAAGGCCATGAATTCAGGCTCAAGTATAGCAAAACAAAGGGAAAAGGAAGAAATATATGCATATTTAGAAATATAAAGGTAAATATAGAAGAAACATGTCTTTAAAATGGGGAAATGAGACTCAGGGTTAGAGTAGGGTAAGGTAATAGATTCTTTGTTTTCAATCTAATCTTTGTAGTATTTTTAAAAATTATATAAAATTATGTGTATATTTTTAAAGTTATTATTTTAAATTATAATCATTATTTTGGTATTTTCCAGAAGCCTAGAGACTCCAACTTCTAGTCCTACCTCAGTTATCATTCTGCTTAGCCTTGGACCTATCTAATTAAGTACCTTCTGGTAGGTATCTGGAGTATGTATTTGAAATGAAAATTTTCTAAAAATTCAAGAGTCTGCTGGCCATGGTGGTTCATGTCTGTAATCCCAGTGACTTTCATCTAGGCTAAGGTGGAAGATCACTTAAGTCCATATGTTTAAGACCAACTTGGGCAACATATTGAGATCCTGTCTCAAAGTTATGGTTGATATGTGAGCAAAAGTAGTTGCCACCTGCCTTCATGGTAATGTTTCCTAATTTCTCTCTAAAAAAAATATGAGTTCCTGTTGTATTAGTTACCTACCACTGTGTAACAAAGTTAGTGACTTAAAACAACAAACAAAATTTGTTGTCTTACATTTTTTATGAGCCAGTGATTTAGGAGCTGCTGTCCTGGGTTGTATGACTCAGTCTCATGCTGTTGCAATCATAACTAGGCCTACAGTCATCTGAAGTCATACTAGGGCTGAGTGATCCACTACCAAGACAGCTCACTCACTCACACACCTGTTGACAGGAGGCTTTGTGGGTCCTTACTGGCTGTGGGCCTTTCTGTAGGTCTGCTGATACATCCTCTTGGCATGGAGCTGGCTCCCCACAGGGAGTGCTCTGAGAGAAAAGAGGAAGGCATAATACTTTTTATGACCTTGTCTCAATAGATGCCACACTGTCACTTCTGCTTTATTCTATTCATCATAACAAGTCACTAAGACAGCCTGGGTGTGGTGGCGAATACTTGTAATCCCAGTGAGTTGGGAGGTTGAGACAGGAGGATTGAAAGTTCAAGGCCTTCCTCAGAAATTTAGTGAGGCCCCAAGTAACTTAGCAAGACCTAGTCTCAAAATAAAAAATAATAAAAAGGACTGGGGATGTAGCTTAGTGGTTAAGCGCCCCCCACCTTCAATCCCTTGTATTAAAAAAAAAAAAAAAGATACTAGTCTGGGGAGAGGAATTAGGCTTAAAGTAGAAACAAACAAACAAACAAAAAATGTGTACATATTTTAAAACCAGCATACCAATCGGTGCTGGATTGTAGGAGAGTAGATTGGGGGACTATCCTTACATGATTTATGAATGCCTAAATCTAGCTCATCACTTTTTGTTATGATATTACTCTTTATGACTCCAAAATAAACTGATATTGCACTACCTTCCTACATCACTTCTATTCTGATAGTTAAAACTCCTTGAGTACCAGTGACATTTCTTGTCTTTTTTTTGTATCTCTGCTTAACCTATTTATAATAGTGCTTGAAATATTCTTTCATTCTGTAAATGTGAATACACTTACATGTAAGTCTCCTAATCTACTTATATATGCACATATACATATGTATATATCTATATCTATATCTATATCTATCTATCTATCTATATTGTGTTTTTAGACACTGTGCTATATACCAGTAATACAGTCATGAGCAATACATAGTCACAATCCTTGTGTAAATTCTTGGGCTTAGTCTACTGGGGAAGGGGAAGACACTAAAGGTTTAATCACATTTGTGAACATATAATTACATATTGAACTACATTTGCTGATGGAGAGAAATATAGTCTTATAGGTGCATATAAAATAGGAACCGGGTTAGTATAGCCAAAATAGGTGAAAATAGAAAGTTCATCAGAAATTGAATTTTGCCAAATGGGTAAAAGAAAAAGAACAAGGTTCCAAGGAAGTTTACAATATTGGTAAGAGTGATGTTAAAATACTTCGCTAGTATGTGCTCATATTTGTTGATTTGAACCAAAACTGACCTTTTTTCTTTGCCTTACCTTCCCTTCTTCTTGATATCAGAGGTGATATATTTTGGTATGGACAGACTAGTCTAACCAGAGTAGTTATAACTGAGTGGGAGAAGGAACTATCTCTGCCCACTTCACCTTGTTTACTGTCTACTGCAAACAAAGAAGTCATATTTTAAAAAAATTCACACATTACCCATATGATTTTTTTCTAATAAATTTGAAGACATCCTTTCTGTGACATTTAATAATTCACATAAATTTGCACCTTATTTGTAAAGTGTAGAATATATATATATATATATATATATGTGTGTGTGTGTGTGTGTGTGTGTACATATATGAATTCATTTGTTTATTTGGCAATGCTGGGGATTAGACTTAGAATTATTACATATGCCAGGCAAGTGCTGTACCACTGAACTATACCCCCAGCCCAGAAATAACAATTTAAAAGAACATTATTGAAGGCTTACTATGTGATGGATGTTGGGTTAGCAACTTTAGGTACATTTTCTTATTTAATACTCATGGCAACCTTTTAGATAGGTCCAGTTATGCTCATTTTACAAAGATAACCAAAGACTAAGCAATTTTTCCAAAAGCACAGAAATCTGACAGTTTAGCGGACCTCAAAGTCCCTGTCTCAGCCACTTCAGCATTCTTATCTGTGCTCCATCTCTCTACTCCACTACCTTCTGGTCTCATTGACTCCCTCTTTGTTTCTAGAAGTAGCTGAGCTCTTTTTCACCTCAGGACCTTGCTCTTGCTCTTCCTCTGTTCAGAAGGTTCTACAGTTTGGTGCATTCTCATCTCAGACGTCTGTTCTAAATTAATTATCCCCATCTGATTCTATTACATCACCGTGTTTCATTTCCATCATAGCACTTAACACTCTAAAACTATTAATTTCCCTACTAGATCACAAGCAGATCTATCAGTACCTCATTCATTCGCTGAAACTTTCTACTTGTTCTGTAACTGCAGGTGTTATACCAAAAAGCCATCTGTGTTACACCGATAGGCTATCAGACCAATTTTGAGGTATTACTCCTTGTTCCACTCCCTTCTCAGTTTATTACAACTGTGGTTCCAAGGTCTTTCAGTAACCCGCGTCCTGCTTTACCCTTCCTGGTCGGCAGGGAGCGGTATAGTTGGAGGCCTCGTTTCGTGTGCAGGGGCACTCTAGGCGAGACGAGACACAGAGGCGAGAGACGTAAGTAGCAAGGCGGGGCTAAGAGGAAGGGGCGGGACATTCGTAAATCCGCCCCTCCAGGCAGTCTCTCCCCCCCCCCTCGCCCCGCCCCTTCCCCCGCCCGGGCGGCCATGGCCATTCCCGGCATCCCCTATGAGCGACGGCTTCTCATCATGGCGGACCCTAGAGATAAGGCGCTTCAGGATTACCGCAAGAAGCTGCTGGAGCACAAGGAGATCGACGGCCGTCTTAAGGAGTGTGAGTGCACTTTTCTTTCCACGTAACCTCGTCTTTGTACTCACTTATGCCTCTGTCAAAGCGGAGGCCTTTGGCCAAGCCTGGCAACCGAGCCCTGGAGATGAGAAGGCCCCGGTCCAGGGACAAGGCGCTTTGTCATCCGGCCCAGAGCTTGGGAAATAGCACCCCTTCAGGTGGGGAAATGGCCCAGTCCAGTCCGAATGACATAGAGAACATCCACGGTTTTGAGATGGGAGTGGGAAAGGATTAGACAAGTGGGGAAGAAGTAGGCCAGGGATGTTTCCCAGGTTTGGGTGCAAGGAGGCAGTGTTGATTCGGGAACCGGGAGAGGGGGAAGGCGGCTTGGCTTGTTGGTGGAGGAGAAAAGGGGTCCAGTGGTCGTAATAACCCTTCTCGTGTTTCATATTTTATTGTATCAAGCATCCAAGCTTTACACCCTGAGCACTTAACGTTTTTCCATAATGCAACATAGAAAAAAGCCTGAGTGATTTAATTAAATGAAGGAAGACTACAACCGTATGTTTCTGTGGAGAACTACATTTGTTAACTTTATTTAGGGTAGAAAACCAAGAGTAATCCAGGTAGGTAGGTGAAGCAATGAGAAAGAGCCTAATTTACTGATTAAATCATTTGGATTTGTAGTTGCAAATCATGAAGTGTAAGGATGTCTGTCTGTAAGAATGTAACTTAAATTTGCTTAATCAAGTGATTATTACAGATCAAGAAAAAAAAGATATGTTGCTTTTTTTGATAACGTTTATTTTTACACTTGTTACCTATTCATTACCAACGACAAAATTTCTTTTTGGCTTGATATAGTGATGGATATGAAACTTACATAAAGTGAAATAGATTTAAGTAATGCATTAAGATTATTGTTCAATTTAAAACATTTAAATTATGTTGTTTCAGTAAGGGAACAATTAAAAGAACTTACCAAGCAGTATGAAAAGTCTGAAAATGATCTGAAGGCCCTTCAAAGTGTTGGGCAGGTAGGTAGTGGAGTCTGGGATGTAGAGGGTGATGGTATTTTTTAGTGATTGGCAACAAGTAATGCTTTCTTTCCTTTCTTAGATTGTGGGTGAAGTGCTTAAGCAATTAACTGAAGAAAAATGTAAGTGGATTAACTTATTAACAATTTTTGAAATGCTTATTACTTTAGTGACAGTAATGCAAGGAGATGCTATTCTTGCATGGACTATATTTTAACTATTATCTTCTTGGAGGACAGAAATAAAACTAAACTTTCCATTGATGTGGAGATACTACACACACGTATTTTTACTATTTTTTCAATTTATTCTTTTGTTTTCCTCTTCTAGTCATTGTTAAAGCTACAAATGGACCAAGATATGTTGTGGGTTGTCGTCGACAGGTAATGCCTGATGTTTGTATAGTGCCTTATGATTGATAAAAGTGCTTTCATATACCTTATATTTACATATTGAGGCAAGCATATTAGGCAATATGCTCAAAGTCTAAGGTTGACTTCTTCATACAGAGAAAGTTATTAGCAAAGCATGAATTCAAATCGTGGGTTTTGTCCTGTAGTGTTCCATATATTCTGCCATATCACATTGCTTTAATCAAATTTGCATACTTAAAAATGAAGGAATTTTATAACTGGAAAGTAGATCTTTTATTTTAATGTCTTTTTTGAAGAGGACTTAAAAAGTATTAGACACTATGAGTTATCTATTTAAACATTCAAAAAATCTTTCATATTTTCTATATTAGGGGCTAAGTTAATTTTGTTAGAGGTAATTTACATTAGAAAAGGCAAATAGAAACAACTTTAAATTCATGTTAAAGTCATCAAAACCTGCCAACAGATAGCTTAGAATCATTCAGTAGCATCTAAAATTAAGTTATGTTTTATTCTCCTCTTAAGGAATTGTTCTAAAGTAGATCATCCTTATGTATTCATTGGAAGAACTTTCTTTGAGAATGTGTTACAACAGGTTCAGGTTTTAAAAACGTTGATAACAACATGCCTATAGAAGAGAATTTAACCCAGGGAATAAATCTCATATGAGGATTTTACCTAGCATATAAGTCAGTATCATTTTTCTAAGTCAGATATTAGATTCCTAATCTGACAAGTGATTTTCCTTTCCCTTCAGGGCCCTCTGGATGCCAAAAGTTGGCATTTCTAAGATATTTCATGTTTGCATATTTGGATTGAATATTTGGAAAGTGGAATATATCAAGAACTGTTAGTGTATATATTCTCTATGGATATAAAGAAACATTGAGATAGTTCCATATTGAGTTAAAAAAAAAATTTCAAGTACCTCACTTATAGGCAATATTTTTGGCTTAGTCCACCTATCCACACCCTCTCCTGTTCCTAGTATTGGGAATTATGTCCAGGTCATTGTGCACACTAGGTAAGTGCTTTACCACTAAGCTACATCCCTAGCCATTTTTATTTTTATTTTGAGCTACAGAGTATCATTAAGTTGTACAGACTGGCCTGGAACTTGCTATTCTCTTCCTTTATCGTCCTGACTAGCTGGGATTATAGGTGTGTGCCATGGTTTGTTGGCTAGCTTAATCCATTGTATTAAATCTAATATTTTGTCTATCATCACTTCATTTTAATTAACACTTGGTCCTAAATTTGTAGCTCTTCATAAAATCCCATGGAATGTGGTCAGTAACTTAAAATGTATTGACGAACATTTTTTAAAACTATCAAATAGCAACTTCATTTTTGAAAAGTAACATCCTGAATCTATTGGATAGAGTTTATCCAATTCTAAACAATTAAATTACCATGCTTAGATATACCAATAAATTGTTTAGTATGATTCACCTCAATATATAATGTGCCTGGCTTAGGGTCTAGCATATAGCAAAGGCATGAATGATAATGTCTGGGTTTGGGCTTGTTTTGCTTGTTATGAGTTTTGTTGTTGTTGGTTGGTGTTTGGGTTTTTTTTTTTTTTTCTTTTTCATTCTTTAGTATGTTAATAAAAATTTCAAAGAGGAAACAAAATCCATAAATGCATCTTCCCCAGTTGTCTGTGAATTAACTAATAAATTTTTTCCCCAAAGTTATACTTCTCAAAATAAATTTAAATGGCACCTTTAAAATGTACTTTTTCCTTCCCAGAATATTCACCACAGGATTTTTCTATAAATGTTTTAGTACTAGTTCACAAAGTCACATCGCTTCAGGGCCTGAACCAAAATAATAAATAAAATTATATTAAGTAGTGTTTGAAAGTAAAATTCTAGGGCTGGGGTTGTGGCTCAGTGGTAGAGCGCTGGCCTAGTGCGGGCAGGGCCCTAGGTTCAAAACTCAGCACCACATAAAAATAAATAAATAAAATAAAGGTGTTGTGTTCAACTACAACTAAAAAATAAATATTAAAAAAAAAAAAGTAAACTTCTAAAGTCCACTCCCTTTTCAAAAATGAGGGGGGCTACAGTTGTAGCTCAGTAGTAGAGCATTTGCCTCGCACATATGAGGCAGTGGGTTCAATCCTCAGCACCACATAAAAATAAATAACGGTATTTTTTTTAAAAGGACGCCATCGCTACTTCAAACTTTGTCAGTGATTTGATGCTGAAATTGCATTCTTCTAATAAGCAGATGGAAATAATTTTAAATTATTACTTCTATTGGCATGGAGTTTATTATCGATATTTGTGTTTTCTTTGAAGGGTAAAAGTGAGTATTTGGGTAAAAGTGAATGTTAAGTTCTTGTTAGAGTGTTATTCTCCATTTTAAATGTTTATAATATCTTTGCTTTATAAAACCAGCTTGACAAAAGTAAGCTGAAGCCAGGAACAAGAGTTGCTTTGGATATGACTACACTAACTATCATGAGGTGGGTTTTGTATTCTGTTTAGTTTTCTTTTATTTTCGCCAAGGGAAGGTCTTATCCAAAATATATGCTTCTTGAAATCAATAAATGTTTTGACACTTTTTACCTGTTACTAATTTCTAATTAATTAAGCATCCTTATTTTTTTTTTTTTTTAAAGAGAGAGGGAGAGAGAGAGAGAGAGAATTTTAATATTTATTTTTTAGTTTTCGGCGGACACAACATCTTTGTTTGTATGTGGTGCTGAGGATAGAACCCGGGCCGCACGCATGCCAGGCGAGCGCGCTACCGCTTGAGCCACATCCCCAGCCCCAAGCATCCTTATAATATCACCTACAAACAAGTTATTTGTACTCCATAAGCTGAGAGAAAATACATCTTTTGAAAGAAAAACAAATGCCTTTTTATTCTAGATATTTGCCAAGAGAGGTGGATCCACTTGTTTACAACATGTCTCATGAGGACCCTGGGAATGTTTCTTATTCTGAGATTGGAGGTCTGTCAGAACAGATTCGGGAATTAAGAGAGGTTAGTATGTCATGCTTTGGTCTCTGAATTACTAATAAATAGTACAGGTTTTGGATGTCTGAAGGGAGAAGCAGAATGAAAAAAATATTTTTGTCCAAATTATTTTTTGTTCTTGAATATTATGCATTTAACACTCTTCTTGAGAGAAGAATGACATTGAATTTCTAGGCATGAGAAGTATTGGCATTTGTTAATTTCGAGATTGTTTGATGTTAGAAATCTTGCTCTTTCTGTGGTGAAGCAGATATATAATCTGGTGTTCTTTCCATCTGTGGTTTTAATTGTTAAAATAGTTTATTTTGGTTGGAGCACATTTGGTTTTGGTCTTTCTTTCTTTCTTTCTTTTCTTTCTTTTGTGGTTGTAGATGGACAGAATGCTTTTATTTTATTTGTTTATTTTTATATGGTTCTAAGGATCAAACCCAGTGTCTCTCACATGTGCTAGGCAAGCACTCGGCCGCTAAACTGGAGCACATTCATATAACATGTATTTTATAGTGTTTGCTAGCTTCTCACAGTGGAATAAGTTACCTGTGCCTTAACTAGTTTCTTTTGTTAAAGCTGTTTGATGCTATTTAGGAAAAATACTGACTATAGGAATGGTTTAAATCTTTGGAGCTTTTAGGTGAAGGATCTAATAAGGATTGCCTTGCATCACAGCACAGATGGCTTCTTGACAATTATCTGTAAAGCAAATTACAATGTCCTATTGATTTTATCTGAATGTAAAATGAAAATATTTAGGAATGCATGGAAATGATTGAAAAGTCTTACCTCCACTAATTTAAGCCCTAAGCCAGTAGTTCTTAGATTTCAGCACAGTAAATTTTCTGATACAGTTGTTAAAAGGCTGGGGATGTAGCTCAGTATCAGAGTGCCTGCCAACCATGTTACAAGTTACATGTTACATTTTGGGTTTAATCCCTAATGCCTCCAAAAAAATTTAAAAATGAAGATTTTTAGGTCCTAGGAATTAGCATTTAAACAAACATTCTAGGTGATTGTGAAACCAAATTTTTTTTGATGATACTTGAGAAAGTTTGGCTTAAGTGTAAATTGAAAGCCAGTTCTCACCGTCTATTTAGTGAAAGGGCAGCCAAGGGAAGAACAATGGTTTCATGGAACAGAAAACCTGCTTTCTACAGTGATTTTGCTGCATCACTTCTTCAGCATAGGAGCAGAAGAAATCACGTCCATGTTCTTTTCATCTGTAGGCACTTTAAAATTTTGATTTTTTATAATTTTCACTTGTCCTAGTCACATCTTATAGACATAGCTATTCAATAGGTGTTTATCTCACAAGTTACTGATGGTACTGTGAATAATATAAGTTGAGTAGTCAAATCCTCAATTTTTCCATCCTCCATTTTCTTTTTTCCTGTGAATTGTTTTGATAGGATATTGAAAGTTGAGCCCATTGTTCTTTTAAGGCTGCTATGGTAAAATGCCAATAGGTGAAATTTTATACACAGTTTTCTCTTTCTGGAAATTATAATTTATCAGATTCCTTCCCTGTTTCAGGATAATTTTGTGTTATATTCCCACATGCAAACTAGTATAAAACTTTTTTTTCACTGATTCTTTTTTTTTTTTTTTTTTTTGTACCAGGGATTGACCTCGGGTGCTTAACCACTGAGCCACATCCCCAGCCCTTTTAATGTTTTATTTTGAGACAGGATCTCACCAAGTTGCATAGGGGCCTTGCTAAGTTGCCAAGACTGGCTTTGAACTTGGAATTCTCCTGCCTCAGCCTCCTCAGTCACTAGGATTACAGGCATTTGCTATTTACCCTGGCTTCACTGATTTTTTTGTTGTTGATGTTGTGGTATAATTTACATTTGATAAATGCACAGATTTTAAGTGTACATTTGAGTATGTTTTGACATTGTATGCCTGTGTATAATCAAGAATGTAGTTTGTTAAAATAGCCATTGTGTAATATATTTCAGAAAAACTTCTATCATAAATGGTTTTACCTAGTGCAGAAATCTAGATGTCTTATGGATTATGTGTATGTCCCACTCTGTTGATATTAGACTTTGGAAATGTCTTTAGTATGCAAGTTATTATTTGAGAACATGCTAAAATGTCTACTAACTTTTTAAGAAACATGCGACTTCTTTTCTAGGTAATAGAGTTACCTCTTACAAATCCAGAATTATTCCAGCGAGTAGGAATAATACCTCCAAAAGGCTGCTTGTTATATGGACCACCAGGTTAGTATTGAATTATTTCTACCTCACCATAAATGAATGAATTAAAGAATAAAAAATAAAGTGGGGATTTAATATGGAAAAATTCCAGCCTCTACTACATTCATGAGAGTGAGATAGGAGAGGTGTGTCTATTGCTCTCTGGGACATGCTTAGTTCATTGTACCTCATAATGTATGTATTATAGCGTACCATTTGATTCTAATGAAATATTCCTCAAAGTGTAGTTTACAGATCCAGGTGTCTCTGAGATGCTTTCTTGGGATCTGCAAGATCAAAACTACTTTCATGGCTGAGAATATAGCTATTCAGTGGTAGAGCGCTTGCCTAGTATACATGAAGCCCTGAGTTCCCTACCTAGAATTGGGGTGGCTGGAAAGACTACTTTCATGATAGTAACATGTTATATGTCTCCTTTACCATGTTAATGTCTGTGTTGATGGTATGAAGGCAATGTGGGTAAAATTGCTTGGCTTGAAACTGTACTTGTAGTCATTGTTCTCTTAATCACCACATACTTGCAGTATAACAAAAAATTCCAGTTTTTCTTTAAAATGTTGGTAGAGCAGTAAAAAAAATAATTTTATTAAATTCTCAATATTTTGCGTTCTGTGTGATAAAATGGAGAGTATATGTACGTACAAAGTATTTCTGCTGCATATTGAAAAGGATATTTGTATTTAGGAAAAGCACTTGGTCAGTTGAGTTGTCAGATAAATGAATTGTTTTTCTTGGAATTCAATTTTTACTTAAAAAAGGATAATTTATAATCTGTGGTCATTCAGACTGGTTATTGCTTACTGGTTGCTAGTTACTGCTAATTCAGACCAGTACACATTTTTTTCTGAAGTGAACAAAGTAAGCTTATCATGTTAAATAAGCTGAAGGACTGGGGGCTTATCATGTTAAATACAGCTGAAGGACTGGGGCTTATCATGTTAAATACAGCTGAAGGACTGGCCTTGCATGCATGAAGACCTGGATTTGATTCCCAGCACTGCAAAAAAAGATAAATAACAAAAAGAAAACAGATGATACCATCTGCTATTAGCCATAAAATTTGAGCCTTCAAGTAAATTAGAACTTTTAAAAACTAATGTCTGGTGTTGCAAGTTTGGCAGCTTTCTAATATGTTAATTCTTAAAGACTTTCTTGAAAAGTTGGGCAGTGGGGGCTGGGGATGTGGCTCAAGCGGTAGCGCGCTCGCCTGGCATGCGTGCAGCCCGGGTTCGATCCTCAGCACCACATACCAACAAAGATGGGCAGTGATATTAATTAATTAATAAGTCTGTTTTTTAGATATTATATAATGAAAAATATCAACATTTGGAAGATTTGCAAAATTTACTAAACCAATAGTTTTCAAATAACCAAAGCTTGATGTTAAAAATATGCATAGATAAAAGATTAATTAGTATTCAGGATAAACCATTGCATTTTAATATGTATTTATCATGGTCCATGTTATAAGCAGGATTTGATATATTTTTAAAGAAGGGCTGTTATCAATTCTATTTTCAAATTCTAAATTTTTAGCATGATGACTAACAATTATTGACAAAGATGTGGGGGAAGTGGAACTCTTATACACTGATAGTGAGAATGTAAATTGGTGCAGCCCTTATGGAAAACAGTGCAGACAATGATACCATGTAATCCACCAATTTCACTTCTGCATATGTATCCAAAGGAAATGAAATTTGGAGATACAGCTGCACTCCCATGTTCATTGCAACACTATATACAATAGCTAAGATATGAAAACTTAAATGCACATCAACTGATGAAAAATGAAAAAAATCTATACATACACAAAGGAATATGATTCAGTCCTAAAAAGAAGTAAATTTGGTCATTTATAAGAATGTGGATGAATCTAGAGAAGTGAAAGAAGCCAGGAGAACAGCCAAGAAAGACAAATACTACACGATCTCACTTACATGTGGAATTTTGAAAAATTGAGATCATAGAAGTCGAGAGTAGAATGGTTGTCCTGCTAGGGATGATTTGGCAGGGAGAAAGGTGCAGATGTGCATAGGAGAGATTTAGGTAAAGGGTACAGAGTTCAGTTAAATAGGAGAAATAAATGCTAGTGATTTATTTTATAACATGAATGACCATAGTTAATGTATTCCTTTTTTTTTTTTTTTTTTTTTTGCACTGTTGGGTATCAAACCCAGGGTCTTGCACATGGCAGGCAAGTATTCTACCACTGAGCTACACCCCTTTCCCCCACAGCCAGATGTACATTTTTTTTCTTTAAAAATGTTTTAGACATTAAAGTAGACTTTAAATGTTCTCACTGTAAATAATGATAAGTATATGAAGTGATGGATATGTTAATTAGTCTGATTTAGTCATTCTAGTTTATAATCTGTCAGTATCACATTTTAAATATATTCAATTATTATTTGTCAATTGAAATTAAATTACAAATTGAGCACAGTGGTACACACCTGTAATCCCAGCGGCTAAGAATACTGAGGCAGGAGGGTCATGAGTTCAAAGCCAACTTTAGCAACTTAGTGAAGCCTTGTTAATAGATAAAATATGAAAAGGCTGGAGATGTGATTCGGTGGAAAAGTGCCTCTAGGTTCAATTCTTGGTACCTAAATAAACAAATAAATAAAATAAAATTACAAGGGCTATTTTAAGTAAAATTTATTATTGAGTATAAGTGCTTAAGAATTTAAATGAAAATTTTATTTAGGGTTTAGCTTTGATTTTGGAAAATTTACTAGCCAAAGGATAATATCCTTAAAAGGCTTTTGAGGGCTGGGGATGTGGCTCAAGCGGTAGCGCGCTCGCCTGGCATGCGTGCGGCCTGGGTTCGATCCTCAGCACCACATACAAACAAAGATGTTGTGTCTGCCGAAAACTAAAAAATAAATAAATAAATAAATTTAAAAAAAAAAAAGGCTTTTGAAAATTTGTTTTACTTTCCATCTGATTAGAACTTCATCTGTCATTCCTAGGCACAGGAAAAACACTCTTGGCACGAGCTGTTGCTAGCCAACTGGACTGCAATTTCTTAAAGGTGAAAAAAAAAAATTCTTCAGTAGTTGTTGAAATTAAGTTTTATTCAAATTGCCTTATATTTAACTTAATATTTTTTCTTTAATTAGGTTGTATCTAGTTCTATTGTAGACAAGTACATTGGTGAAAGTGCTCGTTTGATTAGAGAAATGTTTAATTATGCCAGGGACCATCAGCCATGCATCATTTTTATGGATGAAATAGATGCTATTGGTAAGAATAAATCTTTTAAATTTTATTTAAAATTTTTTTAACTGTTATGAGGAAATTTTCTAAAAATTTAAAAGAATTTTTCCCTTCTCTTAACTTGTAATTGTAACTTGTATGAAGTAGATAACAGTGAACTGGATATTATTTTTTAAAGATTAGAAAGTTTAACCAATTTTAGTAAATAACCTTTGACATTGACAAAATGGAAAATATCATACCAAAATCATTTTTAATTTTGTTAGTATAATTCTTGTCATTTAATTTTTATGTTAATATTTTAACCCTAGACACTATTACTATTTTATTTTCTTAAACAATGGTTATAGAGAAAATGAGTAATGCATATAAATTTCTAAATCTGTTATTTTAGGTGGTCGTCGGTTTTCTGAAGGTACTTCAGCTGATAGAGAGATTCAGAGAACCTTAATGGAGGTAATATTTGGTACAGAAGGTTCATAAAGAAATGAATAATTATTAAATGAACAACTGAACATTCCATATTTGAAGGTCTAAATATGTATTACAGTTTAAATGAAGAATTAGAAGTAAGCTGGGCATGGTGGTACACTCCTGAAATCCTAGTGACTCAGGAGGCTGAGGCAAGGAAAGTTGCAAATTGGAGGTCTCACAAAACAGTGGTGAGACTATAGCTCAGTGGTAGAGCACATGGGTTCAGTCCCCAGTGCTGGGGGAATGGGGGAAGGAAAGAAAAAGAAAAGTGAAATTTGAAAATATGGACAGGAATGAAAACATTTCTGTGTCAAAGTAGAAAATGACTATTACTGAGGGGGATGGAGGGATAGGGAAAGGTTGATCAATGGATACTAAGCTGCAGTTAGGAACAAGAAGTTTTGTTGTGCTATTGCATGGTAGGATGACTGTAAATAACAGTTATGTACTGTATATTTCAAAAAGATGGGAGAAGAGAATTCTGAATATTTTATCCTTAAGGAAATAAGTGTCTAAGAATATAGGCAAAAATAAGGTGATTACAACATTCCATTTGGTATGCATTTGTATTGTTGTACTTTTTGAGCACATCAACCATTCAGATGTTTATATTGTATATTGAGCATCTTATATTATGAATGTGATCTTCTGCTAGCTTTTTAAGGACATTTTATGACTCACAAACATTAAAACTTGAAAATAAGTATGTTATAATTACATCTGAGATGACTCAAAATTGTTCTTTCCTCTCTTGCTCTCTTGCTGAGATTGAGAAGCAATTAAAATGGTTTTGATAATTGAGGTAGATGATGGAACGGAGTTGTACACATAAAGCCTTTCCCGACATTTCTCTTTTTCTGGTCAAGATTCTGTGGATGTGATGGCATCATCCCAAATACGTTTTTCCACTTCTGCAAATAAGGTAGAAACCAGGTAGTCTAGGCAATGCAATGTCAAATTTTTCTCATTAGGGGAATTTGAAATCCCTTTTTATAAATTAATGCTGATGTGCTCAGAAGATATAAAATATTTTTGAATTGACTTATAATGTCTCTTAGAAACTTTAAACTTAACTGTTTTAAAGCAACACAGCTGGGTGTAGTGGCACACACCTGTAATCCCAGCAGCTCTGGAGGCTGAGGCAAGAGGATCTCAAGTTCAAATCCAGCCTCAGCAATTTAGCAAGGCCCTAAGCAACTTAACAAGGCACTGTCTCAAAGGAAAAAATAAAAAAGGGTTGGGGAAGTGACTCAGTAGTTAAGCACGCTTGGGTTCAATTCCCTAGTACCAAAAAAAAAAGCGCAAAACAAAACAACAGAAATGTTAATTTTATTCATGGAACTGATAATGTCCTCAGCTAACATATATTGTCAGTCTACCTATATTTAGAGTTTGTTAAATGTAGTAAGGTTTTCAACATTTATTGAAGAAAATTTTATGAATCAAAGGAAATGTTTTTGGTATTTGTCAATATTTCTATGTATGGTTCAATTATTTGAGAAGATACTTTATGGCTTATCAGATTTATAGGGAAAGTCTGTATTCACATATCCTAATGTAAATGTTATGTCTGATATATTGGGCATTTATATGTTAGATTTTATAAAAGTAGAATTTCATCAAATGATCATTCTCAACATCACATTTTTATCTGTAAGCAACATATTTGAAGGTATTAGGCATAAAAATGTATGTGCTAATTTGTAACAGTATGTTTTATAAATTATGTCTTATATAATTTTTTTAATGTTTTCAGTTACTGAATCAAATGGATGGATTTGATACTCTGCATAGAGTTAAAATGATCATGGCTACAAACAGACCAGATACACTGGACCCTGCTTTGTTACGTCCAGGAAGATTGGATAGAAAAATACGTGAGTTAAAGTTCTTTGCTTGTGGGGCTTGGGGATGTGTCTCAAGCGGAGCATGCTCGCCTGGCATGCGTGGGGCGCTGGGTTCGATCCTCAGCACCACATAAAAATAAAATAAAGATATTGTGTCCACCGAAAACTAAAAAAAAAATAAATATTAAAAAATTCTCTCTCTAAAAAAAAGTTCTTTACTTGCTATCTATTTTTACTTTGTCTATGTCCATTTCTCTTTTTATAACTTCCCTCACTCCAACTTAATTTTAAAAATGTACATATATATAAATAATTTATTATAATTTCTTATTTTCAGATATTGATTTACCAAACGAACAAGCAAGATTAGATATATTGAAAATCCATGCAGGACCCATTACAAAGCATGGTGAAATAGGTAAGGAAATAACCTATTTATTATGTATTTACATTTTGGTAAATGAAGCAAAAATAGTGTTGAATATTGATAGTCTACCAAATTTACCTTCTCTTTTCTTTTTTTGGTAACAGGGATTGAGCTATATCCCCAACCCTTTTAAAATTTTTTTTATTTTAGAGACAGGGTCTTACTAAGTTGCTTAGGGCTTCTCTAAGTTGCTGAGGCTGGCTTTGAACTTACGGATGAAAGAATTATTATATCAGCAGTCTGTGCTGAAGATATAATGTGGATAATAGCATAAAAACTTAGGGTCCTCCTGTCTCGGCCTCCTGAGCCACTGGGATTACAGGTGTGAGCCAATTAGAAACACATAAAAAGTAGGGATAAGAGTTTAATAAACTTCTAATCACCAGGTACTCACCACCCAACTTCAATGTTTATTTAATTTTTTTTAAAGATTATACAGCCAGAGCACTTTCAAAAAAGTTACCTGTATAATTATGTAGTTGTCAGTATGATATATATGTAGATTGATTTGAGGGTTGGAGGTTTATTCTGCCTTTTAAATTTAGTTTATTTTTGAATATGTATATTTAGCAGCAAAAAAAAAAATATATGAAGAATATGATGAACCACTTTATTTTCAATAATGATTAATTCTTGGCCAGTCTTCTTTCATCCGTAACCTCTTCCTCCTTTTGGTTTTTAAAAATGGAAATTCTAGGCATTATATCATTTTATCTATGAATATTTCAGAATTAAGATAACTTTTTATAGTCTGTTGAGAAGAAGGTGTAGAAGGACAAGGGTAGAAGCAGGAGACTCATTTAGGAAATTATTTCAATGATCTAGGTAAGAGATGATAATCACAGGTGGTTACAAAGCCTTTTTTCCTTCCAACTATATTGAGTTATAATTGACAAAATCTTTAAAAAAAATGATGAGACTCTGGGTTCCTTTTGAAAGTAAATGTGACAAGCTTGTTAATTGGATGTGTGGTGGGAGCTAAATAAGAGGACCAAGAAAGACCCAAGGTTTTAACCCAAGCAGCTGGAAAGATGGACATGCCAGCAACTAAACTTGAAAAGACTTGGCTAGGTATGTAGCTCAGTGATAGAGAACCTTGCCTACCATGTTCAAAGTCCTAGGACTGATCCCTAGCATTTTAAAAGAAAAGAAAAGAAAATTTAAAAGGCTTGGATTTAAAGGTGAGAATAAGAAATTTTATTCTGGTTGTATTAAATTTGAGATGCCAATTAGATTTTCAAATAAAGATATTGAGTACTAATTCTTTATGCATCTGTAATTCATTGAAGCAGTCTGTGCTGAAGATATAATGTGGATAATAGCATAAAAACATAGTTTGTAAAGTCTTGCAATTTGATGAAATTTCCAAGAGATTGAGTGTGGATAGAGAATAGAAGAGAATGAAAGACTGAACTTGGATAATTCTGAGATTAAGAAAGTGTGGAGTGAAAGCTTACTTAAAATGCCTTTCAGAGAGATTGGGAGAAGATGCATTAAATTTAGATATTTAAGGAGTTCCGTTCTGCAGAGGGGAATTGTACTAACTAGGAAGGGAAAAGGAGACAAGAATTTGGCGGAGGTTTTTTGTTTTTTTTTTGTTTTTTTTTAATGGTAGTAGGATGAACTGAGAGAGAAAAACCAATAATGCATTTTACTTGAATTGGAGTTGGCCCTATGAGCATACTTTTCATTTATGAAAGTGGAGAAGAGGCAGAATATATAGATGCTGATGATGACAGCTTCTCAGGATGGGACCTCATGGAAGTTTTCTTCTGAAAGCTTCTATATTCTCAGTGAAATAGAATGCAAGCAGAGTGAAGATGGGAAAATACTATTAGAGATTTGAGGACAGAGAAGATAAAAATTACATGTATTTAAATAAGGGACTAGTCTAGGGTAGAAGGTAGCAAACCTGTGACTTAGGAGCCAAATTCTTTCTGCCTTCTGTTTTTGTAAGCTTTCTTGTAGTAACAACCATGCCATTCATTTATGTTATTTATGAATGTTTTTCCACAAAACCAGGGTTGAATGACCATAAGGCCTGCAAAGCATAAAGTTGTCACGAGCAAGTATTTACTGGCCTTGTACATAAAATTTTGCCATCCTTTAGGCTAGGGGAATCTAATATATTTGCCAGGAAGCTTTAAAAAAAAATAAAAATAAATAAATAAAACCAAACCTTTAAAAGATAATGGTATTCGGTAATTACAAATAATTGATTATTCTTGTTATTTCCTTGCTCCTGTGAGAGCGTTGAGGTGGAAAGAATAAAAATAAAAGATGTCAAATAATAGGTTTTTTCCACAAATAATGAACTTTTGGTAGGTGCAAGATAATGGGCTACAATTGGAAATTCCTGCTTGCACCTACCAAGAGTTCACAAATAATGAACTCTTGGTAGGTGCAAGATAATGGGCTACAATTGGAAATTCCTGCTTTGAGGAAGCTTATGATGAACTTGAACCTGTTGGACACTAATTAATGAATATCTAGATGATTGCCTACCTTATATTGCCTCATTAAAAAGTATCTTGTTAAAGTTATTCAAATCACAGTGCCAATGCTTTTTTATTTCTCTTCCTATTCTGTATCAAATCCATGCCTGCCACTCCAAACCTATAGCTCTTTAATTCATGTCTGTCATGTGGGTTAGAAAGCCCACTTAACTATTATTGTTTTCCTAGGTCTAATACTACTTGAAGCTTAACCAGAAATGTCATAAAATTATGTCTGATGTCTGGTTTTGATATATTTTACATTTGGTTTATGTGATTACATTATTATAATTGGTTTTGAGTAGTACAGATTGACTCAAATTAAGGTATTAATGAGTCATAGCATCACAGATATCTGAAGTTCATTGTGCATAGTTGTTTCACTGCATAAAAATGGTTAAGATGCTTTCAGATCTTGATGATATTTTTCTTGATTTTAAAGTTTCAGAGATATATCTATTTCTTCTTGGTGCTAGTTAACAAAATTTTTATTTTTCAGTTAATATTGTGGAATGTTCATGTATGTCAGAGTCCACCCTTTTGTCATGTATATATAAAAACAACAAATAAAAAATAATATTGTGGAATGTTTATGGTAATTCATAGCTGCTCAGATTCAAAGTAAGCTCTTCATTTTAATTTTCCATGTAGTCATAAAGCAGAAAAGGTCTTTCCCCACCTTTTTTTTTTTTTTTAAATACTAATTTCCAGTGTTTTTTCCTAAACAGATTATGAAGCGATTGTGAAGCTATCAGACGGCTTTAATGGAGCAGACCTGAGAAATGTTTGCACTGAAGCAGGTAAGAGTGTGGAGCATACTTTTGCTATTGCTTTTAATATTTTAAATTTGTTAAAACTATTTTGAGTTTCAAAAACCATAGGCTGGACCTTGCAAGGATTGAATGTATGCTGTTCTTTTGGAAATTGATTTCCAGTTATCAAGAGAGAACAGGACGAGTGAGATGGAAAGAGAGAAAGCTAACATATAAGGATGCACCATTGAGGCAGCATCTTTAGACAAGGAATATTGGAATTTGAGGAGACTTTAAAAGGACATACAGAGATTAACTGACAGAAAGATGGGAGAACATTTATTACTAGCACTTCTCCCCCACTGAATGAAATTTTCCCTTGGAGGTGTTAACTCCTTTGTACTTCTGAAGCCTACAAATGGAGTGTAGGAAGGCAGGCACGTATACAACATGGGCCCCTTGAAGTAAGTCTGAGACTACAGAATTGTCTATTACACCTAAAGCTAAGATTAGGATGAGCCAGCACCAAAGGTATGTGTTGCAAAATGGATAACATCTATTTTCTGATACTAGTCTATAAGCAGTAATCTTTGAAAGATTGATTTATGAATTCTGTAATGATGCAACTTGTATAAATGCATTTTTAAAATATAATTATTGATCATGTGATACATTTTTATTTCTGACACCAAGTAACTTTAAAACCCTACCTAGGGCTGGGGTTGTAGCTCAGTGGTGAAGCACTTGCTTCATATGAATGAAGCACTGGCACCACATAAAAATAAATAAATAAAATCAAGGTATTGTGTCCATCTAAAACAAAAACCCTACCTAGAGTCATTTAGTCTTTGTTTTCCATATAAAATCTTAAAGTCCAACACCAAATTTCTACAGTAGTTTTTATAATTAACTAACTACATGGGTTGTAGGTGAGCTACTTCTTAAGTATTATAGTATGCGATTTCCTCTTGACTTTCATATCATGTTTAATGCTATATTAACATTTCTGTAGGAATGTGTTTATGGGTATATTGTGACTCAGTGCCTGGATCAAAGATCCGTAGGTCTACAGTCTGTCATTATAAATCATAGTAAATCATGCTCATAAAGACTTGTCAATTAAAATATCAAGAGACAAACTTATCATATGGTTTGAACTACTTAGAGTAATTTATGACATTCTTTTTCTAAAATCCATACCAGATCAAATTGCTCTCAGAAGATAGTGTTGATGCAATTGTAATCAAAACAAAAGCAATGCTGTGATCTTAAAGGTTGATGCTATCAAATTTTGATAGGTACTTTTTTCCACAAATTCTTTAGGTCTGTATATATTTATTACAAATGCAATTTTTTTCTGAATATTTTTGATCGATGAATGCAGAATCCAAGTCAGTGACTGTAGTAGTAGACATTATTTTTCTTAAAATACATTTTCATGGTCAATTTTGTGCTACATTGTTGAAGACTGGTCAATTTCCAAGAAGTGTTACTGAGACCTTCCTTTAGAACTTAGAAAAGTCTGTAGTTGCAAAGTGGGCTGATACCATTTCTGGGTCTTCTAGTGCAGCTTCAGTGTTTCTGGGCCATCAGGGAGTTTTAGAACATTTCCAGAAACTTCTAAAGAAGGCTGGCTTATAAGGTAATGGTGATGCCCTGGCTTCCTGGCTATCATAGAGCATCCTGTGTAGGGACTGGCTGTGGAAAAGCCTTCTTCAGCCTTTCCAGGTACTTGTCAGTGATTTTAATTCTGGTGAATCCTGCATCTCTGAAAGTTTACTGTGTCACTCACTGTCATTCTATGATGTTTGTGAATCTCTCAGTTGAATTAGAATATATTTAGTGAGAGGGTATCCTCCTTGAGGCTTGGAGGGTCCTCAAAGCTATTAATGAATCCTTGTGGAGACATGTAAATTTTTCTGAAGGCTCAATATATCATAGGATACCTTCCTAGTCATTCAGGTAGGCCCTGGCACAGGAGGGGACATAGAATATTTCAGGAGCTTGTGCTATGAAAATGCAGTAGACAGTAGAACTAGATCTTCAGGGCAGCTGTGGGTATGTATATCTAATGGGAAAACCTCATAGTCATCTTCTGTAACTGGACACCTGTGTTTCAGAGATCTTGTCTGTAGATGGCCAACACTATTGTTCTGGCCTGAGGTGAAGCAGAGCATCATAGTTGAAAGGTATGGAGGAGAAAAGCATATCAGGACATGGCATTGAGGAAACAGAGCTTACAAAAAAATTTTTAACTGATACATATAAACATAAACATTATACATATTAACGGGGTACTATGTGATGTTTTAATACATATTCATTGCATAAAGTTTAGATCAGGTTCTCTCAAACACTTTTCATTTTATTATGATGAAAGCATTTAAAATCCTTTTAGCTTTTGAAACACACAGTATCTAATTGTTACTTATAATCACTAATTGTACAATACCACAACAAAACTTCTTATTCCTAACTGTAACATAGTACTCATTAATCAACCTTTCCCCATCCCTTCCTGCCCACTATTCTCCCTAGCCTCTGGTAACCACCATTCTATTCTCAACTTTTATGAGATGAATTTTTTTATATTCCACATATGAGATCATGCGATACTTGTGTTTCTGTGCCTGGCATGTTTCACCTAACCTGTTGATCTCTAGTTCAATCTGTATTGCCTCAAATGACAGGATTTTATTCTTTTTATGGCTGAATACTGTTCCATTATATGTGTGTGTGTGTGTAGCATATTTTCTTTGATGGACACTTAAGTTGTTTCCATTTCTTGATAACTAAATAGTGCATCAATAAATATGGGTGTGTAAATGTCTCTTTGATATACTGATTTTATTTCCCTTGGATATATACTCAGTAGTGGGATTGCTGGGTCATATGGTGGTAGTTCTATTTTTAATTTTTGAGGAAACTCCATAATGATTTCTATAAATAGTTTCATCAGTTTACATTCCTATCAGTAATGTACAAGGGTTCTTTCTCCTCATCCTTGCCAGCACTCATTATCTTTAATATTTTTGATAATAGCCATTCTTACTGGCATGAGATAATATCTAATTGTGGTTTTGTTTTGCATATTTAAAAAATTTCTTATATTATTTTTGACAAAGAATTATAACTTCTGTATGGATTAAAATTTTAGCATTTGTTTTTGTGTGACTGGAGATTGAAACCAATGGTACCCTACCACTGGGGCTATAGTTCTTTTTAATTTTTGAGACAGGTCCTTGCTAAGTTGCTGAGACTGTCCTTGAACTTGAGATCCTGCCCCAGCCTCCTGAGAATTTGGTATTACAAGAGTATGCCACCTCATCCAGAAAAATTTTGATTTTTCTGGGGAACATATTTACATCTGGAAATATAAGAATTCTTGTTTGGTTTTCTTATTAGACTTTAAGCCTTTTTTGTTACATATTTCCTTAAGTTAATATATACTTGCTTCAATTATAGTTTTATTTTCCATTCAAGTCCTAACATTATCATCTGTTATTTATGTCTTTTGCAGATTCACTCATTCTCTAAATAGTGATTTGAAAACAGTCATACACATAAGATTTATACAAATAGCTTACCTAATTTAGTTGTAGCTTTCTAAGCAAGTTTTGAAACTTGTCTATTAAAAAAAAACAAAACAGTCATTTCCTTTCACCTGATTTTAGGACAACATAAAATGAGCATTTCAAAGACTCTTCATATTGAAATCCAGAAAGAAATGATAGGAAGTAACCCTTGAAATCTTCTATTCTAACCTTCTTATATTCTTGACAATTCAATTCAAGCAGATCCTCAATGGAAACGTTAGTATGATTCATGTAATTCGTAAATAATGACACCATATCAGCTATAGTTCATCATGAAAGTATGACTGTCTCAAAATCCAGGACCCATATCCATAACATAATTACTTTTAGAAAAAAAAAAAAAAAGTTTACTCCTTTGTCAAGTAGTATTTGACGATGGACTAATGGTTCTGATTTTTTGTTAAAGCCTATTGTTTGCATCTTATAATTTCCCATTCTCTAAGCCTTTGATTATTTGCAATGAATGGCTATGAAAATTACTGGAGGTGTTTTGTTTTATTCATAAATGTACTTCTTTCTTCCAGAGAATCACTGCCTATAGCATTAAGAAACTAATGCTGAAAATGTATTTGCTGTTGATAGTTTTGGGGTTTTTTGCTTTTGTTTTTACTAAGAGCTAACATTGGATATAGAGACCATGTGAGCCAGATTTTAAATATTCATGTAATTATCTCATCTTTTTAAATTTAATATATTATTTAGTTGTACGTAGACAGAATACCTTTATTTTATGTGCTACTGAGGATTGAACTCAGTGCCTCATGCATGCTAGGCGAGCAAAGGCCATAAGCACAACCCCAACTGTCTCATCTTTTTTATTTGAAAACTGATGCTCACCATAGCTGTGGAATTCAGTTGAGCAAGAATAGTTTTTAACAAATTAGAACTACTGACTCAGAAGCAGTAAATCTAGTTTCCTTCATATTTACTCCATAGATTTACATTATTTAGTTTTCTTATAATGAATATGTAGTTCACATATGATATATAGCAATCATGTTGTTTTATTCTTCACAGGTATGTTTGCAATTCGTGCTGATCATGATTTTGTAGTTCAAGAAGACTTCATGAAAGCAGTCAGAAAAGTGGCTGATTCTAAGAAGCTAGAATCTAAATTGGACTACAAACCTGTGTAATTTTATTGTAAGGTTTTGGATGGCTGCATGACAGACATTGACTTAAAGTAAAAATAAAGTTAAGGAAAATAATGTATGTATTGGCAATGATCTCATTAAATGTGAATGAATAAAATATGTATGAGTAACATAAAAATTAGTATGTAATTCAGTAATTCAACTTTTAAAATTGACACAGAAGAAATTTGTATGTTTGTTAATGTTGCATTTATTGCAGCAAAAGTTACAAAAGAAGAGTGTTGAAGCTTTTCATATTTGCCATGTGAGCATTTTGTAAAACACTGAAAAATAGTTTGAGATAGTAGTACAAGAGAGCATTTCTTAAGACTTATTTTATATCATTTGTTTTCCTCATTCTAACAAAGTTTAATAAAATCTGTTTGATTTAGTTCTACCTATATTCTTGTCATTTCTAAGGGTATATTTACTGTGTTCCTTTAGGTCCTTCAGATGTAAACTTTATTTTAGTGTTTTGGTGAATATTTGAGATTGAGCCCAGGGGCACTCTATCACTGAGCTAGTGTGAACCTAGCTCTTTTTATTTTTTCATTTGAGACAGGGTCTTGCTAAGTTGCCCAGGCTAGCATTGCACTTGCAATCCTCCTGCCTCAGCCTCCCAAGTCACTGGGATTATAGGTGTGCAGCATCGGGCCCAGCAGTAAACTTTATTTTGATAATTCAGATGATGTTGCAATTAGTATTTTTTTTTTCATTTTTTCTTTTTCTTTTCTTTTTTTGTACTAGGGGTTGAATTTGAGGGTGCTTAATCACTGAGTCACATCCAGCCCTTATTATTTTTTTTAAATGAGACCATCTCACTAAGTTGCTTAGAACCTTGCTTAGTTTCTGAGATTGGCTTTGAACTTGCAATCCTCCTGCCTCAGCCTCTTTTGCCACTGGGATTATAGCCATGCACTACCACATTCAGCAATGTAGGTTTTAAAATTTTATTTTAAAGTTGTATTCACATTATAAGTGTCATCTTTGATATATACCATCTTTTTATATATACCATGAATGGGCATGTCTATATATATATATGCTTCCTTCAAGAAAGTATTTACTCTCTACCTATTGTGATTAGGCTATTTGATAGTTAATTTTAAAAGTACATAAACATTCATAATTTTTAAGATTATGATTTAAAGTAATATTTAATAATTAATAAATGTGACTTGTTTGTCTCTGTGAGATAATAGTTCATTTTTGAGAATGTTACAGTTTACATCCTCTTCCCAGAGAAATTCACACAATTTTACATGTACTATAATTTTAGGAGATTTATTATTTCCTAAGCTCACCCTTGGACTCTGTAAGTATCCATGAATGCAAGGCTAAGAGTGTCTAATGTAGGGAATGTTGATGTCAGAAATGCTAAAAAGTTCTGTTACTTATGTACAATTTTTTTTCTCGTATCTGGCAATAAAATTTTAACATTAAACAAGGAAATCATCTTTGGGGATTAATTTAGATTATAATTAAAATTGCTGTTTTAAAAAAGACAACTTCAGTTTTACAAACACTAAAGAAGTGATGATAAATGGCCTGGTTAATTATAAACGCATTCTTCAAATTAAATACAGTACTGGGAGGGTATTATGTGCCTTTTATAATATTTAAAGGTGGAGAACAGTTTATATGGTGATTGGGAACATAAAACACTCAGGCTGGCCATGTTAACACTCAAATTGCTCAACAGTTCCGTCTATGAGCAGTGCATTGCATACATATGACTATAAAAAGTAACAGAATGCAAGGGTGGGTCTAAGTCAATTTTCTTGTAATCCTTTCACTTTTATCTATTGTGATTGGCATTTTGTTAATTTTGCCTATTTACTTTTATGCTGGTGGTAGTTTTATTTAAAACAACCAGGTAGGTGTATAAATCTTTGCTTTTCTACCTTGGGATCTATCAATCTGTTTAAAACAAAAAGGATGGTAGTATCTCCCTAGGCCCAGAGAAAGTGTATACCTAACCCTTATTAACAATGTGATATTAACTTTAGCAGAAACTCCTTTTTAAAATATACTTGAAGTCAAGTAGTTTAATATTATCAAGGGAGAAACCTTACGGTATTATGTATAATTTATTGAGGGTGAATTTATCTGTTTCGTTTCCAATGACTTTCTATTTGTCATTTTTGGGGGTTTTGTAGGTAAACAGTTATATTCCCTAGCATTCTTGGAAGTCCACAATTCTAATTACTTGTTTAAAGGTGACAGGTGTTTCTTTTTCTGTGCAGCATAACATGAATTTGAACTCTTACTTGGGTTATAACTTCACAAAATGCAGAATTCTGAGAGGAGCAACTAGTTCTCCATTTGGGTGCCAGTTTCTGGTGTGTAGGATATGTTGACTGTTAGGGGACCTGCGTCCTGTCTGCAGAGGCAGGGCTGGTTCTGAGCATCTACTTACCCCGGGCCTGCGTTCGCTCCCTCCCACTGCAGCCCGTCCCTCCACGCCGGCCGAGCCACGGCCGAGCGCCCCGAGGCCCCGCCCCTTACGTCTGCGCTCTCGCGAAGGGGCGGGCCAGGGCGGCGGCGCGCTGACACCTGGCGGCGGCGGAGGGCGGGCCGCAGGAGAGCGTGGGCAGGGATTGGCTAGGGCGGCGTGGGTGGGGGTGGAGGAGGGAGAGGAGACGGTTGTAGGGCTCGAGCCAGTGCCGGATCCTGGGCTGCCAGAGGGGCGCGGAGGCTGGGGGAGGGAGACGGCAGCAGCATGGCGGCTGGGAGGGAGCCGCACAACCCACCTTTTCCCCACTGTCGCCGCCGCCGCCACAGGAGTCACTGCGACCCTCTAGTCTGCTTCTGTTAGTTGTGAGCCGCCGCCCATCGGACAGCCCTACGCTCCACCGGCCCTCTTTCTTTTCGCCGCCACTGCCAGCCCGAGGGTCTGGCCGGCAGGGTAACTCATCCTCCCACCCCACCCACCAGCCCGCGGGTCCGGACCATGGAGGACGTGAAGCTGGAGTTCCCTTCCCTCCCACAGTGCAAAGAAGACGCCGAGGTAAGTCTGTCCGGCGATTGCCACGCACAGGCCTCCCCCGTGGCTCTGGCCGAGGTGCGACCCCAGGCCCCAGCGGTCGCAGCCTCCACCTCGATGGGAGCGCCGTGGCCTCCGAGGGCGTCCCGGGACCTCTGGCGGGACCTCCATCTCAGAGTCACGGCTCTGAGCAGTTCTGTCTCCTCCGGAGACCCGGTAGGCGGGTAGCGTCTGGTGTACTTACCGTGATGGGATGAGGAAAAGCAATCCCGGATCCCCCGGACTCGGTGTTTGAGGATTTAGTCGGAGTAAGGTTCATCATTTTTACCAGAGCAGTGGAAAGCTTTGTTCCTTTTTCTCTTCTTTTTTTAAGTGACGGGTAAAGTTGTTTTTAATCTCAGCTTGAGAAATGTCTCCGGTGTCAACTATTCACTGTGGGGACACATGGATTCACACGTGGGATAGACCTGGGGCCTATACTTTGGGAGTGCGTCCTCAAATAGTTTCCCAAAGTATTTATTTGTTTTTAGGAAAAAAAAAAACTGACTAAGAGAATAAAATATCACAAAGCTAGCTCATTTAATCAGAAGTATTGCCTTTAGAGGAAAGTTAATATTGAGAGTAAAATTGTTTATACTTTGGTTTCCTGATATCCTAATTCGGGGTTCTTTTTACTCCACCCTATTTCTTGCCTGAAGTTTGTATTAAGATTTGTTTTTTCCATCTGTTGCAAATATTTTATGGTATTGGAAACTATTAGAATTTTCTGGAGTTAAATTCTAACAGGATAAGGATCTCAGTTATGCTTTGGTAGGAACAAGAAAGAAGTCTAAAATTCCTGGAGTTTTAAGTATATTATAGGTAATGGGGAAAATAAAGCCCCCTTTTATTAGGAGAACATTTGGTTTATTACAGATACTCATTCTTGGTGTTCTCTTTTTAATTTGGAGGGCTCCCTTGCTTGTGGTAGGGATGCTTAGAACTACATGTTTTAAGACCCAAGAAAAATTAAACTACACTTTTTTTTTAACATATAATAATATGAGGAGTATGCTTTTATAGCTTCAAAATAATGCAGTTGACTGAAAAAGTCTTGTCAAGCTAATATCATATCACAAAACACAAGACGACTTTGGAATCCTAATTCTTAATTCCTATTGTTTTTAATACATTGCAGTTTTTCCCTGCCCTAATCCTCAGAATTTGCATTTAATCTTTTGTTGTGTATATAGTATGTCTAACCCCTGAAAAAATTATAAATTCTTACTGGGAATACACCTTTCTTCTTTCCTGTAGGGGTACTGTTGAAAACATGGGGTTTTTCTCTATCAGTTATTTGGGGGATTTTTCTCCACATCATTTCTTTGGCAGACATCACCTTGGTGTCCTGTAATTCAGATTTAGGATTAGATTCCACAGTTTAATGGCTCAGTCCCACAAGACTGCCAATTACAAGTAGTATTAATTTACTAGAATGGCTCCCAGAACTCAGGGAAATGTATTTACTGGTTTATCATAATAGATATTACAAAGGATATAGATCTCGGAACAGAGAGACACATAGGGCAAGGTATGAAGGAAGAGGACACCATCTCTTTGACACCCCTGTTCAGCAACCTAGATCATCAGTATTTCTTCAAGATTTGTCACAGAGCTTAATCTTCAGCTGCCTTCCATCTTAATCCACCAACTTCCCAGAAGTTGGTGGATTAAGCTAAAAGTTCTGCAGGCCCTAATCATGTCTTTCTGGTGATCAACACTGCTCCTCCCCCACCTCAGGGGCCCCATCCTAAGTCAGTTTATTAGTATAACTTTGATCACAAGTGGCAGTAGAGCAAGCAATAGGCCAGGGAGGGAAAGGAAAGATAGTGGTATTGAGATTGAACCTCACTATTATGTATTATTATAATGCACCAATAAAAAAAAGGAGGGGCCATTATGAATAACAAAAGACACTATCAGGAAAATTAAAGGGTTTTTATGGCAGGAATATGCCCAAGAATCCTATGTATTTCTTCTTATACAGGAGGTTGATGCTTAGAGCCTAGTTGACAGTGATATTGTCTACTGAAAGGCAGTTCAAACTTTATATCATTGGATGTTTGATCTATACTGATTGCAGGTAACAAAAACCAACTCAGACTAGATTGAACAAAGGAAAAGTAATGGAAT
The DNA here is from genome assembly GCF_045843805.1 of Urocitellus parryii. Taxonomy (NCBI): domain Eukaryota; kingdom Metazoa; phylum Chordata; class Mammalia; order Rodentia; family Sciuridae; genus Urocitellus; species Urocitellus parryii. The sequence goes on along the minus strand of NC_135536.1, from coordinate 78,121,855 downwards.
CCAAAAAGGTAGTGGTATAAGCTAGTATCAGGGACTTAACAAAACCCAAGTATTATACTGCATCATAACTACCTTTGCCTCTTGTGAGTCTCTGCTTTCTCTATGACTTCTTCAAGGTATAGAGCTTGGTTGTCAGCTGCTCTGGGGTGTCATAAGCTTAAAAAGCTTACTCATGGAAGAATCAGACTGCTTCTCTTCCATCTTTTTGTGTTTGGAACCTAGAGAATTGGCCCAGTTTAGGTCATGTGCATGCTCTGTGGATCAGTCACTATAGCCAGAAAGGGATGAATTCTACAAGGGACACAGCCTAGTTATTTTCCCAGTTCCTCGGCAAAGACACTAAAGTTTATTGTTGGTATCTTTCCCACCAAAATCATAGCATTTCTTTTTTTTTTTTTTTTTTAAAGAGAGAGGAGAGAGAGAGAGAATTTTCAATATCCATTTTTTTTTTTTTAGTTCTCTGCGGACACAACATCTTTGTTGGTATGTGGTGCTGAGGATCGAACCTGGGCCGCACGCATGCCAGGCGAGCGCGCTACCGCTTGAGCCACATCCCTAGCCCATAGCATTTCTATAGATGGAGTGTGCTTTTGAGCTGACAGAAATATAAATAAAGGCCATATAAATAAACCATCGAACAGAAGCATATAATCATAATAAACTGGCTAATAAGCAGAATATTAACTTCCTAATTCCTAGTGTGATATGTAAAGTGTCAAATGGTCTTATGTAGTTAGGGTGCATAGCTGGCACTGTTCCACATAGGAGGCACTACATAGAAAGCTCAATTATTATCCAAATCTTGATTTGATAAAAAATTAAATTCAAGTAAATTTTAGTGAATGTTTTTAATAGTTAATGTGATCAGTCTATGATAGCTTTGATTTTCTCATACCTGTAAGAAAATTACTTCCAAATTTCCTGAAAAATTGGTTAGGCACCTTTTTTTAAAATTTTTATTTTTAGTTGTTTTTAGACCTTTATTTATTTATATGTGGTGCCGAGAATCTAACCCAGTGCCTCACACATGCCAGGCAGGTCTGCTACCGCTGAGCCACAGCTCCAGCCCAGGTTAGGCATTCTTTACATAGGACAATGCTACCAAAAATTTAACTGTGTAGTATATCAGTTTGTAAAATGATGGTTATTCCTCTGTTTAAACTTTTTTTTTTTTTTTTTTAATGATTTCCCATTGTTTTGAGATTGGAGTTAAGCCTTGACATCTCTGCACCGTCTTGTGTGGTCTGGTACTTGCTTATCTCTTTAACTTCATGAACATCTCTTCCCGTGCTTCTTTCTTTTTTGTGCCCATGATTTCTTCGTTCCTGAAGTGCTATAATTTTCATCCTCAGGACCTTTGCATTTGCTATTTTCTCCTTCCATGGCTGCCAGCACCCTCCTTGCCCTCACCTAATTAATTAAATGTTTAACTTGGCATAGAATTAGGCAACATTTCTTCAGAGAAACTTTTTTTGTCAAGTCAAAACCCTTTTCCTTGCCCCCCAGAATAGTTATCTCCCAGATAAAGTAAGTAGCATTTTGTGCTTTTTTTATTCTTCTGAAAAAAAAGGAAAAAGAAGGTTATTGCTTTCTTTGCTAGCAAAAGAGAAACACAGGGGACTCCTATCCCAAAGGCTGTGATTCTGCCCATCCACAGGAATAGGGGGCTTTTATAAAGGTGATTTAGAGAAAATGAGAATAGAAAGGAGAGATCAAGAAAGAGAAGGTTAGGGAAAAGAAGACCAGGGAGGAGAAGTTTAGGGATGAGTGGGAAGGAAGGAAAAAAAAAAAATGTAAGTTTCAAAGCCACAGGGGATATAGTCAGTGCATCAAGAGAACACCTGTTACAATTCCCCACTGTCAATTTCTACATTCTATTTCTATGGAAAGTGGGCAACATCTCCAAGCTACTTCATGCTAAAAGGGGGCAAAGTTGGGAGGAGGTAACCCAAAGTCCTTGTTCTTTATCAGGTAGGGTGTGGACAGTTAAGGGCATTCAGCATCAGAGCAATCCAGAGATCCACAGGGTAGATGGCAGGTGACTGGATAAGGCATATATAGATCAGAGATCATGCTAAGGCAAAAATAAAGACAGCAAGGCATTACTTTTTTTTTTTTTTTTGTGAACAATTAGTATTTTAGCCGGTCTCTGAAAACCATAAAGGCAGTAACTCAATCTTAGTGAAAAACAGGTCAAATTCAATATAAGAGGTTAGGAAGATTTGTAGGTCTATGAAATCATACTCAAATTAACTTAGGACAAATTTGTATCTTTTGTGATTAGTATTATTAGGCACTCTTGCACAAAACCTTACCTTCATAGCCTCCAGCTTTACTTACTGTTGGTAGGACTGATACAAGTGTACATCTTAAGTTACATTAAAAAAAACATTGTTTTTCCTTTTAAATGTCCATGTAAGACTCTGCTTTTAGGCTATACTCTCCTGTCAGGTGTTTTAAGACCAAGTTGGTCAACTGACCTTGTTCCTATCTAAAGAATCAACTTCAGAAATCACTGTTGGGGACATGTATGAAGCCTCCTGAATCCTGTAGCTTTCCTCTACCAGTGGTGCCACTTGCCAGGATGGGGGTTGGGGTCTGACTGATCATCCTTGGCTTCTCCTGAAAGCATCAGGGACATTTCTGTCTCCAATGACCCTCCTCGTTGCAGAATGTACACTGGTCATTCTGAAGGGAGTGGGATCTAGTCCAGTCTAATGTGGCAAACAGGTTGGTTTTCTGTTCTCTGGGGTCCCCTTGATTTCCCTGATCTGCTGATTGGGTGACTCACCAGAGATGCAAGGCCCTGAGAGGGGTTCCAGGTCCCAGCTGACCTTAGAGGGCAAAGACCAAAATATTGACTACTTTTCCTTGGCCCTTTTACTTCCTTGATTTTGTTCTCTAGGTTTTTGGTTTTTAAAACACCCAGCAAGCCAGTTTCACCAATCTTAAAGTAGGAGTAATATGTTATAACTTCAATGTGTATTATTTTACAGATACCCCTTTCATTTAATTTGGGTTAGTATTAGTACTGGAAATTAGCATTATATAATATCTGTCCTGTAGGTGATGCCTCAAATTAAGCCAGGTTTGGTTTTTTTCTTTTGAAGCAGTACCTCTGCAAAACACTAACAGGCAACAGTTATAAAGTTTACAAGGAAAATACAAAATGAAATCACAGAGCAAAAACATTCACAGAGCAAAAGCATCAGTTTGTGTAATAGCTATAAACCAAGAAAAATGACTTTTATAATCTTAAACTTTTACTTTTCCTGTTTGAGATTACAGTAATCTTTATAACTAAAACTAGCACAACTTTAAATTAGCTGAAGTCTAGCGCAGAGTCTTACCTAAGGTAAGGTGGGGCTTTTCACAATTAACACAATACAACATTACATCTGAAACATGAATCAAAAGAAAGGCTAAGAGAGCTTTTAACTTTCTTTTTGTGGAAAAAGTGGCAGAATTTTTCTGTGTTTTAACATGTCACCTTTAAACAAATCAGGCTGTCCTTAGTACCTTCCAAAAATACATTTAAATTCTAATTCCAGTGCGAAGAGTAACACAAAATTTTATATATATATATATGTAACTTATTAACAACAGGTTACTTTATTCAACTATAAAACATCAAATACACAAATAAATACCAACAAATTTGTTATTTCCATGCAAAACTGAGACTTTGGCTACATCGAATTTTGGTTTGGAGAACACCAACTTGGTAAAGTTCTCTCCAAAGCTTTACATTTAACTAAGTTTAACTTTTAAAATACAATTTAGGATCCAGAGTGTACAGTAGTGATAATCCCAAGTCTGAATTGGTTAACAAAAATCAAAGGATAGCCTTAAATCTCTTGTAACTTTTAGCAAACAGATATAAGACAGGTCTTAAAATGACAGTGTAGCCCTTCCGTGTCAGATACAATATATAAAAGAGTACTTATTGGTTATCTTGCCAGTAAACTTACATAAACTTTCATTTCATAAACTTTTACGTAAAACTTAGCTAAGACTTAGATAGTTCTCAGTTGTATACATGTACCTAGTTGCATATATTTACGGTATCAACTATATTGTTATAATCTAAATAACAGTTATTTAACCAGTTACAAAATAATCATTTAAGACTTTAAAACAGGTACAAGCCTTAATTCCTTTAAGACTTAGTTTCCCTAAGTAATAAAACCTAAAAAATACAATAAAATTATCTCAATAGATAGAGCAGATCAGTGTATGTCCATACCTTATCTTTTCAAGTTTTGGACCCTTTCTTAAATTCATATTCTGAAACAGACCTTTTGAATGTTATCTGTGCTTCTAATTTACACAACAGATTTCGTCCCAGGAGAGGGTTGGATAATTTATCATATAAAAACAAAACAAAAAAAAAAAAAACTGCCACAGTCTGGCTGGGCACAAAATCACGAGCCACTCACAACCTTGTAGATTCAAAAAGCAATTCTTTATTCCCGAACTCACACCGGCATTCTACACACGTTCTGGGGAAATTCATGTTCTGGGGAAATTCACGTTCTGGGCAAAATTCACATACTCCGCCAGGCTCCGAATCCCAAATACTTTTTTAATCCCACTCCAGGAACTCAAGGAGCAGGCTGCCTGAGGCAGCAGGATACGCCCTATTCCTAGCAGGGTACACTTTAAACCTGGAACCGCCCTAAACCCAAGGAGCAGGATACTCCCTAATCCCAATCCCAGCAGGATACACCCTAAACCTGGATCCTGGTCCTTGAGCAAGTCACCTTACTCAAGCATACATGCAGTGTCACTGCAAATGACCTGGGTCAAAAGGCAAGCCCATTCATTCCTACTTGGCAATGGCCCTCAGCAAAAAACTGCTTTAATCTTTTTTCTCCTAGATTGTATTCAGGGGTTGGAGCACAGGATATTTTTGAGCCTGACCTGTCTCCATTATCATTATCACAGTGACATTAACTTTGAGTTCCCCAGTGTCAGTTGTATGCAGAGGCTCCTTTTGGACCTTTTTCTTATACTGAGCATGTTGATATGCAAAGGAGGAGGCCCTTTCCATCCTTTTTTTTTTTTTTTTTTTTTAGGCTTTCTTGAAGATCCCTTTTCAGAAGTTGCCTACAAAACACAAGTTGGCCTTAATTTCTGTCTCCCCCCGCCTCTGGATGCAGTTATTTATTCTGCCAGTCTTCCCAGGCATTTAGTTTCATGGGATACCATAAGAGCAAGAATTTCTTTGCCCCAGTGAAGAATATCCCTGGTCAAATGGGGTCTCCTGTTAGATCTAAAAGAGGAGGCTATTCTTGTCCTTAGGTCATAAACTGACAGTGCTGGAACCTGCTACCATAGAGGCCGGAAGTCTCCATCCCCCCAGGGGCAAAAGGGGCTGAAAAGCAGGGCAAAGACCAGGTTTTCTTTGGCCATTTTCTACAGCCCAGGCAGCTTTTCTGGGATTTTCCCCCCAGTTTAATACTGGTGTCCTTGACCCACAGAGAGATGATCTGTGGCTGCCTGGGGCCAGGCTAAGAAACAGTGCTGGTAGTGTCAGCACTGGGTTTAAAAGATTTAAATCTTTTAACCCTTTTTTCTGGTGACCTACTATCCATGCACACCAGGGGCAGTGCCTTTTGCTACCTTCAACTTAGTTCCTGACAGTTCAGACCCCTTATCATGCAACTTCATAAATGTCTGTATATATAGAATCTGTTTCATATATTTTATCCCTGCAGACCAACTTCAAGATTGTCTAATAAGCCAGAAAAACCATTTAAAGGCCAGATTGTGTTATAGCAAACTGTCTTTCTCTTAGTCTTATTCCTCTAGGTAGCCCATCTAGCCAAGATCAATGCAGCATGGTCTATGTCTTAAAGGGCCAGTAACAGACCCCCCCCCAAAAAAAAAAAAAAAAAGATGAAAGGATCACCAGAACCAGAGCTGACAAACAGGAACTTTTAAAGCAGACCTGCACACACAAATTTTTTCCACTTACTTTACCTTTCACAGACCAACTACAACTGCAAGATTATACAGTAATCTAGAAAGCTATGTAAAAGACAGATTGTTACAATAAAATGTTATCTTAGACTCATAGGGGGCCCATTCTTCAACTGACTTTACTTCTGACAGATCAATTCCAATTGCAAGACTGTACAAAAAGAAACAGAGAGAGAGAACCAGAGAGAAGCCCCAAAACCATACCAACAGATGGGAACCTTTAAATTGACCAGCCAAGAACTTTCTCAAGAGACTACTATAGAATCGATGCAGTACTGGCCATGTCTTTAAAGGGGATGGTAACAGATTCAAACGAAACAGACAACCAGAGGGGATTCCCAAACCATAGCCAAAAGACAGGAACCTTTAAAATAGGCCAGATAGAGAAAATTCCAAGTTCCCAATTCCCACTTAACCATGACTTCTGCACCAGTGGCATTACACATGTCCCTACAAAGAGGGGTCAGATGTGTAGAATCAAGGGGCTCGGCCAAATGACCAAAGTTGTCATGATTTTCCAGAGTTCGGTTTCCTTTTTCTCAAAGTAGAGCAACTGATGGAACGAATTGTGTAGTTCAGGGAGAGAAGGTGGAGTTCCCTTAAGCAAAAAAAGAGCTTCTGCAGCTTCTGGAATGGTTCTCACAGGAACAGCTCCTCTGGTTCTGTCCAAGGCAAACTCATACCATCTCCCAACTTCTCCAGCAGGTTAGCTCACAACAAACTCACTAGCACCATGAATCCTTAGCATGGAAGTGAGGGTCACTTAGAGCGCCAGACCTGCCCAAGAGAGCTGGAGTGGGAGCTGCTCTCGGCTACTCTCTGGCTTGCCAAATTTGTACCCCAAGGTTTGGTCCTTGTCCTGGCCACCAATCCAATAACAAAGACAAGGTCTTGAGAAAAAGGAAAAAGGTTTATTACTTTGCTAGCAAAGAAGAAACACAGGGGATTCTTGTCCCATAGACTGTGATTCTTGAACTTTGTACTTTGAATACTTACTTTTGTAAAAGTTATTCTTGAAAATTTTGGTCTTGTCTATTTTCTATGATAGACTGAACCTTTCATAAAGAAGTTTAGTTACCATTCAGTTCCTATCTTATTTGCCACTGCCCTGTCTGTTATTATATACCAGACATTGAACAAATATGAATCCTGACTGGTTTTGACAGTATAGTCTTATTTGTATCAAGAGTCTACTAGATGCAAGGAAGAAAAAAAGAATACCTTATAATATCAGTTTTTAAGCAAATCAGTTTTATATCTGGATTGGTCTTTTTTTTTTTTTAAGAGAGAAGAGAGATTTTTTTTTTTAAATATTTAGTTTTCAGTTTTCAGTGGACACAACATCTTTATTTATTTATTTTTTTCATGTGGTGCTGAGGATCGAACCCAGTGCCCCGCGCATGCCAGCCAGGCGTGTTAGCGCTTGAGCCATATCCCCAGCCCGGGATTGGTCTTTTTTTTTTTTTTTTTTTTTTTTTTAAATTTATTTTTGCATTACAATTCTTAACTGGGTTGGTCTTATAATTCAAAAATTATTAAATTTCATTTGGGTGTAGTAGAACACCCTGTATTCACAGCAAACTCGGAGTTTGAGGCAAGAGGATGGCAAGTTCAAGACCAGCCTCAGCAACTTAGTGAGTCCCCCAATAACTTAAGAACTAGGGATGTAGCTCAATGGTAAAGCACCCTTGGCTTCCTCTGGTATGCCCCCAAAATCACTTATTTAAAAGTCTCTTAATTGAATGCTGTTCTGACTCTGTGTTCCTCCTGATCTCATTTTTATTTGAGTGAAAATCCTCTTTTGTCCATTGACTTAAGCACAGGCTCAGTTACATGTAGGAACTAAAGAAAAGGGATTTATTCTGGAAGGATCTACCATTTTTGGAAGAGAGAGACTAAGCATATAATCTGTTTTCTGTTTTGTTAAATGTCCCAGCTCAGGTATGGTATTCTGATTTCTTCCCCCACCCCTAGCCAACTGCTCCTCCTCTTTTCCACCTATGTAAAATTTGAATTCTGTGTTGACATTTCTAAAAGTTATACACTTTAGTTCATCTAATCCATCTGATGGTAAGAATTATTCTTTATCTAATGGTTATGGCTAATGTCCTTCATTGGTGCACTTAATACTATACTTTGTAAATGGATGGATTTTAGGAACAGCCTGGGCAGGTTGAGATTAAGAATGAGTGTGACTGTCTAGATGTGATAGGACATGACATCCTAGCTACTCAGGAGGCTGAGATAGGAAGAACATGTTCAAGGCCAGCCTGAGCAACGTAGTGAGACCCTGTCTCAAAATAAAAATTAAGCCAGGCACAGTGATGCGCACCTACAATCACAGCTACTCAGGCTAAGGCAGGAGCATCACAAATTAGAGGCCATTCTGAGTAACTTGGCAAGACCCTGTCTCAAAATGAAAAATAAAAAAGGACTGGGAGTTTTGCTCAATGGTAAAACTCCCTTGAGTTCAATTGTCAGTACTGAAAGGGAAAAAAAAAAAATTTTTTTTAAGCTCTAGGGATGTAGTTCTGTGCTAAAGTATTTGCTTAGCATGTGGTAGGCCCTCGGTTCAAGCCCTAATAAAGAATGAGTGTGATACAGACAAGTCTTAGTAATATAGTCATATTCAGACAAATGGATTTCTGGTAGAGCAAAACTATGAGCATGAATAACCTTTAAAAAATCTTAATCTAGTATGGTAAAGACCCTAGGAGAGGGCTGGGAATATGGCTCAGTTGTAAAGTGCTTGCCTCACATGCACAAGGCCCTGGACTCAATCCCCAATTCCTCCCCCACACAAAAAAGACCCTAGGAGAATAAGTAAACAAGGCATGTTTAAGGTTTCCACTATAGACCAACATCAAAGAGTGTCTTAGTCCATGTTGTATCACCATTAACACTACCATAGACTAACTAGTAAGTTAAAAGAAAAAAGGTTTACTTTTTGGCTCATGGTTCTGGAGGGGCAAGGTCAAGGTACTGCATCTGATCATGACCTTCTTGCTGGCAAAATCCCCGAGTGGTGCAGGGCATGTTGTGACAAAGAACAGGGAATATATGTGTGTTTATCAGACTGTCTTCAGTTTTCTTCTTCCTCAGGATTCAATCTTAGGGGCCTTATCTAAACACAGTCACTTTTAAAAGCTCTCACCTCTAAACACCTCAGAGGGATTAAATTTCCACCTTCTTGTTACTTCACAGTGGATATAAATTTCAACATATGAACCTTGGGAGACACCAAGCAATATCCAAACTACAGCACAGGGTTAGGGCAATAAAGAGGGTGGTCTCTAAATTCAGGATACAATTATGGCAATAAGAGTGGTTCTAGGGGCTGGGGTGGTGGCTCAGTGGTAGAGTGCTCGCCTAACATGCATGAGGCACTGGGTTCGATCCTCAGCACCACATTAAAAAAAAAAATGTATCCACCTAAAACTAAAGATATATAAATAAATAATTTTTTTTTAAAAGAGTGGTTCTAAATAAAATTTTCTGAAAGGAAAATTTCCTGAAAGGAAAGCTTTCTGTATTTCAAAAGAACTGCATGTATTACAGCAAGGCCTGATTTTCCCCATATAAAGCTACATACTTAATCTGTTCTGTAAATAGTGATAATTTTCCATTCTCTATACAACTTGTTTTTTACTCCTATAATCATTTTTTGAATGAAATACAGAGATAGTCTGTCACATTCTGTTGCCTACAACTTTATGGGAAGGTAGAATCTTTCTGAAGTCTGCTTTTGCATACAAATTTATATAAAAACAAAATTTGTGTTCTATCCTAAATGTTTAAGTTCCTTCCTGCACATTGCCAAGTTGAAAAAGTTCAAGAAATGCTGTTCCAAAAGTATGCTGCTTTACTTTGAGTTTAAATTAAGGTACTTGAAAAACTACAAATGTGGGGAGAGGCTTTCTCTGAACTCCTCATGTCTTACTATGGATAGGTCCTCCAAAAGGAAATTATCTGTCATCAGTTCCCACCCAGGGAGTGCGATCAACTATGGAAGATTAACATACCAGGGGAAAAGAAATCAATACCATATCCAGACAGATTTTATCACAAATTTTCATAAATCCTTCTAAGGGCTTGTTCATCTTTCCTCAAAATCATTCACTCTCCAAAGTTTGTTGTCTACATCCCCCTAACTCTTTTCTCCTAGGAAAAGGGTATATATGCTCGTAAGTCTCTCTGGTGCTTTGGTATTTACTACCATGCATGGTAATAAGTTTTGTGTACCTTTCCTCCTATTAATCTGCTTATTAACAGTTAATTTCATAGACAGTTTTCACATCCTCAGAGGGTAGAGAAAAAGTCTTCCGTCCCCTACACAAATATTTCCTACAATGCTTGTATAAGTGTCACAGTTTTTTGTGGTTGTTTGTTTTTTACTTTGATTACACTCAATCACAAAATTAGTGATTTCATTTTAGGCAAACTCAAAAAAGTATACATTTCTTTAATTGTCTTTCTTCTCATAGCTCAAATTGCTTCATGAAGATAAAGCTGTCCATTAGACTACTTGAAAATCTTTTGAAAAAGATCAATAGAATCTAGTGTTATGGTTCTCCTTAATGCACATCAATTGTGTGCTTATTTTTCATAAGGCACTACACTTAATATTAGGGGTACCATGACTAAAGGGTGCAGAATCTTTGGCCAGAGTTTTAAAAACTTTTCTTTATTAAAAAGAATACTTAGCATATTGGTAAATTAAAGAGGCAGGTAAACCAGGTATTGTGTCACAGCTATGTAATCCCACTACCCAGGAGGCTGAGGCAGGAGAATCACAACTGTGAAGACAACCTGGGCAACTTAAACTCTGAGTCTATCTCAAAATAAAGTTGTATAGATAATAAGGGAATGAGGATGTAGTTTATTGGTAGAGTGCTTGCCTAGCATACATAAGGTCCTAGACTCAATTCCCAGTACTGGGGTAGGAGGCAATGAACATTCAATTTGATAACATTTCCTCTTCTTATGACTTGGAAATGACATTTTTATTTCTATTTTGTTTGTCCAGTCAATACTTTTTTTACATGTGTTCTCCATAAAATTCCTTCTTACACTCAAAGGTTGTATTCTGTATGAATGAACTCTGGATTCAGACTATCTGCACTCAGAATTAAGGTTCTTTTATCTAAAGTAGAAGTGGAAAATAGAAACAATGATACTACCTTTTCAAAGAACATCTTTTTTTTTTATATTTATTTTTTAGTTGTAGTTGGACACAATACCTTTATTTTACTCATTCATTTTCTATGTGGTGCTGAGGATCAAACCCAGGGCCCCACAAGTGCTAGGTGAGTGCTCCACCGCTGAGCCACAATCTCAGCCCCTCAAAGAACATCTTTTAAGTGTTCCTTTAATAAGTGTCTGCCAGTATTCTTGTTCTTGAAAAATGATTTTTTGAGCAAATACTTTTTTTTAATGTTTTTAGTTGTAGATGGACACAATGCCTTTATTTAATTTATTTATATGTGATGCTGAGGATCAAACCCAGTGCCTCACACTTGCCAGGCAAATGCTCTACCACTAAGCCACAATCCCAGCCTGCGTATATTCTTGATATTATTTTGTCTTGCCTGTTTTGAATGAATTACTCCTGTCTTCATTTTTGCAGTTGAGAAGTGAGGGTTAGTCTAATTGCCCTTTCTTTGCATTTTGTGAGATTATTTTTTTATAATAGGCATAAAATTTACAGAGTGTAATATATAACACTGCATGAGTTTTGATGCTAATAACTACTACCACTATCAAAATGTAAGTATTTCTATCAACAGGGAAAGTTATATTCATTTCTAGGCATTCCCTACCCCACTCAACCATAGTCATGCAGTGATCTGATTTCTGTCACCTACTATATTTGCTGTTTTTATAGATTTGGGGTGTGTATAAGTGCTGGGATCAAACCTAGGACCTCACACATTCTAGACAAGTCCTCTACCACTGAGCTACATCCCCAGTCCTATAGTCTGTTCTTTATTATTTAATGGTCAAAACCCCACATTCTTGGATATCACATTTTCAGCCTTTAATTGGGTGGCAGTTTCCATGTATTTACTTTTATTCTTGTGTTTTCTTTTTTAGGAGTGGACCTACCCTATGAGACGAGAGATGCAGGTATGACAACTTTTTGTTTGTTCAAGCCAACTCATGTTATTATTATTTAATAACCTTCCTTCACAAAGGATTTGAGACCTGCTGGCTCATGACCTATATAGGCTTATCATTAAGTACTATAAATCTTAACTGTGTTAAATATATAAGATTAATCTTGACTCTTACAGAGATGAGAATCACAGACATGTTTACCTTGATTTGAACATTACACTGTATATTTTTTAAAAATCACATGGTACGTAATCTAAATACATACAATTTTTATATGTCAATTAAATTTTTTTAGTTTGAATATGGGAAGTGAATTTTTACCTTTCTTCCTTAGATTATCAGGAACATAGTAACATATGTATATGTTTAATTAGAGTCACTTTCCCTCATCTTAAGAGTGGAGGGCCTGGGGTTGTAGCTCAGTAGTAAAGTGCTCACCTAGCACATGTGAGGCACTGGGTTCAATCCTCATTACCATATAAAAATAAATAAATAAAATAAAAATATTGTGTCTACCCACAATTAAAAAAAAAAGAAAAAGAACAATAGAATGGAATACAATATTTGTATTCCTTTTGAAAGCAGTTTGCTTTTTCAGTCTTGTTTAGATAATTTCAGGAGAGTTAACTATAAAGCATATTCAGTTTTTAAAGTTATTCATTTTTGTATCTGATTTCTTTTCAACATGCATAGCTAAGTTTTCCAGAAGAGTGAGTAGAATGCTTCCAGTTTGAAATGAATTTAAGAGGTAGCTAATGTTCATAGCAGTTCCTTTTCTTTTGTATTTCTTAACATTTGCAGCCAACTCTATCAGCCCCAGGTTCAAGTGATGTCTCTCATTCCTTGGAATCCCTTAACTTCTAAAAATCTATTATCTTTTCTCCTAATAAAAATTCACTTTTTAAATACATGTAAGTAGATATGAGTCATTTTGCTTACTGCTGTAGAATGCAAAGATGAGTAAAATATAATTCCTGCCAATACAAAGCTGGTAGGAGAAATAAGTCTTATATACAAATAATTATAATCATAATGAGTATGTTTCTACTAACTATAGATAGTGGTGCTAATTTATCTTGTGCTGCTTTTGATTTGTCTGACTAAGGCTTTGTGTAATTCCAGATTTGCTTTATACCTGTTATTTCTGACTAGAGCAGAGAATAGAAGTAAAATCAAAGAGATCTCATTCATCTAAAAGGCAACAATCAGTGAACTAATCCTACCCAAGCTGCTTATAAAAAGCACTGAAAGTATAAATACATGACTTTTCAAACCTAGATTTAAACTTGGGATATTTCACTTGACATTATAAAGCACATCTGCATTTCTCTTCTCAATCATTTGCTCCATGTGGCTAGGAAATGCCCCCTAACTAATAAACTTTTAAGCAAATTATTATAACAATTATGAAAAAAATTCACAAATCCATATTTATGGCACATATTTGGTATAGACTTAAATTGCTAATGTTAATTTTTTTTTTCCTAGGAAATTTTACCTGGATTATTCTTAGGCCCATATTCTTCTGCTATGAAAAGCAAGGTATGAACTTTAGGTTAGGTTCATCAAGAGACTTTAAAAACGTATGTTTCTTGGGTAATTTTTTTAGTAATAAGAATTTTCTTTTAGAGAACATTGACAAATACTATCTGTTAATAGTTGTTGTCACTCTGTAGTATCTGCCTCATTCCTAATTTTACTGGGCCAGTAATTCTCAAGTGTTTCATCACAAAAGAGTTTTTCTATTATATTTTTCTCATGAAATCTGTGTGTTTTAAAGATTTACCAAATTGACTCTTAATAACTTGTTTATTTTCTGAAAATATTTGACATCTGTAATTGTATGAGATATAATTAAATCCCAAAATCAGAAAATTTAAAACCCATTTTGACCCATTGAATATTATAATATATGAGCTCTAGATTATTATTTCCAACCTATTAATGTACCTATGTTGGTTTTATTGAAATATTTATAAAATTGAAAACTTGGAACTTAATGGGTTAAGATTTTAGTTAACCCTTCTCCATCAAGGGTAGGAATATGTGTTTCCTAGTATATAAGAGACAGATTTAGGCTCTTGGTAACTAGTAAACTATTTATTTTTGTCAAATTTTTCTATTGTTTGGGTTGGGGGTATAGTAAAGTGCTTACTTTGCATGCATAAGACCCTGGGTTTAATCCCCAGCACCACAAAAAAGGAAAAAAAAAAATCTATTGTTTGTAGTTATAAGGTCAAAACCTGCTTTATATAAGCAAATCCACTGAAAAGTATAAAATACTGTTTGCTATTACATACGTAAGAGTTCTATTTTGATAAGGTTTTCTTTACCTATTAATAGTATAATATGCCTTCAAATCTTGTTAAAACAGGCTTTTGTCCACTTGTAGTTTCTCATATAAATAGAGTTGATGTGAAAACTCCAAAGATCATCAAGTGTAAACAAAGGAATGAATATTGAATTCATTTTGGAGGTTGACATAAATGTAAATATTGAACATTGGTTAATTATTAATTTTACCAAACACCTCTTGTCCACTAACTCAGGATGTGTTCAGGAAATACAAAGATAATTGAACTCTAGTCTATGCTGACATGAGAAAATTTGGTACAAAATTAACATTGAAAATCATTATCTTAATTAGGGCTGCTTTAACAAAATACCATAGACTGAATGGGTTTAATAGAAATTTATTTCTCATAATTCTCATAAGTCTGAGATCATGGTGCCACTATGATCCAGTTCTAGTGAGAGCTCTCTTCTAACTTGCAGATCCCTTCCTATTTGCAATACCATTGCATTGCCAATAGAGAGAGTTCTGAGTTCTTTTTCTTGTAAGGATGGTAATCTCTCCTGGAAGTTCTACCCTCATGACCTCATTTAAACCTAGTTACCTCCCAGATGTTTAACCTCCATCACATTTTGAGAGCAAGGGGTTCAACATATGAATCTGAAGAAGGGGACAGAAACATTCAGTTCATAACATATATAAATTGTTCTTTGACTTCTGCCATGAATTATTATTGTTCAAAGGTGTTAGAAAATTTAGGTTATTTTGATTCCTCATGCCAGCATGATTTGCTCATTTATCAAATAATTATTTTTTTGATTAGGCATGGTGTTACATATCTGTAATTTCTAAGGCAAGAGGATAGCAAGTTCGATGTCAGTTCAATGTCAGTCTCAACAAATTAGTGAGGTCCTAACCAACTTAGTGAGAGCCTGTCTCAAAATAAATAAAAAAATTTTTTTTACACGTAGGTGGCACTGTGCCCATCCACAAATAATTATTGAACTTACTTATTATGCTTTCTTAAAATTATTACCTTACATAATTCTCAACACTGTTTAGTTAATAGGTAATATTTTCCTCATTCTCACGTGATGGAATTGAGCTACAGCATACAGGTCATTAGCAGAGCTGGGATTTCTAGTTTTGACTCTCATGACTTAAACCCCATGCTTTTAACCACTGTTTAATCTGTTTTCCAAGTAAATTGTCTTTAGCGTCCCATGAAGCTCTAGAATTATACATATAAAATATCCATGTTAGCCTTTTGAGGACATTATCCTTGAATCATCAAACTGTCTTGCTGATCATTTCAGGTAAATTTTCATATAATTAACTTTTTATACTGTGTTTCTTCCTGTCTCTTCATTTTTTACAGCTACCTATACTACAGAAACATGGAATAACCCATATAATTTGTATACGACAAAATATTGAAGCAAACTTTATTAAACCAAACTTTCAGCAATTGTTTAGGTAAGAAGTATTGCTATGAATTATAAAAAATGTTAAGGTTAATAAACATGTATAGTCCCTATAGGTTTATTACACAGACTTTTTTCTGTATGTATCTATTTAAATATTTTTTCTTTCTTTTTTTTTTTATATTTGTAGATGGACAGTATACCTTTATTTTATTTATATATATGTGGTGCTAGGGATTGAACCCAGTCCCTCACATGTGCTAGGCAAGCACTCTAACATGGAGCTGTAGCCCCAGCCCCTATATATATCTGTTTTGTAATGATGGAGCATACAATACATAATTTTTAAAACAAAATTTATTTAAAATATTTAAATCATGCTCATGATGCAAAATTTTAAAGGTTTAAAAAATGTATACTGAAGAGGAGGTTTCTGTATACTGTTTCTGTTTCTCCTAGAAACTGTTTCCCTCCCAAATATATCTACTGTTACCTCTTCATTGAGTATTCTTTCAGATTATATGTTAACTTATACAAGCATATTACTATAAACTTTTGTTTTTATGCTGTTTTTTTAAGAGTATTTCATATCAGTACTTACAAAGCCATCATCTGGCTATAGTAAAATTTATTCAACCAGTCTCTTGTTTTTGAACATTGAGATTGTTTCCAGACTTTCATAGAAATAGATGTAGATATAAATATAGATATTGTATATTGATTATCCCTGTATATATCATTTAATTCATATATGAATATACTAACAGAATATATTTGTAGTAGTAGAATTGCTGGATCTAAGAATATGAGCAGATTAAATTTGATAGATAATACAAATTGCTGTCCAGTGAGTTGTATTAATTTATAGTCCCACTGTTAAGTGTTAAGAGTATCTTTTCTGTATTTCACTAAGACAGAATTATACCAAGAGAGAATTTTAAGAGAGTAAAAATGGTGTTTCATTCTGTTTTAATTTGGCTTTTTCATGTATCTTCTGATAAGTCTAGTGGTTTTTAAAATTCTACTATGCTCTGCTTTATTCTTTATAAAAATTACTATAGCCTATGAATATCCATAAATACAAGGTACTCTAAAACATAGTTTATAAACATACAATAAAATAATATGTAACCGATAAAAGAATAAAATTGTGTGTTCATAGATATTTGACATATTCAAAATGGTATCCACAATTTGGTCTGCAGAATTACTTTTAGGATACAGTCATTGTTGGAATCCTTCGGTTTTATACATTGGATATTCCTTGGATCTTGGGATTTAACCTTTCTGTTTTAAAACCAGAATTTTTTTGAAATTGTTACCACCTAAAGGATTGTTAAACTAATTTCATAATTTAGTTACCTACAAAGAAGTGACCTTGGATAGGTTAGAGATGAGAGTTTTCACAAAATGGAATAAACCTAGCATGTTGATATGGCCTTATTTTAAAGGTTTTCTAAAGTAAAATTCAAAGTCCCGTGTTGTGGCACACACCTGTAATCCTAGTGTCTCAGGGGACAGATTTTGTTGTTTTTTTGTGGGGGGTAGGAGGACAGTGGGTCTGCCTTTTTCAGACATTGGGCTCCTGTTGAAATATTCTTTGTCTTTTTGGGGAAATGGTCACAGAGTCATTCAGAGAACAATCTTCTGGTCTTAAGAAAGTTGGTAGAAATAGAAGGCTAATAGTAAGAATTATGGACATGTTTTTGTCTTTATTTTCTAGATCCACTGTGATCTAAAGGAAAGTTTCTTTCCTGATTGTGACATTTTTGTTTTAACAAAATTTTTGTACTAAAGTATTAAGAGAAATGTTAACATGTTTTTAAGGAACATGTTTTTTAAGGCTTTAAGTGCTCTACTGTCATGCAATATCTATCAACCTGTTCTTAGAAATATGATACATTGAAAATTATTTTGTATTCTTTTTATAATTACAGAGAAATACTCGGGGCTGGGGATGTGGCTCAAGCGGTAGCATGCTGGCCTGGCATATGTGCGGCCCAGGTTCAATCCTCAGCACCACATACAAAGATGTTATGTCCGCCAATAACTAAAAAATAAATATTAAAAACTCACTCTCTCTCTCTCTCTCTCCTCTCTCTTTAAAAAAAGAAAAAAAGAAATACTCAAAGTTAATTTCTTTAGAAATAAAAGAGCTTTACCTGAAAGTGTGCTTATCATAAAATATTCTATTTTCAGATATTTAGTCTTGGATATTGCAGATAATCCAGTTGAAAATATCATACGTTTTTTCCCTATGGTAGGTATCATATATTTTAATATCATTAAAATTTAACTTCATTTTGACTGAAAATTGTAGGATTATTTTTGAAAGGAAATAAATTGTTCGTTCACATTTTTTAGCTCCTTTACAGTTTTTGAAACTTGTAATAGTTATATTTATATTATTTTAGAAATTCATGAATTAAGAAATTAATTGTTTTTTATTCAAGCAAAATAACAGGAGCCAGGTACCTTGATGCACGCCTATAATGCAACTACTTAGGAGTCTGAGGCAGGAGAGTATACAGTTTGGGGTCATCCTCATCAGTTTAGTGAGAACCTGCCTCAAAAAGTAGAAAATTTGTAAAGGACTGGTGTATAGTCAGTAGAAAAACATCTCTAGGTTCAGTTCCCCATTATCAAAAAAAAAATTACAGGAAATTGTTTTCAGATTTCATTTTGTTTCAGTGTATTTTATGTCACTTATGTTAATCTTACATGCTTTATTATAACATTGTCTTTTGCTTTCAGAGTAAGGAATTTATTGATGGGAGCTTACAAACTGGAGGTAAATAATGTTCCTTTCATTAAGCTAATTATTTTTAGGAAATTATTTGTTAAATTAAGTTTTTAGTGTGTTTTTACCTTAAATTCAGGAAGTTTTAGTTATATATAACAGAGTGTCTCCAAATTTATATTTTCCCATATACTTGTTCATTTGGATAGGGTTTTAAAAACATGTTTATTAGAACTAGTGTCAAATTCTTTTTGAGCTTTAAATTTCTTTTAAAGTCTGTGGTATTTTCTGTACAGTAAAAGATTTGAAAATTAATAAATATTCAGGTGGCATGTATATGACCTAAAATGTTTAAGGAAAGATTTACTGTAGTTTGATATGTGGTTTCAATATATGTTAGCTGCTGACTTGTGTTTTTCTATGAAAATAACTAGTTCTTATTTTTTTAGGAAAAGTTCTTGTCCATGGAAATGCAGGGATTTCCAGAAGGTATGGAGTTAGAGATAATCTTTTTTTTCCTCTAATATTTGATTGATGAGTTGTGTTTTCTAAATTTCTTTTCTCTGTCTTTAGTGCTGCCTTTGTTATTGCATATATTATGGAAACATTTGGAGTGAAATACAGGTAAGAAAGTATGTTAAAATGAAGCTTAGTGGTTATGGTCGTGAGTTTGAAGTAAACATGTTTTTCTCTAATATTTATATTTGATAAGCAGTAGCTTATAGCCCATGGTTACTCTCTAACCTAATTCATCTACCTTGTATAGATTTTCTTAGGCTAATGTTTTTGTGGTTTATGGAGCTAATACTATGATTTTAAGAAGTCAAGGTAACATTATAGATGAAATAGCGAACAAGACTACTTACTTTCCACTAGGGAATGAGTTAATCTCAAGTTTAAAAACTCTTGGACACGTATGTTAGTGGATGCCTTGTTTAAAAGGCTAATTTATTATGTTTTATTAATAAGTTAAGAATTATTTGTAGCACCTATAATTCAGAGTAGTATTTGTTTTATATTTATTTATTTATTTTAGGTATAGATGAACACAATACCTTTATTTTATTTGTTTTATTTATTTTTAAATTTTTTTTTAAAGAGAGTGAGAGAGAGAATTTTTAATATTTATTTTTTTTACTTATCAGTGGACACAACATCTTTGTTTGTATGTGGTGCTGAGGATCGAACCCGGGCCGCACGCATGCCAGGCGAGCGCACTACCGCTTGAGCCACATCCCCAGACCTTATTTGTTTTTATTTTTATGTGGTTCCAGGGATCCAACACAATGCCTCACACGTGCTAGGCAAGTGCTCTACCACTGAGCCACAACCCCGACCCTCAGAGTAGTATTTCTTATTAAAAGTCATCTTTTCCAGCATAGTACATAGATTTTTAAAAGGAAATGGCCTTCTTGACCCCCCCCCAAAAAGCAAATATCTAACCAGTGTATAAGGCACACTTCTCTGTTTTGTGCAAGGTAGAAATCTTTTTATCAGTGCCACTTCCATTTCATGCTTAAACATAAACATTTGCTTAAAAGTATCAAGTCTTAAGGAAATATTTGAATTTAAATGCTTTTTTTTATTTAATGGAAAAAGATTCAATTAAAAGAATTTCATTTATATGTTAATGTATATGTTCTTTTTCTATTTTGATTCTTATCAGTAATATTATTAATATTGAAAATAACTTCCATGGATTCTATTGTGTCCAATATTATTATAGGCTCTTTTATCTCATTTAATTCTCACAATTCAGGGGAATTAACTTCTCATTTAACCAATGGTAATATTTTGAGCATGTGTACTAACTGCATAAGCTCTTGCTGTCTTGACATAGGTTCTCCAAAATAAGTATTCTAATATTCATTTTACCAAGGAGAAAAATTAAGCTTAGAGAAGTTGAACACCTAGAACATATCGTAGGTTAGCAAAGGGATTATGATGTTTAGTCCGACTGTGCTCTTTCCACTGTTGACTCACTACTCCAATGTGTTAATTATATAGTTAATGATTTCCTATTTAGGGAAAGTTTCAGATATTTTGATAAATTCTGAAATGCTCAAACAATTAATTAAATAATAACATTACATTAATTTTCTTTTTCTGTTTTTTAAGAGATGCATTTGCTTATGTCCAAGAAAGAAGATTTTGTATTAATCCAAATGCTGGATTTGTCCATCAGCTTCAGGTAGCTAACTTCTCTCTTCTTTATGGCATTCAGAATATATAATAGTTAAGATCTTTTGTCTGTAAATTCAGTTGTAGAATTTACTTTTTAAGTGCTTGGAGTTTGCATAACCTCACTAATTTGATTATTGTTCAAGTTTACACCTCTGTTTGAAAGTATATTTTTAAAGGTGCTGTTATCAAGAAAATGGAATTAAAGACACATTGTTAAATCTAACATTAAGGGGCTGGTGTTGTGGCTCAGCGGTAGTGTGCTCTCCAAGCATGTGTGAGGCCCTGGGTTTCATCCTCAGTACCACATAAAAATATATAAATAAAATAAAAGTATTGTGTCCAATTACAACTAAAATATTAAAAAAATATATCTAGGGTTGGGGTTGTGGCTCAGTGGTAGAGCGCTTGTCTAGCATGTTCGAGGCACTGGGTTCGATTCTTAGCACCACATATAAATAAGTAAATAAAGGACCATGAACAACTAATAAGATATTTTTTAAAAAATCTAACATAAAGCAATGGATTTTTTTCCCTGTATTTTGATCATACACAGGGCATAAGATTATTTTGACTCAGTACTGGTTGAACAGCCCTAATTTGAAAATCTTAAATCCTTTAGTATTCAGAATTTGTTTCATATTCAGTTTCGAGATTCCAGTGAAGTCTTATGCAAATATTCTAAAATCCCAAACATTGAAATCTGAAACTATTCTGAATCTAAACATTTTGAGTAAGGTATAGTCAACCTATATACTAAATATGACAGCCTTTTCTCTTACATGTATTGTATCTTCCATGTTATTTCAGATTTTGTTGAGACATTTGCAGATATACTAACTATAAATTTCTTTGCTTTTTGCCTTGTTCTGTAAAAAATGCATTTTTAAAAACATTTTTATATTTGAAAGAGTAATATATACTTATGGTTAAAAACTCAGCAATGCTTAAGAATATAATGTGAAGTAAATCTCTTAATAATGAATATTGAAGATATTTCTATAATATACATTCATTGGCCACATAACATTTTGATCAACAATGGTCTGCACATATGATGATGGTCCTGTAAGACAGTAATGGATCTGAAAGATTCCTATTACCTAGTGATCTCATAGCCATCATAACAGTGTTGTTCAACACTTCACTCACATGTTAGTGGTGATGCTGGTGGAAGACTAGTGTGCTGCTACAGTTTACTATAAAATAGTATGTATATGCCATAAACAGTCTCACACATCTTGATTTCAGTGTTCTCTTGCCTTTGATTTATCTTTTGATCATCATGACTTTGAGACTTAGGCTATATACTGTCAGCAACTTGGAGCTGAGGCAATTGCCTGGACAATTTAGCGAGGCCATCCCTCAAAGTAAAATTTTAAAAAAGGGATGAGGGGCTATAGCTTAGTGGTAGAGTGCCCATGGATTTAATTGCCAGTAACTATGCACCTCTCCTCCCCCACCAAACCAAACCAAACTACGATATCACCTGACAATACATTTCTTAGAACTTGCTCTAGTTGTTAAGCAGATTGTGAACCATATATGTGATGAATTACTTATTCATGAGTTTTTGGATTGTTTCTAACCTTTCATGATGATAAACTGTATTGTAAAGATACCCTAATAGGTGCATTTTTTTTTATAATTCTGTGAATTTACCTGTGAGATAATTGATTGAAATGGAATTGTTGGATTATAAATATTTGAAATTTGATAGATATTACCAAAGTGTCTCTAAAAAGTATGAAATAATGTAAACCAGGAAGCAAGTAGTGGCTGCTTTCTCCTACTGTAAACAACAGTAGCCATAAATGTTCTTATCAGATTTTTTGAGCACTGCCATCATAATGGTAAAGGTAACAGTTCCTTGTTTTAATTGACTTTCCTTTGAATTAATGAATTTGGGACTCTTTTCCCATATTCAGATTATTTTCTGTGAACTGGTTATTGGTATTCTTTGCATTTTTTTTAATCAGGTTATTGGTTTTTTCCTCATAGGTTTTATAATAGCTCTTTGTATATGATTATCTGAGATAATCAACTCATAACAAGACATGATTTATTTCAGTTTATTGTTTTAGAAGTTCTGTTCTATGATTGATTCGTCCCATTGTTTTAGATTCCTATTAGGGAAGTACATGATGGTCGCATGTAGCATGGTATATCCCTATATATCACAAGCCAATGAGCCCCTGTAGGTAGGAGTATTGACCTGGTATTCTCTGTTGCAGTGACTGGTCTAATTTCTAAGTCTTTGATCCATTTAGACTTGATTTTTTGTGCAGGATGAGAGATAGGAAGCTAGTTTCATTCTTCTATACATGGATAACCAGTTTTCCCAGCACCTATTATTTAAAAAGCTGTCTTCAACGTGTTTTGGCACTTTTGTTAAGGGTCAGATGACAGCCCATATCTGTGTGGGTTCATTTGTGTTTTCTGTTCTATTGGTCTATCTATCTGTTTCTATGCTAATAAAAATATGCAGTTTTTGTTAGTATAGCTCAGTAGTACACTTTGAAGTTGGGTATTCTGATGCCTTCAACATTGCTTTTTTTCCCATATCTTACTCATTCTTCTGACTTTGTCATACCACTCAAGGGCTTGTTGAATCTATCTTAAATCTTATTTTTGGAAAACTATGAACAGTACCTACTTTATCTGAGATAGCCAATAAAGTCATCTTCTCTGCCTAGCTGAGTTTGGTTCCATTTTTTTAGAAATTTTATTATGAAAATCAGTACATATATAGAAAATACATAAAATTTAAATAAGCATCATGTAACCATCACCCAGGTTAAGAAATTGATTATTTGCCATTATCCCTAAAGCCTTTTTGAAGCTCCTTCCTAAGCTCTCCTCCCTCTGTAACATAACTACTTATACCCCTATCTGCTTGGTGATCAATCCTTTTTTCCTCATTTTTCTATTCAGGTTTAGTAGTGTTTCCTAATTTCATCAAATGTTTTCCTTGTTTTCAGAAAAGGAATAGGAACAGAAATTCTTTGATTCTTCCATCTTTAACTGGAAGCAGAGAAAAAGTATTGTCTTTAAAGAATTAGAGAAAAGGATATATACTTAAGTATATTAAATGACTCATTTATCTGATATTTAAAATATCTTACAACAGTATAACTTTTTTTAGGTACTGGAGATTGAATCTATGGGTACTTAACCACAGTGCCACGTCCCCATCTCTTTTATTTTATTTTTCATTTTGAGACAGGGTCATACTGAGTTGTTGAGGCTAGCCTTGAACTTGTGATCTGCCTGCCTCAGCCTCCTGAGTCGCTGGGACTACAGGCATGCACTACCATGTCCCACTATAGCGTTTATTTTGACTGAATTTTATTTCTTTTCATTCTTAGAACCATTTAATGAGATTGCCATTTCAGTTTTTGGTTGGTTTTGTTTTGTTTTTGCTCACAACAGACAGAATTAGAGATCATTATAGCTAATGCCCCAGTAGACAAGGACACATACGGACTGGGAGGTCAAGCTTTTGGCATGACCTGGATTTTATGGTTATCAGCTATTATGAGATAAAAATTTAAACCTCAATTTTTCTTACAATATGTGGTGCCAGTGTTTTCATTGTAAACTAAGAAAACCAATAATATGCAAATTAATCACTATTTTGTGAAGAATATAAATGTATATCCAAGTTAATTAAAATCTTTTTTTAGGAATATGAAGCCATCTACCTAGCAAAATTAACAATACAGATGATGTCACCACTCCAGATAGAAAGGTCGTTATCTGTCCATTCTGGTACCACAGGTAAGAACTTTTTCTTTTTAGAAGAGAAAGCTGGAGAAAATTCTATTTTTTTAAAAAAAGGAGAAAAGTTACATCCATTGCTTGATAGAAGTTATGCTGAAAAGCTTAAATAAATGTTCAGAAAACTTGGTAAACTATTGAATTCAAATAATTTCAAATGCATTAATTTTATAATGAATCTGTGTTATAACGAACTGTGTGTATTCCCCTATGCTTAGTCAGTTAGAATCTACTTGTTGGAAGATTAGATATCTACTTAGTTTAACTGTGTTATAAAGATTAAGATAATAAGAGAAGTCTGAATAACAAGTGATCTTATTAAAAATAAATGATAGTTAATAGAAGCCTGTTTTCAGGTGTGTTGTAGTTCAAAGGCTAACTAATATGGGTTTTTTCTGTGGCCATCAGTATTTTGGTCTTTTCCTCTCCTTTGCTATTTTAGAAGCACCCAAACCCCCCCCCTCATTTTCAAAGTCACAATCCACGTGTGTTCGCAAAATGTTTTAAACCTTTATCTTTCTTTTCCAAGACCCTGCTACCCTCATTTTTCTCATTCAGCTACTAGACTACCCATCACATTTGTTTATAATTTCTCTGTCATACAGTTTAAGTCTTCTTTGACAAAACAACCCTATAAGGAAGAATTAACAGGTTACCTACCTGAAATTGGAACATAGGTGATCTGATCCACAAGTCTTTCCTATGCATTGCATTGCCTGAAGTGATAGGCTATATATTCTTCCCTGAGGCCCAACTTCCTGGTTATCAGTGCCTGTTCTTTCTTTTGCCACCTTTGCCTAATCACTTTTTTTTCTTTTTTTAAAAATTTTTATGTATTTATATGCAGTGCTGAGAATCCAACCCAGCACCTTACATGTACTTGGCAATTGCTCTATTACTGAACTATAGCCCAAGCCCCACTAATCACTTTTTTCATCCTATAGGGTCTGTTTTATCAGTATCTTTAAATTCTTTCCCTTTTTTAATGGTACCCTTAATCACAATCTATATCAGCTAAATATAGCCTCCTATCCAAACTTAATTTGGTCCATTCTTTTCATTGTGTCCAGGCTTATTTTTATATAGATATTTGTGATAATGTGTTTCCTTTACCAAAGATTTCACTGACTTTATTCCACAGTAGGAAGTAGGTTACCAGACATAAAGTCCTTTTGATTTTTCTGTTTCTCATTGTTCTTCGTAAAGAGGAACAGTTTTCTGCAGATTTCCATGTTTTTTTTTTTCTCACCTAGAATGCATCATATTACTCTCCCTATTATTTTTTTTTGTTCTTATCAGTGCATTATAATTATACATAACATTAGGGTTCATTGACATAATCATCCAAGCATGGAATACAGTTTGCCCCATTTCAGTCACCAGTACTTTCTTTCTTCCCTCTCCCTGTTTCTCTTCCTTCTGCTTGTTTATATTTTTAAAAATTAGTGCTTTATAGATATACATAAAGGTTAAATTCACTGGTGTATTCATGTATACACATAACATAATTTGGTCAGTCTGTCATTCCACCATTCCTCTCTCTTCCCATACTTCCTCCCTCCTCCTCAATCCCCTTCCTCTACTCCACTGATCTCCCTTCTATTTTTATAGGATTTTCCCACCCCTTCTTTTCCTCCCTTACTTTGTTCTAGCTTCTACAAATGAGAGAAAACATTCAACCCTTGATTTCTGAGTGTGGCTTATTTCACTTAGCATGATGTTTTCAAATTCTATCCATTGATCAGCAGATGCCATAATTTCATTCTTCTTGAGCTGAGTAAAACTCATTGCATATATATACATCACATTTTCTTTACCCTTCATTTGTGGACAGGTACTTGGGCTGGTTCCATAACTTGGCTGCTATAAACATTGATGTGCCTGTATCACTGTAATATGCTGATTTTAGGTCTTTGGGATAAATACTAAGATGTAAGATAGCTAGGTATATGGTGGTTCCATTCCTTGTCTTTTGAGGAATCTCCATACTGTTTTCCAGAGTGGTTGTATGAACTTGCTGTCCCACCACATCCTCACCAACATTTATTATTATTTGTATTCTTGATGATTGCCATTCTGAGTGGTCACTCTCCCTATTCTTGAGAACAGTTTAGATGTCGGGAGAACATGATTAATGCACTCTTTGACTAGCCCCTCAACATTTGAAGTTCATCTGAAACTCAAAACAGCATTTGCATTTAGCCTCATTTTAATCTTCAGTCTGTTAATTTTATACCAAAACATTAGGTTCATATTAGAGTTTGTCTTAAAACTTATTATATACTATATCTAAAAAGTACTTAAAAGTTTCAGCAGGAAAAATATACCCAGTCATGAAGTTAAAAAGTTATTTGGGTAATTTACAAAATAATAATCACTAAAGTTTGCTATAAATTCAGTTGTGAAATTATCATAGTGTGTACAAGGTATCACTTGATGAAAAACTGATTTTTACTGGCTATAACATTCTAACATGAATTTATTTATTTTCTCATGTTACATTCACTCAATAACTTTAGGCAGTTTGAAAAGAACACATGAGGAAGAAGATGATTTTGGAAACATGCAAGTAGCAACTGCACAGAATGGCTGACTGAAGACAAACACAAAGGGTGTGAATTTCTATTGGGAAAGGAGACAATTCTAGAAATAATAATAATAATGTAAAATGGTAAGGACACAAGTAGTTTCTTTGCAATTATATGTTGCTTCCAGACATGTTTCTCTGCAACTTGTTGAGCAACATTTTAAGAAGATGTTGGACTTCTGCAATAGATGGCACTGATGGTTTTACTTTTTTTTTTGAAACACTTTATAGTTTATTATAAACCAAGAACTTTGGACTTGCAAAGAGGTATTATTGCAATAATGCACTTTTTCATACTTGAAATTTATTTGTATGATATAAAGTTATTACTTTAAACAAAATGCAAGTTAGGGGGGATTTGTTTATAAATTTTGGGTAATTTATAACAAGAATTTCCTAAGGTTTGCTAAAAATTCATTTTGTGTTCTATGTATTACATTTTTAAAATAATTTTACAGTTCAATTTTATGATGGAGCCTCTTACAGAAACATTAACAAAATACAGGAATCTGCCACATTTTTTATTATAATTCAGTTACTATTTTATTTTTTTAAATTTCTTGATTCTTTATTAGTATTCTTTCAATCATGACATTAACCAATTATCTTTACTGTAATTTAAATTAAGTAAATGCTTCCTTTCATAATTTGTATATTCTATAGGAAGAAAAGGTTTTTAATGATCAAAGAAAGATGTTTTGCTTTATATTACCAGATACTCAAAAACAAGGAGAGTGTTCAATTTTCAAGTGACTTTCTATTTTGCTTTTTTCTTTTAAGCCAAATATTGTATTTGTTCTTTTCAGAATTGTCTAGCTCTTTTGACCTCTGTCCAAAATGGTTCTAAATAGAATGTGATAAACCGATGTAGCACTATTTTTTTTCCTAAATGAAGCCCCCAAAAAGAAAGTGCCTTGAATTATTTTTTAAGAAAATTAAATTCTCATGACCTCTAAGTTAGTATGTAGAACACTGAAGAGTTCCTAACATTTTTCTGTATTTTTTTTTAAATATTTAAAAATTAGCTTAAACTGAACGGGTGAGGCTTAAAGAAAATGTTACTAAATTTTTGGAAATATGGAACATTCACTGTTTTATGTTGTATTAATGATTCTGTGAGATTATTCTAGCTCAGACAGAAGGTCTTCTTGAAGATGGATTTATTGGGGGAAATGATTTGTGGGTAGTTTTAGTGGTTCTTAAATTAGTGAATTAATCAGTTCTTTGAGTTGATCCAAATTTCCCCCCATAATTTGCATTAGCAGTCACTTTATAAATCTTTAGTTCTTCATACTTTTATTTATATGTACAATAGTTGTTCTAAGAAAAACATTTTTGCTATCTTAAGTGTGATGTGAGGGAAGTTTTTAACTTTTTATAGTTGATGACTTTAGGTGTAGCACAAACAAAACTTTGTATCTCACTTTTCTCAGTCCTCTCTTGAGGTGCTTTACTGATGGGAATGAAATCTCTGCATTCCTATAGTACCAAGGAGGTGTACTTTTCAAGGTAGCTTATTACACCAGGTTACTTACTTACTTTCCTCCCTATGATGTAATAATACAGAAGAAGAAAAAAAAAACAAAACTTTTATCCCCCATAGTGGACAGTGAAAACTTATTGAAATTACTGTTAAGTCCTGTTGACATGTGGTATTCTTCTGATTGGCCATCTTCTCTCCTCTTACCACTCTGAAAATAGCATATTATTAACCCCATTGTGTTCCAGTATTCTGTTGTGTGATTACAACATTTTGTGTAGTGATCTAGTGAAGTCAAGATTGCATTGGATGTTCAAAAGTTCTAGCTGGTAAAAAATCAGATACCACAGCTTTCCTGTATGTAGATCATTATTGAACAGGTCAGCAAACATCTCTTGCAATCTCTAACAGAAACTGCTATAATCTTCATAAAAGCAAATTTATATTTAAAAATTAGGCAGTTGAAGTTTTTATTTAATTCACTTTATAAAAATACATATCCTCTATAGAAGTCTGGCAAAGAAATACAAATTTGGCTAGTGATACCAATTTGTACTGGGTAATTTTTCTTTTTCTAACCACTATCATTTCTATGTTGTCACTAAAGTGCCTGCCCAGCACTATATACTAAAGACAGTCTCAATCTAGAAAACAGGACTATCATCTTGCATACAATGTTAATGGGACAAAACATGAGGTTTACCCTTTCCTGTAAGAACGTTGCAAGTCCCCTGACCCCTTAGATCTCTTTATCCACTTAGCGTTCAACTAGCTTTTTTGTAACTCTACTTGTTCTTTATTCTATTTGGTCTCATTTCTGTGCTTTTATTTCTAGTGATGTTTTATGATAGATAATTATGATTAACTTAACTAATCATGATTTACTTTAGAGTATTTGAATAATGTATGAGATATCACCCAATTTTAACCTTAAATATATAATCCAGGCACAATATTTAAAATGAAATTGAATCAAAATGTAGGCAAACTACATTACTATCCATTTTGAAAATGTGAAACTTAAAATACTGAAAATAGTCAAACTGGAATGACAGTATTTTTGTAATTTCAGTTATTTGGTTCATGTTAATTTGTTATCCATTAGGTATTTAAACAATAGTTATTTTTATTTGTATCTACTCTGGTGGAAATGTTAAACTGTGATAGCTTTTGCTACCAATTCTCAACCAATTAACTTTTAGAGCAGAATACTCATTTTGCGGGGGAATTTTGTGCGTAGGAATCTTGAGTTTAGAAGTAATGTCAGAAAACGTTAAGCATGTCCTTTTCAAGAAAATATAAGGTTCCTAATTGTCTTATTACCCTGGTAATTCAAGTGAATTAGAAGTATTTAACTGCAGTCTTGAATTATAAAGTTGAGAGGTATCTATCAGGATCTCAGCTTGATGTAAAGTAAATGAGCAGTTACCTGGCGGATTTCTTTTTTAAATAATTGGTTTAATCCATAATTCCATTACATAGCTTCACTTCAGTATTTACCTTTGTCCATTCTTTGATAATAATAGGAAGTAGCTAAGAATTACTAAAATATTTTAATTTATTTATTAGGAAAATAAGTTTCTAGGGTATTTGAGTGCTGGATTTTTGTCTTTCCCATTCATGGCAGCTATTTAAAAAAAAAAAAAAAAAACTCAAAATATTCAGGTTTACATGTTAGCTCCCTGTCAGAGGGAGTTGCCATACCTCACAATTCAAAGTGTATTCTATAGATCAGTAACATACTGACATGTAATTGCAATTTACTATGCAGCAAAAATGATTCAAGAAGAAAACATTACAGTGTCTATTTACCTTTGTATAAGCAATTGCTTACATTACTCTGCTTTTAACATTTGTACTTGGATAAAATGCTTATGTATGTATAGGAATGTCATAGTGCAAAATGCTGCTACCTGAGGCACAAAGTATTAAAATTATTTTGTGAAGATTGGTGGTTGTATTAAAACTGTTGTGCCATTATACCTCAAAAATACTGAAAAGTTCATTCGTACTGCTGATGCCTGAGAACTTCTTTACTTATTCTCTGGGTAAAAATAACCCAGTTTTACTCCTACAGATTAAAAAAGGTGAATGAACGTTGCATATTGAGAAACAAGAATATCTTTCAAAACCTTGTGGTCAACATATACTCAAAAATGTCTGCAACCCCAAAATTCCAGTTAGTTGAGCAAGTTGGGAATTCATGTCTGAAGGAAGGATAGGTACATCATTTATAGCACCACTTTTAGTCCATTAAAAAAAAAATACTTGATTTTATAGTACCATCTTCTCTCCCTCATCCACTTTGCTTAATCAAATCTAAGATCCCACCTAAACTATAACACTGAGAGCAAAATATTGCTGACTAAACTATAGCAGGTCGGTGATCCTTAAATGCATCCAGATTTTAGGGATAGCCCACTACATTTTCAGATTAATGAAACATAAACAAAAAATATGGGTTACCTAAAAATCAAAATTACCATTCATTATACCTTTTCAAAAACAAAAGCGCTAACAAAAAAGTTAATATAGTTCATATATTAAATGCAGATTTTTTTTCATACTCGTTTACTCACAATATGAATTAGAAATAAACATTTTGATAACTAAAACTAGAGTACTGTTTTCTGCAGTAACACAATTTTTACATACTAAGCCTTATCTATAACTCTATTTCCTATAGGGGGGATTTAAGAGAAGACCTGAAGAACACAATTTAATGGGATTTATTGAAATACCAGCCTAATAGATAATTTTACTTCAAATAGCTCAGTGGTAAGAAGTTTAATAAAGAATTAAATTTCAACTTTTTACTAGGCTTACTTAATATGGGTTTTTAATTACCTGAATTTACCTAATGAAGCTACAACTAAGGTTTTAAAACTCCTGAAAAGAAAAAAAGAACAAATTTTATTGCTTTCACTATAGGCAGATGGGTTCATCTGGATAAATGGGTCAGCATATGAGTAGTGTACCTTATTGGTGAAGGATTTCTGTTGTCTTGGAAAGCGCATTTTAGCTGTTTGGAGGGAAACCGGAATGAATCGGAGGTAAGAAACAGGTGGTCCTTACAGAGGATACACAAAACTAGGATGTCATGAACGATGAATGAATCTAATAGTTCAATAATACATTCAAGAAAAGGAACAGGCAGGATTTTAACAGACAATTTATATGAACAGGTTTAATGTAACATGGAATGCAAAAGATTAGAACCATTAATAAGTATCTAATTCTTCAATTTTAAAAAATAATTGAAATAAATAAAATCAAAACAAGATAGTGATCAGAATAATAGTACCATTATAATCACATTAAATATAAAAGCTTCCATCAGTATTTTAACAATGTGGCAATTATAGTACCATACATTTTTAAATATCACTCAAATTTTATAATCTGTCCATGTTTCATAAAAATGTTTGACAAAAGAAAGGTTTCAGATACCCATGAAAAGAGAAACTGGGGTATGCCTAGAGTTGCTAGTTCACTATTAAAAAGGTACTTTACCTTGGGTTCAATCACTAGTACCACACACAATTCCACAAAAGCGTACCTTGGATGGCCTGTTTTATTTGCCCTTGGGCAAATTTATTGTTTCACAGTAAGACAGGTGGTACTTGATCTCCATAGGAACTATATGAACTTTTACTGAAACATTTAAACTACTGTATTTAAAATCTTGTCACATTTTATAAGCTAATTTTTCTTTCTTTGCAATGTTGACAAAGTTGTTTGCCAACATTAAGATGGACAAACTTAGTTCTAAGTAATTTATCCAACTTCCTATAATATGTGAGAAATGATACACCTCTAGGTTTATTTAGATGTTTCTTTGAAACAAAATATTTAATTTTGTGAATGTATACTTTTTAAAAATGAGCAGCAAAGACAGCAGACCTATAACTCCTTACTACCCATACTCTTGACTATCAAGAAATGAAGCCAAACTTTAGAAAAATACAATGCAAGAAAAGATTCAAGTTAAAAATATATTCCTTTGGTTAAAAATCATCCCCTTTGATAATATTCATTTGTAATCTAAACTCAGACTGTCCCACCATCTCAAAGTAATCTTCTAAATGTCATTAAACTTGTAGTAGTCCGATGTTTTTTCAGTCCAGCATTATGGAGGTCACTGGGTTGCAGTAGCAAAAATGTTTTTTTTATTCTAGGAAGAATGAAGTGCTGTAGCATTAGATCCTCTCAAGATTTTTACTGTAGAAACCTCCGACACATGTAGTTTTCTTCAGATACTGTATATCCAAACTTCTTGTAGAAACCAACATTTTCTGGTAGACATTCAAGAGTGATCTTATAACAGTTCAGTTTCTTGCTTAGCAAAGTAAGAGTTGATAATAACCTAAAATTTTAAAAAGGGAAAGTGAGGAGACAGCATTTATTAAAATGAATTTCAATAACAATGTGAATTGATGTTACAGAAAAATAAGACTTTGATCTTTATTAGAAATAGGTATAAATATGCTTTGATAGGCAAATTATAAGTCAATAAGCATTTAAATCACCAAAGCATTTTTACTTAGTTTCAAAAATACTTTATCTAGTAACCTCCAGCTCATTAGTAAACAAGATAAATTACCCTAAACTCTTTAAAGGTACTTATTCATGTTAACACTGAAGACTATCAACTATCAACTTGTATAAAAATATGGCCAAAATTATTTAATAAAAGGTCTTTGTTATAAATCTATTCAAAGTAATTGGTAGTATACAGCCTTCTAACATAAAATCGGTACTTTAATAGTTTCATTCTTTAATTTTGTTTGTAGTACTGGAGATGGAACCCAAGGATTGCCCACATGAATGTACTCTTAACACTAATCTTCATCCCTAGCCCCATTAATAATTTTTAAATCAACATAGGTTTAATAACAGATGTACACAAAGCAAAAGGGTATTCATCTTTACAAATCCTTAAAAGAGTCACATTCTTTTAAAATGTAATGTGATCTAGCCAGGTGTAATGGTGTACACCTGTAATCCCAGCTAGTGGAGAGGCTGACACAGGAGGATCTCAAGTTTGAGGCCAACCTCATCTTAGATTCTGGCTCAACAGAAAATTTGAAAAGGTCTGGTGTGTAGTTCAGTGCATGTGACCCTGGATTCAATCCCTAATACCAAAAAAAAAAAAAAAAAAAAAGTGACTATTGGTAACAGTATGCTTTCAGTTTTCAAACTCTGAAACTATTTAATATTTTTGTCATTAAATTCAATTCCAAGCTAAAGAATAAAAATTAATTCAGAATTAATGTAGCCCAAAAAGAATTTCAAAAAGGAAAAAAAAATTAACAGGCATTTTAGCAAGAAATGAAATGAAATGAGTATCCAGTTTACCCAGAGTTACCTCCTTTGTTTACTTACAATTTGCCAAGCTGCTTTCCTCTGCATTCATCACTAACAACAACATCTTCTACTCTTCCTCTCTGAAAAGTAGTTTACAGTGTTTAGGACTACTCATCCAGTTTTGTTTTCAGATAAACCAAGTGATAGTTGGTAAGAATTTATTGATAATGTTTTGTAAACTTGAACTTCATAAGAACCAAAATGCATTTTTTTAACTTATTACCATAGAGGAAATAAAAAGAATCAACTTTTAGTTTAATCATTTTCTGGTTATATCCCCAATCTCCCCCACTCCATTGTATTAAAGCAAATCTCAGAATCTGTATCACCAAAAACAAAATCTTTCCATAAACACAGTACATCCATCATTCTACTCTGCTCAATAAAAATTTGTTTCAGATAGACAAGTAAAATTTTATCAGTTTCTAGTGGCTTAACCCCACCCCCAAATTCATAAAGCACATGATATATCCCATGTGTTCTTATTTTCATTTTCATTGGGTTTCTTATATATTTATTTTATCATGTGAATTTTATGAGAATTGGAAGACAAACATAGTATTCCACAATCTTTACTAACAGGAAAATAATAAGAAATTTCTGCTAATGCAGTACAAAGTATTATTTTTGGAAAAAACAACATTAGGGATTCTAAACATTACTCCTGAATTTAATGAAACCGGGTTTTTCTATGACTATGTCAAATCTAAAACCTTTATATAACAAGTTTAGTAAGCAGTTAATACACTTAATGTTTTCTTTCATTTATAATTCTGAGAAACACACCAAGAAATTGCTTATTGCTAAAGAATTTCTAAGAAAACAATGAAAAGCAGTAAGAAAACATTTGTCTAGCAGAAATTCAAAGTCATTTTTGCTAGAAAACACCCATTTTACTCACAAGCATTAATGTGAGCACATACCTTAGCACAGGAATGGATGAATTTATGTTCTATTATCAGAGTTGCTGTAGCAACAATCTGTCCTACAGTCACATCTTCCACAACTGTAACATAATAATCCCCAGATTTCTTCATATGCTCAAAAGATTCTGTAGAAATTGGAAAACAAAGAGTGTTACATGGTAGAGTTATTTTATTAGGTGCCATAAAAATACTAAGATTGGATGATTTATTATTAAATACTTAAAGCTATTTTACCATAGTAATTTATATTCCATTTCTAAAAGCATATTATCCAAACAACCAAAGAGTTGAAATATCAACAGTCAATATTAATTGGACTATGGTGCATACATTTAAAATAATCTGCTAGCAAAATACAGTAAGATTGACAGTTATTTTAGATTAATAGTACTTAAAATACATACAAATTGTATATGTTGCTATTTTTATAACTAATTAAAACTTCAATACTTTATTCAATATGTACTCAACAGATATTCAAACTTTGAAGATTTTAAGAAGAATGTGTATTCTGTAATTTCAAAATTACAGAGGAGCATAGCTCCACTCCCCTTAAGTGATTATTAATGCTTATATTGCTGAAAAAAGAATTTCTCAATGAATCTGATATGCATGCAAAGAGAAATTCAGAAGTTAAAAACCAAACCTAATAGGTCTTGTACTGTTTATTTGTACAGAGAGGTAGTGGGAAGAAGAAATACATAAATGAGAATTGGAAAATGTTGACCTTCATTTTTACCAGAGTCAGAATACAAAACAAACTTACCTACTAAAAGGAATAAAGAATTGTAGGAAACAGGAAGGGCAGTGTTGGGAGTACTGGATGAAGTTGAAGTTCTGTTCCTTTCCTTACTAATAACTATCTATGTTCTTGAGTAAGACACTGGATCTCTCTGGATATCCATTTTCTCAAAAGCTGGGATGGAGATGCATGTACAAGATCCTGGGCTCAATCCCCAGCACCACCCCCCCAAAAAAAAAAGCTGGGGTCGGGGTAGTGGGCTAGACTGACTGATACCTGCCAACCTTGAAATTCAATATAAGAACAAAAGTACATATGCTCTTGAATTTTGGGGGTGGGGGAAGGTTGGTAATGAAATTTCTGTGAATAATCTAATCATATGGAAGGAAATACTACAATAAATTAAAAGTCTTTTGATCTGCACCCTGCATTTTTGTAAATGTAGGTATTTTGCAAAACAAGGTAGTTACTATATTTGGATTCTACAACAAGTTAAACATTAAAAAAAAAATAGCTAATCTATTGCTCGAATAACTTCCAGCTGTTTGAACAAAAACAAGCAGGCACTGAACAGTGCTCTAAACAAAAATAAAATCTTACTCCCTTTAATTTTATTCAGGAAACAGAGGCTATAGTACTTACTCATAAACTGTTCAGGGTTGACAACTCCAGTCTCTGTTAGCTGACCCAGTACCTTAAAAAAACCTTGTTTGAAGACCAGATTTCAAGTCATGAGGAAAGGCAAAAAGGGAAGACAAAATATGAAAAGAAGTAATATGTTAAGTTGTGGATATGGGCAATCATTTTTTCAAATTTTCCATAATCATCACTTAAATATTATTTCTTGAATCATACAATAAAGGTAATAAAATATTTGAACAACATTTTTGCCTGCACAAAATTTTTGGAATAGTACAAACTACGTATATTTTTTCGACATAATCTTTGTTAAATTCAGTACAAGGAATGCCAACTTTTCCCAAGTTTCTTACTATGAACAGATATAAAACATTTATCAAAATATAAATAACATTGTTGACTACAATTTTAAAGATTCGTAATTTTATTAAATCTAATATTAAAAGTACACTTAGAACTTTGAGAGTCTTTTCTAGACTCAATAATTAGTTTGACCAAAATTATGTTTCTTCAGGTTTCCTACCCAGAAGTAAACTGAGAAGTAAAATGCTGACTTTTGATTAACAAGGTTTAAGTTAGTTTGAAGAATTTAGATGTTAATAAAAGAAGTATATAGAGCCAGGAAGAGTGGTGCATGCCTGTAATCCCAGCAGCTTGGCTGGGGAGGCCAAAGCAGGAGGGTCATGAGTTCAAAACCAGCATCAGCAACTTAGTGATAAAAAATATTTTAAAAGGGCCAGGGATGTAACTCAGTGGCTAAGTGCCCCTGGGTTCAATCCCTAGTATCCCTGCCACACCCAAAAAAATAAGTACATAGAAACAGACAACCTTTTCAACTTAACCAAAGAAAATTATCTCTACTTTCATTTCCCATCTGGCTTCTTAAAAAGACCTAATGTGTTATAAGAGTATTGTGAAATAGTTCAAATGACTTTAATAGTGCTCCTTCCAAAAAGACTTTTCAAACAAATATACAATTATCAATAATTGGAAGGAGCACTGTTATGTTAAAGTCATTTGAACTATTTCACAGAACTATTTAGTCTTAGCCATTGTAGACATGTATATTTCATTATAGAGTGAAAATATATTTATCATAAACATTTATTGGTCAAAATTGAATTTTCCAATCACTAAAAAATGAAGTCTAAAAATAATCCTAAAGACAAATATTTTTAAAATTTATCAGTGTCATGTTTATAGAGAAAACAGAAGGCCAACTATAATTCTAACCAGGATTTCCTAATGGAGTGATTCCATACCTCTATTTAAGTCAGCAGTGCAAAGAGGCCTCAAAACCAAACCTTCTCCGGGATGTGTTGGAGAAATGGCTGGAGAAAATGTTGCTGTATTCTGACTCCAGTCCACTTCTTTGAGTAGACTTGGGTCAAACATTGGCGTTTCATCAGGTTTCATCTTTCCAGTAAGGTCTAAAATAAAAATTTAAATGTTAAGGCATTTTGATTACTAAAAGAAAAAATTATTATGGTTGATGATAAAATTAATGAAGCATTCTATAACAGTTATACAAGCTATTTTGCTTTAGCCTACCAAGAATCTAATTTCAAATGCCCCAACTACAGATCGACCTCTTGGTCTCTCCGTGTGTGTGTGGGGGGGGTGGGGGGTGTATTTTTACATCATGCTTTGTTGGGCTTGTTGATGCTTGTGTGTATTCCTAGGAACTCTGGTGGCTGAGACAGAATGATCAAAAGTTCAAAGTCAGCCTGGCAACTTAGCAAGACCGTATTTCAAAAAAAAAGAGACTGGGATAAAGCTCAATGGTATAGTGCCCCTGCGTTAAATCCCCAGTAAAACACACACACACATGTGTCATGCTTACCATCAGAAAGTGGGATTGTTAAGTGTAAAGACTTATTGAGCATATCACTTTTTTATATTAATCATAATGAACGCTAATTACTGAATTATTATGTGTTCATAGAAATACTGGTCTTAGCTATGACAGATAAGACACTAAAGCTAAATTTTGTTTTCATAACAGGTTTTCTAAAAATCTGTAACATAAGTTACTCAGCTGCATCTATGCAGTTTAAGAATAGCCAGTGTTTTCATGCTATTGAAAAATGACCAATTATGGTATTTCCCTTGCTTTTATGAACATTCAGAAATGGGCAGATTCTCACTAGTGATCTAACAAAACTAAGACTAAATAATAGATAAAACAGTAGGGAAAGATGAAAAGTTTTATGAAGTATAAAATGGGGTGGGAGGAGCACTTTCAATAGAGTATAGAGTTGCTCAAAGAAACAGGATCTTCCTGCTCATCCAGGGACTAAATAAAATCCTCCAACTTTCATTTCTAGTCCTATACCCTTTCAATTCTATTCCTATAAAGAAACATTTATTGAAAGAGCAATTTTCTCATAAATTAAATATCTATTTTATAAGTCACAACATGCTTTATGGCAAATAGACTTAACTTTTCTTATTAAATTTCTGCCTGTGTGACCACTCTATGTAACAATACAGGTAATGCTGCAGGTTAGTATAGGCTTTAGGAAGTTAGTGTTGTGTAATAACAGAATTCAATACTTCCTCAGCACCTACTTCATGCCAGGCACTCTTCAAGGGACTTGACGTATTACTAAGTCATTTGCTTCAAA
Organism: Urocitellus parryii; assembly: GCF_045843805.1. Lineage (NCBI taxonomy): Eukaryota > Metazoa > Chordata > Mammalia > Rodentia > Sciuridae > Urocitellus > Urocitellus parryii. The sequence goes on along the minus strand of NC_135536.1, from coordinate 78,082,967 downwards.
AATCCTACAGACTAGGTGTTGTTATCTCCATTTCAACAGATGAAGAAATAAAGATACAGTGATATTAAATATCTTGCCTGAGGTCACAAAATTTAGGAAGACAGGGCTTAAACCTGGACATGGAAACAAGTGGACTAGTTAATTCAAATGTGATCTTGGTTAAGGTAATTAAGCTCTTAGAATCGTGTTTCCTCATTTGTAAAATACAGATGAAATTACACAAATTTGAAAAGAATTATATGCAAGCAAGCATTTAAAATATGTGGCATACCACAAAAAAGCAAGATACATTCTAATTAGTAATAAATTTAAAATTCATTTTACAAGTTCTTTTTGCCTTTAATTCATGATTAGGCACTGCTGGATACAGGGACTATAAAAAGAATGACAGGTTGTTGTGTCTATATTAAGCCAAAAGTTACTCTTCTTGGATAGGAAAAAATTAAAATGTAGTTTATTACATAGAATACTACGCATTTTTCCCCCTCAGAATTCAGATCAAGTTGTGCTGTAACACTATACCTAAGTTGAACAATATTGAAGAAAGAATGTAAACTGTGATGATTAAAACTCTCATATCAAATTAATAAGCTTACCATCCATCCTAAACAGGTTTTTCATAGGCATACATTTTAGTATTTGTCCCTGGTAGTTGGACCATTGAAGCTGCTGTATAAAATCTCATGTGAAAGGTGGGCAAAAAAATATTGTTTTTCTTAGGTATGCAGATCTGCTGGTGTCCAACTAATATGCTGGGAAAAGTAAATTTTTTTAGTTCTTCAAGGTAATACCCTATTAAAACATTTGATCATGTTATTTCACATATAAAAGCATGACGTTTAAAGAAACCTCAAAAGGGAATTTAGATAAATATTAACAAAACTTAAGTTTAACTAGATTCCCTTTTCCCTTAAAGTTGCCAGAATTTATAATAAAATGTTGACTGGAAGCAACACAAAAAGGGTTACTAATTTCATGAGGAAATTGCACAGAAGAATTAGCCTGTGAAGCCTTTAATGAATTTAATCAGTAAATATTTATACTTCTGTGATTTTTCTCTAACCAGATGGTCCTGTTCTATGAGTGATAAAGCACTACTAGCTGACACTTGCATACTTGGTATTTGTTAACTCTTTATTAAAAAGTTCTCTCTCTCTCTTTAAAAAAATAAATATTTATTTTTTAGTTTTTGATGGACACAACATCTTTATTTTTATGTGGTGCTGAGGATCAAACCCAGCACCCTGCTCATGCCAGGCAAGCGTGCTAACTGCTTGAGCCACATCCCCAGCCCTTGTTAACTCTTTAAAAACACAATCAATGATACATAATGATTTTATCCCTCTTTTACAGACAAGGAAGCAGGCACAGTAATTTGCTCAAGATACCAGTGCCAATAAGCAACAAAATTTAGAATTCAAAACAAAGCAATAGGGCAGCTTCACAGGCCCTGGATCTATATGGTGCACAGGGGCCCAGCACCTGGTTTAATACTCTGCTGCTACTACTTTGAAATTTTTAAGAATTTTTTTTAACAAGTGCCCTGCATTTTAATTTTGCACAGGTCCCTACAAATTATGTGGCTAGTCCTGCTAGGCAGAATGACTTCAGACTCTTAACTATTCCACTGAAGATAAACTAAAAGTAAATGAAGTAGAGGAATTTCCTTCTTTATTGTACATGGTCAATCAGTACTTCGTTACCTTTACTTTGGAAAATGAGAATTTCAGACTAATCTGTTTCAAAATTAAAAGGACTGGCAATGTAGCTCAGTGATAGAACACCTTGGGTTCAATCCTTGGTACCAAAAGAACTAAATAGGTAACTTTAATTGGCTTATAAAATAAATATTTTAGCATTTTAAGGTACCCACAGATACTCAAAACTAAGAAACTTCACTAAAGGTGAAAGCTTAATCTTATCATCATTAATGGCCTTATATTATTTTTAATTTTTAAAAGTAAACCCTGGAACTTCCAGATAGCTGAATATATGAAGGCTCCTGGAAAGTGGTGGGTTCAGAGAGGGCATGAAAGTTCTGCACACCTTCCCACATACCTCACCCTAAACAACTCTAAATCTGTATCCTTTGTAATATCCTTTATAATAAGCCAGTAAATAACTGCTGAAGAAGCTGGGTATCCCTGAGACAGGCCATTTTCATGGCAAAGGTCAGAAATTCAAAGGGGCAAGCAGGAGGGGAAAAAAAAGGCAATTCTTAGAAGTCTCCACAACTAGCTATGAACAAAGTCAAAAAGTGGGAAAGTCACTCTTTCTACAATGAAACTGTACTAAGGAAGAAGGGAGATGGAAGAATTACAAATGACTCTACCACAATTTGCCAATAATAATTTTTTGCTTAAGCAATTTAAAAAATTTATTCATTCTAATTAGTTAGACATGTCAGCAGAATGCATTTTGATTTATAGTACACAAATGGAGCACAAATTTTTATTTCTCTGCTTGTACACAAAGTAAAGTCACACCACTTGTGTCATCATACATGAACTTGGGTAATGATGTCTATCTCATTCCACCATCTTTACTACCCCCATTCCCTCCTTCCCTGCCTAAGAAATTTTAATTCCATATGTAACACTAGCTAGCTAGTGTACAAAATAAATAATACAGTGATTGATTGATCCAGCTAAAAGTATAAGAACCAAAAGTCTTTATATAATTTAATTAAGATTTACAACATGGAGCAAGAGAGGAAGAACCCTCTTTCTGGTCAGGAAACTATGAAGATGAGATTTATGTATTCAGCCTCGTCAAGAACCTAATGTTATAGTCAGAAGACTGTAATCCCAGCGGCTCTGGAGGCTGAGGCAGGAGGATCTGGAGTTCAAAGCCAGCCTCAGCAAAAGCAAGGCGCCAAGCAACTTAGTGAGACCCTATCTCTAAATAAAATACAAAACAGTGCTGGGGATGTGGCTAGGTGGTCGAGTGCCCAAGTTCAATCTATCCCCAGTTCCAAAACAAACAAAAAACAGAACTATAGAAAATAGTAGACATGTGGAGACTGAAAAAGTTATAATGGTTTTAAGATTCTTCACCCTGTTGTAACTTAATCCACCTTTACTTCTGTACTTCTTGAAGTTTGGTTATGTGGGAAAAAAATCCCTTAAAAAAAGGAAAAAGCAAAAAACCCTAAGCCCCCTTAAATATTCCTCAAGAAACTTTTCTGTTTAACTGCCAAATTAGCATGCATTTACAAGGCCACGATTGCCTAGCCTAACTTAGTAAATATCTGATGAATGAATAACGAATAATGAATGATGTAAGACTTAACTGGAGATCATATTTCAAGGAAAAACATTTCTACAGTGTCACAAGTGGTATCACAAAAATCATACATCAAATTCATTTTTACTACTATTGAGAAACTTTCATTAATTTGAGTACTTTTAGACACAATTTCAATAAAATGGTTTCCCAGCCTCTATATCAGATTAGAATAGAAACGGGGAGGAGTTGCTCCTAGAAGCAACTGAGAGCAACAAGTAATGGACACTGGACATGAAGATTTACAAAGAACATTTGCTGATAAAAGCGCGCAAATGCACCAATTTACAAAAGTATTTTTGATAGCATTAAATCTCTAATATCTAGACATTATTTCCAGTCTACTGATGAGGAAGCTGGAGCACAAAGAAGTTTCAAGACTTGCTTCACTGTAATAAGTAAACTGGAACTAGAATCCTGTTTCCCACGTTGAGCGCTACAATAAAGTAAGTACCAAATGGTACTGACTGGTAGTTATTTCCCCTATTCATCAAATCCCGTCTAAAACATGTAAATGATTTCCTGAGACCTATTCTGGATTCATTTAGAGTGATTAGCCCAACAAAATGAATCTCATAATTGCCCTTTCAATTTTATGTGAAATTTTTTAAGAGTTCGGCTTACATAAACACCAGCTAGTACAATAGAAATCACATAATACTCGCTGTTTCTAGGGGCAGAAGCCCTGAGAAAAGACACAAAGGATATCCCTCTCGTCCCGGGGAAGGCCCCCTGATGTAGTCGGTGATCTTCTGAGCGATCAGGAGAGTGTCCTCAATGGCTCCCACCACTATGGGATACCCCAGGGACGCGAGAAGGGAGAGTGGGTCAATTGGCTGCAGAAACGGAGAGCAAGGGTCTCCATCTCCCACGCCAAAGCCCGAGAGTGGAATTAGTTCGACCCCAGTCCCAGTTTCTGCTCTGCCAGGCCAGGACCCCTGAATGGCGTGACCGTTGGCCATCATCCTTAACCTCTGCTCCCGGAGCGCGTCGGTTCAACTTCCTGGGAACCGCGCTCGACACCGCCAAGTGCACACAGCTGGCGAAGATAAACAGCCCAAACAGAACCCCTTCGGGGCCTAGCCCTCCTCGGCTTTCGGTAAACCTGAAGACGAGTCCCTGACGCCCTCAGGACACCGGGCCCCTTCTCACCTGCAGAGGCCCAACCGTTGGTGCTCCTCCTCGCACGCGTGGGACTCTCCTTCACCCAGCTACACAGAACCGGATCCGGATCCGGCTTCAGCGCCAGCCCCACCTCCTCTTGCACCGCCCGCGCCAGAGCCGGGAACCGCAACCCAAACGTGGCAGGGCCAACGCCTCCTCCTTCACCAGCAGCTCACGGAGCGCCGCGCCTAGGCGGACGCCGGCGGAGGCCGGGGAGCCACCCGAGGGGATGGGGTGGGGTGGAGCCTGCCAAGAGGCGTGGCCAGGAGGGCCGACGCTGGGCGAGGCACGCAGCGCGTCAGGGCGGGACGCACAAGCCTTCCTTTCCAGTGTACCTCCCTCTGGTTCTTTGCCGCCTTATTGACGGCGTCACTGTCTCGGTTTTCCCGGAAATAAGACTACGTAGGAGCCAGCTAAGCAGCATTAAGTGGTGACCAGCTTGGCCTCTTGTCCTTTTAGTTAGTCCCTTGTTGCCTATTTTCTCACGATGAGTCCATTAGGACTTGGGTTACTCATGGACAGCTCATAGCTCCTCATTCCCAGGTTTTTGACTCATGGTTTCTGCCTTCTTGAGACAATGAGTTGGGGCCTCTGCGTTCTAGTCCATTAGAACCGTCGTTTTATTTTTTTCTCAGAACCTTTTAGGATGAACACGAGGTTGGCACTGTGATTTTCAACTGCAGTGATTTCCCTCCGGGATACATTGGCAATGCCTGGAGCGTTTTCAACCTCTTATCTGGAAGGGGAGAGTTGGTGCTGGCATCTCTGGATGGTGGAGGGCAGAGAAGAATAGAGGCCAGGATGGCTGCTGTACTTCTTAGGATACATAGGACAGCACCCTGCAACAAAGTCTCTGGCCTGAAATGTCAGTGCTGCCGAGGTTGAGAAACCCTGATAAGGATAAGAAAAGTCTTTTTCCTCCGAGCTCCCATTCCAAAGTGTCCTTTTTATAGATTAGGAAACAGGTTCTGAGATATTAAGTAATTTACAAGTCACGTAGCTTAGTAACTCCTACTTATTGAAATTACAGAGTACTCTTTTAAGGAAAAGTGTTCAAAGAATTAACACTATAGATATTCAGTCAGAAATTGTTTTTGGCTCACTTGTGAGATTGAAATTTAGATTATTGATTCATGAATTCTCACAGCTTCAGAAATCAATGAGACTGATGGCCCCAAAATTTATGTATTTATCCTATTTTCCCTCCATAAATATAAAAGAATATATAAGGCATAAAGAAATAAAAAGTCATGTACACACTACTCATCTTAAACATATAATAGCCCATTTTCTTTTTTTATTCTTTTTATATATACATGACACTTGAATGTATTTTGACATACGTACATATGTACATGGAGTATATAACTTATTCTAATTAGGATCTCATTCTTGTGGTTGAACATGATGTGGAGTTACACTGGTCATGTATTCATATATAAAAATAGGAAAGTTATGTCTGATTTATTCTGTCTTTTCTATTTCTATCCCTCCTCCCTTTCCCTCATTCCCCTTTGTCCAATCCAATGAAGTTCTGCACCCACCTCTGCCTTATTGTGTATTAACATCTGCATATCAGAGAGAATTTTTGGCCTTTTGGTTTAGGGGATTGGCTTTTTCCACTTAGCATGATAGTCTCCAGTTCCATCCATTTACCAGCAAATGCCATAGTTTCATTCTTCCTTATGGGTGACTTATATTCCATTGTGTATATATACCACATTTTCTTTCTTTCTTCCATTCATCTTTTGAAGAACCCCTAGGTTAGTTCCATAGTTTAACTATTGTGAATTAAGTTGCTATAGACATTGATGTGACTTTGTCACTATAAGTATGCTGATTTTAAGTCCTTTGGGTATATACTGAGGAGTGGGATAAATAGGTCAAATGGTGGTTCCATGTCAAGTTTTCTGAGGAATCTCCATACTGAATAGCCCCATTTTCTTATCAGTGGGGTAGGCCTGTAATCCCAGTGACTTTGGAGATGGAGGCAGGAGTATGGCAGGTTCAAGGCCAGCCTCAGCAATTTAGCAAGACCCTGTCTCAAAAAATTATTTAATTTTTTTTTTTTTGGTAAAAAAGCTCTGGAGATGTAGCTTAGTGGTAGAGCACCCCTGGTTCAATGTCCAGTAAAACACACACACACATACACACACGCAAAAAAGATTTCTGGTAAATGTTTTCAGTGAGTTTCTCCTGAAATAATCCTGTACATTTTGAAGAATGTCATTGGAATTGTAATAGGTAGAGTGAAATATAATCAATTAAATCACAGAACACAGGAGTTCTAAGAGATACTCCATGAGGTCTTTTGCATACACCTGACTTCCATTGTGCCACAGCAACCCAATTTTTCCTGATTAGTCAAGATCAGTCACTAGGCACTCTAGGGAATTCCCTCTTTGATGGTTAGTCTGCTTGGCAATGAGGAGACCAAGGTAGCCATGGGACAGTCTCAACTTCCATTTTAATGGAATCACTGGTTTGTCCTTTGGTGACTTTTATTTATGGATGTGTATAAGAAGTGCTGCATCATCAGTATTCTTGACTGCTTGAATAAGGGTATTATGTAGGAAAACATGGATATCAATGATTGAGTTGAAAACTAATTCAGAAATTTTGGACTCATCAAAAAGTTAATACCTTAGTCAGGGACTGGGAACATAGGTCAGTGGTAGAGCACATGGTTAGTATGTATGCGATCATGAGTTCAATCCTCAACAACCCCCCTGCCACAATTTTTTAAAGAATACATAAACAGTTGATTTCATTTATATTTTTCTCTTATTCTTTGCACAAGTATTCAACATAATAGTCCCTATCTAACTAAGTATAAAAAAGCTCTTTTAGTAACTAGTGAAAGTTGTAAATACCAGGAGCAGTAGCATGCCTGTAATCCCAGCAACTCAGGAGGCTGAGGGAAGAGGATCATAAGTTCAATGGGGCTGGGGATATGGCTCAAAGGTAGAGCACTTCCTTTGCATGTGCAAGGCCCTGGGTTCAATCCTCAGCACCATATAAAATAAATAAAAAAGTTATTGTGTACAGCTACAAAAAATATATAAAAATATTTTTTAAAAAAGTTCAAGGCCTGCCTCAGCTATTTAGTGAGACCCTGTCTCAAAATTAAAAATAAAAAGGACTGGGAATGTAACTGAGTGGTAAAGCACTCCTGGATTTAATCCCTAGTATTAATAAACAAATGAGTTTTGTGATAAGAAAATTTATTACAGCTTTAAATGGGCCACTTTGTTTCTTTCTTTAGTTTCATAAACTAATAGTGTGTCATAAAATGGATATGTCTAATATTTGATGAAATATGGCACATTTCTCTATACATGTTCATAAATTATTTCATTTGATCCTTAAGTAGATATTGTGAAGTAGAGTGAGCATTATTATTTCCATAAGGCAATGAAACAGTTAATTTTCCTTCTAGTGTGGGTGAGGCTATTTTGTCCTGTAGACTTCTGAACGTAAAAACTTAATAAAGTAGTTCAATTTTTCCGTAACATTAAACCACAAATTTAAACAGTTTCACCTAGGACCACCAAAAAAAATTATAAAGATAAGTAAGAAAACTATTAGTGTTGTAACAAGGACTTAGACTCCACTTTTGCCTGAATAAAAGTAGGATTAAAGATGTGGTATCCATTCTACCAAAACTGTTATACAGATTTAATACAATTCCTATTAAAATTCCAATGACATTCTTCATAGAACTCGAAAAAGCAATCATGAAATTCATTTGGGAAAACAAGAGACCCAGAGTAGCCAAAGCAATCCTTAGCAAGAAAAGTGGAGCAGGAGGCATCACAATACCAGACCTTAATCTACACTACAGAGAAACAGTAACAAAAGGGTGTGGTATTGGTACCAAAATAGACCTGTAGACCAATGTTACAAAATAGAAGACACAGAGACAAACCCATACACATATGGTTATCTCATACTAGACAAAGGCACCAGAAACATACATTGGAGAAAAGATAGCCTATTCAACAAATGGTGCCTCGAAAACTGGAAATCCATATGTTGCAAAATGTAATTAAACCTCTATCTTTCACCCTGTACAAAAATCAACTCAAAGTGGATCAAAGACTTAGGCACTAGAACAGAGACCCTGCACCTAGTATTAAAAATAGTAGGCCCAAATCTTCATCATGTCAGCTTAGGACCTGACTTCCTGAACAACACTCCTAAAGTACTCAGAAAAATGAGAAATTATATCCCATCTATGTATGATACATCAAAGTACATAAATGCATTCTACTGTCATGTATAACTAATTAAAATGAATTAAAAAGTAAAATTAAATTTAAAAACTCAATAAATAAATTGTATATGAGCAGATTATATATTTTTAAAAAAAGACTCCTAAAGTGCAAGAAATAAAATCAAGAATCAATAAATGGGATGGACTCCAACTAAAAAGCTTCTTCTCAGCAAAGGAAACAATCAGTAACGTAAGAGAGGCTACAGAATGGGAAAATAATCTCCAGGATCTATAAAGAACTCAAAAAACTTAACACCAAAAAAACAAATAACCAAATCAAGTGTGGTCTGTCCTAAGGGCTAAGGAACTTAACAGACACTTCACAGAAGAAGAAATACAATCGATCAACAAACATGAAACAATGTTCATTATCTCTCTAGCAATTAGAGAAATTCAAATCAAGACTACTCTGAGATTTCATCTTACCCCCATCAGAATGGCAATTATTAAGAATACAAGCAGTAATAAGTGTTGTCAAAGATGTACAGAAAAAGGTACACTCATACATTGCTGGTGGGACTGCAAATTGATGCAACCACTATAGAAAGCAGTTTGGAGATACCTCAGAAAACTTGGAATGGAACTACCATTTGACCCAGCTATCCCCTTCCTCTGTTTATACCCAAAGGACTTAAAATCAGCATAATATAGTGAAACAGCCACATCAGTGTTTATAGCAGCTCAATTCACAATAGCTAAACTATGGAACCAACCTAGATGCCCTTTCAACAGATGGATGGATAAAGAACATGTGGTACATATACACAGTGAAATATTACTCAGACTTAAAGAAGAATGAAATTATGGCATTTGCAGGTAAATGGATGGAAATAGAAAATATGTGAAGTGAAATACGCTAATTCCCCCAAACCAAAGGCCAGATGTTTTCTCATGATAAGTAAATGCTGATCCATACTGGGGCTGGGGTTGTCGGGTGTAAAGAAGAAAGAAGGAACTTTGAATAATGTAGAGGGGAGTGAGGGGAAGGGTGGGACACTGGGGATGGGAAGGACAGTAAAATGAGACGGCCATTATTACCCTATATACGTATATGATTACATTACTGGTGTGACTGCACCATGTACAGCCCGAGGAATGAGAAGTTGTGGTCCATTTGTGTACAATGTGTCAAAATGCATTGCAGTGCCATGTATAACTAATTAGAACAAATTAAAAAAAAAAAAAAGGAGGCCAGTAGAATAGAAGAGAGGAACAGGGGGATGGAGGAAAGGGAAAGGGGAGAGACTGGGGAATGAAATTCATCAAAGTATACTGTTTTATTGTGTGAATGTATGAATATATTATACAAATTTAAAAAATACATTTGTCATCTCTACCTCCATTTGCATTCATCTTCCTTGCTCTGAGTCTCCTTGGATTCCAGAACAAGGTCTGATCTGATACCATCACGTCTCCAGTCAAACCCACCCCTCCATCACCACCAAGAGGAGCAACATTTTTTCTGGGATAAGGCCTGACCAATCCTGAGATAACGATGGGCAGACCACACTAGATCAAGATCACCTGCTTTGGTAACTGTGAAAAGCCTCCAGTGGTGCAAACCCCCAAACCCTTGCCCTTATTCCCTTTTCTATAAATCCTAGAAGACAAGACTATAGAATGGTTTGGTCACATGTGAAGATACATTTTATTATTTCTGCATATGTCTGAAAATTTCCATGAAAAAGATTAAAAACAAAAAGCAACATTAGTAAAATTCTCATAAGTTTTTATATCTGCATTTTAGAAAATAAAAATCACAAAAAATTGATAATCTTAATTCTCCCCCCAAAAAATTGTTTTTTAACCAAATTACCTCCTCAGAAATGATGTTTTAACTTGTTTTTTCATGTCCTAATTCTGACTACAATGGTTGCTGTTTTTCAATGCCTAATTGTTTTGTTATGGTAATCTTATTTTATTCTACTTTTTCTATCATTTCATTTAAAGTGGTTGGATATATAATAAATTGTCTACATAAGTTGTAAGTTGTGAAGTAAAATTTAGTGATTTTATTAAATATAATGACAATCCCTAATAATTTTCACAGCATTTTGCTATGTTGAGAATGTAAAAGAAAAAAACAAAATAAACTGCACAGAATATTATAGCCACAAACAATTTAAAAGTTTTGAGTATTAAGCCAGGTGCAGTAGCACAGCCTGTAATCCCAGAGACTTGGGAGGCTGAGGCAGGAGGATTTCAAGTTTGAGGCCAGCCTCGGCAATTTAGTGAGATCATCAGCAACTTAGGGAGACCCTTTCTCAAAAATTAAAAAAAAACTGGGGATGGGCTGGGGAAATAGCTCGGTTGGTAGAGTGCTTGCCTCACATGCATAAGGCCCTGGGTTCAATCCCTAGCAACAACAACAACAACAACAACAACAAAAAAACTGGAGATGTAGCTTAGTGGAAAGTACCTCTGAATTCAATTCCCAGTACTCCCCCCACTCCTCCAAAAAGTTTTGAGCATTACAGAACAAAAATACTTTAAATATTTTTAAAGTAATTATACAGATGGGAGGTTCAATTTGAATAGAAACTTTCTTAGTCACATATTTATGATTCTTCTACTTTTAAAACTGTCCTTTCAGTTATTTACTTTCTGTTGTCATAGAAATAGACTATATTGCATAAACATTTTGATAAATTCCATCAATTTTTGCTTAAAAAATGAGTCTCAACAACTAAATGGTTGTGATTGAATCAGAAAATGAAATCAGCCTAGTTCAGACCCAAAAAGTTTCCTCAACTCTCTTTTATTTGACTATTGTAAGGTCCACTGAGAGTGTCTTGGAAAGATCACTTAGAACCACCCTGCAGTTAAGGGAAATGGTGACAGGATGGTCATGCAGTAAGGGAGAACTCTTGTCACATAAAATTTTGTCAGTGTTAGTCACACAACTAGAACATAATGTTTAAAGGAAAATTCATGACATTGCTGAAAAGCTATGTTACAAAAGCTGTGTCAGGCCGTGGGTATAGCTTTTTTAAGATGTATGAGGCCCTGAGTTTCATTCCCAGCATCACATACACACAAAAAAAAAAGACGACTTGCATTTTCATGGCATGGATAACGTGGATATCTGGTACATAAAAGTGCTTTGTGTTTAGTTTTCATAATTTAGCCCGTCATCAATTATAATCTATTTTGTATGAGGCCAAAGAATCTCTATTTGAAGAGCATTATTGCCTTCAGAAGGAATGATTATTACATTATGCTAACATCCATTGGAAAAATTTTTAGAATTTAAAATGATTCATTTTTCCTTACCAGATTACCTAATCGTAGGTCTCATCTGATTATAAAAATAGTTTTAGAAAAATGGCCAAACCTCAATATCATACATGATGTAAACATGGCATCATTATGATTCAGTGGTAACCAAAATTGCCTTTAAACCATAAAGAGTAATTTTAATCTCTGAATCTCAACTTTTTCATCTGAAAAATGGAGACATAGAATATCTTCCTTCTGTTTTTTACTGGTATGTTTTGGATATAGTATACAAAAATGCTGAGCTTCATTCTTCCAAGCAGAAACCCAAGCAAAAGCAGGAATAGAAAATAAGAAAGAAAGACTTTTGGTGCTTTCATATACAGTGTTCTAATCCATGTTTTTTAATCCTCCTCCCAATAGGGAATGTCTTTGGATGTCTAAGAATTGGAGCTTTGCTTTATACTCCCCTATCATATCCTAAATGCATTTTCAGTTATTACTCATTCATTCATTCTTTTAGTGAATAGATCATTTGCCATATGTTAAGATCCTAAAACAGAACAAGCAAAGCACCAACTCACTGAAGACCAACATTATGTAAGTGTTTGCAAACACACTGAGTTTCTGAAGAAATACAGGATATTATGGGAGCTTTCAATAGGGTATTATGTAACCTAATTTGGAAGGTCAGAAGAGATTTTAGAGATATCAAAACTAAAATGAAAAATGAGGGAGTTGGCTAAGCAACTCCTTAACTAAGAGTATATTTTACTCAGCTTTTTCACTGAAGGAACCAAAAGATCTGAAAAGAGCAATCAGGGAAAAAAGTGTTCATTTTGGGGGCTGACATTCTCAGTCCATAGACAGCTGGCTCCTTCCTTGGGGATCAAGGTGAGGCAGAACTTCATGGAAGAGTATGGCAGAGGAAAGCAGCTCAGGACATTACCAGGAAAGAGAGAGGGGGTGGGGGTGGGAAGAGACAGAGTGCTCTGCTCATCAAGGACAAAATAATATACACCAAAGGCATGCCCCCAGGGACCCATCTCCTCCAGCTATACCCTAGAAACAAGGGAAGAAAGTGTCCAAAACAAACCAAGCTGATACAATAGTAGATTCCATTGACAGCACAGTAGATGAAATGTCAGAGAAGGAGTTCAGAGTGTACATAAATAAAATGATCTGTGAAACAAAGAATGAATTAAGAGAGCAAATACAGACCACAATTGACCACTCCAACAAAGAGATAAGAAAGGAAATACAGGTAGCAAAAGATTACTTCAAGAAAGAGATAGAGACCCTGAAAACAAAAAACAAAAATCAGAAATCCTTGAAATGAAGGAAACAATAAGCCAAATAAAAAATTCAATAGAAAGTATCAATAACAGACTAGATTACTTGGAAGACAGAACCTCAGGCAATGAAGACAAAATATATAATCTTGAAAATAAAGTTGACTACACAGTGAAGATGGTGAGAAACTATGAACAGAAACTCCAAGGATTATGGGACAACATGAATAGACCAAATCTAAGAACTATCAGGAGAAAGAAAGGCACAAAAATATAAACCAAAGGAATGCACAATCTTATAAATGAAATAATATCAGAAAATGTCCCAAATATGAAGAATAAATTGGAAAATCAAATAAAAGAGGCTTACAGAAAACCAAATGAACAAAATCACAACAGATCCACACTAAAGCATATTATAATGAAAATGCCTAGCATACAGAATAAGGATAGAATTTTAAAATCTGCAAGAGAAAAATTTCAGATTACATATAGAGGGAAACCAATTGGATCTCAGCAGATTTCTCAACCCAGATCATCAAAGCTAGGAGATATTGGAACACATACCATGCTGTGAAAGAAAATGAATGCCAACCAAGAATCTTATACCCAGCAAAATTAAGCTTCAGATTTGATGATGAAATAAAAATCTAACTTGATAAACAAAAATTAAAAGAATTTATAGGGGCTGGGATTGTGGCTCACTGATAGAGCACTTGCCTAGCACATGCAAGATGCTGGGTTTGATCTTCAGCACCACATAAAAATAAATAAATAAAATAAAGGTATTGTGTCCAACTACAACTAAAATATATATATATTTAAAACAAGAATTTACAATGAGAAAGCCTGCACTATAGAATATTCTCAACAAAATATTTCATGAGGAGGAAATAAAAAACAACAATGAAAATCAGCAAAGGGAGGAACTACACTAAAGGAAAATACAAGGAGAAACCAACTTAAGTTAAAAAACCAACATAAGCCAGAATGATCAGGAATACAAACCATGCCTCAATAATAACCCTGAATGTTAATGGCTCAAATTCATCAATTAAAAGACACAGACTGGCAGATTGGATTTTAAAATCCAAAATATGTTGCCTTCAAGACACTCTGGCTCAAATTCATCAATTAAAAGACACAGACTTGCAGATTGGATTTTAAAATCCAAAATATGTTGCCTTCAAGACACTCATATCATAGGAAAAGACATTCACAGACTGAAGATGGGGAAAAAACATATCACTCACATGGGCCACAAAAACAAACAGGTGTTTCCATTCTAATATTATATAAAGTGGACTGCAAACCAAAGTTAGTCAGAAGAGATAAAGAAGGACATTTTATACTGCTTAAGGGAGCCATACATCAACAAGACATAACAATTATACATATCTATTCCCCAAACAATGGAGCATCAATGTACATCAAATAAATTCTTCTCAATTTCAAGAAGCAAAAAGATCACAACACAATAACACTGGGTGACTTTAACACATCTCTCTCACCACTGGATGGATCTTCTAAACAAAAACAAAACAAACTATTGAACTCAATAATACACTCAATGATTGAGACTTAACAGACATGTATAGAGTATTTCATTCATCATCAAGTGAATACACCTTTTTCTCAGCAGCACATGGATCTTTCTCTAAAATAGACCATATATTATGCCAAAAGCAATTCTCAGCAAATAAAAAAAATAGAGATACTACCCTGTATTCTAGCAGATCATAATGGAATGAAACTAGAAATCAATGATAAAATAAAAAATAGAAGCTACTCCAACACCTGGAGACTAAATAATATGATCTTGAATGAGCAATGGATAGCAGAAGACATCAGGAATGAGATTAAAAATTTTTCTAGAGGTAAATAAGAACACTGATACAACATATGAAAATCTCTGGGACACTATGAAGTCAGTACTAAGAGGAAAGTTCATTGCATTGAGCTCATTCATCAAAAGAATCAAAAGTCAATAAATAAATGACCTGGGTCTGTGGTTGTGGCTCAGTGGTAGAGCGCTCGCCTACCATGTTGGAGGCCCTGGATTCTATCCTCAGCACCACATAAAAATAAATAAAATAAAGGTGTTGTGTCCAACTACAACTAAAAAAAAATAATAATAAAATAAATAAATAAATAAATAGCCTAACATTATATCTCAAAGCCCTGGAAGAAGAACAACAAATCAACACCAAAAGTAATAGAAGACAGGAAATAATTAAAATCAGGGCTGAAATCAATGAAACTGAAACAAAAGAAACAACTTTAAAAATTGACAAAATGAAAAGTTCATTCTTTGAAAAAATAAGTAAAATTGATAAATCCTCAGCCATGCTAATGAAGAGAAGAAAAGAGAAAACTCAAATTACTAAAATTTGTGATGAAAAAGGAAATATCACAACAGACACTATTGAAATACAAAAGATAATTTGAAATTATTTTGAAAATTTATACTCCAATAAAAAAGAAAATCTTGACTACATCAACAAATTTCTCGAAACACATTATCTACCCAGACTGAATCAGGAGGACATACACAATTTAAACAGATCACTTTCAAAGCAAAGAAATAGAAGATACCATTAAAAGCCTATCAACCATGAAAAGCTCAGGACTAGACAGATTCTCAGCTGAGTTCTATAAGAGCTTCCAGGAAGAATTAATAACAATACTCCTCAAATTATTTCATGAAATAGAAAAGGAAGGAACCTTTCCAAACTCATTCTATGAGGTGAGCATCAATCTGATACCAAAAACCAGACAAAGACACATCAAGGAAAGAAAACTTCAGACCAATATCCCTGATGAACATAGAGACAAAAATTCTCAATAAATGTAATACATCACATTAATATATTTAAGGACAAGAATCAAATGATTATCTCAATAGATGCAGAAAAAGCATTTGATAAACTACAATACCTCTTCATGTTCAAAGCACTAGAAAAACTAGGAATAGTTGGATCATATTTCAACATTGTAAAAGCTAGCTAGCTAGGCTAAGCCCA
The DNA here is from genome assembly GCF_045843805.1 of Urocitellus parryii. Taxonomy (NCBI): domain Eukaryota; kingdom Metazoa; phylum Chordata; class Mammalia; order Rodentia; family Sciuridae; genus Urocitellus; species Urocitellus parryii. Next base: position 78,066,711 of record NC_135536.1, on the reverse strand, counting down.
TGGCCAACGTCATTCTAAATGGATAAAAATTGGAAGTATTCCCTCTAAAAACTGGTACAAGACAGGGATGCATCACAATTCCAATTCCAATGCGGAAAGCATCACAATTCCAGACCTTAAACTATACTATAGAGTAATAGTAACCAAAACAGTATGGTATTGGCACCAAAATAGACATGTAGACCAATGGAACAGAAGACCAACTCACATAAATATGTTATCTCATACTAGACAAGGGTGCCAAAAATATACATTGGAGAAAAGATAGCCTCTTCAACAAATTGTGCTGGGAAAACTGGAAATCCATATGTAGCAAAATAAAATTAAATTTCTATCCCTCAGCATACACAAAACTCAACTCAAAGTAGATCAAGGACCTAGGAATTAGACCAGAGACTCTGCACCTAATAGAAGAAAAAGTAGACCCAAATCTTCATCATTAGGCACCAACTTCCTTAATAAGACTCCTAAAGTACAAGAAATAAAATCAAGTCAATAAATGGGGTGGATTCAAACTAAAAAGCTTCTTCTTAGCAAAGGAAACAATCATTGAGGTGAAGAGAGAGCCTATAGTATGGGAGAAAATTTTTACCACATGCACATCAGATAGAGCACTAATCTCCAGGATCTATAAAGAACTCAAAAGATTTAATATCAAAAAAACAAACAACCCAATGAATAAATGGGCTAAGAAACTGAACAGACACTTCTCAGAAGAGATATAAGCAATCAACAAATATATGAAAAAGTGTTCAACATCTTTAGTAATTAGAGAAATGCGAATGAAAACTACTCTAAGATTTTATCTCACCCCAGTCAGAATAGCAGTTATCAAGGATACAAGCAATAATAAATGCTGAAGAGGATGGTGGGGGCGGGGGGAGGGTTACACTCATCCATTGCTGGTGGCACTGCAAATTGGTGCAACCACTTTGGAAAGCAGTATGGAGATTCCTCAGAACACTTGGAAAGGAATCACCACTTGACCCATCTATCCCACCCCTCCATCTATTACCCAAAGGACTTAAAAATCCGTATACTATAGTGACATAGCCACACTAATGTTTATAGCAGCTGAATTTACAACAGCTAAACTGTGGAATCAACCTAGATGCCCATCATTGGATGAATGGATAAAGATTGTGGTATGTATACATAACGGAAAATTACTCAGCATTTAAAGAGATCAAAATTATGGCATTTATGGGTTAAATGAATGGAGTTGGAGAATATTATGCTAAGCAAAGTAAGCCAATTCCCAAAAACTAAAGGCCAAATGTTTTCTCTTATTAGTGGATGCTGATCTATGATGGGGGGAGTTTTCATGAGAAAAATGGAGAAACTTTGGACTGGGTAAAGGGGAGAGTGGGGAAGGGATATGAGGATAGAAAAGATGGTGGAATGAGGTGGATATCATTACCCTAGGTGCATGTATGATTGAATGAATGGTGCATCTCTACACCGTATACAACCAGAGAATTGAAATGTTGCGTTCTATTTGTGTACGATGAATTGAAATGTTTTCTGCTATCATGTACAACTAAGTAGAGCAAATTAAAAATTAAAAATTAAATAAAAGCTGAAAAGAACAAGATGGGGAGATTTGCCTTGCCAGATCACATTATTAAAAAGCTATAATAAGGGAAGTGGTGTAGTGTGATGCTTGTTCAAGGATAGGGGTGGAAAAAAACAATGGAACTAAATAGGAAATCCAAACAGATCTCCACCTGTTTGCAAACTTGATTTATAATGGGCAGCTAAAGTTTTAATGGGGTTTGTTCTCCTGAACTCACACAGGAGTTTAATCCCTCAATTCATATGTTAATGATATTGTTATGGAAAATATGGAAAAATTATGGCACTAGAAAGAGACAAGTGGCCCTTGGGATGTAGAAGGGCAAGATTTATTCAGCACTAATGTGACCTCGGCAGACTCTTTTCCAAAGGCTGAGCACAGCCCTTTGTTCTCAGTATCCTTTAAGCAGTACAGACTTCTGGAGTTCAAGACTTTCTCATGCAAGTAATCTTGATGTCTGTCCCCTTCTCCAGACAGCTCTGGTTCCTGCCATAGCTGCTGAGCAAGCACAATCACAGAAGCAGAAACTAGCAGGTTGGAGCTAATAACAGAGATAAAAGGAGACATCTTAGGAAGCAATTGCTGCTTCAGTATTAATATGGTAGGAACCTAATCCAACATGATATTTAGAGGTTAGGCCTTTAGAAAGTGATAGAAGTCAATACAAGTCATTATGGAAGAGCCCAGATGATTGAATCCTGGTGGCTTTATAAGAAGGAAAACGGAGACCAGACATACAGACATGCACACATATGCTTCTTGCCTCTCACCTGGTGGTGCCATGTGCCACCTCACTCTGTCGGCAAGAAAGCTATCAACAGAGTCAATGCCAGGATCATGCCTTTGAACTTCCAAAACTATAAAATAAATAAAATAGACCTTTTTTTTAAAAAACATCCCCAGCCTTCCCCCCTTTTTTGTGAGACAGGGTCTCACTTAGTTGCGTAGGGCCTTCCTAAGTTGCTGAGGCTGGCTTTGAACTTGTGATCCTCCTGCCTCAGTCTCCCTAGTAGCTGGAATTACAGGTGTGTGCCATTGCACCCAGCTTGAAAAGGAACTAATGTAATTTAAAAGTATGACCTTGGCTCCCTGCCTCTCACAGTGCACTAAAATAAATTCCAAATAGATCAAAGAGAAAGGCAAATAGATCATGAGACAGGCAAACTATAAAATGTTTAGAAAATCATACAGGAAAAATGTTATGGCTTTCAAGTTAGAAAAGATTTCTTGAAAAATATTCAAATGTATATATCAAGAGGAAAAATGGTTGGCTAAAGATGTGCCTCAGTAATAAACCCTTGTTTAGCATGCAACCAGGCCATTGGTTCAATTCCTAGCACCACAAAACCTTCCCAGTTTCAAACCTGTGTAATTAGAGATAGTTATCCTTTGGTATCCAAGGGGAATTGGTTCCATGACTCTCATTAGATACCAAAACCCATGTATGCTCATATCTCATGTAAAGTGATATAGTATCTGCATACAATCTATACCCGTTCATTGTATATACAATCTATGTACATTGTACACTTTAAATCATCTGTAGAGTCCTTTTATTACCTAATACAATGTAAATGTTTTATAAGTAGTTGTTATATTATTTAGGGAACAATGCCAAGGAAAAATGTAGTACATGATTAGTACAGATGAAATTTTTAGAAAATGTTTCTGACCTGTGTTTGGTTGAATCCAAGGATGTGCAACCTGAAGATATAGAGGGTTGATTGTATATATTTTTTGGTCTTTGTCCCCAGTTCCTGACACAGAGGTCCTAAATTCCTTGGAATTTCCTGAATGATAGGGAATAGAATATTTCTTGTTATAATAGTAGGTCCTTGTATAAAGTTCCTAAGGTCCTTGGAATTTGTTTTGTGATGGCATTATCTATTCAAAACAAGCCCTTGGGCTAACACCTGAATTTATACTAATGAGATGATTTAGGATCAGAACCTAAGGGTGGGCTAGTCACCAGAAAGACCAAATGAGTAGAAGGTTAGAGGCTAGGAACTTTCAGCCCCACCTACCAACTCCAGGAAATGGGAGGTGGGAATTGGAGTACACATCCTATAAAACCTCTTAGACTATGAGATTGATGAATTTCCTGGTTGCCTATCTAAGTTTACTGAGACTGAATTTTTAGGCCCGGTCATTGTACCTGTGTACCTTTTCATCAGGCTGTTCATGTGTATCCTTTGTAATATCTGTTATATAATACTACACCACTAAACCTAAGTAAATTATTTTCCCAAGTTTTGTGAGCCATCCTAGCAAATTTATCAAACATGAAGGGGCTCTAATGTCACTCAGTTCACACACGGCCCACAGATGGCAACAATAATAAAATAGAACCATTATAACAATATATAGAATAAGTTATATGAATGTGCTCTCTTTCAAAATATCATATATATATATGTGTGTGTGTGTGTGTGTGTGACTGTATGTGTGTGTGTGTGTGTGACTGTATGTGTGTGTGTGTGTGTGTGTGTGTGTGTATATATATATATATATATATATATATATGACTGTATGTGTATATATATACACACATACATACACTGGGCATTGAACCCGGGGGAACTTAACCACTGAACCACATCCCCCACCCTTTTTTGTATTTTATTTAGAGACAGGATCTCACTGAGTTGCTTAGGACCTCACTAAGTTGCTGAGGCTGGCTTTGAACTCGCAATCCTCCTGCATCAGCCTCCTGAGCCATGGGGATTATAGACATGTGCCACTACATGGGGCTCTTTGAAGATATCTTAGCTATACTTTTATTCTTTCACTTCAGTGAAGCACTTAATGGCTTCTCTTTGGCGTATCCAAATTGCCAATATCACTATTCTTGCACCTTGGGTCATTATGAACTAAAATAAGATGTAAATGAACTCAAGCTCTGTGATACCACATTGTTAATCTAAACCCAAGAGGACTAGTAAGTGACTAATGGTTGGAAAATATACGTAGTGGGGATATGCTGGACAAAGAGATAATTCACATCCAAGCAGGAGATTCATATCTACGGCATGAGATTTCACTACATTACTCATAACAGGGTGCAATGTGAAACAAAAGAATTGTTTATTTCTGGAATTTTCCACATGGTTGAGCACAGGTTACTGAAACTTTGGAAAGCAAAACCATGAGTAAGGGGGGACTGCTGTACATCATCAAAATAATGAAAGGACAGCCAAAGAATAGAAGGAAATATTGGTTGAGGGTGACAAAGAAAATCCTTTGGCAGAGCAAGAGATACAAATGTTGGGTATCACGTAAAGGCCAGGGTACAGGGACAGGGCACCTGTTTCATCTGCTTCAGAGTCTCAGACTGTCTTCAATGGGAATATGCGGTTCCCACTTTTTAGTTTGTGTTTCTCCAGAAAGCAGAGCTGGAGGTAAAAGACTGATGTCTTTACTTTATTACTTTATTAGGGAGAGCAGTTCCAAGAACAGGAGTAGGAAAAGGGGAGCAAAACTCAAGAAAGAAGAACAATATGAAATTGCATAATGGAATTGACCATCATTGATTGCTTGATCTCTCAGGATAATTCTTAAGAAGCCTCAAAAAGCATCAGCATACAATTTTTTTTAAAATGATTGGTTTGCCCTCACTTATCATAGTTGACATGTATAAATTAAGACTCTTTTAGATCTCATTTATAACTCATGTTCCCCTTAATAAATGCCAACTCATAGATGGTGGTAATGGATATCAGGGATCATTGAAATTCGCAGAATAATAGCAACCATTCAGAAAGTCTAAGGCAGTTTTATACAATGTCTAAATATCACAAAGTAGCTTTTGTTATACCGACTTTATTAATGCCAAAACTGAGACTCAGCTAACTTAAGAAACTTGGCCAAGGTCACAGACTAGTAAATTGTAGACCAGTTTTCAAAACCAGGTCCTTTTTCTTTTCTTCATTTTTTATAATTATTTTTTAGTCATAGACAAACACAATTCCTTTACTTTATTTATTTATTATTATGTGGTGCTGAGGATGAAACACAGTGCCTCACACATGCCAGGTAACTGCTCTACCACTGAACTATAACCCCAGATCCCCTACCTTTTTTAAACTCCAAAAACAATGCTCTTTCTATTACATCATGATGCATCTTAGAAGAAAAGATTGGGTTCCCTAAATCTAGCCTAGTCAATACTTTTTAAAATTTTTATTTACTTTTTAAGTAGGTCATACAGCTCAAAATGTAATACGCACGTGTGTACCCAGTGAAAACTCCTTTTGTATTTATTTATTTATTTATTTATTTATTTCTGCAGTGCTGGGTCTTCTACATGTTCTGCAAATGCTCCAACTCTGAGCTCCTTCTGCAGTCCTGAAAACATCTGTTCTGCCCACACAAGTCCTCTTTCAAGGGCTACTAATGTCGTTCTGTAACAGTGGTCCACTTTATGCTTTAAATATGGCTTTTAGTGCTCTGCCACTACAAATTATTTTGGAAACAGACATTTCTCCTCCTCTCTCCTGGTTCTGCTTTAATCTCTCTCCTTCCCCAATCTCAGGAGAAACAGGATTACCATTCCTCTGCATCCTCCACAGAGTTATCTGTCCTTGAGTACATACCCACCATAGGAATGGTGGGAAGAGTACTCCTACCACCCCATATCAGAAGATCTCAGAAACTACATCTGGCATCAGAAGATTTCAGAAATTACTGTCTCCCAAATTAACAGGTGGATTACAACTCTGGACGGAGAACACGTGGAATGTAGTCTTTGAATTACCTCCTTAAAAGCCCCTGTTCCCTCTGATGGGCAGAATTACAGCCTCTGAGATAGGAGTCCCCTGTGCTTCTCCTTTGTGAGCAAAGCAATAAAACTTCTTTTTCCTTTTTTTCAAAACGATGTCCTCATTATTGGATTGCCATCAGGGACAAAGACCAAGCTTTTTTAAAAAAAATTTTTTTAGTTGTGCATGGACACAATATCTCTATTTTGTTTGTTCATTTTTATGCAGTGCTGAGGATCAAACCCAGTGCCTCACATGTGCAAGCGCTTGCTCTGCCATTGAGCCACAACCCAAGCCCAAGACCAAGCTTTTAATAACCGTTCTTTTGTGGGTCTTTCAAAAAAAATTTATGCTAAATATAAATATTATTTCCCCCTTTAAGAGAATTGTACATAAATGTATATACAGACTATTCTTACCTTGGCTTTTTGTTTTGTTTTTCCCCATTTCACGAATTTTGGAATTCACATCCATATCCTTACACAAAGCTTAGCCACTTCTTTGAAAGGGGCTCTCCATCAAAAGGCCTTTTTTGTTTTAATTCCTAGATTACCCTGCCCCTTATTTGCCTGCAATTTTCAAGGGTATTTCACAAAGTAACTGATGTTATTCTTCCCTTCTACATTTTTTGTTCATATTCAAGAGTACCTATTTGTCCTTTTGGCACTGTGGACCATCTGGCCACAAAGGTTCCAGGCTGAGAAGAAGACAGTGCTATGAAAATGAGTGGCTAATCTAGATTTTTATTTATTTAGGCCAAATTTTATAAGTCTAAAGTCTGTCACATCATATAGTACTTGATGGCACTGAGTCTAGTACTTTTCACTGATGGTTTCTTTTATGTAGTAAATGAAAATATGAAAACCTTGAGGGCAGAACCCACATCTCACAGCATTGCGCTAAGACAGAAAGTAAATTTGAAAATGTTGATAGTTTCTTCTGCATTAACAGGAGGCCAAGGTAATTGGTGAGGTATGGAGAGAGACTTTGAAGACAGAAGTTTGGAATTACAGAAAGCTTTCTCTGCAGATGTGTGTCAGTTTACCACATACATATCAAGCTCTCATGGGAAGGAAGTGTGAAATATATAGTTTGAGAAATTTCTTGTCATTCTCCTATTCTTCTCTCCTCATACTCTCAGCTCATAATTATGTCTAGGAGAAAGGAGGGACACCAATACAAATGAAAATATCAAATATCCACTTCAGCCCAGGACTGGTGATGCACACCTGTAATCCCAGCCACTTGGGAGGCTTAAGCAAGGGAATCACAAGTTTGAGACCAGTCTCAGCAACTTAGCAAGATCCTATTTCAAAAAATAAAAAAGGACTGGAGAATCTACTTCTGATGGCAAATTATTAAACATATTTTTAAAAAGAAACGAAGATAGATCCTCTTTATGCCTCTTGCCATAGTAATAGCACAAAGAAAGGGCAAACTCTAATATGTAACAACAACAAATCCCACCCTTATGTACACTTATAATGCACCAATAAAATAATATAAGGGAAAAAATTGACACATGCACATTATCTAAGAGGCTCTGATGGCTTCCTTCTTCTTCTTCTTCTTCTTTTTTTTTTTTTTTTTTTTGGTACTGAGGATTGAACTCAGGGATGCTTTTCCACTTAGCAAAATCCCCAGCCCTTTTAATTTTTTATTTTAAGACAGGGTCTTGCTAAGTTGTTTAGGCCCTGGCTAAATTTCTGAGAATGGCCTTGAACTTGCAATCCTCCTGTCTCAGCCTTCCAAGTCGCTGGGATCATAGGCAAGTACTACTGCACCCAGCACAAATGGCATTATCTTTAAAATTTTATTTTCCATCTACTAATTGCTAGTATAAAGGAAAAAATTAATTTTGCATATTGATTTTCCTATCCAGTAACCTCCTAGTATTTTGGGTTACATACATGTCATTTTCCAATAATGATAGTTTTATTTCTTTATTTCGAATTCTTACATATATTTTTCTTTGCCTTCTTTCATTGGTTAGGAATTTCAGTGTAGTGTTTGGTTTTTTTTTTTCTTTCTTTCTTTCTTTTTTTTTTTTTTTTTTTTGCATGGGGAGGAGTACTGGGGATTAAACTCAAGGGGCACTCAATCACTCAGCCACATCCCCAGCCATTTTTGTTGCTGATGTTGTTGATGGACCTTTATTTTATTCATTTACTTATATGCGGTGCTGAAATTCTAACCCGGTGCCTCATACATGCTAGGCAACCCCTCTACCACTGAGCCACAATCCCAGCCCTCCTCAGCCCTTTTATATTTTAGTTTAAAGACAGGGTCTCACTGAGTTGCTTAGGACCTCACTAACTTGTTGAGGCTGTCTTTGAACTCTCAATCCTCCAGCCTCAGCCTCCTGAGCCACTCTGATTACACTCACGTGCCACCCTACCCAGCCTCAATATAGTGTTAAACAGATGTTCCTTTCAATTTCTAGTTAGCTAAGATTTTTTAATGCTAATACAGAGATGTTGAATTCTATCAAATGCTTTTTTTCTGCATCAATTGAGATCCTTGTTCATCTTAATCTGTGAATGTATTTACAGTGTTTTTAAAATATATGTATATATTTTTTAGTTGGACACAATATCTTTATTTATTTATTTTATTTATTTATTTTTTTAGAGAGAGTGAGTTTTTAGGTGTAGATGGACACACACAATGCCTTTATTTTTATGTGGTGCTGAGGATAAAACCCAGGGCCTCGCACGTGTTAGGCGAGTGCTCTACTGCTGAGCCACAACCCCAGCACCTACAATGTTTTTAAAATGTAAAACCAACTTTGTGTTTCCAAGACAAATTGAACTTGATTATGTTGTATTTTCCTTTTTATACAACACTTGATTTGATTTGCAATTTGTTTGCTTAGGCTTTTTACATATGTGTTTGTGAATGCGATTGGCCTATAATTATCCTTTCCCCTTGTAACTAAGTTTTCACTAATATGTTACACTAACCCCTGAGTCAATTTGGGACTCCTTCCTTCCTTCTTATCTTTCTACCTTTCTTCCTTTCTGGTAGTGCTGGAATTGAATACAGAATCTTTCTTGCACCTGCTAAGCACAGGTTCTAACCCTAAGCAATACCCTCAGCACTGGAATTATTCATTTATTGAATATTTTATTGAATATTGAATATTTTGCCTAAAAAGTCATCTTGGATAGGAGTTTTCTTGTTAAACATTTAACCCTCCTTATATCAGTAATGCTGTTTTGCCTTAAAGTTTCCTTTGTCTAATATTAATATGCCCTACTAGCTATCTTTTAACTAATATTTGCATGATACAGATATTTTCCTATCCTTTAAAAATTTTAAACTTTAATCTCCACTTTATGTTTTGTATAACTTTCTTGTAAAAAGAATATGGTTAGATTTGTTATTTTATTAAGTCCGGCAATCTTACCTTATAACTGGAGCATTCATTTAATTAATTTCTCATGTTTAGATTTAATTCTGTCAGTTTATTTTGTGATTTCTATTTGTCCAATTAAATTTGTTCATTTTCTTTCCCCCTCATTTATTCTTTTAGATTGAGTGAGGCTTTTGGAAAAAAATCATTCCATGTTTTCCCCTTTGTGTAGAACTTGTTGTATACTCTCTGTTCTTTAATGGTTACTAGGAATTTCAACATGCATATTAACTTATTAAAGTGTCAAATTAAGCAATTCTGCTTCCTTTGGCATAACATAAGAACTTAACACACTTTAACTTCATTTATCTTATTCCTGATTTCTATTATTGTTGCTGGGTATATTAGCTCTGTATTTTCAAATTTTACTCTATACATTATTATTATTGTTTTATATAATCTGTGTTTACCTATATATCTCTAATATATTTGCCACTTCTTTTTGGCATCTTAGACCATCCACACTACTCCTTCTGTGAATTACAATTGCTGTGAGTTTTCTTTAGCTGGTTCTTGTTCATGGTGCCTTGTTTCTCATGTATTTTGTCTTTGTTGTTGTTGTCATTATTTCTCTTGTTTATTTGTTAATTGTAAGCTCCCTTGGAGCACTATGTGTGAGGTTCTGGGTAGCCTCAGATAAGGGTGAACTCCTATAGAGTCTTCATGGTTACTTCTACCAGGTACTTACAGTTCTACCAAGACCACTTTAAAATATAGTTCTACCAAGACCACTTTAAAATATAGCTTGAGGCGCTGACAAATAACAGGTGATGTGAATTTGAGCAGAATGCCCATGTGAGGCTCAGCTTTCAGTTATAATTTCTTAAGAATGTGTTTTTATTTTCCCCTCTGAAACCTCTAAGCACAAACCACCTTTGTGGGAGGCCATCCTCGCACATGATTTGAGTTACCTCCCTGGCTGGGTGAGAGGGTAATTCCTTTTAAAACTATTAAAGGGTTAAAAAACGCCTTCGAGGTCTGCGGTCCAAATTCACCATTCCTGCAGAGCTTGCTTGAGACTATTTGCTCTCAACTGCTCCCACAGAGTGACTGGATTTCTATCGCTAGGGCTTGCTTGAGTGGGGGGGATTTTCTACTTTGGAGGTCATACTGGACAGACTTTTGTTCGGAGCAGGCAGAAAGGAATCAGAGGCAAGATCTTCAAACACCTGTGGACATGTTTTTAGGAATGGGTGAATTTATTGATTTGGAAAGGCAGCTAAATTATGAATTTGCAGTGTATGATCAGATTACAGCTTGTGCAAAGTGTGCCTGGAGACAAATTGCCTCCAGGGACCAATCTAGCTTAGTTCTAACTAAACTTATGCAAGGTGCCAATGAACTTTATTCTGATTTCGTAGCTCGACACTACCAAACCGAAAATTGCACCATTGGAGATCCAGGTGCTTGTGAGTTTATTGTTAAGCAATTGCATTTGAAAATGCAAATAAATATTGTCAGGATGTTCTCAGACCCCGTAGAAAAAAAGGGCACAGTTTCAGAATTTATTCGCTTGTGTTCTGATATGGATCCAGCCCATTTACAAACAATTACACTTGCCGCGGCTTTAAAACAAACTCTGCAGCCCCAAGAATTACTATGCAGACCCCACGGCAGATGCTTTCATTGTGGGAAAAACAGCTATTATGTGCGAAATTGTAATGCTCGTAATTTTAAGCTCAGGGCTCCCTCTGCTGTTGGTAGTAGACATTACAGGGTTGAAGACCATGTGGTGGACCAAGATGGCGCTGATCAGCCCGCCTTCTACCCCTCACTTCTGCTTAGTAGGAAATCAAAAACTTCTGGTAGGTCTGTCCCTGGGCTGGAAAAACAGGGGAACCAGAAGGAAGGTCGCACAATTTAACATCATCACCACCAAACATGGGGAGCCACCATTTTTATCAGAATGGATCTCACAGACAGTTTCTTTGCAACCCTCAATGACAATTGAATTAAATCCTGAATTAGGGCCACAACAAATCCCTACTGGGATTTTCTGGCCATTCCCTAGAGAAAGTATAGGGTTAATTTTGGGACTTAACAATTTAAAAGGGGCCATCGAGGTGATACCTGGAGTAGTAGATTCTTATCTTAAAGGAGAATTAAATGTTACTGTAAAATCAAATTATGCCCTTTGGCTTACTCCAAAAAATACATTTGCTCAATTAATTTTATTACCCTGTAATTCAGATGGACACCCACAAGTAAATTCAGTTTCCAAACCGCCAGAATGTACTGGTCTCAATTAGTGCAGCAGGAGCACCTCCTACTGGAACTTAAAATTAATCATAAAAAGTTCAAAGGCATGGTGGACACAGGAGCCAATATATCAGTCCTGTCCAGTCACTTCTGGCCTAAAAATTGGCCCTTACATAAAGCACCAGCTAACCTAGAGGGGGTTGGACAAATCTCACAGCCTGCTCAAAGTGCAAATTATCTCTGTTGGGAGGATCCTGATGGGAACAGTGGAGTTTTTAAACCCTATGTGTTAGAGTCCTTACCAGTAAACCTATGGGGAAGAGATATATTAAGCAAAATAGGATTGTTATTAGTAACTCCAAATTCTATGAGATCATTTGAGGAAATTAATCAAGGGCTTCTTCCTGGAGATAATGAGGGAAGTTATCAGGGAGAGTATCTGCTTACAATACAGTCTCCTCAACAGAGATTAGTAAATACTCCAAACCAAAATTTTTACTAGGGTCCCTGAGTATCTCCCCGTGTGGGAAGCCAACCTTACCGGTGAATGAGTTACACTCCCCAGCTGGGTGCTGAGGCGCTCAGTCACAGAAATGGGTGTATCTTCCTACAGCCCCATGGGTGCAGCTATGCTCACCTGTTGCTTTGTAATATAACCCCTTGCCTTGTTTAGGATAGAATCTTCCATGAAAGTGCCTTGTGTGTGTCCCCTTCTCTTACTGTGCCCTTGGGTGTGGCCTACCCAGGTGTCAGTCAACCTGCTGACAGTGGACATCATGAAGATAGACTCAGCCCCCTGAAACCTGACCCCTTGCCTCATTTGAATAGCTTCTCCTCAATAAAAGGGGTCAGCGCGTGCTCTCTCGCTCTCTCTCTTTCTGCAGACCCTTAAGGTCAGAGGAGCCGTCACAGTGACCCCAAAGAAAAAGGTATTTGTGTCTCTTGTGTGGTTATTTCGTGCAGCCCAGCTAGCCCAGTTTAACTAGAGTGACCCCTGAGCCTTTAGTCGCGAGAACAGAAACCCGGCATCCCCGATCCAAAAAGACAGCAGAAAAGGTCACATGGCTCACAGAAGAGCCTATATGGATTTCTCAGTGGCCCATCTCAGGGTAAAAACTTAAGATAATTTGTATGTTAGTTGAGGAACAACTTCAGGCTAGTCATATAGAATCAATGCTTAGTTCTTGGAATACCCCCATTTTGGTTACTAAGAAAAAGTCAGGTAATTGGAACTATAGGATTTAAGGGCAATAAACCATGCAATTCAGCCTATGGGATTATTGCAGCCTGGACTTCCTTCCCCCACAGCAATTCCTTTAAATTATAACTTAATGGTAATAGATCTAAAAGATTGTTTTTCTCAATAAGGTTGCATCCTGAGGATTGTGAAAAATTTGCTTTTAGTGTCCCAGCAATTAATTTTAAAGAACCTGTTAAAAGATATTGCTTGAAGGTTTTGCCTCAAGGGATGTGTAATAGTCCAACTTTATGTCAAAAATTTGTGGGTCAAGCGATAACTCCTATAAGAGATAACTTTCCTGATGCATATATTATTCATTTTATGGATGATATATTATTGGCTCATGCTAATCCAGAAGTACTTTCAGCAATTTTTACTCAGAGGCTTCACTTACAGCAATGGGTTTGTGCATTGCTCCTCAAAAGATTAAAAAGATGCCTCCCTTTCAATATTTAGGTCAGATAATTCAAGAACATAAAATCCATCCTCAAAATCACAGGTAAAAGTTAAGGAATTACATACCCTTAATGACTTTCAAACATTATTAGGAGATATTAATTGGCTGAGGCCATCCTTAGAACTAACTACTTCTGATTTAAGTCCTTTATTTCAGATATTACAAGGAGATCCTTCTCTAACCTCTCCACGTCAGCTGACAATAGAGGCTAGAGCAGCTTTAAAAAAGGTTGAAAGTGCAATTAAAAATGCACAACTTACCAGGATTAATCCTAAAGAACTAGTATATTTATTAATATTTCCAACTGTACATACCCCTATGGGAGCTATATGGCAAAGATTGTGTGTTATTGAGTAGATTCATTTAGCCCACTCTCCCCAAAAGACATTAATTACTTTTCATGACTCTATTGCTCAATTAGTAATTAAAGGTAGAATGAGAGTTTTACAATTAATTGGATATGAACCTGATATTATAATTATTCCATTTTCTGTTCATCAAAATAATTGGCTTTTTCAATCTTCTAGTTTATGGCAAATAGTTTTTGATGATTTTCCTGGTCAGATAGAAAGTCATTACCCTCGTGATTAAATTATTCAATTTGCATCATTAACACAGCTTATTTTTCCAAAGATTGTACGTGCCCAGCCCATAGATGGAGCCCTATCAGTGTTCACTAATGGTTTAAGTTCAGGTAAAGCAGGTTTTTATAGCCATGTTCACCCAGAGGTACTACAAACCTCATACTTCTGCCCAAAGAACAGAGCTACAAGCTCTCATTTGTGCCTTAAACTACTTTACTAATGAGCCTATTAATATTTATTCTGACAGCTTATATGCAGTCAGAGTTACCAAAAATATTGAAACTTCAGTTATTGGATATACCTCATCACAAGAGCTATTTAAATTATTTCATAATCTACAAAAGGCGGTGCAAATGCAAAAATACCTTTGTTTCCTAGGACACATATGAGCTCACACTAATCTTCCAGGACCTTTAACTTCAGGTAATGACAAGATTGATAAATTGGTAGCTGTTTGTCAACAGATGTCTCCATATGATTGTGCACAAGCTTCACATTCCTTGCATCATCCGAATGCTTCTAGCTTATGTAAAAAATTTAATATTACCAGAGAACAAGCTCTTCAAATTGTAAGTTAATGCCCTAAGTGTGTTATTCACTCTCCATCTCTGCCTTCAGGGGTAAATCCCTGTGGATTAAAACCAAATCAAATATGGCAAATGGATGTAACTCATATTCCTCAATTTGGTAAGCAATGTTATGTACATGTGATAGTTGATGCACATTCCAGATTTATTTTTGCCACAGCACATACAAAAGAAAATGCTCAACATGTAATTTCTCATTGCCTAGCAGCCTTTGCTATGTTAGGATGCCCTTTACAGATTACAACAGATAATGCATCAGCTTATGTAAGCTCTTCTTTTCAACAATTTTGCCAAGAGTTTCAAATTGACCATAAAACAGGAATTCCTTATAACCCCCAAAGTCAAGCCATTGTGGAACAAGCTCATTTATCTATTAAGCTGCAATTACAAAAATTAAAAGGGGGAATAGGTTTATGACTCCCCAAAATAGCCTCAGCCATGCCTTGTTTGTTTTAAATTTTTTAAATTATGACGCAGAAGGTCACACTGCAGCTGAGAGACATATGTCTTCCACAACAAAAGGTCCTTTAGGCAGAGTTTTGTGGAAAGACTTACAGACTGGTCAATGGAAAGGCCCAGATCCAGTGATTCTGTGGGGGAGAGGTCATGCTTGTATTTTTCCAGAAGGTGCTTTCCATCCTATCTGGGTGCCTGAATGCACAATCAGACATGGAAGAGATAGAACCAAGATTCAGGCGACTGAAAATTAACCTGAAGAAGCCTCCACTCAAAAGGAATAGATATCGAAGAAGAATGAAGAGGAACCAACATGACCCAGCTGAAAAGCTGATCTCATGGGAAGACGTGAAGAAGCTGACAACACATGCTTCGCAAATAATTCAACTCCTAGGAAGGAATAAGACTCCAGTGATGATGGTAGCTACAGTGATTGCCCTGATGGGCTGTCAGGTAAAAGGGAGTCAAGCAGACACTTACTGGATGTATTTCCCAGATCCACCCCTGGTACATCCAGCAGTGTGGACTGAGGAATCTATTACAGTGTTTACTAATGACTCATTCGTGATGGGAGGATTTACAGATACTTATAATCTCCCAATCATGTGACTAGATTTAATTATTCTGGCTACAGTGCCCAGTTACCTTTGTGTTGGTCCCACGATAAACATGCTAGCTGTCTGAAAGTATCATTCGAGGAAAAGACAGCGATTGGTAAACCTAGACTGACAAATAATTCTATTTATGGAGACTTAAAACCTTATACTAGATCAGTGATTAAAATGGGACTTTCCCATAACAAACCAGTCATTTCTGCAAAACCTCCATGAATACCTCACTGTCCAAATAGTTCTACAGTTGAGATTGGCACCTTTCCTAGATGGATAGATTGTGTAAATACTTTTCCTGTACAACATAAGGTGTCTGAAGATAGTGGGTATATTTTAGACTGGTCTCCAAAAATTGATAAAAGACAATTAAGAAAAAATTCTGCTATGACATCTGCAGGATTTGTTAGTAATATTTTGACTTACAGTGAGGGTGGTATTCAAAGAATGTTTGGTACTTAATTGCTGCCTCAAAATTCTTATATTTTACAGACAAGCCTTTCCAAAATTTGTTAGCAAGAGTTGTAAGGAGGTATCTTTCTATGGCTTACGAGCCTGTATCCAATCTCCTTATGTTTTAATCATTGGAAAAGTAAAAGTTAAATGGATAGATGACAGATATGTTGTAACATGTAACAAATTGTATTACTAAGTATAATAGAGGAAAAGGAGTGCTGGTACTTCATCAGCCCTCTTTTGTTTTATTGCCTGGTAATATTTCAGAGCCATGGTACGCTGATACTGGTTTTCAAGACTTACAGCAAATTCATACCCAGCTACTGAGACCTAGACATGCTATTGGGATTATAATTGTGGGAATTTTGGCCTTGGTTTCTTTCATCACATCCACTGTCACAGCCTCGATAACTTTATCTCAAAATATTCAACATGCAAAATTTCTTAATAATTTAGCCCAAAATAATTCCAAGGCTCTGTGCAATCAAGTAAATATTGATGAAAGGATTGAGACTAAGTTAAACGCCTTAGAGGCGACTGTTATAGACATAGTTAATGAACTTTTGGCTTTAAAGTTTAAAGAAAAACTTAAATGCCACGCAAGTTATCAATATGTGTGTGTTACAGCTGCCAAGTACAATGCTTCTCTCTGGGATTGGGAGAAGGTTAAGAACCATTTGTTGGGTATTTGGCAAAACAATAATAATAGCTTGAATCTTTTGGAACTCCATCACCATATCCAAGATATTCAAAATAATAGAGCTGATTTTTCAGATCTTTCTTCTTTGGCTAATCAAATATTGAAGGAATTAAATAGATTTAACCCTGGAAATATTCACTCAGCCTGGTACATTATTGGATTGTTCTCTTTGCTGTTAATTCTTTTTTGTGTTGTAATCATAGGATGGCGAGTCTTCAGAGCAAGAGTGCAGAGACTTGAGAGAGTAAATCATCGCCTGCTTTTTAAAAGAAAAAAGGGGGAATATGTGGGAGGCCATCCTTGAACGTGATTTGAGTTACCTCCCTGGCTAGGTGAGAGGCACTTAGACACAGCTGTGTCAGAACTTTTCCCCACCCTTCCCCAAGTCCGAGGGCTTGTCTGTGCAGAGGCAAGTCTGGCCACTGCTCCGAAGACCCAATCGTCGCCCCTGATCTTGGAATGCTGCCCCTCTTAACCTTCATTGGATGGGAATTTCCCTTGAATTTTTTGTTCCCCAATAAAAGCCCACTCCCTGGCATGTTCTCTCTCTGTCTCGCTAGCCTCTTCAGTAAACCTCACTACCTCATTAGGTGGCTGGAGGCGGGAGCTAGGAGAAGCCGTCCTGGAGCTGGTATTAAAGGTAATTAGAGTCGTGTCTCTTTAATTTAAAACTCCCTAGCATTTACTCATGTATCGAACCTTCTAAATGAAGCCAGCACTGGTTGCGTGGCAGACACCTTTTCTTGCAATCCATTCTGAGTTCACATTTTTTTTTTTTTTTGCTTTGATTTTGGCTTGGGATTTTACCTCTTATCAGTGATTTTATGTTTTAAAGAATATTTAAATGTTTACTGGGCATTTTTACTTATCAGTGGGAGGCACTGCAAACATGCCATATTATTGAACTGGAAGACATAGTCTACATTGTTTTCTAAGAGTTTTTAAAATTGTGGTAAAATATACAAAAATTACCATTTTTGCCATTTTTAGGATACAACTCAATGCCATTAATACATCCACATTGTGCAACCATCACCACTATCCATCTCCAGAACTTTTTCCATTTTCCCTATTGCTGAAACTGTACTCATTAAACTATTGCTTGTTTCCCCATGCCCTCAGGCCCCTGGAAACCATACTTCTGTCTCTATGAATTTACTCTAGCTACCTCATAGGAATGGGAAAATGCTACCTCATAGGAGTGGGAAAATTTTTCCTTTTGAGATTTAAGGGGGGACACATTTAACAATATTGTCAAATTTTGGAGAGGGATTGTGGCTCAGTGGTAGTGCACTTGTCTAGCACATGGAGGCCCTGGGTTCGATCCTCAGCACCACATAAAAACAAATAAAATAAAGGTGTAAAAAATATTTTTAAAAATAATTGTCAAATTTCATGAAGTTTCATTGTAGCATGTGTCCAAGAGTTTTAAAGTGATCTTTTTTCACAGTTAGGTCTTTAGTTACCCTGGAGATCATTTGTGTTGAGGTTTGAGGTACAGATTGAAATTTTTCCCATATTTCCCCCTTGATCATTTATTGATTAATCCATCCTTTTCACATTTTTGGTAATACTTCTGCAATGTATCCACTATCCAAATATCTATACTATATATATATATCTTGGTTGTTTTGCTCCATTGGTCTGCTTATCTTCCCAGAAAGCAGTCTTGGTTATTAAGCCTTGAAATAATTCTTAATGTCTGGAATGATAAATCCCTTCATCTAGTAAATGTGTTATTTTCTTGCCTCAGCTCTGGTCATAG